>NC_091670.1:14450000-17010000 GCF_042453785.1 Malus domestica
ATTTTCGGATTTTTATGTCAAAACACTTAAAAACAGCAAGGAGCAACACTAGAAGTAATGGGTGATAAACAAAACAGCTTAAAAACACTTAAAAACAGCAAGGAACAACACTAACAGTAATGGGTGATAAACTCCTACGAATTTCATGCAAAACAATGGTTACCCCCCCCCCCCCACACTTAAACCAAACATTGTCCTCAATGTTTCAAGCATAAACTCACACAAAAACAAGCAAATAAACAAACAACGAGTAAACATGACAAGTATAGCAAAGTAAAAATCAGACAGAGTAGAGTTTAAGAACGCAAATCTGGTTTTGGAGATAGATGACAATTAACCAATTAAAACGATGTTTTGAATGTAGTAACATGCCTTAGAGAAATCACTCAATTCCTTACAAGATATGCACTCAATTTTCACTCAGATTTTCTAACTACACACCCTATACTAGTTATATGTGAGAGAATTGATGTAGACATGAAAAGGAATGCTCACATATATGTATAACAAAGAATGCAATTTCTGGAGTTAATAAGCATGTTCAGATATGATCTCATGAATGGAATGCTACTACTTAGATGTGAGAACCAGTGACACCATATGCTCATACCAAATTCAAACTCCACAAATTGAAACTCATAACACTTAAGATTGAAGTCAAGCGTTGTAATGGGGCTTGGGTATTGGTTAACAAATGAAGGATAGGGATAACAAACGTTCTTAAACCATTAGCAAGCAAAGTAATGAAATTGAGATTTAGAATTCATTTTAGAATGCAGAGATTAACTTTGAACACAAAGGGAAGATTCAAGCAACACTTAGGGTCAAATACAACTTTTTGGACCCTTTCTTCAACAAACAATACTTTAGAACTCTTTTTTCACATCTTTTCAACTCTTTTTTTTCTTCATACTTTTCCTATTTTTCTTCCTTCTTTTTTTTCTTTTCACAAATTTTTCTTTTCTTTTCTTTCTACCCATGCCTATGGCACACTAACTCACATGAGAAACACTTCCCCCACACTTGTTTTATGCCACACATTAATCAAAAGGAATTCAATTTGAATCATGCTTTACTATGCTTCAAGAACAAGGGTATGGATGGTCCTAATCTAGGCTAGGTGAGGATAACGTGGGTTAACAAGGAATGTAGGCTAACGAAGGCTCAAAGGGGTTAAACTTAAACATAAAATGAAGTAGGGCACACGGCATTTTGGCTAAGGTGGTGGTAACTACACAACTTCATCTTGAATATGTGTTATGCAAATCAATAGCATGCTTTGAATGAAATGGGCATGAGTTCTAGCATTTGAAACTAAATGATGAAACGCCTTCTAAGTAGCAACCAAGCAAAGAATAATGAGATCATGCAACGACTTTAGAAAACAATGATACACAGTTTATTAACTCTCCAAATAAACGTTTAGGCTCAAGTCTCACAAGGTTGTAGCGTACATTTGAGTTCCTTCTTTCAAGCATGTTACAAAACTGATTTTTCCTTTATGATTGCATGTGAATTCATAAATTATAACCACAACCAAGCATACACCAAAGAGTAAATCAAATATTCATCCATGTTTATAACTCTCTTTAACAGTCATGTAATTAAAAACCAAATCCTCATCATTGTGTTGGAAGGTACCCTAAGACACATACAAAAACAACTCTTTTTGGTTTTTTTTTTAAAACAATTTTTCAAATTTTTATGAGATTTTCGGATTTTTATGTCAAAACACACTAAAATACTCCAAAATAGCTTAAAAACACTTAAAACAGCAAGGAACAAGACTAGAAGTAATGGGTGATAAACTCCTACGAATTTCATGCAAAACAACTTGGTTACCCCCCCCCACACTTAAATCAAACATTGTCCTAAATGTTTTAAGCATAAACTCACACAAAAACAAGCAAACAAACAATTAATGAATAAACATGACAAATATGGCAAAGTAAAAACCAGACAGAGTAGAGTTTAAGAACGCAAATCTGGTTTTGGAGATAGATGATCTTGTTGACTTTCCACAGCTTTGATCTCGAACTAGTTTGGAATTCTGAGCGAGAGTTGCACAGTCTGCCTTCTTCTTTGCTTGTTTATTCTGCATGGCAGGTAGTCACGAGGTAGAGGTGGTGGTCTGTTTTTTCTTCAATCTTTCCAAGTGCCCACCTCTTGCTTTCTTTCTCCTTGTCCCTAGTTGAGGATGAATCAGCACGTTGTTTCCACATGCTTCGAGGTATCATTTTCACTTCCCTTATCTGTTCCCTAGGCAGATGTGGTAGACGAAAAGAAAGCATAAGATGATGAAATGAGTACTCGAGAGCAAGGCTAGGTAAGCAATCAGGAAGGGGTTCCAGGTAGTTGGTTCCAGATCAGAAGATTGATACCAACTGCTGGCTGAGTGCTCTCTTTCTCCTTGTCCTAAAACAACGACAAGGAGAAGGACAGGGAGAAAGCATGATATGAGATACTCTTGCTTTCAACCTTCATGATATGAAATACTTTTGCTTTGGATGGGTTGTTTGCAGAGGTACCCCAAGGAATAAGGAACACTGAGTGACTCGAGAGGGTTTGTTGGAAAGGCATTCTCAGAGATGACGAAAGGTTATGTATGTCTGCCTTGCCATGGAGGGTGAAGGTCGACATATATAGGAAATAATAACCGGTAATGTTCCTTCACTCTTGTCGGCAACTGTTGGATGATTGAACAGTAAACTTCACGTGCTTTCTACTTCACCAGAAATCGTCGACAGATTGCCCGTGATTTCCGTAAAGCTGAGTATGCATGTGATAGGCACTGACACGTCTGGAAAAGCAAGTGCCTCTTCGATATCTGGAATCGGCGTTTCGACAAACTGCCCGTGATTTCCGCAAAGTTGACTCTGCCCTTGATTTCCGCAAAGTTGACTCTGCATGTGATAGAGGTTGACACATCTGGAAAAGCAGATGGTTGGAATTGGCGCTTCGACAAACTGCCCATGATTTCCGCAAAGCTTACTCTGCATGTGACAGATGCTGACAAGTCTGGAAAAGCAGATGGTTGGAATCGGCGCTTCGACAAACTGCCCGTGATTTCCACAAAGCTTACTCTGCATGTGACAGATGCTGACACGTCTGGAAAAGCAGATGCCTCTCGATATCTGGAATTGCCTCTTCGATCTCTGAAATCCCGTCGAGTGCAGAGGTTGCATGTGACAATTGCGGACAAATCTGGAAATGAAGATTGGCCGTGGTTTCTGAGCAAGCCCAGCTTTTGAGAAAGGTAGCGCCTTTTTGATTTTTTTAGTTGGCCTCTTCGATTTCTGAACTCGCCTCTTCAATCTCTGAAATCCCATCACATGCTAATTTTTATAGAGGTACGCAGGACGTTCAAAGCGCACTTGAATTTTGCCTATAGAAAACTCCCTTCTTGCACTTCTACGATCTTGACTTGTCCGACCTCTTCTTTCTTTAACACCTCTGAAAATGTCTGGCCCCTCCAACCGTTGTTTTGACTTGAACCTTGGTGAAGAGGCAGTCTCGCCTTCTATAGACAACATATGGCGCCCGTCCTTCATATCCCCTACTCGTCTTCTTATCGTTGGGGATTCGGTGATGAAGAATGACATGACCGCTACGGTGGTGGCCCGGAACCTTGTCACTCCTAAAGATAACAGACTGCTTTCCAGACGGTCTGATGAGTTGGCTGTTAAGGAGTCTTTGGCTCTTAGTATGCAGTGTGCGGGTTCTGTGTCCAACATGGCCCAACGCCTATTTGCTCGAACCCGTCAAGTTGAATCGTTGGCGGCTGAAGTGATGAGTCTCAAGCAGGAGATTAGAGGACTCAAGCATGAGAATAAACAGTTGCACAAGCTCGCACATAATTATGCCACAAACATGAAGAGGAAAATTGACCAGATGCAGGAATCTGATGGTCAGATTTTACTTGATCATCAGAGGTTTGTGGGTTTGTTCCAACAGCATTTGCTTTCGTCTTCTGGGGCTGTACCGCGTAGTGAAGCTCCAAATGATCAACCTCCGATACCTCATCCTTCTGTGGCCCCGCCGACTGCTGAGGCTCCGCTGACTACTGAGACTTCTCCTAAGCAGCCTTTGTATTTATCTGCTTAATGTTCCTTTCTTTCTTTATGAATGTAAAAATACCTTGCATAACTGTCAGTGTTTCAAAAATAAACCCACACAAAAAACAATTAAACAAGCAACAAATAAAAATGATAATCAAAGCAAAATAAAACTGTAGAAAAGGGAAGGTTTTTAGAAACGCAAAACTGATTGTGGAGCGATTCAAAAATCTTCCTTATTTGAATATATGGGTTGCCTCCCAAGAAGCGCTTGCTTTAACGTCTTGTAGCCGGACAAGAACTCATTCACTCCTCTTTGGAGCCCACAGCATGTAGGGAGATGTCCTCCACGGCATGCTCCTCAAAGTGCTCATAATAGGGCTTCAATCGGTGCCCATTCACCCTGAATTCATGTCCCGTTTTCAAGCTTTGGATTTGGACTGCACCATGAACAAAAACATTAGTAATAATAAACGGTCCAATCCACTTAGAACGTAACTTACTGGGAAACAACCGTAAACGGGAGTTGAACAAGAGCACTTTCTGGCCTATGGAGAATGTTTTGCCTCGAATCATCTTATCATGGAAAGCTTTGGTCTTCTCCTTGTAAATGCTAGCATTCTCATACGCCTCATGCCGTATCTCATCAAGTTCATTGAGTTGAAACTTCTTATGACTTCCTGCGACATTTAGGTCCATATTGAACTTCTTGATGGCCCAATGAGCTTTGTGCTCCAATTCAACGGGGAGATGGCACGGCTTGCCATAGATGAGCCTAAATGGGGACATTCCAATGGGTGTCTTGTACGCCGTACGATATGCCCAAAGTGCATCATCTAACCGTAAGCTCCAATCCTTCCTTGTAGGCCCAACGGTCTTCTCTAGAATTTGTTTGATCTCACGGTTGGAAACCTCGGCTTGGCCATTCGTTTGAGGATGGTAAGGTGTAGAAACCCTATGGTTGACATTGTATTTCCTCAATAACGCCTCTATGGTCCGGTTGCAAAAGTGCGATCCTCCATCACTTATGATAACACGTGGCATGCCAAACCTTGAAAAAATGTTAGTTCTAATAAAATCTGCAACCACTTTAGAGTCATTAGTCCGGGTGGCTTTAGCTTCCACCCACTTCGACACATAATCAACCGCAAGCAAAATATACATGAAACCATACGAGAAAGGAAAGGGACCCATAAAATCAATTCCCCAAACATCAAAAATTTCAACATTAAGGATAGAAACTTGCAGCATTTGATCCCTAGCACCTATGTTACCCATTCTTTGGCATTTATCACATGTTAAGCAAAAAGTTCTAGCATCCTTAAAGATACTAGGCCAATAGAACCCACATTGTAACACCTTAACTGCTGTTCTTTGTGTGCCAAAGTGACCACCACATGCATATGTGTGACAAAAACTTAAAATTGAACGAAATTCAGAATCATGCACACATCGACGTACAATCTGATCCGGGCAAAATTTCCACAAATATGGATCATCCCACACATAAAACCATGCATCATGCCTAAGTTTATCACGTTGGTGCCTAGTGAAAGTGCTTGGAATTTGTTTTGACACCAAAAAGTTCAACAAATCGGCATACCAAGGCTCACTAACCTTTATGGACAGCAATTGTTCATCGGGGAATGTCTCGACAATGGGTAGGGACTCTTCATTATGCACCATGCGGCTTAGGTGGTCAGCCACCACGTTCTCACTTCCCTTCTTGTCACGAATCTCTATGTCGAACTCTTGTAGTAGCAATATCCAACGAATTAGCCGGGGCTTGGCCTCTTTTTTGGTGAACAAATACTTCAACGCTGCATGGTCAGTGAAAACAATTACTTTAGTACCAATTAGATATGATCTAAACTTATCTAAAGCAAAAACAACGGCAAGAAGTTCTTTTTCCGTAGTGGAATAGTTCAATTGTGCATCATTCAACGTCCGGGAGGCATAGTAGATGACATGCGGCCTCTTGTCCTTCCTTTGTCCCAAAACAGCCTCTAAAGCGTAGTCGGACGCATCACACATAAGCTCGGAAGGTAGGCTCCAATCCGGTGGAACAATGATGGGTGCCGTGGTCAACAACTCCTTGAGTTGGTTGAATGATGCCGTGCACTCCTTGGTGAATTCAAACGCCACTTCTTTTTGTAGGAGACGACAAAGGGGTTGTGCCCCCTTTGAGAAATCTTTGATAAACCTACGATAGAAACCTACATGGCCAAGAAAAGAACGAACCTCTCTAACTGAAGTCGGAGAGGGTAAGTGACGTACAAGATCTATTTTTGACTTATCAACCTCAATACCTTTTTCAGAGATTATATGACCTAAAACTATGCCTTGTTTAACCATGAAATGACATTTTTCCCAATTAAGAACAAGGTTAGTTTCAACGCAACGTTTTAAGATCAAACTTAGATTATGCAAGCAACCATCAAAAGAATCACCAAAGACGCTAAAATCATTCATGAAAACTTCAATTAGTTTCTCTACATAATCCGAAAATATGCTCATCATGCATCTTTGAAATGTGGCAGGTGCATTACATAAACCAAAAGGCATGCGATGATATGCAAATGTACCAAAAGGGCATGTAAAAGTGGTTTTTTCTTGGTCTTAGGGTGCTATGACAATTTGATTATAACCAGAATAACCATAAAAAAAACAATAGAAAGCATAACCCGCTAACCTCTCAAGCATTTGGTCAATGAACGGCAATGGGAAGTGATCCTTCCTTATGGTGGCGTTTAGCTTCCTATAGTCGATGCACACCCTCCAACCGGTTTGAATGCGTTGAGGAACAAGTTCATTCTCGGCATTAGCTACCACTGTCACTCCGGATTTATTTGGTACGCATTGAACGGGCGAAACCCACCTACTATCCGAGATTGGATAGACAACTCCACAATCTAGAAGCTTTATGATCTCCTTCTTCACAACTTCCATCATAGGAGGGTTGAGACGGCGCTGAGCCTCTCGAGATGTTTTAGACCCCTCGTCCAAAAGTATGCGATGCATGCACGTAGTAGGGCTAATTCCCTTGATGTCGGCCAATGTCCATCCAATTGCCGTTTTGTACTCCTTTAGCACCCTCACTAATTTACTCTCCTCTTGTGCCGTGAGTGAGGATGAAATGATGACGGGCAATGTCTCATCCTCTCCCAAGAAAACATACCTCAAGTGACTAGGCAATGGCTTAAGTTCAAGTGTGGGTGGCTGCACAACTGAGGGAAGCATTTTATTAGCCGAAACCGAACTTAAAATAGGGTCCAAAAACTTACCAGTTTGCGATGGCAATGACTCAAGGGCAGCCACCATCTCAAATCTTCACTAGGGGGCACGGCAATGGAATCCTCATGCATGCCGTGGGTTTCCTTGGTGGCTGTTTCAATGTTTTTCATGTTCTTTCCTTGTGCAATGACCAATTCAAGTGCATCATCCTTCAAATTGTCAAAATGGTCCTGCGCCAAAGAGTCAATTATATCAATAGCAAAACATGAATGATTTTCACTAGGAAACTTCATAGAATCAGAAAGATTGAAATTAATCACTTCCCCATCAAATTCCATCGTTAAAGTGCCATTAAACACGTCAATCTTTGTTTGAGCCGTTTTCATGAATGGCCTTCCAAGGAGGATGGGTAATGAAGGGGTATGGTCTGATTCATCCATCTCAAGTACGTAGAAATCCACCGGAAAGATCAAATGATTAACCTGCACTAAAACATCCTCCAAAACTCCCTTTGGATAGGCATTAGATCTATCGGCCAATTGTATGATTACACTATCATTTTTTAACTCTCCTAGGTTCATAGATGCATAAATTGAATATGGCATGACATTTATAGATGCACCTAAGTCTAACATGGCAGATTCAAACCTAGTATTACCAATGACACAAGGAATCGTAAAACTACCCGGATCTTTGCATTTAGGGGGTAGTTTGCGTTGCAAGATGGCTGACACGTTCTCGCCTACTTTCATAACTTCCTTGGTCGACATACTCTTCCTCGTGGTGCAAAGTTCCTTCAAGAACTTGGCGTACCTCGGGACTTGCTTGATTGCATCCAAAAGGGGTATGTTGACTTGAACTTTCCTAAATGTCTCTAGAATGTCCTTTTCAGATTCTTCTTTCTTTGTTTGCTTGAACCTATTTGGAAAAGGAACATTTAAAGGAAAAACATTAGTAGGAACTGGATTTGACACGTTCTTACCTCTATTGGACAGATTGGATGACATAGGATCACATAGGGCTTGCGGCAAAGGTGTTTCCACCTTTGCCGTGGGTGGTTTTTGTTCTTCCTCTTCAATCATCAACTCCTCCACCTCGTTAGAACGTGATTTGGAGTGTTGGGGGTCAGATCCTACGTGCTTCCCACTTCGCAAAGTTATAGCTTTTGCAGATTCGAATCCACCTTTTGGATTGACCACGGTTGAGCTATGCAACTTGCCTTGCTCTCGAAACTGCCCTATAAACTCGGCAATTTGCCCCACTTGCTTTTCCAACTCGTCCACCTTCTTGT
Organism: Malus domestica; assembly: GCF_042453785.1. Classification (NCBI taxonomy): domain Eukaryota; kingdom Viridiplantae; phylum Streptophyta; class Magnoliopsida; order Rosales; family Rosaceae; genus Malus; species Malus domestica. The sequence goes on from NC_091670.1 coordinate 14,458,581, forward strand.
CCCTAGTTTGCATGCCCTGCGCCATAGAAGTTAGTAAATTAAAAATCTGATCATTATCAATAGAAGAACCTGATTTTTGGGCGGGTTGTGCTTGGGGTTGAGTTGGTGCAAACGACTTTTGATAGAAACCCGGGGGTTGTTGCCTAAATGTGCTTTGCTGTTGGCCTTGTTGGGGTTCTCGCCATTTGAAATTTGGATGATCACGCCAACCGGGATTGTAAGTATTAGAAAAGGGGTCATTCCTCGGTTGGTATTGGTTGCCAAATCCCACGGCATTGAGGGTCTCCCAACCTCCATTCTCTATCAATTGTGGGCACTTGTCTGTAAGGTGTCCTTGCGTGGAGCATACGCCACAAGCTGCCACGTTTTGCACTTTTGGACTTTTCACCACCTGAGAAAGCAAAGTAGTAAGGTTAGCCATTTGATTTTGAAGTTCGGTTATGGCACTTACCTCATTCACTTGGTGTTGCCGTAGGTTGCTCCTTTGTCCAACACCTTCGTATTGTTGGGCATTCAACACTCGATTGGAGATTAATGTCTTGGCTGCCGTGGGGGTCTTGTCCAACAAGGCTCCTCCCGCCGAGGCATCTAGCATTTGACGTTCGATTGGTAGTAGCCCCTCGTAGAAGTATTGTAGAAGAAGTTCCTCCTTCATCTGATGCTATGGACATGAAGCAACAAGAGATTTAAAACGTTCATAGTAAGTAGGAAAAGATTCACCTTCATCTTGTTGAATTCCACTTATCCTTTTTCGTAGGAGGATGACTCGAGAAGTTGGGAAAAACTTCTCCAAGAAAGCCCGTTTCATGCTCACCCAAGATGTGACCGTTCCGGGAGCTAATTCATACAACCAATCTTTCGACTTTTCCATGAGAGAAAAGGGAAAAGCCTTCATCTTCAATATGCTCCCGTCAACATTGATTGGAGTCATGCTTGAACACACCACCTCGAACTCTTTCAAGTGCTTGTTAGGATCCTCCATGGACAACCCATGGTACTTCGGAATGTGGTGTAGCAAACTTGACTTCAACTCGAATTCCTCGGTCTTTCCTTGGGCAGCCGCGGGATATTGAATACATAGAGGTGCGGCATTATCTAATCCCGAAGTCGAAAGCTCCTTGATTGTACGATTGTCTTGTGCCATGGCTTCCTCTACTTCACCCACTCTTGCCGTGGGTTCCTCTTCTTCAAACTCAACTTCGGCTTCTGAATTTGAATTTGATTCACTAGGTTTTGGATTCTTCCTTTTTCGTCTCAATTCTCGCTCAAAATCGTCGTCAAAGTCCAAGATGTGTTCACGAATCGGATGAGAACTCCGAGTCATAAACTAGTACCTAAAAACAAGAAAACAAAACAAGGCCAGAATCTGGAATTCATTAAAACAAACTGAAATAAAACAATCCAAGGGACTAGCAATGTTGCTAATCCCCGGCAACGGCGCCAAACATTTGATGCGAAATATATAAGCACACAAATTAAACCCTCTTTTTATCAAATGTAGTAAAGTATGTAAGTAGGGATCGTTCTGGACCGGGGATTAGGAGGGATTGCTAAACACTTGAAAACTGACTTAGAAACGTAAAAACAAAGTTTAAAACACTAAACTAGACTCAAAGAATGTAAAACTAAAGTTTGAAACACTGAAACAAACCAAAAGACTCAAAACAGCAAACAAACACTCAAAACTGCCTTCAAAACACTTTCTGGGCAGTTTTGAACACAAACACAAATTTGGATGAAATTGGGTTACAACTTGAATCAAAACACTTAAAAACACAAACTAAATGGATTTCTAACTAATCTAACACTTTAAAATAAAGGGGGATTTGGTTTTGATGAAATTGAAACAAGACAAAACTTTGTAATTAAGACAGATTGTAGAACGAATTTGAATGAAGCTTATGGATGGAAGGCTATCTAGGAGGTTCTTCTCCACACATGTTACACTTGCATACAAAACGATCTCCAATTGCTTTTCGATACACTATGAATACTCAACGCCCCAGATTAACCGTGAATTGCACTAATTAACCCTCAGTTTTTTCACAAGTTATTGAGTTGGATGATTGCATACGACAACCCAAAACATTCCCTACAAGTTCCCTACATGAATTGCATAATAGAGATACAAGCAAGAATCATCAAGTTCTATGAAAAACATAAGCATTGATGAGGCACTCGTTACTATGAATTGCATGAAATTTATGCCAAGAATTTACTTAATGTGATTGTGACTAGCAACCTTCACTACTTGCGAATATAAGTTCATAACGATTAGGTGAAACTCCCTTATATTCTAGCATCAAATTCATGCATGAAAATTAAGCGTGCACTTTCAACCAACATACACAAATAAGTTTTTATACGAACGGATAAGTAAATTGAATTCACAGCTTATGAAACGCAATTAGAAGTAATCAAATCATATTGCAAGCATAAACATGGTTTCGAATTCCCCCTAGCCAAAGGGGGGTTTAGTTCCTCATACTTACAAAACAAAGAGTATTGAATTTAAACATTGAAAACAAGGGAAAGAAAACACCTAAACCATTCCAGCAATCCTAACTTGAATGGCATGCACGTCCAAGGATTCTCCTCCTTCCTCTTTGTTGCGGCACAAGGTTTTGGGGACAGGTTTTGATGGTATTTGTATGGAGGAATGGATGGGAGATGGTATGGTGGTGTTTAGGATGGATGGGGGTGTGGCAAAAGAGATAAAGATGGCTGAAAATGTGTTTGTGACGTAGTGTATGAATGTGTGGATGGGTTTGGCTAAAAGAATGGATGGAGAATGGGTGGTGTGGCTGATTGTGTTTTTGATGTAGTGTAATGTTTTGTGTTCTTCCCTTCACTCCCTATTTATAGAAGCTCCAAAGCAAAGAATCACTCAAGTGGCTTCAATAAACAATACAAACAAAGACCAAAATGATGCAAAAACAGCTAGTTTACATGCTCTTTTATCATTGTGTCTTGCCTTTAACAAAAGGCAATCATTCGTCTTTTGCTAATTCAACTCCTTTGTAGCTGTCCAGGTACCTTCATTCTTCAATTTCTGATGCATTTGCCTTGTATTCCATCCCTTTTCCACATGTACTAGCTGTTAGACAACTTTCACCCACATGTTTTGCATCATTTCATCTTGCAAACATCAACTTTCAGCCACTTTACACCTCTACACACATGCTATGCATCATTTCAGCTTGCAATTATGTTTGTAGTTGCTGAAAATGTGAATACATCTTGTAAAGCAATCCAACAAATGGCATCTTTCACTTCTTTTCCTTTCAAATTGTTCCTTAAGTGTATGTGTCTGCATACTTCCACACTTTACCTTCATTATTCAGATTTTTGCATGTGTTGAAACCCTTTTTAAAACACCAAAAACGTCCATCCCACTTGCCCCATATGCATGCAATCCATTTTGGCCCAAAATTGCTCCAAATTGCACCAAAATGCACTTTCTTTCCAACTTTGTTATTAGGACCTACAAACACACGAAAATAGCTTAAAACACTCTTATAAGCAATAACTAACTTAGTAAATGCAAGAAAGCATGTTAACTAAGTCGCATAAATATGCTCCTATCACTAAGGGGGGTTTAGTTCCTTATACTTACAAAGCAAAGATAAACAAATTTAGAGATTGAAAACAAAAGAATGAAAACACCTAAAAACGCTCCAACAATCCAACTTGAATGGCAAGCACGTCCAAGGGTCCTCCTTCTTCTCTTTGTTGCGGCACAAGGTGTGGTTTGATGGATGAGTGGTAAATTATGGTTGTGGATGGGTATAGGTGAGTTATGGTGAAGGGTGGATGGGTGGATTGTGTTCTCTTGGCGAAGGAATGAAAGTGTAAATGTATGGAGTTGTGAGATGTGAATGTAGTGTCTTTTGATGGATCTTTTCTCCTCTCCTTTGTTATGGTGAAGGGTGGATTTATTTATAGGCTAGGGAGAGGACCACCATCTAATTAAGGTGGTAGTGGTGTATGTTATGGTAATGAGTGGATGTAATGGGTGTAGTGGATGAGTGTTTGGTAATGAGTGGATGTAATTGGTGTAGTGGATGAGTATTTGGTAATGAGTGGATGTAATGGGTGTAGTGGATGGATGTTTGGTAATGAGTGGATGTAATGGGTGTAATGGATGTGTGTTTGGTAATGAGTGGATGTAATGGGTGTAGTGGATGAGTGTTTGTAGTTGTAGGTCAACACACTTGCACACACACATGCTGATTTCTAGCCTTCTAATCTTAAAAAACGTCCATCCTCATGTCTCCATGCTTGCGTTATCCAATCTTGGCCCAAAAATGCTCCAAAGTGCTGCAAATAGCACTTTGTTGCCAACTTTGTTATTTGAACCTACAAACACACGAAAATAGCTTAAAATACATAATTAAGTAAGAAATAACAACACAAATGCACAAAAACAAGCTAACTAAGTCGCATAAATAGCTTAAAATATGCTCCTATCAAATTCCCCCACACTTAGCTTTTGCTAGTCCTCGAGCAAAACAAAAGAAACAAAAGAAACAAAATGAAACAAAACAAACAAAACACAACCTAACCTTCCAACATTTGCCTCAGGGATTTTCAATGAAACATAACATGCCAAAGATCACCACTTACAGAGATTTAAGCAATCCTTACCCTCGAGCATACTTAATCATAATCACCATTCACTAGCTTACATTTAATCAATTAAAACAACATTTTGAATGTAGTAACATGCCTTAGAGAATTCCCTCAATTCCTTACTAGATACTCTTTATTTTCACACACATTTTCTGACTACACACCTACACTAGTTATATGTGAGAAGATTGATGTAAACATGGAAGACTAGTACTCACATATGTTATAACAAAGAAAGCAATTTCTGGAGTTAATAAGCATGTTTAGATATGATTTCATGAATTGTATGCTACTACTTAGATGCGAGAACCAGTGACACCATATGCTCATACCAATTTCGAACTCCACAAATTGAAACACACAACACTTAAGATTGAAGTCAAGGGTTGTAACAAGGCTTGGGGGTAATGGCTAACAAAGAAAGGATATGAATAACAAACGTTCTTAAAGCGATTGCAAGCAAAGTAATGAAATAGACACTTGGAATTCACTTTAGAATGCAGAATCAACTTTTACATATAAAGGGAAGATTCAAGCAACACTTGGGGCCGAATTCAATGTTTTGGACCCTTTTTTAACAAACAACACTTTAGAGCTCTTTTTTTTTTCTTTTCTCTACCCGTGCCTTATTAAGGACTTTTGTACACACACACACAAGAATCACTTCCCCCACACTTGCTTTCTGCAATACATTGATCAAAGAGGAGTTCATTTTAGGTCATGCTTTACTATGCTTCAAGAACAAGGGTATGAATGGTCCTAAAACTAGGCTAGGTAAGGATAGTGTGGGTTAACAAAGAACATAGGCTTAACAAGGCTCAACGGGGTTAAACTTAAACACATAATGAAATAGGGGCACGGCAATTTGGCTTTGGTGGTTACTACACAACTTCATCTTGAATATGTGTTATGCAAATCAATAGCATGCTTTGAATGAAATAGGCATGAGTTCTAGCATTTGGAACTAAATGATGAAACGCCTTCTAAGTAACAACCAAGCAAAGAATAATGAGATCATGCAACGACTTTAGAAAACAATGATGCACAGATTATTAACTCCCCAAATAAATGTTTAAGCTCAAGTCTCACAAGGTTATAGCGTTCATTTGAGTTCCTTCCTTCAAGCATGTTACAAAAACTGATTTTTCCTTTATGATTGCATGTGAATTCATAAATTATAACCACAACCAAGCATACACTAAAGAGGAAATCAATTTTCATCCATGTTTATGACGCTCTTTAACAGTCATGTAATTAAAAACCAAATCCTCATCATTGTGTTGGAAGGTACCCTAAGACACAAATAAACACACAAAAACAACTCTTTTTGGGTTTTTCAAAACAATTTTTCAAATTTTTATGAGATTTTCAGATTTTTATGTTAAAACACTTAAAAACAGCAAGGAGCAACACTAGAAGTAATGGGTGATAAACAAAGCAGCTTAAAAACACTTAAAAACAGCAAGGAACAACATTAGAAGTAATGGGTGATAAACTCCTACGAATTTCATGCAAAACAATGGTTACCCCCCCCACACTTAAACCAAATATTGTCCTCCATGTTTCAAGCATAAACTCACACAAAAACAAGCAAATAAACAAACAACGAGTAAACATGACAAGTATAGCAAAGTAAAAATCAGACAGAGTAGAGTTTAAGAACGCAAATCTAGTTTTGGAGATAGATGATCTTGTTGACTTTCCACAGGTTTGATCTCGAATTGGTTTGGAATTCTGAGCGAGGAATATCAGAGTTCCTTGGTTTCAAATCAGACTCCTTCTGCTGGGTTGATTTGATTGTGCAATCTGCATTCTTCTCTGCTTGTTTCTTCTGCACGGCAGGTAGGTATGAGGTAGAGGTGTTGGTCTGTTTCTTTCTTAAATCTTTCCAAGTGCCCACCTCTTGCTTTCTTTCTCCTTGTCCCTGGCTGAGGATGAATTGGCAAATTGTCTCCACATGCTTGGAGGTATCATTTTCACTTCCCTTATCTATTTCCTAGGCAGATGTGGTAGACGAAGAAGAAGCATAAAATGATGAAGATGAGTACTCAAGAGCAAGGCTAGGTAAGCAATCAGGAAGGGGTTCCAGGTAGTCGGTTCCAGATCGGAAGATTGATACCAACTGCTGGCTGATTGCTCTCTTTCTCCTTGTCCCAAAACAACGACAAGGAGAAGGACAGGGAGAAAACATGATATGAGATACTTTTGCTTTCAACCTTCATGATATGAAATACTTTTGCTTTGGATAAGTTGTTTGCAGAGGTACCCCAAGGAATAAGGAACACTGAGTGACTCGAGAGGGTTTGTTGGAAAGGCATTCTCGGAGAAGAAGAAGGGTTATGTATATCTGCCTTGCAATGGAAGGTGAAGGGTGACATTTATAGGAATTAATAACCGGTACTATTCTTTCACTCTTGTCAGCAACCGTTGGATGATTTAATAGTAAACTACATGTGCTTTCTACTTCACAAGAGATCTTTGATAGATTGCCCGTAATTTCGACAAGGCTAAGTATGCATGTGACAGGCGCTGACACGTGTGGAAAAGCAAATGCCTCTTCGATATCTGGAATCGGCATTTCGAAAAACTGCCCGTGATTTCCACAAAGCTGCGTCTGCATGTGACAAGTGCTGACACGTCTAAAAAAGCACATGCCTCTTCGATTTCTGAGCTTGCCTCTTCGAGTTCTGAGCTCGCCTCTTCGATCTCTGAAATCCTGTTGAGTGCAGAGGTTGCATGTGACAAGTGCGGACAAATCTAGAAAAGAAGATTGGCTTGTGGTTTCTGAGCAAGCATAACTTTTGAGAAAGCTAACGCTTCTTCAATCTCTGAAATCCCGTCAAGTGTTGATTTTTATAGAGGTACGCAGGACGTTCAAAGCACACTTGAATTTTTGCCTGTAGAAACTCCCTTCTTGCACTTCTACGATCTTGACTTGTCTAATCCTTTTCTTTCTTTAACACCTTTGAAAATGTCTGGCCCCTCCGACCGTCGTTTTAACTTGAACCTTGGTGAAGAGGCAGTCCCGCCTTCTCCAGATAACATATGGCGCCCATCCTTCATATCCCCTACTAGTCCCCTTATCGTTTGGGATTCGGTGATAAAGAATGATATGACAGCTGCGGTGGTGGCCAGGAGCCTTGTCACTCCCATAGATAATAGACTACTTGCCAAACGGTCTGATGAGTTGGCTGTTAAGGATTCTTTAGCTCTCAGTGTGCAGTGTGCAGGTTCTGTGTCTAATATGGCCCAACACCTATTTGCTCGAACCCGTCAAGTTGAATCATTGGCGGCTGAAGTGATGAGTCTTAAACAGGAGATTAGAGGGCTCAAGCATGAGAATAAACAGTTGCACAGGCTTGCACATAACTATGCTACAAACATGAAGAGGAAGATTGACCAGATGCAGGAATCTGATGGTCAGATTTTACTTGATCATTAGAGGTTTGTGGGTTTGTTCCAACAACATTTGCCTTCGTCTTCTAGGGATGTACCGCATAATGAAGCTCCAAATGATCAACCTCCGATGTTTCCTCCTTCTGGGGCTCCGCCAACTGCTGAGGCTCCGTCGACTACTGAGACTTCTCCTAAGCAGCCTTTGTGAAGGCTCCCTCTTGTATTTTTCTGCTTAATGTTCCTTTCTTTTTTATGAAAATGAATGTAAAAGTACCTTGAATAATTGTCAGTGTTTCAAAAATAAACCCACACCAAAAACAATTAAACAAGCAACAAATAAAAATGACAATCAAGGCAAAATAAAACTATAGAAAAGGGAAGGTTTTTAGGAATGCAAAACCAATCGTGGAGCAATTCAAAAATCTTCCTTATTTGAATACATGGGTTGCCTCCCAAGAAGCGCTTGCTTTAACGTCTTCCAGCCGGACGAAACTTCCTTCAAAACTTGGATAGGGCCCATAGCATGGAATTGATCCTTGAATGGAAGGTGATACTTGACGTGATCCGGCAATGGTTTAAATTCTAGTGTAGGTGCGTGAATCATCAAAATCAGCAAGTTAGTTGGTGTGAAAATTATATTGACACACAAATTAAACCCTATTGATGACAATTGTAGTATTTAAGCAAGTAGGGATCGTTCTGGACCGGGGATTAAATAGGGATGCTAATCAACACAAATAAGACTCACAAACACTAAACTAGACTCTATAGACTCAAAACTAACTTTAAAACACTAAAAACAGCAAGAAACAATAAAAAAGACTCAATTCTAGACCTAACAAGTGATTTGGACGAAAATAGAACTTCAAAGACTCAAAAGACTTAAAAGAAACAAGTTTTGACTCTAAAAACAAGATTTAAAAGCAAGGGGTTTGGTTTTGACGAATTTAACTTTTAAAACAGAAACTTTGAAAACAAACTTGACAAAAACGATTTGATGGAAATTAAGATGGTGAAAGGCTAGTTAGAGGGTTCCTTCTCCACACATGAAACATATGCATACGACTCGATTTCCAATTACTCTTTCAATAAACCTTAAATGACAATGCCCCAAATTAACTAGATTGACCAATTAATTCTCAGATTTCCCTAGATTCATTGAATTGAATGGGATACGCATTACAACCAAATTATTCTTATCAAGGACCCTAACTATGGAATACGCATGATAGAGACACATATCAAAGATCATTAAGTTCAATGGAAATCATAAGCATTGACGAGGCATTCATAACTATGGGATACGCATGTTACTCTTGCCTAGGATTTACTTAACACAATCGTGACTAGCGACTTTTACTACTTATGAATATAAGTTAATAACGATTAGGTGAAATTCCCTTATACTCTAGCATCAAATTCATGCATGCAAACTAAGTGTCGACCCTCAATCAACATACATAAACATGTTATCAATCAAATAGATAAGTAAACCACATTCACGATTCATGAAATCATAATTGGAAGAAATCAAGTCATATAAAACATATGATCATGGCTTTGAATTCCCCTCTAACTATAAAGAAATTAGTTCCTCATGTTCGCAAACAAACAAAGATAAATAAATTTAAACATTGAAACAAAGATAGAAAACACCTAGAAACGCTCCGACAATCCAACGTCTTGAATGGCATGCACGGCTCCAAGTTGTCTTCCTTCTTCTCCTTGCAAACTCACGGCACAATGAGGGATGATTGGTGAATGGTGTAGTGAAAATATGGTAGAGGGTGGTGAATGATTTGTGCAGCAAGGGATGGTATTTATAGGCTGAAATTCGCAGCCCCTATGTAGCAAAGGAAAAGGATTTAAAGGCCTAATTTGTATAGGATAATAACACACAATCCTTGAAGGAAAAGGCTAAGGCTTTTAGAAACCAAGGGGGAAAGGAATAATCAGGTTTCTAGAAGTTCTAGAAAGGTTTGGGGCGTCACTTTTGTAGGACAAGGGATAAGGCCTTCTAGAAAGGTTGTTTTGTGGCTGATTTCTAGAAAAAAAACAAGGGATAAGGTGTGGCACCTTTGTAGGAAGGGATAAGGCTTCTAGAAATCAGGTTTTAAGTCTCCAAATAGGAACAGAAATCCCTTTTGTAGCTGAAATATAGGTAGATTAGGATTAGGATAAGATAGGATAGGATAAGGTTTGATTAGATAAGATAAGCTAAGATAAGGTTATGGATGAGGTTTTGGATAATACTCCTTATCTTGAGCTGATTCTTTGGCTTTAATTCTTCTTCTTCATGTAGGAAACCTTGCTTGAGTAGGAAACTTCATATATCTAGGAATCCACCTTCAATTAGGACTCTTTTAGTGATTAGGAATCCCAATTCATTTAGGAATCCTTCATTCAAGTCATTTCCTTCTTCAACTAGGAAACTTTGTATCTTCAATTCTTCAACTTTGAAACGCCTTCCTAGCTTCACCAATTCCTCAAATTCGTCCATCCCTTGTGCTTCATGTGCATGAACTCCATTTTAGCCCAATTTTGCTCCAAAATGCTCCAAATTGCATCCTTTTGCTCACTTTGTCTCTAAAACCTGAAAACACATGAAAATAGCTTAAAAGACTAACTTAACTAAGAAAACACAACATAAATGCATAAGAACTAACTAACTAAGGCGCATAAATATGCTCCTATCAAATTCCCCCACACTTAGCTTTTGCTAGTCCTCGAGCAAAACAACGAAACAAAACATAACCTAAACCTTCCAACAATCGCCTCAGGGATTTCCAATGGTACACGACACGCCAAAGATTACTACTCACATAGATTTTAGCCATCTTTACACTTAAGCACATACTTAATCATAGTCATCACTTACTAGCTCACATTTAATCAATTACAACAATGTTTTGAATGTAGTACCATGCCTTAGAGAATCCCTCAATTCCTCACTAGATATACACTCTTTTTTTCACTTAGATTTTCTGACTACACACCCTACACTAGTTATATGTGAGAAGATTGATGTAAATATGAAAACTAATTCTCACATATGTTATGACAATAAAAGCATTTTCTGGAATTATGAATGTATGTATACGATCTCATGAATGGAATGCTACTACTTAGATGCGAGATCCAGGGATATCATATGCTCATACCAACTCCAAACTCCACATATTGAAACACATAACAATCAAGATAGAAGCAAAGGGTTGTAACGGGGCTAAGGTATTGGCTAACAAAGAAAGGTAAGGATAAACAAATATTCTTAAAGAATAATAAGCAAAGTAATGAAATTGATACTTAGAATTTACTTTTGCATGCGAAAATCAATGTTTAAACTCAAGGGGAAGATTCACGCAACACTTAGGGTCTAATTCAACTTTTTGGACCCTTGCTTCAACAACCAACAACTTAGAGCTCATTTTATGCTCTTTCAACTCATTTTCATACTTTTCACACTTTTTTCTTTTTTTCTTTCTTTTTCTACGAATTTTCTTTCTTTTTTTTTCTTTTCTTTTGTTTTTCTTTGTCTAACCCGTGCCCTCCTTACTTCTTTTGGCACACAAACTTTCCCTTCCCCCACACTTAGGTTTCTGCACACATTGATCAAAAGGAATTCCCTCTAAGTCATGCTTTATTATCCTTTAAGAACAAGGGTATGGATAGTCCTACTCTAGGCTAGGTACGGATAATGTGGCTAACAACAAAAATAGGCTAAATAAGGCTCAAAGGGGTTAATCCTACAAAAACAAATGCATGGGTTGAAGGCTTTTTGGCTCTGGTGATAACTACTAAACAACTTCATCTTGTTATATGTTATGCACTCAATTTTAAGTTTTGAATGAAATGGGTATGAGTTCTAATATTTGGATCTATAATGATGACATGCCTTCTAAGTAGCAACCAAGCAAAGAATGATGAGATCATGCAACGACTTTAGAAAACAACAAATTCAAAGATTATTAACTCTCCAAAGAATGTTTAGGCTCAAGTCTCACAGGGTTGTAGCATTAGTTTGAGTTCCTTCCTTCAAGCATGTTACAAAAACTGATTTTTTCCTTTGTGATTACATGTGAATTCGTAAACAACAACGATGACCAAGCATAAACAAAAGAGCATATCAAACTTCCATCCATGTTTGTAACTTTCTTTAATGGTCATGCAATTAAAAACCAAATCCTCATCATTGTGTTGGAAGGTACTCTAAGACACAAACACACAAAAACAACTTTTAAAACGACTCTTTTTGGGTTTTTTCAAAACTTTTTCTATTTTTTTTCTTGAATTTTCGGATTTTCTGGTAAAGCCACATAAAAACACATCAAAACTTTTCTAAAAACACTTAAAAACAATGAAAAACAACCTTTGAAATGTTAGGTGATAAAATCCTACGAATTTGACACAAAAACACTTTGTTCACCCCCCCACACTTAAACCAAACATTGTCCTCAATGTTTCAAACATAGACTCACACAAAAGCACGCAAATAACATAACTAGCAAACATGACAAATATGGCAAAGTAAAAGCAATAAAGAGTAGGGTTTAGGAACGCAAATCTGGTTGTGATGCCGGAGCTTCCTAGGTCTTCTTTATTTGCATGGGTTGCCTCCCAAGAAGCGCTTGCTTTAACGTCTTCCAGCCGGACGATACCTCCAATTAAGCTCCATTGGTGGCCATGGCATGGAATTGATCTTTGAATGGACGGTGATACTTGAAATGATCCGGCAATGGTTTAAATTCTAACGTGGGTGCCTGAATCATCAACAGCATGTTAGTAGAAAACGAAATTGAATTTCGAGGAGGTGGCTTACCTGTTTGCTCCAACATGAACTCAATGACAAACACCACTTCTTTGAAAGTTTCAGGGACTTTGAATTTGGCCAAATTTACTACGATGGTTGTGATTTGTCCTGTGTCATCAAAGTCAACTTCTTTAGATTTTGTTACTTCAAATACGTCCTCTTTAATGAATTCTTGAAATTCTCCAGCCACTTCTTTTTCTTGACTCTTTCTTTGTGGTGAACTAGGTTCTTTGAACACTTCAACACAATTTGGTACTTGAGTGGGTGTGCCAAGAATTGGAATATCATTTTGCACACTTGGGAAGGCTTCCACGATGTCTTTTTCACTCCCTTCTTTCTTGGGAATCAAAAACCTGCTAGGAAAAGGGACATTCGGAGGAATAACATTAGAATGAAATGAAATTAGGGCGTCCTTACTTGTGGTGGGTGGGTTAGAGGGCTTAAGGGGCTGCGGCAAGGGTTGTTCTACCCTTGCCGTGTGTATGTCTGCTTCCTCCTCCTCAATCAGCAGCTCCTCATCCACTTCTAGGCTATGTTTGGACGTTTTTAGGCCAGCTCCAACCTCCATAGCACTTCCCAAAGTGATAGCATCGTGGATTTCAAAATCTTCCTTCGAATTTTCAACAGTTGAGTTGGAGAGTTCACTTTGCTCTTGAATTTGTACCATGAATTCCATAATCTCTCCCATTTGACTCTTCAATTTATCCAACTTCTTGTCTTGATTTTGTTGGTCCTGTGTCAAAGAGGTTAGTACTTGAAGAATTTGATCACTATCCATGGACATACTTGAATTTGATTGGAATTGTTGTGGGGTATGCGGTGGTGGCTGTATAGGTGTGGTGTAGAACTCCTCATATGGCTGCCAATATGCATCTTGTTGAGCCTCATTGGCTTGATTTTGTGAGCCCTGCACCAAACAATTTAATTCATTAAGAATTTGATTATAATTTATTGACGAACCTGAGTTTGATTGAACATATTGCATAGGTCTTGAATAAAACTCCTCCTCTTGCTGCCAATATCCATCTTGTTGGAATTGTTGAGGTTCCCCCCACATATAATTTGAATGATCTTTCCAAGCCGAATTGTAAGTGTTGGAAAACATGTTGTTGCTTGGTTGATCATAGCCTTGATAACCCCAAGCATCTTCGTTCACAGTGAATTGAGGATGTTGATGAGTTTGATATTCGTGCCCATAAGACACACCAAATGTAGGGACACTTTGCATTGTAGTCCTTCCGGCAATCTGTGACAATTGAGAAGTAAGATTCGCCAATTGAGCTTGAATGTTAGCAAAATCCATGTCTTACTTCTCTAGAACCTGAAATCAAAGAAAGAAAACTAAATCAAATATCAAAAGTAAAATAAACGAAACAAAATCAGAAACGAAAAACAAAAGACACGAAAAAGAAACAAAGGGGGATTAGCAATTTTGCTAATCCCCGGCAACGGCGCCAAAATTTGGTGTGAAAATTATATTGACATACAAATTAAACCCTATTGATGACAATTGTAGTATTTAAGCAAGTAGGGATCGTTCTAGACCGGGGATTAACTAGGGACGCTAATCAACACAAATAAGACTCACAAACACTAAACTAGACTCTATAGACTCAAAACTAACTTTAAAACACTAAAAACAGCAAGAAACAATCAAAAAGACTCAATTCTAGACCTAACAAGTGATTTGGACGAAAATAGAACTTCAAAGACTCAAAAGACTTAAAAGAAACAAGTTTTGACTCTAAAAACAAGATTTAAAAGCAAGGGGTTTGGTTTTGACGAATTTAACTTTTAAAACAGAAACTTTGAAAACAAACTTGACAAAAACGATTTGATGGAAATTAAGATGGTGAAAGGCTAGTTAGAGGGTTCCTTCTCCACACATACAACATATGCATACGACTCGATTTCCAATTACTCTTTCAATAAACCTTAAATGACAATGCCCCAAATTAACTAGATTGACCAATTAATTCTCAGATTTCCCTAGATTCATTGAATTGAATGGGATACGCATTACAACCAAATTATTCTTATCAAGGACCCTAACTATGGAATACGCATGATAGAGACACATATCAAAGATCATTAAGTTCAATGGAAATCATAAGCATTGACGAGGCATTCATAACTATGGGATACGCATGTTACTCTTGCCTAGGATTTACTTAACACAATCGTGACTAGCGACTTTTACTACTTATGAATATAAGTTAATAACGATTAGGTGAAATTCCCTTATACTCTAGCATCAAATTCATGCATGCAAACTAAGTGTCGACCCTCAATCAACATACATAAACATGTTATCAATCAAATAGATAAGTAAACCACATTCACAATTCATGAAATCATAATTGGAAGAAATCAAGTCATATAAAACATATGATCATGGCTTTGAATTCCCCTCTAACTATAAAGAAATTAGTTCCTCATGTTCGCAAACAAACAAAGATAAATAAATTTAAACATTGAAACAAAGATAGAAAACACCTAGAAACGCTCCGACAATCCAACGTCTTGAATGGCATGCACGGCTCCAAGTTGTCTTCCTTCTTCTCCTTGCAAACTCACGGCACAATGAGGGATGATTGGTGAATGGTGTAGTGAAAATATGGTAGAGGGTGGTGAATGATTTGTGCAGCAAGGGATGGTATTTATAGGCTGAAATTCGCAGCCCCTATGTAGCAAAGGAAAAGGATTTAAAGGCCTAATTTGTATAGGATAATAACACACAATCCTTGAAGGAAAAGGCTAAGGCTTTTAGAAACCAAGGGGGAAAGGAATAATCAGGTTTCTAGAAGTTCTAGAAAGGTTTGGGGCGTCACTTTTGTAGGACAAGGGATAAGGCCTTCTAGAAAGGTTGTTTTGTGGCTGATTTCTAGAAAAAAACAAGGGATAAGGTGTGGCACCTTTGTAGGAAGGGATAAGGCTTCTAGAAATCAGGTTTTAAGTCTCCAAATAGGAAAAGAAATCCCTTTTGTAGCTGAAATATAGGTAGATTAGGATTAGGATAAGATAGGATAGGATAAGGTTTGATTGGATAAGATAAGCTAAGATAAGGTTATGGATGAGGTTTTGGATAATACTCCTTATCTTGAGCTGATTCTTTGGCTTTAATTCTTCTTCTTCATGTAGGAAACCTTGCTTGAGTAGGAAACTTCATATATCTAGGAATCCACCTTCAATTAGGACTCCTTTAGTGATTAGGAATCCCAATTCATTTAGGAATCCTTCATTCAAGTCATTTCCTTCTTCAACTAGGAAACTTTGTATCTTCAATTCTTCAACTTTGAAACGCCTTCCTAGCTTCACCAATTCCTCAAATTCGTCCATCCCTTGTGCTTCATGTGCATGAACTCCATTTTAGCCCAATTTTGCTCCAAAATGCTCCAAATTGCATCCTTTTGCTCACTTTGTCTCTAAAACCTGAAAACACATGAAAATAGCTTAAAAGACTAACTTAACTAAGAAAACACAACATAAATGCATAAGAACTAACTAACTAAGGCGCATAAATATGCTCCTATCATTAGTATATAATAAAATCGAAGTTGGAGAAGATGGCTTACTTGCTTGCTCCAACACAAATTCAATTACGAACACCACATCTTTGAAGGTTGCAGGGATATGGGACTTGGCCAGATCTGGTGGTTTGAGAGTTATGACTTGTCCCGTGTCATAAAATCCAACTTCTTTGGGAATTTTCATCTTAAGTGTATCTTCTATGATGAATTCTAGACATTCCCCATCCACTTCTTGCTTTTGATTCTTTGGAAAAGTTTCAAAGATGCCTTTCTCACCCTCTTCTTCCTTGGATTGCATGATCCTGCAAGGAATAAAGACATTTGGTGAAACAGGGTCAGGACAAATTGAATTAAGGCTTACCTTGGTTGTAGTGGACGGCATAGAGGGCATATGGGGCTATGGCAAGGGTGGTTTTTCCCTTGCCGTGGCCTTTTTATTCTCCTCTTCTTCAAGCAGCAGCCGTTCATCCATGTTTTGGCTTGGTTTGGATGTCTTCGGTTCACCTCCAACCTCCATAGCACTTCCCAAAGTGATAACATCATGGATTTCAAAATCTTCCTTCAAATTTTCAATAGTTGAGTTGGAGAGTTCACTTTGCTCTTGAATTTGTGCCATGAACTCTATAATCTATCCAATTTGCTTCTCCAATTCTCCCATCTTCTTGGCTTGATTTTGCATCTCTTTGTTTCCATTTTCTACTTCCTGGTTCAAAGAGGTGAGTAACCTACTAAACATATCATTATCCAAAGATGTACCTGAATTGAATTGGGCAGATTGTTGTGATGGCTGCATAGGTCTTGAATAGAATTCCCCTTCTTACTGCCAATACCCATCTTGTTGGAATTATTGAGGTTCTCCCCACATGCAATCTGAATAATCTCTTGATAGGAGCATATTTATGCGACTTAGTTGGCTTGTTCTTGTGCATTTATGTCGTGTTTCCTTAGTTATTTTAATGTTTAAAGTCATTTTCGTGTGTTTTCAGATTTTATGGACAAAGTCAAGAATATGCATTTTGGAGCATTTTGGAGCAAAATGGAGCTTGGAATGCATGTCACATATTTGGGCCAAAGTGGATGGACGAATTTGAGAACTAAAGAGGCCAAGAATGTGAAGAATTATGGTCCAAAAGATGAAGAACTCAGCCCAAAAATTTTTCACCCTAACTTGCCTTCATTGCCATGCAAAACAACATAGAATTCCCTTTGGATTCTCATGCCATGCTTGATCACTCTTGTCCCCTACATAATTTCTGATTTCATGCTTCAATTCATTTAATTATTACACTTAATTGCTTGATACCTCTTGTTCCCTTCACCCACAAAATTTTATACAACTTTCACAACCATAACATGCACTAATTGATGCTCCATCATTCACATTTGGAATCTCATGCCTTGTGTACCACATGTTGCTGCACCTTTGACCCATTTATTGACACATTTTCACCTCCCTTTCCATCTCTATGCAATGTACACAATCATTCATGCCCCCTAGCTACAAGACCACTCCATTTTACCCTTCACACTTTGCATCATCACTTCATTTTCACCCTTGGACCATTGCACACCACATACACTCTTTGCCGTGCATTCTCCCTAGCCTAACCTGATTCTCTAAGGTTTTTGGGGCCTATATATACATGTTTACACCCCTTGGCAAAGGGTTCACACTCTCATATTCATCATTCATCACAGAAAATTCGTCCATACAACCTCTAGGTAGCAAAACACCCCAAAAACACCATTCTAGTGCCTAGAAAACATAACAGTCACTCCACCTTCTTCCACCCTCTTTGCCTAGTTCTCCACCACCCTCCAACCCTCAAACACTCCTCCACACTTACCCTAAACCTTTCCATACCATTCCCCATCCATTCTACATCATAAAACTACCCAAAAATCCGTCCACAAAGCAATCTGCCGCAAGCAAGCAAAGGAGAATTCTTGGATGCACTTGCTACCCAAGTTGGAGCATTTTAGGTGTTTTCTTTCCTTTGATTTTAATGTCTAATTTTATGTATCTTTTCTTTGTGAGTATGAGGAACTAAATCCCTCTTAGTTAGGGGGTGATTCGAAACCATGTTCATATTTGCAATATGATTTGATTACATCCAGTTGTGATTCATAAGTTGTAAATTCAATTTACTTATCTGATCGTATAAGAAATGATTTGTGTATGTTGGTTGAGAGTGCACGCTTAATTTTCATGCATGAATTTAACGCTAGAATATAAGGGAGTTTCACCTAATCGTTATGAACTTATATTCACAAGTAGTGAAGGTTGCTAGTCACAATCACGTTAAGTAAATTCTTGGCATAAGTTTCATGCAAATCATAGTAACGAGTGCCTCGTCAATGCTTATGTTTTTCATAGAACTTAATGATTCTTGCTTGTATCTCTATTATGCAATTCATGTAGGGAACTTGTAGGGAATGTTTTGGGTTGTCGTATGCAATCATCCAACCCAATAACTTGTGGAAAAACTGAGGGTTAATTAGTGCAATTCACGATTAATTTGGGGCGTTGAGTATTCATAGTTTATCGAAAAGCAACTGGAAATCGTTTTGTATGCAAGTATGACATGTGTGGAGAAGAACCTCCTAGCTAGCCTTCCATCCATAAGTTTCATTCAAATTCATTTTACAATCTGTTTTGATTCACTTAAATTTGTCTAAGAATTTGTTTACTTTGTACTTGTCTTAATTTAATTATTTTCGTCCAAAATCAAGCCCATCTTATTTCTTTGAGTCATATTAATTAGAACTTGTCTTAGATTATGTTTTTAAGTGTTTTAGTTCATTAGAAAACCAAAATTCGTCCAAGTTTGTGTTAGAGTCCCAAAACTGCCCAGATTGTATGTTTAAGGTAGTTTTGAGTGTTTAAGGGCTGTTTTGAGTCTTTTGGTTTGTTTTAGTGTTTTAAAGTATAGTTTTGCATTCTTTGAGTCTAGTTAGTGTTTTAAACTTTGTTTTTACGTTTTCAAGTCAGTTTCCAAGTGATTTAGCAATCCCTCCTAATCCCCGGCCTAGAACGATCCCTACTTACATACTTTACTACAATTGATAAAAAGAGGGTTTAATTTGTGTGCTTATATATTTCGCATCATCTCTCTAATCCGAATTGTAAGCGTTGGAAAACATGTTGTCCCCTGATTGGCTATGGCCTTGATAACCCCAAGCATCTTCATTCGCAGCGAATTGAGAACATTGATGAGTTGGATATCCTTGCCCATAGGACACACCATCTGTAGGGACACTTTGCATTGTGGTCCTTTCGGCATATTGTGACAATTGACAAGTAAGTTTTGCCAATTGAGTTTGAATGGTAGCAAAATCCATGTCTTACTTCTCTAGTACTTGAAATCAAGGAAACAAAACTAAATCAAATATCATAAGTAAAAATAAAAAACACAAATAGAAACAAAGTCAGTAACTAAAACAAAAAACATGAAAAAGAAACAACGGGGGATTAGCAAAGTTGCTAATCCCCGGCAATGGCGCCAAAAATTTGATGCGAAAATTATCTTAACACACAAATTAAACCCTCTTGTTGTCAATTGTAGTATAAATGCAAGTAGGGATCGTTCTAGGCCGGGGATTAGGAGGGATTGCTAAAACACTTGAAACTAACTTAAAATGTAAAATTAAGTTTAAAACACCAAACTAGACTCAAAGAACTTAAAACAAACTCAAAGGACTCAAAACAAGCTAAAAACACTCAAATCTGCCTAAAAACACAAACTAGGTAGATTTGGACTCTAACACACTTTTGGGACACCTAAAAACACAAATCAAAACAGATTTTGACTAATAAAACACTTTAAAGTAAAGGGGGTTTTGGTTTTGACGAATTTGAAAACAAAACAAGTAAATTAAAGAACTAATGAAATCTGCACGAATTTGAGTAAATTGAATGGATGGAAGGCTAGCTAGGAGGTTCTTCTCCACACATGACATACTTGCACATAAACCAATTTTCAGTTGTTGTTTCGATCAATCATGAAACTCAACACCCCAGGTTAATTAAGTCCGCTTAAATTAACCTTCAAGTTCTCCTTAAGTTATTAAATTGGATGGGAAAGCGCATACAACAATTCAAGCATTCTTCAAAAGTTCTTTACGTGAACATCACAATAAAGATACAATCAAAGATCATTAAGCATTATGAAAACTATAAGTATTGACGAGGCATTCGTTACTATGATGAGCATGAAACTCCTGCTAAGAATTTATTTAACGTGATCGTTTATAAACGACCTCCACTACTTGTGAATATAAGTTTGTAACTATTAGGTGAAACTCCCTTATACTCTAGCATCATATTCATGCATGCAAACTAAGTGTGCACTCTTAATAGACATACACGAATAAGTTATCAATCAAGCAGTTAAACAAATTGAATTCACCACTTATGAAATCACAACTGAAGGTAATCAAATCATATTGCAAGCATGAACATGGTTTCGAATTCCCCCCTAGCTAAGGGGGGTTTAGTTCCTCATACTCACAAAGCAAAGATAAACAAATTTAGAGATTGAAAACAAAAGAATGAAAACCCCTAAAAACGCTCCAACAATCCAACTTGAATGGCAAGCACGTCCAAGGGTCCTCCTTCTTCTCTTTGTTGCGGCACAAGGTGTGGCTTGATGGATGAGTGGTAAATTATGGTGGTGGATGGGTATAGGTGAGTTATGGTGAAGGGTGGATGGGTGGATTGTGTTCTCTCAGCCAAGGAATGAAAGTGTAAGTGTATGGAGTTGTGAGATGTGAATGTAGTGTCTTTTGATGGATCTTTTCTCCTCTCTTTTGTTATGGTGAAGGGTGGATGTATTTATAGGCTAGGGAGAGGACCACCATTTAATTAAGGTGGTAGTGGTGTATGTTGTGGTAATGAGTGGATGTAATGGGTGTAGTGGGTGAGTGTTATGGTAATGAGTGGATGTAATGGGTGTAGTGGATGAGTGTTTGGTAATGAGTGGATGTAATGGGTGTAGTGGATGGATGTTTGGTAATGAGTGGATGTAATGGGTGTAGTGGATGGATGTTTGGTAATGAGTGGATGTAATGGGTGGAGTGGATGAGTGTTGTGGTAATGAGTGGATGTAATGGGTGTAGTGGATGGATGTTTGGTAATGAGTGGATGTAATGGGTGTAGTGGATGAGTGTTTGTAGTTGTAGGTCAACACACTTGCACACACACATGCTGATTTCTAGCCTTCTAATCTTCAAAAACGTCAATCCTCATGTCTTCATGCTTGCGCTATCCAATCTTGGCCCAAAAATGCTCCAAAGTGCTGCAAATAGCACTTTGTTGCCAACTTTGTTATTTGAACCTACAAACATACGAAAATAGCTTAAAATACATAATTAACTAAGAAATAACAACACAAATGCACAAGAACAAGCTAACTAAGTCGCATAAATATGCTCCTATCATGCACTCAAAGAAAGTTTGAACTGGAGAAAAGAGATGAAAATTAAGCTTGCTTTCTTTGTCTTTGAAGTCTTCCTTTTATAGACTTGGAAAATGAGACTTGAATGAATGAGATCTTTATTGTTAAAGCACGGGATGAAAGATGACTTGCTTTGACTATTGATAAATAGTGAACTTGTAGGAATAATTGTTGCTTTATATATATATATATATATATAGACACACACTCACATACCAATATGTACATTGAAATTATGACATGAAAGAGAGGTATTTTTTACAAAATGAATTTTCTTACAGGCTAAGTTCCCTAATACTATGAGGACACTATTTGTTGCCTCTCATGTTCCACACTTGTATTAGGTTGAGGCTTTTTCAACTACAATATATCTCATTAGTCATTTGCAATCTCTGGCTTGACCAAATCTCCATGGGAACTTCTATTTGACACTTCACCAGACTACTCCATGCTTAAAATTATTTGGCTGGAGTTTTTTTCCATGGTTAAAACCATATATATCCTCCAAGTCAGATGGTAAAAGCAAGAGATGTGTATTCTTGGGGTATAGCTTGCAACACAAACAATATTTTTTAAAATATAAAATAAGTATAAAAGAAATAAAATTGGAGAAAAAATAATATTGGATTTAACCTAATAATCATGTGATTTTTGGACCTATATCTAAATGCCCCTTATTCCAAAGTAAAAATAAATTGAGTTATTATTTTATCATAGCTTCTAATGCGTGAAAAGTTGTGTATTTGCATGAAGTTAAGAATTTGGAGGAAACTGACAGGATTTTTACAACCTGTAAAAATATGTATAAAAACACTTGAAAATACATGCAAGAGAACAAGTAATTGTAGTATAGATAACTCAAGGTCGTTCTCCACAAGAATCGATATGAATAGCTCGTATTAAAGCTAAGTCTTAATTAACTATCCAACACAAGATTTAGAAAAACTTTGAAATTGTGAATTCAAATAATAAGAGCAGAAAATAAAATAATTAAAATGGACAATAATAAAAATAAGCAGCAAATAAAACAAATGGTTTTGGAGAATCAAATGTAAAAGGCACTAGGGTTTGGCTGTCACCATTAACAATCCTATGTAGTTCTACTAATTACTTATGAGTTAGGTTTTCCTAATGCATATCTACTTGTGATGTTCAAGTTTGAGAGTATATCTAACATGTAGCATGTATGTGATGTTCAAATAAAAAATAAACATGCAAGACTCATTAAGTTTTGAGAAAACCTTTTGAAAAACCATGCAACCCTTTTAAAAGCATGATGTTCGCCTTAAGTGAACTTACAATTATCAATCATAAGAAACATAATTCAATTTCAACGTGATATTCCAACATAAATTGTATCAAATTTACTTGTCTAAACATCCTAATGGTGATCAAGTATCAAGACAGATATATAGTTTAAACGTGGTGATTAATAATTCAAAGTATGCATGCATAACATCATAAGCAAATTGATAAGAAACTACATATTGATGCTATGGCTCATAGTCTTGCCCTAGCAAAAGAAAATTAGTTACGCATTATCATAATTAAAAAAAATATTATTAAGAAAGGATATAAAATACCCTTGTAGAAAGATGAAATTCGTCCAAAACATCCTGCTGAGTTGTACAATGAAAAATCACATCTCCATCCTAGAAAAACACTAAGTAATTATACATACATACATACATACATATATATAGGGATAGGATCAAGGGACAAATTTTTTTACAAATATTTTTACACTTCTTTTGAGCCTTTAGATTAAAGCTATTTTAATGGATAAGATTGACACATCCCAACCCAGATTGTCCACTATGACTCCGAATCGAGTTGTGATGGCCGACACCCGGAAGGTGACGAAGCCATAAAGTGTAGTGATGTGGAATATGTGAATAAATTTAAACCTAAAAGTGCCTAAATACAAGAGTGCCTTGTGAGTAGAAATGAACCCATTTCACACGTGACGTCAGAGCATAAGTAAAGTACAGTATAGTGGATTGAGAATCATACCATCGAAGGTAATCTCCAATACCAAGATTTGCCATGAATCCTCGTCGATAAAAAAGCTCAGCTATTAAAACTTGAAGGGGTGAAAACAAAACAAGGGTGAGTGAGCCTGAAAATAAAGTTTTAATAAAGACCTTCTAAAACGTTATAACCCTTTGCTGTAAAACCTGTATAGTTTCAAAAAATCATACCACATATAAGTATGAAATCAAATGTAAATCAACAATAAATCCGTAAATATTCCAAATCATTACATAGCAGCAGCAGCATAATAAAATCAAGTGCTCATCAATCTATGCTGACACACAAGTCGGAGTTGCCTAATGCAACATGTATGACTCATAAACTAATCTATGATAACACATGAGTCGGAGTTGCCTAATGCAATCTGTACGACTCATAGGCAACCTGTACGACAGTGTCGGAGTTGCCTATTATTGCAACTTGTAGGATAGTGTCGGAGTTGCCTATTATTGCAACATGTACGATAGTGTCAGAGTTGCCTATAACACAAATCTAGTCATCCCATAACTCAATCATTTCAAATAACACAATAAACTCACCTGAACTTACCTGCATGTCCTGCGTTCACCTTAGCACTTCAAAGCATTCATGACGATTATGTATAGGTAATATGCATATGGATATGCCATGATGCAATCTAAAACTCAACCATATCATAGTATTTTAGAATATATAAATATGTATATAACATGGCATAAAATGCATAAATCAATTTAAAAGCGTTAGTGAAACTATCAGTTATATATATACGATAAAAAGGAAAAGACCCACTCACCTAAGGTCCACGCTACGACTCCCTAGCACGAATATCAAGATGTCACGAACGATCATCAACTAGAACAAATATTCAATCACGTCTAAGAACTCTTATCAATAAAACATGTAACTTACATAAAACATATCCCCAAGGATGTTCTAGAATGATTTGTAACTCATTGACCAAAAGTCAACCGTCGATCAAAGGTCAACGGTAGGGTCCATAATCCTACATAACTCAATCCGGAAGATCCGCAGCTCGAATTTCCAATCCGTAACTTCCAGAGATACACATTATTCTTCTAGAATAACATACTAAAATCCTACCATGATCCGACGGTTGGATCTCCGCCAATTGCCAAAATTAAGTGACGGCCGACGTTTTATTTTACGAACTTACAAATCCAATTTGGGAAGATCCGTATATCAGATTCCCAATCCGCAAGTTTCTAATATCCTCAAATATTACATACTATAATGTATTAAAGTTTGGTGATGATCCAACAGTCGGATCGTCAATTCTCATAATGTTCAAGTAGCGGTCTTTAACAAAACTATGTTCAAACGATAAGATTTCATCAATCGGACTTCACCTAAGGAATTGGGGTGTCAAACTTAGTTTAGGAAGGTTAGGGGGTGACTCAGCTTACGTGCCACTGCAAACGGTGGTCGTCTGCTGATGCGAAATATATAAGCACACAAATTTAACCCTCTTTTGACAATTGTAGTACAAGTATAAGTAGGGATCGTTCTGGACCGGGGATTAGGAGGGCTTGCTAATAACCTCTAAATTGACTCAAAAACATAAAACTAAACTTAAAAACACTTAACAAGACTCTCAAGTCGCAAAG
Source organism: Malus domestica (assembly GCF_042453785.1). Lineage (NCBI taxonomy): Eukaryota > Viridiplantae > Streptophyta > Magnoliopsida > Rosales > Rosaceae > Malus > Malus domestica. Next base: position 14,484,046 of record NC_091670.1, read on the forward strand.
CAAACTTAAAATACTCAAAACAGCTTAAAACAACCAAATAAACTTAAACTAGACACTAGGAATGACTTTGGACGAAAATTGACTTTTACTTGAATCAAAACACTTAAAAACACAAACTAAAACAGATTTGAAACACTTTGAAACAAGAAACTAAAAGGGGGGTTTTGATTTGGATGAAGTTGAAACAAACAAACAATTATGAAAAACTAGACAGATTGTAAAACAAATTGGAGAAATAAGATGATGGATGGGATAACTAGAGCCTTTTTCTCCACACATGACATGTATGCAAATAACTCGATTTCCAGTTACTACTTTATTGAATTATGAATGACAATGCTCCAAATTAACCGCGACATCACTAATTAACTCTCAGATTTTCCTTGTTTTATTGGATTGGATGACATCATTCGACAACCCAAAACATTCTTCTAAAGTTCCCTACATGACATCATAATAGAGATACAATCAAAGATCATTACGTTTAATGAAAATCATAAGCATTGACAAAGCACTTGCAACTATGACATCATGTCACTTATGCTAGGAATTGAACTTAACGCGATCGTTTATAAGCGACCTTCACTACATGTGAATATAAGTTTGTAACGATTATGTGAAACTTCCTTATATTCTAGCAACGGATTTCTGCATGCCAATTAAGTGTCGACCCTTAATCAACAAATACAAATAAGTTATCAATCAAATAGTTAAGCCAATTGCATTTACGATTCAAGAGTTCATAATTGGAATTTATCAAATCATATTACACACATAATCATGGCTTTGAAATCACCCCTAGCCAAGAGGGGTTTAGCCACTCATATTCACAACAAAACAAAAGAAAATGAATTTAAACATTGGAAACAAAAGAAAGAAAACACCTAAACGCTCCAACGATCCAAGTTGGACAACAAGCACGTCCAAGCACTTTCCTTCCCTTCCTTTGCTACGGCACAAGGTGTTGGTAAGTGTTTGAAGGTTTGTTTGTATGGAGGAGTGGATGTGACGATGAATGGATGTGTTTGGATTCATATATGTCTCCCTTTGATGAAGGGTGGATGAATGTATTTATAGACTAGGAAGAGGATGTAGTGGGTGGTGGTAATGAGTGGATGTAGTGGTAGGTGAATGTGTTGGGTGAAATGAGTGGATGTAGTGGTAGGTGAATGTGTTGGGTGGATGTACTGGTAGGTGAATGTGTTGGGTGGTAGAAATGAGTGGATGTGTTGGGTGAAATGAGTGGATGTAGTGGTAGGTGAATGTGTTGGGTGGTAGGTGAATGTATTGGGTGAAATGAGTGTGCTAAAATGGTTATTTATAGGGAGATGATGATGCACAAACTTCAAATTTCATCCATTCCTTTTGCTCCAAGCATAAGCTATCCATTCCATGCCCAAAAATGCTCCAAAATGCTCCAAAATGCACTTCTTTGCCACATTAACCCTTTGGACCTGCAAACACACGAAAATAGCTTAAAATACATAATTAACTAAGAAATAACAACATAAATGCATGAGAACAAGCTAACTCAGTCGCATAAATATGCTTCTATCAAATTCCCCCACACTTAGCTTTTGCTAGTCCTCGAGCAAAACAAAACAAACGAAACAAACAAAACACAACCTAGACCTTCCAACATTTGCCTCAGGGATTTTTAATGAAACATGACATGTTAAAAATCATCAGTCCCACAGATTTTGGTCATCTTTACACTTGAGCACATACTTAATCACAGTCACCACTTACTAGTTCACAATTAACCAATTAAAACGATGTTTTGAATGTAGTAACATGCCTTAGAGAATTTGCTCAATTTCTTACAAGATACTCTCTATTTTCACACACATTTTCTGACTACACACCCTACACTAGTATACGTGAGAAGATTAATGTAAACATGAAAGACTAGGACTCATATGTGTTATAACAAAGAAAGCAATTTTCTGGAGTTATTAGGCATGTTTAGTAATGATCTCATGAATGGAATGCTACTACTTAGATGCGAGAACCAGTGACACCATATGCTCATACTAACTTCAAACTCCACAAATTGAAACACATAACACTCAAGATAGAAGTCAAAGGTTGTAACGGGGCTAAAGGTAATGGCTAACAAAGAAAGGATAGGGATAACAAACGTTCTTAAAGGAATAGCAAGCAAAGTAATGAAATTGAAACTTAGAATTCACTTTAGAATGCAGAAATCAACTTTTAAATACAAAGGGAAGATTCATGCAACACTTAGGGCCGAATTCAATGTTTTGGACCCTTTTTTTTTTTTTTTTAACAAATTTTTTTTTTTTTTTTTTTGTGTTTTTTCTACCCGTGCCTTATTAAGGACTTTGGCACACACACACACACACAAGAATCACTTCCCCCACACTTTCTTTCTGCAATACATTGATAAAAAAAAGTTCATTTTAAGTCATGCTTTACTTTGCTTCAAGAACAAGGGTATGGATGGTCCTAAAACTAGGCTAGGTAAGGATAGTGTGGATTAACAAAGAACATAGGCTTAACAAGGCTCAATGGGGTTAAACTTAAACACATAAAGAAATAAGGGCACTGCAATTTGGCTTTGGTGGTCACTAAACAACTTCATCTTGAATATGTGTTATGCAAATCAATAGCATGCCTTGAATGAAATAGGCATGAGTTCTAGCATTTGGAACTAAATGATGAATCGCCTTCTAAGTAGCAACCAGGCAAAGAATAATGAGATCATGCAACGACTTTAGAAAACAATGATGCATAGATTATTAACTCTCTAAATAAACGTTTAGGCTCAAGTCTCACAAGGTTGTAGCGTTCATTTGAGTTCCTTCCTTCAAGCATGTTACAAAAACTGATTTTTCCTTTATGATTGCATGTGAATTCATAAATTATAACCACAACCAAGCATACACCAAAGAGTAAATCAAATTTTTATCCATGTTTATAATTCTCTTTAACAGTCATGTAATTAAAAACCAAATCCTCATCATTGTGTTGGAAGGTACCCTAAGACACAAATAGACACACAAAAAACAACTCTTTTTTGGTTTTTCAAAACAATTTTTCAAATTTTTATGAGATTTTCGGATTTTTTTGTCAAAACACACTAAAACACTCCAAAACAGCTTAAAAACACTTAAAAAATAACAAGGAACAACACTATAAGTAATGGGTGATAAACTCCTACGAATTTCATGCAAAACAATAGTTACCCCCCCACACTTAAATCAAACATTGTCCTCAATGTTTTAAGCATAAACTCACACAAAAACAAGCAAACAAACAAACAACGAATAAACATGACAAGTATAGCGAAGTAAAAACCAGACAGAGTAGAGTTTAAGAACGCAAATCTGGTTTTGGAGATAGATGATCTTATTGACTTTCCACAGCGTTGATCTTGAACTGGTTTGGAATTCTGAGCGAGGAATATTAGAGTTCCTTGGTTGTGCAGTCTGCATTCTTCTCTGCTGTTTCTTCTGCACGGCAGGTAAGCACGAGGTAGAGGTGATGGTCTGTTTCTTTCTTCAATCTTTCCAAGTGCCCACCTCTTGCTTTCTTTCTCCTTGTCCCTGGCTGAGGATGAATTGGCAAATTGTCTCCACATGCTTCGAGGTATCATTTTCACTTCCCTTATCTGTTCCCCAGGCAGATGTGGTAGACGAGCAGGAAGCATAAAATGATGAAGATGAGTACTCGAGAGCAAGGCTAGGTAAGCAATCAGGAAGGGGTTCTAGGCTGTCGGTTCCAGATCGGAAGATTGATACCAAGTGCTGGCTGATTCCTCTCTTTCTCCTTGTCCCAAAACAACGACAAGGAGAAGGACAAGGTGAAAGCATGATATGAGATATTCTTGCTTTCAACCTTCATGATATGAAATACTTTTGCTTTGGATGAGTTGTTTGCAGAGGTATCCCAGGGAATAAGGAACACTGAGTGACTCGAAAGGCTTTGTTGGGAAGGCATTCTCGGAGAAGAAGGGTTATGTATGTTTTCATTGCAAGGGAAGGTGAAGGTCGACATTTATATTAATAACCGGTACTATTCTTTCACTCTTGTCGACAACCGTTGGAAGATTGAATAGTAATTCTTCACGTGCTTTCTACATCACCAGAAATCTTCAACAGATTACCCGTAATTTTCGTAAGGCTGAGTGTGCATGTGACAGGCGCTGACATGTTTGGAAAAGCAAGTGCCTCTTCGATATTTGAAATCGGCGCTTCGACAAACTGCCCGTGATTTCCGCAAAGCTGACTCTGCATGTGACAGATGTTGACACGTCTGGAAAAGCAGATGCCTCTTTGATATCTGAGCTTGCCTCTTCGATCTCTGAAATCTCGTCGAGTGCAGAGGGTGCATGTGACAAGTGCGGACAAATCTGGAAAAGAAGATTGGCCGTGGTTTTTGAGCAAGCCTAGCTTTTGAGAAAGCTGGCGCCTCTTCAATTTTTGAGTTGGCTTCTTCGATTTCTGAGCTTGCCTCTTCGATCTCTGAAATCCCATCGAGTGCTGATTTTTATAGAGGTACGTAGGACGTTCAAAGCACACTTGAATTTCTGCCTGTAGAAACTCTGATGCAAAATATATAAGCATACAAATTAAACCCTCTTTTTATCAATTGTAGCAAAGTATGTAAGTAGGGATCGTTCTAGGCCGGGGATTATGAGGGATTGCTAAATCACTTAAAACTGACTCAAAAACGTAAAAACAAAGTTTAAAACACTAAACTAGACTCAAAGAATGCAAAACTAAACTCTAAAACACTAAAACAAACCAAAAGACTCAAAACAGCCCAGAAACACTTAAAACTGCCTTAAAATCACAATCTGGGCAGTTTGAACACCTAACACTAATCTGGACGAAATTGGGTTATAACTTGACTCAAGACACTTAAAAACACAAACTAAATTGACTTCTAACTAAGATGACTCAACAAGATAAAGGGGGATTGATTTTAGACGAATTTAAAAACAAAACAGAAACTTTGTAACTTGAATAGATTTTAAAACGAATTTGGCTAAAGTTAATGGATGGAAAACTAGCTAAGGGGTTCTTCTCCACACATGTCACACTTGCATACGAAACGATTTCCAATTACTTCTCAATAAACCATGAATTCCCAACGCCCCAGATTAACCGTGAATTGCACTAATTAACCCTCAGATTTTCCTAAAGTTATCGAATTGGATGAATTGCATGCGACAACCCAAAGCATTCCTCACAAGTTCCCTGCATGAATTGCATAACAAAGATACAAGCAAAGATCATTAAGTTCTATGAAAATCATAAGCATTGGCGAGGCACTTGTTACTATGAATTGCATGAAACTTATGCCAAGAATTTACTTAACACGATTGTGATCAACAACCTTTACTACTTGTGAATATAGGTTCATGACGATTAGGTGAAATTCCCTTATACTCTAGCATCAAATTCATGCATGCAAATTAAGTGTCGACCCTCAACCAACATACACAAATCAGTTTTAATTCTTGTAGATAAGTAAATTGAATTCACAACTTATGAAACGCAATTAGAAGTAATCAAATCATATAGCAAGCATAAACATGGTTTCGAATCCCCCCTAGCCAAGGGGGGTTTAGTTCCTCATACTCGCAAAGCAAAGATAAATAAATTTAGAAATTAAAATCCAAAGAAAGAAAACACCTAGAACGCTCCAACTTGGCAGCTAGCGCATCAACGATTTCTCCTTCCTCCTTGCTGTGGCAGAGAAGTTTAGAACAAGGTTTGGGTGGTATTTATGGTGTAGAATGGATGAGGAATGGTATGGAAAGGTTTAGGGTTGATAGGTGGTGCGGCAAAGGGTGATTTTTGGCAGAAATTTGGGAGAATGATGGTGGAAGGCTGCGGCAAAGGTGTGGAATGGATTTCTGGCGTGATTTATGAATGTGAGAGGTGGTGCATTCGGCCAAGGCTTAATATGAGTATTTATAGGCACTTAAAACCCTAGGGTAATCAGATTAGGGCTTCTAGAAAGCCAAATCCATCAGAAAATAGGTTTAAACAATCAGAATTTGCAAAGGAAAAGGTATAGGAGGTGTGGTAGGTTTGATGGGATAAGGTTAGGGCTTCTAGAATGCCTTGCAAGGCAAGAAAACATGTTCTAGAAAGGGTTATGCACGGCATGGATTTAGGGAATGTGGATAGGGCTTCTAGAAAGCCCAAAACCAAGAGGAAATAGGCCTTAACCCACTGGAAGGATGAGAAAATGTTCTAGAACCCTTCTTTGTGTCTTCCAACGCTTAAGAACCTTCTAATTTTGCTAAACCTCAAGGCCATGTAGGTTTAGGAAAGATCAACCCAAAGTGGAAACTTTTAGGCTTAGCTCTCCTACTTCAAGTAGGACAACTCGTTTGAGTAGGAATCTTCGTTCTTCTAGGAATCCATCTTCTGAAGGGAAAATTATGAGTTTAACACATGGGATTTCTAAATGACTAGCATGCATATACAATTCAAAATTTATATACATGAGCAACGGAAGCAATTTATCAAATATTAACAAAGCTATAGTCATGCAAATCCCCTTCAAGGTTCATAGGTTTATATATAATGCATCAAAACATTTTATTAAAGAACAAAGTGAAGGTTTAGTCTTATACCGCTTGATCTAGACTTGAGACCAAGGATGGACCACCTCCAAGCCCTTTGTTCCTTGAAGTCCTTGAGCCTAGCCTCCCTCCTTGCCTCCTCCACTTTGTTAGTAAGAGTGCTCCAAGGTTCTCCTTTAGTCTCCAAAGGAGAAGACCTCTAAATATCCACACCCACTAGTGTAGTGAGATGGATGGAGGAATAACCAAAAGGGTGAAAGATTGTTAGCTAAAACACCCTCTAGGTGGCCGGCCTTTGTGGTTTTAGAGAGCTATTTTTCTTTTGCCTCTTTGTTGTTTAAAAACACACAAAAACCCTAAGGATTAAAACTCTATAAAGTTCCTTATATAGACAAAAAGAAACCTAGTCAACAACTTGACTAAATATCTCTCCCTCTCCACTTGCAAGGGCAGGGCCCCTTTGTGTTGGTTTGGGCTTTGGGCTTTTATATATTTCTAGTCATCCAATGCTTGAATAAAAGCCCAATGGGTTTAGGCCCAATGGGCCCAATTAAACCCGAACGTTTCTTTAAGCCCAAAACGATCTTTTATCGCTTTTATGATTTCTTTAGACTTTCTAAATTAATCACAACACTTAATTAATCCAATTAATTATTTCCATCATCCATTAATTACTCACTACAAGAGTGTATCGGTGTACAATCATTTTAGGTTCTAATTAGCAAGGCAGTGAGGTGATTGACATCAATCTAATTGATTATATTTAATCCAATCACTTAGTGAATTAAAATTTCATTTTAATTCACCTTTCTTCTTTGATGACTACATTTAATCATCTAGAAGAACTAACAAGCTATGAGTGACATCTAACCATATGTCATAGCTACCCAAGCTAATGTAGAAGTTGTTCGGAGAACCTATTCAGTTGGAATTACAATGTAATTCGATCCTTCTCTAAAACAATACTCTCAATCACATTACTAGGGTATGGATATATTATGTCAAACCCCTAATGTGATTATTCCTTCTTATATGATTCATTTAAGTCGTATAGGAACGCTTTCCTTTATTACGCTCGATACTTCGGCCGAAGATTCCCGAATCATATCTTAGAGTATTCTTCCTCTCTAATCGAGGATTAGAGATTCCTTGTTGCGCATTCACTTGCCTTCATGACTAAGTGGCTTAACCCCAATTATGCCGTGGACATCCGCGAATGGGGTGACTTTGACATAATCAAAGATTAAGTACTTAGCCACAAGACAACGACGATGCCTCAGGTCAAAGGACTACTTAAATTATTCCAACCATTAGAGTTACTTGCTTGACATGTGAGTAGACCTCCATGCAAGTACTCTCGTTCGATTGTGTTCAGTGAACTCATTCTCTTAATGAGCACCTACATACTTGTCTTAGTGTCAATACACAAATGGGATAAGACTTTCCATTCTTCCATTTGAAGCGGACACAGTATGTACCGGTATAAGCATTGTCAGTGTCCCTCCGACAATCCAATGACCAGGAACCTTTTTGGACATAATCGTTATGTGAAGAAGGTCTCTGAAGTCTAACATCATTAGATTACTTCTTCAATCGATCCATTGTCCATGGATTCATTAATAAGGACATATATCGTTTATTGAGATAGTCCTAATTAGTATCTTTGCCATTTGATGTATAAGAGTCATCCATACATCGATTCATTTGTCCTGAAAGGTTTCTTCCAAAGATTGACTTTTAGGGCATATTTCCAACAATCTCCCACTTGCACTAAAGTCAATCACTAGTGTATCTTATACATCTTGTTGAGAGAGCTTATTCTCGTAGGTTAACTTGGTTATGTATTAGTCCCTTTTATTATTTAAAAGGGATTTTCTTATCAAATGTTTCCAAAACATTTGATGATGTCTCTTTATTGTGTTCGAATACTTTGATGAGACCTTGATTCCATGGCTTGAGCTATCGCCCCATTACGTCGTAGTATCCTACTAACGACCTTATGGTTTGGATTCAATCATTGGTTCTAAAAGAACCCCTTCCATTCAAAACACCTTTTGAAGCAGTTTCTAAAACAATATATCGTCATATATTTCGTTTGTATACTTTATACAAACTTTGCTCCAACCTTGAGACCATTGTAGTACAATACTAACAATTCATTCATATGATTAGTACTTCATCCATTATGAAGTTCCATTTGTTAAAATGGCTTATTTTCACTTTGGTTAACAACCTAAGTGAATGCACAATTCCAGAGTCCCACTCTGATGTTTCTTTCTTAAAGGCAATAATACTCTTTCAGTTGCTTTGGTTCTGATCCTGGGATATAGTAATATCTTAAAGTGACAACCCCTGTGGTTCTTCACCTTTGGATATCTACTTCACAAGTCAATACATGTGTCCCTTTTGTGATTTTATGACACGTTCATTATAAGGGTTATAAAAGTGATTTCCTATCACATAGGAAAATGCTTTCTTAAATCTACAACATTTGAGATTTAATTCCCATATAACATTATTGAGATAACCTTGCTATATCAATAAGTCCAATTTCAAGTCTACACTTCAAAATTGACCATGTCATGTTTTTTTTTTTTCATTTCTCGAGTAACATCTATGTTTTATCAAGTCTATCGAATAGACTTTATTCACATCTTGTTGCTCAATTATGACATCACTCCCATTGGCCTTGTTGTAACTTAGCATTCATTCAAAATAACAATTATATTTTCTTGATATGAATGCATATTGCTCCCACTAACTTAAATGAATCACACACAAAAGAATTCCTTCTCAAGTAATTCCTTTTGAAATGTGTGACTTGTTTCATTAAGTCTATTCATTTAAATTATATGGTGTCATACACCATACTTCAAGTTTTAGTCATACTAAGACCTTTAATGTAGTCATATAAGAATTATCCAAGTCTTTAGTGGAAGCATGGCTCCTACTAAGGATATAGAAACTCAACCATTCCTTCTAGGTGGTTGATATAATTCTTTATTAAAACTACATAGAGCAATATTGTTACATGAGATGTTGAATTTGGATTGTGTTGTGACTCATTTTGAAACTATTTCCCTTTTGTTTCATCATCTTGTCCATATGCTTAGTTATTTAGCTTGTTCTCATAAAAGAGAATGATGGACAACTCCCAACATATAACCATTTTACGCTAGGTTGACGAAACCAACATTCAAAGACTATTCTTTAGAATGTCACACAACATAGAATTTTAACGTTTGAAGAGCTTGAGTCTTTTAACAATTAAAATTGCAAACTCTTAATAATAGTCGAATACTATTATTCTTTAGACAACTATAAACCAATCATATTCAAGTTTATATCCATTTTCACACCTCCCACTATTTCTCATGACTTTAATGAGAAATCACTTCATACATTCAAAATGTATAAAAGTGGAGTATATTGGAAGAAGACATTGTGTAGTAGCTTTAAAACATTTCAAGCTTATTTGTTTCAATCTTCACTAAGTTAATGTCTTGTTATTAAGTGACTAAACTCTTTAAACATTTTATAGATTTAGACACTTCTTTCTTGGTTTAATCACTAACACAATTAACATTTTAAAACCTTTTAAAGAATGCCCAATTATTTGTTCAAAACTACTAATTGAATCAAGAGTGATCTTGATCATTGTGTTTCAAGTGATAACCATATAAGAAACGTTTTTCTTATTGCATATACCATTATAATGTGATCTTCCTTTTCTTCAAGAAAGGATACTCTAGGCTTTTGTCAATTCATATAGAACTCATAGGTAGACAAATGGAACCAAATCTAAAGATTCATTGTATCCTTTTATGTCCTACATGTGAGATCTATCCATAATTGATAAATCTAAAGTTTGGTTATCACATTACAATAAGTGATATAACTCTTGTATCTCATCTAGGATACAACAAGACAATTTTCAATTCATAACACTACTTTAAGGAAATAGTATATTAAAAAGGCATTCTTCATATTACATTAATATGAAATTTCAAACATTCATAATGTTTAATACAAAAAGTATTAGCTCTACACATTTAGAGACTAATTTAAATACCTTTATACATTTAGGCACTAATAGTGGTCTTCCATCATATGAAGCCACATAATAAGTTCTTAACAAAATAAGAAAGTTTAAAGACAATCTTTAATGCCTAACAAACTTCCTAAGTAGTAAGCAAAAAATATAGTGGCCGAACCCTTCACCACATTTTCCTTGCTTGTTCATCTTCTACTTGGCTTCTCCACCTATATACAATTATACAAGTGATTAGCTCTTTATATCAAATATAAATATTTAGAAGATCTAACATTTAGAATTGAAGATAAGAACATAAACCATACCTTGTGGCTTGTCCTTAAGACTTGCAAGGTATAACCTGCAATTCCTCCTCCAATGCCCCTCATTTCCATAGTGGTGGCAAGTCCCTTTGGGCTCATTTTCCTTCTTTTTCCTCACTCCTCCTTTCGGCTTAGGAGTGGGTGGCTTATTCTCCTTCCCTTTGCCTTTGCCTTGCGGCTTGGCCTTGGAAGATGATGGCTTGTTGTAGACTACTGCAGAAGTCCTTACAACGTTCTCTTTCTTCATAGTCTTCTCGGCAGTTACTAACATATTTAGTAACTCAGAGAGAGTACTATCCATCGTATTCATATTGTAGTTCATTACGAACTGCGCGAATGAATCAGAAAGAGAAGCCAATATGAAGTCCTGGGCCAATTCCCCGTCAAGTGGAGTACCAAGGTTCTCCAATTGTTCAATGAATCCTATCATCTTCAGTACATGTTGATGCACTGGAGCCCCCTTGACCATCTTGGTCTTCACAAGTTCAAAAACAGTGCTAAAACGACGGTTGCGCGTCCCTTCACCATATAACTCCGTAAGATGGAGTATTATGGAAGATGAACTATCCATGCCCTCGTGCTGTCTCTGTAGCTCCTCATTCATGGAAGCCAACAGATAGCACTTGGCTTGTGTGTCATCCTCAACGTGCTTGTTAAACTTAGCACGTTCATCCTTAGTAGCCCCAGGGCCGAGAGGTATGTGAGGTGGAGCCTTGTCTAGTACGTAAACAATCTTCTCCAATGTTAGGAGAATCTTGACATTACGATACCATGATGGGAAATTGTGCCCCTCTAGGCAATATTTGTCGAGTATTTTCGCGAGTGTGCTTCCAACCATATCTAAATACATAAACAATAAAATAATTAGTTTGATTGTTGATTAAGTCAAACGATTCGGGTCTTTAAACCGAATGACACCACCCACCATTTTTGGCAAATTCCATATCCCTCAAGATGGAATCCGGGAGTTTTCAAAGAAAGCTCCTAGCGGGTTATGGGTGGCTCATTATTACCAAGCCCACCTCACGATGATACGATGTTGGCTAGCAAAAATAATAATGAGAGGGTACAATTACCCATTCACAACAACCTCTTGTGATTACCCATCTTTTTGGCCTCTAGAGAGCAATACCTCACGATGATACAATGTTGGCATCATTTCTCTTAGTTAAGTTCTTTCCCACCATGCCGGTTTAGATAGGGGTTCAAGCATGACCTCACGATGATACGATGTTGGCCACAGTCATTGCCTACCTTAACCTCATCAAATGTTTTAAATAAACTCCTCCTGAGTATAAGCATGCACTTTGCACTCCCCCATGATAGGGTGAAGGCGATGTACTGATGCGAATAATATAAGCACATAAATTAAACCCTCTTTTGACAATTGTAGCAAAGTATGTAAGTAGGGATCGTTCTGGACCGGGGATTAGGAGGGCTTGCTAATGACCTCTCACTTGACTAAAAAATATAAGAACAAAGTTAAAAACGTTAGAATAGACTCAATGACACAAAACTATACCTTACAATACCTCACTAGACTCAAAACACTTTAAAGCACAAACTAAACAAATTTAAGACACTTTAGAACAAGAATTAAAAGGGGGGATTTGGTTTTGATGAGATTGAGATAACAACAAAAAGTAAAACTCAATAGATGGTTGATGGATTAGCTAGAGATCCATTCTTCACACATGACACACTTGTACATGAATTGATTTCCAATTGCTTTTCAATAGATTATGAAACTCAACACCCCAGATTAACCGTGATGCACTAATTAATCCTCAGATTTTCCTTGATTTATTGAATTGGATGAATGCATACGACAATCCAAATTATTCTCCAAAAGTCCCCTACATGAATGCATAATAGAGATACAATCAAAGATCATTACGTTCTATGAAAATCATAAGTGTTAACGAGGCATTCGTAACTATGAATGCATGATACGTTTGCCAAGAATTCAATTAACGCGATTGTGACTAGCAACCTTCACTACCAATGAATATAAACTTGTAACGATTAGGTGAAACTTATTTATATCCTAGCATCAAATTCATGCATGAAAACTAAGTATGCATCCTTAATCAACATACAAGAATTAGTTTTGAAGAAAGTAGTTAATTGAATTGCATTCACAACTTATTTAATTACAATTGGAAGAAATCAATTCATATCTCAAGCATGTTCATGGCTTCGAACTTCCCCCTAGCTAAGTAGGGGATTAGTTCCTCATACTTGCAATTAAACAAAAACAATTGATATTAAACATAGAAAAACAAAGTAGCATACACCTAGAATGCTCCAACAACTCCAATGGAATGGCTAGCACAACTCCAAGCACTCCTCCTTTTTTGCAAGCCTTAGAACTAATGTAAATGTGTATGAATTTCTGTGTGTCTTCCTTGAAGGCTGAATGGTGCTTATATAGAGGTTGGAAATGAAAAGAATTGCAAGGTAATGGACACAAGAATCTCACGGCAAGGGAAGGGAAGGATGCTGCCAGCTTTGTTTTGCATGTGTGTGAGCTGTCTTTGTTCTCTTTCCACCTAGAAATAATCATGCCAAAGCCACCCAAAGCTATAAGTGGGAGACCAACAAGAAATCCACTTCATAGTGGTTCAATTTCTTTGCTTTTTCTGCTGTCCATTCACTCCCCTTTGCTGATTCCATTCTTCTTGCCGTGAGTGTGCATGTGTGTGTGTGTTTGTGTTGTCCTCATCACTTCCCACTCTTCCATGCTTTAATTTCTGATTCCTTGCTGCCCATGTGGTGTGTGTGTTGCTGTTTTCTTTCCTTCTTGCTGCCCATGTGGTGTTTATACTTGCACATACATGTTCTTCATCCATTTAGCTAGCAATAAACACATTTTCTGCCATCACATGGCAGCTATGATGTTTGAAGTTGTAGGCCAACACTTTGCACACACACATGCAGATTTCTAGCCCTTTGAATCATCAAATTCGTCCATCCTCATGTCTCCATGTTTGCACCATCCAATCTTGGCCCAAAAATGCTCCAAAATGCTCCAAAATGCATCTTCTTGCATCCTTGGCCCATAGAACCTACAAACACACAAAAATGGCTTAAACTACTAACATAACTAAGAACTAAGAACATAAATGCACGAAAACAAACATACTAAGTCGCATAAATATGCTCCTATCATGTACAAGTCATAAACGATTGGGGCCTACCACGGTGGAAGGCCACGAAAAAGTGTTCAAAGCACTCTTACGCTTTCAACTTAATATTGTATGTTGGTTGAGGGATTTTAAGGTCTCATCAATTTTATTTATTTAATCATATTCAAATAAATAATGTCCTATTACAACTACTAGTCCAAAGTTAATGAATTTAGTAGCATATGATATCCCCACTATTTGTTTTCATAAAACAAATCAATATCAAAACATTTTTCAAAATATTGGAGATATATATAACTACTAATTGTATTCATTATAGTTTAGTAGCGTATGATACTCCCACTATTTGTTTTAAGAAAAACAAATCAATATCAAAAACTAATTTTTCAAATATTGGAAGTAACTACTACTACTAAGGTTTTTGCATTCCTTTGAAATTGGACTTTATAGTTATCTTAGGCTCTTGGATGACCATGGACTTATTAGGTTATTGCAACAACGAGCCAACATTGTTGAATATAAACTCGGGGAGGTTGTGTCAATTTAATCACGTGCTTTTCAATCCAATTAAAACATTTTCATTGAGCCATTAGAAATGAAAGACAATCATTCATTGCTAATTAGGGCATTGGACCCATTTAATCTTTAATCTCATGTCAAAACCCTCTTTTAGTTATGTCTCCTTACCAATAGTTAAAGAAACTCTAGTCTAGCACTAGAGGGAATCAACTAACTAAAAGAGATTAAGAAATAATAAGAATTACAAACCGATTTGTACAAATTCCTACAAATTACACATACTAAGAGGGAGAGATAGATTAATGTCAAATGTGACAAGGTCCAATAAAAACAGTAATTAAAACACATTCCCAAGGTTCAAACAATTTGATTTTAGCGCCTTATCTTATAGCTCAATTATCGTTTAAGGCATAAGTCCATAGTCACCCTTTTCTAACTACTTAATCACATTAAATAATCAAAATGGAATGCAACATGAACATTTAGATTTAGTGCATATGGGCATAAAAGAATTATGAGTTTAAACAACTACCAAAATTAAAATCAAATATTTTAACTTTCTAGTTAGTAGGGGCCTAAATGCAAATAAGAAAAAGTTAGGGGTCAAACCGTAAATACTCAAAAGTATAAAATATCTTTTTCCAAATTACAAAAGACCCCCAAAGTGGATAAATCCACTAGGGTGGCCGGCCACATTAAGGGGAGATGGGAAGTCTCACCCATCTTGCTTTAATTCAATGCAAGGTAGAAAAATCCAAATTTGCATGTCACTTGGTTTTGGCTTAAAAGGCTTTAATGAAAAAGGTGATGGAAATCTCCTAGACAAGTCTAGGGTTTTAAAAGTTTTAATATGGTTATGGATGGTAAGAACATCATCCAAAACCATAAAACTATGCATGAAAACCAAATAAAACCATTTTCACCCAAAACCAAACTATGAACACCAAGAACAAAACCATGAACACTTTTTCAAGATTTGTGTATTCTTGGTGATTTTTCAAACCCAAAAACTAAAGTGACAAGGTTTCTACTTTCTAGCTTTAAAATGATGTGTGAGTGTCTTACAATAAAACACAAACACATGCTCAAAAAATCCCCAAAACCGTGCCAACCACAAAGAACAAAACTCCAAATTTTGTCCATGACTTACTCTTCATTCATGCATCTAAAACACCTTTTTACATGCATATCTTTTTCAACTCTTGATTTATATTTTTCAACCATTGAAAAACAAAAGATAAACATACTTTAAATGAAGAAATAATATGTCAAATTAGTTCAAAACTCAATTTTCATTCATGCATACAAAACATCTTTTGCATACATATCTTTCTCAACTATTGACTAACATTTTTCAACTATTGAAAAACAAAAGATAAACTTATTTTGAATGAAGGAATAATTATGTCATACATAATATTAATACCCATATGCATAAAATCTAAAAGGACACATTATACATAAACCTTTGGCTCTGATACCACTTGAAGGGAAAATTATGAGTTTAACACATGGGATTTCTAAATGACTAGCATGCATATACAATTCAAAATTTATATACATGAGCAACGGAAGCAATTTATCAAATATTAACAAAGCTATAGTCATGCAAATCCCCTTCAAGGTTCATAGGTTTATATATAATGCATCAAAACATTTTATTAAAGAACAAAGTGAAGGTTTAGTCTTATACCTCTTGATCTAGACTTGAGACCAAGGATGGACCACCTCCAAGCCCTTTGTTCCTTGAAGTCCTTGAGCCTAGCCTCCCTCCTTGCCTCCTCCACTTCGTTAGTAAGAGTGCTCCAAGGTTCTCCTTTAGTCTCCAAAGGAGAAGATCTCTAAATATCCACACCCACTAGTGTAGTGAGATGGATGGAGGAATAACCAAAAGGGTGAAAGATTGTTAGCTAAAACACCCTCTAGGTGGCCGGCCTTTGTGGTTTTAGAGAGCTATTTTTCTTTTGCCTCTTTGTTGTTTAAAAACACACAAAAACCCTAAGGATTAAAACTCTATAAAGTTCCTTATATAGACAAAAAGAAACCTAGTCAACAACTTGACTAAATATCTCTCCCTCTCCACTTGCAAGGGCCGGCCCCTTTGTGTTGGTTTGGGCTTTGGGCTTTTATATATTTCTAGTCATCCAATGCTTGAATAAAAGCCCAATGGGTTTAGGCCCAATGGGCCCAATTAAACCCGAACGTTTCTTTAAGCCCAAAACGATCTTTTATCGCTTTTATGATTTCTTTAGACTTTCTAAATTAATCACAACACTTAATTAATCCAATTAATTATTTCCATTATCCATTAATTACTCACTACAAGAGTGTATCGGTGTACAATCATTTTAGGTTCTAATTAGCAAGGCAGTGAGGTGATTGACATCAATCCAATTGATTATATTTAATCCAATCACTTAGTGAATTAAAACTTCATTTTAATTCACCTTTCTTCTTTGATGACTACATTTAATCATCTAGAAGAACTCACAAGCTATGAGTGACATCTAACCATATGTCATAGCTACCCAAGCTAATGTAGAAGTTGTTCGGAGAACCTATTCAGTTGGAATTACAATGTAATTCGATCCTTCTCTAAAACAATACTCTCAATCACATTACTAGGGTATGGATATATTATGTCAAACCCCTAATGTGATTATTCCTTCTTATATGATTCATTTAAGTCGTATAGGAACGCTTTCCTTTATTACGCTCGATACTTCGGCCGAAGATTCCCGAATCATATCTTAGAGTATTCTTCCTCTCTAATCGAGGATTAGAGATTCCTTGTTGCGCATTCACTTGCCTTCATGACTAAGTGGCTTAACCCCAATTATGCCGTGGACATTCGCGAATGGGGTGACTTTGACATAATCAAAGATTAAGTACTTAGCCACAAGACAACGACGATGCCTCAGGTCAAAGGACTACTTACATTATTCCAACCATTAGAGTTACTTGCTTGACATGTGAGTAGACCTCCATGCAAGTACTCTCGTTCGATTGTGTTCAGTGAACTCATTCTCTTAATGAACACCTACATACTTGTCTTAGTGTCAATACACAAATGGGATGAGACTTTCCATTCTTCCATTTGAAGCGGACACAGTATGTACCGGTCTAAGCATTGTCAGTGTCCCTCCGACAATCCAATGACCAGGAACCTTTTTGGACATAATGGTTATGTGAAGAAGGTCTATGTAGTGTAACATCATTAGATTACTTCTTCAATCGATCCATTGTCCATGGATTCATTAATAAGGACATATATCGTTTATTGAGACAGTCCTAATTAGTATCTTTACCATTTGATGTATAAGAGTCATCCATACATCGATTCATTTGTCCTGAAAGGTTTCTTCCAAAGATTGACTTTCAGGGCATATTTCCAACATCTTCAACTAGGAATCCCTCGTTGATTAGGAATCCTTCTTCCATTAGGAATCCCTCATTGATTAGGAATCCTTCTTCAATTAGGACTCCTCAAATCTTCAAATTTTCAATTTTGTCCAAACCTTGTGTTCCAAGCATGTACTTTCCAATCCATGCTCACTTTTGCTCCAAAAGCTCCAAATTGCATCATTTTAGGTAATATGCCCTTTAAACCTGAAAACACATGAAAGTAGCTTAAACGTCTATTTTAACTTAGAAAACATAACAAAAATGCATAAGAACTAGCTAACTAAGGCGC
Organism: Malus domestica; assembly: GCF_042453785.1. NCBI lineage: Eukaryota > Viridiplantae > Streptophyta > Magnoliopsida > Rosales > Rosaceae > Malus > Malus domestica. Next base: position 14,502,329 of record NC_091670.1, read on the forward strand.
ATAAATATGCTCCTATCAAACTTCCTTCTTGCACTTCTACGATCTTGACTTGTCTGGCCCCTCCGACCGTTGTTTTGACTTGAACCTTGGTGAAGAGGCAGTCCCACCTTTTCCAGACAACATATGGCGCCCATCCTTCATATCCCCTACTGGTCCTCTTACCGTTGGGGATTCAGTGATGAAAAATGATATGACCGCCGCGGTGGTCGCCCGGAACCTTGTCACTCCTAAAGAGAATAGACTTATTTCCAAACGATCTGATGAGTTGGCTGTTAAGGATTCTCTGGCTCTTAGTGTGCAGTGTGCAGGTTCTGTGTCCAATATGGCCCAATGTCTATTTGCTCGAACCCGTCAAGTTGAATCATTGGCGGCTGAAGTGATAAGTCTCAAACAGGAGATTAGAGGGCTCAAGCATGAGAATAAACAATTGCACAAGCTTGCACATAACTATGCTACAAACATGAAGAGGAAGATTGACCAGATGCAGGAATCTGATGGTCAGATTTTACTTAATCATCAGAGGTTTATGGGTTTGTTCCAACAGCATTTACCTTCGTCTTCTAGGGCTGTACCACGTAGTGAAGCTCCAAATGATCAACCTCTGATACCTTCTCCTTTTGTGGCTCCGCCGACTACTGAAACTTCTCCTAAGCAGCCTTTGTGAAGGCTCCCTCTTGTATTTTTCTGCCTCCTGTTCATTTTCAACAAATTTTAATGTAAAATACCTTGCATATCTGTCAATGTTTCAAAAATAAACTTACACAAAAAACAATTAAACAAGCAACAAATAAAAATGACAATTATGGCAACATAAAATTGCAGAAAATGGAAGGTTTTTAGGAATGCAAAACATGAGTTGCCTCCCAAGAAGCGCTTGCTTTAACGTCTTACAGCCGGACGAAACTTCCTTCTAAGCTTGGATAAGGCCCACGACATTGAGTGGGATTTCTTCCACAATCTGCCCCAAATCACTCTCATAGTATAGCTTCCGACGATGCCCATTCACTTTGAATTCATCGCCGTTCCTTAAGCTTTTAACTTGAACTGCACTATGGGGAAAAACATTAGTGACAACAAATGACCCAATCCACTTAGACTGTAACTTACCAGGGAACAATCGTAGATGAGAATTGAATAGTAGCACTTTATGTCCAATTGAGAATGTTTTTCCCCGAATCATTTTGTCATGAAACGCCTTTGTTTTCTCCTTGTAAATTCGCGCATTCTCATAGGCTTCATTCCGTATCTCCTCAAGTTCATTCAGTTGGAGCTTCCTATTCCTTCCAGCAGCATTTAAGTCCAAATTGAATGTTTTCACAGCCCAATGCGCTTTATGCTCCAGTTCCATAGGTAGGTGACACGGCTTGCCGTAGATTAGTCGAAATGGAGACATCCCTAGAGGTGTTTTGTAGGCAGTGCGATATGCCCACAGTGCATCTTCTAAACGCAAGCTCCAATCCTTCCGGTTTGGCCTAACAATCTTCTCCAAGATTTGCTTGATTTCTCTATTTGAGACTTCGGCTTGGCCACTTGTTTGAGGATGGTATGGCGGGGAAACCTGATGCTTCACATTGTACTTTTTAAATAGTGCCTCAATGGTGCGATTGCAAAAGTGGGAGCCTTCATCGCTTATGAACACCCTCGGCATGCCAAATCTGGAAAAGATGTTAGCCTTGATAAAATCTGCCACCACTTTAGAATCGTTGGTACGGGCGGCTTTGGCTTCCACCCATTTCGACACATAATCAACGGCTAGCAAAACATAAGTAAAACCATATGAGGGCGGAAAAGGTCCCATGAAATCCATACCCCATACATCAAAGATCTCCACATTAAAGATGGGTGTTTGCGGCATTTGGTCATTGGCACCTATTGTACCTGTTCTTTGGCATCTATCACAAGTTATACAAAATGTTCTAGCATCCTTAAACAATGTAGGCTAATAGAAACCACTCTCTAAAACCTTAAGGGCTGTCCTTTGGGTGCCAAAATGACCCCCACATGCATAACTATGGCAAAATGCAAGAATTGAATTAAACTCGAAATTGTGCACACATCTACGAATAATCTGGTCAGGACAATACTTCCATAAATATGGATCATCCCACACATAAAATTGTGCATCATTTCTAAGTTTATCACGCTTGTACTTATCAAGAGTGCTAGGAACTTGTTTTGTGACCAAATAATTGACCAAATCAGCATACCAGGGCTCACTTACCTCTAGGGACAACAATTGCTTGTCAGGGAAGGTTTCTAGAATGGGTAAGGAGTCCTCCTCGTGCACCAAACGGCTGAGGTGGTCAGCCACCACATAGTCACTCCCATTTTTATCTCTTATTTCAATGTTGAACTCTTGAAGTATGAGCATCCAATGAATCAGCCTTGGTTTAGCCTCCTTCTTGGTGAAAAGATACTTCAACACTGCATGGTCAGAATATACAATCACTTTAGTGCCAAGTAAGTATAAACGAAATTTATCTAAAGCAAATACAACTGCAAGAAGTTCCTTCTCAGTGGTAGAATAATTCAATTGAGCATCGTTTAGGGTCCGGGAAGCGTAGTGGATGACGTGGGGCTGTTTGTTCCTTCTTTAGCTTAAAACAGCACCAATGGCATAATCGGATGCATCACACATTAGCTCAAATGGAAGGCTCCAATCTGGTGGCATGATGATGGGGGCCGAAGTCAACATGTCCTTGAAGGTTTTGAAAGCAGTCTCACACTCCTTGTTGAACTCGAAGGCTACTTCCTTTTGGAGTAAACGGCAAAGGGGTTGGGCAATTTTTGAGAAATCCTTGATAAATCTCCTATAAAATCCTGCATGGCCAAGAAAAGAACGAACCTCCCTTACCGAAGTAGGAGAGGGTAAGTGACGTACAAGATCTATTTTAGATTTATCAACCTCAATCCCTTTTTCTGATATGATATGCCCCAAAATTATATCTTGTTTTACCATAAAATGGCACTTTTCCCAATTTAAGACAAGATTAGTTTCGATGCATCGTTGTAAGATCAGAGTAAGATTATTCAAGCATGCATCAAATGAGTCACCAAAGACACTAAAGTCATCCATAAACACTTCAATGATCTTTTCCACAAAATCTGAGAAAATACTTACCATACATCTTTGGAATGTGGCTGGTGCGTTGCATAGCCCAAATGGCATGCGTCGATAAGCAAAGGTACCAAAGGGATATGTGAAGGTAGTCTTTTCTTGGTCATCGGGAGCTATCACAATTTGATTATAACCCGAATAACCATCAAGAAAACAATAAAATGAATGACCGGCTAACCTTTCCAACATTTGATGAATAAAGGGCAGCGTGAAGTGATCTTTTCTTGTCGTAGCGTTGAGCTTCCGATAGTTAATACAAACTCTCCATCCAGTTTGGATTCGGGTGGGAACAAGCTCATTATCTTCATTTTTTAACATAGTGACTCCGGACTTCTTAGGAACAACTTGGATCGGCGAGACCCAATGGCTATCAGAAATTGGGTAAATCACTCCACAATCTAGTAGCTTGATGATTTCCTTCTTCACAACGTCCATCATGGGTGGATTGAGCCGGCGTTGTGCTTCTCTAGATGGTTTGGCTCCTTCTTCCAAGAGTATTCGATGCATGCAAGTGGTAGGGCTAATTCCCTTGATATCGGCCAATGTCCACCCAATGGCAGTTCTGTATTCCCGAAGCACCCTCACCAACTTGTCCTCCTCTTGTGCAGTGAGTAAAGAGAGATGATGACGGGCAGCGTCTCTTGTTCTCCCAAAAACACATATTTCAAATGGCTCGGCAATGGTTTAAGCTCTAAGGAAAGGGGCTGGATTACAAAAGGAATCAACTTGTTAGTCGAATTGGGAATTGAAATTAGGTTAGGAGACTTACCAATATGCCTTGGATTTGACTCTAGGGCAGCAACCATCTCCATCAATTCTTCTTGAATAGGCACAGCAAGATGCTCCTTGTTGTTGCCGTATGCATGCCTAAGTGCTAACCCTTCATTTTTGAGTCCAATGCTTTGCGTGAGAATCTTTTCAAGTGCATCCTCACTCAAATCATCAAGGAATTCCTACGCCCAACAGTCAATCACATCAATAGAGAAACAAGAGTGACCATCATGAGGATATCTCATAGCATCAGAAATATTGAAATCAATAACTTCCCCATCAAATTTCATGGTCAATGTTCCCTTGAATACATCTATCTTTGTACTGGCAGTCTTCATGAATGGTCGGCCAAGTAATATTGGTAATTGAGAGGAATGGTTCGAGTCTTCCATTTCAAGCACGTAGAAGTCCGCCGGAAAGACTAGGTGATTCACCTGCACTAAAACATCCTCCAAAACACCTTTTGGATACGCATTAGATCTATCGGCCAGTTGAATGATCACTCCATCATTTTTTAATTCTCCCAAGTTCATAGATGCATATATTGAATAAGGCATGACATTTATTGATGCACCTAGATCTAACATGGCAGATTCAAAGCGAGTATTTCCTATAACACAAGGAATTGTAAAACTGCCTAGATTTTTGCACTTAGGAGGTAATTTTCGTTGCAACACAGCTGAGACATTCTCACTTACCCTTACCACCTTTTTGTTCGAAGCCCTCTTCCTTGTAGTGCACAGCTCCTTCAGGAATTTAGCATACTTGGGGACTTGTTTAATTACATCTAGAAGTGGAATGTTGACTTGCACCTTTCTGAATGTGTCAAGGATGTCTTTGTCACTCTCATCCTTCTTTGATTGCATAAACTTGCGAGGAAATGGTGCATTGGTTGGAATGGAATTATAAGTCATGGAATTTGAACCCAACTTACTTTTGGTGGTCGAATTAGGGTGTGTAGGTGGTTGTGGCAAAGATTTCTCAATCCTTGCCGAGGGCAGGCCTTGCTCTTTCTTCTCAGATTGCATCTTTTTGTCCTCCGTTTGATTGGATTTAGATGGGCTGAGATCAGATCCAACTTCTTGTCCACTTCGTAAGGTGATGGCTTTGGCAGATGCGAAGCCTCCCTTTGGATTCACATTCGTCGAATTAGGTAACTTACCTGGCTCTCTACTAAATTGGCCCATAAACTCAGCCATTTGTCCCATCTGTCTCTTCAATTCAGTCACCTCTCAAGCTTGATTTTGCATTTCGTTGGCGTAATTGTGCATATCTTTGGCTTGATTTTCCTAACCCTTCGCCAACGTAGTTAGTAACTGAATAACTTGAGCATTATCAAAAGACGAACCTGAGTTATTTAGCGCAGGTTGTGTTTGGGGTTGTGTGGGTGCATACGGCATTTGATTGAATCCCGGAGGTTGCTGTCTGAATGCACTTTGTTGTTGGGTTTGTTGGGGCTCCCTCCATTTGAAATTTGGATGATCTTTCCAACCTGGATTGTATGTATTCGAGAACGGATCATTCCTTGGTTGGTTTTAACTCCCAAAACCCATGGCGTTGGCAGATTCCCACCCTCCGTTCTCGATCAATTGAGGGCACTTATCCGTGAGATGTCCATTCATTGAGCACACGCCACAAGCAGCTACACTTTGTTCTTTTGGTTTTTCAACTACCTGTGAAAGAGGAGTAGTAAGATTAGCCATTTGATTTTGAAGTTCGGAAATAGCATTTACCTCATTAACTTGTTGCTGCCGTGGGTTGTCTTTTTGACCAACGCCTTCATATTGTTGAGCATTCAATGCTCGATTAGCAATTAAGGTCTTGGCAACCATGGGTGTTTTATCCACCAAAGCTCATCCCGCTGAGGCGTCCAACATTTGGTGTTCAATTGGTAGAAGCCCTTCGTAGAAATATTGAAGAAGAAGCTCCTCCTTCATCTGGTGCTATGGACATGAAGCAACAAAGGTTTTAAAATGCTCATAGTAAGTGGGAAAGGATTCACCTTGGTTTTGCTGAATGCCACTAATCCTTTTGCGTAGTAGAATGACTCGAGAAGTTGGGAAAAACTTCTCCAAAAATGCCCGTTTCATACTCTCCCATGATGTGATAGTTCCGGGGGCGAGCTCATACAACCAATCTTTAGCCTTTTCCAAGAGAGAAAAGGGAAAAACCTTCATTTTCAGAATGCTCCCATCAACATTCACAGGGGTCATGCTTGAACAAACAACCTCGAACTCCTTCAAATGTCTATTAGGATCTTCCATGGACAACCCATGGAACTTAGGATTATGGTGCAATAAACTGGACTTTAATTCGAACTCGTCGGTCTTGTTTTGGGCCGCCTTTGGATATTGAATGCATAAAGGCAGAGCATTGTCCAATCTCGAAGCGGAAAGCTTCTTGATTGTTCGATTGTTTACTGCCATATCTTGGACTTCTTCAAAAGTCCTTGCCGTGGCCTCCTCTTACTTTTCTACTTTGTCTTCTTCAGGATCTGATGCAGGTTGAGATCATTGGGGTTTTTGTTGATTCCTTGCTCGTCACATAGTTCGTTCAAAATCGTCGTCAAAGTCAAAGATGTGCTTATGAACAGGTTGAGAACTTTGAGTCATAAACCACCTAAAACAAGAAAACAAGTAAAATCAGCAACTAGGAAAAAAAAACATGAAAATAAATAAAAAGAAATAATAAGGGATTAGCAAAGTTGCGAAATATATAAGCACACAAATTTAACCCTCTTTTGACAATTGTAGTACAAGTATAAGTAGGGATCGTTCTGGACTGGGGATTAGGAGGGCTTGCTAATAACCTCTAAACTGACTAAAAAACATAAAACTAAACTTAAAAACACTTAACAAGACTCTCAAGACTCAAAGCAAACTTAAAATACTCAAAACAGCTTAAAACAACCAAATTTGAAACACTTCGAAACAAGAAACTAAAAGGGGGGTTTTGATTTGGATGAAGTTGAAACAAACAAACAATTATGAAAAACTAGACAGATTGTAAAACAAATTTAAGAAATAAGATGATGGATGGGATAGCTAGAGGCTTTTTCTCCACACATGACATGTATGCAAATAACTCGATTTCCAGTTACTACTTTATTGAATTATGAATGACAATGCTCCAAATTAACCGTGACATCACTAGTTAACTCTCAGATTTTCCTTGTTTTATTGGATTGAATGACATCATTCGACAACCCAAAACATTCTTCTAAAGTTCCCTACATGACATCATAATAGAGATACAATCAAAGATCATTACGTTTAATGAAAATCATAAGCATTGACAAAGCACTTGCAACTATGACATCATGTCACTTATGCTAGGAATTGAACTTAACGCGATTGTTTATAAGCGACCTTCACTACATGTGAATATAAGTTTGTAACGATTATGTGAAACTTCCTTATATTCTAGCAACGGATTTATGCATGCGAATTAAGTGTCGACCCTTAATCAACAAATACAAATAAGTTATCAATCAAATAGTTAAGCCAATTGCATTTACGATTCAAGAGTTCATAACTGGAATTTATCAAATCATATTACACACATAATTATGGCTTTGAAATCACCCCTAGCCAAGAGGGGTTTAACCACTCATATTCACAACAAAACAAAAGAAAATGAATTTAAACATTGGAAACAAAAGAAAGAAAACACCTAAACGCTCCAACGATCCAAGTTGGACAACAAGCACGTCCAAGCACTTTCCTTCCCTTCCTTTGCTATAGCACAAGGTGTTGGTAAGTGTTTGAAGGTTTGTTTGTATGGAGGAATGGATGTGACGATGAATGGATGTGTTTGGATTCATTTATGTCTCCCTTTGATGAAGGGTGGATGAATGTATTTATAGACTAGGAAGAGGATGTAGTGGGTGGTGGTAATGAGTGGATGTAGTGGTAGGTTAATGTGTTGGGTGGTTGAAAGGAGTGGATGTGTTGGGTGAAATGAGTGGATGTAGTGGTAGGTGAATGTGTTTGGTGAAATAAGTGGATGTAGTGGTAGGTGAATGTGTTGGGTGGTGCAAATGAGTGGATGTGTTAGGTGAAATGAGTGGATGTAGTGGTAGGTGAATGTGTTGGGTGAAATGAGTGTGCTAAAATGGTTATTTATAGGGAGATGATGATACACAAACTTCAAATTTCATCCATTCCTTTTGCTCCAAGCATAAGCTATCCATTCCATGCCCAAAAATGCTCCAAAATGCTCCAAAATGCACTTCTTTGCCACATTAACCCTTTGGACCTACAAACACACGAAAATAGCTTAAAATACATAATTAACTAAGAAATAACAACATAAATGCATGAGAACAAGCTAACTCAGTCGCATAAATATGCTTCTATCATCTGTCCTGATTCGCTGGAAAATTCAACTATCTCCAAAAATTCTCAAATTCTATAGAAATGAAGATCTCCAAGAGTAAAGCAAATTTTATACATGTGGCCAAGTCCAATTTAGCTAGGCAAGGCTCCAATTTTACTCAAACCCGCCGAAAACCCTAAGGTGGGTATTCTTCGATTCTCCTTCCTTGGTGTTCCAACACCCCTACCACAGGTTGGCTCTTGATCCTAGGTCCAAGGGAAGTTGGTTAAGGGTGGTGGTGGGTGGTGGAATCACCGTTGAGCACCTCCGGTGCTCCAGTGTATTTCTTCACTGTTTAGGCCTTAAAAACTCTTGATTTTTTGTGGAGATGGAAGATGAGAGATTGAGGAAGAAATTGCAGGTGGAGGATGGATGTAACTCTCCTGAAAAATGGTGGAGATTGGTCGAAATTTGGCCGGGTCAGAACTGGGTTTGAGGTGTGCACGGGTTGAAAGGGAATGGGATGAGGTTCTTCTCTCTCTTTCCTAATGGGCTGATTGGTTGTTTCTCTCTCATCTGATTGGTGATGCGAAAATTATCTTAACACACAAATTTAACCCTCTTTTGACAATTGTAGTACAAGTATAAGTAGGGATCGTTCTGGACCGGGGATTAGGAGGGCTGGCTAATAACCTCTAAACTGACTCAAAAATATAAAACTAAACTTAAAAACACTTAACAAGACTCACAAGACTCAAAGCAAACTTAAAATACTCAAAACAGCTTAAAACAACTAAATAAACTTAAACTAGACACTAAGAATGACTTTGGACGAAAATTGACTTTTACTTGAATCAAAACATTTAAAAACACAAATTAAAACAGATTCTAACTAATTAGACACACTAAAGTAAAGGGGGATTGAGTTTTGGACGAAGTTGAAACAAACAAACAAGTATGAAAAACTAGATAGATTGTAAAACAAATTTGATAAATAAGATGATGGATGGGATAGCTAGAGGCTTTTTCTCCACACATGACATGTATGTAAATAACTCGATTTCCAGTTACTACTTCATTGAATTATGAACGACAATGCTCCAAATTAACCGTGACATCACTAGTTAACTCTTAGATTTTCCTTGTTTTATTGGATTGGATGACATCATTCGACAACCCAAAACATTCTTCTAAAGTTCCCTACATGACATCATAATAGAGATACAATCAAAGATCATTACGTTTAATGAAAATCATAAGCATTGACAAAGCACTTGCAACTATGACATCATGTCACTCATGCTAGGAGTTGAACTTAACGCGATCGTTTATAAGCAACCTTCACTAATTGTGAATATAAGTTTGTAACGATTATGTGAAACTTCCTTATATTCTAGCAATGGATTTATGCATGCCAATTAAGTGTCGACCCTTAATTAACAAATACAAATAAGTTATCAATCAAATAGTTAAGCCAATTACATTCATGATTCAAGAGTTCATAACTGGAATTTTATCAAATTATATTGCACACATAATCATGGCTTTGAAATCACCCCTAGCCAAAAGGGGTTTAGCCACTCATATTTACAACAAAACGAAAGGAATGAATTTAAACATTAGAAATAAAAGAAAGAAAACACCTAAACGCTCAAACGATCCAAGTTGGACAGCAAGCACGTCCAAGCACTTTCCTTCCCTTCCTTTGCTACGGCACAAGGTGTTGGTGAGTGTTTGAATGTTTGTTTGTATGGAGGAATGGATGTGAAGATGAATGGATGTGTTTGGATGAAGGTTGTGTTGAAATGGGAGTGAATGATCTAACCAAGTATGAACTAAATTTATGTTACACACACTTCCTTTTATAGAGGAAGTGCATGGCAATGGAGGGGAACAAGGAGTGGTGTAGCAATTGAGTGCAATGAGTGGTATTTGAAATGATTCAAAGGTGAAAGTGAAGTGATGATGCAAAGCATGGGGGTAAAATGGAGTGGTGTTGCAATTGAGTGCAATGATTCAATGTAATGATGCATGAAATCTGAAATGATGGAGGGAACAAGGAATGGTGTAGCAATTGAGTGCAATGAGTGGTGTTTGAAATGATTCAAGGGTGAAAGTTAAGTGATGATGCAAAGCACGGGGGTAAAATGAAGTGGTGTTGTAGCTAGGGAACATGAATGATTGTGCACATGGTAGAGAAAGGAAAGGGAGGTGGAATGATGCAACAAATGAGTCGATGGAGGGAACATGGATGATGATGCACGGCATAGGAATCCAAAGGGAGTGCAATGGTGATGCATGGCAATGATGGAAAGGTGAATGGTGGAGTGACACCCCTTTGTAGGTGAGCTCTTTGTCCTTTTTACATTAATTCTTCTTTCTCTTTAACACATTCCTATCCTCTTTAGTCTTCAATTTCGTCCATCCACCTTGCTCCATGCATGTGCTATTCATTCCAAGCCCAAAACTGCTCCAAAATGCACCAAAATGCATCTTATTGCTTCATAAGGCCTATGGACCTACAAACACACGAAAATAGCTTAAAATACATAATTAACTAAGAAATAACAACATAAATGCATGAGAACAAGCTAACTCAGTCGCATAAATATGCTCTATCAATTGGTCCCTATTCTATCTCGTTGAAGCTGATTGGCTTCTTTCCCACAAGGTGGGAGTTCAAATAATTTAATAATCTAAAATGTAAGTAACCAATTTCAAACGTTCGTAACTATACTGTTATAATCCGGACTCGCAAACGGCTTTCGCCTATACGTTCGTACCAACGAGTACTACACAAATATGCCAAAAGACTAAGTCATATGTTTCTCTAGACAATGTTCAACAGAAGTCAAAGTTTTTGCCTCTAGGGCATTTTCGCCAATTCACGCTTTTAAAATAAATAAAAATGTAAAATTAGGGACGGGTTGTCACAATCTACCCACCTTAAAAAAATTTTGTCCCCAAAATTTAAAATCATTTGCTAAACAAAAGTAGTGAAAAGAGAGAAGAACAACAGTTATGTAAAGAAGATATCAAGTTAGAGTGACTGCATAAAAGAGAATGTCATTGTGTTGCGATCGGAGTGCAGGGATTCCTCTTTCATGCCTCCAAACTCAAACTTTCCTTCTTCTTCAGTATAATACTATAATATACAGTCCTTAATAAAACATAAAGTAGAAAAATAGTTGTATAACAACGTAATGTCGAAGTACGTATATAATAAAGTGAAGTTAAAATGGTTGTACTGAAAACAAGACCATAATATCGAAAGCTTAATTGTTGAACTTGTTAAGCAAGTGGATATCTAGGTCCGTCTACGTTTAGTTATTTAATTATTGTTTGGGCTTAACCCAAAGATAGCACACACTCATCTTCGAGGCACGTGACGCCTATGGGTGTGTAGGAGACTTCACCTAAGGAATTGGGGTATCAAACTTAGTTTAGGAAGGCTAGGGGGTGACTCAGCTTACTCGCCGCCGTCACGTGCCGCCGCACACGGCGGTCGACCGTCTCGATTCGTCGGAAAATTCAACTTGTTGGAAATGTGCCCTAAAACCAATCATATGATGATACTTTACGGACATTTCGCATGTTAAACTAATCTAGTTTAACTATAAAGGGCAAAGATTATTGTTTGAGCCGTCTCATATAAATGTTATATGCTTAAACGATAAAGTCCAAGGAATATGTGATTGGAAGAATGTAATCTAATGAAGTTAGATTCATGAGACCATTCTTTTGTAGACACATCCTAAATGTTCCTGATCATAGGATTGCCAATTGGGCATTGACAGTCCGTCAAGATCGGTACGTGCTATGTCTTCTCTCAGGGAGAGTGACTAGTCTCGAGTCATTGGTGTGTGTGACATCAAGACAAGTACGTAGGTGCTCAGTAGAGAATGAGTTCACTGAACGTGATCAACGAAGAGTTCTCATACTCATGTCACATGAGAACTCATGTTTGGGATAATGCAAATTAGTCCTTTGACCTGAGGCATCACAGTTGTCTTGTGGTTAAGTCCTTGATCTTTGATTATGTCAAAGTCACCCCATCGGGGTGTCCACGACATCGTTGGGGTTAAGCCACTTAGCCATGGAGGCAAGTGAATGCGCAACAAGGGATCTCTAACCTTCAAACTGTTTGAGGGAGAATACTCTATGATATGATTTAGAATCTCTGGCCAGAGTATGAATGAGATTTAGAAAAGTCGTTCTAAATCACATTCAAGGAAATCATATAAGCACACGAATCACATTGGATAGTAGACATGAATAAATAAACTATCAAACCAAACAATGTGGTCAGGAGTATTAGATTAGAGAAAGACCGTATTGCATTTGTAATCCCAAACTGAATAGGTTTTCTCTACCTCTTCTGATTAGCTTGGGTAACCATGATATGCTGCAAGGTGTCACTCATGGTTTCTGGAAGCCCTAAACGTGTGTAATCACTAAAGGGAGAATTGAAAGTAAGTTTCAATTCACAATCGATATAAAATGGTTTTAATCGCCCACTGCCTCGCTAAAAGGAACCTAATGGATCGCACACCGTGTAAGGTGGAGATTGAAGAAACAATGGAGATGAGTAAGAATGATTAAATGGTTTAATCATTTATTTATGGCAAGGATGAATTAATATGTTAATTAATCAAACGAATAAGTTCGTTAAAGACCTCGGGATAGGTTTTGGACCTTAAGGCCCAATGGGCTTCGAACGTCAAGCCCATTGACTTAAGTTGTATGACAACTTAATGAATAATGATTCACTAAGACCCAAAAGCCCAAACAACACCCCATGGCCGGCCATTTAGAGGAAGGGTAGTGAACTTGCTTTAATTACAAGTTTGCCACTCAAATGAATAAAGGTATAAATATGACTTTATAGCCTTTTATTCATTAGGGTTTCTTTTAGAGAAAATTGGTGAGAACTTGTCTCTCCATTTTCTCTCTAGGAGGCCGGCCCCTTGGGGGGTGCATCTTGCAATCCCACTACTCCAAGGTCACTCATTTCTTCTCCAATCTCTCCTTGGTGAAGAGACTTAGAGGTTCTCAATTTTGGGAACTTGGAGAAACCTATTCTTCCATCCAAATCCTAGATTTAAGATGCAAGGAATGAAGGCCCTCTCTTTGGGTGATTAGCCTTTGCTTATGCAAAGAGGAATCTACAAAGGTATAAATTTCAACTCACTATGTTTTGAGTTGAGTTTTGGTTCACCAATCTACTAGGCTTTGAATTTCATGGTTAAAGTTTTGTTTTTAAGTGCATGCAAGCATGATTCCGCCTTTAATTGTTAATTGCATGCTTATTGATGTTGCTTAAATGAACTTGTTTTCACAAAATAATCCTTCAAGTGGTATCAGAGCCTAGGTCTAGTAGTTGGTGAATCCTTTTGGGTTTTGTAGTTCATAGTTTGTGATTTAAAAGTTGTAATTGTTACAAGCTTTATTCTTGCTTCTTTGAATGTAAATTTTGTTAGAAAATTTGCCATCTCAAATGTTGTAGATGTAGTTCATATGAGCATGAATATTGGAGCTAAAATTTGGTGCCATGACTTTGGGGATTTTCGGCCAAATCCAAAGGGTGGATTTTTGGGTTCTTGTTTGACTTGTTAAAAGTGTTTTAAGGTAACTTTTGGAACCCCTAAGTACCCTAGTTTGGTTAGATGTTATTTCCCTAAAGTTTGAATGGTTTTGGAATGTTTTTGGGTGAAAAATGTTCATGGAAAATTTTGAGTTTTTTCATGAGTGTTCTTCATTGTTCTTGACATTTTTGCCAAGAACAAAAAGGTTTGTGTTTTGATTCAAAGTTTTGGTTAATTTCATAAAGTCTTTGTTTTGTGTTGGTTGATGTGAATTTTCTATCACCAAAACAATTTTTTTTTTTGAAAGGTGATAGAAATTGTGATGGGTGTGTAAGACTTACACACCTTACACACCACATGCATGGTTTTATGATTCACAACAACCAAATTCCACTTGCAAGGCTTTATGAAATTGTTGAAAAAATTTCCAAATTTTTGTGGACTTATCTCCACTCCCTTTCCCTCTCTAAAAACCGGCCCTCCCTCAATGGGAGTACTTTTGGGTCTTTTATGTAATTACATAAAGTTTTGATACTTTTGTGTATTTTCACTTTGGCCCAAAGGTTTACGTTTTTACGTTTAGGTCCAAAAACGCTAAAGGACAAATTGTTTTGCTCCTTTAATGAAGTTTTTGCATTGATTAAATTTTGGGTTCTAGTGTAATTACATGAAGTAGTGGACTTTTGTGTCTTTACAAAGTGACCCCAAAAGTTTTGCAATATAGCCCAAAAGTTGAGGTTAATTGCTTTATGGCCCAAAAGTTGTGGTTATTGCATGATGGCCCAAATTAGGTAGAGAACAAAATTGTTTTGTCTCTTTAAATGAGAATTGGATTTTCATTTTGTTTAGCTCCATTTAAATCAATTTTATGGATACAAAAACCAAATGAAAATGTTGCATTCAATTTAATTAGTTAAAGTGTTAATTAATTAAAGGGTGATTATGAACCTAAGCCTAATATAATTGAGCTATGTGAAAGGCCGTTTCAAATTTGTTTGAACCATGGGAATGTGTAGATTAGATTTTGGTTGTAATTTGATTTGATCAAATGTTGTAAAAGGGCATAAGCCCTTCTTTACTTTAAGGTAATTTGTTTTATGCAAATGTTGTAATGAGCATAAGCTCACCTTTACTTTGAAGTACTTCTTTCTTGCTTTATATGATATGCATGAAAATGAAGTAGTTGGGTCCAACGCCCCTAAGACAACACGCCTTAATGTGATTAAACGCGTAACTAAAATCAATCTCCATCCCTAGACCGAGATTCAACACAAGGCTCGTGTTGAATCTAAACAAAGGTTCATAGTCATCCTAAGGCCCTAAGGCAACTATATAGTCCATCAAATGAATGCAAAGGTTATGTTAGTAGTATCATATACTCTTGCTTTAAAAACCGTTTTATAAGTATAGTGGGAGTATTATATACAACTAAAAACAATCATATGGACCAATAGTTGTAATAGGACCAAAATAGTTTTAATAGAGATTAAAATGTATGTTTATATGTGATGAGACCTAAAACCCTCAACCAAACCCTTATTAAGTTGATAAGCGGAGAGTGCTTTGAACACTCTTTCGTGGCCTTCCACCGTGGTAGGCTCCGATCGTTTGTGACTCGTACACCGGCTTCACCCTATAATGGGGGAGTACAAAGTGCGTGCTTACACTCAGGAGGAGTTCTATATACATACATGATGAAGTGAGGTAGGCAACGAGTTTAGCCAACATGATATAATTCTGAGGCTATGCTTGAACCCCTACACGAACTAGGCATGGTGGGAATGACTTAACTAAGTACAATGACGCCAACATGATATAATTCTGAGGCATCATTTTCTAGAGGCCAAATAAGATGGGTACTTGCATTAGATGCAAATGAGTAAGTGTATTCTCTCATTATTATTAACGCTAGCCAACATGATATAATTCTGAGGTGGGCTTGGTAATAGTGAGCCTCTCATACCCTACTAGGAGTTTCATCCAAAACTCTCGAATTCCAATGAGGGATATGGAATTTGCCAAAAATAGTGGGTGGTGCTATTTGATTTAAAGACCCGAATCAAATGGCTTAAAATCAATCAATTTATATTCGTTATGTATTTGTTTACCAATATTTTTGCAAACGCTATCCAACACTTGACAAATAAAAACCGAATGTTTTAGTTTCCGGACTTGGTACCACAATCCCAAAGAATGTCTTAAAAAGGATTGCATATGTACCTAAGTAGTCTCATCCTCACAATCTTCCTAATGATAATGTATCATTGGAAGAACATGTTAGAAAAGTCTATCATGAAGAGAACAACACAAACAACCAATGCTTATTCCTTCGTTATATGAACAAAGGAACTTACGAAGATTAGCATAAAGAAAAGGACACTTTTAGTGTTATTAGTTCTTCACTTACAAATCGTTGTATGAAGAAATAATGAGTTGTTTTGAACAACCCTTAGTCAATGCAAACACTTAGTGCTTGTTTCTTTGTTAAATGAACAAAGAACTTAAGAAGAAAGCACAAAGGCATGGACACTTAATGTGCCATGATTCTTCACTTACAAATTGTTGTATGAAGAAATGAGAGTTGCTTTGAACAACTCTTGAAAGTTTGTAATTATGTTTAGAACATAATGGTTGGTTGACAAAAATAGTGCATCAACATGGACTTATAATGATTTTGAATCATTGAGTGTTGAAGTGTTAGAACACTTCTAGAGACGGGAACTAGGCAAGGACTTCACCTTTGTGTCCCTATCCTAATCGTTCACTAAGTTTATTGTAAACTATGTAGTGTACAATAAACACATGCTCTCCAAAATGTTTGATGTGTATAACACAATTGAAATAAGTTTCAAGAGAGATAGTGGGAGTTTAGGGACCTTGACTATGGTAGTCAAAGGAGAAGTCAAATGAAGAAAGCGAAATAACTCCAAGGGAACAAACTTTCTTTATGAAAGGATGGACATTGGAAGGGGTATTTGCAAGAAATGTCTTGCAAGTGTCAAGAACACACCTTTCGAAGGTGTTGTAAATTGTTCTTGAATAGTTCAAAACAGTTGGTTCTTCTACTTGAATGTTTGATTCCGTATTAGTAACTATGTTTTACAATCGTTGTAAAAATGTGGCTAATAAGAAGTAGAAGATTAATGAGAGAAGAGAAAGTACTTCACATTCGGAAAGTGAATAAAATATAGATTTCTGCGAAAGCAGATGGTACTTACTTCCTCATATGAACTACCAAAGAAATTGGAAAAACCAAAGATTGTCTTTACATTCCAATTTTAAGGAATTTAATTCCGTCACTATAGTAGAGATGGATGAATGTTTTGTTTGACAAAACATTGTTCTTTATTAATCAATGATTGGATTATAGTAATCTAATTGATTGTCTCTATAGTAGAGATGATATGGTAGTGTTAACTGTTTAGAATACAACGATGCTTAAAACCCAAAAGGTTGCAAGGTAGTGACTAATCCCAACTAAAGTTGTGATACCTCTAAAAACATAAATTACGAGTTAGTCATAGATGGATACTTAGGATCGTTAGATCCGGATCCAATGCCTTCTTGTTAAAATTGTATAGAGGCAAAATGTTTGAATCTTCATTCTTTTGGAAAGAATAAAGAATCACAAAGTTGTTGAGGTTAATTCACTTAGATGTTAGTGGCACTTGTCCACAACATAATACTACTCATGTTGTATGACATTCACCGAAGATCACCCTCGGTTGGACTATAGTTTATTTTAAATAAACACAAGTCCGAATACTTTGCAAAAGGTTTCAAAGAATTCAAGAAATGTAAGTTGATGAGTAAGACGTCTAAAGTATTTACATCCTTAGATTTGATCCAAGGAATGGTAACACTTTAGAATAGTTTTCTTGAAAGATATCAAGGAAAGAAGCATCATAAGATAATAGATTTCTCCATTAGGAGAAGAACGAACTTGAATAAGATTTAGTTCGTTGGATATTATCAATTACCCATATATAGGATATATATGCTTCTAAGACAATATGATTGTCAATTAGAAGATCTTCCAAATTTTTCATGACTCCATAAGATGTAGTTGGAAAGAAAGACAAATCTCAAGCATGTTAAGATTTGGGGTTGTGTGCTAATAAGCAATATTTGTTTGATAACAATCTTGTGGGATATCCTTAAATTAACTTTTGGATATCGCTTCTATAAACCAACTAACAAATGTTGTTTTGTTGGGTAGTTCATTGTAATCCTACAATGTGATTTTCCTAAAAGCAAATGAACGTGAGATAGAACTCAAAGAATGGGTTCTTTGAGAGACAAGATAATAATCAACAAATATAACAACCTAGTTCCTATATCAAAAGCTCCAAGGTAGTCGAGAAGGATTTATAAACTGTCTCAGTTGAATGGTTTGAACTTTATGACTATGTCATAGAGTTACACCTCTTAATTTGAAAGAAATAAGAATGAAAATCCTTATGACTACATTGAGTGTATATATATGATATATACTCAAGGAAATGGTAAAGTACCATTTGACTCGAAATAATGAAACCTTCATAGCTAATTGGTAGCTTAAGGTGACTACAATCAAAGAGAATGGTTGACTTTGAAGGAACCATTTTTGACGTAGTCTTAGTTTCAATTAATTCGAAGATTGCTAGCTACAACTAAATGGTGATTCAATGTTTGGACATAATATAGGTTTCCGAAACCATTATTAAGATAGTCTTGATAATATATGTCTAAAACTATGAATCACAAGACATGTAAGTTGTAGAGATCCATCCATCATGGATCTTAGCAAGCTAGTGGGAGCTATAAGCGTCTTATGAGAGAAAGGTCAAATCGTTTGCTTTCTCATAAAGATGTAAATGAATCTTTTGTTTACTAGGTTTACAAAAGATTAGTGGGAGTTAATCATATTCCTAAATATGTATATATATATACATATATATAAATATATATGTGATATGTATGAATATATATATATATATATGATATATTAATTTTGGAAATGAAAAGAAAATTTCTTCGTTAAAGTTATGACTTTAAACATTATATGAAGATAGAATGTATATGGGAGACATAGTCTATATACATGGGATGGAAATCTATATTGATAGATTTCAATATATAATTTGATTATATTAATCCCTAATAATAGACAAAAGTTGCTAGGAAGTTTCTCATATGATGATAAACTTCAATTAGAAGGATGACTCTAGTGTGACTAGCAAGTTGCCCTTCTCAAAGGGAACGTACCCTTTGACTCCCAAAGAAATAATGCGTAAATAGAATCCTTTATGCATACGCATAAAGGTGATTTATGTATTTCATATTGTATGAAAAACATTGATATGAGTTGTACCTAGAACGGTACAAGACGATATCAGTGCAAGCCCAGGATCAGAACCATGGCAACTGTCAAGTGAGTCCTTAAGTATTTAAGAAATATTAAAGGATAAATTCCTCAAAGATCGAGGAAGAATTAGAGTAACGTAATGGAAGCGTAAATGTATTAGATTATGAATCTAATCCATCATTGGATGTTTCTTCATTATGAATGAAGAGATAAACAGATATCTCTTTATTATGACTAAAGAGATATTTGGATGGAAACATTAAAGTAATGACTTTAGTGTGTTCCATTATGAATGCAAAATATATTGCCATATAGAAGTTTGCAACAATGTTGTTTGGATGGGAAAGTTCATTTAGTGAACTCTCTATTCGGTTCCAACCAGAAAGTGTATCTAGTGTACTGACATTATGACACTAATGGGGCGATAGCTCAAGCCTGGGAATCAAGGTCTCATCAAGGTCCGAACTCAAATGAGAGACTGAACCACATGATTGAGAATCATGTATAATGGTGACGTCGTTATTCTCAAGGTTGCTTCTATGGATAACATATAGATATCCATTGCCTAGGCCTACTATTCAGCCATTTATGAAATGACTACATAAGAGGTATCATCACTGATGACCAAGCTGATTGGCTCTAGTGCAAGTGGGAGATTGTTGGAAATGTGCCCTAAAACCAATCATATGATGATACTTTACGGACATTTCGCATGTTAAACTAATCTAGTTTAACTATAAAGGGCAAAGATTATTGTTTGAGCCGTCTCATATAAATGTTATATGCTTAAACGATAAAGTCCAAGGAATATGTGATTGGAAGAATGTAATCTAATGAAGTTAGATTCATGAGACCATTCTTTCGTAGACACATCCTAAATGTTCCTAATCATAGGATTGCCAATTGGGCATTGACAGTCCGTCAAGATCGGTACGTGCTATGTCTTCTCTCAGGGAGAGTGACTAGTCTCGAGTCATTGGTGTGTGTGACATCAAGACAAGTACGTAGGTGCTCAGTAGAGAATGAGTTCACTGAACGTGATCAACGAAGAGTTCTCATACTCATGTCACATGAGAACTCATGTTTGGGATAATGCAAATTAGTCCTTTGACCTGAGGCATCACAGTTGTCTTGTGGTTAAGTCCTTGATCTTTGATTATGTCAAAGTCACCCCATCGGGGTGTCCACGGCATCGTTGGGGTTAAGCCACTTAGCCATGGAGGCAAGTGAATGCGCAACAAGGGATCTCTAACCTTCAAACTGTTTGAGGGAGAATACTCTATGATATGATTTAGAATCTCTGGCCAGAGTATGAATGAGATTTAGAAAAGTCGTTCTAAATCACATTCAAGGAAATCATATAAGCACACGAATCACATTGGATAGTAGACATGAATAAATAAACTATCAAACCAAACAATGTGGTCAGGAGTATTAGATTAGAGAAAGACCGTATTGCATTTGTAATCCCAAACTGAATAGGTTTTCTCTACCTCTTCTGATTAGCTTGGGTAACCATGATATGCTGCAAGGTGTCACTAATGGTTTGTGGAAGCCCTAAACGTGTGTAATCACTAAAGGGAGAATTGAAAGTAAGTTTCAATTCACAATCGATATAAAATGGTTTTAATCGCCCACTGCCTCGCTAAAAGGAACCTAATGGATCGCACACCGTGTAAGGTGGAGATTGAAGAAACAATGGAGATGAGTAAGAATGATTAAATGGTTTAATCATTTATTTATGGCAAGGATGAATTAATATGTTAATTAATCAAACGAATAAGTTCGTTAAAGACCTCGGGATAGGTTTTGGACCTTAAGGCCCAATGGGCTTCGAACGTCAAGCCCATTGACTTAAGTTGTATGACAACTTAATGAATAATGATTCACTAAGACCCAAAAGCCCAAACAACACCCCATGGCCGGCCATTTAGAGGAAGGGTAGTGAACTTGCTTTAATTACAAGTTTGCCACTCAAATGAATAAAGGTATAAATATGACTTTATAGCCTTTTATTCATTAGGGTTTCTTTTAGAGAAAATTGGTGAGAACTTGTCTCTCCATTTTCTCTCTAGGAGGCCGGCCCCTTGGGGGGTGCATCTTGCAATCCCACTACTCCAAGGTCACTCATTTCTTCTCCAATCTCTCCTTGGTGAAGAGACTTAGAGGTTCTCAATTTTGGGAACTTGGAGAAACCTATTCTTCCATCCAAATCCATAGATTTAAGATGCAAGGAATGAAGGCCCTCTCTTTGGGTGATTAGCCTTTGCTTATGCAAAGAGGAATCTACAAAGGTATAAATTTCAACTCACTATGTTTTGAGTTGAGTTTTGGTTCACCAATCTACTAGGCTTTGAATTTCATGGTTAAAGTTTTGTTTTTAAGTGCATGCAAGCATGATTCCGCCTTTAATTGTTAATTGCATGCTTATTGATGTTGCTTAAATGAACTTGTTTTCACAAAATAATCCTTCACAACTATCTCCAAAAATTCTCAAATTCTATAGAAATGAAGATCTCCAAAAGTAGAGCAAGTTTTATACCTGTGGCCAAGGCTAATTTGGCCCGGAAGGCTCCAATTTCACTCAAACCCGCCGGAAACCCTAAGGTGGGTGTTTTTCGATTCTCCTTCCTCGGTGTTCCAATGCCTCTACCATTGGTTGGGTGATGCGAAATATATAAGCACACAAATTTAACCCTCTTTTGACAATTGTAGTACAAGTATAAGTAGGGATCGTTCTGGACCGGGGATTAGGAGGGCTTGCTAATAACCTCTAAACTGACTCAAAAACATAAAATTAAACTTAAACACACTTAACAAGACTCACAAGACTCAAAGCAAACTTAAAATACTCAAAACAGCTTAAAACAACTAAATAAACATAAACTGGACACTAGGAATGACTTTGGATGAAAATTGACTTTTACTTGAATCAAAACACTTAAAAAAACAAATTAAAACAGATTCTAACGAATTAGACACACTAAAGTAAAGGGGGATTGAGTTTTGGACGAAGTTGAAACAAACAAACAAGTATGAAAAACTAGATAGATTATAAAATAAATTTGAGAAATAAGATGATGGATGGGATAGCTAGAGGCTTTTTCTCCACACATGACATGTATGCAAATAACTTGATTTCCAGTTACTACTTCATTGAATTATGAATGACAATGCTCCAAATTAACCGTGACATCACTAATTAACTCTCAGATTTTCCTTGTTTTATTGGATTGGATGACATCATTCGACAACCCAAAACATTCTTCTATAGTTCCCTACATGACATCATAATAGAGATACAATCAAAGATCATTACGTTTAATGAAAATCATAAGCATTGACAAAGCACTTGCAACTATGACATCATGTCACTCAAGCTAGGAATTGAACTTAACGCGATCGTTTATAAGCGACCTTCACTACATGTGAATATAAGTTTGTAACGATTATGTGAAACTTCCTTATATTCTAGCAACGGATTTATGCGTGCCAATTAAGTGTCGACCCTTAATCAACAAATACAAATAAGTTATCAATCAAATAGTTAAGCCAATTGCATTTACGATTCAAGAGTTCATAAATGGAATTTATCAAATCATATTGTACACATAATCATGGCTTTGAAATCATGCCTAGCCAAGAGGGGTTTAACCACTCATCTTCACAACAAAACAAAATAAAATGAATTCAAACATTGGAAACAAAAGAAAGAAAACACCTAAACGCTCCAACGATCTAAGTTGGACAGCAAGCACTTCCAAGCACTTTCCTTCCCTTCTTTTGCTACGGCATAAGGTGTTGGTAAGTGTTTGAAGGTTTGTTTGTATGGAGGAATGGATGTGAAGATGAATGGATGTGTTTGAATTCATCTACCCAAATTATGGTGAAGGGTGGATGTATTTATAGGCTAGGGAAATGAGTGTATGGAGTTGTAATGAGTGGATGTAATGGGTGTAATGGATGAGTGTTTGGTAATGAGTGGATGTAATGGGTGTAGTGGATGGATGTTTGGAGTTGTAGGTCAACACACTTGCCCACACACATGCTGATTTCTAGCCTTCAAATCTTCAAAAACATCCATCCTCATGTCTCCATGCTTGCAATATCCAATCTTGGCTCAAAATGCTCTAAAATGCTCCAAAATGCACTTTCTTGCCAACTTTGTTATTATGACCTACAAACACACGAAAATAGCTTAAAATACATAATTAACTAAGAAATAACAACACAAATGCACAAGAACAAGCTAACTAAGTCGCATAAATATGCTCCTATTAAATTCCCCCACACTTAGCTTTTGCTAGTCCTCGAGCAAAACAAAAGAAACAAAACAAAACAAAACAAACAAAACAAATAAAACACAACCTAACCTTCCAACATTTGCCTCAGGGATTTTCAATGAAACATGACATGCCAAATATCATTATTCCCACAGATTTTAGTTATGTTCACACTTGAGCACATACTTAATCACAGTCACCACTTACTAGTTCACATTTAACCAATTAAAACGATGTTTTGAATGTAGTAACATGCCTTAGGGAATTTGCTCAATTCCTTACAAGATACTCTCTATTTTCGCACATTTTCTGACTACACACCCTACACTAGTTATATGTGAGAAGATTGATGTAAACATGAAAGCGAACACTCACATATATGTATAACAAAGAAAGCGATTTTCTGGAGTTATTAAGCATGTTTAGATATGATCTCATGAATGGAATGCTACTACTTAGATGCAAGAACCAGTGACACCATATGCTCATACCAATTCCAAACTCCACATATTGAAACGCATGACACTTAAGATGAAGTTAAGGGTTGAAACAGGGTTTAAGGGTAATGGCTAACAAAGAAAGGATACGGATAACAAACGTTCTGAAAGTAATAGCAAGCAAAGTAATGAAATAGACGCTTGGAATTCACTTAATAATGCATAAATTAACTTTTAAACACAACGGGAAGATTCAAGCAACACTTAGGGGAATTCCATGTTTTGGACCCTTTCTTCAACAAACAACACTTTAGAGCTCTTTTTCACAACTTTTCTTCTTTTCATTCTATTTTCCATGAATGTTTCTCTTTTTTTTTTTTCTTTTCTACTCGTGCCTTATTAAGGACTTTCGCGCGCACACACACACACAAGAATCACTTCCCCCACACTTGTTTTTCTGCAAAAGTTCAACTAAAGGAATTCCTTCTAAATTATGTTTTACTATGCTTCAAGAACAAGGGTATGGATGGTCCTAATCTAGGCTAGGTGAGGATAGTATGGGTTAACAAAGAACATAGGCTACATAAGGCTCAACGGGGTTAAACTTAAACACATAATGAAATAGGGCACGTCAATTTGGCTGTGGCGGTCACTACACAACTTCATCTTGAATATGTATTATGTAAATCAATAACATGCTTTGAATGAAATAGGCATGAGTTCTAGCATTTGGAACTAACTGATGAAAAGCCTTCTAAGTAGCAACCAAGCAAAGAATAATGAGATCATGCAACGACTTTAGAAAACAATGATGCACAGATTATTAACTCTCTAAATAAACGTTTAGGCTCAAGTCTCACAAGGTTGTAGCTTACATTTGAGTTCCTTCTTTCAAGCATGTTACAAAACTGATTTTTCCTTTATGATTGCATGTGAATTCATAAATTATAACCACAACCAAGCATACACCAAAGAGTAAATCAAATTTTCATTCATGTTTATAACTCTCTTTAACAGTCATGCAATTAAAAACCAAATCTTCATCATTGTGTTGGAAGGTACCCTAAGACACAAATAAACATACAAAAACAACTCTTTTTGGGTTTTTCAAAACAATTTTTCAAATTTTTCTAAGATTTTCGGATTTTTATGTCAAAACACACTAAAACACTCCAAAACAGCTTAAAATCATTTAAAACAGCAAGGAACAACACTAGAAGTAATGGGTGATAAACTCCTACGAATTTCATGCAAAGAATTTCATGCAAAACAATGGTTACCCCCCCCCCCCCACACTTAAATTAAACATTGTCCTCAATGTTTCAAGCATAAACTCACACAAACAAACAACGAATAAACATGACAAGTATGGCAAAGTAAAAATTAGACAGAGTAGAGTTTAAGAATGCAAATCTGGTTTTGGAGATAAATGATCTTGTTATCTTTCCACAGCTTTGATCTCGAACTGGTTTGGAATTCTAAGCGAGGAATATGAAAGTTCCTTGGTTTCAAATCAGACTCCTTCTGCTGGGTTGATTTGATTGTGCAGTCTGCATTCTTTTTTGCTTGTTTCTTTTGCACGGCGGGCAGGCACGAGATAGAGGTGTTGGTCTGTTTCTTTCTTCAATCTTTCCAAGTGCCCACCTCTTGCTTTCTTTCTCCTTGTCCCTAGCTGAGGATGAATTGGCAAATTATCTCCACATGCTTCGAGGTATCATTTTCACTTCCCTTATCTGTTCCCCAGGTAGATGTGGTAGACGAAGAGAAAGCATAAAATGATGAAGATGAGTACTCGAGAGCAAGGCTAGGTAAGAAATCAGGAAGGGGTTCCAGGCAGTCGGTTCCAGATCGGAAGATTGATACCAAGTGCTGGCTGATTGCTCTCTTTCTCCTTGTCCCAAAACAACGACAAGGAGAAGGACAGGGAGAAAGCATGATATGAGATACTCTTGCTTTCAACCTTCATGATATGAAATACTTTTGTTTTGGATGAGTTGTTTGCAGAGGTACCCCAAGGAATAAGGAACACTAAGTGACTCGAGAGGGTTTGTTAGAAAGGCATTTTCGAAGAAGAAGAAGGGTTATGTATGTTTGCCTTGAAATGGAGGGTGAAGGGTGCCATTTATAGGAATTAATAACCGGTACTATTCTTTCACTCTTGTCAGCAACCGTTGGATGATTTAATAGTGAACTTCACGTGCTTTCTACTTCACAAGAGATCTTCGACAAATTGCCCATAATTTTCGTAAGGCTGAGTCTGCATGTGACAGGCGCTGACACGTTTGGAAAAGCAGATGCTTTTCCGATATCTGGAATCGGCACTTCGACAAACTGCCCATAATTTATGTAAAGCTGACTCTGCATGTGACAGATGCTGACATGTCTGGAAAAATAATTGCCTCTTCGATATCTGGAATCGGCGCTTCGACAAACTGCCCGTGATTTCCGCAAAGCTTACTCTGCATGTGACAGATGCTGACACGTCTGGAAAAGCAGATGCCTCTCCGATATATGGAATTGGCGCTTCGACAAACTGCCCGTGATTTCCGCAAAGCTGACTCTGCATGTGACAGATGCTGACACGTCTGGAAAAGCAGATGCCTCTCCGATTTCTGAGCTTGCCTCTTCAATCTCTGAAATCCCGTCGACTGCAAAGGTTGCATGTGACAAGTGCGGAAAAATCTGGAAAAGAAGATTAGCCGTGGTTTCTGAGCAAGCCCAGCTTTTGAGAAAGCTAGCGCCTTTTTGATTTTTGAGTTGGCCTCTTCGATTTCTGAGCTCGCCTCTTCGATCTTTGAAATCCCATCGCGTGCTGAATTTTATAGAGGTACGCAGGACGTTCAAAGCACACTTGAATTTCTGCCTGTAAAAACTCCCTTCTTGAACTTCTACGATCTTGACTTGTCCGACCTCTTCTTTCTTTAACACCTCAAAAAATGTCTGGCCCCTCCGACCGTCGTTTTGGCTTAAACCTTGGTGAAGAGGCAACCCTGCCTTCTCCAGACAACATATGGCGCCCATCCTTCATAACCCTTACTGGTCCCCTTACCGTTGGGGATTCGGTGATGAAAAATGATATGACAGCTGCGGTGGTGGCCAGGAATCTTGTCACTCCCAAAGATAACAGACTACTTGCCAAACGGTCTGATGAGTTGGCTGTTAAGGATTCTGATGTGAAAATTAAATAGCACTCAAATTAAACCCTCTTTTTATCAATTGTAGCAATGTATGTAAGTAGGGATCGTTCTAGACCGGGGATTAGGAGGGATTGCAAAATCACTTGGAATTGACTCAAAAACGTAAAAACAAGTTTAAAACACTAAAATAAACTCAAAGAATGCAAAACTAAACTTTAAAACACCAAAACAAACCAAAAGACTCAAAACAGCACCAAAACACTCAAAACTGCCTTAAAAACACAATCTGGGCAGTTTTGGACACTAAGCACCAAATTGGACGAATTTGGGTTTTAACTTGACCTAAGACACTTAAAAACACAAACTAAACACTTACTAACTAATTTTGACACTTTAAAACAAAGGGGGATTGGTTTTGGACGAATTTAAAAACAAAACAAACTTTGTAAATTAGAACAGATTGTAAAAACGAATTTGATTTAAATGGGTGAATGGAAGGCTAGCTAAGTGGTTCATCTCCACACATGTTACACTTGCATACAAAACGATTTCCAATTGCTTTTCAATAAATCATGAATTCTCAATGCCCCAAGTTAATTAGGTCCGCTTAAATTAACCCTCAGATTTTCCTAACGTTATTGAATTGGATGATTGCATACGACAACCCAAACATTCCCCACAAGTCCCCTACATGATTGCATAATAGAGATACAAGCAAGAATCATTAAGTTCTATGAAAACCATAAGCATTGACGAAGCACTTGTTACTATGATTGCATGAAACTTATGCCAATAATTTACTTAACGCGATTGAGATCATCAACCTTTACTACTTGTGAATATAAGTCCATAACGATTAGGTGAAATTTCCTTATATCCTAGCATTCAATTTATGCATAATAATTAAGCGTGCACTCTCAACCAACACACATAAATCAATGTAATTCACATAGATAAGTAAATTGAATTCACAACTTATGAAACGCAATTAGAAGTAATCAAATCATATCGCAAGCATAAACATGTATTTCGAATCCCCCCCTAGCCAAGGGGGGGTTTAGTTCCTCATACGCACAAAACAAAGAGAATTGAATTTAAACATTGAAATCAAAGGAAAAGAAACACCTAGAAATTCCAGCGACGCGAACTTGAATTGCATGAATCTTCCGAGCTTCCTTATCCCCCTCCTTGGTGCGGCAAGGACTTTGGACAGGTTCTTTGGGGTTATGGATGGTGTAGAATGGATGGAGGATGTGTGATGGTGTTTAGGGTTGATGGGTGGTGCGGCTAGGGTTGTTTTTGGGCAGAAAATATGGCATATGGTGGTGGAAGGGTGCGGCAAAGAGCAAGGAATGATTTCTGGCGTGAATTGTGAATTGTGGTGAGTGGTGATCTGATTTAGGGGTTAATAGGAGTATATATAGGCACTTAAAACCCTAGGGTAATCAGATATGGACTTGGATAACCCAAATCCACAAGGAAATAGGTCTAAACAATCAGATTTTGCAAGGGAAAAGGGGTCCTAGGTGCGGCTGGATAGGGATAAGGTGGATAAGGCTTCTAGAAAGCCTTGCAAGGCAAGGAAATCAGATTTCTAGAAGCTAGGGTGCGGCACCAATGTAGGGATTAGGGATAGGGCTTCTAGAAAGCCCCAAAACTGATAGGAAATGTAGGAAACTCACGGCAAGGAGGGGAACACTCTAGAAACTTATCATTTGTGTTCTACAACACTTAGGAGTCCTTCTAGCATTAGGAAAACATGTCTCAATCCTCCCTTGACTTGGAATTCTTCTCCTTCTTCATCTTGGATTCCTTTTCCTTCTTGGACTTGGAAAACTTCTTTGTTGCTTGAAACTTGATGCCATTTGGATTTAACTTTCCTACTTCAAGTAGGAAACCTTGTTTGAGTAGGAATCTTCATCTTCTAGGAATCCCAATTTCACTAGGAAACCTATTTCAACTAGGAATCCTAATTCAACTAGGATTCCATCTTTACTTAGGCGCTTTCCTACTTCGACTAGGAAACCTTCTTCAAGTAGGAAACATCATCTTCAAATCTTCAATTTCGTCCATCCTCTTGGCTCCAAGCATATGATGTCCATTCCAAGCTCTAAATTGCTCCAAAAGGCTCCAAAATGTATCCTTTTGCATACTTTGCCCTTAGAACCTGAAAACACATAAAACTAGCTTAAAAGACTACTTTACTAAGCAAAAACACTATAAATGTACAAGAACAAGCTAAACTAAGGCGCATAAATATGCTCCTATCAGATTCTCTGACTCTCAGTGTGCAGTGCGCAGGTTCCGTGTTCAATATGGCCCAACGCCTATTTGCCCAAACCCGTCAAGTTGAATCATTGGCGGCTGAAGTGATGAGTCTCAAGCTGGAGATTAGAGGGCTTAAGCATGAGAATAAACAGTTGCACAAGCTCGCACATAACTATGCTACAAACACGAAGAGGAAGATTGACCAGATGCAAGAATCTGATGGTCAGATTTTACTTGATCATCAGAGGTTTGTGGGTTTGTTCCAACAACATTTGCCTTCGTCTTCTGAGGCTGTACCGCGTAATGAAGCTTCAAATGATCAACCTCTGATGCCTCCTCCTTCTAGGGCTCCGCCGACTGCTGAGGCTTCGCCGACTACTGAGATTTCTCCTAAGCAGCCTTTGTGAAGGCTCCCTCTTGTATTTATTTGCTTAATGTTCCCTTCTTTTTTATGAATGTAAAAATACCTTACATAACTGTCAGTGTTTCAAAAAAATAAACCCACACAAAAAAAAATTAAACAAGCAACAAATAAAAATGGCAATCATGTCTCCCAAGAAGCGCTTGTTTTAACGTTTTCCAGCCGGACAAAACTTCCTTCTAAACTTGGATAGGGCCCATGTTGGAAATACCCTGAAAGTCAATCTTTGGAAGAAACCTTTAAGAACAATGAATGTGTGTATATATGACTCTTATACATCAAAAAGGCAAAGATACTAATTAGGACTATCTCAATAAACGATATATGTCCTAAATAGTGAATCCATGGACAATGGATCGATGTAAGAAGTAATCTAATGATGTTAGACTACAGAGACCTTCTTCACATAACCATCTGAAGGAAAAATTTTATCCTAGCTAAGAACAAGTAAGAACATTTGAATACATATGCAAACTATTAACACATTAAAGTAGGCATGCATTAAAAAACAATTCATAAAACCCATGACTTTCAAAGCCTAGTATATGGTGAACCAATAAACTCTTTAACAACATTAAAGAGAAGGAAAGATTTAAAGTTTCTTTACCCTTGAAGCTCATCCTTGATTACACAAGGGATTCACCCAAGTGGAGGGCCTTCAAGTCACCTCCTTGCTCCTTAGATCTTCCTTGTGATTTTCTTCCTTTTAGTGCTCCTTTGCTTCTTTGAAGATTTGAGGATTTGTTCTCCAAAACACGAAAAGCTTGATTTCTCTAAGTCTCTTCACCAAGGATGTGATGTGAAGATGAAATGGATGACTTAGGCAAGAAGAGATTGCTAGCTATTCCTTCCCTAGATGGCCGGCCTCTTTAGAGATAATGAGAGAAAATGTTTCACCTCATTTCACCAAGAAAAACCCTAAATGAAAATAAAGCTATAAAGTTGAATTTATACTTCATCACAAGTGAGTGGCAAACTTGTAATTAATCCAAGTTTGATACTTCTCACCCTAATGCCCGGCCATATCAAATTGATTGGGTTAATTGCCCATTTTGTTTTAGTTGTCATACAACTTAAACATAATGGGCCTTGTGGACCAAAACGTTTTTGGGCCCCGAAACCCAAAACCAACATATAAGCCCAATACGAACATTTCGTATAATTAATTAACTAATTAATTAACCTCGACCATTCTTCAATTAAACCATTTAATCGCTTATCCATTTCATATAATTTCTTCACCAATATCCTTACTCGGTGTACGATCTATTAGGTTCCATTTAACGAGGTAGTGGGCGATTGTTACTCTTAACGATCGATTGTGAATTGAAACCACATTTCAATTCTCCCTTAAAATTAGTGTTTGCTAATCGTTAGGGCTTCCACAAACCATGAGTGACACCTAGCAGCATATCATGGTTACCCAAGCTAAGTAGAAGTGGTTGGAGAACCTATCCAGTTACAACTACAATGCAATACGGTCATTCTCTAATACAATACTCTTAATCATATTATTTCAGGTGATAGTTTGTTTCATGTCTACTATCCAATGTGATACCTATCTATATGATTCAATTGAATATGATTTGGAACAAACTTCCTAAGTCATATTCATATGCTTTGGCTAAAGACTCTCGAATCATATCTTAGAGTATTCTCCTTCCACTATGGAAGGTTAGAGATTCCTTGTTGTGCATTCATATGCCTACATGATTAGGTAGCTTGATCACAACAATGCCGTGGACACTCCAATGGAATGCCATTGACATGATCAAAGATTAAGGACCTAACCATTAGACATCTATGATGCCTCAGGTCAAAGGACTACTTTGCATATTGCAACTCTTGAGTTATTACATGACATGTATGTTCGAACTCTCTTTTGATCGTTGTTCAGTGTACTCGATCACTCTTTCGAGCACCTATGTGTTTGTCTTAGTGTCCAACACTAAATGACATGAGACTAGTCACACTCACGCTTGAGTCGACATAACACTTACTAACCTTAGCGGATTGTCAATGCCTAATTGGCAATCCTATGGCTAGGAACGTTTTAGGAATGAACATAAGAGAAAGGTCTCGATAATCTAACTTACTTAAATCACTTATCTCTTAGATCAAATACATTCCTTGGATTCCCTTATTGCTTAAACACATGATACAATAAATAGTGATTAACAATAAGCTTTGCCCTTCATTAAACATATAAAAGTTTAATACAATAAGTATTCCGAAAGCTATTACATCAAATGAGTGGCTTTGTGGGCATATTTCCAACAATCTCCCACTCGCACTCAAAGCCACCTTCCCATGTATCTAATACCCATCTTTTCCATATGACGGTCAAGCTGGATTTGAGACATTGGCTTTGTTAGTAGATCTGCTACGTTATCAGCTGTGGCAACTTTGAGGATGTTGACTTTCCTCTCGGCAGCATATCTTCTAATGATATTAAAGCGCCTGTCAAAATGCTTGTTCTTTTCATGTGCCCTGGGTTCCTTGGCTTGATCTATCGCCCTACTATTATCACAGTACAAAGTTACTGGTGATGTAATGGTTGGAACCACTCCAAGTTCAGTCATGAACTTCTTCATCCAGAACGCTTCTTTGTCGGCTTCAGCTGCAGCGACATATTCAGCCTCTGTCGTGGAATCAGCAATTACACTTTGTTTCTTGCTCTTCCAACTCACAGCCCCACCATTTAGAGTGAATACATATCCGGAGTTGGAACTTCTATCATCGACGTCAGATTGGAAATCTGCGTCTGTATAGGCTTCCACTCGCAACTCTGCCGCTCCTCCATAAATGAGGAACATGTTCTTAGTTCTTCTTAAGTACTTAAGGACCGTCTTGACAGCTGCCCAGTGTTCTGATCCTGGGTTAGATTGATATCGACTAGTAATACTCACAGCATATGCGATATCCGGCCTTGTGCATATCATGGCATACATGAGACTTCCTATGGCGGAAGCATAAGGAACAGTACTTATTTGCCGTATCTCTTCAGGAGTCTTAGGTTCCATGGACTTAGAAAGGTGAATTCCATGTCTCATAGAAAGAATAACTTTCTTAGATTGTTCCATCTGGAACCTACTTAGCACCTTATCTATGTACATAGATTGGGATAATCCAATTAATTTTCTGGATCTATCACGATAGAGCTTTATCCCAAGTACATAAGATGCATCTCCCAAATCTTTCATGTGGAAGGTTTTGGACAACCACACTTTTACAGAAGAAAGTACTGCAGTGTCATTCCCGAATAGTAATATGTCATCTACATATAACACTAGGAATACCACTGCATCCCCAACGACTTTTTGATAAACACAATTGTCGTCTTCGTTTTGAGTAAAACCAAACATTTTGATTTCAGTATCGAAACGAATGTTCCAGCTCCTGGAGGCTTGCTTAAGTCCATAAATGGACCTTTGAAGCTTGCATAGCTTAGCCTTTTCAGACTTGGACACGAAACCTTCGGGTTGAGTCATATAAAGTTTTTCCTCTAGGTAGCCGTTCAGAAAGGCCGTCTTCACGTCCATTTTCCATATCTCATAATCATGGTACGCAACTATAGCAAGCAAAATCCGAATGGACTTAATCATGGCTACAGGAGAGAAGGTTTCTTCATAGTCAATCCCTTCTCGTTGCCTGTAACCCTTAGCTACTAGTCTAGCCTATAAGTCTCCACGTTCCCATCAACGCCTATCTTCCTCTTGAAGACCCATTTGTTTCCAACAGGTACTATACCTTCTGGAGGGTCTACAAGAGTCCAGACCTGATTTTGATACATCGAATCCATCTCGGATTTCATGGCCTCTTGCCATCTCTTCGAATCAATGTCGGACATTGCTTCAGTGTAGTCCCTAGGGTCCTCCTTTGTGTCATTGTCACCTAGAAGGTACAATTCCTCAAAGTCATTGTCTAAGCCATACCTCTTAGATGGCTTACTAACCCGTTCAGATCTACGTGGAGCTAGGGGTTCAGGAACAGGGTTGTCAACTTGTCGAGTGCTTGTTTGTGGTTCATCATTAATCTCATTAATTTCCATCTCTTTGCTTATAGTTCCTTTGAGAACAAATTCGTCATCTAGAAACTTAGCAGTTCTGGTGACAAAGACTTTTTGGTCGTCAAGATGGTAGAACTCATATCCCATAGTTTCTCTAGGATATCCCACAAAATAGCACCTAACTGATCTCGCTTCAAGCTTAGTAGCTTCAAGCTTCTTGACATATGCTTCACAACCCCAAATCTTAATATGATTAAGACTTGGCTTTCTTCCATGCCATATCTCATAGGGCGTTTGTGAAACTGACTTGGAAGGTACTCTATTAAGCAAGTAAGCTGTTGTATATAGAGCGTATCCCCAGAATGTTACTGGTAGATCGGCGGAACTCATCATAGAACGAACCATGTTCATCAAGGTTCGATTTCTTCTTTCAGAAACTCCATTAAGTTGTGGAGTTCCCGGTGGAGTCCACTGTGATATTATTCCACACTCTTTGAGATAATCTAGGAACTCATTACTCAGATATTCACCCCCTTGATCCGATCTTAGGATCTTTATCTGTTTCCCAGTTTGCTTCTCAACTTCATTCTTGAATTCTTTGAACCTTTCAAATGATTCTGACTTATACTTCATAAGATACACATAGCCAAACCGAGAGTGATCGTCGGTAAATGTGATATAGTAGGAGAAGCCTCCTTTCGACGTAGTAGACATATGTCCACATACGTCAGTGTGGATTTTCCCTAGAATTTTAGTGGCACGCTCTCCTTTTCCAGTAAATGGAGATTTGGTCATCTTCCCTTTCAAGCAACATTCACAAGTACCCATCTGGTCATTACCTAATGGGCGGAAATATCCGTCTTTCGACATCTTGCGAATCTTATCAAGGTTCACATGTCCAAGTTTAAGATGCCACATCCTTTCTTAGTTAACTTCTTCTCTAGCCCTTTTAGGTTTCGAGGTATTCCCGCTTTCAATACAGTGCATCCCACTATTCGTCTCTAGGTGAAAAAGTCCCTCTATCATATTACCATGAGAGATAATACGACCGTTCAAGTATAAAGTGCAACTCATTTTGTCAAACAATATTGAGTGCCCATCTCGTAAAAGCTTAGAGATAGAAATCAAATTCTTTATACATGAAGGAAAATATAAACAATTTTTAAGTTCCAGGACTTCCCCAGAGGGTAGTTTAAGCATGTAGGTGCCTATTATTTTTGCAGAGATTTTAGTGCCGTTCCCAACTCGCACAACCATCTCGCCATTGCACAGTGACCTGCTCCCTGCTAGTCCCTGCATCGTAT
Source organism: Malus domestica (assembly GCF_042453785.1). Lineage (NCBI taxonomy): Eukaryota > Viridiplantae > Streptophyta > Magnoliopsida > Rosales > Rosaceae > Malus > Malus domestica. The sequence goes on from NC_091670.1 coordinate 14,537,326, forward strand.
TACAGATATGTTGATAGCGCCTGAATCAAATATCCAGGAATTGGAGCTCACTGTAAAAGCACTCTCTATAACGGAAATAGTCTCTTCAAAAGTTTGTGTCATAAGGCTCGCAATGCGCACCCTGTATTTCTTCTTCCAACGTTCATCCTTTCCACAATGAAAGCATGTTCCTTTGGAATTTCTTTGCCTTCTTCTTATGCAACCTTTTCCTTGTGATTGCATCCTCACTCCCACTGTCCTTTTTGAAACCTTTTTCAAATTTACAGCACATGTCAATCATCTCGTTTAAAGTATGATCGAATCTATTCACTTTATAGTTTACAATAAACTTAGTGAAATCATCCGAGAGAGATGCAAGGAAAAAGTCTTGGGCCATTTTCCCATCGATGGAAGTTCCTAAACTTTGAAGATCTTGAAAGATCCTTTCCATCTTTTGTCCATGTTTATGGACCGATGTCCCCTTTTCCATTTTGGCATTCATTAGACTACAAACATTTGAGAATCGTACATTACTAGTCTCATTGTCATGCATCTTATGCAAACTTTCAACCATGGCACAAGAAGTGTCCATGTGCTTATGTAGCTTCATAAGCTCCTCACTAAGTGAAGTGAGGATTAAGCATTTGGCTTGTAAGTCATCCTCATAGTGTCTAACATAATTTTGACACTCCTCCTTTGAAGCTAGTTTCGTATGAGGTACATGAGGAGGGGATTGCTTAAGCACATACAATATGTCTTTCACCTTTGAGACATTCTCAATGTGGTGATACCAAGCAAGGAAACGTTGGCCCCTAAGGCCCCTTTTGTCAAGTATAATGGTGGGTATAATTTTAGGCATGTTGTTAACTACATAACATAACAGAAATCATATTAGACTGTTTATTTTAAAACTACTTGATTGGGTCTTAAATCAAATAGTACCACCCACTATTTTTGGCAAATTCCACATCCCTCAATGGAATTCGAGAGTTATTTTGAACTCTAAGCGGGGTATGGGAGACTCACCATTACCAAGCCCACCTCACGATGATACGATGTTGGTTAGCAAAAATAATGATGAGAAAATAACGCTTTATTCATTTACAACTTTTGTAATTACCCATCTAGTTTGGCCTCTAGAGAATGTTGCCTCACGATGATACGATGTCGGCCATCCTCGTTGCCTACACTCACTTCATCATATGTTTATGGACTCCTCCTGGATGTAAGCACATACTTTGAACTTCCCCATGATAGGGTGAAGCCGGTGTAGGAGTCACAAACGATTGGAGCCCACCACGGTGGAAGGCCTACGAAGAGATGTTCAAAACATCTCTCGCTTATCAACTTAATATTCGTTTTGTTGAGGGAGTAGTGTTGGGCTACATCAAAATCATTTTAATCTTATTAAAAGAACTTGGGCCTATCACAACTATTGGTCCAAGTTAATATGAATTAGTAGCATATAATACTCCCACTGTTTCGTTGAAACAAGCGAGACTATATGGAACTACTAACGAACGCATTGCATCCTCATATGGACTATATAGTCATATTAGGTTTTAGGATGATTATGAACCGTTTGATTTGATCCAACACGAGCCTTGTGTTGGACCTTGGGTTTAAGGTAGATAGTTGTTGATTTTAGTTACGCGTTTAATCTAATTAAACCATTATTTCCTATTGGGCGTTGGACCCAACTATTCCAATTTGCATACATTTAAACAAAAAGGAATACATGAAATAATAAGAAGGGCTTATGCCCTTTTACAACACAAATGATGGACTTACGTCCATTTACAACAAATTGGAACTAATCAAATTACATTCAATTCTACACTACTAAACCCAAACATTCATAATGTAAAGCGGCCAATCACATAGCTTAATTATCGAGGCCTTTGGTTCATAATCACCCTTTTCTTAATCAATCACATTAACTAAGAAAACAACTTTAGACAATTGGTTTTCGGATCCATAGAATTGATTTAAATGGAACTAAATAAAATGAAAATCCAATTCTCATTTAAAGAGACAAAACCATTTTGTTCTCATTTAATTTGGGCCAAAAACAGTGACCACAACTTTTGGGTCATTTTCCAAAAACAAAAACTTTTGGGGTCACTTTGTAAAAACACAAAAGTCCACAACTTCATGTAATTACAACTAGAACCCAAAATTTTCAACAATTTCTAAAACTTCATTAAAGGAACAAAACAATTTGTCCTTTAGTGATTTTGGACCTTTACGCAAAAATACGTAAACTTTTGGGCCAAAATGCAAATACACAAAAGTATCAAAACTTTATGTAATTGCACAAAAGGCCCTAAAATACCCTTTTACATAGGGTGGCCGGTTTTTGGAGAGAAGTCAAAAAAAATTTAAAAAGTTTTTGCAAGTTGATTTTAGTAGGTGAGGTTAAAGGTGATTAAGATGGTTTGTAAGATATTTTTTTTTTGTCTAACATTAAAGATATTTATTATCCTTCACCAATAACCATCACCCATCAAATATAAACCAAAACTTTATGAAAAACATTAAATTTTTGAATCAAAAGTCCAAACCTTTTTGTTCTTGGCAAGAACTTCAAGAACATTGAAGAACACTCATGAAAACTCATAATAGCTCCATTAATGTTTTCACTCACCAAAAACTCAAATTTTCAATACTCAAAAGAGGGCTAACATCCTAGGGTACTTAGGGGTTCCAAAAGTCACTTTAAAACCATTTTAACAAGACAAACATGAACCCATAAAATCACCCTTTGGATTTGGCCGAATTTCCCAACATACATGGCACCAAATTTTAGTTCTAATATTCATGCTTAAATGAAATACATCTACAACATTTGAGATGCTAAATTTTCTAGCAAAATTTATATTCAAAAGCAAGAACAAAGCTTGTAACATTTACAACATTTAAATCACAAACCATGAAAAAACACAAAACCCAAAAGGATTCACCATAAACTAGGCCTAGGCTCTGATACCACTTGAAGGAAAAATTTTGTCCTAGCTATGAACAAGTAAGAACATTTGAATACATATGCAAACTATTAACACATTAAAGTAGGCATGCATTCAAAAACAATTCATAAAACCCATGACTTTCAAAGCCTAGTATATGGTGAACCAATAAACTCTTTAACAACATTAAAGAGAAGGAAAGATTTAAAGTTTCTTTACCCTTGAAGCTCATCCTTGATTACACAAGGGATTCACCCAAGTGGAGGGCCTTCAAGTCACCTCCTTGCTCCTTAGATCTTCCTTGTGATTTTCTTCCTTTTAGTGCTCCTTTGCTTCTTTGAAGATTTGAGGATTTGTTCTCCAAAACACGAAAAGCTTGATGTCTCTAAGTCTCTTCACCAAGGATGTGATGTGAAGATGAAATGGATGACTTAGGGAATAAGAGATTGCTAGCTATTCCTTCCCTAGGTGGCCGGCCTCTTTAGAGATAATGAGAGAAAATGTTTCACCTCATTTCACCAAGAAAAACCCTAAATGAAAATAAAGCTATAAAGTTGAATTTATACTTCATCACATGTGAGTGGCAAACTTGTAATTAATCCAAGTTTGACACTTCTCACCCTAATGCCCGGCCATATCAAATTGATTGGGCTAATTGCCCATTTTGTTTTAGTTGTCATACAACTTAAACATAATGGGCCTTGTGGACCAAAACGCTTTTGGGCCCCGAAACCCAAAACCAACATATAAGCCCAATACGAACATTTCGTTTAATTAATTAACTAATTAATTAACCTTGACCATTCTTCAATTAAACCATTTAATTGCTTATCCATTTCATATAATTTCTTCACCAACATCCTTACTCGTGTATGATCCATTAGGTTCCATTTAACGAGGTAGTGGGCGATTGTTACTCTTAACGATCGTTTGTGAATTGAAACCACATTTCAATTCTCCCTTAAAATTAGTGTTTGCTAATCTTTAGGGCTTCCACAAACCATGAGTGACACCTAGCAGCATATCATGGTTACCCAAGCTAAGTAGAAGTGGTTGGAAAACCTATCCAGTTACAACTACAATGCAATACAGTCATTCTCTAATACAATACTCTTAATCACATTGTTTCAGGTGATAGTTTGTTTCATGTCTACTATCCAATGTGATACTTATCTATATGATTCAATTGAATATGATTTGGAACAAACTTCCTAAGTCATATTCAAATGCTTTGGCCAAAGACTCTCGAATCATATCTTAGAGTATTCTCCTTCCACCATGGAAGGTTAGAGATTCCTTGTTGTGCATTCATATGCCTACATGATTAGGTAGCTTGACCACAACAATGTCGTGGACACTCCAATGGAATGCCATTGACATGATCAAAGATCAAGGACCTAACCATTAAACATCTATGATGCCTTAGGTCAAAGGACTACTTTGCATATTGCAACTCTCGAGTTCTTACATGACATGTATGTTCGAACTCTCTTTTGATCGTTGTTCAGTGTACTCGATCACTCTTTCGAGCACCTATGTGTTTGCCTTAGTGTCCAACACTAAATGACATGAGACTAGGCACATTCACGCTTGAGTCGACATAACACATACTAACCTTAGCGGATTGTCAATGCCCAATTGGCAATCCTATGGCTAGGAACGTTTTAGGAATGAACATAAGAGAAAGGTCTCGATAATCTAACTTACTTAAATCACTTATCTCTTAGATCAAATACATTCCTTGGATTCCCTTATTGCTTAAACACATGATACAATAAATAGTGATTAACAATAAGCTTTGCCCTTCATTAAACATATAAAAGTTTAATACAATAAGTATTCCAAAAGCTATTACATCAAATGAGTGGCTTTGTGGGCATACTTCCAACACCATCATGTCCAAAAAGGTTCCTGGTCATATGATTGTCAGAGGGATACTGACAATGCAAAGACCAGTACATACTGTGTCCCCTTCAATTGGAAGGATGGAAAGTCTTATCCCATTCGTGTAGTGACCCTAAGACAGGTATGTAGGTGCTCATTAAGGGAATGAGTTCACTGAACACAATCGAACGAGAGTACTTGCATGGAGGTCTACTCACATGTCAAGCAAGTAACTCTAATGGTTGGAATAATGTAAGTAGTCATTTGACCTGAGGCATCATAGTTGTCTTGTGGTTAGGTCCTTGATCTTTGATTATGTCAAAGTCACTCCATTCGCGGGTGTCCACGGCATAGTTGGGGTTAAGCCACTTAGCCATGGAGGCAATTAAATGCGCAACAAGGGATCTCTAATCCTCGTTATGAGAGGAAGAATACTCTAAGATATGATTCAGGAATCTTCGGCCGAAGTATCGAGCGTAATAAAGGAAAGCGTTCCTATACGACTCAATTGAATCATATAACATGGAATAATCACATTAGGGGTATGACATAATATATCCATACCCTAATAGTGTGATTGAGAGTATTGTTTTAGAGAAGGATCGAATTACATTGTAATTCCAACTGAATAGGTTCTCCGAACAAATTCTACATTAGCTTAGGTAGCCATGATATATGGCTAGATGTCACTCATGGCTTGTGAGTTCTTCTAGATGATTAAATGTAGTCGTGAAAGAAGAAGGTGAATTAAAAGTAAGTTTTAATTCACTAAGTGATTGGATTAAATATAATCAATTGGATTGGTGTCAATCACCTCACTGCCTTGCTAATTAGAACCTAAAATGATTGTACACCGATACACTTTTGTAGTGAGTAACTAATGGATGATGGAAATAATAAAAGCGATAAAATATCGTTTTGGGCTTAAAGAAAAGTTCGGGTTAATATGGGCCCATTAAGCCCAAACCCATTGGGCTTTTATTTAAGCATAGGATGACTTGAAATAATAAAAGCCCAAAGCCCAAACAACACTAAAGGGGGCCGGCCAAATAAAGGGAAAGGGAGAGAGAGGAAGTCAAGTTGTTGACTTGTTTCTTTGTATTATAAAATGAACTTTATAGTGAAAAATTCATTAGGGTTTTGTGTGTTGTTTTCACAAAAGGAAGAAAACATCTCTCTCTCTAAAACCATACAAGGCCGGCCACCATAAGGGAGATTTAGCTAATCATCTTCTCTACCTTTTGGTTATTCCTCCATCCATCTCACTACACTAGTGGGTGTGGATCTTTAGAGGTCTTCAATCTTGGAGACTAAAGGAGAACCAAGGAGCACTCATTCTAACAAAGTGGAGGAGGCGAGGAGGGAAGCTAGGCTCAAGGAGTTCAAGGAACAAAGGGCTTGGAGGTGGTCCATCCTTGGTCTAAAGTCTAGATCAAGAGGTATAAAACTAAACCTACACTTTGTTCTTCACTAAAATGTTTTGATGCATCTTATATAAACCTATGCATCTTGAAGGGGATTTGCATGACTATAGCTTTGATATTATGTGATAACATGCTTCCGTTGCTTATGTATATAAATTTTGAATTGTATATGCATGCTAGTCACTAGAAATCCTACATGAATCTCATTATTTTCCCTTCAGCCCATAGCATGGAATTGATCCTTGAATGGAAGGTGATACTTGACGTGATCCGGCAATGGTTTAAATTCTAGTGTAGGTGTCTGAATCATCAAAATCAGCAAGTTAGTATATAATAAAATCAAAGTTGGAGAAGATGGCTTACTTGCTTGCTCCAACACAAACTCAATTACGAACACCACATCATTGAAGGTTGCAGGGATATGAGACTTGGCCAGATTTGGTGTTTTGAGAGTTATGACTTGTCCCGTGTCATAAAATCCAACTTCTTTGGGAATTTTCGTCTCAAGTGTATCTTCTTTGATGAATTCTAGACATTCCCCATCCACTTCTTACTCTTGATTCGTTGGAAAGGTTTCGGAGATGCCTTTCTCACCTTCTTCTTCCTTGGATTGCATGATCCTACAAGGAATAAAGACATTTGGTGAAACGGGGTCAGGAAAAATTGAATTTAGGCTTACCTTGGTTGTAGTCGACGACATAGATGGCATATAGGGCTGCAGCAAGGGTGGTTCTTCCCTTGCCGTGGCTTTGTTATTCTCTTCTTCTTCGAGCAGCAGCTGTTCATCCATGTTTTGGTTTGGTTTGGATGTCTTGGGTTCACCTCCAACCTCCATAGCACTTCCCAAAGTGATAGCATCATGGATTTCAAAATCTTCCTTTAAATTTTCAATAGTTGAGTTGGAGAGTTCACTTTGCTCTTGAATTTGTGCCGTGAACTCCATAATCTCTCCAAGTTGATTTTTCAATTCGCTCATCTCCTTAGCTTGATTGAGCATTGTTTCATTTTGATTTTGCTGCCCTTGCACCAAAGAGGTTAGTAATTGAAAATTTTGATCACTATCCGTAGACATACTTGAATTTGATTGGAATTGTTGTAGGGGAAGCTGTGGTGGCTGCATAGGTGTTAAATAAAACTCATCAGATTGCTGCCAATATCCATCTTGTTAAGCCTCATTGGTTTGATTTTGTGAGCCCTGCACCAAAGAATTTATTTCATAAAAAATTCGATCATAATCGATTGACGAACCTGAGTTTGATTGAGCATATTGTATATGAGGTTGTGATGGCTGCATAGGTCTTGAATGGAACTCCTCTTCTTACTGCCAATATCCATCTTGTTGTAATTGTTGAGGTTCTACGTAATCTGAATAATCTCTCCAATCTGAATTGTAAGCGTTGGAAAACATGTTGTCCCATGATTGGTTATGGCCTTGATAACCCCAAGCATCTTCATTCGCAGCGAATTAAGAATATTGCTGAATTAGATATCCTTGCCCATAGGACACACCACATGTAAGGACACTTTGCATTGTGGTCCCTTCGGCATATTGTGACAATTGAGAAGTAAGTTCCGCCAATTGAGCTTGAATGGTAGCAAAATCCATGTCTTACTTCTCTAGTATCTGAAATCAAGGAAACAAAACTAAATCAAATATCAAAAGTAAAACAAAAAAAAAAACACAAACAGAAACAAAGTCAGTAACTAAAAACAAAAGACACGAAAATAAACAAAAGAAATAACAAGGGATTAGCAAAGTTGCTAATCCCCGGCAACCGCGCCAAAAACTTGATGCAAAATATATAAGCACACAAATTTAACCCTCTTTTGACAATTGTAGTACAAGTATAAGTAGGGATCGTTCTGGACCGGGGATTAGGATGGCTTGCTAATAACCTCTAAACTGACTCAAAAACATAAAATTAAACTTAAAAACACTTAACAAGACTCACAAGACTCAAAACAGCTTAAAAAAAACTAAATAAACTTAAACTAGACACTAGGAATGAGTTTGGATGAAAATTGACTTTTACTTGAATCAAAACACTTAAAAACAAAAATTAAAACAGATTCTAACTAATTAGACACACTAAAGTAAAGGGGGATTGATTTTTGGATGAAGTTGAAACAAACAAACAAGTATCAAAAGCTAGATAGATTGTAAAATAAATTTGAGAAATAAGATGATGGATGGGATAGCTAGAGGCTTTTTCTCCACACATGACATGTATGCAAATAACTTGATTTCCAGTTACTACTTCATTGAATTATGAATGACAATGCTCCAAATTAACCGTGACATCACTAATTAACTCTCAGATTTTTCTTGTTTTATTGGATTGGATGACATCATTCGACAACCCAAAACATTCTTCTAAAGTTCCCTACATGACATCATAATAGAGATACAATCAAAGATCATTACGTTTAATAAAAATCATAAGCATTGACAAAGCACTTGCAACTATGACATCATGTCACTCATGCTAGGAATTGAACATAACACGATCGTTTATAAGCGACCTTCACTACATGTGAATATAAGTTTGTAACGATTATATGAAACTTCCTTATATTCTAGCAACGGATTTATGCGTGCCAATTAAGTGTCGACCCTTAATCAACAAATACAAATAAGTTATCAATCAAATTGTTAAGCCAATTGCATTTACGATTCAAGAGTTCATAACTGGAATTTATCAAATCATATTGCACACATAATCATGGCTTTGAAATCACCCCTAGCCAAGAGGGGTTTAACCACTCATCTTCACAACAAAACAAAATAAAATGAATTTAAACATTGGAAGTAAAAGAAAGAAAACACCTAAACGCTCCAACGATCCAAGTTGGACAGCAAGCACTTCCAAGCACTTTCCTTCCCTTCTTTTGCTACGGCACAAGGTGTTGGTAAGTGTTTGAAGGTTTGTTTGTATTGAGGATTGGATGTGAAGATGAATGGATGTGTTTGGATTCATCTCCCTAAATTATGGTGAAGGGTGGATGTATTTATAGGCTAGGGAAAGGAGTGTATGGAGTTGTAATGAGTGGATGTAATGGGTGTAGTGGATGAGTGTTTGGTAATGAGTGGATGTAATGGGTGTAGTGGATGGATGTTTGGAGTTGTAGGTCAACACACTTGCACACGCACATGCTGATTTCTAGCCTTCAAATCTTCAAAAACGTCCATCCTCATGTCTCCATGCTTGCACTATCCAATCTTGGCTTAAAATGCTCTAAAATGCTCCAAAATGCACTTTCTTGCCAACTTTGTTATTATGATCGACAAACACACGAAAATAGCTTAAAATACATAATTAGCTAAGAAATAACAACACAAATGCACAAGAACAAGCTAACTAAGTCGCATAAATATGCTCCTATCATTGGGTCTCGATCCTGGGTCCAAGGGAAGTTGGTTCAAGGTGGTGGTGGGTGGTGGAACTCGTCGAAACCGCAGAATCGCCGTCGAGCACCTCCCGTGTATTTCTTCACTGTTTAGGCTTTAAATACCCTTGATTTTTTGTGGAGATGGAAGAGGAGAGATTGAGGAAGAAATTGTAGGTAGAGGATGGATGCAACTCGCCTAAAAAATGGTGGAGATTGGCCGGGATTTGGCTAGGTCAGAACTGGGTTTGAGGTGTGCATGGGTTGAAAGGGAAGGGAATAAGGTTCATCTCTCTCCTTCCTAATTGGCTGATTGGTTGCTTCTCTCTCATCTGATTAGTCCCTATTTTTTCTCCTTGAAGCTGATTGGCTTCTTTCCCACAAGGTAGGAGTTCAAATAATTTAATAATCTAAAATGTAAGTAACCAATTTCAAACGTCTGTATCTATACCGTTATAATCCGGACTCGCAAATGGCTTTCGTCTATACGTTCGTACCAACGAGTACTACACAAATATGCCAAAAGACTAAGTCATACATTTCTCTAGACAATGGTCAACAGAAGTCAAAGTTCTTGCCTCTAGGGCATTTTCGCCAATTCACGCTTTTAAAATAAATAAAAATGTAAAATTAGGGACGGGTTGTCACAAAAATCGCACTGGTTTATTTACTAATTTGAAATATGAAAGGAAATTAAAATTCATTAATTGTGAAAAAATTATTATTAGTGTTTCTATCTCCTACGTATATCTTAAAAGATTTAACGTCATTAAATCTTATACATTTAGCAACAAAGTATATAGAATTTCCTTTGACCAACTGGGTTGCAAGCAGCAACTCCTTAGTTTGATTTGGAGCATTCTGGTGTTGTTTGGGTTTATGGCGGTGGTGCTTGTAATTCCTCCATTTCCCCCCAATTCCAAAAGGTGTTTTAAAATAAAATAAATTGCTTTTGGTGTTTGTAATCCAAAATTTGATCTTTTATTTATCCTCAAATGCCTAAAGATTAGAAAAGAAAATAAGCTACGTGACTACAAGAACTCTATGAATCAAACAAGTTGAACCCCATGTCATTTCGACTCTTCCTATTTCTTCCTTCTTCTCCACACCATCAGTAGGACCAGGTAGGAATAAACCTTTTATTTTCGAATTTGAAGAGATGAGAAGAGAGAGAAATCAAAATATTATCATAATAATTTTCATTATTGCAGAGGTATAAATGTTCTTTGTCCCTTGATCCTATCCCATATATATATATATATATATATACACATATTGTAGAAAGATGAAATTCATCTAAAACCTCCAGCCGAGTTCTACAATGATAAATCACGTCTCTATCCTAGAAAAAGATTCGGTATCCATCCAAAACCTCCAGTTGAGTTCGACAATGACAAATCCCGTCTCCATCCTAGACAAAGACTCGGAAATCGGTTATATATAGGGTTCTTTAGAGAAAGGACCTTGATATTCCCATTTTTCAAATAAAAACCCAATTAATATTAAACATTCAAATAAAACCCAAATTTCAAATAGATTACCATGTAGATAAATATATAACCAATTATTACAACATATTTACAACTTATGCCACAAAACCCTAATTATGTTAATAAATATTATTACTCACCCTAATTATGATTAGCAATTAACCCCATATGGAAATTTTACCTTTTTTGTTTCATAAATATTATTAACATATATATATATATATAAATATATATTAATTTACCTATATTCATAAACAATTATAGGCATATTTTTTGTATAAAAAAAGGATCCTTTTGTATAATTAGTTATTTTGCATCAAATAATATTGTTTGATAAAAAATTAAAAAAAAAACAAGAATCAATTAATATTCTTTTATTTTGTAGGTAAATTATTTTTACACAGATTATTACATACATTAGCCATTTTGATTTGTTATTATATATGCGTGTCAAAAATAATTTATCTATATTGATATGTAATGTGACAACCCGTCCCTAGTTCTAGAATTTTATAAATTTTAAAGGTGTGAATTTACGAAAATGCCCTGAGAGGCGAGGGTACTGACTTACGTTGACCAACGTATAGTGAGATGTATGACTTATTCTTTTAGCATATCCTCGTAGTACTCATTGGTACGAATGCATAGGCGAAAGCCGTTTGCAAGTCCGAATTATAACGGTATAGTTACGAACGTTTGATTTTGAGTTATTCAAAGATTAGTTATAAATTATTTGAATTCCCACCTTGTGGGAAGAGGACCAATTAAATTAAGGTACAAGGAACCAATCAAATAAAAGGGAACTAAGGACCAAACAACCAATAAGAAGAGAGATTAAGGAGCGAAATGAGGGAACCAATCTCTCCCCTCTTTGGACCCGTGCACCCATATCACCCAACATGTTCGGCCGGAGTTATTCCGGCCAATTTCCACCCATTTTTCCGGCGATTCATGTCAAATTAACACTTAGGAAACACTCCATGACATTTCCTCTACCAATTACAACCCAAAATTTATAGAGTTTGGCTTTGATTTGATGAAAACCGTACCCATGGGCGTGATGAATCCGTGTCTTCAATCCTCCAAATCTGAAATGATTCCATCCAATTACTACCACCATTAGACTCTCTTTGAGGTCTAGACAAAGCCCAAACAAGTTTTGGGGCGTCGGAGTTCGTTAGAGGTCGAATGGAGCACACCCAAATTCAAGGGTTTCGTATGGTTCGTGGTGATTTAAGGTGTTTCTCGACCCAATTGGCCTTATTAGCAGGTATAAATCGATTCCTCATGTTTGTAGATGAATTCTCATGTTTGGATTGTTTAATTTGGTGGAGAAATGAGATAGTTATAACGATTTTAAGGTTGGCCAGTTTTTGGCGACCTCTGCCACTTTCGGGCCGTTTTCCGGCTAAACCACGGTGATTTAGCCATTGTGTAAGGTACCAATCTCTTCATCTCGTCGAGAACTATGATTTCTATTTTTGAATCACCTGTTTTCGTTGAGTATTGACAAATTTATGGACATTGAAAGGTTGCCCAAAAATTCTGGCGAGTTACCAGTTTTCCTGCGGACAGCCGTCTTTCAGACCATTTTCCGACCACCTTCGGCCACCATTTGGACTCCAAGCTAGCATAATTTTGTTTTACATTTCTCTAGCTTCGATTTAGTATATTATGGGTTGAATTCAGTTGAAAAAAAAAAAATATGGAGTCCCAAAGATCGCCCCAGGAAATCTGCAAAATCTGCAGAATCCGGCAAAGTTCCACTAAGGTCCGCCACTTGATTAGGATAGTAATCGATGATCCGACCGTTGGATCATCACCAAAATTTAATACATTATATTAAATAATATTTGAGAACCATAGAAACTTACGGATCGGGAATCCGACATATGGATCTTCCTGAATTGGATTGTAAGTTCATAAAATAAAATGTTGATCACCACTTGGTTTTTGGCAATTGGCGGAGATCTGATCGTTGGATCGTAATGAAATTTTAGATGTTGTTCTAGAAGCATAATGTGGATCTTTGGAAGTAACAGATCAGAAATCCGTTATGCGGATCTTCCGGATCAAATCTTAAGGGTGTGTTTTATGTAAATTACGTATTTTTATCGGTCATAACTCTGAGATGTGATTTGATAATTAGTCATAGGCGATGATGGTTCGTGATGTCTCGATATGTGTGCTAGGGAGTCGTGGTGTGAACCTCAGGTGAGTGGGTCTCTTCCTTTCTATCGTATGTTATATATATATGATTATGATGGACAATTCCATAAACGTTTATAAATTGAATTATCTCATATAAGTATTGTGAATGCTTTGAAATAATATGTGAACTATGAATGGCTTGAGCCCTGGTTAGGGTACATAGGCAGTCTAATGAGACATTAGATGCAGCCATACAATAAGTGAGATTAAATAATCAAGACAAACGCTTTGTTTGGGAAAATGAGCAATGTGAAGGAATCTGGTGAAAAATGTGAGATTTAACCCTATGTTTTGGGTGAATAAATGTTGGTTATAAATCAACGTACGAGGAAACGAGAAATTGTAATTTTATGTTTTATAAATGCCATGCCATAATTAGTCTACATTTTAGTATGTGGTTTAGTACAACCTTGCACAGTGTTGCACACCAATGCGGAGGCTAAGGTAAGTTCAGGTGAGTATATAATGTGGTAGGATTGATGAGATATGTGATTAGATATGAATATGTCGTACATGTCACTAAAGGTGACTCCGACTTATATGCTAGCCATGATTGATGAGATATGTGATGAGATATGAATATGTCGTAAAGGTCACTAAAGGTGACTCCGACTTATATACTAGCCATGATTGATGAGATATATGATGAAATATGTGATGAAATGCTAGCATAAATGTGGTGATATATGATGAGATGCTAGTATATATTTATGATGAATATGTGATGAGCTAGCATATGTAATGAATATGGGATGAGCTAGCATATGTGATGAAATATGTGATGAGCTAGCATACGTGATGAATATGTGATGAGCTAGCATACGTGATGAATATGTGATGAGCTAGCATATATGATGAGTTAGCATATGTAATGAATATGTGATGAGCTAACATATGTGATGAATATGTGATGAGCTAGCATATATGATGAGTTAGCATATGTAATGAATATGTGATGAGCTAGCATACGTGATGAATATGTGATGAGCTAGCATATATGATGAGTTAGCATATGTAATGAATATGTGATGAGCTAACATATGTGATGAATATGTGATGAGCTAGCATATATGATGAGTTAGCATATGTAATGAATATGGGATGATTGATGAGATATATGATGAAATATGTGATGAAATGCTAGCATAAATGTGGTGATATATGATGAGATGCTAGTATATATTTATGATGAATATGTGATGAGCTAGCATATGTAATGAATATGGGATGAGCTAGTATATGTGATGAAATATGTGATGGGCTAGCATACGTGATGAATATGTGATGAGCTAGCATATGTGATGAATATGTGATGAGCTAACATATATGATGAGTTAGCATATGTAATGAATATGTGATGAGCTAGCATATGTAATGAATATGGGATGAGCTAGCATACGTGATGAATATGTGATGAGCTAGCATATGTGATGAGCTAGCATATATGATGAGTTAGCATACGTGATGAATATGTGATGAGCTAGCATACGTGATGAATATGTGATGATCTAGCATATGTGATGAATATGTGATGAACTAGCATATATGATGAGTTAGCATATGTAATGAATATGTGATGAGCTAGCATATGTGATGGATATGTGATAAGCTAGTATGTGTAATGAATATGCGATGAGCTAGCATATGTGATGAAATATGTGATGAGCTAGCATACGTGATGAATATGTGATGAGCTAGCATATGTGATGAATATGTGATGAACAAGTATATGTGGTGAGATATGGGTAAGTTGTACAGGTCACCATAGGTGACTCCGACTTGCATGGTAGTATGAGTTATTAATCATATGATTATTTGATATTACTAATGAGATGCTATGTTGTGGTATATTTATGACTTTTCTAGAAATTATACAGGTGTGTAGCGAAGTGTTATAATGTTTTATATGGTTTCTATTAAAATTTTACTTACAGGGCCACTCACCCTTGTCTTGTCTTCACCCTTTAGGTTTTATTAGCTGAGCTTTCTTATCGTCGAAGATTAGTAGCGATTCTTTGTATTGGAGAATATTTCGAGGGTACGATTGCTTATGCTCTAACGTCATGTGTGGAATGAGTTCATTCCCACTCACTAGTGCACTCTAGTATTTAGGCACACGTAGGTTTAAATTTATTCACAATTTTCCACATGATCACATTTTATGGCTTCGTCACCTTCCAGGTGTCGGCTAGCACAGCTTGATTCGGAATCCTAGTGGACATTCTGGGTCGGGGTGTGTCATGTAAAGTATAAGTAAATTAATTTTTTTATAAGAATTAAATAATAGGTAAATTAAATTGTAGGTACATTATGTTTTTTTTTTAAATTGAAATTTATAAACAAAAAGTAGTAGATATATTATCTTTTCAATCAAAATACATTCCATTATTTTGTAGATAAATTTTTTTAAAGCATTATTACATATACCGGGCACATTTTACTAATAATATATATATGTGCAAATATATATTAGTTTTAATAGGAATTATATATTGTAGGTACATTACGTTTGTACCAAAAAAAACAAAACAATAGGTAAATTAAAATTCATAAAAAAAGTAGTAGATATATTATTTTTTTAATCAACTTACATACCTTTATTTTGTAGGTAAATAATTTTACATGCATTATTACATATATTGGGCACATTTGGGTAATATATATGTGCAATTATACTTTATTATATCAAATGTAGATAAATTAATATTGAATCAAATAACTTTTTTTTTTATTTGTAGACAAATTATTTTACATGTATTATTACATATACTGGGAATATTTTATTACTAACACATATGTCCAAATAATTTACGTATGTTTTTATGTAAATTACTCCATAGTTTTCTTTTAGTTTCCATTTGGTAAGAAAATGACAAGATTAAATTAAAATTGTCTAATTTTATGCAAATTTAGAAAACAATTACGAAATCTAAAGGAAAGTATAACATTAATGTTTATTTATTTTTTTTCTTTGCTAGAAGCATTAACATACAATTTGTTATGATATATTAATATACAATGAATTTAAACATTAATAATTTTTTTTCATTAATCCCTCCCTTCAAATCTGCATAGAATTAAATGTATACATTAAAATTGTAATTAGGGGTATTTTAGGCATATGAAAAATGAAAAATGTGTAAAGTCAAACAGAATTAATGAATTTGCTTATGTGGAGCCTAGTCATTGGGTTTTATTCAAGTAAAAAGACTATGTCGGGTTTTATGTAATGAAACTTGAGTTTCAAGGGCTAAAATCATATTTTCAGTTATATATATGCACACCAAATATGGCCCAGAAATGTCCAGAGTAATTAAAAATGTCTAATCTTGCTTTAATTTATGATTAAATTTATAAACAGGCATATAATATATGTATAAAGACAAAAATACTATAATAATAAATTGAAATAAGCAAAAGATGGAGTAAAGGATAAGTAAAGATGGCAATTAAAGATGATAGGATAGGCATAAAATAGAGCAAACTCACATTAATTAATCTTCAAAATTACAGGGGAGCACTCCAAAAGTCGGATGCAAAGACAAAACTAAAAAAAAATGCACTCAATAGAGTAATTTACAATGTGAAAGTCTTAAGCGTGCAAACAACTGAGCTCGAAAGCTCTTTAAATAGAAAACTAAAAGCAAACTTAAACGGCATGTGTCAAAGAGATAGCGGAGCATCATAAAGCAGCCTATAATAATGAGTGGCCTCTTCACTTTATGCAATGGCACTGACTCAGATTCACGTGGATTTGCATAAAGATTCTTGAAAAAGCACACCCCAACAAACAGTTACAGGAAACAAAGGACAATTATTCGAAAAAGGAATAACTATTGGCGTCTAGATATCAAACATCATCTTACTCTCTCTTTAATCAAAGAAAAACATTTCACGCTTTACTTCTTTGGACGTATAGGAGAACAGATTTTATAGCAGTCGTCTTCTTTGTCATCATCATAGTCTTCCTCCATGTTATGCTGAGATGGCGCGGCTTCAGATTCCATCAACTCATCATCTAGTTCGTCGAGCTCAAGGAGTTTGAGAACTTTATCTTTAAGATCTTTCTTTGAGAAAAAGGGGCTGGACTCAATCAAAGACTTAAGTTTTTCAATCTTCGAAGATGATTCAGGGGTTAAATGGGGAGGTTCAACTGCACTCTGCCTATCAAGCAAAATTCTTCTAGTTTGAAAACATCTGGCTTGAGATGATCCATGTGGAACTTATCCCACCAGAGAATAAAAACTTTCTTTCCAGTTAGGGAACAAAATCCTAAGCACCATCATCGTCATCAACAAAACCATAATCTCATTTCAGGATCCACAGAAGTTCATATATTATCATGAACCAAAGAAACAACTTCATTTAATCAGGATAATCAGCATTTTCTTTACTTTAGAAAAGAATCGACAATTGTATGAGGTAAATAATCCAGATTAGGACCCCAAACAATAAACCATATTCTAAACCAATTGGGAAACTCCTTCAGAGACCTAAGACGAAATTGGATGAACCAAGTATGGGAATGACAAATGTTTTGGAAACATAAAACTGTATCCCAAGCTTTTTGATAATCCCAGTAATTATAACCTCTAGGACTCATATCAAGACTAGAGTGTAATCATAGATAATAGAGGGTTATTTCCCCATTCTTCCAAAGAGATTTTTGAAAATACAATCATACTGTTCGTTTCACTTCTTTATTGGCGACCAATATCGACTGGTTCCGTTTCTATCAGAAGTCTTTCTTACCAATATCTTGGCTTAAGGAAAAGACAAATATGATCACAGTGGTATTTTTCACCAACCTGTCTTGGAGACAATAGTAAATCAAAATCCTCTATGTTTATCAGAGGAATCGCCATGTCCATATGAAAGGATTGTCAGCTACAACCTACTCCCTATCTTTATTATAAGTGAGAGCAGATGAGATTGGATTTGGTTTTTGCTGGGAAGACGAGGGAGAACCTCTCTGGATTGAGGTATAGCCTTTTCTAGCGAGAGCTAGATTTTGCTCCTTCTTCCTTAGATATGCCCTACAAAAATTCATGAGTCAAGAAATCAAGCAAAGAGTTAAATTCACCCTTAATGTATTCTATATCAAAACCAAATGCTGACAAGATCCTTTGCCATCTAGCAAAAAATTGTTTTGAAGCTAAATTTTTAACATCTTTCAACAATATATCTTTAGCAGTCATACAGTCTACCCTAATCAGGAATCGTTTGTTAAGAAGGTCACTCTCAAGTTTAGTAACTACATGAAGTATGGATAAAAGTTCCTTCTTCATAGTTAAATAGTTCTTCTGGGCTGGTTTCCAGACACCAGAAGTAAAGCTAACTAAAAATTCTTTGCCATCTTTAGTTCTCTGCTTCAAAACTCCTCCATAGCCTTCATCAAAAGCGTCAGTTTCTACTATTTTGAATGTTTTTAGATTTGCCAAAGCTAAGCACATGAGTTCTTTGACTTTTCTTTCCAAAAGTCGCACTGCTCGAGTTTGCTCCTCTGTCCAAGGAACAAGATTCTTCTTCAGCCATTGATAAAACGGCTTGCTATCCATCAAGAGGTCCTTATAAAAATCACCTACATAATTTAAACTTCCCAAAAATCTTTGCAATTATTATTTTTATCCAGGATTTCATCTTGAAATTTATCAGCAAAATCGATAGCCCGATCGTTAGGTAAAATAATTCCCTTATGGATATTATGTCCTAAATATCGAACCTTGGTTTGAAAGAGTTTCATCTTTCGAGCTGAGACCACTAATCCTGCGTTCTTCATCACTATCAAGAAAATATTTTGATGCTTAAAATGTTGTTCTAATGAATTAGAATAAACCAAAACATCATCAATATAAACAATGGTAAAAGTGGAGTACGGATTAAAGATGTCAGTCATGATATTTTGAAATTTAGAATGAGCGTTCTTTAATCCAAATGGCATTACGTTCCATTCGTAGTGTCCGAATGGTACATTGAATGTAGTTTTATACCTATCTTTTTTCAGCAATTTGAATATGCCAATATCTAGGTTTCATATTGAATTTAGAAAATATTACAGCTTGATTCAGCCTTTCTAACAAATTTTTCATATTTGGAATAGGGTATCTAATCCATCTAAAAGCTTTATTCAAAGGTTTGTAATTAATAACTAACTTGGGCGCTTCTCATTCAAATTCAGCAGCATTTTGTACATAGAATGCGGAAGAACTCCAAGGAGAGTAGCTCTTTCAGATTAACTTCTTTCTAAGAAGTTCGTTGATCTTTTCCTTGTAAATTTCCATCAGTCTGCTATTCATCTGAAGGGTCAAGCCTTAGTGGGAATTTTCTTTTCATCAAATCAGGCTCATAAGGTAATTCGACAATATGTCTCTTACGATCCCAAAAACCGCTTGGAATTTCAACACAAACTTGTTTTTCAAATTCCTTTTGTATGAACTCAACCTTTTCTTTCACTACTTTGGTAGTAAGTTGTTCTTTAGTCCTTTTAAAATGCATTTCTTCTTTCAAAGAACAGAGAAATTTTCCTTTATTTTGAATATTCTTTCGTATGGCATTTGCATACTACATATCGGGTTCCCTTGAAAATGTAAACTTTACCTTTGTTCCTTCAACTTCAGTTTCAATTCGTTCTTCTGATACTTTGAATGGATAAAGCATGTTGATAAGGGGAGTACCTAAAATCACAGCATGGCTTAATCCTTTGACCATAACAAAAGGGGTTTTCGAAACAAACCTCATCTTGAATCACCGCGGCATTTGGCACCTTATACTGAATTTTCATAGGCTGATCAGTTGCACTTCGTAGATCCTGAGAGGTTTTTGAGAAGTATTTCGTGGGTACTATTCCTTCATTTATACAATTTAGGTTGGCTCCATAATCAATGAGTGTTTCAATCGAAAACTTGAAAGTTTTGTTAATATAAGGGTAATTATAGAATACCACTTTGAGAAATTACCTTGTCAATGCTACTAACATACTTCAGGGTCGAGATACCGTTGTTTGGATTGGCAAGTTCCAATACTGGTTCAAACTCTGGTGGCTTATTCTTTTTCTTTTCTATAAAGTCATCCATCAAATGTTGAAACTCACTTTTAGTTTCAGTTTTACTATATTTACTTCGAACCTCATCTTCAGACGAGAAATGATAGAGTTTGAGGACTTGAACTCTATGTTTCAATCCTTTTATTTCATCTTTTATAACATTGATTTCATGTTGCATTTCAGAAACGTGGGTTCTTTCTTAGCTGTTTTTCCAGCTATTCTATCAACAATTGTTTTGAAGCTATAAGCTTTAATTGGTGGTTTTTCACTGGGTTTTGGTTTTTCCTTTTCTTATGCCAAATCTAAATACTTTTCTAAAACTTCTCTTTTTTCTTTCGGGTCTTCTAATTTGTCTATTAAGTCAAAAATCAAAATTTCTTCTTTAATGATAACACATAGATTTAGTTTACAAGCACATTCTTCTTCTGAATCCGTGCTACTAACATCCGTTGATGATGTAAACAGTTCTTCATCTTTAAGAACTACAACTTCATTCTCGTTTTCTTCAGAATCAGATGAATTTAGCATTAGTTAGCACAATTGCTTCTTCAAACCTTCATATAGATTGAGATTGTTAATCTTTTCTCTCATTCGACATTGAGGTCTCATATGTCCAACCTTTTCACACTTATAGCAAATGAGAGAAAAGATTAACAATCTTTTTTTTTATCTGATCATTCTTTCCCCCTTTTTGTTTGCGAGGCTGGAATTTCCCCTTGCGAAATGACCTATAAGGTTTAGAGGATTAATGTGGATTATCTTTTGAGTATTTCTTGGGTAATCTTTTTGTTTTCCTAAAAGGTTTCTTTGAGGATGATTGGCCTTTAGGTTCAAATCCAAATTATTCACAAAAATCTTCAATTTCCTTTGATCCTAAGGATTTTTACTTATGAAACAGCCATTTCAGCTTCATATCGTTACGAAGTGCAAATCCGTCAGTGCATATTTTAGAGGTGAGTTCTCCGTAAGTACACTGGTCATAAGGTATGACTCCTCCAAAATTTTCTCTTATTCTACTTTGTACTTTTTTCGCAAATACGGAAGCTAATCCAGAGATAAACTTTTCTTTTCAGAAGTCAGCATTACAATCAGTTCTAGTAAAAATATTGGCATAAAAACCATCTTTATGAATTCTCTAGGAGTTCTCTAGAATGATCAAGTTGGAGTTCAGAGGAACCAATGAAATGAAGGTTGTGCCTATGTATTGATAGGCATTTATAATGGAGAAAATGAAGAAGAAAAAAAAGATTGAAAACGATATGTAACATTGGAATGAATAGATTGAAAAAGATATGTAATATTTGTGCATATATTTTTTGGAATCAGTTTGTAAAAGTGAGTTATAACAATGAAATTTTAAACATCAAAATTCTTAACATTGGAATGTTAGAAGTCCAGTTTCTTTTAGTTCAAGATTCTTTTTATTTTTCCTTTTCTTCAATTGCTCGTTTTTCCGCCTCAAACTTCACGCTCTAGCTCAAGCTATGATGTATCATTTCTAATGCAATATCTTGGCGCAAATAGTTGACTTCTCTATTGTTTAAGGACTTTTTCATTTGTCCGCCTTTCACTATTGTTCGGATGTAGTACAACATAAAGACACCACAAATTATTCTTTTGCTCCAATTCAATTTTCTCTTTTTCCCAAGTCCTTCTTCTCTTTTTCCAACTTCTTATTTTGTTTTTTCAAGTCCTTCCTCTTCTTTAACAAAGCATCATTGTCTTTGACATTTTTTTTATCACTGTGTTCTTGAAGTGGCATATGTTGATTGAATTGTTCAACATTTGAAGCTAAAGTTTTGTCCTCCGTTTCCATATTAATTAACACTCAAATTAAAACCCTGTGATTGTAGTATATGTAAGTAGGGATCACTTTAGGCCGAGGATTAGAAGAGATACTAATCTACTCAATTTAAACTTTAAGACACTAAACTAGACTCAAAAACAGAAAACTAGACTCTTATGACTCAAAACTGACCAAGTTGACTCAAAACAGCAAAACTAAGTTAAAGAGACTCAAAACAAATACTAAAGAGTGATTTGGACGAATTCTAAACTAACTTGACTCAAAATACTAAATGGGAACAGATTTGAACAAATTAACTAAACTAAGACACCAAATAAGAACTGAGGGGGTTTTTGGACGAATTTGACAAAACTAAGTAAATTGCAGCAAACCAAGTAAGTTAAAATGAAATTAAGTGAATTCGAGGGTGAAAAGCTAGTTAGAGGGTCCTTCTCCACACATGAAGCATATGCAAATAAATTGATTTCCGGTATTGTTTCTTTAAACCATGAATGACAATGCCCCAAATTAATCGTGAATGCACAAATTAACTCTTAGATTGTCCTTAATTCATTGAATTGGATGGATAATGCATCGGCAACCAAATTATTCTTATCAAGTTCCCTATATGAACAACATGATAGAGATACATATCAAAGATCATTAAGTTCTATGAAAATCATAAGTATTGACATGACATTCGTAACTATGAACTGCATGATACTCTTGCCAAGAATTTACTTAACACGATAGTGACTAGCAACCTTCACTACTTGTAAATATAAGTTTGTAACTATTAGGTGAAACTCCCTTATATTTTAGCATTAGATTCATACATGCAAACTAAGTATGCATCCTTGATCAAC
Organism: Malus domestica; assembly: GCF_042453785.1. Classification (NCBI taxonomy): domain Eukaryota; kingdom Viridiplantae; phylum Streptophyta; class Magnoliopsida; order Rosales; family Rosaceae; genus Malus; species Malus domestica. The sequence goes on from NC_091670.1 coordinate 14,560,361, forward strand.
ACACAAGAATAAGTTATCAATCAAACAGATAAGTAAATCACATTCATGTTTTACGAAACAATAACTGAAGGTAATCAATTCATATAAAACATATAATCATGGCTTTGAATTCACCTCTAACTAAGAAAAACTTAGTTACACATGTTCAGAACAATTGAAAAGCAATCTGAAATAAACATTGAAACTAAAACAAGGGAAGAATGAACTCTTAGAACTCACATAGTTGCAGGTGGCTTGCGGCACAAGGTCCTCCTCCTCCAATGGAAGCCACGACAAAGCTTCTTCTTCTCCAAGGTTGCAGCAAAAGGTATGAATTGGTGTGTGGATGCGGCTGAATATGTTTCTGTGATGTAGAATGAATTGTGGTGTGATCCCTTTATTTCTGCAGCAAAGATGCATATATATGATCATTTGCACAACAAAACCCTAAAGAAATCAGGTTAGGGGTAGAACTTAGCAGAAATAAAGGATTAGGCCTTAGGGTGCGGCATAAATTCATAAGTCCATCAGGAAAAAGGGTTTGGCCCAATTAGTTTCTGAAAAAAAATTTGCACAACCTAAATCCACAAGGAAAAAGGCTAATTAAATCAGAATCCATGAGGGAAAAGAGTAAGGAAAGGTACGGCAGAAATTGGAGGGAAAGGGAGAGGAGTGCAAGGCTCTTTGATGCGAAAATTAACTTAACACACAAATTAAACCCTCTTATTGACAATTGTAGTAAAGATGTAAGTAGGGATCGTTCTGGACTAGGGATTATGAGGGATTGCTAATCTACTCTAAACTGACTCAAAAACACAAAACTTGGCTAAAAATACTTAACTAGACTCAAAGAACTCAAAACAAACTAAAAAGACTCAAAACTAACTAGAATAACTCAAAATAGCACAAAACAATGAAACTGACTCAAATTAGACATTAGGGATTACTTTGAACGAATTCTAACTTTAATTTGACTCAAAACAATAAAATACACAAAGTTGGATAGAGTCTAACTAGTTTAACACTCTAAAGTAAAGGGGATTGGGTTTTGGACGAAATTAAAGTAAAAACAAGTAAATTAAAGACTTAAATAAAGTTGGACGAATTTGGTGAATTAAATGGTTGATGGGCTAGCTAGAGGGTTCTTCTCCACACATGACACACTTGCATGCAAATCAATCTCCAGTTGCTTTTTCAATAAACCATGAATGACAATGCCCCATATTAACCGTGCCATCACTAATTAACCCTCAGATTTTTCTTAAGTCATTGAATTGGATGGGATACGCATCATCAACCCAAATCATTCTTCAATAGTCCCCTACATGCACATCATAATAGAGATACAATCAAAGATCATTAAGCTCTATGAAAATCATAAGCATTGACAAAGCATTCGTAACTATGACATCATGATACTCATGCAAGGAATTTAACTTAACGCGATCATGACCAGCGACCTTCACTACTTGTGAATATAAGTTTGTAACGATTATGTGAAGCTCCCTTATATTCTAGCATCAAATTCATGTATGCAAACTAAGTATGCATCCTCAATCCACAAACAAGAATAAGTTTTGAATAAAACAGTTAAGCAAATTGCATTCTCAATTTATGAAATCACAACTGGAAGTAATCATCAATTCATATTGCAAATATGTTCATGGCTTTGAATTTTCCCTTTGCTAAAATGAGTTTAGCTCCTCATGTTCGTAAAACAAAGATAAATAAACTTAAACATTGAAAATAAAAGATAGATTACACCTAAGAATGATCTAGCAATCCAAACTTGAATAGCAAGCACTCCAAGGGTCCTCATTCTTCTTCTTTGCTGCGACACAAGGTATGGGTAAATGTTTGAGTGATGAATTGTGGTGGTGGATGGATGTAAGTGATTTATGGTGAAGGAAGGATGATGGGTGTTACGGCAAAGACTTAAAAAATAAATAATGATCAAACCCCAAAGTCCTAGTTAATTTTTGAGATAGAATAAGACACCAAATCTTCCAGAAAATAAGGTAATTGAATGTTAGAATAAAAGAGAAAGGGAAAGGGAGATATGCGGCAGAAAATAAAGGAAAGGAAGATCCCTTGCCGTGCAAAGGAAAGGAAAGGGGAAAGGGAAAAGAGTGCGGCAACCCCTTTTGTGTAGGGATTAGGTATTCTAGAACCTATATTAAGTGTCCTAATATATTTGGGAATCTTCCTTGCGGTTGGAACCTTGGTGATTTAGGATTAGGAAAGGTAAGGACAAGATAAGGCAAGTTTGACTTGTCTTTCCTCTTTGTTGCTGGATTCCTTGTCCTCCTTTGTCTTGAATTTATTTTCTTCTTTTCTTTGGCACATTCCTAGCTTCCTGTGGTCTTCAATTTCATCCAACCACTTTGCTCCAAGCATATGTTATCCATTCCATGCCCAAAACTGCTCCAAAAGCTCCAAAATGCACTTTTTTGCCTCTTTAACCCTTTGGACCTACAAACACACGAAAATGGCTTGAAATACTAAATTAAGTAAGAAATAACAACATAAATGCACAAGAACAAGCTAACTAAGTCACATAAATATGCACCTATCAGCCTTCTAGAAGGGGAGAGGTGCCATGTTTTTAAGGTTTCTAAAAGCAATGTGTTTTGTGGCAGAAATTGGGACTTCTAGAAGGGGTTAGGGCGCCACTTTTGTAGGGAATTCTAGAAGGAGTGTTATGTGGCTGATTTCTTGAAGAACAAGGCCTAAAACATGCGGCACCAATGTAGGAACGGATAAGGCCTTCTAGAACTCAGGTTTTAAGTGTTTAGGATTATAATAAGGTTAGTTTGGATAAGGTTGGTTAAGATAAGGTTCCTTCCTTTTAGCTGACTCCTTATTTTTCTTGACTTGAATTAATTTCTTCCTAATTTTTTGCACATTTCTAGCCTCATTTGATCTTCAAAACATCCATTCCTTGTGCTTCACATGCATGCTATCCATTTCAGCCCAAAAGTGCTCTAAAATGCACCAAAATGCACTTTCTTGCCAACTTTGTTAATTAAACCTATAAACACACAAAAATAGCTTAAATCACTATAATAAACACAAACTAACTATGAAAATGCAAGAAAACAACCTAACTAAGTCGCATTAGTATGCTCCTATCATTTGGCTTTGAGTGAGCTCTTCCTCTGAATTTTCACTCCCATTTTTCTTCACTCAGTAAGTGGAGCAAGAAGCCATTCATACAAAGATTGTTGTTTCTTTGTCTTGATCACTGACTCCACGGGATGAATTGACAGTTGAGGAATTGATTCTGCATTTGCTTCTTGTTCCTAAGTTTGAACTAGCAGTTAAGGAATTGATTATGCTCCAATTTAGTTTGCTCTTTTTCCAAGTCCTTCTCTTTTCCAAGTTCTGCTTCTCTTTTTCCAACCTCTCATTTTGTTTTTTCAAGTCCTTCTTCTTTTTTTCCAAAGCATCCTTATCTTCGACAATTTTTTGATCACCGTGTTGAAGTGGCATATGTTGATTGCATTGTTCAACATTTGAAGCCAAAGTTTTGTCCTCCTTTTCTAATACTCTACAGGATCTGTTTGGCTTTGAGTAAGCTCTTCTTGTGTTAGTTCTTCCATTGAATTTGACTCCCATTTTTCTTCACCCATAAGTGGAGCAAGAAGCCATTTATACAATGTTTGTTGAATTTTCACTCCCACTTTTCGGGGTGAATTGACAGTTGAGGAACTAATTTTGCATTTGCTTCTTGTTCCTGAGTTTGAACTGACAGTTGAGGGACTGATTCTGCATTTGCTTCTTGTCTCTGAGGTTGAACTGGCAGTTGAGGAACTGATTATGTAGTTGTTTTTGCTTCTTGTTCCTGATGTTGAACTGGCATTTGATAGGAGCATATTTATGCACCTTAGTTAGCTAGTTCTTATGCATTTTCGTTATGTTTTCTTCGTTAGAGTAGTCTTTTGAGCTACTTTCATGTGTTTTCAGGTTCAAAGGGGCATAATACATAAAAGATGGCAAAATGGAGCATTTTAGAGCAAAAGTGAGCTTGGATTGAAAAGTACATGCTTGGAGCACAAGGAATGGACGAGTTTGAAGGTCAAGGGAGCTTAAGAAATGAAGAAATGAAAGTGAAGAACAAAGAATTCAGAATTAGAAACCAAAGTTTCTAAAGTTGGAAGTTTCTATTCTCGGAGGTTTCCATTTGTGAGAGTTTCTATTCTTGGCTTTGGGCTTCTAGATGACCCATCCTTACCTCTTGGACAAGGCCGCACCTTCCTAGCCCAATTCATCTTGGATCCTCACTTAATGCCGCACCTAAACCCTAGCCCATTGCATATTTCTGACTTCTAAGCCTTTGCCGCACCTAGGGTTCTAGAATCTTTGATTGCCTTGCCTTGCAAGGCATTCTAGAAGGCTCATATTAAACCCTAGCAAGCCAGCCGCACCCTAGGCCTCATTCCCATTAAAAATCTGATTGTTTAACCTAATTTAGGATGGATTTGGGCTTCTAAAAACCCTAACCTGATTTACTAGGGTTTTTTTGGGTGCCTATATATACTTGTTAAACCTTTTGGCCGAAACACCACCTCCCATATCATCCATTCACTCCAGAAAATCATTCTAAACCCTTGCCGCAACCACCAATCCCATTCTCCCTAGTTCTAAGTCCTTGCCGTGCCTCCCTAGTCCTTTTAACCCTTCTACCCTCCTCCATAACCATCCATCCACCACAGCCGTGCCTTCCCACCACCATCACCACCTTGTGCAGCCACCAAAGGAGGAGAAAGAAGGAGTGCCTTGCAGTCCAAAGGAGGAAGACACCTTGCACATGCAATCTGCCATTAGTGGAGTGTTTGGAGTTCTTTCTTTCTTTGTTTCTGTTTTCATGTTTAATTTAACTTGCTTTTCAATTATGTTAAACATGTGGAACTAATTTCTTTTTAGTTAGAGGTGAATTTGAAGCCATGGACATATGTTTTATATGATTTGATTTCTTCCAATTATGATTTCAGAAATTGTGAATGTGATTTACTTATCTATTTGATTGATAACTTGTTTATGTATGTGGGTTGAGGGTCGACACTTAATTTGCATGCCTAAACTTGATGCTAGGATATAAGGGAATTTCACCTAATCGTTATTAACTTATATTCATAAGTAGTGAAAGTCGCTAGTCACGATTGCGTTAAGTAAATCCTAGGCAAGAGTAACATGCTTATCCCATAGTTATGAATGCCTCGTCAATGCTTATGATGTCCATTGAACTTAATGATCTTTGATATGTGTCTCTATCATGCGTATTCCATAGTTAGGGTCCTTGATAAGAATAATTTGGTTGTAATGCGTATTCCATTCAATTCAATGAATCTAGGGTAATCTGAGAATTAATTGGTGCAATCTAGTTAATTTGGGGCATTGTCATTCATGGTTTGTTGGAAGAGTAATTGGAGATTGAGTTGTATGCATATGTTCATGCGTGGATAAGGAACCCTCTAACTAGCTTCTCACCATTCTATTTAATCACAATCTGTTTTGCTTTACATTTGTTTTTAAAGTTTGAGTTTTAAAGTTTTAATTTCGTCAAAATCATTCCCCCATTTATTTTAAAGTGTTAGATTAGTTAGAAATCCATTTAGTTGTGTTTTTAAGTGTTTTGAGTCAAGTCATAGTCCAAATTCGTCCAAACTAGTGTTAGGTATTCAAAACTGCCCAGAAAGTGGTTTTAAGGCAGTTTTGAGCCTTTTAGTTGCTGTTTTGAGTTTTTAGTTTGTTTAGGTGTTTTAAACCCTAGTTTTGCATTTATTGAGTCTAGTTTAGTGTTCTACATTATATTTTTATGTTCTTGAGTCAGTTTTACATTGATTAGCATCCCTAGTTAATCCCCGGTTAGAACGATCCCTATTTGCTCATATACTACAATTGTCATCCATAGGGTTTAATTTGTGTGTCAATTTAATTTTCACACCAGCATATAAGGAACTGATTCTGCATTTAATGTACTTAGAGCCACTTTTTTTACTTCCTTTTGTTTATGGAAATTAACCACAAAATTGATCACCCTATCAATTTCAATGGCGTTCATGTCAGTGATATCTGCATTTCTCTCTTCACATTCAATATTTGGATAGGCGGAATTCTGTGTAACATCTTGGACATCTTGGACTTGCTCATTTGGAATTTGAGTGCCAAAAATAATCTAATTATCATCTTCAGTGTCAAAGTGATCTTCATTTGCATTATGGCTTTCCTCTTCTTCCTCCTGAAATTATGAAAAATCAATAACATGAATCATATGCATCATCAGTATTCTGAATCAGTATACAACATTACTTATATCAGAATTAGGATGCAACATCAGTTATAGTAAAATAAGTATGCAGTATCAGTTATAGTAGAATCATTATGCAGCTTCAATTATAGCATAATAAGTTGCATTTTCCACTTGTAAAAGTTTTAAGAGTAAGTTTTTGATACTTTTTTTGGGAATAACTTTTACAAAATTAGTTCATAAACAATGTACAAAAGAATTAGTTCACACACAATGTACATGCAGAATCAGATGACACATAAGGTACATTGAGAATCATATGACATACAAATGTATATGCAAAATCATATGACACACAATAGGTAGGTGCAGAATCATATTACACACAAGGGTACATGCAAAATCAATTTTACACAATATAAATTATTTTGCTTTTTTTTTTTTGGCATTGTTTGATTCTTTTGTTTGGGATTAAATATGTAGAATCATTTTTCACACAAAGTACATGCAAAATCATTTTTGACACAAAGTACAGGTAGAATCATTTTTACCTCAAAATTTTCGTTTGCGTTTTTATAGATTTTACTATGTAGAACTGACAAATCTCACTTGATTACTGTTGGCAAGCTTTTCTCCTTTCTTGCTATTGGTTTAATGATTTGGGTGCGATCACAAAGCCAATACTGTAGACAAAAACTGATTTGTTTTATTAGTTTTTGTTTGTTTACCATTAAAAGTACAATAGCGCTACTAACGGTTGATTGTTTGCCTTTTTTTTCCTCCTCTGTGCTCTATCAACTAATTCCATCCAGTATCTCGTTGTTTCTTTCACCCAGTTATACTGATTTATGTTTGCGATGGAGTTACAATTCTTGGCCAAACTCCAAGGTAGTTTTCCTGCTGAGCTCCTAAGAAGATTTGTGTTGAGCAAAAATAGAATGAGAAGATAGGTTGCATCTTCATTTCCTTCCTTTATCCCAGTATTAAATGCAACTTGAATTGCATCTCAAATTTCTTTTCTGCAGATTCTTTTCATATATGAGAAGTATTTCTCAACAAATATGTTTTCTCTTGGCTTCGGAATTCTTGTGTCTCTTGTTGACTAAGGGAGACTTCTCTACCTTGGTTCCCAAATATGCGTTGGACATCATTAGAATGTACTTGATTATATCCATTCTTGAATTTGAACATTCATTTTTTAGTGTCATACCAGTTCACTATATGTATGACATCCAGTCTGATTTCTTCTTTTGCAATTCACCTTTTACGTATGCTTTTACAAGCTTACCAAAAGGTGACTTATATATGAATGTCAAGACTTCTAGTTTTTCCTCAAATTTTGTCTTGTGCTCTTGTATTATTTCTACAAAGGCCATGAAACTCAGTCTTATCTGAGCATAGGTATCATTAGTTGCCCGACACTTTACAATATGAGGTTTTTAAGATGCTTCTTTTTGGCTACTAAATGTTTTTCTTTTGGTGGTATCTTCATAAAAAAATGAAACAATAATTAGTAATTTTTAATCAAATAATATGAAGTCATAAAATGACAAACTGACTATCCCAGATGCAGAATCATTTAATACAGAAGGTAGCATAATCATTTCACACACAAGGCACACAAGGCAGATGTAGAATCACTTAGCATACCAGGTAGATGCAGAATAATTTTAACACAAGGTAGATGTAGAAACGTTTTAACACAAGGTAGATGTAGAATTGTTTTTAACACACAAGGTAGATGCATAATTGTCTTTAACACACAAGGTAGGTGCAAAATCTTTTTTAACACAACATATTTATGTGCAGAATCAATTTACAAACAAAAAGTAGTACCAGAATTAATTTACACATAACATGTAGTAGTAGTAGTATTAATTTACAGACAATAGGTAGGTGCAGCATCAGTTCACATACAAAGTTTACAAAGTGCAGCATCATTTTGACATAAAAGGCAGAATAATTTTTCAAACAAAAGCTAGATGGATAATGCTTTTACTCACATAATTTATACACGATCATTTATATCCAGATGTAGTTGAAGAATCAGTACACACATAAACTAAAAAAAAACAAAACTGAGCATCCAAAACACTAAAATTGTTTTTTAAGAAATTGAAACACTGAACTGTTTTTCACGAAACTTGATAATATATCCGTTTTTCATAGAATGCAAGTGTTTTTTTTTTTTTGTTGCAAAAACAACCCATATAATAAGAAAATGATCATGCAAAAAAAACGTTTCTGAATAGTAGGTACCTTGTTGCAACAGAGTTTGTCATTGATCTTCTGTAAATCCGCCTGAAGTTTGTGTATTACTTACTGAAGGTGTCAAAATATCAGAATCTATGGAGTTCTTAGGGTTTTTTTGGTAGGATTTTTTGCGTGAGAGATTTCGTAATGATTATTTGGGGAAAATGAATGAAAAATTGTCAGTTCGTGGTTTTTGAATAGGGCAGATGATTCCTTTTTTTGAGTTTTTGTTGAATAGTGGTTAACGTGGGCCGTTTATTAATGGTTATAATTGAGGGGCATGGGGTGTAATTTACTAGTTTGTTTCTTTTTTGTTTGGGCTTGGTTTTGTGTTGTATGGGTCTTTTTGTCTCTCCTTGTAATGTTTAAAAAGTTGTGGAGTTGTATGAAATATGATATATGTTTGTGTCGCTATAAGTAAGGCTCCCTAAATTAGAACTAAGGCTAAGATAAAAAATAATATCGACTAATCAAAAACTAATATCATAAAATCATTGATTTTATATACATGAAAAATTGTTCAATGTTTGATTCAGTCGTAGCACTACCTAAGTCATGCCTAGATGTCTCAATTCCTTACTATGATCATTGTATACACTTAATGTGACAACCCGTCCCTAAATTTACATTTTTATTTATTTTAATCGAGGGAATTGACGAAAATACCCTAGAGGCAAGGACTTTGACTTGCATTGACCATCGTCTAGAGAAACATAAGACTTATTCTTTTAGCATATTTGTGTAGTACTCGTTGGTACGAATGCATAAGCGAAAGCTGTTTGCGAGTCCGAATTATAACGGTATAGTTACGGACGTTTGAAATTGATTATTTATATTTTAGATTATAAAGTGTTAAACTCCCACCTTGTGGGAAAACTGACTAATTAATGTTAAGGAAGGAAAAAGGCATCAGCCAATGAGGAAAAGGCATCAGCCAATGAGAAAAAGGGGAATTTTCCCCATCCCTTCCCGTCGACACTCATCCATGTGAACAAAACCGATGACGACTGGGTTTTGATTCTGACCATTTCCACCAATTTTTCAGGTGATTTTCACCCATCCCTCACCTGCAACCTATTCCACAATACCCCATCTTCTATCTCCATCTAAATTTGAATATTGTTTAGGCCAAAATCGTGTAAAACCGTGCGGGTGACCCGTGAGGTTTTAACGATGATTCCTTCAATCCAACGAGTTTCACCACCCTTAACTAACTCCCCTTGGACCCAGGAATAAGACTCAACTGGTTGTAGGGGTGTTGGAACACTGAAGAAGGAGAATCGAAGTTCACCCATTTTAGGGTTCCAGTAGATTTGAGTGAAATTGGAGCCTTTCCTAGCCAAATTGGACTTGGTCACAAGTATCAAACTTGCTCTACTCTTGGAGATCTTCATTTCTGCAAAATTTGAGAATTTGTGGAAATAGTTGGATTTTCCGACTAGTCAGGGCGGCCGACTGCCACCCACGGCGGCGTGTGAGGCGGCGCTTGGCCAGGGGGTCATCGATGCTATTCTTAGGCTAAATTAGATACCTTAAATTCAGTTTTGACAATAGTATGATGCAGGTTGACCGTTAGAACCTAAATTCTCTACAACACGTGATTAGGTCATTATATGAATCGACGATCCGACCGTTGGATCATCATCAAACTTTAATAGGTTATTGTTCATAATATATGAGGATTATCAGAACTTACGGATCAGGAAACCGACTCACGGATCTTTCCGAATTTGATTTGTAAGTTCATAAAATAAAACGTTAACCGCCACTTGGTTTTGGCAATTGGCAAAGATCCGACCGTTGGATCGTCCCGAAACTTTTGGATATTGTTCTAGAATTATAATGTGTATCTTTGGAAGTAACGGATCAAAAATCCATAATGCGGATCTTCTGGATCGAATTACGTAGGGATGTGTTTTACGTAAATTATGTGTTCCATTGTTATAAACTCTGAGACGTGATTTGATAATTGTTCTAAGCGACGCTGATTCGTTATGTCTTGATATACGTGCTAGGGAGTCGTAGTGCGGACCTCAGGTGAGTGGGTCTTTTCCTTTTATCATATATATATATATATATGATTGATAATTCTACAAACGCTTTTAATTTGATTTATGCATATTTATGCCATGTCATACATATATTTATATAGTCTAAGATACTATGATATGGTTGAGTGTTAGATTGCATTATGGCATATCTATATGCATATTACCTACATATAATGACTGTGAATGCTTTGACGTACTAAGTTGAACTACGAATGGCTTGATCTCATCTGAGGGTACGTAGGCAGTCTAACAAGACAGTTAGATGCAGCCATAAAACAATCCAAATTTAACAGGGTACTTGGTTTCTTTAAGGAAAGAAGTTATGATGATTAACAGTGTAGAGATTAACCATGATTTTATTCTAGTCTATCAATGGGTTTAGTTCCGATTAAGAATGTTGGGACGTTAAAATGGTTATACCAAATGACCCTGCGGATGCCCCGGTAAGCTTAAGGTGAGTATATTGATGGTAGTGAGTATGATTGTTTTGAGATGCATTTATAGCTCATTATCTTGCACCCCGGTGTTAGTGCTCCGCTTAAGGCAGGGCTTAACCTTCACGTGATTGTTCACCTCCCGCACCACACGCTCACCTTGGATCCAAGGCAGGTGCCAGACTGTCGTACAGACCACATTAGGTGGTTCCGACTCGTAGGTGACTTGCGATACTTCTCACAGCCTTCACGTGATTGTAGCACTTGAGCGTATTTATTTACACCCAGTCTGTCGTACAAACGACATTAAGTGGTTCCAACTCGTGTGCAGGAATTGGTAGATGAGCTATATAGGCAACTCCGACACTGTCGTACAGGTTGCCTATGAGTCGTACAGGTCACTATAGGTGACTCCGACTTATGTGCTGGCATTAATTGATGAGATATGGATAAGTCGTACAGGTCACTATAGGTGACTCCGACTTATGTCCTAACATTGATTGATGAGATATGGATGAGTCGTACATGTCACTATAGGTAGGTGACTTAGACTTATGTGCTAGCATTGACTGATGAGATATGGGGGAGTCGTGCAGGTCACAATAGGTGACTTCAATTTATGTGCTAGCCTTGATTGATGAGCTATGGGTGCAGTCGTACAGGTCACAATAGGTGCCTCCAACTTGCTTGCTAATATATATTATTGAGCACATGTTTATATTGCTGATGTGATGCTGTGCCGTGGTATATTTATGGATTGTTGTTGATATACTTTTGATTTCACATTGATACGTGGTATGATTTTCTGAAAATTATACAGGTGTTGTAGCGAGGGGTTATAACGTTGTAGAAGGTTTCTATTAAGATTTTATTTCCAGGGCCACTCACCCTTATTTTGTTTTCATCCTCCAAGTTTTATTAGCTGAGCTTTCTTATCGACGAGGATTTGTGGCAAAGCTTAGTATTGGAGATTTCTTTCGATGGTATGATTCTCAATTCACCCTACTGTACTTACTTATGCTCTAACATCATGTGTGAAGTGGGTTCATTCCCGCTTACCAGCGCACTCTGGTTTTTAGGCACTCTTAGGTTTAAATTTATTCACATTTTTCCACATCATCACAATTTATGGCTTTGTTACCTTCCAAGTGTCGGCCAGCACAGCTCGATTCAGATTCCTAGTGGACTTCCTGGGTCGGGGTGTGTCACTTAAAATGTGCTTCTTAGTAAAAAAAGAAAACCAAAAAATCTATCTGGTTTACTACCTTTCAATAAAGGAATCTCATGATGGTTCGATATAGACACCATTGTCAATCATCACATCGAGGGTTTTTATCGAACAATTTTCCAACCTAATTTTTTAGCCAAAGCACAATTAATGAAATGACGAGATTTACTTAACAAAATGCCTATGAAGCAAATAAAAGAATAGCAAAATAATTAATAAGAATTGTTGATTTTCATTTTACTTTGTTTCGTGATCATTGCTCCAACTTTGTCTTTGGAACAATAGTGAATCTAGTTATCCAGATAAACACTATTGTTTAGCAAACGAAAATTTTATAATTTGACAAATCCTTAAATATAAAAGGACAACTATTTTTTAAATGAATAATACTATAGAGATTAAATTTGTAGACAAAATTTATAAAATAAATGATGTGTCATCAATAAGATTGAACATGTTTATCAACGTCTCAATAATAATCTGATCATTAACTTCCAGGTCATTTAATTTACGAAATTTTGTTTACAAATTTAATCTCTCTAGCATTACTCTTTCTAAATTAAAAAATGAACCCAATTTCAGTCTTCGCAACTGAAACTGTTCCTTCCAATACTGTTAATGGACTAAAACGAAAAAGAACGCTTCGGGTACTTTGATCAACTTCACCTGAAGAGAAGACAGAATCTTACTACTAAAATAGGACTAGATCTGAATCAGTGGGCTTACAATCAATCATCCACATGTCCTCGTCACCTTCTTCCCTAAAGATATTGCAGTTCACTCCTCCAAATTGCCCGAACGAATTGCCCGAACGAGACCACCTCGATCTCTCTTAACAAATATAACAAAAGTAAGCTGCTAAAATCAGCATATCCATGATCAATGTTGACAGAATGCAAATTTCAGTCTAAACTAATATGACTTCAAACTTTGCACAGGGGTTGCTTTCAACGTGTCTTCTAAAATCAGCATCCCCATTAAATCTGAAGGTATATAAAGCTTGCCTCTGTGTCATGCCAACAGGATATATTCTATATATTTTAAATTCGTCTCCTCCTCTTATGCTTTCAGGTCTTTCTGGTTTCCAAATGGGCACATGTTTCTGGGACTTTAATTTCGCGAGCACCAGAGACTCAAACGCTCCAAGAGTCAAATTACCAGACCTGTCACAGAAAAAGATATTGGGGGACAAAAATTTATTTAATTTTTCAACATGCAATGACACTAGAAGTTTTATTTTTCCTGCTTCTAGAAATATAAAATAAACTTAGACGGAAATCTTCAGCATGATGAAACTCGTAAGGATCTAAACAATGTGCAGAGACAGATCTCATTCCCGACAGTCTTGGCTGTTTGATAGGAGCATATTTATACGACTTAGTTAGCTTGTTTTCTTGCATTTTCATAGTTAGTTTATACTTATTATAGTGTTTTAAGCTATTTTCGTGTGTTTGTAGGTTCAAATGATAAAGTTGGCAAGAAAGTGCAATTTAGAGCATTTTGGAACAGTTTTGGGCATCAAATGGATAGCTCATGAATGAAGCAAGATTGATGGACGAATTTGAAGTTAAAAAGGCTAGGAATGTGCTGAAACGAGGAAGAAATAAATCTAAAACAAAGAAGATAAGGAATCAGCTCAAAAAGAGTCATTATCCAAAACCTTATCCAACCTTATCTTATCCAAACTAACCTTATCTTATTTTATCCTTTCCTAATCTAGCATTATCCAATCTTATCTTATCCAAATCAGTTTGTGCCTTAATTCCAGCCATTTATAAGGGATAATTATGCATTTAAAATACATATTTCAGATTCTAGAAGCCTTATCTCCTCTCCCTACAAAAGTGGCGCCCCAACCCCTTCTAGAACCCCTTTTCCTAGTTGTGCCGCACCTTATATCCTTGTTCTTGATGGTTTTTTTATGTGTAATCCTAATTCCCTTTGGTTTCTGATTTTTTTAACTCATTCCACTTGGGTTTTAGTTACATAAACCTTGTCCCACTTTGATTTCAGGAACCTATCCTAATCCTTAGGGACTGTGCCGCACCTAGCCCTATAAATACATCATTATGCGCCTATTTCATATCACCACCCTCTACCATCAAATCACCACACCATCCACCACAATTTCATGTACCACACATACAAGAGCCAAGACATCAAAAAATACATACTTGTGCGCAGATTTGCAAGGAAGGAAAGAGAGGAGACCCTTGTCATGCCCTGCCATTCAAGCTTGGATTGCTGGACGTTTCTAGGTGTATTTTATCCTTAGTTTTAGTTCAATGTTTGTTTTAATTTGGTTTTATGTTTTCAATGACATGAGGAACTAATTTCCTTTTAGTTAGAAGTGAACTCGAAGCCATGATCATATGCTTTATATGAATTGATTTTATCCAGTTATTGTTTCTTGAGTCTTGAATGTGATTTGCTTATCTGAGCTATTAAAACTTGTTTATGTGTGTTACTTGAGGATCGACACTTAATTTGCATGCATGAATTTGATGCCAGAGTATAAGCGAGTTTCACTGATAGGAGCATATTTATGCAACTTAGTTAGCTTGTTTCTTGGCATTTACTTAGTTTAATTCTAGTTATTTTAGTACTTTAAGCTATTTTCGTGTGTTTGTAGGTTCAAATAATAAAGTTAGCAACAAAGTGCTATTTGGAGCATTTTGGAGCATTTTTGGGCCAAGATTGGATAGTGCAAGCATGGAGACATGAGGATGGACGTTTTTGAAGATTAGAAGGCTAGAAATCAGCATGTGTGTGTGGCAAGTGTAACAGCTTGTACATGTGGAAATGATGAGTACATGGACAGCACACACATGGGAAAGAAAGGCACGGCATGGGCAGAAAAGGTGTTGATTTGTGGCTGAAATGAGGAAGAGCATGTGTGTGTGCAACTGTAACAGCTTGTACATATGGAAATGATGATTAGATGACAGCAAACACCCATTACATCCACTCATTACCACAACACTCACCCTTGTCCCCTTCATTATTTCTGTTTTCATGCACCATTACATTGAATCATTGCACTCAATTGGTGCACATCCCTTGTCCCCTTCACCCATCAGATTTCATTCACTTTTACCTCCACTACATGCACTCATTGATGCACCACTCGTTCACTTTCCTTGCCCATGTCGTGCATCATGAATCAACCTGCACCTATTACTTATTTCTGCACCATTCCACCTCCCTTTCCTTTATCTACCATGTGCACAATCATTCATGTTCCCTACTTGCATTCATAGCTGGAACACCACTCTATTTTACCCCCCATGCTTTGCATCATTACTTCACTTTCATCTTTGAATCATTGCTCACACCACCATTCATCCCTCCATACCATGCACTTCCTCTATAAAATGAAGTGTGTGTAGCAGCCATTACAATCAGTTTTTGCTTAATAATTCATCCCCATTTCAATACAACCTTCATCCAAACACATCCATTCATCTTCACATCCATTCCTCCATACAAACAAACCTTCAAATACTCACCAACACCTTGTGCCGTAGCAAAGGAAGGGAAGGAAAGTGTTTGGACGTGCTTGCTGTCCAACTTGGATCGTTGGAGCATTTAGGTGTTTTCTTTCTTTTGTTTTCAATGTCTAAATTTGTTTATCTTAGGGGGAATTCGAAACCATGTTCATACTTGCAATATAATTTGATTACCTTCAGTTGTGATTTCATAAGTTATGATTAACTGCTTGATTGATAACTTATTCGTGTATGTTTATTAAGAGTGCACACTTAGTTTGCATGCATGAATATGATGCTAGAGTATAAGAAAGTTTTACCTAATAGTTATAAACTTATATTCACAAGTAGTGGAGGTCGCTTATAAACGATCTCGTTAAATAAATTCTCGGCAGGAGTTTCATACTCATCATAGTAACGAATGCCTCGTTAATACTTATAGTTTTCATAATGCTTAATGATCTTTAATTGTATCTTTATTGTGCTGTTCACGTAAATGACTTTTGAAGAATGCTTGAATTGTTGTATGCGCTTTCCCATCCAATTCAATAACTTAAGGAGAACTTCAAGGTTAATTTAAGCGGACTTAATTAACCTGGGGTGTTGAGTTTCATGATTTATCGAAAGAACAACTGAAAATTGGTTAATGTGCAAGTGTGTCATGTATGGAGAAGAACCCTCTAGCTAGCCCATCATCCATAGTTTACCCAAATTCGTCCAAAATCTATTTTAGTTTACAATCTGTTTGTTTTGTTTTCAAATTCGTCAAAATCAAATCCCCTTTTACTTTAAAGTGTTTTATTAGTCAAAATCTGTTTTGATTTGTGTTTTTAAGTGTTTTAAGTAAAGTTAGAACCTAATTTCATCCAAAACCATCCCTAGAGTCAGTTTAGAGTCTAATTCATTATTTTAAGCTGTTTTGAGTCTTTTAAACTAGTTTTGAGTCTGTTTAGTTTGTATTGCACCTTTTGAGTCTAGTTTGGTGTTTTAAACTTAATTTTACGTTTTTAAGTTAGTTTCAAGTGTTTTAGCAATCCCTCCTAATCCCCAGCCTAGAACGATCCCTACTTACATTCTTAACTACAATTGACAACAAGAGAGTTTAATTTGTGTGTTAAGTTATTTTCGCATCATTCACCTAATCGTTATGAACTTATATTCACAAGTAGTGGAGGTTGCTAGTCACCATCGTGTTAAGTAAATCATTGGCAGGAGTATCATGCTTTTCATAGTTACGAATACATCGTCAATACTTATGATTTTCAAAGAACTTAATGACCTTTGATATGTTTTCTATCATGCTTTTAGTTAGGGGACTTGAGAAGGATAATTTGGTTGTGATGCGTATCCCGTCTAATTCAATGAAATAAAGAAAATCTGATGTTTAATTTGTGCTATCACGGTTAACTTAGGGTGTTGTCATTCATGGTTTAAAGGAATAATAACTGGAAATTGGTTTGTTTGCATATGTCATGTGTGGAGAATGACCCTCTAACTAGCCTATTTCACCATTCAATTCACCTGATTTCATATCTAGTTTACTTTGTTCAATTCACCTGATTTCATATCTAGTTTACTTTGTTTTGCAATCTGTTTAGTTTAGTTAAATTTCGTCCAAATCAATCCCCCTTTTAATTTAGTGTTTTGAGTCCTACTAGTCTTAAATTCGTCCAAATAATCCCTAAAGTCTGTTTTGAGTCTTTTTGATTGTTTGTTGTTGTTTTGAGTGTTTTGAGTCTGTTTTAAGTCTATAGAGTCTAGTTTAGTGTTTTTTAGTCTTATTTATGTTGATTAGCAGCCCTGTTAATCCCCGATCTAGAGCGATCCCTACTTGCTTAATGCTACAATTACATGTTTAATAGGGTTTAATTTGTATGTCAAGTTAATTTTCACATCACTGCTAGTGTAGTAATTGGTGTTAGGGAAATGAAGTTACCTTAAGAAAATAGATTCCGTATTGAACCTCCCTCTTTCTCTTACATATAAATGATAGACGACTCCTTCGCCTCTGGTGCACTTGCAAGGTCGTTTTTTGACCCCTTGGTTCATTTCTTCTTTCTCACGAATCATTGTTGCCAGGTGAATGCAAAGACGACATGATGAATGTACTGCTGCCATGTCCACAAGGGCCTTGAAAGAATCGGATGGACCCTCATACTTCCACCTAATCATTAAACATCATTCAATCTTCATAACAATACTAAAACATAGAAAAAGAAAAATATTTGACGTGTTACGGAAAAGAAGAAAATGAGAAGAAACAAACAACTAATGATTTACCTCAATGACTGATTATATGCTTCAGGATTATCTGCAAGATATTTCATTCTCTTGGCAACTGATTCAACATCGGTTAGCTCCTTAATATGTAAAATTGAACCAGGAGCAGGAGCGTATTCTTCAATATTTGGAGCACCAACAACCACAGGTATAGATCCTGGAACAATAAAATATCAACGTCCATACCCAACATCTTTCTCGAATTTCAGTACATAGATGACAATTTTGCTTTTGGAATCTGAAATGCAATTTTTTCCCTTATGCATGATCATAATCCTTATGTTGAATGCGAAAATGTAATCCATTAAATCTTATAGATGTTAAGAGGCAAAACACTGCAATTTCAAAGATGAACGCGCACACTCATAGTTTTCCATCCATACTAAATCTCTTAAATTTGTTTATGAACTATTACCAACATTTTTTCCATATATTTAAACAACATTTATCTGGGTTAAAAGAATCCTGGTTGCCTCTAAATTCTGAATTTTTCCTCCACAAAAAGTTTTCATATTATGCGTCACAACTACATAATCAACACACCAGGGAGGAGAGGGGGAGGGGGAGAGAGAAAGAGAGTAGTTTCATACCAGCAACAAGCGATTGGAAGTATTTCTCGGTAACATAATCCTCCTCGTTGGAATTCTCAAATGCCAAACTGAATTTATAGTGCTTCAGAGTTTCAACTTTGTCAACTGCTAGATTCATTTAAAACAGAAGCAAATTATTAAACAGTTACAGGTTATGTATATCTTATAACTATAGAATACAAGCCATAATATATCTTAGTAGTGTATTATAAGTGTTTATTTGGTTCAAGATGCCAACTATTTAGTCAATAATGAAACATGCAGTCCCTCTGTGATTGCACAACCAGAAGTCTAGAACCGACAGACATGATCAGAAAAAATAATAATAATTCCAAGCACATGCAGCTTGTTTAAGTGATATCATAATCAACTAAGGTCTGACATACCTTGCCCATTGGATAAAAAACAATTTCTTACAAGTCAAACTTCCAAATTCTATATCCTTATAGCCAGGGAAAGTAACTTATAAACAAAAAAATGGCAAGGGAGAAAGAAATATTTTATACGCCTGTGAATCTATTTCAGACCAAACAATACAACATTATGCAAGATTAAACCTACCGTCAAATCCTAGGGGGAGGGCGTTAGGTAGTCAACAGTTGACACTCCTAGGTTACGTCGAATCCTTATGAAAATGAATCTAGAACGAAATCGCGCTAAAACTAGGGCATCATCCGTAAGTGGCGCGCTGTGTGGCCCGAGCACAATGATAAATGAGTAAGGATCGCTGTATCTCCATCGGCACCCAAATGCAGTGTTAAATGAGCAAGGGGGTCGTAGAAACATTTTTTTGAACGACTCCACTCAAAGTTGTTTGGAAGCATATGCTCCTATCAACTTTACACAAGACACACAAAACAAGTACTTTGATCCTATTAGACGGAGGAAGGTGAAGAAGCTAGGACAAAAGGATAAAGTTCAAGAGAGTAGAATGCATTTAAGAATGTAGAATATAGGAACCTTAACGAGAAAACCTATGGAAGTAGTGGAAGTTATGGTGAGGAGAAGGATAAGTATTATGTGCCTACAAGAAACTAAGTGGGTTGGTCTCAAGGCAAAGGATCTAGAAAACTCGGGTTTTAAACTTTGGTATTCGGGCACAAATAGAACGAGAAACAGTATTGGCATCATCGTCGACAAGACCTTGACACAAAATGTTGTAGATGTCAAAAGGCTAGGAGATAGAATTATGGCAATCAAGATTGTAATAGGACAAGAACTCATCAATGTGATTAGTGCGTACGCACCTTAAGTAGTGTTGGATACGAGTTTGAAGGAGAAATTTTGGGAAGATCTTGGAGACTTGGTGCAAGGAATTGCCTAGACGGAGAAGGTATTTATAGGAGGAGATTTAAACGGACACGTGAGCAAGGAGACAGGCAACTATGGAGGATTTCATGTTGGTCATGGTTTTGGGGAGAGAAACGAGGATGGGAAAACCATCTTGGATTTTGCAATGGCATATGATCTCTTTTTAGCCAACACCTTCTTTAAGAAGAGAGAAGAACATGTGATCACCTACAAGAGTGGGTCTGCAAAAACACAAATAGATTTTCTTCTAATGAGAAAAGGGGATCATATAACTTGTAAGGATTGCAAAGTTATACCGGAAGAGAGCTTGGCTAA
The DNA here is from genome assembly GCF_042453785.1 of Malus domestica. Taxonomy (NCBI): domain Eukaryota; kingdom Viridiplantae; phylum Streptophyta; class Magnoliopsida; order Rosales; family Rosaceae; genus Malus; species Malus domestica. The sequence goes on from NC_091670.1 coordinate 14,580,540, forward strand.
TCAACATCGCTTGTTGGTGATGGATGTACATATCAAAAGAGAAAAAAAAGAACAAGACCTAGAAGTTCCCAAGGACTAGATGGTGGAATCTAAAAGGAGAAAAACAAGTCATTTTCAAAGAGAAAGTAATCACTCAATGCGTGTGGGATAGAGAGGGGGAAGCTAGCCAAAGGTGGGATTCCATGGCTAGTTGTATCCAAAAAGTAGCAAAAGTGGTATTAGGAGAGTCCAAGGGCTTTACTTCACACCAAAAGGAATCTTGGTGGTGGAATGAGGAGGTACAAACAAAGGTGAACGCTACGAAGGAATGTTGTAAAGCCCTATGCAAGGATATGACCGATGAAAATGGTGAAAGGTATAGAATAGCGAAGCAGGAGGCGAAGAAAGCTGTGAGAAAAGCTAAGCTAGCGGCTTATGACGATATGTATAAACGACTAGATACCAAAGGAGAGATATCTATAAACTAGCTAGAGCAAGGGAAATGAAGAGAAGGGACCTAAACCAAGTGAGGTGCATCAAGGATAAGGATGGAAAAGTTCTTGCTACAGAGAACGTGGTCAAAGACAGATGGGGAGGTTATTTTCATAATCTTTTCAATGAAGGACATGAAAGGCATACTTCTTTGGGGGAGTTGAGCAACTCAGAAGAATGTAGAAACTACTCATTTTTACCGTCGAATCAGGAAGGAAGAAGTGGTTGTAGCTTTGAAAAAGATGAAGCATAGAAAAGCAGTGGGCCCAGATGATATACCAATCGAAGTGTGAAAAGTCTTGGGAGAGACGGATATAGCATGGCTCACAGACCTTTTCAATAGGATTTTGAAAATGAAGAAGATGCCAAATGAGTGGCGAAAGAGCACTTTGGTGCCTATCTACAAAAATAAGAGCGACGTACAAAATTCCTTGAACTATAGGGGTATTAAGCTAATCAGTCATACAATGAAGCTTTGGGAGAGAGTCATTGAACATAGATTGAGACAAGAGACACGGGTTTCGGACAACCAATTTGGGTTCATGCCAAGGCGCTCAATCATGGAGGCAATCTATCTCTTACGAAGATTGATGGAAATATATAGAGATAGGAAAAAGGATTTACATATGGTCTTTATAGATTTGGAAAAAGCGTATGATAGGATCCCAAGAGACATTCTTTGGAGGATTTTAGAGAAGAAAGGAGTACGAGTAGCATATATCCAAGCTATAAACGATATGTATGATGGAGCAAAACTGCCGTAAGAAATCATGAAGGACAAACTGAAAGCTTCCCCATAATTGTTGGGTTACATCAAGGCTCATCCTTAAGTACTTACCTTTTTGCATGGGTAATGGATGAGTTAACGGGACATATTCAAGTTGATATTCCTTGGTGTATGCTTTTCGCAGACGATGTAGTGTTGATAGATGAAACTCAGGAAGGAGTAAATGCGAAGCTTAACCTTTGGAGAGAAGTGTTGGAATCTAAACGTATTCGCCTAAGCCGATCAAAGATATAATATATGGAGTGCAAGTTCAATGCAAATGGAGGCCAAAATGAGTTAGGAGTGAGGATCAGAGATCAGGAAGTACCAAAGAGAGACCACTTTCACTACCTAGGATCTATCTTGCAAAAGAACGGAGAATTAGATGGAGACCTCAACCATAAAATACAAGTTGGATGGATGAAGTGGAAGAGTGCATCAGGCGTGTTGTGTGACCGCCGTATGCCACTGAAGTTGAAGGGAAATTTTTATAGGACGATAATAAGGTCGGCGATGCTGTATGGCATGAAATGTTGGGCGGTGAAGCATCAACACGTACATAAAATGGGTGTAGCGGAGATGAGGATGCTTTGTTGGATGTGTGGGCACACAAGAAAGGATAAGATTAGGAATGAGGATATCCGAGGTAAAGTAGGAGTAGCCGAAATTAAAGGAAAGATGAGAGAAAATCGGTTATGATGGTTTGGACATGTGGAAAGAAAGCCTACCGACGCTCCGATTAGAAGATGCAACTATGGGACAGAGATCCGTGTCCGAAGGGGTAGAGGAAGATCTAGGAAAACTTTGGAAGAGACTCTAAGAAAAGACTTGAGAGTACTTGGATCTAACGGAGGACATGACACAGAACCAAGCGCAATGGCGTTCTAGGATTCATATAGCTGATCCCACTTAGTGGGAAAAGACTTTGTTGTTTGTCAAAATCCAACAAATTCAATTACCTACAAGACACTATAGAGCCAACCAGTGTTTTAAAAGGCTCGCCTTGTAGCGCGCCTAGGCGGTCTCAAAGGCTGGGCGAGTAGCTTGCCGCCTCTGTTTTCTAGGTATGGCGTAAGGCGTCGCTGGAGCGCGCCTCAGGTGTCCAAGCGTTTTTTTTTTTCCCATTTTTTTCTTTTTTTTTGGGTAAAAATACCCAAACCAAAGCCGTGCCCAACGACGAAGATGAGTTGCAAAACCGTACCAGGGAAGAAGATGAAGAAGACAGACAGCGAGGGCTTTCTTTTCTCCTGACTTTTCATTTTTCTATATTTTTTTTCTCTTTAAAATTTAAATAGTCCCCACTTTGCTTGACATTTATTATCCCACTATCTTTTTTTTATTCACTTTTATTTTTTATATTATTTATTAGATAAGCATCTTTTTGTGTTTATTATTTATAGATAAGCATATTTTTATGGATATTCTCATAACATTCCAACAAAATTCAGCCTTTATTTCCTTTAAATTGCCTATGATTGCAAAATTCAGCCTTTATTTTCATTGAAATTCCCTATAATTGTGGCCACTCAATCTTATTTCTCTTGAAGTTCTCTATAATTGCTTACAATAAAATAAAATAATTACAACATTTTAAGACTATATGACATAGTTTCTAAGTACAACTAGACTTAATAATGAAGATGTTATTATATTTGATTTAGTTATAATTATATTTGTTTTACAAAGTATTCTATTTTATAAATATAAATTATATATAATATATAATAAAATTTTAGGTACCGTGAGGCTTTGCCTCATGCCTCACGCCTCACGCCTAGGCAGGGCTATCCATGGGACGCCTCACCTACGCCTTCACCTTTCAATACATTGGAGCCAACACATAATATTTTCAACCAAAAACGAAATAAAGGCCACAAACTGAACCCCAGTTTGTTGCAAACCTCATACGGCATGCTAAGAAAGCATGCAAGAGAATCACAACTCCCGGTTGTAATGATTTGACACCAGAAAACTAGCAAAATATCATTATTATTACTTTAAAAAAGCATCTCTGAAATGTCACACCTTTTCCATCACGATTTCTGTGGCAACCGCCATAAGAGTCTATCTTGAGGTTAGCACTTTCAAGAGCTTCAAGAGCTTGCAAGCGGAAGTTGCGGGCACCACAGTTGGAAATAAATGCAGCTGCAAGGGCAGTCTCAGTCTTTGGCTGGACAGGCGCCATGATGTCGTACTCAGCCCAAGAAAAATATCCAACAGGAACATCCGATGAGAGACTAGTTGTCATAACAATATTATATCCCCTCCTAGTACAAATGAAAGAAGTTAAAACTATTAGTTATACAAACAAGTTTTAGCACAGATCTCTGAGGGTTTCCCCCCAGAGGAAAAGAAGAACACCATCCGTCAGGAATGTGAATGAGAAATGATTATATTAAGTAATTCCAATTGACTCCATGAATAATTGGTATGTCCCACCAGAACACTTAGGCTTATAGTTAATAGACACAATTCAAAGTAGTACTATGCAATATGCAGCACAGCCTATGAGATATTCTAAACCATGTTAAAAAGATAAAATAATTTGTTTTCAGCTCTTCAAATTTGTGGATACCATTTTTTCAAGAAAATGAGCCTTAAAAAATCTTAAAAACTTGCTCAATACTTGTACAAGATTGCAATTCCTATGATAAAGGGATAACATGTCCACAAACAACATTAAATGAAAAAGAGAAAATCTTCAAAAACTGCAATTAAGCCATATTTGTTTGTGCTTACCCACCGTCGTGCATGAGCAAGATTGTTCTCAGCATAGTATTGAGCTGATTCCATGGATCGGAGAACACTGGCTGTCCCAGATTGGTGAGCTAAACCAAAAGCAGCATCAGGTTTTTTTGCAGGATTGTATCCAAACTGGCATCCCACAGAACAAGATTTCCATTCCTATATAGAAGACAAGACAAAAATAATTACAAACAAATGCAGGACGTGACAAAAGTGAAATGTGTCAATTATATCCCAAAACTCCATGTTGAAGTCCCTAGAGAGTATCGTAAAAGTAGGGTAAGAAATGGGACTATCCAATTCAAGTTACTTCCAATTACAAATCGTTCTTGTTCATTTAACTCAACAAGTTTTAGATGGAACTTAAGGGTCCTCCACCGCCGCTAGACTACATTCTACAAAGACTAACATAATGCAGACTAAAATTGAACAATAAAAAACATAATGCAGCCAAAAGCATCAAACTTCCTATCCAGCTTCAGATGTCAAGGATCAATTGCTCAAACAGTGACTAACACAAGGCAGTCGAAAAGCGAATATCAAATTTCACATCCTGCTTTCAAGTACAAGAATCAACAGCTTAAGCAGTGTAAACATCTTACAAACATTCTCGCTTGCACTATTTTCCTCACTCGTGTCATGAAATTATTGTCATGTAAATCACAATTCAATTTTAAACTAAAACCCAATAAAACAAATACATATATATATATGTGTGTGTGTGTGTGTGTGTGTGTGTATTAGAAAACTACACAGTATTAAGAACACAATTGAAACTAATAAAAAGCTGCAAATTACCTTCTCATCACCAGAAACCAAAACGGGTTCTTTGTCAAAATCCCTGGAGTACTCTATAGCATCCTCTCTCTCCAACCACTCCTCGCAACTCAGCAACCCCAAATCACCACTCTCCGCCGCCGGCACCGCCACTTCATGAGTCAACGGCGTCCGGGCGAACAAGTCGGCCCACGAGTCTACTAAACCTGCGTTATTTCCGATGTCGAGTTTACCCAGAAACGCGATCTCTGCTATCACAACAAGGGCAACAAAAAAAGGCATCAGATTGGACCATTTTCTCTTGGGGGCCGCCGCCGAACCCACCCCAAGAGAGACCGGTAAGCCACCTTCGTGGGTCGCCGCTGGTCTCGAGCCTCTCTGAGTGGAAATTACGCCCATCAAACGAACCAGAATTGGTCGCTCTGTTTTTTTCTGGGGATTCTCTGACTTTCCCGAGAAAGTGATATAAAAGTCGGGACTTGTAACAAGGTTTTCAACGGAGGAACATGATGGGGGTTTTGTGCGGGCTTCGATTAGAATCACGAAATGGGTTTAATCATGACGATGGTCTCATCGAGTAGTTGATTTTTCTTTAGTTGCTAGTCAAACAACCACAAGGTGAACAGTGTTATTCATACACTCATTTTTTATTTTATTTTACACTTTTTCAATTATGACCGTCAAAATGAATTAAAAAAAATTAAAGAACAGAAATTAATAAAATGTGTAAAAATAAAAATAAATATGTAAATAACACCACTTATGAAGAATATTCAATTTGTTTTTGTTTGTTTGGAGAAGCAATCAAGCATACGAAATGCATTGTGTGTCGTGTGCAAACACTAAAATCTTGTAGCAAATAAAACAAGTACAAAATAAATGTTTTGTGTAAATGAGTTTAGGGTTACAATCTCTTTACAACTTTGAATCCTCTAATGATGTATGTCGATGCAAATTTCTGCTATCTCTAGCTTTGACGAAAATGCACCTGCAAAACAATCAACATCTTTAATTAAAGACCTAAGCCTTACACGCCCACGAGGTGGGGGCAGGGTTAGGCCAATGAATCTCCGCTGCTTAAGTTAGTTTCTTTGAAAAGAGTAAAATGTTTAGGGCTTTTAGAGGTAGCAAAAGCTTATGAAATTTAGTAGAATATGAGGAATATATAGGAGGAGAGGGCCGGCCATAGTGTTAAGACTTTACCGTACACATGGCGACATCCTATTGGCCAATGTTTATGGAGAAATATTCTCAAGATATTAAATAGGAAATAATATCTTGAGATAATAGAGTAATTATGACACACCCCGACCTAAAATCAAGGCGTGCTGGCCGTCACGTGAGGATAACGTAGCCATGTGCACAGTGCGGAAGCGATAAGGATAAGAGATATACGAATAAATAAAAACCGAACGCTAATTAATGTGCACTAATAAGCAAAAAGTGTTAGGAATGAGATACAAGTGTAAATACACCTAATTAGAGCGTAGAAAGTCTATGTGCAGTTCAGTAGGACAAGTACTAGTTATACAGTACCAGAAGATGTCCTACTAATATTATATTTTGTCAGAATTGCCGAGATCCTCAAATGCCACCAACAGCAAGTTTACCTAAAACCTAGAGGGGTGCAAAACAGAAAGTATGAGTGGGCAAAAACAAAGCTTTTCAAAATCATTTCATTTATCAAGCGCTCTAACCCCTTGCCATAAAACATGTATAATTTTCCCAGAAATAGAATATAAACATATGTATGTATATATATTCAAATCATGCTTCATATATCCATAATCATAAATATGCCATACCAAAATATAAAATAAAGTAACTCAGGTGAAAATAATTTCATGGAAAATAACATATTAGCTGGAACCCAGTAGAAGTCTGTACGGCTGAATTCATATCTCATTAATCAATCTATCATGAGTCACTACAGGTGACTTATACGGCACTATACTGCACACGGGTTGGAACCACTGGAAGGGTCTGTACGACAAGATTGGGTGTAATATAGTTATGCTCAATGCTACACTTTCATGATAGCTGTGCGATAAATTGCTAGTCACCTATGAGTCGGAACCACCTATAATGGTCTGTACGACAAGACTGTGTACCTAAATTGGATCCAATGTGAGCATATGGTGCGGGAGGTGACATTATATACAGGTTTGTGCCATATCTCTGGCTACATCACTAACACCGGGGTGCAGGTTTATGAGCTCAATGTTTCTTAATTAATCACAACCGTTATTCATATGCACAATTCATGAACTCACCTGGGACTTACCTGAGCATACTCAGCACCACAATTTTATATATATATGCAACATCATATGCATAATCTAAATATAAAACATTTGGCATGGCAATTTAAATCATAACTCATTCAATGCATTTTCTAGAAAAATATCAAGTATATAAGCATATACTGAAAACCAAAAGCCTACTCGCTGGTATGTCGAAGGGTCGTAGCCCCCGAGTCGTGATAGGAGCATATTTATGCACCTTAGTTAGCTAGTTCTTATGCATTTTCGTTATGTTTTCTTTGTTAAAGTAGTCTTTTAAGCTACTTTCATGTGTTTTCAGGTTTAAAGGACATATTACATGAAATGATGCAATTTGGAGCTTTTGGAGCAAAAAGTGAGCTTGGAATGAAAAGGACATGCTTGGAACACAAGGTTGGGATGAAATTGAAGAGTTGAAGATTTGAGGTTTCCTACTTGAAGTAGGAAAGCTAAGCCTAAAAGTTTCCATTTTGGGTTGATCTTTCCTAAACCGGAATGGCCTTGCGTTTGAGCAACATTAGAAGGTTCCGAAGCGTTGGAAGACACAAAGAAAGGTGTTAGAATATTTTCTCATCCTTGCCGTGGGTTAGGGCTTAATTTCTCTTGGTTTTGGGCTTTTTAGAAGCCCTATCCACATTCCCACTAACCAGCCGCACCTTTCCCCTCTAGAACACATATTTCCTTGCCTTGCAAGGCTTTCTAGAAGCCCTAACCCTAGCCCACTTAATTGCCGCACCCTAGGCCTTTTTCTCACCAAATTTCTGATTGTTTAACCTATTTTTCTGGTGGATTTGGGTTTCTAGAAACCCTAATCTGATTTGCTAGGGTTTTTAAGTGCCTATATATATATTTCTACACCTAGCCGCACACATCACCTCTCCACAATTCAGAAATTCATCCAACCCTATATTCCCATTCCTTGCCGCAGCCACCATCATCCTTATACCCTTAGCCGCCACTCCTCCATCCATTCCAGCCATTTCCCACACCTTGCCGCAACCCTTCTCCACAACCATACACCATTCTACACCTCCATACACCATCCATACACCTTGCCGCACCACCATACTATCCTAACTCCCTTCCAAACCCAAAATCACATCCAAAAATCCCCTAAACCCTCTATGCCGCAGCAAGGAGAAGAAGAAAGAGGAGCTTGACGTGCAGAATTCAAAGTGGAATTGTTGGGCGTTTTAGGTGTAATCTTTCTTATGTCTTCGATGTTTCAATTCAATAAACTTTGTGTTGTGAGTATGAGGAACTAAACCCCCTTAGTTGGGGGGTAATTCGAAACCATGTACATGCTTGCAATATGATTTGATTACATTCAATTGTTATTTCATGAGTTGTGGATTCAATTCGTTCATCTATTTGATTGATAACTTATTTGTGTATGTTGATTGAGAGTGCACGCTTAGTTTTCATGCATGAATATGATGCTAGATTATGAGGGAGTTTCACCTAATAGTTACAATCTTATAATCACAAGTAGTGAAGATCGCTTGAAAACGATCGTGTTGAATGAATTCTTGGCATAAGTTTCATGCAATTCATAGTAACAAATGCTTTGTCAATGCTTATGTTTTTCATAGAACGTAATGATTCTTGCTTGTATCTCTATTATGCAATTCATGTAGGGAACTTGTAGGGAATGTTTTGGGTTGTCGTATGCAATCATCCAACTTAATAACTTGTGGAAAAACTGAGGGTTAACTAGTGCAATTCACGGTTAATTTGGGGCGTTGAGTATTCATAATTCATTGGAAGAACAAGTGATAATCGTTTTGTTTGCAAGTGTGACATGTGTGGAGAAGAACCTCCTAACTAGCCTTTTATCCATCCTTTTATTCAAAAACGTTCTACAATCTGTTTAGTTTAAAGTTTCTGTTTTGTTTTCAATTTTCGTCCAAAACAAATCCCCCTTTATTTTGAAGTCTTAGATTAGTTAGAAAGTGTTTTGATTTGTGTTTCTAAGTGTTTTGATTCAAGTTTTCACTCAAATTCGTCCAAGTTCTTGTTAGGTTCTCAAAACTGCCCAGAAAGTGGTTTTTAGGCAGTTTTGAGTCATTAGGTTGCTGTTTTGAGTTTTAGGTTTGTTTAAGTGTTTTAACCTTTAGTTTTGCATTCTTTGAGTCTAGTTTAGTGGTTTAAACTTTGTTTTTGAGTTTTTAAGTCAATTTCCAAGTGTTTAGCAATCCCTCCTAATCCCCGGTCTAGAACGATCCCTACTTACATCTCTACTACAATTTGACAAAAGAGGGTTTAATTTGTGTGCTTATCTATTTCGCATCAAATTTTTGGCGCCGTTGCCGGGGATTAGCAATTTTGCTAATCCCTTGGATTGTTTTTGTTCCTTTTATTTCACTTTGTTTCTGACTTTGTGTAAGTTTCTGACCTAATTTTGTTTCTTGTTTCTTAGGTACTAATGTATGACTAGAAGCTCTCAAACGATTCGTGCGAACATCTTGGATTTTGACGACGATTTTGAGAGGAAGTTGAGAAGAGTTAGAAACCAGCAAGAACACCATCCACCAAATTCCAAATCTGACCTTGAAGAAAACGTACAAGAAGAGGAGGAGGAAGCCACGGCAGGGATATTTGAAGAAGTCCAAGGCATGGCAGTGGACAACCGTACACTCAAGGAGCTTTCCGCCTCAGGTTTGGATAATGCCGCACCCTTGCGCATTCAATACCCCATGGCTGCCCAAGGTAAGACGGACGAGTTTGAATTAAAGTCAAGTTTGCTTCATCATATTCCTAAATACCATGGCTTGTCCATGGAAGATCCTAACAAACATTTGAAAGAATTTGAAGTAGTTTGCTCTAGTATGACTCCCGTCAATGTTGACAGAAATATCTTGAAGATGAAGGCTTTTCCATTCTCTTTGATGGATAAAGCCAAGGATTGGTTATACGAGTTAGCTCCCGGCACTGTCACTTCTTGGGAGAGTATGAAGAGAGCGTACTTGGAGAAGTTCTTTCCAACTTCTCGCATCATCCTCCTACGCAAAAAGATAAGCGGAATTTAGCAAGAAGAAGGTGAGTCTTTTCCTACATATTATGAACAATTTAAATCACTTGTTGCTTCTTGTCCACAGCATCAGATGAAGGAGGAATTGCTCTTGTAATATTTCTACGAGGGCCTCCTACCTCTAGAACGTCAAATGCTTGATGCTTCGGCGGGGGGAGCATTGGTGGACAAAACACCCATGGCTGCCAAGGTCTTGATTGCTAATAGAGCGTTGAACGCTCAACAGTACGAGGGTGTAGGCCAAAGAGGACCCTCACGGCACCAAGTACATGAGGTAAGTTCAACTTCACAATTGGCTAATCTTACTTCTATTGTTTCACAGATGGCCGAGGGAATGAAGATGCAAGGACCTGTGGTATGTGGCGTATGTTCTATCCAAGGACATGTCTCCGAAAAATGTCCTCAACTCATCGAGAATGGCGGATGGGAGAGTGCGAATGCCATTGGGTTTCAAAGCCAAAATCAGTCAAGACATGATCCATACTCCAACACGTACAATCCGAGGTGGCGAGACCACCCAAATTTCAAGTGGAGGGATACCCAACAACCTCAAAACCAAGGAGGCTTTAGGCAACAACCCCCAGGGTTCTTTCCCAAAACCTACGGCCCACCCCAAAATCAAGCCCAATCCGGCCCAAGTGCCTCAGGTACGTCTCTTGACAATGATGCACTTCTTAAGATACTAACTAAGTTGTCTAATGGGCAGGAAGATCAAGCTAAGGCTATGCAAAACCAAGATAAAATGGTGGATCAACTTGAGAAACAAATTAGGCAGATTGCCGAGTTTGTAGGTAAGTTTCGAGATCCCGGACAACTTCCTAGTTCCACCATTCCAAATCCGAAGGGAGGTTTCGAAAGTGCAAAAGCAATCACCCTAAGAAGTGGTAAGGAGGTTGGGGCAGGTTCTTCATCAAAAACAGGTCATAACGAGGATGAAATTTTGCAAATGGAAGAGGAGGAATCAAGGTTGCCCACGGCAAAGGTGGTTCCACCTTTGCCGCAAGTCCCTAAGGCCCCAAATCTGCCCAATTTGTCCCACAAAGGTAAGAAGGTGTCAAATTCGGTTCATACTAATGTTTTCCCTTCAAATGTGCCTTTTCCTATTAGGTTCATGCAAACGAAGAAAGAAGAGGCAGAAAAGGATATCCTTGAAACCTTTAGGAAAGTTCAAGTTAATATACCTTTGTTAGATGCAATCAAGCAAGTTTCGAGGTATGCTAAGTTCTTGAAGGAGTTGTGTACCACTAGGAAGAGGATGTCAACTAAGGAAGTGGTAAAGGTAGGTGAGAATGTGTCCGCCATCTTGCAACGCAAACTACCTCCCAAATGCAAAGATCCAGGTAGCTTTACCATTCCTTGTGTCATTGGGAATACTAGATTTGAATCTGCCATGCTTGATTTAGGTGCTTCTATAAATGTTATGCCATATTCCATTTATGCATCTATGAACTTAGGAGCATTGAAAAATGATGGGGTAATAATACAATTGGCCGATAGATCTAACGCCTATCCAAAGGGAGTTTTGGAAGATGTGCTTGTGCAGGTTAATCATTTAGTCTTCCCGACGGATTTCTATGTCCTCGAAATGGATGAATCGGACCATGCTTCTTCACTACCCATTCTACTTGGAAGGCCATTCATGAAGACGGCCCGGACGAAGATCGACGTGTATAATGGAACTTTGTCCATGGAATTCGATGGGGAAGTTGTTAATTTTAATCTTTCTGATTCCATTAAATACCCCAGTGAGGACCATTCATGCTTTTCTATTGATATAATTGACTCTTTGGCGCAGGGATATCTCGACGATTTGAATGACGATGCGCTTGAAAAAGTCATTACACGAGGCATGGAATTCAAAACCAAGGGGGCAGATTATAGTGTAACCCACGGCATACATGGACTAGGCCATGCCGTGCCCCCTAGTGAGGATCTAATTGAAGTTGTGGCTGCCCTTGAGTCCTCACCTAAGCTTGATGGTAAGTATACTACCCGTGAGTCCATTCCCATTTCGACTAACAAATTACTTCCATCCATAATTCAGGCACCTATCCTTGAACTCAAGCCTTTGCCAAGCCATTTGAAGTACATTTTCTTAGGAGAAAATGAAACACTACCTGCCATCATTTCCTCCTCCCTCACGGCACAAGAGGAGGAGAAATTGCTTCGAGTTTTGAAGGAGTTCAAATCTGCCTTAGGTTGGACATTGGCCGACATCAAAGGTATAAGCCCTACGACTTGTATGCATCACATATTTCTTGAGGAGGGGGCCAAACCAACTCGAGAGGCTCAACGCCGTCTCAACCCTCCTATGATGGAAGTTGTGAAAAAGGAGATCATAAAGCTTCTAGATTGTGGGGTTATCTATCCAATCTCGGATAGTAGGTGGGTTTCGCCCGTTCAATGCGTACCAAAGAAATCCGGAGTGACGGTGGTAGCTAATGCCGAGAATGAGCTTGTCCCTCAACGTATTCAAACCGGTTGGAGGGTGTGCATTGACTATAGGAAGCTAAACACCACCACGAGGAAGGACCACTTCTCATTGCCGTTCATTGACCAAATGCTTGAGAGGTTAGCGGATTATGCTTTCTATTGTTTTCTTGACAGTTATTCTGGTTATAATCAAATTGTCATTTCACCCGAGGACCAAGAAAAAACCACTTTTACATGCCCGTTTGGTACATTTGCATATCGTCGCATGCCTTTTGGTTTATGTAATGCACCTGCTACATTTCAAAGATGCATGATGAGCATATTTTCTGATCACGTAGAAAAGATAATTGAAGTGTTTATGGATGATTTTAGCGTATTTGGTGATTCGTTTGATAGCTGCTTGCATAATCTAAGTTTGATCTTAAAACGTTGCGTTGAAACTAACCTTGTTCTTAATTGGGAAAAGTGTCATTTTATGGTTAAACAAGGCATCGTTTTAGGTCATATAATCTCTGAAAAGGGTATTGAGGTTGATAAGTCGAAAATAGATCTTGTACGTCACTTACCCTCTCCGACTTCGGTTAGAGAGGTTCGTTCGTTTCTTGGCCATGCAGGATTTTATCGTAGGTTTATCAAAGATTTCTCGAAGATAGCACAACCTCTTTGCCGACTCCTACAAAAAGAAGTGGCGTTTGAATTCACCAAGGAGTGCACAGCATCATTCAACCAACTCAAGGAGTTGTTGACCACGGCACCCATCATTGTTCCACCGGATTGGAGTCTACCTTTCGAGCTCATGTGTGATGCGTCCGACTATGCTTTAGGAGCTGTTTTAGGACAAAGAAAGGATAAGAGGCCGCATGTCATTTACTACGCCTCCCGGACGTTGAACGATGCACAATTGAACTACTCCACTACGGAAAAAGAACTCCTTGCCGTTGTCTTTGCTTTAGATAAATTTCGATCATATCTAATTGGAACTAAAGTAATTGTTTTCACTGATCATGCAGCTCTGAAGTACTTGCTCACCAAAAAGGAGGCCAAGCCACGGCTTATTCGATGGATATTGCTACTTCAAGAGTTCGACATAGAGATTCGGGACAAGAAGGGAAGTGAAAACGTGGTGGCTGACCACCTAAGCCGAATGGTGCATAATGAGGAGTCTTTGCCGATTTTGGAGACATTCCCCGATGAACAATTGCTGTCCATTAAGGTTAGTGCACCTTGGTATGCCGATATTGTTAATTTTTTGGTGTCAAAACGTATTCCAAGTGAGTTCACTAGGCACCAACGTGATAAACTTAGGCATGATGCACGGTTTTATGTGTAGGATGATCCGTACTTATGGAAATTTTGCCCCGATCAGATTATACGTCGTTGTGTGCACGATTCTGAATGTCATTCAATTTTGAGTTTTTGTCACACATATGCATGTGGAGGGCACTTTGGCACACAACGCACAGCCCTTAAGGTTTTACAATGTGGATTTTATTGGCCTAGTATTTTCAAAGATGCTAAAACTTTTTGCTTAACATGTGATAAATGCCAACGAATGGGTGGTATTAGTGCTAGGGACCAAATGCCGCAGGTTTCTATCCTAAATGTTGAAATTTTTGATGTTTGGGGTATTGATTTTATGGGTCCTTTTCCTTCTTCGTATGGTTTTACATATATTTTGCTTGCGGTTGATTATGTGTCGAAGTGGGTGGAAGCAAAGGCCACCCGAACTAATGATTCTAAAGTGGTTGCAGATTTTATTAGAACTAACATTTTTGCGAGGTTCGGAATGCCACGAGTGATCATTAGTGACGGAGGGTCACACTTTTGCAATCGGACCATTGAAGCGTTATTGAGGAAATACAGTGTCACCCATAAGGTTTCTACACCTTACCATCCTCAAACTAATGGGCAAGCCGAGGTTTCCAACCGTGAGATCAAGCAAATCTTAGAGAAGACCATTGGGCCAACGAGGAAGGATTGGAGTCTACGACTTGATGACGCACTTTGGGCGTATCGTACGGCGTACAAAACACCCATTGGGATGTCCCCCTTCCGACTTGTCTATGGCAAGGCGTGCCATCTTCCTGTTGAATTGGAGCACAAAGCACTTTGGGCCATCAAGAAGTTTAACATGAACCTCGAAGAAGCAGGAAGTCAAAGGAGATTGCAATTGAATGAGCTTGATGAGATACGGCACGAGGCGTACGATAATGCAAGCATTTACAAGCAAAAGACCAAAGCTTTCCATGACAACATGATCCGTGGGAAATCATTCTCAATTGGGCAGAAAATGCTATTGTTCAATTCCCGTTTACGTTTGTTTCCCGGTAAGTTACGTTCTAAGTAGATTGGACCTTTGTTATTACTAACATATCTTCTTATGGTGCCATCCAGATTCAAAGTCTCAAAATAGGTCATGAATTCCAAGTGAACGGACACCGTTTGAAGCCATATTATGAGAGCTTTGTTGAACAAACCGTGGATGATATTTCTTTGGGTGCCGTGGGCACAAATGGAGAATGAATGGGCTTTTCGTCCGGCTGTACGACGTAAAAGAAAGCGCTACTTGGGAGGCAACCCATGCAATTCAACAAAGGAAGACCAAGGAATTACTCCAATTCCAGATTTGCGTTCCTAAACTCTTCACTTTGTTGTTTATTTCGAATCTGCCTCTTTAGTTGTTTTAGTTGCTGTTTGTGTGTTTCTTTTTGTTTAGTGTGATTTTATGCTTGAAACATTGAGGACAATGTTTGATTTAAGTGTGGGGGGGGGGGGTAACTAAGTGTTTTAGATGCAAATTCATGGGATTTTATCACCCTTAACTTGGAGACTTGTTCCTTGCTGTTTTTAAGTGTTTTTGAGCAGTTTTGATGTGTTTTAGTGTGTTTTGATGCAAAAATCCGAAAATCACATAAAAATTTGAAAAAATTGTTTTAAAAAACCCAAAAAGAGTTGTTTTTGTGTGTTTGTTTGTGTCTTAGGGTACCTTCCAACACAATGATGAGGATTCGGTTTGTAATTACATGGCTGTTAAAGAGAGTGATTAACATGGATGAAAGTTTGATTTACTCTTTGTTATGCTTAGTTGTGGTTATAACTTATGAATTCACATGCAATCATAAAAGAAAAAAATCAGTTTTTGTAACATGCTTGAAGGAAGGAACTTAAACTAACGCTACAACCGTGTGAGACTTGAGCCTAAACGTTTATTTGGAGAGTTAAAATCTGTGCATTCTTTGTTTTCTAAAGTCGTTGCATGATCTCATTATTCTTTGCTTGGTTGCTACTTAGAAGGCGTTTCATCATTTAGTTCCAAATGCTAGAACTAATGCCCATTTCATTCAAAGCATGTTATTGATTTGCATAACACACATTCAAGATGAAGTTGTGTAGTGACCACCACCTTAGCCAAAAAGCCGTGTGCCCTATGTCATTATGTTTTGTAGGTTTTTAACCCCATTGAGCCTTGTTAGCCTTCGTTATTTGTTAACCCATGTTCTCCTCACCTAGCCTAGATTAGGACCATCCATACCTTGTTCTTAAAGCATAGTAAAGCATGATTCAAATTGAATTCCTTTTGATTTATGTTGGCAGAAAACAAGTGTGGGGGAAGTATTTCTTTTGTGATTTTGTGTGCCATAGGCACGTGTGGAAAGAAAAAAAAGAAAAAAGAAAAAAAATTCGTGGAAAAAGAAAAAAATGAAGAAAAAATATGAGAAGTATGAAAAAAAGAGTTGAAAAGTTGATACAAAGACTTCCAAAGTATTGTTTGTTGAAGTAAGGGTCCAAAACAATGAATTTGACCCTAAGGAGTTGTTTAAGTCTCCCCCTTGTGTGATAAAGTTAATGTCTGCAATCTAAGTGAATTCTAAGTCTCAATTTCATTGCTTTGCTTACTATCGCTTGAAGAACGGTTCTTTTCCTTATCCCTTCCTTGTTAACCAATACCCCGAGCCCCATTACAACCCTTAACTTCTATCTTGAGTGTTATGTGTTTCAATTTGTGGAGTTTGATTTTGGTATGAGCATATGGTGTCACTGGTTCTCGCATCTAAGTAGTAGCATTCCATTCATGAGATCATATCTAAACATGCTTCTTAACTCTAGAAATTGCGTTCTTTGTGATACATATATGTGAGCATTCGTTGTCATATCTACATCAATCTTCTCACATATGACTAGTGTAGGGTGTGGAGTTAGAAAATCTGAGTGAAAATAGAGTGTATATCTTGTAAGGAATTGAGGGAATTCTCTAAGGCATGTTACTACATTCAAAGCATTGTTTTAATTGATTACTTGTGAACTAGTGAGTAGTGGCTTTAATTAAGTATGTGCTTGTGTAAAGATGACTGAAATCTGTGGGGATAACAATCTTTAACATGTCATATGCATTGGAAATCCCTGAGGCAAACGTTGGAAGGTTTAGGTTTTGTTTTGGTTAGTTTGTTTCGTTTTGTTTTCTTTCTTTTGTTTGTTTTGCTCGAGGACTAGCAAAAGCTAAGTGTGGGGGAATTTGATAGGAGCATATTTATGCGCCTTAGTTAGCTAGTTCTTATGCATTTTCGTTATGTTTTCTTTGTTAAAGTAGTCTTTTAAGCTACTTTCATGTGTTTTCAGGTTTAAAGGACATATTACATGAAATGATGCAATTTGGAGCTTTTGGAGCAAAAAGTGAGCTTGGAATGAAAAGGACATGCTTGGAACACAAGGTTGGGATGAAATTGAAGAGTTGAAGATTTGAGGTTTCCTACTTGAAGTAGGAAAGCTAAGCCTAAAAGTTTCCATTTTGGGTTGATCTTTCCTAAACCGGAATGGCCTTGCGTTTGAGCAACATTAGAAGGTTCCGAAGCGTTGGAAGACACAAAGAAAGGTGTTAGAATATTTTCTCATCCTTGCCGTGGGTTAGGGCTTAATTTCTCTTGGTTTTGGGCTTTTTAGAAGCCCTATCCACATTCCCACTAACCAGCCGCACCTTTCCCCTTCTAGAACACATATTTCCTTGCCTTGCAAGGCTTTCTAGAAGCCCTAACCCTAGCCCACTTAATTGCCGCACCCTAGGCCCTTTTCTCACCAAATTTCTGATTGTTTAACCTATTTTTCTGGTGGATTTGGGTTTCTAGAAACCCTAATCTGATTTGCTAGGGTTTTTAAGTGCCTATA
The DNA here is from genome assembly GCF_042453785.1 of Malus domestica. NCBI lineage: Eukaryota > Viridiplantae > Streptophyta > Magnoliopsida > Rosales > Rosaceae > Malus > Malus domestica. The sequence goes on from NC_091670.1 coordinate 14,598,205, forward strand.
TATATATTTCTACACCTAGCCGCACACATCACCTCTCCACAATTCAGAAATTCATCCAACCCTATATTCCCATTCCTTGCCGCAGCCACCATCATCCTTATACCCTTAGCCGCCACTCCTCCATCCATTCCAGCCATTTCCCACACCTTGCCGCAACCCTTCTCCACAACCATACACCATTCTACACCTCCATACACCATCCATACACCTTGCCGCACCACCATACTATCCTAACTCCCTTCCAAACCCAAAATCACATCCAAAAATCCCCTAAACGCTCTGTACCGCAGCAAGGAGAAGAAGAAAGAGGAGCTTGACGTGCAGAATTCAAAGTGGAATTGTTGGGCGTTTTAGGTGTAATCTTTCTTATGTCTTCGATGTTTCAATTCAATAAACTTTGTGTTGTGAGTATGAGGAACTAAACCCCCTTAGTTGGGGGGTAATTCGAAACCATGTACATGCTTGCAATATGATTTGATTACATTCAGTTGTTATTTCATGAGTTGTGGATTCAATTCGTTCATCTATTTGATTGATAACTTATTTGTGTATGTTGATTGAGAGTGCACGTTTAGTTTTCATGCATGAATATGATGCTAGATTATGAGGGAGTTTCACCTAATAGTTACAATCTTATAATCACAAGTAGTGAAGATCGCTTGAAAACGATCGTGTTGAATGAATTCTTGGCATAAGTTTCATGCAATTCATAGTAACAAATGCTTCGTCAATGCTTATGTTTTTCATAGAACGTAATGATTCTTGCTTGTATCTCTATTATGCAATTCATGTAGGGAACTTGTAGGGAATGTTTTGGGTTGTCGTATGCAATCATCCAACTTAATAACTTGTGGAAAAACTGAGGGTTAACTAGTGCAATTCACGGTTAATTTGGGGCGTTGAGTATTCATAATTCATTGGAAGAACAACTGATAATCGTTTTGTTTGCAAGTGTGACATGTGTGGAAAAGAACCTCCTAACTAGCCTTTTATCCATCCTTTTATTCAAAAACGTTCTACAATCTGTTTAGTTTAAAGTTTCTGTTTTGTTTTCAATTTTCGTCCAAAACAAATCCCCCTTTATTTTGAAGTCTTAGATTAGTTAGAAAGTGTTTTGATTTGTGTTTCTAAGTGTTTTGATTCAAGTTTTCACTCAAATTCGTCCAAGTTCTTGTTAGGTTCTCAAAACTGCCCAGAAAGTGGTTTTTAGGCAGTTTTGAGTCATTAGGTTGCTGTTTTGAGTTTTAGGTTTGTTTAAGTGTTTTAACCTTTAGTTTTGCATTCTTTGAGTCTAGTTTAGTGGTTTAAACTTTGTTTTTGAGTTTTTAAGTCAATTTCCAAGTGTTTAGCAATCCCTCCTAATCCCCGGTCTAGAACGATCCCTACTTACATCTCTACTACAATTTGACAAAAGAGGGTTTAATTTGTGTGCTTATCTATTTCGCATCAAGTCGCCCTTGACTATGCTCGTCCTCGGGATAAGTCTCCCCTATATGCAAAACAACTATAAAAACGTTAATTTAAAGCACATAACCAATACTAGTTAATAACTTCTCATACATTGCTCAAATGGGATGTTTGAATATATCAACGTGATCTACACAACCTCACGAACATCCCCTGAACCCTGTTAGGAATATTCCATTAAAAAGTAATAGGAACCGTTAATTCTACCTGACGGCGTCAGAATATTCTGTCAACTTTGACGGAATATTCTATCACCTAATTTGGGACCTAAAATCCATGGAAATTTGCCAGAGAACCTTCGATAATCTGGCCAAACTTCAAATGCATCGATCTTGACTTCCTGACGTCCAAATCATGCTATTTTTCTTTCTCCGAGCTTCATGGAGAGGTCCTTAAGCTCCCTATAAGCTTGAAATCTCCCAAAAACTCCATATTCACGTATGCATGAACAGTACCTCCATTCGGGCTTCTTGGTTCTCATGATCCCGAAGCTTTCACGTCCTAAAAATGGTATGGATGGGTTCGTGACGATGAGATGAAGATGATGACGGTGCCTACAAGCTCTATCCACATCTGAAAGAGGGTTCGAGATTTGTTCGTACACTTGTACGGACGTTGCAGAAAAATCGAAAGGCAGATGAAAGAGAGTGCACGGGAGAAAAGTTGGATAAGTATGTGTGGATGTGTTGGTCCTACTTGGTCTTCCAATACACAAAACAACTCTTTTAAGTCCTAAGTGTTCCAAAAGCTTAGGAAAATCTTTGAATTGGTCCAAATAAAACTTCACCCACATAACCACACAAAAGGTCCAAGGGTAAATAAGTAATCTCACGCCGTCGAGAATAGATATTTTGGGACGGGCTGTGACAAATTATCCCTAATTGATTTAAATTGGGATTACTTACTTGATTGGAGTCAATCTTCAATTGGGGAATGTATTAAAGATAGGATTTGGGTAATTAATCTTTATCTTTAATGCTTTGACTTTTCCTTGCCAAAGGCAGGTGAGCTATGGGCAATTGTATTCAGCTGTTAAGACCTTCACGGTTGTGAGATACGAGTGAGAGTATCTAAGGAGTTTGCCCATTTATTGAGGGCAATCTTGTCTTTCTTGAGAAAAAGTCCACGTGTCACCTCTAAAATTTTTGGGATTATTTTAGGCTCCACAAATGCGCCTACACTTACTGGGTTGCACGTAAAAAAAGGCAGTAGGTGTAGAAATCCCAAGCTGCATGGGCTTGTAGAATTATTTCCCAATTTGAACTTGATTTGGAGATAGACTTCTTCTAGGATAAGGAAACCAATTGCCCCCAATACATATTTAATTCTGCCTTAAGGAGGGGATTAAATAAATTTGGAGAACAATCATCATTCCAACAAGGAAGAGAGAAGAAGCCAGAGGAAATTTTTTTTCCTTCCCCTAGCTTTCTTCTTCTCTTGCCCTTGCAAAGAGTCGTCTCTCGTTGTTGTTCTTCTTCTCCGTGCTGTACCAAGGCGAGAAAAAATTTGAATTTTCTTCTTCTTGATTTTTTGGGAGTTTTGGGGCTTGAAAAATTGGCTCGGCGGGGGCCAAGGACGTTTGAAACAATTGACAAAGGTCGCACGGGGACACGGGGGTCAGCTAGCATGGGCTAGGTGCTTGGCTTAGCTCGGGTCGAGGTGACAGGTATGCCGAGCGCGGGGAGGCCAGCTTGAGCTAGGTCTTTATGGCTGTTGGGCACAGGCCCGTGCATGTGAGATGAGAGAGAGTAGGAGAGACCAGTGTAGGCCTGCTTTCGGGTCCTGGTGGCTTGGGCCGAGAGGCCTAGGCCTTACTGGAGCACGTTGGGTGCGAAGAAGAAAAAAGGAAGGAGGCTAGGGTCTCATCCCTTTCTGGGCTGCACGGCATAGGCTGTATGCATAAAGGACAAGAGGCCTTTAGGCCATGTTGCGTGAGAGAGAAAGTTGGGCCTTTGTGGCCTGGCTGAGGTGGCGAGCTAGGCCATGGGGCCAGGCACTTGCGTTGGGCTCTACGGTCTTATTTATTTATTGATAGGAGCATATTTATGCGCCTTAGTTTAGCTTGTTCTTGTGCATTTATAGTGTTTTTGCTTAGTAAAGTAGTCTTTTAAGCTAGTTTTATGTGTTTTCAGGTTCTAAGGGAAAAATATGAAAAAGGATGCATTTTGGAGCCTTTTGGAGCAAATTAGAGCTTGGAATGGACACCATATACTTGGAGCCAAGAGGATGGACGAAATTGAAGATTTGAAGATGATGTTTCCTACTTGAACAAGGTTTCCTAGTCGAAGTAGGAAAGCGCCTAAGTGAAGATGGAATCCTAGTTGAATTAGGATTCCTAGTCAAAATGGGTTTCCTAGTTGCATTAGGATTCCTTGAAGATGAAGATTCCTACTTGATGTAGGAAAGTCAAAATCCAAATGGTCTCAAGTGAAGCAACAAAGAAGTTTTCCAAGTCCAAGAAGGAAAAGGAGTCCAAGATGAAGAAGGAATGACAAAAACAAGGTTTCCTAATCCTAATAGGCAAAGTTTCCAAGTGCAATGAGGAATCCTTATCCATTTAGGGAACCTTATCCATTTAGGATACCTCATCCTTGTTCTAGAAACCTTATCCATCCTTGCCGTGAGTTTTCCTTGCATTAGAGGGTTTCTAGAAGCCCTAATCTGCCCTATCCTCTAGTGCCGCACCCTAGGCCTTCTAGAAAACTGATTTCCTTGCCTTGCAAGGCCATCTAGAAGCCTTATCCCTCTAATCCATTCCTGCCGCACCTAGGAGGACCTTTCCTACCCAAAATCTGATTGTTTTAAGCCCTTTCCTGATGGGATTTAATCCTCCAAGTCCTAATCTGATTTGATAGACTTTTAGGACCCTATAAATACATGGTGCCGCACCCATTCATTCACACCACCTCTCATACACATTCATTCATTCCACAAATTCAGAAATTTGTCCAAACACCTCTCCACACCTTTGCCGCACCATCCCCATCCCCTAAACACTACTACATCCATCCATAACCATGCATCCATACACCTAAGGTCCTAAACTAGTCCCTAGACCCTTTGCCGCACCAAGGAGGAGGAGAAGGAAGCTCGGAAGTTCATGCAATTCAAGTTCGCGTCGCTGGAATTTCTAGGTGTTTCTTTTCCTTTGATTTCAATGTTTAAATTCAATTCTCTTTGTTTTGTGCGTATGAGGAACTAAACCCCCCATTGGCTAGGGGGGGATTCGAAATACATGTTTATGCTTGCGAGGTGATTTGATTACTTCTAATTGCGTTTCATAAGTTGTGAATTCAATTTACTTATCTATGTGAATTACATTGATTTGTGTGTGTTGGTTGAGAGTGCACGCTTAATTATCATGCATAAATTGAATGCTAGGATATAAGGAAATTTCACCTAATCGTTATGGACTTATATTCACAAGTAGTAAAGGTTGATGACCTCAATCGCGTTAAGTAAATTCTTGGCATAAGTTTCATGCAATCATAGTAACAAGTGCTTCGTCAATGCTTATGGTTTTCATAGAACTTAATGATTCTTGCTTGTATCTCTATTATGCAATCATGTAGGGGACTTGTGGGGAATGTTTTGGGTTGTCGTATGCAATCATCCAATTCAATAACGTTAGGAAAATCTGAAGGTTAATTTAAGCGGACCTAATTAACTTAGGGCATTGAGAATTCATGGTTTATTGAAAAGCAATTGGAAATCGTTTTGTATGCAAGTATAACATGTGTGGAGATGAACCCCTTAGCTAGCCTTCCATTCACCAATTTAAATCAAATTCGTTTTTTTTAATCTGTTCTAATTTACAAAGTTTGTTTTGTTTTAAATTCGTCCAAAACCAATCCCCCTTTGTTTTAAAGTGTCAAATTAGTTAGTAAGTGTTTTACTTTGTGTTTTTAAGTGTTTTGATTCAAGTTAAAACCCAAATTCGTCCAATTTGGTGCTTAGTGTCCAAAACTGCCCAGGTTGTGTTTTTAAGGCAGTTTTGAGTGTTTTGGTGCTGTTTTGAGTCTTTTGGTTTGTTTTGGTGTTTTAAAGTTTAGTTTTGCATTCTTTGAGTCTATTTTAGTGTTTTAAACTTGTTTTTACGTTTTTGAGTCAATTCCAAGTGATTTTGCAATCCCTCCTAATCCCCGGTCTAGAACGATCCCTACTTACATACATTGCTACAATTGATAAAAAGAGGGTTTAATTTGAGTGCTTATATATTTCACACCATTTATTTATTTTTGTTTCTCGTATCGCGAGCTGCTTTCTAAATATTTTTCTTCGTACTTTTTACCGAGATTTTGAGATGTCTTCCTTCGATCACAAAAGTGAGGAATATCCTCCACCTTTGTATCGACAAGGTGGTTCTTCCTGCAAGATAGGCTAATTCAAGGCTGCACATGTCAAGATTAATCCTGATGAGCTGTTTCAAGATTTTCTTGAGACGTACAAGCATGCGATTCCGTCAGGGGTTCACGTTAAGCGGGTGAAGGATGATAGTGGCCATGAACCGTGCGGCGAGGGTGCCTCTACTAGGAAGAGGGCTATCAAATTTCATTTGTATTACTTCATGTTGGGATTTACTTTTCCCATGTCGTGACTTTTCCATGAGGTGATCTGCTCTATGAAATTCGTGCTTGCTCAGTGCTCCCCGAATGCAGTTCATGTGATGGTGGGGTTTTCGAAATCTTGCCATAAATTGAAGTCTTGCCATAAGCTACTTGATGGTTCCTACAAAGGTGATTATGAGTGGGTGAGAGATACCTTGAAGACTGATGTGAAAATTGACTTGACACACAAATTAAACCCTATGGATGACAATTGTAGTATATGAGCAAATAGGGATTGTTCTAAACCGGGGATTAACTAGGGATGCTAATCAATGTGAAACTGACTCAAGAACATAAAAACATAATGTAGAACACTAAACTAGACTCAATTAATGCAAAACTAGAGTTGAAAACACTTAAATCAACCAAAAACTCAAAACAGCAACTAAAAGACTCAAAACTGCCTTAAAACCACTTTCTGGGCAGTTTTGAGTACCTAACACTAATTTGGACGAAATTGGACTAAAACTTGACTCAAGACACTTAAAAACACAACTAAATTGATTTCTAACTAATCTAACACTTTAAAATAAATGGGGGATTGATTTTGACGAACTTAAAACTTTAAAACTTAAACTTTGATAACAAACTTAAAGCAAAACAGATTGTGAAGAAATAGAATGATGAGAAACTAGTTAGAGGGTTCCTTATCCGCACATGAACATATGCATACAACTCGATCTCCAATTACTCTTTCAACAAACCATGAATGACAATGCCCCAAATTAACTAGATTGCACCAATTAATTATCAGATTTCCCTAGATTCATTGAATTGAATGGAATACGCATTACAACCAAATTATTCTTATCAAGGACCCTAACTATGGAATACGCATGATAGAGACACATATCAAAGATCATTAAGTTCAATGGAAATCATAAGCATTGACGAGGCATTCATAACTATGGGATACGCATGTTACTCTTGCCTAGGATTTACTTAACGCAATCGTGACTAGCGACTTTTACTACTTATGAATATAAGTTAATAACGATTAGGTGAAATTCCCTTATACTCTAGCATCAAGTTTAGGCATGCAAATTAAGTGTCGACCCTCAACCCACATACATAAACAAGTTATCAATCAAATAGATAAGTAAACCACATTCACGATTTATGAAATCATAATTGGAAGAAATCAAGTCATATAAAACATATGATCATGGCTTCAAATTCGCCTCTAACTAAAAGGAAATTAGTTCCACATGTCTAACATAATTGAAAAGCAATTTAAATTAAACATGAAAACAGAAACAAGAGAAGAAAAAACTCTTAAAACTCCCAAAGATGCAGATGGCTTGCGCACAAGGCCCTCATTCATCAACGGAATGCACGACAAGGCTCTCCTTCTTCTCCAAAAGGTGCGGCAGAGATGTGTATGGATGTAGGATGGGGTTTTGTGATGTAGAATGGTGATTAGGGTTGCAGCAAGGTGTGTTTGAATGGTGTGAAGGGGTGGTGATGGTGGTGGAAAGGTGCGGCTATGGTGGATGAATGGTTATTTGAATGGAAGGTTGCGGCAAGGTTGAATTTGGGCAGAAAGTTGGGAGTTTGGGGATGGAAGGCTGCGGCAAGAACTAGAACTAGGGTTTTGGCGTGTAGAATGAATATGGGAGGTGATAGATTCGGCCAAGAGGTTTAAAAGAGTATATATAGGCACTTAAAAACCCTAGCAATCAGATTAGGGTTTCTAGAAACCCAAATCCACCAGAAAATAGGTTAAAACAATCAGAATTTGCAAGGGAAAAGGCCTAGGGTTCGGCTGGTTTAGTGGGCTAGGGTTTAGGCTTCTAGAATGCCTTACAAGGCAAGGAAATCAGATATTTAAAACTCTAGGTGCGGCAAATTAGTGGGCTAGGGTTAGGGTTTGTAGATAGGGCTTCTAGAAAGCCCAAAACCAAGAATAGAAACTCTCGAAAACGGAAACCTCCAAGAATAGAAACTTCCAACTTTAGAAACTTTGGTTTCTAATTCTGAATTCTTTGTTCTTCACATTCATTTCTTCATTTCTTAAGCTCCTTTGCCCTTCAAACTCGTCCATTCCTTGTGCTCCAAGCATGTACTTTCCAATCTAAGCTCCATTTTGCTCCAAAAGGCTCCAATTTGCATCCTTTTATGTCATATGCCCTTTAAGCCTGAAAACACATGAAAGTAGCTCAAAAGACTACTTTAACGACGAAAACATAACGAAAATGCATAAGAACTAGCTAACTAAGGCTCATAAATATGCTCCTATCAAATTCCCCCACACTTAGCTTTTGCTAGTCCTCGAGCAAAACAAAGAAACAAAAGAAAAACAAAACGAAACAAAACAACCAAAAATAACCTAAACCTTCCAACGTTTGCCTCAGGGATTTCCAATGCACATGACATATTAAAAATCATCATTCCACAGATTTTAGCCATCTTTACACTTAAGCACATACTTAATTATAGTTACCACGTACTAGTTCGCATTTAACCAAGTAAAACATGATTTTGAATGTAGTAACATGCCTTAGAGAATTTGCTCAAATCCTCACTAGATATGCACTCAATTTTCACACAGATTTTCTGACTACACACCCTATACTAGTTATATGTGAGAAGATTGATGTAAATATGAAAACGAATGCTCACATATGTTATAACAAGGAAAGCTTTTTCTGAATTTAATAAGCATGTATATGATCTCATGAAAGGAATGCTACTACTTAGACGCGAGAACCAGTGACACCATATGCTCATACCCATCCCAACCTCCACAAATTGAAATACACAACACTCAAGATAGAAGTTAAGGGTTGTAACGGGGCTTGGGGTATTGGCTAACAAAGAAAGGTGAAGGGTAAACAAACGTTCTTAAAACAATAGTAAGCAAAGCAATGAAATTGACACTTAGAATTCACTTTTGAATGCAAAAAACAACTTTTAAACTCAAAGGGGAAATTCATGCAACACTGAGGGTCAAATTCAATGTTTTGGACCCTTTCTTCAACAACCAACACCTTAGAGCTCATTTTCATGCTCTTTCAACTCTTTTTCACACTTTTCACAATTTTTTTTTTTTTTCTTTCTTCTTTTTCTTTTCTACCCCATGCCTCATTTAAGACTTTGGCACACAATACACCAGGCTCACTTTCCCCCACACTTGTTTTCTGCACACCCTTGATCAAAAGGAATTCATTTTAAGTCATGCTTACTATGCTTCAAGAACAAGGGTATGGATGGTCCTAATCTAGGCTAGGTAAGGATAATGTGGGTTAACAAACAATATAGGCTAAACAAGGCTCAACGGGTTTAAACCTACAAAAACAAATGTATGGAATGAAGGCTTTTTGGCTATGGTGGTAACTACTAAACAACTTTATCTTGAATATGTGTTATGCAATTCAATAACATGTTTTGAATGAAATTGGCATGAGTTCTAGCATTTGGAACTAAATGATGAAACGCCTTCTAAGTAGTAACCAAGCAAAGAATAATGAGATCATGCAACGACTTTAGAAAACAAGAATGCACAGATTTTAACTCTCCAAATAAAGTTTTAGGCTCAAGTCTCTCAGGGTTGTAGCTTTAGTTTGAGTTTCTTCCTCAAGCATGTCACAAAAACTGATTTTTTTCCTTTTTGATTACATGTGAATTCATAAGTTATAACTACAACTAAGCATAAACCAAGAGTAAATCAAACTTCCATCCATGTTTATAACTCTCTTCAATAGTCATGCAATTAAAAACCGAATCCTCATCATTGTGTTGGAAGGTACCCTAAGACACAAACAAACACACAAAAACAACTTAAAAACGACTCTTTTTGGGTTTTTTTAAAACAAATTTTCAAATTTTTATGGGATTTTCGGATTTTTGAATCAAAACACATTAAAACACACCAAAACAGCCTAAAAACACCTAAAAACAGCAAGAAACAACATTGGAAATTATGAGTGAGAAAACCCTACGAATTTGCATCAAAACACTTTGGTTACCCCCCCACACTTAAACCAAACATTGTCCTCAATGTTTCAAGCATAGACTCACACAAAAACACATAAACAAACAAACCAACACTAACAAACTAAACATGGCAGAAACGAAAGAAACAACAAAGATAAGGGTTTAGAAACGCAAATCTGGAATTGGAGTGCTCTCTAGGTCTTCCTTTGTCAAATGCATGGGTTGCCTCCCACAAAGCGCTTGCTTTAACGTCTTCCAGCCGGACGGTACCTCCATTTAAGCTTAACTAGGTTCCATGGCATGGAGGGGTACATCCTTCATGACATGCTCCTTGAAATACTCATGCATTGGGTCTATGTATGGCAGTGGATAATGATGGTCCCAGATTGTGGCATAAATAGAGTATGGCATAACATTAATCGAAGCCCCTAAGTCTAACATGCATTGTTCAAACTTAGTCTTGCCAATAACGCACGGAATTGTAAAACTACCCGGATCTTTGCATTTAGGGGGTAATTTCCTTTGTAACATGGCAGAAACATTCTCACTTACTTGGACCACCTCTTTGTTCGAAATCCTTCTCCTTGATGTACAAAGTTCTTTTAAAAACTTAGCATACCTCGGGACTTGCTTAATTGCATCAAGGAGCGGAATATTGACTTGAACTTTTCGAAAGGTCTCTAGAATGTCTTTCTCGGCTTCTTCCTTCTTTGATTGCCTAAACCTGCCAGGAAAGGGCACATTTAGTGGAATGGAACTAGAAAAAGTCGAATTTGGACTTACCTTGGTGGTTTGGGACGGCTTAGGAGGGCTGGATGGTGGCGGCAAGGATTGTTCATCCTTGGCCGTGAGTTTTGGTCCCTGTGCTTCCTCTTGTAGCAACTTTTCATCCTCATCGTGACTTGATTTGGATGATTTTGGTTCGGCTCCAATCTGTGTACCACTTCTCAACATGATTGCATTGACGGTTTCAAAGCCTCCTTTAGGATTCATAATAGTTGAACTAGGCAATTTGCCTTGTTCTCTAATCTGCCCCATGAATTCCGCTATTTGCCCCACTTGCTTTTCCAAGTTATCCACCCTTTTGTCTTGGATTTGCCTCTCTTTGTTTTGATTTTGTACTTCCTGCGTCAAAGTAGTAAGTAACTTAACAATCTGATCATTATCCAAAGACATACCTGAGTTTGTTGGGGCAGATTGCAATTGGGTTTGATTGGGGACGAATGGCTTTGTATAAAAGCCCGGTGGTTGCTGCTTAAATCCTCCTTGTTGTTGGGGTTGTTGAGGATCCCTCTACTTGAAATTTGGATGGTCCCTCCACCTTGGATTGTAGGTGTTTGAGTATGGATCATGGCGTGGTTGATTTTGGCTCCCAAAACCCACGGCATTGGCAGATTCCCAACCCCCATTCTCAATCAATTGAGGGCATTGATCGTTGGCATGTCCTTGCATAGAGCACACACCACACACACTTGGTCCATGAATCTTCATTCCCTCGGCCAACTGAGAAACAATAGAAGTAAGGTTAGCTAATTGGGATTGAATTTCGGGCATAGAACTTACCTCATTCACTTGTGGCCATGGGGGGTCTCTTTGTCCAACACCTTCGTATTGTTGTGCATTATGTGCTCGGTTGGCAATTAGAACTTTTGCAGCCCCCGGAGTTTTATCCACCAACGCACCTCCCGCCGAGGCATCAAGCATTTGGCGTTCCATGGGAAGGAGTCCTTCGTAGAAGTATTGAATGAGTAGCTCCTCCTTCATTTGATGCTGTGGACAAGAAGCAACAAGTGATTTAAAACGTTCATAATAAGAAGGAAACGATTCACCTTGATTTTGTTGGATGCCACTAATCCGTTTCCTCAAGAGAATGACTCTTGAAGTTGGGAAAAACTTCTCCAAAAAAGCTCTTTTCATACTATCCCAAGATGTAACCGTTCCGGGTGCTAACTCGTAAAGCCAATCCTTCGCCTTTTCCAAAAGTGAGAATGGAAAAGCCTTCATCATCAGAATGTTCCCGTCGACATTTATGGGTGTCATGCTCGAACAAACAACCTCGAACTCCTTGAGATGCTTGTTGGGATCTTCCATGGAAAGCCCATGGTATTTCGGAATGTGGTGCAACAAGCTTGACTTCAACTCGAATTCATCGGTCTTGCCTTGGGCAGCCGCGGGGTATTGAATGCATAATGGTGCGGCATTGGTCAACCCCGAGGCCGAAAGTTCTTTAATGGTCCGATTGTCCGCTGCCATAACTTCTTCTTCCACTTCTTCAAACTCAGATTCGGCCTCTGAACTTGAACTAGGTTCACTAGGTTCGGGATGCCTCCTCTTTCTTCTCAAATCACGTTCAAAATCGTCGTTGAAATCCAAGATGTGTGCATGCATAGTTTGAGGAACTAAACCCCCCCTTGGCTAGGGGGGGATTCGAAATACATGTTTATGCTTGCGATGTGATTTGATTACTTCTAATTGCGTTTCATAAGTTGTGAATTCAATTTACTTATCTATGTGAATTACATTGATTTGTGTGTGTTGGTTGAGAGTGCACGCTTAATTATCATGCATAAATTGAATGCTAGGATATAAGGAAATTTCACCTAATCGTTATGGACTTATATTCACAAGTAGTAAAGGTTGATGATCTCAATCGCGTTAAGTAAATTCTTGGCATAAGTTTCATGCAATCATAGTAACAAGTGCTTCGTCAATGCTTATGGTTTTCATAGAACTTAATGATTCTTGCTTGTATCTCTATTATGCAATCATGTAGGGGACTTGTGGGGAATGTTTTGGGTTGTCGTATGCAATCATCCAATTCAATAACGTTAGGAAAATCTGAAGGTTAATTTAAGCGGACCTAATTAACTTAGGGCATTGAGAATTCATGGTTTATTGAAAAGCAATTGGAAATCATTTTGTATGCAAGTATAACATGTGTGGAGATGAACCCCTTAGCTAGCCTTCCATTCACCCATTTAAATCAAATTCGTTTTTTTTAATCTGTTCTAATTTACAAAGTTTGTTTTGTTTTAAATTCGTCCAAAACCAATCCCCCTTTGTTTTAAAGTGTCAAATTAGTTAGTAAGTGTTTTACTTTGTGTTTTTAAGTGTTTTGATTCAAGTTAAAACCCAAATTCGTCCAATTTGGTGCTTAGTGTCCAAAACTGCCCAGATTGTGTTTTTAAGGCAGTTTTGAGTGTTTTGGTGCTGTTTTGAGTCTTTTGGTTTGTTTTGGTGTTTTAAAGTTTAGTTTTGCATTCTTTGAGTCTATTTTAGTGTTTTAAACTTGTTTTTACGTTTTTGAGTCAATTCCAAGTGATTTTGCAATCCCTCCTAATCCCCGGTCTAGAACGATCCCTACTTACATACATTGCTACAATTGATAAAAAGAGGGTTTAATTTGAGTGCTTATATATTTCACACCATTTATTTATTTTTGTTTCTCGTATCGCGAGCTGCTTTCTAAATATTTTTCTTCGTACTTTTTACCGAGATTTTGAGATGTCTTCCTTCGATCACAAAAGTGAGGAATATCCTCCACCTTTGTATCGACAAGGTGGTTCTTCCTGCAAGATAGGCTAATTCAAGGCTGCACATGTCAAGATTAATCCTGATGAGCTGTTTCAGGATTTTCTTGAGACGTACAAGCATGCGATTCCGTCAGGGGTTCACGTTAAGCGGGTGAAGGATGATAGTGGCCATGAACCGTGCGGCGAGGGTGCCTCTACTAGGAAGAGGGCTATCAAATTTCATTTGTATTACTTCATGTTGGGATTTACTTTTCCCATGTCGTGACTTTTCCATGAGGTGATCTGCTCTATGAAATTCGTGCTTGCTCAGTGCTCCCCGAATGCAGTTCATGTGATGGTGGGGTTTTCGAAATCTTGCCATAAATTGAAGTCTTGCCATAAGCTACTTGATGGTTCCTACAAAGGTGATTATGAGTGGGTGAGAGATACCTTGAAGACAAGTGGAAAGTGAGAGTATGACTCATCTCCTGAGTTGCGTGTTTCGACTGTCTTTATTAGTGGTAAGTGAACTGCTTCATTCTTAGCCTGCTTGAATTTGGTTTTAGTTACTTCATGACTTCAATTTACTGATCATCCTTCTTACTTTGTGTAGATTCAGAATTTGGCTCAACTCCAAGAATTTCAGCAGATATGAAGAAATTGCATATTGCCTTGCACACTCCTGCTAAGATAGGAGCATATTTATGCACCTTAGTTAGCTAGTTCTTATGCATTTATGTTGTGTTTTCTTAGTTAAAGTAGTCTTTTAAGCTATTTTCATGTGTTTTCAGGTTTTATAGACAAAGTGAGCAAAAGGATGCAATTTTGAGCATTTTGGAGCAAAATTGGGCTAGAATGGAGTTCATGCACATGAAGCACAAGGGATGGACGAATTTGAAGGATTGATGAAGCTAGGAATGTGTTTTGAAGTTGAAGAATTGAAGATACAAAGATTCCTAATTGAAGTGGGAAAGTGCTTAATTGAAGATGAAATCCTAGTTGAAGATGGATTCCTAGTTGAAGTTGGATTCCTAGAAGATTGAAGTTTCCTACTCAAACAAGGTTTCCTACTTGAAGAAGGGAAGTTGAAGCCAAAGAATCAGCTTAAGTGAAGAAACCTTATCCAAAACATTATCCAAACCCTATCCTATCCTAATCCTATCCTAATTTAATTCCAGCTGCATGGGGGATTTATTTTCAGATTAGGACACATTAAAATTGGTTTCTAGAAGCCCTTATCCACTCCTACAAAGGTGCCACACCTTATCCCTTGTTTTTTCTAGAAATCAGCCACAAAACAACCTTTCTAGAAGGCCTTATCCCTTGTCCTACAAAAGTGACGCCCCAAACCTTTCTAGAACTTCTAGAAACCTGATTATTCCTTTCCCCCTTGGTTTCTAAAAGCCTTAGCCTTTTCCTTCAAGGATTGTGTGTTATTATCCTATACAAATTAGGCTTTTAAATCCTTTTCCTTTGCTACATAGGGGCTGCGAATTTCAGCCTATAAATACCATCCTTTGCTGCACCATTTAGTCACGATCCTCTACCATATTTTCACTACACCATTCACCCACACATACCTCATTGTGCCGTGAGTTTGCAAGGAAAAGAAGGAAGAACTCTTGGAGCCGTGCATGCCATTCAAGGAGCTTGGATTGTCAAGCGATTCTAGGTGTTTTCTATCTTTGTTAGAATGTTTAAATTTATTTATCTTTGTTTATTTGCGAACATGAGGAACTAATTTCTTTATAGTTAGAGGGGAATTCAAAGCCATGATCATATGTTTTATATGACTTGATTACCTCCAGTTATGATTTCATGAATCGTGAATGTGGTTTACTTATCTATTTGATTGATAACTTGTTCTTGTGTGTTAATTAAGGATGCATACTTAGTTCGCATGCATGAATTTGATGCTAGAGTATAAGGGAATTTCACCTAATCGTTATTAACTTACATTCATAAGTAGTAAAAGTCGCTAGTCACGATTGTGTTAAGTAAATCCTTGGCAAAAGTAACATGCGTATCCCATAGTTATGAATGCTTCGTCAATGCTTATGATTTCCATTGAACTTAATGATCTTTGATATGTGTCTCTATCATGCGTATTCCATAGTTGGGGTCCTTGATAAGAATAATTTGGTTGTAATGCGTATCCCATTCAATTCAATGAATCTAGGGAAATCTGAGAATTAATTGGTCAATCTAGTTAATTTGGGGCATTGTCATTCATGGTTTATTGAAAGAGTAATTGGAAATCAAGTCGTATGCATATGTTTCATGTGTGGAGAAGGAACCTTCTAACTAGCCTTTCACCATCTTGATGCGAAATAGATTAAGCACACAAATTAAACCCTCTTTTTGTCAAATTGTAGCAAAGATGTAAGTAGGGATCGTTCTAGACCGGGGATTAGGAGGGATTGCTAAACGCTTGGAAACTGACTTAAACACTCAAAAACAAAGTTAAAAACACTAAACTAGACTCAAAGAATGCAAAACTAAAAGTTAAAACACTTAAACAAACCTAAAAACCAAAACAGCAACTAGAAGACTCAAAACTGCCTAAAAACCACTTTCTGGGCAGTTTTGAGCACTTACACTAATCTGGACGAAATTGGTTGAAAACTTGAATCAAAACACCTAGAAACACAAATCAAAACACTTTCTAACTAATCTAAGACTTCAAAATAAAGGGGGAATTGTTTTGGACGAAAATTGAAAACAAAACAGAAACTTTAATTAACACAGATTGTAAAAACGATTTTGGTGAAAAGGATGGATAAAAGGCTAGTTAGGAGGTTCTTCTCCACACATGTCACACTTGCAAACAAAACGATTTTCAGTTGTTCTTCCAATAAACTATGAATACTCAACGCCCCAAATTAACCGTGAATTGCACTAATTAACCCTCAGTTTTTCCACAAGTTATTAAGTTGGATGATTGCATACGACAACCCAAAACATTCCCTACAAGTTCCCTACATGAATTGCATAATAGAGATACAAGCAAGAATCATTACGTTCTATGAAAAACATAAGCATTGACGAAGCATTTGTTACTATGAATTGCATGAAACTTATGCTAAGAATTCATTCAACGCGATCGTTTTCAAGCGATCTTCTCTACTTGTGATTATAAGATTGTAACTATTAGGTGAAACTCCCTCATAATCTAGCATCATATTCATGCATGAAAACTAAGCGTGCACTCTCAATCAACATACACAAATAAGTTATCAATCAAATAGATGAACGAATTGAATCCATAACTCATGAAATAACAACTGAATGTAATCGAATCAAATTGCAAGCATGTACATGGTTTCGAATCACCCCCCAACTAAGGGGGTTTAGTTCCTCATACTCACAACACAAAGTTTATTGAATTGAAACATCGAAGACATAAGAAAGATTACACCTAAAATGCCAAAGAAGTCCACTTTGAAATCTGCACAGAAAGCTCCTCTTTCTTCTTCTCCTTGCTGCGGCAGAGATGGTTTTGGGGGTTTTTGGATGTGATTTTTGATGTAGGAAGGGAATTAGGATGGTATGGGGGTGCGGCAAGGTGTGTGGGTGGTGTATGGAGGTGTAGGATGGTGTATAGAGGTGGAGAATGGTGGCTGGAATGGATGAAGGCTGCGGCAAAGTGGGGAATAGGGTTTTGACGAATTTCTGAATATGGAGAGGGGAGAGGATCTGCGGCTAGGTGTAAAATACATATATATAGACACCTAAAACCCTAAATAAATCAGATTAGACAACAATGGGCTAGGGTTAGGTGCGGCACTTAAGTGAACATGGGCTAGGGTTTGTAAA
This sequence comes from Malus domestica, assembly GCF_042453785.1. Classification (NCBI taxonomy): domain Eukaryota; kingdom Viridiplantae; phylum Streptophyta; class Magnoliopsida; order Rosales; family Rosaceae; genus Malus; species Malus domestica. Next base: position 14,615,543 of record NC_091670.1, read on the forward strand.
ATAGGCTTCTAGGATGGAAAGGTGCGGCTTGGGTTTAGGAGGAATGGACTAGGGTTAACATGGCAGATTTTAGATGATTAGGCCCTAGGGTTCGGCATGGGTTGAAGGTCCACAAGGAAATTTGGGTTTAGGTCATCTAAAATCCCAACGCCAAGAATAGAAACTCTCGAAAATGGAAACCTCCAAAAATAGAAACTTCCAACTTTTAGAAACTTTGGTTGCCAATTCCGATTTAGGAAAGATCGACCCAAAATGGAAACTTTTAGGCATAGCTTTCCTACTTCAAGTAGGAAACCTCAAATCTTCAACTCTTCAATTCCATCCCAACCTTGCGTTCCAAGCATGTCCTTTTCAATTCAAGCTCACTTTTTGCTCCAAAAGCTCCAAATTGCATCATTTCATGTAATACGTCCGCTAAACCTGAAAACACAAGAAAGTAGCTTAAAAGACTACTTTAACGAAGAAAACATAACAAAGATGCATAAGAACTAGCTAACTAAGGCGCATAAATATGCTCCTATCAAATTCCCCCACACTTAGCTTTTGCTAGTCCTCGAGCAAAACAAACAAAAGAAAGAAAACAAAACGAAACAAACTAACCAAAACAAACCTAAACCTTCCAACGTTTGCCTCAGGGATTTCCAATACACATGACGTATTAAAGATTGTTATCCCCACAGATTTGAGTCATCTTTACACAAGCACATACTTAATTAAAGCCACCACTTACTAATTCACAAGTAATCAATCAAAACAATGCTTTGAATGTAGTAACATGCCTTAGAGAATTCCCTCAATTCCTTACAAGATATACACTCTATTTTCACTCAGATTTTCTAACTCCACACCCTACACTAGTCATATGTGAGAAGATTGATGTAGAAATGAAAACGAATGCTCACATATATGTATCACAAAGAACGCAATTTCTAGAGTTAAGAAGCATGTTTAGATATGATCTCATGAATGGAATGCTACTACTTAGATGCGAGAACCAGTGACACCATATGCTCATACCAAATTCAAACTCCACAAATTGAAACACATAACACTCAAGATAGAAGTTAAGGGTTGTAACGGGGCTTGGGGTATTGGTTAACAAAGAAAGGATAGGGAAAACAACCGTTCTTCAAGCAATAGTAAGCAAAGCAATGAAATTGAGACTTAGAATTCACTTAGAGTGCAGAAATTAACTTTAAAACACAAGGGAAAGATTTAAACAACTCCTTAGGGCCGAATTCATTGTTTTGGACCCTTACTTCAACAAACAATACTTTGGAACTCTTTTTCTCAACTTTTCAACTCTTTTTCACACTTTTCATATTTTTTTCTTCATTTTTTTCTTTTTCCACGAATTTTTTCTTTTCTTTTTTTTCTTTTTTTCTTTCCTTTCCACACGTGCCTATGGCACACAAAATCACAAAAGAAATACTTCCCCCACACTAGTTTTCTGCCAACATAAATCAAAAGGAATTCAATTTGAATCATGCTTTACTACGCTTTAAGAACAAGGGTTTGGATGGTCCTAAACTAGGCTAGGTGAGGAAAACATGGGTTAACAAATAACGAAGGCTAACAAGGCTCAATGGGGTTAAAACCTACAAATCACAATGACATAGGGCACACGGCTTTTTGGCTAAGGTGGTGGTCACTACACAACTTCATCTTGAATATGTGTTATGCAAATCAATAACATGCTTTGAATGAAATGGGCATGAGTTCTAGCATTTGGAACTAAATGATGAAACGCCTTCTAAGTAGCAACCAAGCAAAGAATAATGAGATCATGCAACGACTTTAGAAAACAAAGAATGCACAGATTTTAACTCTCCAAATAAGCGTTTAGGCTCAAGTCTCACAAGGTTGTAGCGTTAGTTTGAGTTCCTTCCTTCAAGCATGTTACAAAAACTGATTTTTTTCTTTTATGATTGCATGTGAATTCGTAAGTTATAACCACAACTAAGCATAACAAAGAGTAAATCAAACTTTCATCCATGTGAATCACTCTCTTTAACAGCCATGTAATTACAAACCGAATCCTCATCATTGTGTTGGAAGGTACCCTAAGACACAAACAAACACACAAAAACAACTCTTTTTGGGTTTTTAAAACAAATTTTTCAAATTTTTATGTAATTTTCGGATTTTTACTTCAAAACACACTAAAACACATCAAAACTGCTCAAAAACACTTAAAAACAGCAAGGAACAAGTCTTCAAGTTTAGGGTGATAAAATCCCACGAATTTGCATCTAAAACACTTAGTTACCCCCCCACACTTAAATCAAACATTGTCCTCAATGTTTCAAGCATGAAATCACACTAAACAAAAAGAAACACACAAACAGCAACTAAAACAACTAAATAGGCAGATTCAAAATAAATAACAAAGGGAAGAGTTTAGGAACGCAAATCTGGAATTGGGGTGATTCCTTGGTCTTCCTCTGTTGAATTGCATGGGTTGCCTCCCAAGTAGCGCTTTCTTTTACGTCTTGCAGCCGGACAATGCTCCTTTGAAGGTTATTGAACCCCACGACATGGAGGGGTGTTTCCTCTACACCTTGTCATTCGAACCACTTCATGCATTGGGTCCTTGAATGGAATGGGATAATGATCCTTTCGTAGTGTCGTGTTGTGCTTCTCTAAATCAACACGAACTCTCCCACCATATTGACTTTGATTAGGTACCTGCACCGTACAAGGTAACAACCGATTAATTGAAATGGGAATTGAAATTGGATCAGGTGGCTTACCTAGGTGCGGCATAGGAGTGGGAGTACAATGGACAGATGCACAAAGGTTGCACTCGGCCAAATTTGGTGATTTCAAGGTTGAGGCCGTGCATTCTTTGTTGCTCACTCCAATTCCCTCCTCGATGGTAGTTCGAGGTGCATTCTTCTTGACTAGTGTTGAACATTCCTGCCCTATATTTTCAATTACATTAATGGCACAACAAGAACGAACATCATTAGTATTCTCAATTGATTCAGGAATCTTAAAGTTAATCATATCACCACCAAAGGCCATAGTTACGGCTCCCTTGGCCACATCAATCTTGGTTTGAGCCGTTTTCATGAATGGTCGTCCAAGCAAGAGTGGTGATGGTGGAGAGTGGGTTGAGTCCTCCATATCAAGCACATAGAAATCTGCAGGAAAAATCAAATGGTCTACCTGCACCAAAACATCTTCCAACACTCCCTTGGGATATGCATTAGATCGATCGGCTAATTGAATTATAACGCCATCATTTTTAAGTTTTCCTAGATTCATAGATGCATAAACAGAATATGGCATGACATTAATTGATGCACCTAGATCTAGCATAGCATGTTCAAATCTTGTATTACCAATTACACAAGGGATTGTGAAACTACCTGGATCTTTGCATTTAGGTGGTAGCTTCCTTTGCAACATTGCAGAGACATTCTCGCTTACATGTACCACCTCCTTCTCCCTAATCCGCTTCCTCGTTGTACAAAGCTTCTTCAAGAACTTGGCATACTTCGGGATTTGCTTGATTGCATCCAAAAGAGGTATGTTAACTTGAACTTTCCTAAATGTCTCTAGAACATCTTTTTCCTCCTCTTCATTCTTGGATTGCAAAAATCTGCTAGGAAAGGGCACATTGGGTGGAATAATGTTAGAATTAACTGAACTTGGACCTTTCTTACCTAGGGTGGACGGATTGGAGGACTTAGGATCAATGGTTGCTTGCGGCAAAGGTTGCTCCACCTTTGCCGTGGGTTGCTTTGGGTTCTCCTCTCCAGATTTCAACGTTTCATCTTCTTTGGGACCTGATTTTGGTGGTGTAGGACATGCCCCAACTTCTTTTCCACTCCTTAGCATGATTGCATTTGCGGTTTCAAAGCCTCCCTTTGGATTTGGAATGGTGGAACTAGGGAGTTGTCCGGGATCTCGAAACTTACCTACAAACTCGGCAATCTGCCCAATTTGTTTCTCAAGTTGATCCACCCTTCTGTCTTGGTTTTGCATAGCTTTAGCTTGATCTTCCTGCCCATTAGACAACTTAGTTAGTATCTTAAGAAGTGCATCATTGTCAAGAGACGTACCTGAGGCACTTGGGCCGGATTGGGCTTGATTTTGGGGTGGGCCGTAAGTTTTGGGAAAGAACCCCGGGAGTTGTTGCCTAAAGCCTCCTTGGTTTTGAGGTTGTTGGGGCTCCCTCCACTTGAAATTTGGGTGGTCTCGCCACCCCGGATTATATGTGTTGGAGTATGGATCGTGCCTTGACTGATTTTGGCCTTGAAACCCAATTGCATGAGCGCTTTCCCATCCGCCATTTTCAATCAACTGTGGACATTTTTCAGAGACATGTCCTTGGATGGAACATACGCCACATACAATTGGTCCTTGCATCTTCATGCCTTTGGCCATCTGAGACACAAGAGAAGTAAGATTAGCCAATTGTGAATGAAGATCAGGAGTTGAACTTACCTCATGTACTTGGTGCCGTGGGGGTCCTCTTTGGCCTACACCCTCGTACTGTTGAGCGTTCAACGCTCTATTAGCAATCAAGACCTTGGCAGCCATGGGTGTTTTGTCCACCAATGCTCCCCCCACCGAAGCATCAAGCATTTGACGTTCTAGAGGTAGGAGGCCCTCGCAGAAATATTGCAAGAGCAATTCCTCCTTCATCTGATGCTGTGGACAAGAAGCAACAAGTGATTTAAATCGTTCATAATATGTAGGAAAAGACTCACCTTCTTCTTGCTGAATTCCGCTTATCTTTTTGCGTAGGAGGATGATGCGAGAAGTTGGAAAGAACTTCTCCAAGAACGCTCTCTTCATACTCTCCCACGATGTGACAGTGCCGGGAGCTAACTCATATAACCAATCCTTGGCTTTATCCATCAAAGAGAATGGAAAAGCCTTCATCTTCAAAATATTTCCGTCAACATTGACGGGAGTCATACTAGAGCAAACTACTTCAAATTCTTTCAAATGTTTGTTAGGATCTTCCATGGACAAGCCATGGTATTTAGGAATATGATGAAGCAAACTTGACTTTAATTCAAACTCATCCGTCTTACCTTGGGCAGCCACGGGGTATTGGATACACAAGGGTGCGGCATTATCCAAACCCGAGGCGGAAAGCTCCTTGAGTGTACGATTGTCCATGGCCATACCTTGGACTTCTTCAAATATCCCTGCCGTGGCTTCCTCCTCCTCTTCTTGTACGTTTTCTTCAAGGTCAGATTCGGAATTGGGTGGATGGTGTTCTTGCTGGTTTCTAGCTCTTCTTAACTTCCTCTCAAAATCGTCGTCAAAATCCAAGATGTTTGTACGAATCGGTTGAGAGCTTCTAGTCATACATTAGTACCTAAGAAACAAGAAACAAAATTAGGTCAGAAACTTAAACAAAATCAGAAACAAAGTGAAATAAAAGAAACAAAAACAATCCAAGGGATTAGCAACTTTGCTAATCCCCGGCAACGGCGCCAAAAATTTGATGCGAAATAGATTAAGCACACAAATTAAACCCTCTTTTTGTCAAATTGTAGCAAAGATGTAAGTAGGGATCGTTCTAGACCGGGGATTAGGAGGGATTGCTAAACGCTTGGAAACTGACTTAAACACTCAAAAACAAAGTTAAAAACACTAAACTAGACTCAAAGAATGCAAAACTAAAAGTTAAAACACTTAAACAAACCTAAAAATCAAAACAGCAACTAGAAGACTCAAAACTGCCTAAAAACCACTTTCTGGGCAGTTTTGAGCACTTACACTAATCTGGACGAAATTGGTTGAAAACTTGAATCAAAACACCTAGAAACACAAATCAAAACACTTTCTAACTAATCTAAGACTTCAAAATAAAGGGGGAATTGTTTTGGACGAAAATTGAAAACAAAACAGAAACTTTAATTAACACAGATTGTAAAAACGATTTTGGTGAAAAGGATGGATAAAAGGCTAGTTAGGAGGTTCTTCTCCACACATGTCACACTTGCAAACAAAACGATTTTCAGTTGTTCTTCCGATAAACTATGAATACTCAACGCCCCAAATTAACCGTGAATTGCACTAATTAACCCTCAGTTTTTCCACAAGTTATTAAGTTGGATGATTGCATACGACAACCCAAAACATTCCCTACAAGTTCCCTACATGAATTGCATAATAGAGATACAAGCAAGAATCATTACGTTCTATGAAAAACATAAGCATTGACGAAGCATTTGTTACTATGAATTGCATGAAACTTATGCTAAGAATTCATTCAACGCGATCGTTTTCAAGCGATCTTCTCTACTTGTGATTATAAGATTGTAACTATTAGGTGAAACTCCCTCATAATCTAGCATCATATTCATGCATGAAAACTAAGCGTGCACTCTCAATCAACATACACAAATAAGTTATCAATCAAATAGATGAACGAATTGAATCCATAACTCATGAAATAACAACTGAATGTAATCGAATCAAATTGCAAGCATGTACATGGTTTCGAATCACCCCCCAACTAAGGGGGTTTAGTTCCTCATACTCACAACACAAAGTTTATTGAATTGAAACATCGAAGACATAAGAAAGATTACACCTAAAATGCCAAAGAAGTCCACTTTGAAATCTGCACAGAAAGCTCCTCTTTCTTCTTCTCCTTGCTGCGGCAGAGATGGTTTTGGGGGTTTTTGGATGTGATTTTTGATGTAGGAAGGGAATTAGGATGGTATGGGGGTGCGGCAAGGTGTGTGGGTGGTGTATGGAGGTGTAGGATGGTGTATAGAGGTGGAGAATGGTGGCTGGAATGGATGAAGGCTGCGGCAAAGTGGGGAATAGGGTTTTGACGAATTTCTGAATATGGAGAGGGGAGAGGATCTGCGGCTAGGTGTAAAATACATATATATAGACACCTAAAACCCTAAATAAATCAGATTAGACAACAATGGGCTAGGGTTAGGTGCGGCACTTAAGTGAACATGGGCTAGGGTTTGTAAAATAGGCTTCTAGGATGGAAAGGTGCGGCTTGGGTTTAGGAGGAATGGACTAGGGTTAACATGGCAGATTTTAGATGATTAGGCCCTAGGGTTCGGCATGGGTTGAAGGTCCACAAGGAAATTTGGGTTTAGGTCATCTAAAAGCCCAACGCCAAGAATAGAAACTCTCGAAAATGGAAACCTCCAAAAATAGAAACTTCCAACTTTTAGAAACTTTGGTTGCCAATTCCGATTTAGGAAAGATCGACCCAAAATGGAAACTTTTAGGCATAGCTTTCCTACTTCAAGTAGGAAACCTCAAATCTTCAACTCTTCAATTCCATCCCAACCTTGCGTTCCAAGCATGTCCTTTTCAATTCAAGCTCACTTTTTGCTCCAAAAGCTCCAAATTGCATCATTTCATGTAATACGTCCGCTAAACCTGAAAACACAAGAAAGTAGCTTAAAAGACTACTTTAACGAAGAAAACATAACAAAGATGCATAAGAACTAGCTAACTAAGGCGCATAAATATGCTCCTATCACATCTTAATTTTCATCAAAACGTTTTTGTCAAAGTTTGTTTTCAAAGTTTCTGTTTTCAAAGTTAAATTCGTCCAAAATCAATCCCCCTTTACTTAGTTGAGTCATAGTAGTTAGAAATCACTTTAGTTTGTGTTTTTAAGTGTCTTAGGTTAAGTTAAAACCAATTTTCGTCCGAGTTTGTGTCTAGTGTTCAAAACTGCCCAGATTGTGGTTTTAAGGCAGTTTTGAGTGTTTTTGGGCTGTTTTGAGTCTTTTGGTTTGTTTTGGTGTTTTAAAGTTTAGTTTTGCATTCTTTGAGTCTAGTTTAGTGTTTTAAACTTGTTTTTACGTATTTGAGTCAGTTTTCAAGTGATTTTGCAATCCCTCCTAATCCCCGGTTTAGAACGATCCCTACTTACATATTTTGCTACAATTGATAAAAAGAGGGTTAATTTGAGTGTCAACATAATTTTCACACCAAATTTTGGCGCCGTTGCCGGGGATTAGCAAAGTTGCTAATCCCTTGGATTGTTTTATTTCAATTTGTTTTAATTGAGTCCAGATTTTTACTTTGTTTTTGTTTCTTGTTTTTAGGTACTAGTTTATGACTCGGAGCTCTCATCCGGTTCGTAAACACATCTTGGACTTTGACGACGATTTTGAACGAGAGTTGAGACGAAAGAGGAAGAATCCAGAACCTAGTGAATCAAGTTCAAATTCGGAAACCGAAGTTGAGATTGAGGAAGAGGAACCCACGGCACAGGTGGGTGAAGTGGAGACAGTCATGGCACAAGACAATCGTACAATCAAGGAGCTCTCGGCTTCGGGATTGGACAATGCCGCACCTCTATGTATTCAATATCCGGCGGCTGCCCAAGGAAAGACCGAGGAATTCGAGTTAAAGTCAAGTTTGCTACACCATATTCCAAAGTACCATGGGTTGTCCATGGAGGATCCTAACAAGCATTTGAAAGAATTTGAGGTGGTGTGTTCAAGCATGACTCCAATCAATGTCGACGGGAGTATATTGAAGATGAAGGCCTTTCCCTTTTCTCTCATGGAAAAGGCGAAAGATTGGTTGTATGAATTAGCTCCCGGAACGGTCACATCTTGGGAAAGCATGAAGCGAGCTTTCTTGGAGAAGTTTTTCCCAACTTCTCGAGTCATCCTCCTACGAAAAAGGATAAGTGGAATTCAACAAGAAGAAGGTGAGTCTTTTCCTACATATTATGAACGTTTTAAATCTCTTGTTGCTTCTTGTCCACAGCATCAAATGAAGGAGGAGCTTATTCTACAATACTTCTACGAGGGACTTCTACCAATCGAACGACAAATGCTAGATGCTTCGGCGGGAGGAGCTTTGGTGGACAAGACTCCCACGGCAGCAAAGACGTTGATTGCCAATCGAGCGTTGAACGCTCAACAATACGAAGGTGTTGGCCAAAGAGGCACCCCACGGCAACACCAAGTGAATGAGGTAAGCGCCATAACCGAACTTCAAAATCAAATGGCTAACCTTACTACGTTGCTTGCCCAGGTTGTGGAAGGGCCAAAATTTCAAAATGTAAGTGCGTGTGGCGTATGTTCCATGCAAGGACATCCTACGGACAAGTGCCCACAATTGATCGAGAACGGAGGGTGGGAGACCCTCAATGCCGTGGGCTTTGGGCAGCAATACCAGCAAAGGAATGATCCCTTTTCTAACACCTACAATCCCGGTTGGCGTGATCATCCGAATTTCAAATGGCGGGAACCCCAATAAGGCCAACAACAAAACACATTTCGGCAACAACCCCTGGGTTTCTATCAAACGCCATTCGCACCAAATCAAACTCAAATACAATCTGCCCCACCAAATTCAGGTACGTCCTTGGATAATGATACAATTATTAAATTACTCAACACTTTGTCTCAGGGGCTAGAGAATCAAACCACAGCATTGCAAACCCAAGCTAAAAGGGTGGATCACTTGGAAAAACAAATTGGGCAAATTGCGGAGTTTGTAGGACAATTTCGAGACCAAGAAAGACTCCCTAGTTCAACCGTTGCAAATCCAAAAGGGGGATTCGAAACAGCCAAAGCAATTACATTGAGGAGTGGCAAACAAGTTGGACTTGAACCTCAAGCATCCAATTCAAGTCAAAAAGAGGATGAAAAGCTACTGTTTGAGGAAGAACACCAAACCTCACCCACGGCAAGGATGGAACACCATTTGCCGCAACCACCCAAGCCATCCAATTCGGCCAATAAGGGTAAAGAAGGTACAATTCAAGTTAATTCTAATGTTATTCCTCCGGATGTACCCTTTCCTAGCAGATTTTTGCAAGCCAAGAACGAAGAAGAGGAAAAAGACGTTCTTGAGACATTTAGAAAGGTGCATGTCAATATCCCTCTCCTCGATGCTATAAAGCAAATCCCGAAGTATGCCAAGTTTTTGAAGAAGCTTTGTACAACAAGGAAATGGATTCGGGAGAAAGAGGTGGTACACGTAAGTGAGAATGTATCCGCATTGTTGCAAAGAAAGTTACCACCTAAATGCAAAGATCCAGGTAGTTTCACTATCCCTTGTGTTATTGGCAATGCGAGGTTTGATAATGCTATGTTAGATTTAGGTGCATCTATAAATGTCATGCCATATTCTGTTTATGCATCTATGAATCTAGGAAAGCTTAAAAATGATGGTGTTATTATTCAATTAGCCGATCGATCTAATGCATATCCCAAAGGAGTGTTGGAAGATGTTTTGATGCAGGTAGACCACTTGATTTTTCCTGCAGATTTCTATGTGCTTGATATGGAGGACTCAACCCACTCTCCACCATCACCACTCTTACTTGGAAGACCATTCATGAAAACGGCTCAAACCAAGATTGACGTGGCCAAGGGAGCAGTAACTATGGCCTTTGGTGGTGATATGATTAACTTTAAGGTTTCTGAATCGGTTGAGAATACTAATGATGTTCGTTCTTGTTATGCTATTAATGTAATTGAAAATATAGGGCAGGAATGTTCAACACTTGTCAAGAAGAATGTACCACAACCCACCATCGAGGAAGGAATTGGAGTGAACAACAAAGAGTGCACGGCCCCAACCTTGAAATCATCAAATCTGCCCAAATGCAACCCTTGTGCATTTGTCCATAGTGCTACCACTTCTTTGCCGTACAAAGGTAAGCCACCTATTCCAATTTCGATTCCCATTTCAACTAATAGGTTGTTACCTTGTATGGTGCAGGTACCAAATCGAAGACAACGTGGTGGGAGAGTTCGTGTTGATTTAGAGAAGCAAAACATGACAATAAGAAAGGATCATTATCCCATCCCATTCAAGGACCCAAAAGATGAAGTATTTCGTAGGTCAGGTTGTGGAAACACCCCTCCATGCCGTGGGGTTCCATAAACCTTCAATGGAGCATCGTCCGGCTGGAAGACGTTAAAGCAAGCGCTTCTTGGGAGGCAACCCATGCAAATAAAGAGGACCTAGGACGCTCCGGCATCATAATCAGATTTGCATTTCTAAACCCTACTCTTTATTCCTTTTACTTTGCCATATTTGTCATGTTTGCTAGTTGTGTTATTTGCGTGCTTTTGTGTGAGTCTATGTTTGAAACATTGAGGACAATGTTTGGTTTAAGTGTGGGGGGGGGGGTAAACAAAGTGTTTTTTGTGTCAAAATTCGTAGGATTTTACCACCTAACATTTCAAAGGTTGTTTTTCATTGTTTTTAAGTGTTTTTAGAATGTTTTGATGTGTTTTTATGTGGCTTTACCAGAAAATCCGAAAATTCAAGAAAAAAAATAGAAAGAGTTTTGAAAAAACCCAAAAAGAGTTGTTCTAAAGTTGTTTTTGTGTGTTTGTGTCGTAGAGTACCTTCCAACACAATGATGAGGATTTGGTTTTTAATTGCATGACCGTTAAAGAAAGTTATAAACATGGATGGACGTTTGATTTACTCTTTGGTTTATGCTTGGTCATCGTTGTTGTTTACGAATTCACATGTAATCACAAAGGAAAAGAAAAAAAAATTTAGTTTTTGTAACATGCTTGAAGGAATGAACTCAAACTAACGCTACAACCCTGTGAGACTTGAGCCTAAACATTCTTTGGAGAGTTAATAATCTGTGAATTTGTTGTTTTCTAAAGTCGTTGCATGATCTCATCATTCTTTGCTTGGTTGCTACTTAGAAGGCGTGTCATCATTATAGATCCAAATATTAGAACTTATACCCATTTCATTCAATGCATAAAAATTGATTAGCATAACTAACAAGATGAAGTGTTTAGTAGTTATCACCAGAGCCAAAAAGCCTTCAACCCATGCATTTGTTTTTGTAGGATCAGCCCCTTTGAGCCTTATTTAGCCTATTGTTGTTGTTAGCCACATTATCCTTACCTAGCCTAGATTAGGACTATCCATACCCTTGTTCTTAAAGGATAATAAAGCATGACTTAGAGGGAATTCCTTTTGATCAATGTTGTGCAGAAAACTAAGTGTGGGGGAAGGGAAAGTTTGTGTGCCAAAAGAAGTAAGGAGGGCACGGGTTAGACAAAGAAAAAAACAAAAGAAAAAAAAAATTTCGTAGAAAAAGAAAGAAAAAAAGAAAAAAGTATGAAAAGGAGTTGAAAGAGCATAAAATGAGCTCTAAGTTGGTGGTTGTTGAAGCAAGGGTCCAAAAAGTTGAATTTGAACCTAAGTGTTGCATGAGTCTTCCCCTTGTGTTTCAAAATTGATTTTTGCATGCAAAAGTGAATTCTAAGTGTCAATTTCATTACTTTGTTTATTATTCTTTAAGAATGTTTGTTTATCCTTACCTTTCTTTGTTAGCCAATACCTTAGCCCCGTTACAACCCTTTGCTTCTATCTTGATTGTTATGTGTTTCAATATGTGGAGTTTGGAATTGGTATGAGCATATGATATCCCTGGTTCTCGCATCTAAGTAGTAGCATTCCATTCATGAGATCATATCTAAATGCTTATTGACTCCCGAAAATGCTTTCTTTGTTATACATATATGTGAGCGTTCGTTTTCATATTTACATCAATCTTCTCACATATAACTAGTATAGGGTGTGGAGTTAGAAAATCTGTGTGAAAATTGAGTGCATATCTAGTAAGGACTTGAGCAATTTCTCTAAGGCATGTTACTACATTCAAAATCATGTTTTAAATGGTTATATGTGAACTAGTACGTGGTGACTATGATTAAGTATGTGCTTAAGTGTGAAGATGACTAAAATCTATGGGAATGATGATTTTTAATATGTCATGTACCATTGGAAATCCCTGAGGCGATTGTTGGAAGGTTTAGGTCATGTTTTGTTTCGTTGTTTTGCTCGAGGACTAGCAAAAGCTAAGTGTGGGGGAATTTGATAGGAGCATATTTATGCACCTTAGTTAGCTAGTTCTTATGCATTTATGTTGTGTTTTCTTAGTTAAAGTAGTCTTTTAAGCTATTTTCATGTGTTTTCAGGTTTTATAGACAAAGTGAGCAAAAGGATGCAATTTGGAGCATTTTGGAGCAAAATTGGGCTAGAATGGAGTTCATGCACATGAAGCACAAGGGATGGACGAATTTGAAGGATTGATGAAGCTAGGAATGTTTTTGAAGTTGAAGAATTGAAGATACAAAGATTCCTAATTGAAGTGGGAAAGTGCTTAATTGAAGATGAAATCCTAGTTGAAGATGGATTCCTAGTTGAAGTTGGATTCCTAGAAGATTGAAGTTTCCTACTCAAACAAGGTTTCCTACTTGAAGAAGGGAAGTTGAAGCCAAAGAATCAGCTCAAGTGAAGAAACCTTATCCAAAACATTATCCAAACCCTATCCTATCCAATCCTATCTTATCTTATCCTATCCTAATCCTATCTTAATTTAATTCCAGCTGCATGGGGGATTTATTTTCAGATTAGGACACATTAAAATTGGTTTCTAGAAGCCCTTATCCACTCCTACAAAGGTGCCACACCTTATCCCATGTTTTTTCTAGAAATCAGCCACAAAACAACCTTTCTAGAAGGCCTTATCCCTTGTCCTACAAAAGGGACGCCCCAAACCTTTCTAGAACTTCTAGAAACCTGATTATTCCTTTCCCCCTTGGTTTCTAAAAGCCTTAGCCTTTTCCTTCAAGGATTGTGTGTTATTATCCTATACAAATTAGGCTTTTAAATCCTTTTCCTTTGCTACATAGGGGCTGCGAATTTCAGCCTATAAATACCATCCTTTGCTGCACCATTTAGTCACGATCCTCTACCATATTTTCACTACACCATTCACCCACACATACCTCATTGTGCCGTGAGTTTGCAAGGAAAAGAAGGAAGAACTCTTGGAGCCGTGCATGCCATTCAAGGAGCTTGGATTGTCGAGCGATTCTAGGTGTTTTCTATCTTTGTTAGAATGTTTAAATTTATTTATCTTTGTTTATTTGCGAACATGAGGAACTAATTTCTTTATAGTTAGAGGGGAATTCAAAGCCATGATCATATGTTTTATATGACTTGATTACCTCCAGTTATGATTTCATGAATCGTGAATGTGGTTTACTTATCTATTTGATTGATAACTTGTTCTTGTGTGTTAATTAAGGATGCATACTTAGTTCGTATGCATGAATTTGATGCTAGAGTATAAGGGAATTTCACCTAATCGTTATTAACTTATATTCATAAGTAGTAAAAGTCGCTAGTCACGATTGTGTTAAGTAAATCCTTGGCAAAAGTAACATGCGTATCCCATAGTTATGAATGCTTCGTCAATGCTTATGATTTCCATTGAACTTAATGATCTTTGATATGTGTCTCTATCATGCGTATTCCATAGTTAGGGTCCTTGATAAGAATAATTTGGTTGTAATGCGTATCCCATTCAATTCAATGAATCTAGGGAAATCTGAGAATTAATTGGTCAATCTAGTTAATTTGGGGCATTGTCATTCATGGTTTATTGAAAGAGTAATTGGAAATCAAGTCGTATGCATATGTTTCATGTGTGGAGAAGGAACCTTCTAACTAGCCTTTCACCATCTTAATTTTCATCAAACGTTTTTGTCAAAGTTTGTTTTCAAAGTTTCTGTTTTCAAAGTTAAATTCGTCCAAAATCAATCCCCCTTTACTTAGTTGAGTCATAGTAGTTAGAAATCACTTTAATTTGTGTTTTTAAGTGTCTTAGGTCAAGTTAAAACCAATTTTCGTCCGAGTTTGTGTCTAGTGTTCAAAACTGCCCAGATTGTGGTTTTAAGGCAGTTTTGAGTGTTTTTGGGCTGTTTTGAGTCTTTTGGTTTGTTTTGGTGTTTTAAAGTTTAGTTTTGCATTCTTTGAGTCTAGTTTAGTGTTTTAAACTTGTTTTTACGTATTTGAGTCAGTTTTCAAGTGATTTTGCAATCCCTCCTAATCCCCGGTTTAGAACGATCCCTACTTACATACTTTGCTACAATTGATAAAAAGAGGGTTAATTTGAGTGTCAACATAATTTTCACACCATAAGTACCATGAGTGGCACTCACTTCTCAGTCCTTTTTGTTGGGAAAATGATATGAGCATATTTATGCGACTTAGTTAGCTTGTTTTCTTGCATTTTCATAGTTAGTTTGTCTTTATTATAGTGATTTAAGCTATTTTCGTTTGTTTGTAGGTCTAATTGGCAAAGTTGGCAAGAAAGTGCATTTTGAAGCATTTTAGAGCAATTATGGGCTGGAATGGATTGCATGCATGTGGAGCACAAGGAATGGACGTTTTTGAAGATCAAGTAAAGCTAGAAACGTGGTAAAGATATGGAGAAGTCAATTCACGACATGGAAGATGAATTAGCTGCAAGAGCACCTAAAACCCTTCTAGAAGGCCTATATCTTCCCTTAAACACATACCGCACCCACCTTTCTAGAAGCCCTAGAAAGGTGGCACCCCAAACCCTTCTAGAAGTCCTAATTTCTGCCACAAAACATGTTCTTTCTAGAAGCCTAAAAGAGTGGCCCCTATTCTCTTTCTAGAAGCCTAAAAATCTGCCACAAACCCTAGTTCTTTTCCACCTTGGATTGGGCCAAGCCTTTTTCTACAAAACCCTAGCCTTTTCCCATCAAAATTTGTGAAAACCTTAGCCTATAAATATGAGTGTTTCAGCCACAATTTCGTACACAACCCTCTACCATTCAGAAACACCTCTCAGCCGCAACAATTCATCATTCTAGACTATTCTACACCAATCTCCACCACCATACATCCTTACCACAGCCCCCATTCAACCTAAATACATTCCTGACCCTTCCATTCACCCATAAACATCCATAGACACTTGTGCCGCAGCAAGGTGGGGAAGAAGAAGGGCATTTGGCGTTTCAAGCTTTGGACTTTAGAGCGTTTTAGGTGTACTTTATTCTTGTTTTCAATGTCTACTTAGTTAATTTCTTATTTTGCTATGACTATGAGTGGCTAAATTCCTATTTAGTTAGGGGGAAGTTTGAAGCCATGAACATGCTTGAGATATGAATTGATTTCTGCCAATTGTGATTTGATAAGTTGTGATTGCAATTCAATTAACTGTTTTCTTCAAAACTGATTCTTGTATGTTGAATAAGGATGCATACTTAGTTTTCATGCATGAATTTGATGCTAGAATATAAATAAGTTTCACCTAATTGTTACAAATTTATATTCATGAGTAGTGAAGGTTGATAGTCACAATCGCGTTAATTGAGTTCTTGGCAAAAGTATCATGCATTTATAGTTGCAATTGTCTCGTCAACACTTATGATTTTCGTAGAACGTAATAATCTTTGATTGTATCTCTATTATGCATTCATGTAGGGGACTTTTGGAGAATGATTTGGATTGTCGCATGCATTCATCCAATTCAATGAGTAAAGGAAAATATGAGGGTTAATTAGTGCATCACGGTTAATCTAGGGTGTTGAACATCATAATTTATTGAAAAGCAATTGGAAATCGATTCATGTACAAGTGTGTCATGTGTGAAGAACGAATATCTAACTAATCCATCCACCATATTATTTCCCAAATTCGTTTACAATCTGTTCTAAGTTTTTAGTTATTTGTTTTTACTTTAAATTTGTCAAAACCAAATCCCCCTTTACTTTGTTGAGTCATATTAGTTAGAATCTGTTTTGTTTGTGTTTTTGAGTGCTTTGAGTCAAGCCAAAACCTTAAATTCGTCCAAAGTTGTCTTTAGAGTTAGAAACTGCCTAGTTGGTGTTTTTAGGCAGTTTTGAGTGTTTTTAAGTTATTTTGAGTCTTGTGAACCTGTTTTGAGTCATTTGAGTCTATTCAAACGTTTTTAACTTTGTTTTTATGTTTTTGAGTCAGTTTAGAGGTTTTAGTAAGCCCTCCTAATCCTCGGTTTAGAACGATCCCTACTTGCTTTTATACTACAATTTGACAACAAGAAGGTTTAATTTGAGTGCTTAACTTTTATCACATCAAATTTTGGCGCCGTTGCCGGGGATTAGCAACTTTGCTAATCCCTCGTTTCTTTTTATTTATTTTCGTGTGTTTTTATTTTAGTTGCTGACTTGTTTTGTTTTCTTGTTTTTAGGTACTAGTGTATGACTCGAAGTTCCCAACCTATTCGTGAGCACATCTTTGACTTTGATGACGATTTTGAGAGGACTTTGAAAAGGAAGAGGAATCAGTAAGCATCTAATTCACCTAGCCTTGAACCTGAGTTTGAAGAACAAGTAGTAAAGGAGGAAGAAGACCCCATGACACAGGTTGTGGAGGAAGTGCAAGACATGGCAGCGGACAATCGAACCATCAAAGAGCTTTTAGCCTCGGGTGTGGACAATGAAATGCCTTTATGCATCCAATACCCCACGGCAGCCCAAGGGAAGATAGACGAGTTCGAATTGAAGTCAAGCTTGTTACATCACATTCCGAAGTACTATAGGCTATCCATGGAGGATCCAAACAAGCACTTGAAGGAGTTTGAAGTAGTTTGAAGTAGTTTGTTCAAGCATGACCTTGGTGAATGTCGATGGCAACAACTTGAAGATGAAGGCTTTTCCATTTTCTCTAAAGGACAAAGCTAAAGATTGGTTGTATAAACTAGCACCTGGGACGATTACATCTTGGGAAAGCATGAAACGAGCATTCTTAGAGAAGTTCTTTCCAACCTCAAGAGTCATTCTTTTGAGAAAACAGATTAGTGGCATCCAACAGAATTAAGGTGAATCGTTTCCAACTTATTATGAATGTTTTAAAACTTTTGTAGCTTCATGTCCACAACATCAAATGAAGGAGGAACTGCTCATTCAATAGTTCTGCGAAGGACTCCTCCCCATTGAATGCCAAATGCTAGATGCCTCAGCGGGTGACGCGTTGGTGGACAAGACTCCGGTGGCTGCCAAGACTCTAATTACAAACCGAGCCCATAATGCACAACAATATGAGGGTGTTGAACAAAGAGAAGGCCCAAGGGAACATAGTGTGAATGAGGTAAGTGCAATTTCTAAAATTCAATCACAATTAGCTAATCTTACCTCTCTTGTGTCTCAAGTTGTAATTTGGTCAAAAGCACAAGAAAATCAAGTTTGCACCGTGTGTTCCATCCAAGAGCATTTATCTGAGAAGTGCCCTCAGTTGATCGAGAATGGAGGATGGGAATCTGCCAATGCTATTGGATTCCAAGGCCAAAATCAAACTAAATACGATCCATACTCAAACACATACAACCCCGGATGGAGAGATCACCCTAATATAAAGTGGAGATAGCCTCAACAACCTATACAACAAGGGGGATTTTGGCAAAACCCCCCTGGGTTTCCATGGCCCTATCAACCAAATCAACCACCCGCAGCCCAATCTAGAACAGGTTCGTCCATGGATAATGATTAACTTGTTCAATTATTAAACAATGTGGCGCAGGGCATGCAAAATCAAGCCAAGGAGGTGGAAGACTTGAAGAAACAAATTGGCCAAATGGCGAAGTTCATGGGGCAATTCAAAGAGCAAGGCAAATTGCCTAGCACAACCATCTTGAATCCAAGGGGAGGATTTGAATCCGTCAAGGCCATTACGTTGAGAAGTGGAAAAGAAGTTGGAACGGACCCGCAACCATCAAAATCTGCCCAAATGGAGGACGAGAAGTTGCACTTCGAGGAAGAGAACCATGACAAGGCCACGGCAAGGAATGCAAAACCTTTGCCGTGCACTCCTACAATTCCTAATCCATCTAATCTGTCTACCACAGGTAAGAAAGGTTCAAATTCTATTAATTCTAACCCCATTCCACCAAATGTACCTTTCCCTCGCAAATTCATGCAAACACAAAAGGAAGAAAGTGAAAAAGACATCCTTGAAACATTCAGAAATGTACAAGTCAATATTCCCCTTTTTGATGCAATCAAACAAATCATGAAGTATGCTAAGTTTTTGAAAAAGCTTTGTACAACAAGGAAACAGATTCAGGAGAAAGAAGTGGTACATGTGAGTGAGAATGTTTCTGCCATGTTGCAAAGAAAGCTACCACCTAAATGCAAAGATCCTGGTAGTTTCACTATCCCTTGTGTTATTGGAAATACGAGGTTTGAACATGTTATGTTAGATTTAGGTGCATCAATTAATGTTATGCCATATTCTGTTTATGCATCTATGAATCTAGGAGAGCTAAAAAATGATGGTGTTATTATTCAACTAGTCAATCAATCTAATGCATACCCGAAAGTAGTTTTGGAGGATGTTTTGGTATAGGCAGACCACTTGATTTTTCCTGCAGATTTCTATGTCCTTGGCATGGAGGATTCAGCCCACTCTCCACCATCATCAATCTTACTTGGACGACCTTTCATGAAAACAGCTCAAACCAAGATTGATGTAGCCAATGGAGCGTTAACGATGGCGTTTGGTGGCAATATGATTAACTTTAAAATTCATGAATCTATTGAGAATCCTATTGATGTTCGTTCTTGTTTTGCCATTGATGTAATTAAAGATGTAGGGCAGGAAAATTCAGATTCAGCACCAATTAAGAAGGAAAAAATTTGAACCACCAAAAAAGAGGGAATTGGAGTGGAGCACAAGAACACGCCACTAACCTAAAAATGCACAATATGGCCAAGAGCACCATTGGAGAATCTGTTGACAGTGCTGCCACTTCATTGCAACACATTGGTGAGTCATTTAGTCCAATTCCAATTCCTATTTGAACTAATAGGTTGTTACCTTCTTTGGTGCAGGTTCCCAATCGAATCCACAATGATGGGAGCATTTACAATGACTTTAGAAAGCTAAATGCCACAATCAGGAAGGATCACTATCCTCTACCATTCATAGAGCCAAATCAGGGGCAATTCGTGGAGAATGTGATGGAGGAAACATCACCCCATGCCGTGGGGTCTGGTCAAGTTTAAGAGGAGGTCTTCGTCTGGTTGCAAGACGTTAAAGCAAGCGCTTCGTGGGAGGCAACCCATGCCACCTAGAATTGGCTCTACATCCAGATTTGCTTTCTTTCAACCTTTCCCCTTGCTACCCTTATCTTGCCATGTTTAGTTCATTGTTGTTTGCTTGTTTTCTATGAGTTTATGCTTGAAACATTGAGGACAATGTTTGATTTAAGTGTGGGGGATAAATAAGTGTTTTTGATGCAAATTCGTGGGATTTTATCACCCATTGCTTCTAAAGCTGTTTCTCACTGTTTTTAAGTGTTTTTAGTGTGTTTTGGTGTGTAAAATGTGTTTTGAAATAAAAATCCGAAAATTTGAAAAAAAAATTCGAAAAAATTGTTTTGAAAACCCAAAAAGAGTTGTTTTTGAGTTGTTTTTGTGTGTTTGTTTATGTCTAGGGTACCTTCCAACACAATGATGATGATCTGGTTTTTAATTGCATGACTATTAAAGAGAGTTGTAAACATAGATGGAAGTTTGATTTACTCTTTGGTTTATGCTTGGTTGTGGTTATAATTTATGAATTCACATGAAATCATAAAAGAAAAAAAATCAGTTTTTGTAACATGCTTGAAGGAAGGAATTCAAACTAACGCTACAACCCTGTGAGACTTAAGACTAAACGTTATTTAGAGAGTTATTAATCTGTGATTTCTTGTTTTCTAAAGTCGTTGCTGATGTGAAAATTAACTTAACACACAAATTAAACCCTCTTTTGACAATTTTAGTATATGTATAAGTAGGGATCGTTCTGGACTAGGGATTAGGAGGGCTTGCTAATAACCTCTCAATTGACTTAAAAACATAAAACTAAACTTAAAAACACTTAACAAGACTCATAAGACTCAAAGCAAACTTAAAATACTCAAAACAGCTTAAATAACCAATTAAACTTAAACTAGACACTAGGAATAACTTTGGACGAAAATTGACTTTTACTTGAATCAAAACACTTAAAAACACAAACTAAAACAGATTCTAACTAATTAGACACACTAAAGTAAAGGGGGATTGAGTTTTGGACGAAGTTGAAACAAACAAACAAGTATGAAAACTAGACAGATTGTAAAACGAATTTGAGAAATAAGATGATGGATGGGATAGCTAGCTAGAGGCTCTTTCTCCACACATGATATGTATGCAAACGAATCAATTTCCAGTTACTCCTTCATTGAATTATAAATGACAATGCCCCAAATTAACCGTGACATCACTAGTTAACCCTCAGATTTTCCTTGTATTATTGGATTGGATGACATCATTCGACAACCCAAAACATTCTTCAAAAGTTCTCTACATGACATCATAATAGAGATACAATCAAAGATCATTACGTTTAATGAAAATCATAAGCATTGACCAAACACTTGCAACTATGACATCATGTCACTCATGCTAGGAATTAAACTTAACGCGATCATTTATAAGCGACATCCACTACTTGTAAATATACGTTTGTAATGATTATGTGAAACTTTCTTATATTCTAGCAATGGATTTATGCATACCAATTAAGTGTCGACCCTTAATCAACAAATACAAATAAGTTATCAATCATATAGTTAAGCTAATTGCATTCACGATTCAAGAACTCATAACTGGAATTTATTAACTTAAATTGCACACATAATCATGGCTTTGAAATCACCCCTAGCCAAGAGGGGTTTAGCCACTCATGTTCACAACAAAACGAAAGAAAATGAATTTAAACATTGGAAACAAAAGAAAGAAAACACCTAAACGCTCCAATGATCCAAGTTGAACAGCAAGCACGTCTAAGAACTTTCTTTCCCTTCCTTTGCTACGGCACAAGGTGTTGGTGAGTGTTCGAAGGTTTGTTTTTATGGAGGAATGGATGTGAAGATGAATGGATGTGTTTGGATGAAGGTTGTGTTGAAATGGTGGTGAATGCTCTAGCAAAAACTAAACTCTATGGCTGCCACACACACTTCCTTTTATAGAGGAAGTGCATGGCAATGGAGGGGAAAATGGTGGTGTATGCAATGATTCAAGGGTGAAAGTGAAGTAATGATGCAAAGCATAGGGGTAAAATGGAGTGGTGTTGCAGCAATGAGTGCATGAAGTGGTGTTGAAATGGTTCAAAGGAGAAAATGAAGTGATAATGCAAAGCATGGGGGGTAAAATGGAGTGGTGTTGCAGCTATGAATGCAAGTAGGGAACATGAATGATTTTGCACATGGTAGAGAAAGGAAAGGGAGGTGGAATGGTGTAGAAATGAGTCAAAGGTGCAGCAAGAGTCATGATGCACGACATAGGATTCCAAAGGTGGTGGATGGTGCATCAATGAGTGCATGTAGTGGAGGTAAAAGTGCATGAAATCTGATGGGTGAAGGGGACAAGGAATGTGCAGTAACTGAGTGCAATGATTCAACGTAATGGTGCATGAAATCAGAAATAATGAAGGGAACAAGGGTGGTGCACGGCAAGGAAAGATAGTGAGTGTAATGGTGCATGAAATGAGTGCAAGAAATCTGGTGCATGAAGGGGACAAGGGTGATTATGCATGGCATGGGTGGAAATGTGAGTAAGTGGTGAATCAATGAGTGCAAGGAAGTGAAAGGATATTGTGCACATGGTAGACAAAGGAAAGAAAGTGGAATGGTGCAACAAAGGAGTGCAAGGAGGGAACATGGATGAATGTGCATGGCATGGGTGGAAATTGGAGTGATTTATGGCAGAAAATAGGAAAGGGATGGCTCCCTTGCATGGCAAGGAAGAGAAATGGTGAAGAATGGTATGGCTTGGACTTTTAGGGTAGGTTTAAGACTTGTAGAACATGTAATGAAATGTCCCAAAGTATTTAGGAACCCTTCATGTGACTGAATCTTTGGTAATTTAGGATTAGGAAAGGTAACGACAAGATAAGGCAAGTTTGACTAGTCTTTCCTCATTCTTAATGGTTTCCTTGTCTTCCTTGGTCTTCAATTTATTTTCTTCCTCTCCTTGGCACATTCCTAGCTTCTTTAGATCTTTAATTTCGTCCAACCACTTTGCTCCATTCATGTGATATCCATTCCATGCCCAAAACTGCTCCAAAAGGCACCAAAATGCAGTTCTTTGCCTCTTTAACCCTTTGTACCTACAACCACACAAAAAATGGCTTGAAATACTAATTCAACTAAGAAATAACAACATAAATGCATGAGAACAAGCTAACTCAGTCGCATAAATATGCTCCTATCAGTTGCATAATCTCATCATTCTTTGCTTGGTTGCTACTTAGAATGCGTTTCGTCATTATAGATCCAAATACTAGAACTCATGCCCGTTCCATTCAAAGCATGATATTGAGTGCATAACACATATTCAGGATGAAGTTGTTTAGTTACCACCAAAGCCAAATAGCCGTACCTCCTATTTCATTATGTTTTGTATGATTAAACCCCTTTTGAGCCTTGTTTAGCCTATGTTATTTGTTAACCCACATTATCATTACCTAGCTTAGTATAAGACTGTCCAAACCCTTGTTCTTAAAGGATAGTGAAGCATGACTTAAAATGAATTCCTTTTGATCTACATTATGCAGAAAAACAAGTGTGGGGGAATGATTGGTTGTTTTAAGCTCAATTGTACGTTTTGTGTTTGAAAAGAAAAGAAAAAGATGAGAAAACGTGTGAAAAGAAAGAAAAGAAAGAAAAAGAGCTTGAAAAGGAGTAAGAATGAGTTCAAAATTGTTGATTATTAAAGAAAGGATCCAAAACATTGAATCTGGCCCTAAAATGTGTAAATCTTCCATTTTTTGTTCAAAATAGATTGCTGCATTCAAGAGAGACTTCTAAGTGTGATTTCATTGCTTTGCTTACTATTTCTTTAAGAACGTTTGTTATCCCTATCCTTTCTTTGTTAGCCATTACCCTTAACCCCGTCACAACCCTTGACTTCTATCTTGAGTGTTATGTGTTTCAATATGTGGAGTTTGGAATTGGTATGAGCATATGATATCCCTGGTTCTTGCTTCTAAGTAGTAGCATTCCGTTCATGAGATCATATATATACATGCATTAATAATTCCAGAAAAGTGCTTTCTTTGCTATAACATATGTGAGTACTAGTTTTCATGTTTACATCAATCTTCTCACATATACCTAGTGTAGGGTGTGTAGTCAGAAAATCTGAGTGAAAATTGAGTGCATATCTAGTAAGGAATTGAGGGAATTCTCTAAGGCATGTTACTAAATTCAAAATGTTGTTTTAATGGATTAAATGCGAGCTAGTGAATGGTGACTATGATTAAGTATGTGCTCGAGGGTAAGGATGACTAAAATATGTGTAAGTAATGATTTTTAGCAAGTCATATGCATTGGAAATCTCTGAGACGAACGTTGGAAGGGTTAGGTTTTTGTTTTGTTTGTTTTGTTTTGTTTGTTTTGCTCGAGGACTAGCTAAAGCTAAGTGTGGGGGAATTTGATAGGAGCATATTTATGCAACTTAGTTAGCTTGTTTTCTTGCATTTTCATAGTTAGTTTGTGTTTATTATAGTGATTTAAGCTATTTTCGTTTGTTTGTAGGTCTAATTGGTAAAGTTGGCAAGAAAGTGCATTTTGAAGCATTTTAGAGCAATTATGGGCTGGAATGGATTGCATACATGTGGAACACAAGGAATGGACATTTTTGAAGATCAAGTGAAGCTAGGAACATGCTAAAGAGATGGAGAAATCAATTCAAGACTTGGAAGATGAATAATCAGTTGCAAGAGCACCTAAAACCCTTCTAGAAGGCCTATATCTTCCCTTAAACACATGCCGCACCCACCTTTCTAGAAGCCCTAGAAAGGTGGCACCGCAAACCCTTCTAGAAGTCCCAATTTCTGCCACAAAACATGTTTTTTCTAGAAGACTAAAAAAGTGAAGCCTATTCTCTTTCTAGAAGCCTAAAAATCTGCCACAAACCCTAGTTCTTTTCCACCTTGGATTGGGCCAAGCCTTTTTCTACAAAACCCTAGCCTTTTCCCTTCAGAATTTGTGAAAACCCTAGCCTATAAATATGAGTGTTTCAGCCACAATTTCGTACACAACCCTCTACCATTCAGAAACAACTCTTAGCCGCAACAATTCATCAATTTACACCATACTCCACCACCATACATCCTTGTCGCAACCCCCATTCAACCTAAATACATTCCTGACCCTTCCATTCACCCATAAACACCCATAGACACTTGTGCCGCAACAAGGTGGGAAAGAAGAAGGGCCTTCGGCGTTTCAAGCTTTGGACTTTGGAGCGTTTTAGGTGTACTTTGTTCTCGTTTTCAATGTCTACTTTGTTAATTTCTAATTTCGCTGTGACTATGAGTGGCTAAATTCCTATTTAGTTAGGGGGAAGTTTGAAGCCATGAACATGCTTGAGATATGAATTGATTTCTGCCAATTGTGATTTGATGAGTTGTGATTGCAATTCAATTAACTGTTTTCTTCAAAACTGATTCTTGTATGTTGAATAAGGATGCATACTTAGTTTTCATGCATGAATTTGATGCTAGAATATAAATGAGTTTCACCTAATCGTTACAAGTTTATATTCATGAGTAGTGAAGGTTGATAGTCACAATCGTATTAATTGAGTTCTTGGCAAAAGTATCATGCATTCATAGTTACAATTGTCTTGTCAACACTTATGATTTTCATAGAATGTAATGATCTTTGATTGTATCTCTATTATGCATTCATGTAGGGGACTTTTGGAGAATGATTTGGGTTGTCGCATGCATTCATCCAATTCAATGAGTAAAGGAAAATCTGAGGGTTAATTAGTTCATCACGGTTAATCTAGGGTGTTGAGCATCATAATTTATTGAAAAGTAATTGGAAATCGATTCATGTACAAGTGTGTCATGTGTGAAAAACGAATCTCTAACTAATCCATCCACCATATTATTTCCCAAATTCGTTTACAATCTGTTCTAAGTTTTTAGTTATTTGTTTTTACTTTAAATTTTTCAAAACCAAATCCCCCTTTACTTTGTTGAGTCATATTAGTTAGAATCTGTTTTGTTTGTGTTTTTGAGTGTTTTGAGTCAAGCCAAAACCTTAAATTCGTCTGAAGTTGTGTTTAGAGTCAGAAACTGCCTAGTTGGTGTTTTTAGGCAGTTTTGAGTGTTTTGAAATTATTTTGAGTCTTGTGAACCTGTTTTGAGTCCTTTGAGTCTATTCTAACGTTTTTAACTTTGTTTTTATGTTTTTAAGTTAGTTTCGAGGTTTTAGCAAGCCCTCCTAATCCCTGGTTTAGAACGATCCCTACTTCCTTTTATACTACAATTTGACAACAAAAGGGTTTAATTTGAGTGCTTAACTTTTATCACATGAAAAAAAGGCGAGCTGCCTCTGAAGAAAGAGATAAAGCAGATAAAAGATGAGGCGCTTGGTTGTCCGATCGTTGTTGTAGGGCCAACTGCCAATGAGGGTGGTAAGAAGAGATCTTCCTAACCTGCTTTTGAGCCTTCGGTCGAGAAGAAGCCAAAGATTTCTTCTGCTGTTCACGCAGGTTCGTCTGCTGCTGAGAAGTTTCTCATCGATCTGACTTCTCCTAATGAGGTGAAAAAAACCATCGATTCTAAGTCTATGAAACCTATTGTTCCAAAGGTAGCCACGACCATTACTAAGAGGCCCAGCGGAGAGGTTCAGTGGTGCCTTTAGTGTCTGGGTTTGTGCCGAAGCACGCATCGGGAGCTAAGTCTGGCTCGGCTTCTGAGAGGCTCACCGCTATGAAGAGCGGGAAGGTGGATTTTGCTGCTAAGGTGGCACCTGAGCCTGTTTTTCCTTCCGTTGCTACTGATTCGTCTGCGAAGAAAGGGAAGTTTGCTAGCACAGACAGTTGTGAGAGATCCACTAAGTCTGAAGTTGGGGTGTTTCCCAAGATTTGTGCACTGTTGAAAGCTGACCTGTTTGAGGACGTTAATGTATGCGCCAAATTTGTTGATAGTGTTAGGAAAGTTGTCATTTGTTCAGACTTTTTTTGTGAAATGTCCTACCTACTGGAGGAGGTTCTTCCTGATTACTACAATGAATAGACTTTGATCTAGGGAGCTGAGTATATGCGCAATGATCAAGATGCTATCAAGTGTACTAAGGAGGCCGAAGTGGCGTTGACGGCTCAGCTTCGCTTGGCTGCTGAAAAGATCGAGAAGTTTGAATCTAAACTCGCCGTTTTGAAGGGGTCTGATGTCTTTGTCTCTGCCCTCATTTCTATGCAATTGGAGACAACTTATCAGGAGATCGCCCATTTAAAGGCTAAGCTTAGTGTGACTCATGCGATGTTGGAAGTTGCAATGAAGGAAGTCAGTCGTGTTGCACTGGTGGTCAAAGACCTTGAGCGTGTCAATTCAGAGCTACGATCTGCTTGTTTTGCCAAGTAAGAAGAGCTTGTCTTCATGCATGCTAAAGTGTCTCGTCTTAAGGATGTTGCTAGTAAGCTTGAGTAAAAGGAAGTGGATCTGCAATGTGCATTATCTGCTAGCGAGAACCTGGAAAAGGAACTAAGTAAGCTGCATGGTGCTGATGCGAAATATATTAAGCACACAAATTAAACCCTCTTTTTGTCAAATTGTAGTAAAGATGTAAGTAGGGATCGTTCTAGACCGGGGATTAGGAGGGATTGCTAAACGCTTGGAAACTGACTTAAACACTCAAAAACAAAGTTAAAAACACTAAACTAGACTCAAAGAATGCAAAACTAAAAGTTAAAACACTTAAACAAACCTAAAACTTAAAACAGCAACTAGAAGGCTCAAAACTGCCTAAAAACCACTTTCTGGGCAGTTTTGAGCACTTACACTAATCTGGACGAAATTGGTTGAAAACTTGAATCAAAACACCTAGAAACACAAATCAAAACACTTTCTAACTAATCTAAGACTTCAAAATAAAGGGGGAATAGTTTTGGACAGAAATTGAAAACAAAACAGAAACTTTAATTATCACAGATTGTAAAAACGATTTTGGTGAAAAGGATGGATAAAAGGCTAGTTAGGAGGTTCTTCTCCACACATGTCACACTTGCAAACAAAACGATTTTCAGTTGTTCTTCCGATAAACTATGAATACTCAACGCCCCAAGTTAACCGTGAATTGCACTAATTAACCCTCAGTTTTTCCAGAATTTATCAAGTTGGATGATTGCATACGACAACTCAAAACATTCCCTACAAGTTCCCTACATGAATTGCATAATAGAGATACAAGCAAGAATCATTACGTTTTATGAAAAACATAAGCATTGACGAAGCATTTGTTACTATGAATTGCATGAAACTTATGCTAAGAATTCATTCAACGCGATCGTTTTCAAGCGATCTTCACTACTTGTGATTATAAGATTATAACTATTAGGTGAAACTCCCTCATAATCTAGCATCATATTCATGCATGAAAACTAAGCGTGCACTCTCAATCAACATACATAAATAAGTATCAATCAAATAGATGAACGAATTGAATCCACAACTTATGAAATAACAACTGAATGTAATCGAATCAAATTGCAAGCATGTACATGGTTTCGAATCACCCCCCAACTAAGGGGGTTTAGTTCCTCATACTCACAACACAAAGTTTATTGAATTGAAACATCGAAGACATAAGAAAGATTACACCTAAAATGCCAAGGAAGTCCACTTTGAAATCTGCACAGAAAGCTCCTCTTTCTTCTTCTCCTTGCTGCGGCAGTGAGGGTTAGGGGGTTTTTGGATGGTTTTGGATGAGGGAGAATGGTGGAAAACTATCTAGGATAGGTGTAGGGCACGGCTAGGAAGGTTTGGGGTCAGAAAATATGGAGTTGGGTGAAGGTTGGGCTCGGCAAAGGTGAGGGACAGGTTCTGGCGTGAATGGAGTTTCTGGATGTGTTTTTGGTTTTTTAGAATGGAGTTAGGATGGTAGGGTGGTGCGGCAAGGTGTGGGAAAGAGTTATGGAGGTGTGGAATGGTGTCTAAAGGTGGAGGATGGTGGCTGGAATGGATGAATGGCTGCGGCAAGGAAGGAATTTGGGTGATGGTGGCTGCGGCAAGGTTTGGAAAGGGATATGGTTTTCTGATTTTTATGGAGAGGGAAGAAGATGTGCGGCTAGGGTGTAGAAATATATATATATAGGCACTTAAAAACCCTAGCACTTCAGATTAGAACAATGGGCTAGGGTTAAGGTTTGTAAAATAGGGCTTTTTGGATGGAAAGGTGCGGCATAGGCTTAGGGATTTCCAATCAGATTTTTGCATGTGAACAAGGCCTAGGTGCGGCTGAAACAATGGGCTAGGGTTAGGGTTTAGGTACGGCATAGGTCCAAGAGTTAAGGATGGGTCATCCAAAAGCCCAAAACCGAGAATAGAAACTCACGAAAATGGAAACCTCCAAGAATAGAAACTTCCAACTTTAGAAACTTTGGTTGCCAATTCCGATTTAGGAAAGATCAACCCAAAATGGAAACTTTTAGGCTTAGCTTTCCTACTTCAAGTAGGAAACCTCAAATCTTCAACTCTTCAATTTCATCCCAACCTTGCGTTCCAAGCATGTCCTTTTTACTTCAAGCTCACTTTCTGCTCCAAAAGCTCCAAACTGCATCATTTCATGTAATACGTCCGCTAAACCTGAAAACACAAGAAAGTAGCTTAAAAGACTACTTTAACGAAGAAAACATAACAAAGATGCATAAGAACTAGCTAACTAAGGCGCATAAATATGCTCCTATCAAATTCCCCCACACTTAGCTTTTGCTAGTCCTCGAGCAAAACAAACAAAAGAAAGAAAACAAAATGAAACAAACTAACCAAAACAAAACCTAAACCTTCCAACAATTGCCTCAGGGATTTCCAATGCACATGACATGTTAAAGATTGTTATCCCCACAAATTTGAGTCATCTTTACACAAGCACATACTTAATTAAAGCCACCACTTACTAATTCACAAGTAATCAATCAAAACAATGCTTTGAATGTAGTAACATGCCTTAGAGAATTCCCTCAATTCCTTACAAGATATACACTCTATTTTCACTCAGATTTTCTAACTCCACACCCTACACTAGTTATATGTGAGAAGATTGATGTAGAAATGAAAACGAATGCTCACATAAATGTATCACAAAGAACGCAATTTCTAGAGTTATGAAGCATGTTTAGATATGATCTCATGAATGGAATGCTACTACTTAGATGCGAGAACCAGTGACACCATATGCTCATACCAAATTCAAACTCCACAAATTGAAACACATAACACTCAGGATAGAAGTTAAGGGTTGTAATGGGGCTTGGGGTGTTGGTTAACAAGGAAAGGATAAGGAAAACAAACGTTCTTCAAGCAATAGTAAGCAAAGCAATGAAATTGAGACTTAGAATTCACTTAGAGTGCAGAAATTAACTTTAAAACACAAGGGAAAGATTTAAACATCTCCATAGGGCCGAATTCATTGTTTTGGACCCTTACTTCAACAAACAATACTTTGGAACTCTTTTTTCAAACTTTTCACACTTTTTTTTTTTTTTTCTTCATATGTTTTTTTTCTTTTTCTTTTCTTTTCTTCTCTTTTTTTTTTCTCGTGCCTAGGGCACACAATTCCTCATGAAAAACACTTCCCCCACACTTGTTTTCTGCAAACATAGATCAAAAGGAATTCAATTTGAATCATGCTTTACTATGCTTTAAGAACAAGGGTTTGGATGGTCCTAAACTAGGCTAGGTGAGGAAAACATGGGTTAACACATAACGAAGGCTAACAAGGCTCAATGGGGTTAAAACCTACAAATCACAATGACATAGGGCACACGGCTTTTTGGCTAAGGTGGTGGTCACTACACAACTTCATCTTGAATATGTGTTATGCAAATCAATAACATGCTTTGAATGAAATGGGCATGAGTTCTAGCATTTGGAACTAAATGATGAAACGCCTTCTAAGTAGCAACCAAGCAAGGAATAATGAGATCATGCAACGACTTAGAAAACAAAGAATGCACAGATTTTAACTCTCCAAATAAGCGTTTAGGCTCAAGTCTCACAAGGTTGTAGCGTTAGTTTGAGTTCCTTCCTTCAAGCATGTTACAAAAACTGATTTTTTCTTTTATGATTGCATGTGAATTCATAAGTTATAACCACAACTAAACATAACAAAGAGTAAATCAAACTTTCATCCATGTTAGTCACTTTCTTTAACAGTCATGCACTTAAAAACCAAATCCTCATCATTGTGTTGGAAGGTACCCTAAGACACAAACAATCACAAAAACAACTCTTTTTGGGTTTTTTAAAACAAATTTTTCAAATTTTTATGTAATTTTCGGATTTTTACTTCAAAACACACTAAAACACATCAAAACTGCTCAAAAACACTTAAAAACAGCAAGGAACAAGTCTTCAAGTTTAGGGTGATAAAATCCCACGAATTTGCATCTAAAACACTTAGTTACCCCCCCACACTTAAATCAAACATTGTCCTCAATGTTTCAAGCATAAAATCGCACTAAACAACAAGAACACACAAACAGCAACTAAACAACTAAATAGGCAGATTAGAAATAAACAACAAAGGGAAGGGTTTAGGAACGCAAATCTGGAATTGGAGTGATTCCTTGGGCTTCCTTTGTTGAATTGCATGGGTTGCCTCCCAAGTAGCGCTTTCTTTAACGTCGTACAGCCGGACGAAAAACCCATTCATTCTCCATTTGTGCCCACGGCACCCAAAGAAATATCATCCACGGTTTGTTCGACAAAGTTCTCAAAATATGGCTTCAAACGATGTCCGTTCACTTGGAATTCATGACCTGTTTTGAGACTTTGAATCTGGATGGCACCATAAGAAGATATGTTAGTAATAACAAACGGTCCAATCCACTTAGAACGTAACTTACCGGGAAACAACCGTAAACGGGAATTGAACAATAGCACTTTCTGCCCAATTGAGAATGATTTCCCACGGATCATGTTGTCATGGAAAGCTTTGGTCTTTTGCTTGTAAATGCTTGCATTATCGTACGCCTCAAGCCGTATCTCATCAAGCTCATTCAATTGCAATCTCCTTTGACTTCCTGCTTCCTCGAGGTTCATGTTAAACTTCTTAATGGCCCAAAGTGCTTTGTGCTCCAATTCAACAGGAAGATGGCACGCCTTGCCATAGACAAGTCGGAAGGGGGACATCCCAATGGGGGTTTTGTACGCCGTACGATACGCCCAAAGTGCATCATCTAACCGTAAGCTCCAATCCTTCCTTGTTGGCCCAACGGTCTTCTCTAGGATTTGCTTGATCTCACGGTTAGAAACCTCGGCTTGCCCATTAGTTTGAGGATGGTAAGGTGTAGAAACCTTATGGGTGACACTGTATTTCCTCAATAACGCTTCAATAGTCCGATTGCAAAAGTGTGACCCTCCATCACTAATGATCACTCGTGGCATTCCGAACCTTGCAAAAATGTTAGTTCTAATAAAATCTGCAACCACTTTAGAATCATTAGTTCGGGTGGCCTTTGCTTCCACCCACTTCGACACATAATCAACCGCAAGCAAAATATATGTAAAACCATACGAAGAAGGAAAAGGACCCATAAAATCAATACCCCAAACATCAAAAATTTCAACATTTAGGATAGAAACCTGCGGCATTTGGTCCCTAGCACTAATACCACCCATTCGTTGGCATTTATCACATGTTAAGCAGAAAGTTTTAGCATCTTTAAAAATACTAGGCCAATAAAATCCACATTGTAACACCTTAAGGGCTGTGCGTTGTGTACCAAAGTGCCCTCCACATGCATATGTGTGACAAAAACTCAAGATTGAATGACATTCAGAATCGTGCACACAACGACGTATAATCTGATCGGGGCAAAATTTCCATAAGTACGGATCATCCCACACATAAAACCGTGCATCATGCCTAAGTTTATCACGTTGGTGCCTAGTGAACTCACTTGGAATACGTTTTGACACCAAAAAATTAACAATATCGGCATACCAAGGTGCACTAACCTTAATGGACAACAATTGTTCATCGGGGAATGTCTCCAAAATCGGCACCAACTCCTCATTATGCACCATTCGGCTTAGGTGGTCAGCCACCACGTTCTCACTTCCCTTCTTGTCCCGAATCTCTATGTCGAACTCTTGAAGTAATAATATCCATCGAATTAGCCGTGGCTTGGCTTCCTTTTTGGTGAGCAAGTACTTCAGAGCTGCATGATCAGTGAAAACAATTACTTTAGTTCCAATTAAATATGATCGAAATTTATCTAAAGCAAAGACAACGGCAAGAAGTTCTTTTTCCGTAGTGGAGTAGTTCAATTGTGCATCGTTCAACGTCCGAGAGGCGTAGTAAATGACATGCGGCCTCTTGTCCTTTCTTTGTCCTAAAACAGCTCCTAAAGCATAGTCGGACGCATCACACATGAGCTCGAAAGGTAGACTCCAATCCGGTGGAACAATGATGGGTGCCGTGGTCAACAATTCCTTGAGTTGGTTGAATGATGCCATGCACTCCTTGGTGAATTCAAACGCCACTTCTTTTTGTAGGAGTCGGCAAAGAGGTTGTGCTATCTTCGAGAAATCTTTGATAAACCTACGATAAAATCCTGCATGGCCAAGAAACGAACGAACCTCTCTAACCGAAGTCGGAGAGGGTAAGTGACGTACAAGATCTATTTTCGCCTTATCAACCTCAATACCCTTTTCAGAGATTATATGACCTAAAACGATACCTTGTTTAACCATAAAATGACACTTTTCCCAATTAAGTACAAGGTTCGTTTCAACACAACGTTTTAGGATCACACTTAGATTATGCAAGCAACTATCAAACGAATCACCAAATACGCTAAAATCATCCATAAACACTTCAATTATCTTTTCTACATGATCAGAAAATATGCTCATCATACATCTTTGAAATGTAGCAGGTGCGTTACATAAACCAAAAGGCATGCGACGATATGCAAAGGTACCAAACGGGCATGTAAAAGTGGTTTTTTCTTGGTCCTCGGGTGAAATGACAATTTGATTATAACCAGAATAACCATCAAGAAAACAATAAAAAGCATACC
Source organism: Malus domestica (assembly GCF_042453785.1). Lineage (NCBI taxonomy): Eukaryota > Viridiplantae > Streptophyta > Magnoliopsida > Rosales > Rosaceae > Malus > Malus domestica. Next base: position 14,649,433 of record NC_091670.1, read on the forward strand.
CCGCTAACCTCTCAAGCATTTGGTCAATGAACGGCAATGGGAAGTGGTCCTTCCTCGTTGTGGTGTTTAGCTTCCTATAGTCAATGCACACCCTCCAACCGGTTTGAATCCGTTGAGGGACAAGCTCATTCTCAGCATTAGCTACCACCGTCACTCCTGATTTCTTTGGTACGCACTGAACCGGCGAAACCCACCTACTATCCGAGATTGGATAGATAACCCCACAATCTAGAAGCTTTATGATCTCCTTTTTCACTACTTCCATCATCGGAGGGTTGAGACGGCGTTGAGCCTCTCTAGTTGGTTTGGCCCCCTCCTCAAGAAATATGTGATGCATACAAGTCGTAGGGCTTATACCTTTGATGTCGGCCAATGTCCAGCCTAGAGCAGATTTGAACTCCTTCAAAACGCGACGCAACTTCTCCTCCTCTTGTGCCGTGAGGGAAGAGGAAATGATGGCAGGTAGTGTTTCCTTTTCTCCCAAGAAAATGTACTTCAGATGGCTTGGCAAAGGCTTGAGTTCAAGTATAGGTGCCTGAATTATAGATGGAAGCAATTTGTTAGTCGAAATGGGAATGGACTCACGGTTAGTATACTTACCATCAAGCTTAGGTAAGGACTCAAGGGCAGCCACAACTTCAAGTAATTCCTCACTAGGGGGCACGGCATGGGATGAACCATGTATGCCGTGAGCATGCATGCAATCAGCCCCCTTTGTTTTGAGTTCCATGCCTCGTGTAATGACTTTTTCAAGCACATCGTCATTTAAATCGTCGAGATATCCCTGCGCCAAAGAGTCAATTATATCAATAGAAAAGCATGAATGGTCCTCACTAGGGTATTTAATGGAATCAGAAAGATTAAAATTAACAACTTCCCCATCGAATTCCATGGACAAAGTTCCACTATACACGTCAATCTTTGTCCGGGCCGTCTTCATGAATGGCCTTCCAAGTAGAATGGGCAACGAAGGAGCATGGTCCGACTCATCCATTTCGAGGACATAGAAATCTGCTGGGAAGACTAAATGATTAACCTGCACAAGAACATCTTCCAAAACTCCCTTTGGATAGGCGTTAGATCTATCGGCCAATTGTATTATTACCCCATCATTTTTCAACGCTCCTAAGTTCATAGATGCATAAATGGAATATGGCATAACATTTATAGAAGCACCTAAATCAAGCATGGCAGATTCAAACCTATTGTTCCCAATAACACAAGGAATGGTAAAGCTACCTGGATCTTTACATTTGGGAGGTAATTTGCGTTGCAAGATGGCGGACACATTCTCACCTACCTTGACCACTTCCTTGGTCGCCATCCTCTTCCTCGTGGTACACAACTCCTTCAAGAACTTAGCATACCTCGGAACTTGCTTGATTGCATCTAACAAAGGTATGTTAACTTGAACTTTCCTAAAGGTTTCAAGGATATCCTTTTCTGCCTCTTCTTTCTTCGTTTGCATGAACCTACTAGGAAAAGGCACATTTGAAGGGAAAACATTAGTATGAACTGAATTGGACACATTCTTACCTTTGTGGGACGAATTGGGCAGATTTGGGACATTAGGGACTTGCGGCAAAGGTGGAACCACCTTTGCCGTGGGCTGCTTTGATGCCTCCTCTTCCATTTCCAAAAGTTCATCCTCATTATGACCTGTTTTTGGTGTAGGACCTGCCCCAACTTCCTTACCACTTCTTAGGGTGATAGCTTTGGCACTTTCGAAACCTCCCTTCGGATTTGGAATGGTGGAACTAGGGAGTTGTCCGGGATCTCGAAACTTACCTACAAACTCGGCAATCTGCCCAATTTGTTTCTCAAGTTGATCCACCCTTTTATCTTGGTTTTGCATAGCCTTAGCTTGATCTTCCTGCCCATTAGACAACTTAGTTAGTATCTTAAGAAGTGCATCATTGTCAAGAGACGTACCTGAGGCACTTGGGCCGGATTGGGCTTGATTTTGGGGTGGGCCGTAGGTTTTGGGAAAGAACCCCGGGGGTTGTTGCCTAAAGCCTCCTTGGTTCTGAGGTTGCTGGGGATCCCTCCACTTGAAGTTTGGATGGTCTCGCCACCCCGGATTATACGTGTTGGAGTATGGATCATGCCTTGACTGATTTTGGCCTTGAAACCCAATGGCATTCGCACTCTCCCATCCGCCATTCTCAATCAACTGTGGACATTTTTCAGAGACATGTCCTTGGATGGAACATACGCCACATACAGTTGTTCCTTGCATTTTCATGCCCTCGGCCATCTGAGACACAAGAGAAGTAAGATTAGCCAATTGTGAATGAAGATCGGAAGTCGAACTTACCTCATGTACTTGGTGCCGTGGGGGTCCTCTTTGGCCTACACCTTCGTACTGTTGAGCGTTCAACGCTCTATTAGCAATCAAGACCTTGGCAGCCATGGGTGTCTTGTCCACCAATGCTCCCCCCGCCGAAGCATCAAGCATTTGACGTTCTAGAGGTAGGAGACCCTCGTAGAAGTATTGCAACAGTAACTCCTCCTTCATCTGATGCTGTGGACAAGAAGCAACAAGTGATTTAAACCGTTCATAATATGTAGGAAAAGACTCACCTTCTTCTTGCTGAATTCCGCTTATCTTTTTGCGGAGGAGGATGATGCGAGAAGTTGGAAAGAACTTCTCCAAGAACGCTCTCTTCATACTTTCCCACGATGTGACAGTTCCGGGAGCTAACTCATATAACCAATCCTTGGCTTTATCCATCAAAGAGAATGGAAAAGCCTTCATCTTCAAGATATTTCCGTCAACATTGACGGGAGTCATACTAGAGCAAACTACTTCAAATTCTTTCAAATGTTTGTTAGGATCTTCCATGGACAAGCCATGGTATTTAGGAATATGATGAAGTAAACTTGACTTTAATTCAAACTCATCTGTCTTACCTTGGGCAGCCATGGGGTATTGAATGCACAAGGGCGCGGCATTATCCAAACCCGAGGCGGAAAGCTCCTTGAGTGTACGATTGTCCATGGCCATGCCTTGGACTTCTTCAAATATCCCTGCCGTGGCTTCCTCCTCCTCTTGTTGTACGTTTTCTTCAAGGTCAGATTCGGAACTGGTTGGATGATGCTCTTGCTGGTTCCTAGCTCTCCTTAACTTCCTCTCAAAATCGTCGTCAAAATCCAAGATGTTTGTACGAATCGGTTGAGAGCTTCTAGTCATACATTAGTACCTAAGAAACAAGAAACAAAAATTAGGTCAGAAACTTAAATTAAGTCAGAAACAAAGTGAAATAAAAGAAACGAAAACAATCCAAGGGATTAGCAAAATTGCTAATCCCCGGCAACGGCGCCAAAAATTTGATGCGAAATATATTAAGCACACAAATTAAACCCTCTTTTTGTCAAATTGTAGTAAAGATGTAAGTAGGGATCGTTCTAGACCGGGGATTAGGAGGGATTGCTAAACGCTTGGAAACTGACTTAAACACTCAAAAACAAAGTTAAAAACACTAAACTAGACTCAAAGAATGCAAAACTAAAAGTTAAAACACTTAAACAAACCTAAAACTTAAAACAGCAACTAGAAGGCTCAAAACTGCCTAAAAACCACTTTCTGGGCAGTTTTGAGCACTTACACTAATCTGGACGAAATTGGTTGAAAACTTGAATCAAAACACCTAGAAACACAAATCAAAACACTTTCTAACTAATCTAAGACTTCAAAATAAAGGGGGAATAGTTTTGGACAGAAATTGAAAACAAAACAGAAACTTTAATTATCACAGATTGTAAAAACGATTTTGGTGAAAAGGATGGATAAAAGGCTAGTTAGGAGGTTCTTCTCCACACATGTCACACTTGCAAACAAAACGATTTTCAGTTGTTCTTCCGATAAACTATGAATACTCAACGCCCCAAGTTAACCGTGAATTGCACTAATTAACCCTCAGTTTTTCCAGAATTTATCAAGTTGGATGATTGCATACGACAACTCAAAACATTCCCTACAAGTTCCCTACATGAATTGCATAATAGAGATACAAGCAAGAATCATTACGTTTTATGAAAAACATAAGCATTGACGAAGCATTTGTTACTATGAATTGCATGAAACTTATGCTAAGAATTCATTCAACGCGATCGTTTTCAAGCGATCTTCACTACTTGTGATTATAAGATTATAACTATTAGGTGAAACTCCCTCATAATCTAGCATCATATTCATGCATGAAAACTAAGCGTGCACTCTCAATCAACATACATAAATAAGTATCAATCAAATAGATGAACGAATTGAATCCACAACTTATGAAATAACAACTGAATGTAATCGAATCAAATTGCAAGCATGTACATGGTTTCGAATCACCCCCCAACTAAGGGGGTTTAGTTCCTCATACTCACAACACAAAGTTTATTGAATTGAAACATCGAAGACATAAGAAAGATTACACCTAAAATGCCAAGGAAGTCCACTTTGAAATCTGCACAGAAAGCTCCTCTTTCTTCTTCTCCTTGCTGCGGCAGTGAGGGTTAGGGGGTTTTTGGATGGTTTTGGATGAGGGAGAATGGTGGAAAACTATCTAGGATAGGTGTAGGGCACGGCTAGGAAGGTTTGGGGTCAGAAAATATGGAGTTGGGTGAAGGTTGGGCTCGGCAAAGGTGAGGGACAGGTTCTGGCGTGAATGGAGTTTCTGGATGTGTTTTTGGTTTTTTAGAATGGAGTTAGGATGGTAGGGTGGTGCGGCAAGGTGTGGGAAAGAGTTATGGAGGTGTGGAATGGTGTCTAAAGGTGGAGGATGGTGGCTGGAATGGATGAATGGCTGCGGCAAGGAAGGAATTTGGGTGATGGTGGCTGCGGCAAGGTTTGGAAAGGGATATGGTTTTCTGATTTTTATGGAGAGGGAAGAAGATGTGCGGCTAGGGTGTAGAAATATATATATATAGGCACTTAAAAACCCTAGCACTTCAGATTAGAACAATGGGCTAGGGTTAAGGTTTGTAAAATAGGGCTTTTTGGATGGAAAGGTGCGGCATAGGCTTAGGGATTTCCAATCAGATTTTTGCATGTGAACAAGGCCTAGGTGCGGCTGAAACAATGGGCTAGGGTTAGGGTTTAGGTACGGCATAGGTCCAAGAGTTAAGGATGGGTCATCCAAAAGCCCAAAACCGAGAATAGAAACTCACGAAAATGGAAACCTCCAAGAATAGAAACTTCCAACTTTAGAAACTTTGGTTGCCAATTCCGATTTAGGAAAGATCAACCCAAAATGGAAACTTTTAGGCTTAGCTTTCCTACTTCAAGTAGGAAACCTCAAATCTTCAACTCTTCAATTTCATCCCAACCTTGCGTTCCAAGCATGTCCTTTTTACTTCAAGCTCACTTTCTGCTCCAAAAGCTCCAAACTGCATCATTTCATGTAATACGTCCGCTAAACCTGAAAACACAAGAAAGTAGCTTAAAAGACTACTTTAACGAAGAAAACATAACAAAGATGCATAAGAACTAGCTAACTAAGGCGCATAAATATGCTCCTATCAGGTGCTCACACTGGTCTTATTGAGGAGAATGTGTAGTTGAAGAATGAGAAAGCCGGTCACGAAGTGGCGCCTGCTTCTTGTTAGGCCAATTTCTACAAGCTTGGTTATGTAAACCATCTTCAAGGTAGGCCGTCAGATTATGAGTTTTTCGAGAAGGACTTTGAGACTTTCTCCATTTCTCCAGTTGATCTAATTAACTTCTCATTTGAGGCTATCTTTGGTGGAGCAGTTAAGGGTCAGGCAGTCCAGGCAAGGGCGACTAAGGATGAGCTGATGGAAGATTTGGCTGCTGAAGGCGTGCTTCTCGTAGAGAGCAAAAAAGTCCGCATAGCTGCTATAACCGTATATTTTGGCTTTAACGGCTGCACGAGCTTTGGCCCCCCATGGCATGGTGCAAACTTTTTAACTTATAGAGTCGGTGGGCAAACACGTGCTTCTCATAGAAAGTAGAGGATTCCGCGTAGCTGCTATAGTCATACATTTCAGCTATTGCGGCTGTACAAACCTTAGCCCTTGCAGGGCATGTTGAAATTTTTAACTTATGGAGCCGACGTCTAGACACGTGCTTCTCGTAGAAATCAGATGAGTCCACGTAGCTGCTATAGTCGTACATTTCAGCTTTAACAGCTGCACGAACCTTAGCCCTCGCAGGGCATGTTGAAATTTTTAACTTATGGAGCTGGCGGCCAGACACGTGCTTCTCGTAGAAATCAGAGGAGTCCACGTAGTTGCTATAGTTGTACATTTCGGCTTTAGCGGCTGCAAGAGCCTTGGCCTTCCCAAGGCATATTGCCAAATTTTTAACTTATATAGCCGGTGGCCGGACACATGCTTCTTGTAGAAAGCAAAGGAATCCGTGTAGCTGCTATAGTTGTATATTTAGGCTTTAACTCTTGCAAAACTTAAACAGTAGACCGTCAGCTAGAAGCATTGCTTTTAAATAAGCAGACGGGTCCACATTGCTTTTAAATAAGCATGCTTCTTGTCAGCTGTTGGGTCGTCGACTGAGCGCCTTACTTACAGAAGCAGACGACCCGCGTGACCATTTAGGCGTCGTCCCTGGCTCTCGGAGGCGTTTTAGGCTTAAGATGTAGGTGAAATCGTGCCTCAGAGGCCATAGCCTTTGGAGATGCTGGTCTCTCAATACGAATCTCTAGGGCAGCAATTGTAACTTGACTCCACAAGTCATTTAACTAGTATTGCAACATTTTAGAGTTGGGTTACGTTCTTGCAGACTTACGCGTTGAGGACGAACCATCTAGTCATGTGAATTCTTTCATGGGTAGGAATCCTGTACTTAGCGTCTCTTCTGGTTAGAGACCTGGGCTCCTGCGAAATTGAATCCTTCCGTCGGCTAAGTCTTTTTAAGAAAAAGACTATTATGGCCAATTCTGGGATCAGTCTGGCGTAAGTAGTTGATGCATTTAGGGGGAATTGAGCAATCGGAAAACCCATCCACGTCTGGATATCCTGAATCAGTTTACCCTCTCCTGATGAAAGAGCATACACCATGTCTGCAAGGGCATTAGCGTCTTCTGTTGTCACATGGGTGGTCAGTTTGTTTATGCATTCGGCCTAAGCTTGTGAATAATAACTTCAATCTTTATTGAAAATAAAGAAATGTATTAACTTTGCTTGTAGGCAATAATAACATAACAACTAATAGTCGTCAACATGTGAGGTCTTGTTCGTCAAGCTGCTTGAGTCTTCGAACTTTATTTGTCTTAAACAATGTCCAAGGAATGGTGGGAGGTCACATGTCGTACTTTCTCAGGTTGTAGGCATTCCACTGTTTTTCGATCTCTTTGTCTCTCATAGTGGTGAGGGTATAGCTGCCCTTTCCATTTACTCGGCTGATTTTGTATGGACCTTCCCAGATGGGAGTTATCTTTTTGGAGCCTTCCTGGTGGACGGTTATGAAGGCTTTTCTGAGGAATAAGTCTTCTAGCTGGAATTATTGGATTTCGCCTTCTTGTTGTAGTTGGAGATGAGCTATTGCTGATAAACTGCAATGCGGGTGATAACTTTCTCGCGCTCTTCCTCTGCCAAGTCTAGGTTTTTGGCCATCTCATTCTCGTTCTGCTCAAAATTCGGCAGTACGGTGCCAATACTTGGCTCCATGATATTGGGAGGGATAATCGCCTCAGAGCCATACGCCAAGGAGAATGGAGTTTTACCGGTTGCTTGTCTCTTGGTGGTGCGATATGCCCATAGAACACCGATGAGCTCGTTTGGCCAATTGCCCTTCTTGTCTGAGTGGTACTTCTTGAGGCAGTCGAGAATGGTCTTGTTAGACGCCTTGGCTTGCCCATTGCCCTGTGAATACCGGGGCGTCGACATGTGCTGCTTGATGCCATATTTTTCGAAAAACTTCGCCAAGTCTTTGCCCACGAAATGCGGACCATTGTTTGTGATGATTGAGTGAGGGATGCTGAAGCGGCGATGATGTTCTTCCATATAAAGTGTTCTATGTCTGTCTGGGTAGTTGTAGCCATAGGTTCAGTTTCGACCCATTTTGTGAAGTAATCGGTCGCTATGATCATCATGCCTCTGCCCCTAATAGCAGGTGGCATTGGTCTTACCAGGTCAATCGGCCATTGCATGAATGGCCAAGGGCTCGTCTGCGGGTGAAGTTCGTTAGCAGGTAGTGCTGGCACATGCTTGAAGCGCGGGCAACTATCGCACCTTTATACATACTTCTTGGCGTTTTGATGCATGTTAGCCAGTAGTAGCCAGCGTTAAGAGCCTTTTGTGCTAGAGAGCTACCTCTAGAGTGGTTTCTACAAACGTCTTCGTGGATTGAGCTAAGAATCTTCAAGTTATCGGGGAGGCGATAGGCAGCGGAGATGTGGTCTTGAGAAGAATTTGCGAACGAGCATGTCGTTCGACATGTAATAGTGTGCTGCCTTCATCTGGAGCTTCTTGGACTCTAGTCTGTCGGTGGGGAGCATTTCGTTGACTATGTAGTTGATGATGGGATCTTGCCAACTTAGAGTTATGTTGATATGTGCCACCTGATAGGAGCATATTTATGCGACTTAGTTAGCTTGTTTTCTTGCATTTATGTCGTTAGTTCTTACTTATTATAGTGTTTTAAGCTATTTTTGTGTGTTTGTAGGTCCAAATGACAAAGTTGGCAAGAAAGTGCATTTTGGAGCATTTTAGAGCAGTTTTGGGGTGGAATGGATAGCTTACATATGGAGCACCAGCAATGGACGAATTTGAAGACCAAAGATGTCTAGGAATGTGCTAAAGAATTGAAGAAATACATTCAAGACAAAGAAGATAAGGAATCAGCTAAAATGAAGGAACATTATCCAAAACCTTATCCAACCTTATCTTATCCAAACTAACCTTATCTTATCTTATCCTATCCGAATCATATTCTACCTTAATTTCAGTTGCAAGGGGGACTCTTTATCACATTAGAATACCTAATATCTCATTCTAGAAGCCCTGAAACAATGCAAATAACCATATTCCTTTTCCCTTAAAAATCTGACGAATTTAATCCCTTTCTAAAAGCTTTGTGCTGAATTTCCTAGTCCTATTCCTCTAAGATTGTGTAATCCTTCTCCTCCACAACCTTTGTGCCAAAACCCTAGCCTATAAACACATAATTTTGACCCCATTTTCAGATCACCACCCTCTACCATAATTCACACAGCCATTCACCACAAATTCGTCCACACACAAAAGCCTTAAGTCAGAAAATCCCCATTGTGCCGCAGCTGTGCAAGGAAGGAGAAGAAGGAGCCACCTGGAGCCGTGCTTGCCATTCAAGACATGATGTGAAATATTCTAACACACAAATTAAACCCTTTTATTGACAATTGTAGTAAAGATGTAAGTAGGGATCGTTTTAGACCGGGGATTAGGAGGGATTGCTAATCTACTTAAAACTGACTCAAAAATATAAAACTAAGCTAGAAAACACTTAACTAGACTCAAAGAACTCAAAACAAATTAAAAAGACTCAAAACAGCACAAAACAATCAAATAGACTCAAACTAGACACTAGAAGGTGATTTGGACGAAAATTGATTTTAGTTGACTCAAAACACTTTAAAACACTTAAAACACAAGTTTGGACAAATTCTAACTAATTTGACACAATAAAGTAAAGGGGATTGGGTGTTTGACGAATTTAAAGTAAAACAAGTAAACTAGACTTAAACAGATTTTGGCACGAAATTGGTGAATTGGATGGATGATAAGCTAGCTAGAGGGTTATTCTCCACATATGACACACTTGCATACAAATCGATTTCCAGTTGCTTTTCCAATAAACCATGAACCTCGACACCCCAGATTAACCATGAACAGCACTAATTAACGCTCAGATTTTCCTTAAGTCATTGAATTGGATGGATAATGCATCGACAACTCAAATTATTCTTCGAAAGTTCACTACATGAACATCATAACAAAGATACAATCAAAGATCATTAAGCTTTGTGAAAATCATAAGCATTGACAAAGCATTCGTAACTATGATGAGCATGATACTCCTACCAGGAATCTACTTAACACGATTGTGACTAGCAACCTCCACTACTTATGAATATAAGTTCATAACTATTAGGTGAAATTCCCTTATATTCTAACATCAAATTCATGCATATGCAAACCAAGTATGCATCCTTAATCTACAAACAAGAATAAGTTCTGAATCAAACAGTTAAGTGATAGACGCATATTTATGCGACTTAGTTAACTAGTTTTCTTGCATTTACGTTATTAGTTCTTAGTTATTTTAGTACTTTAAGCCATTTTCGTGTGTTTGTAGGTCCAAAGGGCTAAGGTAGCAAGAAAGTGCATTTTGGTGCATTTTGGAGCAGTTTTGAGCTTGGAATGGATTACATATGATATGAGCAAGATGGATGGACGAATTTGAAGACAAAAGAGGCTAGGAACATGCTAAAAATCTGGTGAAACAAATACAAGTTGCAAGAAGGGATAAATTTCTAGAAGGATTGGCCAAAACTTCACTCAAAACCATGCATACCCCATAAAATTCATCAATGCCGTGGCCTTCCCTTTGTTTTACTTCCACCAGATTTTTTAGTGATGATGCAATGCCTATCTCACTATGACATTTGAGTGGATGATGTAATGCTTAACTCACCATGACATTTGAGTGGATGATGCAATGCTTAACTCACCATAACATGTGAGTGGATGACTCAATACCTACCCTCACCAACAATTCTCCACCTTGCCATGCCTTACCTACTTCATTCCACCAGATTTTTGCATTAAACATGTCCATCCTCTTCCTATAAATACCATGGCAGCAACCTCATTCAAATCATCCAGAAATTAACCATTCTCCAAGCCTTTCCTTGCCTCTCCTACATATCTAAACCCCTTCCCATCCATTCCTCCAAATAACCAACCCTTCAACATCATTCCAACCTTGTTGTGGCGGCAAGGAGAAGGAGAAAAGTCCTTGGACGCGCTTGCTATCCAACATGGATCGTTGGAACGTTTAGGTGCTTTCTTCCCTTTGTTTTTCAATGGTTAAATTTGTTTATCTTTGTTTTGTAATAATGAGGAACTAAACCCCCCTTGGCTAGGGGGGGATTCAAAACCATGTTTATGCTTGCTATATGATTTGATTACTTCCAATTGCGTTTCTTGAATTGTGAATTCAATTTACTTATCCGTTCGTATAAAAACTAATTTGTGTATGTTGGTTGAGAGTGCACGCTTAATTTTCATGCATGAATTTGATGCTAGAATATAAGGGAGTTTCACCTAATCGTTATGAACTTATATTCACAAGTAGTGAAGGTTGCTAGTCACAATCACGTTAAGTAAATTCTTGGCATAAGTTTCATGCAAATCATAGTAACGAGTGCCTCGTCAATGCTTATGTTTTTCATAGAACTTAATGATTCTTGCTTGTATCTCTATTATGCAATTCATGTAGGGAACTTGTAGGGAATGTTTTGGGTTGTCGTATGCAATCATCCAATCTAATAACTTGTTGAAAAACTGAGAGTTAATTAGTGCAATTCACGGTAATTTGGGGCGTTGAGTATTCATAATTTATTGAAATGCAATTGGAAATCGTTTTGTATGCAAGTATAACATGTGTGGAGATGAAACCCTTAGCTAGCCTTCCATTATCCATTCAACCCAAAATTGTTTAAAATCTATTTAAGTTTTTAGTTTATTCGTTTTTACTTTCAACTTCACCAAACTCAAATCCCCCTTTTACTTTCTTGTTTTAAAATCTTTTGTTTACATTTTTAACTTTGTTTCTTTTTGTTTTTGAGTCAGTTTAGAGGTTTTAGCAAGCCCTCCTAATCCCCGGTTTAGAACGATCCCTACTTACATACTTTGCTACAATTGTCAAAAGAGGGTTTAATTTGTGTGTCAAGTAATTCTCGCATCATTAAGTACATTGCATTCACGATTCATAGAATCACAACTGGAAGTAATCAATTCATATTGTAAATATGTTCATAGCTTTGAATCCCCCCATAGCTAAAACGAGTTTAGCTCCTCATGTTCGCAAAACAAAGATACTTAAACTTAAACATTGTAAACAAAAGATGGATTACACCTAAGAATGTTCCAGCAATTCAACTTGAATGGAAAGCACGTCCTAAGGTCCTCCTTCTTCTTCTTTGCTGGGCACAAGGTTTGGGTGAAGGTTTGAGTGATGGATTGTATGAAGGGACGTGTGTTTAGAATGGGATGTGTTGGTCAATACCTTAGAAGCTACGGCAATGGCTTATATTTATAGGAGAAGGGAAGGCATGGCTAGGAATTAAATTGGGAAGGATTTAATACTCCAAATCCTCCAAGAAAAAGGTAACAAGACATAATCCCAAGAGGAAAAGGGAATGTAGGATGCGGCAAGGAAAAAGGGAAAGGGGAATCCTTTGCCGTGCAAGGGAAAGGGAGATTTGGTGCGGCATCCCTCTTTGACTAGGATTAAGTCTTCTAGAATCATTTATTTAGTGTCCTAGAATAATTAGAGATCTTCCTTACAGCTGGAAATTAAGTGGTGAAGGATCAGGAAAATTTAGGACAAAATAAGGTAACTTTGGCTAACATTCATTCTTTCTTGCTTGCATCCTTTACTTCATTTTCTTGAATTAATTTCTTCATATCTTTAGCATAATCCTAGCCTCTTTTGGTCTTTAAATTCGTCCATCCACCTTGCTCCATGCATGTGCTATCCATTCCAAGCCCAAAACTGCTTCAAAAGGCACCAAAATGCACTTTCTTGCTACTTTAGCCCATTGAACCTATAAACACACGAAAATAGCTTAAAATACTAAAATAACTAGGAACTAATAACATAAATGCAAGAAAACAAGCTAACTAAGTTGCATAAATATGCTCCTATCAAATTAGCCCACACTTAGCTTTTGCTAGTCCTCGAGCAAAACAAACAAAACACAACCTAGACCTTCCAACATTTGCCTCAAGGATTTCCAATGAAACATGACATGACATGTCAAAGATGACCACTTACACAGATTTTAGTCATCCTTACCCTCGAGCACACACTTAATCATAGTCACCACTTACTAGCTCGCATTTAATCAATTAAAACAACATTTTGAATGTAGTAACATGTCTTAGAGAATTCCCTTAATTCTTCACCAGATATACTCTCTATTTTCACACAGATTTTCTGACTACACTCCCTATACTAGGTATATGTGAGAAGATTGATGTAAACATGTAGACTAGTACTCACATATGCTTTTAAACAAAGAAGGCAATTTCTGGAATTATTAATGCATGTATATATATGATCTCATGAACGGAATGCCACTACTTAGAAGCAAGAACCAGGGATTCTATATGCTCACACCAATTTCAAACTCCATAGATTGAAACACATCACACCCAAGATTGAAGTCTAAGGGTTGTAACGGGGCTAGGGTATTGGCTAACAAAGAAAAGTAAGAAAAGACAAATGTTCTTAAAGCAATAGTGAGCAAAGTAATGAAATTGACACTTAGAATTCACTTTTGAATGCAAAAATCCACTTTAAACACAAAGGGAAGATTCACAAAACACTTAAGGCCAGATTCAAACTTTTAGACCCTTTCAACAACCAACACTTGTGAGCTCATTCTCACTTATTTTCAACTATTTTTCTTTTTTTTCACGTGTATTTTTTTTTTTTCAAACCCGTGCCCTATTGCTTTGGCACACAAAACACACTTTGAAAACCCTTCCCCCACACTTGTTTTTCTGCATAATGTTCATAAAAAGGAATTTCTTCTAAGTTATGCTCCACTACACTTTAAGAACAAGGGTATGGATAGTCCTATTCTAGGCTAGGTAGGGATAATGTGGCTAACAAAGAAAATAGGCTAAACAAGGCTCAAAGGGGTTAAACCTACAAAACAAATGCATGGGATGAAGGCTTTTTGGATCTAGTGGTAACTACTAAATAACTTCATCTTGTTATATGTTATGCACTCAATTTTAAGCTTTGAATGAAACGGGCATGAGTTCTAGTATTTGGAACTAAAAATGATGAAAACGCATTCTAAGTAGCAACCAAGCAATGAACTAATGAGATCATGCAACGACTTTAGAAAACAAGGATTCACAGATTAATAACTCTCCAAACAAGGAATAGGCTCAAGTCTCTTAGGGTTGTAGCGTTAGTTTGAGTTCTTTCCTTCAAGCATGTTACAAAAACTGATTTTTTTTTCCTGTGTGATTACATGTTAATTCATAAACGTCAATGATAGGAGCATATTTATGCAACTTAGTTAGTTTGTTCTTGTGCATTTATGACGTTATTTCCTAGTTATTTTAGTATTTTAAGCTATTTTCGTGTGTTTGCAGGTCCAAAGGGCTAAAGTAGCAAGAAAGTGCATTTTGGTGCCTTTTGGAGCAGTTTTGGGCTTGGAATGGATAGCACATACATGGAGCAAGGTGGATGGATGAATTTGAAGACCAAAAGAGGTTAAGATTATGCTGAAGTTATGAAGAAATTAATTCAAGAAAAGGATGTAAAGGATGCAAGCAAGAAAGAAGGAAAGTTATCCATGTTTCCTTATTTTGTCCTTAAACTTTCCTAATCCTTTTCCCACCTAATTTCCAGCTGCAAGGAGGATCCTTAATTAAATTAGGACACCTAAAACCTGATTTCTAGAAGGCCTTACCCATTCCTACATTGATGCCGCACCAAATCTGCAAGGATCCTTCCTTGCCGCACAAGGAAACAGTTCCCTTTCCCTTTTCCCGACCACATATCTTCCTTCCTCTTTTCTTAAAGTTGTGCCGCACCCCACATTCCCTTTCTTAATGGATTTTGACATTTATTTCCCTTTTCCCTTGCTATGCAAGGGATCCTTCTTTCCTATTTTCCTTTCCTTTATTTTCTGCCGCACCTTAGCCTTTATTCCCTAGGGTTTTACATATTTTGGGAGTTATATAAGCCGTTGTCGTAGCCTTGGGGGGGATCATCATATCTTACATCATTCATCACCACAGAGACATACACCAACATCCTTGCTGCAACTTACAATCCATCCATTCACTACCATACACAATTTCAGCCATTCTTTCATACAAACCACCACTCAAACCTTCACCCAACCCTTGTGCCACAACAAAGAGAAGAAGGAGGACCATTGGACGTGCTTGCCATTCAAGTTGGATTGCTGGAACGTTTTTAGGTGTTTTCAATCTTTTGTTTTCAATGTCTAAATTTATGTATCTTTGTTTTGTGAACGTGAGGAGCTAAACCCCTTATAGCTAGGGGGAATTTCGAAACCATGATCATATTTGCAGTATGAATTGACTAATTCCAGTTGTGATTTCATAAAGTGTGAATGCAAGTTGCTTAATTGTTTTATTTAAAACTTATTCTTGTATGTTGATTAAGGAGGCCTACTTAGTTTGCATGCTTGAATTTGATGCTAGAATATAAGGGAGTTTCACATAATCGTTACAAACTTATATTCACAAGTAGTGAAGGTTGCTGGTCACTATTGCGTTAAGTTAAATTCCTAGCGTGAGTATCATGATGTCATAGTTACGAATGCTTTGTCAATGCTTATGATTTTCATAGAACTTAATGATCTTTGATTGTATCTCTATTATGATGTGCATGTAGGGGACTATTGAAGAATGATTTGGGTTGATGATGCGTATCCCATCCAATTCAATGACTTAAGGAAAATCTGAGGGTTAATTAGTGATGGCACGGTTAATCTGGGGCATTGTCATTCATGGTTTATCGAAAAAGCAACTGGAGATTGATTTGTATGCAAGTGTGTCATGTGTGGAGAAGGACCATCTAGCTAGCCCATCATCCATTTAATTCACCAAATTCATCCAACTTTGTTTCAGTCTTTAAATTACTTGTTTTTACTTTAATTTCGTCCAAAACCCAATCCCCTTTGCTTT
The DNA here is from genome assembly GCF_042453785.1 of Malus domestica. Lineage (NCBI taxonomy): Eukaryota > Viridiplantae > Streptophyta > Magnoliopsida > Rosales > Rosaceae > Malus > Malus domestica. The sequence continues at coordinate 14,665,348 of NC_091670.1, forward strand.
AGTGTGTCAAATTAGTTAGAATATGTCTTAGTTTGTGTTTTAAGTGTTTTGAGTCATGTTAAAATCAATTTTCGTCCATAGTCATTCCTAGTGTCTAGTTTGAGTCTATTTAGTTTTTTTAAGCTGTTTGAGTCTTTTAAGTTTGTTTCAAGTCTTTAGAGTCTAGTTAAGTGTTTTTAAGTTTGTTTTTGAGTTTTTGAGTCAGTTTAGAGTAGATTAGCAATCCCTTCTAATCCCCGGTTTAGAACGATCCATACTTATCCATACTACAATTGTCAACAAGAGGGTTTAATTTGTGTGTTAAGTTAATTTTCGCATCAGTCAACTACAACCAAGTACTAACCAAAGAGTGTATCAAACTTCCATCCATGTTTGTAACTTTCTTTAACAGTCATGTAATTAAAAATCAAATCCTCATCATTGTGTTGGAAGGTACCCTAAGACACAAACAAACACACAAAAACGACTCTTTTTGGGTTTTTCAAAACTTTTTCTAATGTTTTTGTTAAATTTTCATAATTTATTTTCAAAACACACTAAAAACACTTAAAAACAGTGAGAAACAACTCTAAAAGTGATAGGTGGTAAAATCCAATGAAAATCATGTGAAAATAGCTTGTTTACCCCCCCACACTTAAATCAAACATTGTCCTCAATGGTTCAAACATAGATTTACATATAAGCAAACAAACAAACAACGAGCAACCATGGAAAAATAAGTGCAGTAAAGATAAGGGTTTAGGAACGCAAATCTGGGTTTGGAGTGAGAATTCCAACGTTCCCTAGTTGAATGCATGGGTTGCCTCCCAAGAAATGCTTGCTTTAACGTCTTCCAGCCAGACGAAAGCTCCTCTTAAGTTCGATTGGACCCCACGACATGGAGGGGTATTTCCTCCACCACATGCTCCTTAAAAAGGTCGTAGTAAGGCTTCAAACGGTGCCCGTTCACTTTGAATTCTTGGGCGGTCTTGAAACTTTAAATTTGGACTGCACCATAAGGAAAGACATTAGTAATAACAAAAGGACCAATTCATTTAGAACGCAACTTACCGGGAAACAAATGAAGGTGGGAGTTGAAAAGTAACACTTTCTGCCCTATTAAGAATATCTTGCTACAAATCATCTTGTCATGGAATGCCTTTGTCTTCTCTTTGAAAATTCGAGCATTCTCATAAGCCTCGTGCCTAATCTCTTCAAGTTCATTCAATTGAAGCTTTCTATGAATGCCAGCCACATCTATGTCCATGTTGAATGTTTTGATAGCCCAATGCGCCTTGTGCTCTAATTCCACAGGAAGATGGCATGGTTTGCCATAGATGAGCTGAAATGGGGACATGCCAATGGGTGTTTGTAGGCTATACGATACGCCCACAGTGCATCATCCAAACGCAAGCTCTAATCTTTTCGAGTTGGTCCCACGGTCTTTTCCAAAATTTGCTTGATTTTTGATGTGAAAATTAACTTGACACACAAATTAAACCCTATTAAACATGTAATTGTAGTATTAAGCAAGTAGGGATTGTTCTAGACCAGGGATTAACTAGGGCTACTAATCTACACAATTTAAACTTTAAAACAATAAACCAGATGATGTGAAAATTAACTCGACACACAAATTAAACCCTATTGATTATGTAATTGTAGTATTAAGCAAGTAGGGATCGTTTTAAATCGGGGATTAACTAGGGCTGCTAATCTACCTAAATTAAATTCTAAAACACTAAACTAGACGTAAAAAACACAAGACTAGACTCTATAGACTCTAAACTGACCTAAAACACTCAAATAAGCAAAACTAAGTTAAAAAGACTCAAAACAGGTTCTAAGGACTATTTGGACGAATTTAACACTAGTGAGACTCAAAACACTAATTTGGACATATTGAAACACCTTTTTAACTAATCTAAGACACTTAATTGAAAGGGGGATTGATTTGGACGAAATTAATTAAATCAAACAGATTGTAAACTAAAGCAAACTAGATATGAAATTAAGTGAATTAAACGATGAAATAGGCTAGTTAGAGGATCCTTCTCCACACATAAACATTTGTAACATAAATTGATTTCCAGTATTGTTTCTTTAAACCATGAACGACAATGCCCCAAATTAATCGTGAATGCACAAATTAACTCTCAGATTTCCCTAAATTCATTGAATTGAATGGACAACGCATCACAACCAAATTATTATTCTCAAGTTCCCTATATGAACAACATGATAGAGATACATTCAAAGATCATTAAGTTCCATAGAAATCATAAGCATTGACAAGGCAATTATAACTATGAACTGCATGATACTTTTGCTAAGAATCTACTTAACACGATTGTGACTAACAATCTCCACTACTTGTAATTATAAGTTCCTAATGATTAGGTGAAAGTCCCTTACAATTTAGCATCAGATTCATGTATGCAAACTAAGTATGCATCCTTAATCAACACACAAGAATAAGTTATCAATCAAATAGATAAGTAAATCACATTCATGTTTTACGAAACAATAACTGAAAGGAATCAATTCATATTAAACATATGTCCATGGCTTTAAATTCAACACTAACTAATAAGAACTTAGTTACACATGTTCACAACAATTGAAAAGCAAATTGAAATAAACATTGAAACTAAAACGAGGGAAGAAAGAACTCTTAGAACTCCCAAGGATGCAGGTGGCTTGTGCACAAGGTCCTCTTTCATCAATGGAATTCACAGCAAGGGTCCTTCTTCTCCAAAAGTGCAGCAAAGAGTTGCAGAATGGTGAATATGGTGTGGCAAGTTGTGTTTCTGAATGGTAGGGCGGGTGGTAACGAATTTTGGCTATATATATATATATATATATATACAGGCATGGCACAAACCCTAGGGTAATTAGTTTAGGTTTAGAACTTAGCAGAAATCAAGGATTAGGGCCTAAACGTGCGGCAAAAGTGTTTAAATCCACCAAGAAAAAGGTTTGGCCAAATTAATTTCTGAAAAGGATTTGCACAACCCAAATCCATAAAGAATAAGGCTAACAAAATCAGAATCCAAGGGCAATTGGGTGAGGAAAGGCACGACAAGAATTGGAGGGAAAGGAAGAGGAGTGCAAGGCAAGGCAAAAGCCTTCTAGAAGGGAATAGGCGCCACTTTCTTAGGGTTTCTAGAAACAATGTGTTTTGTGGCAGAAATTAGGACTTCTAGAAAGGAATACTTCTAGAAATTGCTTCTAGAAATAGATATTTAGGTCCCCTTGCAGCTAGAATTAAGGCATGATAAGATTAGGATAGGATAAGATAAGATATGGTTAGTTTGGATAAGATAAGGCTGGATAAGGTTTTGGATAATGTTTCTTCTTTTGAGCTGATTCCTTGTCTTCTTTGTCTTGAATTTAATTTCTTCATCTCCTTATCAGATTCCTAGCCTTTTGAACTCCAAAAATGTCTATCCACCTTGGCCCATACATGTGCTATCCACTTAATGCCCAAAACTGCTAAAAAATGCTCCAAAATGCAATTTCTTGCCAATTTTGTCATTTGGACCTACAAACACACGAAAATAGCTTAAATCACTATAATAAACACAAACTAATTGCGAAAACGCAAGAAAATAAGCTAACTAAATCGCATAAATATGCTCCTATCATCAGACTCTATAGACTCAAAACTAACTTAAAACACTCAAAACAACAAAACTAAGTTAAAAAGACTCAAAACAAACTCTAGGGAGTTATTTGGACGAATTTAAGACTAGTAAGACTCAAAACATTAAATTGGACAGGTTTAAACACTTTTCTAACTAATCTAACACACTTAATTAAAGGGGGGATTGACTTGGACGAAATTAACTAAAACAAATAACTTGCAAAAACAAAGCAAGGTAAAAACAAATTTAGGTGAATTCAAGGGTGAAAAGCTAGCTAGAGGATTCTTCTCCACACATGAAACATATGCAACATAAATTGATTTTCAGTATTGTTTCTTTAAACGATGAACGACAATGCCCCAAATTAATTGTGAAAAACACAAATTAACTTTCAGATTTTCCTAAGTTCATTGAATTGGATGGAATACGCATCGGCAACCAAATTATTCTTCTCAAGTTGGTACTCATGCCATGGATTTACCTAACACGATTGTGACTAGCAACCTCCACTACTTGTAAATATAAGTTCATAACGACTAGGTGAAACTCCTTTACACTTTAGCATCAGATTCATGCATGCAAATTAAGTGTGCACCCCTAATCAACATACATAAATAAGTTCTCAATCAATCAGATAAGTAAACCACATTCATGTTTTACGAAACAAAAACTGAAGGTAATCAATTCATATCAAACATATGTCCATGGCTTCAAATTCACCTCTAACTAATAAGAAAATTAGTTACACATGTTCGTAACAATTAAAAAGCAATCTGAAATAAACATGGAAACAAAACAAAGGAAGAAAGAACTCTAGAAACTCCAAAGGATGCAGGTAGGCTTGCGGCACACTCCTCCTTCTCCAATGGAAGCCACGACAAGGCATTGTCCTCTCTCCTCTGCGGCAAAATATGGATTTTTGAATGGGTGGTGGTGTAGAACGAATTATGGTGTGGTGGGTGGTGTTTTTGCCGCTGAAAGGGGTGTAGAATTATATGGGGGGTGGTGGTGCGAAATTATGACTAAAAACACATATTTATAGCCTACGGTTTTGACAAATTCTGATGGGAAAAGGCTTAGGATTTTCGGCAAAGGCTTGGGCCTCAATCTAAGGGGGAAAAGAACTAGGGTTTGTGCAGATTTTAGGGTTTCTAGAAGGGTTTGGGGAGCCACTTTTGTAGGGAATTCTAGAAACAATGTTATGTGGCTGATTTCTAGAAGAACAAGGCCTAAAAACATGCAGCACCAATGTAGGAACAGATAAGGCCTTCTGGAAAGGTTTCTAGGTGATTTAAATCAGAAATTAACTCCCCTTGCAGTAGGAATTAAGTTAGAATAAGATTAGGATAGGATAGGATGAGATAAGATTAGTTACAGTTTGGATAAGGTTTAGATAATTTTCCTTCTTTCTTGCTAATTCCTTGTCTTCCAAGTCTTGAAATAATTTCTCCAGATTTGTAGCACATTCCTAGCCTCATTTAAGAACCAAAAATGTCCATCCCTTGTGCTCCACATGCATGCAATCCAATTCAGCCTAAAAGTGCTATAAAAAGTTTCAAAATGCATTTTCTTGCCAACTTTGCCAATTAGACCTACAAACACACGAACATAGCTTAAATCACTATAATAAGCATAAACTAACTAAGTAAATGCAAGAAAACATGCTAACTAAGTCGCATAAATATGCTCCTATCAATTTCCCTGTTCGAAACCTCGGCTTGACCACTTGTTTGGGCGTGATAAGGTATTGCAACCTTATGCGTGACATTATATTTCTTGAGCAGTGCCTTGATGGTTCGATTGCAAAAATGAGAACCTCAATCACTTATGAGAACTCTTGGCATGCCAAACCTTGCAAAGATGTTAGTTTTAATGAAATCTGCAACCACTTTAGAATCATTAGTACAGGTGGCTTTTGCTTCCACCCATTTCGACACATAATCCACAACAAGCAAAATATAAAGGAAACCATGTGAGGGAGGAAAAGGACCCATGAAATCAATACCCCAAACATAAAAAATTTCGATAGCGAGAATGGATGTTTGCGGCATTTGGTCTCTTTGACCTATATTTCCTGTTCTTTGGCAATGATCACAAGTCATACAAAAAGTTCTAGCATCCTTAAAGACATTAGGCCAATAAAATCCACATTCTAAAATCTTATGTGCTGTGCGTTGTGTGCCAAAATGACCACCACATGCATATGTGTGACAAAAAGTTAAAATTGAATGAAATTCGAACTCATGCACACACCTACGCATAATCTGATCAGAGCAATATTTCCACAAATATGGGTCATCCCAAACATAAAACCGTGCATCCTTTAATAGTTTATCATGTTGGTGCTTGTTTAGGTTGCTTGGAACTTGTTTAGACGCCAAATAATTCACCAAATCTGCATACCATGGTTCACTTACCTTAACGGACAACAATTGCTCATCAAGGAACGTTTCTAGGATAGGTAATGACTCCTCATTATGCACCAAATGGCTCAAGTGGTCTGCCACCATGTTTTCACCCCCTTTCTTGTCCCTAATTTCAATATCGAACTTTTGGAGAAGAAGCGTCCAGCGAATAAACCTTGGTTTGGCTTCTTTCTTTGTGAGCAAATACTTCAAAGCTGCATGATCAATGTAAACAATGACTTTAGTGCCAATTAAATAAGAACGAAATTTATCTAATGCAAACACAACATCAGGGAGTTCTTTTTCAGTGGTGGAGTAGTTTAATTGAGCATCATTCAAGGTCCGGGAAGCATAATAGATGACATGTGGCTGTTTGTTCTTCCTTTGACCTAAAACAGCTCTAATTGCATAATCTGAGGCATTACACATGAGCTCAAAAGGAAGACTCCAATCTGGTAGAATTATGATAGGGGCCGAAGTGAGCAATTCCTTGAGGTGTTTGAAGGCCTTCTCACATTCCTTGTTGAACTTGAATGGCACTTTTTTGTTTTGAAAGAGACGACAAATGGGCTAGGAAATTTTGGAAAAATCATTGATGAATCGCTTATAGAATCCTGCATGTCCAAGAAAAGAACGAACCTCTCTCACCGAAGTGGGAGAGGGTAAGTAGTGTACAAGATCTATTTTTGATTTATCAACCTCAATTCCTTTTTCAGAGACTATGTAACCCAAAACTAGGGCTGGAAAAAAATCCCAAAAATCCTAAACCGAACCAAAAAATTCCCGAAACCGAACTGAAAAAATCCGAAACCGAAATTCCAGAAAATTTCAGTACCCAATACCGAACCGATCCCAAAATTTCGGTACGGGAATCGGTCACAAGTTTTTGGGATTTCGGTAATCCCAAAACGAACCAAAAATATATATATATATATATTATTTAATTTTTAAATATATATTTAGAATTTTAATAGTCGTTGGATTCTGTTGAGATTTGATCTCAACTGTTGCATATAAATTGTGTATGATTTATCCTTCCTGGTGTGAATGTATATATGCGTGTCTATGTGTGCATGGGAAACATGAAAAAGTTTGGCATTTGGCATTGTAAATGACTAGGACAGATAAGGAGGGGAAGGAGGAGTGAAATGCACGTTAATGACTAATGGGAATTTTGATGCTCAAGTCCTCCATGAAATTTAATATGTGCACAAATTAAATTGTAAGTTACAGATTAAATTTATTTTTATTGCAACAAATTGGTTTGGTTGTATACTTGTAACTTACAATGACCTATGAAATTTATTAAGAAAATTTAGTTTGTAATAGATTGGCAGCCCAATAAAAAAAAGGTTGAATTTTAGCCTAAAACATAATATGTCAAATTTTAGTCCAAAAGCCCAAAAGCCCAAAATCATTTTGGGATTCCTGAAAATTAGGATTCCCGAAAAATTGGTTTGGGATCAGTATTGAATTTTGAATTCTTGAAAATTTTGGTTTGGGAATCAGGACACGGGTTTCGGTTTGGTATCCCATACTGAACCACCCCTACCCAAAACTATGCCTTGTTTTACCATGAAATGACATTTCTCCCAATTTAGAACAAGGTTAGTTTCAACGCATCGTTTCAAGATTAAGGTAAGATTATCCAAGGAAGCATCAAATGACTTACCAAAAACATTAAAATCATCAATGAATACTTCAATGATCTTTTCAACATAATCTGAAAAATACTTACCATGAATCTTTGAAATGTGGCTGGTGCATTATATAAACCGAATGACATTCGATGATAAGCAAAATTACCAAATGGGCAAGTGAAAGTGGTCTTTTCTTAATCTTCCGGAGCTATTACAATCTGATTATAACCTGAATAACCATCAAGAAAACAATAAAGTGCATAACTAGTTAACCTTTCAAGCATTTGATCAATGAATGGCAAAGGGAAATGACCCTTCCTTGTGGTGGCGTTGAGCTTTTCATTCTTTTGGATACGTGTTCTTGGGAACAACTTGTACCGGTGAAACCCACCGACTATCAGAGATTGGATAGATCACTCCATAATCAAGTAGCTTGATAATCTCCTTTTTGACTACTTTCATTATTTGAGGGTTGAGTCGGCGTTGAGCTTCTCGGGATAGTTTAGCCCCCTCCTCCAAGAGTATACGATGCATGCAAGTTGTAGGACTTATACCCTTGATGTCGGCCAATGTCCATCCAATGGCTGTTTTGTATTCATTCAACATCCTCACCAACTTTTCTTCTTCTTGTGCCGTGAGTGAGGAAGAAACTATGACAGGCAAAGTTTCTTGGTCTCCCAAGAAAACATACTTCAAATGGCTTGGTAATGGTTTAAGTTCGAGGGAGGGTGCCTGAATTACTGAGGGTAGCATTTTATTAGTAGAAACTGAACTTGAAATTGGAATAAAAAACTTACCATTTTGTTGTGGCAATGACTCTAGGGCAGCCACCATCTCAACTACTTCTTCACTAGGGTGCACGACATGGATGTCTTCATGCTTGCCATGGGTGAGCATTGATTCTGCCCATTGGTTTTTAGGCCCATTCCTTTTGTAATGGTTGTTTCAAGGGCATCCTCATTCAAATCTTCAAAGGATTGTTGCGCCAATGAATCAATTATATCAATAGAAAAACAAGAATGATCATCACTAGGGTACTTTATAGTTTCAGAAAGATTGAAATCAATAACATCCCTATCAAATTCCATGGATAATTTTCGCATCAATTAGTGGTATTCAACAAAATCAAGGAGAATCCTTCCCTGCGTACTATGAATGTTTTTAAGGTCTTATTGCTTCATGTCCTCAACACCAAATGAAGGAAGAGTTGCTCATTCAATACTTTTACGAAGGACTACTTCCTATTGAACGCCAAATGTTAGATGCCTCAGTGAGAGGTGCATTGGTTGATAAGACACCCATGGCAGCCAAACTTTGATTGCTAACCGAACATTAAACGCTCAACAATATGATGGAGTTGGGCAGAGAGACCTCCCACGACAGCAAGTAAATGAGGTAAGTTCCATTTCTGATTTGCAATCTCAAATAACTAACCTTACTTCTATGTTTTCACAGTTTATGGAATGATGCAAAACGCAAGGAATTTCCCTAAGTGTGTGTGGCGTATGCTCAATTCAAGGCCACCCATTTGAGAAATGTCTCAATTGATTGAGAACGGTGGATGGGAAAGTGCAAACGCCATTGGCTACCAAGGCCCGAATCAGCCCCGATCCATATGCCAACACTTACAATTCGGGATGGCGTGATCACCCAAATTTCAAATGGAATGAGTCACAACAACTTGCCCAACAAAGAGGATTTCGGTCACAACCCCCTGGGATATACCTAAGGCCCTACGCACCAGCACAACCTCAACCACAACTTGCCCGAACTAATTCAGGTACATTCATGGATAATGATCAAATTGTTCAATTACTAACCTCTTTGGTGCAGGGGTAGCAAAACCAAAACAAAACAATGCTCAATCAAGTTAAGGAGGTGGATGAGTTGAAGAAACAAATGGGCCAAATGACAGAGTTCATGGGGCAATTCAAAGAGCAAGGCAAACAGCCTAGCACAACCGTTGTGAATCCAAGGGGAGAATTGAATCAGCCAAGGCCATTACGTTGAGAAGTGGAAAAGAAGTTGGAACGGACCCCCAACCATCAAAATCTGCCCAAATGGAGGACGAGAAACTGCAATAAGAGGAGGATGTCCAACACATACCCACGACAAGGAAGGAAACAACCTTGTCGTGCACTTCTAGCATCCCTAAATCGTCCACCATAGGTAAGTTAGGTCCAATTTCGGTTAATTCTAACCCTATTCCACCCAATGTTCCTTTCCCTCGTATACTCATGAAAACAAAGAAGGAAGAAAGTGAAAAAGACATTCTTGAAACATTCAGAAAAGTACAAGTCAATATTCCCCTTCTTGATGCAATCAAACAAGTCCCCAAGTATGCCAAGTTCTTGAAGGAGCTATGCACCACAAGAAAGAGAATTTTGAACAAGGAGGTGGTAAGAGTAGGTGAAAATGTTTCAGCCGTTTTGCAACATAAACTGCCCCCTAAATGCAAAGATCCGGGCAGTTTTACAATTCCTTGTGTAATAGGCAATACTCGCTTTGAACATGCCATGTTAGACTTAGGTGCATCCATAAATGTCATGCCCTATTCCATTTATGCATCTATGAACTTGGGTAAGCTGAAAAATGATGGGGTAATTATTCAATTAGCCGATAGATCTAACGCATATCCAAAAGGAGTTTTGGAAGATGTTTTAGTGCAGGTTAATCACTTGATCTTTCTGAATGATTTCTATTTTTGATTTATCAACCTCTATTCCCTTTGCTGAAACTATGTGACCTAAAACTATGCCTTGTTTAACCATAAAGTAACATTTTTCCCAATTCAAAACAAGGTTAGTTTTAATGCACCATTTTAAGATTAAAGTAAGATTATCTAAACAACCATCAAACAACTCACTAAAGACACTAAAATCATCCATGAAAACTTCAATGATCTTCTCAACAAAATATGAAAATATACTTATCATGCATCTCTGGAATGTGGCTGGTGCATTACACAAACCGAATGGCATTCGACGATAAGCGAAAGTACCAAATGGACAAGTAAAAGTAGTATTTTCTTGATCATCTGGAGCTATAACAATTTGATTATATCCCGAATAACCATCAAGAAAGCAATAAAAAGAATGACCAGCTAACCTTTCAAGCATTTGATCAATGAACGGCAAAGGGAAGTGATATTTTCTTGTGGTGGCGTTGAGCTTCCTATAGTTAATGCAAACTCTCCAACCGGTTTGGATACGAGTGGGCACAAGTTCATTCTTTGCATTCTTCACCACTGTGACTCCTGATTTCTTTGGTACAACTTGAACCAGTGAAAGCCAATGACTATCTGAGATAGGGTAAATGACTCCACAATCAAGAAGCTTGATAATTTCCTTCTTCACAACTTCCATCATTGGAGGGTTAAGTCGACGTTGAGCCTCTCGAGTTGGTTTAGCCCCCATCTCTAGAAGTTTGCGATGTATGCAAGTTGTAGGGCTAATTCTCTTGATGTCGGCCAATGTCCATCCAATTGCCGTTTTGTGCTCTTTGAACACCTGAATCAATTTCTCCTCCTCCATTGCCTTGAGTGATGAGGAAACAATGACGGGCAATGTCTCGTTATCTCCAAAAAATACATACTTTAAATGGTCCGGCAATGGTTTAAGCTCAAGGACGGGTGCCTGAATCACGGAAGGTAACAACTTGTTAGTAGAAACGGGAATTTGAATTGGGATTGGAGGCTTACCAAGATGTTGTGGCAATGACTCAAGGGCAGCAACCATCTCTCCTATTTTTGCACTAGGGGGCACGGCAAGGATCTCCCTATCCATGCCGTGAGGGTGCTTGAAATCTGCCCATTTGTTTTGAAGTCCAATTCCTTGTGCAATTGTTGTTTCAAGGGCATCCTCATTCAAGGAGTCAAGGTAATCCTGCGCCAAAGCATTAAATACATCAATAGAGAAACAAGAATGATCATCCTTAGGATATTTTATAGATTCAGAAATATTGAAATCAATAACATCCCCATCAAATTCCATTGTTAATGTCCCTTTAAACACATCTATCTTGGTGCGGGCTATTTTCATGAAGGGTCTTCCAAGGAGGATCGTCAAGGGTATAGAATGGGCTGAATCTTCCATCTCAAGCACGTAGAAGTCCGCTGGAAATACTAAGTCATTAACCTGCACCAAAACATCTTCCAAAACCCCTTTTGGATATGCATTAGAACGATCGGCTAATTGAATGATAACACCATCGTTTTTAAGATCTCCTAGGTTCATAGATGCATAAATAGAGTACGACATGACGTTAATGGATGCACCTAGATCTAACATAGCATGCTCAAACTTGGTATTAACAATAACACAAGGAATTGTAAAACTACCTGGATCTTTGCATTTTGGTGGTAGTTTTCCTTGCAAAACGGCTTAAATATTCTCACTTACCTTTACAACTTCTTTGTTTTAAATCCTCTTCCTTGTTGTACAAAGTTCCTTCAAAAACTTAGCATACCTTGGAACTTGTTTGATTGCATCGAGGAGTGGAATATTCACTTGCACCTTCCTAAACATCTCAAGAATATCATTCTCATTCTCTTCCTTCTTTGATTGCTTGCATCTGCGAGGGAATGGTGCATTGGGTGGAATAGGGTTAGAATGGGTCAAATTGAATCACCCTTACCGGAATTGGATGGCTTAGGTTGATAGGAGCATATTTATGCGACTTAATTGGCTTGTTCTCGTGCTTTTACGTTGTGTTTCTTTAGTTATTTCAGTGTTTAAAGTCACTTTTGTGTGTTTTCAGATTCTAAGGCCAAAGTGTGCAAAATGATGTAATTTGGAGCCTTTTGGAGCAAAAGGAATGGATGAATTGAAGACTTGAAGAAATTAGGTTTCCTAATCAACGAAGGATTCCTAATTGACAAAGGATTCCTAATCAACGAAGGATTACTAATTGAAGATGGATTCCTAATCACATGAGGATTCCTAGAAGAACAAGGATTCCTACTTGAAGTAGGAAAGTTAAGCCAAGATTTCCTATTTTGGTTTGACCTTTCCTAATTCTAAAAGTCCTTATGTTCTAGCCACTTTGAAGACTTCATATGCACTTAAGGACACAAAACAAAGGCCCTAGAACCCTTAGTGACCCTTGCCGCACACACCTTGCCCATTCCTCTTCCTTACCGTGCAAGGGAGAGGGTTGTTTCCTGATTCTTTGCATTTAAACACATTCCTAATCTATTTTAACACCTTGCCGCACCTTTTAGCCTAGTTCCTTTAAATTTCTGATTTGATTTCCTAATTCTAGAAGCTTTAGACTTAATTTCTGTTTACCTAATTAACCTAGGGTTTTATTTCCTAAATCCCTTTAAATATACTTCCTTTTTGCAGCCACAATTCAGCCATTCACTCCCATTCACGCCAGAATTCATTCACCCATCCTTGCCGCACCCATCCTTCACCATTCGCCATAGTTTTTGACCCCAAACACTCCTAGCCGCACCATACATCCATCCTAAACACCATTCCACCCTTCTACACCATCCATAACCCCCAAAACTCACCACCAAACCACTTGTGTGCCGCAACAAGAAGGAAGAAGGAAGGACCCTTGGATGTCTAAGCTTCATTGTTGGTGCATTCTAGGTGTAATTCGTTTTATGATTTCAATGTGTAATTTCTTTTCTTTTCGTTTTGCTATGAACATGAGTAGCTAAACCCCTATTGGTAAGGGGTGATTTCAAAGCCATGACTATGTGTGCAATTTGATTTGATAAATTCCAGTTATGAATTCTTGAATCGTGAATGCAATTGGCTTAACTATTTGATTAATAACTTATTTGTGTTTGTTAATTAGGGGTCGACACTTAATTGACATGCATAAATCTGGTGCTAGAGTATAAGGATGTTTCACATAATCGTTACAAACTTATATTCATATGTAGTGAAGGTTGCTAGTCACAATCGCGTTAAGTTCAATTCCTAGCATGAGTGACATGATGTTATAGTTGCAAGTGCTTTGTCATTGCTTATGGTTTTCATTGAACGTAATGATCTTTGATCGTATCTCTATTATGATGTCATGTAGGGGACGTTTGAAGAATGCTTTGGGTTGTCGAATGATGCCATCCAATCCAATAATACAAGGAAAATCTGAGAGTTAGCTAGTGATGTCACGGTTAATTTGGGGCAATGTCGTTCATAATTCTATGAAGGAATAACTGGAAATCGAGTCGTTTGCATACGTGTCATGTGTGGAGAAAGAGCCTCTAACTAATCCATCATCCATTTAAACTCCCAATTCGTTTTACAATCTGTTTTAATTACAACGTTTTGTCTTGTTTTCAATTTCGTCAAAACCAAATCCCCCTTTATTTTAAAGTGTTAGATTAGTTAGAAATCCATTTAGTTTGTGTTTTTAAGTGTTTTGATTCAAGTTGTAACCCAATTTCGTCCAAATTTGTGTTTGTGTTCAAAATTGTCCAGAAAGTGTTTTTAAGGCAGTTTTGAGTGTTTGGTTGCTGTTTTGAGTCTTTTGGTTTGTTTTAGTGTTTTAAATTTTAGTTTTGCATTCTTTGAGTCTAGTTTAGTGTTTTAAACTTTGTTTTTACGTTTTTAAGTCAGTTTTCAAGTGTTTAGCAATCCCTCATAATCCTCGGTTTAGAACGATCCCTACTTACATACTTTGCTAGAATTGATAAAAAGAGGGTTTAATTTGTGTGTTTAGTTATTTTACGCATCATAGGTGCATTAGGTGGCTGTGGCAAGGATGATTCTTTCCTTGCTGTGGCTTTGTCCATCTCCTCCTCTTCAATCAGCAACTTTTCATCGTCTTTTGAACTTGGTGATAGGAACATTTTTATACAACTTAATTGGCTTGTTCTTGTGCATTTACGTTGTGTTTCCTTAGTTATTTTAGTGTTTAAAGTCATTTTCGTGTGTTTTCAGATTCTAAGGACAAAGTATGCAAGAAGATGCATTTTGGAGCCTTTTAGAGCAAAATTGGGCTTGGAATGGTTATCACATGCTTGGAGCAAAAGGAATGGACGAAATTGAAGATTTGAAGAAGTAAGGATTCCTAATCAACGAAGGATTCCTAATTGAAGATGGATTCCTACTCAAATGAGGATTCCTACTCCAACAAGGATTCCTACTTGAAGTAGGAAAGTTGAGCCAAGGTTTCTTATTTTGGTTTGACCTTTCCTAAATCCTAATTGTCCCTATGTTCCAGCAACTTTGAAGGCCTTTTAAGCATTCTAGGACACAAATTACACATTCCTTGCATGGTCCAATTCCTTGCCGCACTTGTCCCACTTTCCTTTTCCCTTGCCGTGCAAGGGAACCTATTTCCCTTCAGTTTTAGGACACTTTGCCTTCCCTAAAACACATGCCGCAACCTCCTTGCCCTTTCCTCTTCCTTGCCGTGCAAGGGAGAGGGTTATTTCCTATTTCCTTGCATTAAAACACATTCCTATTGTGTTTTAATGCCTTGCCGCACCTCTTAGCCTTTTTCCTTAAGTTTTCTGATTTTATTTCCTATTTCTAGAAGCCTTGGACTTAATTTCTATGAACCTAAATAACCTAGGGTTTTAATTCCTAAAACCTTTAAATAAACTTCCTTTTTGCAGCCACAAATCATCCATTCATTCACCTATTCACGCCAGAAATCTATCCCCACTCTCTGCCACATCCATCATTCACTATTCGTCCTACTTTCTGACCTAAAACAACCTCTGCTGCACCATACACCTAGCCTAACCATAAACCCATCATTCTACAGCATCCATAACCCCCTAAACTCACCACCAAACCTTGTGCCGCAGCAAAGGAAGGGAAGAAGAAGTGCTTGAATGTTCTTGCTGTTCAATTTGGATCGTCGGAGCGTTTAGGTGTTTTCTTTTGTTTACAATGTATAAATCTGTTTTCCTTTGTTTTGGGAACATGAGGAACAAAGCCTTCTTGGCTAGGGGGCTATTCAAAACCATGATTATACTTGCATAATGAATTGATTACCTTCAATTGTTATTTCATAAGTTATGAATTCAATTTGCTTAATTGTTTGATTGATACCCTATTCTTGTATGTTTATTAAGAGTGCACGCTTAGTTTTCATGCATGGATTTGAAGCTAAAATATAAGGGAGTTTCACCTAATAGTTACAAACTTATATTTACAAGTAGTGAAGGTTGCTTATAAACGATCGCGTTAAGTGAATTCTTAACAAGAGTATCATGCTCATGATAGTTCGAATGCCTCGTCAAAATGATGTGAAAAATAAGTTAACACACAAAATTAAACCCTCTTTTTATCAATTGTAGCAAAGTATGTAAATAGGGATCGTTCTAGACCGGGGATTATGAGGGATTGCTAAACACTTGAAAACTGACTTAGAAATGTAAAAACAAAGTTTAAAGCACTAGATTAGACTCAAAGAATGCAAAACTCACGTTTAAAATACTAAAACAAACCAAAAACTCAAAACAGCAATCAAAAGATTCACAACTGCCTTAAAAACACTTTCTGGGCAGTTTTGAACACAAAGCATCAAATTGGACGAATTTGGGTTTTAACTTGTACCAAAACACTTAAAAACATAAACCAACACACTTTCCAATTAATCTAGGAATTCAAAATAATTGGGGAATTGATTTGGACGAAAATAAACTTAAATGGCAGATTGTAAGAGAAACAGATTGTAATACAAAGTTATGAAGAATCAATGGATGATGGAATGGCTAAGGGGTTCTTCTCCACACATGAAATATATGCAACCTAAATCGATTTCCAGTTATCAATTGAATAAGTTATGAATCTCGACACTCCAAGTTAATTAGGTCCGCTTAAATTAACCTTCAGATTTCCCTAGAATCATTGAATTGGATGAATATGCATCGTAAACAAATTATTCCTAACAAGTTCTTTATATGAACAGCATGATAAAGACACAAGTTAGAATCATTACGTTCTTTGGAAATCATAAGCGTCGACAAGGCATTCGTAACTATGAAAAGCATGATACTCTTGCCAGGAATCTACTTAACACGATCGTGACTAGCGACCTTCACTACTTACGAATATAAATTCATAACGATTAGGTGAAACAAATTTATATCCTAGCATCAAATTCAAGCATGCAAATTAAGCGTGCACTCTCAACCAACATACAAGAATAAGTTCTAAATCAAACGGTTAAGCAAATTGTATTCACAACTTATACAACGATAACTGAAAGTAATCAACTTAGTTCACATATATAATCTTGGTTTTGAATCCACCCTTAGCCAAAACAAATTTAGCCAATCATACTTAAAGCAAAACAAAGATTATATAAATTAGACATTGAAATATAAGATAGAAAACACCTAAAATCGTTTAACAACTCAGAATGAAGAGCCAAACAATCGTAGTGAATCTGTCCCTGATAGGAGCATATTTATGCGCCTTAGTTATTTAGTTCTTATGCATTTATGTTGTGTTTTCTTAGTTAAGTTAGTCTTTTAAGCTATTTTCATGTGTTTTCAGGTTTTAAGGACAAAGTAAGCAAAATGATGCAATTTGGAGCATTTTGGAGCAAAATTGGGCTAGAATGAAGTTCATGCACATGAAGCACAAAGGATGGACGAATTTGAAGGATTGATGAAGCTAGGAATGTATTTTGAAGTTGAAGAATTGAAGATACAAAGTTTCCTAGTTGAAGTAGGAAAGGGCTTAAACGAAGGATTCCTAATCAATGTAGGAGTCCTAATTGAAGATGGATTCCTAGACGAATGAAGTTTCCTACTCAAGCAAGGTTTCCTATATGAAGAAGAAGAGTTAAAGCCAAAGAAGCAGCTCAAGATAAGGATCTTATCCAAAACCTCATCCATAACCTTATCTTAGCTTATCTTATCCAAACAAACCTTATCCTATCCTATCTTATCCTAATCCAAAACTATCCACATCTCAGCCACTTAGGAGGGTTTCTAACTAGATTAGGATGCTTAAAATGGGATTTCTAGAAGACCTAATCTTATCCTACAAAAATGGCGCCTAGGAGCCTTTCTAGAAGCCTAAAAATCTGCCTTGTATTTCTTTCTAGAAACTATCCTTTTGCCATGAGTTCTCACCCATTTCCTTTGGGATTTTGGTTTCTAGAAGCCTTATCCTTTCACACTCTTTGTGCCGCACATTATCTCCCATTCCTTTTGGGTTTTTGAATTGTTTTCCTTATAGGATTGTATGTTATTATCCTATGCAGTTTAGGCCTTTAAAACCTTGTCCTTGGCTACCTAGGAGATGGGATTTTTAGCCTATAAATACAAGCTTATGCCGCACCCTTTCACTCACCACCCTCTACCATATTTTCACTACATCATTCACCCAAAAACCCCTCATTATGCCGTGAGTTTGCAAGGAGAAGAAGAAAGGAATCTGCAGCCGTGCATGCCATTCAAGGAGCTTGGATTGTTGGAGCGATTCTAGGTGTTTTCTATCTTTATGTTAATGTTTAAATTTATTCATCTTTGTTTATTTGCGAACATGAGGAACTAATTTCTTTATAGTTAGAGGGGAATTCAAAGCCATGATCATATGTTTTATATGACTTGATTACCTCCAGTTATGATTTCATGAATCGTGAATGTGGTTAACTTATCTATTTGATTGATAACATGTTTATGTATGTTAATTAAGGATGCATACTTAAGTTCGCATGCATGAATTTGACGCTAGAGTATAAGGGAATTTCACCTAATCGTTATTAACTTATATTCATAAGTAGTAAAAGTCGCTAGTCACGATTGTGTTAAGTAAATCCTTGGCAAGAGTAACATGCGTATCCCATAGTTATGAATGCCTCGTCAATGCTTATGATTTCCATTGAACTTAATGATCTTTGATATGTGTCTCTATCATGCGTATTCCATAGTTAGGGTCCTTGATAAGAATAATTTGGTTGTAATGCGTATTCCATTCAATTCAATGAATCTAGGGAAATCTGAGAATTAATTGGTGCAATCTAGTTAATTTGGGGCATTGTCATTCATGGTTTGTTGAAAGAGTAACTGGAAATCGAGTCGTATGCATATGTTTCATGTGTGGAGAAGGAACCTTCTAACTAGCCTTTCACCATTCTATTTCATCAAAATCGTTTTCATTAAAGTTTGTTTTCAAAGTTTATGTTTTAAAGTCCAATTTCGTCAAAACCAATCCCCTTACTTTTAAGTCTTGTTTTTAGAGTCAAAACTTGTTTCTTTTAAGTCTTTTGAGTCTTTGAAGTTCTATTTGATCTGATATTAACTAGCACTCAAATTAAACCCTCTTTTTGTCAAATTGTAGTAAAGATGTAAGTAGGGATCGTTCTAAACCGGGGATTAGGAGGGATTGCTAAACACTTGAAAACTGACTTAAAAACATAAAACAAAGTTTAAAACACTAAACTAGACTCAAAGAATGCAAAACTAAAGGTTAAAACACTTAAACAAACCTAAAACTCAAAACAGCAACTAGAAGGCTCAAAACTGCCTAAAAACCACTTTCTGGGCAGTTTTGAGCACCTACACTAATTTGGACGAAATTTGATGAAAACTTGAATCAAAATACTTAGAAACACAAATCAAAACACTTTCTAACTAATCTAAGACTTCAAATTAAAGGGGGATTTGTTTTGGACGAAAATTTAACACAAAACAGAAACTTTAACTAGCACAGATTGTAAAAACGATTTTGGTGAACTAGATGGATAAAAGGCTAGTTAGGAGGTTCTTCTCCACACATGTCACACTTGCAAACAAAACGATTTTCAGTTGTTCTTCCAATAAATTATAAAGACTCAATGCCCCGAATTAACCGTGAATTGCACTAATTAACCCTCAGTTTTTTCCAGAATTTATCAAGTTGGATGATTGCATACGACAACCCAAAACATTCCCTACAAGTTCCCTACATGAATTGCATAATAGAGATACAAGCACGAATCATTAAGTTCTATGAAAAACATAAGCATTGACGAAGCATTCGTTACTATGAATTGCATGAAACTTATGCTAAGAATTCATTCAACGCGATCGTTTTCAAGCGATCTTCACTACTTGTGATTATAAGATTGTAACTATTAGGTGAAACTCCCTCATAATCTAGCATCATATTCATGCATGAAAACTAAGCGTGCACTCTCAATCAACATACACAAATAAGTTATCAATCAAATAGATGAACGAATTGAATCCACAACTTATGAAATAACAACTGAATGTAATCGAATCAAATTGCAAGCATGTACATGGTTTCGAATTACCCCCCAACTAAGGGGGTTTAGTTCCTCATACTCACAACACAAAGTTTATTGAATTGAAACATCGAAGACATAAGAAAGATTACACCTAAAACGCCCAAGAATTCCACTTTGAATTTCTGACTTCAAGCTCCTCTTTCTTCTTCTCCTTGCTGCGGCAGAGAGGGTTTAGGGTGTTTTTGGATGTGATTTTGGTTTTAGAAGGGAATTAGGATGATATGGTGGTGCGGCAAGAGGTATGGGTGGTGTATGGAGGTGTAGAATGGTGTATGGAGGTGTAGAATGGTGGCTGGAGTTGTAGAATGGTTGCGGCAAAGAGTGGGAAGTGGCTGGACGAATTTTCTGAATTATGGAGAGGGTGATGTTCGGCCAAAGGATGTAAAACACATATATATAGGCACCTAGAACCCTAAAGAAATCAGGTTAGACAATGGGCTAGGGTTTAGGTGCGGCTAGGGTTAGAAAATCCACAAGGAATTAGGGTTTACAATCAGATTTTTTGCATGGGAAAAGGCCTAGGGTGCGGCTTGGGCTTAGGGTAGATAGATTAGGGTTTAACTTGGCAGAATTTAAATGATTAGGCCCTAGGGTGTGGCTGATTAAATGGGCTAGGATTAGGGTTAAGGTGCGGCATAGGTCCAAGAAGTGAGGATGGGTCATCCAAAAGCCCAAAGCCGAGAATAGAAACTCACGAAAATGGAAACCTCCAAGAATAGAAACTTCCAACTTTATAAACTTTGGTTGCCAATTCCGATTTAGGAAAGATCAACCCAAAATGGAAACTTTTAGGCTTAGCTTTCCTACTTCAAGTAGGAAACCTCAAATCTTCAACTCTTCAATTCCATCCCATCCTTGTGTTCCAAGCATGTCCTTTTCAATTCAAGCTCACATTTTGCTCCAAAAGCTCCAACTTGCATCATTTCATGTAATATGTCCTTTAAACCTGAAAACACATGAAAGTAGCTTAAAAGACTAATTTAACGAAGAAAACATAACAAAGATGCATAAGAACTAGCTAACTAAGGCGCATAAATATGCTCCTATCAAATTCCCCCACACTTAGCTTTTGCTAGTCCTCGAGCAAAACAAACAAAAGAAAGGAAACAAAACGAAACCAACTTAACCAAAACAAAACCTAAACCTTCCAACGTTTGCCTCAGGGATTTCCAATGCACATGACATGTTAAAGATTGTTATCCCCACAGATTTGAGTCATCTTTACACAAGCACATACTTAATTAAAGCCACCACTTACTAATTCACAAGTAATCAATCAAAGCAATGCTTTGAATGTAGTAACATGCCTTAGAGAATTCCCTCAATTCCTTACAAGATATACACTCTATTTTCACTCAGATTTTCTAACTCCACACCCTACACTAGTCATATGTGAGAAGATTGATGTAGATATGAAAACGAATGCTCACATATATGTATCACAAAGAACGCAATTTCTAGAGTTAAGAAGCATGTTTAGATATGATCTCATGAATGGGATGCTACTACTTAGATGCGAGAACCAGTGACACCATATGCTCATACCAAATTCAAACTCCACAAATTGAAACACATAACACTCAAGATAGAAGTTAAGGGTTGTAACGGGGCTTGGGGTATTGGTTAACAAAGAAAGGATAGGGAAAACAAATGTTCTTCAAGCATTAGTAAGCAAAGTAGTGAAATTGAGGCTTAGAATTCACTTAGATTGCAGAAATTAACTTTAAAACACAAGGGAAAGATTTAGATAACTCTTTAGGGCCGAATTCATTGCTTTGGACCCTTACTTCAACAAACAATACTTTGAACTCTTTTTCACATCTTTTCAACTCTTTTTTCATACTTTTCACACTTTTTTCTTCATTTTTTCTTTTTCCACGAATTTTTTTCTTTTCTTTTCTTTCCACACGTGCCTATGGCACACAATTCCTCATGAAAAATACTTCCCCCACACTTGGTTTCTGCCAACATAGATCAAAAGGAATTCAATTCGAATCATGCTTTACTATGCTTTAAGAACAAGGGTTTAGATGGTCCTAAACTAGGCTAGGTGAGGAAAACATGGGTTAACAAATAACGAAGGCTAACAAGGCTCAATGGGGTTAAAACCTACAAATCACAATGACATAGGGCACACGGCTTTTTGGCTAAGGTGGTGGTCACTACACAACTTCATCTTGAATATGTGTTATGCAAATCAATAACATGCTTTGAATGAAATGGGCATGAGTTCTAGCATTTGGAACTAAATGATGAAACGCCTTCTAAGTAGCAACCAAGCAAGGAATAATGAGATCATGCAACGACTTAGAAAACAAAGAATGCACAGATTTTAACTCTCCAAATAAACATTTAGGCTCAAGTCTCACAAGGTTGTAGCGTTAGTTTGAGTTCCTTCCTTCAAGCATGTTACAAAAACTGATTTTTTTCTTTTATGATTGCATGTGAATTCATAAGTTATATCCACAACTAAGCATAACAAAGAGTAAATCAAACTTTCATCCATGTTAATCACTCTCTTTAACAGTCATGTAATTACAAACCGAATCCTCATCATTGTGTTGGAAGGTACCCTAAGACACAAACAAACACACAAAAACAACTCTTTTTGGGTTTTTATAACAAATTTTTCAAATTTTTATGTAATTTTCGGATTTTTACTTCAAAACACACTAAAACACATCAAAACTGCTCAAAAACACTTAAAAACAGCAAGGAACAAGTCTTCAAGTTTAGGGTGATAAAATCCCACGAATTTGCATCTAAAACACTTAGTTACCCTCCCACACTTAAATCAAACATTGTCCTCAATGTTTCAAGCATAAAATCACACTAAACAAAAAGAAACACCCAAACAGCAACTAAAACAACTAAATAGGCAGATTCGAAATAAATAACAAAGGGAAGAGTTTAGGAACGCAAATCTGGAATTGGAGTGATTCCGTGGTCTTCCTTTGTTGCATTGCATGGGTTGCCTCCCAAGTAGCGCTTTCTTTAACATCGTACAGCCGGACGAAAAGCCCATTTATTCTCCATTTGTGCCCACGGCACCCAAAGAAATATCATCCACGGTTTGTTCAACAAAGTTCTCATAATATGGCTTCAAACGGTGTCCGTTCACTTGGAATTCATGACCTGTTTTGAGACTTTGAATCTGGATGGCACCATAAGAAGATATGTTAGTAATAACAAACGGTCCAATCCACTTAGAACGTAACTTACCGGGAAACAAATGTAAACGGGAATTGAACAATAGCACTTTCTGCCCAATTGAGAATGATTTCCCACGGATCATGTTGTCATGGAAAGCTTTGGTCTTTTGCTTGTAAATGCTTGCATTATCGTACGCCTCGTGCCGTATCTCATCAAGCTCATTCAATTGCAATCTCCTTTGACTTCCTGCTTCCTCGAGGTTCATGTTAAACTTCTTGATGGCCCAAAGTGCTTTGTGCTCCAATTCAACAGGAAGATGGTATGCCTTGCCATAGACAAGTCGGAAGGGGGACATCCCAATGGGTGTTTTGTACGCCGTACGATACGCCCAAAGTGCATCATCTAACCGTAAGCTCCAATCCTTCCTCGTTGGCCCAACGGTCTTCTTTAAGATTTGCTTGATCTCACGGTTGGAAACCTCGGCTTGCCCATTCGTTTGAGGATGGTAAGGTGTAGAAACCTTATGGGTGACACTGTATTTCCTCAATAACGCTTCAATGGTCCGATTGCAAAAGTGTGACCCTCCGTCACTAATGATCACTCGTGGCATTCCGAACCTTGCAAAAATGTTAGTTCTAATAAAATCTGCAACCACTTTAGAATCATTAGTTCAGGTGGCCTTTGCTTCCACCCACTTCGACACATAATCAACCGCAAGCAAAATATATGTAAAACCATACGAAGAAGGAAAAGGACCCATAAAATCAATACCCCAAACATCAAAAATTTCAACATTTAGGATAGAAACCTGCGGCATTTGGTCCCTAGCACTAATACCACCCATTCGTTGGCATTTATCACATGTTAAGCAAAAAGTTTTAGCATCTTTGAAAATACTAGGCCAATAAAATCCACATTGTAACACCTTAAGGGCTGTGCGTTGTGTGCCAAAGTGCCCTCCACATGCATATGTGTGACAAAAACTCAAAATTGAATGACATTCAGAATCGTGCACACAACGACGTACAATCTGATCGGGGCAAAATTTCCATAAGTACGAATCATCCCACACATAAAACCGTGCATCATGCCTAAGTTTATCACGTTGGTGCCTAGTGAACTCACTTGGAATACGTTTTGACACTAAAAAATTAACAATATCGGCATACCAAGGCGCACTAACCTTAATGGACAGCAATTGTTCATCGAGGAATGTCTCCAAAATCGGCAAAGACTCCTCATTATGTACCATTCGGCTTAGGTGGTCAGCCACCACGTTTTCACTTCCCTTCTTGTCCCGAATCTCTATATCGAACTCTTGAAGTAGCAATATCCATCGAATTAGCCGTGGCTTGGCCTCCTTTTTGGTGAGCAAGTACTTCAGAGCTGCATGATCAGTGAAAACAATTACTTTAGTTCCAATTAAATATGATCGAAATTTATCTAAAGCAAAGACAACGGCAAGGAGTTCTTTTTCCGTAGTGGAGTAGTTCAATTGTGCATCGTTCAACGTCCGTGAGGCGTAGTAAATGACATGCGGCCTCTTGTCCTTTCTTTGTCCTAAAACAGTTCCTAAAGCATAGTCGGACGCATCACACATGAGCTCGAACGGTAGACTCCAATCCGGTGGAACAATGATGGGTGCCGTGGTCAACAACTCCTTGAGTTGGTTGAATGATGCCGTGCACTCCTTGGTGAATTCAAACGCCACTTCTTTTTGTAGGAGCCGGCAAAGAGGTTGTGCTACCTTCGAGAAATCTTTGATAAACCTACGATAAAATCCTGCATGGCCAAGAAACGAACGAACCTCTCTAACCGAAGTCGGAGAGGGTAAGTGACGTACAAGATCTATTTTCGACTTATCAACCTCAATACCCTTTTCAGAGATTATATGACCTAAAACGATACCTTGTTTAACCATAAAATGACACTTTTCCCAATTAAGTACAAGGTTAGTTTCAACACAACGTTTTAGGATCAAACTTAGATTATGCAAGCAACTATCAAACGAATCACCAAATACGCTAAAATCATCCATAAACACTTCAATTATCTTTTCTACGTGATCAGAAAATATGCTCATCATGCATCTTTGAAATGTAGCAGGTGCATTACATAAACCAAAAGGCATGCGACGATATGCAAAGGTACCAAACGGGCATGTAAAAGTGGTTTTTTCTTGGTCCTCGGGTGAAATGACAATTTGATTATAACCAGAATAACCATCAAGAAAACAATAAAAAGCATAACCCGCTAACCTCTCAAGCATTTGGTCAATGAATGGCAATGGGAAGTGGTCCTTCCTCGTGGTGGTGTTTAGCTTCTTATAGTCAATGCACACCCTCCAACCGGTTTGAATACGTTGAGGAACAAGCTCATTCTCGGCATTAGCTACCACCGTCACTCCGGATTTCTTTGGCACGCATTGAACGGGCGAAACCCACTTACTATCCGAGATTGGATAGATAACCCCACAATCTAGAAGCTTTATGATCTCCTTTTTCACTACTTCCATCATCGGAGGGTTAAGACGGCGTTGAGCCTCTCTAGTTGGTTTGGCCCCCTCCTCAAGAAATATGTGATGCATACAAGTTGTAGGGCTTATACCTTTAATATCGGCCAATGTCCAACCTAGGGCAGATTTGAACTCCTTCAAAACTCGAAGCAACTTCTCCTCTTCTTGTACCGTGAGGGAAGAGGAAATGATGGCAGGTAGTGTTTCATTTTCTCCCAAGAAAATGTACTTCAGATGGCTTGGCAAAGGCTTGAGTTCAAGGATAGGTGCCTGAATTATAGATGGAAGCAATTTGTTAGTCGAAATGGGAATGGACTCACGGTTAGTATACTTACCATCAAGCTTAGGTGAGGACTCAAGGGCAGCCACAACTTCAAGTAATTCCTCACTAGGGGGCACGGCATGGGATAACTCATGTATGCCGTGGGCATGCATGCAATCAGCCCCCTTTGTTTTGAGTTCCATGCCTTGTGTAATGACTTTTTCAAGCGCATCTTCATTTAAATTGTCGAGCGCCAAAGAGTCAATTATATCAATAGAAAAGCATGAATGGTCCTCACTAGGGTATTTAATGGAATCAGAAAGATTAAAATTAACAACTTCCCCATCGAATTCCATGGACAAAGTTCCACTATACACGTCAATCTTCGTCCGGGCCGTCTTCATGAATGGCCTTCCAAGTAGAATGGGCAGCGAAGGAGCATGGTCCGATTCATCCATTTCGAGGACATAGAAATCCGCTGGGAAGACTAAATGATTAACCTGCACAAGAACATCTTCCAAAACTCCCTTTGGATAGGCGTTAGATCTATCGGCCAATTGTATTATTACCCCATCATTTTTCAATGCTCCTAAGTTCATAGATGCATAAATGGAATATGGCATAACATTTATAGAAGCACCTAAATCAAGCATGGCAGATTCAAATCTAGTATTCCCAATGACACAAGGAATGGTAAAGCTACCTGGATCTTTGCATTTGGGAGGTAGTTTGCGTTGCAAGATGGCGGACACATTCTCACCTACCTTTACCACTTCCTTGGTCGCCATCCTCTTCCTCGTAGTACACAACTCCTTCAAGAACTTAGCATACCTCGGAACTTGCTTGATTGCATCTAATAGAGGTATGTTAACTTGAACTTTCCTAAAGGTTTCAAGGATATCCTTTTCTGCCTCTTCTTTCTTCGTTTGCATGAACCTACTAGGAAAATGCACATTTGAAGGGAAAACATTAGTATGAACTGAATTGGACACATTCTTACCTTTGTGGGACGAAGTGGGCAAATTTGGGACATTAGGAGGTTGCGGCAAAGGTGGAACCACCTTTGCCGTGGGCAGCCTTGATGCCTCCTCTTCCAATTGCAAAAGTTCATCCTCATTATGACCTGTTTTTGATGTAGGACCTGCCCCAACTTCCTTACCACTTCTTAGGGTGATTGCTTTTGCACTTTCGAAACCTCCCTTCGGATTTGGAATGGTGGAACTAGGAAGTTGTCCGGGATCTCGAAACTTACCTACAAACTCGACAATCTGCCCAATTTGTTTCTCAAGTTGATCCACCCTTTTATCTTGGTTTTGCATAGCCTTAGCTTGATCTTCCTGCCCATTAGACAACTTAGTTAGTATCTTAAGAAGTGCATCATTGTCAAGAGACATACCTGAGGCACTTGGGCCGGATTGGGCTTGATTTTGGGGTGGGCCGTAGGTTTTGGGAAAGAACCCCGGAGGTTGTTGCCTAAAGCCTCCTTGGTTTTGAGGTTGTTGGGGATCCCTCCACTTGAAATTTGGGTGGTCTCGCCACCCCGGATTATACGTGTTGGAGTATGGATCATGTCTTGACTGATTTTGGCTTTGAAACCCAACGGCATTCGCACTCTCCCAACCGCCATTCTCGATGAGTTGAGGACATTTTTCGGAGACATGTCCTTGGATAGAACATACGCCACATACCGCAGGTCCTTGCATCTTCATTCCCTCGGCCATCTGTGAAACAATAGAAGTAAGATTAGCCAATTGTGAATGAAGATCGGAAGTCGCACTTACCTCATGTACTTGGTGCCGTGAGGGTCCTCTTTGGCCTACACCCTCGTACTGTTGAGCGTTCAACGCTCTATTAGCAATCAAGACCTTGGCAGCCATGGGTGTTTTATCCACCAATGCTCCGCCCGCCGAAGCATCAAGCATTTGACGTTCTAGAGGTAGGAGGCCCTCGTAGAAATATTGCAAGAGCAATTCCTCCTTCATCTGATGCTGTGGACAAGAAGCAACAAGTGATTTAAATCGTTCATAATATGTAGGAAAAGACTCACCTTCTTCTTGCTGAATTCCGCTTATCTTTTTGCGTAGGAGGATGATGCGAGAAGTTGGAAAGAACTTTTCCAAGTACGCTCTCTTCATACTCTCCCAAGAAGTGACAGTGCCAGGAGCTAACTCGTATAACCAATCCTTGGCTTTATCCATCAAAGAGAATGGAAAAGCCTTCATCTTCAAGATATTTCCGTCAACATTGACGGGAGTCATACTAGAGCAAAATACTTCAAATTCTTTCAAATGTTTGTTAGGATCCTCCATGGACAAGCCATGGTATTTAGGAATATGATGAAGCAAACTTGACTTTAATTCAAACTCATCCGTCTTACCTTGGGCAGCCATGGGGTATTGAATGCACAAGGGTGCGGCATTATCCAAACCCGAGGCGGAAAGCTCCTTGAGTGTACGATTGTCCATGGCCATGCCTTGGACTTCTTCAAATATCCCTGCCGTGGCTTCCTCCTCCTCTTCTTGTACGTTTTCTTCAAGGTCAGATTCGGAATTGGGTGGATGGTGTTCTTGCTGGTTTCTAGCTCTTCTTAACTTCCTCTCAAAATCGTCGTCAAAATCCAAGATGTTTGTACGAATCGGTTGAGAGCTTCTAGTCATACATTAGTACCTAAGAAACAAGAAACAAAATTAGGTCAGAAACTTAAACAAAATCAGAAACAAAGTGAAATAAAAGAAACAAAAACAATCCAAGGGATTAGCAAATTTGCTAATCCCCGGCAACGGCGCCAAAAATTTGATCTGATATTAACTAGCACTCAAATTAAACCCTCTTTTTGTCAAATTGTAGTAAAGATGTAAGTAGGGATCGTTCTAAACCGGGGATTAGGAGGGATTGCTAAACACTTGAAAACTGACTTAAAAACATAAAACAAAGTTTAAAACACTAAACTAGACTCAAAGAATGCAAAACTAAAGGTTAAAACACTTAAACAAACCTAAAACTCAAAACAGCAACTAGAAGGCTCAAAACTGCCTAAAAACCACTTTCTGGGCAGTTTTGAGCACCTACACTAATTTGGACGAAATTTGATGAAAACTTGAATCAAAATACTTAGAAACACAAATCAAAACACTTTCTAACTAATCTAAGACTTCAAATTAAAGGGGGATTTGTTTTGGACGAAAATTTAACACAAAACAGAAACTTTAACTAGCACAGATTGTAAAAACGATTTTGGTGAACTAGATGGATAAAAGGCTAGTTAGGAGGTTCTTCTCCACACATGTCACACTTGCAAACAAAACGATTTTCAGTTGTTCTTCCAATAAATTATAAAGACTCAATGCCCCGAATTAACCGTGAATTGCACTAATTAACCCTCAGTTTTTCCAGAATTTATCAAGTTGGATGATTGCATACGACAACCCAAAACATTTCCTACAAGTTCCCTACATGAATTGCATAATAGAGATACAAGCACGAATCATTAAGTTCTATGAAAAACATAAGCATTGACGAAGCATTCGTTACTATGAATTGCATGAAACTTATGCTAAGAATTCATTCAACGCGATCGTTTTCAAGCGATCTTCACTACTTGTGATTATAAGATTGTAACTATTAGGTGAAACTCCCTCATAATCTAGCATCATATTCATGCATGAAAACTAAGCGTGCACTCTCAATCAACATACACAAATAAGTTATCAATCAAATAGATGAACGAATTGAATCCACAACTTATGAAATAACAACTGAATGTAATCGAATCAAATTGCAAGCATGTACATGGTTTCCAATTACCCCCCAACTAAGGGGGTTTAGTTCCTCATACTCACAACACAAAGTTTATTGAATTGAAACATCGAAGACATAAGAAAGATTACACCTAAAACGCCCAAGAATTCCACTTTGAATTTCTGACTTCAAGCTCCTTTTTCTTCTTCTCCTTGCTGCGGCAGAGAGGGTTTAGGGTGTTTTTGGATGTGATTTTGGTTTTAGAAGGGAATTAGGATGATATGGTGGTGCGGCAAGAGGTATGGGTGGTGTATGGAGGTGTAGAATGGTGTATGGAGGTGTAGAATGGTGGCTGGAGTTGTAGAATGGTTGCGGCAAAGAGTGGGAAGTGGCTGGACGAATTTTCTGAATTATGGAGAGGGTGATGTTCGGCCAAAGGATGTAAAACACATATATATAGGCACCTAAAACCCTAAAGAAATCAGGTTAGACAATGGGCTAGGGTTTAGGTGCGGCTAGGGTTAGAAAATCCACAAGGAATTAGGGTTTACAATCAGATTTTTTGCATGGGAAAAGGCCTAGGGTGCGGCTTGGGCTTAGGGTAGATAGATTAGGGTTTAACTTGGCAGAATTTAAATGATTAGGCCCTAGGGTGTGGCTGATTAAATGGGCTAGGATTAGGGTTAAGGTGCGGCATAGGTCCAAGAAGTGAGGATGGGTCATCCAAAAGCCCAAAGCCGAGAATAGAAACTCACGAAAATGGAAACCTCCAAGAATAGAAACTTCCAACTTTAGAAACTTTGGTTGCCAATTCCGATTTAGGAAAGATCAACCCAAAATGGAAACTTTTAGGCTTAGCTTTCCTACTTCAAGTAGGAAACCTCAAATCTTCAACTCTTCAATTCCATCCCATCCTTGTGTTCCAAGCATGTCCTTTTTAATTCAAGCTCACATTTTGCTCCAAAAGCTCCAACTTGCATCATTTCATGTAATATGTCCTTTAAACCTGAAAACACATGAAAGTAGCTTAAAAGACTACTTTAACGAAGAAAACATAACAAAGATGCATAAGAACTAGCTAACTAAGGCGCATAAATATGCTCCTATCACTATTTTCGTCCAAATCACTTGTTAGGTCGAGAATTGAGTCTTTTTGGTTGTTATTTGCTGTTTTGAGTGTTTTGAGTTAGTTTTGAGTCTATAGAGTCTAGTTTTGTGTGTTTGAGTCTTATTTGTGTTGATTAGCATCCCTAGTTAATCCCCGGTCTAGAACGATACCTACTTGCATCATTACTACAATTGTCATCAATAGGGTTTAATTTGTGTGTCAACTTAATTTTCACATCAAATTTTGGCGCCGTTGCCGGGGATTAGCAAAGTTCCTAATCCCTTGGATTGTTTTATTTCAATTTGTTTTAATTGAGTCCAGATTTTTACTTTGTTTTGTTTCTTGTTTTTAGGTACTCGTTTATGATTCGGAGCTCTCATCCGGTCCATGAACACATCTTGGACTTTGACGACGATTTTGAACGAGAGTTGAGACGAAAGAGGAAGAATCCAGAACCTAGTGAATCAAGTTCAAATTCAGAAGCCGAAGTTGAGATTGAGGAAGAAGAACCCACGGCACAAGTGGGTGAAGTTGAGACAGTCATGGCACAAGACAATCGTACAATCAAGGAGCTCTCGGCTTCGGGATTGGACAATGCCGCACCTCTATGTATTCAATATCCGGCGGCTGCCCAAGGAAAGACTGAGGAATTCGAGTTAAAGTCAAGTTTGCTACACCATATTCCGAAGTACCATGGGTTGTCCATGGATGATCCTAATAAGCATGACTCCAATCAATGTCGACGGGAGTATATTGAAGATGAAGGCCTTTCCCTTTTCTCTCCTGGAAAAGGCGAAAGATTGGTTGTATGAATTGGCTCCCGGAACGGTCACATCTTGGGAGAGCATGAAACGAGCTTTCTTGGAGAAGTTTTTTCCAACTTCTCGAGTCATCCTCCTACGAAAAAAGATAAGTGGAATTCAACAAGAAGAAGGTGAGTCTTTTCCTACATATTATGAACATTTTAAATCTCTTGTTGCTTCTTGTCCACAGCATCAAATGAAGGAGGAGCTTCTTCTACAATACTTCTACGAGGGACTTCTACCAATCGAACGACAAATGCTAGATGCTTCGGCGGGAGGAGCTTTGGTGGACAAGACTCCCACAGCAGCAAAAACTTTGATTGCTAATCGAGCATTGAACGCTCAACAATACGAGGGTGTTGGACAAAGAGGCAACCCACGGCCACACCAAGTGAATGAGGTAAGTGCCATAACCGAACTTCAAAATCAAATGGCTAACCTTACTACGTTGCTTTCTCAGGTTGTGGAAGGGCCAAAAGTTCAAAATGTAAGTGCGTGTGGCGTATGTTCCATGCAAGGACATCCTACGGACAAGTGCCCACAATTGATTGAGAACGGAGGGTGGGAGACCCTAAATGCCGTGGGCTTTGGACAACAATACCAACAAAGGAATGATCCCTTTTCTAACACCTATAATCCCGGTTGGCGTGATCATCCAAATTTCAAATGGCGAGAACCCCAACAAGGCCAACAACAAGGCACATTTCGGCAACAACCCCCGGGTTTTTATCAAAAGCCATTCACACCAAATCAAACTCAAATACAATCTGCCCCAACAAATTCAGGTATGTCCGTGGATAATGATACAATTCTTAAATTACTCAACACTTTGTCTCAGGGGTAAGAGAATCAAACCAAAGCATTGCAAAGCCAAGATAAAAGGGTGGATCACTTGGAAAAGCAAATTGGGCAGATTGCAGAGTTTGTAGGACAGTTTAGAGACCAAGGAAGACTCCCTAGTTCAACCGTTGCAAATCCAAAAGGGGGATTCAAAACTGCCAAAGCAATAACATTCAGGAGTGGTAAACAAGTTGGAAGTGAACCCCAAGCATCCAAATCAAGTCATGAAGAGGATGAAAAGTTGCAGTTTGAGGAGGACACACAAACCTCACCTACGGCAAGGATGGAACACCCTTTGCCGCAACCTCCTTGCAATTCCAAACCATATAATTCGGCCAAGGTAAGCTCAAAACTGAATTCTTCTAGTTCTATTCCACTAAACGTGCCGTTTCCTAGCAGGTTGAGGCAATCCAAGAAGGAGGAGATCGAGAAAGACATTTTGGAGACATTTCGGAAAGTGCAAGTCAATATACCTCTACTTGACGCAATTAAGCAAGTATCTAGGTACGCCAAGTTTTTGAAGGAACTATGTACAACAAGAAGGAGAATTTCAAACAAAGAGGTTGTCCAGGTAAGTGAGAACGTTTCCGCTGTTTTACAAAGAAAATTACCCCCTAAATGTGGCCGTACCTAAGGAGGAGCATGCCGAGCTTGTGGCTGCCTTTGATTCACTGCCACAACATCGTGGTAAGCCTTCTAACCCAATTCCAATTCCCGTTTCCACTAATACGTTGTTACCTTCTGTGATTCAGGCCCCCGTTCTTGAGCTTAAACCATTGCCGGATCATTTAAAGTATATATTTCTGGGAGATGAAGAGACATTGCCCGTCATTGTCTCCTCATCACTCACGGCATTAGAGGAGGAAAAGTTGATTCGGGTGTTGAAAGAGCACAAAACAGCCATTGGATGGACATTGGCCGACATTAAGGGGATTAGCCCTACAACATGCATGCATCGTATATTTCTAGAGGACGGGGCTATACCAACTCGAGAGGCTCAACGCCGACTCAACCCTCCGATGATGGAAGTTGTGAAAAAGGAGATTATAAAGCTTCTCGATTGTTGAGTGATTTATCAAATTTCGGATAGCCGTTGGGTCTCACCGGTTCAAGTTGTCCCAAAGAAGTCCGGAGTTACTGTGGTGAAGAATGCCGAGGATGAGCTTGTGCCAACCCGTATTCAAACAGGGTGGAGAGTGTGCATTGACTATAGGAAGCTCAACAACACCACAAGGAATGACCACTTTCCACTACCATTCATCGATCAAATGCTAGAAAGGTTAGCCGGTCATTCTTTTTATTGTTTTCTTGACGGTTATTCGGGATACAATCAAATTGTCATAGCTCCGGACGACCAAGAAAAGACCACCTTCACGTGCCCATTTGGTACTTTTGCTTACCAGCGCATGCCATTCGGATTATGCAATGCACCGGCCATGTTCCAAAGATGCATGGTAAGTATCTTTTTCGATTTTATTGAGAAGATTATTGAGGTATTCATGGATGATTTTAGTGTCTTTGGCGATTCGTTTGATGGTTGCTTGGAAAATCTCACATTAATCTTAAAACGATGTGTGGAAACGAACCTTGTTTTAAATTGGGAAAAGTGTCACTTTATGGTAAAACAAGGCATCGTTTTAGGGCATATCGTTTCTGAAAGAGGAATTGAGGTTGATAAATCGAAAATAGATCTTGTACTCTACTTAGCCTCTCCAACTTCGGTTAGAGAGGTTCGTTCTTTTCTGGGCCATGCAGGATTTTATAGGCGATTCATCAAGGATTTTTCAAAGATTTCCACACCCCTATGCCGACTTCTCCAAAAGGATGTGTCCTTCGAATTCAACGAAGAGTGTGAAAAGGCGTTCAAACACCTCAAGGAGATGCTAACTTCAACCCCCATTATTCGGCCACCAGATTGGAGCATTCCCTTCGAGCTTATGTGTGATGCGTCCGATTATGCTCTAGGCGCTGTTTTGGGACAAAGGAAGGACAAACAGCCACATGTCATATATTATGCCTCTCGGACCTTGAACGACGCTCAATTGAATTATTCCACGATGGAAAAAGAACTTCTTGCTGTTGTTTTTGCTTTAGATAAGTTTCATTCTTATTTACTTGGTACTAAAGTAATAATTTACACTGATCATGCAGCGTTGAAGTACTTGCTCACGAAGAAGGAGGCTAAACCAAGGCTTATTCGATGGATGCTTCTTCTCCAAGAGTTCGATATCGAAATTCGAGACAAGAAAGGAAGTGAGAACGTTGTGGCTGATCACTTGAGCCGTTTGGTGCATGAAGAAGACGTCGTTCCTATTCCAGAGACATTCCCGGATGAACAATTGATGTCCATTGAGGTTAGTATGCCATGGTATGCGGATTTAGTTAATTATTTAGCATCTAAAGTCATTCCAAGTGAGTTCAATAAAAATCAACGTGATAAACTTAAGTATGATGCACGAAATTATGTGTGGGATGACCCTTATTTATGGAAATATTGCTCTGATCAAATCATTCGTAGGTGTGTGCATGATTCTGAAATACAGTCTATTTTAAACTTTTGTCACACTTATGCATGTGGAGGTCACTTTGGCACTCAAAGGACTGCACGTAAACTACTTGAATGTGGTTTTTATTGGCCTACTATCTTTAAGGATGCTAGAATGTTTTGCATAGCATGTGATCGTTGTCAACGAACTGGAAATATAGGACCAAAAGACCAAATGCCGCAAAGCCCCATTTTTAATGTGGAAATTTTTGATGTTTGGGGCATTGATTTCATGGGTCCTTTTCCTTCATCTCTGATATGATATTAACTAGCACTCAAATTAAACCCTCTTTTTATCAATTGTAGCAATGTATGTAAGTAGGGATCGTTCTAGACTAGGGATTAGGAGGGATTGGAAAATCACTTGGAATTGACTCAAATACGTAAAAACAAGTTTAAAATACTAAACTAGACTCAAAGAATGCAAAACTAAACTTTAAAACACCAAAACGAACCAAAAGACTCAAAACAGCACCAAAACACTCAAAACAGCCTTAAAAACACAATCTGGGCAGTTTTGAACACTAGACACAAACTTGGACGAAAATTGGTTTTAACTTGACCTAAGACACTTAAAAACACAAACTAAACACTTACTAACTAATTTTGACACTTTAAAACAAAGGGGGATTGGTTTTGGACGAATTTAAAAACAAAACAAACTTTGTAAATTAGAACAGATTGTAAAAACGAATTTGATTTAAATGGGTGAATGGAAGGCTAGCTAAGGGGTTCATCTCCACACATGTTATACTTGCATACAAAACGATTTCCAATTGCTTTTCAATAAACCATGAATTCTCAACGCCCCAAGTTAATTAGGTCCGCTTAAATTAACCTTCAGATTTTCCTAACGTTATTGAATTGGATGATTGCATACGACAACCCAAAACATTCCCCACAAGTCCCCTACATGATTGCATAATAGAGATACAAGCAAGAATCATTAAGTTCTATGAAAACCATAAGCATTGACGAAGCACTTGTTACTATGATTGCATGAAACTTATGCCAAGAATTTACTTAACGTGATTGAGATCATCAACCTTTACTACTTGTGAATATAATTCCATAACGATTAGGTGAAATTTCTTTATATCCTAGCATTCAATTTATGCATGATAATTAAGCGTGCACTCTCAACCAACACACACAAATCAATGTAATTCATATAGATAAGTAAATTGAATTCACAACTTATGAAACGCAATTAGAAGTAATCAAATCATAACGCAAGCATAAACATGTATTTCGAATCCCCCCCTAGCCAAGGGGGGGTTTAGTTCCTCATACGCACAAAACAAAGAGAATTGAATTTAAACATTAAAATCAAAGGAAAAGAAACACCTAGAAATTCCAGCGACGCGAACTTGAATTGTATGAACTTCCAAGCTTCCTTCTCCTCCTCCTTGGTGCGGCAAAGGGTCTAGGGACAGGTTTAGGACCTTAGTGATGCGAAATAGATTAAGCACACAAATTAAACCCTCTTTTTGTCAAATTGTAGCAAAGATGTAAGTAGGGATCGTTCTAGACCGGGGATTAGGAGGGATTGCTAAACGCTTGGAAACTGACTTAAACACTCAAAAACAAAGTTAAAAACACTAAACTAGACTCAAAGAATGCAAAACTAAAAGTTAAAACACTTAAACAAACCTAAAACTTAAAACAGCAACTGGAAGGCTCAAAACTGCCTAAAAACCACTTTCTGGGCAGTTTTGAGCACCTACACTAATTTGGACGAAATTTGATGA
Organism: Malus domestica; assembly: GCF_042453785.1. Classification (NCBI taxonomy): domain Eukaryota; kingdom Viridiplantae; phylum Streptophyta; class Magnoliopsida; order Rosales; family Rosaceae; genus Malus; species Malus domestica. The sequence goes on from NC_091670.1 coordinate 14,701,956, forward strand.
AAACTTGAATCAAAATACTTAGAAACACAAATCAAAACACTTTCTAACTAATCTAAGACTTCAAATTAAAGGGGGATTTGTTTTGGACGAAAATTTAACACAAAACAGAAACTTGAAACTAAACAGATTGTAAAAACGATTTTGGTGAAATAGATGGATAAAAGGCTAGTTAGGAGGTTCTTCTCCACACATGTCACACTTGCAAACAAAACGATTTTCAGTTGTTCTTCCAATAAACTATGAATACTCAACGCCCCAAGTTAACCGTGAATTGCACTAATTAACCCTCAGTTTTTCCAGAATTTATCAAGTTGGATGATTGCATACGACAACTCAAAACATTCCCTACAAGTTCCCTACATGAATTGCATAATAGAGATACAAGCAAGAATCATTACGTTCTATGAAAAACATAAGCATTGACGAAGCATTTGTTACTATGAATTGCATGAAACTTATGCTAAGAATTCATTCAACGCGATCGTTTTCAAGCGATCTTCACTACTTGTGATTATAAGATTGTAACTATTAGGTGAAACTCCCTCATAATCTAGCATCATATTCATGCATGAAAATTAAGCGTGCACTCTCAATCAACATACACAAATAAGTTATCAATCAAATAGATGAACGAATTGAATCCATAACTCATGAAATAACAACTGAATGTAATCGAATCAAATTGCAAGCATGTACATGGTTTCGAATCACCCCCCAACTAAGGGGGTTTAGTTCCTCATACTCACAACACAAATTTTATTGAATTGAAACATCGAAGACATAAGAAAGATTACACCTAAAATGCCAAAGAAGTCCACTTTGAAATCTGCACAGAAAGCTCCTCTTTCTTCTTCTCCTTGCTGCGGCAGAGATGGTTTTGGGGGTTTTTGGATGTGATTTTTGATGTAGGAAGGGAATTAGGATGGTATGGGGGTGCGGCAAGGTGTGTGTGTGGTGTATGGAGGTGTAGGATGGTGTATAGAGGTGGAGAATGGTGGCTGGAATGGATGAAGGCTGCGGCAAAGTGGGGAATAGGGTTTTGACGAATTTCTGAATATGGAGAGGGAGAGAAGATGTGCGGCTAGGTGTAAAAATACATATATATAGACACCTAAAACCCTAAATAAATCAGATTGGGCTAGGGTTAGGTGCGGCTACTTAAGTGGACTAGGGTTTAGGGTTTGTAAAATAGGGCTTCTAGGTGGAAAGGTGCGGCTTGGGTTTAGGAGGAATGGGCTAGGGTTTAACATGGCAGATTTTAGATGATTAGGCCCTAGGGTTCGGCATGGGTTGAAGGTCCACAAGGAAATTTGGGTTTAGGTCATCTAAAAGCCCAACGCCAAGAATAGAAACTCTCGAAAATGGAAACCTCCAAGAATAGAAACTTCCAACTTTTAGAAACTTTGGTTGCCAATTCCGATTTAGGAAAGATCGACCCAAAATGGAAACTTTTAGGCTTAGCTTTCCTACTTCAAGTAGGAAACCTAAAATCTTCAATTCTTCAATTCTATCCCAACCTTGCGTTCCAAGCATGTCCTTTTCAATTCAAGCTCACTTTTTGCTCCAAAAGCTCCCAATTGCATCATTTCATGTAATACGTCCGCTAAACCTGAAAACACAAGAAAGTAGCTTAAAAGACTATTTTAACAAAGAAAACATACAAAAGTGCATAAGAACTAGCTAACTAAGGCGCATAAATATGCTCCTATCAAATTCCCCCACACTTAGCTTTTGCTAGTCCTCGAGCAAAACAAACAAAGAAAGAAAACAAAACGAAACAAACTAACCAAAACAAAACCTAAACCTTCCAACGTTTGCCTCAGGGATTTCCATTGCACATGACATGTTAAAGATTGTTATCCCCACACATTTGAGTCATCTTTACACAAGCACATACGTAATTAAAGCCACCACTTACTAATTCACAAGTAATCAATCAAAACAATGCTTTGAATGTAGTAACATGCCTTAGAGAATTCCCTCAATTCCTTACAAGATATACACTCTATTTTCACTCAGATTTTCTAACTCCACACCCTACACTAGTCATATGTGAGAAGATTGATGTAGAAATGAAACGAATGCTCACATATATGTATCACAAAGAACGCAATTTCTAGAGTTAAGAAGCATGTTTAGATATGATCTCATGAATGGAATGCTACTACTTAGATGCGAGAACCAGTGACACCATATGCTCATACCAAATTCAAACTCCACAAATTGAAACACATAACATTCAAGATAGAAGTTAAGGGTTGTAATGGGGCTTGGGGTGTTGGTTAACAAGGAAAGGATAAGGAAAACAAACGTTCTTCAAGCAATAGTAAGCAAAGCAATGAAATTGAGACTTAGAATTCACTTAGAGTGCAGAAATTAACTTTAAAACACAAGGGGAAGATTTAAACAACTCCTTAGGGCCGAATTCATTGTTTTGGACCCTTACTTCAACAAACAATACTTTGGAACTCTTTTTCTCACTTTTCATATTTTTTTTCTTCATTTTTTCTTTTTCCACGAATTTTTTTTTTCTTTTCTCTCTTTTTTTTTTCTTTTCTTTCCACACGTGCCTATGGCACACAAAATCACAAAAGAAATACTTCCCCCACACTAGTTTTCTGCCAACATAAATCAAAAGGAATTCAATTTGAATCATGCTTTACTATGCTTTAAGAACAAGGGTTTAGATGGTCCTAAACTAGGCTAGGTGAGGAAAACATGGGTTAACAAATAACGAAGGCTAACAAGGCTCAATGGGGTTAAAACCTACAAATCACAATGACATAGGGCACAAGGCTTTTTGGCTAAGGTGGTGGTCACTACACAACTTCATCTTGAATATGTGTTATGCAAATCAATAACATGCTTTGAATGAAATGGGCATGAGTTCTAGCATTTGGAACTAAATGATGAAACGCCTTCTAAGTAGCAACCAAGCAAGGAATAATGAGATCATGCAACGACTTAGAAAACAAAGAATGCACAGATTTTAACTCTCCAAATAAGCGTTTAGGCTCAAGTCTCACAAGGTTGTAGCGTTAGTTTGAGTTCCTTCCTTCAAGCATGTTACAAAAACTGATTTTTTCTTTTATGATTGCATGTGAATTCATAAGTTATAACCACAACTAAACATAACAAAGAGTAAATCAAACTTTCATCCATGTTAGTCACTTTCTTTAACAGTCATGCACTTAAAAACCAAATCCTCATCATTGTGTTGGAAGGTACCCTAAGACACAAACAAACACAAAAACAACTCTTTTTGGGTTTTTAAAACAAATTTTTCAAATTTTTATGTAATTTTCGGATTTTTACTTCAAAACACACTAAAACACATCAAAACTGCTCAAAAACACTTAAAAACAGCAAGGAACAAGTCTTCAAGTTTAGGGTGATAAAATCCAACGAATTTGTATCTAAAACACTTAGTTACCCCCCCCACACTTAAATCAAACATTGTCCTCAATGTTTCAAGCATAAAACCACACTAAACAAAAAGAAACATAAAACAGCAAGTAAAACAACTAAATAGGCAGATTCAAAATAAACAACAAAGAGAAGGGTTTAGGAACGCAAATCTGGAATTGAAGTAATTCCTTGGTCTTCCTTTGTTGAATTGCATGGGTTGCCTCCCAAGTAGCGCTTTCTTTTACGTCGTACAGCCGGACGAAAAGCCCTTTTATTCTCCATTTGTGCCCACGGCACCCAAAGAAATATCCTCCACAGTTTGTTCAACAAAGTTCTCATAATATGGCTTCAAACGGTGTCCGTTCACTTGGAATTCATGACCTGTTTTGAGACTTTGAATCTGGATGGCACCATAAGAAGATATGTTAGTAATAACAAACGGTCCAATCCACTTAGAACGTAACTTACCGGGAAACAAACGTAAACGGGAATTGAACAATAGCACTTTCTGCCCAATTGAGAATGATTTCCCACGGATCATGTTGTCATGGAAAGCTTTGGTCTTTTGCTTGTAAATGCTTGCATTATCGTACGCCTCAAGCCGTATCTCATCAAGCTCATTCAATTGCAATCTCCTTTGACTTCCTGCTTCCTCGAGGTTCATGTTAAACTTCTTAATGGCCCAAAGTGCTTTGTGCTCCAATTCAACAGGAAGATGGCACGCCTTGCCATAGACAAGTCGGAAGGGGGACATCCCAATGGGGGTTTTGTACGCCGTACGATACGCCCAAAGTGCATCATCTAACCGTAAGCTCCAATCCTTCCTTGTTGGCCCAACGGTCTTCTCTAGGATTTGCTTGATCTCACGGTTAGAAACCTCGGCTTGCCCATTAGTTTGAGGATGGTAAGGTGTAGAAACCTTATGGGTGACACTGTATTTCCTCAATAACGCTTCAATAGTCCGATTGCAAAAGTGTGACCCTCCGTCACTAATGATCACTCGTGGCATTCCGAACCTTGCAAAAATGTTAGTTCTAATAAAATCTGCAACCACTTTAGAATCATTAGTTCAGGTGGCCTTTGCTTCCACCCACTTCGACACATAATCAACCGCAAGCAAAATATATGTAAAACCATACGAAGAAGGAAAAGGACCCATAAAATCAATACCCCAAACATCAAAAATTTCAACATTTAGGATAGAAACCTGCGGCATTTGGTCCCTAGCACTAATACCACCCATTCGTTGGCATTTATCACATGTTAAGCAGAAAGTTTTAGCATCTTTAAAAATACTAGGCCAATAAAATCCACATTGTAACACCTTAAGGGCTGTGCGTTGTGTACCAAAGTGCCCTCCACATGCATATGTGTGACAAAAACTCAAAATTGAATGACATTCAGAATCGTGCACACAACGACGTATAATCTGATCGGGGCAAAATTTCCATAAGTACGGATCATCCCACACATAAAACCGTGCATCATGCCTAAGTTTATCACGTTGGTGCCTAGTGAACTCACTTGGAATACGTTTTGACACCAAAAAATTAACAATATCGGCATACCAAGGTGCACTAACCTTAATGGACAGCAATTGTTCATCGGGGAATGTCTCCAAAATCGGCACCAACTCCTCATTATGCACCATTCGGCTTAGGTGGTCAGCCACCACGTTCTCACTTCCCTTCTTGTCCCGAATCTCTATGTCGAACTCTTGAAGTAATAATATCCATCGAATTAGCCGTGGCTTGGCTTCCTTTTTGGTGAGCAAGTACTTCAGAGCTGCATGATCAGTGAAAACAATTACTTTAGTTCCAATTAAATATGATCGAAATTTATCTAAAGCAAAGACAACGGCAAGAAGTTCTTTTTCCGTAGTGGAGTAGTTCAATTGTGCATCGTTCAACGTCCGTGAGGCGTAGTAAATGACATGCGGCCTCTTGTCCTTTCTTTGTCCTAAAACAGCTCCTAGAGCATAGTCGGACGCATCACACATGAGCTCGAAAGGTAGACTCCAATCCGGTGGAACAATGATGGGTGCCGTGGTCAACAACTCCTTGAGTTGGTTGAATGATGCCATGCACTCCTTGGTGAATTCAAACGCCACTTCTTTTTGTAGGAGTCGGCAAAGAGGTTGTGCTATCTTCGAGAAATCTTTAATAAACCTACGATAAAATCCTGCATGGCCAAGAAACGAACGAACCTCTCTAACCGAAGTCGGAGAGGGTAAGTGACGTACAAGATCTATTTTCGCCTTATCAACCTCAATACCCTTTTCAGAGATTATATGACCTAAAACGATACCTTGTTTAACCATAAAATGACACTTTTCCCAATTAAGTACAAGGTTAGTTTCCACACAACGTTTTAGGATCACACTTAGATTATGCAAACAACTATCAAACGAATCACCAAATACGCTAAAATCATCCATAAACACTTCAATTATCTTTTCTACATGATCAGAAAATATGCTCATCATACATCTTTGAAATGTAGCAGGTGCATTACATAAACCAAAAGGCATGCGACGATATGCAAACGTACCAAACGGGCATGTAAAAGTGGTTTTTTCTTGGTCCTCGGGTGAAATGACAATTTGATTATAACCAGAATAACCATCAAGAAAACAATAAAAAGCATAACCCGCTAACCTCTCGAGCATTTGGTCAATGAACGGCAATGGGAAGTGGTCCTTCCTCGTTGTGGTGTTTAGCTTCCTATAGTCAATGCACACCCTCCAACCGGTTTGAATCCGTTGAGGGACAAGCTCATTCTTAGCATTAGCTACCACCGTCACTCCTGATTTCTTTGGTACGCATTGAACCGGCGAAACCCACCTACTATCCGAGATTGGATAGATAACCCCACAATCTAGAAGCTTTATGATCTCCTTTTTCACTACTTCCATCATCGGAGGGTTGAGACGGCGTTGAGCCTCTCTAGTTGGTTTGGCCCCCTCCTCAAGAAATATGTGATGCATACAAGTCGTAGGGCTTATACCTTTGATGTCGGCCAATGTCCAACCTAGAGCAGATTTGAACTCCTTCAAAACGCGACGCAACTTCTCCTCCTCTTGTGCCGTGAGAGAAGAGGAAATGATGGCAGGTAGTGTTTCCTTTTCTCCCAAGAAAATGTACTTCAGATGGCTTGGCAAAGGCTTGAGTTCAAGGATAGGTGCCTGAATTATAGATGGAAGCAATTTGTTAGTCGAAATGGGAATGGACTCACGGTTAGTATACTTACCATCAAGCTTAGGTAAGGACTCAAGGGCAGCCACAACTTCAAGTAATTCCTCACTAGGGGGCACGGCATGGGATGAACCATGTATGCCGTGAGCATGCATGCAATCAGCCCCCTTTGTTTTGAGTTCCATGACTCGTGTAATGACTTTTTCAAGCGCATCGTCATTTAAATCGTCGAGATATCCCTGCGCCAAAGAGTCAATTATATCAATAGAAAAGCATGAATGGTCCTCACTAGGGTATTTAATGGAATCAGAAAGATTAAAATTAACAACTTCCCCATCGAATTCCATAGACAAAGTTCCACTATACACGTCAATCTTCGTCCGGGCCGTCTTCATGAATGGTCTTCCAAGTAAAATGGGCAGTGAAGGAGCATGGTCCGATTCATCCATTTCGAGGACATAGAAATCCGCTGGGAAAACTAAATGATTAACCTGCACAAGCACATCTTCCAAAACTCCCTTTGGATAGGCGTTAGATCTATCGGCCAATTGTATTATTACCCCATCATTTTTCAATGCTCCTAAGTTCATAGATGCATAAATGGAATATGGCATAACATTTATAGAAGCACCTAAGTCAAGCATGGCAGACTCAAATCTAGTATTCCCAATAACACAAGGAATGGTAAAGCTACCTGGATCTTTACATTTGGGAGGTAATTTGCGTTGCAAGATGGCGGACACATTCTCACCTACCTTGACCACTTCCTTGGTCGCCATCCTCTTCCTCGTGGTACACAACTCCTTCAAGAACTTAGCATACCTCGGAACTTGCTTGATTGCATCTAACAAAGGTATGTTAACTTGAACTTTCCTAAAGGTTTCAAGGATATCCTTTTCGGCCTCTTCTTTCTTCGTTTGCATGAACCTACTAGGAAAAGGCACATTTGAAGGGAAAACATTAGTATGAACTGAATTGGACACATTGTTACCTTTGTGGGACGAATTGGGCAGATTTGGGACATTAGGGACTTGCGGCAAAGGTGGAACCACCTTTGCCGTGGGCTGCTTTGATGCCTCCTCTTCCATTTCCAAAAGTTCATCCTCATTATGACCTGTTTTTGGTGTAGGACCTGCCCCAACTTCCTTACCACTTCTTAAGGTGATAGCTTTGGCACTTTCGAAACCTCCCTTCGGATTTGGAATGGTGGAACTAGGGAGTTGTCCGGGATCTCGAAACTTACCTACAAACTCGGCAATCTGCCCAATTTGTTTCTCAAGTTGATCCACCCTTTTATCTTGGTTTTGCATAGCCTTTGCTTGATCTTCCTGCCCATTAGACAACTTAGTTAGTATCTTAAGAAGTGCATCATTGTCAAGAGACGTACCTGAGGCACTTGGGCCGGATTGGGCTTGATTTTGGGGTGGGCCGTAGGTTTTGGGAAAGAATCCCGGGGGTTGTTGCCTAAAGCCTCCTTGGTTCTGAGGTTGCTGAGGCTCCCTCCACTTGAAATTTGGGTGATCTCTCCAACCGGGATTATATGTGTTTGAATATGGATCGTTCCTTGGTTGGTTTTGCCCTTGAAACCCAATTGCATGAGCGCTTTCCCATCCACCATTTTCAATCAACTGTGGACATTTTTCAGAGACATGTCCTTGGATGGAACATACGCCACATACAATTGGTCCTTGCATCTTCATGCCCTCGGCCATCTGAGACACAAGAGAAGTAAGATTAGCCAATTGTGAATGAAGATCAGGAGTCGAACTTACCTCATGTACTTGGTGCCGTGGGGGTCCTCTTTGGCCTACACCTTCGTACTGTTGAGCGTTCAACGCTCTATTAGCAATCAAGACCTTGGCAGCCATGGGTGTCTTGTCCACCAATGCTCCCCCCGCCGAAGCATCAAGCATTTGACGTTCTAGAGGTAGGAGACCCTCGTAGAAGTATTGCAACAGTAACTCCTCCTTCATCTGATGCTGTGGACAAGAAGCAACAAGTGATTTAAATCGTTCATAATATGTAGGAAAAGACTCACCTTCTTCTTGCTGAATTCCGCTTATCTTTTTGCGGAGGAGGATGATGCGAGAAGTTGGAAAGAACTTCTCCAAGAACGCTCTCTTCATACTTTCCCACGATGTGACAGTTCCGGGAGCTAACTCATATAACCAATCCTTGGCTTTATCCATCAAAGAGAATGGAAAAGCCTTTATCTTCAAGATATTTCCGTCAACATTGACGGGAGTCATACTAGAGCAAACTACTTCAAATTCTTTCAAATGTTTGTTAGGATCTTCCATGGACAAGCCATGGTATTTAGGAATATGATGAAGTAAACTTGACTTTAATTCAAACTCATCTGTCTTACCTTGGGCAGCCATGGGGTATTGAATGCACAAGGGCGCGGCATTATCCAAACCCGAGGCGGAAAGCTCCTTGAGTGTACGATTGTCCATGGCCATGCCTTGGACTTCTTCAAATATCCCTGCTGTGGCTTCCTCCTCCTCTTCTTGTACGTTTCCTTCAAGGTCAGATTCAGAACTGGGTGGATGATGTGCTTGCTGGTTTCTAACTCTTCTCAACTTCCTCTCAAAATCGTCGTCAAACTCCAAGATGTTTGCACGAATCGGTTGAGAGCTTCTAGTCATACATTAGTACCTAAGAAACAAGAAACAAAATTAGGTCAGAAACTTAAACAAAGTCAGAAACAAAGTGAAATAAAAGAAACAAAAACAATCCAAGGGATTAGCAAATTTGCTAATCCCAGGCAACGGCGCCAAAAATTTGATGCGAAATAGATTAAGCACACAAATTAAACCCTCTTTTTGTCAAATTGTAGCAAAGATGTAAGTAGGGATCGTTCTAGACCGGGGATTAGGAGGGATTGCTAAACGCTTGGAAACTGACTTAAACACTCAAAAACAAAGTTAAAAACACTAAACTAGACTCAAAGAATGCAAAACTAAAAGTTAAAACACTTAAACAAACCTAAAACTTAAAACAGCAACTGGAAGGCTCAAAACTGCCTAAAAACCACTTTCTGGGCAGTTTTGAGCACCTACACTAATTTGGACGAAATTTGATGAAAACTTGAATCAAAATACTTAGAAACACAAATCAAAACACTTTCTAACTAATCTAAGACTTCAAATTAAAGGGGGATTTGTTTTGGACGAAAATTTAACACAAAACAGAAACTTGAAACTAAACAGATTGTAAAAACGATTTTGGTGAAATAGATGGATAAAAGGCTAGTTAGGAGGTTCTTCTCCACACATGTCACACTTGCAAACAAAACGATTTTCAGTTGTTCTTCCAATAAACTATGAATACTCAACGCCCCAAGTTAACCGTGAATTGCACTAATTAACCCTCAGTTTTTCCAGAATTTATCAAGTTGGATGATTGCATACGACAACTCAAAACATTCCCTACAAGTTCCCTACATGAATTGCATAATAGAGATACAAGCAAGAATCATTACGTTCTATGAAAAACATAAGCATTGACGAAGCATTTGTTACTATGAATTGCATGAAACTTATGCTAAGAATTCATTCAACGCGATCGTTTTCAAGCGATCTTCACTACTTGTGATTATAAGATTGTAACTATTAGGTGAAACTCCCTCATAATCTAGCATCATATTCATGCATGAAAATTAAGCGTGCACTCTCAATCAACATACACAAATAAGTTATCAATCAAATAGATGAACGAATTGAATCCATAACTCATGAAATAACAACTGAATGTAATCGAATCAAATTGCAAGCATGTACATGGTTTCGAATCACCCCCCAACTAAGGGGGTTTAGTTCCTCATACTCACAACACAAAGTTTATTGAATTGAAACATCGAAGACATAAGAAAGATTACACCTAAAATGCCAAAGAAGTCCACTTTGAAATCTGCACAGAAAGCTCCTCTTTCTTCTTCTCCTTGCTGCGGCAGAGATGGTTTTGGGGGTTTTTGGATGTGATTTTTGATGTAGGAAGGGAATTAGGATGGTATGGGGGTGCGGCAAGGTGTGTGTGTGGTGTATGGAGGTGTAGGATGGTGTATAGAGGTGGAGAATGGTGGCTGGAATGGATGAAGGCTGCGGCAAAGTGGGGAATAGGGTTTTGACGAATTTCTGAATATGGAGAGGGAGAGAAGATGTGCGGCTAGGTGTAAAAATACATATATATAGACACCTAAAACCCTAAATAAATCAGATTGGGCTAGGGTTAGGTGCGGCTACTTAAGTGGACTAGGGTTTAGGGTTTGTAAAATAGGGCTTCTAGGTGGAAAGGTGCGGCTTGGGTTTAGGAGGAATGGGCTAGGGTTTAACATGGCAGATTTTAGATGATTAGGCCCTAGGGTTCGGCATGGGTTGAAGGTCCACAAGGAAATTTGGGTTTAGGTCATCTAAAAGCCCAACGCCAAGAATAGAAACTCTCGAAAATGGAAACCTCCAAGAATAGAAACTTCCAACTTTTAGAAACTTTGGTTGCCAATTCCGATTTAGGAAAGATCGACCCAAAATGGAAACTTTTAGGCTTAGCTTTCCTACTTCAAGTAGGAAACCTCAAATCTTCAATTCTTCAATTCCATCCCAACCTTGCGTTCCAAGCATGTCCTTTTCAATTCAAGCTCACTTTTTGCTCCAAAAGCTCCCAATTGCATCATTTCATGTAATACGTCCGCTAAACCTGAAAACACAAGAAAGTAGCTTAAAAGACTATTTTAACAAAGAAAACATACAAAAGTGCATAAGAACTAGCTAACTAAGGCGCATAAATATGCTCCTATCAGTTATGATTTGATTACTTCTAATTGCGTTTCATGAGTTGTGAATTCAATTTACTTATCTATGAGAATTACATTGATTTGTGTGTGTTGGTTGAGAGTGCACGCTTAATTATCATGCATAAATTGAATGCTAGGATATAAGGAAATTTCACCTAATCGTTATGGAATTATATTCACAAGTAGTAAAGGTTGATGATCTCAATCGCGTTAAGTAAATTCTTGGCATAAGTTTCATGCAATCATAGTAACAAGTGCTTCGTCAATGCTTATGGTTTTCATAGAACTTAATGATTCTTGCTTGTATCTCTATTATGCAATCATGTAGGGGACTTGTGGGGAATGTTTTGGGTTGTCGTATGCAATCATCCAATTCAATAACGTTAGGAAAATCTGAAGGTTAATTTAAGCGGACCTAATTAACTTGGGGCATTGAGAATTCATGGTTTATTGAAAAGCAATTGGAAATCGTTTTGTATGCAAGTATAACATGTGTGGAGATGAACCCCTTAGCTAGCCTTCCATTCACCCATTTAAATCAAATTCGTTTTTACAATCTGTTCTAATTTACAAAGTTTGTTTTGTTTTTAAATTAGTCCAAAACCAATCCCCCTTTGTTTTAAAGTGTCAAATTAGTTAGTAAGTGTTTTACTTTGTGTTTTTAAGTGTTTTGATTCAAGTTAAAACCCAAATTCGTCCAATTTGGTGCTTAGTGTCCAAAACTGCCCAGATTGTGTTTTTAAGGCAGTTTTGAGTGTTTTGGTGCTGTTTTGAGTCTTTTGGTTTGTTTTGGTGTTTTAAAGTTTAGTTTTGCATTCTTTGAGTCTATTTTAGTGTTTTAAACTTGTTTTTACGTTTTTGAGTCAATTCTAAGTGATTTTGCAATCCCTCCTAATCTCCGGTCTAGAACGATCCCTACTTACATACATTGCTACAATTGATAAAAAGAGGGTTTAATTTGAGTGCTAGTTAATTTTCACATCAAAACCCATTTTGACTAGGAATCCTAATTCAACTAGGATTCCATCTTCACTTAGGCGCTTTCCTACTTCGACTAGGAAACCTGGTTCAAGTAGGAAACATCATCTTCAAATCTTCAATTTCGTCCATCCTCTTGGCTCCAACCATATGATGTCCATTCCAAGCTCTAATTTGCTCCAAAATGCATCCTTTTTCATATTTTTCCCTTAGAACCTGAAAACACATAAAACTAGCTTAAAAGACTACTTTACTAAGCAAAAACACTATAAATGCACAAGAACAAGCTAAACTAAGGCGCATAAATATGCTCCTATCAATGGTGTCACTGGTTCTTGCATCTAAGTAGTAGCATTCCATTCATGAGATCATATCTAAACATGCTTGTTAACTCCGGAAATTGCGTTCTTTGTGATACATATATGTGAGCATTCGTTTTTATATCTACATCAATTCTCTCACATATAACTAGTATAGGGTGTGTAGTTAGAAAATCTGAGTGAAAATAGAGTGCATATCTTGTAAGGATTGAGGGAATTCTCTAAGGCATGTTACTACATTCAAAACATTGTTTTAATTGGTTAATTGTGAACTAGTAAGTAGTGACTATGATTAAGTATGTGCTTAAGTGTTAAATTCACTCAAATCTGTGGGAATGATAATCTTTAACATGTCATGTGCATTGGAAATCCCTGAGGCAAACGTTGGAAGGTTTAGGTTATGTTTGTTGGTTTTGTTTTGTTTTATTTCTTTGTTTTGCTCGAGGACTAGCAAAAGCTAAGTGTGGGGGAATTTGATAGGAGCATTTTTATGGGACTTAATTGGCTTGTTCTCATGCATTTATGTTATTTTTCCTTAGTTAGTTTAGTGTTTAAAGTCATTTTCGTGCAATTTCAGGTTTTATTGTCACAGTATGCAAAAAGGAGCATTTTGGAGCTTTTAGGAGCAAAATTGGGCTTGGAATGAAGTGCATATGCATGGAGCAAGGAGTTTGGACGAATTTGAAGTCAAAAGAGGCTAGGAACATGCTAAAAATCTGGTGAAACAAATACTAGTTGCAAGAAGGGATGGGTTTCTAGAAGGATTGACCAAAATTTCACTCAAAACCATGCCTACCCCAGAAATTCATCAATGCCGTGGGTATTGACTCACTTCCACCAGAAATTTGAGTGATTGTTCAATACCTAACCCACTAGGAAATTGAGTAGATGATTCATCCCTAAAATCACAGAAATTCACATCCTTGCCGTGCATCCTTGTTGCTTTCCACCAGAAATTTGAGTGATGATGCAATGCCTAACTCACCATGACATTTGAGATGATGCAATGCCTAACTCACCATGACATTTGAGTGGATGATTCATCCCCAACTCAACAGAAAATGAGTAGATTGTGCACAGAAATTGAGTGGATGATTCAAGACCTAACCCATCATTATTCTCCACTTCAATGCCGTGTGTCACCTACTTGTTTTCCACCAGAAAATTGAATTAAACAAGTCCATCCTCTCCCTATAAATACCCATGGCAGCAGCCTCATTGAAGGCATCCAGAAATTAACCATTCTCCAAGCTTTGCCTTGCCTCTCCCTACATATCTAAACTCCTTCCCATCCATTCCTCCACATAACCAACCCTTCAAAACATCACTCCAACCTTGTGTTGCAGCAAAGAAGAAGAGGAAAGTTCTTGTACATGCTTGCTATCCAACATGGATCGTTGGAACGTTTAGGTGTTTTCTTTCTTTTGTTTTCAATGTATAATTTTGTTTATCTTTGTTTTGTGAACATGAGGAACTAAACCCCTATTTAGTTAGGGGGAAGTTTGAAGCCTACATGCTTGTGATATGAATTGATTTCTTCCAATTGTGATTTGATAAGTTGTGATTGCAATTCAATTATCTATTTTCTTCATAACTGATTCTTGTATGTTTATTAAGGATGCATACTTAGTTTTCATACATAAATTAGATGCTAGAATATAAATGAGTTTCACCTAATTGTTACAAGTTTATATTCATGAGTAGTGAAGGTTGCTTGTCACAATCGCGTTAATTGAATTCTTGGCAAACGTATCATGCATTCATAGTTACAATTGCCTCGTCAACACTTATGATTTTCATTGAACGTAATGATCTCTGATTGTATCTCTATTATGCATTCATATAGGGGACTTTTAGAGAATAATTTGGATTGTCGCATGCATTCATCCAATTCAATAAGTAAAGGAAAATCTGAGGGTTAATTTGTGCATCACGGTCAATCTGGGGTGTTGAGCATCATAGTTTATTTAAAAGCAATGGGAAATCGATTCATGTACAAGTGTGTCATGTGTGAAGAACGGACCTCTAACTAATCCATCCATCATCTTATTTCTCAAATTTGTTTTACAATCTGCCTAGCTAAAAATCTATTTAAGTTTTAGTTTATTTGTTTTACTTTCAACTTCACCAAACCCAAATCCCCCTTTTACTTTCTTGTTTTAAAGTCTTTTGTTTACATTTTTAACTTTGTTTTTTTTGTTTTTGAGTCAGTTTAGAGGTTTTAGCAAGCCCTCCTAATCCCCGGTTTAGAACGATCCCTACTTACATACTTTGCTACAATTATCAAAAGAGGGTTTAATGTGTGTGCTTATATTATTCGCATTAAAATCCCATTTTAAGCATCCTAATCTAGTTAGAAACCCTCCTAAGTGGCTGAGATGTGGATAGTTTAGGATTAGGATAAGATAGGATAGGATAAGGTTTGTTTGGATAAGATAAGCTAAGATAAGGTTATGGATGAGGTTTTGGATAAGATCCTTATCTTGAGCTGCTTCTTTGGCTTTAACTCTTCTTCTTCATATAGGAAACCTTGCTTGAGTAGGAAACTTCATTCGTCTAGGAATCCATCTTCAATTAGGACTCCTACATTGATTAGGAATCCTTCGTTTAAGCCCTTTCCTACATCAACTAGGAAACTTTGTATCTTCAATTCTTCAACTTCAAAACACATTCCTAGCTTCATCAATCCTTCAAATTCGTCCATCATTTGTGCTTCATGTGCATGAACTTCATTCTAGCCCAATTTTGCTCCAAAATGCTCCAAATTGCATCCTTTTGCTTACTTTGTCCTTAAAACCTGAAAACACATGAAAATAGCTTAAAAGACTAACTTAACTAAGAAAACACAACATAAATGCATAAGAACTAACTAACTAAGGCGCATAAATATGCTCCTATCAAATTCCCCCACACTTAGCTTTTGCTAGTCCTCGAGCAAAACAAAACTAAACGAAACAAAATAATCAAAACATAACCTAAACCTTCCAACGTTTGCCTCAGGGATTCCCAATGCACATGACATATTAAAAATCATCATTCCCATAGATTTTAGTCATCTTCACACTTAAGCACATACTTAATCATAGTCACCACGTACTAGTTCACATATAACCATTTAAAACATGATTTTGAATGTAGTAACATGCCTTAGAGAATTTGCTCAAGTCCTTACTAGATATGCACTCAATTTTCACACAGATTTTCTAACTCCACACCTTATACTAGTTATATGTGAGAAGATTGATGTAAATATGAAAACGAACGCTCACATATATGTATAACAAAGAAAGCATTTAGATATGATCTCATGAATGGAATGCTACTACTTAGATGCGAGAACCAGGGATATCATATATGCTCATACCAATTCCAAACTCCACATATTGAAACACATAACAATCAAAATGGAAGCAAAGGGTTGTAACGGGGCTAAGGTATTGGCTAACAAAGAAAGGTAAGGATAAACAAACATTCTTAAAGAATAATAAGCAAAGTAATGAAATTGACACTTAGAATTCACTTTTGCATGCAAAAATCGATTTTGAAACACAAGGGGAAGACTCATGCAACACTTAGGGCCAAATTCAAGCTTTTTGGACCCTTTCTTCAATAACCAACACTTAAGAGCCAATTTCACATCTTTTTCAACTCTTTTTCATACTTTTCACATTTTTTTCTTCATTTTTTCTTTTTCTACGAATTTTGCTCTTTTCTTTTTCTAACCATGCCCTTCTACTTCTTTTGGCACACAAAAGTTTCCTTCCCCCACACTTATTTTTCTGCACAATGTTGATCAAAAGGAATTCCCTCTAAGTCATGCTTTATTATCCTTTAAGAACAAGGGTATGGATAGTCCTAATCTAGGCTAGGTAAGGATAATGTGGCTAACAAAGAAAATGGCTAACTAAGGCTCAAAAGGGTAAACCTACAAAACAACTGCATGGTATGAAGACTTTTTGGCTCTGGTGGTAACTACTAACAACTTCATCTTATTAGTTATGCTAATCAATTTTATGCTTTGAATGAAATGGGTATGAGTTCTAATATTTGGATCTATAATGATGACACACCTTCTAAGTAGCAACCAAGCAAAGAATGATGAGATCACGCAACGACTTTAGAAAACAACAAATTCACAGATTATTAACTCTCCAAAGAATGTTTAGGCTCAAGTCTCACAGGGTTGTAGCGTTAGTTTGAGTTCCTTCCTTCAAGCATGTTACAAAAACTGATTTTTCCTTTGTGATTACATGTGAAGTCATAAGTTATAACCACAACCAAGCATAAACCAAAGAGTAAATCAAACGTCCATCCATGTTTATAACTTTCTTTAACAGTCATGCAATTAAAAACCGAATCCTCATCATTGTGTTGGAAGGTACTCTAAGACACGAACAAACACACAAAAAACGACTCTTTTTTGGATTTTTCAAAACAATTTTTCAAATTTTTATGGGATTTTCGGATTTTCATGTTAAAACATACTAAAATGCTTCAAAACACACTAAAAACAGTGAAAAATAACCTTTGAAATGTTAGGTGGTAAAATCCTACGAATTTTTCAATAAAATACTTTGTTTACCCCCCACACTTAAACCAAACATTGTCCTCAATGTTTCAAACATAGACACACACAAAAACAAGCAAACAACACAACTAGCAAACATGACAAATATGGCAAAGTAAAAGCAATAAAGAGTAGGGTTTAGAAACGCAAATCTGATTATGATGCCGGAGCTTCCTAGGTCCTCTTTATTTGCATGGGTTGCCTCCCAAGAAGCGCTTGCTTTAACGTCTTCCAGCCGGACGATGCCTCCCATCAAGCTTGAATAGGGCCCACGGCTTGGAGGGAGACTTCCTCCATGGCCTTCTCCTCAAAAGTTGTGTAATATGGCTTCAAACGATGTCCATTGACTTTGAATTCTTGTTGCGTCTTCAAACTTTGAATTTGAACTGCACCATGTGGAAAAACATTAGTAACAATAAAAGGACCAATCCACTTAGAACGCAACTTACCTGGAAACAACCAAAGGCGAGAATTGAAAAGTAGCACTTTCTGCCCGATAGAGAATGTCTTGCTCCGAATCATCCTGTCATGGAATGCCTTCGTTTTCTCCTTGTAAATACGAGAATTCTCGTACGCTTCATTCCTAACTTCCTCAAGCTCGTTCAATTGAAGTTTCCTATGAAGACCTGCGGCATCAATGCCCATATTAAAGGTTTTGATGGCCCAATGTGCTTTATGCTCTAATTCAACCGGAAGATGGCATGGTTTCCCATAAATGAGCCGAAATGGGGACATTCTGATTGGTGTTTTGTAGGCCGTACGATACGCCCATAATGCATCATTTAAGCGCAAGCTCCAATCTTTCCGGTTTGGCCCTACGGTCTTCTCCAAAATCTGCTTGATTTCTCTATTTGAAACCTCCGCTTACCCACTTGTTTGAGGATGATAAGGTGTTGCCACCTTATGCGTGACACCATATTTTTTGAGTAGCGCTTCAATGGTGCGGTTGCAGAAATGGGAGCCCCCATCACTTATAAGTACCCGCGGCATTCCAAACCTTGCAAAAATGTTAGTCTTAACAAAATCTGCAACCACTTTAGAATCATTAGTACGGGTGGCTCTTGCTTCCACCCATTTCGAAACATAATCAACCGCAAATAGAATATAAACAAAACCATGAGATTGATAGGAGCATATTTATGCGCCTTAGTTTAGCTTGTTCTTGTGCATTTATAGTGTTTTTCCTTAGTAAAGTAGTCTTTTAAGCTAGTTTTATGTGTTTTCAGGTTCTAAGGGCAAAGTTTGCAAAATGATGCATTTTGGGAGCCTTTTGGAGCAATTTAGAGCTTGGAATGGACATCATATGGTTGGAGCCAAGAGGATGGACGAAATTGAAGATTTGAAGATGATGTTTCCTACTTGAAAAAGGTTTCCTAGTCGAAGTAGGAAAGCACCTAATTAAAAGATGAAATCCTAATCAACAAAGGATTCCTAATCTATGATGCGTAAATAGATAAGCACACAAATTAAACCCTCTTTTGTCAAATTGTAGTAAAGATGTAAGTAGGGATCGTTCTAAACCGGGGATTAGGAGGGATTGCTAAACTCTTGAAAACTAACTCAATAATGTAAAAACAAAGTTTAAAACACTAAACTAGACTCAAAGAATGTAAAATTAAAAGTTAAAACACTTAAACAAACATAAAACTCAAAACAGCAACCTAATGACTCAAAACTGCCTAAAAACCACTTTCTGGGCAGTTTTGAGAACCTAACAAGAACTTGGACGAATTTGGATGAAAACTTGGATCAAAACACTTAGAAATACAAATCAAAACACTTTCTAACTAATCTAAGACTTCAAAATAAAGGGGGATTTGTTTTGGACGAAAATTGAAAACAAAACAGAAACTTTAAAACAAAACAGATTGTAAAACGTTTTTAGATGAAATGGATGGATAAAAGGCTAGTTAGGAGGTTCTTCTCCACACATGACACACTTGCAAACAAAACGATTTTCAGTTGTTCTTCCAATAAATTATGAAACTCAACACCCCAAGTTAATTAGATACGCTTAAATTAACCTTCAAGTTGTCCTTAAGTTAATGAATTGGATGGGAAAGCGCATACAACAATTCAAAGCATTCCTCAAAGGTTCCTTACGTGATGAGCACAATAAAGATACAATCAAGAATCATGAAGCACAATGAGAACTATAAGTGTTGACGAGGCATTCGTTACTATGATGAGCATGAAACTAGTGCCAATAATTCATTCAACGCGATCGTTTTCAAGCGACCTTCACTACTTGTGATTATAAAATTGTAACTATTAGGTGAAACTCCCTCATAATCTAGCATCATATTCATGCATGAAAACTAAGCGTGCACTCTCAATCAACATACACAAATAAGTTATCAATCAAGTAGATGAACGAATTGAATCCACAACTTATGAAATAACAACTGAATGTAATCAAATCATATTGCAAGCATGTACATGGTTTCGAATCACCCCCCAACTAAGGGGGTTTAGTTCCTCATACTCACAACACAAAGTTTATTGAATTGAAACATTGAAAACATAAGAAAGATTACACCTAAAAGTTCCAGCAATCTGCAATAGACTAGCAAGCACATTCAAGGGCACTCCTTCTTCCTTCTTGCTGCGGCATAAGGTATGGAGATGGCTTGGGATGGTTTTGGATGAGGTAGAATGGTAGAAAAGTGTCTAGGATGGGTGTATGGCACGGCTAGGGGGGTTTGGGTTCAGAAAATATGGATTTGGGTGAAGGATGGGCACGGCAAGAGGTGAGAGATGAAATCTGGCGTGAATGGGACTGAATGGGTGTGTGTGGAATGTTTTGTGGCTGCAACAAGGATGTTTATTTAAAGGGATTAGGAAATTAAAAACCCTAGGCTAATTAGGTAATCAGGAATTAAGTTTAAAGCTTCTAGAATTAAGGAAACAAATCAGAAAATTAAAGGAAAGGGCAAGGGAAATTCGGCTAGGGTTTAAAACACAAAAGGAAGGTGTTTTAAAGCATAAAAACAGGAAATAGAGAAGAGGAAATGCAAAAGGGGGGTGCGGCAAGGGTTCAAAAGGGTTCTAGGCTTTTGTTTTGTGTCCTAGAATGCTTAGAAAGTCTTCATAATTACTGAAACTTTTAGGGACAATTAGGAAAAATCAAACCAAAGTAGGAAACCTTGGCTTAACTTTCCTACTTCAAGTAGGAATCCTTGTTGGAGTAGGAATCCTTGTTCTTCTAGGAATCCTCATGCGATTAGGAATCCATCTTCAATTAGGAATCCTTCGTTGATTAGGAATCCTTCGTCGATTAGGAATCCTTCGTCGATTAGGAATCCTCCTTCATGTAAGCACTTTCCTACTTCAACTAGGAAACCTTGTTCAAGTAGGAATCATCATCTTCAAGTCTTCAAATTCGTCCAAACCTTGGCTCCAATTATGTGATAATCATTCCAAGCCCAATTTTGCTCCAAAAAGCTCCAAAATGCATCTTCTTGCATCCTTTGACCTTAGAACCTGAAAACACACAAAAGTGACTTTAAACACTAAAATAGCTAAGTAAACACAACCTAAATGCACGAGAACAAGCCAATTAAGTAGCATAAATATGCTCCTATCAATCTACAAAGGATTCCTAATCTACGAGGGATTCCTAGTTGAAGATGGATTCCTAGAAGAATGAAGATTCCTACTCAAACAAGGTTTCCTATGCGCCTTAGTTAGCTAGTTCTTATGCACTTTTGTATGTTTTCTTTGTTAAAATAGTCTTTTAAGCTACTTTCTTGTGTTTTCAGGTTTAGCGGACGTATTACATGAAATGATGCAATTGGGAGCTTTTGGAGCAAAAAGTGAGCTTGAATTGAAAAGGACATGCTTGGAACGCAAGGTTGGGATGGAATTGAAGAATTGAAGATTTGAGGTTTCCTACTTGAAGTAGGAAAGCTAAGCCTAAAAGTTTCCATTTTGGGTCGATCTTTCCTAAATCGGAATTGGCAACCAAAGTTTCTAAAAGTTGGAAGTTTCTATTCTTGGAGGTTTCCATTTTCGAGAGTTTCTATTCTTGGCGTTGGGCTTTTAGATGACCTAAACCCAAATTTCCTTGTGGACCTTCAACCCATGCCGAACCCTAGGGCCTAATCATCTAAAATCTGCCATGTTAAACCCTAGCCCATTCCTCCTAAACCCAAGCCGCACCTTTCCACCTAGAAGCCCTATTTTACAAACCCTAAACCCTAGTCCACTTAAGTAGCCGCACCTAACCCTAGCCCAATCTGATTTATTTAGGGTTTTAGGTGTCTATATATATGTATTTTTACACCTAGCCGCACATCTTCTCTCCCTCTCCATATTCAGAAATTCGTCAAAACCCTATTCCCCACTTTGCCGCAGCCTTCATCCATTCCAGCCACCATTCTCCACCTCTATACACCATCCTACACCTCCATACACCACACACACACCTTGCCGCACCCCCATACCATCCTAATTCCCTTCCTACATCAAAAATCACATCCAAAAACCCCCAAAACCATCTCTGCCGCAGCAAGGAGAAGAAGAAAGAGGAGCTTTCTGTGCAGATTTCAAAGTGGACTTCTTTGGCATTTTAGGTGTAATCTTTCTTATGTCTTCGATGTTTCAATTCAATAAACTTTGTGTTGTGAGTATGAGGAACTAAACCCCCTTAGTTGGGGGGTGATTCGAAACCATGTACATGCTTGCAATTTGATTCGATTACATTCAGTTGTTATTTCATGAGTTATGGATTCAATTCGTTCATCTATTTGATTGATAACTTATTTGTGTATGTTGATTGAGAGTGCACGCTTAATTTTCATGCATGAATATGATGCTAGATTATGAGGGAGTTTCACCTAATAGTTACAATCTTATAATCACAAGTAGTGAAGATCGCTTGAAAACGATCGCGTTGAATGAATTCTTAGCATAAGTTTCATGCAATTCATAGTAACAAATGCTTCGTCAATGCTTATGTTTTTCATAGAACGTAATGATTCTTGCTTGTATCTCTATTATGCAATTCATGTAGGGAACTTGTAGGGAATGTTTTGAGTTGTCGTATGCAATCATCCAACTTGATAAATTCTGGAAAAACTGAGGGTTAATTAGTGCAATTCACAGTTAACTTGGGGCGTTGAGTATTCATAGTTTATTGGAAGAACAACTGAAAATCGTTTTGTTTGCAAGTGTGACATGTGTGGAGAAGAACCTCCTAACTAGCCTTTTATCCATCTATTTCACCAAAATCGTTTTTACAATCTGTTTAGTTTCAAGTTTCTGTTTTGTGTTAAATTTTCGTCCAAAACAAATCCCCCTTTAATTTGAAGTCTTAGATTAGTTAGAAAGTGTTTTGATTTGTGTTTCTAAGTATTTTGATTCAAGTTTTCATCAAATTTCGTCCAAATTAGTGTAGGTGCTCAAAACTGCCCAGAAAGTGGTTTTTAGGCAGTTTTGAGCCTTCCAGTTGCTGTTTTAAGTTTTAGGTTTGTTTAAGTGTTTTAACTTTTAGTTTTGCATTCTTTGAGTCTAGTTTAGTGTTTTTAACTTTGTTTTTGAGTGTTTAAGTCAGTTTCCAAGCGTTTAGCAATCCCTCCTAATCCCCGGTCTAGAACGATCCCTACTTACATCTTTGCTACAATTTGACAAAAAGAGGGTTTAATTTGTGTGCTTAATCTATTTCGCATCAAATTTTTGGCGCCGTTGCCTGGGATTAGCAAATTTGCTAATCCCTTGGATTGTTTTTGTTTCTTTTATTTCACTTTGTTTCTGACTTTGTTTAAGTTTCTGACCTAATTTTGTTTCTTGTTTCTTAGGTACTAATGTATGACTAGAAGCTCTCAACCGATTCGTGCAAACATCTTGGAGTTTGACGACGATTTTGAGAGGAAGTTGAGAAGAGTTAGAAACCAGCAAGCACATCATCCACCCAGTTCTGAATCTGACCTTGAAGGAAACGTACAAGAAGAGGAGGAGGAAGCCACAGCAGGGATATTTGAAGAAGTCCAAGGCATGGCCATGGACAATCGTACACTCAAGGAGCTTTCCGCCTCGGGTTTGGATAATGCCGCGCCCTTGTGCATTCAATACCCCATGGCTGCCCAAGGTAAGACAGATGAGTTTGAATTAAAGTCAAGTTTACTTCATCATATTCCTAAATACCATGGCTTGTCCATGGAAGATCCTAACAAACATTTGAAAGAATTTGAAGTAGTTTGCTCTAGTATGACTCCCGTCAATGTTGACGGAAATATCTTGAAGATGAAGGCTTTTCCATTCTCTTTGATGGATAAAGCCAAGGATTGGTTATATGAGTTAGCTCCCGGAACTGTCACATCGTGGGAAAGTATGAAGAGAGCGTTCTTGGAGAAGTTCTTTCCAACTTCTCGCATCATCCTCCTCCGCAAAAAGATAAGCGGAATTCAGCAAGAAGAAGGTGAGTCTTTTCCTACATATTATGAACGATTTAAATCACTTGTTGCTTCTTGTCCACAGCATCAGATGAAGGAGGAGTTACTGTTGCAATACTTCTACGAGGGTCTCCTACCTCTAGAACGTCAAATGCTTGATGCTTCGGCGGGGGGAGCATTGGTGGACAAGACACCCATGGCTGCCAAGGTCTTGATTGCTAATAGAGCGTTGAACGCTCAACAGTACGAAGGTGTAGGCCAAAGAGGACCCCCACGGCACCAAGTACATGAGGTAAGTTCGACTCCTGATCTTCATTCACAATTGGCTAATCTTACTTCTCTTGTGTCTCAGATGGCCGAGGGCATGAAGATGCAAGGACCAATTGTATGTGGCGTATGTTCCATCCAAGGACATGTCTCTGAAAAATGTCCACAGTTGATTGAAAATGGTGGATGGGAAAGCGCTCATGCAATTGGGTTTCAAGGGCAAAACCAACCAAGGAACGATCCATATTCAAACACATATAATCCCGGTTGGAGAGATCACCCAAATTTCAAGTGGAGGGAGCCTCAGCAACCTCAGAACCAAGGAGGCTTTAGGCAACAACCCCCGGGATTCTTTCCCAAAACCTACGGCCCACCCCAAAATCAAGCCCAATCCGGCCCAAGTGCCTCAGGTACGTCTCTTGACAATGATGCACTTCTTAAGATACTAACTAAGTTGTCTAATGGGCAGGAAGATCAAGCAAAGGCTATGCAAAACCAAGATAAAAGGGTGGATCAACTTGAGAAACAAATTGGGCAGATTGCCGAGTTTGTAGGTAAGTTTCGAGATCCCGGACAACTCCCTAGTTCCACCATTCCAAATCCGAAGGGAGGTTTCGAAAGTGCCAAAGCTATCACCTTAAGAAGTGGTAAGGAAGTTGGGGCAGGTCCTACACCAAAAACAGGTCATAATGAGGATGAACTTTTGGAAATGGAAGAGGAGGCATCAAAGCAGCCCACGGCAAAGGTGGTTCCACCTTTGCCGCAAGTCCCTAATGTCCCAAATCTGCCCAATTCGTCCCACAAAGGTAACAATGTGTCCAATTCAGTTCATACTAATGTTTTCCCTTCAAATGTGCCTTTTCCTAGTAGGTTCATGCAAACGAAGAAAGAAGAGGCCGAAAAGGATATCCTTGAAACCTTTAGGAAAGTTCAAGTTAACATACCTTTGTTAGATGCAATCAAGCAAGTTCCGAGGTATGCTAAGTTCTTGAAGGAGTTGTGTACCACGAGGAAGAGGATGGCGACCAAGGAAGTGGTCAAGGTAGGTGAGAATGTGTCCGCCATCTTGCAACGCAAATTACCTCCCAAATGTAAAGATCCAGGTAGCTTTACCATTCCTTGTGTTATTGGGAATACTAGATTTGAGTCTGCCATGCTTGACTTAGGTGCTTCTATAAATGTTATGCCATATTCCATTTATGCATCTATGAACTTAGGAGCATTGAAAAATGATGGGGTAATAATACAATTGGCCGATAGATCTAACGCCTATCCAAAGGGAGTTTTGGAAGATGTGCTTGTGCAGGTTAATCATTTAGTTTTCCCAGCGGATTTCTATGTCCTCGAAATGGATGAATCGGACCATGCTCCTTCACTGCCCATTTTACTTGGAAGACCATTCATGAAGACGGCCCGGACGAAGATTGACGTGTATAGTGGAACTTTGTCTATGGAATTCGATGGGGAAGTTGTTAATTTTAATCTTTCTGATTCCATTAAATACCCTAGTGAGGACCATTCATGCTTTTCTATTGATATAATTGACTCTTTGGCGCAGGGTGATAGGAGCATATTTATGCGCCTTAGTTAGCTAGTTCTTATGCACTTTTGTTATGTTTTCTTTGTTAAAGTAGTCTTTTAAGCTACTTTCTTGTGTTTTCAGGTTTAGCGGACGTATTACATGAAATGATGCAATTGGGAGCTTTTGGAGCAAAAAGTGAGCTTGAATTGAAAAGGACATGCTTGGAACGCAAGGTTGGGATGGAATTGAAGAATTGAAGATTTGAGGTTTCCTACTTGAAGTAGGAAAGCTAAGCCTAAAAGTTTCCATTTTGGGTCGATCTTTCCTAAATCGGAATTGGCAACCAAAGTTTCTAAAAGTTGGAAGTTTCTATTCTTGGAGGTTTCCATTTTCGAGAGTTTCTATTCTTGGCGTTGGGCTTTTAGATGACCTAAACCCAAATTTCCTTGTGGACCTTCAACCCATGCCGAACCCTAGGGCCTAATCATCTAAAATCTGCCATGTTAAACCCTAGCCCATTCCTCCTAAACCCAAGCCGCACCTTTCCACCTAGAAGCCCTATTTTCCAAACCCTAAACCCTAGTCCACTTAAGTAGCCGCACCTAACCCTAGCCCAATCTGATTTATTTAGGGTTTTAGGTGTCTATATATATGTATTTTACACCTAGCCGCACATCTTCTTCCCTCTCCATAAAAATCAGAAAACCATATCCCTTTCCCCACCTTGCCGCAGCCACCATCACCCAAATTCCTTCCTTGCCGCAGCCATTCATCCATTCCAGCCACCAACCTCCACCTTTAGACACCATTCCACACCTCCATAACTCTTTCCCACACCTTGCCGCACCACCCTACCATCCTAACTCCCTTCTAAAAAAACCAAAAACACATCCAGAAACTCCATTCACGCCAGAACCTGTCCCTCACCTTTGCCGAGCCCAACCTACACCCAAATCCATATTCTCTGACCCCAAACCTTCCTAGCCGTGCCCTACACCTATCCTAGATAGTTTTCCACCATTCTCCCTCATCCAAAGTCATCCAAAACCATCCAAAAACCCCCTAACCCTCACTGCCGCAGCAAGGAGAAGAAGAAAGAGGAGCTTTCTGTGCAGATTTCAAAGTGGACTTCCTTGGCATTTTAGGTGTAATCTTTCTTATGTCTTCGATGTTTCAATTCAATAAACTTTGTGTTGTGAGTATGAGGAACTAAACCCCCTTAGTTGGGGGGTGATTCGAAACCATGTACATGCTTGCAATTTGATTCGATTACATTCAGTTGTTAGTTCATAAGTTGTGGATTCAATTTGTTCATCTATTTGATTGATAACTTATTTGTGTATGTTGATTGAGAGTGCACGCTTAGTTTTCATGCATGAATATGATGCTAGATTATGAGGGAGTTTCACCTAATAGTTACAATCTTATAATCACAAGTAGTGAAGATCGCTTGAAACGATCGCGTTGAATGAATTCTTAGCATAAGTTTCATGCAATTCATAGTAACAAATGCTTCGTCAATGCTTATGTTTTTCATAGAACGTAATGATTCTTGCTTGTATCTCTATTATGCAATTCATGTAGGGAACTTGTAGGGAATGTTTTGAGTTGTCGTATGCAATCATCCAACTTGATAAATTCTGGAAAAACTGAGGGTTAATTAGTGCAATTCACGGTTAACTTGGGGCGTTGAGTATTCATAGGTTATCGGAAGAACAACTGAAAATCGTTTTGTTTGCAAGTGTGACATGTGTGGAGAAGAACCTCCTAACTAGCCTTTTATCCATCTATTTCACCAAAATCGTTTTTACAATCTGTTTAGTTCAAGTTTCTGTTTTGTGTTAAATTTTCGTCCAAAACAAATCCCCCTTTCATTTGAAGTCTTAGATTAGTTAGAAAGTGTTTTGATTTGTGTTTCTAAGTATTTTGATTCAAGTTTTCATCAAATTTCGTCCAAATTAGTGTAGGTGCTCAAAACTGCCCAGAAAGTGGTTTTTAGGCAGTTTTGAGCCTTCTAGTTGCTGTTTTGAGTTTTAGGTTTGTTTAAGTGTTTTAACCTTTACTTTTGCATTCTTTGAGTCTAAGTTAGTGTTTTTAAACTTTGTTTTTGAGTTTTAAGTCAGTTTCCAAGTGTTTAGCAATCCCTCCTAATCCCCGGTTTAGAACGATCCCTACTTACATCTTTGCTACAATTTGACAAAAAGAGGGTTTAATTTGTGTGCTTATCTATTTCGCATTACAGGGATATCTCGACGATTTAAATGACGATGCGCTTGAAAAAGTCATTACACGAGGCATGGAACTCAAAACAAAGGGGGCTGATTGCATGCATGCTCACGGCATACATGGTTCATCCCATGCCGTGCCCCCTAGTGAGGAATTACTTGAAGTTGTGGCTGCCCTTGAGTCCTTACCTAAGCTTGATGGTAAGTATACTAACCGTGAGTCCATTCCCATTTCGACTAACAAATTGCTTCCATCTATAATTCAGGCACCTATCCTTGAACTCAAGCCTTTGCCAAGCCATCTGAAGTACATTTTCTTGGGAGAAAAGGAAACACTACCTGCCATCATTTCCTCTTCCCTCACGGCACAAGAGGAGGAGAAGTTGCGTCGCGTTTTGAAGGAGTTCAAATCTGCTCTAGGTTGGACATTGGCCGACATCAAAGGTATAAGCCCTACGACTTGTATGCATCACATATTTCTTGAGGAGGGGGCCAAACCAACTAGAGAGGCTCAACGCCGTCTCAACCCTCCGATGATGGAAGTAGTGAAAAAGGAGATAATAAAGCTTCTAGATTGTGGGGTTATCTATCCAATCTCGGATAGTAGGTGGGTTTCGCCGGTTCAATGCGTACCAAAGAAATCAGGAGTGACGGTGGTAGCTAATGCTGAGAATGAGCTTGTCCCTCAACGGATTCAAACCGGTTGGAGGGTGTGCATTGACTATAGGAAGCTAAACACCACAACGAGGAAGGACCACTTCCCATTGCCGTTCATTGACCAAATGCTCGAGAGGTTAGCGGGTTATGCTTTTTATTGTTTTCTTGATGGTTATTCTGGTTATAATCAAATTGTCATTTCACCCGAGGACCAAGAAAAAACCACTTTTACATGCCCGTTTGGTACGTTTGCATATCGTCGCATGCCTTTTGGTTTATGTAATGCACCTGCTACATTTCAAAGATGTATGATGAGCATATTTTCTGATCAGGTAGAAAAGATAATTGAAGTGTTTATGGATGATTTTAGCGTATTTGGTGATTCGTTTGATAGTTGTTTGCATAATCTAAGTGTGATCCTAAAACGTTGTGTGGAAACTAACCTTGTACTTAATTGGGAAAAGTGTCATTTTATGGTTAAACAAGGTATCGTTTTAGGTCATATAATCTCTGAAAAGGGTATTGAGGTTGATAAGGCGAAAATAGATCTTGTACGTCACTTACCCTCTCCGACTTCGGTTAGAGAGGTTCGTTCGTTTCTTGGCCATGCAGGATTTTATCGTAGGTTTATTAAAGATTTCTCGAAGATAGCACAACCTCTTTGCCGACTCCTACAAAAAGAAGTGGCGTTTGAATTCACCAAGGAGTGCATGGCATCATTCAACCAACTCAAGGAGTTGTTGACCACGGCACCCATCATTGTTCCACCGGATTGGAGTCTACCTTTCGAGCTCATGTGTGATGCGTCCGACTATGCTCTAGGAGCTGTTTTAGGACAAAGAAAGGACAAGAGGCCGCATGTCATTTACTACGCCTCACGGACGTTGAACGATGCACAATTGAACTACTCCACTACGGAAAAAGAACTTCTTGCCGTTGTCTTTGCTTTAGATAAATTTCGATCATATTTAATTGGAACTAAAGTAATTGTTTTCACTGATCATGCAGCTCTGAAGTACTTGCTCACCAAAAAGGAAGCCAAGCCACGGCTAATTCGATGGATATTATTACTTCAAGAGTTCGACATAGAGATTCGGGACAAGAAGGGAAGTGAGAACGTGGTGGCTGACCACCTAAGCCGAATGGTGCATAATGAGGAGTTGGTGCAGATTTTGGAGACATTCCCCGATGAACAATTGCTGTCCATTAAGGTTAGTGCACCTTGGTATGCCGATATTGTTAATTTTTTGGTGTCAAAACGTATTCCAAGTGAGTTCACTAGGCACCAACGTGATAAACTTAGGCATGATGCACGGTTTTATGTGTGGGATGATCCGTACTTATGGAAATTTTGCCCCGATCAGATTATACGTCGTTGTGTGCACGATTCTGAATGTCATTCAATTTTGAGTTTTTGTCACACATATGCATGTGGAGGGCACTTTGGTACACAACGCACAGCCCTTAAGGTGTTACAATGTGGATTTTATTGGCCTAGTATTTTTAAAGATGCTAAAACTTTCTGCTTAACATGTGATAAATGCCAACGAATGGGTGGTATTAGTGCTAGGGACCAAATGCCGCAGGTTTCTATCCTAAATGTTGAAATTTTTTATGTTTGGGGTATTGATTTTATGGGTCCTTTTCCTTCTTCGTATGGTTTTACATATATTTTGCTTGCGGTTGATTATGTGTCGAAGTGGGTGGAAGCAAAGGCCACCCGAACTAATGATTCTAAAGTGGTTGCAGATTTTATTAGAACTAACATTTTTGCAAGGTTCGGAATGCCACGAGTGATCATTAGTGACGGAGGGTCACACTTTTGCAATCGGACTATTGAAGCGTTATTGAGGAAATACAGTGTCACCCATAAGGTTTCTACACCTTACCATCCTCAAACTAATGGGCAAGCCGAGGTTTCTAACCGTGAGATCAAGCAAATCCTAGAGAAGACCGTTGGGCCAACAAGGAAGGATTGGAGCTTATGGTTAGATGATGCACTTTGGGCGTATCGTACGGCGTACAAAACCCCCATTGGGATGTCCCCCTTCCGACTTGTCTATGGCAAGGCGTGCCATCTTCCTGTTGAATTGGAGCACAAAGCACTTTGGGCCATTAAGAAGTTTAACATGAACCTCGAGGAAGCAGGAAGTCAAAGGAGATTGCAATTGAATGAGCTTGATGAGATACGGCTTGAGGCGTACGATAATGCAAGCATTTACAAGCAAAAGACCAAAGCTTTCCATGACAACATGATCCGTGGGAAATCATTCTCAATTGGGCAGAAAGTGCTATTGTTCAATTCCCGTTTACGTTTGTTTCCCGGTAAGTTACGTTCTAAGTGGATTGGACCGTTTGTTATTACTAACATATCTTCTTATGGTGCCATCCAGATTCAAAGTCTCAAAACAGGTCATGAATTCCAAGTGAACGGACACCGTTTGAAGCCATATTATGAGAACTTTGTTGAACAAACTGTGGAGGATATTTCTTTGGGTGCCGTGGGCACAAATGGAGAATAAAAGGGCTTTTCGTCCGGCTGTACGACGTAAAAGAAAGCGCTACTTGGGAGGCAACCCATGCAATTCAACAAAGGAAGACCAAGGAATTACTTCAATTCCAGATTTGCGTTCCTAAACCCTTCTCTTTGTTGTTTATTTTGAATCTGCCTATTTAGTTGTTTTACTTGCTGTTTTATGTTTCTTTTTGTTTAGTGTGGTTTTATGCTTGAAACATTGAGGACAATGTTTGATTTAAGTGTGGGGGGGGGTAACTAAGTGTTTTAGATACAAATTCGTGGGATTTTATCACCCTAAACTTGAAGACTTGTTCCTTGCTGTTTTTAAGTGTTTTTGAGCAGTTTTGATGTGTTTTAGTGTGTTTTGAAGTAAAAATCCGAAAATTACATAAAAATTTGAAAAATTTGTTTTAAAAACCCAAAAAGAGTTGTTTTTGTGTTTGTTTGTGTCTTAGGGTACCTTCCAACACAATGATGAGGATTTGGTTTTTAAGTGCATGACTGTTAAAGAAAGTGACTAACATGGATGAAAGTTTGATTTACTCTTTGTTATGTTTAGTTGTGGTTATAACTTATGAATTCACATGCAATCATAAAAGAAAAAATCAGTTTTTGTAGCATGCTTGAAGGAAGGAACTCAAACTAACGCTACAACCTTGTGAGACTTGAGCCTAAACGCTTATTTGGAGAGTTAAAATCTGTGCATTCTTTGTTTTCTAAGTCGTTGCATGATCTCATTATTCCTTGCTTGGTTGCTACTTAGAAGGCGTTTCATCATTTAGTTCCAAATGCTAGAACTCATGCCCATTTCATTCAAAGCATGTTATTGATTTGCATAACACATATTCAAGATGAAGTTGTGTAGTGACCACCACCTTAGCCAAAAAGCCGTGTGCCCTATGTCATTGTGATTTGTAGGTTTTAACCCCATTGAGCCTTGTTAGCCTTCGTTATTTGTTAACCCATGTTTTCCTCACCTAGCCTAGTTTAGGACCATCCAAACCCTTGTTCTTAAAGCATAGTAAAGCATGATTCAAATTGAATTCCTTTTGATTTATGTTGGCAGAAAACTAGTGTGGGGGAAGTATTTCTTTTGTGATTTTGTGTGCCATAGGCACGTGTGGAAAGAAAAGAAAAAAAAAAGAGAAAAGAAAAACAATTCGTGGAAAAAGAAAAAATGAAGAAAAAAAAAATATGAAAAGTGAGAAAAAGAGTTCCAAAGTATTGTTTGTTGAAGTAAGGGTCCAAAACAATGAATTCGGCCCTAAGGAGTTGTTTAAATCTTCCCCTTGTGTTTTAAAGTTAATTTCTGCACTCTAAGTGAATTCTAAGTCTCAATTTCATTGCTTTGCTTACTATTGCTTGAAGAACGTTTGTTTTCCTTATCCTTTCCTTGTTAACCAACACCCCAAGCCCCATTACAACCCTTAACTTCTATCTTGAATGTTATGTGTTTCAATTTGTGGAGTTTGAATTTGGTATGAGCATATGGTGTCACTGGTTCTCGCATCTAAGTAGTAGCATTCCATTCATGAGATCATATCTAAACATGCTTCTTAACTCTAGAAATTGCGTTCTTTGTGATACATATATGTGAGCATTCGTTTCATTTCTACATCAATCTTCTCACATATGACTAGTGTAGGGTGTGGAGTTAGAAAATCTGAGTGAAAATAGAGTGTATATCTTGTAAGGAATTGAGGGAATTCTCTAAGGCATGTTACTACATTCAAAGCATTGTTTTGATTGATTACTTGTGAATTAGTAAGTGGTGGCTTTCATTAAGTATGTGCTTGTGTAAAGATGACTCAAATGTGTGGGGATAACAATCTTTAACATGTCATGTGCATTGGAAATCCCTGAGGCAAACGTTGGAAGGTTTAGGTTTTGTTTTGGTTAGTTTGTTTCGTTTTGTTTTCTTTCTTTGTTTGTTTTGCTCGAGGACTAGCAAAAGCTAAGTGTGGGGGAATTTGATAGGAGCATATTTATGCGCCTTAGTTAGCTAGTTCTTATGCACTTTTGTATGTTTTCTTTGTTAAAATAGTCTTTTAAGCTACTTTCTTGTGTTTTCAGGTTTAGCGGACGTATTACATGAAATGATGCAATTGGGAGCTTTTGGAGCAAAAAGTGAGCTTGAATTGAAAAGGACATGCTTGGAACGCAAGGTTGGGATGGAATTGAAGAATTGAAGATTTGAGGTTTCCTACTTGAAGTAGGAAAGCTAAGCCTAAAAGTTTCCATTTTGGGTCGATCTTTCCTAAATCGGAATTGGCAACCAAAGTTTCTAAAAGTTGGAAGTTTCTATTCTTGGAGGTTTCCATTTTCGAGAGTTTCTATTCTTGGCGTTGGGCTTTTAGATGACCTAAACCCAAATTTCCTTGTGGACCTTCAACCCATGCCGAACCCTAGGGCCTAATCATCTAAAATCTGCCATGTTAAACCCTAGCCCATTCCTCCTAAACCCAAGCCGCACCTTTCCACCTAGAAGCCCTATTTTACAAACCCTAAACCCTAGTCCACTTAAGTAGCCGCACCTAACCCTAGCCCAATCTGATTTATTTAGGGTTTTAGGTGTCTATATATATGTATTTTTACACCTAGCCGCACATCTTCTCTCCCTCTCCATATTCAGAAATTCGTCAAAACCCTATTCCCCACTTTGCCGCAGCCTTCATCCATTCCAGCCACCATTCTCCACCTCTATACACCATCCTACACCTCCATACACCACACACACACCTTGCCGCACCCCCATACCATCCTAATTCCCTTCCTACATCAAAAATCACATCCAAAAACCCCCAAAACCATCTCTGCCGCAGCAAGGAGAAGAAGAAAGAGGAGCTTTCTGTGCAGATTTCAAAGTGGACTTCTTTGGCATTTTAGGTGTAATCTTTCTTATGTCTTCGATGTTTCAATTCAATAAACTTTGTGTTGTGAGTATGAGGAACTAAACCCCCTTAGTTGGGGGGTGATTCGAAACCATGTACATGCTTGCAATTTGATTCGATTACATTCAGTTGTTATTTCATGAGTTATGGATTCAATTCGTTCATCTATTTGATTGATAACTTATTTGTGTATGTTGATTGAGAGTGCACGCTTAATTTTCATGCATGAATATGATGCTAGATTATGAGGGAGTTTCACCTAATAGTTACAATCTTATAATCACAAGTAGTGAAGATCGCTTGAAAACGATCGCGTTGAATGAATTCTTAGCATAAGTTTCATGCAATTCATAGTAACAAATGCTTCGTCAATGCTTATGTTTTTCATAGAACGTAATGATTCTTGCTTGTATCTCTATTATGCAATTCATGTAGGGAACTTGTAGGGAATGTTTTGAGTTGTCGTATGCAATCATCCAACTTGATAAATTCTGGAAAAACTGAGGGTTAATTAGTGCAATTCACAGTTAACTTGGGGCGTTGAGTATTCATAGTTTATTGGAAGAACAACTGAAAATCGTTTTGTTTGCAAGTGTGACATGTGTGGAGAAGAACCTCCTAACTAGCCTTTTATCCATCTATTTCACCAAAATCGTTTTTACAATCTGTTTAGTTTCAAGTTTCTGTTTTGTGTTAAATTTTCGTCCAAAACAAATCCCCCTTTAATTTGAAGTCTTAGATTAGTTAGAAAGTGTTTTGATTTGTGTTTCTAAGTATTTTGATTCAAGTTTTCATCAAATTTCGTCCAAATTAGTGTAGGTGCTCAAAACTGCCCAGAAAGTGGTTTTTAGGCAGTTTTGAGCCTTCCAGTTGCTGTTTTAAGTTTTAGGTTTGTTTAAGTGTTTTAACTTTTAGTTTTGCATTCTTTGAGTCTAGTTTAGTGTTTTTAACTTTGTTTTTGAGTGTTTAAGTCAGTTTCCAAGCGTTTAGCAATCCCTCCTAATCCCCGGTCTAGAACGATCCCTACTTACATCTTTGCTACAATTTGACAAAAAGAGGGTTTAATTTGTGTGCTTAATCTATTTCGCATCAAATTTTTGGCGCCGTTGCCTGGGATTAGCAAATTTGCTAATCCCTTGGATTGTTTTTGTTTCTTTTATTTCACTTTGTTTCTGACTTTGTTTAAGTTTCTGACCTAATTTTGTTTCTTGTTTCTTAGGTACTAATGTATGACTAGAAGCTCTCAACCGATTCGTGCAAACATCTTGGAGTTTGACGACGATTTTGAGAGGAAGTTGAGAAGAGTTAGAAACCAGCAAGCACATCATCCACCCAGTTCTGAATCTGACCTTGAAGGAAACGTACAAGAAGAGGAGGAGGAAGCCACAGCAGGGATATTTGAAGAAGTCCAAGGCATGGCCATGGACAATCGTACACTCAAGGAGCTTTCCGCCTCGGGTTTGGATAATGCCGCGCCCTTGTGCATTCAATACCCCATGGCTGCCCAAGGTAAGACAGATGAGTTTGAATTAAAGTCAAGTTTACTTCATCATATTCCTAAATACCATGGCTTGTCCATGGAAGATCCTAACAAACATTTGAAAGAATTTGAAGTAGTTTGCTCTAGTATGACTCCCGTCAATGTTGACGGAAATATCTTGAAGATGAAGGCTTTTCCATTCTCTTTGATGGATAAAGCCAAGGATTGGTTATATGAGTTAGCTCCCGGAACTGTCACATCGTGGGAAAGTATGAAGAGAGCGTTCTTGGAGAAGTTCTTTCCAACTTCTCGCATCATCCTCCTCCGCAAAAAGATAAGCGGAATTCAGCAAGAAGAAGGTGAGTCTTTTCCTACATATTATGAACGATTTAAATCACTTGTTGCTTCTTGTCCACAGCATCAGATGAAGGAGGAGTTACTGTTGCAATACTTCTACGAGGGTCTCCTACCTCTAGAACGTCAAATGCTTGATGCTTCGGCGGGGGGAGCATTGGTGGACAAGACACCCATGGCTGCCAAGGTCTTGATTGCTAATAGAGCGTTGAACGCTCAACAGTACGAAGGTGTAGGCCAAAGAGGACCCCCACGGCACCAAGTACATGAGGTAAGTTCGACTCCTGATCTTCATTCACAATTGGCTAATCTTACTTCTCTTGTGTCTCAGATGGCCGAGGGCATGAAGATGCAAGGACCAATTGTATGTGGCGTATGTTCCATCCAAGGACATGTCTCTGAAAAATGTCCACAGTTGATTGAAAATGGTGGATGGGAAAGCGCTCATGCAATTGGGTTTCAAGGGCAAAACCAACCAAGGAACGATCCATATTCAAACAAGGAGAAGAAGAAAGAGGAGCTTTCTGTGCAGAATTCAAAGTGGACTTCTTTGGCATTTTAGGTGTAATCTTTCTTATGTCTTTGATGTTTCAATTCAATAAACTTTGTGTTGTGAGTATGAGGAACTAAACCCCCTTAGTTGGGGGGTGATTCGAAACCATGTACATGCTTGCAATTTGATTCGATTACATTCAGTTGTTATTTCATGAGTTATGGATTCAATTCGTTCATCTATTTGATTGATAACTTATTTGTGTATGTTGATTGAGAGTGCATGCTTAATTTTCATGCATGAATATGATGCTAGATTATGAGGGAGTTTCACCTAATAGTTACAATCTTATAATCACAAGTAGTGAAGATCGCTTGAAAACGATCGCGTTGAATGAATTCTTAGCATAAGTTTCATGCAATTCATAGTAACAAATGCTTCGTCAATGCTTATGTTTTTCATAGAACGTAATGATTCTTGCTTGTATCTCTATTATGCAATTCATGTAGGGAACTTGTAGGGAATGTTTTGAGTTGTCGTATGCAATCATCCAACTTGATAAATTCTGGAAAAACTGAGGGTTAATTAGTGCAATTCACGGTTAACTTGGGGCGTTGAGTATTCATAGTTTATTGGAAGAACAACTGAAAATCGTTTTGTTTGCAAGTGTGACATGTGTGGAGAAGAACCTCCTAACTAGCCTTTTATCCATCTATTTCACCAAATCGTTTTTACAATCTGTTTAGTTTCAAGTTTCTGTTTTGTGTTAAATTTTCGTCCAAAACAAATCCCCCTTTAATTTGAAGTCTTAGATTAGTTAGAAAGTGTTTTGATTTGTGTTTCTAAGTATTTTGATTCAAGTTTTCATCAAATTTCGTCCAAATTAGTGTAGGTGCTCAAAACTGCCCAGAAAGTGGTTTTTAGGCAGTTTTGAGCCTTCTAGTTGCTGTTTTAAGTTTTAGGTTTGTTTAAGTGTTTTAACTTTTAGTTTTGCATTCTTTGAGTCTAGTTTAGTGTTTTTAACTTTGTTTTTGAGTGTTTAAGTCAGTTTCCAAGCGTTTAGCAATCCCTCCTAATCCCCGGTCTAGAACGATCCCTACTTACATCTTTGCTACAATTTGACAAAAAGAGGGTTTAATTTGTGTGCTTAATCTATTCCGCATCAATAACACAAGCATAAACATGTATTTCGAATCCCCACCTAGCCAAGGGGGGTTTAGTTCCTCATACGCACAAAACAAAGAGAATTGAATTTAAACATTGAAATCAAAGGAAAAGAAACACCTAGAAATTCCAGCGACACGAACTTGAATTGCATGAACTTCCGAGCTTCCTTCTCCTCCTCCTTGGTGCGGCAAAGGACTTTAGGGACAGGTTGGGACTTTAAGTGTATGGATGCATGGTTATGGATGGATGTAGTAGTGTTTAGGGGATGGGGATGGTGCGGCAAGACTTAGAACTAGGGGGAATGGTGTTTGGTGGGTGCGGCAAGAGTGTGGAGAAGGTTGGACGAATTTCTGGAGTGAATTGTGAATTGTGGTGAGTGGTGATCTGATTTAGGGGTTAATAGGAGTATATATAGGCACTTAAAACCCTAGGGTAATCAGATATGGACTTGGATAACCCAAATCCACAAGGAAATAGGTCTAAACAATCAGATTTTTCAAGGGAAAAGAGGTCCTAGGTGCGGCAGGGATAGGATAAGGTGATAAGGTTTCTAGAATGCCTTGCAAGGCAAGGAACTAGGCATCTAGAAGCTAGGGTGCGGCACCAATGTAGGGATTTAAGGATAGGGCTTCTAGAAAGCCCCAAAACTGATAGGAATGGCATGAAACCCACGGCAAGGATGTAAACTTTCTAGAAACTTCTCATTTGTGTCCTACAACACTTAGGAGTCCTTCTAGTATTAGGAAAACATGTCTCAATCCTCCCTTGACTTGGAATTCTTCTCCTTCTTCATCTTGGATTTCTTTTCCTTCTTGGACTTGGAAAACTTCTTTGTTGCTGAAACTTGATGCCATTTGGATTTAACTTTCCTACTTCAAGTAGGAAACCTTGTTTGAGTAGGAATCTTCATTTTCAAGGAATCCTAATTCAACTAGGAAACCCATTTTGACTAGGAATCCTAATTCAACTAGGATTCCATCTTCACTTAGGCACTTTCCTACTTCGACTAGGAAACCTTGTTCAAGTAAGAAACATCATCTTCAAATCTTCAATTTCGTCCATCCTCTTGGCTCCAAGCATATGACATCCATTCCAAGCTTAACTTTGCTCCAAAAGGCTCCAAAATGCATCCTTTTTCATATTTTGCCCTTAGAACCTGAAAACACATAAAACTAGCTTAAAAGACTATTTTACTAAGCAAAAACACTATAAATGTACAAGAACAAGCTCAACTAAGGCGCATAAATATGCTCCTATCAGGTTTCCTAGTTGCATTAGGATTCCTTGAAGATGAAGATTCCTACTTGATGTAGGAAAGTCAAAATCCAAATGGTCTCAAGTGAAGCAACAAAGAAGTTTTCCAAGTCCAAGAAGGAAAAGGAGTCCAAGATGAAGAAGGAATGACAAAAACAAGGTTTCCTAATCCTAATAGGAAAAGTTTCCAAGTGCAATGAGGAATCCTTATCCATTTAGGGAACCTTATCCATTTAGGATACCTCATCCTTGTTCTAGAAACCTTATCCATCCTTGCCCTGAGTTTTCCTTGCATTAGAGGGTTTCTAGAAGCCCTAATCTGCCCTATCCTCTAGTGCCGCACCCTAGGCCTTCTAGAAAACTGATTTCCTTGCCTTGCAAGGCCATCTAGAAGCCTTATCCCTCTAATCCATTCCTGCCGCACCTAGGAGGACCTTTCCTACCCAAAATCTGATTGTTTTAAGCCCTTTCCTGATGGGATTTAATCCTCCAAGTCCTAATCTGATTTGATAGACTTTTAGGACCCTATAAATACATGGTGCCGCACCCATTCATTCACACCACCTCTCATACACATTCATTCATTCCACAAATTCAGAAATTCGTCCAAACACCTCTCCACACCTTTGCCGCACCATCCCCATCCCCTAAACACTACGACATCCATCCATAACCATGCATCCATACACCTAAGGTCCTAAACTAGTCCCTAGACCCTTTGCCGCACCAAGGAGGAGGAGAAGGAAGCTCGGAAGTTCATGCAATTCAAGTTCCCGTCGCTGGAATTTCTAGGTGTTTCTTTTCCTTTGATTTCAATGTTTAAATTCAATTCTCTTTGTTTTGTGCGTATGAGGAACTAAACCCCCCCTTGGCTAGGGGGGGATTCGAAATACATGTTTATGCTTGCGATGTGATTTGATTACTTCTAATTGCGTTTCATAAGTTGTGAATTCAATTTACTTATCTATGTGAATTACATTGATTTGTGTGTGTTGGTTGAGAGTGCACGCTTAATTATCATGCATAAATTGAATGCTAGGATATAAGGAAATTTCACCTAATCGTTATGGACTTATATTCACAAGTAGTAAAGGTTGATGATCTCAATCGCGTTAAGTAAATTCTTGGCATAAGTTTCAGGCAATCATAGTAACAAGTGCTTCGTCAATGCTTATGGTTTTCATAGAACTTAATGATTCTTGCTTGTATCTCTATTATGCAATCATGTAGGGGACTTGTGGGGAATGTTTTGGGTTGTCGTATGCAATCATCCAATTCAATAACGTTAGGAAAATCTGAAGGTTAATTTAAGCGGACCTAATTAACTTGGGGCATTGAGAATTCATGGTTTATTGAAAAGCAATTGGAAATCGTTTTGTATGCAAGTATAACATGTGTGGAGATGAACCCCTTAGCTAGCCTTCCATTCACCCATTTAAATCAAATTCGTTTTTTTTAATCTGTTCTAATTTACAAAGTTTGTTTTGTTTTAAATTCGTCCAAAACCAATCCCCCTTTGTTTTAAAGTGTCAAATTAGTTAGTAAGTGTTTTACTTTGTGTTTTTAAGTGTTTTGATTCAAGTTAAAACCCAAATTCGTCCAATTTGGTGCTTAGTGTCCAAAACTGCCCAGATTGTGTTTTTAAGGCAGTTTTGAGTGTTTTGGTGCTGTTTTGAGTCTTTTGGTTTGTTTTGGTGTTTTAAAGTTTAGTTTTGCATTCTTTGAGTCTATTTTAGTGTTTTAAACTTGTTTTTACTTTTTTGAGTCAATTCCAAGTGATTTTGCAATCCCTCCTAATCCTCGGTCTAGAACGATCCCTACTTACATACATTGCTACAATTGATAAAAAGAGGGTTTAATTTGAGTGCTTATATATTTCACACCAACCATATGCTCATACCAAATTCAAACTCCACAAATTGAAACACATAACATTCAAGATAGAAGTTAAGGGTTGCAACGGGGCTTGGGGTATTGGTTAACAAAGAAAGGATAGGGAAAACAAACGTTCTTCAAGCATTAGTACGCAAAGTAATGAAATTAAGACTTAGAATTCACTTAGATTAACTTTAAAACACAAGGGGAACACTTAGACAACTCCTTAGGGTCGAATTCATTGTTTTGGACCCTTACTTCAACAAACAATACTTTGGAACACTTTTTCACATCTTTTCAACTCTTTTTTTTTTTTCATACTTTTCATACTTTTTTCTTTACTTTTCTTTCTACCCGTGCCTATGGCACACAATTGACAAAATAAAAACTTCCCTCACACTTGGTTTCTGCCACAAAGGAATTCAATTTGAATCATGCTTACTATACTTTAAGAACGAGGGTATGGATAGTCCTAATCTAGGCTAGGTGAGGGTAATGTGGGTTAACAAAGAAAAGGCTAAACAAGGCTCAATGGGGTTAACACCTACAAAACATAATGACATAGGGATTCACGGCTTTTTGGCTAAGGTGGTTGTCACTACACAACTTTATCTTGAATATGTGTTATGCTAATCAATAACATGCTTTGAATGAAATGGGCATGAGTTCTAGCATTTGGAACTAAATGATGAAACGCCTTCTAAGTAGTAACCAAGCAAAGAATAATGAGATCATGCAACGACTTAGAAAACAATAATGCACAGATTATCAACTCTCCAAATAACGTTTAGGCTCAAGTCTCACAAGGTTGTAGCGTTTGTTTGAGTTCCTTCCTTCAAGCATGTTACAAAAACTAATTTTTCCTTTATGATTGCATGTG
This sequence comes from Malus domestica, assembly GCF_042453785.1. Taxonomy (NCBI): domain Eukaryota; kingdom Viridiplantae; phylum Streptophyta; class Magnoliopsida; order Rosales; family Rosaceae; genus Malus; species Malus domestica. The sequence goes on from NC_091670.1 coordinate 14,743,190, forward strand.
AATTCATAAATTATAATCACAACCAAGCATACACCAAAGAGTAAATCAAATGTTCATCCATGTTTATAACTCTCTTTAACAATCATGTAATTAAAAACCAAATCCTCATCATTGTGTTGGAAGGTACCCTAAGACACAAAATAAACAAAAACGACTCAAAACACTCTTTTTAGGCTTTTCACAACAATTTTTCAAATTTTTATGATATTTTCGGATTTTTGTGTCAAAACACACTAAAACATTCCAAAATAGCTTAAAAACACTTAAAACAGCAAGGAACAACACTAGAAGTAATGGGTGATAAATTCCTACGAATTTCATGCAAAGAATTTCTTCATGCAAAACAATGGTTACCCCCCTCACTTAAATCAAACATTGTCCTCAATGTTTCAAGCATAAATTCACACAAACAAACAACGAATAAACATGACAAGTATGGCAAAGTAAAAATTAAACAGAGTAGAGTTTAGGAACGCAAATCTGGTTATGGAGGTAGATGATTTTATTGCCTTTCCACAGCTTTGATCTTGAACTGGATTGGAATTGTACGGCGAAGCTTTGCTCTTTGGCGATGTTGTTGAAGCTTCTTAAGTTCTTCAACTCAGACTCCTTCTGCTCTCGAGTTGATTTTGCAGGCTCAATCCCTTATTTGTTCTCCAAGCAGATGTGGTAGCTTCTTTAGTTCTTCAACTCAGACTCCTTGTGCTGGGTTGATTGTGCAAGCTGCATTCTTCTCTGCTTGTTTCTTCTGCACGACGGGCGGGCACGAGGTAAAGGTGTTGGTCTGTTTCTTTCTTCAATCTTTCCAAGTGCCCACCTCTTGCTTTCTTTCTCCTTGTCCCTAGTTGAGGATGAATCAGCACGTTGTCTCCACATGCTTCGAGGTATCATCTTCACTTCCCTTATACGTGAGAGACGAAGCGGAAGCATAAGATGATGAGTACTCGAGAGCAGATGCTGGTTGGAGAAAGGACAGGGAGAAAGCATGATATGAGATACTCGTGCTCTCAACCTTTATGATATGAAATACTTGTGCTCTGGATGGGTTGTTTACAGGGGTATCCCAGGGGATGAAAAATACAGAGTGACTTGAGAGGGTTTGTTGGAAAGCCATTTCAGAGAGGATGAAGGGTTAAGTGAGGCTGAAAGTTGGGTGAGACTGCTTCACTTTGAAGTTCAGCATTTATAGAATTTTCTTAATGGCTGGGAAGGCATTGTTCCATTACTCGTGTCGGCAAGCCTGGAATAATTTAACAGTAGTTTTCACGTGCATTCCGCTTCTCCAAAAATTTTCGACAGATTGCGCGTGATTTACGCAACGTAGATGTGCAAATTGACAGATGCTGACACGTCTCGATAAAGCAGAGGCCTCTTTAATATCCGGAATTGACACTTCGAGTTCTGAGCTTCGTTGAGGGCAGAGATTGCATGTGACAAGTGCTCACGAGGCTGAGAGAGACAGATGGTTGGAATCGGTGCTTCGACAGACTGCCCGTCATTTTCGCAAAGCTGAGTTGCGTGTGATGGGTGCTGACGAGGCTGAGACAGTTGACACTCTTCGGTATCTTCGATTTCGGAATGGCTTCTTCGATTTCGGAGCTCACCTCTTCGATCTCTGAAATCCCATCGCGTGCTGATTTTTTATAGAGGTATGCAGGACGTTCAAAGCACTTTTGAATTTTTGCCTGTAAAAACTCTCGTTTTGCACTTCTACGATCTTGACTTGTCCGATCTCCTCTTTCTTTAACACCTCTGAAAAATGTCTGGCCCTTCCGACCGTCGATTTGACTTGAACCTTGGTGAAGAGGCAGCTCCGCCTTCTCCAGACAACATATGGCGCCCATCCTTCATATCCCCTACTGGTCCTCTTACCGTTTGGATTCGGTGATGAAAAATGACATGACCGCTGCGGTGGTGGCCTGGAACCTTGTCACCCCTAGAGATAACAGACTGCTCTCTAGACGATCTGATGAGTTGGCTGTGAAGGAGTCTTTGGCTCTTAGCGTGCAGTGTGCGGGTTCTGTGTCCAACATGGTCCAACGCCTATTTGCTCGAACCTGTCAAGTGGAATCGTTGGCGACTGAAGTAATGAGTCTCAAAGAGGAGATTAGAGGGCTCAAGCATGAGAATAAACAGCTGCACAAGCTCGCACACAACTATGCCACAAACATGAAGAGGAAAATTGACCAGATGCAAGAATCTGATGGTCAGATCTTACTTGATCATCAGAGGTTTGTGGGTTTGTTCCAACAGCATCTGCCCTCGTCTTCTTGGGCTGCACCGCGTAGTGAAGCTCCAATTGATCAACCTTCGATACCTCCTCCTTCCGTGGCCCCACCTACTGTTGAGATTCCGCCGACTACCGCGACCTCTCCCAAGCAGCCTTTGTGAAGGCTCCCTCTTGTATTATGCTATGTTTCTTTATTTCCCAGTTTCCTGTTTATTTCCATGAAGTTTAATGTCAAAAATTCCTTGCATAATTGTTAATGTTTCAAAATAGAAAATCATAACCAAAAATAATTAAACAAGCAACAACTCAAAATGACAAAAGTAAATGGAAGGTTTTTAGAAACGCAAAACCGATTGTGAAGCGATTCATAGATCTTCCTTATTTGAATACATGGGTTGCCTCCCAAGAAGCGCTTGCTTTAACGTCGTACAGCCGGACGAAGAACCCATTCACTCCTCAATGGAGTCCACGGCATGCAAGGGAATGTCATCCACTGTATGCTCCTCAAAGTTCTCGTAGTATGGCTTCAAACGATGCCCGTTCACCTTGAATTCGTGTCCCGTTTTCAAGCTTTGGATTTGGACTGCACCATGAACAAAAACGTTAGTAATAACAAAAGGTCCAATCCACTTGGAACGTAACTTACCGGGAAACAAACGTAAACGGGAATTGAACAATAGCACTTTCTGCCCAATTGCAAACGTTTTGCCTCTAATCATCTTATCATGGAACGCCTTGGTCTTTTCCTTGTAAATGCTTGCGTTCTCGTATGCCTTGTGCCGTATCTCATCAAGCTCATTCAATTGGAACTTCCGGTGACTTCCCGCTTCATCAAGGTTCATGTTAAACTTCTTGACGGCCCAATGAGCTTTGTGCTCCAACTCAACGGGGAGATGGCACGGTTTGCCATAGACAAGCCAAAAGGGGGACATTCCAATGGGTGTCTTGTACGCTGTACGATACGCCCAAAGTGCATCATCTAACCGTAAACTCCAATCCTTCCTCGTTGGCCCAACGGTCTTCTCTAGGTTTTGCTTGATCTCACAGTTGGAAACCTCGGCTTGGCCATTAGTTTGAGGATGATAAGGCGTAGAAACCTTATGATTGACATTGTATTTCCTCAATAACGCCTCAATGGTCCGGTTGCAAAAGTGTGACCCTCCATCACTAATGATCACTCGTGGCATGCCAAACCTTGCAAAAATGTTAGTTCTAATAAAATCTGCAACCACTTTAGAATCATTAGTTCGGGTGGCCTTTGCTTTCACCCACTTTGACACATAATCAACCGCAAGCAAAATATATATAAAACCATACGAAGAAGGAAAGAGACCCATAAAATCAATACCCCAAACATCGAAAATTTCAACATTTAGGATAGAAACCTGCGGCATTTGGTCCCTAGCACCAATGTTACCCATTCGTTGGCATTTATCACATGTTAAGCAAAAAGTTCTAGCATCCTTAAAAATACTAGGCCAATAAAATCCACATTGTAATACCTTAAGGGCAGTTCTTTGTGTGCTAAAGTGCCCACCACATGCATATGTGTGACAAAAACTTAAAATTGAACGAAATTCAGAATCATGCACACAACGACGAACAATTTGATCCGGGAAAAATTTCCACAAATATGGATCATCCCACACATAAAACCGTGCATCATGCCTAAGTTTATCACGTTGGTGCCTAGTGTAAGTGCTTGGAATTCGTTTTGTCACCAAAAAGTTCACCAAATCAGCATACCAAGGCTCACTAACCTTTACGGACAGCAATTGTTCATCGGGGAATGTCTCCAAAATCGGCAAAGCCTCCTCATTATGCACCATTCGGCTCAGGTGGTCAGCCACTACGTTCTCACTTCCCTTCTTGTCACGAATCTCTATGTCGAACTCTTGAAGTAGCAACATCCACCAAATTAGCCGTGGCTTGGCCTCCTTTTTGGTGAGCAAGTACTTCAATGCTGCATGGTCAGTGAAAACAATTACTTTAGTTCCAATTAGATATGATCTAAACTTATCTAAAGAAAAAACAACGGCAAGAAGTTCTTTTTCTGTAGTGGAATAGTTCAATTGTGCATCATTCAACGTCCGTGAGGCATAGTAGATGACGTGTGGCTTTTTGTCCTTCCTTTGTCCCAAAACAGCCCCTAAAGCGTAGTCGGACGCATCGCACATAAGCTCGAAAGGTAGGCTCCAATCTGGTGGAACAATGATGGGTGCCGTGGTCAACAACTCCTTAAGTTGATTGAATGATGCCGTGCACTCCTTGGTGAATTCAAACGCCACTTCTTTTTGTAGGAGACGGCAAAGAGGTTGTGCTATCTTCGAAAAATCTTTGATAAACCTACGATAAAATCCTGCATGACCAAGAAACGAACGAACCTCTCTAACCGAAGTCGGAGAGGGTAAGTGACGTACTAGATCTATTTTGGACTTATCCACCTCAATGCCGTTTTCAGAGATAATATGTCCTAAAACTATGCCTTGTTTAACCATGAAATGACACTTTTCCCAATTAAGAACAAGGTTAGTGATGTGAAAATTAACTTGACACACAAATTAAACCCTATGGATGACAATTGTAGTATATGAGCAAATAGGGATCGTTCTAACCGGGGATTAACTAGGGATGCTAATCAATGTAAAACTGACTCAAGAACATAAAAATATAATGTAGAACACTAAACTAGACTCAATTAATGCAAAACTAGGGTTTAAAACACCTAAACAAACTAAAAACTCAAAACAGCAACTAGAAGGCTCAAAACTGCCTAAAAACCACTTTCTGGGCAGTTTTGAGCACCTACACTACTTTGGACGAATTTGGACTATGACTTGACTCAAAACACTTAGAAACACAACTAAATGGATTTCTAACTAATCTAACACTTTAAAATAGATGGGGGAATGATTTTGACGAAATTAAAACTTTAAAACTCAAACTTTAAAAACAAATGTAAAGCAAAACAGATTGTGATTAAATAGAATGGTGAGAAGCTAGTTAGAGGGTTCCTTATCCACACATGAACATATGCATACAACTCAATCTCCAATTACTCTTTCAACAAATCATGAATGACAATGCCCCAAATTAACTAGATTGCACCAATTAATTCTCAGATTTCCCTAGATTCATTGAATTGAATGGAATACGCATTACAACCAAATTATTCTTATCAAGGACCCTAACTATGGAATACGCATGATAGAGACACATATCAAAGATCATTAAGTTCAATGGACATCATAAGCATTGACGAGGCATTCATAACTATGGGATACGCATGTTACTCTTGCCTAGGATTTACTTAACACAATCGTGACTAGCGACTTTCACTACTTATGAATATAAGTTAATAACGATTAGGTGAAATTCCCTTATATCCTAGCATCAAGTTTAGGCATGCAAATTAAGTGTCGACCCTCAACCCACATACATAAACAAGTTATCAATCAAATAGGTAAGTAAATCACATTCACAATTTCTGAAATCATAATTGGAAGAAATCAAATCATATAACACATATGTCCATGGCTTCAAATTCACCTCTAACTAAAAAGAAATTAGTTCCACATGTCTAACATAATTGAAAGGCAAGTTAAATTAAACATGAAAACAGAAACAAAGAAAGAAAGAACTCCAAACACTCCACTAATGGCAGATTGCATGTGCAAGGCTTCTCCTTCCTTTGGACTGCACGGCACTCCTTCTTTCTCCTCCTTTAGTGGCTGCACAAGGTGGTGATGGTGGTGGGAAGGCACGGCTATGGTGGATGAATGGTTATTTGAATGGAAGGTTGCGGCAAGGTTGAATTTGGGCAGAAAGTTGGGAGTTTGGGGATGGAAGGCTGCGGCAAGGTGGGAAATAGGGTTTTGGACGAATTTCTGAATATGGAGAGGGTGGTAGATTCGGCCAAGAGGTTTAAGAGAGTATATATAGGCACTTAAAAACCCTAGCAATCAGATTAGGGTTTCTAGAAACCCAAATCCACCAGAAAATAGGTTAAAACAATCAGAATTTGCAAGGGAAAAGGCCTAGGGTTCGGCTGGTTTAGTGGGCTAGGGTTTAGGCTTCTAGAATGCCTTGCAAGGCAAGGAAATCAGAAATTTTAAAGGCCTAGGTGCGGCAAATTAGTGGGCTAGGGTTTGGGTTTGTAGATAGGGCTTCTAGAAAGCCCAAAACCAAGAATAGAAACTCTCGAAAACGGAAACCTCCAAGAATAGAAACTTCCAACTTTAGAAACTTTGGTTTCTAATTCTGAATTCTTTGTTCTTCACATTCATTTCTTCATTTCTTAAGCTCCTTTGCCCTTCAACTCGTCCATTCCTTGTGCTCCAAGCATGTACTTTCCAATCTAAGCTCCATTTTGCTCCAAAATGCTCCATTTTGCCATCTTTTATGTCATATGCCCTTTGAACCTGAAAACACATGAAAGTAGCTCAAAAGACTACTTTAACTAAGAAAACATAACGAAAATGCATAAGAACTAGCTAACTAAGGCGCATAAATATGCTCCTATCAAATTCCCCCACACTTAGCTTTTGCTAGTCCTCGAGCAAAACAAAGAAACAAAAGAAAAACAAAACGAAACAAAACAAACAAAAACAACCTAAACCTTCCAACGTTTGCCTCAGGGATTTCCAATGCACATGACATATTAAAAATCATCATTCCCACAGATTTTAGCCATCTTTACACTTAAGCACATACTTAATTATAGTTACCACGTACTAGTTCGCATTTAACCAAGTAAAACATGATTTTGAATGTAGTAACATGCCTTAGAGAATTTGCTCAAATCCTCACTAGATATGCACTCAATTTTCACACAGATTTTCTGACTACACACCCTATACTAGTTATATGTGAGAAGATTGATGTAAATATGAAAACGAATGCTCACATATGTTATAACAAGGAAAGCTTTTTCTGAATTTAATAAGCATGTATATGATCTCATGAAAGGAATGCTACTACTTAGACGCGAGAACCAGTGACACCATATGCTCATACCAATCCCAAACTCCACAAATTGAAATACACAACACTCAAGATAGAAGTTAAGGGTTGTAACGGGGCTTGGGGTATTGGCTAACAAAGAAAGGTGAAGGGTAAACAAACGTTCTTAAAACAATAGTAAGCAAAGCAATGAAATTGACACTTAGAATTCACTTTTGAATGCAAAAATCAACTTTTAAACTCAAAGGGGAAATTCATGCAACACTTAGGGTCAAATTCACTGTTTTGGACCCATTCTTCAACAACCAACACCTTAGAGCTCATTTTCATGCTCTTTCAACTCTTTTTCACACTTTTCACATTTTTTTTTCTTTTCTTTTCTTTTCTACCCCATGCCTCATTTAAGACTTTGGCACACAATACACAAGGCTCACTTTCCCCCACACTTGTTTTCTGCACACCCTTGATCAAAAGGAATTCATTTTAAGTCATGCTTACTATGCTTTAAGAACAAGGGTATGGATGGTCCTAATCTAGGCTAGGTAAGGATAACGTGGGTTAACAAACAATATAGGCTAAACAAGGCTCAACGGGGCTAAAACCTACAAAACAAATGTATGGAATGAAGGCTTTTTGGCTATGGTGGTACTACTAAACAACTTCATCTTGAATACGTGTTATGCAATTCAATGAAATGTTTTGAATGAAATTGGCATGAGTTCTAGCATTTGGAACTAAAGTGATGAAACGCCTTCTAAGTAATAACCAAGCAAAGAATAGTGAGATCATGCAACGACTTTAGAAAACAAGAATGCACAGATTTTAACTCTCCAAATAATGTTTAGGCTCAAGTCTCACAAGGTTGTAGCGTTAGTTTGAGTTCCTTCCTTCAAACATGTTACAAAAACTAATTTTTTTCTTTATGATTACATGTGAATTCATAAGTTATAACCACAACCAAGCATAAACCAAGGGTAAATCAAACTTTCATCCATGTTTATAACTCTCTTTAACAGTCATGCAATTAAAAACCGAATCCTCATCATTGTGTTGGAAGGTACCCTAAGACACAAACAAACACACAAAAACAACTTAAAAACGACTCTTTTTGGGTTTTTTAAAACAATTTTTCAAATTTTTATGGTATTTTCGGATTTTTGAATCAAAACGCATTAAAACACACCAAAACAACCTAAAAACACCTAAAAACAGCAAGAAACAACATTGGGAAATATGAGTGAGAAAACCCTACGAATTTGCATCAAAACACTTTGGTTACCCCCCCACACTTAAACCAAACATTGTCCTCAATGTTTTAAGCATAGACTCACACAAAAACACATAAACAAACAAACAAACACTAACAACCGAACATGGCAGAAACGAAATAAACAACAAAGAGAAGGGTTTAGGAACGCAAATCTGGAATTGGAGTGCTCGCTAGGTCTTCCTTTGTCGAATGCATGGGTTGCCTCCCAAGAAGCGCTTGCTTTAACGTCTTCCAGCCAGACGATACCTCCGTTTAAGCTTGACTATGTGCCACGGCATGGAGGGGTACCTCCTCCACGACATGCTCCTCAAACATCTCGTAATAGGGCTTCAATCGATGCCCATTCACTTTGAATTCTTGTTGCGTCCTTGCACTCTTGATTTGTACTGCACCATGAGGGAAAACATTAGTGACAATAAAAGGACCAACCCATTTGGAACGCAACTTACCCGGAAACAACCGAAGGCGAGAATTGAACAACAACACTTTCTGCCCAATATAGAACGTCTTGGCACGAATTATCTTGTCATGGAATGCCTTCGTCTTCTCCTTGTAAATCCGGGCATTCTCATATGCTTCATTTCGGATTTCCTCAAGCTCACACAATTGGAGCTTCCTATGTAAACCTGCGGCATCAAGGTCCATGTTAAACGTTTTGACGGCCCAGTGTGCACGATGCTCTAACTCGACGGGAAGATGGCATGGCTTCCCATAGATGAGCCGAAAAGGTGACATCCCAATGGGGGTTTTGTAGGCAGTGCGATACGCCCACAATGCATCGTTTAAGCGCAAACTCCAATCCTTCCTCGTAGGCCCCACGGTCTTCTCAAGAATTTGCTTGATTTCCCTATTCGAAACCTCGGCTTGCCCGCTCGTTTGAGGATGATAAGGTGTGGCCACCTTATGCGTGACATTGTATTTCTTGAGCAACGCCTCGATGGTTCGATTACAAAAATGGGAACCTCCATCACTGATGAGCACGCGTGGCATTCCGAACCTTGCAAAAATGTTAGTTTTCACAAAATCTGCAACCACTCGAGAATCATTAGTTCGGGTGGCTTTTGCTTCCACCCACTTCGACACATAATCCACAGCAAGTAATATATAAAGAAATCCATGTGACGAAGGAAAGGGACCCATAAAATCAATACCCCAAACATCAAATATTTCAACACTAAAAATGGGGGTTTGCGGCATTTGTTGTTTAGGACCTATATTGCCCGTTCTTTGGCATCTATCACAAGACATGCAAAATGTTCTAGCATCCCTAAAGATGGTAGGCCAATAGAAACCACATTCTAATACCTTAAGTGCTGTTCTATTAGTGCCAAAGTGTCCCCCACAAGCATAAGTGTGACAAAATGTTAGAATAGCATTAAACTCAGAATCGTGCACACACCTACGTATAACTTGGTCAGGGCAATATTTCCATAAATACGGGTCATCCCACACATAAAACCGTGCCTCTTTCTTCAATTTATCACCTTGGTGTTTAAGTAATTCACTAGGAACATGTTTAGACACCAAATAATTCACCAAATCAGCATACCACGGTTCACTTACCTTGACGGACATCAGTTGCTCATCTGGGAATGTCTCCATGATAGGTACGGCATCCTCCTCATGTACCATACGGCTCAAGTGGTCAGCCACCACGTTTTCACTTCCCTTCTTGTCCCGGATTTCGATATCGAACTCTTGGAGAAGAAGCATCCAACGAATGAGTCGTGGTTTGGCCTCCTTCTTGGTGAACAAATACTTCAATGCTGCATGGTCAGTATAAATAATAACTTTAGTACCAAGCAAATAAGAACGGAATTTATCTAAAGCAAATACAACAGCTAGAAGTTCTTTTTCAGTGGTGGAATAATTCAATTGTGCATCATTTAAAGTCCGAGAGGCATAATAGATAGCATGCGGCCTCTTGTCCTTCCTTTGCCCCAAAACAGCTCCTAATGCATAATCGGAAGCTGATAGGAGCATATTTATGCGACTTAGTTGGCTTGTTCTTAAGCATTTATGTTGTTTTTCATTAGTTATTTTAGTGTTTAAAGTCATTTTCGTGCAATTTCAGGTTTAGAGACGAAGTATGCAAAGAAGTGCAAAATGGAGCATTTTAGAGCAAAATTGAGCTAGAATGGAGTGTATGCTAATGGAGCACAAGGAATGGACGAGTTTGAAGGTCAAATGAGCTTAAGAAATGAAGAAATGAAAGTGAAGAACAAAGAATTCAGATTTGGAAACCAAAGTTTCTAAAGTTGGAAGTTTCTATTCTTGGAGGTTTCCATTTTCGAGAGTTTCTATTCTTGGTTTTGGGCTTTTAGATGACCTAAACCCTAATTCCTTGTGGACCCTAACCCTAGCCGCACCTTAGGCCTTATTCCCACTAAAAATCTGATTGTTTTAACCTAATTTCTGGTGGATTTGGGCTTCTAGAAACCCTAATCTGATTACCCTAGGGTTTTGGATGCCTATATATACTCATTATAACCCCTAGATCAGATCATCACCTCTCATACATAACCATTCACGCCAGAAATTAAACCTTGATTTCTGCCGCACCTTTCCATCACCAAAGTCCCAAAATTCTGCCCAAAATCATCCCTAGCCGTACCCCCATCAACCCTAAACCTCTCCATACCATTCCCCATCCATTCTACACCACAAATAACCCCAAAAACCTGTTCTAAAGTCTCTGCCGCAGCAAGGAGGAAGGAGAATTCGTTGGATGCGCTTGCTGCCAAGTTGGAGCGTTCTAGGTGTTTTCTTTCTTTGGATTTTAATTTCTAAATTTATGTATCTTGGCTTTGCGAGTATGAGGAACTAAACCCCCCCTTGGCTAGGGGGGGATTCGAAACCATGTTTATGCTTGCTATATGATTTGATTACTTCTAATTGCGTTTCATAAGTTGGGAATTCAATTTACTTATCTACAAGAATTAAAACTGATTTGTGTATGTTGGTTGAGGGTCGACACTTAATTTGCATGCATGAATTTGATGCTAGGATATAAGGAAATTTCACCTAATCGTTATGGACTTATATTCATAAGTAGTAAAGGTTGATGATCTCAATCGCGTTAAGTAAATTCTTGGCATAAGTTTCATGCAATCATAGTAACAAGTGCTTCGTCAATGCTTATGGTTTTCATAGAACTTAATGATTCTTGCTTGTATCTCTATTATGCAATCATGTAGGGGACTTGTGGGGAATGCTTTGGGTTGTCGTATGCAATCATCCAATTCAATAACGTTAGGAAAAATCTGAAGGTTAATTTAAGCGGACCTAATTAACTTGGGGCATTGAGAATTCATGGGTTATTGAAAAGCAATTGGAAATCGTTTTGAATACAAGTCTAACATGTGTGGAGATGAACCCCTTAGCTAGCTTTCTATCCATTCAATTCAATCAAATTCGTTTTAAAATCTGTTTTGATTTACAAGTTTATGTTTTGTTTTCAATTTCGTAAAAACCAAATCCCCCTTTGTTTTCAAGTGTCAAATTAGTTAGAGAGTGTGTTAGTTTGTGTTTTTAAGTGTTTTGAGTCAAGGTAAAACCTATTTTCGTCAAAATCTTGTTTAGAGTTCAAAACTGCCCAGAAAGTGGTTTTAAGGCAGTTTTGAGTGTTTTTGTGTTATTTTGAGTCTTTTGGTTTGTTTTGGTGTTTTAAGTTATAGTTTTACATTCTTTGAGTCTAGTTTAGTGTTTTAAACTTTGTTTTTACGTTTTTGAGTCAGTTTTCAAGTGATTTAGCAATCCCTCCTAATCCCCGGCCTAGAACGATCCCTACTTACATACTTACTACAATTGATAAAAAGAGGGTTAATTTGAGTGCTAGTTAATATCATATCAAATTTTGGCGCCGTTGCCGGGGATTAGCAACTTTGCTAATCCCTTGGTTCTTTTCTTTTTGTTTAGTTTGTTTCTGTTTTAGTTTCTGACTTAGTTTTGTTTTCCTTTTTTTGTGTTACTTTTGATATTTGATTTAGTTCTCTTTCTTTGATTTTAGGTACTAGAGAAGTAAGACATGGATTTTGCTAGCATTCAAGCTCAATTAGCAAATCTTACTTCTCAATTGTCACAGATTGCCGAAAGTACCACAATGCAAAGTGTCCCTACATTTGGTGCATCTTATAGGCAAGGATACCAAGCCAATCTATATCCACAAAGCGATTGGAGTGATCATTCAAACTCTATGTGGTGGGAAGCTCAACAAGTTCAACACAAAGCATATTGGCAGCCATATGAAGAGTTCTATTCAAGACCTATGCAGCCACCACAACCTCATATACAATATGCTCAATCAAATTTAGGTTCGTCAATAGATTATAATCAAATTCTTAATGAATTAAATTCTTTGTTGCAGGGCTCACAAAATCAAGCCAAGGAGGATCAACAAGGTGGATATTGGCAGCAAGAAGAGGAGTTCTATCATTGGCCATATGAACTATCACATCCATCACAACAATTTGCCCAATTCAATTCAGGTACGTCTTTGGATAATGATATGTTTAATAAGTTACTCACCTCTTTGTACCAGGAAGTAGAAAATCGAAACAAAGAGATGCCAATTCAAACCAAGAAGACGGGTGAATTGGAGAAGCATATTGGGCAGATTATGGAGTTCATGGCACACATTCAAGAGCAAAGTGAAGTTTCCAACTCAACTATTGAAAATTCGAAGGAAGATTTTGAAATCCATGATGCTATCACTTTGGGAAGGGCTATGGAGGTTGGAGCTGACCTAAAAACGTCCAAACATTGCCTAGAAGTGGATGAGGAGCTGCTGATTGAGGAGGAGGAAGAAGACATACACACGGCAAGGGTAGAACAACCCTTGCCGCAACCCCCTAAGCCTTCTAACCCACCCACCACAAGTAAGGACGTCCCAATTTCATTTCATTCTAATGTTATTCCTCCCAATGTCCATTTTCCTAGCAGGTTTTTGATTCCCAAGCAAGAAGAGAGTGAAAAAGACATTGTGGCAGCTCTTCCAAAGGTGCAAAAGGATATTCCAATTCTTGGTGCAACAAAGCAAGCTCTAGATCGTGTTGAATATTTCAAAGGCCTTTGTTTCCCAAGAAGAATGATTCAAGAGAAAGTAGTGGCTAAAGAATGTCAAGACTTCATCAAAGAGGACAAATTTGAAACAACAAAGCCCAAAGAAGTTGAATTTGATGACATTGGACAAGTCACAACCATCATAGTAAATCTGGCCAAGTCCAATATCCCTGAAACGTTCAAAGGAGTGGTGTTTGTCATTGAGTTCTTGTCGGACAAAGCAAGTAAGTCATCTTCTCCAATTTCCATTACATTTTATACTAACTTGCTGATTTTGATGAATCAGGTACCTACACTAGAATCTAAACCAATGCCGGTTCATTTCAAGTATCATCGTCCATTCAAAGATCAAATCCATGCCGTGGGACCTAGGAATTGCTCTAACAACCAGATTTGAGTTTCTAAAACCCTTCACTTTGTTGCTTGTTTCTAATCTGCCAGTTTTGTTTTTAACTTGCTGTTTGTGTGTTTCTTTGTGTTTTGTGTGAGTTTATGCTTGAAACATTGAGGACAATGTTTGATTTAAGTGTGGGGGGGGTAAATTTTTGAGTGTTTTAGATGCAAATTCGTGGGATTTTATCACCCTTAACTTGGATACTTGTTCCTTGCTGTTTTTAAGTGTTTTTGAGCAGTTTTGATGTGTTTTAGTGTGTTTTGATGCAAAAATCCGAAAATCACATAAAAATTTGAAAAATTTGTTTTAAAAAAATCCAAAAAGAGTTGTTTTTGTGTGTTTGTTGTGTCTTAGGGTACCTTCCAACACAATGATGAGGATTCGGTTTGTAATTACATGGCTGTTAAAGAGAGTGATTAACGTGGATGAAAGTTTGATTTACTCTTTGTTTATGCTTGGTTGTGGTTATAACTTATGAATTCACATGCAATCATAAAAGAAAAAAATCAGTTTTTGTAACATGCTTGAAGGAAGGAACTCAAACAAACGCTACAACCTTGTGAGACTTGAGCCTAAACGTTTATTTGGAGAGTTAAAATCTGTGCATTGTTGTTTTCTAAAGTCGTTGCATGATCTCATTATTCTTTGCTTGGTTATTACTTAGAAGGCGTTTCATCATTTAGTTCCAAATGCTAGAACTCATGCCAATTTCATTCAAAACATGTTATTGAATTACATAACACATATTCAAGATGAAGTTAGTAGTTACCACCATAGCCAAAAAGCCTTCATTCCATGCAGTCGTTTTTGTAGGTTTTAACCCCGTTGAGCCTTGTTTAGCCTATGTTTTCTTCGTTAACCCACATTATCCTCACCTAGCCTAGATTAGGACCATCCATACCTTCGTTCTTGAAGCATAGTAATGAATGACTCAAAATGAATTCCTTTTGGTCATTGTTGGCAGAAAACAAGTGTGGGGGAAGTGAGTTTTGTTGTGGGTGTGCCAAAGTCTTGAATGAGGCATGAAAAAGAAAAGAAAAAAAAAATTCGTGGAAAAAGAAAAAAAAAATTGAAGAAAAAAGTATGAAAAGTTTGAAAAAAGAGTTGAAAAGTTGAGAAAAAGAGTTCTTAAGTGTTGTTTGTTGAAGGAAGGGTCCAAAACAATGAATTCGGCCCTAATTGTTGTTGAATCTTCCCTTTTGTGTTTAAAAGTTAATTTCTGCATGCTAATGGGAATTCTGAGTACGATTTCATTGTTTTGCTTACTATTGCTTAAAGAACGTTTGTTTTCCCTATCCTTTCGTTGTTAGCCAACTCCCCTAGCCCTGTTACAACCCTTGACTTTAATCTTGAGTGTTATGTGTTTCAATTTGTGGAGTTTAAAATTGGTATGAGCATATGGTGTCACTGGTTCTCGCATCTAAGTAGTAGCATTCCATTCATGAGATTATATCTAAACATGTTTATTAACTCCGAAAAGTGCTTTCTTTGTTATACATATATGTGAGCATTCGTTTTCATGTTTATAACAATCTTCTCACATATATAGGGTGTGTAGTCAGAATATCTGAGTGAAAATTGAGTGCATATCTAGTAAGGAATTGAGCACATTCTCTAAGGCATGTTACTACATTCAAAATCATGTTTTAATTGGTTAAATGTGAACTAGTACGTGGTGACTATGATTAAGTATGTGCTTAAGTGTGAAGATGACTAAAATCTGTGGGAGTGATGATTTTTAACATGTCATGTGCATTGGAAATCCCTGAGGCAAATGTTGGAAGGTTTAGATTGTGTTTTTGTTTTGTTTGGTTTCTTTGTTTTGCTCGAGGACTAGCAAAAGCTAAGTGTGGGGGAATTTGATAGGAGCATATTTATGCGACTTAGTTGGCTTGTTCTTAAGCATTTATGTTGTTTTTCATTAGTTATTTTAGTGTTTAAAGTCATTTTCGTGCAATTTCAGGTTTAGAGACGAAGTATGCAAAGAAGTGCAAAATGGAGCATTTTAGAGCAAAATTGAGCTAGAATGGAGTGTATGCTAATGGAGCACAAGGAATGGACGAGTTTGAAGGTCAAATGAGCTTAAGAAATGAAGAAATGAAAGTGAAGAACAAAGAATTCAGATTTGGAAACCAAAGTTTCTAAAGTTGGAAGTTTCTATTCTTGGAGGTTTCCATTTTCGAGAGTTTCTATTCTTGGTTTTGGGCTTTTAGATGACCTAAACCCTAATTCCTTGTGGACCCTAACCCTAGCCGCACCTTAGGCCTTATTCCCACTAAAAATCTGATTGTTTTAACCTAATTTCTGGTGGATTTGGGCTTCTAGAAACCCTAATCTGATTACCCTAGGGTTTTGGATGCCTATATATACTCATTATAACCCCTAGATCAGATCATCACCTCTCATACATAACCATTCACGCCAGAAATTAAACCTTGATTTCTGCCGCACCTTTCCATCACCAAAGTCCCAAAATTCTGCCCAAAATCATCCCTAGCCGTACCCCCATCAACCCTAAACCTCTCCATACCATTCCCCATCCATTCTACACCACAAATAACCCCAAAAACCTGTTCTAAAGTCTCTGCCGCAGCAAGGAGGAAGGAGAATTCGTTGGATGCGCTTGCTGCCAAGTTGGAGCGTTCTAGGTGTTTTCTTTCTTTGGATTTTAATTTCTAAATTTATGTATCTTGGCTTTGCGAGTATGAGGAACTAAACCCCCCCTTGGCTAGGGGGGGATTCGAAACCATGTTTATGCTTGCTATATGATTTGATTACTTCTAATTGCGTTTCATAAGTTGGGAATTCAATTTACTTATCTACAAGAATTAAAACTGATTTGTGTATGTTGGTTGAGGGTCGACACTTAATTTGCATGCATGAATTTGATGCTAGGATATAAGGAAATTTCACCTAATCGTTATGGACTTATATTCATAAGTAGTAAAGGTTGATGATCTCAATCGCGTTAAGTAAATTCTTGGCATAAGTTTCATGCAATCATAGTAACAAGTGCTTCGTCAATGCTTATGGTTTTCATAGAACTTAATGATTCTTGCTTGTATCTCTATTATGCAATCATGTAGGGGACTTGTGGGGAATGCTTTGGGTTGTCGTATGCAATCATCCAATTCAATAACGTTAGGAAAAATCTGAAGGTTAATTTAAGCGGACCTAATTAACTTGGGGCATTGAGAATTCATGGGTTATTGAAAAGCAATTGGAAATCGTTTTGAATACAAGTCTAACATGTGTGGAGATGAACCCCTTAGCTAGCTTTCTATCCATTCAATTCAATCAAATTCGTTTTAAAATCTGTTTTGATTTACAAGTTTATGTTTTGTTTTCAATTTCGTAAAAACCAAATCCCCCTTTGTTTTCAAGTGTCAAATTAGTTAGAGAGTGTGTTAGTTTGTGTTTTTAAGTGTTTTGAGTCAAGGTAAAACCTATTTTCGTCAAAATCTTGTTTAGAGTTCAAAACTGCCCAGAAAGTGGTTTTAAGGCAGTTTTGAGTGTTTTTGTGTTATTTTGAGTCTTTTGGTTTGTTTTGGTGTTTTAAGTTATAGTTTTACATTCTTTGAGTCTAGTTTAGTGTTTTAAACTTTGTTTTTACGTTTTTGAGTCAGTTTTCAAGTGATTTAGCAATCCCTCCTAATCCCCGGCCTAGAACGATCCCTACTTACATACTTACTACAATTGATAAAAAGAGGGTTAATTTGAGTGCTAGTTAATATCATATCAGAAGCGTCGCACATAAGCTCAAAAGGAAGGCTCCAATCCGGTGGAACTATGATAGGGGCCGAAGTTAGCATGTCCTTTAGGTGATTGAACGCCTTCTCACACTCCTTGTTGAAGTCGAACGCCACATCTTTCTGGAGGAGACGGCAAAGAGGGTTTGAGATCTTGGAGAAGTCCTTGATAAATCGCCTATAAAATCCTGCATGACCAAGAAACGAACGAACCTCTCGAACCGAAGTAAGAGAGGGTAAGTAGCGTACAAGATCTATTTTCGATTTATCCACTTCAATTCCTCTTTCTGAAACAATATGCCCTAGAACTATGCCTTGTCTAACCATAAAGTGACATTTTTCCCAATTAAGCACTAGGTTAGTTTCTACACATCGTTTCAAAATTATTGTGAGATTTTCCAAACATCCATCAAATGAATCACCAAACACACTGAAATCATCCATAAATACCTCAATAATTTTTTCCACAAAATCTGAAAAGATACTTACCATACACCTTTGAAATGTGGCCGGAGCATTGCATAAACCAAAAGGCATGCGACGATAAGCAAAAGTACCAAAGGGGCATGTGAAAGTTGTCTTTTCTTGGTCATCCGGCGCTATGACAATCTGATTATATCCAGAATAACCATCAAGGAAACAATAAAAAGAATGACCGGCTAACCTTTCAAGCATTTGATCAATGAACGGCAAAGGGAAGTGGTCCTTCCTTGTGGTGGCGTTGAGCTTCCTATAATCAATGCACACTCGCCAACCTGTTTGGATACGGGTCGGCACAAGCTCATTCTCGGCATTCTTCACCACGGTCACTCCGGACTTCTTTGGAACACATTGCACCGGTGACACCCAACGACTATCAGAGATCGGATAAATCACTCCACAATCAAGAAGTTTGATAATCTCCTTTTTCACAACTTCCATCATTGGAGGGTTGAGACGGCGTTGAGCCTCTCGAGTTGGTTTAGCCCCCTCCTCTAGAAGTATGCGATGCATGCACGTAGTTGGGCTAATTCCCCTAATATCGGCCAAAGTCCACCCAATGGCCGTCTTGTGCTCTTTCAACACTCGGATCAACTTCTCCTCCTCTATGGCCGTGAGTGATGAAGAGACAATGACGGGCAATGTCTCATTGTCTCCCAGAAAAACGTACTTTAAATGATCGGGTAACGGTTTAAGCTCAAGTACGGGTGCCTGAATCACTGAGGGTAACATCTTATTAGTGGAAACTGGAATTGAAATTGGGTTAGAAGGCTTACCATGGTGTTGAGGGAGTGACTCAAGGGCAGCCACTATCTCGGCCTCATCCTCACTTCTAGGCACGGCAACACCATTTTTGTGCCCAATTCCTTGTGCAATTGTCGTTTCAAGTGTATCCCTCTCCAAACAATCGAGAAAATCCTGCGCCAAATCATCAATTATATCAATAGAAAAGCAAGAATGATCGTCCTTAGGAAATTTAATACTTTCAGAAAGATTAAAATCAATGACTTCCCCATCAAATTCCATCGTTAAAGTTCCTTTAAAAACATCTATCTTGGTGCGGGCTGTTTTCATGAAGGGCCTCCCTAATAGAATCGGCAATGGGGTAGAATGGGGTGAATCCTCCATGTCAAGCACGTAAAAGTCCGCTGGAAAAATCAAATTACCAACCTGCACCAAAACATCTTCCAAAACACCCTTTGGGTATGCATTAGAACGATCGGCTAATTGAATTATCACACCATCATTTTTAAGCTCACCTAAGTTCATAGATGCATAAATCGAGTATGGCATGACATTAATCGAAGCCCCTAAGTCTAACATGCATTGTTCAAACTTAGTATTACCAATAACGCACGGAATTGTAAAACTACCCGGATCTTTGCATTTAGGGGGTAATTTCCTTTGTAACACAGCAGAGACGTTTTCACTTACTTGGACCACCTCTTTGTTCGCAATCCTTCTCCTTGTTGTACAAAGTTCTTTTAAGAACTTAGCATACCTCGGGACTTGCTTAATCGCATCAAGGAGCGGGATATTGACTTGAACTTTCCGAAAGGTCTCTAGAATATCCTTCTCGGCTTCTTCCTTCTTTGATTGCCTAAACCTGCCAGGAAAGGGCACATTCAGTGGAATAGAACTAGAAAAAGTCGAATTTGGACTTACCTTGGTGGTTGAGGACGATTTAGGAGGGTTAGAGGGTGGCGGCAAGGATTGGTCATCCTTGGCCGTGGCTTTTGCTCTTTGTGCCTCCTCGTGCATCAACTTGTCCTCCTCGTCTTGACTTGATTTGGATGTATTTGAGTCCGCTCCAACCTGTTTACCACTTCTCAACATGATGGCCTTAGCGGTTTCAAATCCTCCCTTCGGGTTCACAACAGTTGAACTAGGCAATCTGCCTTGTTCTCTAATTTGCCCCATAAACTCTGCAATTTGACCCATTTGCTTCTCCAAGTTGTCCACCCGTTTGTCTTGGATTTGTCTCTCCTTATTTTGAGTTTGTACTTCCTGCGTCAAAGTAGTAAGTAACTTAACAACTTGATCATTATTCAAAGACGTACCTGAGGTTGGTGGGGCGGTTTGCACTTGGTTTTGATTGGGGACGAATGGCTTTGTATAAAAGCCCGGTGGTTGCTGCCTAAATCCTCCTTGTTGTTGGGGTTGTTGAGGATCCCGCCATTTGAAATTCGGATGGTCCCTCCACCCCGGATTGTAGGAATTAGAGTATGGATCATGGCGTGGTTGATTTTGGTTCCCAAAACCCACGACATTGGCAGCTTCCCAACCCCCATTCTCAATCAACTGAGGGCATTGATCATTGGCATGTCCTTGCATCGAGCACACGCCACACACACTTGGTCCATGAATCTTCATTCCCTCGGCCAACTGAGAAACAATAGAAGTAAGGTTAGCTAATTGGGATTGAATCTCGGGCATAGAACTTACCTCATTCACTTGTGGCCGTGGGGGGTCTCTTTGTCCAACACCTTCGTATTGTTGTGCATTATGTGCTCGGTTGGCAATTAGAACTTTTGCAGCCCCTGGAGTCTTATCCACCAACGCTCCTCCCGCCGAGGCATCAAGCATTTGGCGTTCCATGGGAAGGAGTCCTTCGTAGAAGTATTGAATGAGTAGCTCCTCCTTCATTTGATGTTGTGGACAAGAAGCAACAAGTGATTTAAAACGTTCATAATAAGAAGGAAACGATTCACCTGCGTTTTGTTGGATGCCACTAATCCGTTTCCTCAAGAGAATGACTCTTGAAGTTGGGAAAAACTTCTCCAAGAACGCTCTTTTCATACTATCCCAAGATGTAACCGTTCCGGGTGCTAACTCGTAAAGCCAATCTTTCGCCTTTTCCAAAAGTGAGAATGGAAAGGCCTTCATCATCAGAATACTCCCGTCAACATTGATGGGTGTCATGCTCGAACAAACAACCTCGAACTCCTTGAGATGCTTGTTGGGATCTTCCATGGAAAGCCCATGGTATTTCAGAATGTGGTGCAACAAGCTTGACTTCAACTCAAATTCGTCGGTCTTGCCTTGGGCAGCCGCGGGGTATTGAATGCATAATGGTGCGGCATTGGTCAACCCCGAGGCCGAAAGCTCTTTGATGGTCCGATTATCCGCGGCCATAACTTCTTCTTCCTCTTCTTCAAACTCAGATTCGGCCTCTGAACTTGAACTAGGTTCACTAGGTTCGGGATGCCTCCTCTTTCTTCTCAAATCACGTTCAAAATCGTCGTTAAAGTCCAAGATGTTTGCATGCACAGTTTGAGAACTCCGCGTCATGCACTAGTACCTACACCAAGAAAACAAAACAAAATCAGAAAACTAGGTAAATTAAATCAAGACACACGGCAACAACACAAGGGATTAGCAATTTTGCTAATCCCCGGCAACGGCGCCAAAATTTGATGTGAAAATTAACTTGACACACAAATTAAACCCTATGGATGACAATTGTAGTATATGAGCAAATAGGGATCGTTCTAACCGGGGATTAACTAGGGATGCTAATCAATGTAAAACTGACTCAAGAACATAAAAATATAATGTAGAACACTAAACTAGACTCAATTAATGCAAAACTAGGGTTTAAAACACCTAAACAAACTAAAAACTCAAAACAGCAACTAGAAGGCTCAAAACTGCCTAAAAACCACTTTCTGGGCAGTTTTGAGCACCTACACTACTTTGGACGAATTTGGACTATGACTTGACTCAAAACACTTAGAAACACAACTAAATGGATTTCTAACTAATCTAACACTTTAAAATAGATGGGGGAATGATTTTGACGAAATTAAAACTTTAAAACTCAAACTTTAAAAACAAATGTAAAGCAAAACAGATTGTGATTAAATAGAATGGTGAGAAGCTAGTTAGAGGGTTCCTTATCCACACATGAACATATGCATACAACTCAATCTCCAATTACTCTTTCAACAAATCATGAATGACAATGCCCCAAATTAACTAGATTGCACCAATTAATTCTCAGATTTCCCTAGATTCATTGAATTGAATGGAATACGCATTACAACCAAATTATTCTTATCAAGGACCCTAACTATGGAATACGCATGATAGAGACACATATCAAAGATCATTAAGTTCAATGGACATCATAAGCATTGACGAGGCATTCATAACTATGGGATACGCATGTTACTCTTGCCTAGGATTTACTTAACACAATCGTGACTAGCGACTTTCACTACTTATGAATATAAGTTAATAACGATTAGGTGAAATTCCCTTATATCCTAGCATCAAGTTTAGGCATGCAAATTAAGTGTCGACCCTCAACCCACATACATAAACAAGTTATCAATCAAATAGGTAAGTAAATCACATTCACAATTTCTGAAATCATAATTGGAAGAAATCAAATCATATAACACATATGTCCATGGCTTCAAATTCACCTCTAACTAAAAAGAAATTAGTTCCACATGTCTAACATAATTGAAAGGCAAGTTAAATTAAACATGAAAACAGAAACAAAGAAAGAAAGAACTCCAAACACTCCACTAATGGCAGATTGCATGTGCAAGGCTTCTCCTTCCTTTGGACTGCACGGCACTCCTTCTTTCTCCTCCTTTAGTGGCTGCACAAGGTGGTGATGGTGGTGGGAAGGCACGGCTATGGTGGATGAATGGTTATTTGAATGGAAGGTTGCGGCAAGGTTGAATTTGGGCAGAAAGTTGGGAGTTTGGGGATGGAAGGCTGCGGCAAGGTGGGAAATAGGGTTTTGGACGAATTTCTGAATATGGAGAGGGTGGTAGATTCGGCCAAGAGGTTTAAGAGAGTATATATAGGCACTTAAAAACCCTAGCAATCAGATTAGGGTTTCTAGAAACCCAAATCCACCAGAAAATAGGTTAAAACAATCAGAATTTGCAAGGGAAAAGGCCTAGGGTTCGGCTGGTTTAGTGGGCTAGGGTTTAGGCTTCTAGAATGCCTTGCAAGGCAAGGAAATCAGAAATTTTAAAGGCCTAGGTGCGGCAAATTAGTGGGCTAGGGTTTGGGTTTGTAGATAGGGCTTCTAGAAAGCCCAAAACCAAGAATAGAAACTCTCGAAAACGGAAACCTCCAAGAATAGAAACTTCCAACTTTAGAAACTTTGGTTTCTAATTCTGAATTCTTTGTTCTTCACATTCATTTCTTCATTTCTTAAGCTCCTTTGCCCTTCAACTCGTCCATTCCTTGTGCTCCAAGCATGTACTTTCCAATCTAAGCTCCATTTTGCTCCAAAATGCTCCATTTTGCCATCTTTTATGTCATATGCCCTTTGAACCTGAAAACACATGAAAGTAGCTCAAAAGACTACTTTAACTAAGAAAACATAACGAAAATGCATAAGAACTAGCTAACTAAGGCGCATAAATATGCTCCTATCAGTTAGTTTCAACGCAACGTTTTAAGATCAAACTTAGATTATGCAAGCAACCATCAAAAGAATCACCAAAGACGCTAAAATCATCCATAAAAACTTCAATTATTTTCTCTACATAATCGGAAAATATGCTCATCATGCATCTTTGAAATTTAGCAGGTGCATTACATAAACCAAAAGGCATGCGACGATATGCAAATGTACCAAATGGACATGTAAAAGTGGTTTTTTCTTGGTCCTCGGGTGCAATGACAATTTGATTATAACCAGAATAACCATCAAGAAAACAATAGAAAGCATAACCCGCTAACCTCTCAAGCATTTGGTCAATGAATGGCAATGGGAAGTGGTTCTTCCTCGTGGTGGCGTTTAGCTTCCTATAGTCGATGCACACCTTCCAACCGGTTTGAATGCGTTGAGGAACAAGCTCATTCTCGGCATTAGTTACCACTGTCACTCCGGATTTCTTTGGTACGCATTGCACGGGTGAAACCCACCTACTATCCAAGATTGGATAGATAACTCCACAATCTAGAAGCTTTATGATCTCCTTTTTCACAACTTCCATCATAGGAGGGTTAAGACGGCGTTGAGCCTCTCGAGATGTTTTAGACCCCTCCTCCAAAAGTATGCGATGCATGCACGTTGTTGGGCTAATTCCCTTGATGTCGGCCAATGTCCAACCAATGGCCGTTTTGTACTCCTTTAGCACCCTCACTAACTTGCCCTCTTCTAGTGCCGTGAGTGAGGATGAGATAATGACGGGCAATGTCTCATCTTCTCCCAAGAAAACGTATTTCAAGTGACTAGGCAACGGCTTAAGTTCAAGTGTAGGTGGCTGCACAACTGAGGGAAGCAGTTTATTAGTCGAAACTGAACTTAAAATGGGTTTCAAAAACTTACCGGATTGTGATGGCAATGACTCAAGGGCAGCCACCATCTCAATGACTTCCTCACTAGGGGGCACGGCAATGGACTCCTCATTCTTGCCGTGGGGTTCCTTGGTGGCTGTTTCAATGTTTTTCATGTCCATTCCTTGTGCAATGACCAATTCAATTGCATCGTCCTTCAAATTGTCAAAATGGTCCTGCGCCAAAGAATCAATTACGTCAATAGCAAAACATGAATGATTTTCATTAGGAAACTTCATAGAATCAGAGAGATTGAAATTGATAACTTCCCCATCAAATTCCATCGTCAAAGTGCCATTAAATACGTCAATCTTCGTACGAGCAGTTTTCATAAATGGCCTTCCAAGGAGAATGGGCAATGACGGGGCATGGTTCGATTCATCCATCTCAAGTACATAGAAATCCGTCGGGAAGACCAAATGATTAACCTGCACCAAAACATCTTCCAAAACTCCCTTTGGATAGGCATTAGATCTATCGGCCAATTGTATGATTACCCCATCGTTTTTCAACTCTCCTAGGTTCATAGATGCATAAATTGAATATGACATAACATTTATTGATGCACCTAAGTCTAGCATGGCAGATTCAAACCTAGTATTACCAATGACACAAGGAATCGTAAAACTACCCGGATCTTTGCATTTGGGGGGCAGTTTGCGTTGCAAAATGGCCGACACATTCTCACCTACTTTCACAACTTCCTTGGTCGAAATCCTCTTTCTTGTGGTGCAAAGTTCCTTTAAGAACTTGGCGTACCTCGGGACTTGCTTGATTGCGTCCAAAAGGGGAATGTTGACTTGAACTTTCCGGAATGTCTCTAGAATGTCCTTTTCAGCTTCTTCTTTCTTTGTTTGCTTAAACCTATTTGGAAAAGGAGCATTCGAAGGAAAAACGTTAGTAGGAATTGAATTTGACACGTTCTTACCTTCCTTGGACGAATTGGATAGTTTAGGCCCACTTAAAGCTTGCGGCATTGGTGTGTCCACCCTTGCCGTGGCCTTCCCTTGTTCCTCCTCTTCAATTATCAACTCTTCCACCTCGTTAGAACGTGATTTGGAAGGTTGGGGGTCAGATCCTACTTGCTTCCCACTCCGCAAAGTTATGGCTTTTGCAGATTCGAAACCACCCTTTGGATTCACTACGGTTGAGCTAGGCAACTTGCCTTGCTCACGAAACTGCCCCATAAACTCGGCAATTTGTCCCACTTGCTTCTCCAACACATCCACCTTCTTGTCCCTAGTTTGCATGCTCTGCGCCATAGAAGTTAGTAAATTCAAAATCTGATCATTATCAATAGAAGTACCTGACTTTTGGGCAGGTTGTGCTTGGGGTTGAGTTGGTGCAAACGGCTTTTGATAGAAACCCGGGGGTTGTTGCCTAAATCCGTTTTGTTGTTGGCCTTGTTGGGGTTCTCGCCATTTGAAATTTGGATGATCACGCCAACCGGGATTGTAAGTATTGGAAAAGGGGTTATTCCTTGGTTGGTATTGGTTGCCAAATCCCACAGTATTGAGGGTCTCCCACCCTCCATTTTCTATCAACTGTGGGCACTTGTCCGTCAGGTGGCCTTGTGATGCGAAATATATTAAGCACACAAATTAAACCCTCTTTTGACAAATGTAGTAAAGTATGTAAGTAGGGATCGTTCTAGACCGGGGATTAGGAGGGATTGCTAAACACTTGGAAACTGACTTAAAAACTCAAAAACAAAGTTTAAAACACTAAACTAGACTCAAAGAATGCAAAACTAAAGGTTAAAACACTTAAACAAACCTAAAACTCAAAACAGCAACTAGAAGGCTCAAAACTGCCTAAAAACCACTTTCTGGGCAGTTTTGAGCACCTACACTAATTTGGACGAAATTTGATGAAAACTTGAATCAAAATACTTAGAAACACAAATCAAAACACTTTCTAACTAATCTAAGACTTCAAATGAAAGGGGGAATTGTTTTGGACGAAAATTTAACACAAAACAGAAACTTTAACTAACACAGATTGTAAAAACGATTTTGGTGAAATAGATGGTTAAAAGGCTAGTTAGGAGGTTCTTCTCCACACATGTCACACTTGCACACAAAACGATTTTCAGTTGTTCTTCCAATAAATTATGAATACTCAACGCCCCAAATTAACCGTGAATTGCACTAATTAACTCTCAGTTTTTCCACAAGTTATTAAGTTGGATGATTGCATACGACAACCTAAAACATTCCCTACGAGTTCCCTACATGAATTGCATAATAGAGATACAAGCAAGAATCATTACGTTCTATGAAAAACATAAGCATTGACGAAGCATTCGTTACTATGAATTGCATGAAACTTATGCTAAGAATTCATTCAACGCGATCGTTTTCAAGCGATCTTCACTACTTGTGATTATAAGATTGTAACTATTAGGTGAAACTCCCTCATAATCTAGCATCATATTCATGCATGAAAACTAAGCGTGCACTCTCAATCAACATACACAAATAAGTTATCAATCAAATAGATGAACGAATTGAATCCACAACTTATGAAATAACAACTGAATGTAATCGAATCAAATTGCAACCATGTACATGGTTTCGAATTACCCCCCAACCAAGGGGGTTTAGTTCCTCATACTCACAACATAAAGTTTATTGAATTGAAACATCGAAGACATAAGAAAGATTACACCTAAAACGCCCAAGAATTCCACTTTGAATTTCTGCACGTCAAGCTCCTCTTCTCTTCTGCTTGCTGCGGCAGAGATGGTTTTGGGGGTTTTTGGATGTGGTTTTGGTTTAAGAATGGAGTTAGGATGATATGGTGGTGCGGCAAGGTGTGTGGGTGGTGTATGGAAGTGTAGAATGGTGTATGGAGGTGGATGGTGGCTGCGGCAAGGATGGGAAGTGGCTGGAATGGATGGAAGATGCGGCAAGGTGGGGAAATAGGGTTTAGACGATTTCTGAATTGTAGAATGGGAGAGGATGTGCGGCAAGGTGTAGAACACATATATATAGGCACCTAAAACCCTAAAGAAATCAGATTGGGCTAGGGTTAGGTGCGGCTACTTAAGTGGACTAGGGTTAAGGTTTGTAAAATAGGGCTTCTAGGATGGAAAGGTGCGGCATGGGCTTAGGGTACATAATCAGATTTTTGCATGTGAACAAGGCCTAGGTGCGGCTGATTAAGTGGCTAGGGTTAGGGTTTAGGTGCGGCATAGGTCCAAGAAGTAAGGATGGGTCATCCAAAAGCCCAAAGCCGAGAATAGAAACTCACGAAAATGGAAACCTCCAAGAATAGAAACTTCCAACTTTAGAAACTTTGGTTGCCAATTCCGATTTAGGAAAGATCAACCCAAAATGGAAACTTTTAGGCTTAGCTTTCCTACCTGAAGTAGGAAACCTCAAATCTTCAACTTCTTCAATTCCATCCCAACCTTGTGTTCCAAGCATGTCCTTTTCAATCCAAGCTCATATTTTGCTCCAAAAGCTCCAACTTGCATCATTTCATGTAATATGTCCTTTAAACCTGAAAACACATGAAAGTAGCTTAAAAGACTACTTTAACGAAGAAAACATAACAAAGATGCATAAGAACTAGCTAACTAAGGCGCATAAATATGCTCCTATCACCTTGCATGGAACACACGCCACAAGCTGCTATGTTTTGCACTTTTGGACCTTCCACCACCTGAGAAAGCAAAGTAGTAAGGTTAGCCATTTGATTTTGAAGTTCGGTTATGGCACTTACCTCATTGACTTGATGTGGTCGTGGGTTACTCCTTTGTCCAACGCCTTCGTATTGTTGAGCATTCAACGCACGGTTGGAAATTAAAGTCTTTGCTGCCGTGGGGGTCTTGTCCACCAAGGCTCCTCCCGCCGAGGCATCTAGCATTTGACGTTCGATAGGTAGTGCCCCTCGTAGAAGTATTGCAAAAGAAGTTCCTCCTTCATCTGATGCTGTGGACAAGAAGCAACAAGAGATTTAAAATGTTCATAATAAGTAGGAAAAGATTCACCTTCCTCTTGTTGAATTCCACTTATCCTTTTCCGTAGGAGGATGACTCGAGAAGTTGGGAAAAACTTCTCCAAGAAGGCCCGTTTCATGCTTTCCCATGATGTGACGGTTCCGGGCGCCAATTCGTACAACCAATCCTTCGCCTTTTCCAAGAGAGAAAAAGGGAAGGCTTTCATCTTCAAAATACTCCCATCGACATTGACGGGGGTCATGCTCGAACACACCATCTCGAATTCTTTCAAGTGTTTGTTAGGATCTTCCATGGACAACCCATGGTACTTCGGAATGTGGTGTAACAAACTTGACTTCAATTCAAATTCTTCTGTCTTTCCTCGGGCTGCTGCGGGGTATTGGATGCATAGAGGCGCGACATTGTCCAATCCCAAGGCTGAAAGTTCTTTGATTGTTCGATTGTCCACCTCCATGTCTTTTTCTGCCTCCTCCTTTTCTTCAAATTCGGATTCAGAACTAGAACTAGGTGGACTAGGTTCTGGTACTTTCCTTTTCCTTCTCAAAGTTCGTTCAAAATTGTCGTCAAACTCCGATATATGTGCACGAACTGGTTGAGAACTACGAGTTATAAACTAGTACCTGAAATAAACAAAATCAAATAAAATTAAAACTAAAATTAAAACACACAAAAAAAAATAAAAAAAATAAAAAGAAACAATGGGGATTTAGCAAAGTTGTTAATCCCCGGCAACGGCGCCAAAATTTTAATGCGAATAATATAAGCACACAAATTAAACCCTCTTTTGATAATTGTAGCAAAGTATGTAAGTAGGGATCGTTCTAAACCGGGGATTAGGAGGGCTTGCTAAAACCTCTAAACTGACTCAAAAACAAAAAAGACAAAGTTAAAAATGTAAACAAAAGACTTTAAAACAAGAAAGTAAAAGGGGGATTTGGGTTTGGTGAAGTTGAAAGTAAAACAAATAAACTAAAACTTAAATAGATTTTTAGCTAGGCAGATTGTAAAACAAATTTGAGAAATAAGATGATGGATGGATTAGTTAGAGGTCCGTTCTTCACACATGACACACTTGTACATGAATCGATTTCCAATTGCTTTTAAATAAACTATGATACTCAACACCCCAGATTGACCGTGATGCACAAATTAACCCTCAGATTTTCCTTTACTTATTGAATTGGATGAATGCATGCGACAATCCAAATTATTCTCTAAAAGTCCCCTATATGAATGCATAATAGAGATACAATCAGAGATCATTACGTTCAATGAAAATCATAAGTGTTGACGAGGCAATTGTAACTATGAATGCATGATACGTTTGCCAAGAATTCAATTAACGCGATTGTGACAAGCAACCTTCACTACTCATGAATATAAACTTGTAACAATTAGGTGAAACTCATTTATATTCTAGCATCTAATTTATGTATGAAAACTAAGTATGCATCCTTAATAAACATACAAGAATCAATTATGAAGAAAATAGATAATTGAATTGCAATCACAACTTATCAAATCACAATTGGAAGAAATCAATTCATATCACAAGCATGTTCATGGCTTCAAACTTCCCCCTAACTAAATAGGGGTTTAGTTCCTCATGTTCACAAAACAAAGATAAACAGAATTATACATTGAAAACAAAAGAAAGAAAACACCTAAACGTTCCAACGATCCATGTTGGATAGCAAGCACGTACAAGAACTTTCCTCTTCTTCTTTGCTGCAACACAAGGTTGGAGTAATGTTTTGAAGGGTTGGTTATGTGGAGGAATGGATGGGAAGGAGTTTAGATATGTAGGGAGAGGCAAGGCAAAGCTTGGAGAATGGTTAATTTCTGGATGCCTTCAATGAGGCTGCTGCCATGGGTATTTATAGGGAGAGGATGGACTTGTTTAATTCAATTTTCTGGTGGAAAACAAGTAGGTGACACACGGCATTGAAGTGGAGAATAATTGTGGGTTAGGTCTTGAATCATCCACTCAATTTCTGTGCACAATCTACTCATTTTCTGTTGAGTTGGGGATGAATCATCCACTCAAATGTCATGGTGAGTTAGGCATTGCATCATCTCAAATGTCATTGTGAGTTAGGCATTGCATCATCACTCAAATTTCTGGTGGAAAGCAACAAGGATGCACGGCAAGGATGTGAATTTCTGTGATTTTAGGGATGAATCATCTACTCAATTTCCTAGTGGGTTAGGTATTGAACAATCACTCAAATTTCTGGTGGAAGTGAGTCAATACCCACGGCATTGATGAATTTCTGGGGTAGGCATGGTTTTGAGTGAAATTTTGGTCAATCCTTCTAGAAACCTATCCCTTCTTGCAACTTGTATTTGTTTCACCAGATTTTTAGCATGTTCCTAGCCTCTTTTGACTTCAAATTCGTCCAAACTCCTTGCTCCATGCATATGCACTTCATTCCAAGCCCAATTTTGCTCCTAAAAGCTCCAAAATGCTCCTTTTTGCATACTGTGACAATAAAACCTGAAATTGCACGAAAATGACTTTAAACACTAAACTAACTAAGGAAAAAAAACATAAATGCATGAGAACAAGCCAATTAAGTCGCATAAAAATGCTCCTATCAATTCAAAATCATGTTTTAAATGGTTATATGTGAACTAGTACGTGGTGACTATGATTAAGTATGTGCTTAAGTGTGAAGATGACTAAAATCTATGGGAATGATGATTTTTAATATGTCATGTGCATTGGGAATCCCTGAGGCAAATGTTGGAAGGTTTAGGTTATGTTTTGATTATTTTGTTTCGTTTTGTTTTGTTTTGCTCGAGGACTAGCAAAAGCTAAGTGTGGGGGAATTTGATAGGAGCATATTTATGCGCCTTAGTTAGTTAGTTCTTATGCATTTATGTTGTGTTTTCTTAGTTAAGTTAGTCTTTTAAGCTATTTTCATGTGTTTTCAGGTTTTAAGGACAAAGTAAGCAAAATGATGCAATTTGGAGCATTTTGGAGCAAAATTGGGCTAGAATGAAGTTCATGCACATGAAGCACAAAGGATGGACGAATTTGAAGGATTGATGAAGCTAGGAATGTGTTTTGAAGTTGAAGAATTGAAGATACAAAGTTTCCTAGTTGATGTAGGAAAGAGCTTAAACGAAGGATTCCTAATCAATGTAGGAGTCCTAATTGAAAATGGATTCCTAGACGAATGAAGTTTCCTACTCAAGCAAGGTTTCCTATATGAAGAAGAAGAGTTAAAGCCAAAGAAGCAGCTCAAGATAAGGATCTTATCCAAAACCTCATCCATAACCTTATCTTAGCTTATCTTATCCAAACAAACCTTATCCTATCCTATCTTATCCTAATCCTAAACTATCCACATCTCAGCCACTTAGGAGGGTTTCTAACTAGATTAGGATGCTTAAAATGGGATTTCTAGAAGACCTAATCTTATCCTACAAAAATGGCGCCTAGGAGCCTTTCTAGAAGCCTAAAAATCTGCCTTGTATTTCTTTCTAGAAACTATCCTTTTGCCGTGAGTTCTCACCCATTTCCTTTGGGATTTTGGTTTCTAGAAGCCTTATCCTTTCACACTCTTTGTGCCGCACATTATCTCCCATTCCTTTTGGGTTTTTGACTTGTTTTCCTTATAGGATTATATGTTATTATCCTATGCAGTTTAGGCCTTTAAAACCTTGTCCTTGGCTACCTAGGAGATGGGATTTTCAGCCTATATATACAAGCCTATGCCGCACCCTTTCACTCACCACCCTCTACCATATTTTCACTACATCATTCACCCAAAAACCCCTCATTGTGCCGTGAGTTTGCAAGGAGAAGAAGGAAGGAATCTGGAGCCATGCATGCCATTCAAGGAGCTTGGATTGTTGGAGCGATTCTAGGTGTTTTCTATCTTTATGTTAATGTTTAAATTTATTCATCTTTGTTTATTTGCGAACATGAGGAACTAATTTCTTTATAGTTAGAGGGGAATTCAAAGCCATGAGGAACCAATCCCCTTACTTTTAAGTCTTGTTTTTAGAGTCAAAACTTGTTTCTTTTAAGTCTTTTGAGTCTTTGAAGTTCTATTTTCGTCCAAATCACTTGTTAGGTCGAGAATTGAGTCTTTTTGGTTGTTATTTGCTGTTTTGAGTGTTTTGAGTTAGTTTTGAGTCTATAGAGTCTAGTTTAGTGTTTTTGAGTCTTATTTGTGTTGATTAGCATCCCTAGTTAATCCCCGGTCTAGAACGATCCCTACTTGCATCATTACTACAATTGTCATCAATAGGGTTTAATTTGTGTGTCAACTTAATTTTCACATCAATTGGATGACATCATTCGACAACCCAAAACATTCTTCTAAAGTTCCCTACATGACATCATAATAGAGATACAATCAAAGATCATTACATTTAATGAAAATCATAAGCATTGACAAAGCACTTGCAACTATGACATCATGTCACTCATGCTAGGAATTAAACTTAACGCGATCGTTTATAAGCAACCTTGACTACATGTGAATATAAGTTTGTAACGATTATGTGAAACTGATGCGAAATATATAAGCACACAAATTAAACCCTCTTGTTGACAATTGTAGTATGAATAAGTCGGGATCGTTCTAGACTGGGGATTAGGAGGGATTGCTAAACACTTGAAAACTGACTTAGAAACGTAAAAACAAAGTTTAAAACACTAGATTAGACTCAAAGAATGCAAAACTAAAGTTTAAAACACTAAAACAAACCAAAAACTCAAAACAGCAACCAAAAGACTCAAAACTGCCTTAAAAACACTTTCTGGGCAGTTTTGAGCACAAAGCACCAAATTGGACGAATTTGGGTTTTAACTTGTACCAAAACACTTAAAAACATAAACCAAAACACTTTCTAACTAATCTAGGACTTCAAAATAAATGGGGATTTGATTTGGACGAAAATAAACTAACAAAACAGATTGCAAAGTAAAAACAGATTTGAAAACGATTTTGGGGTTTTAAATGGATGATGGATTAGTTAGAGGCTCCTTCTCCACACATGACAAGTATGCAAACG
This sequence comes from Malus domestica, assembly GCF_042453785.1. Taxonomy (NCBI): domain Eukaryota; kingdom Viridiplantae; phylum Streptophyta; class Magnoliopsida; order Rosales; family Rosaceae; genus Malus; species Malus domestica. The sequence goes on from NC_091670.1 coordinate 14,776,646, forward strand.
ACTCGATTTCCAGTTATTCCTTCATTGAATTATGAATGACAATGCCCCAAATTAACCGTGACATCACTAGTTAATTCTCAAGTTTTCCTTGTGTTATTGGATTGGATGACATCATTCGACAACCCAAAGCATTCCTCAAAAGTTCCCTACATGACATCATAATAAAGATACAATCAAAGATCATTACGTTCAATGAAAACTATAAGCATTGACAAAGCACTTGCAACTATGACAGCATGTCACTCATGCTAGGAATTGGACTTAACGCGATCGTGACTAGCGACCTTTACTACATATGAATATAAGTGTGTGACGATTATGTGAAACAACCTTATATTCTAGCATCATATTCATGCAAGCCAATTAAGTGTCGACCCCTAATTAACAAACACAAATAAGTTATTACTCGCACAGTTAAGCCAATTGTATTCACGATTCAAGAACTCATAACTGGAATTTATCAAATCAAATTGCTCATATAGTCATGGCTTCGAAATCACCCCTAACCAAATAGGGTTTAGTTCCTCATAATCGCAACACAAAGATTATTAAACTTAAACATTGAAAACAAAAGAAAGATTACACCTAGAAACGCTCCAACAATCCAACGTCTTGAATGGCAAGCACGTCCAAGGGTCTCCTTCTTTCTTCTTTGCTGCGACACAAGGGTGTTTGGTGATGAATTGTGGTGAATTATGGTGGTGGATGGATGTAGGTAGGTTATGGTGAAGGGTGGAGTGCTTAGAATGGTCAGCAAGGGCCTTTATTTATAGGGGAAGGAAGGGCTACGAATTTGAAGTGGTTTTAGGGAAGGATTTATGTAGGAAAAGGAATGTGATTTTGGGTCAGAAAATAGGCAAGAAAGGTGCAGGCACAAAATAGGAATGTGTTTTGAGGCACAAAATAGGTAAGAATAGATGTAGGGTGCGGCATAGGGTTTTAGGGAAAAGGAAATACGTTTTAGGACATAAAATAGGAAGGAGAATCTCTCCCTTGTGCAGCAAGGGATGGAACAAAACAGGAATGTGGTTTAGGTGTAGAAAATAGGAAAAAAAGGTTGTGTCTTGTGCAACAAAGAACTAGAAATTAAAGGGATGGTGCGGCAATATCTAGGGTAAGTTCTAGGACTTCTAGAAACATGTAATTAGGCAATCTAACATGTTTTGAAACCCTTTTGTGGCTGGAACATAGGTGAGGAAGGATTAGGAAACTTCCAAGCCAAGAATAGAAACTTTCAAGAATGGAAACCTCCAAGAATAGAAACTTTGGTTTCCAATTATGAACTCTTTGTTCTTCATTTTCATTTCTTCATTTCATTATTCATTCCTAGCCTCCTTTGATCTTCAATTTCGTCCATCCACCTTGCTCCAAGCATAAGCTATCCATTCCATGCCCAAAACTGCTCCAAAAGGCTCCAAAATGCACATGTTTGCATACTTTGTCCTTAAAACCTGAAATTGCACGAAAATAGCTTAAAATACTAAAATTACTAAGTACTAGCAACGTAAATGCAAGGAAACAAGCTAATTAAGTCGCATAAATATGCTCCTATCAAATTCCCCCACACTTAGCTTTTGCTAGTCCTCGAGCAAAACAAAACAAAACACAATCTAGACCTTCCAACAATTGTCTTAGGGATTTCCAATGCATATGACATGTTAAAAATCATCATTCCCACAGATTTGAGTCATCATTACACTTGAGCACATACTTAATCATAGTCACCACTTACTAGTTCACAATTAACCAATTAAAACGATGTTTTGAATGTAGTAACATGCCTTAGAGAATTCGCCTAATTCCTTACAAGATATGCACTCAATTTTCACTCAGATTTTCTAACTACACACCCTATACTAGTTATATGTGAGAAGATTGATGTAGACATGAAAACGAACGCTCACATATATGTATCACAAAGAAAGTAATTTCTGGAGTTAATAAACATGTTTAGATATGATCTCATGAATGGAATGCTACTACTTAGATGCGAGAACCAGTGACACCATATGCTCATACCAAATTCAAACTCCACAAATTGAAACACATAACACTCAAGATTGAAGTCAAAGGTTGTAACGGGGTTTGGGGTATTGGCTAACAAAGAAAGGTAAGGGAAAACAAATGTTCTTAAAGCAATAGTAAGCAAAGCAATGAAATCTAGACTTAGAATTCACTTTAGAATGCAGAAATCACTTTTAGACATAAGGGGAAGATTTAAACAACTCTTAGGGTCAAATTCAACTTTTTGGACCCTTTCTTCAACCAACAATACTTTAGACTCTTTTTTCATACTTTTCACACTTTTCTTTTTTTCTTTCTTTCTTTGCACGAATTTTTCTTTTCTTTCCTTTCCACCCGTGCCTTCGGCACACTACTTACATGAGAAACACTTCCCCCACACTTGTTTTCTGCCATACATTAATCAAAAGGAATTCAATTTCAATCATGCTTTACTATGCTTTAAGAACAAGGGTAAGGATGGTCCTAATCTAGGCTAGGTGAGGGTAATGTGGGTTAATAAAGAAAAAGCTAAACAAGGCTCAATGGGGTTAAAACCTACAAAACATAATGACATAGGGGATTCACGGCTTTTTGGTTATGGTGGTGGTCACTACACAACTTTATCTTGAATATGTGTTATGCAAATCAATAACATGCTTTGAATGAAATGGGCATGAGTTCTAGCATTTGGAACTAAGTGATGAAACGCCTTCTAAGTAGCAACCAAGCAAGGAATAATGATATCATGCAACGACTTAGAAAACAATAATGCACAGATTATAACTCTCCAAATAAACGTTTAGGCTCAAGTCTCACAAGGTTGTAGCGTTAATTCTGATGTGAAAATTATGTTGACACTCAAATTAACCCTCTTTTTATCAATTGTAGCAAGTATGTAAGTAGGGATCGTTCTAGGCCGGGGATTAGGAGGGATTGTAAAATCACTTGGACTTGACTCAAAAACGTAAAAACAAGTTTAAAACACTAACTAGACTCAAAGAATGTAAAACTAAACTTTAAAACACTACAACAAACCAAAAGACTCAAAACAGCAAATAAACACTCAAAACTGCCTTAAAACCACTTTCTGGGCAGTTTTGGACACTAGGGAAGAATTTGGACGAAAATTGGTTTAAACTTGACTCAAGACACCTAAAAACACAAACTAAATGGGTTTCTAACTAATATGACACTTAAAACTAAAGGGGGATTGATTTTGGACGAATTTTGAAAACAAAACAAAACTTTGTAAATTGAAAAGACTCTAAAACGAATTTGGTTTAAATGGATGGATGGAAGGCTAGCTAAGGGGTTCATCTCCACACATGTCACACTTGCATATAAAACGATCTCTAATTGCTTTTCAATAAACCATGAATTCCCAACGCCCCAAGTTAATTAGGTCCGCTTAAATTAACCTTCAGATTTTCGTAATGTTATTGAATTGGATGATTGCATACGACAACCCAAAGCATTCCCCACAAGTCCCCTACATGATTGCATAATAGAGATACAAGCAAGAATCATTAAGTTCTATGAAAACCATAAGCATTGACGAAGCACTTGTTACTATGATTGCATGAAACTTATGCCAAGAATTTACTTAACACGATTGTGATCAACAACCTTTACTACTTGTGAATATAAGTTCATAACGATTAGGTGAAATTCCCTTATATCCTAGCATCAAATTCATGCATGCAAACTAAGTGTCGACCCTCAATCAACATACAAAAATAAGTTTTAATTCACATAGATAAGCAAATTGAAATCACAACTTATGAAACGCAATTAAAAGTAATCAAATCATATAGCAAGCATAATCATGGTTTCGAATCCCGCCCTAGCCAAGGGGGTTTAGTTCCTCATACTCGCAAATAAACAAAGATAAATAAATTTAAACATTAAAACAAAGATAGAAAACACCTAGAAACGCTCCACAATCCAAGCTCCTTGAATGGCATGCATGGCTCCAAGTTGTCTTCCTTCTTCTCCTTGCAAACTCACGGCACACAAGGTATGTTTGGGTGAATGGTGTAGTGAAAATATGGTAGAGGATGGTGACTAAATGGTGCAGCAAAAGATGGTATTTATAGGCTGAAATTCGCAGGCCCTATGTAGCAAAGGAAAAGGATTTAAAGGCCTAATTTGTGTAGGATAATAACACACAATCCTTGAAGGAAAAGGCTAAGGCTTTTAGAGACCAAGGGGGAAAGGAATAATCAGGTTTCTAGAAGTTCTAGAAAGGTTTGGGGCGTCACTTTTGTAGGACAAGGGATAAGGTCTTCTAGAAAGGTTGTTTTGTGGCTGATTTCTAGAAAAACAAGGGATAAGGTATGGCACCTTTGTAGGAGTGGATAAGGGCTTCTAAAAACCAATTTTAATGTGTCCTAATCTAGTTAGAAACCCTCCTAAGTGGCTGAAATGTGGATAGTTTAGGATTAGGATAAGATAGGATAGGATAAGGTTTGTTTGGATAAGATAAGCTAAGATAAGGTTATGGATGAGGTTTTGGATAAGATTCCTTCTCTTGAGCTGATTCTTTGACTTTAACTCTTCTTCTTCACATAGGAAACCTTGCTTGAGTAGGAAACTTCATGTGTCTAGGAATCCATCTTCAATTAGGACTCCTACATTGATTAGGAATCCTTCTTTATTTAGGAATCCTTCATTTAAGCCCTTTCCTACTTCAACTAGGAAACTTTGTATCTTCAATTCTTCAACTTCAAAACACATTCCTAGCTTCATCAATCCTTCAAATTCGTCCATCCCTTGTGCTACATATGCATGAACTCCATTCTAGCCCAATTTTGCTCCAAAATGCTCCAAATTGCTTCCTTTTGCTCACTTTGTCTCTAAAACCTGGAAACACATGAAAATAGCTTAAAAGACTAATTTAACTAAGAAAACACAACATAAATGCATAAGAACTAACTAACTAAGGCGCATAAATATGCTCCTATCAAATTCGAGTTCCTTCCTTCAAGCATGTTACAAAAACTGATTTTTCTTTGTGATTACATGTGAATTCGTAAACTATAACTATAACCAAGCGTAAACCAAAGAGTAAATCAAACTTTCATCCATGTTTATAACTCTCTTTAACAGCCATGTAATTACAAACCAAATCCTCATCATTGCGTTGGAAGGTACCCTAAGATACAAACACACAAACAAAAACAACTTGAAAACAACTCTTTTTGGGTTTTTATAAAAGAATTTTTCAAATTTTTATGTGATTTTCAGATTTTTACTTCAAAACACACTAAAACACACCAAAACTGCTTAAAAACACTTAAAAACAGCAAGGAACAAGTCTATAAGTAATGGGTGATAAAATCCCACGAATTTGCATAAAAAACACTTGGTTACCCCCCCCCCCACACTTAAATCAAACATTGTCCTCAATGTTTCAAGCATAAAGTTACACAAAACACAAAGAAACCAACAAACAGCAACTTAAATAACTAAACAGGGCAGATTAGAAAACAGCAACAAAGAGAAGGGTTCAAGGAACGCAAATCTGGAATTGGAGTGATTCCTAGGGCTTCCTTTGTTGAATGCATGGGTTGCCTCCCAAGAAGCGCTTGCTTTAACGTCTTGCAGCCGGACGATACTTCTCTTTAAGCTCCCCTAGGTCCCATAGCATGGAATTGATCCTTGAACGGAAGGTGATACTTGAGGTGATCCGGCAATGGTTTAAATTCGAGAGTGGGTGCCTGAATTATTAACAACATGTAAGTATAAAACGTAATGGAAATTAGAGAAGGTGACTTACTTGCTTTGTCCGACAAGAACTCAATGACAAACACCACTTCTTTGAAAGTATCATGGACTTTGAATTTGGCCAGATTTACTACGATGGTTGTGATTTGTCCCGTGTCATCAAACTCAACTTCTTTGGACTTTGTTGTTTTAACTACGTCCTCTTTGATGAATTCTTGATATTCTCCAGCCACTACTTTCTCTTGAATCATTCTTCTTGGTGTACAAAGTCCTTTGAACAATTCAACACAATCTAGAACTTGCTTTGTTGCACCAAGAATTGGAATATCATTTTGCACCTTGGGAAAAGCTTCCACAATGTCTTTTTCACTCTCTTCTTGCTTGGGAATTAAAAACCTGCGAGGAAAAGGGACATTGGGTGTAATAGGGTTAGAATTAACGAAACTTGGACCCAACTTACCTGTATTGGACAGTGGTAGAGCATTGGGAGGTTGCGGCAAGGGTAGTGGAGCAAGGGTAGGCTGCGGCAAGGGTGGTTCTTCCCTTGCCGTGGCCTTGTCATCCTCTTCTTCTTCGAACAACAGTTGTTCATCCATGTTTTGGATTGGTTTGGACGTTTTTGGGCTTGTTCCAACCTCCATGCCACTTTCCAAAGTGATAGCATCATGGATTTCAAAATTTTCCTTCAAATTTTCTATAGTTGAGTTGGAAAGTTCACTTTGCTCTTGAATTTGTGCCATGAACTCCATAATCTCTCCCATTTGATTCTTCAAGTTCTCCACTCTTTTGTCTTGATTTTGATGGTCCTGTGCCAAAGAGGTTAGTAATTGAAAATTTTGATCATTATCCATGGACATACTTGAACTTGACTGGAATTGTTGTGGGGGAGATGGTGGTGGCTGCATAGGCGTGGTGTAGAATGATTGGATCATATTTATATATATTTTTACTTCGAATTCACTCGTCTTTTCTTAGTTAGTTCCTTATATTTTTGAGCTATTTACGTTATTTTTGTGTTTATAGGATTTGTTATGCAAAAAAAATAAAAATAGAACAAGTGAAATTTTATGTAATAAATTCGTCAAAACTGTCTGTGTAGATCAGCTTTTAAATTAAATTAAAAAAAATAATAATAATGATAAGTCATGATGATGTTTGAAACATCATCATGATTCATGTTGTGAAGGCAGGTGGAAGAAAAAAAGGAATGCATGATGGAAGAATAAAATAAAAGAAAGAAAAGTATAAGGAAGGGAGAGAGCACTGAGACAGAAAGAAAAGAAAAAAACAGTAGACAAAGAAGAGTGGAAGGAATAAGAAAAGGAAAAGAAGAATAAAAAGAAAGAAGTGGAGTGTGCTGGCTGAAAAGAAAATAATAGAAAATGCTACAAATGGGACGGGATTGAGAGGCTGACACGGACAGCAGAATAGGAGAATAATAAAGGGAACGAGCAGAGGGGAGATTGATAGGGGGTGGGAGGAAATAAAAAGAGAACTGACAGGAAGCTGCCTTTGGCAGCGTGAGAGACAGCAGAGGGGGGAACTGGAAAATGGAGCAGAAAAAGAAATAAAAGGAGCGAGAGGGCGCGGGATTGCAGGTCAGAGGGAGGACAGAAGGCAGACAGCTGCCTTGCGGCAGCAGAAAACCGACAGAGAGGAAGAAACGGAAGCCGAGGGCAGCAGAGTGACAGTCAGACGTGTGCGTGAAAGACAGAGAGGAAGAAACCTCTGCACTCTCTTATTTCGGTTCTATTTTCCTAAACTCATGTTTAACTTTTGGTTTAATTTGAGAATAATGTGTAACTAATTTTATTTTGGCTAGAGGTTAATTCAAAGCCATGAATATATTTGTAATATGAATTGATTACCTTCAGTTGTGATTTCTGAGTTGTGATTTAATTTGCTTAACTGCTTGATTGATAACTTATTTTTGTATGTCGATTAAGAATGCATACTTAATTTACATGCATGAATTTGATGCTAGAATATAAGTGAATTTCACCTAATCGTTATGAACTTATATTCACAAGTAGTGAAGGTTGTTATCCACAATCGTGTTAAGTGAATTCTAGGCTGGATTAACATGCGTATTCCATAGTTATGAATGCCTAGTCAATGTTTATGATTTCCGTTGAACTTAATGATCTTTGTTGAATGTCTCTATCATGCGTATTCCATAGTTAGGGACTTTGATGAGGAATAATTTGGTTGTAATGCGTATTCCATTCAATCCAATGAATCTAGGGAAATCTAAAAAGTTAATTTAAGCGGACCTAATTAACTTGGAACATTGTCATTCACAATTTATTGAAAGAACAACTGAAAATCAATTTAGGTTGCATATGTGTCATGTGTGGAGAAGAACCCTCTAGCTAGTCCGTCACCTATCCTTTCACCTTAATTTCATGCTTTTGTCAATTCTGTAATTTATTTAAGTTTAATTTACTTCTCGTCAAAACCAAACCCCCCCCCATTATTAAATTATATTATTTAGTTAGTTTTCATTGTTGTTAGTCTTTTAATTCAATTTCCGTCCATTTCAGTTCCTAGTGTCTAATTTGATTGTTTTCATTATTTTGAGTCATTCTAAGTGTGTTTCGAGTTATTAGAGTTTTTAGCCTAGTTTTGTGTCCTTGAGTCTTGTTTAATATTTTTAAATTAATTTAGAATAGATTAGCAATCCCTCCTAATCCCCGGCCTAGAACGATACCCTACTTACATCTATACTACAATTGTCAGAAAGAGGGTTTAATTTGTGTGTCAAGTAATTCTCGCATCAAATTTTGGCGCCGTTGCCGGGGATTAGCAACTTTGCTAATCCCTTGGTTCTTTTCTTTTTGTTTAGTTGTTTTTGTTTTAGTTTCTGACTTAGTTTTGTTTTCTTTGTTTTGTGTTACTTTTGATATTTGATTTAGTTTTATTTCTTTGATATCAGGTACTAAAAGAAGTAAGACATGGCAATTGCTAATCTTCAAGCTCAAATGACAAATCTTACTTCTCAATTGTCACAGTACATCGAAAGGACCACAATTCAAAGCACCCCTACATTCGATGTGTCCTATACGCAAGGATATCAAGCTGATCAACATCCACAAAGAAATTGGGAGAGTTATCATGATCATAATCAATCAATGAACAAATCATTCAAACACTATGTGGTGGGAACCTCAACCAGTTCAACACGAAGGATATTGGCAACCATATAATGAGTTCTATTCAAGCCCTGCGCAGCCACCACAAACTCATATACAATATACCCAACCAAACTCAGGTTCGTCAATAGATTATGATCAAATTTTTTATGAAATAAATTCTTTGGCGCAGGGATCACAAAATCAAGCCAAGGGGGCTCAACAAGGAGAATATTGGCAGCCATATGAGGAGTTCTATACAACACCGATGCATCCACCACAGCCTCCCCCACAACAATTCCAATCGAATTCAGGTATGTCTTTGGATAGTGATCACATTCTTCAATTACTAAGTCTTTGACGCAGGACCTACAAAATCAAGACAAGAAGTTGGGTGAATTGAATAATCAAATGGGAGAGATCGCGGAATTCATGGGACAAATTCAAGAACAAAGTGAACTTTCCAACTCAAACATTGCAAATTCAAAGGCAGAAAGTGAAATCAATGAAGCCATCACTTTGGAAGGTGACATGAAGGATGAAGCTGTCCCAGAACCATCCAAACACAGCCCGAACATGGATGAATTGCTGCTGCAAGCAGAAGAGGAGGAGGACGACCTGGGCAGTTTAGAAGAATTCTTGCTGCAAGCTCCTCAAATCCCTATGTCATCCAACTCAGGTGAGGAAGTTCTAAATTCACTTCATTCTAACATTATTCCACCGAATGTCCTTTGTCCTTGCAGGTTTTTGATTCCAAATATCAAAGAGAGTGAAAAAGACATTGTGGAAGCTCTTCCAAAGGTGCAAAGTGATATCCCAATTCTTGGTGCACCAAAACAAGTTCCCGATGGTATTGAAACGTTCAAAGAACCTTGCACACCAAGAAAAGGGATTCAAGAAAATGAAGTGGTTGAAGCATATCAAGAATACATCCAAGAGGTTATGCATGAGACAATCAAGCCCAAAGCAGTTGAGTTTGATGACACGGGACAAGCCACAACCATCATAGTAAACCTGGCCCAGTTCAAAGTCCCGGAAATGTTCAAAGATGTGGTGTTTGTCATTGAGTTTGTGTCGGAAAAAGAAAGTAAGCCATCTTCCCCAATTTCAATTTTAATTTATACTAACATGTTTCTGATTTTGATGATTCAGGCACCCACTCTTGAATTTAAACCATTGCCGAATCATTTCAAGTATCACCTCCCATTAAAAGATAAATTCCATGCTTTGGAGCCGAGTGGAGTTTAAAGGAAAGATTCGTCCGGCTAAAGACGTTAAATCAAGCGCTTCTTGGGAGGCAACCCAAGCATTAAACAAAGTCTTTTTACATTGATTTAAAAAAAAAACAAAACAAAACAAAACACACCAAAAAAAAAAAAAAAAAAAACATAAAAGTACAAATATTTTACAATGATGTGTAAACTAATAGCATTCATTGGTCAGGTGGTGCTTTAGTAGTCGGCGGAGCTTCAGCAGTCGGCGGGGCCACAGAAGAAGAAGGCAACAGAGGTTGATCAGTTAGAGCTTCACTACGCGGTGCCGCCCCAGAAGACGAAGGCAGATGCGGTTGGAACAAACCCACAAACCTCCGGTGATCAAGTAAAATCTGACCATCATTTTCCTGCAGCTGGTCAATTTTCCTCTTCATGTTTGTGGCATAATTGTGTGCAAGCTTGTGCAATTGTTTATTTTCATGCTTGAGTCCTCTAATCTCCTCTTTGAGACTCTGTATTTCAGCCACCAACGATTCAACGTGACGGATTCGAGCAAATAGGCGTTGGGCCATGTTGGACACAGAACCCGCACACTGCACGCTAAGAGCCAAAGACTCCTTAACCGCCAATTCATCAGACCGTCTAGCAAGCAGTCTGTTATCTCTTGGGGTGACAAGGTTCCGGGCCACCACCGCAGCGGTCATGTCATTTTTCATCACCGAATCCCCCACGGTAAGGGGACCGGTAGGGGATATGAAGGATGGGCGCCATATGTTGTCTGGTGAAGGCGGAGCTGCCTCTTCACCACGGTTCAAGTCAAAACGACGATCGGAAGGGCCAGACATTTTCTGAAGGTGGTGAAGAAAGAAGAGAGTCTGACTGATTAAGATTTTGGAAGTTTACAGGAGGGAGTGTTTACAGGAGGGAGCTCAAGTGTGTTGTGGAACAAAATTAACGCCTCTATAAAAAGAAGAAATCAAAGAGGCGCTCCTCAGAGAAGCGTCTTCTCGCAAATCGAAGAGTCGGGGCTCCTTTATCAAACGCCTAATTCTTTTCTCAAAAGAGGAGTTTCCTTTCTCAAAAGCTTTATTCTTTTCTCAAAAGAGGCGTTTTATTTCTCAAAAAATGGGCTTGCTCAGAAACCACGAGCCAAACCCCGGATTTCAAAAGATCAATTTGTCCAGACGTGTCGTCACTCGTCACATGCAACTGGCAGCTTTGCGAAAATTACGGGCAGCTTTGTCAGAAAGCGCGTAATTTGTACTATTCATCCATCCACCGGCTGCCGACAATGAGTGAGAGAATAGTTCCGGTTGTGAAGAAAAGTCCTATAAGTATTTACCTTCGCCTTCCACAGCAAAGGCACACCCTCTCAGCACTTCTTCATCTCCGAGAATGCATTCCCAAAGAACCCTCTCGAGTCACTCTGTATTCCTCATTCCCTAGGATATCCCTGCAAACAACCCATCCAGAGCAAAAGTATTTCATATCATAAAGGTTGAAAGCAAGAGTATCTCATATCATGCATTCTCCATGTCCTTTTCCTTGTCTTTGTTCTAACCTGCAGGACATGGAGAAATTGCTCTCGAGTACTCGTCTTCCACTGCTGATGTACTTCCAAAGAAGCTGCCACATCTACCTGAAGAACAGATAAGGCAAGCGAATATGATACCAGCAGCATGTGGAGACAATGTGCAGAAGAAACAAGCAGAGAAGAATGCGGCTTGCACAATCATCCCAGCAGAAGGAGTCTGAGATGAAGAACTAGAGAAGCTGCCACATCTGCTTGGAGAACAAATAAGGAACTGCAACGTTCCCAAAGAGCAAAGCCTCGCCGTACAATATCATCAAATCATCACTTGCAAGTAAAAAGCTAAGTGTCACCCCGTTCAAGAGGAAAGCTGTGGAAAGTCAACAAGCACAATCAATGATCACTTATTAGTTCTATTCAGTGTCTTTTATCGTGATTTTCAATTTTTCGTTTGCAATTTTTTTTTACATTTTCTTGCGTTACTTAATTGAGTTATTTCTTTTCTTTGCAGGAACTTTTGGTTTTTTCCACCCTTGAAGTTGATTGCAGAATTTTAGCCTGGGGGGTCATCGCTTGGTTTTACTGCAAACTAGGGAAGTTTTCAGTCCAATTGCTTTATTTTGTTTCTTATTATTTATTTATTTTATTTTTATTTGCATTATATTGTTTTCTGACATTGGGGACAATGTCCAGTTTAAGTTTGGGGGTAAAGAGTATAAAAATGACCAAATTGAAAATTTTTTGTACCTTCAACTACGAACTGGTTTCATTTGTTTCTGTGTTGTTGCTTTTTGTTTTCTCAATTAGTTTTGTTTTCTTAAAAAAAAAAAAAAATCAGAAAATTTAAAAATCCAAAAATATTGTCTTGTTTCCCTTATTGTTTTGAATTATATTTTTATTAGTTTCCCGACCCAATGATATAATTGGATCAAATTTGAATCATGATTATCAAGAACTTAGTTAACATGTGTTTTGTGAAATTCCTAATTCTCTTGTTAGTTTTGTACATGTTTGATCATCTTTGTAAAAACCAAATGCACATAGCCTTGTTGATGTGAAACTAAAGCATGACTTAAAGCTTCATATGTGAATTTAGTGACCATATACATCCTATGTGAGTTTTTGAGCCAATTGAAAGTGTGTGCATTTTTCATACACTCCTATTTTTTTTATGTGTGATGAACTTATGTGAGATACATCTCTAGAACTTGCGTAACGATGTTTCGAAATGTTTGTCATTGATTGCATGAATTTGGAAATGATAGAGGCATTAGGTTTACCACTATGGCCCAAATAACCATGTTTCCCAAAGAAAAATGATATCATTAGATTGCCAATTTGAGCCGTGTATGTTGAGCCTTTTTATTTCTTATCACCAAATATGTCTACCCTTATACCTGAAACATTTTTCCTTACCCTTTCCAAGCGAGCAATGCGAGATTGTCTTATGAGAAACGTTTATGAAGTACTTTGAAGGTGTTTGGCAAAAGAATAAGTGTGGGGGTATTTCATGTTTGTATTAAAAAAAAAAAAAAAAAAAGAGAAAAGAGAAGAAAAGAAAAAGAAAAAGAAAGATTGTACACAAAGAAAATAAAAAGTTGTTCAAGTTTCAGTTTAAGGGTGTGGTTGGAGGTGCTAAAAGAATCGTTGGAAAGGTTGAGTTCTTATAAATCTAAAGAAAAGAATTGCTTGCAATGTAGCTTGGAACTTGTGTTTACCTATTCTTTCATTTCAATAACCCTCTCCCTAAACCTCATTACATCCAATAAAAGTCCTCTTGATTTAAGTTTTGCAATTATGACTGTGGAGAAGTAATCTTTATGCAAGCTTATGGTAGAACTTTCACATTTGATTCTTTGAGCGAAACACATTTAAACTAAACACATGTGTGATTGAGTGCATATCCCGTGAGAAGGTCGCTAGTTTGCATATGATGATTTTAAAAATAAAAACTTGAAATTACATTAGCATGGCTATCTCACACACTACACTTCAAGGATGATTTAAAGATTACTGCTAATATTTGAATTAGGAAGATGAACTTGGATTAGCTTGTTTGGTATGGTTCTTAATGATTTGTTTTCTTGAATGAAATTCTATGAGGGTCACATAGAGGGAAGCTAATGTTTTTCTTGTTACTTCTTGTTCTTGTTTTCTTTGTTTTGCTCGAGGACTAGCAAAAGTTAAGTGTGGGGGTATTTGATCGGATCATATTTATATATATTTTTACTTCGAATTCACTCGTCTTTTCTTAGTTAGTTCCTTATATTTTTGAGCTATTTACGTTATTTTTGTGTTTATAGGATTTGTTATGTAAAGAAAATAAAAATAGAACAAGTGAAATTTTATGTAATAAATTCGTCAAAACTGTCTGTGTAGATCAGCTTTTAAATTAAATTAAAAAAAAATAATAATGATAAGTCATGATGATGTTTGAAACATCATCATGATTCATGTTGTGAAGGCAGGTGGAAGAAAAAAGGAATGCATGATGGAAGAATAAAATAAAAGAAAGAAAAGTATAAGGAAGGGAGAGAGCACTGAGACAGAAAGAAAAGAAAAAACCAGTAGACAAAGAAGAGTGGAAGGAATAAGAAAAGGAAAAGAAGAATAAAAAGAAAGAAGTGGAGTGTGCTGGCTGAAAAGAAAATAATAGAAAATGCTACAAATGGGACGGGATTGAGAGGCTGACACGGACAGCAGAATAGGAGAATAATAAAGGGAACGAGCAGAGGGGAGATTGATAGGGGGTGGGAGGAAATAAAAAGAGAACTGACAGGAAGCTGCCTTTGGCAGCGTGAGAGACAGCAGAGGGGGGAACTGGAAAATGGAGCAGAAAAAGAAATAAAAGGAGGGAGAGGCCGCAGGATTGCAGGTCAGAGGGAGGACAGAAGGCAGACAGCTGCCTTGCGGCAGCAGAAAACCGACAGAGAAGAAGAAACGGAAGCCGAGGGCAGCAGAGTGACAGTCAGACGTGTGCGTGAAAGACAGAGAGGAAGAAACCTCTGCACTCTCTTATTTCGGTTCTATTTTCCTAAACTCATGTTTAACTTTTGGTTTAATTTGAGAATAATGTGTAACTAATTTTATTTTGGCTAGAGGTTAATTCAAAGCCATGAATATATTTGTAATATGAATTGATTACCTTCAGTTGTGATTTCTGAGTTGTGATTTAATTTGCTTAACTGCTTGATTGATAACTTATTTTTGTATGTCGATTAAGAATGCATACTTAATTTACATGCATGAATTTGATGCTAGAATATAAGTGAATTTCACCTAATCGTTATGAACTTATATTCACAAGTAGTGAAGGTTGTTATCCACAATCGTGTTAAGTGAATTCTAGGCTGGATTAACATGCGTATTCCATAGTTATGAATGCCTAGTCAATGTTTATGATTTCCGTTGAACTTAATGATCTTTGTTGAATGTCTCTATCATGCGTATTCCATAGTTAGGGACTTTGATGAGGAATAATTTGGTTGTAATGCGTATTCCATTCAATCCAATGAATCTAGGGAAATCTAAAAAGTTAATTTAAGCGGACCTAATTAACTTGGAACATTGTCATTCACAATTTATTGAAAGAACAACTGAAAATCAATTTAGGTTGCATATGTGTCATGTGTGGAGAAGAACCCTCTAGCTAGTCCGTCACCTATCCTTTCACCTTAATTTCATGCTTTTGTCAATTCTGTAATTTATTTAAGTTTAATTTACTTCTCGTCAAAACCAAACCCCCCCATTATTAAATTATATTATTTAGTTAGTTTTCATTGTTGTTAGTCTTTTAATTCAATTTCCGTCCATTTCAGTTCCTAGTGTCTAATTTGATTGTTTTCATTATTTTGAGTCATTCTAAGTGTGTTTCGAGTTATTAGAGTTTTTAGCCTAGTTTTGTGTCCTTGAGTCTTGTTTAATATTTTTAAATTAATTTAGAATAGATTAGCAATCCCTCCTAATCCCCGGCCTAGAACGATACCCTACTTACATCTATACTACAATTGTCAGAAAGAGGGTTTAATTTGTGTGTCAAGTAATTCTCGCATCATAGAACTCCTCATATGGCTGCCAATATGCATCTTGTTGAGCCTCCTTGGCTTGATTTTGTGAGCCCTGCACCAAAGAATTTAATTCATTAAGAATTTGATTATAATCTATTGACGAACCTGAGTTTGATTGAGCATATTGCATAGATCTTGAATAGAACTCCTCATATGGCTGCCAATATCCTTCGTGTTGATCTTGTTGAGATTCCCACCACATAGAAGTTGAATGATCACTCCAATCTCTTTGTGGACATTGATTGGCTTGATATGCTTGCCTATAAGACCCACCAAATGTAGGGACACTTTGTAATGTGGTCCTTTCGGTATACTGCGACAATTGAGAAGTAAGATTTGCCAATTGAGCTTGAATGCTAGCAAATCCATGTCTTACTTCTCTAGTACCTAAAATCAAAGAAAGAGAACTAAATCAAATATCAAAAGTAACACAAAACAAGGAAAACAAAACTAAGTCAGAAACTAAAACAGAAACAAACTAAACAAAAAGAAAAGAACCAAGGGATTTAGCAAAGTTGATAATCCCCGGCAACGGCGCCAAAATTTGATGCGAAATATATAAGCACACAAATTAAACCCTCTTGTTGACAATTGTAGTATGAATAAGTAGGGATCGTTCTAGATCGGGGATTAGGAGGGATTGCTAAACACTTGAAAACTGACTTAGAAACGTAAAAACAAAGTTTAAAACACTAGATTAGACTCAAAGAATGCAAAACTAAAGTTTAAAACACTAAAACAAACCAAAAACTCAAAACAGCAACCAAAAGACTCAAAACTGCCTTAAAAACACTTTTTGGGCAGTTTTGAGCACAAAGCACCAAATTGGACGAATTTGGGTTTTAACTTGTACCAAAACACTTAAAAACATAAACCAAAACACTTTCTAACTAATCTAGGACTTCAAAATAAATGGGGATTTGATTTGGACGAAAATAAACTAACAAAACAGATTGCAAAGTAAAAGCAGATTTGAAAACGATTTTGGGGTTTTAAATGGATGATGGATTAGTTAGAGGCTCCTTCTCCACACATGACAAGTATGCAAACGACTCGATTTCCAATTATTCCTTCATTGAATTATGAATGACAATGCCCCAAATTAACCGTGATATCACTAGTTAATTCTCAAGTTTTCCTTGTGTAATTGGATTGGATGACATCATTCGACAACCCAAAGCATTCCTCAAAAGTTCCCTACATGACATCATAATAAAGATACAATCAAAGATCATTACGTTCAATGAAAACTATAAGCATTGACAATGCACTTGCAACTATGACATCATGTCACTCATGCTAAGAATTGGACTTAACACGATCGTGACTAGCGACCTTTACTACATATGAATATAAGTGTGTGACGATTATGTGAAACAACCTTATATTCTAGCATCATATTCATGCAAGCCAATTAAGTGTCGACCCCTAATTAACAAACACAAATAAGTTATTACTCGCACAGTTAAGCCAATTGCATTCACGATTCAAGAACTCATAACTGGAATTTATCAAATCAAATTGCACACATAGTCATGGCTTCGAAATCACCCCTAACCAATAAGGGTTTAGTTCCTCATAATCGCAACACAAAGATTATTAAACTTAAACATTGAAAACAAAAGAAAGATTACACCTAGAAACGCTCCAACAATCCAACGTCTTGAATGGCGAGCACGTCCAAGGGTCTCCTTCTTTCTTCTTTGCTGCGACACAAGGGTGTTTGGTGATGATTTGTGGTGAATTCTAAGTTTCAATTTCATTACTTTGCTTGCTATGGCTTTAAGAACGTTTGTTATCCCTATCCTTCATTTGTTAGCCAACACCCCAAGCCCCGTTACAACCCTTGATTTCAATCTTGAGTGTTATGTGTTTCAATTTGTGGAGTTTGAATTTGGTATGAGCATATGGTGTCACTGGTTCTCGCATCTAAGTAGTAGCATTCCATTCATGAGATCATATCTTAACATGCTTATTAACTCTAGAATTTCGTTCTTTGTGATACATATATGTGAGTGTTCGTTTCCATATCTACATCAATCTTCTCACATATAACTAGTATAGGGTGTGTAGTTAGAAAATCTGAGTGAAAATTGAGTGCATATCTTGTAAGGAATTGAGCAAATTCTCTAAGGCATGTTACTACATCAAAAACATTGTTTTAATTGATTAATTGTGAACTAGTAAGTGGTGACTATGATTAAGCATGTGCTTAAGTGTAAAGATGACTAAAATCTGTGGGGAATAACGATTTTTAACATGTCATGTGCATTGGAAATCCCTGAGGCAAATGTTGGAAGGTTTAGGTTGTGTTTTATTTGTTTTGTTTTGTTTTATTTCTTTGATTTCCTCGAGGACTAGCAAAAGTTAAGTGTGGGGGAATTTGATAGGAGCATATTTATGCGACTTACTTGGCTTGTACCCGTGCATTTATGTTGTATTTCCTTAGTTATTTTAGTGTTTAAAGTCACTTTTGTGTGTTTTCAGATTCCAAAGCCGAAGTGTGCAAAATGATGTAATTTGGAGTCTTTTGGAGCAAAAGGAATGGATGAATTGAAGACGTGAAGAAATTAGGATTCCTAATCAACGAAGGATTCCTAATTGAAGATGGATTCCTAATCACATGAGGATTCTTAGAAGAACAAGGATTCCTACTTGAAGTAGGAAAGTTAAGCCAAGGTTTCCTATTTTGGTTTGACCTTTCCTAATTCTAAAAGTACTCATGTTCCAGCCACTTTGAGGACACAAAACAAAGGCCCTAGAACTCTTAGGGACCTTTGCCGCACCTTTCCCAATCCTCCATCCCCTTGCCATGCAAGGGATCCACTTCCCCTTCAGTTTTAGGACATCAAACATTTCCCTAAACCTTTCCCACATCACAGCCGCATTCCCTTGACCTTTCCTCTTCCTTGCCGTGCAAGGGAGAGTGATTCTTTCCTATTTTCTGAATTAAAACACATTCCTTTTGTGTTTCATACCCTAGCCGCACCTTTTAGCTAATTTCCCTTAAGTTTCTGATTTTGTTTCCTAATTCTAGAAGCCTTAAACTTAATTTCTGTTTATCTAATGAACCTAGGGTTTTAATTTCTAAAACCCTTTAAATAAACTCCTCTTTTGCAGCCACAAAACATCCAGATACACTGCCCATTCACGCCAGAAACTGAACTCCACTTTCAGCCGCACCATTCTACCACCATTCACCCAAATTTCTACCACAAATCACCCCTAGCCGCATCACCCATCAACCCTAAACACTTCCATACGTCCCCCATCCATTCTACACCATTTAATAACCCAAAAACCTGCCCAAGGTCCTTGTGCCGCAGCAAAGGAGAGGAAGAAGAAGTACTTGAAGATTCTAGCTGTTCAACATCGAACCGTTAGAATATTTAGGTGTTCTCTTTCTTATATTTACAATGTATAAATCTGTTTTCCTTTGTTTTTTGAACATGAGGAACTAAGCCTTTTTGGCTAGGGGGTTGTTCGATACCATGATTATGCTTGCAAGATGAATTGATTACGTCTAATTGTTATTTCATGAATTGTGAATGCAATTTGCTTAACCGTTTGATTGATGACTTATTTTTGTGTGTTAATTAAGGTGGCCAACTTAGTTTTCATGCAGGAATTTGAAGCTAAAACATAAGGAAGTTTCACCTAATAGTTACAACCTTATGTTTGCAAGAAGTGGAGGTCGCTTATAAACGATCGTGTTAAGTGAATTCTTGGCAAACGTTTCATGCTTTTCATAGTAACAATTGCCTCGTCAATGCTTATAGTTTTCATGATGCTTAATGATCTTTGATTGTATCTTTATTGTGCTTTTCACGTAAGGAACTTTTAGAGAATGTTTTGAGTTGTTGCATGTGCATTCCCATCCAATTCAATAACGTAAGGAAGACTTGAAGGTTAAAAAAGTGATATCACAGTTAACCTAGGGCATTGAGATTCATAGTTTATTGAAAGAAGCAATTGCAAATCAATTTGAATGCAAGTGTATCATGTGTGGAGAAGAACCCTCTAGTTGATCTATCACCTATCAATTTACTTAACTTTGTCTAAAAATCTATTTACTTTGTTCTTGTTTTGTTTTATTTATTTTCGTCCAAAATCAACCCCATCTTATTTCTTTGAGTCATATTGATGCGTAAAATAACTAAACACACAAATTAACCCTCTTGTTGACAATTGTAGTATGGATAAGTAGGGATCGTTCTTAAACCGGGGATTAGAAGGGATTGCTAAAACACTCTAAACTGACTCAAATCTGTAAAACAAAGTTTAAAATACTAAACTAGACTCAAAGAATGCAAAACTAAAATCTAAAACACTAAAACAAACCAAAAGACTCAAAACAGCAAATAAACACTCAAAACTGCCTAAAACCCACTTTCTGGGCAGTTTTGGGACTCTAACACAACTTGGACGAATTTTGGTTTCCTAATGACCTAAAACACCTAAAAACATATTCTAAGACAAGTTCTAAGTAATATGACTTAAAGAAATAAGGTGGGATTGATGATAGGAGCATATTTATGCGACAATGATGAGGATTCGGTTTGTAATTGCATGGCTGTTAAAGAAAGTTATTAACATGATGAAAGTTTGAATTACACTTTGCTTATGCTTGGTTGTGGTTATAGCTTATGAATTCACATGCAATCACAAAGGATAAAAATTAGTTTTTGTAACATGCTTGAAGGAAGGAACTCAAACAAACGCTACAACCTTGTGAGACTTGAGCCTAAACGTTTATTTGGAGAGTTAAAATCTGTGCATTATTGTTTTCTAAGTCCATGATCTCATTATTCTTTGCTTGGTTACTACTTAGAAGGCGTTTCATCATTTAGTTCCAAATGCTAGAACTCATGCCCATTTCATTCAAAGCATGTTATTGATTTGCATAACACATATTCAAGATGAAGTTGTGTAGTTACCACCACCTTAGCCAAAATGCCGTGTACCCTACTTCATTTTTATGTTTAAGTTAACCCTATTGAGCCTTGTTAGCCTACATTCTTTGTTAAACCACATTAACCTCACCTAGCCTAGATTAGGACCATCCTTACCCTTGTTCTTGAAGCATAGTAAAGCATAATTCAAATTGAATTCCTTTTGATTTATATATGGCAGAAAACAAGTGTAGGGGAAAGGTTTCAATTTGGGTATTTTGGGTGCAATAGAACACGGCAAGAAAAGAAAAGAAGAAAAAAATGATATTCGTGGAAAAAGAAAAGAAAAAGAAAAATGTGTGAAAAGAATGAAAAAGAGTTGAAAAGATGTGAAAAAAAGAGTCCCAAAGTATTGTTTGTTGAAGAAAGGGTCCAAAACTTTGAATTCGGCCCTAAATAATGCTTGAATCCTCCCTTCGTGTTTAAAAGTTGATTTCTGCAATCTAAGTGAATTCTAAGTTTCAATTTCATTACTTTGCTTGCTATTGCTTTAAGAACGTTTGTTTTCCCTTACCTTTCTTTGTTAGCCAATACCCCAAGCCCCGTTACAACCTTGAACTTCAATCTTGAGTGTTATGTGTTTCAATTTGTGGAGTTTGAATTTGGTATGAGCATATGGTGTCACTGGTTCTCGCGTCTAAGTAGTAGCATTCCATTCATGAGATCATATCTTGACATGTTTATTAACTCCAGAAATTGCGTTCTTTGTTATACATATATGTGAGCGTTCGTTTCCATATCTACATCAATCTTCTCACATATAACTAGTATAGGGTGTGTAGTTAGAAAATCTGAGTGAAAATTGAGTGCATATCTTGTAAGGAATTGAGTGATTTCTCTAAGGCATGTTACTACATCAAAAACATTGTTTTAATTGATTAATTGTGAACTAGTAAGTGGTAACTATGACTAAGTATGTACTTAAGTGTAAAGATGACCAAAATCTGTGGGGAATAACGATTTTTAACATGTCATGTGCATTGGAAATCCCTGAGGCAAATGTTGGAAGGTTTAGGTTGTGTTTTATTTGTTTTGTTTTGTTTTATTTCTTTGTTTTGCTCGAGGACTAGCAAAAGCTAATTGATTTTGGACGAAAATAATTAAATGGGCAGATTGAAAAAGAAAACAGATTGTAAGACAAAATTGTGATGAATCAATGGATGATGGAATGGCTAAGCGGTTCTTCTCCACACTTGAAATATATGCAACGTAAATCAATTTCCAGTTATCAATTTAATAAGTTGTGAACCTCGACACTCCAAGTTAATTAGGTCCGCTTAAATTAACCTTTAGATTTCCCTAGAATCATTGAATTGGATGAATATGCATCGCAAACAAATTATTCCTAACAAGTTCTCTATATGAACAGCATGATAAAGACACAAGTTAGAATCATTACGTTCTTTGGAAATCATAAGCATCGACAAGGCATTTGTAACTATGAAAAGCATGATACTCTTGCCAGGAATCTACTTAACATGATCGTGACTAGCGACCTTCACTACTTGCAAATATAAATTCATAACGATTAGGTGAAACAAACTTATATCCTAGCACCAAATTCAAGCATGCAAATTAAGCGTGCACTCTCAATCAACATACAAGAATAAGTTCTAAATCAAACGGTTAAGCAAATTGTATTCACGACTTATGCAACGATAACTGAAAGTAATCAACTTATTTCACATATATAATCATGGTTTTGAATACACCCTTAGCCAAAACGAATTTAGCCAATCATACTTAAAGCAAAACAAAGATTACATGAATTAGACATTGAAATATAAGATAGAATACACCTAAAATTGTTCAACAACTCAGAATGAAGAGCCAAACAATTGAGTGAATCTGTCCCCTTTCCTTGCTTGCGGCAAATTGGATGTTGGTGGTTTCTTGGGTTATTGAATGATGTAGAATGGATGGAGGACGTATGGAAGTGTTTAGGGTTGATGGATGGTGCGGCTAGGGTGTTTTTGGGTCAGAAAATATGGTGAATGGTGAAGGAATGGGGCTGTTGAAGTTGGAGTTCAGTTTCTGGCGTGAATGGTGAGTTTCTGGATGAATGGTGATGTTTGTGGCTGCACAAGGATGTTTATTTAAAGGGATTTAGGAAATTAAAAACCCTAGACTATTTTGGTAAACAGAAATTAAGTCAAAAGCTTCTAGAAATAGGAAATTAAATCAGAAACTTAAGGGAAATTAGCCAAAAGGTGCGGCACTAACCTAAAACAGATTAGGAAGGTGTTTACAAGCAAGGAAACAAGAAATAACTCCCTCCCTTGCACGGCAAGAATGAGGACTATGCAAGGAATGTGTAATTTGTGTCCTAGAATGCTTAAAAGGCCTTCAAAGTTGCTGGAACATAGGGATAATTAGGATTAGGAAAGGTCAAACCAAAATAAGAAACCTTGGCTTAACTTTCCTACTTCAATTAGGAATCCTTGTTGGAGTAGGAATCCTTGTTCTTCTAGGAATCCTCATGTGATTAGGAATCCATCTTCAATTAGGAATCCTTCGTTGATTAGGAATCCTAATTTCTTCAAGTCTTCAATTCATCCATTCCTTTTGCTCCAAGCATGTGACAATCATTCCAAGCTCCATTTTGCTCCAAAAGGCTCCAAAATGCATACTTTGCCTTTAGAATCTGAAAACACACAAAAGTAACTTTAAACACTAAAATAGCTAACGAAACATAACATAAATACACGAGAACAAGCCAATTAAGTCGCATAAATATGCTCCTATCACATATTAACTAGAACTTGTCTTAGAATATGTTTTTAGGTGTTTTAGGTCATTAGAAAACCAAAATTCGTCCAAGTTGTGTTAGAGTCCCAAAACTGCCCAGAAAGTGGTTTTTAGGCAGTTTTGAGTATTTGGTTGCTGTTTTGAGTCTTTTGGTTTATTTTAGTGTTTTAGAGTTTAGTTTTGCATTCTTTGAGTCTAGTTTAGTATTTTAAACTTTGTTTTACAGATTTGAGTCAGTTTAGAGTGTTTTAGCAATCCCTCCTAATCCTCGGTTTAAGAACGATCCCTACTTATCCATACTACAATTGTCAACAAGAGGGTTAATTTGTGTATTTAGTTATTTTACGCATCAAATTTTGGCGCCGTTGCCGGGGATTAGCAACTTTGCTAATCCTTCATTCTTTTTGTTTATTATTTATTTTCGTTTGTTTTCTATTGCAGATTGCTAACTTGTTTTGTTTCTTTGTTTTTAGGTACTAGTGCATGACTCGAAGTTCCAAACCTGTTCGTGAGCATATTTTGGACTTTGACGACGATTTTGAGAGAACTTTGAGAAGAAGGAGGAACCAACAAGAGTCTAACCCACCTAGCTGATGTGAAAATTATGTTGACACACAAATTAAACCCTATTGATGACAATTGTAGTAATGATGCAAGTAGGGATCGTTCTAGACCGGGGATTAACTAGGGATGCTAACCAACACAAATAATACTCAAAAACACTAAACTAGACTCTATAGACTCAAAACTAACTCAAAACACTCAAAACAGCAAATAACAATAAAAAAGACTCAATTCTAGACCTAACAAGTGATTTGGACGAAAATAGAACTTCAAAGACTCAAAAGACTTAAAAGAAACAAGTTTTGACTCTAAAAACAAGACTTAAAAGTAAGGGGGTTGATTTGGACGAATTTAACTTTTAAAACAAAAACTTTGAAAACAAACTTGACAAAAACGATTTTGATGTTAAGATGGTGAAAGGCTAGTTAAAGGGTTCCTTCTCCACACATGAAACATATGCATACGACTCGATTTCCAGTTACTCTTTCAACAAACCATGAATGACAATGCCCCAAATTAACTAGATTGCACCAATTAATTCTCAGATTTCCCTAGATTCATTGAATTGAATGGAATACGCATTACAACCAAATTATTCTTATCAAGGACCCTAACTATGGAATATGCATGATATCAAAGATCATTAAGTTCAATGGAAATCATAAGCATTGACGAGGCATTCATAACTATGGGATAAGCATGTTACTCTTGCCAAGGATTTACTTAACACAATTGTGACTAGCGACTTTTACTACTTATGAATATAAGTTAATAACGATTAGGTGAAATTCCCTTATACTCTAGCATCAAATTCATGCATGCGAAGTAAGTATGCATCCTTAATTAACACACAAGAACAAGTTATCAATCAAATAGATAAGTAAACCACATTCACGATTCATGAAATCATAACTGGAGGTAATCAAGTCATATAAAACATATGATCATGGCTTTGAATTCCCCTCTAACTATAAAGAAATTAGTTCCTCATGTTCGCAAATAAACAAAGATAAATAAATTTAAACATTAACATAGAGATAGAAAACACCTAGAATTGCTCCAACAATCCAAGCTCCTTGAATGGCATGCACGGCTCCAGATTCCTTCCTTCTTCTCCTTGCAAACTCACGGCACAATGAGGGGTTTTGGGTGAATGATGTAGTGAAAATATGGTAGAGGGTGGTGAGTGAAAGGGTGCGGCATAGGCTTGTATTTATAGGCTGAAAATCCCATCTCCTAGGTAGCCAAGGACAAGGTTTTAAAGCCCTAAACTGCATAGGATAATAACATACAATCCTATAAGGAAAACAAGTCAAAAACCCAAAAGGAATGGGAGATAGTGTGCGGCACAAAGAGTGTGAAAGGATAAGGCTTCTAGAAACCAAAATCCCAAGGGAAATAGGTATATGGTGTGGCACATATCTAAGGTTCTACAAAGACAATGCAAGGCAGATTTCTAGGCTTCTAAAAAGGTTCCTAGGCGCCATCTTTGTAGGATAATATTAGGTCTTCTAGAAATCCCATTTTAAGCATCCTAATCTAGTTAGAAACCCTCCCAAGTGGCTGGAATGTGGATAGTTTAGGATTAGGATAAGATAGGATAGGATAAGGTTTGTTTGGATAAGATAAGCTAAGATAAGGTTATGGATGAGGTTTTGGATAAGATCCTTCTCTTGAGCTGATTCTTTGGCTTTAATTCTTCTTCTTCACATAGGAAACCTTGCTTGAGTAGGAAACTTCATGTGTCTAGGAATCCATCTTCAATTAGGACTCCTACATTGATTAGGAATCCTACTTCATTTAGGAATCCTTCACTTAAGCCCTTTCCTACTTCAACTAGGAAACTTTGTATCTTCAATTCCTCAACTTCAAAACACATTCCTAGCTTCATCAATCCTTCAAATTCGTCCATCCCTTGTGCTTCATGTGCATGAACTCCATTCTAGCCCAATTCTAGCATATTTATGCGCCTTAGTTAGTTAGTTCTTATGCATTTATGTTGTGTTTTCTTAGTTAAGTTAGTCTTTTAAGCTATTTTCATGTGTTTTCAGGTTTTAGAGACAAAGTGAGCAAAAGGATGCAATTTGGAGCATTTTGGAGCAAAATTGGGCTAGAATGGAGTTCATGCACATGAGGCACAAGGGATGGACGAATTTGAGGAATTGGTGAAGCTAGGAAGGCGTTTCAAAGTTGAAGAATTGAAGATACAAAGTTTCTTAGTTGAAGAAGGAAATGGCTTGAATGAAGGATTCCTAAATGAATTGGGATTCCTAATCAATATAGGAGTCCTAATTGAAGATGGATTCCTAGATGTATGAAGTTTCCTACTCAAGCAAGGTTTCCTACATGAAGAAGAAGAATTAAAGCTAAAGAATCAGCTCAAGATAAGGTATCTTATCCAAAACCTCATCCATAACCTTATCTTAGCTTATCTTATTCAAATAAACCTCATCCTATCCTATCTTATCCTTATCCTAAACTATCCACATTTCAGCCAATTAGGGGGGTTTCTAACTAGATTAGGATGCTTAAAATGGGATTTCTAGAAGACCTAACCTTATCCTACACAAAAGGGCGCCTAGAACCTTTCTAGAAACCCCTAAAAATCTGCCTTGTATTATCCTTCTAGAACCCTAACTTTGTGCCGAATTTTCTACCTTATTTCCTTTAGGATTTTGGTTTCTAGAAGCCTTATCATTTCACACTCTTTGTGCTGCATCTTATCTCCCAATCCCATTGGATGTTATTATCCTATGCAATTTAGCCTTTAAAACCTTGTCCTTTGCTACCTAGGAATGTGAATTTTCAGCCTATATATACAACCCATTGCCGCACCTATTCATTCACCACCCTCTACCAGATTTTCACTACACCATTCACCATTCATACCTCTTGTGCCGTGAGTTTGCAAGGAGAAGAAGGAAGACAACTTGGAGCCGTGCATGCCATTCAAGGAGCTTGGATTGTGGAGCGTTTCTAGGTGTTTTCTATCTTTATGTCAATGTTTAAATTTATTTGTCTTTGTGTATTTGCGAACATGAGGAACTAATTTCTTTATAGTTAGAGGGGAATTCAAAGCCATGATCATATGTTTTATATGACTTGATTTCTTCCAATTATGATTTCATGAATCGCGAATGTGGTTTACTTATCTATTTGATTGATAACATGTTTATGTATGTTGATTGAGGGTCGACACTTAGTTTGCATGCATGAATTTGATGCTAGAGTATAAGGGAATTTCACCTAATCGTTATTAACTTATATTCATAAGTAGTAAAAGTCGCTAGTCACGATTGTGTTAAGTAAATCCTAGGCAAGAGTAACATGCGTATCCCATAGTTATGAATGCCTCGTCAATGCTTATGATCTCCATTGAACTTAATGATCTTTGATATGTGTCTCTATCATGCGTATTCCATAGTTAGGGTCCTTGATAAGAATAATTTGGTTGTAATGCGTATCCCATTCAATTCAATGAATCTAGGGAAATCTGAGAATTAATTGGTCAATCTAGTTAATTTGGGGCATTGTCATTCAAGGTTTGTTGAAAGAGTAATTGGAAATCGAGTCGTATGCATATGTTTCATGTGTGGAGAAGGAACCTTCTAACTAGCTTTTCACCATCTTAGTTTTCATCAAAACGTTTTTGTCAAAGTTTATTTTCAAAGTTTCTGTTTTCAAAGTTAAATTCGTCCAAAATCAATCCCCCTTTACTTAGTTGAGTCATAGTAGTTAGAAATCACTTTAGTTTGTGTTTTTAAGTGTCTTAGGTCAAGATAAAACCAATTTTCGTCCAAGATTGAGTCTAGTGTTCAAAACTGCCCAGATTGTGGTTTTAAGGCAGTTTAGAGTGTTTTTGGGCTGTTTTGAGTCTTTTGGTTTGTTTTGGTGTTTTAAAGTTTAGTTTTGCATTCTTTGAGTTTAGTTTAGTGTTTTAAACTTGTTTTTACGTATTTGAGTCTGTTTTCAAGTGATTTTGCAATCCCTCCTAATCCCCGGTTTAGAACGATCCCTACTTACATACTTTGCTACAATTGATAAAAAGAGGGTTAATTTGAGTGTCAACATAATTTTCACATCATCCTATCACTAGCCCGGAACCTGACCTAGAAGAACAAGTTCTAGAAGAAGAGGAGGATCCCACGGCACAAGTGGGTGGAGAAGTTCAAGGCATGGCTATGGACAACCGTACACTCAAGGAGCTTTCCGTCTCGGGTTTGGATAATGCCGCACCATTGTGTATCCAATATCCCATGGCTGCCCAAGGTAAAACTGAAGAGTTCGAGTTAAAGTCAAGTTTGCTCCACCACATTCCAAAGTTCCATGGGCTGTCCATGGAGGATCCGAACAAACATTTGAAAGAATTTGAAGTGGTGTGCTCAAGTATGACTCCGGTTAACGTTGACGGAAGTATTTTAAAGATGAACGCTTTTCCATTCTCTTTAATGAACAAGGCCAAGGATTGGTTATACGAGTTGGCTCCCGGAACAGTTTCGTCTTGGGATGAAGAGGGCATTTTTGGAGAAGTTCTTCACAACTTCTCAAATCATCCTTCTTCGTAAAAAGATAAGCGGTATTCAGCAAGAGGAAGGTGAGTCTTTTCCTACTCATTATGAACGGTTTAAATCACTTGTTGCTTCTTGTCCACAGCATCAGATGAAGGAGGAACAACTTCTACAATACTTTTACGAGGGGCTCCTACCACTTGAACGTCAAATGCTCGATGCTTCGGCGGGTGGAGCATTGGTGGAGAAAACGCCCTGGTGCGAAATAGATAAGCACACAAATTAAACCCTCTTTTTGTCAAATTGTAGTAAAGATGTAAGTAGGGATCGTTCTAGACCGGGGATTAGGAGGGATTGCTAAACACTTGAAAACTGACTTAAAAACATAAAAACAAAGTTTAAAACACTAAACTAGACTCAAAGAATGCAAAACTAAAGTTTAAAACACTTGAACAAACATAAAACTCAAAACAGCAACCTAATGACTCAAAAATTGCCTAAAACCACTTTCTGGGCAGTTTTGAGAACCTAACAAGAACTTGGACGAATTTGGGTGAAAACTTGAATCAAAACACTTAGAAACACAAATCAAAACATATTCTAACTAATCTAAGACTTCAAAATAAAGGGGGACTTGTTTTGGACGAAAATTGAAAACAAAACAGATTGTAAAACGTTTTTGGATGAAAAGGATGGATAAAAGGCTAGTTAGGAGGTTCTTCTCCACACATGTCACACTTGCAAACAAAACGATTTTCAGTTGTTCTTCCAATAAATTATGAATACTCAACGCCCCAAATTAACCGTGAATTGCACTAATTAACCCTCAGTTTTTCCACGAGTTATTGAGTTGGATGATTGCATACGACAACCCAAAACATTCCCTACAAGTTCCCTACATGAATTGCATAATAGAGATACAAGCAAGAATCATTAAGTTCTATGAAAAACATAAGCATTGACGAAGCATTCGTTACTATGAATTGCATGAAACTTATGCCAAGAATTCATTCAACGCGATCGTTTTCAAGCGACCTTCACTACTTGTGATTATAAGATTGTAACTATTAGGTGAAACTCCCTCATAATCTAGCATCATATTCATGCATGAAAACTAAGCGTGCACTCTCAATCAACATACACAAATAAGTTATCAATCAAGTAGATGAACGAATTGAATCCACAACTTATGAAATAACAACTGAATGTAATCAAATCATATTGCAAGCATGTACATGGTTTCGAATTCCCCCCTAACCAAGGGGGTTTAGTTCCTCATACTCACAACACAAAGAATATCAAAATTAAACATGGAAATCAAAGGAAAGACAACACCTAAAACGTTCCAGCAATCCTCAATTGAATGGCATGAACGGCCCAAGCTTTCTCTCCTCCTCTTGGCTGCGGCACAAGGACTAGAGACAGGTTCTAGTGGTTATTTGGATGGATGAGGAGGTAAGGAATGATATGGTAGTGTTTTGGGGACATGGGGGTTGCGGCAAAGTGTGGAAATATGGCAGATTGGTGAAGGAAGGCTGCGGCAAAGGGGGATCTATGTGTTTTGACGAATTTCTGACTTATGGAGGAGGTGGTATATGCGGCAAGGCTAAGAACATATATATATAGGCACCACAAACCCTAGGGAAATCAGGTTTAAGCAATGGGCTAGGGATTTGGTGCGGCAAAGGGTTGAAAGTCCACCAGAAAATAAGGTTTCTAGAAAGCCTTGCAAGGCAAGGCACAAGGGAGGTTCTAGAAGGCCTAGGGGTCCAAATCTGAAAGGGATTGGGCTTATGGTGCAAAATTTGATATGATATTAACTAGCACTCAAATTAACCCTCTTTTTATCAATTGTAGTAAGTATGTAAGTAGGGATCGTTCTAGGCCGGGGATTAGGAGGGATTGCTAAATCACTTGAAAACTGACTCAAAAACGTAAAAACAAAGTTTAAAACACTAAACTAGACTCAAAGAATGTAAAACTATAACTTAAAACACCAAAACAAACCAAAAGACTCAAAATAACACAAAAACACTCAAAACTGCCTTAAAACCACTTTCTGGGCAGTTTTGAACTCTAAACAAGATTTTGACGAAAATAGGTTTTAACTTGACTCAAAACACTTAAAAACACAAACTAACACACTCTCTAACTAATTTGACACTTGAAAACAAAGGGGGATTTGGTTTTTACGAAATTGAAAACAAAACATAAACTTGTAAATCAAAACAGATTTTAAAACGAATTTGATTGAATTGAATGGATAGAAAGCTAGCTAAGGGGTTCATCTCCACACATGTTAGACTTGTATTCAAAACGATTTCCAATTGCTTTTCAATAACCCATGAATTCTCAATGCCCCAAGTTAATTAGGTCCGCTTAAATTAACCT
Source organism: Malus domestica (assembly GCF_042453785.1). Classification (NCBI taxonomy): domain Eukaryota; kingdom Viridiplantae; phylum Streptophyta; class Magnoliopsida; order Rosales; family Rosaceae; genus Malus; species Malus domestica. Next base: position 14,807,482 of record NC_091670.1, read on the forward strand.
TCAGATTTTTCCTAATGTTATTGAATTGGATGATTGCATACGACAACCCAAAGCATTCCCCACAAGTCCCCTACATGATTGCATAATAGAGATACAAGCAAGAATCATTAAGTTCTATGAAAACCATAAGCATTGACGAAGCACTTGTTACTATGATTGCATGAAACTTATGCCAAGAATTTACTTAACGCGATTGAGATCATCAACCTTTACTACTTATGAATATAAGTCCATAATGATTAGGTGAAATTTCCTTATATCCTAGCATCAAATTCATGCATGCAAATTAAGTGTCGACCCTCAACCAACATACACAAATCAGTTTTAATTCTTGTAGATAAGTAAATTGAATTCCCAACTTATGAAACGCAATTAGAAGTAATCAAATCATATAGCAAGCATAAACATGGTTTCGAATCCCCCCCTAGCCAAGGGGGGGTTTAGTTCCTCATACTCGCAAAGCCAAGATACATAAATTTAGAAATTAAAATCCAAAGAAAGAAAACACCTAGAACGCTCCAACTTGGCAGCAAGCGCATCCAACGAATTCTCCTTCCTCCTTGCTGCGGCAGAGACTTTAGAACAGGTTTTTGGGGTTATTTGTGGTGTAGAATGGATGGGGAATGGTATGGAGAGGTTTAGGGTTGATGGGGGTACGGCTAGGGATGATTTTGGGCAGAATTTTGGGACTTTGGTGATGGAAAGGTGCGGCAGAAATCAAGGTTTAATTTCTGGCGTGAATGGTTATGTATGAGAGGTGATGATCTGATCTAGGGGTTATAATGAGTATATATAGGCATCCAAAACCCTAGGGTAATCAGATTAGGGTTTCTAGAAGCCCAAATCCACCAGAAATTAGGTTAAAACAATCAGATTTTTAGTGGGAATAAGGCCTAAGGTGCGGCTAGGGTTAGGGTCCACAAGGAATTAGGGTTTAGGTCATCTAAAAGCCCAAAACCAAGAATAGAAACTCTCGAAAATGGAAACCTCCAAGAATAGAAACTTCCAACTTTAGAAACTTTGGTTTCCAAATCTGAATTCTTTGTTCTTCACTTTCATTTCTTCATTTCTTAAGCTCATTTGACCTTCAAACTCGTCCATTCCTTGTGCTCCATTAGCATACACTCCATTCTAGCTCAATTTTGCTCTAAAATGCTCCATTTTGCACTTCTTTGCATACTTCGTCTCTAAACCTGAAATTGCACGAAAATGACTTTAAACACTAAAATAACTAAAGAAAAACAACATAAATGCTTAAGAACAAGCCAACTAAGTCGCATAAATATGCTCCTATCAGCAAAGGGTTGAAAGTCCACCAGAAAATAAGGTTTCTAGAAAGCCTTGCAAGGCAAGGCACAAGGGAGGTTCTAGAAGGCCTAGGGGTCCAAATCTGAAAGGGATTGGGCTTATGGTGCGGCAAGGAGTGAGAATCCAAGAGGAATTGGGCTAGGAAGGTGCGGCATTGTCCAAGAAGGTAAGGATGGGTCATCTAGAAGCCCAAAGCCAAGAATAGAAACTCTCACAAATGGAAACCTCCAAGAATAGAAACTTCCAACTTTAGAAACTTTGGTTTCTAATTCTGAATTCTTTGTTCTTCACTTTCATTTCTTCATTTCTTAAGCTCCTTTGACCTTCAACTCGTCCATTCCTTGTGCTCCATAAGTAAAACCGCCATTTTTTTTGCTCAATTATGCTCCATTTTGCACTTCCTTGCATACTTTGTCTCTAAAACCTGAAAACACATAAAACTAGCTTAAAAGACTACGTTAACTAAGAAACCACCATGGAAATGCATAAGAACTAGCTAACTAAGGCGCATAAATATGCTCCTATCACGCCCATGGTGATAGGAGCATATTTATGCGCCTTAGTTAGCTAGTTCTTATGCATCTTTGTTATGTTTTCTTCGTTAAAGTAGTCTTTTAAGCTACTTTCATGTGTTTTCAGGTTTAAAGGACATATTACATGAAATGATGCAATTTGGAGCTTTTGGAGCAAAATGTGAGATTGGATTAAAAAGGACTTGCTTGGAACACAAGGTTGGGATGGAATTGAAGAGTTGAAGATTTGAGGTTTCCTACTTGAAGTAGGAAAGCTAAGCCTAAAAGTTTCCATTTTGGGTCGATCTTTCCTAAATCGGAATTGGCAACCAAAGTTTCTAAAAGTTGGAAGTTTCTATTCTTGGAGGTTTCCATTTTCGAGAGTTTCTATTCTTGGCGTTGGGCTTTTAGATGACCTAAACCCAAATTTCCTTGTGGACCTTCAACCCATGCCGAACCCTAGGGCCTAATCATCTAAAATCTGCCATGCTAAACCCTAGTCCACTTAAGTGCCGCACCTAACCCTAGCCCATTATTAAAAATCTGATTTCATTAGGGTTTCTAAGTGCCTATATATACCACCCTTACACCCTAGCCGCACACTCTCTCCCTCTCCATATTCAGAAATTCGTCAAAACCCTATTCCCCACTCTGCTGCAGCCTTCATCCATTCCAGCCACCATTCTCCACCTCTATACACCATCCTACACCTCCATACACCACCCACACACCTTGCCGCACCCCCATACCATCCTAATTCCCTTCCTACATCAAAAATCACATCCAAAAACCCCCAAAACCATCTCTGCCGCAGCAAGGAGAAGAAGAAAGAGGAGCTTTCTGTGCAGATTTCAAAGTGGACTTCTTTGGCATTTTAGGTGTAATCTTTCTTATGTCTTCGATGTTTCAATTCAATAAACTTTGTGTTGTGAGTATGAGGAACTAAACCCCCTTAGTTGGGGGGTGATTCGAAACCATGTACATGCTTGCAATTTGATTCGATTACATTCAGTTGTTATTTCATGAGTTATGGATTCAATTCGTTCATCTATTTGATTGATAACTTATTTGTGTATGTTGATTGAGAGTGCACGCTTAGTTTTCATGCATGAATATGATGCTAGATTATGAGGGAGTTTCACCTAATAGTTACAATCTTATAATCACAAGTAGAGAAGATCGCTTGAAAACGATCGCGTTGAATGAATTCTTAGCATAAGTTTCATGCAATTCATAGTAACAAATGCTTCGTCAATGCTTATGTTTTTCATAGAACGTAATGATTCTTGCTTGTATCTCTATTATGCAATTCATGTAGGGAACTTGTAGGGAATGTTTTGGGTTGTCGTATGCAATCATCCAACTTAATAACTTGTGGAAAAACTGAGGGTTAATTAGTGCAATTCACGGTTAACTTGGGGCGTTGAGTATTCATAATTTATTGGAAGAACAACTGAAAATCGTTTTGTTTGCAAGTGTGACATGTGTGGAGAAGAACCTCCTAACTAGCCTTTTATCCATCTATTTCACCAAAATCGTTTTTACAATCTGTGTTAATTAAAGTTTTTGTTTTGTTTTCAATTTTCGTCCAAAACAATTCCCCCTTTATTTTGAAGTCTTAGATTAGTTAGAAAGTGTTTTGATTTGTGTTTCTAGGTGTTTTGATTCAAGTTTTCAACCAATTTCGTCCAGATTAGTGTAAGTGCTCAAAACTGCCCAGAAAGTGGTTTTTAGGCAGTTTTGAGCCTTCTAGTTGCTGTTTTGGTTTTTAGGTTTGTTTAAGTGTTTTAACTTTTACTTTTGCATTCTTTGAGTCTAAGTTAGTGTTTTTAAACTTTGTTTTTGAGTTTTAAGTCAGTTTCCAAGTGTTTAGCAATCCCTCCTAATCCCCGGTTTAGAACGATCCCTACTTACATCTTTGCTACAATTTGACAAAAAGAGGGTTTAATTTGTGTGCTTATCTATTTCGCACCAAATTTTTGGTGCCGTTGCCGGGGATTAGCAATTTTGCTAATCCCTTGGATTGTTTTTGTTTCTTTTATTTCACTTTGTTTCTGATTTTGTTTAAGTTCTGACCTAATTTTGTTTCTTGTTCTTAGGTACTAATGTATGACTAGAAGCTCTCAAACGATTCGTGCAAACATCTTGGATTTTGACGACGATTTTGAGAGGAAGTTGAGAAGAGCTAGAAACCAGCAAGAGCATCATCCACCCAGTTCCGAATCTGACCTTGAAGAAAACGTACAAGAAGAGGAGGAGGATGCCACGGCAGGGATATTTGAAGAAGTCCAAGGCATGGCCATGGACAATCGTACACTCAAGGAGCTTTCCGCCTCAGGTTTGGACAATGCCGCACCCTTGTGCATTCAATACCCTAGGGCTGCCCAAGGTAAGACGGATGAGTTTGAATTAAAGTCAAGTTTGCTTCATCATATTCCTAAATACCATGGCTTGTCCATGGAAGATCCTAACAAACATTTGAAAGAATTTGAAGTAGTTTGCTCTAGTATGACTCCCGTCAATGTTGACGGAAATATATTGAAGATGAAGGCTTTTCCATTCTCTTTGATGGATAAAGCCAAGGATTGGTTATATGAGTTAGCTCCCGGCACTGTCACATCATGGGAGAGTATGAAGAGAGCGTTCTTGGAGAAGTTCTTTCCAACTTCTCGCATCATCCTCCTCCGCAAAAAGATAAGCGGAATTCAGCAAGAAGAAGGTGAGTCTTTTCCTACATATTATGAACGATTTAAATCACTTGTTGCTTCTTGTCCACAGCATCAGATGAAGGAGGAGTTGCTTTTGCAATACTTCTACGAGGGTCTCCTACCTCTAGAACGACAAATGCTTTATGCTTCGGCGGGGGGAGCATTGGTGGACAAGACACCCATGGCTGCCAAGGTCTTGATTGCTAATAGAGCGTTGAACGCTCAACAGTACGAAGGTGTAGGCCAAAGAGGACCCCCACGGCACCAAGTACATGAGGTAAGTTCGACTTCCGATCTTCATTCACAATTGGCTAATCTTACTTCACTTGTGTCTCAGATGGCCGAGGGCATGAAGATGCAAGGAACAACTGTATGTGGCGTATGTTCCATCCAAGGACATGTCTCTGAAAAATGTCCACAGTTGATTGAAAATGGTGGATGGGAAAGCGCCCATGCAATTGGGTTTCAAGGGCAAAACCAACCAAGGAACGATCCATATTCAAACACATATAATCCCGGTTGGAGAGATCACCCAAATTTCAAGTGGAGGGAGCCCCAACAACCTCAAAACCAAGGAGGCTTTAGGCAACAACCCCCGGGGTTCTTTCCCAAAACTTACGGCCCACCCCAAAATCAAGCCCAATCCGGCCCAAGTGCCTCAGGTACGTCTCTTGACAATGATGCACTTCTTAAGATACTAACTAAGTTGTCTAATGGGCAGGAAGATCAAGCTAAAGCTATGCAAAACCAAGACAGAAGGGTGGATCAACTTGAGAAACAAATTGGGCAGATTGCCGAGTTTGTAGGTAAGTTTCGAGATCCTGGACAACTCCCTAGTTCCACCATTCCAAATCCGAAGGGAGGTTTCGAAAGTGCCAAAGCTATCACCCTAAGGAGTGGAAAAGAAGTTGGGGCAGGTCCTACACCACCAAAATCAGGTCCCAAAGAAGATGAAACTTTGAAATCTGGAGAGGAGAACCCAAAGCAACCCACGGCAAAGGTGGAGCAACCTTTGCCGCAAGCAACCATTGATCCTAAGTCCTCCAATCCGTCCACCCTAGGTAAGAAAGGTCCAAGTTCAGTTAATTCTAACATTATTCCACCCAATGTGCCCTTTCCTAGCAGATTTTTGCAATCCAAGAATGAAGAGGAGGAAAAAGATGTTCTAGAGACATTTAGGAAAGTTCAAGTTAACATACCTCTTTTGGATGCAATCAAGCAAATCCCGAAGTATGCCAAGTTCTTGAAGAAGCTTTGTACAACGAGGAAGCGGATTAGGGAGAAGGAGGTGGTACATGTAAGCGAGAATGTCTCTGCAATGTTGCAAAGGAAGCTACCACCTAAATGCAAAGATCCAGGTAGTTTCACAATCCCTTGTGTAATTGGTAATACAAGATTTGAACATGCTATGCTAGATCTAGGTGCATCAATTAATGTCATGCCATATTCTGTTTATGCATCTATGAATCTAGGAAAACTTAAAAATGATGGCGTTATAATTCAATTAGCCGATCGATCTAATGCATATCCCAAGGGAGTGTTGGAAGATGTTTTGGTGCAGGTAGACCATTTGATTTTTCCTGCAGATTTCTATGTGCTTGATATGAAGGACTCAACCCACTCTCCACCATCACCACTCTTGCTTGGACGACCATTCATGAAAACGGCTCAAACCAAGATTGATGTGGCCAAGGGAGCCGTAACTATGGCCTTTGGTGGTGATATGATTAACTTTAAGATTCCTGAATCAATTGAGAATACTAATGATGTTCGTTCTTGTTGTGCCATTAATGTAATTGAAAATATAGGGCAGGAATGTTCAACACTAGTCAAGAAGAATGCACCTCGAACTACCATCGAGGAGGGAATTGGAGTGAGCAACAAAGAATGCACGGCCTCAACCTTGAAATCACCAAATTTGGCCGAGTGCAACCTTTGTGCATCTGTCCATTGTACTCCCACTCCTATGCCGCACCTAGGTAAGCCACCTGATCCAATTTCAATTCCCATTTCAATTAATCGGTTGTTACCTTGTACGGTGCAGGTACCTAATCAAAGTCAATATGGTGGGAGAGTTCGTGTTGATTTAGAGAAGCACAACACGACACTACGAAAGGATCATTATCCCATTCCATTCAAGGACCCAATGCATGAAGTGGTTCGAAGGACAAGGTGTAGAGGAAACACCCCTCCATGCCGTGGGGTTCAATAACTTTCAAAGGAGCATTGTCCGGCTGCAAGACGTAAAAGAAAGCGCTACTTGGGAGGCAACCCATGCAATTCAACAGAGGAAGACCAAGGAATCACCCCAATTCCAGATTTGCGTTCCTAAACTCTTCCCTTTGTTATTTATTTTGAATCTGCCTATTTAGTTGTTTTAGTTGCTGTTTGTGTGTTTCTTTTTGTTTAGTGTGATTTCATGCTTGAAACATTGAGGACAATGTTTGATTTAAGTGTGGGGGGGGTAACTAAGTGTTTTAGATGCAAATTCGTGGGATTTTATCACCCTAAACTTGAAGACTTGTTCCTTGCTGTTTTTAAGTGTTTTTGAGCAGTTTTGATGTGTTTTAGTGTGTTTTGAAGTAAAAATCCGAAAATTACATAAAAATTTGAAAAATTTGTTTTAAAAACCCAAAAAGAGTTGTTTTTGTGTGTTTGTTTGTGTCTTAGGGTACCTTCCAACACAATGATGAGGATTCGGTTTGTAATTACATGGCTGTTAAAGAGAGTGATTCACATGGATGAAAGTTTGATTTACTCTTTGTTATGCTTAGTTGTGGTTATAACTTATGAATTCACATGCAATCATAAAAGAAAAAAATCAGTTTTTGTAACATGCTTGAAGGAAGGAACTCAAACTAACGCTACAACCTTGTGAGACTTGAGCCTAAACGCTTATTTGGAGAGTTAAAATCTGTGCATTCTTTGTTTTCTAAGTCGTTGCATGATCTCATTATTCCTTGCTTGGTTGCTACTTAGAAGGCGTTTCATCATTTAGTTCCAAATGCTAGAACTCATGCCCATTTCATTCAAAGCATGTTATTGATTTGCATAACACATATTCAAGATGAAGTTGTGTAGTGACCACCACCTTAGCCAAAAAGCCGTGTGCCCTATGTCATTGTGATTTGTAGGTTTTAACCCCATTGAGCCTTGTTAGCCTTCGTTATTTGTTAACCCATGTTTTCCTCACCTAGCCTAGTTTAGGACCATCCAAACCCTTGTTCTTAAAGCATAGTAAAGCATGATTCAAATTGAATTCCTTTTGATTTATGTTGGCAGAAAACTAGTGTGGGGGAAGTATTTCTTTTGTGATTTTGTGTGCCATAGGCACGTGTGGAAAGAAAAGAAAAAAAAAGGAAAAGAAAAAATTCGTGGAAAAAGAAAAAATGAAGAAAAAAAAATATGAAAAGTGTGAAAAAGAGTTGAAAAGTTGAGAAAAAGAGTTCCAAAGTATTGGTTGTTGAAGTAAGGGTCCAAAACAATGAATTCGGCCCTATGGAGTTGTTTAAATCTTTCCCTTGTATTTTAAAGTTAATTTCTGCACTCTAAGTGAATTCTAAGTCTCAATTTCATTGCTTTGCTTACTATTGCTTGAAGAACGTTTGTTTTCCTTATCCTTTCATTGTTAACCAACACCCCAAGCCCCATTACAACCCTTAACTTCTATCCTGAGTGTTATGTGTTTCAATTTGTGGAGTTTGAATTTGGTATGAGCATATGGTGTCACTGGTTCTCGCATCTAAGTAGTAGCATTCCATTCATGAGATCATATCTAAACATGCTTCTTAACTCTAGAAATTGCGTTCTTTGTGATACATATATGTGAGCATTCGTTTTCATTTCTACATCAATCTTCTCACATATGACTAGTGTAGGGTGTGGAGTTAGAAAATCTGAGAGAAAATAGAGTGTATATCTTGTAAGGAATTGAGGGAATTCTCTAAGGCATGTTACTACATTCAAAGCGTTGTTTTGATTGATTACTTGTGAATTAGTAAGTGGTGGCTTTAATTAAGTATGTGCTTGTGTAAAGATGACTCAAATCTGTGGGGATAACAATCTTTAACATGTCATGTGCATTGGAAATCCCTGAGGCAAACGTTGGAAGGTTTAGGTTTTGTTTTGGTTAGTTGGTTTCGTTCTGTTTCCTTTCTTTTGTTTGTTTTGCTCGAGGACTAGCAAAAGCTAAGTGTGGGGGAATTTGATAGGAGCATATTTATGCGCCTTAGTTAGCTAGTTCTTATGCATCTTTGTTATGTTTTCTTCGTTAAAGTAGTCTTTTAAGCTACTTTCATGTGTTTTCAGGTTTAAAGGACATATTACATGAAATGATGCAATTTGGAGCTTTTGGAGCAAAATGTGAGATTGGATTAAAAAGGACTTGCTTGGAACACAAGGTTGGGATGGAATTGAAGAGTTGAAGATTTGAGGTTTCCTACTTGAAGTAGGAAAGCTAAGCCTAAAAGTTTCCATTTTGGGTCGATCTTTCCTAAATCGGAATTGGCAACCAAAGTTTCTAAAAGTTGGAAGTTTCTATTCTTGGAGGTTTCCATTTTCGAGAGTTTCTATTCTTGGCGTTGGGCTTTTAGATGACCTAAACCCAAATTTCCTTGTGGACCTTCAACCCATGCCGAACCCTAGGGCCTAATCATCTAAAATCTGCCATGCTAAACCCTAGTCCACTTAAGTGCCGCACCTAACCCTAGCCCATTATTAAAAATCTGATTTCATTAGGGTTTCTAAGTGCCTATATATACCACCCTTACACCCTAGCCGCACACTCTCTCCCTCTCCATATTCAGAAATTCGTCAAAACCCTATTCCCCACTCTGCCGCAGCCTTCATCCATTCCAGCCACCATTCTCCACCTCTATACACCATCCTACACCTCCATACACCACCCACACACCTTGCCGCACCCCCATACCATCCTAATTCCCTTCCTACATCAAAAATCACATCCAAAAACCCCCAAAACCATCTCTGCCGCAGCAAGGAGAAGAAGAAAGAGGAGCTTTCTGTGCAGATTTCAAAGTGGACTTCTTTGGCATTTTAGGTGTAATCTTTCTTATGTCTTCGATGTTTCAATTCAATAAACTTTGTGTTGTGAGTATGAGGAACTAAACCCCCTTAGTTGGGGGGTGATTCGAAACCATGTACATGCTTGCAATTTGATTCGATTACATTCAGTTGTTATTTCATGAGTTATGGATTCAATTCGTTCATCTATTTGATTGATAACTTATTTGTGTATGTTGATTGAGAGTGCACGCTTAGTTTTCATGCATGAATATGATGCTAGATTATGAGGGAGTTTCACCTAATAGTTACAATCTTATAATCACAAGTAGAGAAGATCGCTTGAAAACGATCGCGTTGAATGAATTCTTAGCATAAGTTTCATGCAATTCATAGTAACAAATGCTTCGTCAATGCTTATGTTTTTCATAGAACGTAATGATTCTTGCTTGTATCTCTATTATGCAATTCATGTAGGGAACTTGTAGGGAATGTTTTGGGTTGTCGTATGCAATCATCCAACTTAATAACTTGTGGAAAAACTGAGGGTTAATTAGTGCAATTCACGGTTAACTTGGGGCGTTGAGTATTCATAATTTATTGGAAGAACAACTGAAAATCGTTTTGTTTGCAAGTGTGACATGTGTGGAGAAGAACCTCCTAACTAGCCTTTTATCCATCTATTTCACCAAAATCGTTTTTACAATCTGTGTTAATTAAAGTTTTTGTTTTGTTTTCAATTTTCGTCCAAAACAATTCCCCCTTTATTTTGAAGTCTTAGATTAGTTAGAAAGTGTTTTGATTTGTGTTTCTAGGTGTTTTGATTCAAGTTTTCAACCAATTTCGTCCAGATTAGTGTAAGTGCTCAAAACTGCCCAGAAAGTGGTTTTTAGGCAGTTTTGAGCCTTCTAGTTGCTGTTTTGGTTTTTAGGTTTGTTTAAGTGTTTTAACTTTTACTTTTGCATTCTTTGAGTCTAAGTTAGTGTTTTTAAACTTTGTTTTTGAGTTTTAAGTCAGTTTCCAAGTGTTTAGCAATCCCTCCTAATCCCCGGTTTAGAACGATCCCTACTTACATCTTTGCTACAATTTGACAAAAAGAGGGTTTAATTTGTGTGCTTATCTATTCCGCATCACATGGCTGCAAAAATCTTGATTGCAAATTGAGCGTTGAATGCTCAACAATACGAGGGTGTAGGCCAAAGAGGACCCCCACGACAACAAGTTCATGAGGTAAGTTCCACATCCAATATTCAATCTCAGTTAGCTAATTTTACTTCTATTGTTTCACAGATGGCCAAGGGAATGAAGGTTCAAGGACCCATGGTGTGTGGCGTATGTTCCATCCAAGGACATGCTTCCGAAAAGTGTCCTCAACTCATCGAGAATGGTGGATGGGAGAGCGCTAATGCCATTGGGTTTCAAAGCCAAAATCAGCCAAGACATGATCCATACTCCAACACGTATAACCGGGGTGGAGAGACCATCCAAACTTCAAATGGAGAGAGCCACAACAAACCCAACCACAAGGAGGCTTTAGGCAACAACCCCCGGGCTTCTACACCAAACCATACGCACCCCTGATAGGAGCATATTTATGGGACTTAATTGGCTTGTTCTCGTGCATTTATGTTATGTTTCGTTAGCTATTTTAGTGTTTAAAGTTACTTTTGTCTGTTTTCAGATTCTAAAGGCAAAGTATGCATTTTGGAGCCTTTTGGAGCAAAATGGATCTTGGAATGATTATCACATGCTTGGAGCAAAAGGAATGGATGAATTGAAGACTTGAAGAATTTAGGATTCCTAATCAACGAAGGATTCCTAATTGACGAAGGATTCCTAATTGAAGATGGATTCCTAATCACATGAGGATTCCTAGAAGAACAAGGATTCCTACTCCAACAAGGATTCCTACTTGAAGTAGGAAAGTTAAGCCAAGGTTTCTTATTTTGGTTTGACCTTTCCTAATCCTAATTATCCCTATGTTCCAGCAACTTTGAAGGCCTTTTAAGCATTCTAGGACACAAATTACACATTCCTTGCATAGTCCTCATTCTTGCCGCACCTTTCCCACCTTCCCTCTTCCTTGCCGTGCAAGGAAGGGAGTTATTTCCTGTTTCCTTGCTTGTAAACACCTTCCTAATCTGTTTTAGGTTAGTGCCGCACCTTTTGGCTAATTCCCTTAAGTTTCTGATTTTAAATTCCTATTTCTAGAAGCTTTTGACTTGATTTCTGTTTACCAAAATAGTCTAGGGTTTTTAATTTTCCTAATCCCTTTAAATAAATATCCTTGTGCAGCCACAAACATCCCCATTCATCCAGAAAATAATCATTCACGCCAGAAACAAAACTCCATCTTCAACAGCCCCATTCCATCACCATTCACCCAAATTTCTGCCACAAAACCACCCTAGCCGCACCACCCATCAACCCTAAACACTTCCATACATCCTCCATCCATTCTACATCATTCAAATACCCAAGAACCTGCCCTTAGTCCCTGTGCCGCAGCAAAGGAGAGGAAGAAGAAGTACTTGAAGTTTCTAGCCGTTCAACATCAAATCGTTGGAATATTTAGGTGTTCTCTTTCTTATATTTAGAATGTATGAATCTGTTTTCCTTTGTTTTGTGAAAATGAGGAACTAAGCCTTTTGGCTAGGGGGTTATTCAATACCATGATTATGCTTGCAAGATGAATTGATTACGTCTAATTGTTATTTCATGAATCGTGAATGCAATTCGCTTAACCGTTTGATTGATAACTTATTTTTGTGTGTTAATTAAGATGGCCAACTTAGTTTTCATGCAGGAATTTGAAGCTAAAACATAAGGGAGTTTCACCTAATAGTTACAACTTTATGTTTGCAAGTAGTGGAGGTCACTTATAAACGATCGCGTTAAGTGAATTCTTGGCAAACGTTTCATGCTTTTCATAGTAACAATTGCCTCGTCAATGCTTATAGTTTTCATGAAGCTTAATGATCTTTGATTGTATCTTTATTGTGCTTTTCACGTAAGGAACTTTTAGAGAATGTTTTGAGTTGTTGCATGTGCATTCCCATCCAATTCACTAACTTTAGGAAAACTTGAAGGTTAAAAAAGTGCTATCACAGTTAACCTAGGGCGTTGAGATTCATAATTCATTGAAAGAAACAATTGGAAATCAAAGTTGAATGCAAGTGTATCATGTGTGGAGAAGAACCCTCTAGTTGATCTATCACCCATCAGTTTACTTAACTTTGTCTTAAAATCTGTTTACTTTGTTCTTTCTTTGTTTTAATTAATTTCGTCCAAAATCAAACCCACCTTATTTCTTTGAGTCATATTACTTAGAACTTGTCTTAGAATATGTTTTTAGGTGTTTTAGGTCATTAGGAAACCAAAATTCGTCCAAGTTGTGTTAGAGTCCCAAAACTGCCCAGAAAGTGGTTTTTAGGCAGTTTTGAGTATTTGGCTGCTGTTTTGATTCTTTTGATTTGTTTTAGTGTTTTAGAGTTTAGTTTTGCATTCTTTGAGTCTAGTCGAGTGTTTTAAACCTTGTTTTACATATTTGAGTCAGTTTAGAGTGTTTTAGCAATCCCTCCTAATCCCCGGTTTAAGAACGATCCCTACTTATCCATACTACAATTGTCAACAAGAGGGTTAATTTGTGTGTTTAGTTATTTTACGCATCAAATTTTGGCGCCGTTGCCGGGGATTAGCAACTTTGCTAATCCCTCGTTCTTTTTGTTTATTTGTTTTTAGGTACTAGTGCATGACTCGAAGCTCCAAACCTGTTCGTGAGCATATTTTGGACTTCGACGACGATTTCGAGCGAACTTTGAGAAGAAGGAGGTACCAACAAGAGTCTAATCCACCTAGTTCGGAACCTGACCTTGAAGAACAAGTTCTAGAAGAAGAGGAGGATCCCACGACACAAGAGGGTGAACAAGAGCAAGGCATGGCCATGGACAACCGTACACTCAAGGAGCTGTCCGCCTCGGGTTTGGATAATGCCGCACCATTGTGTATCCAATATCCCATGGCTGCCCAAGGTAAAACCGAAGAGTTCGAGCTTAAGTCAAGTTTGCTCCACCACATTCCAAAAGTTCCATGGGCTATCCATGGAGGATCCGAACAAACATTTGAAAGAATTTGAAGTGGTGTGCTCAAGTATGACTCCGGTTAACGTTGACGGAAGTATTTTAAAGATGAAGGCTTTTCCATTCTCTTTAATGGACAAGGCTAAGGATTGGTTATACGAGTTGGCTCCCGGAACAGTTACGTCATGGGAGAGTATGAAGAGGGCGTTTCTGGAGAAGTTTTTCCCAACTTCTCGCATCATTCTTCTTCGTGAAAAAATAAATGGAATTCAACAAGATGAAGGTGAGTCTTTTCCTACATATTATGAACGATTTAAATCACTTGTTGCTTCTTGTCCACAACATCAGATGAAGGAGGAGTTGCTTTTGCAATACTTCTACGAAGGGCTCCTACCACTAGAACGTCAAATGCTCGATGCTTCGGCGGGTGGAGCATTGGTGGACAAAACGCCCATGGCTGCAAAAATCTTGATTGCTAATCGAGCGTTGAACGCTCAACAGTACGAGGGTGTAGGCCAAAGAGGACCCCCACGGCAACAAGTTCATGAGGTAAGTTCCACATCCAATATTCAATCTCAGTTAGCAAATTTTACTTCTATTGTTTCACAGATGGCCGAAGGAATGAAGATTCAAGGACCCTTGGTGTGTGGCGTATGTGATATCCAAGGACATGTTTCCGAAAAGTGTCCTCAACTCATCGAGAATGGTGGATGGGAGAGCGCTAATGCCATCGGGTTTCAAAGCCAAAATCAGCCAAGACATGATCCATACTCCAACACGTATAATCCGGGGTGGAGAGACCATCCAAACTTCAAATGGAGAGAGCCACAACAATCCCAACCACAAGGAGGCTTTAGGCAACAACCCCCGGGCTTCTACACCAAGCCATACGCAACCCCTCAAGTCCAACCACAATCTGCCCCAAATACTTCAGGTAATGCTTTGGATAATGATACACTTGTTAAGTTACTAACCACTTTGACTCAGGGGCAAGAAAATCAAAACAAAAGGGTGGACCAACTAGAGATACAAATGGGACAGATTGCCGAAGTTGTTGGGCAGATTAGAGACCAAGGAAGGCTTCCTAGTTCTACCATTCCGAATCCAAAGGGAGGGTTTGAATCAGCCAAAGCAATCACCCTAAGAAGTGGTAAGGAGGTTGGAGCAGGTTCTTCATCAAAAACAGGTCACAAAGTGGATGAAATGATGCAAATGGAAGAGGAGGAATCAAATCAACCCACGGCAAAGGTGGAAGTACCTTTGCCGCAAGTGTCCATGGCCCCTAAACCGTCAAATCTGTCCAATAAGGGTAAGAATGTGTTAAATTCAATTCCTACTAATGTTTTTCCTTTGAATGTCCCCTTTCCTAGCAGATTTTTACAATCCAAGAACGAAGAGGAAGAAAAAGATGTTCTAGAGACGTTTAGAAAGGTGCATGTCAACATTCCCCTCCTTGATGCCATAAAGCAAATCCCGAAGTATGTCAAGTGTTTAAAGAAGCTTTGTACAACAAAGAAACGTGCCCGGGAGAAAGAAGTGGTACATGTAAGCGAGAATGTCTCCGTAATGTTGCAAAGAAAGCTGCCACCAAAATGTAAAGATCCGGGTAGTTTCACAATTCCATGTGTCATTGGTAATACCCGTTTCAAATCTGCCATGCTTGATTTAGGTGCTTCTATAAATGTTATGCCATATTCCATTTATGCATCTATGAACTTAGGAGCATTGAAAAATGATGGTGTAATCATACAATTGGCCGATAGATCTAACGCTTATCCAAAGGGAGTTTTGGAAGACGTTTTAGTGCAGGTTGATCATTTAATCTTCCTGGCGGATTTCTATGTCCTCAAAATGGATGAATCGGACCATGCCCCTTCATTGCCCATCCTCCTTGGAAGGCCATTCATGAAAACGGCTCAAACGAATATTGATGTGGCCAAAGGATTAGTCACTATGGCATTTGGTGGTGACATGATTAGTTTTAAAATTTCTGAATCCATTGAGACTCCTAATGTTGTTCATTCTTGTTGTGCCATTGATAAAATTGAAAAGATAGGACCAGACCGTTCAACACCAAGCACAAAGGATGCATCAACAACCATGCAAGACGAGGGAATTGGAGTGGAGTACAAGGACCATACGTCCACTGCCCTCACAGTGCTCAACTTGGCCGAAAGCACCATGGGGAAGAATGTTCACATTGCTGCCACTTCATCACATCACATAGGTAAGCCACCTAATCCAAATCCAATTCTCATTAAAGTTGATAGGTGGTTCCCTTCTTTGGTGCAGATACCCAAGCATATACTTACCATCAAGCTTAGGTGAGGACTCAAGGGCAGCCACAACTTCAATTAGTTCTTCACTAGGGTGCACGGCATGGCCTAGTCCATGTATGCCGTGGGTTACACTATAATCTGCCCCCTTAGTTTTGAGTTCCATGCCTCGTGTAATGACTTTTTCAAGCGCATCGTCATTCAAATCGTCGAGATATCCTTGCGCCAAAGAGTCAATTATATCAATAGAAAAGCATGAATGGTCCTCACTAGGGTATTTAATGGAATCAGAAAGATTAAAATTAACAACTTCCCCATCGAATTCCATGGACAAAGTTCCACTATACACGTCAATCTTTGTCCGGGCCGTCTTCATGAATGGCCTTCCAAGTAGAATGGGCAGCGGAGGAGCATGGTCCAATTCATCCATTTCGAGGACATAGAAATCCGCCGGGAAGACTAAATTATTAACCTGCACAAGAACATCTTCCAAAACTCCCTTTGGATAAGCGTTAGATCTATCGGCCAATTGTATTATTACCCCATCATTTTTCAATGCTTCTAAGTTCATAGAAGCATAAATGGAATATGGCATAACATTTATAAAAGCACCTAAATCAAGCATGGCAGATTCAAATCTAGTGCTCCCAATGACACAAGGAATGGTAAAGCTACCTGGATCTTTGCATTTGGGAGGTAGTTTGCGTTGCAAGATGGCGGACACATTCTCACCTACCTTTACCACTTCCTTAGTCGACATCCTCTTCCTAGTGGTACACAACTCCTTCAAGAACTTAGCATACCTCGGAACTTGCTTGATTGCATCTAACAAAGGTATGTTAACTTGAACTTTCCTAAAGGTTTCAAGGATATCCTTTTCTGCCTCTTCTTTCTTCGTTTGCATGAACCTACTAGGAAAAGGCACATTTGAAGGGAAAACATTAGTATGAACTGAATTGGACACATTCTTACCCTTATTGGCCGAATTGGACAGATTGGGGGCCTTAGGGACTTGCGGCAAAGGTGGAACCACCTTTTCCGTTGGCAGCCTTGATTCCTCCTCTTCCATTCGCAAAATTTCATCCTCGTTATGACCTGTTTTTGATGTAGGACCTGCCCCAACTTCCTTACCACTTCTTAGGGTGATTGCTTTGGCTGATTCAAACCCTCCTTTTAGATTTGGAATGGTGGAACTAGGGAGTTGTCCGGGATCTCGAAACTTACCTACAACCTCGGCAATCTGCCCAATTTGTTTCTCAAGTTGATCCACCCTTTTATCTTGGTTTTGCATAGCCTTAGCTTGATCTTCCTGCCCATTAGACAACTTAGTTAGTATCTTAAGAAGTGCATCATTGTCAAGAGACGTACCTGAGGCACTTGGCCCGGATTGGGCTTGATTTTGGGGTGGGCCGTAGGTTTTGGGAAAGAACCCCTGGGGTTGTTGCCTAAAACCTCCTTGATTTTGAGGTTGTTGGGACTCCCTCCACTTGAAATTTGGGTGGTCTCTCCAACCGGGATTATATGTGTTTGAAAATCGATCGTTCCTTGGTTGGTTGTGACCTTGAAACCCAATTGCATGGGCGCTTTCCGATCCACCATTTTCAATCAACTGTGGACATTTTTCTGAGACATGTCCTTGGATGGAACATACGCCACATACAATTGGTCCTTGCATCTTCATGCCCTCGGCCATCTGAGACACAAGAGAAGTAAGATTAGCCAATTGTGAGTGAAGATCGGAAGTTGTACTTACCTCATGTACTTGGTGCCGAGGGGGTCCCCTTTGGCCTACTCCCTCATATTGTTGAGCGTTCAACGCTCGATTAGAGATCAAGATCTTGGCAGCCATGGGTGTTTTGTCCACCAATGCTCCCCCCGCCGAAGCATCAAGCATTTGACGTTCTAGAGGTAGGAGACCCTCGTAGAAGTATTGCAAAAGCAACTCCTCCTTCATCTGGTGTTGTGGACAAGAAGCAACAAGTGATTTAAATCGTTCATAATATGTAGGAAAAGACTCACCTTCTTCTTGCTGAATTCCGCTTATCTTTTTGCGTAGGAGGATGATGCGAGAAGTTGGAAAGAACTTCTCCAAGAACGCTCTCTTCATACTCTCCCAAGAAGTGACAGTGCCGGGAGCTAACTCGTATAACCAATCCTTGGCTTTATCCATCAAAGAGAATGGAAAAGCCTTCATCTTCAAGATACTTCCGTCAACATTGACGGGAGTCATACTAGAGCAAACTACTTCAAATTCTTTCAAATGTTTGTTAGGATCTTCCATGGACAAGCCATGGTATTTAGGAATATGATGAAGCAAACTTGACTTTAATTCAAACTCGTCCGTCTTACCTTGGGCAGCCGTGGGGTATTGAGTGCACAAGGGTGCGGCATTATCCAAACCTGAGGCGGAAAGCTCTTTGAGTGTACGGTTGTCCACCGCCATGCCTTGGACTTCTTCAAATATCCCTGCCGTGGCTTCCTCCTCCTCTTCTTGTACGTTTTCTTCAAGGTCAGATTCGGAATTGGGTGAATGGTGTTCTTGGTGGTTTCTAGCTCTTCTCAACTTCCTCTCAAAATCGTCGTCAAAATCCAAGATGTTCGCACGAATCGTTTGAGAGCTTCTAGTCATACACTAGTACCTAAGAAACAAGGAACAAAATTAGGTCAGAAACTTAAACAAAATCAGAAACAAAGTGAAATAAAAGAAACAAGAACAATCCAAGGGATTAGCAAAATTGCTAATCCCCGGCAACGGCGCCAAAAAATTTGATGCGAAATAGATAAGCACACAAATTAAACCCTCTTTTTCTCAAATTGTAGTAAAGATGTAAGTAGGGATCGTTCTAAACCGGGGATTAGGAGGGATTGCTAAACACTTGGAAACTGACTTAAGAACATAAAAACAAAGTTTAAAACACTAGACTAGACTCAAAGAATGCAAAACTAAAGGTTAAAACACTTAAACAAACCTAAAACTCAAAACAGCAACCTAATGACTCAAAACTGCCTAAAAACCACTTTCTGGGCAGTTTTGAGAACCTAACAAGAACTTGGACGAATTTGGGTGAAAACTTGAATCAAAAAACTTAGAAACACAAATCAAAACATATTCTAACTAATCTAAGACTTCAAAATAAAAGGGGATTTGTTTTGGACGAAAATTGAAAACAAAACAGAAACTTTAAAACAAAACAGATTGTAAAACGTTTTTGGATGAAAAGGATGGATAAAAGGCTAGTTAGGAGGTTCTTCTCCACACATGTCACACTTGCAAACAAAACGATTTTCAGTTGTTCTTCCAATAAATTATGAATACTCAACGCCCCAAATTAACCGTGAATTGCACTAATTAACCCTCAGTTTTTCCACAAGTTATTGAGTTGGATGATTGCATACGACAACCCAAAACATTCCCTACAAGTTCCCTACATGAATTGCATAATAGAGATACAAGCAAGAATCATTAAGTTCTATGAAAAACATAAGCATTGACGAAGCCTTTGTTACTATGAATTGCATGAAACTTATGCCAAGAATTCATTCAACGCGATCGGTTTCAAGCGACCTTCACTACTTGTGATTATAAGATTGTAACTATTAGGTGAAACTCCCTCATAATCTAGCATCATATTCATGCATGGAAACTAAGCGTGCACTCTCAATCAACATACACAAATAAGTTATCAATCAAATAGATGAACGAATTGAATTCACAACTTATGAAACAACAACTAAATGTAATCAAATCATGTTGCAAGCATGTACATGGTTTCGAATTCCCCCCTAACCAAGGGGGGTTTAGTTCCTCATACTCACAACACAAAGTTTATTGAATTGAAACATCGAAGACATAAGAAAGATTACACCTAAAACGCCCAACAATTCCACTTTGAATTTCTGCACGTCAAGCTCCTCTTTCTTCTTCTCCTTGCTGCGGCAGAGAGGGTTTAGGGGATTTTTGGATGTGATTTTGGTTTTGGAAGGGAGTTAGGATGGTATGGTGGTGCGGCAAGGGGTATGGGTGGTGTATGGAGGTGTAGAATGGTGGCTGGAGTAAAGGAATGGTTGCGGCAAGGTGGGGAAAATTATTTAGACGAATTTCTGAAGTATGGAGAGGGTGATATATGCGGCCAAAGGGTTTAATGAATATATAAAGGCACTTAAAAACCCTAGCAAATCAGATTAGGGTTTCTAGAAACCCAAATCCACCAGAAAATGGGCTAAAACAATCAGAATTTTAGTAGGAAAAGGGCCTAGGGTGCGGCAAGTTCAATGGGCTAGGGTTAGGGCTTCTAGAATGCCTTGCAAGGCAAGGGGTCCAAATCTGAAAAGGATTGGGCTTATGGTGCGGCAATGTCCAAGAATGTAAGGATGGGTCATCTAGAAGCCCAAAGCCAAGAATAGAAACTCTCACAAATGGAAACCTCCAAGAATAGAAACTTCCAACTTTAGAAACTTTGGGTTCTAATTCTGAATTCTTTGTTCTTCACTTTCTTTTCTTCATTTCTTAAGCTCCCTTTGACCTTCAACTCGTCCATTCCTTGTGCTCCATACGTAAAAACGCCATTTTAGCTCAATTATGCTCCATTTTGCACTTCCTTGCATACTTTGTCTCTAAAACCTGAAAACACATAAAACTAGCTTAAAAGACTACGTTAACTAAGAAAACACCATGGAAATGCATAAGAACTAGCTAACTAAGGCGCATAAATATGCTCCTATCAAATTCCCCCACACTTAGCTTTTGCTAGTCCTCGAGCAAAACAAACAAAAGGAAGGAAACAAAACGAAACAAATTAACCAAAACAAACCTAAACCTTCCAACGTTTGCCTCAGGGATTTCCAATGCACATGACATGTTAAAGATTGTTATCCCCACAGATTTGAGTCGTCTTTACACAAGCACGTACTTAATTAAAGCCACTACTTACTAGTTCACAAGTAATCAATTAAAACAATGCTTTGAATGTAGTAACATGCCTTAGAGAATTCCCTCAATTCCTTACAAGATATACACTCTATTTTCACTCAGATTTTCTAACTACACACCCTACACTAGTCATATGTGAGAAGATTGATGTAGATATGAAAACGAATGCTCACATATATGTATCACAAAGAACGCAATTTCTAGAGTTAAGAAGCATGTTTAGATATGATCTCAGGAATGGAATGCTACTACTTAGATGCGAGAACCAGTGACACCATATGCTCATACCAAATTCAAACTCCACAAATTGAAATACACAACACTCAAGATAGAAGTTAAGGGTTGTAACGGGGCTTGGGGTTTTGGTTAACAAAGAAATGGTAGGGAAAACAAACGTTCTTCAAGCAATAGTAAGCAAAGCACTGAAATTGAGACTTCGAATTCACTTAGGTTGCAGAAATTAACTTTAACACACAAGGGGGAGACTTAAACAACTCCTTAGGGCTGAATTCATTGTTTTGGACCCTTACTTCAACAAGCAATACTTTTCAACTCTTTTTTAGACTTTTCATATTTTTTCTTCATTTTTTTTTTTTTCACGAAATTTTTTTTCTTTTCTTTTCTTTTCTTTGTCGTGCCTATGGCACACAATTCCTCACGAAAAAATACTTCCCCCGTACTTGGTTTCTGCCAACATAGATCAAAAGGAATTCAATTCGAATCATGCTTTACTATGCTTTAAGAACAAGGGTATGGATGGTCCTAAACTAGGCATAGGTGAGGATAATGTGGGTTAACAACAACATAGGCTAAACAAGGCTCAACGGGGTTAAACTTAAACATAAAATGATATGGGATACACGGCAGTTTGGCTAAGGTGGTGGTAACTACACAACTTTATCTTGAATATGTGTTATGCAAATCAATAACATGCTTTGAATGAAATGGGCATGAGTTCTAGTATTTGGAACTAAATGATGAAACGCCTTCTAAGTAGCAACCAAGCAAGGAATAATGAGATCATGCAACGACTTAGAAAACAAAGAATGCACAGATTTTAACTCTCCAAATAAACGTTTAGGCTCAAGTCTCACAAGGTTGTAGCGTTTGTTTGAGTTCCTTCCTTCAAGCATGTTACAAAAACTGATTTTTCCTTTATGATTGCATGTGAATTCATAAGTTATAACCACAACCAAGCATAAACAAAGAGTAAATCAAACTTTCATCCATGCTAATCACTCTCTTTAACAGTCATGCAATTAAAAACCAAATCCTCATCATTGTGTTGGAAGGTACCCTACGACACAAACAATCACACAAAAACAACGCTTTTTGGGTTTTTAAAACAAATTTTTCAAATTTTTATGTGATTTTCGGATTTTTACTTCAAAACATAGTAAAACACACCAAAACTGCTCAAAAACACTTAAAAACAGCAAGGAACAAGTCTCCAAGTTAAGGGTGATAAAATCCCACGAATTTGCATCTAAAACACTTAGTTACCCCCCCACACTTAAATGAAACATTGTCCTCAATGTTTCAAGCATAAAATCACACTAAACAAAAAGAAACACACAAACAACAACTAAAACAACTGACTAGGCAGATTCGAAATAAATAACAAAGTGAAGAGTTTAGGAACGCAAATCTGGAATTGGAGTAATTCCTTGGTCTTCCTTGGTTGTATTGCATGGGTTGCCTCCCAAGTAGCGCTTTCTTTAACGTCGTACAGCCGGACGAAAAGCCCATTCATTCTCCATTTGTGCCCACGGCACCCAAAGAAATATCATCCACGGTTTGTTCAACAAAGCTCTCATAATATGGCTTCAAACGGTGTCCGTTCACTTGGAATTCATGACCTGTTTTGAGACTTTGAATCTGGATGGCACCATAAGAAGATACGTTAGTAATAACAAACGGTCCAATCCACTTAGAACGTAACTTACCGGGAAACAAACGTAAACGGGAATTGAACAATAGCACTTTCTGCCCAATTGAGAACGATTTCCCACGGATCATGTTGTCATGGAAAGCTTTGGTCTTTTGCTTGTAAATGCTTGCATTATCGTACGCTTCGTGCCGTATCTCATCAAGCTCATTCAATTGCAATCTCCTTTGACTTCCTGCTTCCTCGAGGTTCATGTTAAACTTCTTGATGGCCCAAAGTGCTTTGTGCTCCAATTCAACAGGAAGATGGCACGCCTTGGCATAGACAAGTCGGAAGGGGGACATCCCAATGGGGGTTTTGTACGCCGTACGATACGCCCAAAGTGCATCATCTAACCGTAAGCTCCAATACTTCCGTGTTGGCCCAACGGTCTTCTCAAGTATTTGCTTGATCTCTCGGTTGGAAACCTCGGCTTGACCATTCGTTTGAGGATGGTAAGGTGTAGAAACCTTATGGGTGACACTGTATTTCCTCAATAACGCTTCAATGGTCCGATTGCAAAAGTGTGACCCTCCATCACTAATGATCACTCGTGGCATTCCGAACCTTGCAAAAATGTTAGTTCTAATAAAATCTGCAACCACTTTAGAATCATTTTAGGCTTTTCAAAACACTTTTTTTTTCAAATTTTTATGTGATTTTCGGAGTTTTATGTCAACACACACTAAAACACACCAAAACTGCTTAAAAACACTTAAAAACAGCAAGGAACAAGTCTCTAAGTAATGGGTGATAAAATCCCACGAATTTGCATCAAAAACACTTAGTTACCCCCCCCACACTTAAATCAAACATTGTCCTCAATGTTTCAAGCATAAAATCACACCAAATAAAAGGAAACACACAAACAGCAAGTAAACAAATAAACTGGCAGATTATAAACAACAACAAAGAGAAGGGTTTTAGGAACGCAAATCTGGAATTGGAGTGATTCCTAGGGCTTCCTTTGTTGGATGCATGGGTTGCCTCCCATGTAGTGCTTTCTTTTACGTCTTGCAGCCGGACGAAGAACTTATTCAGCTCTCATTGGAGGCCACTGATAGGAGCATATTTATGCGCCTTAGTTAGCTAGTTCTTATGCATTTCCATGGTGTTTTCTTAGTTAAAGTAGTCTTTTAAGCTAGTTTTATGTGTTTTCAGGTTTTAAGGCCAAAGGATGCAAGAAGATGCATTTTGGAGCTTTTTGGAGAAAAATTGGGCTTGGAATGATTATCACATAATTGGAGCCAAGGTTTGGACGAATTTGAAGATTTGAAGATGATGATTCCTACTTGAACAAGGTTTCCTAGTTGAAGTAGGAAAGTGCTTACATGAAGAAGGATTCCTAATTGAAGAAGGATTCCTAATCGACGAAGGATTCCTACTCCAAGAAGGATTCCTAATGGAAGATGGATTCCTAGAAGAACAAGGATTCCTACTCCAACAAGGATTCCTACTTGAAATAGGAAAGTTAAGCCAAAGTTTCCTACTTTGGTTTGATTTTTCCTAAATGTCCCTAAAAGTTCCAGCAATTATGAAGACTTTCTAAGCATTCTAGGACACAAAACAAAAGCCTAGAACCCTTTTGAACCCTTGCCGCACCCCCCTTTGCATTTCCTCTTCCTTATTTCCTGTTTTTATGCTTTAAAACACCTTCCTTTTGTGTTTTAAACCCTAGCCGAATTTCCCTTGCTCTTTCCTTTAATTTTCTGATTTATTTCCTAATTCTAGAATCCTTAGACTTAATTTCTGATTTCCTAATCAACCTAGGGTTTTAATTTCTGTTTTCCTTTAAATACACCTCCTTGTTGCAGCCACAAAACATTCCACACACATCCATACAACTCCATTCACGCCAGAAACTGAACACCACCTTTAACAGCCCCATTCCTTCACCATTCACCATATTTTCTAACCCAAAACCACCCTAGCCGCACCACCCATCAACCCTAAACACTTCCATACGTCTTCCATCCATTTTACATCATTCAATAACCCAAGAAACCACCAACATCCAATCTGCCGCAAGCAAGGAAAGGGGACAGATTCACTCAATTGTTTGGCTCTTCATTCTGAGTTGTTGAACAATTTTAGGTGTATTCTATCTTATATTTCAATGTCTAATTCATGTAATCTTTGTTTTGCTCTGAGTATGATTGGCTAAATTCGTTTTGGCTAAGGGTGTATTCAAAACCATGATTATATATGTGAAATAAGTTGATTACTTTCAGTTATCGTTGCATAAGTCGTGAATACAATTTGCTTAACCGTTTGATTTAGAACTTATTCTTGTATGTTGATTGAGAGTGCACGCTTAATTTGCATGCTTGAATTTGGTGCTAGGATATAAGTTTGTTTCACCTAATCGTTATGAATTTATATTCGCAAGTAGTGAAGGTCGCTAGTCACGATCGTGTTAAGTAGATTCCTGGCAAGAGTATCATGCTTTTCATAGTTACAATTGCCTTGTCGATGCTTATGATTTCCAAAGAACGTAATGATTCTAACTTGTATCTTTATCATGCTGTTCATATAGAGAACTTGTTAGGAATAATTTGTTTGCGATGCATATTCATCCAATTCAATGATTCTAGGGAAATCTGAAGGTTAATTTAAGCGGACCTAATTAACTTGGAGTGTCGAGGTTCATAACTTATTGAATTGATAACTGGAAATTGATTTACGTTGCATATATTTCATGTGTGGAGAAGAACCCCTTAGCTATTCCATCATCCGTTGATTCATTACAATTTTATCTTACAATCTGTTTTTGTTTCACAATCTGCCCATTTTGTTATTTTCGTCCAAATCAAATCCCCATTTGTTTTGAAGTCCTAGATTAGTTAGAAAGTGTGTTGGTTTATGTTTTTAAGTGTTTTGGTACAAGTTAAAACCCAAATTCGTCCAATTTGGTGCTTTGTGTTCAAAACTGCCCAGAAAGTGTTTTTAAGGCAGTTTTGAGTCTTTTGGTTGCTGTTTTGAGTTTTTGGTTTGTTTTAGTATTTTAAACGTTAGTTTTGCATTCCTTGAGTCTAATCTAGTGTTTTAAACTTTGTTTTTACGTTTCTAATTCAGTTTTCAAGTGATTAGTACCCCTAGTTAATCCCCGGTTAGAACGATCCCTACTTACATCATTACTACAATTGTCACAAATAGGGTTTAATTTGTGTGTCAACATAATTTTCACATCAGCCACGGCATGCAGTGGGATCTCCTCCACAACATGCTCCACAAAGTGCTCGTAGTACGGCTTCAAGCGATGTCCATTCACCTTGAATTCTTGCCCGGTTCTCAAGCTCTTAATTTGGACTGCACCATGCACAAAAAGATTAGTAACAACAAACGGGCCAACCCACTTGGAACGTAACTTACCAGGGAATAGACAAAGACGGGAGTTGAACAACAACACTTTCTGCCCAATTTCGAAAGTCTTGCCTCGAAGCATCTTATCATGGAATGCCGTAGTCTTCTCTTTGTACATTCTAGCATTCTCATAAGCTTCATGCCTTATCTCATCAAGTTCACTCAATTGAAGCTTTCGATGAATTCCAGCTGGTCCACATTCAAATTGAAGGTCTTGATGGCCCAATGAGCTCTATGTTCTAATTCCACGGGAAGATGGCAAGGCTTGCCATACACAAGCCAAAAAGGAGACATACCAATGGGGGTTTTGTAAGCCGTTCGATACGCCCATAATGCATCATCCAACCGTAAGCTCCAATCTTTTCTATTTGGCCCAATGGTCTTCTCCAAAATCTGTTTGATCTCACGATTAGACACCTCAGCTTGGCCATTGGTTTGGGGGTGGTAAGGTGTGGAAACCTTATGCGTCACATGGTACTTCTTGAGTAATGCCTCAATGGTACGGTTGCAAAAATGAGACCCTCCATCACTGATTAGCACCCTAGGCATCCCAAACCTAGAAAAGATATTAGTTTTCACAAAATCTGCCACAACTTTAGAATCGTTAGTTCGAGTGGCTTTCACTTCCACCCACTTTGAAACATAATCAACGGCAAGTAATATGTAAGTGAAACCAAAAGATGAAGGAAAAGGACTGATAGGAGCATATTTATGCGCTTTAGTTAGCTAGTTCTTATGCATCTTTGTTATGTTTTCTTCGTTAAAGTAGTCTTTTAAGCTACTTTCATGTGTTTTCAGGTTTAAAGGACATATTACATGAAATGATGCAAGTTGGAGCTTTTGGAGCAAAATATGAGCTTGGATTGAAAAGGACATGCTTGGAACACAAGGTTGGGATGGAATTGAAGAGTTGAAGATTTGAGGTTTCCTACTTGAAGTAGGAAAGCTAAGCCTAAAAGTTTCCATTTTGGGTTGATCTTTCCTAAATCGGAATTGGCAACCAAAGTTTCTATTCTTGGAGGTTTCCATTTTCGTGAGTTTCTATTCTCGGCTTTGGGCTTTTGGATGACCCATCCTTACTTCTTGGACCTATGTCGCACCTAAACCCTAACCCTAGCCACTTAATCAGCCGCACCTAGGCCTTGTTCACATGCAAAAGAATCTGATTATTTACCCTAAGCCCATGCCGCACCTTTCCATCCTAGAAGCCCTATTTTACAAACCTTAACCCTAGCCCATTGTTTCAATCTGATTTCATTAGGGTTTTAGGTGCCTATATATATGTGTTTTACTCCTTTGGCCGAAGATCTCCCACTCTACAAATCAGAAATCGTCTAAACCCTATTCCCACACCTTGCCGCAGCCTTCATCCATTCCAGCCACACCCATACACCTTGCCGCAGCCATCCCTCTACTCCAGCCACCATTCTCCATCTCCATACACCATCCACACCTCTTGCCGCACCACCATACCATCCTAATTCCCTTCCTAAACTAAAATCACATCCAAAAGTCCCCTTAACCATCTCTGCCGCAGCAAGGAGAAGAAGAAGAGGAGCTTGACGTGCAGAAATTCAAAGTGGAATTCTTGGGCGTTTTAGGTGTAATCTTTCTTATGTCTTCGATGTTTCAATTCAATAAATTTTGTGTTGTGAGTATGAGAAACTAAACCCCCTTAGTTGGGGGGTAATTCGAAACCATGTACATGCTTGCAATATGATTTGATTACATTCAGTTGTTATTTCATAAGTTGTGGATTTAATTCGTTCATCTATTTGATTGATAATTTATTTGTGTATGTTGATTGAGAGTGAACGCTTAGTTTTCATGCATGAATATGATGCTAGATTATGAGGGAGTTTCACCTAATAGTTACAATCTTATAATCACAAGTAGTGAAGGTCGCTTGAAAACGATCGCGTTGAATGAATTCTTAGCATAAGTTTCATGCAATTCATAGTAACAAATGCTTCGTCAATGCTTATGTTTTTCATAGAACGTAATGATTCGTGCTTGTATCTCTATTATGCAATTCATGTAGGGAACTTGTAGGGAATGTTTTGGGTTGTCGTATGCAATCATCCAACCTAATAACTTGTGGAAAAACTGAGGGTTAATTAGTGCAATTCACGGTTAATTTGGGGCGTTGAGTATTCATAATTTATTGGAAGAACAACTGAAAATCGTTTTGTGTGCAAGTGTGACATGTGTGGAGAAGAACCTCCTAACTACCCTTTTATCCATCCTTTTCATCCAAAAACGTTTTACAATCTGTTTAGTTTTAAGTCTCTGTTTTGTTTTCAGTTTTCGTCCAAAACAAATCCCCCTTTATTTTGAAGTCTTAGATTAGTTAGAAAGTGTTTTGATTTGTGTTTCTAAGTGTTTTGATTCAAGTTTTCACCCAATTTCGTCCAAGTTCTTGTTAGGTTCTCAAAACTGCCAGAAAGTGGTTTTTAGGCAGTTTTGAGTCATTAGGTTGCTGTTTTGAGTTTTAGGTTTGTTTAAGTGTTTTAACCTTTAGTTTTGCATTCTTTGAGTCTAGTTTAGTGTTTTAAACTTTGTTTTTGAGTTTTTAAGTCAGTTTCCAAGTGTTTAGCAATCCCTCCTAATCCCCGGTCTAGAACGATCCCTACTTACATACTTTACTACATTTGTCAAAAGAGGGTTTAATTTGTGTGTTTAATATATTTCTCATCAAGGACCCATAAAATCGATACCCCAAACATCAAAGATTTCAACAACAAAGATAGGTACCTGCAGCATTTGATCTTTTTGGCCAATATTACCTGTCCTTTGGCATCGATCACATGTTAAACAAAAGGTTCTAGCATCTTTAAACAAAGTAGGCCAATAAAAACCACATTCAAGAACCTTAAAAGCTGTCCTTTGG
The DNA here is from genome assembly GCF_042453785.1 of Malus domestica. Lineage (NCBI taxonomy): Eukaryota > Viridiplantae > Streptophyta > Magnoliopsida > Rosales > Rosaceae > Malus > Malus domestica. The sequence goes on from NC_091670.1 coordinate 14,836,497, forward strand.
GTGCCAAAGTGACCCCCACATGCATATGTGTGACAAAAACTGAAAATTGAGTGAAAATCTGATTCATGCACACATCTTCTTATAACCTGATCTGAACAATATTTCCACAAGTATGGGTCATCTAAACATAAAATCTAGCATCCTATTTAAGTTTATCACATTGGAATTTGTTTAGGGTGCTAGGAACTTGTTTAGTCACCAAATAATTCACCAAATCTGCATACCAAGGAGCACTTACCTGAATGGACAAGAGTTGTTGATAGGAGCATATTTATGCGCCTTAGTTTAGCTTGTTCGTATGCATTTGTAGTGTTTTTCCTTAGTAAAGTAGTATTTTAAGCTAGTTTTATGTGTTTTCAGGTTCTAAGGGCAAAGGATGCAAAAGGATGCATTTTGGAGCCTTTTGGAGCAAAGTTTAGCTTGGAATGGATGTCATATGCTTGGAGCCAAGAGGATGGACGAAATTGAAGATTTGAAGATGATGTTTCCTACTTGAACAAGGTTTCCTAGTCGAAGTAGGAAAGCACCTAAGTGAAGATGGAATCCTAGTTGAATTAGGATTCCTAGTTGAAATAGGTTTCCTAGTGAAATTGGGATTCCTAGAAGATGAAGATTCCTACTCAAACAAGGTTTCCTACTTGAAGTAGGAAAGTTAAATCCAAATGGCATCAAGTTTCAGCAACAAAGAAGTTTTCCAAGTCCAAGAAGGAAAAGGAATCCAAGATGAAGAAGGAGAAGAATTCCAAGTCAAGGGAGGATTGAGACATGTTTTCCTAATGCTAGAAGGACTCCTAAGTGTTGTACGACACAAATGAGAAGTTTCTAAGAGAATTCCCCTCCTTGCCGTGAGTTTCTACATTTCCTATCAGTTTTGGGGCTTTCTAGAAGCCCTATCCCTAATCCCTACATTGGTGCCGCACCCTAGCTTCTAGATGCCCTAGTTCCTTGCCTTGCAAGGCATTCTAGAATGCCTATCCATGTCCCATAAATCCTGCCGCACCCCTATTCCTTATCCCTTAGGATTTCTGATTGTTTAGACCTATTTCCTTGTGGATTTGGGTTATCCAAGTCCATATCTGATTACCCTAGGGTTTGAAGTGCCTATATATACTCCTATTAACCCCTAAATCAGATCACCACTCACCACAATTCACAATTCACGCCAGAAATCATTCCTTGCTCTTTGCCGCACCCTTCCACCACCATATGCCATATTTTCTGCCCAAAAACAACCCTAGCCGCACCACCCATCAACCCTAAACACCATCACACATCCTCCATCCATTCTACACCATCCATAACCCCCAAAGTACCTGTCCAAAGTCCTTGCCGCACCAAGGAGGGGGAGAAGGAAGCTCGGAAGATTCATGCAATTCAAGTTCGCGTCGCTGAAATTTCTAGGTGTTTCTTTTCCTTTGATTTCAATGTTTAAATTCAATTCTCTTTGTTTTGTGCGTATGAGGAACTAAACCCCCCCTTGGCTAGGGGGGATTCGAAATACATGTTTATGCTTGCAAGTATAACATGTGTGGAGATGAACCCCTTAGCTAGCCTTCCATTCACCCATTTAAATCAAATTCGTTTTTACAATCTGTTCTAATTTACAAAGTTTGTTTTGTTTTAAATTCGTCCAAAACCAATCCCCCTTTGTTTTAAAGTGTCAAATTAGTTAGTAAGTGTTTTACTCTGTGTTTTTAAGTGTTTTGATTCAAGTTAAAACCCAAATTCGTCCAATTTGGTGCTTAGTGTCCAAAACTGCCCAGATTGTGTTTTTAAGGCAGTTTTGAGTGTTTTGGTGCTGTTTTGAGTCTTTTGGTTTGTTTTGGTATTTTAAAGTTTAGTTTTGCATTCTTTGAGTCTATTTTAGTGTTTTAAACTTGTTTTTACGTTTTTGAGTCAATTCCAAGTGATTTTGCAATCCCTCCTAATCCCCGGTCTAGAACGATCCCTACTTACATACATTGCTACAATTGATAAAAAGAGGGTTTAATTTGAGTGCTTATATATTTCACATCAGTTGTTCATCCGGAAATGTTTCGGAGATGGGAAGATCCTCTTCTTCACGCACCAATCTGCTTAGGTGGTCGGCAACAACATTGTCACTCCCCTTCTTGTCCCTGATTTCGATGTCAAACTCTTGAAGTAGAAGCATCCAACGAATGAGTTTAGGTTTAGCTTCTTTCTTGGTGAACGAGTACTTCAAGGCTGCATGGTCAGTGAAAACAACGACTTTAGTACCAATTAGATATGGTCTAAATTTATCTAAAGCAAATACAACCGCCAAAAGTTCTTTTTCGGTTGTAGAATAATTCAACTGAGCATCATTCAAAGTGCGTGAAGCATAATAAATAACATGTGGCTGTTTATTTTTTCTTTGACCCAAAACAGCTCCAAGTGCATAATCCCCGATGCGTCACACATCAATTCAAAGGGAATGGACCAATCCGGAGGAGTTATGATGGGTGCCATGGTGAGGAGGTCATTGAGATGGTTGAATGCTTGCTCACACGCCTCGTTTAACTCGAAAGGCACTTCCTTTTGTAGGAGACAGCATAGGGGTTGTGCAATCTTGGAAAAGTCCTTGATAAATCGTCGGTAGAATCCTGCATGACCAAGGAAAGAACGAACCTCTCTCACCGAAGTGGGAGAGGGTAAGTAGCGTACAAGATCTATTTTAGACTTATCAACTTCAATTCCACGTCCAGAGATTATATGACCCAAAACAATACCTTGTTTCAAGATTAAAGTGAGATTATCCAAGCAATTATCGAATGAATTACCAAACACACTAAAATCATCCATGAATATCTCAATAATCCTCTCAACATAATAAAAAAAGATGCTAACCATACACCTTTGAAACGTGGCAGGAGCATTGCACAAACCGAATGGCATGCGTCAATATGCAAACGTTCCAAAGGGACAAGTAAAAGTGGTCTTTTCTTGATCATCCGGGGCAATAACAATCTGATTATAACCGGAGTATCCATCAAGAAAGCAATAAAAGGAATGACCTACTAACCTTTCGAGCATTTGATCTAGGAACGGCAATGGGAAGTGATCTTTCCTTGTGGTTGCGTTTAGCTTCCTATAATCAATGCACACTCGCCAACCAGTTTGAATCCGAGTGGGCACAATCTCATTCTCCGCATTCTCGACAACCGTCACTCTAGATTTCTTGGGCACACATTGGATAGGTGAAACCCAACGGCTATCTGAGATGGGATAAATCACACCACAATCAAGGAGCTTGATTATCTCCATTTTCACAACTTCCATCATCGGAGGGTTAAGACGGCATTGAGCCTCTCTAGTTGGTTTGGCCCCCTCCTCAAGAAATATGTGATGCATACAAGTCGTAGGGCTTATACCTTTAATATCGGCCAATGTCCAACCTAGGGCAGATTTGAACTCCTTCAAGACACGCACTAGTTTCTCCTCTTCTTGTGCCGTGAGGGATGAAGAGATGATGGCAGGTAGTGTCTCGTTTTCCCCCAAAATGATGTACTTCAAATGGCTTGGTAAAGGTTTGAGATCAAGTATGGGTGCCTGAACGATGGATGGAAGCAACTTGTTAGTCGAAATTGGAATTGAATCAAAGTTGGGAGACTTACCACCATGCTTAGGTAATGACTCAAGGGCAGCCACCAACTCAATAACTTCATCACTAGGAGGCACAGCATGGCCTAGTCCATGTATGCCGTGGGTTACACTAGAATATGCCCCCTTGGTTGTGAGTTCCATGCCTCGTGTAATGACTTTTTCAAGCGCATCGTCATTCAAATCTTCAAGACATCCCTGCGCCAAAGAGTCAATTATATCAATAGAGAAACATGAATGGTCCTAACTAGGGTACTTAATGAAATCAGAAAGATTAAAACTAACAACTTCCCCATCAAATTCCATGGACAACGTTCCACTATACACGTCAATCTTCGTCCGGGCCGTTTTCATGAATGGCCTTCCAAGGAGGATGGGCAATGAAGGAGCATGATCCGATTCATCCATTTCGAGCGCATAAAAATCTGCTGGGAAGACTAAATGATCAACCTGCACCAAAACGTCTTCCAAAACAACCTTTGGATAAGCGTTAGATCTATCGGCCAATTGTATGATTACACCATCATGTTTCAACTCACCTAAGTTCATAGATACATAAATGGAGTATGGCATAACATTTATAGAGGCTCCTAAATCTAGCATGGCAGATTTGAAACGAGTGTTACCAATGACGCACGGAATTGTAAAGCTACCCGAATCTTTGCATTTGGGAGGTAGTTTGCGTTGTAAGATGGCGGAGACATTTTCACCTACCTTCACAACCTCCTTGGTTGAAATCCTCTTCCTAGTGGTGCACAGCTCCTTTAAAAACTTAGCGTATCTCGGGACTTGCTTAATGGCATCCAACAAGGGTATGTTGACTTGAACTTTCCTAAGTGTCTCAAGGATGTCCTTTTCAGCTTCTTCCTTCTTTGTTTGCACAAACCTGCTAGGAAAAGGAGCATTCGAAGGCACAACATTAGTAGAAACTGAATTTGACACATTCTTACCTTTATTGGATGAATTGGACAGATTTGGAGCCATGGGGGCTTGCGGCATAGGTGTGTCCACCTTTGCCGTTGGTGGGCATGCTTCCTCCTCCTTAAATTGAAGTTTTTCATCCTCTTTGTGACCTGTTTTTTATGAAGAACCTGTCCCAACCTCCTTACCACTTCTTAGGGTGATTGCTTTGGCTGATTCAAACCCTCTCTTTGGATTTGGAATGGTAGAACTAGGAAGCCTTCCTTGGTCTCTAATCTGCCCAACAACCTCGGCAATCTGTCCCATTTGTTTCTCTAGTTGGTCCACCCTTTTGTTTTGATTTTCTTGCCCATTAGTCAAAGTGGTTAGTAACTTAACAAGTGTATCATTATCCAAAGCATTACCTGAAGTATTTGGGGCAGATTGTGGTTGGATTTGAGAGGGTGCGTATGGTTTGGTGTAGAAGCCCGGGGGTTGTAGCCTAAAGCCTCCTTGTGGTTGGGCTTGTTGTGGCTCTCTCCATTTGACGTTTGGATGGTCTCTCCACCCCGGATTATACGTGTTGGAGTATGGATCATGTCTTGGCTGATTTTGGCTTTGAAACCCAATGGCATTAGCGCTCTCCCATCCACCATTCTCGATGAGTTGATGACACTTTTCGGAAGCATGTCCTTGGATAGAACATACGTTACACACCATGGGTCCTTGAATTTTCATTCCCTCGGCCATCTGTGAAACAATAGAAGGAAGATTAGCTAACTGAGATTGAATATTGGATGTGGAAGTTACCTCATGAACTTGTTGCCGTGGGGGTCCTCTTTGGCCTACACCCTCGTATTGTTGAGCGTTCAACGCTCGATTAGCAATCAAGATTTTTGCGGCCATGGGCGTTTTGTCCACCAATGCTCCACCCACCGAAGCATCGAGCATTTGACGTTCTAGTGGTAGAAGCCCCTCGTAAAAGTATTGGAGAAGTAGTTCCTCCTTCATCTAAAGCTGTGGACAAGAGGCAACAAGTGATTTAAACCGTTCATAATAAGTAGGAAAAGACTCACCTTCCTCTTGCTGAATACCACTTATCTTTTTACGAAGAAGGATGATTCGAGAAGTTGGGAAAAACTTCTCCAAAAATGCCCTCTTCATACTCTCCCAAGACGTAACTGTTCCGGGAGCCAACTCGTATAACCAATCATTGGCCTTGTCCATTAAAGAGAATGGAAAAGCCTTCATCTTTAAAATACTTCCGTCAACGTTAACCGGAGTCATACTTGAGCACACCACTTCAAATTCTTTCAAATGTTTGTTCGGATCTTCCATGGACAACCCATGGAACTTTGGAATGTGGTGGAGCAAACTTGACTTTAGCTCGAACTCTTCGGTTTTACCTTGGGCAGCCATTGGATATTGGATACACAATGGTGCGGCATTATCCAAACCCGAGGCGGAAAGCTCCTTGAGTGTACGGTTGTCCATGGCCATGCCTTGCTCTCCTTCACCCACTTGTGCCGTGGGATCCTCCTCTTCTTCTAGAACTTGTTCTTCAAGGTCAGGTTCCGGGCTAGGTGGGTTAGACTCTTGTTGGTTCCTCCTTCTTCTCAAAGTTCGCTCGAAATCGTCGTCGAAGTCCAAAATATGCTCACGAACAGGTTTGGAGCTTCGAGTCATGCACTAGTACCTAAAAACAAAGAAACGAAACAAGTTAGCAATCTGCAATAGAAAACAAACGAAAATAACAAATAAACAAAAAGAACGAGGGATTAACAAAGTTGCTAATCCCCGGCAACGGCGCCAAAATTTGATGCGTAAAATAACTAAACACACAAATTAACCCTCTTGTTGACAATTGTAGTATGGATAAGTAGGGATCGTTCTTAAACCGGGGATTAGGAGGGATTGCTAAAACACTCTAAACTGACTCAAATCTGTAAAACAAAGTTTAAAATACGAAACTAGACTCAAAGAATGCAAAACTAAACTCTAAAACACTAAAACGAACCAAAAGAATCAAAACAGCAACCAAACACTCAAAACTGCCTAAAAACCACTTTCTGGGCAGTTTTGGGACTCTAACACAACTTGGACGAATTTTGGTTTCCTAATGACCTAAAACACCTAAAAACATATTCTAAGACAAGTTCTAAGTAATATGACTCAAAGAAATAAGGTGGGGTTGATTTTGGACGAAATTAATTAAAACAAAGCAAGAACAAAGTAAACAGATTTTAAGACAAAGTTAAGTAAATTGATGGGTGATAGATCAACTAGAGGGTTCTTCTCCACACATGATACACTTGCATTCAACTTTGATTTCCAATTGTTTCTTTCAATGAATTATGAATCTCAACGCCCTAGGTTAACTGTGATAGCATTTTTTTAACCTTCAAGTTTTCCTAAAGTTAGTGAATTGGATGGGAATCGATGTAAAATATATAAGCACTCAAATTAAACCCTCTTTTTATCAATTGTAGCAATGTATGTAAGTAGGGATCGTTCTAGACCGGGGATTAGGAGGGATTGCAAAATCACTTGGAATTGACTCAAAAACGTAAAAAACAAGTTTAAAACACTAAAATAGACTCAAAGAATGTAAAACTAAACTTTAAAACACCAAAACAAACCAAAAGACTCAAAACAGCACCAAAACACTCAAAACTGCCTTAAAAACACAATCTGGGCAGTTTTGGACACTAAGCACCAAATTGGACGAATTTGGGTTTTAACTTGAATCAAAACACTTAAAAACACAAAGTAAAACACTTACTAACTAATTTTGACACTTTAAAACAAAGGGGGATTGGTTTTGGACGAATTTAAAAACAAAACAAACTTTGTAAATTAGAACAGATTGTAAAAACGAATTTGATTTAAATGGGTGAATGGAAGGCTAGCTAAGGGGTTCATCTCCACACATGTTATACTTGCATACAAAACGATTTCCATTTGCTTTTCAATAAACCATGAATTCTCAATGCCCCAAGTTAATTAGGTCCGCTTAAATTAACCTTCAGATTTTCCTAACGTTATTGAATTGGATGATTGCATACGACAACCCAAAACATTCCCCACAAGTCCCCTACATGATTGCATAATAGAGATACAAGCAAGAATCATTAAGTTCTATGAAAACCATAAGCATTGACGAAGCACTTGTTACTATGATTGCATGAAACTTATGCCAAGAATTTACTTAACGCGATTGAGATTATCAACCTTTACTACTTGTGAATATAATTCCATAACGATTAGGTGAAATTTCCTTATATCCTAGCATTCAATTTATGCATGATAATTAAGCGTGCACTCTCGACCAACACACACAAATCAATGTAATTCTCATAAATAAGTAAATTGAATTCACAACTTATGAAACGCAATTAGAAGTAATCAAATCATAACACAAGCATAAACATGTATTTCGAATCCCCCCTAGCCAAGGGGGGTTTAGTTCCTCATACGCACAAAACAAAGAGAATTGAATTTAAACATTGAAATCAAAGGAAAAGAAACACCTAGAAATTCCAGCGACGCGAACTTGAATTGCATGAACTTCCGAGCTTCCTTCTCCTCCTCCTTGGTGCAGCAAAGGACTTTAGGGACAGGTTGGGACTTTAGGTGTATGGATGCATGGTTATGGATGGATGTAGTAGTGTTTAGGGGGTGGGGATGGTGCGGCAAGACTTAGAACTAGGGGGAATGGTGTTTGGTGGGTGCGGCAAGAGTGAGGAGACGGTTGGACGAATTTCTGGATTGAATTGTGAATTGTGGTGAGTGGTGATCTGATTTAGGGGTTAATAGGAGTATATATAGGCACTTAAAACCCTAGGGTAATCAGATATGGACTTGGATAACCCAAATCCACAAGGAAATAGGTCTAAACAATCAGATTTTGCAAGGGAAAAGAGGTCCTAGGTACGGCAGGGATAGGATAAGGTGATAAGGTTTCTAGAATGCCTTGCAAGGCAAGGAACTAGGCATCTAGAAGCTAGGGTGCGGCACCAATGTAGGGATTTAAGGATAGGGCTTCTAGAAAGCCCCAAAACTGATAGGAATTGCATGAAACCCATGGCAAGGATGTAAACTTTCTAGAAACTCCTCATTTGTGTCCTACAACACTTAGGAGTCCTTCTAGCATTAGGAAAACATGTCCCAATCCTCCCTTGACTTGGAATTCTTCTCCTTCTTCATCTTGGATTCCTTTTCCTTCTTGGACTTGGAAAACTTCTTTGTTGCTGAAACTTGATGCCATTTGGATTTAACTTTCCTACTTCAAGTAGGAAACCTTGTTTGAGTAGGAATCTTCATTTTCAAGTAATCCTAATTCAACTAGGAAACCCATTTTGACTAGGAATCCTAATTCAACTAGGATTCCATCTTCACTTAGGCACTTTCCTACTTCTTCTAGGAAACCTTGTTCAAGTAGGAAACATCATCTTCAAATCTTCAATTTCGTCCATCCTCTTGGCTCCAAGCATATGACATCCATTCCAAGCTCAACTTTGCTCCAAAAGGCTCCAAAATGCATCCTTTTTCATATTTTGCCCTTAGAACCTGAAAACACATAAAACTAGCTTAAAAGACTACTTTACTAAGCAAAAACACTATAAATGCACAAGAACAAGCTAAACTAAGGCGCATAAATATGCTCCTATCACTTACCGGGAAACAAACGTAAACGGGAATTGAACAATAGCACTTTCTGCCCAATTGAGAATGATTTCCCACGGATCATGTTGTCATGGAAAGCTTTGGTCTTTTGCTTGTAAATATGCTTGCATTATCGTACGCCTCGTGCCGTATCTCATCAAGCTCATTCAATTGCAATCGCCTTTGACTTCCCGCTTCATCGAGGTTCATGTTAAACTTCTTGATGGCCCAAAGTGATTTGTGCTCCAATTCAACGGGAAGATGGCACGCCTTGCCATAGACAAGTCGGAAGGGGGACATCCCAATGGGGGTTTTGTACGCCGTACGATACGCCCAAAGTTCATCATCTAACCGTAGGCTCCAATCCTTCCGTGTTGGCCCAACGGTCTTCTCAAGTATTTGCTTGATCTCTCGGTTGGAAACCTCGGCTTGGCCATTCGTTTGAGGATGGTAAGGTGTAGAAACCTTATGGGTGACACTGTATTTCCTCAATAACGCTTCAATGGTCCGATTGCAAAAATGTGACCCTCCATCACTAATGATCACTCGTGGCATTCCAAACTTTGCAAAAATGTTAGTTCTAATAAAATCTGCAACCACTTTAGAATCATTAGTCCGAGTGGCCTTGGCTTCCACCCATTTTGACACATAATCAACCGCAAGCAAAATATACATGAAACCATACGATGAAGGGAAGGGACCCATAAAATCAATACCCCAAACATCAAAAATTTCAACATTTAGGATAGAAACCTGCGGCATTTGGTCCCTTGCACTAATACCACCCATTCGTTGGCATTTATCACATGTTAAGCAAAAAGTTTTAGCATCTTTAAAAATACTAGGCCAATAGAATCCACATTGTAACACCTTGAGGGCTGTGCGTTGTGTGCCAAAGTGCCCTCCACATGCATATGTGACAAAAACTCAAAATTGAATGACATTCAGAATCATGCACACAACGACGTATAATCTGATCAGGGCAAAATTTCCATAAGTACGGATCATCCCACACAAAAAACCGTGCATCATGCCTAAGTTTATCACGTTGGTGCCTAGTGAACTCACTTGGAAAACGTTTTGACACTAAAAAGTTCACTAAATCGGCATACCAAGGCTCACTAACCTTTATGGACATCAATTGCTCATCCGGGAATGTTTCTGGAATCGGGACGACATCTTCTTCATGCACCAAACGGCTCAAGAGATCAGCCACAACATTCTCACTGCCTTTCTTGTCTCGGATTTCGATATCGAACTCTTGGAGAAGAAGCATCCATCGAATAAGCCTTGGTTTAGCCTCCTTCTTCTTGAGCAAGTACTTCAACGCTGCATGATCAGTGTAAATTATTACTTTAGTACCAAGTAAATAAGAACGAAACTTATCTAAAGCAAAAACAACGGCAAGGAGTTCTTTTTCCGTTGTGGAGTAGTTCAATTGAGGATCGTTCAAGGTCCGAGAGTCATAATATATGACGTGTGGCTGTTTGTCCTTCCTTTGTCCCAAAACAGCGCCTAGAGCATAATCAGATGCATCGCACATAAGCTCGAAGGGGATGCTCCAATCTGGTGGCCGAATGATGGGGGCCGAAGTTAGCATCTCTTTAAGGTGTTTGAACGCCTTTTCACACTCCTCGTTGAACTCAAAGGGCACCTCCTTTTGGAGAAGTCGGCAAAGGGGTGTGGAGATCTTTGAAAAATCCTTGATGAATCGCCTATAAAATCCTGCATGTCCCAGAAACGAACGAACCTCTCTAACCGAAGTCGGAGAGGGTAAGTAGCGTACAAGATCTATTTTCGATTTATCAACCTCAATTCCCCTTGCAGAAACAATATGCCCTAAAACTATGCCTTGTTTTACCATAAAGTGACACTTTTCCCAATTTAAAACAAGGTTAGTTTTCATGCATTGTTTTAAGATTAATGTGAGATTTTCCAAGCAACCATCAAACGAATCGCCAAAGACACTAAAATCATCCATGAATACCTCAATAATCTTCTCAATAAAATCTGAAAAAATACTTACCATGCATCGTTGGAACGTGGCCGGTGCATTGCATAAACCGAATGGCATGCGGCGGTAAGCAAAAGTACCAAATGGGCACGTGAAGGTGGTCTTCTCTTGGTCTTCCGGAGCTATGACAATTTGATTATATCCCGAATAACCGTCAAGAAAACAATAAAAGAATGACCGGCTAACCTTTCAAGCATTTGGTCAATGAATGGCAATGGAAAGTGGTCCTTCCTTGTGGTGTTGTTGAGCTTCCTATAGTCAAAGCATACTCTCCAACCTGTTTGAATACGGGTTGGCACAAGCTCATCCTCGGCATTCTTCACCACAGTGACTCCGGACTTCTTTGGGACAACTTGAACCGGTGAGATCCAACGGCTATCCGAGATTGGATAGATCACTCCACAGTCGAGAAGCTTTATAATCTCATTTTTCACAACTTCCATCATTGGAGGGTTGAGTCGGCGTTGAGCCTCTCGAGTTGGTTTGGCCCCCTCCTCAAGAAATATGCGATGCATGCATGTTGTAGGGCTAATCCCCTTAATATCGGCCAATGTCCATCCAATGGCTGTTTTGTGTTCTTTCAACACCCGAATCAATTTTTCCTCCTCTAGTGCCGTGAGTGATGAAGAGACAATGACGGGCAACGTCTCTTCATCTCCCAGAAATACATACTTTAAATGATCCGGCAATGGTTTAAGCTCAAGAACGGGGGCCTGAATCACAGAAGGTAACAACGTATTATTGGAAACGGGAATTGGAATTGGGTTAGAAGGCTTACCATGATGTTTTGGTAATGATTCCAAGGCAGCCACAAGCTCGGCATGTTCATCCTTTGGTACGGCCATGTTGGGTTTTGTGCCAAGTCCTTGTGCAATTGTCGTTTCGAGTGGATCGTCTTCCAACATATCAAGATAATCCTGTGCCAATTCATCCAATATATGAATAGAAAAACAAGAATGATCATATTTAGGAAATTTCATAGCTTCAGAAATGTTAAAGTTAATAATCTCCCCATCAAATTCCATTGTCAACGTTCCTTTGAACACATCGATCTTGGTGCGTGCTGTTTTCATGAATGGCCTCCCAAGTAGAATCGGCAATGGGGTGACATTTGGTGATTCCTCCATCTCTAAAACGTAGAAATCCGCTGGAAATATCAAGTTATCCACCTGCACCAACACATCTTCCAAAACTCCTTTCGGATATGCATTAGAACGATCGGCTAATTGAATTATAACACCATTGTTTTTAAGCTCTCCTAAGTTCATGGATGCATAAATTGAGTATGGCATGACATTAATTGAAGCTCCTAGATCTAACATAGCATGTTCAAATTTAGTATTGCCTATAACACATGGAATTGTAAAACTTCTCGGATCTTTGCATTTAGGAGGTAATTTTCTTTGCAAAACAGCGGAAACATTCTCACTTATCTGGACAACCTCTTTGTTTGAAATTCTCTTTCTTGTTGTACAAGATCTATTTTAGACTTATCAACTTCAATTCCACGTTCAGAGATTATATGACCCAAAACAATACCTTGTTTAACCATAAAATGGCATTTCTCCCAATTTAACACAAGGTTTGTTTCAACACAACGTTTCAAGATTAAAGTGAGATTATCCAAGCAATTATCAAAGGAATTACCAAACACACTAAAATCTTCCATGAATATCTCAATAATCCTCTCAACATAATCAGAAAAGATGCTAACCATACACCTTTGAAACGTGGCAGGAGCATTGCACAAACCGAATGGCATGCGTCGATATGCAAACGTTCCAAAGGGACAAGTAAAAGTGGTCTTTTCTTGATCATCCGGGGCAATAACAATTTGATTATAACCGGAGTATCCATCAAGAAAGCAATAAAAGGAATGACCTGCTAACCTTTCTAGCATTTGATCTAGGAACGGCAATGGGAAGTGATCTTTCCTTGTGGTTGCATTTAGCTTCCTATAATCAATGCACATTGCCAACCGGTTTGAATTCGGGTGGGCACAAGCTCATTCTTCGCATTCCCGACAACCGTCACTCCAGATTTCTTGGGCACACATTGGATAGGTGAAACCCAACGGCTAACGGAAATGGGATAAATCACCCCACAATCTAGAAGTTTGATTATCTCCTTTTTCACAACTTCCATCATCGGAGGGTTAAGACGGCGTTGAGCCTCTCTAGTTGGTTTGGCCCCCTCCTCAAGAAATATGTGATGCATACAAGTCGTAGGGCTTATACCTTTAATATCGGCCAATGTCTAACCTAGGGCAGATTTGAATTCCTTCAAGACACGCACTAGCTTCTCCTCCTCTTGTGCCGTGAGGGATGAGGAGATGATGGCAGGTAGTGTCTCGTTTTCCCCCAAAAAGATGTACTTCAAATGGCTTGGTAGGGGTTTGAGATCAAGTATGGGTGCCTGAACGATGGATGAAAGCAACTTGTTAGTTGAAATTGGAATGGAATCAAAGTTAGGAGACTGACCACCATGCTTAGGTAGTGACTCAAGGGCAGCAACCAACTCAAAAATTTCATCACTAGGAGGCACGGCATGGCCTAGTCCATGTATGCCGTGGGTTACACTAGAATCTGTCCCCTTGGTTGTGAGTTCCATTCCTCGTGTAATGACTTTTTCAAGCGCATTGTCATTCAAATCTTCAAGATATCCCTGCGCCAAAGAGTCAAATATATCAATAGAGAAACATGAATGGTCCTCACTAGGGTACTTAATGGAATCAGAAAGATTAAAATTAACAACTTCCCCATCAAATTCCATGGACAACGTTCCACTATACACGTCAATCTTCGTCCGGGCCGTCTTCATGAATGGCCTCCCAAGGAGGATGGGCAATGAAGAAGCATGATCCGATTCATCCATTTCGAGCACATAAAAATCTGCTGGGAAGACTAAATGATCAACCTGCACCAAAACGTCTTCCAACACTCCCTTTGGATAAGCGTTAGATCTATCGGCCAATTGTATGATTACACCATCATGTTTCAACTCACCTAAGTTCATAGATACATAAATGGAGTATGGCATAACATTTATAGAGGCTCCTAAATCTAGCATGGCAGATTTGAAAGGGGTGTTACCAATGACGCACGGAATTGTAAAGCTACCCGGATCTTTGCATTTGGGGGGTAGTTTACGTTGCAAGATGGCGGAGACATTTTCACCTACCTTCACAACCTCCTTGGTTGAAATCCTCTTCCTTGTGGTGCATAGCTCCTTTAAAAACTTAGCGTATCTCGGGACTTGCTTAATGGCATCCAACAAGGGTATGTTGACTTGAACTTTCCTAAGTGTCTCAAGGATGTCCTTTTCAGCTTCTTCCTTCTTTGTTTGCACAAACCTGCTAGGAAAAGGAGCATTCGAAGGCACAACATTAGTAGAAACCGAATTTGACACATTCTTACCTTTATTGGATGAATTGGACGGATTTGGAGCCATGGGGGCTTGCGGCATAGGTGTGTCCACCCTTGCCGTGGGTGGGCATGCTTCCTCCTCCTCAAATTGAAGTTTTTCATCCTCTTTGTGACCTATTTTTGATGAAGAACTTGCCCCAACCTCCTTACCACTTCTTAGGGTGATTGCTTTGGCTGATTCAAACCCTCCTTTTGGATTTGGAATGGTAGAACTAGGGAGCCTTCCTTGGTCTCAAATCTGCCCAAAAACCTCGGCAATCTGTCCCATTTGTTTCTCTAGTAGGTCCACCCTTTTGTTTTGATTTTCCTGCCCATTAGTCAAAGTGGTTAGTAACTTAACAAGTGTATCATTATCTAAAGCATTACCTGAAGTATTTGGGGCAGATTGTGGTTGGACTTGAGGGGGTGCGTATGGTTTGTTGTAGAAGCCCGGGGGTTGTTGCCTAAAGCCTCCTTGTGGTTGGGCTTGTTGTGGCTCTCTCCATTTGAAGTTTGGATGGTCTCTCCACCCCGGATTATACGTGTTGGAATATGGATCATGTCTTGGCTGATTTTGGCTTTGAAACCCAATGGCATTAGCGCTCTCCCATCCACCATTCTCAATGAGTTGAGGACACTTTTCGGATGCATGTCCTTGGATAGAACATACGCTACACACCATGGGTCCTTGAATCTTCATTCCCTTGGCCATCTGTGAAACAAGAGAAGTAAGATTAGCTAACTGAGATTGAATATTGGAAGTGGAACTTACCTCATGCACTTGTTGCCGTGGGGTTCCTCTTTGACCTACACCTTCGTATTGTTGAGCGTTCAACGCTCGATTAGCAATCAAGATTTTTGCAGCCATGGGCATTTTGTCTACCAATGCACCACCCGTCGAGGCATCGAGCATTTGACGTTCTAGTGGTAGGAGCCCTTCGTAGAAGTATTGCAAAAGCAATTCCTCCTTCATCTGATGTTGTGGACAAGAAGCAACAAGTGATTTAAATCGTTCATAATATGTTGGAAAAGACTCACCTTCATCTTGTTGAATACCACTTATTTTTTTATGAAGAAGAATGATGCGAGAAGTTGGGAAAAACTTCTCCAGAAACGCCTTCTTCATACTCTCCCAAGATGTAACTGTACCGGGAGCCAACTCGTACAACCAATCCTTGGCTTTGTCCATTAAAGAGAACGGAAAAGCCTTCATCTTTAAAATACTTCCGTCAACGGTAACCGGAGTCATACTTGAGCACACCACTTCAAATTCTTTCAAATGTTTGTTCGGATCCTCCATGGACAGCCCATGGAACTTTGGAATGTGGTGGAGCAAACTTGACTTTAACTCGAACTCTTCGGTTTTACCTTGGGCAGCCATGGGATATTGGATACACAATGGTGCGGCATTATCCAAACCCGAGGCGGCAAGCTCCTTGAGCGTACGGTTGTCCATGGCTATACCTTGCGCTTCTCCACCCACTTGTGTCGTGGGATCCTCATTGTGCTGTTGGTTCCTCAAAGTTCTCTCGAAGTCGTCGTCAAAGTCTAAGATATGCTCACAAACAGGTCGGGAACTTCGAGTCATGCACTAGTACCTAAAAACAAAGAAAACAAAACAAATCAGCAACTTAAACAGAAACTTAAACAAAATACAATAATTCGAAAGAAAACAATCCAAGAGATTAGCAAAGTTGCTAATCCCCGGCAACAGCGCCAAAATTTGATGTGTGAAATAAGTTAACACACAAAATTAAACCCTCTTTTTATCAATAGTAGCAAAGTATGTAAATAGGGATCATTCTAGACCGGGGATTAGGAGGGATTGCTAAACACTTGAAAACTGACTTAGAAATGTAAAAACAAAGTTTAAAGCACTAGATTAGACTCAAAGAATGCATAACTCACGTTTAAAATACTAAAACAAACCAAAAACTCAAAACAGCAATCAAAAGATTCAAAACTGCCTTAAAAACACTTTCTGGGCAGTTTTGAACACAAAGCATCAAATTGGACGAATTTGGGTTTTAACTTGTACCAAAATACTTAAAAACATAAACCAACACACTTTTCAATTAATCTAGGAATTCAAAATAATTGGGGACTTGATTTGGTCGAAAATAAACTTATATGGCAGATTGTAAGAGAAACAGATTGTAATACAAAGTTATGAAGAATCAATGGATGATGGAATGGCTAAGGGGTTCTTCTCCACACATGAAATATATGCAACGTAAATCAATTTCCAGTTATCAATTCAATAAGTTATGAACCTCAACACTCCAAGTTAATTAGGTCAGCTTAAATTAACCTTCAGATTTCCCTAGGATCATTGAATTGGATGAATATGCATCGCAAACAAATTATTCCTAACAAGTTCTTTATATGAACAGCATGATAAAGACACAAGTTAGAATCATTACATTCTTTGGAAATCATAAGCATCGACAAGGCATTCGTAACATTGAAAAGCATGATACTCTTGTTGGAAATGTGCCCTAAAACCAATCATATGATGATACTTTACGGACATTTCACATGTTAAACTAATCTAGTTTAACTATAAAGGGCAAAGATTATTGTTTGAGCCGTCTCATATAAATGTTATATGCTTAAACGATAAAGTCCAAGGAATATGTGATTGGGAGAATGCGATCTAAAGAAGTTAGATTCATGAGACCATTCTTTCGTAGACACATCCTAAATGTTCCTGATCATAGGATTGCCAATTGGGCATTGACAGTCCGTTAAGATCAGTACGTACTGTGTCTTCTCTCAGGGAGAGTGACTAGTCTCGAGTCATTGGTGTGTGTGACATCAATACAAGTACGTAGGTGCTCAATAGAGAATGAGTTCACTGAACACGATCAACGAAGAGTTCTCATATTCATGTCACATGAGAACTCATGGTTGGGATAATGCAAAGTAGTCCTTTGACCTGAGGCATCACAGCTATCTTGTGGTTAAGTCCTTGATCTTTGATTATGTCAAAAGTCACTCTAAAAGGAGAGTGTCCACGACATCTTTGGGGTTAAGTCACTTAGTCATGGAGGCAAGTAAATGCGCAACAAGGGATCTCTAACCTTCAAACCGTTTGAGGGAGAATACTCTATGATATGATTAAGAATCTTTGGCCAAAGTATGAATGAGATTTAGGAAAGCGTTGCAAATCACATTCAAGGTAATCATATAAGCACACGAATCACATTGGATAGTAGACATGAATAAATAAACTATCAAACCAAACAATGTGGTCAAGAGTATTGTATTAGAGAAAGACCGTATTGCATTTGTAATCCTAAACTGAATAGGTTCTCCACCTCTTCTGATTAGCTTGGGTAACCATGATATGCTGCTAGGTGTCACTCATGGTTTGTGGAAGCCCTAAACGTGTGTAATCACTAAAGGGAGAATTGAAAGTAAGTTTCAATTCACAATCGATGTGAAATGGTTTTAATCGCCCACTGCCTCGCTAAAAGGAACCTAATGGATCATACACCGTGTAAGGTGAAGATTGAAGAAACAATGGAGATGAGTAAGAATGATTAAATGGTTTAATTATTTATTAATGGCAAGGATTAATTAATATGTTAATTAATCAAACGAATAAGTTCGTTAAAGACCTCGGGATAGTTTTTGGACCTTAAGACCCAATGGGCTTTGAACGTCAAGCCCATTGACTTAAGTTGTATGACAACTTAATGACTAAATATTCACAAAGGCCCAAACAACCCAAATACACCCTAAGGCCGGCCATATTGATAAGGGTAGTGAACTTGGACTTATTTACAAGTTTGCCACTCAAATGAATAAAGCTATAAATATGACTTTATAGCCAAAATTCATTTAGGATTTGTTTTGGAGAAAATTGGAGAGAACATGTCTCTCCATTTCTCTCTAAAGAGGCCGGCCCCTTGGAGGGTGCATCTAGCAATCCCACTACTCCATTTCTCTCTAAAGAGGCCGGCCCCATGGAGAAAATTGGAGAGAACACGGTTCTTCTACTTGAATGCTTAATAAGAAGTAGAAGATATATGAGAGAAGAGAAAGTACTTCACATTCGAAACGTGAATCAAATGTAGATCTCTGCGAAAGCAGATGGTACTTACTTCCTCATATGAACTACCAAAGAAATTGGAGAAACATAGATTGTCTTTATATTCCAATTTTAAGGAACTAAATTCCGTCACTATGTGAAATGGATAAATGTTTTGTTTGACAAAACATTGTTCTTTATTAATGAATGATTAGATTATTGTAATCTAATTAATTATCTCTATAGTAGAGATGATATGGTAGTGTTAACTGTTTAGAATACAATGATGCTTAAAACCCAAAAGGTTGCAAGATAGTGACTAATCCCAACTAAAGTTGTGGTACCTCTAAAACATAAATTACGAGTTGGTAATAAATGGATGCTTTGGATCGTTAGATCCGGATCCAATGCCTTCTTGTTAAAATTGTATAGAGGCGAAATGTTCGAATCTTTATTCTTTTGGAAAGAAGAAAGAATCACAAGGTTGTTGAGGTTAATTCACTTAGATGTTAGTGGTACTTGTCCACAAACATAATACTACTCATGTTGTATGACATTCACCGAAGATCACTCTCGGTTGGACTATAGTTTATTTTGAATAAACACAAATCCGAATACTTTGAGAAAAGGTTTCAAAGAATTCAAAAAATGTAAGTTGATGAGTAAGACGTCTAAAGTATTTACCTCCTTAGATTTGATCCAAGGAAAAGAAACACTTTAGATGAGTCTCCTTGAAAGATATCAAGGAAAGAAGCATCATAAGATAATAAATTTCTCCATTAAGGAGAAGAACGAACTGATATGATATTTAACTAGCACTTAAATTAACCCTCTTTTTATCAATTGTAGTAAGTATGTAAGTAGGGATCGTTCTAGGCGGGGATTAGGAGGGATTGCAAAATCACTTGAAAACTGACTCAAATACGTAAAAACAAGTTTAAAACACTAAACTAGACTCAAAGAATGCAAAACTAAACTTTAAAATACCAAAACAAACCAAAAGACTCAAAACAGCCTAAAAACCACTTTCTGGGCAGTTTTGGACACTAATCACCAAATTGGACGAATTTGGGTTTTAACTTGAATCAAAACACTTAAAAACACAAAGTAAAACACTTACTAACTAATTTGACACTTTAAAACAAAGGGGGAATTGGTTTGGATGAATTTAAAACAAGACATAAACTTTGTAAAACAAAACAGTTTTGAAAACGAATTTGGTTTAAATGAATGGATGGAAGGCTAGCTAAGGGGTTCATCTCCACACATGTTATACTTGCATACAAAACGATTTCCAATTGCTTTTCAATAAACCATGAATTCTCAATGCCCCAAGTTAATTAGGTCCGCTTAAATTAACCTTCAGATTTTCCTAACGTTAATGAATTGGATGATTGCATACGACAACCCAAAATATTCCCCACAAGTCCCCTACATGATTGCATAATAGAGATACAAGCAAGAATCATTAAGTTCTATGAAAACCATAAGCATTGACGAAGCACTTGTTACTATGATTGCATGAAACTTATGCCAAGAATTTACTTAACGCGATTGAGATCATCAACCTTTACTACTTGTGAATATAATTCCATAACGATTAGGTGAAATTTCCTTATATCCTAGCATTCAATTTATGCATGATAATTAAACGTGCACTCTCAACCAACACACACAAATCAATGTAATTCACATAGATAAGTAAATTGAATTCACAACTTATGAAACGCAATTAGAAGTAATCAAATCATATCGCAAGCATAAACATGTATTTCGAATCCCCCCCTAGCCAAGGGGGGGTTTAGTTCCTCATACGCACTAAACAAAAAGTATTGAATTTAAACATTGAAATCAAAGGAAAAGAAACACCTAGAAATTCCAGCGGCATGAACTTAAATGGCATGAACTTCCAAGCTTCCTTCTCCTCCTCCTTGGTGCGGCAAGGGCTTTGGACAGGTTCTTTGGAGTTATGGATGGCGTAGAACGGATGGGGGATGTATGATGGTGTTTAGGGTTGATGGGTAGTGCGGCTAGGGTTGAATTTGGGCAGAAATTATGGATTTTGGTGATGGGAAGGTGCGGCAGAAATCAAGGTTAAATTTCTGGCGTGAATGGTTGTGTATGAGAGGTGGTGATCTGATTTAGGGGTTAATATGAGTATATATAGGCACTTAAAACCCTAGGGGAATCAGATATGGACTTGAATAACCCAAATCCACAAGGAATTAGGTTAAAACAATCAGAAATCCTAAGGGATAAGGGATAAGGGTGCGGCAGGAATTATAGGATATGGATAGGCCTTCTAGAATGCCTTGCAAGGCAAGGAACTAGCGCATCTAGAAGGTTAAGGTGCGGCACCAATGTAGGGATTAGGGATAGGGCTTCTAGAAAGCCCAAAAACTGATAGGAAATGTAGAAACTCAAGGCAAGGAGGGGAACTCTTCTAGAAACTTCTCATTTGTATCCTACAACACTTAGGAGTCCTAGTAGTAGGAAAACATGTCTCAATCCTCCCTTGACTTGGAATTGTTCTCCTTCTTCATCTTGGACACCTTTTCCTTCTTGGACTTGGAAAACTTCTTTGTTGCTGAAATTTGATGCCATTTGGATTTAACTTTCCCACTTCGAGTAGGAAACCTTGTTTGAGTAGGAATCTTCATTCTTCTAGGAATCCATCTTCAACTAGGAATCCCTCGTAGATTAGGAATCCTTCTTCAATTAGGAATCCTTTGTTGATTAGGATTTCATCTTTTAATTAGGCGCTTTCCTACTTCGACTAGGAAACCTTTTTCAAGTAGGAAACATCATCTTCAAATCTTCAATTTCGTCCATCCTCTTGGCTCCAAGCATATGATGTCCATTCCAAGCTCTAAATTGCTCCAAAAGGCTCCAAAATGCATCCTTTTGCATACTTTGCCCTTAGAACCTGAAAACACATGAAACTAGCTTAAAAGACTACTTTACTAAGGAAAAACACTATAAATGCACAAGAACAAGCTAAACTAAGGCGCATAAATATGCTCCTATCACGAACTCGAATAAGATTTAGTTCGTTAGATGTTATCTATTACCCATATATAGGATATATAATTTTAAAACAATGTGATTGTCAATTAGAAGATCTTCCAAATTTTTCATGACTCCATAAGATGTAGTTGGAAAGAAAGACAAATCTCAAGCATGTTAAGATTTGGGGTTGTGAGCTAATAAGCAATATTTGTTTGATAACAATCTTGTGGGATATCCTTAAATTAATTTTTGGATATCGCTTCTATAAACCAACTAACAAATGTTGTTTTGTTGGGTAGTTCATTGTAATCCTACAATGTGATTTGCCTAAAAGCAAATGAACTAAAGATAGAACTCAAAGAATGGGTTCTTTGAAAGACAAGAAAGTAATCAACAAATATAAACAACCTAGTTCCTATACCTCAAGCTCCAAGGTAGTCGATAAGGATTTATAAACCATCTCAGTTGAATGGTTTTGAACTTTATGACTATGTCATAGAGTTGCACCTCTTAATTCGAAAGAACTAAGAATGAAAATCCTTATGACTACATTCAGTGTATATATATGATATATACTCAAGGAAATGGTAAAGTACCATTTGACCTGAAATAATGAAACCATCATAAGCTAATTGGTAGCTTAAGGTGACTACAATCAAAGAGAATGGTTGACTTTGAAGAAACCATCTTTGAGATAGTCTTGGTTTCAATTAATTCGAAGATTGCTAGCTACAACTAAATGGTGATTCAATGTTTGGACATAATATGGGTTTTCGAAACCATTATTAAGATAGTCTTAATAATATATGTCTAAAACTATGAATCACAAGACATGTAAGTTGTAGAGATCCAACCATCATGAATCTTAGCAAGCTAGTGGGAGCTATAAGCATCTTGTGAGAAAAGGATCAAATCGTTTGATTTCTTATAAAGATGTAAATGAATCTTTTGTTTACAAGGTTTACAAAAGATTAGTGGGAGTTAATCATATTCCTAAATTTGTATATATATATATATATATATATATATATATGATATATTAATTTTGAAAATGAAAAGAATATTTCTTCGTTAAAGTTATGACTTTAAGCATTCTATAACGATAGAATGTATATAGGAGAGATAGTCTATATACATGGGATGGAAATCTGTATTGATAGATTTCAAGATATAATTTGATTATATCAATCCCTAATAATAGACAAAAGATGCTAGGAAGTTTCTCATATGATGATAAACTTCAATTAGAAGGATGACTCTAGTGTGACTAGCAAGTTGCCTTTCTCAAAGGGAACGTGCCCTTTTGACTCCCAAAGAAATAATGCGTAAATAGAATCCTTTATGCATACGCACAAAGGTGATTTATGTATTTCATATTGTATGAAAAACATTGATATAAGTTGTACCTAGAAAGGTACAAGACGATATCAGTGCAAGCCCAGGATCAGAACCATGGCAACTGTCAAGGGAGTCCTTAAGTATTTAAGAAATACTAAAGGATAGATTCCTCAAAGAATGAGGAAGAATTAGAGTAACGTAATGGAAGCGTAAATGTATTAGATTATGAATCTAATCCATCATTGGATATTTCTTCATTATGAATGAAGAGATAAACGAATATCTCTTGATTATGACTAAAGAGATATTTGGATGGAAACATTAAAGTAATGACTTTAGTGTGTTCCATTATGAATGCAAAATAAATTGCCATATAGAAGTTTACAAACAATGTTGTTTGGATGAGAAAGTTCATTTATGAACTCTCTATTCGGTTCCAACCAGAAAGTGTATCTAGTGTACTGACACTATGACACTAATGGGGCGATAGCTCAAGCCAGGGAATCAAGGTCTCATCAAGGTCCGAACTCATATGAGAGACTGAACCACATGATTGAGAATCATGTATAATGGTGACGTTGTAATTCTCAAGGTTGCTTCTATGGATAACATATAGATATCCATTGTCTAGGCCTACTATTCAGCCATTTATGAAATGACTACATAGGAGGTATCATCACTGATGACCAAGCTGATTGGCTCTAGTGCAAGTGGGAGATTATTGGAAATGTGCCCTAAAACCAATCATATGATGATACTTTACGGACATTTCACATGTTAAACTAATCTAGTTTAACTATAAAGGGCAAAGATTATTGTTTGAGCCGTCTCATATAAATGTTATATGCTTAAACGATAAAGTCCAAGGAATATGTGATTGGGAGAATGCGATCTAAAGAAGTTAGATTCATGAGACCATTCTTTCGTAGACACATCCTAAACGTTCCTGATCATAGGATTGCCAATTGGGCATTGACAGTCCGTTAATATCAGTACGTACTGTGTCTTCTCTCAGGGAGAGTGACTAGTCTCGAGTCATTGGTGTGTGTGACATCAAGACAAGTACGTAGGTGCTCAATAAAGAATGAGTTCACTGAACACGATTAACGAAGAGTTCTCATATTCATGTCACATGAGAACTCATGGTTGGAATAATGCAAAGTAGTCCTTTGACCTGAGGCATCACAGCTGTCTTGTGGTTAAGTCCTTGATCTTTGATTATGTCAAAAGTCACTCCAAAAGGAGGGTGTCCACGGCATCGTTGGGGTTAAGCCACTTAGTCATGGAGGCAAGTGAATGCGCAACAAGGGATCTCTAACCTTAATGTGAAATATATAAGCACTCAAATTAACCCTCTTTTTATCAATTGTAGCAAGTATGTAAGTAGGGATCGTTCTAGGCCGGGGATTAGGAGGGATTGCTAAATCACTTGAAAACTGACTCAAATACGTAAAAACAAGTTTAAAACACTAAACTAGACTCAAAGAATGCGAAACTAAACTTTAAAACACCAAAACAAACCAAAAGACTCAAAACAGCAAATAAACACTCAAAACTATCTTAAAAACACAATCTGGGCAGTTTTGAACAGTAGACACAAACTTGGACGAAAATTGGTTTTAACTTGACCTAAGACACTTAAAAACAGAAACTAAAGTGAATTCTAACTACTATGACTCAACAAAGTGAAGGGGGATTGATTTTGGACGAATTTAAAAACAAAACAAACTTTGTAAACTAGACAGATTTTGAAAACGAATTTGATTTAAATGAATGGATGGAAGGCTAGCTAAGGGGTTCATCTCCACACATGTTATACTTGCATTCAAAACGATTTCCAATTGCTTTTCAATAAACCATGAATTCTCAACGCTCCAAGTTAATTAGGTCCGCTTAAATTAACCTTCAGATTTTCCTAACGTTATTGAATTGGATGATTGCATACGACAACCCAAAACATTCCCCACAAGTCCCCTACATGATTGCATAATAGAGATACAAGCAAGAATCATTAAGTTCTATGAAAACCATAAGCATTGACGAAGCACTTGTTACTATGATTGCATGAAACTTATGCCAAGAATTTACTTAACGCGATTGAGATCATCAACCTTTACTACTTGTGAATATAAGTCCATAACGATTAGGTGAAATTTCCTTATATCCTAGCATTCAATTTATGCATGATAATTAAGCGTGCACTCTCAACCAACACACACAAATCAATGTAATTCATATAGATAAGTAAATTGAATTCACAACTTATGAAATGCAATTAGAAGTAATCAAATCATATCGCAAGCATAATCATGTATTTCGAATCCCCCCCTAGCCAAGGGGGGTTTAGTTCCTCATAAGCATAAAACAAAGAGTAATAAGTTTAAACATTGAAATCAAAGGGAAGGAAACACCTAAAACTTCCAGCCACTTGAACTTGCACGGCATGAACTTCCAAGGCTCCTTCTCCTCCTCCTTGCTGCGGCAAAGGACTTTAGGGACAGGTTGGGACTTATATGTATGGGTGGATGAGTATGGACTAAGGTAGAAGTGTTTAGGAAGGGTGGGGGGTGCGGCAAAGGGTTCTTGTGAATTTTTGGAGTGAATTGTGAATTGTGGTGAGTCGTGAATGTGAAGGGTGCGACACCATGTATTTATAGGGTCCTAAAAGTCTAGCAAATCAGATTAGGACTTGGAGGATTAAATCCCATCAGGAAAGGGCTTAAAACAATCAGATTTTGGGTAGGAAAGGTCCTCCTAGGTGCGGCAAGAATGGATTAGAAGGATAAGGCTTCTAGATGGCCTTGCAAGGCAAGGAAATCAGGTTTCAGAAGGCCTAGGGTGCGGCACTAAGGGATAAGGATAAGGTTTAGGTGTCCTAAATGGATAAGGTGCCCTAAATGGATAAGGACTCCTCATTTCACTTGGAAACTTTGCCTATTAGGATTAGGAAACCATGTCTTTGTCTTTCCTTCTTCATCTTGGAATCCTTTTCCTTCTTGGACTTGGAAAACTTCTTTGTTGCTTCTCTTGAGACCATTTGGATTTTGACTTTCCTACTCCAAGTAGGAAACCTTGTTTGAGTAGGAATCTTTATCTTCTAGGAATCCCAATTTCACTAGGAAACCTATTTCAACTAGGAATCCTAATTCAACTAGGATTCCATCTTTTACTTAGGCGCTTTCCTACTTCGACTAGGAAACCTTGTTCAGGTAGGAAACATCATCTTCAATTTCGTCCATCCTCTTGGCTCCAAGCATATGATGTCCATTCCAAGCTCTAATTTGCTCCAAAAGGCTCCAAAATGCATCATTTTGCATACTTTGCCCTTAGAACCTGAAAACACATAAAACTAGCTTAAAAGACTACTTTACTAAGGAAAAACACTATAAATGCACAAGAACAAGCTAAACTAAGGCGCATAAATATGCTCCTATCACAAAGGAAAACAGATTTATACATTGTAAATATAAGAAAGAGAACACCTAAGTATTCCAACGATTCGATGTTTAACGACTAGAAACTTCAAGTACTTCTTCTTCCTCTCCTTTGCTGCGGCACAGGGACTATGGGCAGGTTCTTGGGTTATTGAATGATGTAGAATGGATGGAGGATGTATGGAAGTGTTTAGGGTTGATGGGTGGTGCGGCTAGGGTGGTTTTGGGTCAGAAAATATGGTGAATGGTGAAGGAATGGGGCTGTTGAAGATGGAGTTCAGTTTCTGGCATGAATGGTGAGTTTCTGGATGAATGGGGATGTTTGTGGCTGCACAAGGATGTTTATTTAAAGGGATTAGGAAATTAAAAACCCTAGACTATTTTGGTAAACAGAAATTAAGTCTAAAACTTATCTAAATAGGAAATAGAATCAGAAAACTAAAGGGAATTAGGCTAGGAGGTGCGGCTAGTGACACACCCTAACCCGAAGACTAGGACGTGCTGGCCGTCACGTGAGTGTGACGTAACCATAACGCAAGCGGAAACAATTTAATAAAATACGAGTCAACGAAAACCACTAATTGCAGTTATTTACAACCTAGCATTCTATGTGCTTAAGAGTGTATTAAACACACATAAACAGAGCATAAGCATCTAGGTGCAGTCAAGTAGGAACATAACTATTTTACAACACCCTCGGGTGAATCCTACATTTATTTAGTCTGTCAGAACGCCGAAGCAGTCCTCGTAGGCCACCAACGCCTCAACTATCAACTAGAACCTGGAGGGGCGAAAAACAGAAAACGTGAGTGGGCGAAAATCAAGCTTTTCCAAATCATTTCATAAATCCACATTTATAACCCCTTTTTGGAAAACCTGTATACTTTCCCAGAAAAATAGTATATAGCATATATATCTCAACTGTCTCGATCATCAATCTTATAACAGATTCAATAAAGAATGTACCATGCCAATTTCAACAGTTTAGTATGAATGCATTAACATAATATAATCAGGTAAAAGAAATAATCAATCGGAGGCCCTCTAATAGCCCTGAACGATTGAACCTAGAGCTCAACATCTATCAATCTCACTCTGCCGGAGTCACTCCGCGTGACCTGTCCGGCCTTCTGCACATAAGTCGGAACCACCTAATGTAGTCTGAACGACTCATGGTAATATTCGCTCTAGTGCTTCTCTCATCAATCATCTGTATACAATAACCTAAGGTCACCCACCAGTCATAATCTCACTAACACTCTACGACTGGCCCGTCGTACCCACTCCGCGTGGACTGTACGACCAGCATCTACTTGGATCCAAGGCGAGCGTGCGATGCGGTGAATACTATAAGCACTAAACCATGGTGCAGGATATGAGCTCAATATATCATCATCATCATCATAATATTAATTAAATACTTACCTGTGCTTCCACAGCACCATCATACATATATGCATCATACGACAGTTCATAATATCCATAATATTCTATGCATGGCAATCACATCATATTTCATTTCATTTCAATATACTTTTCATTTAAATTTGATTTCTGGGGAAATCGAGTATATAGGTATATATAAAAACAAATGCCCACTCACTGGTATGTCGCCGGGTCGTAACCCCCTTGACGCCCCTGGATGTGCTCGTCCTCGTTAAAAGTTCCACCTAGAAGTGAAATAACTTAAAACAATCATTTAACGCACATTTAACGCACCTAAACCAAACTAGGTAATTAATTCTTCATACGATGCTCAAATTGGGTATATAAATATACCAAAGTGACCTACACAACCTCAGGATCATCCCCATATTTTTAAAATAATTTTTGGAGTCCTCACGCGCCCCCACGCGCCTGACGTGGCACGGACCTACGCGCGGCCCACGCGCGGCCACGTGACATGCACACTGACGGCTACAGTGAACGGCGTTAGAGAATATTCCGTCAAATCCTAGTATATTCCGTTAAAAACTAACGGTTTCCGTTAAAGTTAACTAACGGCGTCGGAATATTCCGTCAAACTTGACGGAAGATTCCCTGTCTTCTCCGGCGAGTCACCGGTCGCCGGCGACTGTTCGCCGGTTTCTGGAAAATTTTCAAATCCACTATTCTCCTTCGTTTTTCAACCAATTTCTTCGCATTTTATACCAAAATGAAGCATTTAACATGTACTATCACGTTGGAAGGGTTTTAGGGCCTAAAAACAACTAGATCATACCTTCCAAAATTCCTCAATTTCGGCCAAACTCGAACCCGACGATCCCGACGTCCATTTTGTTCAAACGAGGCACTCCGAGCCTCCTTGGAACTTCCTAAGACTCGTGGTGATCTTGCTTTAGCCTAAAACACAACCAATTTTAAGTTCGTGAACAGTGTCAATTCACGGGGTGTTTTGAAACTAGGATTTCAGAAATGAAACTTACCTGAAACTTATACCCCCGTGCTCGTGAAGTTCCTAAGATCACGAAGATGATCTTAGATTGGACGTTGGTGCACGTTTGTGGTTGTTCTTGGTGTTTGTCCGAGAGCTTGAGAGAGTTCGAGAGTAAGAGAGAGAGAGTGTTTCTGAGGGAGAGATGAGGAAGAAAGAGGGAGAGAGACAACCTACGGGTTTTGGGGAAGGATTTCAGGAGGTGGGGATCCCACCTAAGTCCAATACAAAATTATTAGACCAAACAAATGTAAATCTAAACCCTAGTTTAAGATCTTAGTGTAAAACAAATACCAAATTTACGCACCTTAATCCCGTTTAAGGGCGTTTCTGTAATTTCACGTCCTCGGAATTAAAATTCCGGGACGGGCTGTGACAATCTCCCCTCCTTATAGAATTTCGTCCCCGAAATTCCAATCACTAACCAGAACATCAAAAGTCATAGAATAACCTCGGATACATAACTCTCATTCGTTCTTCTGTTTCCCATGTAGCTTCTTCAGCTGAATGGTTTCTCCACAATACTTTTACCAAGCTCACGGTCTTATTCCTCAAAGTCTTATCTTTCCAATCCAGTATAGTCACTGGTTCCTCATCGTATGTCAAATCCGGATTAATTTCCAATGGTTGAGGAGGAATCACATGTGAAGGATCTGACACATAATGCCGAAGCATCGAGACATGGAACACATTATGTACCTTAGACAACTCTGGAGGTAGCTCCAACCTGTAAGCAACTTCACCAATCCTCTCAGTGATCTCATAAGGTCCAATGTACCTGGGACTTAGCTTTCCTTTCTTTCCGAAGCGAACCACACCTCTCCAAGGCGATAATTTCAGAAAAACATAGTCGCCCACATTATACATTCTGTCCGTGGTATGTCGATCCGCTAGGCTCTTTTGTCTATCCTGGGCCACTTTCAGGTTAGATTTAATTACCTGAATATTCTGAGTAGTCTCATCCACAATCTCTGGGCCCTCAAGTATTCTTTCACCGACCTCTGACCAACATAATGGCGTACGGCAAGCTTTACCATAAAGTGCTTCAAATGGAGACATTCCAATACTCGAATGAAAACTATTATTATAGGCAAACTCCATCAAATCCAAACGATCATGCCAAGAATCACCAAATTGCATCACAGAGGATCTCAACATATCCTCGAGTGTCTGAATAGTTCTCTCCGACTGACCATCTGTCTGTGGATGATAAGCTGTACTGTAAAGCAATCTAGTACCCAAAGCTTCTTGAAAAGCTATCCAAAACTTAGAAGTAAATCTTGGATCTCGATCAGAAATAATATTCACTGGGACACCATGATACTTTACAACCTTCGATATGAATAACTGAGCCAACTTATTTAAAGAATACTTCTCCCTTACTGGAATAAAATGTGCTGATTTGGTAAGTCGATCTACAACCACCCAAATGCCATCAAAACCATTTTGTGTACGAGGCAGCTTATACACAAAATCCATCGTTATATTCTCCCAAACGGCTTCTTTCTTTCAGCCTTAACCTGCTGGCAAACAATACACCTACTAACATACTCCGCAATCTCCCTCTTCATACCCGGCCAATAATAGAATGGTCGAATGGTATGATACATTTTAGTTCCTCCTGGGTGCATAGCATAAGCCGAACAATGTGCTTCATCCAAGATTTCTTTCTTCAGTTCCTCATTATTAGGCACATACATCCTGTTCTCTTGCATAAGCATACCATCTGATCCTCGGATCTTGAGATCTTTCTTCTTCCCTTCATTTCTTAAATTGATCAATTCTTGAATTTCTTCATCCAACGATTGAGCTGCAAGCACCCGATCAATTAAAATTGGCTTGACTTGAAAATTGGCAAGAAAAGCTTCACTTTGCTCTTCCCATTCTAACTCTACTCCAGTAGATCTCAACTCTGCCAGAAGAGGAACACGACTGGCATACAAAGCATTAAGTCGCCCTTGAGGTTTTCTACTCAGAGCATCAGCTACCACATTTGCACGACCCGGATGGTACTCAATCGTGCAATCATAATCACTTAACAATTCCAACCATCTTCTCTGACGAAGATTAAGATCATGCTGAGTGAAAAGGTACTGAAGGCTTTTATGATCGGTAAAGATCTTACATTTCTCGCCATAGAGATAATGTCTCCAAATCTTCAAAGCAAACACAATAGCTGCCAACTCAAGATCGTGAGTCGGATAGTTTCTTTCATGAGTCTTCAACTGCCTAGAAGCATAGGCAATCACTCTACTATGCTGCATCAAAACACAACCCAAACCATTCAAAGAAGCATCACTATAGATCTCGAAGTTACCATTATCATCAGGAAGTACTAACACAGGTGCATGAGTAAGGCAATACTTCAACTGCTGGAAACTTTGCTCACAACTTTCATCCCACTCAAACTTAACATCCTTCCTGGTTAACTTCGTTAATGGCAAGGCAATCATAGAAAAGTCTTGAACAAACCGTCTATAATAACCTGCCAAACCAAGAAAACTCCGCACCTCAGTGACCGTTCGAGGTTGTTCCCAATTTTCCACTGCTGCTATCTTTTGAGGATCCACTTGAATTCCCTGAGCTGATACCACATGTCCCAAAAATGCCACTTGATCCAGCCAAAATTCACATTTACTAAACTTGGCATATAACCGGTGTTCCCTCAATTTCCTTAACACCAAGTTAAGATGTCGAATATGGTCTGATTTCGACTTAGAATATACCAGGATGTCATCAATAAAAACAATAACAAACTTGTCAAGATATTCCTGGAATACTTCATTCATCAATCTCATGAAAGCTGCAGGAGCGTTCGTTAATCCAAATGGCATCACCAAAAACTCATAATGCCCATAACGAGTCCTGAAAGCTGTTTTATGAACATCCTCATCTTTAATCTTTAATTGATAATACCCAGACCTCAAATCGATCTTAGAAAACACACAGGCACCTTTGAGCTGATCAAACAAATCATCTATACGAGGCAAGGGATAACGGTTTTTAATCGTCACCCGATTCAATTGCCTGTAATCAATGCACAATCTCAAAGTTCCATCTTTCTTTCTTACAAACAACACTGGAGCTCCCCAAGGTGAAGAACTAGGCTGAATGAAACCTTTATCAATTAACTCTTGCAATTGAATTTTCAACTCTCTTAATTCCGCTGGTGCCATTCTATAAGGAGTCAAAGAGATAGGGTTCGTACCTGGAAGCAAATCAATCGAAAATTCCACATCTCTATCTGGAGGCAACCCAGGTAAATCATCTGGAAATACATCAGGATAGTGTCTGACTACTCCGACTTCCTCCACACTACCGGAATCAACATCATTCAAAACCACATGTGCCAAGTATCCCTGACAACCCTTGGATAACAATTTCTTCGCCCTTATGGCTGAAATAACACCATGCCTCACCCCACTTCTTTCACCCACAAATGTAACCTCGGGTAGTCCAGGACGAAGAAAAGTAACTGATTTCCCGTAACAATCTATATGGGCGCGATTATAATGCAACCAATCCGCCCCTAAAATCACATCAAAATCCACGATGTCTAACGGGATAAGATTAGCAGGCATAATGACATTATCTACCATCACTGGACACCCAGAGTAAAAACTATCAACATAACATTTATCCCCTCTAGGCATAGCAAACTCTAAATCAAACCCTAGAGGTGAAGGATGAGGTTGCGTTATTTGAGCAAATGTATGAGAAATCACAGAGTGTGTAGCACCACAATCAATCAAGACTCTAGCAAAATGACCAAGAACATTCAACGTACCCATAATCAAGTCTGGATGGTTCTGAGCATCTTGCAGCGAGATGTGGTTAACACGTCCCTGAGCTGGCTGTCGTCCTCCACGACCTCTGCCACTCTGGTTACCTCGTCCCTGATGAGTACGTCCTTGACCTGCCTGGACAGGCGGCCTAAACGACCCTGCACTACTAGCAGCAACTCCGCTCTGTTGGGGCTGACCCCCCTGATACCACTGAGATCCGCTAGCTGGCATAGACGGATATGAAGTATAACCTCCTTGATCCTGAGAATATCCACTCTGAAAATAAGGATCCTGGGAATAGTGATACTGTCCCGGAGCATAAGGAGCAGCATCACCCTGATAGTGATAAGCACCACCACGACCACCCTGGCCTTAACTGCCTGAATTAAAGTTCTGTTGAGTCTGTGCTGATGTTGGCATAATAGGCTGCTGGGGCCTCTGCTGATTCTGGGGACAATACATAGCTCTATGTCCTGTCTGACCACATGTAAAGCATGCACCACTGCTTCTCCTACATTCCCCATGATGTCGGAAATTACAACGGCGACATAACGGAGAACCCGAATTACCAGCACCACTAAAACCTCTCTGACCAGAAAATCTAGGTCCATTACCAAACCTACCACCTCCTCTCCTCGGACCTGTGGCACTAAATCCACCACTGGAAGAACTCGAACTCATTCCACTTTTCTTGAAATTCTGCGTCTGACGAGGTCCTGGAATGGAAACACCTTTACCTTTCTCATTTTTCTTCTGACCATTTCCCTTATCCTCTTCATCCTCACTGTCCGGAAGATTATCAGAGTCTTCCATCCTGACCAGAATCTCAAAATACTCATGATAATCGGCACAGGGAAGTGCATTGGCAAACGTTCTGTACTTCTTCTTAGATCCTAGCTTGAAACGACGAAGCATTTCTGCTTGATTACCCGCTAAATCAGAATCATAACGGGATAAATCAGTAAACTTCCTGTAGTACTCATGTGCAGACATATTTCTCTGCTTCAGACTGGTGAATTCCTGTTTCTTGCGATCTATATATTCCGGAGGAACAAATCTCTTCATAAAATTTTCCTTAAATACCTCCCATTCGGCTGCCCTTTCAGGTGCCATGTGCCTCGACTGATTTATCCACCACGCAGCTGGCTCACGGCCCAAAAACCAGGTGGTGGTCTGATAGGAGCATATTTATGCGCCTTAGTTAGCTAGTTCTTATGCATCTTTGTTATGTTTTCTTCGTTAAAGTAGTCTTTTAAGCTACTTTCTTGTGTTTTCAGGTTTAGCGGACGTATTACATGAAATGATGCAGTTTGGAGCTTTTGGAGCAGAAAGTGAGCTTGAAGTAAAAAGGACATGCTTGGAACGCAAGGTTGGGATGAAATTGAAGAGTTGAAGATTTGAGGTTTCCTACTTGAAGTAGGAAAGCTAAGCCTAAAAGTTTCCATTTTGGGTTGATCTTTCCTAAATCGGAATTGGCAACCAAAGTTTCTAAAGTTGGAAGTTTCTATTCTTGGAGGTTTCCATTTTCGTGAGTTTCTATTCTCGGTTTTGGGCTTTTGGATGACCCATCCTTAACTCTTGGACCTATGCCGTACCTAAACCCTAACCCTAGCCCATTGTTTCAGCCGCACCTAGGCCTTGTTCACATGCAAAAATCTGATTGGAAATCCCTAAGCCTATGCCGCACCTTTCCATCCAAAAAGCCCTATTTTACAAACCTTAACCCTAGCCCATTGTTCTAATCTGAATTGCTAGGGTTTTTAAGTGCCTATATATATATATTTCTCCACCCTAGCCGCACATCTTCTTCCCTCTCCATAAAAATCAGAAAACTACATCCCTTTCCCCACCTTGCCGCAGCCACCATCACCCAAATCCCTTCCTTGCCGCAGCCATTCATCCATTCCAGCCACCATCCTCCACCTTTAGACACCATTCCACACCTCCATAACTCTTTCCCACACCTTGCCGCACCACCCTACCATCCTAACTCCATTCTAAAAAACCAAAAACACATCCAGAAACTCCATTCACGCCAGAACCTGTCCCTCACCTTTGCCGAGCCCAACCTTCACCCAACTCCATATTTTCTGACCCCAAACCTTCCTAGCCGTGCCCTACACCTATCCTAGATAGTTTTCCACCATTCTCCCTCATCCAAAACCATCCAAAAACCCCCTAACCCTCACTGCCGCAGCAAGGAGAAGAAGAAAGAGGAGCTTTCTGTGCAGATTTCAAAGTGGACTTCCTTGGCATTTTAGGTGTAATCTTTCTTATGTCTTCGATGTTTCAATTCAATAAACTTTGTGTTGTGAGTATGAGGAACTAAACCCCCTTAGTTGGGGGGTGATTCGAAACCATGTACATGCTTGCAATTTGATTCGATTACATTCAGTTGTTATTTCATAAGTTGTGGATTCAATTCGTTCATCTATTTGATTGATACTTATTTATGTATGTTGATTGAGAGTGCACGCTTAGTTTTCATGCATGAATATGATGCTAGATTATGAGGGAGTTTCACCTAATAGTTACAATCTTATAATCACAAGTAGTGAAGATCGCTTGAAAACGATCGCGTTGAATGAATTCTTAGCATAAGTTTCATGCAATTCATAGTAACAAATGCTTCGTCAATGCTTATGTTTTTCATAAAACGTAATGATTCTTGCTTGTATCTCTATTATGCAATTCATGTAGGGAACTTGTAGGGAATGTTTTGAGTTGTCGTATGCAATCATCCAACTTGATAAATTCTGGAAAAACTGAGGGTTAATTAGTGCAATTCACGGTTAACTTGGGGCGTTGAGTATTCATAGTTTATCGGAAGAACAACTGAAAATCGTTTTGTTTGCAAGTGTGACATGTGTGGAGAAGAACCTCCTAACTAGCCTTTTATCCATCCTTTTCACCAAAATCGTTTTTACAATCTGTGATAATTAAAGTTTCTGTTTTGTTTTCAATTTCTGTCCAAAACTATTCCCCCTTTATTTTGAAGTCTTAGATTAGTTAGAAAGTGTTTTGATTTGTGTTTCTAGGTGTTTTGATTCAAGTTTTCAACCAATTTCGTCCAGATTAGTGTAAGTGCTCAAAACTGCCCAGAAAGTGGTTTTTAGGCAGTTTTGAGCCTTCTAGTTGCTGTTTTAAGTTTTAGGTTTGTTTAAGTGTTTTAACTTTTAGTTTTGCATTCTTTGAGTCTAGTTTAGTGTTTTTAACTTTGTTTTTGAGTGTTTAAGTCAGTTTCCAAGCGTTTAGCAATCCCTCCTAATCCCCGGTCTAGAACGATCCCTACTTACATCTTTACTACAATTTGACAAAAAGAGGGTTTAATTTGTGTGCTTAATATATTTCGCATCATGGTCTCCACCCATCTATTAGCTGGCAGGTTTCCCTGACTTTGCATCACTTGAAAGGTCTGTTCAATTCGATCCAACCACTTTTCTGCCCCTTCATAACCTTCATTTCCCTCAAAAGTTTCCAATTTCAGATTATACATCGTCTCTACGGGCGTTCTCTGAGGAGGACGGATATTAGCCTGAAAAGCTTGAGCCATTGCTGCCCCTAACTGAGTTATATCGGGGAAATTAGGCTCAGCAGCACGGCGAGGATCTCTACGAGGCGGCATAATTCTGACAGAAAACATCCAAAAATCAATAGAAGAACTCATTAGTTATACAGGACTGCAACCTATGCTCTGATACCAAACTGACACACCCTAACCCGAAGACTAGGACGTGCTGGCCGTCACGTGAGTGTGACGTAACCATAACGCAAGCGGAAACAATTTAATAAAATACGAGTCAACGAAAACCACTAATTGCAGTTATTTACAACCTAGCATTCTATGTGCTTAAGAGTGTATTAAACACACATAAACAGAGCATAAGCATCTAGGTGCAGTCAAGTAGGAACATAACTATTTTACAACACCCTCGGGTGAATCCTACATTTATTTAGTCTGTCAGAACGCCGAAGCAGTCCTCGTAGGCCACCAACGCCTCAACTATCAACTAGAACCTGGAGGGGCGAAAAACAGAAAACGTGAGTGGGCGAAAATCAAGCTTTTCCAAATCATTTCATAAATCCACATTTATAACCCCTTTTTGGAAAACCTGTATACTTTCCCAGAAAAATAGTATATAGCATATATATCTCAACTGTCTCGATCATCAATCTTATAACAGATTCAATAAAGAATGTACCATGCCAATTTCAACAGTTTAGTATGAATGCATTAACATAATATAATCAGGTAAAAGAAATAATCAATCGGAGGCCCTCTAATAGCCCTGAACGATTGAACCTAGAGCTCAACATCTATCAATCTCACTCTGCCGGAGTCACTCCGCGTGACCTGTCCGGCCTTCTGCACATAAGTCGGAACCACCTAATGTAGTCTGAACGACTCATGGTAATATTCGCTCTAGTGCTTCTCTCATCAATCATCTGTATACAATAACCTAAGGTCACCCACCAGTCATAATCTCACTAACACTCTACGACTGGCCCGTCGTACCCACTCCGCGTGGACTGTACGACCAGCATCTACTTGGATCCAAGGCGAGCGTGCGATGCGGTGAATACTATAAGCACTAAACCATGGTGCAGGATATGAGCTCAATATATCATCATCATCATCATAATATTAATTAAATACTTACCTGTGCTTCCACAGCACCATCATACATATATGCATCATACGACAGTTCATAATATCCATAATATTCTATGCATGGCAATCACATCATATTTCATTTCATTTCAATATACTTTTCATTTAAATTTGATTTCTGGGGAAATCGAGTATATAGGTATATATAAAAACAAATGCCCACTCACTGGTATGTCGCCGGGTCGTAACCCCCTTGACGCCCCTGGATGTGCTCGTCCTCGTTAAAAGTTCCACCTAGAAGTGAAATAACTTAAAACAATCATTTAACGCACATTTAACGCACCTAAACCAAACTAGGTAATTAATTCTTCATACGATGCTCAAATTGGGTATATAAATATACCAAAGTGACCTACACAACCTCAGGATCATCCCCATATTTTTAAAATAATTTTTGGAGTCCTCACGCGCCCCCACGCGCCTGACGTGGCACGGACCTACGCGCGGCCCACGCGCGGCCACGTGACATGCACACTGACGGCTACAGTGAACGGCGTTAGAGAATATTCCGTCAAATCCTAGTATATTCCGTTAAAAACTAACGGTTTCCGTTAAAGTTAACTAACGGCGTCGGAATATTCCGTCAAACTTGACGGAAGATTCCCTGTCTTCTCCGGCGAGTCACCGGTCGCCGGCGACTGTTCGCCGGTTTCTGGAAAATTTTCAAATCCACTATTCTCCTTCGTTTTTCAACCAATTTCTTCGCATTTTATACCAAAATGAAGCATTTAACATGTACTATCACGTTGGAAGGGTTTTAGGGCCTAAAAACAACTAGATCATACCTTCCAAAATTCCTCAATTTCGGCCAAACTCGAACCCGACGATCCCGACGTCCATTTTGTTCAAACGAGGCACTCCGAGCCTCCTTGGAACTTCCTAAGACTCGTGGTGATCTTGCTTTAGCCTAAAACACAACCAATTTTAAGTTCGTGAACAGTGTCAATTCACGGGGTGTTTTGAAACTAGGATTTCAGAAATGAAACTTACCTGAAACTTATACCCCTGTGCTCGTGAAGTTCCCAAGATCACGAAGATGATCTTAGATTGGACGTTGGTGCACGTTTGTGGTTGTTCTTGGTGTTTGTCCGAGAGCTTGAGAGAGTTCGAGAGTAAGAGAGAGAGAGTGTTTCTGAGGGAGAGATGAGGAAGAAAGAGGGAGAGAGACAACCTACGGGTTTTGGGGAAGGATTTCAGGAGGTGGGGATCCCACCTAAGTCCAATACAAAATTATTAGACCAAAAAAATGTAAATCTAAACCCTAGTTTAAGATCTTAGTGTAAAACAAATACCAAATTTACGCACCTTAATCCCGTTTAAGGGCGTTTCTGTAATTTCACGTCCTCGGAATTAAAATTCCGGGACGGGCTGTGACAGCTAGGGTTTAAAACAAAAGAGGAATGTGTTTTAATTGCAAAGAAACAGGAAAGGACCCTCTCCCTTGCACGGCAAGGAAGAGGAAAGGCAAGGAAAGGGAAGGAAATGGTGGTGAGGTGCGGCACTACCTTGAATGGTGCAAGGAATCTTTGTTTTATGTCCTAAAGTGCATATGAGGTCTTCAAAGTGGCTGGAACATAAGTGCTTTTAGAATTAGGAAAGGTTAAACGAAAATAGGAAACCTTGGCTTAACTTTCCTACTTCAAGTAGGAATCCTTGTTGGAGTAGGAATCCTTGTTCTTCTAGGAATCCTCATGTGATTAGGAATCCATCTTCAATTAGGAATCCTTCGTCAATTAGGAATCCTTGGTTGATTAGGAATCCTTGTTTCTTCAAGTCTTCAATTCATCCATTCCTTTTGCTCCAAAAGGCTCCAAATTACATCATTTTGCACACTTCGGCTTTGGAATCTGAAAACACACAAAAGTGACTTTAAACACTAAAATAACTAAGGAAACACAGAGTAAATGCACGAGAACAAGCCAAGTAAGTCGCATAAATATGCTCCTATCAACGGGTTCGAGCAAATAGGCATTGGGCCATGTTGGACACAGAACCCGCACACTGCACACTAAGAGCCAGAGACTCCTTAACAGCCTGATAGGAGCATATTTATGCGCCTTAGTTAGCTAGTTCTTATGCATTTCCATGGTATTTTCTTAGTTAACGTAGTCTTTTAAGCTAGTTTTATGTGTTTTCAGGTTTTAGAGACAAAGTATGCAAGGAAGTGCAAAATGGAGCATAATTGAGCTAAAATGGCGTTTTTACTTATGGAGCACAAGGAATGGACGAGTTGAAGGTCAAAGGGAGCTTAAGAAATGAAGAAATGAAAGTGAAGAACAAAGAATTCAGAATTAGAACCCAAAGTTTCTAAAGTTGGAAGTTTCTATTCTTGGAGGTTTCCATTTGTGAGAGTTTCTATTCTTGGCTTTGGGCTTCTAGATGACCCATCCTTACATTCTTGGACATTGCCGCACCATAGGCCCATCTCTAAACCCTAACCCTAGCCGCACCTTAGGCCTAATTCCCACTAAAAATCTGATTGTTTTAACCTAATTTCTGGTGGATTTGGGCTTCTAGAAACCCTAATCTGATTACCCTAGGGTTTTGGATGCCTATATATACTCATTATAACCCCTAGATGAGATCTTCCCGTCTCCACAAAATCAGAAAATCATCTCTCCTTCTCCCCACCTTTTTCCGCAGCCACCATCACCCAAAATCCATCCATTCCAGCCGCCACTCATCCATTCCAGCAACCTACCCCACTTTGCCGCACCACCATACACCTCCCTTACCCTTTGCCGAACCACCATATCATCCCAAATCCATCCCTAAACCGAAATCACATCCAAACAGCCCCTAAACCCTCACTGCCGCAGCAAGGAGAAGAAGAAAGAGGAGCTTTCTGTGCAGATTTCAAAGTGGACTTCTTTGGCATTTTAGGTGTAATCTTTCTTATGTCTTCGATGTTTCAATTCAATAAATTTTGTGTTGTGAGTATGAGGAACTAAACCCCCTTAGTTGGGGGGTGATTCGAAACCATGTACATGCTTGCAATTTGATTCGATTACATTCAGTTGTTATTTCATGAGTTATGGATTCAATTCGTTCATCTATTTGATTGATAACTTATTTGTGTATGTTGATTGAGAGTGCACGCTTAGTTTTCATGCATGAATATGATGCTAGATTATGAGGGAGTTTCACCTAATAGTTACAATCTTATAATCACAAGTAGTGAAGATCGCTTGAAAACGATCGCGTTGAATGAATTCTTAGCATAAGTTTCATGCAATTCATAGTAACAAATGCTTCGTCAATGCTTATGTTTTTCATAGAACGTAATGATTCTTGCTTGTATCTCTATTATGCAATTCATGTAGGGAACTTGTAGGGAATGTTTTGGGTTGTCGTATGCAATCATCCAACTTAATAACTTGTGGAAAAACTGAGGGTTAATTAGTGCAATTCACGGTTAATCTGGGGCGTTGAGTATTTATAATTTATTGGAAGAACAACTGAAAATCGTTTTGTTTGCAAGTGTGACATGTGTGGAGAAGAACCTCCTAACTAGCCTTTTATCCATCTATTTCACCAAAATCGTTTTTACAATCTGTTTAGTTTCAAGTTTCTGTTTTGTGTTAAATTTTCGTCCAAAACAAATCCCCCTTTATTTTACAGTCTTAGATTAGTTAGAAAGTGTGTTAGTTTATGTTTTCTAGTGTTTTGAGTCAAGTTATAACATAAATTCGTCTAAATTTGTGTTAGTACTCAAAACTGCCCAGATTGTGCTTCTAAGGCAGTTTTGAGTGTTTATTTGCTGTTTTGGTTCCTTTACCTTGTTTTGGTGTTTTAACTTTTAATTTTACATTCTTTGAGTCTAGTTTAGTGTTTTAACTTTGTTTTTACATTATTGAGTCAGTTTTCAAGTGTTTAGCAATCCCTCCTAATCCCCGGTTTAGAACGATCCCTACTTACATCTTTGCTACAATTTGACAAAAAGAGGGTTTAATTTGTGTGCTTATCTATTTCGCATCACAGCCAACTCATCAGACCGTCTGGAAAGCAGTCTGTTATCTTTAGGAGTGACAAGGTTCCGGGCCACCACCACCGCACCAGTAGGGGATATGAAGGATGGGCGCCATATGTTGTCTGGAGAAGGAGAGACTGCCTCTTCACCAAGGTTCAAGTCAAAACGACGGTCGGAAGGGCCAGACATTTTCAAAGGAGTTAAAGAAAGAAGAGGTCGGACAAGTCAAGATCGTAGAAGTGCAAGAAGGGAGTTTTCTATAGGCAAAATTCAAGTGTCTTTAAACATCCTGCGTACCTCTATAAAAATCATCATATGATGGGATTTCAGAGATTGAAGAGGCGAGTTCAGAAATCGAAGAGGCCAACTAAAAAAATCAAAAAGGTGCTAGCTTTCTCAAAAGTTGGGCTTGCTTAGAAACCACGGCCAATCTTCTTTTCCAGATTTGTCCGCACTTGTCACATGCCACCTCTGCACTCTGATAGGAGCATATTTATGCGCCTTAGTTAGCTAGTTCTTATGCATTTATGTTGTGTTTTCTTAGTTAAATTAGTCTTTTAAGCTATTTTCATGTGTTTTCAGGTTTTAGAGACAAAGTGAGCAAAAGGATGCAATTTGGAGCATTTTGGAGCAAAATTGGGCTAGAATGGAGTTCATGCACATGAAGCACAAGGGATGGACGAATTTGAAGGATTGATGAAGCTAGGAATGTGTTTTGAAGTTGAAGAATTGAAGATACAAAGATTCCTAATTGAAGTGGGAAAGTGCTTAATTGAAGATGAAATCCTAGTTGAAGATGGATTCCTAGTTGAAGTTGGATTCCTAGAAGATTGAAGTTTCCTACTCAAACAAGGTTTCCTACTTGAAGAAGGGAAGTTGAAGCCAAAGAATCAGCTCAAGTGAAGAAACCTTATCCAAAACATTATCCAAACCCTATCCTATCCTAATCCTATCCTAATTTAATTCCAGCTGCATGGGGGATTTATTTTCAGATTAGGACACATTAAAATTGGTTTCTAGAAGCCCTTATCCACTCCTACAAAGGTGCCACACCTTATCCCTTGTTTTTTCTAGAAATCAGCCACAAAACAACCTTTCTAGAAGGCCTTATCCCTTGTCCTACAAAAGTGACGCCCCAAACCTTTCTAGAACTTCTAGAAACCTGATTATTCTTTTCCCCCTTGGTTTCTAAAAGCCTTAGCCTTTTCCTTCAAGGATTGTGTGTTATTATCCTATACAAATTAGGCTTTTAAATCCTTTTCCTTTGCTACATAGGGGCTGCGAATTTCAGCCTATAAATACCATCCTTTGCTGCACCATTTAGTCACCATCCTCTACCATATTTTCACTACACCATTCACCCAAACATACCTTGTGTGCCGTGAGTTTGCAAGGAGAAGAAGGAAGACAACTTGGAGCCGTGCATGCCATTCAAGGAGCTTGGATTGTGGAGCGTTTCTAGGTGTTTTCTATCTTTGTTTTAATGTTTAAATTTATTTATCTTTGTTTATTTGCGAGAAATAACAACTGAATGTAATCAAATCATATTGCAAGCATGCACATGGTTTCGAATCACCCCCCAACTAAGGGGGTTTAGTTCCTCATACTCACAACACAAAGTTTATTGAATTGAAACATTGAAAACATAAGAAAGATTACACCTAAAAGTTCCAGCAATCTGCAATAGACAAGCAAGCACATTCAAGAGCACTCCTTCTTCGTTCTTGCTGCGGCATAAGGTATGGAGATGGTTTGGGATGGTTTTGGATGAGGTAGAATGGTAGAAAAGTGTCTAAGATGGGTGTATGGCACGGCTAGGGAGGTTTGGGGTCAGAAAATATGGATTTGGGTGAAGGTTGGGCATGGCAAAGGTGAGGGAAAGGTTTCTGGCGTGAATGGAGTTGTATGGATGTGTGTGGAATGTTTTGTGGCTGCAACAAGGAGGTTTATTTAAAGGAAAACAGAAATTAAAACCCTAGGTTGATTAGGAAATCAGAAATTAAGTCTAAGGATTCTAGAATTAGGGTTTGTAGTCAGAAAATCTGTGTGAAAATTGAGTGCATATCTAGTAAGGAATTGAGCAAATTCTCTAAGGCATGTTACTACATTCAAAATCATGTTTTAATTGGTTAAATGTGAACTAGTACGTGGTGACTATGATTAAGTATGTGCTCAAGTGTGAAGATGACTAAAATCTGTGGGAATGATGGTTTTTAATTTGTCATGTGCATTGGAAATCCCTGAGGCAATCGTTGGAAGGTTTAGGTTGTATTTTACTTGTTTGTTTCATTTTGTTTCTTTTGTTTCGTTTTGTTTTGCTCGAGGACTAGCAAAAGCTAAGTGTGGGGGAATTTGATAGGAGCATATTTATGCACCTTAGTTAGCTTGTCCTTGTGCATTTACATTGTTTTTCCTTAGTTAAAGTAGGCTTTTAAGCTAGTTTTATGTGTTTTCAGGTTTTAGAGACAAAGTATGCAAGGAAGTGCAAAATGGAGCATAATTGAGCTAAAATGGCGTTTTTACTTATGGAGCACAAGGAATGGACGAGTTGAAGGTCAAAGGAGCTTAAGAAATGACAAAATGAAAGTGAAGAACAAAGAATTCAGAATTAGAAACCAAAGTTTCTACAGTGGAAGTTTCTATTCTTGGAGGTTTCCATTTTTGAGAGTTTCTATTCTTGGCTTTGGGCTTCTAGATGACCCATCCTTACCTTCTTGGACAATGCCGCACCTTCCTAGCCCAATTCCTCTTGGATCCTCACTTATTGCCGCACCATAAGCCCAATCTCTTTCAGATTTG
Organism: Malus domestica; assembly: GCF_042453785.1. Taxonomy (NCBI): domain Eukaryota; kingdom Viridiplantae; phylum Streptophyta; class Magnoliopsida; order Rosales; family Rosaceae; genus Malus; species Malus domestica. The sequence continues at coordinate 14,880,557 of NC_091670.1, forward strand.
GACCCCTTGCCGTACCTAGGCCTTCTAGAACCTCCCTTGTGCCTTGCCTTGCAAGGCTTTCTAGAAACCTTATTTTCTGGTGGACTTTCAGCCCTTTGCCGCACCTAAACCCTAGCCTATTGCTTAAACCTGATTTCCCTAGGGTTTGTGGTGCCTATATATATGTGTTCTCAGCCTTGCCGCATATACCACCCCCCATATTCATTCTACACGCCCAAAAACCCTAGTTCTAATTCTTGCCGCAGCTTCCACCCCCAAACTCCCAACTTTCTGCCAAAATTCAACCATAGCCGCACCTTTCCATCACCATAACCACCTTGTGCAGCCACCATTGAAGGAGGAGAGGAGTAGTGCCGTGCAAACCAAAGGAAGGAAGAGACCTTGCACATGCAATCTGCAACTAGTGGAGTGTTTGGAGTTCTTTCTTCTCTTGTTTCTGTTTTCATGTTTAATTTAACTTGCTGTTCAATTATGTTAAACATGTGGAACTAATTTCTTTTTAGTTAGAGGCGAATTTGAAGCCATGGACATATGTTGGTTATGATTTGATTTACTCTAGTTATGAATTCATGAACTTTAGATGTGGTTTACTTTTCTGTTTTGATTGATAACATGTTTATGTATGTGGGTTGAGGGTCGACACTTAATTTGCATGCCTAAACTTGATGCTAGGATATAAGGGAATTTCACCTAATCGTTATTAACTTATATTCATAAGTAGTAAAAGTCGCTAGTCATGATTGTGTTAAGTAAACCCTAGGCTGGATTAACATGCGTATTCCATAGTTATGAATGCCTAGTCGATGTTTATGATTTCCGTTGAACTTAATGATCTTTGTTGAATGTCTCTATCATGCGTATTCCATAGTTAGGGACTTTGATGAGGAATAATTTGGTTGTAATGCGTATTCCATTCAATCCAATGAATCTAGGGAAATCGGAAAGTTAATTTAAGCGGAGCTAATTAACTTGGAGCATTGACATTCATCGTTTGTTGAAGTCATAACTGGGAATCAAATTATATGCATATGTTCATGTGTGGATAAGGGTCCTCTAACTAGCTTTTCACCCTTGAATTCATCTCAATTTCGTTTTAGTTTGCTTGATTTGCAATTTGTTTAGTTTTAATTCAATTTCGTCAACAAATCAAACACCCTTTTCTGTTTTATGTTATTAGGTCAGAATCTGTCCTAATTAGGTTCTTTAGAGTGTTTTGAGTCAATATAGGTTAGGTTTAGTCCATAAACATTGTTTGAGTCTTAGTTTAGTCTTAACTTCGTCCAAGTTCATCTCTAGAATTTGTTTTGAGTCTAATTGTTAGTAGTGTGCTGTTTTAAGTCTAGTTTAGTGTTTTAAAGTTTAATTTGAGTAGATTAGCAGCCCTAGTTAATCCCCGGTTTAGAACGATCCCTATTTGCTCATATACTACAATTGTCATCCATAGGGTTTAATTTGCGTGTCAAGTTAATTTACACATCAATTCATAAGTAGTAAAAGTTGCTAGTCACGATTGTGTTAAGTAAATCCTTGGCAATAGTAACATGCGTATTTCGTAGTTATGAATGCCTCGTCAATGCTTATGATTTCCATTGAACTTAATGATCTTTGATATGTATCTCTATCATGCGTATTCCATAGTTAGGGTCCTTGATAAGAATAATTTGGTTGTAATGCGTATTCCATTCAATTCAATGAATCTAGGGAAATCTGAGAATTAATTGGTGCAATCTAGTTAATTTGGGGCATTGTCATTTATGGTTTGTTGAAAGAGTAACTGGAAATTGAGTCGTATGCATATGTTTCATGTGTGGAGAAGGAACCCTCTAACTAGCCTTTCACCATTCTATTTCATCAATTTCGTGAGTCTTTAAAGTTTGTTTACAAAGTTTATGTTTTAAAAATTCAATTTCATCAAAACCAAACCGCTTGCTTTTAAGTCTTGTATTTAGAGTCAAAACTTGTTTCCTTTAAGTCTTTTGAGTCTATGAAGTTCTATTTTCGTCCAAATCACTTGTTAGGTCTAGAATTGAGTCTTTTTTATTGTTATTTGCTGTTTTGAGTGTTTTAAGTTAGTTTTGAGTTTATATAGTCTAGTTTAGTGTTTTTTTTAATCTTATATTTGTTGATTAGCATCCCTAGTTAATCCCCAGTCTAGAACGATCCCTACTTGCATCATTACTACAATTGTCATCAATAGGGTTTAATTTGTGCGTCAAGTTAATTTTCACATCAAATTTTGGCGCCGTTGCCGGGGATTAGCAAACTTGCTAATCCCTTGGGTTTACCGTTGATGTGAAAATTAAATAGCACTCAAATTAAACCCTCTTTTTATCAATTGTAGCAATGTATGTAAGTAGGGATCGTTCTAGACCGGGGATTAGGAGGGATTGCAAAATCACTTGGAATTGACTCAAAAACGTAAAAACAAGTTTAAAACACTAAAATAAACTCAAAGAATGCAAAACTAAACTTTAAAACAGCTTAAAAAGGCTTAAAAACAGCAAGAAACAACATTTGAAATTATGGGTGACAAACCCTACGAATTTGCATCAAAACACTTTGGTTACCCCCCCACACTTAAATCAAACATTGTCCTCAATGTTTCAAGCATAGATTCACACAAATAACAAACAAACAAACAAAACAACATCTAAACAACCTAACATAGCAGAAACAAATTTAACAACAAAGAGAAGAGTTTAGGAACGCAAATCTGGAATTGGAGTGCTCTCTATGTCCTCCTTTGTTGAAAGCATGGGTTGCCTCCCAAGTAGCGCTTGCTTTAACGTCGTACAGCCGGACGAAGACCTCCTTCACTCCTCACTAGGGCCCACGGCATCCACGGTATGCTCCACAAAGGTGTCATAATAGGGCTTCAGACGATGCCCGTTCACCTTGAATTCTTGTCCTGTTTTCAAGCTTTGGATTTGGACTGCACCATGAACAAAAACATTAGTAATAACAAACGGTCCAATCCACTTAGAACGTAACTTACCGGGAAACAAACGTAAACGGGAATTGAACAATAGCACTTTCTGCCCAATTGAGAATGATTTCCCACGGATCATGTTGTCATGGAAAGCTTTGGTCTTTTGCTTGTAAATGCTTGCATTATCGTATGCCTTGTGCCGTATCTCATCAAGCTCATTCAATTGCAATCTCCTTTGACTTCCCGCTTCATCGAGGTTCATGTTAAACTTCTTGATGGCTTAAAGTGCTTTGTGCTCCAATTCAATGGGAAGATGGCACGCCTTGCCATAGACAAGTCGGAAGGGGGACATCCCAATGGGGGTTTTGTACGTCGTACGATACGTCCAAAGTGCATCATCTAACCGTAAGCTCCAATCCTTCCGTGTTGGCCCAACGGTCTTCTCAAGTATTTGCTTGATCTCTCGGTTGGAAACCTCGGCTTGGCCATTCGTTTGAGGATGGTAAGCTGTAGAAACCTTATGGGTGACACCGTATTTCCTCAATAACGCTTCAATGGTCCGATTGCAAAAGTGTGACCCTCCATCACTAATGATCACCCGTGGCATTCCGAACCTTGCAAAAATGTTAGTTCTAATAAAATCTGCAACCACTTTAGAATCATTAGTTCGGGTGGCCTTGGCTTCCACCCATTTCGACACATAATCAACTGCAAGCAAAATATACATGAAACCATACGAGGAAGGGAAGGGACCCATAAAATCAATACCCCAAACATCAAAAATTTCAACATTTAGGATAGAAACCTGCGGCATTTGGTCCCTTGCACTAATTCCACCCATTCGTTGGCATTTATCACATGTTAAGCAGAAAGTTTTAGCATCTTTAAAAATACTAGGCCAATAGAATCCACATTGTAACACTTTGAGGGCTGTGCGTTGTGTGCCAAAGTGCCCTCCACATGCATATGTGTGACAAAAACTCAAAATTGAATGACATTCAGAATCGTGCACACAACGACGTATAATCTGATCGGGGCAAAATTTCCATAAGTACGGATCATCCCACACAAAAAACCGTGCATCATGCCTAAGTTTATCACGTTGGTGCCTAGTGAACTCACTTGGAATATGTTTTGACACCAAAAAATTAACAATGTCGGCATACCAAGGTGCACTAACCTTAATGGACAGCAATTGTTCATCGGGGAATGTCTCCAAAATCGGCAAAGACTCCTCATTGTTCACCATTCGGCTTAGGTGGTCAGCCACCACGTTTTCACTTCCCTTCTTGTCCCGAATCTCTATGTCGAACTCTTGAAGTAGCAACATCCATCGAATTAGCCGTGGCTTGGCCTCCTTTTTGGTGAGCAAGTACTTCAGAGCTGCATGATCAGTGAAAACAATTACTTTAGTACCAATTAGATATGATCGAAATTTATCTAAAGCAAAGACAACGGCAAGGAGTTCTTTTTCCGTAGTGGAGTAGTTCAATTGTGCATCGTTCAACGTCCGTGAGGCGTAGTAGATGACATGCGGCTTCTTGTCCTTCCTTTGTCCCAAAACAGCCCCTAACGCGTAATCGGATGCATCGCACATAAGCTCGAAAGGTAGGCTCCAATCCGGTGGCACAATGATGGGTGCCGTGGTCAACAACTCCTTGAGTTGGTTGAATGATGCCGTGCACTCCTTGGTGAATTCAAACGTCACGTCTTTTTGTAGGAGACGGCAAAGAGGTTGTGCAACCTTCAAGAAATCCTTGATAAACCTACGATAGAATCCTGCATGGCCAAGAAAAGATCGAACCTCTCTCACCGAAGTTGGAGAGGGTAAGTGACGTACAAGATCTATTTTCGACTTATCAACCTCAATACCGTTTTCAGAGACTATATGACCTAAAACTATGCCTTGTTTAACCATGAAATGGCATTTTTCCCAATTAAGAACAAGGTTAGTTTCAACGCAACGTTTTAAGATTAAACTAAGATTATGCAAGCAACCGTCAAAAGAATCACCAAATACACTAAAATCATCCATAAACACTTCAATGATTTTCTCAACATAATCAGAAAATATGCTCATCATACATCTTTGAAATGTAGCCGGTGCATTACATAAACCAAAAGGCATGCGACGATATGCAAAAGTACCGAAGGGGCATGTAAAAGTGGTTTTTTCTTGATCTTCGGGTGTTATGACAATTTGATTATAACCAGAATAACCATCAAGAAAACAATAGAAAGCATACCCGGCTAATCTCTCAAGCATTTGGTCGATGAACGGCAATGGGAAGTGATCCTTCCTTGTTGCGGCGTTTAGCTTCCTATAATCGATGCACACCCTCCAACCGGTTTGAATGCGTTGAGGAACAAGTTCATTCTCGGCATTTGCAACCACAGTCACTCCAGATTTCTTCGGAACGCATTGAACGGGTGAGACCCACTTGCTATCCGAGATTGGATAGATTACGCCACAATCTAACAGCTTGATTACCTCCTTCTTCACAACTTCCATCATCGGAGGGTTGAGACGGCGCTGAGCCTCTCGGGATGTTTTGGACCCCTCATCTAGAAGTATGCGATGCATGCATGTAGTAGGGCTAATTCCCTTGATGTCGGCCAATGTCCATCCAATTGCCGTTTTGTACTCCTTAAGCACTCGCACCAATTTGCTCTCTTCTTGTGCCGTGAGTGAGGATGAAATAATGACGGGCAATGTGTCATTCTCGCCCAAGAAAACGTACTTCAAATGACTAGGTAACGGCTTAAGTTCAAGTGTAGGAGGCTGTACCACTGAGGGAAGCATTTTATTAGCCGAAACTGAACTTAAAATAGGGTCCGAATACTTACCCGATTGTGATGGCAATGACTCAAGGGCAGCCACCATCTCAAAGACTTCTTCACTAGGGAGCACGGCAATGGACTCCAATTGCATGCCGTGGGCTTCCTTGGGGTTTGATTCCATGTCCTTCAACGTCTGTCCTTGTGCAATGGCCAAATCAAGTGCGTCATCCTTCAAATTGTCCAAATGGTCCTGTGACAAAGCATCAATTACATCAATAGCAAAACATGAATGGTTTTCATTAGGAAACTTCATAGAATCAGAGAGATTGAAATTAATAACTTCCCCATCAAATTCCATCGTCAGAGTGCCATTATAGACGTCAATCTTCGTCCTAGCAGTCTTCATGAATGGCCTTCCAAGGAGGATGGGTAATGAAGGGGCATGGTCCGATTCATCCATCTCAAGTACGTAGAAGTCCGCCGGGAAGATCTAATGATTAACCTGCACTAACACATCTTCCAAAACTCCCTTTGGATAGGCGTTAGATCTATCGGCTAATTGTATGATTACCCCATCGTTTTTCAACGCTCCTAGGTTCATAGATGCATAAATTGAATATGGCATGACATTTATAGATGCACCTAGGTCTAACATAGCAGATTCAAACCTAGAATTACCAATAACACACGGAATTGTAAAACTACCCGGATCTTTGCATTTTGGGGGCAGCTTGCGTTGTAAGATGGCTGAGACGTTTTCACTTACTTTGACCACCTCCTTGGTCGAAATCTTCCTCCTATTGGTGCAAAGTTCCTTCAAGAACTTGGCGTACCTCGGGACTTGCTTGATTGCATCCAAAAAGGGGATATTGACTTGAACTTTCCGAAACGTCTCCAAAATGTCTTTTTCCGCTTCTTCTTTCTTTGTTTGCTTAAACCTACTAAGAAAAGGGACATTTGCAGGGAAATCATTAGTAGAAACTGAATTTGACACGTTTTTACCTTTATTGGATGAATTGGACGAATTGGGATCACTTGGAACTTGCGGCACATTTGGTTCCACCTTGGCCGTGACTGGCCTTTGTTCCTCCTCTTCAATTCTCAACTCTTCCTCCTCGTTGGAACGTGGCTTGGATGGGTTGAGGTCAGATCCGACTTGCTTTCCACTTCGCAAATGCATAGCTTTTGCAGATTCAAATCCACCTTTCGGATTGACCACCGTTGAGCGAGGCAACCTTCCTTGCTCACGAAATTGCCCCATGAACTCGGCAATTTGTCCCACTTGCTTCTCCAAGTTGTCCACCCTCTTGTCTTGGATTTGCCTCTCTTTGTTTTGAGTTTGGACTTCCTGCGTCAAAGTAGTAAGTAATTGAAAAATCTTATCATTATCACTTGAATTACCTACATTGCTTTGGGCAGGTTGTGCTTGGACTTGTGGTGGTGCCAACGGCTTTTGATAGAACCCCGGGGGTTGTTGCCTAAATCCGTCTTGTTGTTGGCCTTGTTGGGGGTCTCGCCATTTGAAATTCGGATGATCACGCCAACCGGGATTGTAAGCATTGGAAAACGGATCCCCACGTGATTGATATTGGTTGCCATATCCCACGGCATTGAGTGTTTCCCATCCTCCATTCTCGATTAATTGTGGGCACTTGTCCGTAGGGTGTCCTTGCGTGGAGCATACGCCACAAGAAGCTACGGTTTTGACTTTTGGACCTTCCACCACCTGAGAAAGCAACGTAGTAAGGTTAGCCATTTGATTTTGAAGTTCAGTTATGGCACTTACCTCATTGACTTGTTGTTGCCGTGGCATGCTCCTTTGTCCAACACCTTCGTATTGTTGAGCGTTCAACGCTCGATTAGCAATCAACATCTTTGCAGCTGTAGGGGTCTTATCCACCAATGCTCCTCCCGCCGAGGCATCTAGCATTTGACGTTCAATTGGTAGAAGTCCGTCGTAGAAGTATTGTAGAAGTAGTTCCTCCTTCATTTGATGCTGTGGACATGAAGCAACAAGAGATTTAAAACGTTCATAATAAGTAGGAAAGGATTCACCTTCATCTTGTTGAATGCCACTTATCCTTTTACGTAGGAGGATGACTCGAGAAGTTGGGAAAAACTTCTCCAAGAAAGCTCGTTTCATGCTCTCCCATGACGTGACAGTTCCGGGAGCCAATTCGTACAACCAATCTTTCGCCTTCTCTAGGAGAGAAAAGGAAAAGGCCTTCATTTTCAAGATGCTCTCATCCACGTTCACCGGAGTCATGCTTGAGCAAACGACTTCAAACTCCTTCAAATGCTTGTTCAGATCTTCCATGGACAGCCCATGGTACTTCGGAATGTGATGTAACAAGCTTGACTTCAATTCAAACTCGGCAGTTTTGTCCTGAGCCGCCCTAGGGTATTGGATACATAGAGGTGCGGCATTATCCAATCCCGACGCGGAAAGCTCCTTGATCGTTCGGTTGTCCACTGCTGATAGGAGCATATTTATGCGCCTTAGTTAGCTAGTTCTTATGCATTTTCGTTATGTTTTCTTTGTTAAAGTAGTCTTTTAAGCTACTTTCATGTGTTTTCAGGTTTAAATGACATATTACATGAAATGATGCAATTTGGAGCTTTTGGAGCAAAAAGTGAGCTTGGATTGAAAAGGACAGGCTTGGAACACAAGGTTGGGATGAAATTGAAGAGTTGAAGATTTGAGGTTTCCTACTTGAAGTAGGAAAGCTAAGCCTAAAAGTTTCCATTTTGGGTTGATCTTTCCTAAACCGGAATGGCCTTGCGTTTGAGCAACATTAGAAGGTTCCGAAGCGTTGGAAGACACAAAGAAAGGTGTTAGAATATTTTCTCATCCTTGCCGTGGGTTAGGGCTTAATTTCTCTTGGTTTTGGGCTTTTTAGAAGCCCTATCCACATTCCCACTAACCAGCCGCACCTTTCCCCTTCTAGAACACATATTTCCTTGCCTTGCAAGGCTTTCTAGAAGCCCTAACCCTAGCCCACTTAATTGCCGCACCCTAGGCCCTTTTCTCACCAAATTTCTGATTGTTTAACCTATTTTTCTGGTGGATTTGGGTTTCTAGAAACCCTAATCTGATTTGCTAGGGTTTTTAAGTGCCTATATATATATTTCTACACCTAGCCGCACACATCACCTCTCCACAATTCAGAAATTCATCCAACCCTATATTCCCATTCCTTGCCGCAGCCACCATCATCCTTATACCCTTAGCCGCCACTCCTCCATCCATTCCAGCCATTTCCCACACCTTGCCGCAACCCTTCTCCACAACCATACACCATTCTACACCTCCATACACCATCCATACACCTTGCCGCACCACCATACTATCCTAACTCCCTTCCAAACCCAAAATCACATCCAAAAATCCCCTAAACCCTCTCTGCCGCAGCAAGGAGAAGAAGAAAGAGGAGCTTGATGTGCAGAATTCAAAGTGGAATTGTTGGGCGTTTTAGGTGTAATCTTTCTTATGTCTTCGATGTTTCAATTCAATAAACTTTGTGTTGTGAGTATGAGGAACTAAACCCCCTTAGTTGGGGGGTAATTCGAAACCATGTACATGCTTGCAATATGATTTGATTACATTCAGTTGTTATTTCATGAGTTGTGGATTCAATTCGTTCATCTATTTGATTGATAACTTATTTGTGTATGTTGATTGAGAGTGCACGCTTAGTTTTCATGCATGAATATGATGCTAGATTATGAGGGAGTTTCACCTAATAGTTACAATCTTATAATCACAAGTAGTGAAGATCGCTTGAAAACGATCGTGTTGAATGAATTCTTGGCATAAGTTTCATGCAATTCATAGTAACAAATGCTTCGTCAATGCTTATGTTTTTCATAGAACGTAATGATTCTTGCTTGTATCTCTATTATGCAATTCATGTAGGGAACTTGTAGGGAATGTTTTGGGTTGTCGTATGCAATCATCCAACTTAATAACTTGTGGAAAAACTGAGGGTTAACTAGTGCAATTCACGGTTAATTTGGGGTTTTGAGTATTCATAATTCATTGGAAGAACAACTGATAATCGTTTTGTTTGCAAGTGTGACATGTGTGGAGAAGAACCTCCTAACTAGCCTTTTATCCATCCTTTTATTAAAAAACGTTCTACAATCTGTTTAGTTTAAAGTTTCTGTTTTGTTTTCAATTTTCGTCCAAAACAAATCCCCCTTTATTTTGAAGTCTTAGATTAGTTAGAAAGTGTTTTGATTTGTGTTTCTAAGTGTTTTGATTCAAGTTTTCACTCAAATTCGTCCAAGTTCTTGTTAGGTTCTCAAAACTGCCCAGAAAGTGGTTTTTAGGCAGTTTTGAGTCATTAGGTTGCTGTTTTGAGTTTTAGGTTTGTTTAAGTGTTTTAACCTTTAGTTTTGCATTCTTTGAGTCTAGTTTAGTGGTTTAAACTTTGTTTTTGAGTTTTTAAGTCAATTTCCAAGTGTTTAGCAATCCCTCCTAATCCCCAGTCTAGAACGATCCCTACTTACATCTCTACTACAATTTGACAAAAGAGGGTTTAATTTGTGTGCTTATCTATTTCGCATCAAATTTTTGGCGCCGTTGCCGGGGATTAGCATGCTAATCCCTTGGATTGTTTTTGTTCCTTTTATTTCACTTTGTAAGACTTTGTGTAAGTTTCTGACCTAATTTTGTTTCTTGTTTCTTAGGTACTAATGTATGACTAGAAGCTCTCAAACGATTCGTGCGAACATCTTGGATTTTGACGACGATTTTGAGAGGAAGTTGAGAAGAGTTAGAAACCAGCAAGAACACCATCCACCAAATTCCGAATCTGACCTTGAAGAAAACGTACAAGAAGAGGAGGAGGAAGCCACGACAGGGATATTTGAAGAAGTCCAAGGCATGGCAGTGGACAACCGTACACTCAAGGAGCTTTCCGCCTCAGGTTTGGATAATGCCGCACCCTTGTGCATTCAATACCCCATGGCTGCCCAAGGTAAGACGGACGAGTTTGAATTAAAGTCAAGCTTGCTTCATCATATTCCTAAATACCATGGCTTGTCCATGGAAGATCCTAACAAACATTTGAAAGAATTTGAAGTAGTTTGCTCTAGTATGACTCCCGTCAATGTTGACGAAAATATCTTGAAGATGAAGGCTTTTCCATTCTCTTTGATGGATAAAGCCAAGGATTGGTTATACGAGTTAGCTCCCGGCACTGTCACTTCTTGGGAGAGTATGAAGAGAGCGTACTTGGAGAAGTTCTTTCCAACTTCTCGCATCATCCTCCTACGCAAAAAGATAAGCGGAATTCAGCAAGAAGAAGGTGAGTCTTTTCCTACATATTATGAACGATTTAAATCACTTGTTGCTTCTTGTCCACAGCATCAGATAAAGGAGGAATTGCTCTTGCAATATTTCTACGAGGGCCTCCTACCTCTAGAACGTCAAATGCTTGATGCTTCGGCGGGGGGAGCATTGGTGGACAAAACACCCATGGCTGCCAAGGTCTTGATTGCTAATAGAGCGTTGAACGCTCAACAGTACGAGGGTGTAGGCCAAAGAGGACCCTCACGGCACCAAGTACATGAGGTAAGTTCAACTTCCGATCTTCATTCACAATTGGCTAATCTTACTTCTATTGTTTCACAGATGGCCGAGGGAATGAAGATGCAAGGACCTGTGGTATGTGGCGTATGTTCTATCCAAGGACATGTCTCCGAAAAATGTCTTCAACTCATCGAGAATGGCGGATGGGAGAGTGCGAATGCCATTGGGTTTCAAAGCCAAAATCAGTCAAGACATGATCCATACTCCAACACGTATAATCCGGGGTGGCGAGACCACCCAAATTTCAAGTGGAGGGATCCCCAACAACCTCAAAACCAAGGAGGCTTTAGGCAACAACCCCCGGGTTTCTTTCCCAAAACCTACGGCCTACCCCAAAATCAAGCCCAATCCGGCCCAAGTGCCTCAGGTACGTCTCTTGACAATGATGCACTTCTTAAGATACTAACTAAGTTGTCTAATGGGCAGGAAGATCAAGCTAAGGCTATGCAAAACCAAGATAAAAGGGTGGATCAACTTGAGAAACAAATTGGGCAGATTGCCGAGTTTGTAGGTAAGTTTCGAGATCCCAGACAACTTCCTAGTTCCACCATTTCAAATCCGAAGGGAGGTTTCGAAAGTGCAAAAGCAATCACCCTAAGAAGTGGTAAGGAGGTTGGGGCAGGTTTTTCATCAAAAACAGGTCATAACGAGGATGAAATTTTGCAAATGGAAGAGGAGGAATCAAGGTTGCCCACGGCAAAGGTGGTTCCACCTTTGCCGCAAGTCCCTAAGGCCCCAAATCTGCCCAATTTGTCCCACAAAGGTAAGAATGTGTCAAATTCGGTTCATACTAATGTTTTCCCTTCAAATGTGCCTTTTCCTAGTAGGTTCATGCAAACGAAGAAAGAAGAGGCAGAAAAGGATATCCTTGAAACCTTTAGGAAAGTTCAAGTTAACATACCTTTGTTAGATGCAATCAAGCAAGTTCCGAGGTATGCTAAGTTCTTGAAGGAGTTGTGTACCACTAGGAAGAGGATGTCAACTAAGGAAGTGGTAAAGGTAGGTGAGAATGTGTCCGCCATTTGCAACGCAAACTACCTCCCAAATGCAAAGATCCAGGTAGCTTTACCATTCCTTGTGTCATTGGGAATACTAGATTTGAATCTGCCATGCTTGATTTAGGTGCTTCTATAAATGTTATGCCATATTCCATTTATGCATCTATGAACTTAGGAGCATTGAAAAATGATGGGGTAATAATACAATTGGCCGATAGATCTAACGCCTATCCAAAGGGAGTTTTGGAAGATGTGCTTGTGCAGGTTAATCATTTAGTCTTCCCGGCGGATTTCTATGTCCTCGAAATGGATGAATCGGACCATGCTTCTTCACTGCCCATTCTACTTGGAAGGCCATTCATGAAGACGACCCGGACAAAGATCGACGTGTATAGTGGAACTTTGTCCATGGAATTCGATGGGGAAGTTGTTAATTTTAATCTTTCTGATTCCATTAAATACCCCAGTGAGGACCATTCATGCTTTTCTATTGATATAATTGACTCTTTGGCGCAGGGATATCTCGACGATTTGAATGACGATGCGCTTGAAAAAGTCATTACACGAGGCATGGAATTCAAAACCAAGGGGGCAGATTATAGTGTAACCCACGGCATACATGGACTAGGCCATGCCGTGCCCCCTAGTGAGGATCTAATTGAAGTTGTGGCTGCCCTTGAGTCCTCACCTAAGCTTGATGGTAAGTATACTACCCGTGAGTCCATTCCCATTTCGACTAACAAATTACTTCCATCCATAATTCAGGCACCTATCCTTGAACTCAAGCCTTTGCCAAGCCATTTGAAGTACATTTTCTTGGGAGAAAATGAAACACTACCTGCCATCATTTCCTCCTCCCTCACGGCACAAGAGGAGGAGAAATTGCTTCGAGTTTTGAAGGAGTTCAAATCTGCCTTAGGTTGGACATTGGCCGACATCAAAGGTATAAGCCCTACGACTTGTATGCATCACATATTTCTTGAGGAGGGGGCCAAACCAACTCGAGAGGCTCAACGCCGTCTCAACCCTCCTATGATGGAAGTTGTGAAAAAGGAGATCATAAAGCTTCTAGATTGTGGGGTTATCTATCCAATCTCGGATAGTAGGTGGGTTTCGCCCGTTCAATGCGTACCAAAGAAATCCGGAGTGACGGTGGTAGCTAATGCCGAGAATGAGCTTGTCCCTCAACGTATTCAAACCGGTTGGAGGGTGTGCATTGACTATAGGAAGCTAAACACCACCACGAGGAAGGACCACTTCCCATTGCCGTTCATTGACCAAATGCTTGAGAGGTTAGCGGGTTATGCTTTCTATTGTTTTCTTGACGGTTATTCTGGTTATAATCAAATTGTCATTTCACCCGAGGACCAAGAAAAAACCACTTTTATGCCCGTTTGGTACATTTGCATATCGTCGCATGCCTTTTGGTTTATGTAATGCACCTGCTACATTTCAAAGATGCATGATGAGCATATTTTCTGATCACGTAGAAAATATAATTGAAGTGTTTATGGATGATTTTAGCGTATTTGGTGATTCGTTTGATAGCTGCTTGCATAATCTAAGTTTGATCTTAAAACGTTGCGTTGAAACTAACCTTGTTCTTAATTGGGAAAAGTGTCATTTTATGGTTAAACAAGGCATCGTTTTAGGTCATATAATCTCTGAAAAGGGTATTGAGGTTGATAAGTCGAAAATAGATCTTGTACGTCACTTACCCTCTCCGACTTCGGTTAGAGAGGTTCGTTCGTTTCTTGGCCATGCAGGATTTTATCGTAGGTTTATCAAAGATTTCTCAAAGATAGCACAACCTCTTTGCCGACTCCTACAAAAAGAAGTGGCGTTTGAATTCACCAAGGAGTGCACAGCATCATTCGAGCTCATGTGTGATGTGTCCGACTATGCTTTAGGAGCTGTTTTAGGACAAAGAAAGGACAAGAGGCCGCATGTCATTTACTACGCCTCCCGGACGTTGAACGATGCACAATTGAACTACTCCACTACGGAAAAAGAACTCCTTGCCGTTGTCTTTGCTTTAGATAAATTTTGATCATATCTAATTGGAACTAAAGTAATTGTTTTCACTGATCATGCAGCTCTGAAGTACTTGCTCACCAAAAAGGAGGCCAAGCCACAGCCTATTCGATGGATATTGCTACTTCAAGAGTTCGACATAGAGATTCGGGACAAGAAGGGAAGTGAAAACGTGGTGGCTGACCACCTAAGCCGAATGGTGCATAATGAGGAGTCTTTGCCGATTTTGGAGACATTCCCCGATGAACAATTGCTGTCCATTAAGGTTAGTGCACCTTGGTATGCCGATATTGTTAATTTTTTGGTGTCAAAACGTATTCCAAGTGAGTTCACTAGGCACCAACGTGATAAACTTAGGCATGATGCACGGTTTTATGTGTGGGATGATCCGTACTTATGGAAATTTTACCCCGATCAGATTATACGTCGTTGTGTGCACGATTCTGAATGTCATTCAATTTTGAGTTTTTGTCACACATATGCATGTGAAGGGCACTTTGGCACACAACGCACAGCCCTTAAGGTGTTACAATGTGGATTTTATTGGCCTAGTATTTTCAAAGATGCTAAAACTTTTTGCTTAACATGTGATAAATGCCAACGAATGGGTGGTATTAGTGCTAGGGACCAAATGCCGCAGGTTTCTATCCTAAATGTTGAAATTTTTGATGTTTGGGGTATTGATTTTATGGGTCCTTTTCCTTCTTCGTATGGTTTTACATATATTTTGCTTGCGGTTGATTATGTGTCGAAGTGGGTGGAAGCAAAGGCCACCCGAACTAATGATTCTAAAGTGGTTGCAGATTTTATTAGAACTAACATTTTTGCGAGGTTCGGAATGCCACGAGTGATCATTAGTGACGGAGGGTCACACTTTTGCAATCGGACCATTGAAGCGTTATTGAGGAAATACAGTGTCACCCATAAGGTTTCTACACCTTACCATCTTCAAACTAATGGGCAAGCCGAGGTTTCCAACCATGAGATCAAGCAAATCTTAGAGAAGACCATTGGGCCAACGAGGAAGGATTGGAGTCTACGACTTGATGACACACTTTGGACGTATCGTACGGCGTACAAAACACCCATTGGGATGTCCCCCTTCCGACTTGTCTACGGAAAGGCATGCCATCTTCCTGTTGAATTGGAGCACAAAGCACTTTGGGCCATCAAGAAGTTTAACATGAACCTCGAGGAAGCAGGAAGTCAAAGGAGATTGCAATTGAATGAGCTTGATGAGATACGGCACGAGGCGTACGATAATGCAAGCATTTACAAGCAAAAGACCAAAGCTTTCCATGACAACATGATCCGTGGGAAATCATTCTCAATTGGGCAGAAAGTGCTATTGTTCAATTCCTGTTTACGTTTGTTTCCTGGTAAGTTACGTTCTAAGTGGATTGGACCGTTTGTTATTACTAACATATCTTCTTATGGTGCCATCCAGATTCAAAGTCTCAAAACAGGTCATGAATTCCAAGTGAACGGACACCGTTTGAAGCCATATTATGAGAGCTTTGTTGAACAAACCGTGGATGATATTTCTTTGGGTGCCGTGGGCACAAATGGAGAATGAATGGGCTTTTCGTCCGGCTGTACGACGTAAAAGAAAGCGCTACTTGGGAGGCAACCCATGCAATTCAACAAAGGAAGACCAAGGAATTACTCCAATTCCAGATTTGCGTTCCTAAACTCTTCACTTTGTTGTTTATTTCGAATCTGCCTCTTTAGTTGTTTTAGTTGCTGTTTGTGTGTTTCTTTTTGTTTAGTGTGATTTTATGCTTGAAACATTGAGGACAATGTTTGATTTAAGTGTGGGGGGGTAACTAAGTGTTTTAGATGCAAATTCGTGGGATTTTATCACCCTTAACTTGGAGACTTGTAACTTGCTGTTTTTAAGTGTTTTTGAGCAGTTTTTGATGCAAAAATCCGAAAATCACATAAAAATTTGAAAAATTTGTTTTAAAAAAACCCAAAAAGAGTTGTTTTTGTGTGTTTGTTTGTGTCTTAGGGTACCTTCCAACACAATGATGAGGATTCGGTTTGTAATTACATGGCTGTTAAAGAGAGTGATTAACATGGATGAAAGTTTGATTTACTCTTTGTTATGCTTAGTTGTGGTTATAACTTATGAATTCACATGCAATCATAAAAGAAAAAAAAAAAAGTTTTTGTAACATGCTTGAAGGAAGGAACTCAAACTAACGCTACAACCGTGTGAGACTTGAGCCTAAACGTTTATTTGGAGAGTTAAAATCTGTGCATTCTTTGTTTTCTAAAGTCGTTGCATGATCTCATTATTCTTTGCTTGGTTGCTACTTAGAAGGCGTTTCATCATTTAGTTCCAAATGCTAGAACTCATGCCCATTTCATTTAAAGCATGTTATTGATTTGCATAACACACATTCAAGATGAAGTTGTGTAGTGACCACCACCTTAGCCAAAAAGCCGTGTGCCCTATGTCATTATGTTTTGTAGGTTTTTAACCCCATTGAGCCTTGTTAGCCTTCGTTATTTGTTAACCCATGTTCTCCTCACCTAGCCTAGATTAGGACCATCCATACCTTGTTCTCAAAGCATAGTAAAGCATGATTCAAATTGAATTCCTTTTGATTTATGTTGGCAGAAAACAAGTGTGGGGGAAGTATTTCTTTTGTGATTTTGTATGCCATAGGCACGTGTGGAAAGAAAAAAAAAAAAAAGAAAAAAAAAATTCGTGGAAAAAGAAAAAAATGAAGAAAAAATATGAGAAGTATGAAAAAAAGAGTTGAAAAGTTGAGACAAAGACTTCCAAAGTATTGTTTGTTGAAGTAAGGGTCCAAAACAATGAATTTGACCCTGAGGAGTTGTTTAAGTCTCCCACTTGTGTGTTAAAGTTAATGTCTGCAATCTAAGTGAATTCTAAGTCTCAATTTCATTGCTTTGCTTACTATCGCTTGAAGAACGGTTGTTTTCCTTATCCTTTCCTTGTTAACCAATACCCTGAGCCCCATTACAACCCTTAACTTCTATCTTGAGTGTTATGTGTTTCAATTTGTGGAGTTTGAATTTGGTATGAGCATATGGTGTCACTGGTTCTCGCATCTAAGTAGTAGCATTCCATTCATGAGATCATATCTAAACATGCTTCTTAACTCTAGAAATTGCGTTCTTTGTGATACATATATGTGAGCATTCGTTGTCATATCTACATCAATCTTCTCACATATGACTAGTGTAGGGTGTGGAGTTAGAAAATCTGAGTGAAAATAGAGTGTATATCTTGTAAGGAATTGAGGGAATTCTCTAAGGCATGTTACTACATTCAAAGCATTGTTTTAATTGATTACTTGTGAACTAGTGAGTAGTGGCTTTAATTAAGTATGTGCTTGTGTAAAGATGACTGAAATCTGTGGGGATAACAATCTTTAACATGTCATATGCATTGGAAATCCCTGAGGCAAACGTTGGAAGGTTTAGGTTTTGTTTTGGTTAGTTTGTTTCGTTTTGTTTTCTTTCTTTTGTTTGTTTTGCTCGAGGACTAGCAAAAGCTAAGTGTGGGGGAATTTGATAGGAGCATATTTATGCACCTTAGTTAGCTAGTTCTTATGCATTTTCGTTATGTTTTCTTTGTTAAAGTAGTCTTTTAAGCTACTTTCATGTGTTTTCAGGTTTAAAGGACATATTACATGAAATGATGCAATTTGGAGCTTTTGGAGCAAAAAGTGAGCTTGGATTGAAAAGGACATGCTTGGAACACAAGGTTGGGATGAAATTGAAGAGTTGAAGATTTGAGGTTTCCTACTTGAAGTAGGAAAGCTAAGCCTAAAAGTTTCCATTTTGGGTTGATCTTTCCTAAACCGGAATGGCCTTGCGTTTGAGCAACATTAGAAGGTTCCGAAGCGTTGGAAGACACAAAGAAAGGTGTTAGAATATTTTCTCATCCTTGCCGTGGGTTAGGGCTTAATTTCTCTTGGTTTTGGGCTTTTTAGAAGCCCTATCCACATTCCCACTAACCAGCCGCACCTTTCCCCTTCTAGAACACATATTTCCTTGCCTTGCAAGGCTTTCTAGAAGCCCTAACCCTAGCCCACTTAATTGCCACACCCTAGGCCCTTTTCTCACCAAATTTCTGATTGTTTAACCTATTTTTCTGATGGATTTGGGTTTCTAGAAACCCTAATCTGATTTGCTAGGGTTTTTAAGTGCCTATATATATATTTCTACACCTAGCCGCACACATCACCTCTCTCCACAATTCAGAAATTCATCCAACCCTATATTCCCATTCCTTGCCGCAGCCACCATCATCCTTATACCCTTAGCCGCCACTCCTCCATCCATTCCAGCCATTTCCCACACCTTGCCGCAACCCTTCTCCACAACCATACACCATTCTACACCTCCATACACCATCCATACACCTTGCCGCACCACCATACTATCCTAACTCCCTTCCAAACCCAAAATCACATCCAAAAATCCCCTAAACCCCCTCTGCCGCAGCAAGGAGAAGAAGAAAGAGGAGCTTGACGTGCAGAATTCAAAGTGGAATTGCTGGGCGTTTTAGGTGTAATCTTTCTTATGTCTTCGATGTTTCAATTCAATAAACTTTGTGTTGTGAGTATGAGGAACTAAACCCCCTTAGTTGGGGGGTAATTCGAAACCATGTACATGCTTGCAATATGATTTGATTACATTCAGTTGTTATTTCATGAGTTGTGGATTCAATTCGTTCATCTATTTGATTGATAACTTATTTGTGTATGTTGATTGAGAGTG
This sequence comes from Malus domestica, assembly GCF_042453785.1. NCBI lineage: Eukaryota > Viridiplantae > Streptophyta > Magnoliopsida > Rosales > Rosaceae > Malus > Malus domestica. The sequence goes on from NC_091670.1 coordinate 14,899,656, forward strand.
CACGCTTAGTTTTCATGCATGAATATGATGCTAGATTATGAGGGAGTTTCACCTAATAGTTACAATCTTATAATCACAAGTAGTGAAGATCGCTTGAAAACGATCGTGTTGAATGAATTCTTGGCATAAGTTTCATGCAATTCATAGTAACAAATGCTTCGTCAATGCTTATGTTTTTCATAGAACGTAACGATTCTTGCTTGTATCTCTATTATGCAATTCATGTAGGGAACTTGTAGGGAATGTTTTGGGTTGTCGTATGCAATCATCCAACTTAATAACTTGTGGAAAAACTGAGGGTTAACTAGTGCAATTCACGGTTAATTTGGGGCGTTGAGTATTCATAATTCATTGGAAGAACAACTGATAATCGTTTTGTTTGCAAGTGTGACATGTGTGGAGAAGAACCTCCTAACTAGCCTTTTATTAAAAAACGTTCTACAATCTGTTTAGTTTAAAGTTTCTGTTTTGTTTTCAATTTTCGTCCAAAACAAATCCCCCTTTATTTTGAAGTCTTAGATTAGTTAGAAAGTGTTTTGATTTGTGTTTCTAAGTGTTTTGATTCAAGTTTTCACTCAAATTCGTCCAAGTTCTTGTTAGGTTCTCAAAACTGCCCAGAAAGTGGTTTTTAGGCAGTTTTGAGTCATTAGGTTGCTGTTTTGAGTTTTAGGTTTGTTTAAGTGTTTTAACCTTTAGTTTTGCATTCTTTGAGTCTAGTTTAGTGGTTTAAACTTTGTTTTTGAGTTTTTAAGTCAATTTCCAAGTGTTTAGCAATCCCTCCTAATCCCCCGTCTAGAACGATCCCTACTTACATCTCTACTACAATTTGACAAAAGAGGGTTTAATTTGTGTGCTTATCTATTTCGCATCAGCTGCCATGTCTTCCACTTCCTCTTCAAATTCAGAAACAGACTCGGAACTTGCACTTGATTCACCAGGTTCCGGGTTCTTCCTCTTTCGTCTCAACTCACTCTCAAAATCGTCGTCAAAGTCTAAAATATGTTCGTGAACCGGATTAGAACTCCGAGTCATAAATAAGTACCTAAAACAAGAAACAAAATAACATAAGAATCTGATCTAATAAGAAAAACGAAAATAACAATCCAAGGGATTAGCAAAGTTGCTAATCCCCGGCAACGGCGCCAAAATTTGATGTGAAAATTAAATAGCACTCAAATTAAACCCTCTTTTTATCAATTGTAGCAATGTATGTAAGTAGGTATCGTTCTAGACCGGGGATTAGGAGGGATTGCAAAATCACTTGGAATTGACTCAAAAACATAAAAACAAGTTTAAAACACTAAAATAAACTCAAAGAATGCAAAACTAAACTTTAAAACACCAAAACAGCTTAAAAAGGCTTAAAAACAGCAAGAAACAACATTTGAAATTATGGGTGACAAACCCTACGAATTTGCATCAAAACACTTTGGTTACCCAAAATTTGATGTGAAAATTAAATAGCACTCAAATTAAACCCTCTTTTTATCAATTGTAGCAATGTATGTAAGTAGGGATCGTTCTAGACCGGGGATTAGGAGGGATTGCAAAATCACTTGGAATTGACTCAAAAACGTAAAAACAAGTTTAAAACACTAAAATAAACTCAAAGAATGCAAAACTAAACTTTAAAACACCAAAACAGCTTAAAAAGGCTTAAAAACAGCAAGAAACAACATTTGAAATTATGGGTGACAAACCCTACGAATTTGCATCAAAACACTTTGGTTACCCAAAATTTGATGTGAAAATTAAATAGCACTCAAATTAAACCCTCTTTTTATCAATTGTAGCAATGTATGTAAGTAGGGATCGTTCTAGACCGGGGATTAGGAGGGATTGCAAAATCACTTGGAATTGACTCAAAAACATAAAAACAAGTTTAAAACACTAAAATAAACTCAAAGAATGCAAAACTAAGCTTTAAAACACCAAAACAGCTTAAAAAGGCTTAAAAACAGCAAGAAACAACATTTGAAATTATGGGTGACAAACCCTACGAATTTGCATCAAAACACTTTGGTTACCCAAAATTTGATGTGAAAATTAAATAGCACTCAAATTAAACCCTCTTTTTATCAATTGTAGCAATGTATGTAAGTAGGGATCGTTCTAGACCGGGGATTAGGAGGGATTGCAAAATCACTTGGAATTGACTCAAAAACGTAAAAACAAGTTTAAAACACTAAAATAAACTCAAAGAATGCAAAACTAAACTTTAAAACACCAAAACAAACCAAAAGACTCAAAACAGCACCAAAACACTCAAAACTGCCTTAAAAACACAATCTGGGCAGTTTTGGACACTAAGCACCAAATTGGACGAATTTGGGTTTTAACTTGACCTAAGCCACTTAAAAACACAAACTAAACACCTACTAACTAATTTTGACACTTTAAAACAAAGGGGGATTGGTTTTGGACGAATTTAAAAACAAAACAAACTTTGTAAATTAGAACAGATTGTAAAAACGAATTTGATTTAAATGGGTGAATGGAAGGCTAGCTAAGGGGTTCATCTCCACACATGTTATACTTGCATACAAAACGATTTCCAATTGCTTTTCAATAAACCATGAATTCTCAATGCCCCAAGTTAATTAGGTCCGCTTAAATTAACCCTCAGATTTTCCTAACGTTATTGAATTGGATGATTGCATACGACAACCCAAACATTCCCCACAAGTCCCCTACATGATTGCATAATAGAGATACAAGCAAGAATCATTAAGTTCTATGAAAACCATAAGCATTGACGAAGCACTTGTTACTATGATTGCATGAAACTTATGCCAAGAATTTACTTAACGCGGTTGAGATCATCAACCTTTACTACTTGTGAATATAAGTCCATAACGATTAGGTGAAATTTCCTTATATCCTAGCATTCACTTTATGCATAATAATTAAGCGTGCACTCTCAACCAACACACATAAATCAATGTAATTCACATAGATAAGTAAATTGCATTCACAACTTATGAAACGCAATTAGAAGTAATCAAATCATATTGATAGGAGCATATTTATGCGCCTTAGTTAGCTAGTTCTTATGCATTTATGTTGTGTTTTCTTAGTTAAGTTAGTCTTTTAAGCTATTTTCATGTGTTTTCAGGTTTTAAGGACAAAGTAAGCAAAAAGATGCAATTTGGAGCATTTTGGAGCAAAATTGAGCTAGAATGGAGCTCATGCATGTGGAGCACAAAGAATGGACGAATTTGAAGGATTGAAGAGCTAGGATTGTGTTTCAAAGTTGAAGACTTGAAGAAGCAAAGTTTCCTAATTGAAGATGAAATCCTAGTCAAACATGGATTCCTAGTTGAAGATGGATTCCTAGTTGAAGTTGGATTCCTAGAAGATTGAAGTATCCTACTCAAACAAGGTTTCCTACTTGAAGAAGGGAAGTTGAAGCCAAAGAATCAGCTCAAGTGAAGAAACCTTATCCAAAACATTATCCAAACCCTATCCTATCCAATCCTATCCTATCTTATCCTAATCCTAATCCACCTATATTTCAGCTACTTGGGAGGATTCCTAGCTATATTAGGATGCTTAAAACCTGATTTCTATAAGCCTTATCCCTTCCTACAAAGGTGCCACACCTTATCCCTTGTTTTTCTAGAAATCAGCCACAAAACAACCTTTCTAGAAGGCCTTATCCCTTGTCCTACAAAAGTGACGCCCCAAACCTTTCTAGAACTTCTAGAAACCTGATTATTCCTTTCCCCCTTGGTTTCTAAAAGCCTTAACCTTTTCCTTCAAGGATTGTGTGTTATTATCCTATACAAATTAGGCCTTTAAATCCTTTTCCTTTGCTACATAGGGGCTGCGAATTTCAGCCTATAAATACCATCCTTTGCTGCACCATTTAGTCACCATCCTCTACCATATTTTCACTATTCCATTCACCCAAACATACCTTGTGTGCCGTGAGTTTGCAAGGAGAAGAAGGAAGACAACTTGGAGCCGTGCATGCCATTCAAGGAGCTTGGATTGTGGAGCGTTTCTAGGTGTTTTCTATCTTTGTTTTAATGTTTAAATTTATTTATCTTTGTTTATTTGCGAGTATGAGGAACTAAACCCCCCTTGGCTAGGGGGGGATTCGAAACCATGATTATGCTTGCTATATGATTTGATTACTTCTAATTGCGTTTCATAAGTTGTGAATTCAATTTACTTATCTACAAGAATTAAAACTGATTTGTGTATGTTGGTTGAGGGTCGACACTTAATTTGCATGCATGAATTTGATGCTAGGATATAAGGGAGTTTCACCTAATCGTTATGAACTTATATTCACAAGTAGTAAAGGTTGATGATCTCAATCGCGTTAAGTAAATTCTTGGCATAAGTTTCATGCAATCATAGTAACAAGTGCTTTGTCAATGCTTATGATTTTCATAGAACTTAATGATTCTTGCTTGTATCTCTATTATGCAATCATGTAGGGGACTTGTGGGGAATGCATTGGGTTGTCGTATGCAATCATCCAATTCAATAACATTAGGAAAATCTGAAGGTTAATTTAAGCGGACCTAATTAACTTGGGGCGTTGGGAATTCGTGGTTTATTGAAAAGCAATTAGAGATCGTTTTATATGCAAGTGTGACATGTGTGGAGATGAACCCCTTAGCTAGCCTTCCATCCATCCATTTAAACCAAATTCGTTTTAGAGTCTTTTCAATTTACAAAGTTTTGTTTTGTTTTCAAAATTCGTCCAAAATCAATCCCCCTTTAGTTTTAAGTGTCATATTAGTTAGAAACCCATTTAGTTTGTGTTTTTAGGTGTCTTGAGTCAAGTTTAAACCAATTTTCGTCCAAATTCTTCCCTAGTGTCCAAAACTGCCCAGAAAGTGGTTTTAAGGCAGTTTTGAGTGTTTATTTGCTGTTTTGAGTCTTTTGGTTTGTTTTAGTGTTTTAAAGTTTAGTTTTACATTCTTTGAGTCTAGTTAGTGTTTTAAACTTGTTTTTACGTTTTTGAGTCAAGTCCAAGTGATTTTGCAATCCCTCCTAATCCCCGGCCTAGAACGATCCCTACTTACATACTTGCTACAATTGATAAAAAGAGGGTTAATTTGAGTGTCAACATAATTTTCACATCAAATTTTGGCGCCGTTGCCGGGGATTAGCAAAGTTGCTAATCCCTTGGATTGTTTTATTTCAATTTGTTTTAATTGAGTCCAGATTTTTACTTTGTTTTTGTTTCTTGTTTTTAGGTACTAGTTTATGACTCGGAGCTCTCATCCGGTTCGTGAACACATCTTGGACTTTGACGACGATTTTGAACGAGAGTTGAGACGAAAGAGGAAGAATCCAGAACCTAGTGAATCAAGTTCAAATTCGGAAACCGAAGTTGAGATTGAGGAAGAGGAACCCACGGCACAGGTGGGTGAAGTGGAGACAGTCATGGCACAAGACAATCGTACAATGCCGCACCTCTATGTATTCAATATCCGGCGGCTGCCCAAGGAAAGACCGAGGAATTCGAGTTAAAGTCAAGTTTGCTACACCATATTCCAAAGTACCATGGGTTGTCCATGGAGGATCCTAACAAGCACTTGAAAGAGTTCGAGGTGGTGTGTTCAAGCATGACTCCAATCAATGTCGACGGGAGTATATTGAAGATGAAGTTTGAATTTGGTATGAGCATATGGTGTCACTGGTTCTCGCATCTAAGTAGTAGCATCCATTCATGAGATCATATCTAAACATGCTTCTTAACTCTAGAAATTGCGTTCTTTGTGAAACATATATGTGAGCATTCGTTTTCATATCTACATCAATCTTCTCACATATGACTAGTGTAGGGTGTGGAGTTAGAAAATCTGAGTGAAAATAGAGTGCATATCTTGTAAGGAATTGAGGGAATTCTCTAAGGCATGTTACTACATTCAAAGCATTGTTTTAATTGATTACTTGTGAACTAGTAAGTGGTGGCTTTAATTAAGTATGTGCTTGTGTAAAGATGACTGAAATCTGTGGGGATAACAATCTTTAACATGTCATGTGCATTGGAAATCCCTGAGGCAAATGTTGGAAGGTTTAGGTTTTGTTTTGGTTAGTTTGTTTCGTTTTGTTTCCTTTCTTTTGTTTGTTTTGCTCGAGGACTAGCAAAAGCTAAGTGTGGGGGAATTTGATAGGAGCATATTTATGCGCCTTAGTTAGCTAGTTCTTATGCATTTCCATGGTGTTTTCTTAGTTAAAGTAGTCTTTTAAGCTAGTTTTATGTGTTTTCAGGTTTTAAGGCCAAAGGATGCAAGAAGATGCAATTTGGAGCTTTTTGGAGCAAAATTGGGCTTGGAATGATTATCACATAATTGGAGCCAAGGTTTGGACGAATTTGAAGACTTGAAGATGATGATTCCTACTTGAACAAGGTTTCCTAGTTGAAGTAGGAAAGTGCTTACATGAAGGAGGATTCCTAATCGAGGAAGGATTCCTAATCGACGAAGGATTCCTAATCAACGAAGGATTCCTAATTGAAGATGGATTCCTAATCACAAGAGGATTCCTAATTGAAGATGGATTCCTAATCACATGAGGATTCCTAGAAGAACAAGGATTCCTCCTCCAACAAGGATTCCTACTTGAAGTAGGAAAGTTAAGCCAAGGTTTCCTACTTTGGTTTGATTTTTCCTAATTGTCCCTAAAAGTTCCAGCAATTATGAAGACTTTCTAAGCATTCTAGGACACAAAACAAAAGCCTAGAACCCTTTTGAACCCTTGCCGCACCCCCCTTTGCATTTCCTCTTCCTTATTTCCTGTTTTTATGCTTTAAAACACCTTCCTTTTGTGTTTTAAACCCTAGCCGAATTTCCCTTGCCCTTTCCTTTAATTTTCTGATTTATTTCCTAATTCTAGAATCCTTAGACTTAATTTCTGATTACCTAATTAGCCTAGGGTTTTTAATTTCCTAATCCCTTTAAATAAACATGTTTGTGCAGCCACAAAGAGAGCCATTCATCCAGAAAATAATCCTTCACGCCAGAAACCATTCTCCATCTTCAACAGCCCCATTCCTTCACCATTCACCCAAATTTCTGCCACAAAACCACCCTAGCCTCACCACCCATCAACCCTAAACACTTCCATACATCCTCCATCCATTCTACATCATTCAAATACCCAAGAATCTGCCCATTCAGTCCCATTCACGCCAGAAACATCACCACTCTCTCTGCCGCACCTATCCTTCACCATTCACCAAATTTTCTGACCAAAAACCACCCTAGCCGTCCCATACACCTATCCCAGTCATAAACCCATCGTTCTACACCATTCATAACCCCCAAAACTCACCCATTCGTGTGCAGCAGCAAGGAGAAAGAAGGAAGGACTCTTGGATGCTTAAGCTTCATCGTTGGTGCATTCTAGGTGTAATTCGTTTTATGCTTTCAATGTTTAATTTCTTTTCCTTTCGTTTTGCTACGAACATGAGTGGCTAAACCCCTATTGGTTAGGGGTAATTTCGAAGCCATGACTATGTATGCAAGTTGATTTAATAAATTCCAGTTATGAGTTCTTGAATCGTGAATGCAATTGGCTTAACTGTGCGAGTAATAACTTATTTGTGTTTGTTAATTAGGGGTCGACACTTAATTGGCTTGCATGAATATGTTGCTAGAATATAAGGTTGTTTCACATAATCGTCACACACTTATTTTCATATGTAGTGAAGGTCGCTAGTCACGATCGCGTTAAGTTCAATTCCTAACATGAGTGACATGATGTCATAGTTGCAAGTGCTTTGTCAATGCTTATAGTTTTCATTGAACGTAATGATCTTTTATTGTATCTTTATTATGATGTCATGTAGGGAACTTTTGAGGAATGCTTTGGGTTGTCGAATGATGTCATCCAATCCAATAACACAAGGAAAACTTGAGAATTAACTAGTGATGTCACGGTTAATTTGGGGCATTGTCATTCATAATTCAACGAAGGAATAACTGGAAATTGAGTCGTTTGCATACTTGTCATGTGTGGAGAAAGAGCCCCTAACTAGCCTTCTACCCATCTATTTCACAAAAATCGTTTTTACAATCTGCCCTATTTCCAATCTGTTTTCTTTATTTTAATTTTCGTCAAAACAAAATCCCCCTTTATTTTAGAGTCTTAGATTAGTTAGAAAGTGTGTTAGTTTATGTTTTCTAGTGTTTTGAGTCAAGTTATAACATAAATTCGTCCAAATTTGTGTTAGTACTCAAAACTGCCCAGATTGTGCTTCTAAGGCAGTTTTGAGTGTTTATTTGCTGTTTTGGTTCCTTTGCCTTGTTTTGGTGTTTTAACTTTTAATTTTACGTTCTTTGAGTCTAGTTTAGTGTTTTAACTTTGTTTTTACATCATTGAGTCAGTTTTCAAGTGTTTAGCAATCCCTCCTAATCCCCGGTTTAGAACGATCCCTACTTACATCTTTGCTACAATTTGACAAAAAGAGGGTTTAATTTGTGTGCTTATCTATTTCGCATCAACCTTATCCAAAACATTATCCAAACCCTATCCTATCCAATCCTATCCTATCTTATCCTAATCCTAATCCACCTATATTTCAGCTACTTGGGAGGATTCCTAGCTATGTTACGATGCTTAAAACCTGATTTCTATAAGCCTTATCCCTTCCTACAAAGGTGCCACACCTTATCCCTTGTTTTTCTAGAAATCAGCCACAAAACAACCTTTCTAGAAGGCCTTATCCCTTGTCCTACAAAAGTGACGCCCCAAACCTTTCTAGAACTTCTAGAAACCTGATTATTCCTTTCCCCCTTGGTTTCTAAAAGCCTTAACCTTTTCCTTCAAGGATTGTGTGTTATTATCCTATACAAATTAGGCCTTTAAATCCTTTTCCTTTGCTACATAGGGGCTGCGAATTTCAGCCTATAAATACCATCCTTTGCTGCACCATTTAGTCACCATCCTCTACCATATTTTCACTATTCCATTCACCCAAACATACCTTGTGTGCCGTGAGTTTGCAAGGAGAAGAAGGAAGACAACTTGGAGCCGTGCATGCCATTCAAGGAGCTTGGATTGTGGAGCGTTTCTAGGTGTTTTCTATCTTTGTTTTAATGTTTAAATTTATTTATCTTTGTTTATTTGCGAGTATGAGGAACTAAACCCCCCTTGGCTAGGGGGGGATTCGAAACCATGATTATGCTTGCTATATGATTTGATTACTTCTAATTGCGTTTCATAAGTTGTGAATTCAATTTACTTATCTACAAGAATTAAAACTGATTTGTGTATGTTGGTTGAGGGTCGACACTTAATTTGCATGCATGAATTTGATGCTAGGATATAAGGGAGTTTCACCTAATCGTTATGAACTTATATTCACAAGTAGTGAAGGTTGATGATCTCAATCGCGTTAAGTAAATTCTTGGCATAAGTTTCATGCAATCATAGTAACAAGTGCTTCGTCAATGCTGATGATTTTCATAGAACTTAATGATTTTTGCTTGTATCTCTATTATGCAATCATGTAGGGGACTTGTGGGGAATGCTTTGGGTTGTCGTATGCAATCATCCAATTCAATAACATTAGAAAAATCTGAAGGTTAATTTAAGCGGACCTAATTAACTTGGGGCGTTGGGAATTCGTGGTTTATTGAAAAGCAATTAGAGATCGTTTTATATGCAAGTGTGACATGTGTGGAGATGAACCCCTTAGCTAGCCTTCCATCCATCCATTTAAACCAAATTCGTTTTAGAGTCTTTTCAATTTACAAAGTTTTGTTTTGTTTTCAAAATTCGTCCAAAATCAATCCCCCTTTAGTTTTAAGTGTCATATTAGTTAGAAACCCATTTAGTTTGTGTTTTTAGGTGTCTTGAGTCAAGTTTAAACCAATTTTCGTCCAAATTCTTCCCTAGTGTCCAAAACTGCCCAGAAAGTGGTTTTAAGGCAGTTTTGAGTGTTTATTTGCTGTTTTGAGTCCTTTGGTTTGTTTTAGTGTTTTAAAGTTTAGTTTTACATTCTTTGAGTCTAGTTAGTGTTTTAAACTTGTTTTTACGTTTTTGAGTCAAGTCCAAGTGATTTTGCAATCCCTCCTAATCCCCGGCCTAGAACGATCCCTACTTACATACTTGCTACAATTGATAAAAAGAGGGTTAATTTGAGTGTCAACATAATTTTCACATCACATATCGTAAGCATAAACATGTATTTCGAATCCCCCCCTAGCCAAGGGGGGGTTTAGTTCCTCATACGCACAACACAAAGAGAATTGAATTTAAACATTGAAATCAAAGGAAAGGAAACACCTAGAAATTCCAGCGACGCGAACTTGAATTGCATGAATCTTCCGAGCTTCCTTCTTCCCCTCCTTGGTGCGGCAAGGACTTTGGACAGGTTCTTTGGGGTTATGGATGGTGTAGAATGGATGGAGGATGTGTGATGGTGTTTAGGGTTGATGGGTGGTGCGGCTAGGGTTGTTTTTGGGCAGAAAATATGGCATATGGTGGTGGAAGGGTGCGGCAAAGAGCAAGGAATGATTTCTGGCGTGAATTGTGAATTGTGGTGAGTGGTGATCTGATTTAGGGGTTAATAGGAGTATATATAGGCACTTAAAACCCTAGGGTAATCAGATATGGACTTGGATAACCCAAATCCACAAGGAAATAGGTCTAAACAATCAGATTTTGCAAGGGAAAAGGGGTCCTAGGTGCGGCTGGATAGGGATAAGGTGGATAAGGCTTCTAGAAAGCCTTGCAAGGCAAGGAAATCAGATTTCTAGAAGCTAGGGTGCGGCACCAATGTAGGGATTAGGGATAGGGTTTCTAGAAAGCCCCAAAACTGATAGGAAATGTAGGAAACTCACGGCAAGGAGGGGAACACTCTAGAAACTTCTCATTTGTGTTCTACAACACTTAGGAGTCCTTCTAGCATTAGGAAAACATGTCTCAATCCTCCCTTGACTTGGAATTCTTCTCCTTCTTCATCTTGGATTCCTTTTCCTTCTTGGACTTGGAAAACTTCTTTGTTGCTGAAACTTGATGCCATTTGGATTTAACTTTCCTACTTCAAGTAGGAAACCTTGTTTGAGTAGGAATCTTCATCTTCTAGGAATCCCAATTTCACTAGGAAACCTATTTCAACTAGGAATCCTAATTCAACTAGGATTCCATCTTCACTTTGGCGCTTTCCTACTTCGACTAGGAAACATCATCTTCAAATCTTCAATTTCGTCCATCCTCTTGGCTCCAAGCATATGATGTCCATTCCAAGCTCTAAATTGCTCCAAAAGGCTCCAAAATGCATCCTTTTTCATATTTTGCCCTTAGAACCTGAAAACACATAAAACTCGCTTAAAAGACTACTTTACTAAGCAAAAACACTATAAATGTACAAGAACAAGCTAAACTAAGGCGCATAAATATGCTCCTATCAACCGTGTGTTTTGTGTGTCTTTTACTAGTTTTCTGATTTTGTTTTGTTTTCTTTGTTTAGGTACTAGTTTATGACTCAGGGTACCCATCCGGTTCGTGAACATATCTTGGATTTTAATGACGATTTTGAACGAGATTTGAGAAGAAGAAAGAGGAGGCATCCGGAACCTAGTGAACCTAGTTCAGGTTCAGAGGCCGAATCTGAATTTGAAGAAGAAGTCATGGCAGTGGACAACCGTACAATTGATAAAAAGAGGGTTTAATTTGAGTGCTAGTTAATCTTCACATCAAATTTTGGCGCCGTTGCCGGGGATTAGCAACTTTGCTAATCCCTTGGATTGTTATTTTCGTTTTTTCTTATTAGATCAGATTCTTATGTTGTTTTGTTTCTTGTTTTAGGTACTTGTTTATGACTCGGAGTTCTAATCCGGTTCACGAACATATTTTAGACTTTGACGACGATTTTGAGCGTGAGTTGAGACGAAAGAGGAAGAACCCGGAACCTAGTGAATCAAGTGCAAGTTCCGAGTCCGTTTCTGAATTTGAGGAGGAAGTGGAAGACATGGCAGCGGACAACCGAACGATCAAGGAGCTTTCCGCTTCGGGATTGGATAATGCCGCACCTCTATGTATCCAATACCCTAGGGCGGCTCCGGACAAAACTGCCGAGTTCGAATTGAAGTCAAGCTTGTTACATCACATTCCGAAGTACCATGGGCTGTCCATGGAAGATCCGAACAAGCACTTCAAGGAGTTTGAAGTCGTTTGCTCAAGCATTGATGCGAAATAGATAAGCACACAAATTAAACCCTCTTTTTGTCAAATTGTAGTAAAGATGTAAGTAGGGATCGTTCTAAACCGGGGATTAGGAGGGATTGCTAAACACTTGGAAACTGACTTAAGAACATAAAAACAAAGTTTAAAACACTAGACTAGACTCAAAGAATGCAAAACTAAAGGTTAAAACACTTAAACAAACCTAAAACTCAAAACAGCAACCTAATGACTCAAAACTGCCTAAAAACCACTTTCTGGGCAGTTTTGAGAACCTAACAAGAACTTGGACGAATTTGGGTGAAAACTTGAATCAAAACACTTAGAAACACAAATCAAAACATATTCTAACTAATCTAAGACTTCAAAATAAAAGGGGATTTGTTTTGGACGAAAATTGAAAACAAAACAGAAACTTTAAAACAAAACAGATTGTAAAACGTTTTTGGATGAAAAGGATGGATAAAAGGCTAGTTAGGAGGTTCTTCTCCACACATGTCACACTTGCAAACAAAACGATTTTCAGTTGTTCTTCCAATAAATTATGAATACTCAACGCCCCAAATTAACCGTGAATTGCACTAATTAACCCTCAGTTTTTCCACAAGTTATTGAGTTGGATGATTGCATACGACAACCCAAAACATTCCCTACAAGTTCCCTACATGAATTGCATAATAGAGATACAAGCAAGAATCATTAAGTTCTATGAAAAACATAAGCATTGACGAAGCCTTTGTTACTATGAATTGCATGAAACTTATGCCAAGAATTCATTCAACGCGATCGGTTTCAAGCGACCTTCACTACTTGTGATTATAAGATTGTAACTATTAGGTGAAACTCCCTCATAATCTAGCATCATATTCATGCATGGAAACTAAGCGTGCACTCTCAATCAACATACACAAATAAGTTATCAATCAAATAGATGAACGAATTGAATTCACAACTTATGAAACAACAACTAAATGTAATCAAATCATATTGCAAGCATGTACATGGTTTCGAATTCCCCCCTAACCAAGGGGGGTTTAGTTCCTCATACTCACAACACAAAGTTTATTGAATTGAAACATCGAAGACATAAGAAAGATTACACCTAAAACGCCCAACAATTCCACTTTGAATTTCTGCACGTCAAGCTCCTCTTTCTTCTTCTCCTTGCTGCGGCAGAGAGGGTTTAGGGGATTTTTGGATGTGATTTTGGTTTTGGAAGGGAGTTAGGATGGTATGGTGGTGCGGCAAGGGGTATGGGTGGTGTATGGAGGTGTAGAATGGTGGCTGGAGTAAAGGAATGGCTGCGGCAAGGAGTGGGAAGTGGCTGGTTGGTGAATGAAAGCTGCGGCCAGGTGGGGAAAATTATTTAGACGAATTTCTGAAGTATGGAGAGGGTGATATTTGCGGCCTAAGGGTTTAATGAATATATAAAGGCACTTAAAAACCCTAGCAAATCAGATTAGGGTTTCTAGAAACCCAAATCCACCAGAAAATGGGCTAAAACGATCAGAATTTTAGTAGGAAAAGGGCCTAGGGTGCGGCAAGTTCAATGGGCTAGGGTTAGGGCTTCTAGAATGCCTTGCAAGGCAAGGGGTCCAAATCTGAAAAGGATTGGGCTTATGGTGCGGCAATGTCCAAGAATGTAAGGATGGGTCATCTAGAAGCCCAAAGCCAAGAATAGAAACTCTCACAAATGGAAACCTCCAAGAATAGAAACTTCCAACTTTAGAAACTTTGGGTTCTAATTCTGAATTCTTTGTTCTTCACTTTCTTTTCTTCAGTTCTTAAGCTCCCTTTGACCTTCAACTCGTCCATTCCTTGTGCTCCATAAGTAAAAACGCCATTTTAGCTCAATTATGCTCCATTTTGCACTTCCTTGCATACTTTGCCTCTAAAACTTGAAAACACATAAAACTAGCTTAAAAGACTACGTTAACTAAGAAAACACCATGGAAATGCATAAGAACTAGCTAACTAAGGCGCATAAATATGCTCCTATCAAATTCCCCCACACTTAGCTTTTGCTAGTCCTCGAGCAAAACAAACAAAAGGAAGGAAACAAAACGAAACAAATTAACCAAAACAAACCTAAACCTTCCAACGTTTGCCTCAGGGATTTCCAATGCACATGACATGTTAAAGATTGTTATCCCCACAGATTTGAGTCGTCTTTACACAAGCACGTACTTAATTAAAGCCACTACTTACTAGTTCACAAGTAATCAATTAAAACAATGCTTTGAATGTAGTAACATGCCTTAGAGAATTCCCTCAATTCCTTACAAGATATACACTCTATTTTTACTCAGATTTTCTAACTACACACCCTACACTAGTCATATGTGAGAAGATTGATGTAGATATGAAAACGAATGCTCACATATATGTATCACAAAGAACGTAATTTCTAGAGTTAAGAAGCATGTTTAGATATGATCTCATGAATGGAATGCTACTACTTAGATGCGAGAACCAGTGACACCATATGCTCATACCAAATTCAAACTCCACAAATTGAAATACACAACACTCAAGATAGAAGTTAAGGGTTGTAACGGGGCTTGGGGTGTTGGTTAACAAGGAAAGGATAGGGAAAACAAACGTTCTTCAAGCAATAGTAAGCAAAGCAATGAAATTGAGACTTAGAATTCACTTAAATTGCTGAAATTAACTTTAAAACACAAGGGGAAGACTTAAACAACTCCTTAGGGCCGAATTCATTGTTTTGGACCCTTACTTCAACAAACAATACTTTGGAACTCTTTTTCTCAACTTTTCAACTCTTTTTTTCAAACTTTTCATACTTTTTTCTTCAATTTTTCTTTTCTTTTCTTTTCTTTGTCGTGCCTATGGCACACAATTCCTCACGAAAAAAAATACTTCCCCCACACTTGGTTTCTGCCAACATAGATCAAAAGGAATTCAATTCGAATCATGCTTTACTATGCTTTAAGAACACGGGTATGGTTGGTCCTAAACTAGGCTAGGTGAGGATAATGTGGGTTAACAACAACATAGGCTAAACAAGGCTCAACGGGGTTAAACTAAAACATAAAATGATATGGGATACACGGCAGTTTGGCTAAGGTGGTGGTAACTACACAACTTTATCTTGAATATGTGTTATGCAAATCAATAACATGCTTTGAATGAAATGGTCATGAGTTCTAGCATTTGGAACTAAATGATGAAACGCCTTCTAAGTAGCAACCAAGCAAGGAATAATGAGATCATGCAACGACTTAGAAAACAAAGAATGCACAGATTTTAACTCTCCAAATAACCGTTTAGGCTCAAGTCTCACAAGGTTGTTGCGTTTGTTTGAGTTCCTTCCTTCAAGCATGTTACAAAAACTGATTTTTCCTTTATGATTGCATGTGAATTCATAAGTTATAACCACAACCAAGCATAAACAAAGAGTAAATCAAACTTTCATCCATGTTAATCACTCTCTTTAACAGTCATGCAATTAAAAACCAAATCCTCATCATTGTGTTGGAAGGTACCCTATGACACAAACAATCACACAAAAACAACGCTTTTTGGGTTTTTAAAACAAATTTTTCAAATTTTTATGTGATTTTCGGATTTTTACTTGAAAACACAGTAAAACACACCAAAACTGCTCAAAAACACTTAAAAACAGCAAGGAACAAGTCTCCAAGTTAAGGGTGATAAAATCCCACGAATTTGCATCTAAAACACTTAGTTACCCCCCCACACTTAAATCAAACATTGTCCTCAATTTAGGATAGAAACCTGCGGCATTTGGTCCCTAGCACTAATACCACCCATTCGTTGGCATTTATCACATGTTAAGCAAAAAGTTTTAGCATCTTTAAAAATACTAGGCCAATAGAATCCACATTGTAACACCTTGAGGGCTGTGCGTTGTGTGCCAAAGTGCCCTCCACATGCATATGTGTGACAAAAACTCAAAATTGAATAACATTCAGAATCGTGCACACAACGACGTATAATCTGATCGGGGCAAAATTTCCATAAGTACGGATCATCCCACACATAAAACCGTGCATCATGCCTAAGTTTATCACGTTGGTGCCTAGTGAACTCACTTGGAATACGTTTTGACACCAAAAAATTAACAATATCGGCATACCAAGGTGCACTAACCTTAATGGACAGCAATTGTTCATCGGGGAATGTCTCCAAAATCGGCAAAGACTCCTCATTATGCATCATTCGGCTTAGGTGGTCAGCCACCACGTTTTCACTTCCCTTCTTGTCCCGAATCTCTATGTCGAACTCTTGAAGTAGCAATATCCATCAAATTAGCCGTGGCTTGGCCTCCTTTTTGGTGAGCAAGTACTTCAGAGCTGCATGATCAGTGAAAACAATTACTTTAGTTCCAATTAAATATGATCGAAATTTATCTAAAGCAAAGACAACGGCAAGGAGTTCTTTTTCCGTAGTGGAGTAGTTCAATTGTGCATCGTTCAACGTCCGTGAGGCGTAGTAAATGACGTGCCGCATCTTGTCCTTTCTTTGTCCTAAAATAGCTCCTAAAGCATAGTCGGACGCATCACACATGAGCTCGAAAGGTAGACTCCAATCCGGTGGAACAATGATGGGTGCCGTGGTCAACAACTCCTTGAGTTGGTTGAATGATGCCGTTCACTCCTTGGTGAGTTCAAACGCCACTTCTTTTTGTAGGAGTCGGCAAAGAGGTTGTGCTATCTTCGAGAAATCTTTGATAAACCTACGATAAAATCCTGCATGGCCAAGAAACGAACGAACCTCTCTAACCGAAGTCGGAGAGGGTAAGTGACGTACAAGATCTATTTTCGACTTATCAACCTCAATACCCTTTTCAGAGATTATATGACCTAAAACGATGCCTTGTTTAACCATAAAATGACACTTTTCCCAATTAAGAACAAGGTTAGTTTCAACGCAACGTTTTAAGATCAAACTTAGATTATGCAAGCAACTATCAAACGAATCACCAAAGACGCTAAAATCATCCATAAACACTTCAATTATCTTCTCTACATAATCAGAAAATATGCTCATCATGCATCTTTGAAATGTAGCAGGTGCATTACATAAACCAAAAGGCATGCGACGATATGCAAATGTACCAAACGGGCATGTAAAAGTGGTTTTTTCTTGGTCCTCGGGTGAAATGACAATTTGATTATAACCAGAATAACCATCAAGAAAACAATAGAAAGCATAACCCGCTAACCTCTCAAGCATTTGGTCAATGAACGGCAATGGGAAGTGGTCCTTCCTCGTGGTGGCGTTTAGCTTCCTATAGTCAATGCACACCCTCCAACCGGTTTGAATACGTTGAGGGACAAGCTCATTCTCGGCATTAGCTACCACCGTCACTCCGGATTTCTTTGGTACGCATTGAACGGGCGAAACCTACCTACTATCCGAGATTGGATAGATAACCCCACAATCTAGAAGCTTTATGATCTCCTTTTTCACAACTTCCATCATAGGAGGGTTGAGACGGCGTTGAGCCTCTCGAGTTGGTTTGGCCACCTCCTCAAGAAATATGTGATGCATACAAGTCGTAGGGCTTATACCTTTGATGTCGGCCAATGTCCAACCTAGGGCAGATTTGAACTCCTTCAAAACTCGAAGCAATTTCTCCTCCTCTTGTGCCGTGAGGGAGGAGGAAATGATGGCAGGTAGTGTTTCATTTTCTCCCAAGAAAATGTACTTCAAATGGCTTGGCAAAGGCTTGAGTTCAAGGATAGGTGCCTGAATTATGGATGGAAGCAATTTGTTAGTCGAAATGGGAATGGACTCACGGTTAGTATACTTACCATCAAGCTTAGGTGAGGACTCAAGGGCAGCCACAACTTCAATTAGTTCTTCACTAGGGTGCACGGCATGGCCTAGTCCATGTATGCCGTGGGTTACACTATAATCTGCCCCCTTGGTTTTGAGTTCCATGCCTCGTGTAATGACTTTTTCAAGCGCATCGTCATTCAAATCGTCGAGATATCCCTGCGCCAAAGAGTCAATTATATCAATAGAAAAGCATGTGTCCCTAAGTGTTATCAACTTTGAAGGCTTCCTAAGCACTTTAGGACATCAAACACACATTCCTTGCATAATATCACCCTTTGCCACACTTCCTTGCCCTTTTCCCTTCCTTGCCCTTTCCTTTAATTTTCTGATTTTGTTTCCTATTTCTACAAACCTTAGACTTAATTTCTGATTACCTAAATAACCTAGGGTTTTAATTCCTGAAATCCTTTAAATAAACTCTCTTTTGCAGCCACAAAACATCCATATACTGACCATTCACGCCAGAAACACCATTCCACTCTTAGCCGCACCATTCTACCACCATTCACCCTATTTTCTGCCCAGAAACTACCCTAGCCGACCCCTACATTCATCCTAACCATAAACCCATCATTCTACATCATCCATAACTCCCTAAACTCATCCCCAACCCTTGTGCCGCAGCAAAGGAGAGGAAGAAGAAGTGCTTGAAGGTTCTAGCTGTTCAACATCGAATCGTTGGAATATTTAGGTGTTCTCTTTCTTATGTTTACAATGTATAAATCTGTTTTCCTTTGTTTTGTGAACATGAGGAACTAAGCCTTTTTGGCTAGGGGGTTATTCAATACCATGATTATGCTTGCAAGATGAATTGATTACATCTAATTGTTATTTCATGAATTGTGAATGCAATTTGCTTAACCGTTTGATTGATGACATATTTTTGTGTGTTGATTAAGGTGGCCAACTTAGTTTTCATGCAGGAATTTGAAGCTAAAATATAAGGAAGTTTCACCTAATAGTTACAACCTTATATTTGCAAGTAGTGGAGGTCGCTTATAAACGATCGTGTTTAGTGAATTCTTGGCAAACGTTTCATGCTTTTCATAGTAACAATTGCCTCGTCAATGCTTATAGTTTTCATGAAGCTTAATGATCTTTGATTGTACCTTTATTGTGCTTTTCACGTAAGGGACTTTTAGAGAATGTTTTGAGTTGTTGCATGTGCATTCCCATCCAATTCACTAACTTTAGGAAAACTTGAAGGTTAAGAAAGTGCTATCACAGTTAACCTAGGGCGTTGAGATTCATAGTTTATTGAAAGAAGCAATTGGAAATCAAAGTTGAATGCAAATGTATCATGTGTGGAGAAGAACCCTCTAGTTACCCCATATCTCATCAATTCACTTAATTTTGTCTAAGAATCTGTTTACATTGTTCTTGCTTTGTTTTATTTATTTTCGTCCAAAATCAACCCCACCTTATTTCTTTGAGTCATATTAATTAGAACTTGTCTTAGAATATGTTTTTAAGTGTTTTAGGTCATTAGAAAATCAAATTTCGTCCAAGTTTGTGTTAGAGTCCAAAAACTGCCCAGAAAGTGTTTTTAAGGCAGTTTTGAGTGTTTGTTTGCTGTTTTGAGTCTTTTGGTTTGTTTTAGTGTTTTAGAGTTTAGTTTTGCATTCTTTGAGTCTAGTTTAGTGTTTTAAACTTTGTTTTACACATTTAAGTCAGTTTAGAGTGTTTTAGCAATCCCTCCTAATCCCCGGTTTAAGAACGATCCCTACTTATCCATACTACAATTGTGAACAAGAGGGTTGATTTGTGTGTTTAGTTATTTTACGCATCATTTGTCCTTCCTTTGTCCCAAAACAGCGCCTAGAGCATATTCGGACGCATCACACATAAGCTCGAAGGGAATGCTCCAATCTGGTGGCCGAATGATGGGGGCCGAAGTTAGCATCTCCTTGAGGTGTTTGAACGCCTTTTCACACTCCTCGTTGAATTTGAAGGACAAATCCTTGATGAATCGCCTATAAAATCCTGCATGTCCAAGAAAAGAACGAACCTCTCTAAACGAAGTTGGAGAGGGTAAGTAGCGTACAAGATCTATTTTCGATTTATCAACCTCAACTCCCCTTTCAGAAACGATATGCCCTAAAACTATGCCTTGTTTTTCCATAAAGTGACACTTTTCCCAATTTAAAACAAGGTTAGTTTCAACGCATCGTTTTAAGATTAATGTGAGATTTTCCAAGCAACCATAAAACGAATCGCCAAAGACACTAAAATCATCAATGAATACCTCAATAATCTTCTCAATAAAATCTGAAAAGATACTTACCATGCATCTTTGGAACGTGGCCGGTGCTTGCATAAACCGAATGGCATGCGACGGTAAGCAAAAGTACCAAATAGGCACGTGAAGGTGGTCTTTTCTTGGTCGTCCGGAGCTATGCCAATTTGATTATATCCCGAATAACCATCAAGAAAACAATAAAAAGAATGACTGATAGGAGCATATTTATGCGACTTAGTTAGCTTGTTCTTGTGCATTTACGTTGTATTTCCTTAGTTATTTTTGTGTGTTTTCAGACTCTAAGTACAAAGTATGCAAGATGATGCATTTTGGAGGCCTTTGGAGCAGTTTCGGGCTTGGAATGGATAGCAAATGCATGGGCCAAAGTGGATGGACGAATTTGAGAACTAAAGAGGCCAAGAATGTGAAGAATTATGGTCCAAAAGATGAAGAACTCAGCCCAAAATTCTGTCACCCCAACTTGCCTTCATTGCCGTGCAAAATAACATAGAATTCCCTTTGGATTCCCATGCCATGCTTGATCACTCTTGTCCCCTACATAATTTCTGATTTCATGCTTCAATTCATTTAATTATTACACTCAATTGCTTGATACCTCTTGTTGCCTTCACCCATCAGATTTTATACACCCTTTACATCCATTACATGCACCAATTGATGCTCCATCATTCACATTTGGAATCCAATGCCATGTGCAACACATGTTGCTGCACCTTTGACCCATTTGTTGACACATTTCACCTCCCTTTCCATCTCTATGCAATGAACACAATCATTCATGCTCCCTAGCTGCAACACCACTCCATTTTACCCTTCACACTTTGCATCATTACTTGATTTTTACCCTTGGACCATTGTACACCACAAACCCATTCTTGCCGTGCACTTCATCCCTTACCTAACCTGATTCTCTAAGGTTCTTGGGGCCTATATATACATGTTTACACCCCTTGGCAAAGGGTTCACACTCTCATATTCACCATTCATCACAGAAATTCGTCCATACTCACCCTAGGCAGCAAAACACCCCAAAAACACCATTCTAGTGCCCAGAAAATATCACAGCCACTCCACCTTCTTCCACCCTCTTTGCCGAAGTTCTCCACCACCCTTCCACCATCAAACACTCCTCTACACTCACCATAAACCTTTCCATACCATTCCCCATCCAGTCTACACCATAGAACTACCCAAAACCTGTCCACAAACCAATCTGCCACAAGCAAGGGAAAGGAGGAATCTTGGATGCACTTGCTGCCAAGTTGGAGCATTCTAGGTGTTTTCTTTCTTTGGATTTTAATGTCTAGTTCATGTAATCTTTGTTTTGCTTTAAGTATGATTGGCTAATTTCGTTTTGGCTAAGGGTGGATTCAAAACCATGATTATATATGTGAAATAAGTTGATTACTTTCAGTTATCGTTGTATAAGTCGTGAATACAATTTGCTTAACCGTTTGATTTAGAACTTATTCTTGTATGTTGGTTGAGAGTGCACGCTTAATTTGCATGCTTGAATTTGATGCTAGGATACAAGTTTGTTTCACCTAATCGTTATGAATTTATATTCGTAAGTAGTGAAGGTCGCTAGTCACGATCGTGTTAAGTAGATTCCTGGCAAGAGTATCATGCTTTTCATAGTTACGAATGCCTTGTCGATGCTTATGATTTCCAAAGAACGTAATGATTCTAACTTGTGTCTTTATCATGCTGTTCATATAAAGAACTTGTTGGGAATAATTTGTTTGCGATGCATATTCATCCAATTCAATGATTCTAGGGAAATCTGAAGGTTAATTTAAGCGGACCTAATTAACTTGGAGTGTCGAGATTCATAACTTATTAAATTGATAACTGAAAAATTGATTTAGGTTGCATATATTTCATGTGTGGAGAAGAACCCCTTAGCCATTCCATCATCCATTGACTATTCATAACTTTGTGTTACAATCTGTTTCTATTACAATCTGTTTTCCTTGCAATCTGTCCATTTAGTTCATTTTCGTCCAAATCAATTCCCCATTTATTTTGAAGTCCTAGATTAGTTAGAAAGTGTGTTGGTTTATGTTTTTAAGTGTTTTGGTACAAGTTAAAACCCAAATTCGTCCAAATTGGTGGTTTGTGTTCAAAACTGCCCAGAAAGTGGTTTTTAGGCAGTTTTGAGTGTTTGGTTGCTGTTTTGATTCTTTTGGTTCGTTTTAGTATTTTAACGTGAGTTTTGCATTCTTTGAGTCTAATCTAGTGCTTTAAACTTTGTTTTTACATTTCTAAGTCAGTTTTCAAGTGTTTAGCAATCCCTCCTAATCCCCAGTCTAGAACGATCCCTATTTACATACTTTGCTACAATTGATAAAAAGAGGGTTTGATTTTGTGTGTTAACTTATTTTTCACATCAATGACCGGCTAACCTTTCAAGCATTTGATCAATGAATGGCAATGGAAAGTGGTCCTTCCTTGTGGTGTTGTTGAGTATCCTATAGTCAATGCACACTCTCCAACCTGTTTGGATACGGGTTGGCACAAGCTCATCCTCGGTATTCTTCACCACAGTAACTCCGGACTTCTTTGGGACAACTTGAACCGGTGAGACCCAACGGCTATCAGAAATTGGATAAATCACTCTGATAGGAGCATATTTATGCGCCTTAGTTAGCTAGTTCTTATGCATTTTCGTTATGTTTTCTTCGTTAAAGTAGTCTTTTGAGCTACTTTCATGTGTTTTCAGGCTTAAAGGGCATATGACATAAAAGGATGCAAATTGGAGCCTTTTGGAGCAAAATGGAGCTTAGATTGGAAAGTACATGCTTGGAGCACAAGGAATGGACGAGTTCGAAGGGCAAAGGAGCTTAAGAAATGAAGAAATGAATGTGAAGAACAAAGAATTCAGAATTAGAAACCAAAGTTTCTAAAGTTGGAAGTTTCTATTCTTGGAGGTTTCCATTTGTGAGAGTTTCTATTCTTGGCGTTGGGCTTTTGGATGACCTATCCTTACCTCTTGGACTTGAGCCGCACTTCCTAGCCCATTCTCTCTTAAATTCTGACTTATTAGGGCCTTTAGTTGTGGATTTGGGTTATACAAATCCCTGTTTAAAACTAAGTGGACCTAAGCCCTAATTCTTTGTGGATATTCACCCTATGCCGCACCTAAACCCTAGCCCATTTCCAAATCTGATCTCCCTAACCCTATGCCGCATCTAGGGTTTTAAATATCTGATTTCCTTGCCTTGCAAGGCATTCTAGAAGCCTAAACCCTAGCCCACTAAACCAGCCGAACCCTAGGCCTTTTCCCTTGCAAATTCTGATTGTATTAACCTATTTTCTGGTGGATTTGGGTTTCTAGAAACCCTAATCTGATTGCTAGGGTTTTTAAGTGCCTATATATACTCTTTTAAACCTCTTGGCCGAACATACCACCTCCCATATCATCCATGCACTCCAGAAATTCATTCTAAACCCTTGCCGCAACCAACCCATTCATTCTCCCTAGTTCTAAGCCCCTGCCGTGCCTCCCTAGTCCTTTTAATCCTTCTACCCTTTTCCATAACCATTCATCTACCACAGCCGTGCCTTCCCACCACCATCACCACCTTGTGCAGCCACCAAAGGAGGAGAAAGAAGGAGTGCCGTGCTGTCCAAAGGAGGAAGACACCTTGCACATGCAATCTGCCATTAGTGGAGTGTTTGGAGTTCTTTCTTTCTTTGTTTCTGTTTTCATGTTTAATTTAAATTGTTGTTCAATTATGTTAGACATGTGGAACTAATTTCTTTTTAGTTAGAGGTGAATTTGAAGCCATGGACATATGTTTTATATGATTTGATTTCTTCCAATTATGATTTCAGAAATTGTGAATGTGATTTACTTATCTATTTGATTGATAACTTGTTTATGTATGTGGGTTGTGGGTCGACACTTAATTTGCATGCTTAAACTTGATGCTAGGGTATAAGGGAATTTCACCTAATCGTTATTAACTTATATTCATAAGTAGTGAAAGTCGCTAGTCACGATTGTGTTAAGTGAATCCTAGGCAAGAGTAACATGCGTATCCCATAGTTATGAATGCCTCGTCAATGCTTATGATTTCCATTGAACTTAATGATCTTTGATATGTGTCTCTATCATGCGTATTCCATAGTTAGGGTCCTTGATAAGAATAATTTGGTTGTAATGCGTATTCCATTCAATTCAATGAATCTAGGGAAATCTGAGAATTAATTGGTGCAATCTAGTTAATTTGGGGCATTGTCATTCATGGTTTGTTGAAAGAGTAATTGGAGATTGAGTTGTATGCATATGTTCATGTGTGGATAAGGAATCCTCTAACTAGCTTCTCACCATTCTATTTAATCACAATCTGTTTTGCTTTACATTTGTTTTTTAAAGTTTGAGTTTTAAAGTTTTAATTTCGTCAAAATCATTCCCCCATTTATTTTAAAGTGTTAGATTAGTTAGAAATCCATTTAGTTGTGTTTTTAAGTGTTTTGAGTCAAGTCATAGTCCAAATTCGTCCAAACTAGTGTTAGGTACTCAAAACTGCCCAGAAAGTGGTTTTAAGGCAGTTTTGAGCCTTTTAGTTGCTGTTTTGAGTTTTTAGTTTGTTTAGGTGTTTTAAACCCTAGTTTTGCATTAATTGAGTCTAGTTTAGTGTTCTACATTATATTTTTATGTTCTTGAGTCAGTTTTACATTGATTAGCATCCCTAGTTAATCCCCGGTTAGAACGATCCCTATTTGCTCATATACTACAATTGTCATCCATAGGGTTTAATTTGTGTGTCAAGTAAATTTTCACATCACACTCCACAATCGAGAAGCTTTATAATCTCCTTTTTCACAACTTCCATCATTGGAGGGTTGAGTCGGCGTTGAGCCTCTCGAGTTGGTTTAGCCCCCTCCTCTAGAAATATGCGATGCATGCATGTTGTAGGGCTAATCCCCTTAATATCGGCCAATGTCCATCCAATGGTTGTTTTGTGCTCTTTCAACACCCGAATCAACTTTTCCTCCTCTAATGCCGTGAGTGATGAAGAGACAATGACGGGCAACGTCTCTTCATCTCCCAAAAATACATACTTTAAATGATCCGGCAATGGTTTAAGCTCAAGAACGGGGGCCTGAATCACAGAAGGTAACAACGTATTAGTGGAAACGGGAATTGGAATTGGGTTAGAAGGCTTACCACGATGTTGTGGCAATGATTCAAAGGCAGCCACAAGCTCGGCATGTTCTTCCTTAGGTACGGCCAGATTGGGCTTCATTCCAATTCCTTGTGCAATTGTTGTTTCAAGGGGATCGTCTTCTAACATATCAAGATAATCATGCGCCAATTCATCCAATACATCAATAGAAAAACAAGAATGATCATCTTTAGGAAATTTCATAGCTTCAGAAATGTTAAAATTAATAATCTCCCCATCAAATTCCATTGTTAACGTCCCTTTGAACACATCGATCTTGGTGCGTGTGATAGGAGCATATTTATGCGCCCTAGTTAGCTAGTTCTTATGCATTTTCGTTATATTTTCTTAGTTAAAGAAGTCTTTTAAGCTAATTTCATGTGTTTTCAGGTTTTAAGGGCATATTACATAAAAAGATGCAATTTGGAGCCTTTTTGAGCAAAAATGGAGCTTGGAATGGATTTCACATATTTGGAGCCAAGGGTTTGGATGAAATTGAAGATTTGAAGATGATGTTTCCTACTTGAGCAAGGATTCCTAGTCGAAGTAGGAAAGCGCCTAATTGAAGAAGCAATCCTAGTCTAAGAAGGAGTCCTAATCAATCAAGGATTCCTAATTGAAGATGGATTCCTAGACGAATGAAGTTTCCTACTCAAACAAGGTTTCCTACTTGAAGTAGGAAAGTTAAATCTAAATGGCATCAAGTTTCAGCAACAAAGAAGTTTTCCAAGTCCAAGAGGGAAAAGGAATCCAAGATGATGAAGGATTGACAAAGACAAACTTTCCTAATCCTAATTGATGTGAAAATTAACTTGACACACAAATTAAACCCTATGGATGACAATTGTAGTATATGAGCAAATAGGGATCGTTCTAAACCGGGGATTAACTAGGGATGCTAATCAATGTGAAACTGACTCAATAACATAAAAACATAATGTATAACACTAAATTAGACTCAATTAATACAAAACTAGAGTTTAAAACACTTAAACCAACCAAAAACTCAAAACAGCAACTAAAAGACTCAAAACTGCCTTAAAACCACTTTCTGGGCAGTTTTGAGTACCTAACACTAATTTGGACGAAATTGGACTATAACTCGACTCAAAACACTTAAAAACACAAACTAAATTGATTTCTAAATAATCTAACACTTCAAAATAAATGGGGGATTGATTTTGACGAAATTAAGACTTTAAAACTTAAACTTTGAAAACAAATGTAAAGCAAAACAGATTGTGATGAAATAGAATGGTGAGAAACTAGTTAGAGGGTTCCTTATCCACACATGAACATATGCATACAACTCGATTTCCAATTACTCTTTCAACAAACCATGAATGACAATGCCCCAAATTAACTAGATTGCACCAATTAATTCTCAGATTTCCCTAGATTCATTGAATTGAATGGAATACGCATTACAACCAAATTATTCTTATCAAGGACCCTAACTATGGAATACGCATGATAGAGACACATATCAAAGATCATTAAGTTCAATGGAAATCATAAGCATTGACGAGGCATTCATAACTATGGGATACGCATGTTACTCTTGCCTAGGATTTACTTAACGCAATCGTGACTAGCGACTTTTACTACTTATGAATATAAGTTAATAACGATTAGGTGAAATTCCCTTATACTCTAGCATCAAGTTTAGGCATGCAAATTAAGTGTCGACCCTCAACCCACATACATAAACAAGTTATCAATCAAATAGATAAGTAAACCACATTCACGATTTATGAAATCATAATTGGAAGAAATCAAGTCATATAAAACATATGATCATGGCTTCAAGTTCGCCTCTAACTAAAAAGAAATTAGTTCCACATGTCTAACATAATTGAAAAGCAATTTAAATTAAACATGAAAACAGAAACAAGAGAAGAAAAAACTCTTAAAACCCCCAAAGATGCAGATGGCTTGCGCACAAGGCCCTCATTCATCAACGGAATGCACGACAAGGCTCTCCTTCTTCTCCAAAAGGTGCGGCAGAGATGTGTATGGATGTAGGATGGGGTTTTGTGATGTAGAATGGTGATTAGGGTTGCGGCAAGGTGTGTTTGAATGGTGTGAAGGGGTGGTGACGAATTTAGGCTTAAAACACATATATATAGGCACCACAAACCCTAAAGAAATCAGGTTAGACAATGGGCTAGGGTTTAGGTGCGGCTAGGGTTAGAGATGGGCCTTCTAGAATGCCTTGCAAGGCAAGGAAATAGGTGTTCTAGAAGGCTAGGTGCGGCTGATTAGTGGGCTAGGGTTAGGGTTTGTAGATAGGGCTTCTAGAAAGCGCAAAACCAAGAATAGAAACTCTCGAAAATGGAAACCTCTAAGAATAGAAACTTCCAACTTTAGAAACTTTGGTTGCCAATTCCGACTTCTTTGTTCTTCACTTTCATTTCTTCATTTCTTAAGCTCATTTGACCTTCAAACTCGTCCATTCCTTGTGCTCCATAAGCATACACTCCATTCCAGCTCAATTTTGCTCTCAAATGCTCCAAATTGCATCATTTTATGTAATATGCTCTTAAAACCTGAAAACACATGAAACTAACTTAAAAGACTACTTTAAACTAAGAAAACATAACTAAAATGCATAAGAACTAGCTAACTAAGGCGCATAAATATGCTCCTATCAAATTCCCCCACACTTAGCTTTTGCTAGTCCTCGAGCAAAATAAAGAATTAAAGAAAAACAAAACGAACAAAACAAACAAAACAAAACCTAAACCTTCCAACATTTACCTCAGGGATTTCCAATACACATGACATGTTAAAAATCATCATTCCCACAGATTTTAGTCATCTTTACACTTAAGCACACACTTAATCATAGTCACCATGTACTAGTTCACATTTAACCAATTAAAACATGATTTTGAACGTAGTAACATGCCTTAGAGAATTTGCTCAATTCCTTACTAGATATGCACTCAATTTTCACACAGATTTTCTGACTACACACCCTATACTAGTTATATGTGAGAAGATTGATGTAAATATGAAAACGAATGCTCACATATATGTTATAACAAGGAAAGCTTTCTCTGAATTTAATAAGCATGTATATGATCTCATGAAAGGAATGCTACTACTTAGACGCGAGAACCAGTGACACCATATGCTCATACCAATCCCAAACTCCACAAATTGAAATACACAACACTCAAGATAGAAGTTAAGGGTTGTAACGGGGCTTTGGGTATTGGCTAACAAAGAAAGGTGAAGGGTAAACAAACGTTCTTAAAACAATAGTAAGCAAAGCAATGAAATTGACTCTTCGAATTCACTTTTGAATGCAAAAATCAACTTTTAAACTCAAAGGGGAAATTCATGCAACACTTGGGGTCAAATTCAATGTTTTGGACCCCTTCTTCAACAGCCAACACCTTAGAGCTCATTTCCATGCTCTTTCAACTCTTTTTCACACTTTTCTCAACATTTTTCTTTTTTTTTTCTTCTTTTTTCTACGAATTTTCTTTTTTTTTTTTTTTCTCGTGCCTCAAAATAGACTTTGGCACATCCACCTATCAAAAATCCTTCCCCCACACTTGTTTTCTGCACACCCTTAATCAAAAGGAATTCATTTTAAGTCATGCTTACTATGCTTCAAGAACAAGGGTATGGATGGTCCTAATCTAGGCTAGGTAAGGATAATGTGGGTTAACAAACAATATAGGCTAAACAAGGCTCAACGGGTTTAAACCTACAAAAACAAATGTATGGAATGAAGGCTTTTTGGCTATGGTGGTAACTACTAAACAACTTTATCTTGAATATGTGTTATGCAATTCAATAACATGTTTTGAATGAAATTGGCATGAGTTCTAGCATTTGGAACTAAATGATGAAACGCCTTCTAAGTAGTAACCAAGCAAAGAATAATGAGATCATGCAACGACTTTAGAAAACAAGAATGCACACATTTTAACTCTCCAAATAAAGTTTTAGGCTCAAGTCTCTCAGGGTTGTAGCTTTAGTTTGAGTTTCTTCCTTCAAGCATGTCACAAAAACTGATTTTTTTCCTTTTTGATTACATGTGAATTCATAAGTTATAACTACAACTAAGCATAAACCAAGAGTAAATCAAACTTCCATCCATGTTTATAACTCTCTTCAATAGTCATGCAATTAAAAACCGAATCCTCATCATTGTGTTGGAAGGTACCCTAAGACATAAACAAACACACAAAAACAACTTAAAAACGACTCTTTTTGGGTTTTTTTAAAACAAATTTTCAAATTTTTATGGGATTTTCGGATTTTTGAATCAAAACACATTAAAACACACCAAAACAGCCTAAAAACACCTAAAAACAGCAAGAAACAACATTGGAAATTATGAGTGAGAAAACCCTAAGAATTTGCATCAAAACACTTTGGTTACCCCCCCCACACTTAAACCAAACATTGTCCTCAATGTTTCAAGCATAGACTCACACAAAAACACATAAACAAACAAACCAACACTAACAAACTAAACATGGCAGAAACGAAAGAAACAACAAAGAGAAGGGTTTAGAAACGCAAATCTGGAATTGGAGTGCTCTCTAGGTCTTCCTTTGTCAAATGCATGGGTTGCCTCCCACGAAGCGCTTGCTTTAACGTCTTCCAGCCGGACGGTACCTCCGTTTAAGCTTGACTAGGTTCCATGGCATGGAGGGGTACATCCTCCATGACATGCTCCTTGAAATACTCATGCATTGGGTCTATGTATGGCAGTGGATAATGATGGTCCCAGATTGTGGCATTGAGCTTCCCAAGGTCAAAGTAAGAACTCCCATAATCATGGATTCGATTTGGTACCTGCACCACAGAAGGCAATAACCTATTAGTGGAAACGGGAATTGGAATTAGAGGAGGAGGCTTACCAATGCATGTAGATGAAGACTCAAAAGGGGCAGCAAAGGTGGTGCTCTCGGCCAGATTTGGTATTTTGGGTGTAATGACATGTTTCGTATGCTCCACTCCAATACCCTCTTTGGTGATGCATCTAGGGACATCCTTCTTGATTGGTGCGCATGAATGTTCCTTCCCCACATTTTTAATCACATCTGATAGGAGCATATTTATGCGCCTTAGTTAGCTAGTTCTTATGCATTTTCGTTATGTTTTCGTCGTTAAAGTAGTCTTTTGAGCTACTTTCATGTGTTTTCAGGCTTAAAGGGCATATGACATAAAAGGATGCAAATTGGAGCCTTTTGGAGCAAAATGGAGCTTAGATTGGAAAGCCAAATGCTTCCCATGGAGGATTCACCCCATTCTACCCCATTGCCGATTCTATTAGGGAGGCCCTTCATGAAAACAGCCCGCACCAAGATAGATGTGTTTAAAGGAACTTTAACGATGGAATTTGATGGGGAAGTCATTGATTTTAATCTTTCTGAAAGTATTAAATTTCCTAAGGACGATCATTCTTGCTTTTCTATTGATATAATTGATGACTTGGCGCAGGATTTCCTCGATTGTTTGGAGAGGGATACACTTGAAACGACAATTGCACAAGGAATTGGGCACAAAAATGGTGTTGCCGTGCCTAGAAGTGAGGATGAGGCCGAGATAGTGGCTGCCCTTGAGTCACTCCCTCAACACCATGGTAAGCCTTCTAACCCAATTTCAATTCCAGTTTCCACTAATAAGATGTTACCCTCAGTGATTCAGGCACCCGTACTTGAGCTTAAACCGTTACCCGATCATTTAAAGTACGTTTTTCTGGGAGACAACGAGACATTGCCCGTCATTGTCTCTTCATCACTCACGGCCATAGAGGAGGAGAAGTTGATCCAAGTGTTGAAAGAGCACAAGACGACCATTGGGTGGACTTTGGCCGATATTAGGGGAATTAGCCCAACTACGTGCATGCATCGCATACTTCTAGAGGAGGGGGCTAAACCAACTCGAGAGGCTCAGCGCCGTCTCAACCCTCCAATGATGGAAGTTGTGAAAAAGGAGATTATCAAACTTCTTGATTGTGGAGTGATTTATCCGATCTCTGATAGTCGTTGGGTGTCACCGGTGCAATGTGTTCCAAAGAAGTCCGGAGTGACCGTGGTGAAGAATGCCGAGAATGAGCTTGTGCCAACCCGTATCCAAACAGGTTGGCGAGTGTGCATTGATTATAGGAAGCTCAACGCCACCACAAGGAAGGACCACTTCCCTTTGCCGTTCATTGATCAAATGCTTGAAAGGTTAGCCGGTCATTCTTTTTATTGTTTCCTTGATGGTTATTCTGGATATAATCAGATTGTCATAGCGCCTGATGACCAAGAAAAGACAACTTTCACATGCCCCTTTGGTACTTTTGCTTATCGTCGCATGCCTTTTGGTTTATGCAATGCTCCGGCCACATTTCAAAGGTGTATGGTAAGTATCTTTTCAGATTTTGTGGAAAAGATTATTGAGGTATTTATGGATGATTTCAGTGTGTTTGGTGATTCATTTGATGGATGTTTGGAAAATCTCACAATAATTTTGAAACGATGTGTAGAAACTAACCTAGTGCTTAATTGGGAAAAATGTCACTTTATGGTTAGACAAGGCATAGTTCTAGGGCATATTGTTTCAGAAAGAGGAATTGAAGTGGATAAATCGAAAATAGATCTTGTACGCTACTTACCCTCTCCTACTTCGGTTCGAGAGGTTCGTTCGTTTCTTGGTCATGCAGGATTTTATAGGCGATTTATCAAGGACTTCTCCAAGATCTCAAACCCTCTTTGCCGTCTCCTCCAGAAAGATGTGGCATTTGACTTCAACGAGGAGTGTGAGAAGGCGTTCAATCACCTCAAGGAAATGCTAACTTCGGCCCCTATCATAGTGCCACCGGATTGGAGCCTTCCTTTTGAGCTTATGTGCGACGCTTCCGATTATGCATTAGGAGCTGTTTTGGGGCAAAGGAAGGACAAGAGGCTGCATGCTATCTATTATGCCTCTCGGACTTTAAATGATGCACAATTGAATTATTCCACCACTGAAAAAGAACTTCTAGCTGTTGTATTTGCTTTAGATAAATTCCGTTCTTATTTGCTTGGTACTAAAGTTATTATTTATACTGACCATGCAGCATTGAAGTATTTGTTCACCAAGAAGGAGGCCAAACCACGACTCATTCGTTGGATGCTTCTTCTCCAAGAGTTCGATATCGAAATCCGGGACAAGAAGGGAAGTGAAAACGTGGTGGCTGACCACTTGAGCCGTATGGTACATGAGGAGGATGCCGTACCTATCATGGAGACATTCCCAGATGAGCAACTGATGTCCGTCAAGGTAAGTGAACCGTGGTATGCTGATTTGGTGAATTATTTGGTGTCTAAACATGTCCCTAGTGAATTACTTAAACACCAAGGTGATAAATTGAAGAAAGAGGCACGGTTTTATGTGTGGGATGACCCGTATTTATGGAAATATTGCCCTGACCAAGTTATACGTAGGTGTGTGCACGATTCTGAGTTTAATGCTATTCTAACATTTTGTCACACTTATGCTTGTGGGGGACACTTTGGCACTAATAGTACAGCACTTAAGGTATTAGAATGTGGTTCCTAAACAACAAATGCCGCAAACCCCCATTTTTAGTGTTGAAATATTTGATGTTTGGGGTATTGATTTTATGGGTCCCTTTCCTTCGTCACATGGATTTCTTTATATATTACTTGCTGTGGATTATGTGTCGAAGTGGGTGGAAACAAAAGCCACCCGAACTAATGATTCTCGAGTGGTTGCAAATTTTGTGAAAACTAACATTTTTGCAAGGTTCGGAATGCCACGCGTGCTCATCAGTGATGGAGGTTCCCATTTTTGTAATCGAACCATCGAGGCGTTGCTCAAGAAATACAATGTCACGCATAAGGTGGCCACACCTTATCATCCTCAAACGAGCGGGCAAGCCGAGGTTTCGAATAGGGAAATCAAGCAAATTCTTGAGAAGACCGTGGGGCCTACGAGGAAGGATTGGAGTTTGCGCTTAAACGATGCATTGTGGGCGTATCGCACTGCCTACAAAACGCCCATTAGGATGTCACCTTTTCGGCTCATCTATGGGAAGCCATGCCATCTTCCCGTCGAGTTAGAGCATCGTGCACACTGGGCCGTCAAAACGTTTAACATGGACCTTGATGCCGCAGGTTTACATAGGAAGCTCCAATTGTGTGAGCTTGAGGAAATCCGAAATGAAGCATATGAGAATGCCCGGATTTACAAGGAGAAAACGAAGGCATTCCATGACAAGATGATTCGTGCCAAGACGTTCTCTATTGGGCAGAAAGTGTTGTTGTTCAATTCTCGCCTTCGGTTGTTTCCGGGTAAGTTGCGTTCCAAATGGGCTGGTCCTTTTATTGTCACTAATGTTTTCCCTCATGGTGCAGTGCAAATCAAGAGTGCAAGGACGCAACAAGAATTCAAAGTGAATGGGCATCGATTGAAGCCCTATTACGAGATGTTTGAGGAGCATGTTGTGGAGGAGGTACCCCTCCATGCCGTGGCACATAGTCAAGCTTAAACGGAGGTACCGTCCGGCTGGAAGACGTTAAAGCAAGCGCTTCTTGGGAGGCAACCCATGCATTCGACAAAGGAAGACCTAGAGAGCACTCCAATTCCAGATTTGCGTTCCTAAACCCTTCTCTTTGTTGTTTATTTCGTTTCTGCCATGTTCGGTTGTTAGTGTTTGTTTGTTTGTTTATGTGTTTTTGTGTGAGTCTATGCTTAAAACATTGAGGACAATGTTTGGTTTAAGTGTGGGGGGGTAACCAAAGTGTTTTGATGCAAATTCGTAGGGTTTTCTCACTCATAATTTCCAATGTTGTTTCTTGCTGTTTTTAGGCGTTTTTAGGCTGTTTTGGTGTGTTTTAATGTGTTTTGATTCAAAAATCCGAAAATCCCATAAAAATTTGAAAAATTGTTTTACAAAACCCAAAAAGAGTCGTTTTTAAGTTGTTTTTGTGTGTTTGTTTGTGTCTTAGGGTACCTTCCAACACAATGATGAGGATTCGGTTTTTAATTGCATGACTGTTAAAGAGAGTTATAAACATGTATGAAAGTTTGATTTACTCTTGGTTTATGCTTGGTTGTGGTTATAACTTATGAATTCACATGTAATCATAAAGAAAAAAAATTAGTTTTTGTAACATGTTTGAAGGAAGGAACTCAAACTAACGTTACAACCTTGTGAGACTTGAGCCTAAACATTATTTGGAGAGTTAAAATCTGTGCATTCTTGTTTTCTAAAGTCGTTGCATGATCTCACTATTCTTTGCTTGGTTATTACTTAGAAGGCGTTTCATCACTTTAGTTCCAAATGCTAGAACTCATGCCAATTTCATTCAAAACATTTCATTGAATTGCATAACACGTATTCAAGATGAAGTTGTTTAGTAGTTACCACCATAGCCAAAAAGCCTTCATTCCATACATTTATTTTTGTAGGTTTTAGCCCCGTTGAGCCTTGTTTAGCCTATATTGTTTGTTAACCCACATTATCCTTACCTAGCCTAGATTAGGACCATCCATACCCTTGTTCTTAAAGCATAGTAAGCATGACTTAAAATGAATTCCTTTTGATCAAGGGTGTGCAGAAAACAAGTGTGGGGGAAAGTGAGCCTTGTGTATTGTGTGCCAAAGTCTTAAATGAGGCATGGGGTAGAAAAGAAAAAGAAAAGAAAAAAAAAATGTGAAAAGTGTGAAAAAGAGTTGAAAGAGCATGAAAATGAGCTCTAAGGTGTTGGTTGTTGAAGAATGGGTCCAAAACAGTGAATTTGACCCTAAGTGTTGCATGAATTTCCCCTTTGAGTTTAAAAGTTGATTTTTGCATTCAAAAGTGAATTCTAAGTGTCAATTTCATTGCTTTGCTTACTATTGTTTTAAGAACGTTTGTTTACCCTTCACCTTTCTTTGTTAGCCAATACCCCAAGCCCCGTTACAACCCTTAACTTCTATCTTGAGTGTTGTGTATTTCAATTTGTGGAGTTTGGGATTGGTATGAGCATATGGTGTCACTGGTTCTCGCGTCTAAGTAGTAGCATTCCTTTCATGAGATCATATACATGCTTATTAAATTCAAAAAAAGCTTTCCTTGTTATAATATATGTGAGCATTCGTTTTCATATTTACATCAATCTTCTCACATATAACTAGTATAGGGTGTGTAGTCAGAAAATCTGTGTGAAAATTGAGTGCATATCTAGTGAGGATTTGAGCAAATTCTCTAAGGCATGTTACTACATTCAAAATCATGTTTTACTTGGTTAAATGCGAACTAATACGTGGTAACTATAATTAAGTATGTGCTTAAGTGTAAAGATGGCTAAAATCTGTGGGAATGATAATTTTTAATATGTCATGTGCATTGGAAATCCCTGAGGCAAACGTTGGAAGGTTTAGGTTATTTTTGTTTGTTTTGTTTCGTTTTGTTTTTCTTTTGTTTCTTTGTTTTGCTCGAGGACTAGCAAAAGCTAAGTGTGGGGGAATTTGATAGGAGCATATTTATGCGCCTTAGTTAGCTAGTTCTTATGCATTTTCGTTATGTTTTCGTCGTTAAAGTAGTCTTTTGAGCTACTTTCATGTGTTTTCAGGCTTAAAGGGCATATGACATAAAAGGATGCAAATTGGAGCCTTTTGGAGCAAAATGGAGCTTAGATTGGAAAGTACATGCTTGGAGCACAAGGAATGGACGAGTTTGAAGGGCAAAGGAGCTTAAGAAATGAAGAACAAAGAATTCAGAATTAGAAACCAAAGTTTCTAAAGTTGGAAGTTTCTATTCTTGGTTTTGGGCTTTCTAGAAGCCCTATCTACAAACCCTAACCCTAGCCCACTAATTTGCCGCACCTAGGCCTTTAAAATTTCTGATTTCCTTGCCTTGCAAGGCATTCTAGAAGCCTAAACCCTAGCCCACTAAACCAGCCGAACCCTAGGCCTTTTCCCTTGCAAATTCTGATTGTTTTAACCTATTTTCTGGTGGATTTGGGTTTCTAGAAACCCTAATCTGATTGCTAGGGTTTTTAAGTGCCTATATATACTCTCTTAAACCTCTTGGCCGAACCTACCACCCCCCATATCATTCATTCACGCCAAAAACCCTATTTCTCTCCTTGCCGCAACCTTCCACCCCCAGATTCCCATATTTCTGCCACAATTCACCCTTGCCGTGCCTTCCCACCACCATCACCACCGTGTGCAGCCACCATTGGAGGAGGAAGAAGTAGTGCCGTGCAGTCCAAAAGGAGGGAGAAGCCTTGCACATGCAATCTGCCATTTGTGGAGTGTTTGGAGTTCTTTCTTTCTTTGTTTCTGTTTTCATGTTTAATTTAAATTGTTGTTCAATTATGTTAGACATGTGGAACTAATTTCTTTATAGTTAGAGGTGAATTTGAAGCCATGGACATATGTTTTATATGATTTGATTTCTTCCAATTATGATTTCAGAAATTGTGAATGTGATTTACTTATCTATTTGATTGATAACTTGTTTATGTATGTGGGTTGAGGGTCGACACTTAATTTGCATGCCTAAACTTGATGCTAGGATATAAGGGAATTTCACCTAATCGTTATTAACTTGTATTCATAAGTAGTGAAAGTTGCTAGTCACGATTGTGTTAAGTAAATCCTAGGCAAGAGTAACATGTGTATCCCATAGTTATGAATGCCTCGTCAATGCTTATGATTTCCATTAAACTTAATGATCTTTGATATGTGTCTCTATCATGCGTATTCCATAGTTAGGGTCCTTGATAAGAATAATTTGGTTGTAATGCGTATTCCATTCAATTCAATGAATCTAGGGAAATCTGAGAATTAATTGGTGCAATCTAGTTAATTTGGGGCATTGTCATTCATGGTTTGTTGAAAGAGTAATTGGAGATTGAGTTGTATGCATATGTTCATGTGTGGATAAGGAACCCTCTAACTAGCTTCTCACCATTCTATTTAATCACAATCTGTTTTGCTTTACATTTGTTTTTAAAGTTTGAGTTTTAGAGTTTTAATTTCGTCAAAATCATTCCCCCATTTATTTTAAAGTGTTAGATTAGTTAGAAATCCATTTAGTTGTGTTTTTAAGTGTTTTGAGTCAAGCCATAGTCCAAATTCGTCCAAACTAGTGTTAGGTGATGCGAAATAGATAAGCACACAAATTAAACCCTCTTTTTGTCAAATTGTAGCAAAGATGTAAGTAGGGATCGTTCTAAACCGGGGATTAGGAGGGATTGCTAAACACTTGGAAACTGACTTAAAAACTCAAAAACAAAGTTTAAAACACTAAACTAGACTCAAAGAATGCAAAACTAAAGGTTAAAACACTTAAACAAACCTAAAACTCAAAACAGCAACCTAATGACTAAAAACTGCCTAAAAACCACTTTCTGGGCAGTTTTGAGAACCTAACAAGAACTTGGACGAATTTGAGTGAAAACTTGAATCAAAACACTTAGAAACACAAATCAAAACACTTTCTAACTAATCTAAGACTTCAAAATAAAGGGGGATTTGTTTTGGACGAAAATTGAAAACAAAACAGAAACTTAAAACTAAACAGATTGTAAAACGTTTTTGGATGAAAAGGATGGATAAAAGACTAGTTAGGAGGTTCTTCTCCACACATGTCACACTTGCAAACAAAACGATTTTCAGTTGTTCTTCCAATAAATTATGAATACTCAACGCCCCAAATTAACCGTGAATTGCACTAATTAACCCTCAGTTTTTCCACGAGTTATTGAGTTGGATGATTGCATACGACAACCCAAAGCATTCCCTACAAGTTCCCTACATGAATTGCATAATAGAGATACAAGCAAGAACCATTAAGTTCTATGAAAAACATAAGCATTGACGAAGCATTTGTTACTATGAATTGCATGAAACTTATGCCAAGAATTCATTCAACACGATCGTTTTCAAGCGACCTTCACTACTTGTGATTATAAGATTGTAACTATTAGGTGAAACTCCCTCATAATCTAGCATCATATTCATGCATGAAAACTAAGCGTGCACTCTCAATCAACATACACAAATAAGTTATCAATCAAGTAGATGAACGAATTGAATCCACAACTTATGAAATAACAACTGAATGTAATCAAATCATATTGCAAGCATGTACATGGTTTCGAATCACCCCCTAACTAAGAGGGGTTTAGTTCCTCATACTCGCAAAGCAAAGATACATAAATTTAGAAATTAAAACCCAAAGAAAGAAAACACCTAGAAGGCTCCAACTTGGCAGCAAGATCATCAATGATTTCCCTTTCCTCCTTGCTGCGGCAGAGAAGTTTAGAACAGGTTTTGGGTGGTATTTAGGGTGTAGAATGGATGAGGAATGGTAGGGAAAGGTTTAGGGTTGATGGGGGTACGGCTAGGGATGATTTTTGGGCAGAATTTTGGGACTTTGGTGATGGGAAGGTGCGGCAGAATGCAAGGGCAGATTTCTGGCGTGAATGATTGTGTATGAGAGGTGGTGTTCTGATCTAGGGGTTATAATGAGTATATATAGGCATCCAAAACCCTAGGGTAATCAGATTAGGGTTTCTAGAAGCCCAAATCCACCAGAAATTAGGTTAAAACAATCAGATTTTTAGTGGGAATAAGGCCTAAGGTGCGGCTAGGGTTAGGGTTTAGAGATGGGCCTATGGTGCGGCAATGTCCAAGAATGTAAGGATGGGTCATCTAGAAGCCCAAAGCCAAGAATAGAAACTCTCACAAATGGAAACCTCCAAGAATAGAAACTTCCAACTTTAGAAACTTTGGGTTCTAATTCTGAATTCTTTGTTCTTCACTTTCATTTCTTCATTTCTTAAGCTCCCTTTGACCTTCAACTCGTCCATTCCTTGTGCTCCATAAGTAAAAACGCCATTTTAGCTCAATTATGCTCCATTTTGCACTTCCTTGCATACTTTGTCTCTAAAACCTGAAAACACATAAAACTAGCTTAAAAGACTACGTTAACTAAGAAAACACCATGGAAATGCATAAGAACTAGCTAACTAAGGCGCATAAATATGCTCCTATCATTAGGTACTCAAAACTGCCCAGAAAGTGGTTTTAAGGCAGTTTTGAGCCTTTTAGTTGCTGTTTTGAGTTTTTAGTTTGTTTAGGTGTTTTAAACCCTAGTTTTGCATTAATTGAGTCTAGTTTAGTGTTCTACATTATATTTTTATGTTCTTGAGTCAGTTTTACATTGATTAGCATCCCTAGTTAATCCCCGGTTAGAACGATCCCTATTTGCTCATATACTACAATTGTCATCCATAGGGTTTAATTTGTGTGTCAAGTTAATTTTCACATCAACATCTATTGCAAAACAAGAACGAACATCATTAGGATTCTTAACATATTCAGGAACTTTGAATTTAATCAATTCATCACCAAACTCCATTGTTAACTCTCCCTTAGCCACATCAATCTTGGTTTGGGCTGTCTTCATGAAGGGCCTCCCTAATAGTATCGGCAATGGGGTAGAATAGGGTGAATCCTCCATGTCAAGCACGTAAAAGTCCGCTGGAAAAATCAAATTGCCCACCTGCACCAAAACATCTTCCAAAACACCCTTTGGATATGCATTAGAACGATCGGCTAATTGAATAATCACACCATCGTTTTTAAGCTCACCTAAGTTCATAGATGCATAAATAGAGTATGGCATAACATTAATCGAAGCCCCTAAGTCTAACATGCATTGTTCAAACTTAGTCTTGCCAATAACGCACGGAATTGTAAAACTACCCGGATCTTTGCATTTAGGGGGTAATTTCCTTTGTAACATGGCAGAAACATTCTCACTTACTTGGACCACCTCTTTGTTCGAAATCCTTCTCCTTGATGTACAAAGTTCTTTTAAAAACTTAGCATACCTCGGGACTTGCTTAATTGCATCAAGGAGCGGAACATTGACTTGAACTTTTCGAAAGGTCTCTAGAATGTCCTTCTCGGCTTCTTCCTTCTGTGATTGCCTAAACCTGCCAGGAAAGGGCACATTTAGTGGAATGGAACTAGAAAAAGTCGAATTTGGACTTACCTTGGTGGTTTGGGACGGCTTAGGAGGGCTAGATGGTGGCGGCAAGGATTGTTCATCCTTGGCCGTGAGTTTTGGTCCCTGTGCTTCCTCTTGTAGCAACTTTTCATCCTCATCGTGACTTGATTTGGATGATTTTGGTTCGGCTCCAACCTGTGTACCACTTCTCAACATGATTGCACTGACGGTTTCAAAGCCTCCTTTAGGATTCATAATAGTTGAACTAGGCAATTTGCCTTGTTCTCTAATATGCCCCATGAATTCCGCTATTTGCCCCACTTGCTTTTCCAAGTTATCCACCCTTTTGTCTTGGATTTGCCTCTCTTTGTTTTGATTTTGTACTTCCTGCGTCAAAGTAGTAAGTAACTTAACAATCTGATCATTATCCAAAGATATACCTGAGTTTGTTGGGGCAGATTGCAATTGGGTTTGATTGGGGACGGATGGCTTTGTATAAAAGCCCGGTGGTTGCTGCCTAAATCCTCCTTGTTGTTGGGGTTGTTGAGGATCCCTCCACTTGAAATTTGGATGGTCCCTCCACCCTGGATTGTAGGTGTTTGAGTATGGATCATGGCGTGGTTGATTTTGGCTCCCAAAACCGACGGCATTGGCAGATTCCCAACCCCCATTCTCAATCAATTTAGGGCATTGATCGTTGGCATGTCCTTGCATAGAGCACACACCACACACACTTGGTCCATGAATCTTCATTCCCTCGGTGATGCGAAATATATTAAGCACACAAATTAAACCCTCTTTTTGTCAAATTGTAGCAAAGATGTAAGTAGGGATCGTTCTAAACCGGGGATTAGGAGGGATTGCTAAACACTTGGAAACTGACTTAAAAACTCAAAAACAACGTTTAAACCACTAAACTAGACCCAAAGAATGCAAAAGTAAAGGTTAAAACACTTAAACAAACCTAAAACTCAAAACAGCAACTAGAAGGCTCAAAACTGCCTAAAAACCACTTTCTGGGCAGTTTTGAGCACCTACACTAATTTGGACGAAATTTGATGAAAACTTGAATCAAAATACTTAGAAACACAAATCAAAACACTTTCTAACTAATCCAGGACTTCAAATTAAAGGGGGATTTGTTTTGGACGAAAATTTAACACAAAACAGAAACTTGAAACTAAACAGATTGTAAAAACGATTTTGGTGAAATAGATGGATAAAAGGCTAGTTAGGAGGTTCTTCTCCACACATGTCACACTTGCAAACAAAACGATTTTCAGTTGTTCTTCCAATAAACTATGAATACTCAACGCCCCAAGTTAACCGTGAATTGCACTAATTAACCCTCAGTTTTTCCAGAATTTATCAAGTTGGATGATTGCATACGACAACTCAAAACATTCCCTACAAGTTCCCTACATGAATTGCATAATAGAGATACAAGCAAGAATCATTACGTTCTATGAAAAACATAAGCATTGACGAAGCATTTGTTACTATGAATTGCATGAAACTTATGCTAAGAATTCATTCAACGCGATCGTTTTCAAGCGATCTTCACTACTTGTGATTATAAGATTGTAACTATTAGGTGAAACTCCCTCATAATCTAGCATCATATTCATGCATGAAAGTTTCTATTTTTGGAGGTTTCCATTTTTGAGAGTTTCTATTCTTGACTTTGGGCTTCTAGATGACCCATCCTTACCTTCTTGGACAATGCCGCACCTTCCTAGCCCAATTCCTCTTGGATCCTCACTTATTGCCGCACCATAAGCCCAATCTCTTTCAGATTTGGACCCCTTGCCGTACCTAGGCCTTCTAGAACCTCCCTTGTGCCTTGCCTTGCAAGGCTTTCTAGAAACCTTATTTTCTGGTGGACTTTCAGCCCTTTGCCGCACCTAAACCCTAGCCCATTGCTTAAACCTGATTTCCCTAGGGTTTGTGGTGCCTATATATATGTGTTCTCAGCCTTGCCGCATATACCACCCCCCATATTCATTCTACACGCCCAAAAACCCTAGTTCTAATTCTTGCCGCAGCTTCCACCCCCAAACTCCCAACTTTCTGCCAAAATTCAACCATAGCCGCACCTTTCCATCACCATAACCACCTTGTGCAGCCACCATTGAAGGAGGAGAGGAGTAGTGCCGTGCAAACCAAAGGAAGGAAGAGACCTTGCACATGCAATCTGCAACTAGTGGAGTGTTTGGAGTTCTTTCTTCTCTTGTTTCTGTTTTCATGTTTAATTTAACTTGCTGTTCAATTATGTTAAACATGTGGAACTAATTTCTTTTTAGTTAGAGGCGAATTTGAAGCCATGGACATATGTTGGTTATGATTTGATTTACTCTAGTTATGAATTCATGAACTTTAGATGTGGTTTACTTTTCTGTTTTGATTGATAACATGTTTATGTATGTGGGTTGAGGGTCGACACTTAATTTGCATGCCTAAACTTGATGCTAGGATATAAGGGAATTTCACCTAATCGTTATTAACTTATATTCATAAGTAGTAAAAGTCGCTAGTCATGATTGTGTTAAGTAAACCCTAGGCTGGATTAACATGCGTATTCCATAGTTATGAATGCCTGGTCGATGTTTATGATTTCCGTTGAACTTAATGATCTTTGTTCAATGTCTCTATCATGCGTATTCCATAGTTAGGGACTTTGATGAGGAATAATTTGGTTGTAATGCGTATTCCATTCAATCCAATGAATCTAGGGAAATCGGAAAGTTAATTTAAGCGGAGCTAATTAACTTGGAGCATTGACATTCATCGTTTGTTGAAGTCATAACTGGGAATCAAATTATATGCATATGTTCATGTGTGGATAAGGGTCCTCTAACTAGCTTTTCACCCTTGAATTCATCTCAATTTCGTTTTAGTTTGTTTGATTTGCAATTTGTTTAGTTTTAATTCAATTTCGTCAACAAATCAAACACCCTTTTCTGTTTTATGTTATTAGGTCAGAATCTGTCCTAATTAGGTTCTTTAGAGTGTTTTGAGTCAATATAGGTTAGGTTTAGTCCATAAACATTGTTTGAGTCTTAGTTTAGTCTTAACTTCGTCCAAGTTCATCTCTAGAATTTGTTTTGAGTGTAATTGTTAGTAGTGTGCTGTTTTAAGTCTAGTTTAGTGTTTTAAAGTTTAATTTGAGTAGATTAGCAGCCCTAGTTAATCCCCGGTTTAGAACGATCCCTATTTGCTCATATACTACAATTGTCATCCATAGGGTTTAATTTGCGTGTCAAGTTAATTTACACATCAATTCATAAGTAGTAAAAGTTGCTAGTCACGATTGTGTTAAGTAAATCCTTGGCAATAGTAACATGCGTATTTCGTAGTTATGAATGCCTCGTCAATGCTTATGATTTCCATTGAACTTAATGATCTTTGATATGTATCTCTATCATGCGTATTCCATAGTTAGGGTCCTTGATAAGAATAATTTGGTTGTAATGCGTATTCCATTCAATTCAATGAATCTAGGGAAATCTGAGAATTAATTGGTGCAATCTAGTTAATTTGGGGCATTGTCATTTATGGTTTGTTGAAAGAGTAACTGGAAATTGAGTCGTATGCATATGTTTCATGTGTGGAGAAGGAACCCTCTAACTAGCCTTTCACCATTCTATTTCATCAATTTCGTGAGTCTTTAAAGTTTGTTTACAAAGTTTATGTTTTAAAAATTCAATTTCATCAAAACCAAACCGCTTGCTTTTAAGTCTTGTATTTAGAGTCAAAACTTGTTTCCTTTAAGTCTTTTGAGTCTATGAAGTTCTATTTTCGTCCAAATCACTTGTTAGGTCTAGAATTGAGTCTTTTTTATTGTTATTTGCTGTTTTGAGTGTTTTAAGTTAGTTTTGAGTTTATATAGTCTAGTTTAGTGTTTTTTTTAATCTTATATTTGTTGATTAGCATCCCTAGTTAATCCCCAGTCTAGAACGATCCCTACTTGCATCATTACTACAATTGTCATCAATAGGGTTTAATTTGTGCGTCAAGTTAATTTTCACATCAAATTTTGGCGCCGTTGCCGGGGATTAGCAAACTTGCTAATCCCTTGGGTTTACCGTTGATGTGAAAATTAAATAGCACTCAAATTAAACCCTCTTTTTATCAATTGTAGCAATGTATGTAAGTAGGGATCGTTCTAGACCGGGGATTAGGAGGGATTGCAAAATCACTTAGAATTGACTCAAAAACGTAAAAACAAGTTTAAAACACTAAAATAAACTCAAAGAATGCAAAACTAAACTTTAAAACAGCTTAAAAAGGCTTAAAAACAGCAAGAAACAA
Source organism: Malus domestica (assembly GCF_042453785.1). Classification (NCBI taxonomy): domain Eukaryota; kingdom Viridiplantae; phylum Streptophyta; class Magnoliopsida; order Rosales; family Rosaceae; genus Malus; species Malus domestica. The sequence goes on from NC_091670.1 coordinate 14,944,360, forward strand.
CATTTGAAATTATGGGTGACAAACCCTACGAATTTGCATCAAAACACTTTGGTTACCCCCCCACACTTAAATCAAACATTGTCCTCAATGTTTCAAGCATAGATTCACACAAATAACAAACAAACAAACAAAACAACATCTAAACAACCTAACATAGCAGAAACAAATTTAACAACAAAGAGAAGAGTTTAGGAACGCAAATCTGGAATTGGAGTGCTCTCTATGTCCTCCTTTGTTGAAAGCATGGGTTGCCTCCCAAGTAGCGCTTGCTTTAACGTCGTACAGCCGGACGAAGACCTCCTTCACTCCTCACTAGGGCCCACGGCATCCACGGTATGCTCCACAAAGGTGTCATAATAGGGCTTCAGACGATGCCCGTTCACCTTGAATTCTTGTCCTGTTTTCAAGCTTTGGATTTGGACTGCACCATGAACAAAAACATTAGTAATAACAAACGGTCCAATCCACTTAGAACGTAACTTACCGGGAAACAAACGTAAACGGGAATTGAACAATAGCACTTTCTGCCCAATTGAGAATGATTTCCCACGGATCATGTTGTCATGGAAAGCTTTGGTCTTTTGCTTGTAAATGCTTGCATTATCGTATGCCTTGTGCCGTATCTCATCAAGCTCATTCAATTGCAATCTCCTTTGACTTCCCGCTTCATCGAGGTTCATGTTAAACTTCTTGATGGCCCAAAGTGCTTTGTGCTCCAATTCAATGGGAAGATGGCACGCCTTGCCATAGACAAGTCGGAAGGGGGACATCCCAATGGGGGTTTTGTATGTCGTACGATACGTCCAAAGTGCATCATCTAACCGTAAGCTCCAATCCTTCCGTGTTGGCCCAACGGTCTTCTCAAGTATTTGCTTGATCTCTCGGTTGGAAACCTCGGCTTGGCCATTCGTTTGAGGATGGTAAGCTGTAGAAACCTTATGGGTGACACCGTATTTCCTCAATAACGCTTCAATGGTCCGATTGCAAAAGTGTGACCCTCCATCACTAATGATCACCCGTGGCATTCTGAACCTTGCAAAAATGTTAGTTCTAATAAAATCTGCAACCACTTTAGAATCATTAGTTCGGGTGGCCTTGGCTTCCACCCATTTCGACACATAATCAACTGCAAGCAAAATATACATGAAACCATACGAGGAAGGGAAGGGACCCATAAAATCAATACCCCAAACATCAAAAATTTCAACATTTAGGATAGAAACCTGCGGCATTTGGTCCCTTGCACTAATTCCACCCATTCGTTGGCATTTATCACATGTTAAGCAGAAAGTTTTAGCATCTTTAAAAATACTAGGCCAATAGAATCCACATTGTAACACTTTGAGGGCTGTGCGTTGTGTGCCAAAGTGCCCTCCACATGCATATGTGTGACAAAAACTCAAAATTGAATGACATTCAGAATCGTGCACACAACGACGTATAATCTGATCGGGGCAAAATTTCCATAAGTACGGATCATCCCACACAAAAAACCGTGCATCATGCCTAAGTTTATCACGTTGGTGCCTAGTGAACTCACTTGGAATACGTTTTGACACCAAAAAATTAACAATGTCGGCATACCAAGGTGCACTAACCTTAATGGACAGCAATTGTTCATCGGGGAATGTCTCCAAAATCGGCAAAGACTCCTCATTGTTCACCATTCGGCTTAGGTGGTCAGCCACCACGTTTTCACTTCCCTTCTTGTCCCGAATCTCTATGTCGAACTCTTGAAGTAGCAACATCCATCGAATTAGCCGTGGCTTGGCCTCCTTTTTGGTGAGCAAGTACTTCAGAGCTGCATGATCAGTGAAAACAATTACTTTAGTACCAATTAGATATGATCGAAATTTATCTAAAGCAAAGACAACGGCAAGGAGTTCTTTTTCCGTAGTGGAGTAGTTCAATTGTGCATCGTTCAACGTCCGTGAGGCGTAGTAGATGACATGCGGCTTCTTGTCCTTCCTTTGTCCCAAAACAGCCCCTAACGCGTAATCGGATGCATCGCACATAAGCTCGAAAGGTAGGCTCCAATCCGGTGGCACAATGATGGGTGCCGTGGTCAACAACTCCTTGAGTTGGTTGAATGATGCCGTGCACTCCTTGGTGAATTCAAACGTCACGTCTTTTTGTAGGAGACGGCAAAGAGGTTGTGCAACCTTCAAGAAATCCTTGATAAACCTACGATAGAATCCTGCATGGCCAAGAAAAGATCGAACCTCTCTCACCGAAGTTGGAGAGGGTAAGTGACGTACAAGATCTATTTTCGACTTATCAACCTCAATACCGTTTTCAGAGACTATATGACCTAAAACTATGCCTTGTTTAACCATGAAATGGCATTTTTCCCAATTAAGAACAAGGTTAGTTTCAACGCAACGTTTTAAGATTAAACTAAGATTATGCAAGCAACCGTCAAAAGAATCACCAAATACACTAAAATCATCCATAAACACTTCAATGATTTTCTCAACATAATCAGAAAATATGCTCATCATACATCTTTGAAATGTAGCCGGTGCATTACATAAACCAAAAGGCATGCGACGATATGCAAAAGTACCGAAGGGGCATGTAAAAGTGGTTTTTTCTTGATCTTCGGGTGTTATGACAATTTGATTATAACCAGAATAACCATCAAGAAAACAATAGAAAGCATACCCGGCTAATCTCTCAAGCATTTGGTCGATGAACGGCAATGGGAAGTGATCCTTCCTTGTTGCGGCGTTTAGCTTCCTATAATCGATGCACACCCTCCAACCGGTTTGAATGCGTTGAGGAACAAGTTCATTCTCGGCATTTGCAACCACAGTCACTCCAGATTTCTTCGGAACGCATTGAACGGGTGAGACCCACTTGCTATCCGAGATTGGATAGATTACGCCACAATCTAACAGCTTGATTACCTCCTTCTTCACAACTTCCATCATCGGAGGGTTGAGACGGCGCTGAGCCTCTCGGGATGTTTTGGACCCCTCATCTAGAAGTATGCGATGCATGCATGTAGTAGGGCTAATTCCCTTGATGTCGGCCAATGTCCATCCAATTGCCGTTTTGTACTCCTTAAGCACTCGCACCAATTTGCTCTCTTCTTGTGCCGTGAGTGAGGATGAAATAATGACGGGCAATGTGTCATTCTCGCCCAAGAAAACGTACTTCAAATGACTAGGTAACGGCTTAAGTTCAAGTGTAGGAGGCTGTACCACTGAGGGAAGCATTTTATTAGCCGAAACTGAACTTAAAATAGGGTCCGAATACTTACCCGATTGTGATGGCAATGACTCAAGGGCAGCCACCATCTCAAAGACTTCTTCACTAGGGAGCACGGCAATGGACTCCAATTGCATGCCGTGGGCTTCCTTGGGGTTTGATTCCATGTCCTTCAACGTCTGTCCTTGTGCAATGGCCAAATCAAGTGCGTCATCCTTCAAATTGTCCAAATGGTCCTGTGACAAAGCATCAATTACATCAATAGCAAAACATGAATGGTTTTCATTAGGAAACTTCATAGAATCAGAGAGATTGAAATTAATAACTTCCCCATCAAATTCCATCGTCAGAGTGCCATTATAGACGTCAATCTTCGTCCTAGCAGTCTTCATGAATGGCCTTCCAAGGAGGATGGGTAATGAAGGGGCATGGTCCGATTCATCCATCTCAAGTACGTAGAAGTCCGCCGGGAAGATCTAATGATTAACCTGCACTAACACATCTTCCAAAACTCCCTTTGGATAGGCGTTAGATCTATCGGCTAATTGTATGATTACCCCATCGTTTTTCAACGCTCCTAGGTTCATAGATGCATAAATTGAATATGGCATGACATTTATAGATGCACCTAGGTCTAACATAGCAGATTCAAACCTAGAATTACCAATAACACACGGAATTGTAAAACTACCCGGATCTTTGCATTTTGGGGGCAGCTTGCGTTGTAAGATGGCTGAGACGTTTTCACTTACTTTGACCACCTCCTTGGTCGAAATCTTCCTCCTATTGGTGCAAAGTTCCTTCAAGAACTTGGCGTACCTCGGGACTTGCTTGATTGCATCCAAAAAGGGGATATTGACTTGAACTTTCCGAAACGTCTCCAAAATGTCTTTTTCCGCTTCTTCTTTCTTTGTTTGCTTAAACCTACTAAGAAAAGGGACATTTGCAGGGAAATCATTAGTAGAAACTGAACTTGACACGTTTTTACCTTTATTGGATGAATTGGACGAATTGGGATCACTTGGAACTTGCGGCACATTTGGTTCCACCTTGGCCGTGACTGGCCTTTGTTCCTCCTCTTCAATTCTCAACTCTTCCTCCTCGTTGGAACGTGGCTTGGATGGGTTGAGGTCAGATCCGACTTGCTTTCCACTTCGCAAATGCATAGCTTTTGCAGATTCAAATCCACCTTTCGGATTGACCACCGTTGAGCGAGGCAACCTTCCTTGCTCACGAAATTGCCCCATGAACTCGGCAATTTGTCCCACTTGCTTCTCCAAGTTGTCCACCCTCTTGTCTTGGATTTGCCTCTCTTTGTTTTGAGTTTGGACTTCCTGCGTCAAAGTAGTAAGTAATTGAAAAATCTTATCATTATCACTTGAATTACCTACATTGCTTTGGGCAGGTTGTGCTTGGACTTGTGGTGGTGCCAACGGCTTTTGATAGAACCCCGGGGGTTGTTGCCTAAATCCGTCTTGTTGTTGGCCTTGTTGGGGGTCTCGCCATTTGAAATTCGGATGATCACGCCAACCGGGATTGTAAGCATTGGAAAACGGATCCCCACGTGATTGATATTGGTTGCCATATCCCACGGCATTGAGTGTTTCCCATCCTCCATTCTCGATTAATTGTGGGCACTTGTCCGTAGGGTGTCCTTGCGTGGAGCATACGCCACAAGAAGCTACGGTTTTGACTTTTGGACCTTCCACCACCTGAGAAAGCAACGTAGTAAGGTTAGCCATTTGATTTTGAAGTTCAGTTATGGCACTTACCTCATTGACTTGTTGTTGCCGTGGCATGCTCCTTTGTCCAACACCTTCGTATTGTTGAGCGTTCAACGCTCGATTAGCAATCAACATCTTTGCAGCTGTAGGGGTCTTATCCACCAATGCTCCTCCCGCCGAGGCATCTAGCATTTGACGTTCAATTGGTAGAAGTCCGTCGTAGAAGTATTGTAGAAGTAGTTCCTCCTTCATTTGATGCTGTGGACATGAAGCAACAAGAGATTTAAAACGTTCATAATAAGTAGGAAAGGATTCACCTTCATCTTGTTGAATGCCACTTATCCTTTTACGTAGGAGGATGACTCGAGAAGTTGGGAAAAACTTCTCCAAGAAAGCTCGTTTCATGCTCTCCCATGACGTGACAGTTCCGGGAGCCAATTCGTACAACCAATCTTTCGCCTTCTCTAGGAGAGAAAAGGAAAAGGCCTTCATTTTCAAGATGCTCTCATCCACGTTCACCGGAGTCATGCTTGAGCAAACGACTTCAAACTCCTTCAAATGCTTGTTCAGATCTTCCATGGACAGCCCATGGTACTTCGGAATGTGATGTAACAAGCTTGACTTCAATTCAAACTCGGCAGTTTTGTCCTGAGCCGCCCTAGGGTATTGGATACATAGAGGTGCGGCATTATCCAATCCCGACGCGGAAAGCTCCTTGATCGTTCGGTTGTCCACTGCTGATAGGAGCATATTTATGCGCCTTAGTTAGCTAGTTCTTATGCATTTTCGTTATGTTTTCTTTGTTAAAGTAGTCTTTTAAGCTACTTTCATGTGTTTTCAGGTTTAAATGACATATTACATGAAATGATGCAATTTGGAGCTTTTGGAGCAAAAAGTGAGCTTGGATTGAAAAGGACAGGCTTGGAACACAAGGTTGGGATGAAATTGAAGAGTTGAAGATTTGAGGTTTCCTACTTGAAGTAGGAAAGCTAAGCCTAAAAGTTTCCATTTTGGGTTGATCTTTCCTAAACCGGAATGGCCTTGCGTTTGAGCAACATTAGAAGGTTCCGAAGCGTTGGAAGACACAAAGAAAGGTGTTAGAATATTTTCTCATCCTTGCCGTGGGTTAGGGCTTAATTTCTCTTGGTTTTGGGCTTTTTAGAAGCCCTATCCACATTCCCACTAACCAGCCGCACCTTTCCCCTTCTAGAACACATATTTCCTTGCCTTGCAAGGCTTTCTAGAAGCCCTAACCCTAGCCCACTTAATTGCCGCACCCTAGGCCCTTTTCTCACCAAATTTCTGATTGTTTAACCTATTTTTCTGGTGGATTTGGGTTTCTAGAAACCCTAATCTGATTTGCTAGGGTTTTTAAGTGCCTATATATATATTTCTACACCTAGCCGCACACATCACCTCTCCACAATTCAGAAATTCATCCAACCCTATATTCCCATTCCTTGCCGCAGCCACCATCATCCTTATACCCTTAGCCGCCACTCCTCCATCCATTCCAGCCATTTCCCACACCTTGCCGCAACCCTTCTCCACAACCATACACCATCCATACACCTTGCCGCACCACCATACTATCCTAACTCCCTTCCAAACCCAAAATCACATCCAAAAATCCCCTAAACCCTCTCTGCCGCAGCAAGGAGAAGAAGAAAGAGGAGCTTGATGTGCAGAATTCAAAGTGGAATTGTTGGGCGTTTTAGGTGTAATCTTTCTTATGTCTTCGATGTTTCAATTCAATAAACTTTGTGTTGTGAGTATGAGGAACTAAACCCCCTTAGTTGGGGGGTAATTCGAAACCATGTACATGCTTGCAATATGATTTGATTACATTCAGTTGTTATTTCATGAGTTGTGGATTCAATTCGTTCATCTATTTGATTGATAACTTATTTGTGTATGTTGATTGAGAGTGCACGCTTAGTTTTCATGCATGAATATGATGCTAGATTATGAGGGAGTTTCACCTAATAGTTACAATCTTATAATCACAAGTAGTGAAGATCGCTTGAAAACGATCGTGTTGAATGAATTCTTGGCATAAGTTTCATGCAATTCATAGTAACAAATGCTTCGTCAATGCTTATGTTTTTCATAGAACGTAATGATTCTTGCTTGTATCTCTATTATGCAATTCATGTAGGGAACTTGTAGGGAATGTTTTGGGTTGTCGTATGCAATCATCCAACTTAATAACTTGTGGAAAAACTGAGGGTTAACTAGTGCAATTCACGGTTAATTTGGGGTTTTGAGTATTCATAATTCATTGGAAGAACAACTGATAATCGTTTTGTTTGCAAGTGTGACATGTGTGGAGAAGAACCTCCTAACTAGCCTTTTATCCATCCTTTTATTAAAAAACGTTCTACAATCTGTTTAGTTTAAAGTTTCTGTTTTGTTTTCAATTTTCGTCCAAAACAAATCCCCCTTTATTTTGAAGTCTTAGATTAGTTAGAAAGTGTTTTGATTTGTGTTTCTAAGTGTTTTGATTCAAGTTTTCACTCAAATTCGTCCAAGTTCTTGTTAGGTTCTCAAAACTGCCCAGAAAGTGGTTTTTAGGCAGTTTTGAGTCATTAGGTTGCTGTTTTGAGTTTTAGGTTTGTTTAAGTGTTTTAACCTTTAGTTTTGCATTCTTTGAGTCTAGTTTAGTGGTTTAAACTTTGTTTTTGAGTTTTTAAGTCAATTTCCAAGTGTTTAGCAATCCCTCCTAATCCCCAGTCTAGAACGATCCCTACTTACATCTCTACTACAATTTGACAAAAGAGGGTTTAATTTGTGTGCTTATCTATTTCGCATCAAATTTTTGGCGCCGTTGCCGGGGATTAGCATGCTAATCCCTTGGATTGTTTTTGTTCCTTTTATTTCACTTTGTAAGACTTTGTGTAAGTTTCTGACCTAATTTTGTTTCTTGTTTCTTAGGTACTAATGTATGACTAGAAGCTCTCAAACGATTCGTGCGAACATCTTGGATTTTGACGACGATTTTGAGAGGAAGTTGAGAAGAGTTAGAAACCAGCAAGAACACCATCCACCAAATTCCGAATCTGACCTTGAAGAAAACGTACAAGAAGAGGAGGAGGAAGCCACGACAGGGATATTTGAAGAAGTCCAAGGCATGGCAGTGGACAACCGTACACTCAAGGAGCTTTCCGCCTCAGGTTTGGATAATGCCACACCCTTGTGCATTCAATACCCCATGGCTGCCCAAGGTAAGACGGACGAGTTTGAATTAAAGTCAAGCTTGCTTCATCATATTCCTAAATACCATGGCTTGTCCATGGAAGATCCTAACAAACATTTGAAAGAATTTGAAGTAGTTTGCTCTAGTATGACTCCCGTCAATGTTGACGAAAATATCTTGAAGATGAAGGCTTTTCCATTCTCTTTGATGGATAAAGCCAAGGATTGGTTATACGAGTTAGCTCCCGGCACTGTCACTTCTTGGGAGAGTATGAAGAGAGCGTACTTGGAGAAGTTCTTTCCAACTTCTCGCATCATCCTCCTACGCAAAAAGATAAGCGGAATTCAGCAAGAAGAAGGTGAGTCTTTTCCTACATATTATGAACGATTTAAATCACTTGTTGCTTCTTGTCCACAGCATCAGATGAAGGAGGAATTGCTCTTGCAATATTTCTACGAGGGCCTCCTACCTCTAGAACGTCAAATGCTTGATGCTTCGGCGGGGGGAGCATTGGTGGACAAAACACCCATGGCTGCCAAGGTCTTGATTGCTAATAGAGCGTTGAACGCTCAACAGTACGAGGGTGTAGGCCAAAGAGGACCCTCACGGCACCAAGTACATGAGGTAAGTTCAACTTCCGATCTTCATTCACAATTGGCTAATCTTACTTCTATTGTTTCACAGATGGCCGAGGGAATGAAGATGCAAGGACCTGTGGTATGTGGCGTATGTTCTATCCAAGGACATGTCTCCGAAAAATGTCTTCAACTCATCGAGAATGGCGGATGGGAGAGTGCGAATGCCATTGGGTTTCAAAGCCAAAATCAGTCAAGACATGATCCATACTCCAACACGTATAATCCGGGGTGGCGAGACCACCCAAATTTCAAGTGGAGGGATCCCCAACAACCTCAAAACCAAGGAGGCTTTAGGCAACAACCCCCGGGTTTCTTTCCCAAAACCTACGGCCTACCCCAAAATCAAGCCCAATCCGGCCCAAGTGCCTCAGGTACGTCTCTTGACAATGATGCACTTCTTAAGATACTAACTAAGTTGTCTAATGGGCAGGAAGATCAAGCTAAGGCTATGCAAAACCAAGATAAAAGGGTGGATCAACTTGAGAAACAAATTGGGCAGATTGCCGAGTTTGTAGGTAAGTTTCGAGATCCCAGACAACTTCCTAGTTCCACCATTTCAAATCCGAAGGGAGGTTTCGAAAGTGCAAAAGCAATCACCCTAAGAAGTGGTAAGGAGGTTGGGGCAGGTTTTTCATCAAAAACAGGTCATAACGAGGATGAAATTTTGCAAATGGAAGAGGAGGAATCAAGGTTGCCCACGGCAAAGGTGGTTCCACCTTTGCCGCAAGTCCCTAAGGCCCCAAATCTGCCCAATTTGTCCCACAAAGGTAAGAATGTGTCAAATTCGGTTCATACTAATGTTTTCCCTTCAAATGTGCCTTTTCCTAGTAGGTTCATGCAAACGAAGAAAGAAGAGGCAGAAAAGGATATCCTTGAAACCTTTAGGAAAGTTCAAGTTAACATACCTTTGTTAGATGCAATCAAGCAAGTTCCGAGGTATGCTAAGTTCTTGAAGGAGTTGTGTACCACTAGGAAGAGGATGTCAACTAAGGAAGTGGTAAAGGTAAGTGAGAATGTGTCCGCCATTTGCAACGCAAACTACCTCCCAAATGCAAAGATCCAGGTAGCTTTACCATTCCTTGTGTCATTGGGAATACTAGATTTGAATCTGCCATGCTTGATTTAGGTGCTTCTATAAATGTTATGCCATATTCCATTTATGCATCTATGAACTTAGGAGCATTGAAAAATGATGGGGTAATAATACAATTGGCCGATAGATCTAACGCCTATCCAAAGGGAGTTTTGGAAGATGTGCTTGTGCAGGTTAATCATTTAGTCTTCCCGGCGGATTTCTATGTCCTCGAAATGGATGAATCGGACCATGCTTCTTCACTGCCCATTCTACTTGGAAGGCCATTCATGAAGACGACCCGGACAAAGATCGACGTGTATAGTGGAACTTTGTCCATGGAATTCGATGGGGAAGTTGTTAATTTTAATCTTTCTGATTCCATTAAATACCCCAGTGAGGACCATTCATGCTTTTCTATTGATATAATTGACTCTTTGGCGCAGGGATATCTCGACGATTTGAATGACGATGCGCTTGAAAAAGTCATTACACGAGGCATGGAATTCAAAACCAAGGGGGCAGATTATAGTGTAACCCACGGCATACATGGACTAGGCCATGCCGTGCCCCCTAGTGAGGATCTAATTGAAGTTGTGGCTGCCCTTGAGTCCACACCTAAGCTTGATGGTAAGTATACTACCCGTGAGTCCATTCCCATTTCGACTAACAAATTACTTCCATCCATAATTCAGGCACCTATCCTTGAACTCAAGCCTTTGCCAAGCCATTTGAAGTACATTTTCTTGGGAGAAAATGAAACACTACCTGCCATCATTTCCTCCTCCCTCACGGCACAAGAGGAGGAGAAATTGCTTCGAGTTTTGAAGGAGTTCAAATCTGCCTTAGGTTGGACATTGGCCGACATCAAAGGTATAAGCCCTACGACTTGTATGCATCACATATTTCTTGAGGAGGGGGCCAAACCAACTCGAGAGGCTCAACGCCGTCTCAACCCTCCTATGATGGAAGTTGTGAAAAAGGAGATCATAAAGCTTCTAGATTGTGGGGTTATCTATCCAATCTCGGATAGTAGGTGGGTTTCGCCCGTTCAATGCGTACCAAAGAAATCCGGAGTGACGGTGGTAGCTAATGCCGAGAATGAGCTTGTCCCTCAACGTATTCAAACCGGTTGGAGGGTGTGCATTGACTATAGGAAGCTAAACACCACCACGAGGAAGGACCACTTCCCATTGCCGTTCATTGACCAAATGCTTGAGAGGTTAGCGGGTTATGCTTTCTATTGTTTTCTTGACGGTTATTCTGGTTATAATCAAATTGTCATTTCACCCGAGGACCAAGAAAAAACCACTTTTACATGCCCGTTTGGTACATTTGCATATCGTCGCATGCCTTTTGGTTTATGTAATGCACCTGCTACATTTCAAAGATGCATGATGAGCATATTTTCTGATCACGTAGAAAATATAATTGAAGTGTTTATGGATGATTTTAGCGTATTTGGTGATTCGTTTGATAGCTGCTTGCATAATCTAAGTTTGATCTTAAAACGTTGCGTTGAAACTAACCTTGTTCTTAATTGGGAAAAGTGTCATTTTATGGTTAAACAAGGCATCGTTTTAGGTCATATAATCTCTGAAAAGGGTATTGAGGTTGATAAGTCGAAAATAGATCTTGTACGTCACTTACCCTCTCCGACTTCGGTTAGAGAGGTTCGTTCGTTTCTTGGCCATACAGGATTTTATCGTAGGTTTATCAAAGATTTCTCAAAGATAGCACAACCTCTTTGCCGACTCCTACAAAAATAAGTGGCGTTTGAATTCACCAAGGAGTGCACAGCATCATTCGAGCTCATGTGTGATGTGTCCGACTATGCTTTAGGAGCTGTTTTAGGACAAAGAAAGGACAAGAGGCCGCATGTCATTTACTACGCCTCCCGGACGTTGAACGATGCACAATTGAACTACTCCACTACGGAAAAAGAACTCCTTGCCGTTGTCTTTGCTTTAGATAAATTTCGATCATATCTAATTGGAACTAAAGTAATTGTTTTCACTGATCATGCAGCTCTGAAGTACTTGCTCACCAAAAAGGAGGCCAAGCCACAGCCTATTCGATGGATATTGCTACTTCAAGAGTTCGACATAGAGATTCGGGACAAGAAGGGAAGTGAAAACGTGGTGGCTGACCACCTAAGCCGAATGGTGCATAATGAGGAGTCTTTGCCGATTTTGGAGACATTCCCCGATGAACAATTGCTGTCCATTAAGGTTAGTGCACCTTGGTATGCCGATATTGTTAATTTTTTGGTGTCAAAACGTATTCCAAGTGAGTTCACTAGGCACCAACGTGATAAACTTAGGCATGATGCACGGTTTTATGTGTGGGATGATCCGTACTTATGGAAATTTTACCCCGATCAGATTATACGTCGTTGTGTGCACGATTCTGAATGTCATTCAATTTTGAGTTTTTGTCACACATATGCATGTGGAGGGCACTTTGGCACACAACGCACAACCCTTAAGGTGTTACAATGTGGATTTTATTGGCCTAGTATTTTCAAAGATGCTAAAACTTTTTGCTTAACATGTGATAAATGCCAACGAATGGGTGGTATTAGTGCTAGGGACCAAATGCCGCAGGTTTCTATCCTAAATGTTGAAATTTTTGATGTTTGGGGTATTGATTTTATGGGTCCTTTTCCTTCTTCGTATGGTTTTACATATATTTTGCTTGCGGTTGATTATGTGTCGAAGTGGGTGGAAGCAAAGGCCACCCGAACTAATGATTCTAAAGTGGTTGCAGATTTTATTAGAACTAACATTTTTGCGAGGTTCGGAATGCCACGAGTGATCATTAGTGACGGAGGGTCACACTTTTGCAATCGGACCATTGAAGCGTTATTGAGGAAATACAGTGTCACCCATAAGGTTTCTACACCTTACCATCTTCAAACTAATGGGCAAGCCGAGGTTTCCAACCATGAGATCAAGCAAATCTTAGAGAAGACCATTGGGCCAACGAGGAAGGATTGGAGTCTACGACTTGATGACACACTTTGGGCGTATCGTACGGCGTACAAAACACCCATTGGGATGTCCCCCTTCCGACTTGTCTACGGAAAGGCGTGCCATCTTCCTGTTGAATTGGAGCACAAAGCACTTTGGGCCATCAAGAAGTTTAACATGAACCTCGAGGAAGCAGGAAGTCAAAGGAGATTGCAATTGAATGAGCTTGATGAGATACGGCACGAGGCGTACGATAATGCAAGCATTTACAAGCAAAAGACCAAAGCTTTCCATGACAACATGATCCGTGGGAAATCATTCTCAATTGGGCAGAAAGTGCTATTGTTCAATTCCCGTTTACGTTTGTTTCCTGGTAAGTTACGTTCTAAGTGGATTGGACCGTTTGTTATTACTAACATATCTTCTTATGGTGCCATCCAGATTCAAAGTCTCAAAACAGGTCATGAATTCCAAGTGAACGGACACCGTTTGAAGCCATATTATGAGAGCTTTGTTGAACAAACCGTGGATGATATTTCTTTGGGTGCCGTGGGCACAAATGGAGAATGAATGGGCTTTTCGTCCGGCTGTACGACGTAAAAGAAAGCGCTACTTGGGAGGCAACCCATGCAATTCAACAAAGGAAGACCAAGGAATTACTCCAATTCCAGATTTGCGTTCCTAAACTCTTCACTTTGTTGTTTATTTCGAATCTGCCTCTTTAGTTGTTTTAGTTGCTGTTTGTGTGTTTCTTTTTGTTTAGTGTGATTTTATGCTTGAAACATTGAGGACAATGTTTGATTTAAGTGTGGGGGGGTAACTAAGTGTTTTAGATGCAAATTCGTGGGATTTTATCACCCTTAACTTGGAGACTTGTAACTTGCTGTTTTTAAGTGTTTTTGAGCAGTTTTTGATGCAAAAATCCGAAAATCACATAAAAATTTGAAAAATTTGTTTTAAAAAAACCCAAAAAGAGTTGTTTTTGTGTGTTTGTTTGTGTCTTAGGGTACCTTCCAACACAATGATGAGGATTCGGTTTGTAATTACATGGCTGTTAAAGAGAGTGATTAACATGGATGAAAGTTTGATTTACTCTTTGTTATGCTTAGTTGTGGTTATAACTTATGAATTCACATGCAATCATAAAAGAAAAAAAAATAAGTTTTTGTAACATGCTTGAAGGAAGGAACTCAAACTAACGCTACAACCGTGTGAGACTTGAGCCTAAACGTTTATTTGGAGAGTTAAAATCTGTGCATTCTTTGTTTTCTAAAGTCGTTGCATGATCTCATTATTCTTTGCTTGGTTGCTACTTAGAAGGCGTTTCATCATTTAGTTCCAAATGCTAGAACTCATGCCCATTTCATTTAAAGCATGTTATTGATTTGCATAACACACATTCAAGATGAAGTTGTGTAGTGACCACCACCTTAGCCAAAAAGCCGTGTGCCCTATGTCATTATGTTTTGTAGGTTTTTAACCCCATTGAGCCTTGTTAGCCTTCGTTATTTGATAACCCATGTTCTCCTCACCTAGCCTAGATTAGGACCATCCATACCTTGTTCTCAAAGCATAGTAAAGCATGATTCAAATTGAATTCCTTTTGATTTATGTTGGCAGAAAACAAGTGTGGGGGAAGTATTTCTTTTGTGATTTTGTATGCCATAGGCACGTGTGGAAAGAAAAAAAAAAAAAAGAAAAAAAAAATTCGTGGAAAAAGAAAAAAATGAAGAAAAAATATGAGAAGTATGAAAAAAAGAGTTGAAAAGTTGAGACAAAGACTTCCAAAGTATTGTTTGTTGAAGTAAGGGTCCAAAACAATGAATTTGACCCTGAGGAGTTGTTTAAGTCTCCCACTTGTGTGTTAAAGTTAATGTCTGCAATCTAAGTGAATTCTAAGTCTCAATTTCATTGCTTTGCTTACTATCGCTTGAAGAACGGTTGTTTTCCTTATCCTTTCCTTGTTAACCAATACCCTGAGCCCCATTACAACCCTTAACTTCTATCTTGAGTGTTATGTGTTTCAATTTGTGGAGTTTGAATTTGGTATGAGCATATGGTGTCACTGGTTCTCGCATCTAAGTAGTAGCATTCCATTCATGAGATCATATCTAAACATGCTTCTTAACTCTAGAAATTGCGTTCTTTGTGATACATATATGTGAGCATTCGTTGTCATATCTACATCAATCTTCTCACATATGACTAGTGTAGGGTGTGGAGTTAGAAAATCTGAGTGAAAATAGAGTGTATATCTTGTAAGGAATTGAGGGAATTCTCTAAGGCATGTTACTACATTCAAAGCATTGTTTTAATTGATTACTTGTGAACTAGTGAGTAGTGGCTTTAATTAAGTATGTGCTTGTGTAAAGATGACTGAAATCTGTGGGGATAACAATCTTTAACATGTCATATGCATTGGAAATCCCTGAGGCAAACGTTGGAAGGTTTAGGTTTTGTTTTGGTTAGTTTGTTTCGTTTTGTTTTCTTTCTTTTGTTTGTTTTGCTCGAGGACTAGCAAAAGCTAAGTGTGGGGGAATTTGATAGGAGCATATTTATGCACCTTAGTTAGCTAGTTCTTATGCATTTTCGTTATGTTTTCTTTGTTAAAGTAGTCTTTTAAGCTACTTTCATGTGTTTTCAGGTTTAAAGGACATATTACATGAAATGATGCAATTTGGAGCTTTTGGAGCAAAAAGTGAGCTTGGATTGAAAAGGACATGCTTGGAACACAAGGTTGGGATGAAATTGAAGAGTTGAAGATTTGAGGTTTCCTACTTGAAGTAGGAAAGCTAAGCCTAAAAGTTTCCATTTTGGGTTGATCTTTCCTAAACCGGAATGGCCTTGCGTTTGAGCAACATTAGAAGGTTCCGAAGCGTTGGAAGACACAAAGAAAGGTGTTAGAATATTTTCTCATCCTTGCCGTGGGTTAGGGCTTAATTTCTCTTGGTTTTGGGCTTTTTAGAAGCCCTATCCACATTCCCACTAACCAGCCGCACCTTTCCCCTTCTAGAACACATATTTCCTTGCCTTGCAAGGTTTTCTAGAAGCCCTAACCCTAGCCCACTTAATTGCCGCACCCTAGGCCCTTTTCTCACCAAATTTCTGATTGTTTAACCTATTTTTCTGATGGATTTGGGTTTCTAGAAACCCTAATCTGATTTGCTAGGGTTTTTAAGTGCCTATATATATATTTCTACACCTAGCCGCACACATCACCTCTCTCCACAATTCAGAAATTCATCCAACCCTATATTCCCATTCCTTGCCGCAGCCACCATCATCCTTATACCCTTAGCCGCCACTCCTCCATCCATTCCAGCCATTTCCCACACCTTGCCGCAACCCTTCTCCACAACCATACACCATTCTACACCTCCATACACCATCCATACACCTTGCCGCACCACCATACTATCCTAACTCCCTTCCAAACCCAAAATCACATCCAAAAATCCCCTAAACCCCCTCTGCCGCAGCAAGGAGAAGAAGAAAGAGGAGCTTGACGTGCAGAATTCAAAGTGGAATTGCTGGGCGTTTTAGGTGTAATCTTTCTTATGTCTTCGATGTTTCAATTCAATAAACTTTGTGTTGTGAGTATGAGGAACTAAACCCCCTTAGTTGGGGGGTAATTCGAAACCATGTACATGCTTGCAATATGATTTGATTACATTCAGTTGTTATTTCATGAGTTGTGGATTCAATTCGTTCATCTATTTGATTGATAACTTATTTGTGTATGTTGATTGAGAGTGCACGCTTAGTTTTCATGCATGAATATGATGCTAGATTATGAGGGAGTTTCACCTAATAGTTACAATCTTATAATCACAAGTAGTGAAGATCGCTTGAAAACGATCGTGTTGAATGAATTCTTGGCATAAGTTTCATGCAATTCATAGTAACAAACGCTTCGTCAATGCTTATGTTTTTCATAGAACGTAACGATTCTTGCTTGTATCTCTATTATGCAATTCATGTAGGGAACTTGTAGGGAATGTTTTGGGTTGTCGTATGCAATCATCCAACTTAATAACTTGTGGAAAAACTGAGGGTTAACTAGTGCAATTCACGGTTAATTTGGGGCGTTGAGTATTCATAATTCATTGGAAGAACAACTGATAATCGTTTTGTTTGCAAGTGTGACATGTGTGGAGAAGAACCTCCTAACTAGCCTTTTATTAAAAAACGTTCTACAATCTGTTTAGTTTAAAGTTTCTGTTTTGTTTTCAATTTTCGTCCAAAACAAATCCCCCTTTATTTTGAAGTCTTAGATTAGTTAGAAAGTGTTTTGATTTGTGTTTCTAAGTGTTTTGATTCAAGTTTTCACTCAAATTCGTCCAAGTTCTTGTTAGGTTCTCAAAACTGCCCAGAAAGTGGTTTTTAGGCAGTTTTGAGTCATTAGGTTGCTGTTTTGAGTTTTAGGTTTGTTTAAGTGTTTTAACCTTTAGTTTTGCATTCTTTGAGTCTAGTTTAGTGGTTTAAACTTTGTTTTTGAGTTTTTAAGTCAATTTCCAAGTGTTTAGCAATCCCTCCTAATCCCCCGTCTAGAACGATCCCTACTTACATCTCTACTACAATTTGACAAAAGAGGGTTTAATTTGTGTGCTTATCTATTTCGCATCAGCTGCCATGTCTTCCACTTCCTCTTCAAATTCAGAAACAGACTCGGAACTTGCACTTGATTCACCAGGTTCCGGGTTCTTCCTCTTTCGTCTCAACTCACTCTCAAAATCGTCGTCAAAGTCTAAAATATGTTCGTGAACCGGATTAGAACTCCGAGTCATAAATAAGTACCTAAAACAAGAAACAAAATAACATAAGAATCTGATCTAATAAGAAAAACGAAAATAACAATCCAAGGGATTAGCAAAGTTGCTAATCCCCGGCAACGGCGCCAAAATTTGATGTGAAAATTAAATAGCACTCAAATTAAACCCTCTTTTTATCAATTGTAGCAATGTATGTAAGTAGGTATCGTTCTAGACCGGGGATTAGGAGGGATTGCAAAATCACTTGGAATTGACTCAAAAACATAAAAACAAGTTTAAAACACTAAAATAAACTCAAAGAATGCAAAACTAAACTTTAAAACACCAAAACAGCTTAAAAAGGCTTAAAAACAGCAAGAAACAACATTTGAAATTATGGGTGACAAACCCTACGAATTTGCATCAAAACACTTTGGTTACCCAAAATTTGATGTGAAAATTAAATAGCACTCAAATTAAACCCTCTTTTTATCAATTGTAGCAATGTATGTAAGTAGGGATCGTTCTAGACCGGGGATTAGGAGGGATTGCAAAATCACTTGGAATTGACTCAAAAACGTAAAAACAAGTTTAAAACACTAAAATAAACTCAAAGAATGCAAAACTAAACTTTAAAACACCAAAACAGCTTAAAAAGGCTTAAAAACAGCAAGAAACAACATTTGAAATTATGGGTGACAAACCCTACGAATTTGCATCAAAACACTTTGGTTACCCAAAATTTGATGTGAAAATTAAATAGCACTCAAATTAAACCCTCTTTTTATCAATTGTAGCAATGTATGTAAGTAGGGATCGTTCTAGACCGGGGATTAGGAGGGATTGCAAAATCACTTGGAATTGACTCAAAAACATAAAAACAAGTTTAAAACACTAAAATAAACTCAAAGAATGCAAAACTAAGCTTTAAAACACCAAAACAGCTTAAAAAGGCTTAAAAACAGCAAGAAACAACATTTGAAATTATGGGTGACAAACCCTACGAATTTGCATCAAAACACTTTGGTTACCCAAAATTTGATGTGAAAATTAAATAGCACTCAAATTAAACCCTCTTTTTATCAATTGTAGCAATGTATGTAAGTAGGGATCGTTCTAGACCGGGGATTAGGAGGGATTGCAAAATCACTTGGAATTGACTCAAAAACGTAAAAACAAGTTTAAAACACTAAAATAAACTCAAAGAATGCAAAACTAAACTTTAAAACACCAAAACAAACCAAAAGACTCAAAACAGCACCAAAACACTCAAAACTGCCTTAAAAACACAATCTGGGCAGTTTTGGACACTAAGCACCAAA
The DNA here is from genome assembly GCF_042453785.1 of Malus domestica. NCBI lineage: Eukaryota > Viridiplantae > Streptophyta > Magnoliopsida > Rosales > Rosaceae > Malus > Malus domestica. The sequence continues at coordinate 14,963,248 of NC_091670.1, forward strand.
TTGGACGAATTTGGGTTTTAACTTGACCTAAGCCACTTAAAAACACAAACTAAACACCTACTAACTAATTTTGACACTTTAAAACAAAGGGGGATTGGTTTTGGACGAATTTAAAAACAAAACAAACTTTGTAAATTAGAACAGATTGTAAAAACGAATTTGATTTAAATGGGTGAATGGAAGGCTAGCTAAGGGGTTCATCTCCACACATGTTATACTTGCATACAAGACGATTTCCAATTGCTTTTCAATAAACCATGAATTCTCAATGCCCCAAGTTAATTAGGTCCGCTTAAATTAACCCTCAGATTTTCCTAACGTTATTGAATTGGATGATTGCATACGACAACCCAAACATTCCCCACAAGTCCCCTACATGATTGCATAATAGAGATACAAGCAAGAATCATTAAGTTCTATGAAAACCATAAGCATTGACGAAGCACTTGTTACTATGATTGCATGAAACTTATGCCAAGAATTTACTTAACGCGGTTGAGATCATCAACCTTTACTACTTGTGAATATAAGTCCATAACGATTAGGTGAAATTTCCTTATATCCTAGCATTCACTTTATGCATAATAATTAAGCGTGCACTCTCAACCAACACACATAAATCAATGTAATTCACATAGATAAGTAAATTGCATTCACAACTTATGAAACGCAATTAGAAGTAATCAAATCATATTGATAGGAGCATATTTATGCGCCTTAGTTAGCTAGTTCTTATGCATTTATGTTGTGTTTTCTTAGTTAAGTTAGTCTTTTAAGCTATTTTCATGTGTTTTCAGGTTTTAAGGACAAAGTAAGCAAAAAGATGCAATTTGGAGCATTTTGGAGCAAAATTGAGCTAGAATGGAGCTCATGCATGTGGAGCACAAAGAATGGACGAATTTGAAGGATTGAAGAGCTAGGATTGTGTTTCAAAGTTGAAGACTTGAAGAAGCAAAGTTTCCTAATTGAAGATGAAATCCTAGTCAAACATGGATTCCTAGTTGAAGATGGATTCCTAGTTGAAGTTGGATTCCTAGAAGATTGAAGTATCCTACTCAAACAAGGTTTCCTACTTGAAGAAGGGAAGTTGAAGCCAAAGAATCAGCTCAAGTGAAGAAACCTTATCCAAAACATTATCCAAACCCTATCCTATCCAATCCTATCCTATCTTATCCTAATCCTAATCCACCTATATTTCAGCTACTTGGGAGGATTCCTAGCTATATTAGGATGCTTAAAACCTGATTTCTATAAGCCTTATCCCTTCCTACAAAGGTGCCACACCTTATCCCTTGTTTTTCTAGAAATCAGCCACAAAACAACCTTTCTAGAAGGCCTTATCCCTTGTCCTACAAAAGTGACGCCCCAAACCTTTCTAGAACTTCTAGAAACCTGATTATTCCTTTCCCCCTTGGTTTCTAAAAGCCTTAACCTTTTCCTTCAAGGATTGTGTGTTATTATCCTATACAAATTAGGCCTTTAAATCCTTTTCCTTTGCTACATAGGGGCTGCGAATTTCAGCCTATAAATACCATCCTTTGCTGCACCATTTAGTCACCATCCTCTACCATATTTTCACTATTCCATTCACCCAAACATACCTTGTGTGCCGTGAGTTTGCAAGGAGAAGAAGGAAGACAACTTGGAGCCGTGCATGCCATTCAAGGAGCTTGGATTGTGGAGCGTTTCTAGGTGTTTTCTATCTTTGTTTATTTGCGAGTATGAGGAACTAAACCCCCCTTGGCTAGGGGGGGATTCGAAACCATGATTATGCTTGCTATATGATTTGATTACTTCTAATTGCGTTTCATAAGTTGTGAATTCAATTTACTTATCTACAAGAATTAAAACTGATTTGTGTATGTTGGTTGAGGGTCGACACTTAATTTGCATGCATGAATTTGATGCTAGGATATAAGGGAGTTTCACCTAATCGTTATGAACTTATATTCACAAGTAGTAAAGGTTGATGATCTCAATCGCGTTAAGTAAATTCTTGGCATAAGTTTCATGCAATCATAGTAACAAGTGCTTCGTCAATGCTTATGATTTTCATAGAACTTAATGATTCTTGCTTGTATCTCTATTATGCAATCATGTAGGGGACTTGTGGGGAATGCATTGGGTTGTCGTATGCAATCATCCAATTCAATAACATTAGGAAAATCTGAAGGTTAATTTAAGCGGACCTAATTAACTTGGGGCGTTGGGAATTCGTGGTTTATTGAAAAGCAATTAGAGATCGTTTTATATGCAAGTGTGACATGTGTGGAGATGAACCCCTTAGCTAGCCTTCCATCCATCCATTTAAACCAAATTCGTTTTAGAGTCTTTTCAATTTACAAAGTTTTGTTTTGTTTTCAAAATTCGTCCAAAATCAATCCCCCTTTAGTTTTAAGTGTCATATTAGTTAGAAACCCATTTAGTTTGTGTTTTTAGGTGTCTTGAGTCAAGTTTAAACCAATTTTCGTCCAAATTCTTCCCTAGTGTCCAAAACTGCCCAGAAAGTGGTTTTAAGGCAGTTTTGAGTGTTTATTTGCTGTTTTGAGTCTTTTGGTTTGTTTTAGTGTTTTAAAGTTTAGTTTTACATTCTTTGAGTCTAGTTAGTGTTTTAAACTTGTTTTTACGTTTTTGAGTCAAGTCCAAGTGATTTTGCAATCCCTCCTAATCCCCGGCCTAGAACGATCCCTACTTACATACTTGCTACAATTGATAAAAAGAGGGTTAATTTGAGTGTCAACATAATTTTCACATCAAATTTTGGCGCCGTTGCCGGGGATTAGCAAAGTTGCTAATCCCTTGGATTGTTTTATTTCAATTTGTTTTAATTGAGTCCAGATTTTTACTTTGTTTTTGTTTCTTGTTTTTAGGTACTAGTTTATGACTCGGAGCTCTCATCCGGTTCGTGAACACATCTTGGACTTTGACGACGATTTTGAACGAGAGTTGAGACGAAAGAGGAAGAATCCAGAACCTAGTGAATCAAGTTCAAATTCGGAAACCGAAGTTGAGATTGAGGAAGAGGAACCCACGGCACAGGTGGGTGAAGTGGAGACAGTCATGGCACAAGACAATCGTACAATGCCGCACCTCTATGTATTCAATATCCGGCGGCTGCCCAAGGAAAGACCGAGGAATTCGAGTTAAAGTCAAGTTTGCTACACCATATTCCAAAGTACCATGGGTTGTCCATGGAGGATCCTAACAAGCACTTGAAAGAGTTCGAGGTGGTGTGTTCAAGCATGACTCCAATCAATGTCGACGGGAGTATATTGAAGATGAAGTTTGAATTTGGTATGAGCATATGGTGTCACTGGTTCTCGCATCTAAGTAGTAGCATCCATTCATGAGATCATATCTAAACATGCTTCTTAACTCTAGAAATTGCGTTCTTTGTGAAACATATATGTGAGCATTCGTTTTCATATCTACATCAATCTTCTCACATATGACTAGTGTAGGGTGTGGAGTTAGAAAATCTGAGTGAAAATAGAGTGCATATCTTGTAAGGAATTGAGGGAATTCTCTAAGGCATGTTACTACATTCAAAGCATTGTTTTAATTGATTACTTGTGAACTAGTAAGTGGTGGCTTTAATTAAGTATGTGCTTGTGTAAAGATGACTGAAATCTGTGGGGATAACAATCTTTAACATGTCATGTGCATTGGAAATCCCTGAGGCAAATGTTGGAAGGTTTAGGTTTTGTTTTGGTTAGTTTGTTTCGTTTTGTTTCCTTTCTTTTGTTTGTTTTGCTCGAGGACTAGCAAAAGCTAAGTGTGGGGGAATTTGATAGGAGCATATTTATGCGCCTTAGTTAGCTAGTTCTTATGCATTTCCATGGTGTTTTCTTAGTTAAAGTAGTCTTTTAAGCTAGTTTTATGTGTTTTCAGGTTTTAAGGCCAAAGGATGCAAGAAGATGCATTTTGGAGCTTTTTGGAGCAAAATTGGGCTTGGAATGATTATCACATAATTGGAGCCAAGGTTTGGACGAATTTGAAGACTTGAAGATGATGATTCCTACTTGAACAAGGTTTCCTAGTTGAAGTAGGAAAGTGCTTACATGAAGGAGGATTCCTAATCGAGGAAGGATTCCTAATCGACGAAGGATTCCTAATCAACGAAGGATTCCTAATTGAAGATGGATTCCTAATCACAAGAGGATTCCTAATTGAAGATGGATTCCTAATCACATGAGGATTCCTAGAAGAACAAGGATTCCTCCTCCAACAAGGATTCCTACTTGAAGTAGGAAAGTTAAGCCAAGGTTTCCTACTTTGGTTTGATTTTTCCTAATTGTCCCTAAAAGTTCCAGCAATTATGAAGACTTTCTAAGCATTCTAGGACACAAAGCAAAAGCCTAGAACCCTTTTGAACCCTTGCCGCACCCCCCTTTGCATTTCCTCTTCCTTATTTCCTGTTTTTATGCTTTAAAACACCTTCCTTTTGTGTTTTAAACCCTAGCCGAATTTCCCTTGCCCTTTCCTTTAATTTTCTGATTTATTTCCTAATTCTAGAATCCTTAGACTTAATTTCTGATTACCTAATTAGCCTAGGGTTTTTAATTTCCTAATCCCTTTAAATAAACATGTTTGTGCAGCCACAAAGAGAGCCATTCATCCAGAAAATAATCCTTCACGCCAGAAACCATTCTCCATCTTCAACAGCCCCATTCCTTCACCATTCACCCAAATTTCTGCCACAAAACCACCCTAGCCGCACCACCCATCAACCCTAAACACTTCCATACATCCTCCATCCATTCTACATCATTCAAATACCCAAGAATCTGCCCATTCAGTCCCATTCACGCCAGAAACATCACCACTCTCTCTGCCGCACCTATCCTTCACCATTCACCAAATTTTCTGACCAAAAACCACCCTAGCCGTCCCATACACCTATCCCAGTCATAAACCCATCGTTCTACACCATTCATAACCCCCAAAACTCACCCATTCGTGTGCAGCAGCAAGGAGAAAGAAGGAAGGACTCTTGGATGCTTAAGCTTCATCGTTGGTGCATTCTAGGTGTAATTCGTTTTATGCTTTCAATGTTTAATTTCTTTTCCTTTCGTTTTGCTACGAACATGAGTGGCTAAACCCCTATTGGTTAGGGGTAATTTCGAAGCCATGACTATGTATGCAAGTTGATTTAATAAATTCCAGTTATGAGTTCTTGAATCGTGAATGCAATTGGCTTAACTGTGCGAGTAATAACTTATTTGTGTTTGTTAATTAGGGGTCGACACTTAATTGGCTTGCATGAATATGTTGCTAGAATATAAGGTTGTTTCACATAATCGTCACACACTTATTTTCATATGTAGTGAAGGTCGCTAGTCACGATCGCGTTAAGTTCAATTCCTAACATGAGTGACATGATGTCATAGTTGCAAGTGCTTTGTCAATGCTTATAGTTTTCATTGAACGTAATGATCTTTTATTGTATCTTTATTATGATGTCATGTAGGGAACTTTTGAGGAATGCTTTGGGTTGTCGAATGATGTCATCCAATCCAATAACACAAGGAAAACTTGAGAATTAACTAGTGATGTCACGGTTAATTTGGGGCATTGTCATTCATAATTCAACGAAGGAATAACTGGAAATTGAGTCGTTTGCATACTTGTCATGTGTGGAGAAAGAGCCCCTAACTAGCCTTCTACCCATCTATTTCACAAAAATCGTTTTTACAATCTGCCCTATTTCCAATCTGTTTTCTTTATTTTAATTTTCGTCAAAACAAAATCCCCCTTTATTTTAGAGTCTTAGATTAGTTAGAAAGTGTGTTAGTTTATGTTTTCTAGTGTTTTGAGTCAAGTTATAACATAAATTCGTCCAAATTTGTGTTAGTACTCAAAACTGCCCAGATTGTGCTTCTAAGGCAGTTTTGAGTGTTTATTTGCTGTTTTGGTTCCTTTGCCTTGTTTTGGTGTTTTAACTTTTAATTTTACGTTCTTTGAGTCTAGTTTAGTGTTTTAACTTTGTTTTTACATCATTGAGTCAGTTTTCAAGTGTTTAGCAATCCCTCCTAATCCCCGGTTTAGAACGATCCCTACTTACATCTTTGCTACAATTTGACAAAAAGAGGGTTTAATTTGTGTGCTTATCTATTTCGCATCAACCTTATCCAAAACATTATCCAAACCCTATCCTATCCAATCCTATCCTATCTTATCCTAATCCTAATCCACCTATATTTCAGCTACTTGGGAGGATTCCTAGCTATGTTACGATGCTTAAAACCTGATTTCTATAAGCCTTATCCCTTCCTACAAAGGTGCCACACCTTATCCCTTGTTTTTCTAGAAATCAGCCACAAAACAACCTTTCTAGAAGGCCTTATCCCTTGTCCTACAAAAGTGACGCCCCAAACCTTTCTAGAACTTCTAGAAACCTGATTATTCCTTTCCCCCTTGGTTTCTAAAAGCCTTAACCTTTTCCTTCAAGGATTGTGTGTTATTATCCTATACAAATTAGGCCTTTAAATCCTTTTCCTTTGCTACATAGGGGCTGCGAATTTCAGCCTATAAATACCATCCTTTGCTGCACCATTTAGTCACCATCCTCTACCATATTTTCACTATTCCATTCACCCAAACATACCTTGTGTGCCGTGAGTTTGCAAGGAGAAGAAGGAAGACAACTTGGAGCCGTGCATGCCATTCAAGGAGCTTGGATTGTGGAGCGTTTCTAGGTGTTTTCTATCTTTGTTTTAATGTTTAAATTTATTTATCTTTGTTTATTTGCGAGTATGAGGAACTAAACCCCCCTTGGCTAGGGGGGGATTCGAAACCATGATTATGCTTGCTATATGATTTGATTACTTCTAATTGCGTTTCATAAGTTGTGAATTCAATTTACTTATCTACAAGAATTAAAACTGATTTGTGTATGTTGGTTGAGGGTCGACACTTAATTTGCATGCATGAATTTGATGCTAGGATATAAGGGAGTTTCACCTAATCGTTATGAATTTATATTCACAAGTAGTGAAGGTTGATGATCTCAATCGCGTTAAGTAAATTCTTGGCATAAGTTTCATGCAATCATAGTAACAAGTGCTTCGTCAATGCTGATGATTTTCATAGAACTTAATGATTTTTGCTTGTATCTCTATTATGCAATCATGTAGGGGACTTGTGGGGAATGCTTTGGGTTGTCGTATGCAATCATCCAATTCAATAACATTAGAAAAATCTGAAGGTTAATTTAAGCGGACCTAATTAACTTGGGGCGTTGGGAATTCGTGGTTTATTGAAAAGCAATTAGAGATCGTTTTATATGCAAGTGTGACATGTGTGGAGATGAACCCCTTAGCTAGCCTTCCATCCATCCATTTAAACCAAATTCGTTTTAGAGTCTTTTCAATTTACAAAGTTTTGTTTTGTTTTCAAAATTCGTCCAAAATCAATCCCCCTTTAGTTTTAAGTGTCATATTAGTTAGAAACCCATTTAGTTTGTGTTTTTAGGTGTCTTGAGTCAAGTTTAAACCAATTTTCGTCCAAATTCTTCCCTAGTGTCCAAAACTGCACAGAAAGTGGTTTTAAGGCAGTTTTGAGTGTTTATTTGCTGTTTTGAGTCCTTTGGTTTGTTTTAGTGTTTTAAAGTTTAGTTTTACATTCTTTGAGTCTAGTTAGTGTTTTAAACTTGTTTTTACGTTTTTGAGTCAAGTCCAAGTGATTTTGCAATCCCTCCTAATCCCCGGCCTAGAACGATCCCTACTTACATACTTGCTACAATTGATAAAAAGAGGGTTAATTTGAGTGTCAACATAATTTTCACATCACATATCGTAAGCATAAACATGTATTTCGAATCCCCCCCTAGCCAAGGGGGGGTTTAGTTCCTCATACGCACAACACAAAGAGAATTGAATTTAAACATTGAAATCAAAGGAAAGGAAACACCTAGAAATTCCAGCGACGCGAACTTGAATTGCATGAATCTTCCGAGCTTCCTTCTTCCCCTCCTTGGTGCGGCAAGGACTTTGGACAGGTTCTTTGGGGTTATGGATGGTGTAGAATGGATGGAGGATGTGTGATGGTGTTTAGGGTTGATGGGTGGTGCGGCTAGGGTTGTTTTTGGGCAGAAAATATGGCATATGGTGGTGGAAGGGTGCGGCAAAGAGCAAGGAATGATTTCTGGCGTGAATTGTGAATTGTGGTGAGTGGTGATCTGATTTAGGGGTTAATAGGAGTATATATAGGCACTTAAAACCCTAGGGTAATCAGATATGGACTTGGATAACCCAAATCCACAAGGAAATAGGTCTAAACAATCAGATTTTGCAAGGGAAAAGGGGTCCTAGGTGCGGCTGGATAGGGATAAGGTGGATAAGGCTTCTAGAAAGCCTTGCAAGGCAAGGAAATCAGATTTCTAGAAGCTAGGGTGCGGCACCAATGTAGGGATTAGGGATAGGGTTTCTAGAAAGCCCCAAAACTGATAGGAAATGTAGGAAACTCACGGCAAGGAGGGGAACACTCTAGAAACTTCTCATTTGTGTTCTACAACACTTAGGAGTCCTTCTAGCATTAGGAAAACATGTCTCAATCCTCCCTTGACTTGGAATTCTTCTCCTTCTTCATCTTGGATTCCTTTTCCTTCTTGGACTTGGAAAACTTCTTTGTTGCTGAAACTTGATGCCATTTGGATTTAACTTTCCTACTTCAAGTAGGAAACCTTGTTTGAGTAGGAATCTTCATCTTCTAGGAATCCCAATTTCACTAGGAAACCTATTTCAACTAGGAATCCTAATTCAACTAGGATTCCATCTTCACTTTGGCGCTTTCCTACTTCGACTAGGAAACATCATCTTCAAATCTTCAATTTCGTCCATCCTCTTGGCTCCAAGCATATGATGTCCATTCCAAGCTCTAAATTGCTCCAAAAGGCTCCAAAATGCATCCTTTTTCATATTTTGCCCTTAGAACCTGAAAACACATAAAACTCGCTTAAAAGACTACTTTACTAAGCAAAAACACTATAAATGTACAAGAACAAGCTAAACTAAGGCGCATAAATATGCTCCTATCAACCGTGTGTTTTGTGTGTCTTTTACTAGTTTTCTGATTTTGTTTTGTTTTCTTTGTTTAGGTACTAGTTTATGACTCAGGGTACCCATCCGGTTCGTGAACATATCTTGGATTTTAATGACGATTTTGAACGAGATTTGAGAAGAAGAAAGAGGAGGCATCCGGAACCTAGTGAACCTAGTTCAGGTTCAGAGGCCGAATCTGAATTTGAAGAAGAAGTCATGGCAGTGGACAACCGTACAATTGATAAAAAGAGGGTTTAATTTGAGTGCTAGTTAATCTTCACATCAAATTTTGGCGCCGTTGCCGGGGATTAGCAACTTTGCTAATCCCTTGGATTGTTATTTTCGTTTTTTCTTATTAGATCAGATTCTTATGTTGTTTTGTTTCTTGTTTTAGGTACTTGTTTATGACTCGGAGTTCTAATCCGGTTCACGAACATATTTTAGACTTTGACGACGATTTTGAGCGTGAGTTGAGACGAAAGAGGAAGAACCCGGAACCTAGTGAATCAAGTGCAAGTTCCGAGTCCGTTTCTGAATTTGAGGAGGAAGTGGAAGACATGGCAGCGGACAACCGAACGATCAAGGAGCTTTCCGCTTCGGGATTGGATAATGCCGCACCTCTATGTATCCAATACCCTAGGGCGGCTCCGGACAAAACTGCCGAGTTCGAATTGAAGTCAAGCTTGTTACATCACATTCCGAAGTACCATGGGCTGTCCATGGAAGATCCGAACAAGCACTTCAAGGAGTTTGAAGTCGTTTGCTCAAGCATTGATGCGAAATAGATAAGCACACAAATTAAACCCTCTTTTTGTCAAATTGTAGTAAAGATGTAAGTAGGGATCGTTCTAAACCGGGGATTAGGAGGGATTGCTAAACACTTGGAAACTGACTTAAGAACATAAAAACAAAGTTTAAAACACTAGACTAGACTCAAAGAATGCAAAACTAAAGGTTAAAACACTTAAACAAACCTAAAACTCAAAACAGCAACCTAATGACTCAAAACTGCCTAAAAACCACTTTCTGGGCAGTTTTGAGAACCTAACAAGAACTTGGACGAATTTGGGTGAAAACTTGAATCAAAACACTTAGAAACACAAATCAAAACATATTCTAACTAATCTAAGACTTCAAAATAAAAGGGGATTTGTTTTGGACGAAAATTGAAAACAAAACAGAAACTTTAAAACAAAACAGATTGTAAAACGTTTTTGGATGAAAAGGATGGATAAAAGGCTAGTTAGGAGGTTCTTCTCCACACATGTCACACTTGCAAACAAAACGATTTTCAGTTGTTCTTCCAATAAATTATGAATACTCAACGCCCCAAATTAACCGTGAATTGCACTAATTAACCCTCAGTTTTTCCACAAGTTATTGAGTTGGATGATTGCATACGACAACCCAAAACATTCCCTACAAGTTCCCTACATGAATTGCATAATAGAGATACAAGCAAGAATCATTAAGTTCTATGAAAAACATAAGCATTGACGAAGCCTTTGTTACTATGAATTGCATGAAACTTATGCCAAGAATTCATTCAACGCGATCGGTTTCAAGCGACCTTCACTACTTGTGATTATAAGATTGTAACTATTAGGTGAAACTCCCTCATAATCTAGCATCATATTCATGCATGGAAACTAAGCGTGCACTCTCAATCAACATACACAAATAAGTTATCAATCAAATAGATGAACGAATTGAATTCACAACTTATGAAACAACAACTAAATGTAATCAAATCATATTGCAAGCATGTACATGGTTTCGAATTCCCCCCTAACCAAGGGGGGTTTAGTTCCTCATACTCACAACACAAAGTTTATTGAATTGAAACATCGAAGACATAAGAAAGATTACACCTAAAACGCCCAACAATTCCACTTTGAATTTCTGCACGTCAAGCTCCTCTTTCTTCTTCTCCTTGCTGCGGCAGAGAGGGTTTAGGGGATTTTTGGATGTGATTTTGGTTTTGGAAGGGAGTTAGGATGGTATGGTGGTGCGGCAAGGGGTATGGGTGGTGTATGGAGGTGTAGAATGGTGGCTGGAGTAAAGGAATGGCTGCGGCAAGGAGTGGGAAGTGGCTGGTTGGTGAATGAAAGCTGCGGCCAGGTGGGGAAAATTATTTAGACGAATTTCTGAAGTATGGAGAGGGTGATATTTGCGGCCTAAGGGTTTAATGAATATATAAAGGCACTTAAAAACCCTAGCAAATCAGATTAGGGTTTCTAGAAACCCAAATCCACCAGAAAATGGGCTAAAACGATCAGAATTTTAGTAGGAAAAGGGCCTAGGGTGCGGCAAGTTCAATGGGCTAGGGTTAGGGCTTCTAGAATGCCTTGCAAGGCAAGGGGTCCAAATCTGAAAAGGATTGGGCTTATGGTGCGGCAATGTCCAAGAATGTAAGGATGGGTCATCTAGAAGCCCAAAGCCAAGAATAGAAACTCTCACAAATGGAAACCTCCAAGAATAGAAACTTCCAACTTTAGAAACTTTGGGTTCTAATTCTGAATTCTTTGTTCTTCACTTTCTTTTCTTCAGTTCTTAAGCTCCCTTTGACCTTCAACTCGTCCATTCCTTGTGCTCCATAAGTAAAAACGCCATTTTAGCTCAATTATGCTCCATTTTGCACTTCCTTGCATACTTTGTCTCTTAAACTTGAAAACACATAAAACTAGCTTAAAAGACTACGTTAACTAAGAAAACACCATGGAAATGCATAAGAACTAGCTAACTAAGGCGCATAAATATGCTCCTATCAAATTCCCCCACACTTAGCTTTTGCTAGTCCTCGAGCAAAACAAACAAAAGGAAGGAAACAAAACGAAACAAATTAACCAAAACAAACCTAAACCTTCCAACGTTTGCCTCAGGGATTTCCAATGCACATGACATGTTAAAGATTGTTATCCCCACAGATTTGAGTCGTCTTTACACAAGCACGTACTTAATTAAAGCCACTACTTACTAGTTCACAAGTAATCAATTAAAACAATGCTTTGAATGTAGTAACATGCCTTAGAGAATTCCCTCAATTCCTTACAAGATATACACTCTATTTTTACTCAGATTTTCTAACTACACACCCTACACTAGTCATATGTGAGAAGATTGATGTAGATATGAAAACGAATGCTCACATATATGTATCACAAAGAACGTAATTTCTAGAGTTAAGAAGCATGTTTAGATATGATCTCATGAATGGAATGCTACTACTTAGATGCGAGAACCAGTGACACCATATGCTCATACCAAATTCAAACTCCACAAATTGAAATACACAACACTCAAGATAGAAGTTAAGGGTTGTAACGGGGCTTGGGGTGTTGGTTAACAAGGAAAGGATAGGGAAAACAAACGTTCTTCAAGCAATAGTAAGCAAAGCAATGAAATTGAGACTTAGAATTCACTTAAATTGCTGAAATTAACTTTAAAACACAAGGGGAAGACTTAAACAACTCCTTAGGGCCGAATTCATTGTTTTGGACCCTTACTTCAACAAACAATACTTTGGAACTCTTTTTCTCAACTTTTCAACTCTTTTTTTCAAACTTTTCATACTTTTTTCTTCAATTTTTCTTTTCTTTTCTTTTCTTTGTCGTGCCTATGGCACACAATTCCTCACGAAAAAAAATACTTCCCCCACACTTGGTTTCTGCCAACATAGATCAAAAGGAATTCAATTCGAATCATGCTTTACTATGCTTTAAGAACACGGGTATGGTTGGTCCTAAACTAGGCTAGGTGAGGATAATGTGGGTTAACAACAACATAGGCTAAACAAGGCTCAACGGGGTTAAACTAAAACATAAAATGATATGGGATACACGGCAGTTTGGCTAAGGTGGTGGTAACTACACAACTTTATCTTGAATATGTGTTATGCAAATCAATAACATGCTTTGAATGAAATGGTCATGAGTTCTAGCATTTGGAACTAAATGATGAAACGCCTTCTAAGTAGCAACCAAGCAAGGAATAATGAGATCATGCAACGACTTAGAAAACAAAGAATGCACAGATTTTAACTCTCCAAATAACCGTTTAGGCTCAAGTCTCACAAGGTTGTTGCGTTTGTTTGAGTTCCTTCCTTCAAGCATGTTACAAAAACTGATTTTTCCTTTATGATTGCATGTGAATTCATAAGTTATAACCACAACCAAGCATAAACAAAGAGTAAATCAAACTTTCATCCATGTTAATCACTCTCTTTAACAGTCATGCAATTAAAAACCAAATCCTCATCATTGTGTTGGAAGGTACCCTATGACACAAACAATCACACAAAAACAACGCTTTTTGGGTTTTTAAAACAAATTTTTCAAATTTTTATGTGATTTTCGGATTTTTACTTGAAAACACAGTAAAACACACCAAAACTGCTCAAAAACACTTAAAAACAGCAAGGAACAAGTCTCCAAGTTAAGGGTGATAAAATCCCACGAATTTGCATCTAAAACACTTAGTTACCCCCCCACACTTAAATCAAACATTGTCCTCAATTTAGGATAGAAACCTGCGGCATTTGGTCCCTAGCACTAATACCACCCATTCGTTGGCATTTATCACATGTTAAGCAAAAAGTTTTAGCATCTTTAAAAATACTAGGCCAATAGAATCCACATTGTAACACCTTGAGGGCTGTGCGTTGTGTGCCAAAGTGCCCTCCACATGCATATGTGTGACAAAAACTCAAAATTGAATAACATTCAGAATCGTGCACACAACGACGTATAATCTGATCGGGGCAAAATTTCCATAAGTACGGATCATCCCACACATAAAACCGTGCATCATGCCTAAGTTTATCACGTTGGTGCCTAGTGAACTCACTTGGAATACGTTTTGACACCAAAAAATTAACAATATCGGCATACCAAGGTGCACTAACCTTAATGGACAGCAATTGTTCATCGGGGAATGTCTCCAAAATCGGCAAAGACTCCTCATTATGCATCATTCGGCTTAGGTGGTCAGCCACCACGTTTTCACTTCCCTTCTTGTCCCGAATCTCTATGTCGAACTCTTGAAGTAGCAATATCCATCAAATTAGCCGTGGCTTGGCCTCCTTTTTGGTGAGCAAGTACTTCAGAGCTGCATGATCAGTGAAAACAATTACTTTAGTTCCAATTAAATATGATCGAAATTTATCTAAAGCAAAGACAACGGCAAGGAGTTCTTTTTCCGTAGTGGAGTAGTTCAATTGTGCATCGTTCAACGTCCGTGAGGCGTAGTAAATGACGTGCCGCATCTTGTCCTTTCTTTGTCCTAAAATAGCTCCTAAAGCATAGTCGGACGCATCACACATGAGCTCGAAAGGTAGACTCCAATCCGGTGGAACAATGATGGGTGCCGTGGTCAACAACTCCTTGAGTTGGTTGAATGATGCCGTTCACTCCTTGGTGAGTTCAAACGCCACTTCTTTTTGTAGGAGTCGGCAAAGAGGTTGTGCTATCTTCGAGAAATCTTTGATAAACCTACGATAAAATCCTGCATGGCCAAGAAACGAACGAACCTCTCTAACCGAAGTCGGAGAGGGTAAGTGACGTACAAGATCTATTTTCGACTTATCAACCTCAATACCCTTTTCAGAGATTATATGACCTAAAACGATGCCTTGTTTAACCATAAAATGACACTTTTCCCAATTAAGAACAAGGTTAGTTTCAACGCAACGTTTTAAGATCAAACTTAGATTATGCAAGCAACTATCAAACGAATCACCAAAGACGCTAAAATCATCCATAAACACTTCAATTATCTTCTCTACATAATCAGAAAATATGCTCATCATGCATCTTTGAAATGTAGCAGGTGCATTACATAAACCAAAAGGCATGCGACGATATGCAAATGTACCAAACGGGCATGTAAAAGTGGTTTTTTCTTGGTCCTCGGGTGAAATGACAATTTGATTATAACCAGAATAACCATCAAGAAAACAATAGAAAGCATAACCCGCTAACCTCTCAAGCATTTGGTCAATGAACGGCAATGGGAAGTGGTCCTTCCTCGTGGTGGCGTTTAGCTTCCTATAGTCAATGCACACCCTCCAACCGGTTTGAATACGTTGAGGGACAAGCTCATTCTCGGCATTAGCTACCACCGTCACTCCGGATTTCTTTGGTACGCATTGAACGGGCGAAACCTACCTACTATCCGAGATTGGATAGATAACCCCACAATCTAGAAGCTTTATGATCTCCTTTTTCACAACTTCCATCATAGGAGGGTTGAGACGGCGTTGAGCCTCTCGAGTTGGTTTGGCCACCTCCTCAAGAAATATGTGATGCATACAAGTCGTAGGGCTTATACCTTTGATGTCGGCCAATGTCCAACCTAGGGCAGATTTGAACTCCTTCAAAACTCGAAGCAATTTCTCCTCCTCTTGTGCCGTGAGGGAGGAGGAAATGATGGCAGGTAGTGTTTCATTTTCTCCCAAGAAAATGTACTTCAAATGGCTTGGCAAAGGCTTGAGTTCAAGGATAGGTGCCTGAATTATGGATGGAAGCAATTTGTTAGTCGAAATGGGAATGGACTCACGGTTAGTATACTTACCATCAAGCTTAGGTGAGGACTCAAGGGCAGCCACAACTTCAATTAGTTCTTCACTAGGGTGCACGGCATGGCCTAGTCCATGTATGCCGTGGGTTACACTATAATCTGCCCCCTTGGTTTTGAGTTCCATGCCTCGTGTAATGACTTTTTCAAGCGCATCGTCATTCAAATCGTCGAGATATCCCTGCGCCAAAGAGTCAATTATATCAATAGAAAAGCATGTGTCCCTAAGTGTTATCAACTTTGAAGGCTTCCTAAGCACTTTAGGACATCAAACACACATTCCTTGCATAATATCACCCTTTGCCACACTTCCTTGCCCTTTTCCCTTCCTTGCCCTTTCCTTTAATTTTCTGATTTTGTTTCCTATTTCTACAAACCTTAGACTTAATTTCTGATTACCTAAATAACCTAGGGTTTTAATTCCTGAAATCCTTTAAATAAACTCTCTTTTGCAGCCACAAAACATCCATATACTGACCATTCACGCCAGAAACACCATTCCACTCTTAGCCGCACCATTCTACCACCATTCACCCTATTTTCTGCCCAGAAACTACCCTAGCCGACCCCTACATTCATCCTAACCATAAACCCATCATTCTACATCATCCATAACTCCCTAAACTCATCCCCAACCCTTGTGCCGCAGCAAAGGAGAGGAAGAAGAAGTGCTTGAAGGTTCTAGCTGTTCAACATCGAATCGTTGGAATATTTAGGTGTTCTCTTTCTTATGTTTACAATGTATAAATCTGTTTTCCTTTGTTTTGTGAACATGAGGAACTAAGCCTTTTTGGCTAGGGGGTTATTCAATACCATGATTATGCTTGCAAGATGAATTGATTACATCTAATTGTTATTTCATGAATTGTGAATGCAATTTGCTTAACCGTTTGATTGATGACATATTTTTGTGTGTTGATTAAGGTGGCCAACTTAGTTTTCATGCAGGAATTTGAAGCTAAAATATAAGGAAGTTTCACCTAATAGTTACAACCTTATATTTGCAAGTAGTGGAGGTCGCTTATAAACGATCGTGTTTAGTGAATTCTTGGCAAACGTTTCATGCTTTTCATAGTAACAATTGCCTCGTCAATGCTTATAGTTTTCATGAAGCTTAATGATCTTTGATTGTACCTTTATTGTGCTTTTCACGTAAGGGACTTTTAGAGAATGTTTTGAGTTGTTGCATGTGCATTCCCATCCAATTCACTAACTTTAGGAAAACTTGAAGGTTAAGAAAGTGCTATCACAGTTAACCTAGGGCGTTGAGATTCATAGTTTATTGAAAGAAGCAATTGGAAATCAAAGTTGAATGCAAATGTATCATGTGTGGAGAAGAACCCTCTAGTTACCCCATATCTCATCAATTCACTTAATTTTGTCTAAGAATCTGTTTACATTGTTCTTGCTTTGTTTTATTTATTTTCGTCCAAAATCAACCCCACCTTATTTCTTTGAGTCATATTAATTAGAACTTGTCTTAGAATATGTTTTTAAGTGTTTTAGGTCATTAGAAAATCAAATTTCGTCCAAGTTTGTGTTAGAGTCCAAAAACTGCCCAGAAAGTGTTTTTAAGGCAGTTTTGAGTCTTTTGGTTTGTTTTAGTGTTTTAGAGTTTAGTTTTGCATTCTTTGAGTCTAGTTTAGTGTTTTAAACTTTGTTTTACACATTTAAGTCAGTTTAGAGTGTTTTAGCAATCCCTCCTAATCCCCGGTTTAAGAACGATCCCTACTTATCCATACTACAATTGTGAACAAGAGGGTTGATTTGTGTGTTTAGTTATTTTACGCATCATTTGTCCTTCCTTTGTCCCAAAACAGCGCCTAGAGCATATTCGGACGCATCACACATAAGCTCGAAGGGAATGCTCCAATCTGGTGGCCGAATGATGGGGGCCGAAGTTAGCATCTCCTTGAGGTGTTTGAACGCCTTTTCACACTCCTCGTTGAATTTGAAGGACAAATCCTTGATGAATCGCCTATAAAATCCTGCATGTCCAAGAAAAGAACGAACCTCTCTAAACGAAGTTGGAGAGGGTAAGTAGCGTACAAGATCTATTTTCGATTTATCAACCTCAACTCCCCTTTCAGAAACGATATGCCCTAAAACTATGCCTTGTTTTTCCATAAAGTGACACTTTTCCCAATTTAAAACAAGGTTAGTTTCAACGCATCGTTTTAAGATTAATGTGAGATTTTCCAAGTAACCATAAAACGAATCGCCAAAGACACTAAAATCATCAATGAATACCTCAATAATCTTCTCAATAAAATCTGAAAAGATACTTACCATGCATCTTTGGAACGTGGCCGGTGCTTGCATAAACCGAATGGCATGCGACGGTAAGCAAAAGTACCAAATAGGCACGTGAAGGTGGTCTTTTCTTGGTCGTCCGGAGCTATGACAATTTGATTATATCCCGAATAACCATCAAGAAAACAATAAAAAGAATGACTGATAGGAGCATATTTATGCGACTTAGTTAGCTTGTTCTTGTGCATTTACGTTGTATTTCCTTAGTTATTTTTGTGTGTTTTCAGACTCTAAGTACAAAGTATGCAAGATGATGCATTTTGGAGCAGTTTCGGGCTTGGAATGGATAGCAAATGCATGGGCCAAAGTGGATGGACGAATTTGAGAACTAAAGAGGCCAAGAATGTGAAGAATTATGGTCCAAAAGATGAAGAACTCAGCCCAAAATTCTGTCACCCCAACTTGCCTTCATTGCCGTGCAAAATAACATAGAATTCCCTTTGGATTCCCATGCCATGCTTGATCACTCTTGTCCCCTACATAATTTCTGATTTCATGCTTCAATTCATTTAATTATTACACTCAATTGCTTGATACCTCTTGTTGCCTTCACCCATCAGATTTTATACACCCTTTACATCCATTACATGCACCAATTGATGCTCCATCATTCACATTTGGAATCCAATGCCATGTGCAACACATGTTGCTGCACCTTTGACCCATTTGTTGACACATTTCACCTCCCTTTCCATCTCTATGCAATGAACACAATCATTCATGCTCCCTAGCTGCAACACCACTCCATTTTACCCTTCACACTTTGCATCATTACTTGATTTTTACCCTTGGACCATTGCACACCACAAACCCATTCTTGCCGTGCACTTCATCCCTTACCTAACCTGATTCTCTAAGGTTCTTGGGGCCTATATATACATGTTTACACCCCTTGGCAAAGGGTTCACACTCTCATATTCACCATTCATCACAGAAATTCGTCCATACTCACCCTAGGCAGCAAAACACCCCAAAAACACCATTCTAGTGCCCAGAAAATATCACAGCCACTCCACCTTCTTCCACCCTCTTTGCCGAAGTTCTCCACCACCCTTCCACCATCAAACACTCCTCTACACTCACCATAAACCTTTCCATACCATTCCCCATCCAGTCTACACCATAGAACTACCCAAAACCTGTCCACAAACCAATCTGCCACAAGCAAGGGAAAGGAGGAATCTTGGATGCACTTGCTGCCAAGTTGGAGCATTCTAGGTGTTTTCTTTCTTTGGATTTTAATGTCTAATTCATGTAATCTTTGTTTTGCTTTAAGTATGATTGGCTAATTTCGTTTTGGCTAAGGGTGGATTCAAAACCATGATTATATATGTGAAATAAGTTGATTACTTTCAGTTATCGTTGTATAAGTCGTGAATACAATTTGCTTAACCGTTTGATTTAGAACTTATTCTTGTATGTTGGTTGAGAGTGCACGCTTAATTTGCATGCTTGAATTTGATGCTAGGATACAAGTTTGTTTCACCTAATCGTTATGAATTTATATTCGTAAGTAGTGAAGGTCGCTAGTCACGATCGTGTTAAGTAGATTCCTGGCAAGAGTATCATGCTTTTCATAGTTACGAATGCCTTGTCGATGCTTATGATTTCCAAAGAACGTAATGATTCTAACTTGTGTCTTTATCATGCTGTTCATATAAAGAACTTGTTGGGAATAATTTGTTTGCGATGCATATTCATCCAATTCAATGATTCTAGGGAAATCTGAAGGTTAATTTAAGCGGACCTAATTAACTTGGAGTGTCGAGATTCATAACTTATTAAATTGATAACTGAAAAATTGATTTAGGTTGCATATATTTCATGTGTGGAGAAGAACCCCTTAGCCATTCCATCATCCATTGACTATTCATAACTTTGTGTTACAATCTGTTTCTATTACAATCTGTTTTCCTTGCAATCTGTCCATTTAGTTCATTTTCGTCCAAATCAATTCCCCATTTATTTTGAAGTCCTAGATTAGTTAGAAAGTGTGTTGGTTTATGTTTTTAAGTGTTTTGGTACAAGTTAAAACCCAAATTCGTCCAAATTGGTGGTTTGTGTTCAAAACTGCCCAGAAAGTGGTTTTTAAGCAGTTTTGAGTGTTTGGTTGCTGTTTTGATTCTTTTGGTTCGTTTTAGTATTTTAACGTGAGTTTTGCATTCTTTGAGTCTAATCTAGTGCTTTAAACTTTGTTTTTACATTTCTAAGTCAGTTTTCAAGTGTTTAGCAATCCCTCCTAATCCCCAGTCTAGAACGATCCCTATTTACATACTTTGCTACAATTGATAAAAAGAGGGTTTGATTTTGTGTGTTAACTTATTTTTCACATCAATGACCGGCTAACCTTTCAAGCATTTGATCAATGAATGGCAATGGAAAGTGGTCCTTCCTTGTGGTGTTGTTGAGTATCCTATAGTCAATGCACACTCTCCAACCTGTTTGGATACGGGTTGGCACAAGCTCATCCTCGGTATTCTTCACCACAGTAACTCCGGACTTCTTTGGGACAACTTGAACCGGTGAGACCCAACGGCTATCAGAAATTGGATAAATCACTCTGATAGGAGCATATTTATGCGCCTTAGTTAGCTAGTTCTTATGCATTTTCGTTATGTTTTCTTCGTTAAAGTAGTCTTTTGAGCTACTTTCATGTGTTTTCAGGCTTAAAGGGCATATGACATAAAAGGATGCAAATTGGAGCCTTTTGGAGCAAAATGGAGCTTAGATTGGAAAGTACATGCTTGGAGCACAAGGAATGGACGAGTTCGAAGGGCAAAGGAGCTTAAGAAATGAAGAAATGAATGTGAAGAACAAAGAATTCAGAATTAGAAACCAAAGTTTCTAAAGTTGGAAGTTTCTATTCTTGGAGGTTTCCATTTGTGAGAGTTTCTATTCTTGGCGTTGGGCTTTTGGATGACCTATCCTTACCTCTTGGACTTGAGCCGCACTTCCTAGCCCATTCTCTCTTAAATTCTGACTTATTAGGGCCTTTAGTTGTGGATTTGGGTTATACAAATCCCTGTTTAAAACTAAGTGGACCTAAGCCCTAATTCTTTGTGGATATTCACCCTATGCCGCACCTAAACCCTAGCCCGTTTCCAAATCTGATCTCCCTAACCCTATGCCGCATCTAGGGTTTTAAATATCTGATTTCCTTGCCTTGCAAGGCATTCTAGAAGCCTAAACCCTAGCCAACTAAACCAGCCGAACCCTAGGCCTTTTCCCTTGCAAATTCTGATTGTATTAACCTATTTTCTGGTGGATTTGGGTTTCTAGAAACCCTAATCTGATTGCTAGGGTTTTTAAGTGCCTATATATACTCTTTTAAACCTCTTGGCCGAACATACCACCTCCCATATCATCCATGCACTCCAGAAATTCATTCTAAACCCTTGCCGCAACCAACCCATTCATTCTCCCTAGTTCTAAGCCCCTGCCGTGCCTCCCTAGTCCTTTTAATCCTTCTACCCTTTTCCATAACCATTCATCTACCACAGCCGTGCCTTCCCACCACCATCACCACCTTGTGCAGCCACCAAAGGAGGAGAAAGAAGGAGTGCCGTGCTGTCCAAAGGAGGAAGACACCTTGCACATGCAATCTGCCATTAGTGGAGTGTTTGGAGTTCTTTCTTTCTTTGTTTCTGTTTTCATGTTTAATTTAAATTGTTGTTCAATTATGTTAGACATGTGGAACTAATTTCTTTTTAGTTAGAGGTGAATTTGAAGCCATGGACATATGTTTTATATGATTTGATTTCTTCCAATTATGATTTCAGAAATTGTGAATGTGGTTTACTTATCTATTTGATTGATAACTTGTTTATGTATGTGGGTTGAGGGTCGACACTTAATTTGCATGCTTAAACTTGATGCTAGGGTATAAGGGAATTTCACCTAATCGTTATTAACTTATATTCATAAGTAGTGAAAGTCGCTAGTCACGATTGTGTTAAGTGAATCCTAGGCAAGAGTAACATGCGTATCCCATAGTTATGAATGCCTCGTCAATGCTTATGATTTCCATTGAACTTAATGATCTTTGATATGTGTCTCTATCATGCGTATTCCATAGTTAGGGTCCTTGATAAGAATAATTTGGTTGTAATGCGTATTCCATTCAATTCAATGAATCTAGGGAAATCTGAGAATTAATTGGTGCAATCTAGTTAATTTGGGGCATTGTCATTCATGGTTTGTTGAAAGAGTAATTGGAGATTGAGTTGTATGCATATGTTCATGTGTGGATAAGGAATCCTCTAACTAGCTTCTCACCATTCTATTTAATCACAATCTGTTTTGCTTTACATTTGTTTTTTAAAGTTTGAGTTTTAAAGTTTTAATTTCGTCAAAATCATTCCCCCATTTATTTTAAAGTGTTAGATTAGTTAGAAATCCATTTAGTTGTGTTTTTAAGTGTTTTGAGTCAAGTCATAGTCCAAATTCGTCCAAACTAGTGTTAGGTACTCAAAACTGCCCAGAAAGTGGTTTTAAGGCAGTTTTGAGCCTTTTAGTTGCTGTTTTGAGTTTTTAGTTTGTTTAGGTGTTTTAAACCCTAGTTTTGCATTAATTGAGTCTAGTTTAGTGTTCTACATTATATTTTTATGTTCTTGAGTCAGTTTTACATTGATTAGCATCCCTAGTTAATCCCCGGTTAGAACGATCCCTATTTGCTCATATACTACAATTGTCATCCATAGGGTTTAATTTGTGTGTCAAGTAAATTTTCACATCACACTCCACAATCGAGAAGCTTTATAATCTCCTTTTTCACAACTTCCATCATTGGAGGGTTGAGTCGGCGTTGAGCCTCTCGAGTTGGTTTAGCCCCCTCCTCTAGAAATATGCGATGCATGCATGTTGTAGGGCTAATCCCCTTAATATCGGCCAATGTCCATCCAATGGTTGTTTTGTGCTCTTTCAACACCCGAATCAACTTTTCCTCCTCTAATGCCGTGAGTGATGAAGAGACAATGACGGGCAACGTCTCTTCATCTCCCAAAAATACATACTTTAAATGATCCGGCAATGGTTTAAGCTCAAGAACGGGGGCCTGAATCACAGAAGGTAACAACGTATTAGTGGAAACGGGAATTGGAATTGGGTTAGAAGGCTTACCACGATGTTGTGGCAATGATTCAAAGGCAGCCACAAGCTCGGCATGTTCTTCCTTAGGTACGGCCAGATTGGGCTTCATTCCAATTCCTTGTGCAATTGTTGTTTCAAGGGGATCGTCTTCTAACATATCAAGATAATCATGCGCCAATTCATCCAATACATCAATAGAAAAACAAGAATGATCATCTTTAGGAAATTTCATAGCTTCAGAAATGTTAAAATTAATAATCTCCCCATCAAATTCCATTGTTAACGTCCCTTTGAACACATCGATCTTGGTGCGTGTGATAGGAGCATATTTATGCGCCCTAGTTAGCTAGTTCTTATGCATTTTCGCTATATTTTCTTAGTTAAAGAAGTCTTTTAAGCTAATTTCATGTGTTTTCAGGTTTTAAGGGCATATTACATAAAAAGATGCAATTTGGAGCCTTTTTGAGCAAAAATGGAGCTTGGAATGGATTTCACATATTTGGAGCCAAGGGTTTGGATGAAATTGAAGATTTGAAGATGATGTTTCCTACTTGAGCAAGGATTCCTAGTCGAAGTAGGAAAGCGCCTAATTGAAGAAGCAATCCTAGTCTAAGAAGGAGTCCTAATCAATCAAGGATTCCTAATTGAAGATGGATTCCTAGACGAATGAAGTTTCCTACTCAAACAAGGTTTCCTACTTGAAGTAGGAAAGTTAAATCTAAATGGTATCAAGTTTCAGCAACAAAGAAGTTTTCCAAGTCCAAGAGGGAAAAGGAATCCAAGATGATGAAGGATTGACAAAGACAAACTTTCCTAATCCTAATTGATGTGAAAATTAACTTGACACACAAATTAAACCCTATGGATGACAATTGTAGTATATGAGCAAATAGGGATCGTTCTAAACCGGGGATTAACTAGGGATGCTAATCAATGTGAAACTGACTCAATAACATAAAAACATAATGTATAACACTAAATTAGACTCAATTAATACAAAACTAGAGTTTAAAACACTTAAACCAACCAAAAACTCAAAACAGCAACTAAAAGACTCAAAACTGCCTTAAAACCACTTTCTGGGCAGTTTTGAGTACCTAACACTAATTTGGACGAAATTGGACTATAACTCGACTCAAAACACTTAAAAACACAAACTAAATTGATTTCTAAATAATCTAACACTTCAAAATAAATGGGGGATTGATTTTGACGAAATTAAGACTTTAAAACTTAAACTTTGAAAACAAATGTAAAGCAAAACAGATTGTGATGAAATAGAATGGTGAGAAACTAGTTAGAGGGTTCCTTATCCACACATGAACATATGCATACAACTCGATTTCCAATTACTCTTTCAACAAACCATGAATGACAATGCCCCAAATTAACTAGATTGCACCAATTAATTCTCAGATTTCCCTAGATTCATTGAATTGAATGGAATACGCATTACAACCAAATTATTCTTATCAAGGACCCTAACTATGGAATACGCATGATAGAGACACATATCAAAGATCATTAAGTTCAATGGAAATCATAAGCATTGACGAGGCATTCATAACTATGGGATACGCATGTTACTCTTGCCTAGGATTTACTTAACGCAATCGTGACTAGCGACTTTTACTACTTATGAATATAAGTTAATAACGATTAGGTGAAATTCCCTTATACTCTAGCATCAAGTTTAGGCATGCAAATTAAGTGTCGACCCTCAACCCACATACATAAACAAGTTATCAATCAAATAGATAAGTAAACCACATTCACGATTTATGAAATCATAATTGGAAGAAATCAAGTCATATAAAACATATGATCATGGCTTCAAGTTCGCCTCTAACTAAAAAGAAATTAGTTCCACATGTCTAACATAATTGAAAAGCAATTTAAATTAAACATGAAAACAGAAACAAGAGAAGAAAAAACTCTTAAAACCCCCAAAGATGCAGATGGCTTGCGCACAAGGCCCTCATTCATCAACGGAATGCACGACAAGGCTCTCCTTCTTCTCCAAAAGGTGCGGCAGAGATGTGTATGGATGTAGGATGGGGTTTTGTGATGTAGAATGGTGATTAGGGTTGCGGCAAGGTGTGTTTGAATGGTGTGAAGGGGTGGTGACGAATTTAGGCTTAAAACACATATATATAGGCACCACAAACCCTAAAGAAATCAAGTTAGACAATGGGCTAGGGTTTAGGTGCGGCTAGGGTTAGAGATGGGCCTTCTAGAATGCCTTGCAAGGCAAGGAAATAGGTGTTCTAGAAGGCTAGGTGCGGCTGATTAGTGGGCTAGGGTTAGGGTTTGTAGATAGGGCTTCTAGAAAGCCCAAAACCAAGAATAGAAACTCTCGAAAATGGAAACCTCTAAGAATAGAAACTTCCAACTTTAGAAACTTTGGTTGCCAATTCCGACTTCTTTGTTCTTCACTTTCATTTCTTCATTTCTTAAGCTCATTTGACCTTCAAACTCGTCCATTCCTTGTGCTCCATAAGCATACACTCCATTCCAGCTCAATTTTGCTCTCAAATGCTCCAAATTGCATCATTTTATGTAATATGCTCTTAAAACCTGAAAACACATGAAACTAACTTAAAAGACTACTTTAAACTAAGAAAACATAACTAAAATGCATAAGAACTAGCTAACTAAGGCGCATAAATATGCTCCTATCAAATTCCCCCACACTTAGCTTTTGCTAGTCCTCGAGCAAAATAAAGAATTAAAGAAAAACAAAACGAACAAAACAAACAAAACAAAACCTAAACCTTCCAACATTTACCTCAGGGATTTCCAATACACATGACATGTTAAAAATCATCATTCCCACAGATTTTAGTCATCTTTACACTTAAGCACACACTTAATCATAGTCACCATGTACTAGTTCACATTTAACCAATTAAAACATGATTTTGAACGTAGTAACATGCCTTAGAGAATTTGCTCAATTCCTTACTAGATATGCACTCAATTTTCACACAGATTTTCTGACTACACACCCTATACTAGTTATATGTGAGAAGATTGATGTAAATATGAAAACGAATGCTCACATATATGTTATAACAAGGAAAGCTTTCTCTGAATTTAATAAGCATGTATATGATCTCATGAAAGGAATGCTACTACTTAGACGCGAGAACCAGTGACACCATATGCTCATACCAATCCCAAACTCCACAAATTGAAATACACAACACTCAAGATAGAAGTTAAGGGTTGTAACGGGGCTTTGGGTATTGGCTAACAAAGAAAGGTGAAGGGTAAACAAACGTTCTTAAAACAATAGTAAGCAAAGCAATGAAATTGACTCTTCGAATTCACTTTTGAATGCAAAAATCAACTTTTAAACTCAAAGGGGAAATTCATGCAACACTTGGGGTCAAATTCAATGTTTTGGACCCCTTCTTCAACAGCCAACACCTTAGAGCTCATTTCCATGCTCTTTCAACTCTTTTTCACACTTTTCTCAACATTTTTCTTTTTTTTTTCTTCTTTTTTCTACGAATTTTCTTTTTTTTTTTTTTTCTCGTGCCTCAAAATAGACTTTGGCACATCCACCTATCAAAAATCCTTCCCCCACACTTGTTTTCTGCACACCCTTAATCAAAAGGAATTCATTTTAAGTCATGCTTACTATGCTTCAAGAACAAGGGTATGGATGGTCCTAATCTAGGCTAGGTAAGGATAATGTGGGTTAACAAACAATATAGGCTAAACAAGGCTCAACGGGTTTAAACCTACAAAAACAAATGTATGGAATGAAGGCTTTTTGGCTATGGTGGTAACTACTAAACAACTTTATCTTGAATATGTGTTATGCAATTCAATAACATGTTTTGAATGAAATTGGCATGAGTTCTAGCATTTGGAACTAAATGATGAAACGCCTTCTAAGTAGTAACCAAGCAAAGAATAATGAGATCATGCAACGACTTTAGAAAACAAGAATGCACACATTTTAACTCTCCAAATAAAGTTTTAGGCTCAAGTCTCTCAGGGTTGTAGCTTTAGTTTGAGTTTCTTCCTTCAAGCATGTCACAAAAACTGATTTTTTTCCTTTTTGATTACATGTGAATTCATAAGTTATAACTACAACTAAGCATAAACCAAGAGTAAATCAAACTTCCATCCATGTTTATAACTCTCTTCAATAGTCATGCAATTAAAAACCGAATCCTCATCATTGTGTTGGAAGGTACCCTAAGACATAAACAAACACACAAAAACAACTTAAAAACGACTCTTTTTGGGTTTTTTTAAAACAAATTTTCAAATTTTTATGGGATTTTCGGATTTTTGAATCAAAACACATTAAAACACACCAAAACAGCCTAAAAACACCTAAAAACAGCAAGAAACAACATTGGAAATTATGAGTGAGAAAACCCTAAGAATTTGCATCAAAACACTTTGGTTACCCCCCCCCACACTTAAACCAAACATTGTCCTCAATGTTTCAAGCATAGACTCACACAAAAACACATAAACAAACAAACCAACACTAACAAACTAAACATGGCAGAAACGAAAGAAACAACAAAGAGAAGGGTTTAGAAACGCAAATCTGGAATTGGAGTGCTCTCTAGGTCTTCCTTTGTCAAATGCATGGGTTGCCTCCCACGAAGCGCTTGCTTTAACGTCTTCCAGCCGGACGGTACCTCCGTTTAAGCTTGACTAGGTTCCATGGCATGGAGGGGTACATCCTCCATGACATGCTCCTTGAAATACTCATGCATTGGGTCTATGTATGGCAGTGGATAATGATGGTCCCAGATTGTGGCATTGAGCTTCCCAAGGTCAAAGTAAGAACTCCCATAATCATGGATTCGATTTGGTACCTGCACCACAGAAGGCAATAACCTATTAGTGGAAACGGGAATTGGAATTAGAGGAGGAGGCTTACCAATGCATGTAGATGAAGACTCAAAAGGGGCAGCAAAGGTGGTGCTCTCGGCCAGATTTGGTATTTTGGGTGTAATGACATGTTTCGTATGCTCCACTCCAATACCCTCTTTGGTGATGCATCTAGGGACATCCTTCTTGATTGGTGCGCATGAATGTTCCTTCCCCACATTTTTAATCACATCTGATAGGAGCATATTTATGCGCCTTAGTTAGCTAGTTCTTATGCATTTTCGTTATGTTTTCGTCGTTAAAGTAGTCTTTTGAGCTACTTTCATGTGTTTTCAGGCTTAAAGGGCATATGACATAAAAGGATGCAAATTGGAGCCTTTTGGAGCAAAATGGAGCTTAGATTGGAAAGCCAAATGCTTCCCATGGAGGATTCACCCCATTCTACCCCATTGCCGATTCTATTAGGGAGGCCCTTCATGAAAACAGCCCGCACCAAGATAGATGTGTTTAAAGGAACTTTAACGATGGAATTTGATGGGGAAGTCATTGATTTTAATCTTTCTGAAAGTATTAAATTTCCTAAGGACGATCATTCTTGCTTTTCTATTGATATAATTGATGACTTGGCGCAGGATTTCCTCGATTGTTTGGAGAGGGATACACTTGAAACGACAATTGCACAAGGAATTGGGCACAAAAATGGTGTTGCCGTGCCTAGAAGTGAGGATGAGGCCGAGATAGTGGCTGCCCTTGAGTCACTCCCTCAACACCATGGTAAGCCTTCTAACCCAATTTCAATTCCAGTTTCCACTAATAAGATGTTACCCTCAGTGATTCAGGCACCCGTACTTGAGCTTAAACCGTTACCCGATCATTTAAAGTACGTTTTTCTGGGAGACAACGAGACATTGCCCGTCATTGTCTCTTCATCACTCACGGCCATAGAGGAGGAGAAGTTGATCCAAGTGTTGAAAGAGCACAAGACGACCATTGGGTGGACTTTGGCCGATATTAGGGGAATTAGCCCAACTACGTGCATGCATCGCATACTTCTAGAGGAGGGGGCTAAACCAACTCGAGAGGCTCAGCGCCGTCTCAACCCTCCAATGATGGAAGTTGTGAAAAAGGAGATTATCAAACTTCTTGATTGTGGAGTGATTTATCCGATCTCTGATAGTCGTTGGGTGTCACCGGTGCAATGTGTTCCAAAGAAGTCCGGAGTGACCGTGGTGAAGAATGCCGAGAATGAGCTTGTGCCAACCCGTATCCAAACAGGTTGGCGAGTGTGCATTGATTATAGGAAGCTCAACGCCACCACAAGGAAGGACCACTTCCCTTTGCCGTTCATTGATCAAATGCTTGAAAGGTTAGCCGGTCATTCTTTTTATTGTTTCCTTGATGGTTATTCTGGATATAATCAGATTGTCATAGCGCCTGATGACCAAGAAAAGACAACTTTCACATGCCCCTTTGGTACTTTTGCTTATCGTCGCATGCCTTTTGGTTTATGCAATGCTCCGGCCACATTTCAAAGGTGTATGGTAAGTATCTTTTCAGATTTTGTGGAAAAGATTATTGAGGTATTTATGGATGATTTCAGTGTGTTTGGTGATTCATTTGATGGATGTTTGGAAAATCTCACAATAATTTTGAAACGATGTGTAGAAACTAACCTAGTGCTTAATTGGGAAAAATGTCACTTTATGGTTAGACAAGGCATAGTTCTAGGGCATATTGTTTCAGAAAGAGGAATTGAAGTGGATAAATCGAAAATAGATCTTGTACGCTACTTACCCTCTCCTACTTCGGTTCGAGAGGTTCGTTCGTTTCTTGGTCATGCAGGATTTTATAGGCGATTTATCAAGGACTTCTCCAAGATCTCAAACCCTCTTTGCCGTCTCCTCCAGAAAGATGTGGCATTTGACTTCAACGAGGAGTGTGAGAAGGCGTTCAATCACCTCAAGGAAATGCTAACTTCGGCCCCTATCATAGTGCCACCGGATTGGAGCCTTCCTTTTGAGCTTATGTGCGACGCTTCCGATTATGCATTAGGAGCTGTTTTGGGGCAAAGGAAGGACAAGAGGCTGCATGCTATCTATTATGCCTCTCGGACTTTAAATGATGCACAATTGAATTATTCCACCACTGAAAAAGAACTTCTAGCTGTTGTATTTGCTTTAGATAAATTCCGTTCTTATTTGCTTGGTACTAAAGTTATTATTTATACTGACCATGCAGCATTGAAGTATTTGTTCACCAAGAAGGAGGCCAAACCACGACTCATTCGTTGGATGCTTCTTCTCCAAGAGTTCGATATCGAAATCCGGGACAAGAAGGGAAGTGAAAACGTGGTGGCTGACCACTTGAGCCGTATGGTACATGAGGAGGATGCCGTACCTATCATGGAGACATTCCCAGATGAGCAACTGATGTCCGTCAAGGTAAGTGAACCGTGGTATGCTGATTTGGTGAATTATTTGGTGTCTAAACATGTCCCTAGTGAATTACTTAAACACCAAGGTGATAAATTGAAGAAAGAGGCACGGTTTTATGTGTGGGATGACCCGTATTTATGGAAATATTGCCCTGACCAAGTTATACGTAGGTGTGTGCACGATTCTGAGTTTAATGCTATTCTAACATTTTGTCACACTTATGCTTGTGGGGGACACTTTGGCACTAATAGTACAGCACTTAAGGTATTAGAATGTGGTTCCTAAACAACAAATGCCGCAAACCCCCATTTTTAGTGTTGAAATATTTGATGTTTGGGGTATTGATTTTATGGGTCCCTTTCCTTCGTCACATGGATTTCTTTATATATTACTTGCTGTGGATTATGTGTCGAAGTGGGTGGAAACAAAAGCCACCCGAACTAATGATTCTCGAGTGGTTGCAAATTTTGTGAAAACTAACATTTTTGCAAGGTTCGGAATGCCACGCGTGCTCATCAGTGATGGAGGTTCCCATTTTTGTAATCGAACCATCGAGGCGTTGCTCAAGAAATACAATGTCACGCATAAGGTGGCCACACCTTATCATCCTCAAACGAGCGGGCAAGCCGAGGTTTCGAATAGGGAAATCAAGCAAATTCTTGAGAAGACCGTGGGGCCTACGAGGAAGGATTGGAGTTTGCGCTTAAACGATGCATTGTGGGCGTATCGCACTGCCTACAAAACGCCCATTAGGATGTCACCTTTTCGGCTCATCTATGGGAAGCCATGCCATCTTCCCGTCGAGTTAGAGCATCGTGCACACTGGGCCGTCAAAACGTTTAACATGGACCTTGATGCCGCAGGTTTACATAGGAAGCTCCAATTGTGTGAGCTTGAGGAAATCCGAAATGAAGCATATGAGAATGCCCGGATTTACAAGGAGAAAACGAAGGCATTCCATGACAAGATGATTCGTGCCAAGACGTTCTCTATTGGGCAGAAAGTGTTGTTGTTCAATTCTCGCCTTCGGTTGTTTCCGGGTAAGTTGCGTTCCAAATGGGCTGGTCCTTTTATTGTCACTAATGTTTTCCCTCATGGTGCAGTGCAAATCAAGAGTGCAAGGACGCAACAAGAATTCAAAGTGAATGGGCATCGATTGAAGCCCTATTACGAGATGTTTGAGGAGCATGTTGTGGAGGAGGTACCCCTCCATGCCGTGGCACATAGTCAAGCTTAAACGGAGGTACCGTCCGGCTGGAAGACGTTAAAGCAAGCGCTTCTTGGGAGGCAACCCATGCATTCGACAAAGGAAGACCTAGAGAGCACTCCAATTCCAGATTTGCGTTCCTAAACCCTTCTCTTTGTTGTTTATTTCGTTTCTGCCATGTTCGGTTGTTAGTGTTTGTTTGTTTGTTTATGTGTTTTTGTGTGAGTCTATGCTTAAAACATTGAGGACAATGTTTGGTTTAAGTGTGGGGGGGTAACCAAAGTGTTTTGATGCAAATTCGTAGGGTTTTCTCACTCATAATTTCCAATGTTGTTTCTTGCTGTTTTTAGGCGTTTTTAGGCTGTTTTGGTGTGTTTTAATGTGTTTTGATTCAAAAATCCGAAAATCCCATAAAAATTTGAAAAATTGTTTTACAAAACCCAAAAAGAGTCGTTTTTAAGTTGTTTTTGTGTGTTTGTTTGTGTCTTAGGGTACCTTCCAACACAATGATGAGGATTCGGTTTTTAATTGCATGACTGTTAAAGAGAGTTATAAACATGTATGAAAGTTTGATTTACTCTTGGTTTATGCTTGGTTGTGGTTATAACTTATGAATTCACATGTAATCATAAAGAAAAAAAATTAGTTTTTGTAACATGTTTGAAGGAAGGAACTCAAACTAACGTTACAACCTTGTGAGACTTGAGCCTAAACATTATTTGGAGAGTTAAAATCTGTGCATTCTTGTTTTCTAAAGTCGTTGCATGATCTCACTATTCTTTGCTTGGTTATTACTTAGAAGGCGTTTCATCACTTTAGTTCCAAATGCTAGAACTCATGCCAATTTCATTCAAAACATTTCATTGAATTGCATAACACGTATTCAAGATGAAGTTGTTTAGTAGTTACCACCATAGCCAAAAAGCCTTCATTCCATACATTTATTTTTGTAGGTTTTAGCCCCGTTGAGCCTTGTTTAGCCTATATTGTTTGTTAACCCACATTATCCTTACCTAGCCTAGATTAGGACCATCCATACCCTTGTTCTTAAAGCATAGTAAGCATGACTTAAAATGAATTCCTTTTGATCAAGGGTGTGCAGAAAACAAGTGTGGGGGAAAGTGAGCCTTGTGTATTGTGTGCCAAAGTCTTAAATGAGGCATGGGGTAGAAAAGAAAAAGAAAAGAAAAAAAAAATGTGAAAAGTGTGAAAAAGAGTTGAAAGAGCATGAAAATGAGCTCTAAGGTGTTGGTTGTTGAAGAATGGGTCCAAAACAGTGAATTTGACCCTAAGTGTTGCATGAATTTCCCCTTTGAGTTTAAAAGTTGATTTTTGCATTCAAAAGTGAATTCTAAGTGTCAATTTCATTGCTTTGCTTACTATTGTTTTAAGAACGTTTGTTTACCCTTCACCTTTCTTTGTTAGCCAATACCCCAAGCCCCGTTACAACCCTTAACTTCTATCTTGAGTGTTGTGTATTTCAATTTGTGGAGTTTGGGATTGGTATGAGCATATGGTGTCACTGGTTCTCGCGTCTAAGTAGTAGCATTCCTTTCATGAGATCATATACATGCTTATTAAATTCAAAAAAAGCTTTCCTTGTTATAATATATGTGAGCATTCGTTTTCATATTTACATCAATCTTCTCACATATAACTAGTATAGGGTGTGTAGTCAGAAAATCTGTGTGAAAATTGAGTGCATATCTAGTGAGGATTTGAGCAAATTCTCTAAGGCATGTTACTACATTCAAAATCATGTTTTACTTGGTTAAATGCGAACTAATACGTGGTAACTATAATTAAGTATGTGCTTAAGTGTAAAGATGGCTAAAATCTGTGGGAATGATAATTTTTAATATGTCATGTGCATTGGAAATCCCTGAGGCAAACGTTGGAAGGTTTAGGTTATTTTTGTTTGTTTTGTTTCGTTTTGTTTTTCTTTTGTTTCTTTGTTTTGCTCGAGGACTAGCAAAAGCTAAGTGTGGGGGAATTTGATAGGAGCATATTTATGCGCCTTAGTTAGCTAGTTCTTATGCATTTTCGTTATGTTTTCGTCGTTAAAGTAGTCTTTTGAGCTACTTTCATGTGTTTTCAGGCTTAAAGGGCATATGACATAAAAGGATGCAAATTGGAGCCTTTTGGAGCAAAATGGAGCTTAGATTGGAAAGTACATGCTTGGAGCACAAGGAATGGACGAGTTTGAAGGGCAAAGGAGCTTAAGAAATGAAGAACAAAGAATTCAGAATTAGAAACCAAAGTTTCTAAAGTTGGAAGTTTCTATTCTTGGTTTTGGGCTTTCTAGAAGCCCTATCTACAAACCCTAACCCTAGCCCACTAATTTGCCGCACCTAGGCCTTTAAAATTTCTGATTTCCTTGCCTTGCAAGGCATTCTAGAAGCCTAAACCCTAGCCCACTAAACCAGCCGAACCCTAGGCCTTTTCCCTTGCAAATTCTGATTGTTTTAACCTATTTTCTGGTGGATTTGGGTTTCTAGAAACCCTAATCTGATTGCTAGGGTTTTTAAGTGCCTATATATACTCTCTTAAACCTCTTGGCCGAACCTACCACCCCCCATATCATTCATTCACGCCAAAAACCCTATTTCTCTCCTTGCCGCAACCTTCCACCCCCAGATTCCCATATTTCTGCCACAATTCACCCTTGCCGTGCCTTCCCACCACCATCACCACCGTGTGCAGCCACCATTGGAGGAGGAAGAAGTAGTGCCGTGCAGTCCAAAAGGAGGGAGAAGCCTTGCACATGCAATCTGCCATTTGTGGAGTGTTTGGAGTTCTTTCTTTCTTTGTTTCTGTTTTCATGTTTAATTTAAATTGTTGTTCAATTATGTTAGACATGTGGAACTAATTTCTTTATAGTTAGAGGTGAATTTGAAGCCATGGACATATGTTTTATATGATTTGATTTCTTCCAATTATGATTTCAGAAATTGTGAATGTGATTTACTTATCTATTTGATTGATAACTTGTTTATGTATGTGGGTTGAGGGTCGACACTTAATTTGCATGCCTAAACTTGATGCTAGGATATAAGGGAATTTCACCTAATCGTTATTAACTTGTATTCATAAGTAGTGAAAGTTGCTAGTCACGATTGTGTTAAGTAAATCCTAGGCAAGAGTAACATGTGTATCCCATAGTTATGAATGCCTCGTCAATGCTTATGATTTCCATTAAACTTAATGATCTTTGATATGTGTCTCTATCATGCGTATTCCATAGTTAGGGTCCTTGATAAGAATAATTTGGTTGTAATGCGTATTCCATTCAATTCAATGAATCTAGGGAAATCTGAGAATTAATTGGTGCAATCTAGTTAATTTGGGGCATTGTCATTCATGGTTTGTTGAAAGAGTAATTGGAGATTGAGTTGTATGCATATGTTCATGTGTGGATAAGGAACCCTCTAACTAGCTTCTCACCATTCTATTTAATCACAATCTGTTTTGCTTTACATTTGTTTTTAAAGTTTGAGTTTTAGAGTTTTAATTTCGTCAAAATCATTCCCCCATTTATTTTAAAGTGTTAGATTAGTTAGAAATCCATTTAGTTGTGTTTTTAAGTGTTTTGAGTCAAGCCATAGTCCAAATTCGTCCAAACTAGTGTTAGGTGATGCGAAATAGATAAGCACACAAATTAAACCCTCTTTTTGTCAAATTGTAGCAAAGATGTAAGTAGGGATCGTTCTAAACCGGGGATTAGGAGGGATTGCTAAACACTTGGAAACTGACTTAAAAACTCAAAAACAAAGTTTAAAACACTAAACTAGACTCAAAGAATGCAAAACTAAAGGTTAAAACACTTAAACAAACCTAAAACTCAAAACAGCAACCTAATGACTAAAAACTGCCTAAAAACCACTTTCTGGGCAGTTTTGAGAACCTAACAAGAACTTGGACGAATTTGAGTGAAAACTTGAATCAAAACACTTAGAAACACAAATCAAAACACTTTCTAACTAATCTAAGACTTCAAAATAAAGGGGGATTTGTTTTGGACGAAAATTGAAAACAAAACAGAAACTTAAAACTAAACAGATTGTAAAACGTTTTTGGATGAAAAGGATGG
The DNA here is from genome assembly GCF_042453785.1 of Malus domestica. Lineage (NCBI taxonomy): Eukaryota > Viridiplantae > Streptophyta > Magnoliopsida > Rosales > Rosaceae > Malus > Malus domestica. The sequence goes on from NC_091670.1 coordinate 14,998,861, forward strand.
ATAAAAGACTAGTTAGGAGGTTCTTCTCCACACATGTCACACTTGCAAACAAAACGATTTTCAGTTGTTCTTCCAATAAATTATGAATACTCAACGCCCCAAATTAACCGTGAATTGCACTAATTAACCCTCAGTTTTTCCACGAGTTATTGAGTTGGATGATTGCATACGACAACCCAAAGCATTCCCTACAAGTTCCCTACATGAATTGCATAATAGAGATACAAGCAAGAACCATTAAGTTCTATGAAAAACATAAGCATTGACGAAGCATTTGTTACTATGAATTGCATGAAACTTATGCCAAGAATTCATTCAACACGATCGTTTTCAAGCGACCTTCACTACTTGTGATTATAAGATTGTAACTATTAGGTGAAACTCCCTCATAATCTAGCATCATATTCATGCATGAAAACTAAGCGTGCACTCTCAATCAACATACACAAATAAGTTATCAATCAAGTAGATGAACGAATTGAATCCACAACTTATGAAATAACAACTGAATGTAATCAAATCATATTGCAAGCATGTACATGGTTTCGAATCACCCCCTAACTAAGAGGGGTTTAGTTCCTCATACTCGCAAAGCAAAGATACATAAATTTAGAAATTAAAACCCAAAGAAAGAAAACACCTAGAAGGCTCCAACTTGGCAGCAAGATCATCAATGATTTCCCTTTCCTCCTTGCTGCGGCAGAGAAGTTTAGAACAGGTTTTGGGTGGTATTTAGGGTGTAGAATGGATGAGGAATGGTAGGGAAAGGTTTAGGGTTGATGGGGGTACGGCTAGGGATGATTTTTGGGCAGAATTTTGGGACTTTGGTGATGGGAAGGTGCGGCAGAATGCAAGGGCAGATTTCTGGCGTGAATGATTGTGTATGAGAGGTGGTGTTCTGATCTAGGGGTTATAATGAGTATATATAGGCATCCAAAACCCTAGGGTAATCAGATTAGGGTTTCTAGAAGCCCAAATCCACCAGAAATTAGGTTAAAACAATCAGATTTTTAGTGGGAATAAGGCCTAAGGTGCGGCTAGGGTTAGGGTTTAGAGATGGGCCTATGGTGCGGCAATGTCCAAGAATGTAAGGATGGGTCATCTAGAAGCCCAAAGCCAAGAATAGAAACTCTCACAAATGGAAACCTCCAAGAATAGAAACTTCCAACTTTAGAAACTTTGGGTTCTAATTCTGAATTCTTTGTTCTTCACTTTCATTTCTTCATTTCTTAAGCTCCCTTTGACCTTCAACTCGTCCATTCCTTGTGCTCCATAAGTAAAAACGCCATTTTAGCTCAATTATGCTCCATTTTGCACTTCCTTGCATACTTTGTCTCTAAAACCTGAAAACACATAAAACTAGCTTAAAAGACTACGTTAACTAAGAAAACACCATGGAAATGCATAAGAACTAGCTAACTAAGGCGCATAAATATGCTCCTATCATTAGGTACTCAAAACTGCCCAGAAAGTGGTTTTAAGGCAGTTTTGAGCCTTTTAGTTGCTGTTTTGAGTTTTTAGTTTGTTTAGGTGTTTTAAACCCTAGTTTTGCATTAATTGAGTCTAGTTTAGTGTTCTACATTATATTTTTATGTTCTTGAGTCAGTTTTACATTGATTAGTATCCCTAGTTAATCCCCGGTTAGAACGATCCCTATTTGCTCATATACTACAATTTTCATCCATAGGGTTTAATTTGTGTGTCAAGTTAATTTTCACATCAACATCTATTGCAAAACAAGAACGAACATCATTAGGATTCTTAACATATTCAGGAACTTTGAATTTAATCAATTCATCACCAAACTCCATTGTTAACTCTCCCTTAGCCACATCAATCTTGGTTTGGGCTGTCTTCATGAAGGGCCTCCCTAATAGTATCGGCAATGGGGTAGAATAGGGTGAATCCTCCATGTCAAGCACGTAAAAGTCCGCTGGAAAAATCAAATTGCCCACCTGCACCAAAACATCTTCCAAAACACCCTTTGGATATGCATTAGAACGATCGGCTAATTGAATAATCACACCATCATTTTTAAGCTCACCTAAGTTCATAGATGCATAAATAGAGTATGGCATAACATTAATCGAAGCCCCTAAGTCTAACATGCATTGTTCAAACTTAGTCTTGCCAATAACGCACGGAATTGTAAAACTACCCGGATCTTTGCATTTAGGGGGTAATTTCCTTTGTAACATGGCAGAAACATTCTCACTTACTTGGACCACCTCTTTGTTCGAAATCCTTCTCCTTGATGTACAAAGTTCTTTTAAAAACTTAGCATACCTCGGGACTTGCTTAATTGCATCAAGGAGCGGAACATTGACTTGAACTTTTCGAAAGGTCTCTAGAATGTCCTTCTCGGCTTCTTCCTTCTGTGATTGCCTAAACCTGCCAGGAAAGGGCACATTTAGTGGAATGGAACTAGAAAAAGTCGAATTTGGACTTACCTTGGTGGTTTGGGACGGCTTAGGAGGGCTAGATGGTGGCGGCAAGGATTGTTCATCCTTGGCCGTGAGTTTTGGTCCCTGTGCTTCCTCTTGTAGCAACTTTTCATCCTCATCGTGACTTGATTTGGATGATTTTGGTTCGGCTCCAACCTGTGTACCACTTCTCAACATGATTGCACTGACGATTTCAAAGCCTCCTTTAGGATTCATAATAGTTGAACTAGGCAATTTGCCTTGTTCTCTAATATGCCCCATGAATTCCGCTATTTGCCCCACTTGCTTTTCCAAGTTATCCACCCTTTTGTCTTGGATTTGCCTCTCTTTGTTTTGATTTTGTACTTCCTGCGTCAAAGTAGTAAGTAACTTAACAATCTGATCATTATCCAAAGATATACCTGAGTTTGTTGGGGCAGATTGCAATTGGGTTTGATTGGGGACGGATGGCTTTGTATAAAAGCCCGGTGGTTGCTGCCTAAATCCTCCTTGTTGTTGGGGTTGTTGAGGATCCCTCCACTTGAAATTTGGATGGTCCCTCCACCCTGGATTGTAGGTGTTTGAGTATGGATCATGGCGTGGTTGATTTTGGCTCCCAAAACCGACGGTATTGGCAGATTCCCAACCCCCATTCTCAATCAATTTAGGGCATTGATCGTTGGCATGTCCTTGCATAGAGCACACACCACACACACTTGGTCCATGAATCTTCATTCCCTCGGTGATGCGAAATATATTAAGCACACAAATTAAACCCTCTTTTTGTCAAATTGTAGCAAAGATGTAAGTAGGGATCGTTCTAAACCGGGGATTAGGAGGGATTGCTAAACACTTGGAAACTGACTTAAAAACTCAAAAACAACGTTTAAACCACTAAACTAGACCCAAAGAATGCAAAAGTAAAGGTTAAAACACTTAAACAAACCTAAAACTCAAAACAGCAACTAGAAGGCTCAAAACTGCCTAAAAACCACTTTCTGGGCAGTTTTGAGCACCTACACTAATTTGGACGAAATTTGATGAAAACTTGAATCAAAATACTTAGAAACACAAATCAAAACACTTTCTAACTAATCTAGGACTTCAAATTAAAGGGGGATTTGTTTTGGACGAAAATTTAACACAAAACAGAAACTTGAAACTAAACAGATTGTAAAAACGATTTTGGTGAAATAGATGGATAAAAGGCTAGTTAGGAGGTTCTTCTCCACACATGTCACACTTGCAAACAAAACGATTTTCAGTTGTTCTTCCAATAAACTATGAATACTCAACGCCCCAAGTTAACCGTGAATTGCACTAATTAACCCTCAGTTTTTCCAGAATTTATCAAGTTGGATGATTGCATACGACAACTCAAAACATTCCCTACAAGTTCCCTACATGAATTGCATAATAGAGATACAAGCAAGAATCATTACGTTCTATGAAAAACATAAGCATTGACGAAGCATTTGTTACTATGAATTGCATGAAACTTATGCTAAGAATTCATTCAACGCGATCGTTTTCAAGCGATCTTCACTACTTGTGATTATAAGATTGTAACTATTAGGTGAAACTCCCTCATAATCTAGCATCATATTCATGCATGAAAGTTAAGCGTGCACTCTCAATCAACATACACAAATAAGTTATCAATCAAATAGATGAACGAATTGAATCCATAACTCATGAAATAACAACTGAATGTAATCGAATCAAATTGCAAGCATGTACATGGTTTCGAATCACCCCCCAACTAAGGGGGTTTAGTTCCTCATACTCACAACACAAAGTTTATTGAATTGAAACATCAAAGACATAAGAAAGATTACACCTAAAATGCCAAAGAAGTCCACTTTGAAATCTGCACAGAAAGCTCCTCTTTCTTCTTCTCCTTGTTGCGGCAGAGTTGGTTTAGAGGCTGTTTGGATGGTTTTCTGATGTAGGAAGGGAATTAGGATGGTATGGGGGTGCGGCAAGGTGTGTGGGTGGTGTATGGAGGTGTATAATGGTGGCTGGAATGAAGGAGAGTTGCGGCAAGGTGTATGGATGTGGCTGGAATGAATGGTGGCTGCGGCAAGGTGGGGGAAGGGATTTTTTGCGATTTCTGATTTGTAGAATGGGGTCTCTGTGCGGCTAGGGTGTAGAAATATATATATAGGCACTTAAAAACCCTAGCAATTCAGATTAGAACAATGGGCTAGGGTTAAGGTTTGTAAAATAGGGCTTTTTGGATGGAAAGGTGCGGTGATGCGAAATATATTAAGCACACAAATTAAACCCTCTTTTTGTCAAATTGTAGTAAAGATGTAAGTAGGGATCGTTCTAGACCGGGGATTAGGAGGGATTGCTAAACGCTTGGAAACTGACTTAAACACTCAAAAACAAAGTTAAAAACACTAAACTAGACTCAAAGAATGCAAAACTAAAAGTTAAAACACTTAAACAAACCTAAAACTTAAAACAGCAACTAGAAGGCTCAAAACTGCCTAAAAACCACTTTCTGGGCAGTTTTGAGCACTTACACTAATCTGGACGAAATTGGTTGAAAACTTGAATCAAAACACCTAGAAACACAAATCAAAACACTTTCTAACTAATCTAAGACTTCAAAATAAAGGGGGAATAGTTTTGGACAGAAATTGAAAACAAAACAGAAACTTTAATTAACACAGATTGTAAAAACGATTTTGGTGAAAAGGATGGATAAAAGGCTAGTTAGGAGGTTCTTCTCCACACATGTCACACTTGCAAACAAAACGATTTTCAGTTGTTCTTCCGATAAACTATGAATACTCAACGCCCCAAGTTAACCGTGAATTGCACTAATTAACCCTCAGTTTTTCCAGAATTTATCAAGTTGGATGATTGCATACGACAACTCAAAACATTCCCTACAAATTCCCTACATGAATTGCATAATAGAGATACAAGCAAGAATCATTACGTTTTATGAAAAACATAAGCATTGACGAAGCATTTGTTACTATGAATTGCATGAAACTTATGCTAAGAATTCATTCAATGCGATCGTTTTCAAGCGATCTTCACTACTTGTGATTATAAGATTATAACTATTAGGTGAAACTCCCTCATAATCTAGCATCATATTCATGCATGAAAACTAAGCGTGCACTCTCAATCAACATACATAAATAAGTATCAATCAAATAGATGAACGAATTGAATCCACAACTTATGAAATAACAACTGAATGTAATCGAATCAAATTGCAAGCATGTACATGGTTTCGAATCACCCCCCAACTAAGGGGGTTTAGTTCCTCATACTCACAACACAAAGTTTATTGAATTGAAACATCGAAGACATAAGAAAGATTACACCTAAAATGCCAAGGAAGTCCACTTTGAAATCTGCACAGAAAGCTCCTCTTTCTTCTTCTCCTTGCTGCGGCAGTGAGGGTTAGGGGGTTTTTGGATGGTTTTGGATGAGGGAGAATGGTGGAAAACTATCTAGGATAGGTGTAGGGCACGGCTAGGAAGGTTTGGGGTCAGAAAATATGGAGTTGGGTGAAGGTTGGGCTCGGCAAAGGTGAGGGACAGGTTCTGGCGTGAATGGAATTTCTGGATGTGTTTTTGGTTTTTTAGAATGGAGTTAGGATGGTAGGGTGGTGCGGCAAGGTGGGGAAAGGGTTATGGAGGTGTGGAATGGTGTCTAAAGGTGGAGGATGGTGGCTGGAATGGATGAATGGCTGCGGCAAGGAAGGAATTTGGGTGATGGTGGCTGCGGCAAGGTGGGAAAAGGGATATGGTTTTCTGATTTTTATGGAGAGGGAAGAAGATGTGCGGCTAGGGTGTAGAAATATATATATATAGGCACTTAAAAACCCTAGCAATTCAGATTAGAACAATGGGCTAGGGTTAAGGTTTGTAAAATAGGGCTTTTTGGATGGAAAGGTGCGGCATAGGCTTAGGGATTTCCAATCAGATTTTTGCATGTGAACAAGGCCTAGGTGCGGCTGAAACAATGGGCTAGGGTTAGGGTTTAGGTACGGCATAGGTCCAAGAGTTAAGGATGGGTCATCCAAAAGCCCAAAACCGAGAATAGAAACTCACGAAAATGGAAACCTCCAAGAATAGAAACTTCCAACTTTAGAAACTTTGGTTGCCAATTCCGATTTAGGAAAGATCAACCCAAAATGGAAACTTTTAGGCTTAGCTTTCCTACTTCAAGTAGGAAACCTCAAATCTTCAACTCTTCAATTTCATCCCAACCTTGCGTTCCAAGCATGTCCTTTTTACTTCAAGCTCACTTTCTGCTCCAAAAGCTCCAAACTGCATCATTTCATGTAATACGTCCGCTAAACCTGAAAACACAAGAAAGTAGCTTAAAAGACTACTTTAACGAAGAAAACATAACAAAGATGCATAAGAACTAGCTAACTAAGGCGCATAAATATGCTCCTATCAAATTCCCCCACACTTAGCTTTTGCTAGTCCTCGAGCAAAACAAACAAAAGAAAGAAAACAAAATGAAACAAACTAACCAAAACAAAACCTAAACCTTCCAACAATTGCCTCAGGGATTTCCAATGCACATGACATGTTAAAGATTGTTATCCCCACAAATTTGAGTCATCTTTACACAAGCACATACTTAATTAAAGCCACCACTTACTAATTCACAAGTAATCAATCAAAACAATGCTTTGAATGTAGTAACATGCCTTAGAGAATTCCCTCAATTCCTTACAAGATATACACTCTATTTTCACTCAGATTTTCTAACTCCACACCCTACACTAGTCATATGTGAGAAGATTGATGTAGAAATGAAAACGAATGCTCACATATATGTATCACAAAGAACGCAATTTCTAGAGTTAAGAAGCATGTTTAGATATGATCTCATGAATGGAATGCTACTACTTAGATGCGAGAACCAGTGACACCATATGCTCATACCAAATTCAAACTCCACAAATTGAAACACATAACATTCAAGATAGAAGTTAAGGGTTGTAATGGGGCTTGGGGTGTTGGTTAACAAGGAAAGGATAAGGAAAACAAACGTTCTTCAAGCAATAGTAAGCAAAGCAATGAAATTGAGACTTAGAATTCACTTAGAGTGCAGAAATTAACTTTAAAACACAAGGGAAAGATTTAAACAACTCCTTAGGGCCGAATTCATTGTTTTGGACCCTTACTTCAACAAACAATACTTTGGAACTCTTTTTCTCAACTTTTCTTCATTTTTTTTTTCTTTTTCCACAATTTTTTTTCTTTTCTTTTCTTTGCCGTGCCTATGGCACACACTTCCTCATGAAAAACACTTCCCCCACACTTATTTTCTGCCAACATAAATCAAAAGGGAATTCAATTTGAATCATGCTTTACTATGCTTTAAGAACAAGGTATGGATGGTCCTAATCTAGGCTAGGTGAGGAGAACATGGGTTAACAATTAACGAAGGCTAACAAGGCTCAATGGGGTTAAAAACCTACAAAACATAATGACATAGGGGATTCATGGCTTTTTGGCTAGGGTGGTGGTCACTACACAACTTCATCTTGAATATGTGTTATGCAAATCAATAACATGCTTTGAATGAAATGGGCATGAGTTCTAGCATTTGGAACTAAATGATGAAACGCCTTCTAAGTAGCAACCAAGCAAAGAATAATGAGATCATGCAACGACTTAGAAAACAAAGAATGCACAGATTTTCACTCTCCAAATAAACGTTAGGCTCAAGTCTCACAAGGTTGTAGCGTTAGTTTAAGTTCCTTCCTTCAAACATGTTACAAAAACTGATTTTTTTCTTTTATGATTGCATGTGAATTCATAAGTTATAACCACAACTAAGCATAAACAAAGAGTAAATCAAACTTTCATCCATGTTAGTCACTTTCTTTAACAGCCATGTAATTACAAACCGAATCCTCATCATTGTGTTGGAAGGTACCCTAAAACACAAACAAACACACAAAAACAACTCTTTTTGGGTTTTTAAAACAAATTTTTCAAATTTTTATGTAATTTTCGGATTTTTACTTCAAAACACACTAAAACACATCAAAATTGCTCAAAAACACTTAAAAACAGCAAGGAACAAGTCTTCAAGTTTAGGGTGATAAAATCCCACGAATTTGCATCTAAAACACTTAGTTACCCCCCCACACTTAAATCAAACATTGTCCTCAATGTTTCAAGCATGAAATCACACTAAACAAAAAGAAACACACAAACAGCAACTAAAACAACTAAATAGGCAGATTCAAACTAAATAACAAAGGGAAGAGTTTAGGAACGCAAATCTGGAATTGGAGTGATTCCATGGGCTTCCTTTGTTGAATTGCATGGGTTGCCTCCCAAGTAGCGCTTTCTTTTACGTCTTGCAGCCGGACGAAGCTCCTTTGAAGGTTATTGAACCCCACGGCATGGAGGGGTGTTTCCTCTACACCTTGTCCTTCGAACCACTTCATGCATTGGGTCCTTGAATGGAATGGGATAATGATCCTTTCGTAGTGTCGTGTTGTGCTTCTCTAAATCAACACGAACTCTCCCACCATATTGCCTTTGATTAGGTACCTGCACCATACAAGGTAACAACCGATTAGTTGAAATGGAAATTGAAATTGGATCAGGTGGCTTACCTAGGTGCGGCATAGGAGTGGGAGTACAATGGACAGATGCACAAAGGTTGCACTCGGGCAAATTTGGTGATTTCAAGGTTGAAGCCGTGCATTCTTTGTTGCTCACTCCAATTCCCTCCGCGATGGTAGTTCGAGGTGCATTCTTCTTGACTAGTGTTGAACATTCCTGCCCTATATTTTCAATTACATTAATGGCACAACAAGAACGAACATCATTAGTATTCTCAATTGATTCAGGAATCTTAAAGTTAATCATATCACCACCAAAGGCCATAGTTACGGCTCCCTTGGCCACATCAATCTTGGTTTGAGCCGTTTTCATGAATGGTCGTCCAAGCAAGAGTGGTGATGGTGGAGAGTGGGTTGAGTCCTCCATATCAAGCACATAGAAATCTGCAGGAAAAATCAAATGGTCTACCTGCACCAAAACATCTTCCAACACTCCCTTGGGATATGCATTAGATCGATCGGCTAATTGAATTATAACGCCATCATTTTTAAGTTTTCCTAGATTCATAGATGCATAAACAGAATATGGCATGACATTAATTGATGCACCTAGATCTAGCATAGCATGTTCAAATCTTGTATTACCAATTACACAAGGGATTGTGAAACTACCTGGATCTTTGCATTTAGGTGGTAGCTTCCTTTGCAACATTGCAGAGACATTCTCGCTTACATGTACCACCTCCTTCTCCCGAATCCGCTTCCTCGTTGTACAAAGCTTCTTCAAGAACTTGGCATACTTCGGGATTTGCTTGATTGCATCCAAAAGAGGTATGTTAACTTGAACTTTCCTAAATGTCTCTAGAACATCTTTTTCCTCCTCTTCATTCTTGGATTGCAAAAATCTGCTAGGAAAGGGCACATTGGGTGGAATAATGTTAGAATTAACTGAACTTGGACCTTTCTTACCTAGGGTGGACGGATTGGAGGACTTAGGATCAATGGTTGCTTGCGGCAAAGGTGGTGCTACCTTTGCCGTGAGTGGACTTGGTGTCTCCTCTTCAGATTTCAACATTTCATCCTCTTTGGGACCTGATTTTGGTGGTGTAGAACCTGCCCCAACTTCTTTTCCACTCCTTAGCATGATTGCATTTGCGGTTTCAAAGCCTCCTTTTGGATTCGCAATGGTTGAACTAGGAAGCTTTCCTTGTTCTCTAAACTGCCCAACAAACTCGGCAATCTGCCCAATTTGTTTCTCAAGTTGATCCACCCTTTTGTCTTGGATTTGTATAGCTTTAGCTTGATCTTCCTGCCCATTAGACAACTTAGTTAGTATCTTAAGAAGTGCATCATTGTCAAGAGACGTACCTGAGGCACTTGGGCCGGATTGGGCTTGATTTTGGGGTGGGCCGTAAGTTTTGGGAAAGAACCCCGGGGGTTGTTGCCTAAAGCCTCCTTGGTTTTGAGGTTGTTGGGGCTCCCTCCACTTGAAATTTGGGTGATCTCTCCAACCGGGATTATATGTGTTTGAATATGGATCGTTCCTTGGTTGGTTTTGCCCTTGAAACCCAACTGCATGGGCGCTTTCCCATCCACCATTTTCAATCAACTGTGGACATTTTTCAGAGACATGTCCTTGGATGGAACATACGCCACATACAATTGGTCCTTGCATCTTCATGCCCTCGGCCATCTGAGACACAAGAGAAGTAAGATTAGCCAATTGTGAATGAAGATCAGAAGTCGAACTTACCTCATGTACTTGGTGCCGTGGGGGTCCTCTTTGGCCTACACCTTCGTACTGTTGAGCGTTCAACGCTCTATTAGCAATCAAGACCTTGGCAGCCATGGGTGTCTTGTCCACCAATGCTCCCCCCGCCGAAGCATCAAGCATTTGACGTTCTAGAGGTAGGAGACCCTCGTAGAAGTATTGCAACAGTAACTCCTCCTTCATCTGATGCTGTGGACAAGAAGCAACAAGTGATTTAAATCGTTCATAATATGTAGGAAAAGACTCACCTTCTTCTTGCTGAATTCCGCTTATCTTTTTGCGGAGGAGGATGATGCGAGAAGTTGGAAAGAACTTCTCCAAGAACGCTCTCTTCATACTTTCCCACGATGTGACAGTTCCGGGAGCTAACTCATATAACCAATCCTTGGCTTTATCCATCAAAGAGAATGGAAAAGCCTTCATCTTCAAGATATTTCCGTCAACATTGACGGGAGTCATACTAGAGCAAACTACTTCAAATTCTTTCAAATGTTTGTTAGGATCTTCCATGGACAAGCCATGGTATTTAGGAATATGATGAAGTAAACTTGACTTTAATTCAAACTCATCTGTCTTACCTTGGGCAGCCATGGGGTATTGAATGCACAAGGGCGCGGCATTATCCAAACCCGAGGCGGAAAGCTCCTTGAGTGTACGATTGTCCATGGCCATGCCTTGGACTTCTTCAAATATCCCTGCCGTGGCTTCCTCCTCCTCTTGTTGTACGTTTTCTTCAAGGTCAGATTCGGAACTGGTTGGATGATGCTCTTGCTGGTTCCTAGCTCTCCTTAACTTCCTCTCAAAATCGTCGTCAAACTCCAAGATGTTTGCACGAATCGGTTGAGAGCTTCTAGTCATACATTAGTACCTAAGAAACAAGAAACAAAATTAGGTCAGAAACTTAAACAAAGTAAGAAACAAAGTGAAATAAAAGAAACAAAAGCAATCCAAGGGATTAGCAAATTTGCTAATCCCCGGCAACGGCGCCAAAAATTTGATGCGAAATATATTAAGCACACAAATTAAACCCTCTTTTTGTCAAATTGTAGTAAAGATGTAAGTAGGGATCGTTCTAGACCGGGGATTAGGAGGGATTGCTAAACGCTTGGAAACTGACTTAAACACTCAAAAACAAAGTTAAAAACACTAAACTAGACTCAAAGAATGCAAAACTAAAAGTTAAAACACTTAAACAAACCTAAAACTTAAAACAGCAACTAGAAGGCTCAAAACTGCCTAAAAACCACTTTCTGGGCAGTTTTGAGCACTTACACTAATCTGGACGAAATTGGTTGAAAACTTGAATCAAAACACCTAGAAACACAAATCAAAACACTTTCTAACTAATCTAAGACTTCAAAATAAAGGGGGAATAGTTTTGGACAGAAATTGAAAACAAAACAGAAACTTTAATTAACACAGATTGTAAAAACGATTTTGGTGAAAAGGATGGATAAAAGGCTAGTTAGGAGGTTCTTCTCCACACATGTCACACTTGCAAACAAAACGATTTTCAGTTGTTCTTCCGATAAACTATGAATACTCAACGCCCCAAGTTAACCGTGAATTGCACTAATTAACCCTCAGTTTTTCCAGAATTTATCAAGTTGGATGATTGCATACGACAACTCAAAACATTCCCTACAAATTCCCTACATGAATTGCATAATAGAGATACAAGCAAGAATCATTACGTTTTATGAAAAACATAAGCATTGACGAAGCATTTGTTACTATGAATTGCATGAAACTTATGCTAAGAATTCATTCAACGCGATCGTTTTCAAGCGATCTTCACTACTTGTGATTATAAGATTATAACTATTAGGTGAAACTCCCTCATAATCTAGCATCATATTCATGCATGAAAACTAAGCGTGCACTCTCAATCAACATACATAAATAAGTATCAATCAAATAGATGAACGAATTGAATCCACAACTTATGAAATAACAACTGAATGTAATCGAATCAAATTGCAAGCATGTACATGGTTTCGAATCACCCCCCAACTAAGGGGGTTTAGTTCCTCATACTCACAACACAAAGTTTATTGAATTGAAACATCGAAGACATAAGAAAGATTACACCTAAAATGCCAAGGAAGTCCACTTTGAAATCTGCACAGAAAGCTCCTCTTTCTTCTTCTCCTTGCTGCGGCAGTGAGGGTTAGGGGGTTTTTGGATGGTTTTGGATGAGGGAGAATGGTGGAAAACTATCTAGGATAGGTGTAGGGCACGGCTAGGAAGGTTTGGGGTCAGAAAATATGGAGTTGGGTGAAGGTTGGGCTCGGCAAAGGTGAGGGACAGGTTCTGGCGTGAATGGAATTTCTGGATGTGTTTTTGGTTTTTTAGAATGGAGTTAGGATGGTAGGGTGGTGCGGCAAGGTGGGGAAAGGGTTATGGAGGTGTGGAATGGTGTCTAAAGGTGGAGGATGGTGGCTAGAATGGATGAATGGCTGCGGCAAGGAAGGAATTTGGGTGATGGTGGCTGCGGCAAGGTGGGAAAAGGGATATGGTTTTCTGATTTTTATGGAGAGGGAAGAAGATGTGCGGCTAGGGTGTAGAAAAATATATATATAGGCACTTAAAAACCCTAGCAATTCAGATTAGAACAATGGGCTAGGGTTAAGGTTTGTAAAATAGGGCTTTTTGGATGGAAAGGTGCGGCATAGGCTTAGGGATTTCCAATCAGATTTTTGCATGTGAACAAGGCCTAGGTGCGGCTGAAACAATGGGCTAGGGTTAGGGTTTAGGTACGGCATAGGTCCAAGAGTTAAGGATGGGTCATCCAAAAGCCCAAAACCGAGAATAGAAACTCACGAAAATGGAAACCTCCAAGAATAGAAACTTCCAACTTTAGAAACTTTGGTTGCCAATTCCGATTTAGGAAAGATCAACCCAAAATGGAAACTTTTAGGCTTAGCTTTCCTACTTCAAGTAGGAAACCTCAAATCTTCAACTCTTCAATTTCATCCCAACCTTGCGTTCCAAGCATGTCCTTTTTACTTCAAGCTCACTTTCTGCTCCAAAAGCTCCAAACTGCATCATTTCATGTAATACGTCCGCTAAACCTGAAAACACAAGAAAGTAGCTTAAAAGACTACTTTAACGAAGAAAACATAACAAAGATGCATAAGAACTAGCTAACTAAGGCGCATAAATATGCTCCTATCATGCGGCATAGGCTTAGGGATTTCCAATCAGATTTTTGCATGTGAACAAGGCCTAGGTGCGGCTGAAACAATGGGCTAGGGTTAGGGTTTAGGTACGGCATAGGTCCAAGAGTTAAGGATGGGTCATCCAAAAGCCCAAAACCGAGAATAGAAACTCACGAAAATGGAAACCTCCAAGAATAGAAACTTCCAACTTTAGAAACTTTGGTTGCCAATTCCGATTTAGGAAAGATCAACCCAAAATGGAAACTTTTAGGCTTAGCTTTCCTACTTCAAGTAGGAAACCTCAAATCTTCAACTCTTCAATTTCATCCCAACCTTGCGTTCCAAGCATGTCCTTTTCACTTCAAGCTCACTTTCTGCTCCAAAAGCTCCAAATTGCATCATTTCATGTAATACGTCCGCTAAACCTGAAAACACAAGAAAGTAGCTTAAAAGACTACTTTAACGAAGAAAACATAACAAAGATGCATAAGAACTAGCTAACTAAGGCGCATAAATATGCTCCTATCAGGCCCCAACCTTGAAATCATCAAATCTGCCCAAATGCAACCCTTGTGCATTTGTCCATAGTGCTACCACTTCTTTGCCGTACAAAGGTAAGCCCCCTATTCCAATTTCGATTCCCATTTCAACTAATAGGTTGTTACCTTGTATGGTGCAGGTACCAAATCGAAGACAACGTGGTGGGAGAGTTCGTGTTGATTTAGAGAAGCAAAACATGACAATAAGAAAGGATCATTATCCCATCCCATTCACGGACCCAAAAGATGAAGTATTTCGTAGGTCAGGTTGTGGAAACACCCCTCCATGCCGTGGGGTTCCATAAACCTTCAATGGAGCATCGTCCGGCTGGAAGACGTTAAAGCAAGCGCTTCTTGGGAGGCAACCCATGCAAATAAAGAGGACCTAGGACGCTCCGGCATCATAATCAGATTTGCATTTCTAAACCCTACTCTTTATTGCTTTTACTTTGCCATATTTGTCATGTTTGCTAGTTGTGTTATTTGCGTGCTTTTGTGTGAGTCTATGTTTGAAACATTGAGGACAATGTTTGGTTTAAGTGTGGGGGGGTAAACAAAGTGTTTTTTGTGTCAAAATTCGTAGGATTTTACCACCTAACATTTCAAAGGTTGTTTTTCATTGTTTTTAAGTGTTTTTAGAATGTTTTGATGTGTTTTTATGTGGCTTTACCAGAAAATCCGAAAATTCAAGAAAAAAAATAGAAAGAGTTTTGAAAAAACCCAAAAAGAGTTGTTTTAAAGTTGTTTTTGTGTGTTTGTGTCGTAAAGTACCTTCCAACACAATGATGAGGATTTGGTTTTTAATTGCATGACCGTTAAAGAAAGTTATAAACATGGATGGACGTTTGATTTACTCTTTGGTTTATGCTTGGTCATCGTTGTTGTTTACGAATTCACATGTAATCACAAAGGAAAAGAAAAAAAAATTCAGTTTTTGTAACATGCTTGAAGGAAGGAACTCGAATTAACGCTACAACCTTGTGAGACTTGAGCCTAAACGTTTATTTGGAGAGTTAAAATCTGTGCATTATTGTTTTCTAAAGTTGTTGCATGATCTCATTATTCTTTGCTTGGTTGCTACTTAGAAGGCGTTTCATCATTTAATTCCAAATGCTAGAACTCATGCCTATTTCATTCAAAACATGTTATTGAATTGCATAACACATATTCAAGATGAAGTTGTTTAGTAGTTACCACCATAGCCAAAAAGCCTTCATTCCATGCATTTGTTTTTGTAGGTTTAACCCCGTTGAGCCTTGTTTAGCCTATATTGTTTGTTAACCCACATTATCCTTACCTAGCCTAGATTAGGACCATCCTTACCCTTGTTCTTGAAGCATAGTGAGCATGACTCAAAAAGAATTCCTTTTGATCGAAGGTGTGCAGGAAATAAGTGTGGGGGAAAGTGAGCCTTGTGTATTGTGTGCCAAAGACTTAAATGAGGCATGGGTTAGAAAAGAAAAAGAAAAAAATTCGTAGGAAAAAAAAGAAGAAAAAAGAAAAAAATTGTGAAAAGTATGAAAAGGAGTTGGAAGAGCATAAAAATGAGCTCTAAGTTGTTGGTTGTTGAAGAAAGGGTCCAAAAAGTTTCATTTGACCCTAAGTATGCATGCGTATTCCCCTTTGTGTTTAAAGTTGTTTTCTGCACTCTAAAGTGAATTCTAAGTGTCAATTTCATTGCTTTGCTTACTACTGTTTTAAGAACGTTTGTTTATCCTTTACCCTTCTTTGTTAGCCAATACCCCAAGCCCCGTTACAACCCTTTACTTTAATCTTGAGTGTTATGTGTTTCAATTTGTGGAGTTTGAGTTTGGTATGAGCATATGATATCCCTGGTTCTTGCATCTAAGTAGTAGCATTCCATTCATGAGATCATATCTAAATGCTTATTAACTCCCGAAAATGCTTTCTTTGTTATACATATATGTGAGCGTTCGTTTTCATATTTACATCAATCTTCTCACATATAACTAGTATAGGGTGTGGAGTTAGAAAATCTGTGTGAAAATTGAGTGCATATCTAGTAAGGACTTGAGCAATTTCTCTAAGGCATGTTACTACATTCAAAATCATGTTTTAAATGGTTATATGTGAACTAGTACGTGGTGACTATGATTAAGTATGTGCTTAAGTGTGAAGATGACTAAAATCTATGGGAATGATGATTTTTAATATGTCATGTAACATTGGAAATCCCTGAGGCGATTGTTGGAAGGTTTAGGTCATGTTTTGTTTCGTTGTTTTGCTCGAGGACTAGCAAAAGCTAAGTGTGGGGGAATTTGATAGGAGCATATTTATGCGCCTTAGTTAGCTAGTTCTTATGCATTTATGTTGTGTTTTCTTAGTTAAAGTAGTCTTTTAAGCTATTTTCATGTGTTTTCAAGTTTTACAGACAAAGTGAGCAAAAGGATGCAATTTGGAGCATTTTGGAGCAAAATTGGGCTAGAATGGAGTTCATGCACATGCAATTTGGAGAATTTGAAGGATTGATGAAGCTAGGAATGTGTTTTGAAGTTGAAGAATTGAAGATACAAAGATTCCTAATTGAAGTGGGAAAGTGCTTAATTGAAGATGAAATCCTAGTTGAAGAAAGTTTCCTAGTTGAAGTTGGATTCCTAGAAGATTGAAGTTTCCTACTCAAACAAGGTTTCCTACTTGAAGAAGGGAAGTTGAAGCCAAAGAATCAGCTCAAGATAAGGAATCTTATCCAAAACCTCATCCATAACCTTATCTTAGCTTATCTTATCCAAACAAACCTTATCCTATCTTATCTTATCCTATCATAATCCTATCCTAATTTAATTCCAGCTGCATGGGGGATTTATTTTCAGATTAGGACACATTAAAATTGGTTTCTAGAAGCCCTTATCCACTCCTACAAAGGTGCCACACCTTATCCCTTGTTTTTTTCTAGAAATCAGCCACAAAACAACCTTTCTAGAAGGCCTTATCCCTTGTCCTACAAAAGTGACGCCCCAAACCTTTCTAGAACTTCTAGAAACCTGATTATTCCTTTCCCCCTTGGTTTCTAAAAGCCTTAGCCTTTTCCTTCAAGGATTTTGTGTTATTATCCTATACAAATTAGGCTTTTAAATCCTTTTCCTTTGCTACATAGGGGCTGCGAATTTCAGCCTATAAATACCATCCTTTGCTGCACCATTTAGTCACCATCCTCTACCATATTTTCACTACACCATTCACCCAAACATACCTTGTGTGCCGTGAGTTTGCAAGGAGAAGAAGGAAGACAACTTGGAGCCGTGCATGCCATTCAAGGAGCTTGGATTGTGGAGCGTTTCTAGGTGTTTTCTATCTTTGTTTTAATTTTTAAATTTATTTATCTTTGTTTATCTGCGAGTATGAGGAACTAAACCCCCCTTGGCTAGGGGAGGATTCGAAACCATGATTATGCTTGCTATATGATTTGATTACTTCTAATTGCGTTTCATAAGTTGTGATTTCAGTTTGCTTATCTATGTGAATTAAAACTTATTCTTGTATGTTGATTGAGGGTCGACACTTAGTTTGCATGCATGAATTTGATGCTAGGATATAAGGGAATTTCACCTAATCGTTATGAACTTATATTCACAAGTAGTAAAGGTTGTTGATCACAATCGTGTTAAGTAAATTCTTGGCATAAGTTTCATGCAATCATAGTAACAAGTGCTTCGTCAATGCTTATGGTTTTCATAGAACTTAATGATTCTTGCTTGTATCTCTATTATGCAATCATGTAGGGGACTTGTGGGGAATGCTTTGGGTTGTCGTATGCAATCATCCAATTCAATAACATTAGGAAAATCTGAAGGTTAATTTAACCGGACCTAATTAACTTGGGGCGTTGGGAATTCATGTTTTATTGAAAAGCAATTAGAGATCGTTTTATATGCAAGTGTGACATGTGTGGAGATGAACCCCTTAGCTAGCCTTCCATCCATCCATTTAAACCAAATTCGTTTTAGAGTCTTTTCAAATTACAAAGTTTTGTTTTGTTTTCAAAATTCGTCCAAAATCAATCCCCCTTTAGTTTTAAGTGTCATATTAGTTAGAAACCCATTTAGTTTGTGTTTTTAGGTGTCTTGAGTCAAGTTTAAACCAATTTTCGTCCAAATTCTTCCCTAGTGTCCAAAACTGCCCAGAAAGTGGTTTTAAGGCAGTTTTGAGTCTTTTGGTTTGTTTTAGTGTTTTAAAGTTTAGTTTTACATTCTTTGAGTCTAGTTAGTGTTTTAAACATGTTTTTACGTTTTTGAGTCAAGTCCAAGTGATTTTGCAATCCCTCCTAATCCCCGGCCTAGAACGATCCCTACTTACATACTTGCTACAATTGATAAAAAGAGGGTTAATTTGAGTGTCAACATAATTTTCACATCAACTACACAACTTAATCTTGAATATGTGTTATGCAAATCAATGACATGTTTTGAATGAAATGGGCATGAGTTCTAGTGTTTGGTTCTAAATGATGAAATGCCTACTAAGTAGCAACCAAGCAAAGAATAATGAGATCGTGCAACGACTTTAAAAAACAAAGAATGCACAGATTTTAACTCTCCAAATGAACGTTTAGGCTCAAGTCTCACAAGGTTGTAACGTTAGTTTGAGTTACTTCCTTCAAGCATGTTACAAAAACGGATTTTTACTTTATGATTACATGTGAATTCATAAGTTATAACCACAACCAAGCATAAACCAAAGAGTAAATCAAACTTTTATCCATGTTTATAACTCTCTTTAACCGTCATGCAATTACAAACCGAATCCTCATCATTGTGTTGGAAGGTACCCTAAGACACAAACAAACACACAAAACAACTCTTTTTGGGTTTTTTAAAACAATTTTTTCAAATTTTTATGGGATTTTCGGATTTTTGACTCAAAACACATTAAAACACACCAAAACAGCTTAAAAGTGCTTAAAAACAGCAAGAAACAACATTTGAAATTATGAGTGATAAACCCTACGAATTTGCATCAAAACACTTTGGTTACCCCCCCACACGTAAATCAAACATTGTCCTCAATGTTTCAAGCATAGACTCACACAAAACAACATCTAAACAACCTAACATAGCATAAACAAATTTAACAACAAAGAGAAGAGTTTAGGGACGCAAATCTGGAATTGGAGTGCTCTCTATGTCCTCCTTTGTTGAATGCATGGGTTGCCTCCCAATGAGCGCTTGGTTTAACGTCGTACAGCCGAACGAAGACCTCATTCACTCCTTACTAGGGCCCACGGCATCCAAGGGTATGTCATCCACGGCATGCTCCACAAAGGTGTCATAATAGGGCTTCAAACGATGCCCGTTCACCTTGAATTCTTGTCCCGTTTTCAAGCTTTGGATTTGGACTGCACCATGAACAAAAACGTTAGTAATAACAAACGGTCCAATCCACTTAGAACGTAACTTACCGGGAAACAAACGTAAACGGGAATTGAACAATAGCACTTTCTGCCCAATTGAGAATGATTTCCCATGGATCATGTTGTCATGGAAAGCTTTGGTCTTTTGCTTGTAAATGCTTGCATTATCGTACGCCTCGTGGCGTATCTCATCAAGCTCATTCAATTGCAATCGCCTTTGACTTCCCGCTTCATCGAGGTTCATGTTAAACTTCTTGATGGCCCAAAGTGCTTTGTGCTCCAATTCAACGGGAAGATGGCACGCCTTGCCATAGACAAGTCGGAAGGGGGACATCCCAATGGGGGTTTTGTACGCCGTACGATACGCCCAAAGTGCATCATCTAACCGTAGGCTCCAATCCTTCCGTGTTGGCCCAACGGTCTTCTCAAGTATTTGCTTGATCTCTCGGTTGGAAACCTCGGCTTGGCCATTCGTTTGAGGATGGTAAGGTGTAGAAACCTTATGGGTGACACTGTATTTCCTCAATAACGCTTCAATGGTCCGATTGCAAAAATGTGACCCTCCATCACTAATGATCACTCGTGGCATTCCAAACCTTGCAAAAATGTTAGTTCTAATAAAATCTACAACCACTTTAGAAGCATTAGTCCGGGTGGCCTTGGCTTCCACCCATTTTGACACATAATCAACCGCAAGCAAAATATACATGAAACCATACGATGAAGGGAAGGGACCCATAAAATCAATACCCCAAACATAAAAACTTTCAACATTTAGGATAGAAACCTGCGGCATTTGGTCCCTTGCACTAATACCACCCATTCGTTGGCATTTATCACATGTTAAGCAAAAAGTTTTAGCATCTTTAAAAATACTAGGCCAATAGAATCCACATTGTAACACCTTGAGGGCTGTGCGTTGTGTGCCAAAGTGCCCTCCACATGCATATGTGTGACAAAAACTCAAAATTGAATGACATTCAGAATCATGCACACAACGACGTATAATCTGATTGGGGCAAAATTTCCATAAGTACGGATCATCCTGATAGGAGCATATTTATGCGCCTTAGTTAGCTAGTTCTTATGCACTTTTGTATGTTTTCTTTGTTAAAATAGTCTTTTAAGCTACTTTCTTGTGTTTTCAGGTTTAGCGGACGTATTACATGAAATGATGCAATTGGGAGCTTTTGGAGCAAAAAGTGAGCTTGAATTGAAAAGGACATGCTTGGAACGCAAGGTTGGGATGGAATTGAAGAATTGAAGATTTGAGGTTTCCTACTTGAAGTAGGAAAGCTAAGCCTAAAAGTTTCCATTTTGGGTCGATCTTTCCTAAATCGGAATTGGCAACCAAAGTTTCTAAAAGTTGGAAGTTTCTATTCTTGGAGGTTTCCATTTTCGAGAGTTTCTATTCTTGGCGTTGGGCTTTTAGATGACCTAAACCCAAAATTTGCTTGTGGACCTTCAACCCATGCCGAACCCTAGGGCCTAATCATCTAAAATCTGCCATGTTAAACCCTAGCCCATGTTCACTTAAGTGCCGCACAAACCCTAGCCCATTGTGGTCTAATCTGATTTCATTAGGGTTTTAGGTGCTTATATATTTGTGTTTTACCACCCTAGCCGCACATCTTCTTCCCTCTCCATAAAAATCAGAAAACCATATCCCTTTCCCCACCTTGCCGCAGCCACCATCACCCAAATTCCTTCCTTGCCGCAGCCATTCATCCATTCCAGCCACCATCCTCCACCTTTAGACACCATTCCACACCTCCATAACTCTTTCCCACACCTTGCCGCACCACCCTACCATCCTAACTCCCTTCTAAAAAACCAAAAACACATCCAGAAACTCCATTCACGCCAGAACCTGTCCCTCACGTGAGTATGAGGAACTAAACCCCCTTAGTTGGGGGGTGATTCGAAACCATGTACATGCTTGCAATTTGATTCGATTACATTCAGTTGTTATTTCATGAGTTATGGATTCAATTCGTTCATCTATTTGATTGATAACTTATTTGTGTATGTTGATTGAGAGTGCACGCTTAATTTTCATGCATGAATATGATGCTAGATTATGAGGGAGTTTCACCTAATAGTTACAATCTTATAATCACAAGTAGTGAAGATCGCTTGAAAACGATCGCGTTGAATGAATTCTTAGCATAAGTTTCATGCAATTCATAGTAACAAATGTTTCGTCAATGCTTATGTTTTTCATAGAACGTAATGATTCTTGCTTGTATCTCTATTATGCAATTCATGTAGGGAACTTGTAGGGAATGTTTTGAGTTGTCGTATGCAATCATCCAACTTGATAAATTCTGGAAAAACTGAGGGTTAATTAGTGCAATTCACGGTTAACTTGGGGCGTTGAGTATTCATAGTTTATTGGAAGAACAACTGAAAATCGTTTTGTTTGCAAGTGTGACATGTGTGGAGAAGAACCTCCTAACTAGCCTTTTATCCATCTATTTCACCAAAATCGTTTTTACAATCTGTTTAGTTTCAAGTTTCTGTTTTGTGTTAAATTTTCGTCCAAAACAAATCCCCCTTTAATTTGAAGTCTTAGATTAGTTAGAAAGTGTTTTGATTTGTGTTTCTAAGTATTTTGATTCAAGTTTTCATCAAATTTCGTCCAAATTAGTGTAGGTGCTCAAAACTGCCCAGAAAGTGGTTTTTAGGCAGTTTTGAGCCTTCTAGTTGCTGTTTTAAGTTTTAGGTTTGTTTAAGTGTTTTAACTTTTAGTTTTGCATTCTTTGAGTCTAGTTTAGTGTTTTTAACTTTGTTTTTGAGTGTTTAAGTCAGTTTCCAAGCGTTTAGCAATCCCTCCTAATCCCCGGTCTAGAACGATCCCTACTTACATCTTTGCTACAATTTGACAAAAAGAGGGTTTAATTTGTGTGCTTAATCTATTTCGCATCAAATTTTTGGCGCCGTTGCCGGGGATTAGCAAATTTGCTAATCCCTTGGATTGTTTTTGTTTCTTTTATTTCACTTTGTTTCTGACTTTGTTTAAGTTTCTGACCTAATTTTGTTTCTTGTTTCTTAGGTACTAATGTATGACTAGAAGCTCTCAACCGATTCGTGCAAACATCTTGGAGTTTGACGACGATTTTGAGAGGAAGTTGAGAAGAGTTAGAAACCAGCAAGCACATCATCCACCCAGTTCTGAATCTGACCTTGAAGGAAACGTACAAGAAGAGGAGGAGGAAGCCACGGCAGGGATATTTGAAGAAGTCCAAGGCATGGCCATGGACAATCGTACACTCAAGGAGCTTTCCGCCTCGGGTTTGGATAATGCCGCGCCCTTGTGCATTCAATACCCCATGGCTGCCCAAGGTAAGACAGATGAGTTTGAATTAAAGTCAAGTTTACTTCATCATATTCCTAAATACCATGGCTTGTCCATGGAAGATCCTAACAAACATTTGAAAGAATTTGAAGTAGTTTGCTCTAGTATGACTCCCGTCAATGTTGACGGAAATATCTTGAAGATGAAGGCTTTTCCATTCTCTTTGATGGATAAAGCCAAGGATTGGTTATATGAGTTAGCTCCCGGAACTGTCACATCGTGGGAAAGTATGAAGAGAGCGTTCTTGGAGAAGTTCTTTCCAACTTCTCGCATCATCCTCCTCCGCAAAAAGATAAGCGGAATTCAGCAAGAAGAAGGTGAGTCTTTTCCTACATATTATGAACGATTTAAATCACTTGTTGCTTCTTGTCCACAGCATCAGATGAAGGAGGAGTTACTGTTGCAATACTTCTACGAGGGTCTCCTACCTCTAGAACGTCAAATGCTTGATGCTTCGGCGGGGGGAGCATTGGTGGACAAGACACCCATGGCTGCCAAGGTCTTGATTGCTAATAGAGCGTTGAACGCTCAACAGTACGAAGGTGTAGGCCAAAGAGGACCCCCACGGCACCAAGTACATGAGGTAAGTTCGACTCCTGATCTTCATTCACAATTGGCTAATCTTACTTCTCTTGTGTCTCAGATGGCCGAGGGCATGAGGATGCAAGGACCAATTGTATGTGGCGTATGTTCCATCCAAGGACATGTCTCTGAAAAATGTCCACAGTTGATTGAAAATGGTGGATGGGAAAGCGCTCATGCAATTGGGTTTCAAGGGCAAAACCAACCAAGGAACGATCCATATTCAAACACATATAATCCCGGTTGGAGAGATCACCCAAATTTCAAGTGGAGGGAGCCTCAGCAACCTCAGAACCAAGGAGGCTTTAGGCAACAATCCCCGGGATTCTTTCCCAAAACCTACGGCCCACCCCAAAATCAAGCCCAATCCGGCCCAAGTGCCTCAGGTACGTCTCTTGACAATGATGCACTTCTTAAGATACTAACTAAGTTGTCTAATGGGCAGGAAGATCAAGCAAAGGCTATGCAAAACCAAGATAAAAGGGTGGATCAACTTGAGAAACAAATTGGGCAGATTGCCGAGTTTGTAGGTAAGTTTCGAGATCCCGGACAACTCCCTAGTTCCACCATTCCAAATCCGAAGGGAGGTTTCGAAAGTGCCAAAGCTATCACCTTAAGAAGTGGTAAGGAAGTTGGGGCAGGTCCTACACCAAAAACAGGTCATAATGAGGATGAACTTTTGGAAATGGAAGAGGAGGCATCAAAGCAGCCCACGGCAAAGGTGGTTCCACCTTTGCCGCAAGTCCCTAATGTCCCAAATCTGCCCAATTCGTCCCACAAAGGTAAGAATGTGTCCAATTCAGTTCATACTAATGTTTTCCCTTCAAATGTGCCTTTTCCTAGTAGGTTCATGCAAACGAAGAAAGAAGAGGCCGAAAAGGATATCCTTGAAACCTTTAGGAAAGTTCAAGTTAACATACCTTTGTTAGATGCAATCAAGCAAGTTCCGAGGTATGCTAAGTTCTTGAAGGAGTTGTGTACCACGAGGAAGAGGATGGCGACCAAGGAAGTGGTCAAGGTAGGTGAGAATGTGTCCGCCATCTTGCAACGCAAATTACCTCCCAAATGTAAAGATCCAGGTAGCTTTACCATTCCTTGTGTTATTGGGAATACTAGATTTGAGTCTGCCATGCTTGACTTAGGTGCTTCTATAAATGTTATGCCATATTCCATTTATGCATCTATGAACTTAGGAGCATTGAAAAATGATGGGGTAATAATACAATTGGCCGATAGATCTAACGCCTATCCAAATGGAGTTTTGGAAGATGTACTTGTGCAGGTTAATCATTTAGTTTTCCCAGCGGATTTCTATGTCCTCGAAATGGATGAATCGGACCATGCTCCTTCACTGCCCATTTTACTTGGAAGACCATTCATGAAGACGGCCAGGACGAAGATTGACGTGTATAGTGGAACTTTGTCTATGGAATTCGATGGGGAAGTTGTTAATTTTAATCTTTCTGATTCCATTAAATACCCTAGTGAGGACCATTCATGCTTTTCTATTGATATAATTGACTCTTTGGCGCAGGGATATCTCGACGATTTAAATGACGATGCGCTTGAAAAAGTCATTACACGAGGCATGGAACTCAAAACAAAGGGGGCTGATTGCATGCATGCTCACGGCATACATGGTTCATCCCATGCCGTGCCCCCTAGTGAGGAATTACTTGAAGTTGTGGCTGCCCTTGAGTCCTTACCTAAGCTTGATGGTAAGTATACTAACCGTGAGTCCATTCCCATTTCGACTAACAAATTGCTTCCATCTATAATTCAGGCACCTATCCTTGAACTCAAGCCTTTGCCAAGCCATATGAAGTACATTTTCTTGGGAGAAAAGGAAACACTACCTGCCATCATTTCCTCTTCCCTCACGGCACAAGAGGAGGAGAAGTTGCTTCGCGTTTTGAAGGAGTTCAAATCTGCTCTAGGTTGGACATTGGCCGACATCAAAGGTATAAGCCCTACGACTTGTATGCATCACATATTTCTTGAGGAGGGGGCCAAACCAACTAGAGAGGCTCAACGCCGTCTCAACCCTCCGATGATGGAAGTAGTGAAAAAGGAGATCATAAAGCTTCTAGATTGTGGGGTTATCTATCCAATCTCGGATAGTAGGTGGGTTTCGCCGGTTCAATGCGTACCAAAGAAATCAGGAGTGACGGTGGTAGCTAATGCTAAGAATGAGCTTGTCCCTCAACGGATTCAAACCGGTTGGAGGGTGTGCATTGACTATAGGAAGCTAAACACCACAACGAGGAAGGACCACTTCCCATTGCCGTTCATTGACCAAATGCTCGAGAGGTTAGCGGGTTATGCTTTTTATTGTTTTCTTGATGGTTATTCTGGTTATAATCAAATTGTCATTTCACCCGAGGACCAAGAAAAAACCACTTTTACATGCCCGTTTGGTACGTTTGCATATTGTCGCATGCCTTTTGGTTTATGTAATGCACCTGCTACATTTCAAAGATGTATGATGAGCATATTTTCTGATCATGTAGAAAAGATAATTGAAGTGTTTATGGATGATTTTAGCGTATTTGGTGATTCGTTTGATAGTTGTTTGCATAATCTAAGTGTGATCCTAAAACGTTGTGTGGAAACTAACCTTGTACTTAATTGGGAAAAGTGTCATTTTATGGTTAAACAAGGTATCGTTTTAGGTCATATAATCTCTGAAAAGGGTATTGAGGTTGATAAGGCGAAAATAGATCTTGTACGTCACTTACCCTCTCCGACTTCGGTTAGAGAGGTTCGTTCGTTTCTTGGCCATGCAGGATTTTATCGTAGGTTTATTAAAGATTTCTCGAAGATAGCACAACCTCTTTGCCGACTCCTACAAAAAGAAGTGGCGTTTGAATTCACCAAGGAGTGCATGGCATCATTCAACCAACTCAAGGAGTTGTTGACCACGGCACCCATCATTGTTCCACCGGATTGGAGTCTACCTTTCGAGCTCATGTGTGATGCGTCCGACTATGCTCTAGGAGCTGTTTTAGGACAAAGAAAGGACAAGAGGCCGCATGTCATTTACTACGCCTCACGGACGTTGAACGATGCACAATTGAACTACTCCACTACGGAAAAAGAACTTCTTGCCGTTGTCTTTGCTTTAGATAAATTTCGATCATATTTAATTGGAACTAAAGTAATTGTTTTCACTGATCATGCAGCTCTGAAGTACTTGCTCACCAAAAAGGAAGCCAAGCCACGGCTAATTCGATGGATATTATTACTTCAAGAGTTCGACATAGAGATTCGGGACAAGAAGGGAAGTGAGAACGTGGTGGCTGACCACCTAAGCCGAATGGTGCATAATGAGGAGTTGGTGCCGATTTTGGAGACATTCCCCGATGAACAATTGCTGTCCATTAAGGTTAGTGCACCTTGGTATGCCGATATTGTTAATTTTTTGGTGTCAAAACGTATTCCAAGTGAGTTCACTAGGCACCAACGTGATAAACTTAGGCATGATGCACGGTTTTATGTGTGGGATGATCCGTACTTATGGAAATTTTGCCCCGATCAGATTATACGTCGTTGTGTGCACGATTCTGAATGTCATTCAATTTTGAGTTTTTGTCACACATATGCATGTGGAGGGCACTTTGGTACACAACGCACAGCCCTTAAGGTGTTACAATGTGGATTTTATTGGCCTAGTATTTTTAAAGATGCTAAAACTTTTTGCTTAACATGTGATAAATGCCAACGAATGGGTGGTATTAGTGCTAGGGACCAAATGCCGCAGGTTTCTATCCTAAATGTTGAAATTTTTGATGTTTGGGGTATTGATTTTATGGGTCCTTTTCCTTCTTCGTATGGTTTTACATATATTTTGCTTGCGGTTGATTATGTGTCGAAGTGGGTGGAAGCAAAGGCCACCCGAACTAATGATTCTAAAGTGGTTGCAGATTTTATTAGAACTAACATTTTTGCAAGGTTCGGAATGCCACGAGTGATCATTAGTGACGGAGGGTCACACTTTTGCAATCGGACTATTGAAGCGTTATTGAGGAAATACAGTGTCACCCATAAGGTTTCTACACCTTACCATCCTCAAACTAATGGGCAAGCCGAGGTTTCTACCCGTGAGATCAAGCAAATCCTAGAGAAGACCGTTGGGCCAACAAGGAAGGATTGGAGCTTACGGTTAGATGATGCACTTTGGGCGTATCGTACGGCGTACAAAACCCCCATTGGGATGTCCCCCTTCCGACTTGTCTATGGCAAGGCGTGCCATCTTCCTGTTGAATTGGAGCACAAAGCACTTTGGGCCATTAAGAAGTTTAACATGAACCTCGAGGAAGCAGGAAGTCAAAGGAGATTGCAATTGAATGAGCTTGATGAGATACGGCTTGAGGCGTACGATAATGCAAGCATTTACAAGCAAAAGACCAAAGCTTTCCATGACAACATGATCCGTGGGAAATCATTCTCAATTGGGCAGAAAGTGCTATTGTTCAATTCCCGTTTACGTTTGTTTCCCGGTAAGTTACGTTCTAAGTGGATTGGACCGTTTGTTATTACTAACATATCTTCTTATGGTGCCATCCAGATTCAAAGTCTCAAAACAGGTCATGAATTCCAAGTGAACGGACACCGTTTGAAGCCATATTATGAGAACTTTGTTGAACAAACTGTGGAGGATATTTCTTTGGGTGCCGTGGGCACAAATGGAGAATAAAAGGGCTTTTCGTCCGGCTGTACGACGTAAAAGAAAGCGCTACTTGGGAGGCAACCCATGCAATTCAACAAAGGAAGACCAAGGAATTACTTCAATTCCAGATTTGCGTTCCTAAACCCTTCTCTTTGTTGTTTATTTTGAATCTGCCTATTTAGTTGTTTTACTTGCTGTTTTATGTTTCTTTTTGTTTAGTGTGGTTTTATGCTTGAAACATTGAGGACAATGTTTGATTTAAGTGTGGGGGGGGGGGTAACTAAGTGTTTTAGATACAAATTCGTGGGATTTTATCACCCTAAACTTGAAGACTTGTTCCTTGCTGTTTTTAAGTGTTTTTGAGCAGTTTTGATGTGTTTTAGTGTGTTTTGAAGTAAAAATCCGAAAATTACATAAAAATTTGAAAAATTTGTTTTAAAAACCCAAAAAGAGTTGTTTTTGTGTTTGTTTGTGTCTTAGGGTACCTTCCAACACAATGATGAGGATTTGGTTTTTAAGTGCATGACTGTTAAAGAAAGTGACTAACATGGATGAAAGTTTGATTTACTCTTTGTTATGTTTAGTTGTGGTTATAACTTATGAATTCACATGCAATCATAAAAGAAAAAATCAGTTTTTGTAACATGCTTGAAGGAAGGAACTCAAACTAACGCTACAACCTTGTGAGACTTGAGCCTAAACGCTTATTTGGAGAGTTAAAATCTGTGCATTCTTTGTTTTCTAAGTCGTTGCATGATCTCATTATTCCTTGCTTGGTTGCTACTTAGAAGGCGTTTCATCATTTAGTTCCAAATGCTAGAACTCATGCCCATTTCATTCAAAGCATGTTATTGATTTGCATAACACATATTCAAGATGAAGTTGTGTAGTGACCACCACCTTAGCCAAAAAGCCGTGTGCCCTATGTCATTGTGATTTGTAGGTTTTAACCCCATTGAGCCTTGTTAGCCTTCGTTATTTGTTAACCCATGTTTTCCTCACCTAGCCTAGTTTAGGACCATCCAAACCCTTGTTCTTAAAGCATAGTAAAGCATGATTCAAATTGAATTCCTTTTGATTTATGTTGGCAGAAAACTAGTGTGGGGGAAGTATTTCTTTTGTGATTTTGTGTGCCATAGGCACGTGTGGAAAGAAAAGAAAAAAAAAAAAAGAGAAAAGAAAAAAAATTCGTGGAAAAAGAAAAAATGAAGAAAAAAAAAATATGAAAAGTGAGAAAAAGAGTTCCAAAGTATTGTTTGTTGAAGTAAGGGTCCAAAACAATGAATTCGGCCCTAAGGAGTTGTTTAAATCTTCCCCTTGTGTTTTAAAGTTAATTTCTGCACTCTAAGTGAATTCTAAGTCTCAATTTCATTGCTTTGCTTACTATTGCTTGAAGAACGTTTGTTTTCCTTATCCTTTCCTTGTTAACCAACACCCCAAGCCCCATTACAACCCTTAACTTCTATCTTGAATGTTATGTGTTTCAATTTGTGGAGTTTGAATTTGGTATGAGCATATGGTGTCACTGGTTCTCGCATCTAAGTAGTAGCATTCCATTCATGAGATCATATCTAAACATGCTTCTTAACTCTAGAAATTGCGTTCTTTGTGATACATATATGTGAGCATTCGTTTCATTTCTACATCAATCTTCTCACATATGACTAGTGTAGGGTGTGGAGTTAGAAAATCTGAGTGAAAATAGAGTGTATATCTTGCAAGGAATTGAGGGAGTTCTCTAAGGCATGTTACTACATTCAAAGCATTGTTTTGATTGATTACTTGTGAATTAGTAAGTGGTGGCTTTAATTAAGTATGTGCTTGTGTAAAGATGACTCAAATGTGTGGGGATAACAATCTTTAACATGTCATGTGCATTGGAAATCCCTGAGGCAAACGTTGGAAGGTTTAGGTTTTGTTTTGGTTAGTTTGTTTCGTTTTGTTTTCTTTCTTTGTTTGTTTTGCTCGAGGACTAGCAAAAGCTAAGTGTGGGGGAATTTGATAGGAGCATATTTATGCGCCTTAGTTAGCTAGTTCTTATGCACTTTTGTATGTTTTCTTTGTTAAAATAGTCTTTTAAGCTACTTTCTTGTGTTTTCAGGTTTAGCGGACGTATTACATGAAATGATGCAATTGGGAGCTTTTGGAGCAAAAAGTGAGCTTGAATTGAAAAGGACATGCTTGGAACGCAAGGTTGGGATGGAATTGAA
Source organism: Malus domestica (assembly GCF_042453785.1). Classification (NCBI taxonomy): domain Eukaryota; kingdom Viridiplantae; phylum Streptophyta; class Magnoliopsida; order Rosales; family Rosaceae; genus Malus; species Malus domestica. The sequence continues at coordinate 15,029,513 of NC_091670.1, forward strand.
GAATTGAAGATTTGAGGTTTCCTACTTGAAGTAGGAAAGCTAAGCCTAAAAGTTTCCATTTTGGGTCGATCTTTCCTAAATCGGAATTGGCAACCAAAGTTTCTAAAAGTTGGAAGTTTCTATTCTTGGAGGTTTCCATTTTCGAGAGTTTCTATTCTTGGCGTTGGGCTTTTAGATGACCTAAACCCAAAATTTGCTTGTGGACCTTCAACCCATGCCGAACCCTAGGGCCTAATCATCTAAAATCTGCCATGTTAAACCCTAGCCCATGTTCACTTAAGTGCCGCACAAACCCTAGCCCATTGTGGTCTAATCTGATTTCATTAGGGTTTTAGGTGCTTATATATTTGTGTTTTACCACCCTAGCCGCACATCTTCTTCCCTCTCCATAAAAATCAGAAAACCATATCCCTTTCCCCACCTTGCCGCAGCCACCATCACCCAAATTCCTTCCTTGCCGCAGCCATTCATCCATTCCAGCCACCATCCTCCACCTTTAGACACCATTCCACACCTCCATAACTCTTTCCCACACCTTGCCGCACCACCCTACCATCCTAACTCCCTTCTAAAAAACCAAAAACACATCCAGAAACTCCATTCACGCCAGAACCTGTCCCTCACCTTTGCCGAGCCCAACCTACACCCAAATCCATATTCTCTGACCCCAAACCTTCCTAGCCGTGCCCTACACCTATCCTAGATAGTTTTCCACCATTCTCCCTCATCCAAAGTCATCCAAAACCATCCAAAAACCCCCTAAACCAACTCTGCCGCAACAAGGAGAAGAAGAAACAGGAGCTTTCTGTGCAGAATTCAAAGTGGACTTCTTTGGCATTTTAGGTGTAATCTTTCTTATGTCTTCGATGTTTCAATTCAATAAACTTTGTGTTGTGAGTATGAGGAACTAAACCCCCTTAGTTGGGGGGTGATTCGAAACCATGTACATGCTTGCAATTTGATTCGATTACATTCAGTTGTTATTTCATGAGTTATGGATTCAATTCGTTCATCTATTTGATTGATAACTTATTTGTGTATGTTGATTGAGAGTGCACGCTTAATTTTCATGCATGAATATGATGCTAGATTATGAGGGAGTTTCACCTAATAGTTACAATCTTATAATCACAAGTAGTGAAGATCGCTTGAAAACGATCGCGTTGAATGAATTCTTAGCATAAGTTTCATGCAATTCATAGTAACAAATGTTTCGTCAATGCTTATGTTTTTCATAGAACGTAATGATTCTTGCTTGTATCTCTATTATGCAATTCATGTAGGGAACTTGTAGGGAATGTTTTGAGTTGTCGTATGCAATCATCCAACTTGATAAATTCTGGAAAAACTGAGGGTTAATTAGTGCAATTCACGGTTAACTTGGGGCGTTGAGTATTCATAGTTTATTGGAAGAACAACTGAAAATCATTTTGTTTGCAAGTGTGACATGTGTGGAGAAGAACCTCCTAACTAGCCTTTTATCCATCTATTTCACCAAAATCGTTTTTACAATCTGTTTAGTTTCAAGTTTCTGTTTTGTGTTAAATTTTCGTCCAAAACAAATCCCCCTTTAATTTGAAGTCTTAGATTAGTTAGAAAGTGTTTTGATTTGTGTTTCTAAGTATTTTGATTCAAGTTTTCATCAAATTTCGTCCAAATTAGTGTAGGTGCTCAAAACTGCCCAGAAAGTGGTTTTTAGGCAGTTTTGAGCCTTCTAGTTGCTGTTTTAAGTTTTAGGTTTGTTTAAGTGTTTTAACTTTTAGTTTTGCATTCTTTGAGTCTAGTTTAGTGTTTTTAACTTTGTTTTTGAGTGTTTAAGTCAGTTTCCAAGCGTTTAGCAATCCCTCCTAATCCCCGGTCTAGAACGATCCCTACTTACATCTTTGCTACAATTTGACAAAAAGAGGGTTTAATTTGTGTGCTTAATCTATTTCGCATCACATCCCACACAAAAAACCGTGCATCATGCCTAAGTTTATCACGTTGGTGCCTAGTGAACTCACTTGGAAAACGTTTTGACACTAAAAAGTTCACTAAATCGGCATACCAAGGCTCACTAACCTTTATGGACATCAATTGCTCATTCGGGAATGTTTCTGGAATCGGGACGACATCTTCTTCATGCACCAAACGGCTCAAGTGATCAGCCACAACGTTCTCACTGCCTTTCTTGTCTCGGATTTCGATATCGAACTCTTGGAGAATAAGCATCCATCGAATAAGCCTTGGTTTAGCCTCCTTCTTCGTGAGCAAGTACTTCAACGCTGCATGATCAGTGTAAATTATTACTTTAGTACCAAGTAAATAAGAACGAAACTTATCTAAAGCAAAAACAACGGCAAGGAGTTCTTTTTCCGTTGTGGAGTAGTTCAATTGAGCATCGTTCAAGGTCCGAGAGGCATAATATATGACGTGTGGCTGTTTGTCCTTCCTTTGTCCCAAAACAGCGCCTAGAGCATAATCGGATGCATCGCACATAAGCTCGAAGGGGATGCTCCAATCTGGTGGCCGAATGATGGGGGCCGAAGTTAGCATCTCTTTAAGGTGTTTGAACGCCTTTTCACACTCCTCGTTGAACTCGAAGGGCACCTCCTTTTGGAGAAGTCGGCAAAGGGGTGTGGAGATCTTTGAAAAATCCTTGATGAATCGCCTATAAAATCCTGCATGTCCCAGAAACGAACGAACCTCTCTAACCGAAGTCGGAGAGGGTAAGTAGCGTAGAAGATCTATTTTCGATTTATCAACCTCAATTCCCCTTGCAGAAACAATATGCCCTAAAACTATGCCTTGTTTTACCATAAAGTGACACTTTTCCCAATTTAAAACAAGGTTAGTTTCCATGCATCGTTTTAAGATTAATGTGAGATTTTCCAAGCAACCATCAAACGAATCGCCAAAAACACTAAAATCATCCATGAATACCTCAATAATCTTCTCAATAAAATCTGAAAAAATACTTACCATGCATCGTTGGAACGTGGCCGGTGCATTGCATAAACCGAATGGCATGCGGCGGTAAGCAAAAGTACCAAATGGGCACGTGAAGGTGGTCTTTTCTTGGTCTTCCGGAGCTATGACAATTTGATTATATCCCGAATAACCGTCAAGAAAACAATAAAAAGAATGACCGGCTAACCTTTCTAGCATTTGATCGATGAATGGTAATGGAAAGTGGTCCTTCCTTGTGGTGTTGTTGAGCTTCCTATAGTCAATGCATACTCTCCAACCTGTTTGAATACAGGTTGGCACAAGCTCATCCTCGGCATTCTTCACCACAGTGACTCTGGACTTCTTTGGGACAACTTGAACCGTTGAGCCTCTCGAGTTGGTTTGGCCCCCTCCTCAAGAAATATGCGATGCATGCATGTTGTAGGGCTAATCCCCTTAATATCGGCCAATGTCCATCCAATGGCTGTTTTGTGTTCTTTCAACACCCGAATCAATTTTTCCTCCTCTAGTGTCGTGAGTGATGAAGAGACAATGACGGGCAACGTCTCTTCATCTCCCAGAAATACATACTTTAAATGATCCGACAATGGTTTAAGCTCAAGAACGGGGGCCTGAATCACAGAAGGTAACAACGTATTAGTGGAAACGGGAATTGGAATTGGGTTAGAAGGCTTACCATGATGTTTTGGTAATGATTCCAAGGCAGCCACAAGCTCGGCATGTTCATCCTTTGGTACGGCCATGTTGGGTTTTGTTCCAAGTCCTTGTGCAATTGTCGTTTCGAGTGGATCGTCTTCCAACATATCAAGATAATCCTGTGCCAATTCATCCAATATATCAATAGAAAAACAAGAATGATCATCTTTAGGAAATTTCATAGCTTCAGAAATGTTAAAGTTAATAATCTCCCCATCAAATTCCATTGTCAACGTTCCTTTGAACACATCGATCTTGGTGCGTGCTGTTTTCATGAATGGCCTCCCAAGTAGAATCGGCAATGGGGTGACATTTGGTGATTCCTCCATCTCTAAAATGTAGAAATCCGCTGGAAATATCAAGTTATCCACCTGCACCAACACATCTTCCAAAACTCCTTTCGGATATGCATTAGAACGATCGGCTAATTGAATTATAACACCATCGTTTTTAAGCTCTCCTAAGTTCATGGATGCATAAATTGAGTATGGCATGACATTAATTGAAGCTCCTAGATCTAACATAGCATGTTCAAATTTAGTATTGTCTATAACACATGGAATTGTAAAACTTCCCGGATCTTTGCATTTAGGAGGTAATTTTCTTTGCAAGACAGCGGAAACATTCTCACTTACCTGGACAACCTCTTTGTTTGAAATTCTCTTTCTTGTTGTACATAGTTCCTTCAAAAACTTGGCGTACCTAGGTACTTGCTTAATTGCGTCAAGGAGAGGTATATTGACTTGCACTTTCCGGAACATCTCTAGAATGTCCTTTTCAGCTTCTTCTTTCTTTGTTTGCTTGAACCTACTAGGAAAGGGGACATTCAAAGGAAAATCATTAGTAGGAATGGAATTGGACACAGTTGTACCTTTATTTGGCAGATTGGATGGCATAGGAGCCATGTAGACTTGCGGCAAAGGAACCTCTTTCCTTGCCGTGGCCAACCCCTGTTCCTCCTCTTCAATTATTACTTCTTCCACCTTGTTTGGGGCTGATTTGGATGGTGGTGGGGCTGTTCCAACTTGTTTCCCACTTCTTAACATGATTGCCTTGGCAGATTCAAAGCCTCCTTTCGGATTTGCAATGGTTGAGCTAGGCAACCTGCCTTGCTCTCGAAACTGCCCCATGAACTCGGCAATTTGCCCTACTTGTTTCTCCAACTCGTCCACCTTTTTGTCCCTATTTTGCATTCCCTGCGCCATAGAAGTTAGTAAATTAAAAATTTGATCATTATCAATAGATGAACTTGATTTTTGGGTGGGTTGTGCTTGGGGTTGAGTTGGTGCAAATGCCTTTTGATAGAAACCCGGGGGTTGTTGCCTAAATGTGCTTTGTTGTTGGCCTTGTTGGGGTTCTCGCCATTTGAAATTTGAATGATCACGCCAACCGGGATTGTAGGTGTTAGAAAAGGGATCATTCCTTTGTTGGTATTGCTGCCCAAAACCCACGGCATTGAGGGTCTCCCACCCTCCGTTCTCGATCAATTGTGGGCATTTGTCCGTAGGGTGTCCTTGCATAGAACATACGCCACATGATATGATATTAACTAGCACTCAAATTAACCCTCTTTTTATCAATTGTAGTAAGTATGTAAGTAGGGATCGTTCTAGGCCGGGGATTAGGAGGGATTGCTAAATCACTTGAAAACTGACTCAAAAACGTAAAAACAAAGTTTAAAACACTAAACTAGACTCAAAGAATGTAAAACTATAACTTAAAACACCAAAACAAACCAAAAGACTCAAAATAACACAAAAACACTCAAAACTGCCTTAAAACCACTTTCTGGGCAGTTTTGAACTCTAAACAAGATTTTGACGAAAATAGGTTTTAACTTGACTCAAAACACTTAAAAACACAAACTAACACACTCTCTAACTAATTTGACACTTGAAAACAAAGGGGGATTTGGTTTTTACGAAATTGAAAACAAAACATAAACTTGTAAATCAAAACAGATTTTAAAACGAATTTGATTGAATTGAATGGATAGAAAGCTAGCTAAGGGGTTCATCTCCACACATGTTATACTTGCATTCAAAACGATTTCCAATTGCTTTTCAATAACCCATGAATTCTCAATGCCCCAAGTTAATTAGGTCCGCTTAAATTAACCTTCAGATTTTTCCTAACGTTATTGAATTGGATGATTGCATACGACAACCCAAAGCATTCCCCACAAGTCCCCTACATGATTGCATAATAGAGATACAAGCAAGAATCATTAAGTTCTATGAAAACCATAAGCATTGACGAAGCACTTGTTACTATGATTGCATGAAACTTATGCCAAGAATTTACTTAACGCGATTGAGATCATCAACCTTTACTACTTATGAATATAAGTCCATAACGATTAGGTGAAATTTCCTTATATCCTAGCATCAAATTCATGCATGCAAATTAAGTGTCGACCCTCAACCAACATACACAAATCAGTTTTAATTCTTGTAGATAAGTAAATTGAATTCCCAACTTATGAAACGCAATTAGAAGTAATCAAATCATATAGCAAGCATAAACATGGTTTCGAATCCCCCCCTAGCCAAGGGGGGGTTTAGTTCCTCATACTCGCAAAGCCAAGATACATAAATTTAGAAATTAAAATCCAAAGAAAGAAAACACCTAGAACGCTCCAACTTGGCAGCAAGCGCATCCAACGAATTCTCCTTCCTCCTTGCAGCGGCAGAGACTTTAGAACAGGTTTTTGAGGTTATTTGTGGTGTAGAATGGATGGGGAATGGTATGGAAAGGTTTAGGGTTGATGGGGGTACGGCTAGGGATGATTTTGGGCAGAATTTTGGGATTTTGGTGATGGAAAGGTGCGGCAGAAATCAAGGTTTAATTTCTGGCGTGAATGGTTATGTATGAGAGGTGATGATCTGATCTAGGGGTTATAATGAGTATATATAGGCATCCAAAACCCTAGGGTAATCAGATTAGGGTTTCTAGAAGCCCAAATCCACCAGAAATTAGGTTAAAACAATCAGATTTTTTAGTGGGAATAAGGCCTAAGGTGCGGCTAGGGTTAGGGTTTAGAGATGGGCCTTCTAGAATGCCTTGCAAGGCAAGGAAATCAGATATTCTAGAGGCCTAGGTGCGGCTAGGGTTAGGGTCCACAAGGAATTAGGGTTTAGGTCATCTAAAAGCCCAAAACCAAGAATAGAAACTTCCAACTTTAGAAACTTTGGTTTCCAAATCTGAATTCTTTGTTCTTCACTTTCATTTCTTCATTTCTTAAGCTCCTTTGACCTTCAAACTCGTCCATTCCTTGTGCTCCATTAGCATACACTCCATTCTAGCTCAATTTTGCTCTAAAATGCTCCATTTTGCACTTCTTTGCATACTTCGTCTCTAAACCTGAAATTGCACGAAAATGACTTTAAACACTAAAATAACTAAAGAAAAACAACATAAATACTTAAGAACAAGCCAACTAAGTCGCATAAATATGCTCCTATCACCACACGCACTTACATTTTGAACTTTTGGCCCTTCCACAACCTGAGAAAGCAAAGTAGTAAGGTTAGCCATTTGATTTTGAAGTTCGGTTGTGGCACTTACCTCATTCACTTGGTGTTGCCGTGGAGTGCCTCTTTGTCCAACACCTTCGTATTGTTGAGCGTTCAATGCTCGATTTGCAATCAAGGTCTTTGCTGCCGTGGGGGTCTTGTCCACCAATGCGCCTCCCGCCGAGGCATCTAGCATTTGTCGTTCGATTGGTAGAAGTCCCTCGTAGAAGTATTGTAGAAGAAGCTCCTCCTTCATTTGATGCTGTGGACAAGAAGCAACAAGAGATTTAAAACGTTCATAATATGTAGGAAAAGACTCACCTTCTTCTTGTTGAATTCCACTTATCCTTTTTCGTAGGAGAATGACTCGAGAGGTTGGAAAAAACTCTCTAAGAAAGCCCGTTTCATGCTCTCCCAAGATGTGACTGTTCCGGGAGCTAATTCATATAACCAATCTTTCTCCTTGTCCATAAGAGAAAAGGGGAAAGCCTTCATCTTCAATATACTCCTGATGCGAAATTAGATAAGCACACAAATTAAACCCTCTTTTTGTCAAATTGTAGCAAAGATGTAAGTAGGGATCGTTCTAAACCGGGGATTAGGAGGGATTGCTAAACACTTGGAAACTGACTTAAAAACTCAAAAACAAAGTTTAAAACACTAAACTAGACTCAAAGAATGCAAAAGTAAAGGTTAAAACACTTAAACAAACCTAAAACTCAAAACAGCAACTAGAAGGCTCAAAACTGCCTAAAAACCACTTTCTGGGCAGTTTTGAGCACCTACACTAATTTGGACGAAATTTGATGAAAACTTGAATCAAAGTACTTAGAAACACAAATCAAAACACTTTCTAACTAATCTAAGGCTTCAAATAAAAGGGGGATTTGTTTTGGACGAAAATTTAACACAAAACAGAAACTTGAAACTAAACAGATTGTAAAAACGATTTTGGTGAAATCAATGGTTAAAAGGCTAGTTAGGAGGTTCTTCTCCACACATGTCACACTTGCAAACAAAACGATTTTCAGTTGTTCTTCCGATAAACTATGAATACTCAACGCCCCAAATTAACCGTGAATTGCACTAATTAACCCTCAGTTTTTCCACAAGTTATTAAGTTGGATGATTGCATACGACAACCCAAAACATTCCCTACAAGTTCCCTACATGAATTGCATAATAGAGATACAAGCAAGAATCATTACGTTCTATGAAAAACATAAGCATTGACGAAGCATTTGTTACTATGAATTGCATGAAACTTATGCTAAGAATTCATTCAACGTGATCGTTTTCAAGCGATCTTCACTACTTGTGATTATAAGATTGTAACTATTAGGTGAAACTCCCTCATAATCTAGCATCATATTCATGCATGAAAACTAAGCGTGCACTCTTAATCAACATACACAAATAAGTTATCAATCAAATAGATGAACGAATTGAATCCACAACTTATGAAATAACAACTGAATGTAATCGAATCAAATTGCAAGCATGTACATGGTTTCGAATTACCCCCCAACTCAGGGGGTTTAGTTCCTCATACTTACAACATAAAGTTTATTGAATTGAAACATCGAAGACATAAGAAAGATTACACCTAAAACGCCCAAGAATTCCACTTTGAATTTCTGACTTCAAGCTCCTCTTTCTTCTTCTCCTTGCTGCGGCAGAGAGGGTTTAGGGTGATTTTGGATGTGATTTTGGTGTAGGAATGGAGTTAGGATGATATGGTGGTGCGGCAAGGTGTGTGGGTGGTGTATGGAAGTGTAGAATGGTGTATGGAGGTGGATGGTGGCTGCGGCAAGGAGGTGTATGGGTGATGGTGGCTGCGGCAAGGTGGGGGAATAGGGTTTAGATGATTTCTGATTTGTGGAGAGGGATGTGTTGTGCGGCAAAGGGGGTAAAACACCTATATATAGGCACCTGAAACCCTAATTAAATCAGATTGAAACAATGGGCTAGGGTTAAGGTTTGTGAAATAGGGCTTCTAGGATGGACATGTGCGGCATGGGCTTAGGAGAAATGGATTAGGGTTTAACATGGCAGAAATTGAATGATTAGGCCCTAGGATGCGGCATGGACTTAGGGTTCACAAGGAATTAGGGTTTAAGTCATCTAAAAGCCCAAAGCCGAGAATAGAAACTCACGAAAATGGAAACCTCCAAGAATAGAAACTTCCAACTTTAGAAACTTTGGTTGCCAATTCCGATTTAGGAAAGATCAACCCAAAATGGAAACTTTTAGGCTTAGCTTTCCTACTTCAAGTAGGAAACCTCAAATCTCGAACTCTTCAATTTCATCCCAACCTTGTGTTCCAAGCATGTCCTTTTCATTCCAAGCTCACTTTTTGCTCCAAAAGCTCCAAATTGCATCATTTCATGTAATATGTCCTTTAAACCTGAAAACACATGAAAGTAGCTTAAAAGACTACTTTAACGAAGAAAACATAACAAAGATTCATAAGAACTAGCTAACTAAGGCGCATAAATATGCTCCTATCAACTCCCGTCCACGTTTACCGGAGTCATGCTTGAGCAAACGACTTCAAACTCCTTCAAGTGCTTGTTTGGATCTTCCATGGACAGCCCATGGTACTTCGGAATGTGATGTAACAAGCTTGACTTCAATTCGAACTCGGCAGTTTTGTCCTGAGCCGCCCTAGGGTATTGAATACTGTTAGTTCACATTTTATATGCATTTACAGCATTTATATTTTGTGTCTTTGTGATGTTTTTGATCAAGCTTGTTGCATTTTACATTATTTGGTGTTAATGTGTAGTTAAGTTTGTTTTAGGATCAATTGGAAGGCAATGAAGCAAAAACACCACATTTTGTGGCCGAGAGCTAGTTCAAGCATGGAGAACATCTTGTGAGTTAACTTGAAGTCCAAGTGAAGAATTGAGGACAAGTTGGTTGCTAGAATTTCAGGAATTGACAAAGGATGCAATTCGGCCAGATTGGGTGATTTTATGCATGGCACATGCATTGGATTCAGATTGGGAGGTTTAACACACCTTGCCATGCATTTGGTTACCCTTTCACCCCCTTTTTCACCAAGAACATTCACTCCCATTAGTTACACCATTCAGCCACATTCAGCCACATTTCAGCCACATGCATGTTCACAATCTTGCCGTGCATCTCCTTACATTTCCAGCCCTCTTTTGCAGCAGCACATGTGCTTCCATTAAACTAATCCATTCAGCCACTTGTACACCTCAAAGCAAATCCATGCCGTGCACATTCATTCCCTTTTCCAGATTTGTTCAACCAATTCCAGGCTGTCCATTTCAGCTTTGCAGCAAACACACATGCATGTTCAATTAAAATAGCTATTTGTTTGCATCTACACCTTGTGCCGTGCACCCACCACCTCAGAAAACACTTCATTCCATCATCATTCAGATGGGCAGCTTCATTCTTTGGCTAGACAGCCGCATGTTCTCCCAAGAGACTTCATTTTTAAAAGTCCATGCAATCCCACTCCAGATGGGACATTCCTTACACATTCATTCTATTCTTCTTACACACAACCTCTCCATTTTTTGTCCATCCTCTTCACCGTATTTCACCAACCATTTCACCACAACCGTACCACCTTCATATATACATCATTCTTGGAGGAGTTATAGCTACACTTGGAGAGCTAGCACCGAAGGCCATTCTCAAGTGATTTTCGATTCCAGTTTTGCTTCAAGGGGTTTTTCTTCTCAATTTTATGTACACTCATGTGTTATATTTATATGTCAAATCTTTGTAAACATGAAGTGTAACTAATCTCTCTATAGGGATTCGATGTAGCCTAGAAAGATTGCCATGTAGTTAATTTGGAATGCTCAGTTTATCATTCTATTTCTTGTTTCATTCTCTAATTTAATTGTGACTTTGTGTGTTGATTCTAATGCTTGATCACCATTTGAATTAACCATAAGTTGTTTAGCCAATCTTAGAGCACACATCATGCATAACCTTGGCAGAGATGGGAATGATTGAAGGGAATGTTTGGCAAACATCATGCCAAGTGTTTCCTTTGGTTTTATGAAAGTTTCTTATGCTTAATACATTCTTGTTTAGGAACCAAAGTTGCACATCACAATTAGGTTCATGACTAGGAATATTTGATCAAAACCACACATCATATGGATGATCATATCTAAGTGAAACAAACTCAAGAAATAGATAGACTGATGAGCATAATCTGAATTAACAACATGGAATTGATTAGATGAGGTGAAATCGAATCCCTAGCCTACTCCATATTGTTACAATCCCTAACCTCAACTCCCTTGGTTCTACCTCATTACATTACTTGTGATTCATTTACTTGTATTCATTTCATTTCCGTGTATTTCAAGTTACAACCTCAAAACTGCCTAAATTGTTTAGTTCTACTTTCTATTAGGGTTCTTGCAAAACAAGTGGTTATATAGGTCTAATTAGTCCCTGTGGATTCGACACCCTTACTTGTGTTCTTATATTCAACATGTTTGTAGCACTAGGAAGGAATAACCTCAACAAATACATAGAGGTGCGGCATTATCCAATCCCGAAGCGGAAAGCTCCTTGATCGTTAGGTTGTCCGCTGCCATGTCTTCCACTTCCTCTTCAATTTCAGAAACGGACTCGGAACTTGTACTTGATTCACTAGGTTCCGGGTTCTTCCTCTTTCGTCTCAACTCACGCTCAAAATCGTCGTCAAAGTCTAAAATATGTTCGTGAACTGGATTAGAACTCCGAGTCATAAACAAGTACCTAAAACAAAAAACAAAATAACATAAGAATCTGATCTAATAAGAAAAACGAAAATAACAATCCAAGGGATTAGCAAAGTTGCTAATCCCCGGCAACGGCGCCAAAATTTGATGTTAAATATATAAGCACTCAAATTAAACCCTCTTTTTATCAATTGTAGCAATATATGTAAGTAGGGATCGTTCTAGACTGGGGATTAGGAGGGATTGCAAAATCACTTGGAATTGACTCAAAAACGTAAAAACAAGTTTAAAACACTAAAATAGACTCAAAGAATGCAAAACTAAACTTTAAAATACCAAAACAAACCAAAAGACTCAAAACAGCACCAAAACACTCAAAACTGCCTTAAAAACACAATCTGGACAGTTTTGGACACTAAGCACCAAATTGGACGAATTTGGGTTTTAACTTGAATCAAAACACTTAAAAACACAAAGTAAAACACTTACTAACTAATTTGATACTTTAAAACAAAGGGGGATTGGTTTTGGACGAATTTAAAACAAAACAAACTTTGTAAATTAGAACAGATTATAAAAACGAATTTGATTTAAATGGGTGAATGGAAGGCTAGCTAAGGGGTTCATCTCCACACATATTATACTTGCATACAAAACGATTTCCAATTGCTTTTCAATAAACCATGAATTCTCAATGCCCCAAGTTAATTAGGTCCGCTTAAATTAACCCTTAGATTTTCCTAACGTTATTGAATTGGATGCTTGCATACGACAACCCAAAGCATTCCCCGCAAGTCCCCTACATGATTGCATAATAGAGATACAAGCAAGAATCATTAAGTTCTATGAAAACCATAAGCATTGACGAAGCACTTGTTACTATGATTGCATGAAACTTATGCCAAGAATTTACTTAACGCGATTGAGATCATCAACCTTTACTACTTATGAATATAATTCCATAACGATTAGGTGAAATTTCCTTATATCCTAGCATTCAGTTTATGCATGATAATTAAGCGTGCACTCTCAACCAACACACACAAATCAATGTAATTCATATAGATAAGTAAATTGAATTCACAACTTATGAAACGCAATTAGAAGTAATCAAATCATATTGCAAGCATAAACATGTATTTCGAATCCCCCCCTAGCAAAGGGGGGTTTAGTTCCTCATACGCACAAAACAAAGAGAATTGAATTTAAACATTGAAATCAAAGGAAAAGAAACACCTAGAAATTCCAGCGACGCGAACTTGTATTGCATGAATCTTCCGAGCTTCCTTCTCCCCCTCCTTGGTGCGGCAAGGACTTTGGACAGGTTCTTTGGGGTTATGGATGGTGTAGAATGGATGGAGGATGTGTGATGGTGTTTAGGGTTGATGCGTGGTGCGGCTAGGGTTGTTTTTGGGCAGAAAATATGGCATATGGTGGTGGAAGGGTGCGGCAAAGAGCAAGGAATGATTTCTGGCGTGAATTGTAAATTGTGGTGAGTGGTGATCTGATTTAGGGGTTAATAGGAGTATATATAGGCACTTAAAACCCTAGGGTAATCAGATATGGACTTGGATAACCCAAATCCACAAGGAAATAGGTCAAAACAATCAGATTTTGCAAAGGAAAAAGCCTCCTAGGTGCGGCTGGATAGGGATAAGGTGGATAAGGCTTCTAGAAAGCCTTGCAAGGCAAGGAAATCAGATTTCTAGAAGCTAGGGTGCGGCACCAATGTAGGGATTAGGGATAAAGCTTCTAGAAAGCCCCAAAACTGATAGGAAATGTAGGAAACTCACGGCAAGGAGGGGAACACTCTAGAAACTTCTCATTTGTGTTCTACAACACTTAGGAGTCCTTCTAGCATTAGGAAAACATGTCTCAATCCTCCCTTGACTTGGAATTCTTCTCCTTCTTCATCTTGGATTCCTTTTCCTTCTTGGACTTGGAAAACTTCTTTGTTGCTGAAACTTGATGCCATTTGGATTTAACTTTCCTACTTCAAGTAGGAAACCTTGTTTGAGTAGGAATCTTCATCTTCTAGGAATCCCAATTTCACTAGGAAACCTATTTCAACTAGGAATCCTAATTCAACTAGGATTCCATCTTCACTTAGGCGCTTTCCTACTTCGACTAGGAAACCTTGCTCAAGTAGGAAAGATCATCTTCAAATCTTCAATTTCGTCCATCCTCTTGGCTCCAAGCATATGATGTCCATTCCAAGCTCTAATTTGCTCCAAAAGGCTCCAAAATGCATCCTTTTTCATACTTTGCCCTTAGAACCTGAAAATACATAAAACTAGCTCAAAAGACTACTTTACTAAGGAAAAACACTACAAATGCATAAGAACAAGCTAAACTAAGGCGCATAAATATGCTCCTATCACCAATTCTTGGTGTAACAAAGCAAGTTCTAGATCGTGTTGAATATTTCAAAGGCCTTTGTTTCCCAAGAAGAATGATTCAAGAGAAAGTAGTGGCTAAAGAATGTCAAGACTTCATCAAAGAGGACAAATTTGAAACAACAAAGCCCAAAGAAGTTGAATTTGATGACATTGGACAAGTCACAACCATCATAGTAAATCTGGCCAAGTCCAATATCCCTGAAACTTTCAAAGGAGTGGTGTTTGGCATTGAGTTCTTGTCGGACAAAGCAAGTAAGTCATCTTCTCCAATTTCCATTACATTTTATACTAACTTGCTGATTTTGATGAATCAGGTACCTACACTAGAATCTAAACCAATGCCGGTTCATTTCAAGTATCATCGTCCATTCAAAGATCAAATCCATGCCGTGGGACCTAGGGGAGCTTAAAGAGAAGCATTCAAATAAGGAAGATTGAGGACAATGCCGTGGGACCTAGGAATTGCTCTAACAACCAGATTTGAGTTTCTAAAACCCTTCACTTTGTTGCTTGTTTCTAATCTGCCAATTTTGTTTTTAACTTGCTGTTTGTGTGTTTCTTTGTGTTTTGTGTGAGTTTATGCTTGAAACATTGAGGACAATGTTTGATTTAAGTGTGGGGGGGTAAATAAGTGTTTTTGATGCAAATTTGTGGGATTTTATCACCCTTTACTTATAGACTTGTTCCTTGCTGTTTTTAAGTGTTTTTAAGCTGTTTTGGTGTGTTTTAGGGTGTTTTGAAGTAAAAATCCGAAAATCACATAAAAATTTGAAAAATTTGTTTTAAAAACCCAAAAAGAGTTGTTTTTGTGTGTTTGTTTGTGTCTTAGGGTACCTTCCAACACAATGATGAGGATTTGGTTTTTAATTGCATGACTGTTAAAGAGAGTGATTAACATGGATGAAAGTTTGATTTACTCTTTGTTTATGCTTGGTTGTGGTTATAACTTATGAATTCACATGCAATCATAAAGGAAAAATCAGTTTTTGTAACATGCTTGAAGGAAGGAACTCGAATTAACGCTACAACCTTGTGAGACTTGAGCCTAAACGTTTATTTGGAGAGTTAAAATCTGTGCATTCTTTGTTTTCTAAGTCGTTGCATGATCTCATTATTCCTTGCTTGGTTGCTACTTAGAAGGCGTTTCATCATTTAGTTCCAAATGCTAGAACTCATGCCCATTTCATTCAAAACATGTTATTGATTTGCATAACACATATTCAAGATAAAGTTGTGTAGTGACCACCACCATAGCCAAAAAGCCGTAAATCCCCTCTGTTATTATGTTTTGTAGGTTTTTAACCCCATTGAGCCTTGTTTAGCCTATTCTTTGTTAACCCATGTTTTCCTCACCTAGCCTAGATTAGGACCATCCATACCCTTGTTCTTAAAGCATAGTAAAGCATGATTCGAATTGAATTCCTTTTGATCTATGTTAGCAGAAAACAAGTGTGGGGGAAGTATTTTTCATGAGGAATTGTGTGCCATAGGCACGGCAAAGAAAAGAAAAGAAAAGAAAAAATTAGTGGAAAAAGAAAAAAATGAAGAAAAAAGTGTGAAAAGTATGAAAAAAGAGTTGAAAAGATGTGAAAAAGAGTTCCAAAGTATTGTTTGTTGAAGTAAGGGTCCAAAACAATGAATTCGGCCCTAAGGAGTTGTCTAAATCTTTCCCTTGTGTTTTAAAGTTAATTTCTGCAATCTAAGTGAATTCTAAGTCTCAATTTCACTACTTTGCTTACTAATGCTTGAAGAACGTTTGTTTTCCCTATCCTTTCTTTGTTAACCAATACCCCAAGCCCCGTTACAACCCTTAACTTCTATCTTGAGTGTTGTGTATTTCAATTTGTGGAGTTTGAATTTGGTAATAGAGCTCATTGGGCCATCAAGACCTTCAATTTGAATGTGGACCAAGCTGGAATTCATCGAAAGCTTCAATTGAGTGAACTTGATGAGATAAGGCATGAAGCGTATGAGAATGCTAGAATTTACAAAGAGAAGACCACGGCATTCCATGATAAGATGCTTCGAGGCAAGACTTTCACACTTGGGCAGAAAGTGTTGTTGTTCAAAGAGAAGACCACGGCATTCCATGAGTTTATCACCCATTACTTCTCATGCATTTATGTTGTTATTTCTTAGTTAATTATGTATTTTAAGCTATTTTCGTGTGTTTGTAGGTCCAAAGGGTTAATGTGGGAAAGAAGTGCATTTTGGAGTATTTTTGGGCATGGAATGGTGATGTGAAAATTATGTTGACACTCAAATTAACCCTCTTTTTATCAATTGTAGCAAAGTATGTAAGTAGGGATCGTTCTAAACCGGGGATTAGGAGGGATTGCAAAATCACTTGAAAACTGACTCAAATATGTAAAAACAAGTTTAAAACACTAAACTAGACTCAAAGAATGCAAAACTAAACTTTAAAACACCAAAACAAACCAAAAGACTCAAAACAGCACCAAAACACTCAAAACTGCCTTAAAAACACAATCTGGGCAGTTTTGGACACTAAGCACCAAATTGGACGAATTTGGGTTTTAACTTGAATCAAAACACTTAAAAACACAAAGTAAAACACTTACTAACTAATTTGACACTTTAAAACAAAGGGGGATTGGTTTTGGACGAATTTAAAAACAAAACAAACTTTGTAAATTAGAACAGATTGTAAAAACGAATTTGATTTAAATGGGTGAATGGAAGGCTAGCTAAGGGGTTCATCTCCACACATGTTATACTTGCATACAAAACGATTTCCAATTGCTTTTCAATAAACCATGAATTCTCAATGCCCCAAGTTAATTAGTTCCGCTTAAATTAACCCTCAGATTTTCCTAACGTTATTGAATTGGATGATTGCATACGACAACCCAAAACATTCCCCACGAGTCCCCTACATGATTGCATAATAGAGATACAAGCAAGAATCATTAAGTTCTATGAAAACCATAAGCATTGACGAAGCACTTGTTACTATGATTGCATGAAACTTATGCCAAGAATTTACTTAACGCGATTGAGATCATCAACCTTTACTACTTGTGAATATAATTCCATAACGATTAGGTGAAATTTCCTTATATCCTAGCATTCAGTTTATGCATGATAATTAAGCGTGCACTCTCAACCAACACACACAAATCAATGTAATCCACATAGATAAGTAAATTGAATTCACAACTTATGAAACGCAATTAGAAGTAATCAAATCATAACGCAAGCATAAACATGTATTTCGAATCCCCCCGTAGCCAAGGGGGGGTTTAGTTCCTCATACGCACAAAACAAAGAGAATTGAATTTAAACATTGAAATCAAAGGAAAAGAAACACCTAGAAATTCCAGCGACGCGAACTTGAATTGCATGAACTTCCGAGCTTCCTTCTCCTCCTCCTTGGTGCGGCAAAGGGTCTAGGGACTAGTTTAGGACCTTAGGTGTATGGATGCATGGTTATGGATGGATGTAGTAGTGTTTAGGGGAAGAGAATGGTGCGGCAAAGGTGTGGAGAGAGCTTGGACGAATTTCTGGAGTGAATTGTGAATTGTGGTGAGTGGTGATCTGATTTAGGGGTTAATAGGAGTATATATAGGCACTTAAAACCCTAGGGTAATCAGATATGGACTTGGATAACCCAAATCCACAAGGAAATAGGTCTAACAATCAGATTTTGCAAGGGAAAAGGGGTCCTAGGTGCGGCTGGATAGGGATAAGGTGGATAAGGCTTCTAGATGGCCTTGCAAGGCAAGGAAATCAGGTTTCTAGAAGGGATAGGTGCGGCACTTTAAAGGATAGGGCAGATTAGGGCTTCTAGAAACCCTCTAATGCAAGGAAAACTCACGGCAAGGATGGATAAGGTTTCTAGAACAAGGATAAGGTATCCTAAATGGATAAGGACTCCTCATTGCATTTGGAAACTCTGCCTATTAGGATTAGGAAACCTTGTCTTTGTCATTCCTTCTTCATTCTGGATTCCTTCTCCTTCTTGGACTTGGAAATCTTCTTTGTAGCTGCAACTTGATGCCATTTGGATTTAACTTTCCTACTTCAAGTAGGAAACCTTGTTTGAGTAGGAATCTTCATCTTCAAGGAATCCTAATTCAACTAGGAAACCCATTTTGACTAGGAATCCTAATTCAACTAGGATTCCATCTTCACTTAGGCACTTTCCTACTTCGACTAGGAAACCTTGTTCAAGTAGGAAACATCATCTTCAAATCTTCAATTTCGTCCATCCTCTTGACTCCAAGCATATGACATCCATTCCAAGCTCAACTTTGCTCCAAAAGGCTCCAAAATGCATTCTTTTGCATACTTTGCCCTTAGAACCTGAAAACACATAAAACTAGCTTAAAAGACTACTTTACTAAGCAAAAACACTATAAATGCACAATAACAAGCTAAACTAAGGCGCATAAATATGCTCCTATCAAATGGATAGCTTATGCTTGGAGCAAAAGGAATGGACGAAATTTGAAGTTTGTGCATCATCCTCTCCCTATAAATAACCATTTTAGCACACTCATTTCACCCAACACATCCACTCATTACAACCACCCAACACATTCACCTACCACTACATCCACTCATTACCACCACCCACTACATCCTCTTCCTAGCCTATAAATACATTCATCCACCCTTCATCAAAGGAGACAGATATGAATCCAAAACACACACACACACATCATCTACACAATTCTCCACTCTTTGCCGCATTCAATACAACCTTCATCCAAACACATCCATTCATCTTCAGATCCATTCCTCCATACAAACAAACCTTCAAACACTTACCAACACCTTGTGCCGTAGCAAAGGAAGGGATGGAAAGTGCTTGGACGTGCTTGATACGAAATCTATAAGCACACAAATTAAACCCTCTTTTTATCAAATGTAGTAAAGTATGTAAGTAGGGATCGTTCTAGGCCGGGAATTAGGAGGGATTGCTAAATCACTTGGAAACTAACTTGAAAACGTAAAAACAAAGTTTAAAACACTAAACTAGACTCAAAGAATGCAAAACTATACTTTAAAATACTAAGATAAACAAAAAGATTCAAAACAGCAACCAAAGACTCAAAACTGCCTTAAAAACACTTTCTGGGCAGTTTTGGGACTCTAACACAAACTTGGACGAATTTTGGTTTTCTAATAAACTAAAACACTTAAAAACATAATCTAAGACAAGCTATAATTAATATGACTCAAAGAAATAAGATGGGGTTGATTTTGGACGAAAATAATTAAATTAAGACAAGAACAAAGTAAACAGATTCTTAGACAAATTTGGGTGAATCAAAACACTTAAAAGCACAAACTAAAGTGATTACTAACTAATCTAACACTTTGAAATAAATGGGAGATTGGTTCTTGACGAATTTGAAAACAAAACAAACTTTGTAAAACAAAACAGATTGTAAATGAATTTGAATGAAACTTATGGATGGAAGGCTAGCTAGGAGGTTCTTCTCCACACATGTCACACTTGCATACAAAACGATTTCCAGTTGCTTTTCGATAAACTATGAATACTCAACGCCTCAAATTAACCGTGAATTGCACAAGTTATTGGGTTGGATGATTGCATACGACAACCTAAAACATTCCCTACAAGTTCCCTACATGAATTGCATAATAGAGATACAAACAAGAATCATTAAGTTCTATGAAAAACATAAGCATTGACGAGGCACTCGTTACTATGATTTGCATGAAACTTATGTCAAGAATTTACTTAACGTGATTGTGACTAGCAACCTTCACTACTTGTGAATATAAGTTCATAACGATTAGGTGAAACTCCCTTATATTCTAGCGTCAAATTCATGCATGAAAATTAGGCGTGCACTCTTAACCAACATACACAAATCAGTTTTTATACGAACGGATAAGTAAATTGAATTCACAACTTATGAATCACAACTGGATGTAATCAAATCATATTGCAAGCATAAACATAGTTTCGAATCACCCCCTAACTAAGAGGGGTTTAGTTCCTCATACTCACAAAGCAAAGATGCATAAATTTAGACATTAAAAACAAAGATAGAGAACACCTAGAAACGCTCCAACACTCCCAAGGCTTGGGCTTAGGCACGGCACCAGGTTTCTTCTTCTTTCTCCTTCCTTGCAAGCTGCGGCACTAGAGGTTTTGGACAGGTTTTGGGTGGTTTTTATGGTGTAGAATGGATGGGGAATGGTATGGAAATGTTTAGGGTTGATGGGTGGTGTGGCTAGGGGTGATTTTTGGCTGAATTTGGAGAGAATGGTGGTGGAAAACTCACAGCAAGGAGCAAGGATAAAATCTGTTATGATTGATGAATATGGGAGGTGGTATTTATAGGCTTGAGAGAGGACCACTCCATTTCCTTTGCATGTGCAGCTTGTGTGGGTGTGAGTTGTCTTGTTTCCCCTTTACATTTACACCCACATTTTCTGCCCATGCCATGTGCTCCATGTGTATGCTTTCTTTGCCATGTGTTTGCTGCCATGTTCTTTGCTTTGCCATTACACTTGCACACACACATGTTTTTTTGCATCATTTCAACCACAAAACACACACATTTTCTGCCATGTTTTCCTTTACATTTACACACACATGCTTCATGATTTCAACCACCAAACACCCACAATTTCTGCCATGCCGTGTGCTCCCATGTGTGTGCTGCAACAATCTTTTCTTTGCCATGTGTTTGCTGCAACAAGGGGTTTATTTAAAGGGATAAAGGAAATAAAACCCTAGGTTAACTAGGTAAACAGAAATTAAGTCTAAAGCTTCTACAATTTAGGGAAACAAATCAGAAATTTAAAGGAAATAAGCTAAAAGGTGTGGCAAGGCTTTAAAGTAGATTAGGAAAGTGTTTAAATGCAAGATTTAGGAAAGAATGACTCTTCCTTGCACGGCAAGGAAGAATAATGGCAAGGGTGGAGCACACGGCTGGTTGCTTATTTTTGAACACTTCGTTCTTTATTTGTCTTGAATCCAATTCTTCACATCATCATTCAATCCTATGCTCATTTGATCTTCAATTTCGTCCATCTTCTTACTTCCAAGCATATGCAATCCATTTGATGCACAAAAATTGCTCCAAACGACTCCAAAATGCACATGTATGCATACTTTGTCCTTAAAACCTGAAAACACATAAAAGTGACTTTAACAATAAAATAACTAAAGAAACACAACGAAAACGTACGAGAACAAGCCAATTAAGTCGCATAAAAATGCTCCTATCAGTGCTTACTGTCCAACTTGGATCGTTGGAGCGTTTAGGTATTTTCTTTCTTTTGTTTCCAATGTTTAAATTCATTTTCTTTTGTTTTGTTGTGAATATGAGTGGCTAAACCCCTCTTGGCTAGGGGTGATTTCAAAGCCATGATTATGTGTGTAATATGATTTGATAAATTTCAGTTATGAACTCTTGAATCGTAAATGCAATTGGCTTAACTATTTGATTGATAACTTATTTGTATTTGTTGATTAAGGGTCGACACTTAATTGGCATGCATAAATCCGATGCTAGAATATAAGAAAGTTTCACATAATCGTTACAAACTTATATTCATAAGTAGTGGAGGTCGCTTATAATAGATCGCGTTAAGTTTAATTCTAGCATGAGTAACATGATGTCATAGTTGCAAGTGCTTTGTCAATGCTTATGATTTTCATTAAACGTAATGATCTTTGATTGTATCTCTATTATGATGTCATGTAGAGAACATTTGAAGAATGTTTTGGGTTGTCGAATGATGTCATCTATTCCAATAATACAAGGAAAATCTAAGGGTTAACTAGTGATGTCACGGTTAATTTGAGGCATTGTTGTTTACAATTCAATGAAGTTGTAACTGGAAATCAAGTTGTTTGCATACATGTCATGTGTGGAGAAAAAGCCTCTAGCTATCTCATCCATCATCTTATTTCTCAAATTTGTTTTACAATCTGTCTAGTTTTTCATACTTGTTTGATTGTTTCAACTTCATCCCAATCAAAACCCCCCCTTTTAGTTCCTTGTTTCAAAGTGTTTCAAATCTATTTTAGTTTGTGTTTTTAAGTGTTTTGATTCAAGTAAAAGTCAATTTTCATCCAAAGTCATTCCTAGTGTTCAGTTTAAGTTTATTTGGTTGTTTTAAGCTATTTTGAGTATTTTAAGTTTGCTTTGAGTCTTGTGAGTCTTGTTAAGTGTTTTTAAGTTTAGTTTTATGTTTTTAAGTCAGTTTAGAGGTTATTAGCAAGCCCTCCTAATTCCCGGTCCAGAACGATCCCTACTTGTACTTATACTACAATTGTCAAAAGAGGGTTAAATTTGTGTGTTAAGTGATGCGATGAAAGTTAAGCACTCAAATTAAACCCTGTTTTGACAATTGTAGTATATGTTTAGGGATTGTTCTGGACCAGGGATTTGGAGGGCTTGCTAAAACTTCTAAACTTACTCAAAAACATAAAAACAAAGTTAAAAACGTTTGACTAGACTCAAGGGACTCAAAACAGATTCTAAAGACTCAAAACAACTTAAAAACACTCAAAACTACCTAAAAACACAAACTGGGCAGATTTGACTCTAACACAACTTTGGACGAATTTAGTGTTTTCACTTAAATCAAAACACTCTAAAACACAAACAAAACAGATTTTAAACACTTTGGAACAAGAAAGTAAAATGGGGATTTTGATTTGGATGAATTTGAAACAAACAAGCAAGTAATAAAACTAGGCAGATTATAAAATGATGGATGGATTAGTTAGAGGTCCGTTCTTCACACATGACACACTTGTACATGAATCAATTTCCAATTGCTTTTCAATAAACTATGATGCTCAACACCCCAGATTAACCGTGATGCACAAATTAACCCTCAGATTTTCCTTTACTCATTGAATTGGATGAATGCATGCGACAACCCAAATCATTCTCTAAAGGTCCCTTATATGAATGCATAATAGAGATACAATCAGAGATCATTACGTTCAATGAAAATCATAAGTGTTGACGAGGCAATTATAACTATGAATGCATGATACAATTGCCAAGAATTCAATTAACGCGATTGTGATAAACAACCTTCACTACTCATGAATATAAACTTGTAACGATTAGGTGAAACTTATTTATATTCTAGCATCTAATTCATGCATGAAAACTAAGTTGTGAGATGTGAAATGTAGTGTCTTTGGATGATGGCCCCCCAAATTATGGTGAAGGGTGGATGTATTTATAGGCTAGGGAGAGGAGTGTATGGAGTTGTAATGAGTGGATGTAATGGGTGTAGTGGGTGAGTGTTTGGTAATGAGTGGATGTAATGGGTGTAGTGGGTGAGTGTTTGGTAATGAGTGGATGTAATGGGTGTAGTGGATGGATGTTTGGTAATGAGTGGATGTAATGGGTGTAGTGGGTTGTGGTAATGAGTGGATGTAATGGGTATAGTGGGTGGATGTTTGGTAATGAGTGGATGTAATGGGTGTAGTGGATGAATGTTTGGAGAATGGATGTGTTGGGTGAAATGAGTGGATGTAGCGGTAGATGAATGGATGTGTTAGGTGAAATGAGTGTGCTAAAATGGTTATTTATAGGGAGAGGATGATGCACAAACTTCAAATTTCGTGCATTCCTTTTGCTCCAAGCATATGCCATCCATTCCATGCCCAAAAATGCTCCAAAATGCACTTCTTTGCCACATTAACCCTTTGGACCTACAAACACACGAAAATAGCTTAAAATACTAAAATAACTACGAACTAACAACATAAATGCCAAGAAACAAGCTAACTAAGCCGCATAAATATGCTCCTATCAAATTCCCCCACACTTAGCTTTTGGTAGTCCTCGAGCAAAACACAACCTAGACTTTCCAACAATTGCCTCAGGGATTTTTAATGAAACATGACATGTTAAAAATCATCATTCCATAGATTTTGGTCATCCTTACACTTGAGCACATACTTATAGTCACCACTTACTAGTTCACAATTAACCAATTAAAACGATGTTTTGAATGTAGTAACATGCCTTAGAGAATTTACTCAATTCCTTACAAGATACTCTCTATTTTCACATACATTTTCTGACTACACAACCTACATTAGTTATATGTGAGAAGATTGATGTAAACATGAAAACGAACACTCACATATATGTATAACAAAGAGGGTAATTTTATGGAGTTATTCATCATGTTTAGATATGATCTCATGAATGGAATGCTGCTACTTAGATGCAAGAACCAGTGAAACCATATGCTCAAACCAATTCCAAACTCCACATATTGAAACGCATGACACTCAAGATAAAGTTAAGGGTTGTAACGGGGTTTAAGGGTAATGGCTAACAAAGAAAGGATAAGGATAACAAACGTTCTGAAAGCAATAGCAAGCAAAGTAATGAAATAGACATTTGGAATTAACTTAATAATGCAGAAATTAACTTTTAAACACAAAGGGAAGATTCAAGCAACACTTAGGGCCGAATTCAATGTTTTGGACCCTTTCTTCAACAAAACAACACTTTAGAGCTCTTTTTTCACATATTTTTCAACTCTTTTTCACTATTTTCACAACTTTTCTTCTTTTCATTCTATTTTCCACGAATGTTTCTTTTTTTCTTTTTCTTTTCTACCCGTGCCTTATTAAGGACTTTGGCACACACACACAAGAATCACTTCCCCCACACTTGTTTTTCTGCAAAAGTTCAACAAAAGGAATTCCTTCTAAATTATGTTTTACTATGCTTCAAGAACAAGGGTATGGATGGTCCTAATCTAGGTTAGGTGAGGATAGTGTGGGTTAACAAAGAACATAGGCTACAAAAGGCTCAACGGGGTTAAACTTAAACACATAATGAAATAGGGCACGTCAATTTGGCTATGGTGGTCACTACACAACTTCATCTTGAATATGTGTTATGCAAATCAATAGCATGCTTTGAATGAAATAGGCATGAGTTCTAGAATTTGGAACTAAATGATGAAACGCCTTCTAAGTAGCAACCAAGCAAAAAATAATGAGATCATGCAACGACTTTAGAAAACAATAGTGCACAGATTATTAACTCTCCAAATAAACGTTTAGGCTCAAGTCTCACAAGGTTGTAGCGTTCATTTGAGTTCCTTCCTTCAAGCATGTTACAAAAATTGATTTTTCCTTTATGATTTCATGTGAATTCATAAATTATAACCACAACCAAACATACACCAAAGAGTAAATCAAATTTTCATCCATGTATAACTCTCTTTAACAATCCTGTAATTAAAAACCAAATCCTCATCATTGTGTTGGAATGTACCCTAAGACACAAATAAACATACAAAAACAACTCCAAAATAGCTTAAAAACACTTAAAACAGCAAGGAACAACACTAGAAGTAATGGGTGATAAACTCCTACGAATTTCATGCAAAACAATGGTTACCCCCCCACACTTAAATCAAACATTGTCCTGAATGTTTCAAGCATAAACTCACACAAAAACAAGCAAATAAACAAACAACGAATAAACATGACAAGTATAGCAAAGTAAAAAAAAAAACAAAAAAAGACAGAGTAGAGTTTAAGAACGTAAATTTGGTTTTGGAGATAGATGATCTTGTTGACTTTCGACAGCTTTGATCTTGAACTAGTTTGGAATTCTGAGCGAGGAATATCAGAGTTCCTTGGTTTCAAATCAGACTCCTTCTACTGGGTTGATTTGATTGTGCAGTCAACATTCTTCTCTACTTGTTTCTTCTGCACGGCAGGCAGGCACGAGGTAGAGGTGTTGGTCTGTTTCTTTCTTCAATCTTTCCAAGTGCCCACCTCTTGCTTTCTTTCTCCTTGTCCCTAGCTGAGGATGAATTGGCAAATTGTCTCCACATGCTTCGAGGTATCATTTTCATTTCCCTTATCTGTTCCTCAAGCAGATGTGGTAGACGAAGAGGAAGCATAAAATGATGAAGATGAGTACTCGAGAGCAAGGCTAAGTAAGCAATTAGGAAGGGGTTCCAGGCAGTCGGTTCTAGATCGGAAGATTGATACCAAGTGCTGGCTGATTGCTCTCTTTCTCCTTGTCCCAAAACAACGACTGATAGGGGCATATTTATGCGCCTTAGTTAGCTAGTTCTTATGCATCTTTGTTATGTTTTCTTCGTTAAAGTAGTCTTTTAAGCTACTTTCTTGTGTTTTCAGGTTTAGCGGATGTATTACATGAAAGGATGCAATTTGGAGCTTTTGGAGCAAAAAGTGAGCTTGAATTGAAAAGGACATGCTTGGAACGCAAGGTTGGGATGGAATTGAAGAGTTGATGATTTGAGGTTTCCTACTTGAAGTAGGAAAGCTAAGCCTAAAAGTTTCCATTTTGGGTCGATCTTTCCTAAATCGGAATTGGCAACCAAAGTTTCTAAAAGTTGGAAGTTTCTATTCTTGGAGGTTTCCATTTTCGAGAGTTTCTATTCTTGGCGTTGGGCTTTTAGATGACCTAAACCCAAATTTCCTTGTGGACCTTCAACCCATGCCGAACCCTAGGGCCTAATCATCTAAAATCTGCCATGTTAAACCCTAGTCCATTTCTCCTAAACCCAAGCCGCACCTAACCCTAGCCCATTGTTAAAAATCTGATTTCATTAGGGTTTCTAAGTGCCTATATATACCACCCTTACACCCTAGCCGCATACATCTTCCCCTCTCCACAAAATCAGAAAATCATCTCTCCTTCTCCCCACCTTTTGCCGCAGCCACCATCACCCAAAATCCATCCATTCCAGCCGCCACTCATCCATTCCAGCAACCTACACCACTTTGCCGCACCACCATACACCTCCCTTACCCTTTTCCGAACCACCATATCATCCCAAATCCATCCCTAAACCGAAATCACATCCAAACAGCCCCTAAACCCTCACTGCCGCAGCAAGGAGAAGAAGAAAGAGGAGCTTTCTGTGCAGATTTCAAAGTGGACTTCTTTGGCATTTTAGGTGTAATCTTTCTTATGTCTTCGATGTTTCAATTCAATAAACTTTGTGTTGTGAGTATGAGGAACTAAACCCCCTTAGTTGGGGGGTGATTCGAAACCATGTACATGCTTGCAATTTGATTCGATTACATTCAGTTGTTATTTCATGAGTTATGGATTCAATTCGTTCATCTATTTGATTGATAACTTATTTGTGTATGTTGATTGAGAGTGCACGCTTAGTTTTCATGCATGAATATGATGCTAGATTATGAGGGAGTTTCACCTAATAGTTACAATCTTATAATCACAAGTAGTGAAGATCGCTTGAAAACGATCGCGTTGAATGAATTCTTAGCATAAGTTTCATGCAATTCATAGTAACAAATGTTTCGTCAATGCTTATGTTTTTCATAGAACGTAATGATTCTTGCTTGTATCTCTATTATGCAATTCATGTAGGGAACTTGTAGGGAATGTTTTGGGTTGTCGTATGCAATCATCCAACTTAATAACTTGTGGAAAAACTGAGGGTTAATTAGTGCAATTCACGGTTAATCTGGGGCGTTGAGTATTTATAATTTATTGGAAGAACAACTGAAAATCGTTTTGTTTGCAAGTGTGACATGTGTGGAGAAGAACCTCCTAACTAGCCTTTTATCCATCTATTTCACCAAAATCGTTTTTACAATCTGTTTAGTTTCAAGTTTCTGTTTTGTGTTAAATTTTCGTCCAAAACAAATCCCCCTTTAATTTGAAGTCTTAGATTAGTTAGAAAGTGTTTTGATTTGTGTTTCTAAGTATTTTGATTCAAGTTTTCATCAAATTTCGTCCAAATTAGTGTAGGTGCTCAAAACTGCCCAGAAAGTGGTTTTTAGGCAGTTTTGAGCCTTCTAGTTGCTGTTTTGAGTTTTAGGTTTGTTTAAGTGTTTTAACCTTTACTTTTGCATTCTTTGAGTCTAAGTTAGTGTTTTTAAACTTTGTTTTTGAGTTTTAAGTCAGTTTCCAAGTGTTTAGCAATCCCTCCTAATCCCCGGTTTAGAACGATCCCTACTTACATCTTTGCTACAATTTGACAAAAAGAGGGTTTAATTTGTGTGCTTATCTATTTCGCATCAACGACAAGGAGAAGGACAGGGAGAAAGCATGATATGAGATACTCTTGCTTTCAACCTTCATGATATGAAATACTTTTGCTTTGGATGAGTTGTTTGCAGAGGTACCCCAAGGAATAAGGAACATTGAGTGACTTGAGAGGGTTTATTGGAAAGGCATTCTCGGAAAAGAAGAAGGGTTATGTATGTTTGCCTTGCAATGGAGGGTGAGGGGGGTGACATTTATAGGAATTAATAACCGGTACTATTCTTTCACTCTTGTCAGCAACTGTTTGATGATTTAATAGTAAACTTCACGTGCTTTCTACTTCACAAGAGATCTTCGACAGATTGCCCGTAATTTCCGCAAGGCTGAGCGTGCATGTGACAGACGCTGACACGTCTGGAAAAACAAGTGCCTTTTCGATATCTGGAATCGGCCCTTCGACAAACTGCCCGTGATTTCTGCAAAGCTGACTCTGCATGTGACAGATGCTGACACGTCTGGAAAAGCGCTTCGACAAACTGCCCATGATTTCCGCAAAGCTGACTCTGCATGTGATAGATGCTGATATGTCTGGAAAAGTAGATGCCTCTCCGATTTTTGAGCTTGCCTCTTCGATCTCTGAAATCCCGTCGAGTGCATAGGTTGCTTGTGACAAGTGCGGACAAATCTGGAAAAGAAGATTGGTCATGGTATCTGAGCAAGCCCAGCTTTTGAGAAAGCTAACGCCTCTTTGATTTTTGAGTTGGCCTCTTCGATTTCTGAGCTCGCCTCTTCGATCTCTAAAATCCCATCGAGTGTTGATTTTTATAAAGGTACGCAGGACGTTCAAAGCACACTTGAATTTCTACCTGTAAAAACTCCCTTCTTACACTTCTATGATCTTGACTTGTCTGACCTCTTCTTTCTTTAACACCTCTGAAAATGTCTGGCCCCTCCGACCGTCGTTTTGACTTGAACTTGGTGAAGAGGCAGTCCCGCCTTCTCCAGACAACATATGGCGCCCATCCTTCATATCCCCTACTGGTCCCCTTACAGTTGGGGATTCGGTGATGAAGAATAATATGACAGATGCGGTGGTGGCCAGGAACCTTGTCACTCCCAAAGATAACAGACTACTTGCCAAACGGTCTGATGAGTTGGCTGTTAAGGATTCTCTGGCTCGCAGTGTGTAGTACGTAGGTTCCGTGTCTAATATGGCCCAACGCCTATTTGCCCAAACCCGTCAAGTTGAATCATTGGCGGCTGAAGTGATGAGTCTCAAGCAGGAGATTAGAAGGCTTAAGCATGAGAATAAATAGTTGCACAGGCTCGCACCTAATTATGCTACAAACATGAAGAGGAAGATTGACCAGATGCAGGAATCTGATGGTCAGATTTTACTTGATCATCAGAGGTTTGTGGGTTTGTTCCAACAGCATTTGCCTTCGTCTTCTGGGGCTGTACCGCATAATGAAGCTCCAAATGATCAACCTTTGATGCCTCCTCCTTTTGGGGCTCCGCCGACTGCTGAGGCTCCGCCGACTACTGAGACTTTGATAGGAGCATATTTATGCGACTTAATTGGCTTGTTCTCATGCTTTTACCCTGTGTTTCTTTAGTTATTTTAGTGTTTAAAGTCACTTTTATGTGTTTTCAGATTCTAAGGCCAAAGGATGCAAGAAGATGCATTTTGGAGCAAAATCGGGCTTGGAATGATTATCACATGATTGTAGCAAAAGGAATGGATGATAGGAGCATATTTATGCGACTTAGTTGGCTTGTTCTTGTGCATTTATGTCTTGTTTCCTTAGTTATTTTAATGTTTAAAATCATTTTCGTGTGTTTTCAGATTTTAAGGACAAAGTAGGCAAGAAGATGCATTTTGGAGCATTTTGGAGCAAAATGGAGCTTGGAATGCATGTCACATATTTGGAACCAAGGTTTGGACGAAATTGAAGACTTAAAGAGGCTAAGAATGTGAAGAATTAGTGTACAAAGGATCAAGAACTCAGCCACAAAAGGACACACATCCTTGCCGTGCAATCCACATAGCATTCCCTTTGGATTCCCATGCATGCTTAATCATCCTTGTCCCCTAAAATATTTCTGATTTCATGCCTCAATACACTCAATTATCACACTCAATTGCTGCATACCTCTTGTTCCCTTCACCCATCAGATTTCACACAACTTTCACAACCATTCCATGCACCAATTGATGCTCCATCATCCACATTTGGGATCCAATGCCGTGTGCAACACATGTTGCTGCACCTTTGACTAATTTCTGAAACATTTCACCTCCCCTTTTCATTTCCATGCAATGAACACAATCATTCATGGTCCCTAGCTGAAATACCACTCCGTTTTACCCTCCATACTTTGCATCATTGCTCCATTTTCATCCTTGGACCATTGCACACCACAAATTCACCCTCCTTGCTGTGCATTTCACCCACTGCCTAATCTGATTCTCTAGGGTTTTTGGGGCCTATATATACATGTTGACAACCCTTGGCAAAGGGTTCAACCACCCATTTTCATCATTCATGCAGAAAATTCGTCCATACTCACCCTAGGCAGCAAAACACCCCAAAAACACCATTCTAGTGCCCAGAAAACATAACAGCCACTCCACCTTATTCCACCCTCTTTGCCGAGTTCTCTACCATCCTTCAACCATCAAACACTCCTCCATACTCACCCTAAACCTCTCCATGCCATTCCCCATCCATTCTACACCATAAAACTACCCAAAACATCTTCACAACCCAATCTGCCGCAAGCAAAGAAGGGGACAGATTCACTACGATTGTTTGGCTATTCATTCTGAGTTGTTGAACGATTTTAGGTGTTTTCTATCTTATATTTCAATGTCTAATTCATGTAATCTTTGTTTTGCTTTAAGTATGATTGGCTAATTTCGTTTTGGCTAAGGGTGGATTCAAAACCATGATTATATATGTGAAATAAATTGATTACTTTCGGTTATCGTTGCATGAGTCGTGAATACAATTTGCTTAACCGTTTGATTTAGAACTTATTCTTGTATGTTGGTTGAGAGTGCACGCTTAATTTGCATACTTGAATTTGATGCTAGGATATAAGTTTGTTTCACCTAATCGTTATGAATTTATATTCGTAAGTAGTAAAGGTTGCTAGTCACGATCGTGTTAAGTAGATTCTTGGCAAGAGTATCATGCTTTTCATAGTTACGAATGCCTTGTCGATGCTTATGAGTTCCAAAGAACGTAATGATTCTAACCTGTATCTTTATCATGCTGTTCATATAAAGAACTTGTTAGGAATAATTTGTTTGCGATGCATATTCATCCAATTCAATGATTCTAGGGAAATCTGAAGGTTAATTTAAGCGGATCTAATTAACTTGGAGTGTCGAGGTTCATAACTTATTCAATTGATAACTGGAAATCGATTTAGGTTGCATATATTTCATGTGTGGAGAAGAACCCCTTAGCCATTCCATCATCCATTGATTCTTCATAACTTTTTATTACAATCTGTTTCTCTTACAATCTGCCATTTAAGTTTATTCAAATGGCTTGGCAAAGGCTTGAGTTCAAGGATAGGTGCCTGAATTCTGGATGGAAGCAATTTGTTAGTCGAAATGGGAATGGACTCACGGTTAGTATACTTACCATCAAGCTTAGGTGAGAACTCAAGGGCAGCCACAACTTCAATTAGTTCTTCACTAGGGTTCACGGCATGGCCTAGTCCATGTATGCCGTGGGTTACACTATAATCTGCCCCCTTGGTTTTGAGTTCCATGCCTCGTGTAATGACTTTTTCAAGCGCATCGTCATTCAAATCGTCGAGATATCCCTGCGCCAAAGAGTCAATTATATCAATAGAAAAGCATGTGTCCCTAAGTGTTATCAACTTTGAAGGCTTCCTAAGCACTTTAGGACATCAAACACACATTCCTTGCATAATATCACCCTTTGCCACACTTCCTTGCCCTTTTCCCTTCCTTGCCCTTTCCTTTAATTTTCTGATTTTGTTTCCTATTTCTACAAACCTTAGACTTAATTTCTGATTACCTAAATAACCTAGGGTTTTAATTCCTGAAATCCTTTAAATAAACTCTCTTTTGCAGCCACAAAACATCCATATACTGACCATTCACGCCAGAAACACCATTCCACTCTTAGCCGCACCATTCTACCACCATTCACCCTATTTTCTGCCCAGAAACTACCCTAGCCGACCCCTACATTCATCCTAACCATAAACCCATCATTCTACATCATCCATAACTCCCTAAACTCATCCCCAACCCTTGTGCCGCAGCAAAGGAGAGGAAGAAGAAGTGCTTGAAGGTTCTAGCTGTTCAACATCGAATCGTTGGAATATTTAGGTGTTCTCTTTCTTATGTTTACAATGTATAAATCTGTTTTCCTTTGTTTTGTGAACATGAGGAACTAAGCCTTTTTGGCTAGGGGGTTATTCAATACCATGATTATGCTTGCAAGATGAATTGATTACATCTAATTGTTATTTCATGAATTGTGAATGCAATTTGCTTAACCGTTTGATTGATGACATATTTTTGTGTGTTGATTAAGGTGGCCAACTTAGTTTTCATGCAGGAATTTGAAGCTAAAATATAAGGAAGTTTCACCTAATAGTTACAACCTTATATTTGCAAGTAGTGGAGGTCGCTTATAAACGATCGTGTTTAGTGAATTCTTGGCAAACGTTTCATGCTTTTCATAGTAACAATTGCCTCGTCAATGCTTATAGTTTTCATGAAGCTTAATGATCTTTGATTGTACCTTTATTGTGCTTTTCACGTAAGGGACTTTTAGAGAATGTTTTGAGTTGTTGCATGTGCATTCCCATCCAATTCACTAACTTTAGGAAAACTTGAAGGTTAAGAAAGTGCTATCACAGTTAACCTAGGGCGTTGAGATTCATAGTTTATTGAAAGAAGCAATTGGAAATCAAAGTTGAATGCAAATGTATCATGTGTGGAGAAGAACCCTCTAGTTACCCCATATCTCATCAATTCACTTAATTTTGTCTAAGAATCTGTTTACATTGTTCTTGCTTTGTTTTATTTATTTTCGTCCAAAATCAACCCCACCTTATTTCTTTGAGTCATATTAATTAGAACTTGTCTTAGAATATGTTTTTAAGTGTTTTAGGTCATTAGAAAATCAAATTTCGTCCAAGTTTGTGTTAGAGTCCAAAAACTGCCCAGAAAGTGTTTTTAAGGCAGTTTTGAGTGTTTGTTTGCTGTTTTGAGTCTTTTGGTTTGTTTTAGTGTTTTAGAGTTTAGTTTTGCATTCTTTGAGTCTAGTTTAGTGTTTTAAACTTTGTTTTACACATTTAAGTCAGTTTAGAGTGTTTTAGCAATCCCTCCTAATCCCCGGTTTAAGAACGATCCCTACTTATCCATACTACAATTGTGAACAAGAGGGTTGATTTGTGTGTTTAGTTATTTTACGCATCATTTGTCCTTCCTTTGTCCCAAAACAGCGCCTAGAGCATATTCGGACGCATCACACATAAGCTCGAAGGGAATGCTCCAATCTGGTGGCCGAATGATGGGGGCCGAAGTTAGCATCTCCTTGAGGTGTTTGAACGCCTTTTCACACTCCTCGTTGAATTTGAAGGACAAATCCTTGATGAATCGCCTATAAAATCCTGCATGTCCAAGAAAAGAACGAACCTCTCTAAACGAAGTTGGAGAGGGTAAGTAGCGTACAAGATCTATTTTCGATTTATCAACCTCAACTCCCCTTTCAGAAACGATATGCCCTAAAACTATGCCTTGTTTTACCATAAAGTGACACTTTTCCCAATTTAAAACAAGGTTAGTTTCAACGCATCGTTTTAAGATTAATGTGAGATTTTCCAAGCAACCATAAAACGAATCGCCAAAGACACTAAAATCATCAATGAATACCTCAATAATCTTCTCAATAAAATCTGAAAAGATACTTACCATGCATCTTTGGAACGTGGCCGGTGCTTGCATAAACCGAATGGCATGCGACGGTAAGCAAAAGTACCAAATAGGCACGTGAAGGTGGTCTTTTCTTGGTCGTCCGGAGCTATGACAATTTGATTATATCCCGAATAACCATCAAGAAAACAATAAAAAGAATGACTGATAGGAGCATATTTATGCGACTTAGTTAGCTTGTTCTTGTGCATTTACGTTGTATTTCCTTAGTTATTTTTGTGTGTTTTCAGACTCTAAGTACAAAGTATGCAAGATGATGCATTTTGGAGGCCTTTGGAGCAGTTTCGGGCTTGGAATGGATAGCAAATGCATGGGCCAAAGTGGATGGACGAATTTGAGAACTAAAGAGGCCAAGAATGTGAAGAATTATGGTCCAAAAGATGAAGAACTCAGCCCAAAATTCTGTCACCCCAACTTGCCTTCATTGCCGTGCAAAATAACATAGAATTCCCTTTGGATTCCCATGCCATGCTTGATCACTCTTGTCCCCTACATAATTTCTGATTTCATGCTTCAATTCATTTAATTATTACACTCAATTGCTTGATACCTCTTGTTGCCTTCACCCATCAGATTTTATACACCCTTTACATCCATTGCATGCACCAATTGATGCTCCATCATTCACATTTGGAATCCAATGCCATGTGCAACACATGTTGCTGCACCTTTGACCCATTTGTTGACACATTTCACCTCCCTTTCCATCTCTATGCAATGAACACAATCATTCATGCTCCCTAGCTGCAACACCACTCCATTTTACCCTTCACACTTTGCATCATTACTTGATTTTTACCCTTGGACCATTGCACACCACAAACCCATTCTTGCCGTGCACTTCATCCCTTACCTAACCTGATTCTCTAAGGTTCTTGGGGCCTATATATACATGTTTACACCCCTTGGCAAAGGGTTCACACTCTCATATTCACCATTCATCACAGAAATTCGTCCATACTCACCCTAGGCAGCAAAACACCCCAAAAACACCATTCTAGTGCCCAGAAAATATCACAGCCACTCCACCTTCTTCCACCCTCTTTGCCGAAGTTCTCCACCACCCTTCCACCATCAAACACTCCTCTACACTCACCATAAACCTTTCCATACCATTCCCCATCCAGTCTACACCATAGAACTACCCAAAACCTGTCCACAAACCAATCTGCCACAAGCAAGGGAAAGGAGAAATCTTGGATGCACTTGCTGCCAAGTTGGAGCATTCTAGGTGTTTTCTTTCTTTGGATTTTAATGTCTAATTCATGTAATCTTTGTTTTGCTTTAAGTATGATTGGCTAATTTCGTTTTGGCTAAGGGTGGATTCAAAACCATGATTATATATGTGAAATAAGTTGATTACTTTCAGTTATCGTTGTATAAGTCGTGAATACAATTTGCTTAACCGTTTGATTTAGAACTTATTCTTGTATGTTGGTTGAGAGTGCACGCTTAATTTGCATGCTTGAATTTGATGCTAGGATATAAGTTTTGATAGGAGCATATTTATGCGCCTTAGTTAGCTAGTTCTTATGCATTTTCGTTATGTTTTCTTTGTTAAAGTAGTCTTTTAAGCTACTTTCATGTGTTTTCAGGTTTAAAGGACATATTACATGAAATGATGCAATTTGGAGCTTTTGGAGCAAAAAGTGAGCTTGGATTGAAAAAGGACATGCTTGGAACACAAGGTTGGGATGAAATTGACGAGTTGAAGATTTGAGGTTTCCTACTTGAAGTAGGAAAGCTAAGCCTAAAAGTTTCCATTTTGGGTTGATCTTTCCTAAACCGAAATGGCCTTACGTTTGAGCAAAATTAGAAGGTTCCGAAGCGTTGGAAGACACAAAGAAAGGTGTTAGAATATTTTCTCATCCTTGCCATGGGTTAGGGCTTAGTTTCTCTTGGTTTTGGGCTTTTTAGAAGCCTATCCACACTCCCACTAATCAGCCGCACCTTTCCCCTTCTAGAACACCTATTTCCTTGCCTTGCAAGGCTTTCTAGAAGCCCTAACCCTAGCCCACTTAATTGCCGCACCCTAGGCCCTTTTCTCACCTAATTTCTGATTGTTTAACCTATTTTTCTGGTGGATTTGGGTTTCTAGAAGCCCTAATCTGATTTGCTAGGGTTTTTAAGTGCCTATATATATATTTCTACACTTAGCCGCACATATCACCCTCTCCAAAATTCAGAAATTCGTCCAACCCTACTTCCCCACCTTGCCGCAGCTTTCATTCATAACCAGCCACTTCCCACTCTGTGCCGCAGCCATTCTACAACTCCAGCCACCATTCTACACCTCCATACACCATTCTACACCTCCATACACCACCCATACCCCTTGCCGCACCACCATACCATCCTAACTCCCTTCCTAAACCAAAATCACATCCAAAAATCCCCTAAACCCTCTCTGCCGCAGCAAGGAGAAGAAGAAAGAGGAGCTTGACGTGCAGAATTCAAAGTGGAATTGTTGGGCGTTTTAGGTGTAATCTTTCTTATGTCTTCGATATTTCAATTCAATAAACTTTGTGTTGTGAGTATGAGGAACTAAACCCCCTTAGTTGGGGGGTAATTCGAAACCATGTACATGCTTGCAATATGATTTTATTACATTCAGTTGTTATTTCATAAGTTGTGGATTCAATTCGTTCATCTATTTGATTGATAACTTATTTGTGTATGTTGATTGAGAGTGCATGCTTAGTTTTCATGCATGAATACGATGCTAGATTATGAGGGAGTTTCACCTAATAGTTACAATCTTATGATCACAAGTAGTGAAGGTCGCTTGAAAACGATCGCGTTGAATGAGTTCTTAGCATAAGTTTCATGCAATTCATAGTAACAAATGCTTCGTCAATGCTTATGTTTTTCATAGAACGTAATGATTCTTGCTTGTATCTCTATTATGCAATTCATGTAGGGAATGTTTTAGGTTGTCGTATGCAATCATCCAACTTAATAACTTGTGGAAAAACTGAGGGTTAACTAGTGCAATTCACGGTTAATTTGGGGCGTTGAGTATTCATAATTCATTGGAAGAACAACTGATAATCGTTTTGTTTGCAAGTGTGACATGTGTGGAGAAGAACCTCCTAACTAGCCTTTTATCCATCCTTTTATTCAAAACGTTCTACAATCTGTTTAGTTTAAAGTTTCTGTTTTGTTTTCAATTTTCGTCCAAAACCAATCCCCCTTTGTTTTGAAATCTTAGATTAGTTAGAAAGTGTTTTGATTTGTGTTTTTAAGTGTTTTGATTCAAGTTTTCACTCAAATTCGTCCAAGTTCTTGTTAGGTTCTCAAAACTGCCCAGAAAGTGGTTTTTAGGCAGTTTTGAGTCATTAGGTTGCTGTTTTGAGTTTTAGGTTTGTTTAAGTGTTTTAACCTTTAGTTTTGCATTCTTTGAGTCTAGTTTAGTGTTTTAAACTTTGTTTTTGAGTTTTTAAGTCAGTTTCCAAGTGTTTAGCAATCCCTCCTAATCCCCGGTCTAGAACGATCCCTACTTACATCTCTACTACAATTTGACAAAAGAGGGTTTAATTTGTGTGCTTATCTATTTCGCATCAAATTTTTGGCGCCGTTGCCGGGGATTAGCAATTTTGCTAATCCCTTGGATTGTTTTTGTTCCTTTTATTTCACTTTGTTTCTGACTTTGTGTAAGTTTCTGACCTAATTTTGTTTCTTGTTTCTTAGGTACTAATGTATGACTAGAAGCTCTCAAACGATTCGTGCGAACATCTTGGATTTTGACGACGATTTTGAGAGGAAGTTGAGAAGAGTTAGAAACCAGCAAGAACACCATCCACCAAATTCCGAATCTGACCTTGAAGAAAACGTACAAGAAGAGGAGGAGGAAGCCACGGCAGGGATATTTGAAGAAGTCCAAGGCATGGCAGTGGACAACCGTACACTCAAGGAGCTTTCCGCCTCAGGTTTGGATAATGCCGCACCCTTGTGCATTCAATACCCCATGGCTGCCCAAGGTAAGACGGACGAGTTTGAATTAAAGTCAAGTTTGCTTCATCATATTCCTAAATACCATGGCTTGTCCATGGAAGATCCTAACATACATTTGAAAGAATTTGAAGTAGTTTGCTCTAGTATGACTCCCGTCAATGTTGACGGAAATATCTTGAAGATGAAGGCTTTTCCATTCTCTTTGATGGATAAAGCCAAGGATTGGTTATACGAGTTAGCTCCCGGCACTGTCACTTCTTGGGAGAGTATGAAGAGAGCGTACTTGGAGAAGTTCTTTCCAACTTCTCGCATCATCCTCCTACGCAAAAAGATAAGCGGAATTCAGCAAGAAGAAGGTGAGTCTGTTCCTACATATTATGAACGATTTAAATCACTTGTTGCTTCTTGTCCACAGCATCAGATGAAGGAGGAATTGCTCTTGCAATATTTCTACGAGGGCCTCCTACCTCTAGAACGTCAAATGCTTGATGCTTCGGCGGGGGGAGCATTGGTGGACAAAACACCCATGGCTGCCAAGGTCTTGATTGCTAATAGAGCGTTGAACGCTCAACAGTACGAGGGTGTAGGCCAAAGAGGACCCTCACGGCACCAAGTACATGAGGTAAGTTCAACTTCCGATATTCATTCACAATTGGCTAATCTTACTTCTATTGTTTCACAGATGGCCGAGGGAATGAAGATGCAAGGACCTGTGGTATGTGGCGTATGTTCTATCCAAGGACATGTCTCCGAAAAATGTCCTCAACTCATCGAGAATGGCGGATGGGAGAGTGCGAATGCCATTGGGTTTTAAAGCCAAAATCAGTCAAGACATGATCTGATGTGAAAATTAACTTGACACACAAATTAAACCCTATGGATGACAATTGTAGTATATGAGCAAATAGGGATCGTTCTAACCGGGGATTAACTAGGGATGCTAATCAATGTAAAACTGACTCAAGAACATAAAAATATAATGTAGAACACTAAACTAGACTCAATTATTGCAAAACTAGGGTTTAAAACACCTAAACAAACTAAAAACTCAAAACAGCAACTAAAAGGCTCAAAACTGCCTTAAAACCACTTTCTGGGCAGTTTTGAGTACCTAACACTAGTTTGGACGAATTTGGACTATGACTTGACTCAAAACACTTAAAAACACAACTAAATGGATTTCTAACTAATCTAACACTTTAAAATAAATGGGGGAATGATTTTGACGAAATTAAAACTTTAAAACTCAAACTTTAAAAACAAAGGTAAAGCAAAACAGATTGTGATTAAATAGAATGGTGAGAAGCTAGTTAGAGGATTCCTTATCCACACATGAACATATGCATACAACTCAATCTCCAATTACTCTTTCAACAAACCATGAATGACAATGCCCCAAATTAACTAGATTGCACCAATTAATTCTCAGATTTCCCTAGATTCATTGAATTGAATGGAATACGCATTACAACCAAATTATTCTTATCAAGGACCCTAACTATGGAATACGCATGATAGAGACACATATCAAAGATCATTAAGTTCAATGGAAATCATAAGCATTGACGAGGCATTCATAACTATGGGATACCCATGTTACTCTTGCCTAGGATTTACTTAACGCAATCGTGACTAGCAACTTTCACTACTTATGAATACAAGTTAATAACGATTAGGTGAAATTCCCTTATATCCTAGCATCAAGTTTAAGCATGCAAATTAAGTGTCGACCCTCAACCCACATACATAAACAAGTTATCAATCAAATAGATAAGTAAATCACATTCACAATTTCTGAAATCATAATTGGAAGAAATCAAATCATATAAAACATATGTCCATGGCTTCAAATTCACCTCTAACTAAAAAGAAATTAGTTCCACATGTTTAACATAATTGAAAAGCAAGTTAAATTAAACATGAAAACAGAAACAAAGAAAGAAAGAACTCTAGAAACTCCAATGGTTGAAGATTGCATGCGACAAAGCCTTCCTCCTCTCCAAAGGTCACGGCAAAGCTCCTCTCTTTGGTGGAATGGAAGTGTTGCGGCAAAAGGATGGGGGAAGGTTAGAAAATATGGAAGAATGATGGTAGATGGCTTGCGGCCATCAAGAAGTTTAACATGAACCTCGAGGATGCAGGAAGTCAAAGGAGATTGCAATTGAATGAGCTTGATGAGATACGGCACGAGGCGTACGATAATGCAAGCATTTACAAGCAAAAGACCAAAGCTTTCCATGACAACATGATCCGTGGGAAATCATTCTCAATTGGGCAGAAAGTGCTATTGTTCAATTCCCGTTTACGTTTGTTTCCCGGTAAGTTACGTTCTAAGTGGATTGGACCGTTTGTTATTACTAACGTATCTTCTTATGGTGCCATCCAGATTCAAAGTCTCAAAACAGGTCATGAATTCCAAGTGAACGGACACCGTTTGAAGCCATATTATGAGAACTTTGTTGAACAAACCGTGGATGATATTTCTTTGGGTGCCGTGGGCACAAATGGAGA
Source organism: Malus domestica (assembly GCF_042453785.1). NCBI lineage: Eukaryota > Viridiplantae > Streptophyta > Magnoliopsida > Rosales > Rosaceae > Malus > Malus domestica. The sequence goes on from NC_091670.1 coordinate 15,070,253, forward strand.
ATGAATGGGCTTTTCGTCCTGCTGTACGACGTTAAAGAAAGCGCTACTTGGGAGGCAACCCATGCAATTCAACAAAGGAAGACCAAGGAATTACTCCAATTCCAGATTTGCGTTCCTAAACTCTTCACTTTGTTATTTATTTCGAATCTCCCTATTTAGTTGTTTTAGTTGCTGTCTGTGTGTTTCTTTTTGTTTAGTGTGATTTTATGCTTGACACATTGAGGACAATGTTTGATTTAAGTGTGGGGGGGTAACTAAGTGTTTTAGATGCAAATTCGTGGGATTTTATCACCCTTAGCTTGGAGACTTGTTCCTTGCTGTTTTTAAGTGTTTTTGAGCAGTTTTGGTGTGTTTTAGTGTGTTTTGAAGTAAAAATCCGAAAATTACACATTGAGGACAATGAAAGTTTGATTTACTCTTTGTTTATGCTTGGTTGTGGTTATAACTTATGAATTCACATGCAATCATAAAAGAAAAAATCAGTTTTTGTAACATGCTTGAAGGATGGAACTCAAACTAACGCTACAACCTTGTGAGACTTGAGCCTAAACGTTTATTTGGAGAGTTAAAATCTGTGCATTCTTTGTTTTCTAAGTCGTTGCATGATCTCATTATTCCTTGCTTGGTTACTATTTAGAAGGCGTTTCATCATTTAGTTCCAAATGCTAGAACTCATGCCCATTTCATTTAAAGCATGTTATTGATTTGCATAACACATATTCAAGATGAAGTTGTGTAGTTACCACCACCTTAGCCAAAAAGCCATGAATCCCCTATGTCATTATGTTTTGTAGGTTTTAACCCCATTGAGCCCTGTTTAGCCTTTTCTTTGTTAACCCACATTAACCTCACCTAGCCTAGTTTAGGACCATCCATACCCTTGTTCTTAAAGCCTAGTAATGCATGATTCGAATTGAATTCCTTTTGCTTTATGTTGGCAGAAAACAAGTGTGGGGGAAGTATTTCTTTTCGTGATTTTGTGTGCCATAGGCACGTGTGGAAAGAAAAGAAAAGAAAAAAATTCGTGGAAAAAGAAAAAAATGAAGAAAAAAGTATGAAAAGTATGAAAAAAGAATTGAAAAGATGTGAAAAAGAGTTTCAAAGTATTGTTTGTTGAAGTAAGGGTACAAAACAATGAATTCGGCCCTAAAGAGTTGTCTAAATCTTTCCCTTGTGTTTTAAAGTTAATTTCTGCAATCTAAGTGAATTCTAAGTCTCAATTTCACTACTTTGCTTACTAATGCTTGAAGAACGTTTGTTTTCCCTATCCTTTCTTTGTTAACCAATACCCCAAGCCCCGTTACAACCCTTAACTTCTATCTTGAGTGTTATGTGTTTCAATTTGTGGAGTTTGAATTTGGTATGAGCATATGGTGTCACTGGTTCTCGCATCTAAGTAGTAGCATTCCATTCATGAGATCATATCTAAACATGCTTCTTAACTCTAGAAATTGCGTTCTTTGTGAAACATATATGTGAGCATTCGTTTTCATATCTACATCAATCTTCTCACATATGACTAGTGTAGGGTGTGTAGATAGAAAATCTGAGTGAAAATAGAGTGTATATCTTGTAAGGAATTGAGGGAATTCTCTAAGGCATGTTACTACATTCAAAGCATTGTTTCAATTGATTACTTGTGAACTAGTGAGTAGTGGCTTTAATTAAGTATGTGCTTGTGTAAAGATGACTTAAATCTGTGGGGATAACAATCTTAAACATGTCATGTGCATTGGAAATCCCTGAGGCAAACGTTGGAAGGTTTAGGTTTTGTTTTGGTTTGTTTGTTTCGTTTTGTTTTCTTTCTTTTGTTTGTTTTGCTCGAGGACTAGCAAAAGCTAAGTGTGGGGGAATTTGATAGGAGCATATTTATGCGCCTTAGTTAGTTAGTTCTTATGCATTTTCGTTATGTTTTCTTTGTTAAAGTAGTCTTTTAAGCTACTTTCATGTGTTTTCAGGTTTAAAGGACATATTACATGAAATGATGCAATTTGGAGCTTTTGGAGCAAAAAGTGAGCTTGGATTGAAAAAGGACATGCTTGGAACACAAGGTTGGGATGAAATTGACGAGTTGAAGATTTGAGGTTTCCTACTTGAAGTAGGAAAGCTAAGCCTAAAAGTTTCCATTTTGGGTTGATCTTTCCTAAACCGGAATGGCCTTGCGTTTGAGCAACATTAGAAGGTTCCGAAGCGTTGGAAGACACAAAGAAAGGTGTTAGAATATTTTCTCATCCTTGCCATGGGTTAGGGCTTAGTTTCTCTTGGTTTTGGGCTTTTTAGAAGCCTATCCACACTCCCACTAATCAGCCGCACCTTTCCCCTTCTAGAACACCTATTTCCTTGCCTTGCAAGGCTTTCTAGAAGCCCTCACCCTAGCCCACTTAATTGCCGCACCCTAGGCCCTTTTCTCTCCTAATTTCTGATTGTTTAACCTATTTTTCTGGTGGATTTGGGTTTCTAGAAGCCCTAATCTGATTTGCTAGGGTTTTTAAGTGCCTATATATATATATTTCTACACTTAGCCGCACATATCACCCTCTCCATAATTCAGAAATTCGTCCAACCCTACTTCCCCACCTTGCCACAGCTTTCATTCATAACCAGCCACTTCCCACTCTGTGCCGCAGCCATTCTACAACTCCAGCCACCATTCTACACCTCCATACACCATTCTACACCTCCATACACCACCCATACCCCTTGCCGCACCACCATACCATCCTAACTCCCTTCCTAAACCAAAATCACATCCAAAAATCCCCTAAACCCTCTCTGCCGCAGCAAGGAGAAGAAGAAAGAGGAGCTTGACGTGCAGAATTCAAAGTGGAATTGTTGGGCGTTTTAGGTGTAATCTTTCTTATGTCTTCGATATTTCAATTCAATAAACTTTGTGTTGTGAGTATGAGGAACTAAACCCCCTTAGTTGGGGGGTAATTCGAAACCATGTACATGCTTGCAATATGATTTGATTACATTCAGTTGTTATTTCATAAGTTGTGGATTCAATTCGTTCATCTATTTGATTGATAACTTATTTGTGTATGTTGATTGAGAGTGCACGCTTAGTTTTCATGCATGAATACGATGCTAGATTATGAGGGAGTTTCACCTAATAGTTACAATCTTATGATCACAAGTAGTGAAGGTTGCTTGAAAACGATCGCGTTGAATGAGTTCTTAGCATAAGTTTCATGCAATTCATAGTAACAAATGCTTCGCCAATGCTTATGTTTTTCATAGAACGTAATGATTCGTGCTTGTATCTCTATTATGCAATTCAGGTAGGGAACTTGTAGGGAATGTTTTAGGTTGTCGTATGCAATCATCCAACTTAATAACTTGTGGAAAAACTGAGGGTTAACTAGTGCAATTCACGGTTAATTTGGGGCGTTGAGTATTCATAATTCATTGGAAGAACAACTGATAATCGTTTTGTTTGCAAGTGTGACATGTGTGGAGAAGAACCTCCTAACTAGCCTTTTATCCATCCTTTTATTCAAAACGTTCTACAATCTGTTTAGTTTAAAGTTTCTGTTTTGTTTTCAATTTTCGTCCAAAACCAATCCCCCTTTGTTTTGAAATCTTAGATTAGTTAGAAAGTGTTTTGATTTGTGTTTTTAAGTGTTTTGATTCAAGTTTTCACTCAAATTCGTCCAAGTTCTTGTTAGGTTCTCAAAACTGCCCAGAAAGTGGTTTTTAGGCAGTTTTGAGTCATTAGGTTGCTGTTTTGAGTTTTAGGTTTGTTTAAGTGTTTTAACCTTTAGTTTTGCATTCTTTGAGTCTAGTTTAGTGTTTTAAACTTTGTTTTTGAGTTTTTAAGTCAGTTTCCAAGTGTTTAGCAATCCCTCCTAATCCCCGGTCTAGAACGATCCCTACTTACATCTCTACTACAATTTGACAAAAGAGGGTTTAATTTGTGTGCTTATCTATTTCGCATCAAGTTTGTTTCACCTAATCGTTATGAATTTATATTCGTAAGTAGTGAAGGTCGCTAGTCACGATCGTGTTAAGTAGATTCCTGGCAAGAGTATCATGCTTTACATAGTTACAAATGCCTTGTCGATGCTTATGATTTCCAAAGAACGTAATGATTCTAACTTGTGTCTTTATCATGCTGTTCATATACAGAACTTGTTGGGAATAATTTGTTTGCGATGCATATTCATCCAATTCAATGATTCTAGGGAAATCTGAAGGTTAATTTAAGAGGACCTAATTAACTTGGAGTGTCGAGATTCATAACTTATTAAATTGATAACTGAAAAATTGATTTAGGTTGCATATATTTCATGTGTGGAGAAGAACCCCTTAGCCATTCCATCATCCATTGACTATTCATAACTTTGTGTTACAATCTGTTTCTATTACAATCTGTTTTCCTTGCAATCTGTCCATTTAGTTCATTTTCGTCCAAATCAATTCCCCATTTATTTTGAAGTCCTAGATTAGTTAGAAAGTGTGTTGGTTTATGTTTTTAAGTGTTTTGGTACAAGTTAAAACCCAAATTCGTCCAAATTGGTGTTTTGTGTTCAAAACTGCCCAGAAAGTGGTTTTTAGGCAGTTTTGAGTGTTTGGTTGCTGTTTTGATTCTTTTGGTTCGTTTTAGTATTTTAACGTGAGTTTTGCATTCTTTGAGTCTAATCTAGTGCTTTAAACTTTGTTTTTACATTTCTAAGTCAGTTTTCAAGTGTTTAGCAATCCCTCCTAATCCCCGGTCTAGAACGATCCCTATTTACATACTTTGCTACAATTGATAAAAAGAGGGTTTGATTTTGTGTGTTAACTTATTTTTCACATCAATGACCGGCTAACCTTTCAAGCATTTGATCAATGAATGGCAATGGAAAGTGGTCCTTCCTTGTGGTGTTGTTGAGCATCCTATAGTCAATGCACACTCTCCAACCTGTTTGGATACGGGTTGGCACAAGCTCATCCTCGGTATTCTTCACCACAGTAACTCCAGACTTCTTTGGGACAACTTGAACCGGTGAGACCCAACGGCTATCAGAAATTGGATAAATCACTCCACAATCGAGAAGCTTTATAATCTCCTTTTTCACAACTTCCATTATTGGAGGGTTGAGTCGGCGTTGAGCCTCTCGAGTTGGTTTAGCCCCCTCCTCTAGAAATATGCGATGCATGCATGTTGTAGGGCTAATCCCCTTAATATCGGCCAATGTCCATCCAATGGCTGTTTTGTGCTCTTTCAACACCCGAATCAACTTTTCCTCCTCTAATGCCGTGAGTGATGAAGAGACAATGACGGGCAACGTCTCTTCATCTCCCAAAAATACATACTTTAAATGATCCGGCAATGGTTTAAGCTCAAGAATGGGGGCCTGAATCACAGAAGGTAACAACGTATTAGTGGAAACGGGAATTGGAATTGGGTTAGAAGGCTTACCACGATGTTGTGGCAATGATTCAAAGGCAGCCACAAGCTCGGCATGTTCTTCCTTAGGTACGGCCAGATTGGGCTTCATTCCAATTCCTTGTGCAATTGTTGTTTCAAGGGGATCGTCTTCTAACATATCAAGATAATCATGCGCCAATTCATCCAATACATCAATAGAAAAACAAGAATGATCATCTTTAGGAAATTTCATAGCTTCAGAAATGTTAAAATTAATAATCTCCCCATCAAATTCCATTGTTAACGTCCCTTTGAACACATTGATCTTGGTGCGTGTGAATTGCATGGGTTGCCTCCCAAGTAGCGCTTTCTTTTACGTCTTGCAGCCGGACAATGCTCCTTTGAAAGTTATTGAACCCCACGGCATGGAGGGGTGTTTCCTCTACACCTTGTCCTTCGAACCACTTCATGCATTGGGTCCTTGAATGGAATGGGATAATGATCCTTTCGTAGTGTCGTGTTGTGCTTCTCTAAATCAACACGAACTCTCCCACCATATTGACTTTGATTAGGTACCTGCACCGTACAAGGTAACAACCGATTAATTGAAATGGGAATTGAAATTGGATCAGGTGGCTTACCTAGGTGCGGCATAGGAGTGGGAGTACAATGGACAGATGCACAAAGGTTGCACTCGGCCAAATTTGGTGATTTCAAGGTTGAGGCCGTGCATTCTTTGTTGCTCACTCCAATTCCCTCCTCGATGGTAGTTCGAGGTGCATTCTTCTTGACTAGTGTTGAACATTCCTGCCCTATATTTTCAATTACATTAATGGCACAACAAGAACGAACATCATTAGTATTCTCAATTGATTCAGGAATCTTAAAGTTAATCATATCACCACCAAAGGCCATAGTTACGGCTCCCTTGGCCACATCAATCTTGGTTTGAGCCGTTTTCATGAATGGTCGTCCAAGCAAGAGTGGTGATGGTGGAGAGTGGGTTGAGTCCTTCATATCAAGCACATAGAAATCTGCAGGAAAAATCAAATGGTCTACCTGCACCAAAACATCTTCCAACACTCCCTTGGGATATGCATTAGATCGATCGGCTAATTGAATTATAACGCCATCATTTTTAAGTTTTCCTAGATTCATAGATGCATAAACAGAATATGGCATGACATTAATTGATGCACCTAGATCTAGCATAGCATGTTCAAATCTTGTATTACCAATTACACAAGGGATTGTGAAACTACCTGGATCTTTGCATTTAGGTGGTAGCTTCCTTTGCAACATTGCAGAGACATTCTCGCTTACATGTACCACCTCCTTCTCCCTAATCCGCTTCCTCGTTGTACAAAGCTTCTTCAAGAACTTGGCATACTTCGGGATTTGCTTGATTGCATCCAAAAGAGGTATGTTAACTTGAACTTTCCTAAATGTCTCTAGAACATCTTTTTCCTCCTCTTCATTCTTGGATTGCAAAAATCTGCTAGGAAAGGGCACATTGGGTGGAATAATGTTAGAATTAACTGAACTTGGACCTTTCTTACCTAGGGTGGACGGATTGGAGGACTTAGGATCAATGGTTGCTTGCGGCAAAGGTTGCTCCACCTTTGCCGTGGGTTGCTTTGGGTTCTCCTCTCCAGATTTCAACGTTTCATCTTCTTTGGGACCTGATTTTGGTGGTGTAGGACCTGCCCCAACTTCTTTTCCACTCCTTAGGGTGATAGCTTTGGCACTTTCGAAACCTCCCTTCGGATTTGGAATGGTGGAACTAGGGAGTTGTCCAGGATCTCGAAACTTACCTACAAACTCGGCAATCTGCCCAATTTGTTTCTCAAGTTGATCCACCCTTCTGTCTTGGTTTTGCATAGCTTTAGCTTGATCTTCCTACCCATTAGACAACTTAGTTAGTATCTTAAGAAGTGCATCATTGTCAAGAGACGTACCTGAGGCACTTGGGCCGGATTGGGCTTGATTTTGGGGTGGGCCGTAAGTTTTGGGAAAGAACCCCGGGGGTTGTTGCCTAAAGCCTCCTTGGTTTTGAGGTTGTTGGGGCTCCCTCCACTTGAAATTTGGGTGATCTCTCCAACCGGGATTATATGTGTTTGAATATGGATCGTTCCTTGGTTGGTTTTGCCCTTGAAACCCAATTGCATGGGCGCTTTCCCATCCACCATTTTCAATCAACTGTGGACATTTTTCAGAGACATGTCCTTGGATGGAACATACGCCACATACAGTTGTTCCTTGCATCTTCATGCCCTCGGCCATCTGAGACACAAGTGAAGTAAGATTAGCCAATTGTGAATGAAGATCGGAAGTCGAACTTACCTCATGTACTTGGTGCCGTGGGGGTCCTCTTTGGCCTACACCTTCGTACTGTTGAGCGTTCAACGCTCTATTAGCAATCAAGACCTTGGCAGCCATGGGTGTCTTGTCCACCAATGCTCCCCCCGCCGAAGCATCAAGCATTTGTCGTTCTAGAGGTAGGAGACCCTCGTAGAAGTATTGCAAAAGCAACTCCTCCTTCATCTGATGCTGTGGACAAGAAGCAACAAGTGATTTAAATCGTTCATAATATGTAGGAAAAGACTCACCTTCTTCTTGCTGAATTCCGCTTATCTTTTTGCGGAGGAGGATGATGCGAGAAGTTGGAAAGAACTTCTCCAAGAACGCTCTCTTCATACTCTCCCATGATGTGACAGTGCCGGGAGCTAACTCATATAACCAATCCTTGGCTTTATCCATCAAAGAGAATGGAAAAGCCTTCATCTTCAATATATTTCCGTCAACATTGACGGGAGTCATACTAGAGCAAACTACTTCAAATTCTTTCAAATGTTTGTTAGGATCTTCCATGGACAAGCCATGGTATTTAGGAATATGATGAAGCAAACTTGACTTTAATTCAAACTCATCCGTCTTACCTTGGGCAGCCCTAGGGTATTGAATGCACAAGGGTGCGGCATTGTCCAAACCTGAGGCGGAAAGCTCCTTGAGTGTACGATTGTCCATGGCCATGCCTTGGACTTCTTCAAATATCCCTGCCGTGGCTTCCTCCTCCTCTTCTTGTACGTTTTCTTCAAGGTCAGATTCGGAACTGGGTGGATGATGCTCTTGCTGGTTTCTAGCTCTTCTCAACTTCCTCTCAAAATCGTCGTCAAAATCCAAGATGTTTGCACGAATCGTTTGAGAGCTTCTAGTCATACATTAGTACCTAAGAACAAGAAACAAAATTAGGTCAGAACTTAAACAAAATCAGAAACAAAGTGAAATAAAAGAAACAAAAACAATCCAAGGGATTAGCAAAATTGCTAATCCCCGGCAACGGCGCCAAAAATTTGATGCGGAATAGATAAGCACACAAATTAAACCCTCTTTTTGTCAAATTGTAGCAAAGATGTAAGTAGGGATCGTTCTAAACCGGGGATTAGGAGGGATTGCTAAACACTTGGAAACTGACTTAAAACTCAAAAACAAAGTTTAAAAACACTAACTTAGACTCAAAGAATGCAAAAGTAAAAGTTAAAACACTTAAACAAACCTAAAAACCAAAACAGCAACTAGAAGGCTCAAAACTGCCTAAAAACCACTTTCTGGGCAGTTTTGAGCACTTACACTAATCTGGACGAAATTGGTTGAAAACTTGAATCAAAACACCTAGAAACACAAATCAAAACACTTTCTAACTAATCTAAGACTTCAAAATAAAGGGGGAATTGTTTTGGACGAAAATTGAAAACAAAACAAAAACTTTAATTAACACAGATTGTAAAAACGATTTTGGTGAAATAGATGGATAAAAGGCTAGTTAGGAGGTTCTTCTCCACACATGTCACACTTGCAAACAAAACGATTTTCAGTTGTTCTTCCAATAAATTATGAATACTCAACGCCCCAAGTTAACCGTGAATTGCACTAATTAACCCTCAGTTTTTCCACAAGTTATTAAGTTGGATGATTGCATACGACAACCCAAAACATTCCCTACAAGTTCCCTACATGAATTGCATAATAGAGATACAAGCAAGAATCATTACGTTCTATGAAAAACATAAGCATTGACGAAGCATTTGTTACTATGAATTGCATGAAACTTATGCTAAGAATTCATTCAACGCGATCGTTTTCAAGCGATCTTCTCTACTTGTGATTATAAGATTGTAACTATTAGGTGAAACTCCCTCATAATCTAGCATCATATTCATGCATGAAAACTAAGCGTGCACTCTCAATCAACATACACAAATAAGTTATCAATCAAATAGATGAACGAATTGAATCCATAACTCATGAAATAACAACTGAATGTAATCGAATCAAATTGCAAGCATGTACATGGTTTCGAATCACCCCCCAACTAAGGGGGTTTAGTTCCTCATACTCACAACACAAAGTTTATTGAATTGAAACATCGAAGACATAAGAAAGATTACACCTAAAATGCCAAAGAAGTCCACTTTGAAATCTGCACAGAAAGCTCCTCTTTCTTCTTCTCCTTGCTGCGGCAGAGATGGTTTTGGGGGTTTTTGGATGTGATTTTTGATGTAGGAAGGGAATTAGGATGGTATGGGGGTGCGGCAAGGTGTGTGGGTGGTGTATGGAGGTGTAGGATGGTGTATAGAGGTGGAGAATGGTGGCTGGAATGGATGAAGGCTGCGGCAGAGTGGGGAATAGGGTTTTGACGAATTTCTGAATATGGAGAGGGAGAGAGTGTGCGGCTAGGGTGTAAGGGTGGTATATATAGGCACTTAGAAACCCTAATGAAATCAGATTTTTAATAATGGGCTAGGGTTAGGTGCGGCACTTAAGTGGACTAGGGTTTAGCATGGCAGATTTTAGATGATTAGGCCCTAGGGTTCGGCATGGGTTGAAGGTCCACAAGGAAATTTGGGTTTAGGTCATCTAAAAGCCCAACGCCAAGAATAGAAACTCTCGAAAATGGAAACCTCCAAGAATAGAAACTTCCAACTTTTAGAAACTTTGGTTGCCAATTCCGATTTAGGAAAGATCGACCCAAAATGGAAACTTTTAGGCTTAGCTTTCCTACTTCAAGTAGGAAACCTCAAATCTTCAACTCTTCAATTCCATCCCAACCTTGTGTTCCAAGCAAGTCCTTTTTAATCCAATCTCACATTTTGCTCCAAAAGCTCCAAATTGCATCATTTCATGTAATATGTCCTTTAAACCTGAAAACACATGAAAGTAGCTTAAAAGACTACTTTAACGAAGAAAACATAACAAAGATGCATAAGAACTAGCTAACTAAGGCGCATAAATATGCTCCTATCAACAAAGATTTCAGTTCCAAAGAGGAGTCCTAAACACTTTAGGACACCTTATCCCTTCACAATCAGCCTTATCCCTTAGTGCCGCAACTATTCCCTTCTAGAAATCTGATTTCCTTGCCTTGCAAGGCTTTCTAGAAGCCTTATCCACCTTATCCCTTACCTGCCGCACCTAGGAGGCCTTTTCCCATTCAAAATCTGATTGTTTTAAGCCTTTTCCTGATGGGTTTTAATTATACAAGTCCATATCTGATTCCCCTAGGGTTGAAGTGCCTATATATACTCATATTAACCCTTTGGCTGAAATACCACCTCCCATATACATCATTCATGCCAGAAATCTGTCCCACATCTCTGCCGCAGCTTCCCACCACCATTCACCATAATTCCTACCTAAAAACAACCCTAGCCGCACCACCCATCAACCCTAAACCCTTCCATATCATTCCCCATTCATTCTACACCATAAATCCACCCAAAAACCTGTCCACAAGCTTCATGCCGCAGCAAGGAGGAAGGGAGATCCATTGATGCACCTGCTGTCCAAGTTGGAGCATTTTAGGTGTTTTCTTTCCTTTGATTTTAATGTCTAATTTTATGTATCTTTGCTTTGTGAGTATGAGGAACTAAACCCCCCTTGGCTAGGGGGGGATTCAAAACCATGTTTATGCTTGCTATATGATTTGATTACTTCTAATTGCGTTTCATAAGTTGTGAATTCAATTTATTTATCTATGTGAATTAAAACTGGTTGGTGTATGTTAGTTAAGAGGGCCCGCTTAGTTTGCATGCATGAATTTGATGCTAGGATATAAGGGAATTTCAATTAATTGTTATGAAACTTATATTCACAAGAGTAGTAAAGGTTGTTGATCATAATCGCGTTAAGTAAATTCTTAGCATAAGTATCATGCGCTTTCATAGTTACGAGTGCCTCGTCAATGCTTATGATTTTCATAGAACTTAATGATCCTTGCTTAAATCTCTATTATGCGCTTTCATGTAGGGAACTTGTGGGGAATGCTTTGGGTTGTCGTATGCAATTCATCCAATTCAATAACTTAAGGAAAATCTGAGGGTTAATTTAAGCGGACCTAATTAACTTGGGGCATTGAGAATTCATGGTTTATTGAGAAGCAATTGGAAATCATTTTGTATGCAAGTGTGACATGTGTGGAGAAGAACCCCTTAGCTAGCTTCCCATCCATCCATTTAAACCAAATTCGTTCTAAAATCTGTTTAGTTTACAAAGTTTTCATTTTGTTTTCAAATTCGTCTAAAATCAATCCCCCTTTATTTTGTTGAGTCATATTAGTTAGAAATCAATTTAGTTTGTGTTTTTAAGTGTCTTGAGTCAAGTTAAAACCAATTTGAATGTTTGTTTGCTGTTTTGAGTCTTTTGCTTTGTTTTTGGTGTTTTATAGTTCAGTTTTGCATTCTTTGAGTCTAGTTTAGTGTTTAAACTTTGTTTTTATGTTTTGAGTCAATTTTCAAGTGATTTAGCAATCCCTCCTAATCCCCGGCCTAGAACGATCCCTACTTACATTCCATACTACAATTGATAAAAAGAGGGTTTAATTTGTGTGCTTATATATCTCGCATCAGCGTGCTGTTTTCATGAAGGGCCTCCCAAGTAAAATCGGCAATGGGGTGACATTTGGTGAGTCCTCCATCTCTAAAACATAGAAATCCTCTGGAAATATCAAGTTATCCACCTGCACCAAAACATCTTCCAAAACTCCTTTCGGATATGCATTAGAACGATCGGCTAATTGAATTATAACACCATCGTTTTTAAGCTCTCCTAAGTTCATAGATGCATATATTGAGTATGGCATGACATTAATTGAAGCTCCTAGATCTAACATAGCATGTTCAAACTTAGTATTGCCTATAACACATGGAATTGTAAAACTACCCGGATCTTTGCATTTAGGGGGTAATTTTCTTTGCAAAACAGCGGAAACATTCTAACTTACCTGGACAACCTCTTTGTTCGAAACTTTCCTTCTTGTTGTATATAGTTCCTTCAAAAACTTGGCGTACCTTGGTACTTGCTTAATGATAGGAGCATATTTATGCGCCTTAGTTAGCTAGTTCTTATGCATTTTCGTTATGTTTTCTTCGTTAAAGTAGTCTGTTGAGCTACTTTCATGTGTTTTCAGGTTCAAAGGGGCATAATACATAAAAGATGGCAAAATGGAGCATTTTAGAGCAAAAGTGAGCTTGGATTGAAAAGTACATGCTTGGAGCACAAGGAATGGACGAGTTTGAAGGTCAAGGGAGCTTAAGAAATGAAGAAATGAAAGTGAAGAACAAAGAATTCAGAATTAGAAACCAAAGTTTCTAATAGTTGGAAGTTTCTATTCTCGGAGGTTTCCATTTGTGAGAGTTTCTATTCTTGGCTTTGGGCTTTTAGATGACCCATCCTTACCTCTTGGACAAGGCCGCACCTTCCTAGCCCAATTCATCTTGGATCCTCACTTAATGCCGCACCTAAACCCTAGCCCATTGCATATTTCTGACTTCTAAGCCTTTGTCGCACCTAGGGTTCTAGAATCTTTGATTGCCTTTCCTTGCAAGGCATTCTAGAAGGCTCATATTAAACCCTAGCAAGCCAGCCGCACCCTAGGCCTCATTCCCATTAAAAATCTGATTGTTTAACCTAATTTAGGATGGATTTGGGCTTCTAAAAACCCTAACCTGATTTACTAGGGTTTTTGGTTGCCTATATATACTTGTTAAACCTTTTGGCCGAAACACCACCTCCCATATCATCCATTCACTCCAGAAATTTACCCTAAGCCCTTTGCCGCAACCACCAACATCATTCTCCCTAGTTCTAAGTTCTTGCCGCAGCCTTCCACCCCCAAACTCCCATATTTCAGACTTCTACAACCCTAGCCGCACCTTTCCACCACCATCACCACCTCGTGCAGCCACCATTGAAGGAGAAAGAAGTAGTGCCGTGCAGTCCAAAGGAGGGAGAAACCTTGCACATGCAATCTGCCATTAGTGGAGTGTTTGGAGTTCTTTCTTCTCTTGTTTCTGTTTTCATGTTTAATTTAACTTGCTTTTCAATTATGTTAAACATGTGGAACTAATTTCTTTTTAGTTAGAGGCGAATTTGAAGCCATGGACATATGTTGGTTATGATTTGATTTACTCCAGTTATGAATTCATGAACTTTAGATGTAGTTTACTTTTCTGTTTTGATTAAGAACTTGTATATGTATGTGGGTTGAGGGTCGACACTTAATTTGCATGCCTAAACTTGATGCTAGGATATAAGGGAATTTCACCTAATCGTTATGAACTTATATTCATGAGTAGTAAAGATCGCTAGTCACGATTGTGTTTAAGTAAACCCTAGGTTGGATTAACATGCGTATTCCATAGTTATGAATGCCTAGTCGATGTTTATGATTTCCGTTGAACTTAATGATCTTTGTTGAATGTCTCTATCATGCGTATTCCATAGTTAGGGGCTTTGATGAGGAATAATTTGGTTGTAATGCGTATCCCATTCAATCCAATGAATCTAGGGAAATCTGAAAGTTAATTTAAGCGAACCTAATTAACTTGAAGCATTGTCATTCATTGTTTGTTGAAGTCATAACTGGGAATCAAATTATATGCATATGTTCATGTGTGGATAAGGAACCCTCTAACTAGTTTCTCATCATTCTATTTCATCACAATCTGTTTTGCTTTAAGTTTGTTTTCAAAGTTTAAGTTTTAAAGTTTTAAGTTCGTCAAAATCAATCCCCCATTTATTTTAAAGTGTTAGATTAGTTAGAAATCAATTTAGTTGTGTTTTTAAGTGTCTTGAGTCAAGTTTTAGTCCAATTTCGTCCAAATTAGTGTAGGTACTCAAAACTGCCCAGAAAGTGGTTTTAAGGCAGTTTTGAGTCTTTTAGTTGCTGTTTTGAGTTTTTGGTTGATTTAAGTGTTTTAAACTCTAGTTTTGCATTAATTGAGTCTAGTTTAGTGTTCTACATTATGTTTTTATGTTCTTGAGTCAGTTTCACATTGATTAGCATCCCTAGTTAATCCCCGGTTTAGAACGATCCCTATTTGCTCATATACTACAATTGTCATCCATAGGGTTTAATTTGTGTGTCAAGTTAATTTTCAAATCAAATTTTGGCGCCGTTGCCGGGGATTAGCAAAATTGCTAATCCCTTGTGTTTTTGCCGTGTGTCTTGATTTAATTTACCTAGTTTTCTGATTTTGTTTTGTTTTCTTGGTTTAGGTACTAGTGCATGACGCGGAGTTCTCAAACTGTGCATGCAAATATCTTGGGCTTTAACGACGATTTTGAACGTGATTTGAGAAGAAAGAGGAGGCATCCCGAACCTAGTGAACCTAGTTCAAGTTCAGAGGCCGAATCTGAGTTTGAAGAAGTGGAAGAAGAAGTTATGGCCGCGGACAATCGGACCATTAAAGAGCTTTCGGCCTCGGGGTTGACCAATGCCGCACCATTATGCATTCAATACCCCGCGGCTGCCCAAGGCAAGACCGATGAATTCGAGTTGAAGTCAAGCTTGTTGCACCACATTCCGAAATACCATGGGCTTTCCATGGAAGATCCCAACAAGCATCTCAAGGAGTTCGAGGTTGTTTGTTCGAGCATGACACCCATAAATTATGACTGGAACATTCTGATGATGAAGGCTTTTCCATTCTCACTTGTGGAAAAGGCGAAGGATTGGCTTTACGAGTTAGCACCCGGAACGGTTACATCTTGGGATAGTATGAAAAGAGCTTTCTTGGAGAAGTTTTTCCCAACTTCAAGAGTCATTCTCTTGAGGAAACGGATTAGTGGCATCCAACAAAATCAAGGTGAATCGTTTCCTTCTTATTATGAACGTTTTAAATCACTTGTTGCTTCTTGTCCACAGCATCAAATGAAGGAGGAGCTACTCATTCAATACTTCTACGAAGGACTCCTTCCCATGGAACGCCAAATGCTTGATGCCTCGGCGGGAGGTGCGTTGGTGGATAAAACTCCGGGGGCTGCAAAAGTTCTCATTGCCAACCGAGCACATAATGCACAACAATACGAAGGTGTTGGACAAAGAGACCCCCCACGGCCACAAGTGAATGAGGTAAGTTCTATGCCCGAAATTCAATCCCAATTAGCTAACCTTACCTCTATTGTTTCTTAGTTGGCCGAGGGAATGAAGATTCATGGACCAAGTGTGTGTGGCGTGTGCTCTATGCAAGGACATGCCAATGATCAATGCCCTAAATTGATTGAGAATGGGGGTTGGGAATCTGCCAATGCCGTGGGTTTTGGGAACCAAAATCAACCCCGCCATGATCCATACTCTAATTCCTACAATCCGGGGTGGAGAGACCATCCAAATTTCAAATGGCGGGATCCTCAACAACCCCAACAACAAGGAGGATTTAGGCAGCAACCACCGGGCTTTTATACAAAGCCATTCGTCCCCAATCAAAACCAAGTGCAATCTGCCCCACCAACCTCAGGTACGTCTTTGGATAATGATCAAGTTGTTAAGTTACTTACTACTTTGACGCAGGAAGTACAAACTCAAAATCAGGAGAGACAAATCCAAGACAAACGGGTGGATAATTTGGAGAAGCAAATGGGTCAAATTGCCGAGTTTATGGGGCAAATTAGAGAGCAAGGCAGATTGCCTAGTTCAACCGTTGTGAACCCGAAGGGAGGATTTGAAACCGCTAAGGCCATCATGTTGAGAAGTGGTAAACATGTTGGAGCAGACTCAAATACATCCAAATCAAGTCAAGACGAGGAGGACAAGTTGCTGAAAGAGGAAGCACAGGGAGCAAAGCCCACGGCCAAGGATGACCAAACCTTGCCGCCACCACCTAGTCTTCCTAAACCGTCCCCAACCACCAAGGTAAGTCCCAATTCGACTTTTTCTAGTTCTATTCCACTAAATGTGCCCTTTCCTGGCAGGTTTAGGCAATCAAAGAAGGAAGAAGCCGAGAAGGACATTCTAGAGACCTTTCAGAAAGTTCAAGTCAATATCCCGCTCCTTGATGCGATTAAGCAAGTCCCGAGGTATGCTAAGTTTTTAAAAGAACTTTGTACAACAAGGAGAAGGATTTCGAACAAAGAGGTGGTTCAAGTAAGTGAAAATGTCTCTGCTGTGTTACAAAGGAAATTACCCCCTAAATGCAAAGATCCGGGTAGTTTTACAATTCCATGCGTTATTGGTAATACTAAGTTTGAACAATGCATGTTAGACTTAGGGGCTTCGATTAATGTTATGCCATACTCTATTTATGCATCTATGAACTTAGGTGAGCTTAAAAATGATGGTGTGATAATTCAATTAGCCGATCGTTCTAATGCATATCCAAAGGGTGTTTTGGAAGATGTTTTGGTGCAGGTTGGTAACTTGATTTTTCCAGCGGATTTCTACGTGCTTGACATGGAGGATTCACCCCATTCCACCCCATTGCCGATTCTATTAGGGAGGCCCTTCATGAAAACAGCCCGCACCAAGATAGATGTGTTTAAAGGAACTTTAACGATGGAATTTGATGGGGAAGTCATTGATTTTAATCTTTCTGAAAGTATTAAATTTCCTAAGGACGATCATTCTTGCTTTTCTATTGATATAATTGATGATTTGGCGCAGGATTTCCTCGATTGTTTGGAGAGGGATACACTTGAAACGACAATTGCACAAGGAATTGGGCAAACATCTGGTTTTGCCGTGCCTAGAAGTGAGGAGGAGACCGAGATAGTGGCTGCCCTTGAGTCACTACCTCAACACCATGGTAAGCCTTCTAACCCAATTTCAATTCCAGTTTCCACTAATAAGTTGTTACCCTCAGTGATTCAGGCACCCGTACTTAAAGTACGTCTTTCTGGGAGACAACGAGACATTGCCCGTCATTGTCTCCTCATCACTCACGGCCCTAGAGGAGGAGAAGTTGATCCGAGTGTTGAAAGAGCACAAGACGGCCATTGGGTGGACTTTGGCCGATATTAGGGGAATTAGCCCGACTACGTGCATGCATCGCATACTTCTAGAGGAGGGGGCTAAACCAACTCGAGAGGCTCAGCGCCGTCTCAACCCTCCAATGATGGAAGTTGTGAAAAAGGAGATTATCAAACTTCTTGATTGTGGAGTGATTTATCCAATCTCTGATAGTCGTTGGGTGTCACCGGTGCAATGTGTTCCAAAGAAGTCCGGAGTGACCGTGGTGAAAAATGCCGAGAATGAGCTTGTGCCAACCCGCATCCAAACAGGTTGGCGAGTGTGCATTGATGATAGGAAGCTCAACGCCACCACAAGGAAGGACCACTTCCCTTTGCCGTTCATTGATCAAATGCTTGAAAGGTTAGCCGGTCATTCTTTTTATTGTTTCCTTGATGGTTATTCTGGATATAATCAGATTGTCATAGCGCCAGATGACCAAGAAAAGACAACTTTCACATGCCCCTTGGGTACCTTTGCTTATCGTCGCATGCCTTTTGGGTTATGCAATGCTCCGGCCACATTTCAAAGGTGTATGGTAAGTATCTTTTCAGATTTTGTGGAAAAGATTATTGAGGTATTTATGGATGATTTCAGTGTGTTTGGTGATTCATTTGATGGATGTTTGGAAAATCTCACAATAATTCTGAAACGATGTGTAGAAACTAACCTTGTGCTTAATTGGGAAAAATGTCACTTTATGGTTAGACAAGGCATAGTTCTAGGGCATATTGTTTCAGAAAGAGGAATTGAAGTGGATAAATCGAAAATAGATCTTGTACGCTACTTACCCTCTCCTACTTCGGTTCGAGAGGTTCGTTCGTTTCTTGGTCATGCAGGATTTTATAGGCGATTTATCAAGGACTTCTCCAAGATCTCGAACCCTCTTTGCCGTCTCCTCCAGAAAGATGTGGCATTTGACTTCAACGAGGAGTGTGAGAAGGCGTTCAATCACCTTAAGGAAATGCTAACTTCGGCCCCTATCATAGTTCCACCGGATTGGAGCCTTCCTTTTGAGCTTATGTGCGACGCGTCCGATTATGCATTAGGAGCTGTTTTGGGGCAAAGGAAGGACAAAAGGCCGCATGTTATCTATTATGCCTCTCGGACTTTAAATGATGCACAATTGAATTATTCTACCACTGAAAAAGAACTTCTTGCTGTTGTATTTGCTTTAGATAAATTCCGTTCTTATTTGCTTGGTACTAAAGTTATTATTTATACTGACCATGCAGCATTGAAGTACTTGTTCACCAAGAAGGAGGCCAAACCACGACTCATTCGTTGGATGCTTCTTCTCCAAGAGTTCGATATCGAAATCCGGGACAAGAAGGGAAGTGAAAACGTGGTGGCTGACCACTTAAGCCGTATGGTGCATGAGGAGGATGCCGTGCCTATCATAGAGACATTCCCAGATGAGCAACTGATGTCCGTCAAGGTAAGTGAACCGTGGTATGCTGATTTGGTGAATTATTTGGTGTCTAAACATGTTCCTAGTGAATTACTTAAACACCAAGGTGATAAATTGAAGAAAGAGGCACGGTTTTATGTGTGGGATGACCCGTATTTATGGAAATATTGCCCTGACCAAGTTATACGTAGGTGTGTGCACGATTCTGAGTTTAATGCTATTCTAACCTTTTGTCACACTTATGCTTGTGGGGGACACTTTGGCACTCAAAGAACAGCACTTAAGGTGTTAGAATGTGGTTTCTATTGGCCTACCATCTTTAGGGATGCTAGAACATTTTGCATGTCTTGTGATAGATGCCAAAGAACGGGCAATATTGGTCCTAAACAACAAATGCCGCAAACCCCCATTTTTAGTGTTGAAATTTTTGATGTTTGGGGTATTGATTTTATGGGTCCCTTTCCTTCGTCACATGGATTTCTTTATATATTGCTTGCTGTGGATTATGTGTCGAAATGGGTGGAAGCAAAAGCCACCCGAACTAATGATTCTCGAGTGGTGGCAGATTTTGTGAAAACTAACATTTTTGCAAGGTTTGGAATGCCACGAGTGCTAATCAGTGATGGCGGTTCCCATTTTTGTAATCGAACCATCGAGGCGTTGCTCAAGAAATACAATGTCAAGCATAAGGTGGCCACACCTTATCATCCTCAAACGAGCGGGCAAGCCGAGGTTTCGAATAGGGAAATCAAGCAGATTCTTGAGAAGACCGTGGGGCCTACGAGGAAGGATTGGAGTTTGCGCTTAAACGATGCATTGTGGGCGTATCGCACTGCCTACAAAACCCCCATTGGGATGTCACCTTTTCGCTCATCTATGGGAAGCCATGCCATCTTCCCGTCGAGTTAGAGCATCGTGCACATTGGGCCGTCAAAACGTTTAACATGGACCTTGATGCCGCAGGTTTACATAGGAAGCTCCAATTGTGTGAGCTTGAGGAAATCCGCAATGAAGCATATGAGAATGCCCGGATTTACAAGGAGAAAACGAAGGCATTCCATGACAAGATGATTCGTGCCAAGACGTTCTCTATGGGGCAGAAAGTGTTGTTGTTCAATTCTCGCCTACGATTGTTTCCGGGTAAGTTGCGTTCCAAATGGGTTGGTCCTTTTATTGTCACTAATGTTTTCCCTCATGGTGCAGTGCAAATCAAGAGTGCAAGGACGCAACAAGAATTCAAAGTGAATGAGCATCGATTGAAGCCTTATTACGAGATGTTTGAGGAGCAAGTCGTGGAGGAGGTACCCCTCCATGCCGTGGCACCTAGTCAAGCTTAAACGGAGGTACCGTCCGGCTGGAAGACGTTAAAGCAAGCGCTTCGTGGGAGGCAACCCATGCATTCGACAAAAACAACTCAACCCTTCTCTTTGTTGCTTATTTAGTTTCTGCCATGTTTAGTTTGTTAGTGTTTGTTTGTTTGTTTATGTGTTTTTGTGTTAGTTTATGCTTTGAAACATTGAGGACAATGTTTGATTTAAGTGTGGGGGGGGGGGTAACCAAAGTGTTTTGATGCAAATTCGTAGGGTTTTCTCACTCATACTTCCCAATGTTGTTTCTTGCTGTTTTTAGGTGTTTTTAGGCTGTTTTGGTGTGTTTTAATGTGTTTTGATTCAAAAATCCGAAAATTCCATAAAAACTTGAAAATTTGTTTTAAAAAAGCCCAAAAAGAGTCGTTTTTAAGTTGTTTTTGTATGTGTGTTTGTGTCTTAGGGTACCTTCCAACACAATGATGAGGATTCGGTTTTTAATTGCATGACTGTTAAAGAACGTTATAAACATGGATGAAAGTTTGATTTACTCTTTGGGTTATGCTTGGTTGTGGTTATAACTTATGAATTCACATGTAATCAAAAAGGAAAAAAAATCAGTTTTTGTAACATGCTTGAAGGAAGGAACTCAAACTAACGCTACATCCCTGAGAGACTTGAGCCTAAACTTTATTTGGAGAGTTATTAATCTGTGCAGTCTTGTTGTCTAAAGTCGTTGCATGATCTCATTATTCTTTGCTTGGTTGTTACTTAGAATGCGTTTTATCACTTTAGTTCCAAATGCTAGAACTCATGCCAATTTCATTCAAAAGATGTTATTGAATTTCATAACACATATTCAAGAAGAAGTTGTTTAGTAGTTGCCACCATATCCAAAAAGCCTTGATTCCATACATTTGTTTTTGTAGGTTTAACCCCGTTGAGCCTTATTTAGCCTATATTGTTTGTTAACCCACATTATCCTTACCTAGCTTAGATTAGGACCATCCATACCCTTGTTCTTAAAGCATAGTAAGCATGACTTAAAATGAATTCCTTTTGATCAAGGGTGTGCAGAAAACAAGTGTGGGGGAAAGTGAGCCTTGTGTATTGTGTGCCAAAGTCTTAAATGAGGCATGGGGTAGAAAAGAAAAAGAAAAGAAAAAAATTCGTAGAAAAAAGAAGAAAAAAAACGTGAAAAGTGTGAAAAAAGAGTTGAAAGAGCATGAAAATGAGCTCTAAGGTGTTGGTTGTTGAAGAAGGGGTCCAAAACAGTGAATTTGACCCTAAGTGTTGCATGAATTTCCCCTTTGAGTTTAAAAGTTGATTTTTGCATTCAAAAGTGAATTCTAAGTGTCAATTTCATTGCTTTGCTTACTATTGTTTTAAGAACGTTTGTTTACCCTTCACCTTTCTTTGTTAGCCAATACCCCAAGCCCCGTTACAACCCTTAACTTCAAATTTTTGGCATCGTTGCCGGGATTAGCAACTTTGCTAATCCCTTGTTATTTCTTTTTGTTTATTTTCGTGTGTTTTTGTTCCTTGCTGTTTTTAAGTGTTTTAAGGCTGTTTTGGTGTGTTTTAGTATGTTTTGTTCTAAAAATCCGAAAATCCCAGAAAAAATTGAAAAATTGTTTTGAAAAAAAAAACAAAACGAGTTGTTTTTTATTTGTTTTTGTGTGTTTGTTTATGTCTTAGGGTACCTTCCAACACAATGATGAGGATTTGATTTGTAATTGCATGGCTGTTAAAGAGAGTGATTAACATGGATGAAAGTTTGATTTACTCTTTGTTTATGCTTGCTTGGTTTGGGTAGGTTGTGCTTGAGGTTGTATGGGTGCAAACGGCTTTTGATAGAAACCCGAGGGTTGTTGCCTAAATGTGCTTTGTTGTTGGCCTTGTTGGGGTTCTCGCCATTTGAAGTTTGGATGATCTCTCCAACCGGGACTGTAGGTATTATAGAAAGGATCACTTCTTTGTTGATATGGCTGCCTAAGACCCACGGCATTGAGGGTCTCCCACCCTCCATTCTCTATCAATTGTGGGCACTTGTCCGTAAGGTGTCCTTGCATGGAGCACACGCCACAAGCACTTACATTTTGTACTTTTGGTCCTTCCACAACCTGAGAAAGAAGAGTAGTAAGGTTAGCCATTTGATTTTGAAGTTCGGAGATGGCACTTACCTCATTCACTTGGTGTTGCCGTGGGTTTGTCCTTTGCCCAACACCTTCGTATTGTTGAGCGTTCAACGCTCAATTGGCAATCAAAGTCTTTGCTGCCGTGGGGGTCTTGTCCACCAAGGCTCCTCCTGCTGAGGCGTCTAGCATTTGACGTTCAATTGGTAAAAGCCCCTCGTAGAAGTATTGTAGAAGAAGTTCTTCCTTCATTTGATGCTGTGGACAAGAAGCAACAGGAGATTTAAAACGTTCATAATAGGTAGGAAAAGATTCACCTTCATCTTGTTGAATTCCACTTATCCTTTTTCGTAGGAGGATGACTCGAGAAGTTGGGAAGAACTTCTCCAAGAAGGCCCGCTTCATGCTTTCCCAAGATGTGACAGTTCCGGGAGCTAATTCATACAACCAATCTTTCGCCTTTTCTAAGAGAGAAAAGGGAAAGGCCTTCATCTTCAAAATACTTCCATCAACATTGATGGGGGTCATGCTTGAACACACCACTTCGAATTCATTCTTTCAAGTGCTTGTTAGGATCCTCCATGGACAACCCATGGTACTTCGGAATGTGGTGTAGCAAACTTGACTTCAACTCGAATTCTTCGGCCTTTCCTTGGGCAGCCGCGGGGTATTGGATGCATAGGGGTGCGGCATTGTCCAATCCCGAAGCCGAAAGCTCCTTGATTGTACGATTGTCTTGTGCCATGACTGCCTCTACTTCACCAACTCTTGCCGTGGGTTCCTCTTCTTCAAACTCAACTTCGGCTTCTGAATTTGAACTTGATTCACTAGGTTCGGGATTGTTCCTCTTTCGTCTCAACTCTCGCTCAAAATCGTCGTCAAAGTCCAAGATGTGTTCACGAACCCGATGAGAACTCCGAGTCATAAACTAGTACCTAAAACAAGAAAACAAAACAAACTCAGAATCTGGAACGAATTAAAACAGAAATAAAACAATCCAAGGGATTAGCAAAGTTGCTAATCCCCGGCAACGGCGCCAAAATTTGATATGATATTAACTAGCACTCAAATTAAACCTTTTTTTTATCAATTGTAGCAAAGTATGTAAGTAGGGATCGTTCTAGACCGGGGATTAGGAGGGATTGGTAAATCACTTGAAAAATGACTCAAATACGTAAAAACAAGTTTAAAACACTAAACTAGACTCAAAGAAAGCAAAACTAAACTCTAAAACACTAAAACAAACCTAAAGACTCAAAACAGCCCAGAAACACTCAAAACTGCCTTAAAACCACAATCTGGGCAGTTTTGAACAATAAACACAACTTGGACGAAAATTGGTTTTAACTTGACTTAAGACACTTGAAAACACAAACTAAAGTGATTTCTAACTACTATGACTCAACAAAATAAAGGGGGATTGATTTTGGACGAATTTAAAAACAAAACAAAACTTTGTAAACTAGAGCAGATTTTAAAACGAATTTGGTGAAAGAGAATGGATGGAAGGCTAGCTAAGGGGTTTTTCTCCACACATGTTATACTTGCATACAAAACGATTTCTAATTGCAATTCAATAAACCATGAATACTCAACACTCCAAGTTAATTAGGTCCGCTTAAATTAACTTTCAGATTTCCCTTATATCAATGAATTGGACGGAAAAAGCGCATCGCAACCAAATTATGCCTCAAAAGTTCCCTACATGAAAGCGCATAATAAAGATACAATCAAAGATCATTACGTTCAATGGAAATCATAAGTATTGACGAGGCACTCGTAACTATGAAAGCGCATGAAACTTATGCCAAGAATTCACTTAACGCAATTGTGATCAACAACTTTTACTACTTATGAATATAAGTTCATAACTATTAGGTGAAACTCCCTTACATTCTAGCATCAAACTTATGCATGAAAATTAAGCGTGCACTCCCAACCAACATACACAAATCAGTTTTAATTCATATAGATAAGTAAATTGAATCCACAACTTATGAAACGCAATTAGAAGTAATCAAATCACAAAGCAAGCATAATCATGGTTTCGAATCCCCCCTAGCCAATGGGGGTTTAGTTCTTAATACTCGCAAAGCAAAGATACATAAAATTAGACATTAAAATCAAAGGAAAGAAAATACCTAAAATGCTCCAACTTGGACAGCAGGTGCATCAACGGATCTCCCTTCCTCCTTGCTGCGGCATGAAGCTTGTGGACAGGTTTTTGGGTGGATTTATGGTGTAGAATGAATGGGGAATGGTATGGAAGGGTTTAGGGTTGATGGGTGGTGCGGCTAGGGTAGTTTTTAGGTAGGAATTATGGTGAATGTTGGTGGGAAGCTGCGGCAGAGATGTGGGACAGATTTCTGGCGTGAATGATGTATATGGGAGGTGGTCATCTGATCTAGGGGTTTATATATGTATATATAGGCACTTAAAACCCTAGGTGAATCAGATATGGACTTGTATAATTAAAACCCATCAGGAAAAGGCCTCCTAGGTGCGGCAGGTAAGGGATAGGGTGGATAAGGCTTCTAGAAAGCCTTGCAAGGCAAGGAAAACAAGTTCTAGAAAGGGGATAGGTGCGGCACCTTATGTGTGCAGGGATAGGGCTTCTAGAAATCTAATTTTAAGCATTCTAATCTAGTTAGGAACCCCACTTTGCAGCTAAAATATCAATGAATTCAGATTTGGATAAGATAGGATAGGATAAGGTTTGTTTGGATATGATAAGCTAAGATAAAGTTATGGATGATGTTTTGGATAAGATTTCTTCACTTGAGCTGATTTTTTTGACTTTAATTCTCCTTCGTTAAGTAGGAAACCTTGCTTGAGTAGGAATCCTCATCCATCTAGGAATCCATCTTTGACTACGAATCCATCCTTAGCTAAGACTCCTCCGTTGATTAGGAATCCTTCTTCAATTAGGAATCCTTCGTTGATTAGGAATCCTTCTTCAACTAGGACTCCTCAAATCTTCAAATCTTCATTCTCGTCCATTCCCTTGGCTCCAAGTATGTGACTTCCATTCCAAGCTCCATTTTGCTCAAAAAGGCTCCAAATTGCATCTTTTTATGTAAACCCTTTAAACCTGAAAACACATGAAAGTAGCTTAAACGTCTATTTATACTAAGAAAACATAACGAAAATGCATAAGAACTAGCTAACTAAGACGCATAAATATGCTCCTATCATGTAGTTAGAAAATCTGAGTGAAAATTTAGTGCATATCTTGTAAGGAATTGAGTGATTTCTCTAAGGCATGTTACTACATTCAAAACATTGTTTAATGATTTTTAACATGCCATGTTCATTGGAAATCCCTGAGGCAAATGTTGGAAGGTTTAGGTTGTGTTTTATTTGTTTTGTTTCGTTTTATTTCTTTGTTTTGCTCGAGGACTAGCAAAAGCTAAGTGTGGGGGAATTTGATAGGATCATATTTATGCGACTTAATTGGCTTGTTCTCATGCTTTTACGTTTTGTTTCTTTAGTTATTTTAGTGTTTAAAGTCACTTTTGTGTGTTTTCAGATTCTAAGGCCAAAGGATGCAAGAAGATGCATTTTGGAGCAAAATCGGGCTTGGAATGATTATCACATGATTGGAGTAGAAGGAATGGATGTAATTGAAGATTTGAAGAAGTTAGGATTCCTAATCAACGAAGGATTCCTACTCCAACAAGGATTCCTACTCCAATAAGGATTCCTACTTGAAGTAGGAAAGTTAAGCCAAGGTTTCCTACTTTGGTTTGACCTTTCCTAAGTGTCCCTAAGTGTTATCAACTTCGAAGGCTTCCTAAGCACTCTAGGACATCAAACACGCAGTCCTTGCATAATATCAACCTTTGCCGCACTTCCTTGCTCTTTCCCCTTCCTTGCCGTGCAAGGGAGAGGGTTCTTTCCTGATTTTATGCATTAAAACACATTCCTAATGTGTTTTAATGCCTTGCCGCATATACCTTACGTTTTCCTTTAATTTTCTGATTTTGTTTCCTATTTCTAGAAGCCTTAGACTTAATTTCTGATTACCTAAATAACCTAGGGTTTTAATTCCTGAAATCCTTTAAATAAACTCTCTTTTGCAGCCACAAGAGAGCCACATACTGACCATTCACGCCAGAAACACCATTCCACTCTTAGCCGCACCATTCTACCACAATTCACCTTATTTTCTGCCCAGAAACTACCCTAGCCGACCCCTACATTCATCCTAACCATAAACCCATCATTCTACATCATCCATAACTCCCTAAACTCATCCCCAACCCTTGTGCCGCAGCAAAGGAGAGGAAGAAGAAGTGCTTGAAGGTTCTAGCCGTTCAACATTGAATCGTTGGAGTATTTAGGTGTTCTCTTTCTTATATTTACAATGCATAAATCTGTTTTCCTTTGTTTTGTGAACATGAGGAACTAAGCCTTTTTGGCTAAGGGCTTATTCAATACCATGATTATGCTTGCAAGATGAATTGATTACGTCTAATTGTTATTTCATGAATCGTGAATGCAATTTGCTTAACCGTTTGATTGATGACTTATTTTTGTGTGTTGATTAAGGTGGCCAACTTAGTTTTCATGCAGGAATTTGAAGCTAAAATATAAGGAAGTTTCACCTGATAGTTACAACCTTATATTTGCAAGTAGTGGAGGTCGCTTATAAACGATTGTGTTAAGTGAATTCTTGGCAAACGTTTCATGCTTTTCATAGTAACAATTACCTCGTCAATGCTTATAGTTTTCATGAAGCTTAATGATCTTTGATTGTACCTTTATTGTGCTTTTCCTGTAAGGGACTTTTAGAGAATGTTTTGAGTTGTTGCATGTGCATTCCCATCCAATTCAATAACTTTAGGAAGACTTGAAGGTTAAAAAAGTGCTATCACAGTTAACCTAGGGCGTTGAGATTCATAGTTTATTGAAAGAAGCAATTGGAAATCAAAGTTGAATGCAAGTGTATCATGTGTGGAGAAGAACCCTCTAGTTACCCCATATATCATCAATTCACTTAACTTTGTCTAAGAATCTGTTTACATTGTTCTTGCTTTGTTTTACTTAATTTCGTCCAAAATCAACCCCACCTTATTCCTTTGAGTCATAGTAATTAGAACTTGTCTTAGAATATGTTTTTAAGTGTTTTAGGTCATTAGAAAACCAAATTTCGTCCAAGTTTGTGTTAGAGTCCCAAAACTGCCCAGAAAGTGTTTTTAAGGCAGTTTTGAGTGTTTTTGTGCTGTTTTGAGTCTTTTGGTTTGTTTTAGTGTTTTAGAGTTTAGTTTTGCATTCTTCGAGTCTAGTTTAGTGTTTTAAACTTTGTTTTACAGATTTGAGTCAGTTTAGAGTGTTTTAGCAATCCCTCCTAATCCCCGGTTTAAGAACGATCCCTACTTATCCATACTACAATTGTCAACAAGAGGGTTAATTTGTGTGTTTAGTTATTTTACGCATCAGATGTATGAACTAGCACCTGGGACGGTTACATCTTGGGAGAGCATGAAACGAGCGTTCCTAGAGAAGTTCTTTCCAACCTCAAGAGTCATTCTTTTGAGGAAACGGATTAGTGGCATCCAACAAAATCAAGGTGAATTGTTTCCAACTTATTATGAACATTTTAAAACTCTTGTAGCTTCATGTCCACAACACCAAATGAATGAGGAGCAGCTCATTCAATACTTCTATGAAGGACTCCTCCCCATTGAACGCCAAATGCTAGATGCCTCGGCGGGTAGTGCGTTGGTTGACATGACTTCAGTGGCTACCAAGACTCTCATTGCAAACCGAGCTCATAATGCACAACAATATGAGGGTGTTGGACAAAGAGAAGGCCCACGACATCAAAGTGTGAATGAGGTAAGTACCATTTCGGATATTCAATCACAATTGGCTAATCTTACCTCTCTTGTGTCCCAGGTTGTAATTGGGTCAAAAGCACAAGAAAATCAAGTTTGCACCGTGTGCTCCATCCAAGGGCATCTATCCGAGAAGTGCCCTCAGTTGATCGAGAATTGAGGATGGGAATCTGCCAATGTTATTGGATTCTAAGGCCAAAACCAAACCAAATATGATCCATACTCGAACACATACAACCTCGGATAGAGAGATCACCCTAATATGAAGTGGAGAGAGCCCCAACAAAATGCACAACAAGGGGGATTTCGACAAAACCCCCCTGGGTTTCCACAGCCCTATCAACAATCCCAACCACAATCTAACCAAAATAACTCAAGTTCGTCTATTGATAATTCTCAAGTTATTCAATTACTAACTTCATTGGCGCAAGGTCAGGAAAATCAAGCCAAAGACATGCACAATTACGCCAAAGAAGTACAAAATCAAGCTAGAGAGGTGACTAAATTGAAGAGACAAGTGGGACAAATGGCTGAATTCATGGGGCAATTCAGTAGGGAACAAGGTAAGTTACCTAGGTCCACGAATGTGAATCCAAATGGAGGTTTCAAATCTGCCAAAGCCATCACTTTGCGTAGTGGAAAAGAAGTTGGAATAGAGCCCAAAACTCCCAAATCTGCCCAGAAAGAGGATGAAAAGATGCAATCTCAGGAGGAGGAACAAAGCTTGCCCACGGCAAGGATTGAACAATCCTTACCGCAGCCACCTGCACACCCCAATTCGGCCACCAAAGGTAAGTTGGGTTCAAATTCCATTAATTCTAACTCCATTCCACCCAATGCACCTTTTCCTCACAGGTTTGTGCAATCAAAGAAGGATGAGAATGACAAAGACATCCTTGACACATTCAGAAAGGTGCAAGTCAACATTCCACTTCTAGATGCAATCAAACAAGTCCCCCAGTATGCTAAATTCCTAAAGGAGCTGTGCACTACAAGGAAGAGGGCTTCGAACAAAGAGGTGGTAAGGGTAAGTGAGAATGTCTCAGCCGTGTTGCAACGAAAATTACCTCCTAACTGCAAAGATCCCGGCAGTTTTACAATTCCTTGTGTTATAGGCAATACTCGCTTTGAATCTGCCATGTTAGATCTAGGTGCATCAATAAAAGTCATGCCTTATTCAATATATGTATCTATGAACTTGGGAGAATTAAAAAATGATGGAGTGATTATTCAAATGGCCGATAGATCTAATGCGTATCCAAAAGGTGTTTTAGAGGATGTTTTAGTGCGAGTGAATCACCTAGTCTTTCAAGCGAACTTTTAAGTGCTTGAAATGGAAGACTCGGACCGTTCCCCTCCATTACCACTCTTTCTTGGCCGCTGATGTGAAAATTATGTTGACACACAAATTAACCCTCTTTTTATCAATTATAGCAAAGTATGTAAGTAGGGATCGTTCTAAACCGGGGGTTAGGAGGGATTGCAAAATCACTTGAAAACTGACTCAAATACGTAAAAACAAGTTTAAAACACTAAACTAGACTCAAAGAATGCAAAACTAAACTTAGAAACACCAAAACAAACCAAAAGACTCAAAACAGCCCCGAAACACTCAAAACTGCCTTAAAACCACAATCTGGGCAGTTTTGAACACTAGTCACAAACTTGGACGAAATTTGGTTTTCACTTGACCTAAGACACTTAAAAACACAAACTAAAGTGATTTCTAACTACTATGACTCAACCAAGTCAAGGGGGATTGATTTTGGACGAATTTTAAAATAAAACAAAACTTTGTAAACTAACTTGACAAAAACGATTTTAGGTAAATTAAGATGGTAAAAGGCTAGTTAGAAGGTTCTTCTCCACACATGAAACATATGCATACGACTCGATTTCCAATTACTCTTCCAACAAACCATGAATGACAATGCCCCAAATTAACTAGATTGCACCAATTAATTCTCAGATTTCCCTAGATTCATTGAATTGAATGGGATACGCATTACAACCAAATTATTCTTATCAAGGACCCTAACTATGGAATACGCATGATAGAGACATATCAAAGATCATTAAGTTCAATGGAAAAAATAAGCATTGACGAGGCATTCATAACTATGGGATTGATATGATATTAACTAGCACTCAAATTAAACCCTCTTTTTATCAATTGTAGCAATGTATGTAAGTAGGGATCGTTTTAGACCGGGGATTAGGAGGGATTGCAAAATCACTTGGAATTGACTCAAATACGTAAAAACAAGTTTAAAATACTAAACTAGACTCAAAGAATGCAAAACTAAACTTTAAAACACCAAAACAAACCAAAAGACTCAAAACAGCACCAAAACACTCAAAACTGCCTTACAAACACAATCTGGGCAGTTTTGAACACTAGACACAAACTTGGACGAAAATTGGTTTTAACTTGACCTAAGACACTTAAAAACACAAACTAAACACTTACTAACTAATTTTGACACTTTAAAACAAAGGGGGATTGGTTTTGGACGAATTTAAAAACAAAACAAACTTTGTAAATTAGAACAGATTGTAAAAACGAATTTGATTTAAATGGGTGGATGGAAGGCTAGCTAAGGGGTTCATCTCCACACATGTTATACTTGCATTCAAAACGATTTTCAATTGCTTTTCAATAACCCATGAATTCTCAACGCCCCAAGTTAATTAGGTCAGCTTAAATTAACCTTCAGATTTTCCTAACGTTATTGAATTGAATGATTGCATACGACAACCCAAAGCATTCCCCACAAGTCCCCTACATGATTGCATAATAGAGATACAAGCAAGAATCATTAAGTTCTATGAAAACCATAAGCATTGACGAAGCACTTGTTACTATGATTGCATGAAACTTATGCCAAGAATTTACTTAACACGATTGTGATTAACAACCTTTACTACTTTTGAATATAAGTTTATAACGATTAGGTGAAATTCCCTTACATTCTAGCATCAAACTCATGCATGAAAATTAAGCGTGCACTCTCAACCAACATACACAAATCAGTTTTAATTCATATAGATAAGTAAATTGAATCCACGACTTATGAAACGCAATTGAAAGTAATCAAATCATATAGCAAGCATAAACATGTATTTCGAATCCCCCCCTAGCCAAGGGGGGGTTTAGTTCCTCATACGCACAAAACAAAGAGAATTGAATTTAAACATTGAAATCAAAGGAAAAGAAACACCTAGAAATTCCAGCGACGCGAACTTGAATTGTATGAACTTCCAAGCTTCCTTCTCCTCCTCCTTGGTGCGGCAAAAGGTCTAGGGACAGGTTTAGGACCTTAGGTGTAGGGATGCATGGTTATGGAGGAATGTAGTAGTGTTTAGGGGATGGGAATGGTGCGGCAAGAACTTAGAACTAGGGGGAATGGTGTTTGGTGGCTGCGGCAAGAGTGTGGAGAGGGTTGGACGAATTTCTGGAGTGAATTGTGAATTGTGGTGAGTGGTGAATGTGAAGGGGTGCGGCACACATATTTATAGGGCCCTAAAACCCTAGGTGAATCAGATTAGGCCTTCTAGAAAGCCAAATCCATCAGGAAATAGGTTAAACAATCAGATTTTGCAAGGGAAAAGGGGTCCTAGGTGCGGCAGGAAGGAATAAGACTAGATAAGTGATGTGAAAATTATGTTGACACACAAATTAACCCTCTTTTTATCAATTGTAGCAAAGTATGTAAGTAGGGATCGTTCTAAACCGGGGATTAGGAGGGATTGCAAAATCACTTGAAAACTGACTCAAATACGTAAAACAAGTTTAAAACACTAAACTAGACTCAAAGAATGCAAAACTAAACTTTAAAACACCAAAACAAACCAAAAGACTCAAAACAGCCCAAAAACACTCAAAACTGCCTTAAAACCACAATCTGGGCAGTTTTGAACACTAGACACAAACTTGGACGAAAATTGGTTCTAACTTGACCTAAGACACTTAAAAACACAAACTAAAGTGATTTCTAACTACTATGACTCAACTAAGTAAAGGGGGATTGATTTTGGACGAATTTATCTTTGAAAACAGAAACTTTGAAAACAAACTTTGACAAAACCGTTTTGATGAAAATTAAGATGGTGAAAGGCTAGTTAGAAGGTTCCTTCTCCACACATGAAACATATGCATACGACTCGATTTCCAATTACTCTTTCAATAAACCATGAATGACAATGCCCCAAATTAACTAGATTGACCAATTAATTCTCAGATTTCCCTAGATTCATTGAATTGAATGGGATACGCATTACAACCAAATTATTCTTATCAAGGACCCTAACTATGGAATACGCATGATAGAGACACATATCAAAGATCATTAAGTTCAATGGAAATCATTGATGCGAAATAGATAAGCACACAAATTAAACCCTCTTTTTGTCAAATTGTAGCAAAGATGTAAGTAGGGATCGTTCTAAACCGGGGATTAGGAGGGATTGCTAAACACTTGGAAACTGACTTTAAAACTCAAAAACAAAGTTTAAAACACTAAACTAGAGTCAAAGAATGCAAAAGTAAAGGTTAAAACACTTAAACAAACCTACAACTCAAAACAGCAACTAGAAGGCTCAAAACTGCCTAAAAACCACTTTCTGGGCAGTTTTGAGCACCTACACTAATTTGGACGAAATTTGATGAAAACTCAAAACAGCAACTAGAGGCTTTAGGCAACAACCCCCGGGGTTCTTTCCCAAAACCTACGGCCCACCCCAAAATCAAGCCCAATCCGGCCCAAGTGCCTCAGGTACGTCTCATGACAATGATGCACTTCTTAAGATACTAACTAAGTTGTCTAATGGGCAGGAAGATCAAGCTAAGGCTATGCAAAACCAAGATAAAAGGGTGGATCAACTTGAGAAACAAATTGGGCAGATTGCCGAGTTTGTAGGTAAGTTTCGAGATCCCGGACAACTCCCTAGTTCCACCATTCCAAATCCGAAGGGAGGGTTCGAAAGTGCCAAAGCAATCACCCTAAGAAGTGGTAAGGAAGTTGGGGCAGGTCCTACATCAAAAACAGGTCATAATGAGGATGAACTCTTGCAATTGGAAGAGGAGGCATCAAGGCTGCCCACGGCAAGGGTGGTTCCACCTTTGCCGCAAGTTCCTAGTATCCCAAATCTGCCCAATTCGTCCCACAAAGGTAAGAATGTGTCCAATTCAGTTCATACTAATGTTTTCCCTTCAAATGTGCCTTTTCCTAGTAGGTTCATGCAAACGAAGAAAGAAGAGGCCGAAAAGGATATCCTTGAAACCTTTAGGAAAGTTCAAGTTAACATACCTTTGTTAGATGCAATCAAGCAAGTTCCGAGGTATGCTAAGTTCTTGAAGGAGTTGTGTACCACGAGGAAGAGGATGGCGACTAAGGAAGTGGTAAAGGTAGGTGAGAATGTGTCCGCCATCTTGCAACGCAAACTACCTCCCAAATGCAAAGATCCAGGTAGCTTTACCATTCCTTGTGTCATTGGGAATACTAGATTTGAATCTGCCATGCTTGATTTAGGTGCTTCTATAAATGTTATGCCATATTCCATTTATGCATCTATGAACTTAGGAGCGTTGAAAAATGATGGGGTAATAATACAATTGGCCGATAGATCTAACGCCTATCCAAAGGGAGTTTTGGAAGATGTTCTTGTGCAGGTTAATCATTTAGTTTTCCCGGCGGATTTCTATGTCCTTGAAATGGATGAATCGGACCATGCTCCTTCGCTGCCCATTCTACTTGGAAGGCCATTCATGAAGACGGCCCGGACAAAGATTGACGTGTATAGTGGAACTTTGTCCATGGAATTCGATAGGGAAGTTGTTAATTTTAATCTTTCTGATTCCATTAAATACCCTAGTGAGGACCATTCATGTTTCTCTATTGATATAATTGACTCTTTGGCGCAGGGATATCTCGACGATTTAAATGACGATGCGCTTGAAAAAGTCATTACACGAGGCATGGAACTCAAAACAAAGGGGGCAGATTGCATGCATGCCCACGGCATACATGAGTCATCCCATGCCGTGCCCCCTAGTGAGGAATTACTTGAAGTTGTGGCTGCCCTTGAGTTCTCACCTAAGCTTGATGGTAAGTATACTACCCGTGAGTCCATTCCCATTTCGACTAACAAATTGCTTCCATCCATAATTCAGGCACCTATCCTTGAACACAAGCCTTTGCCAAGCCATTTGAAGTACATTTTCTTGGGAGAAAATGAAACACTACCTGCCATTATTTCCTCCTCCCTCACGGCACAAGAGGAGGAGAAATTACTTCGAGTTTTGAAGGAGTTCAAATCTGCCCTAGGTTGGACATTGGCCGATATTAAAGGTATAAGCCCTACAACTTGTATGCATCACATATTTCTTGAGGAGGGGGCCAAACCAACTAGAGAGGCTCAACGCCGTCTTAACCCTCCGATGATGGAAGTAGTGAAAAAGGAGATCATAAAGCTTCTAGATTGTGGGGTTATCTATCCAATCTCGGATAGTAAGTGGGTTTCGCCCGTTCAATGCGTGCCAAAGAAATCCGGAGTGACGGTGGTAGCTAATGCCGAGAATGAGCTTGTTCCTCAACGTATTCAAACCGGTTGGAGGGTGTGCATTGACTATAGGAAGCTAAACACCACCACGAGGAAGGACCACTTCCCATTGCCGTTCATTGACCAAATGCTTGAGAGGTTAGCGGGTTATGCTTTTTATTGTTTTCTTGATGGTTATTCTGGTTATAATCAAATTGTCATTTCACCCGAGGACCAAGAAAAAACAACTTTTACATGCCCGTTTGGTACCTTTGCATATCGTCGCATGCCTTTTGGTTTATGTAATGCACCTGCTACATTTCAAAGATGCATGATGAGCATATTTTCTGATTACGTAGAAAAGATAATTGAAGTGTTTATGGATGATTTTAGTGTATTTGGTGATTCGTTTGATAGTTGCTTGCATAATCTAAGTTTGATCCTAAAACGTTGTGTTGAAACTAACCTTGTACTTAATTGGGAAAAGTGTCATTTTATGGTTAAACAAGGTATCGTTTTAGGTCATATAATCTCTGAAAAGGGTATTGAGGTTGATAAGTCGAAAATAGATCTTGTACGTCACTTACCCTCTCCGACTTCGGTTAGAGAGGTTCGTTCGTTTCTTGGCCATGCAGGATTTTATCGTAGGTTTATCAAAGATTTCTCGAAGATAGCACAACCTCTTTGCCGGCTCCTACAAAAAGAAGTGGCGTTTGAATTCACCAAGGAGTGCACGGCATCATTCAACCAACTCAAGGAGTTGTTGACCACGGCACCCATCATTGTTCCACCGGATTGGAGTCTACCGTTCGAGCTCATGTGTGATGCGTCCGACTATGCTTTAGGAGCTGTTTTAGGACAACGAAAGGACAAGAGGCCGCATGTCATTTACTACGCCTCACGGACGTTGAACGATGCACAATTGACCTACTCCACTACGGAAAAAGAACTCCTTGCCGTTGTCTTTGCTTTAGATAAATTTCGATCATATCTAATTGGAACTAAAGTAATTGTTTTCACTGATCATGCAGCTCTGAAGTACTTGCTCACCAAAAAGGAGGCCAAGCCACGGCTAATTCGATGGATATTGCTACTTCAAGAGTTCGACATAGAGATTCGGGACAAGAAGGGAAGTGAAAATGTGGTGGCTGACCACCTAAGCCGAATGGTGCATAATGAGGAATCTTTGCCGATTTTGGAGACATTCCCCGATGAACAATTGCTGTCCATTAAGGTTAGTGCACCTTGGTATGCCGATATTGTTAATTTTTTGGTGTCAAAACGTATTCCAAGTGAGTTCACTAGGCACCAACGTGATAAACTTAGGCATGATGCACGGTTTTATGTGTGGGATGATCCGTACTTATGGAAATTTTGCCCCGATCAGATTATACGTCGTTGTGTGCACGATTTTTAATGTTATTCAATTTTGAGTTTTTGTCACACGTATGCATGTGGAGGGCACTTTGGCACACAACGCACAGCCCTTAAGGTGTTACAATGTGGATTTTATTGGCCTAGTATTTTCAAAGATGCTAAAACTTTTTGCTTAACATGTGATAAATGCCAACGAATGGGTGGTATTAGTGCTAGGGACCAAATGCCGCAGGTTTCTGTCCTAAATGTTGAAATTTTTTATGTTTGGGGTATTGATTTTATGGGTCCTTTTCCTTCTTCGTATGGTTTTACATATATTTTGCTTGCGGTTGATTATGTGTCGAAGTGGGTGGAAGCAAAGGCCACCCGAACTAATGATTCTAAAGTGGTTGCAGATTTTATTAGAACTAACATTTTTGCAAGGTTCGGAATGCCACGAGTGATCATTAGTGACGGAGGGTCACACTTTTGCAATCGGACCATTGAAGTGTTATTGAGGAAATACAGTGTCACCCATAAGGTTTCTACACCTTACCATCCTCAAACGAATGGCCAAGCCGAGGTTTCCAACCGAGAGATCAAGCAAATACTTGAGAAGACCGTTGGGCCAACACGGAAGGATTGGAGCTTACGGTTAGATGATGCACTTTCGGCGTATCGTACGGCGTACAAAACCCCCATTGGGATGTCCCCCTTCCGACTTGTCTATGGCAAGGCGTGCCATCTTCCTGTTGAATTGGAGCACAAAGCACTTTGGGCCATCAAGAAGTTTAACATGAACCTCGAGGAAGCAGGAAGTCAAAGGAGATTGCAATTGAATGAGCTTGATGAGATACGGCACGAGGCGTACGATAATGCAAGCATTTACAAGCAAAAGACCAAAGCTTTCCATGACAATATGATCCGTGGGAAATCATTCTCAATTGGGCAGAAAGTGTTATTGTTCAATTCCCGTTTACGTTTGTTTCCTGGTAAGTTACGTTCTAAGTGGATTGGACCGTTTGTTATTACTAACATATCTTCTTATGGTGCCATCCAGATTCAAAGTCTCAAAACAGGTCATGAATTCCAAGTGAACGGACACCGTTTGAAGCCGTATTATGAGAACTTTGTTGAACAAACCGTGGATGATATTTCTTTGGGAGCCGTGGGCACAAATGGAGAATGATTGGGCTTTTCGTCCGGCTGTACGACGTTAAAGAAAGCGCTACTTGGGAGGCAACCCATGCAATTCAACAAAGGAAGACCAAGGAATTACTCCAATTCCAGATTTGCGTTCCTAAACTCTTCACTTTGTTATTTATTTCGAATCTGCCTATTTAGTTGTTTTAGTTGCTGTTTGTGTGTTTCTTTTTGTTTAGTGTGATTTTATGCTTGAAACATTGAGGACAATGTTTGATTTAAGTGTGGGGGGTTAACTAAGTGTTTTAAATGCAAATTCGTGGGATTTTATCACCCTTAACTTGGAGACTTGTTCCTTGCTGTTTTTAAGTGTTTTTGAGCAGTTTTGGTGTGTTTTTGAAGGAAAAATCCGAAAATCACATAAAAATTTGAAAAATTTGTTTTAAAAACCCAAAAAGAGTTGTTTTTGTGTGTTTGTTTGTGTCTTAGGGTACCTTCCAACACAATGATGAGGATTTGGTTTTTAAGTGCATGACTGTTAAAGAGAGTGATTAACATGGATGAAAGTTTGATTTACTCTTTGTTTATGCTTAGTTGTGGTTATAACTCATGAATTCACATGCAATCATAAAAGGAAAAATCAGTTTTTGTAACATGCTTGAAGGAAGGAACTCAAACTAACGCTACAAGTGTGGGGGAAGTATTTCTTTTGGTGATTTTGTGTGCCATAGGCACGTGTGGAAAGAAAAGAAAAGAAA
This sequence comes from Malus domestica, assembly GCF_042453785.1. NCBI lineage: Eukaryota > Viridiplantae > Streptophyta > Magnoliopsida > Rosales > Rosaceae > Malus > Malus domestica. The sequence continues at coordinate 15,108,379 of NC_091670.1, forward strand.
AAAAAATTTCGTGGAAAAAGAAAAAATGAAGAAAAAAGTGTGAAAAGTATGAAATAAGAGTTGAAAAGATGTGGAAAAGAGTTTCAAAGTATTGTTTGTTGAAGTAAGGGTCCAAAACAATTCGGCCCTAAAGAGTTGTCTAAATTTTTCCCTCGTGTTTAAAAGTTGATTTCTGCAATCTAAGTGAATTCTAAGTCTCAATTTCATTGCTTTGCTTACTATTGCTTGAAGAACGTTTGTTTTCCATATCCGTTTTTGTTAGCCAATACCTTAAGCCCCATTACAACCCTTAACTTCTATCTTGAGTGTTATGTGTTTCAATTTGTGGAGTTTGAATTTGGTATGAGCATATGGTGTCACTGGTTCTCGCATCTAAGTAGTAGCATTCCATTCATGAGATCATATCTAAACATGCTTCTTAACTCTAGAAATTGCGTTCTTTGTGATACATATATGTGAGCATTCGTTTTCATATCTACATCAATCTTCTCACATATGACTAGTGTAGGGTGTGGAGTTAGAAAATCTGAGTGAAAATAGAGTGTATATCTTGTAAGGAATTGAGGGAATTCTCTAAGGCATGTTAATACATTCAAAGCATTGTTTTGATTGATTACTTGTGAATTAGTAAGTGGTGGCTTTAATTAAGTATGTGCTTGTGTAAAGATGACTCAAATCTGTGGGGATAACAATCTTTAACATGTCATGTGCATTAGAAATCCCTGAGGCAAACGTTGGAAGGTTTAGGTTTTGTTTTGGTTAGTTGGTTTCGTTTTGTTTCCTTTCTTCTGTTTGTTTTGCTCGAGGACTAGCAAAAGCTAAGTGTGGGGGAATTTGATAGGAGCATATTTATGCGCCTTAGTTAGCTAGTTCTTATGCATCTTTGTTATGTTTTCTTCGTTAAAGTAGTCTTTTAAGCTACTTTCATGTGTTTTCAGGTTTAAAGGACATATTACATGAAATGATGCAAGTTGGAGCTTTTGGAGCAAAATATGAGCTTGGATTGAAAGGGACATGCTTGGAACACAAGGTTGGGATGGAATTGAAGAAGTTGAAGATTTGAGGTTTCCTACTTCAAGTAGGAAAGCTAAGCCTAAAAGTTTCCATTTTGGGTTGATCTTTCCTAAATCGGAATTGGCAACCAAAGTTTCTAAAGTTGGAAGTTTCTATTCTTGGAGGTTTCCATTTTCGTGAGTTTCTATTCTCGGCTTTGGGCTTTTGGATGACCCATCCTTACTTCTTGGACCTATGTCGCACCTAAACCCTAACCCTAGCCACTTAATCAGCCGCACCTAGGCCTTGTTCACATGCAAAAATCTGATTATAAACCCTAAGCCCATGCCGCACCTTTCCATCCTAGAAGCCCTATTTTACAAACCCTAACCCTAGTCCATTGAGGTAGCCGTACCTAACCCTAGCCCAATCTGATTTAATTAGGGTTTTAGGTGCCTATATATAGGTGTTTTACACCTTGCCGCATGAGCTCTCCCATTCTACAATTCAGAAATCGTCAAAACCCTATTTCCCCACCTTGCCGCATCTTCCATCCATTCCAGCCACTTCCCATCCTTGCCGCAGCCACCATCCACCTCCATACACCATTCTACACTTCCATACACCACCCACACACCTTGCCGCACCACCATATCATCCTAACTCCATTCTTAAACCAAAACCACATCCAAAAACCCCCAAAACCATCTCTGCCGCAGCAAGGAGAAGAGAAGAGGAGCTTGAAGTGCAGAAATTCAAAGTGGAATTCTTGGGCGTTTTAGGTGTAATCTTTCTTATGTCTTCGATGTTTCAATTCAATAAAGTTTATGTTGTGAGTATGAGGAACTAAACCCCCTTAGTTGGGGGGTAATTCGAAACCATGTACATGCTTGCAATTTGATTCGATTTCATTCAGTTGTTATTTCATAAGTTGTGAATTCAATTCGTTCATCTACTTGATTGATAACTTAATTATGTATGTTGATTGAGAGTGCACGCTTAGTTTTAATGCATGAATATGATGCTAGATTATGAGAGAGTTTCACCTAATAGTTACAATCTTATAATCACAAGTAGTGAAGATCGCGTTGAATGAATTCTTAGTATAAGTTTCATGCAATTCATAGTAACAAATGCTTCGTCAATGCTTATGTTTTTCATAGAACGTAATGATTCTTGCTTGTATCTCTATTATGCAATTCATGTAGGGAACTTGTAGGGAGTGTTTTGGGTTGTCGTATGCAATCATCCAACTTAATAACTTGTGGAAAAACTGAGGGTTAATTAGTGCAATTCACGGTTAATTTGGGGCGTTGAGTATTCATAATTTATTGGAAGAACAACTGAAAATCGTTTTGTTGCAAGTGTGTCATGTGTGGAGAAGAACCTCCTAACTAGCCTTCTACCCATCTCTTTCACTAAAATCGTTTTTACAATCTGCCCTATTTCCAATCTGTTTTCTTTATTTTAATTTTCGTCAAAACAAAATCCCCCTTTAATTTGAAGTCTTAGATTAGTTAGAAAGTGTTTTGATTTGTGTTTCTAAGTATTTTGATTCAAGTTTTTCATCAAATTTCGTCCAAATTAGTGTAGGTGCTCAAAACTGCCCAGAAAGTGGTTTTTAGGCAGTTTTGAGCCTTCTAGTTGCCGTTTTGAGTTTTAGGTTTGTTTAAGTGTGTTAACCTTTACTTTTGCATTCTTTGAGTCTAGTTAAGGTTTTTAAACTTTGTTTTTGAGTTTTTAAGTCAGTTTCCAAGTGTTTAGCAATCCCTCCTAATCCCCGGTTTAGAACGATCCCTACTTACATCTTTGCTACAATTTGACAAAAAGAGGGTTTAATTTGTGTGCTTATCTATTTTCGCATCAAGAACCAGGGATATCATATGCTCATACCAATTCCAAACTCCACATATTGAAACACATAACAATCAAGATAGAAGCAAAGGGTTGTAACGGGGCTAAGGTATTGGCTAACAAAGAAAGGTAAGGATAAACAAACATTCTTAAAGAATAATAAACAAAGTAATGAAATTGACACTTAGAATTCACTTTTGCATGCAAAAATCAATTTTGAAACACAAGGGGAAGACTCATGCAACACTTAGGGTCAAATTCAACTTTTTGGACCCTTGCTTCAACAACCACCAACTTAGAGCTCATTTTATGCTCTTTCAACTCCTTTTCATACTTTTTTCTTTTTTTCTTTCTTTTTCTACGAATTTTTTTTTTCTTTTGTTTTTTCTTTGTCTAACCCGTGCCCTCCTTACTTCTTTTGGCACACAAACTTTCCCTTCCCCCACACTTAGTTTTCTGCACAACATTGATCAAAAGGAATTCCCTCTAAGTCATGCTTTATTATCCTTTAAGAACAAGGGTATGGATAGTCCTAATCTAGGCTAGGTAAGGATAATGTGGCTAACAACAAAAATAGGCTAAATAAGGCTCAAAGGGGCTGATCCTACAAAAACAAATGCATGGGTTGAAGGCTTTTTGGCTCTGGTGATAACTACTAAACAACTTCATCTTGTTAGTTATGCTAATCAATTTTTATGCTTTGAATGAAATGGGTATGAGTTCTAATATTTGGATCTATAATGATGACACGCCTTCTAAGTAGCAACCAAGCAAAGAATGATGAGATCATGCAACGACTTTAGAAAACAACAAATTCACAGATTATTAACTCTCCAAAGAATGTTTAGGCTCAAGTCTCACAGGGTTGTAGCGTTAGTTTGAGTTCATTCCTTCAAGCATGTTACAAAAACTAAATTTTTTTTCTTTTCCTTTGTGATTACATGTGAATTCGTAAACAACAACGATGACCAAGCATAAACCAAAGAGTAAATCAAACGTCCATCCATGTTTATAACTTTCTTTAACGGTCATGCAATTAAAAACCAAATCCTCATCATTGTGTTGGAAGGTACTCTACGACACAAACACACAAAAACAACTTTAAAACAACTCTTTTTGGGTTTTTTCAAAACTCTTTCTATTTTTTTCTTGAATTTTCGGATTTTCTGGTAAAGCCACATAAAAACACATCAAAACATTCTAAAAACACTTGAAAACAATGAAGAACAACCTTTGAAACGTTAGGTGGTAAAATCCTACGAATTTGACACAAAAAACACTTTGTTTACCCCCCCCCCCCCCCCACACTTAAACCAAACATTGTCCTCAATGTTTCAAACATAGACTCACACAAAAACAAGCAAATAACACAACTAGCAAACATGACAAAAATAGCAAAGTAAAGGCAATAAAGAGTAGGGTTTAGGAACGCAAATCTGATTATGATGCCGGAGCTTCCTAGGTCCTCTGCATGGGTTGCCTCGCAAGAAGCGCTTGCTTTAACGTCTTCCAGCCGGACGATGCTTCATTGAAGGTTTATGGAACCCCACGGCATGGAGGGTGTTTCCACAACCTGACCTACGAAATACTTCATCTTTTGGGTCCTTGAATGGGATGGGATAATGATCCTTTCTTATTGTCATGTTTTGCTTCTCTAAATCAACACGAACTCTCCCACCACGTTGTCTTCAATTTGGTACCTGCACCATACAAGGTAACAACCTATTAGTTGAAATGGGAATCGAAATTGGAATAGGTGGCTTACCTTTGTACGGCAAAGAAGTGGTAGCACTATGGACAAATGCACAAGGGTTGCATTTGGGCAGATTTGATGATTTCAAGGTTGGGGCCGTGCACTCTTTGTTGTTCACTCCAATTCATTCCTGCCCTATATTATCAATTACATTAATAACACAACAAGAACGAACATCATTAGTATTCTCAACCGATTCAGAAATCTTAAAGTTAATCATATCACCACCAAAGGCCATAGTTACTGCTCCCTTGGCCACGTCAATCTTGGTTTGAGCTGTTTTCATGAAAGGACGTCCAAGTAAGAGTGGTGATGATGGAGATTGTACCGAATCTTCCATGTCAAGCACATAAAAATCTGCAAGAAAAATCAAATGGTCTACCTGCACCAAAACATCCTCCAAAACTCATTTCGGATATGCATTAGATCGATCGGCTAATTGAATAATAACACCATCATGTTTAAGCTCTCCTAGATTCATCGATGAATAAACAGAATATGGCATGACATTGATTGATTGATGCACCTAAATCTAGCATAGCATGATCAAACCTCGTATTACCAATGACACAAGGGATAGTGAAACTACCTGGATCTTTGCATTTAGGTGGTAACTTTCTTTGCAACAATGCAGATACATTCTCACTTACGTGTACCACCTCTTTCTCCCGAATCCGTTTCCTTGTTGTACAAAGCTTCTTCAAAAACTTGGCATACTTCGGGATTTGCTTTATAGCATCGAGGAGAGGGATATTGACATGCACCTTTCTAAATGTCTCAAGAACGTCTTTTTCCTCTTCTTCGTTCTTGGCTTGCAAAAATCTGCTAGGAAAGGGTACATCCGGAGGAATAACATTGGAATTAACTTGAATTGTACCTTCCTTACCCTTATTGGCCGAATTGGATGGCTTGGGTGGTTGTGGCAAAGGGTGTTCCATCCTTGCCGTGGGTGAGGTTTGGTGTTCTTCCTCAAACAGTAGCTTTTCATCCTCTTTTTGACTTGAATTGGATGCTTGAGGTTCAAGTCCAACTTGTTTGCCACTCTTCAATATAATTGCTTTGGCTGTTTCGAATCCCCCTTTTGGATTTGCAACGGTTGAACTAGGGAGTCTTCCTTGGTCTCGAAACTGTCCTACAAACTCCGCAATTTCCCCAATTTGTTTTTCCAAGTGATCCACCCTTTTAGCTTGGGTTTGCAATGCTGTGGTTTGATTCTCTAGCCCCTGAGACAAAGTGTTGAGTAATTTAAGAATTGTATCATTATCCAAGGACGTACCTGAATTTGGTGGGGCAGATTGTATTTGAGTTTGATTTGGTGCGAATGGCGTTTGATAGAAACCCAAGGGTTGTTGCCGAAATGTGTTTTGTTGTTGGCCTTGTTGGGGTTCCCGCCATTTGAAATTCGGATGATCACGCCAACCGGGATTGTAGGTGTTAGAAAAGGGATCATTCCTTTGTTGGTATTGCTGCCCAAAGCCCACGGCATTGAGGGTCTCCCACCCTCCGTTCTCGATCAATTGTGGGCACTTGTCCGTAGGATGTCCTTGCATGGAACATACGCCACACGCACTTACATTTTGAAATTTTGGCCCTTCCACAAACTGGGCAAGCAACGTAGTAAGGTTAGCCATTTGATTTTGAAGTTCGGTTATGGCGCTTACCTCATTCACTTGGTGTTGCCGTGGGGTGCCTCTATGGCCAACACCTTCGTATTGTTGAGCGTTCAACGCTCGATTGGCAATAACCGTCTTTGCTGCCGTGGGAGTCTTGTCCACCAAAGCTCCTCCCACCGAAGCATCTAGCATTTGTCGTTCGATTGGTAGAAGCCCCTCGTAGAAGTATTGTAGAAGAAGCTCCTCCTTCATTTGATGCTGTGGACAAGAAGCAACAAGAGATTTAAAACGTTCATAATATGTAGGAAAAGACTCACCTTCTTCTTGTTGAATTCCACTTATCCTTTTTCGTAGGAGGATGACTCAAGAAGTTGGGAAAAACTTCTCCAAGAAAGCTCGCTTCATGCTTTCCCAAGATGTGACCGTTCCGGGAGCTAATTCATACAACCAATCTTTCGCCTTTTCCATGAGAGAAAAGGGAAAGGCCTTCATCTTCAATATACTCCCGTCGACATTGATTGGAGTCATGCTTGAACACACCACCTCGAATTCTTTCAAATGCTTGTTAGGATCCTCCATGGACAACCCATGGTACTTTGGAATATGGTGTAGCAAACTTGACTTTAACTCGAATTCCTCGGTCTTTCCTTGGGCAGCCGCCGGATATTGAATACATAGAGGTGCGGCATTGTCCAATCCCGAAGCCGAGAGCTCCTTGATTGTACGATTGTCTTGTGCCATGACTGTCTCCACTTCACCCACCTGTGCCGTGGGTTCCTCTTCCTCAATCTCAACTTCGGTTTCCGAATTTGAACTTGATTCACTAGGTTCTGGATTCTTCATCTTTCGTCTCAACTCTCGTTCAAAATCGTCGCAACTTTGCTAATCCCCGGCAACGGCGCCAAAATTTGATGTGAAAATTATGTTGACGCACAAATTAACCCTCTTTTTATCAATTGTAGCAAAGTATGTAAGTAGGGATCATTCTAAACCGGGGATTAGGAGAGATTGCAAAATCACTTGAAAACTGACTCAAATACGTAAAACACTAAACTAGACTCAAAGAATGCAAAACTAGACTTTAAAACACCAAAACAAACCAAAAGACTCAAAACAGCCCAAAAACACTCAAAACTTCCTTAAAACCACAATCTGGGCAGTTTTGAACACTAGACACAAACTTGGACGAAAATTGGTTCTAACTTGACCTAAGACACTTAAAAACACAAACTAAAGTGATTTCTAACTACTATGACTCAACTAAGTAAAGGGGGATTGATTTTGGACGAATTTATCTTTGAAAACAAACTTTGACAAAACCGTTTTGATGAAAATTAAGATGGTGAAAGGCTAGTTAGAAGGTTCCTTCTCCACACATGAAACATATGCATACGACTCGATTTCCAATTACTCTTTCAATAAACCATGAATGACAATGCCCCAAATTAACTAGATTGACCAATTAATTCTCAGATTTCCCTAGATTCATTGAATTGAATGGGATACGCATTACAACCAAATTATTCTTATCAAGGACCCTAACTATGGAATACGCATGATAGAGACACATATCAAAGATCATTAAGTTCAATGGAAATCATAAGCATTGACGAAGCATTCATAACTATGGGATACGCATGTTACTTTTGCCAAGGATTTACTTAACACAATCGTGACTAGCGACTTTTACTACTTATGAATATAAGTTAATAACGATTAGGTGAAATTCCCTTATACTCTAGCATCAAATTCATGCATGCGAACTAAGTATGCATCCTTAATTAACACACAAGAACAAGTTATCAATCAAATAGATAAGTAAACCACATTCACGATTCATGAAATCATAACTGGAGGTAATCAAGTCATATAAAACATATGATCATGGCTTTGAATTCCCCTCTAACTATAAAGAAATTAGTTCCTCATGTTCGCAAATAAACAAAGATAAATAAATTTAAACATTCTAACAAAAATAGAAAACACCTAGAATCGCTCCACAATCCAAGCTCCTTGAATGGCATGCACGGCTCCAAGAGTTCTTCCTTCTTTTCCTTGCAAACTCACGGCACAATGAGGGATGTTTGGGTGAATGGTGTAGTGAAAATATGGTAGAGGATGGTGACTAAATGGTGCAGCAAAGGATGGTATTTATAAGCTGAAATTCGCAGCCCCTATGTAGCAAAGGAAAAGGATTTAAAAGCCTAATTTGTATAGGATAATAACACACAATCCTTGAAGGAAAAGGCTAAGGCTTTAGAAACCAAGGGGGAAAGGAATAATCAGGTTTCTAGAAGTTCTAGAAAGGTTTGGGGCGTCACTTATGTAGGACAAGGGATAAGGCCTTCTAGAAAGGTTGTTTTGTGGCTGATTTCTAGAAAAAACAAGGGATAAGGTGTGGCACCTTTGTAGGAGTGGATAAGGGCTTCTAGAAACCAATTTTAATGTGTCCTAATCTGAAAATAAATCCCCCAAGCAGGTGGAATTAAATTAGGATAGGATTAGGATAGGATAAGATAAGATAGGATTGGATAGGGGATAGGGTTTGGATAATGTTTTGGATAAGGTTTCTTCACTTGAGCTGATTCTTTGGCTTCAACTTCCCTTCTTCAAGTAGGAAACCTTGTTTGAGTAGGAAACTTCAATCTTCTAGGAATCCAACTTCAACTAGGAATCCATCTTCAACTAGGATTTCATCTTCAATTAAGCACTTTCCCACTTCAATTAGGAATCTTTGTATCTTCAATTCTTCAACTTCAAAACACATTCCTAGCTTCATCAATCCTTCAAATTCGTCCATCCCTTGTGCTTCATGTGCATGAACTCCATTCTAGCCCAATTTTGCTCCAAAATGCTCCAAATTGCATCCTTTTGCTCACTTTGTCTCTAAAACCTAAAAACACATGAAAATAGCTTAAAAGACTACTTTAACTAAGAAAACACAACATAAATGCATAAGAACTAGCTAACTAAGGCGCATAAATATGCTCCTATCAATAAGGCTTCTAGAAAGCCTTGCAAGGCAAGGGAAATCAGGCCTTCTAGAGGGAAAGGCACGGCAAGTTTGTATGATAAAGGATAGGGCTTCTAGAAGCCCTCTAATGCAAGGAAAACCTACGGCACTATTGGATAAGGGTTCTAGAACAAAGATAAGGTATCCTAAATGGATAAGGACTCCTCATTGCACCTGGAAACCTTTTCCTTCTTCAACTTGGAATACTTCTTTGTTGTTGAAAATCAAAGCCAATTAGGGATCACTTTCCTACTCCAAGTAGGAAACCTTGTTTGAGTAGGAAACTTCATTCGTCTAGGAATCCACCTTCAATTAGGAATGCTTGATTGATTAGGACTTCTTCTTGGACTAGGATTTCATCTTCAATTTGGCTCTTTCCTACTTCAACTAGGAATCCTTACTCAAGTAGGAATCATCATCTTCAAATCTTCATTTTCGTCCAAACCCTTGGCTCCAAATATGTGATATCCAATCCAAGCTCCATTTTGCTCCAAAAGGCTCCAAATTGCTTCTTTTTATGTAATATGCCTTTAAAACCTGAAAACATATAAAACTAGCTTAAAAGACTACTTTATTAAGAAAAAATACTATAAATGCACAAGAACAAGCTAAACTAAGGCGCATAAATATGCTCCTATCAAACTCCCCCACACTTAGCTTTTGCTAGTCCTCGAGCAAAACAAAACGAAACAAAGTAAACAAACGACGCAAAACGAGTAAAACACAACCTAAACCTTCCAACAATCGCCTCAGGGATTTCCAATGCACATGACATGTTAAAAATCATCATTCCCACAGATTTTAGCCATCTTTACGCTTAAGCACATACTTAATCATAGTCACTACTCATTTGTTCACAAATAACCAATTAAAACGATGTTTTGAATGTAGTAACATGCCTTAGAGAATTTCCTCAATTCCTTACTAGATATGCACTCAATTTTCACACAGATTTTCTGACTACACACCCTATACTAGTTATATGTGAGAAGATTGATGTAAATATGAAAACGAACGCTCACATATATGTATAACAAAGAAAGAACTTTTCGGAGTTAATAAACATGTTTATCAATATGATCTCATGAATGGAATACTACTACTTAAATGCGAGAACCAGTGACACCATATGCTCATACCAATTTTAAACTCCACAAATTGAAACACACAACACTCAAGATTAAAGTCAAGGGTTGTAACGAGGCTTGGGGTATTGGATAACAAAGAAGGGTAAAGGATAAACAAACGTTCTTAAAACAATAGTAAGCAAAGCAATGAAATTGACACTTAGAATTCACTTTAGAGTGCAGAAAACAACTTTAAACACAAAGGGGAATACGCATGCATATTTAGGGTCAAATGCAACTTTTTGGACCCTTTCTTCAACAACCAACACTTAGAGCTTATTTTTATGCTCTTCCAACTCCTTTTCATACTTTTCACAACTATTTTTCTTTTCTTTCTTTTTTGCACGAATTTTTCTTTTCTCTTTTTTTTTTCTAACCCGTGCCCTTCTATTTCTTTTGGCACACAAAAGTTCCCTCCCCCACACTTATGTTTCTGCAATTCCACGATCAAAGGAATTCATCTTGAGTCATGCTTAACTACGTTCTAAGAACAAGGGTATGGATAATCCTAATCTAGGCTAGGTAAGGATAATGTGGGTTAACAAACAACATAGGCTAAACAAGGCTCAACGGGGTTAAACCTACAAAAACACATGCATGGAATGACGGCTTTTTGGCTATGGTGGTGACTACTAACTTCATCTTGAATATGTGTTATACAATTGAATAACATGTTTTGAATGAAATTGGCATGAGTTCTAGCATTTGGAACTAAATGATGAAACGCCTTCTAAGTAGTAACCAAGCAAAGAATAATGAGATCATTCAACGACTTTAGAAAACAAGAATGCACAGATTTTAACTCTCCAAATAAACGTTTAGGCTCAAGTCTCACAAGGTTGTGGCGTTTGTTTGAGTTCTTTCCTTCAAGCATGTTACAAAAACTAATTTATTTCTTTATGATTACATGTGAATTCATAAGTTATAACCACAACCAAGCATATACAAAGAGTAAATCAAACTTTCATCCATGTTTATAACTCTCTTTAACAGTCATGTAATTACAAACCGAATCCTCATCATTGTGTTGGAAGGTACCCTAAGACACAAACAAACACACAAAAACGACTCTTTTTGGGTTTTTAAAACAAATTTTTCAAATTTTTATGGGATTTTCGGATTTTTGACTCAAAACACATTAAAACACACCAAAACAGCTTAAAAAGGCTTAAAAACAGCAAGAAACAACATTTGAAATTATGGGTGACAAAACCCTACGAATTTGCATCAAAACACTTTGGTTACCCCCCCCACACTTAAATCAAACATTGTCCTCAATGTTTCAAGCATAGACTCACACAAATAACAAATAAACAAACAAACAGCAACTAACACACTAATCATGGCAGAAACGAAATAAACAACAAAGAGAAGAGTTTAGGAACGCAAATCTGGAATTGGAGTGCTCGCTATGTCCTCCTTTGTTGAATGCATGGGTTGCCTCCCAAGTAGCACTTGCTTTAACGTCCTACAGCCGGACGAAGACCTCATTCACTCCTTACTAGGGCCCACGGCATCCAAGGGTGTGTCATCCACGGCATGCTCCACAAAGGTGTCATAATAGGGCTTCAAACGATGCCCGTTCACCTTGAATTCTTGTCCCGTTTTCAAGCTTTGGATTTGGACTGCACCATGAACAAAAATATTAGTAATAACAAACGATCCAATCCACTTAGAACGTAATTTACTGGGAAACAAACGTAAACGGGAATTGAACAATAGCACTTTCTGCCCAATTGATAATGATTTCCCACGGATCATGTTGTCATGGAAAGCTTTGGTCTTTTGCTTGTAAATGCTTGCATTATCGTACGCCTCGTGCCGTATCTCATCAAGCTCATTCAATTGCAATCTCCTTTGACTTCCCGCTTCATCGAGGTTCATGTTAAACTTCTTGATGGCCCAAAGTGCTTTGTGCTCCAATTCAACGGGAAGATGGCACGCCTTGCCATAGACAAGTCGGAAGGGGGACATCCCAATGGGGGTTTTGTACGCCGTACGATACGCCCAAAGTGCATCATCTAACCGTAGGCTCCAATCCTTCCGTGTTGGCCCAACGGTCTTCTCAAGTATTTGCTTGATCTCTCGGTTGGAAACCTCGGCTTGGCCATTCGTTTGAGGATGGTATGGTGTAGAAACCTTATGGGTGACACTGTATTTCCTCAATAATGCTTCAATGGTCCGATTGCAAAAGTGTGACCCTCCATCACTATTGATCACTCGTGGCATTCCGAACCTTGCAAAAATGTTAGTTCTAATAAAATCTGCAACCACTTTAGAATCATTAGTCCGGGTGGCCTTGGCTTCCACCCATTTCGACACGTAATCAACCGCAAGAAAAATATACATGAAACCATACGATGAAGGGAAGGGACCCATAAAATCAATACCCCAAACATCAAAAATTTCAACATTTAGGATAGAAACCTGCGGCATTTGGTCTCTTGCACTAATACCACCCATTCGTTGGCATTTATCACATGTTAATGATTTGCATAACACATATTCAAGATGAAGTTGTGTAGTGACCACCACCTTAGCCAAAAAAACCATGAATCCCCTATGTCATTATGTTTTGTAGGTTTTAACCCCGTTGAGCCTTGTTTAGCCTATGTTGTTGTTAACCCACATTATCCTCACCTAACCTAGTTTAGGACCATCCATACCCTTGTTCTTAAAGCATAGTAAAGCATGATTCGAATTGAATTCCTTTTGATCTATGTTGGCAGAAACCAAGTGTGGGGGAAGTATTTTTCATGAGGAATTGTGTGCCATAGGCACGGCAAAGAAAAGAAAAAAAATTCGTGGAAAAAGAAAAAATGAAGAAAAAAAAGTGTGAAAAGTATGAAAAAACAGTTTGAAAAAAAAAAGAGAAAAAGAGTTCCAAAGTATTGTTTGTTGAAGTAAGGGTCCAAAACAATGAATTCGGCCCTAAGGAGTTGTTTAAGTCTTCCCTTTGTGTTTTAAAGTTAATTTCTGCAATCTAAGTGAATTCTAAGTCTCAATTTCATTGCTTTGCTTAGTATTGCTTGAAGAACGTTTGTTTTCCCTATCCTTTCCTTGTTAACCAACAACCTAAGCCCCATTACAACCCTTAACTTCTACCTTGAGTGTTATGTGTTTCAATTTGTGGAGTTTGAATTTGGTATGAGCATATGGTGTCACTGGTTCTCGCATCTAAGTAGTAGCATTCCATTCATGAGATCATATCTAAACATGCTTCTTAACTCTAGAAATTGCGTTCTTTGTGAAACATATATGTGAGCATTCGTTTTCATATCTACATCAATCTTCTCACATATGACTAGTGTAGGGTGTGGAGTTAGAAAATCTGAGTGCAAATAGAGTGTATATCTTGTAAGGAATTGAGGGAATTCTCTAAGGCATGTTACTACATTCAAAGCATTGTTTTAATTGATTACTTGTGAACTAGTAAGTGGTGGCTTTAATTAAGTATGTGCTTGTGTAAAGATGACTCAAATCTGTGGGGATAGCAATCTTTAACATGTCATGTGCATTGGAAATCCCTGAGGCAAACGTTGGAAGGTTTAGGTTTGTTTTGGTTAGTTTGTTTCGTTTCGTTTTCTTTCTTTTGTTTGTTTCGCTCGAGGACTAGCAAAAGCTAAGTGTGGGGGAATTTGATAGGAGCATATTTATGCGCCTTAGTTAGCTAGTTCTTATGCATCTTTGTTATGTTTTCTTCGTTAAAGTAGTCTTTTAAGCTACTTTCATGTGTTTTCAGGTTTAAAGGACATATTACATGAAATGATGCAATTTGGAGCTTTTGGAGCAAAAAGTGAGCTTGGAATGAAAAGGACATGCTTGGAACACAAGGTTGGGTTGAAATTGAAGAGTTCGAGATTTGAGGTTTCCTACTTGAAGTAGGAAAGCTAAGCCTAAAAGTTTCCATTTTGGGTTGATCTTTCCTAAATCGGAATTGGCAACCAAAGTTTCTAAAGTTGGAAGTTTCTATTCTTGGAGGTTTCCAATTTCGAGAGTTTCTATTCTCGGCTCTGGGCTTTTGGATGACCCATCTTTGCCTCTTGGACCTATGCCGCACCTAACCCTAACCCTAGCCCACTTAATCAGCCGCACCTAGGCCTTGTTCACATGAAAAAAATCTGATTACTTACCCTAAGCCCATGCCGCACCTAATGTTCTAGAAACCCTAGTTTTTGGTGGATTTCCTAACCCTAGCCGCACCTAAACCCTAGCCCATTTGTCTAATCTGATTTCTTTAGGGTTTGGCTGCCTATATATATATGTTTTACCTCCCTTGGCCGGATGACAACCCTCTCCATAATCCAGAAATTAATCCTTCACGCCAGAAACCATTCCCCATCTTCAACAGCACCTATCCTTCATCATTCACCATATTTTCTGACCCAAAACCACCCTAGCCGTCCCATACACCTATCCTACACACTTTTCCACCATTCTACACCATCCATAACCCCCAAAAACCATCACAAACCCCTGTGCCGCAACCAAGGAAGAGGAGGAAGGTTCTTAGATGTTCCTGCTGTGCAATTTAGATTGCTGGAATTTTTAGGTGTGATCTTTCTTATGTTTCAATGTTTCAATTCAATAAACTTTGTGTTGTGAGTATGAGGAACTAAACCCCCTTAGTTGGGGGGTAATTCGAAACCATGTACATGCTTGCAATTTGATTCGATTACATTCAGTTGTTATTTCATAAGTTGTGGATTCAATTCGTTCATCTATTTGATTGATACTTATTTATGTATGTTGATTGAGAGTGCACGCTTAGTTTTCATGCATGAATATGATGCTAGATTATGAAGGAGTTTCACCTAATAGTTACAACCTTATAATCACAAGTAGTGAAGATCGCTTGAAAACGATCGCGTTGAATGAATTCTTAGCATAAGTTTCATGCAATTCATAGTAACAAATGCTTCGTCAATGCTTATGTTTTTCATAGAACGTAATGATTCTTGCTTGTATCTCTATTATGCAATTCATGTAGGGAACTTGTAGGGAATGTTTTGGGTTGTCGTATGCAATCATCCAACTTGATAAATTCTGGAAAAACTGAGGGTTAATTAGTGCAATTCACGGTTAATTCGGGGCATTGAGTCTTTATAATTTATTGGAAGAACAACTGAAAATCGTTTTGTTTGCAAGTGTGACATGTGTGGAGAAGAACCTCCTAACTAGCCTTTTATCCATCTATTTCATCAAAATTGTTTTTACAATCTGTTTAGTTTCAAGTTTCTGTTTTGTGTTAAATTTTCGTCCAAAACAAATCTCCCTTTAATTTGAAGTCTTAGATTAGTTAGAAAGTGTTTTGATTTGTGTTTCTAAGTATTTTGATTCAAGTTTTCATCAAATTTCGTCCAAATTAGTGTAGGTGCTCAAAATTGCCCAGAAAGTGGTTTTTAGGCAGTTTTGAGCCTTCTAGTTGCTGTTTTGAGTTTTAGGTTTGTTTAAGTGTTTTAACCTTTACTTTTGCATTCTTTGAGTCTAGTTTAGTGTTTTAAACTTTGTTTTTGAGTTTTTAAGTCAGTTTCCAAGTGTTTAGCAATCCCTCCTAATCCCCGGTTTAGAACGATCCCTACTTACATCTTTGCTACAATTTGACAAAAAGAGGGTTTAATTTGTGTGCTTATCTATTTCGCATCAGTTTTACCATAAAGTGACACTTTTCCCAATTTAAAACAAGGTTAGTTTCCATGCATCGTTTTAAGATTAATGTGAGATTTTCCAAGCAACCATCAAACGAATCGCCAAAGACACTAAAATCATCCATGAATACCTCAATAATCTTCTCAATAAAATCTGAAAAAATACTTACCATGCATCGTTGGAACGTGGCCGGTGCATTGCATAAACCGAATGGCATGCGGCGGTAAGCAAAAGTACCAAATGGGCACGTAAATGTGGTCTTTTCTTGGTCTTCCGGAGCTATGACAATTTGATTATATCCCGAATAACCATCAAGAAAACAATAAAAAGAATGACCGGCTAACCTTTCAAGCATTTGGTCAATGAATGGCAATGGAAAATGGTCCTTCCTTGTGGTGTTGTTGAGCTTCCTATAGTCAATGCATACTCTCCAACCTGTTTGAATACGGGTTGGCACAAGCTCATCCTCGGCATTCTTCACCACAGTGACTCCGGACTTCTTTGGGACAACTTGAACCGGTGAGACCCAACGGCTATCCGAGATTGGATAGATCACTCCACAATCGAGAAGCTTTATAATCTCCTTTTTCACAACTTCCATCATTGGAGGGTTGAGTCGGCGTTGAGCCTCTCGAGTTGGTTTGGCCCCCTCCTCAAGAAATATGCGATGCATGCATGTTGTAGGGCTAATCCCCTTAATATCGGCCAATGTCCATCCAATGGCTGTTTTGTGTTCTTTCAACACCCGAATCAATTTTTCCTCCTTTAATGCCGTGAGTGATGAAGAGACAATGACGGGCAACGTCTCTTCATCTCCCAGAAATACATACTTTAAATGATCCAGCAATGGTTTAAGCTCAAGAACGGGGGCCTGAATCACAGAAGGTAACAACGTATTAGTGGAAACGGGAATTGGAATTGGGTTAGAAGGCTTACCATGTTGTTTTGGCAATGATTCCAAGGCAGCCACAAGCTCGGCATGTTCATCCTTTGGTACGGCCATGTTGGGTTTTGTGCCAAGTCCTTGTGCAATTGTCGTTTCGAGTGGATCGTCTTCCAACATATCAAGATAATCCTGCGCCAATTCATCCAATATATCAATAGAAAAACAAGAATGATCATCTTTAGGAAATTTCATAGCTTCAGAAATGTTAAAGTTAATAATCTCCCCATCGAATTCCATTGTTAACGTCCCTTTGAACACATCGATCTTGGTGCGGGCTGTTTTCATGAAAGGCCTCCCAAGTAAAATTGGCAATGGGTAACATTTGGTGAGTCCTCCATCTCTAAAACATAGAAATCCGCTAGAAAGATCAAGTTATCCACCTGCACCAAAACATCCTCCAAAACTCCTTTCGGATATGCATTAGAACGATCGGCTAATTGAATTATAACACCATCATTTTTAAGTTCTCCCAAGTTCATTGATGCATAAATTGAGTATGGCATGACGTTAATTGAGGCTCCTAGATCTAACATTGCATGTTCAAATTTGGTATTGCCTATAACACATGGAATTGTAAAACTACCCGGATCTTTGCATTTAGGGGGTAATTTTCTTTGCAAAACAGCGGAAACATTCTCACTTACCTGGACAACCTCTTTGTTCGAAATTCTCCTTCTTGTTGTACAGAGTTCCTTCAAAAACTTGGCGTACCTTGGCACTTGCTTAATTGCGTCAAGGAGAGGTATATTGACTTGCACTTTCCGGAACGTCTCTAGAATGTCCTTTTCAGCTTCTTCTTTCTTTGTTTGCTTACTAGGAAAGGGGACATTCAAAGGGAAATCATTAGTAGGAATGGAATTGGACACGGTTGTACCTGTATTTGGCAGATTGGATGGCTTATGAGCCATGGAGACTTGCGGCAAAGGAACCTCTTTCCTTGCCGTGGCCAACCCCTGTTCCTCATCTTCAATTATTACTTTTTCCACCTTGTTTGGGGCTGATTTGGATGGTGGTGGGGCTGTTCCTACTTGTTTCCCACTTCTTAACATGATTGCCTTGGCAGATTCAAAGCCTCCTTTCGGATTTGCAATGGTTGAGCTAGGTAACCTGCCTTGCTCTCGAAACTGCCCCATGAACTCGGCAATTTGCCCTACTTGTTTCTCCAACTCGTCCACCTTTTTGTCCCTATTTTGCATTCCCTGCGCCATAGAAGTTAGTAAATTAAAAATTTGATCATTATCAATAGACGAACCTGATTTTTGGGTGGGTTGTGCTTGGGGTTGAGTTGGTGCAAATGGCTTTTGATAGAAACCCGGGGGTTGTTGCCTAAATGTGCTTTGTTGTTGGCCTTGTTGGGGTTCTCGCCATTTTAAATTTGGATGATCACGCCAACCGGGATTGTAGGTGTTAGAAAAGGGATCATTCCTTTGTTGGTATTGCTGCCCAAAACCAACGGCATTGAGGGTCCCCCACCCTCCGTTCTCGATCAATTGTGGGCATTTTTCCGTAGGGTGTCCTTGCATGGAACATACGCCACACACACTTACATTTTGAACTTTTGGCCCTTCCACAACCTGAGAAAGCAAAGTAGTAAGGTTAGCCATTTGATTTTGAAGTTCGGTTATGCACTTACCTCATTCACTTGGTGTTGTGATAGGAGCATATTTATGCGCCTTAGTTAGCTAGTTCTTATGCATTTTCGTTATGTTTTCTTCGTTAAAGTAGTCTTTTAAGCTACTTTCATGTGTTTTCAGGTTTAAAGGACATATTACATGAAATGATGCATGCAATTTGGAGCTTTTGGAGCAAAAAGTGAGCTTGGATTGAAAAGGACATGCTTGGAACACAAGGTTGGGATGAAATGGACGAGTTGAAGGTCAAAGGGAGCTTAAGAAATGAAGAAATGAAAGTGAAGAACAAAGAATTCAGAATTAGAACCCGAAGTTTCTAAAGTTGGAAGTTTCTATTCTTGGAGGTTTCCATTTGTGAGAGTTTCTATTCTTGGCTTTGGGCTTCTAGATGACCCATCCTTACATTCTTGGACATTGCCGCAACATAGGCCCATCTCTAAACCGTAACCCTAGCCGCACCTTAGGCCTTATTCCCGCTAAAAATCTGATTGTTTTAACCTAATTTCTGGTGGATTTGGGCTTCTAGAAACCCTAATCTGATTACCCTAGGGTTTTGGATGCCTATATATACTCATTATAACCCCTAGATTAGATCACCACCTCTCATACACAATCATTCACGCCAGAAATCTGCCCTTGCATTCTGCCGCACCTTCCCATCACCAAAGTCCCAAAATTCTGCCCAAAAATCATCCCTAGCCGTACCCCCATCAACCCTAAACCTTTCCCTACCATTCCCCATCCATTCTACACCCTAAATACCACCCAAAACCTGTTCTAAACTTCTCTGCCACAGCAAAGAGGAAAGGGAAATCATTGATGATCTTGCTGCCAAGTTGGAGTCTTCTAGGTGTTTTCTTTCTTTGGGTTTTAATTTCTAAATTTATGTATCTTTGCTTTGCGAGTATGAGGAACTAAACCCCTCTTAGTTAGGGGGTAATTCGAAACCATGTACATGCTTGCATGATAGGAGCATATTTATGCGCCTTAGTTAGCTAGTTCTTATGCATCTTTGTTATGTTTTCTTCGTTAAAGTAGTCTTTTAAGCTACTTTCATGTGTTTTCAGGTTTAAAGGACATATTACATGAAATGATGCAATTTGGTGCTTTTGGAGCAAAAAGTGAGCTTGGAATGAAAAGGACATGCTTGGAACACAAGGTTGGGATGAAATTGAAGAGTTCGAGATTTGGTGTTTCCTACTTGAAGTAGGAAAGCTAAGCCTAAAAGTTTCCATTTTGGGTTGATCTTTCCTAAATCGGAATTGGCAACCAAAGTTTCTAAAGTTGGAAGTTTCTATTCTTGGAGGTTTCCATTTTCGTGAGTTTCTATTCTCGGCTTTGGGCTTTTAGATGACTTAAAGCCTAATTCCTTGTGAACCCTAAGTCCATGCCGCATCCTAGGGCCTAATCATTCAATTTCTGCCATGTTAAACCCTAATCCATTTCTCCTAAGCCCATGCCGCACATGTCCATCCTAGAAGCCCTATTTCACAAACCTTAACCCTAGTCCACTTAAGTGCCGCACCTAAACCCTAGCCCATTGTTTCAATCTGATTTAATTAGGGTTTTAGGTGCCTATATATAGGTGTTTTACCCCCTTTGCCGCAGATCACATCCCTCTCCACAAATCAGAAATCATCTAAACCCTATTCCCCCACCTTGCTGCAGCCACCATCACCCATACACCTCCTTGCCACAGCCTTCATCCATTCCAGCCACTTCCCAACCTTGCCGCAGCCACCATCCACCTCCATACACCATTCTACACTTCCCTACACCATCCACACACCTTGCCGCACCACCATATTATCCTAACTCCATTCTTAAACCAAAACCACATCCAAAAACCCCCAAAACCATCTCTGCCGCAGCAAGGAGAAGAGAAGAGGAGCTTGAAGTGCAGAAATTCAAAGTGGAATTCTTGGGCGTTTTAGGTGTAATCTTTCTTATGTCTTCGATGTTTCAATTCAATAAAGTTTATGTTGTGAGTATGAGGAACTAAACCCCCATAGTTGGGGGGTAATTCGAAACCATGTACATGCTTGCAATTTGATTCGATTACATTCAGTTGTTATTTCATAAGTTGTGGATTCAATTCGTTCATCTATTTGATTGATAACTTATTTGTGTATGTTGATTGAGAGTGCACGCTTAGTTTTCATGCATGAATATGATGCTAGATTATGAGGGAGTTTCACCTAATAGTTACAATCTTATAATCACAAGTAGTGAAGATCGCTTGAAAACGATCGCGTTGAATGAATTCTTAGCATAAGTTTCATGCAATTCATAGTAACGAATGCTTCGTCAATGCTTATGTTTTTCAGAGAACTTAATGATTCGTGCTTGTATCTCTATTATGCAATTCATGTAGGGAACTTGTAGGGAATGTTTTGGGTTGTCGTATGCAATCATCCAACTTGATAAATTCTGGAAAAACTGAGGGTTAATTAGTGCAATTCACGGTTAATTCGGGGCATTGAGTCTTTATAATTTATTGGAAGAACAACTGAAAAATCGTTTTGTTTGCAAGTGTGACATGTGTGGAGAAGAACCTCCTAACTAGCCTTTTATCCATCTAGTTCACCAAAATCGTTTTTACAATCTGTGCTAGTTAAAGTTTCTGTTTTGTGTTAAATTTTCGTCCAAAACAAATCCCCCTTTAATTTGAAGTCTTAGATTAGTTAGAAAGTGTTTTGATTTGTGTTTCTAAGTATTTTGATTCAAGTTTTCATCAAATTTCGTCCAAATTAGTGTAGGTGCTCAAAACTGCCCAGAAAGTGGTTTTTAGGCAGTTTTGAGCCTTCTAGTTGCTGTTTTGAGTTTTAGGTTTGTTTAAGTGTTTTAACCTTTACTTTTGCATTCTTTGAGTCTAGTTTAGTGTTTTAAACTTTGTTTTTGAGTTTTTAAGTCAGTTTCCAAGTGTTTAGCAATCCCTCCTAATCCCCGGTTTAGAACGATCCCTACTTACATCTTTGCTACAATTTGACAAAAAGAGGGTTTAATTTGTGTGCTTATCTAATTTCGCATCAAATTTTTGGCAACTTTCATCCATGTTAATCACTCTCTTTAACAGTCATGCAATTAAAAACCAAATCCTCATCATTGTGTTGGAAGGTACCCTAAGACACAACAAACACACAAAAACAACTCTTTTTGGGTTTTTAAAACAAATTTTTCAAATTTTTATGTAATTTTCGGATTTTTACTTCAAAACACACTAAAACACATCAAAACTGCTCAAAAACAATTAAAAACAGCAAGGAACAAGTCTTCAAGTTTAGGGTGATAAAATCCCACGAATTTGCATCTAAAACACTTAGTTATTGCAATATGATTTGATTACATTCAGTTGTTATTTCATAAGTTGTGGATTCAATTCGTTCATCTACTTGATTGATAACTTATTTGTGTATGTTGATTGAGAGTGCACGCTTAGTTTTCATGCATGAATATGATGCTAGATTATGAGGGAGTTTCACCTAATAGTTACAATCTTATAATCACAAGTAGTGAAGGTCGCTTGAAAACGATCGCGTTGAATGAATTCTTGGCATAAGTTTCATGCAATTCATAGTAACAAATGCTTCGTCAATGCTTATGTTTTTCATAGAACTTAATGATTCTTGCTTGTATCTCTATTATGCAATTCATGTAGGGAACTTGTAGGGAATGCTTTGGGTTGTCGTATGCAATCATCCAACTCAATAACTCGTGGAAAAACTGAGGGTTAATTAGTGCAATTCACGGTTAATTTGGGGCGTTGAGTATTTATAATTTATTGGAAGAACAACTGAAAATCGTTTCGCTTGCAAGTGTGACACGTGTGGAGAAGAACCTCCTAACTAGCCTTTTATCAATCCCTTTCATTCAAAAACGTTTTACAATCTGTTTAGTTTTAAGTTTCTGTTTTGTTTTCAATTTTCGTCCAAAACAAATCCCCCTTTATTTTGAAGTCTTAGATTAGATAGAAAGTGTTTCGATTTGTGTTTCTAAGTGTTTTGATTCAAGTTTTCACTCAAATTCGTCCAAGTTCTTGTTAGGTTCTCAAAACTGCCCAGAAAGTGGTTTTTAGGCAGTTTTGAGTCATTAGGTTGCTGTTTTGAGTTTTAGGTTTGTTTAAGTGTTTTAACCTTTAGTTTTGCATTCTTTGAGTCTAGTTTAGTGGTTTAAACTTTGGTTTAGAGTTTTTAAGTCAGTTTCCAAGTGTTTAGCAATCCCTCCTAATCCCCGGTCTAGAACGATCCCTACTTACATCTCTACTATAATTTGACAAAAGAGGGTTTAATTTGAGTGCTTATCTATTTCGCATCAAATTTTTGGCGCCGTTGCCGGGGATTAGCAAATTTGCTAATCCCTTGGATTGTTTTTGTTTCTTTTATTTCACTTTGTTTCTGATTTTGTTTAAGTTTCTGATCTAATTTTGTTTCTTGTTTCTTAGGTACTAGTGTATGACTAGAAGCTCTCAAACGATTCGTGTGAACATCTTGGATTTTGACGACGACTTTGAGAGGAAATTGAGAAGAGCTAGAAACCAGCAAGAACACCATCCACCCAATTCCAAATCTGACCTTGAAGAAAACGTACAAGAAGAGGAGGAGGTCGCGGCAGGGATATTTGAAGAGGTCCAAGGCATGGCGGTGGACAACTGTACACTCAAAGAGCTTTCCGCCTCAGGTTTGGATAATGCCGCACCTTTGTGCATCCAATACCCCACGGCTGCCCAAGGTAAGACGGACGAGTTTGAATTAAAGTCAAGTTTGCTTCATAATATTCCTAAATACCATGGCTTGTCCATGGAAGATCCTAACAAACATTTGAAAGAATTTGAAGTGGTTTGCTCTAGTATGACTCCCGTCAATGTTGACGGATGTATCTTGAAGATGAAGGCTTTTCCATTCTCTTTGATGGATAAAGCCAAGGATTGGTTATACGAGTTAGCTCCCGGCACTGTCACTTCTTGGGAGAGTATGAAGAGAGCGTTCTTGGAGAAGTTCTTTCCAACTTCTCGCATCATCCTCCTACGCAAAAAGATAAGCGGAATTCAGCAAGAAGAAGGTGAGTCTTTTCCTACATATTATGAACGATTTAAATCACTTGTTGCTTCTTGTCCACAACATCAGATGAAGGAGGAGTTGCTTTTGCAATATTTCTACGAGGGTCTCCTACCTCTAGAACGTCAAATGCTTGATGCTTCGACGGGGGGAGCATTGGTGGACAAAACACCCATGGCTGCCAAGATCTTGATCTCTAATCGAGCGTTGAACGCTCAACAATATGAGGGAGTAGGCCAAAGGGGACCCCCACGGCACCAAGTACATGAGGTAAGTACAACTTCCGATCTTCATTCACAATTGGCTAATCTTACTTCTCTTGTGTCTCAGATGGCCGAGGGCATGAAGATGCAAGGACCAATTGTATGTGGCGTATGTTCCATCCAAGGACATGTCTCTGAAAAGTGTCCACAGTTGATTGAAAATGGTGGATGGGAAAGCGCCCATGCAATTGGGTTTCAAGGTCACAACCAACCAAGGAACGATCCATATTCAAACACATATAATCCCGGTTGGAGAGACCACCCAAATTTCAAGTGGAGGGAGCCCCAACAACCTCAAAACCAAGGAGGCTTTAGGCAACAACCCCCGGGGTTCTTCACCAAGCCGTACACACCCAATCAAAACCAACCACAATCTGACCCAAATGCTTCAGGTACGTCCCTAGACAATGATGCACTTCTTAAGATACTAACCAAGTTGACTCATGGGTAGGAAAAGCAAACCCAAGCAATGCAAAGCACGAACATTAGGGTAGATCAATTGGAGAAGCAAATTGGGCAGATTGCGGAGTTTGTTGGGCAGTTTAGAGAACAAGGAAAGCTTCCTAGTTCAACCATTGCGAATCCAAAAGGAGGTTTTGAAACCGCCAATGCAATCATGCTAAGGAGTGGAAAATAAGTTGGGGCAGGTCCTACACCACCAAAATCAGGTCCCAAAGAGGATGAAACGTTGAAATCTGAAGAGGAGACACCAAGTCCACTGACGGCAAAGGTAGCACCACCTTAGCCGCAAGCACCCATGGCCCCTAAGCCATCCAATCCGTCCACCCTAGGTAAGATGAGTCCAAGTTTGGTTAATTCTAACATTATTCCACCCAATGTGCCCTTTCCTAGCAGATTTTTGCAATTCAAGAATGAAGAGGAGGAAAAAGATGTTCTAGAGAGATTTAGGAAGGTTCAAGTTAACATACCTCTCTTGGATGCAATCAAGCAAATCCCGAAGTACGCCAAGTGTTTGAAGAAGCTTTGTACAACAAAGAAACGTTTTCGGGAGAAAGAAGTGGTACAGGTAAGTGAGAATGTGTCTGCCATGATACAACGTAAACTACCTCCTAAATGCAAAGATCCGGGTAGTTTCACCATTCCTTGTGTCATTGGTAATACTAGGTTCAAATCTGCCATGTTAGACTTAGGTACATCCATAAATGTTATGCCATATTCAATTTATGCATCTATGAACCTAGGCAAGTTAAAAAATGATGGTGTAATCATACAATTGGCCGATAGATCTAATGCATATCCAAAGGGAGTTGTGGAAGATGTTTTGGTGCAGGTTAATCATTTGATCTTTCCGGCGGATTTCTATGTTCTTGAGATGGATGAATCAGATCATGCTCCTTCATTGCCCATTCTCCTTGGACGGCCTTTCATGAAAACGGCTCAAACCAAGATTGATGTAGCCAAAGGAGAAGTAACTATGGCATTTGGTGGTGATATGATTTGTTTTAAAATTTCTGAATCCATTGAGACTCCTAACGTTGTTCGTTCTTGTTGTGTTATGGACACAATATAAAAGATAGGGACAGACCATTCAGCCCCTAACACAAAGGTTGCATCAAGAGCCATGCAAGACGAGGGAATTGAAGTAGAGCATAAGGACCCCACGGCCACTGCCCTTAAGATACCCAATGTGGCCGAGAGCACCATGAGAAAAAAAGTTCATGTTGCTGCAACTTCATCACAACACCAAGGTAAGGCACCTAGTCCAAATCCAATTCCCATTAAAGTTGATAGGTGGTTTCCTTCTTTGGTGCAGGCACCCAAGCAAATCTCCGATGGTGGGCGCATGAACATGAACCTTAGGCAACACAACGCACCCATCAACAAACATCACTATCCATTTCCGTTCAAGGATGCAATGTACAAGAACTTTGTGGGGCAGGTTGTGGAGGAGATCCCACTCCATGCCATGGGCTCCAATGGGGCATGATTGTGTTTTTCGTCCGGCTGTACGACGTTAAGGAAAGCGCTACTTGGGAGGCAACCCATGCAATTCAACAAAGGAAGACCAAGGAATTACTTCAATTCCAGATTTGCGTTCCTAAACTCTTCACTTTGTTATTTATTTCGAATCTGCCTATTTAGTTGTTTTAGTTGCTGTTTGTGTGTTTCTTTTTGTTTAGTGTGATTTTATGCTTGAAACATTGAGGACAATGTTTGATTTAAGTGTGGGGGGGGGGGGGGGGGGGGGACTAAGTGTTTTAAATGCAAATTCGTGGGATTTTATCACCCTTAACTTGGAGACTTGTTCCTTGCTGTTTTTCAGTGTTTTTGAGCAGTTTTGGTGTGTTTTAGTGTGTTTTGAAGTAAAAATCCGAAAATCACATAAAAATTTGAAAAATTTGTTTTAAAAACCCAAAAAGAGTTGTTTTTGTGTGTTTGTTTGTGTCTTAGGGTACCTTCCAACACAATAATGAGGATTTGGTTTTTAAGTGCATGACTGTTAAAGAGAGTGATTAACATGGATGAAAGTTTGATTTACTCTTTGTTTATGCTTGGTTGTGGTTATAACTTATGAATTCACATGCAATCATAAAAGAAAAAAATCAGTTTTTGTAACATGCTTGAAGGAAGGAACTCAAACTAACGCTACAACCTTGTGAGACTTGAGCCAAAACGTTTATTTGGAGAGTTAAAATCTGTGCATTCTTTGTTTTCTAAGTCGTTGCATGATCTCATTATTCCTTGCTTGGTTACTATTTAGAAGGCGTTTCATCATTTAGTTCCAAATGCTAGAACTCATGCCCATTTCATTCAAAGCATGTTATTGATTTGCATAACACATATTCAAGATAAAGTTGTGTAGTTACCACCACCTTAGCCAAACTGCCGTGTATCCCATATCATTTTATGTTTAAGTTTAACCCCGTTGAGCCTTGTTTAGCCTATGTTGTTGTTAACCCACATTATCCTCACCTAGCCTAGATTAGGACCATCCATACCTTGTTCTTAAAGCATAGTAAAGCATGATTCAAATTGAATTCCTTTTGATTTATGTTGGCAGAAAACAAGTGTGGGGTGATAGGAGCATATTTATGCGCCTTAGTTAGCTAGTTCTTATGCATTTTCGTTATGTTTTCTTAGTTAAAGTAGTCTTTTGAGCTACTTTCATGTGTTTTCAGGTTCAAAGGGCATATGACATAAAAGATGGCAAAATGGAGCATTTTGGAGCAAAATGGAGCTTAGATTGGAAAGTACATGCTTGGAGCACAAGGAATGGACGAGTTGAAGGGCAAAGGAGCTTAAGAAATGAAGAAATGAATGTGAAGAACAAAGAATTCAGAATTAGAAACCAAAGTTTCTAAAGTTGGAAGTTTCTATTCTTGGAGGTTTCCGTTTTCGAGAGTTTCTATTCTTGGTTTTGGGCTTTCTAGAAGCCCTATCTACAAACCCAAACCCTAGCCCACTAATTTGCCGCACCTAGGCCTTTAAAATTTCTGATTTCCTTGCCTTGCAAGGCATTCTAGAAGCCTAAACCCTAGCCCACTAAACCAGCCGAACCCTAGGCCTTTTCCCTTGCAAATTCTGATTGTTTTAACCTATTTTCTGGTGGATTTGGGTTTCTAGAAACCCTAATCTGATTGCTAGGGTTTTTAAGTGCCTATATATACTCTCTTAAACCTCTTGGCCGAATCTACCACCCTCTCCATATTCAGAAATTCGTCCAAAACCCTATTTCCCACCTTGCCGCAGCCTTCCATCCCCAAACTCCCAACTTTCTGCCCAAATTCAACCTTGCCGCAACCTTCCATTCAAATAACCATTCATCCACCATAGCCGTGCCTTCCCACCACCATCACCACCTTGTGCAGCCACTAAAGGAGGAGAAAGAAGGAGTGCCGTGCAGTCCAAAGGAAGGAGAAGCCTTGCACATGCAATCTGCCATTAGTGGAGTGTTTGGAGTTCTTTCTTTCTTTGTTTCTGTTTTCATGTTTAATTTAACTTGCCTTTCAATTATGTTAGACATGTGGAACTAATTTCTTTTTAGTTAGAGGTGAATTTGAAGCCATGGACATATGTGTTATATGATTTGATTTCTTCCAATTATGATTTCAGAAATTGTGAATGTGATTTACTTACCTATTTGATTGATAACTTGTTTATGTATGTGGGTTGAGGGTCGACACTTAATTTGCATGCCTAAACTTGATGCTAGGATATAAGGGAATTTCACCTAATCGTTATTAACTTATATTCATAAGTAGTGAAAGTCGCTAGTCACGATTGTGTTAAGTAAATCCTAGGCAAGAGTAACATGCGTATCCCATAGTTATGAATGCCTCGTCAATGCTTATGATGTCCATTGAACTTAATGATCTTTGATATGTGTCTCTATCATGCGTATTCCATAGTTAGGGTCCTTGATAAGAATAATTTGGTTGTAATGCGTATTCCATTCAATTCAATGAATCTAGGGAAATCTGAGAATTAATTGGTGCAATCTAGTTAATTTGGGGCATTGTCATTCATGATTTGTTGAAAGAGTAATTGGAGATTGAGTTGTATGCATATGTTCATGTGTGGATAAGGAACCCTCTAACTAGCTTCTCACCATTCTATTTAATCACAATCTGTTTTGCTTTACATTTGTTTTTAAAGTTTGAGTTTTAAAGTTTTAATTTCGTCAAAATCATTCCCCCATCTATTTTAAAGTGTTAGATTAGTTAGAAATCCATTTAGTTGTGTTTCTAAGTGTTTTGAGTCAAGTCATAGTCCAAATTCGTCCAAAGTAGTGTAGGTGCTCAAAACTGCCCAGAAAGTGGTTTTTAGGCAGTTTTGAGCCTTCTAGTTGCTGTTTTGAGTTTTTAGTTTGTTTAGGTGTTTTAAACCCTAGTTTTGCATTAATTGAGTCTAGTTTAGTGTTCTACATTATATTTTTATGTTCTTGAGTCAGTTTTACATTGATTAGCATCCCTAGTTAATCCCCGGTTAGAACGATCCCTATTTGCTCATATACTACAATTGTCATCCATAGGGTTTAATTTGTGTGTCAAGTTAATTTTCACATCAAATTTTGGCGCCGTTGCCGGGGATTAGCAAAATTGCTAATCCCTTGTGTTGTTGCCGTGTGTCTTGATTTAATTTACCTAGTTTTCTGATTTTGTTTTGTTTTCTTGGTGTAGGTACTAGTGCATGACGCGGAGTTCTCAAACTGTGCATGCAAACATCTTGGACTTTAACGACGATTTTGAACGTGATTTGAGAAGAAAGAGGAGGCATCCCGAACCTAGTGAACCTAGTTCAAGTTCAGAGGCCGAATCTGAGTTTGAAGAAGAGGAAGAAGAAGTTATGGCCGCGGATAATCGGACCATCAAAGAGCTTTCGGCCTCGGGGTTGACCAATGCCGCACCATTATGCATTCAATACCCCGCGGCTGCCCAAGGCAAGACCGACGAATTTGAGTTGAAGTCAAGCTTGTTGCACCACATTCCGAAATACCATGGGCTTTCCATGGAAGATCCCAACAAGCATCTCAAGGAGTTCGAGGTTGTTTGTTCGAGCATGACACCCATCAATGTTGACGGGAGTATTCTGATGATGAAGGCCTTTCCATTCTCACTTTTGGAAAAGGCGAAAGATTGGCTTTACGAGTTAGCACCCGGAACGGTTACATCTTGGGATAGTATGAAAAGAGCGTTCTTGGAGAAGTTTTTCCCAACTTCAAGAGTCATTCTCTTGAGGAAACGGATTAGTGGCATCCAACAAAACGCAGGTGAATCGTTTCCTTCTTATTATGAACGTTTTAAATCACTTGTTGCTTCTTGTCCACAGCATCAAATGAAGGAGGAGCTACTCATTCAATACTTCTACGAAGGACTCCTTCCCATGGAACGCCAAATGCTTGATGCCTCGGCGGGAGGAGCGTTGGTGGATAAGACTCCAGGGGCTGCAAAAGTTCTAATTGCCAACCGAGCACATAATGCACAACAATACGAAGGTGTTGGACAAAGAGACCCCCCACGGCCACAAGTGAATGAGGTAAGTTCTATGCCCGAGATTCAATCCCAATTAGCTAACCTTACTTCTATTGTTTCTCAGTTGGCCGAGGGAATGAAGATTCATGGACCAAGTGTGTGTGGCGTGTGCTCGATGCAAGGACATGCCAATGATCAATGCCCTCAGTTGATTGAGAATGGGGGTTGGGAAGCTGCCAATGTCGTGGGTTTTGGGAACCAAAATCAACCACGCCATGATCCATACTCTAATTCCTACAATCCGGGGTGGAGGGACCATCCGAATTTCAAATGGCGGGATCCTCAACAACCCCAACAACAAGGAGGATTTAGGCAGCAACCACCGGGCTTTTATACAAAGCCATTCGTCCCCAATCAAAACCAAGTGCAAACCGCCCCACCAACCTCAGGTACGTCTTTGAATAATGATCAAGTTGTTAAGTTACTTACTACTTTGACGCAGGAAGTACAAACTCAAAATAAGGAGAGACAAATCCAAGACAAACGGGTGGACAACTTGGAGAAGCAAATGGGTCAAATTGCAGAGTTTATGGGGCAAATTAGAGAACAAGGCAGATTGCCTAGTTCAACTGTTGTGAACCCGAAGGGAGGATTTGAAACCGCTAAGGCCATCATGTTGAGAAGTGGTAAACAGGTTGGAGCGGACTCAAATACATCCAAATCAAGTCAAGACGAGGAGGACAAGTTGATGCACGAGGAGGCACAAAGAGCAAAAGCCACGGCCAAGGATGACCAATCCTTGCCGCCACCCTCTAACCCTCCTAAATCGTCCTCAACCACCAAGGTAAGTCCAAATTCGACTTTTTCTAGTTCTATTCCACTGAATGTGCCCTTTCCTGGCAGGTTTAGGCAATCAAAGAAGGAAGAAGCCGAGAAGGATATTCTAGAGACCTTTCGGAAAGTTCAAGTCAATATCCCGCTCCTTGATGCGATTAAGCAAGTCCCGAGGTATGCTAAGTTCTTAAAAGAACTTTGTACAACAAGGAGAAGGATTGCGAACAAAGAGGTGGTCCAAGTAAGTGAAAACGTCTCTGCTGTGTTACAAAGGAAATTACCCCCTAAATGCAAAGATCCGGGTAGTTTTACAATTCCGTGCGTTATTGGTAATACTAAGTTTGAACAATGCATGTTAGACTTAGGGGCTTCGATTAATGTCATGCCATACTCGATTTATGCATCTATGAACTTAGGTGAGCTTAAAAATGATGGTGTGATAATTCAATTAGCCGATCGTTCTAATGCATACCCAAAGGGTGTTTTGGAAGATGTTTTGGTGCAGGTTGGTAATTTGATTTTTCCAGCGGACTTTTACGTGCTTGACATGGAGGATTCACCCCATTCTACCCCATTGCCGATTCTATTAGGGAGGCCCTTCATGAAAACAGCCCGCACCAAGATAGATGTTTTTAAAGGAACTTTAACGATGGAATTTGATGGGGAAGTCATTGATTTTAATCTTTCTGAAAGTATTAAATTTCCTAAGGACGATCATTCTTGCTTTTCTATTGATATAATTGATGATTTGGCGCAGGATTTTCTCGATTGTTTGGAGAGGGATACACTTGAAACGACAATTGCACAAGGAATTGGGCACAAAAATGGTGTTGCCGTGCCTAGAAGTGAGGATGAGGCCGAGATAGTGGCTGCCCTTGAGTCACTCCCTCAACACCATGGTAAGCCTTCTAACCCAATTTCAATTCCAGTTTCCACTAATAAGATGTTACCCTCAGTGATTCAGGCACCCGTACTTGAGCTTAAACCGTTACCCGATCATTTAAAGTACGTTTTTCTGGGAGACAATGAGACATTGCCCGTCATTGTCTCTTCATCACTCACGGCCATAGAGGAGGAGAAGTTGATCCGAGTGTTGAAAGAGCACAAGACGGCCATTGGGTGGACTTTGGCCGATATTAGGGGAATTAGCCCAACTACGTGCATGCATCGCATACTTCTAGAGGAGGGGGCTAAACCAACTCGAGAGGCTCAACGCCGTCTCAACCCTCCAATGATGGAAGTTGTGAAAAAGGAGATTATCAAACTTCTTGATTGTGGAGTGATTTATCCGATCTCTGATAGTCGTTGGGTGTCACCGGTGCAATGTGTTCCAAAGAAGTCCGGAGTGACCGTGGTGAAGAATGCCGAGAATGAGCTTGTGCCGACCCGTATCCAAACAGGTTGGCGAGTGTGCATTGATTATAGGAAGCTCAACGCCACCACAAGGAAGGACCACTTCCCTTTGCCGTTCATTGATCAAATGCTTGAAAGGTTAGCCGGTCATTCTTTTTATTGTTTCCTTGATGGTTATTCTGGATATAATCAGATTGTCATAGCGCCGGATGACCAAGAAAAGACAACTTTCACATGCCCCTTTGGTACTTTTGCTTATCGTCGCATGCCTTTTGGTTTATGCAATGCTCCGGCCACATTTCAAAGGTGTATGGTAAGTATCTTTTCAGATTTTGTGGAAAAAAATTATTGAGGTATTTATGGATGATTTCAGTGTGTTTGGTGATTCATTTGATGGATGTTTGGAAAATCTCACAATAATTTTGAAACGATGTGTAGAAACTAACCTAGTGCTTAATTGGGAAAAATGTCACTTTATGGTTAGACAAGGCATAGTTCTAGGGCATATTGTTTCAGAAAGAGGAATTGAAGTGGATAAATCGAAAATAGATCTTGTACGCTACTTACCCTCTCTTACTTCGGTTCGAGAGGTTCGTTCGTTTCTTGGTCATGCAGGATTTTATAGGCGATTTATCAAGGACTTCTCCAAGATCTCAAACCCTCTTTGCCGTCTCCTCCAGAAAGATGTGGCGTTCGACTTCAACAAGGAGTGTGAGAAGGCGTTCAATCACCTAAAGGACATGCTAACTTCGGCCCCTATCATAGTTCCACCGGATTGGAGCCTTCCTTTTGAGCTTATGTGCGACGCTTCCGATTATGCATTAGGAGCTGTTTTGGGGCAAAGGAAGGACAAGAGGCCGCATGCTATCTATTATGCCTCTCGGACTTTAAATGATGCACAATTGAATTATTCCACCACTGAAAAAGAACTTCTAGCTGTTGTATTTGCTTTAGATAAATTCCGTTCTTATTTGCTTGGTACTAAAGTTATTATTTATACTGACCATGCAGCATTGAAGTATTTGTTCACCAAGAAGGAGGCCAAACCACGACTCATTCGTTGGATGCTTATTCTCCAAGAGTTCGATATCGAAATCCGGGACAAGAAGGGAAGTGAAAACGTGGTGGCTGACCACTTGAGCCGTATGGTACATGAGGAGGATGCCGTACCTATCATGGAGACATTCCCAGATGAGCAACTGATGTCCGTCAAGGTAAGTGAACCGTGGTATGCTGATTTGGTGAATTATTTGGTGTCTAAACATGTTCCTAGTGAATTACTTAAACACCAAGGTGATAAATTGAAGAAAGAGGCACGGTTTTATGTGTGGGATGACCCGTATTTATGGAAATATTGCCCTGACCAAGTTATACGTAGGTGTGTGCACGATTCTGAGTTTAATGCTATTCTAACATTTTGTCACACTTATGCTTGTGGGGGACACTTTGGCACTAATAGAACAGCACTTAAGGTATTAGAATGTGGTTTCTATTGGCCTACCATCTTTAGGGATGCTAGAACATTTTGCATGTCTTGTGATAGATGCCAAAGAACGGGCAATATAGGTCCTAAACAACAAATGCCGCAAACCCCCATTTTTAGTGTTGAAATATTTGATGTTTGGGGTATTGATTTTATGGGTCCCTTTCCTTCGTCACATGGATTTCTTTATATATTACTTGCTGTGGATTATGTGTCGAAGTGGGTGGAAGCAAAAGCCACCCGAACTAATGATTCTCGAGTGGTTGCAGATTTTGTGAAAACTAACATTTTTGCAAGGTTCGGAATGCCACGCGTGCTCATCAGTGATGGAGGTTCCCATTTTTGTAATCGAACCATCGAGGCGTTGCTCAAGAAATACAATGTCACGCATAAGGTGGCCACACCTTATCATCCTCAAACGAGCGGGCAAGCCGAGGTTTCGAATAGGGAAATCAAGCAAATTCTTGAGAAGACCGTGGGGCCTACGAGGAAGGATTGGAGTTTGCGCTTAAACGATGCATTGTGGGCGTATCGCACTGCCTACAAAACCCCCATTGGGATGTCACCTTTTCGGCTCATCTATGGGAAGCCATGCCATCTTCCCGTCGAGTTAGAGCATCGTGCACACTGGGCCGTCAAAACGTTTAACATGGACCTTGATGCCGCAGGTTTACATAGGAAGCTCCAATTGTGTGAGCTTGAGGAAATCCGAAATGAAGCATATGAGAATGCCCGGATTTACAAGGAGAAGACGAAGGCATTCCATGACAAGATAATTCGTGCCAAGACGTTCTATATTGGGCAGAAAGTGTTGTTGTTCAATTCTCGCCTTCGGTTGTTTCCGGGTAAGTTGCGTTCCAAATGGGTTGGTCCTTTTATTGTCACTAATGTTTTCCCTCATGGTGCAGTACAAATCAAGAGTGCAAGGACGCAACAAGAATTCAAAGTGAATGGGCATCGATTGAAGCCCTATTACGAGATGTTTGAGGAGCATGTCGTGGAGGAGGTACCCCTCCATGCCGTGGCACATAGTCAAGCTTAAACGGAGGTATCGTCTGGCTGGAAGACGTTAAAGCAAGCGCTTCTTGGGAGGCAACCCATGCATTCGACAAAGGAAGACCTAGCGAGCACTCCAATTCCAGATTTGCGTTCCTAAACCCTTCTCTTTGTTGTTTATTTCGTTTCTGCCATGTTCGGTTGTTAGTGTTTGTTTGTTTGTTTATGTGTTTTTGTGTGAGTCTATGCTTAAAACATTGAGGACAATGTTTGGTTTAAGTGTGGGGGGGTAACCAAAGTGTTTTGATGCAAATTCGTAGGGTTTTCTCACTCATATTTCCCAATGTTGTTTCTTGCTGTTTTTAGGTTGTTTTGGTGTGTTTTAATGCGTTTTGATTCAAAAATCCGAAAATACCATAAAAATTTGAAAAATTGTTTTAAAAAACCCAAAAAGAGTCGTTTTTAAGTTGTTTTTGTGTGTTTGTTTGTG
The DNA here is from genome assembly GCF_042453785.1 of Malus domestica. Taxonomy (NCBI): domain Eukaryota; kingdom Viridiplantae; phylum Streptophyta; class Magnoliopsida; order Rosales; family Rosaceae; genus Malus; species Malus domestica. The sequence continues at coordinate 15,143,364 of NC_091670.1, forward strand.
TCTTAGGGTACCTTCCAACACAATGATGAGGATTCGGTTTTTAATTGCATGACTGTTAAAGAGAGTTATAAACATGGATGAAAGTTTGATTTACCCTTGGTTTATGCTTGGTTGTGGTTATAACTTATGAATTCACATGTAATCATAAAGAAAAAAATTAGTTTTTGTAACATGTTTGAAGGAAGGAACTCAAACTAACGCTACAACCTTGTGAGACTTGAGCCTAAACATTATTTGGAGAGTTAAAATCTGTGCATTCTTGTTTTCTAAAGTCGTTGCATGATCTCACTATTCTTTGCTTGGTTATTACTTAGAAGGCGTTTCATCACTTTAGTTCCAAATGCTAGAACTCATGCCAATTTCATTCAAAACATTTCATTGAATTGCATAACACGTATTCAAGATGAAGTTGTTTAGTAGTACCACCATAGCCAAAAAGCCTTCATTCCATACATTTGTTTTGTAGGTTTTAGCCCCGTTGAGCCTTGTTTAGCCTATATTGTTTGTTAACCCACGTTATCCTTACCTAGCCTAGATTAGGACCATCCATACCCTTGTTCTTAAAGCATAGTAAGCATGACTTAAAATGAATTCCTTTTGATCAAGGGTGTGCAGAAAACAAGTGTGGGGGAAAGTGAGCCTTGTGTATTGTGTGCCAAAGTCTTAAATGAGGCATGGGGTAGAAAAGAAAAGAAAAGAAAAAAAAATGTGAAAAGTGTGAAAAAGAGTTGAAAGAGCATGAAAATGAGCTCTAAGGTGTTGGTTGTTGAAGAATGGGTCCAAAACAGTGAATTTGACCCTAAGTGTTGCATGAATTTCCCCTTTGAGTTTAAAAGTTGATTTTTGCATTCAAAAGTGAATTCTAAGTGTCAATTTCATTGCTTTGCTTACTATTGTTTTAAGAACGTTTGTTTACCCTTCACCTTTCTTTGTTAGCCAATACCCCAAGCCCCGTTACAACCCTTAACTTCTATCTTGAGTGTTGTGTATTTCAATTTGTGGAGTTTGGGATTGGTATGAGCATATGGTGTCACTGGTTCTCGCGTCTAAGTAGTAGCATTCCTTTCATGAGATCATATACATGCTTATTAAATTCAGAAAAAGCTTTCCTTGTTATAACATATGTGAGCATTCGTTTTCATATTTACATCAATCTTCTCACATATAACTAGTATAGGGTGTGTAGTCAGAAAATCTGTGTGAAAATTGAGTGCATATCTAGTGAGGATTTGAGCAAATTCTCTAAGGCATGTTACTACATTCAAAATCATGTTTTACTTGGTTAAATGCGAACTAGTACGTGGTAACTATAATTAAGTATGTGCTTAAGTGTAAAGATGGCTAAAATCTGTGGGAATGATGATTTTTAATATGTCATGTGCATTGGAAATCCCTGAGGCAAACGTTGGAAGGTTTAGGTTGTTTTTGTTTGTTTTGTTTCGTTTTGTTTTTCTTTTGTTTCTTTGTTTTGCTCGAGGACTAGCAAAAGCTAAGTGTGGGGGAATTTGATAGGAGCATATTTATGCGCCTTAGTTAGCTAGTTCTTATGCATTTTCGTTATGTTTTCTTAGTTAAAGTAGTCTTTTGAGCTACTTTCATGTGTTTTCAGGTTCAAAGGGCATATGACATAAAAGATGGCAAAATGGAGCATTTTGGAGCAAAATGGAGCTTAGATTGGAAAGTACATGCTTGGAGCACAAGGAATGGACGAGTTGAAGGGCAAAGGAGCTTAAGAAATGAAGAAATGAATGTGAAGAACAAAGAATTCAGAATTAGAAACCAAAGTTTCTAAAGTTGGAAGTTTCTATTCTTGGAGGTTTCCGTTTTCGAGAGTTTCTATTCTTGGTTTTGGGCTTTCTAGAAGCCCTATCTACAAACCCAAACCCTAGCCCACTAATTTGCCGCACCTAGGCCTTTAAAATTTCTGATTTCCTTGCCTTGCAAGGCATTCTAGAAGCCTAAACCCTAGCCCACTAAACCAGCCGAACCCTAGGCCTTTTCCCTTGCAAATTCTGATTGTTTTAACCTATTTTCTGGTGGATTTGGGTTTCTAGAAACCCTAATCTGATTGCTAGGGTTTTTAAGTGCCTATATATACTCTCTTAAACCTCTTGGCCGAATCTACCACCCTCTCCATATTCAGAAATTCGTCCAAAACCCTATTTCCCACCTTGCCGCAGCCTTCCATCCCCAAACTCCCAACTTTCTGCCCAAATTCAACCTTGCCGCAACCTTCCATTCAAATAACCATTCATCCACCATAGCCGTGCCTTCCCACCACCATCACCACCTTGTGCAGCCACTAAAGGAGGAGAAAGAAGGAGTGCCGTGCAGTCCAAAGGAAGGAGAAGCCTTGCACATGCAATCTGCCATTAGTGGAGTGTTTGGAGTTCTTTCTTTCTTTGTTTCTGTTTTCATGTTTAATTTAACTTGCCTTTCAATTATGTTAGACATGTGGAACTAATTTCTTTTTAGTTAGAGGTGAATTTGAAGCCATGGACATATGTGTTATATGATTTGATTTCTTCCAATTATGATTTCAGAAATTGTGAATGTGATTTACTTACCTATTTGATTGATAACTTGTTTATGTATGTGGGTTGAGGGTCGACACTTAATTTGCATGCCTAAACTTGATGCTAGGATATAAGGGAATTTCACCTAATCGTTATTAACTTATATTCATAAGTAGTGAAAGTCGCTAGTCACGATTGTGTTAAGTAAATCCTAGGCAAGAGTAACATGCGTATCCCATAGTTATGAATGCCTCGTCAATGCTTATGATGTCCATTGAACTTAATGATCTTTGATATGTGTCTCTATCATGCGTATTCCATAGTTAGGGTCCTTGATAAGAATAATTTGGTTGTAATGCGTATTCCATTCAATTCAATGAATCTAGGGAAATCTGAGAATTAATTGGTGCAATCTAGTTAATTTGGGGCATTGTCATTCATGATTTGTTGAAAGAGTAATTGGAGATTGAGTTGTATGCATATGTTCATGTGTGGATAAGGAACCCTCTAACTAGCTTCTCACCATTCTATTTAATCACAATCTATTTTGCTTTACATTTGTTTTTAAAGTTTGAGTTTTAAAGTTTTAATTTCGTCAAAATCATTCCCCCATCTATTTTAAAGTGTTAGATTAGTTAGAAATCCATTTAGTTGTGTTTCTAAGTGTTTTGAGTCAAGTCATAGTCCAAATTCGTCCAAAGTAGTGTAGGTGCTCAAAACTGCCCAGAAAGTGGTTTTTAGGCAGTTTTGAGCCTTCTAGTTGCTGTTTTGAGTTTTTAGTTTGTTTAGGTGTTTTAAACCCTAGTTTTGCATTAATTGAGTCTAGTTTAGTGTTCTACATTATATTTTTATGTTCTTGAGTCAGTTTTACATTGATTAGCATCCCTAGTTAATCCCCGGTTAGAACGATCCCTATTTGCTCATATACTACAATTGTCATCCATAGGGTTTAATTTGTGTGTCAAGTTAATTTTCACATCATGGGGGAAGTATTTCTTTTGTGATTTTGTGTGCCATAGGCACGTGTGGAAAGAAAAGAAAAAAATGAAGAAAAAGAGTTGAAAAGTTGAGACAGAGACTTCCAAAGTATTGTTGGTTGAAGTAAGGGTCCAAAACAATGAATTTGACCCTAAGGAGTTGTTTAAGTATCCCCCTTGTGTGTTAAAGTTAATTTCTGCAATCTAAGTGAATTCTAAGTCTCAATTTCATTGCTTTGCTTACTATCGCTTGAAGAACGTTTGTTTTCCTTATCCTTTCCTTGTTAACCAATACCCCGAGCCCCATTACAACCCTTAACTTCTATCTTGAGTGTTATGTGTTTCAATCTGTGGAGTTTGAATTTGGTATGAGCATATGGTGTCACTGGTTCTCGCATCTAAGTAGTAGCATTCCATTCATGAGATCATATCTAAACATGCTTCTTAACTCTAGAAATTGCGTTCTTTGTGATACATATATGTGAGCATTCGTTGTCATATCTACATCAATCTTCTCACATATGACTAGTGTAGGGTGTGGAGTTAGAAAATCTGAGTGAAAATAGAGTGTATATCTTGTAAGGAATTGAGGGAATTCTCTAAGGAATTCTCTAATCCCCGGTCTAGAACGATCCCTACTTACATACAGTGCTACAATTGATAAAAAGAGGGTTTAATTTGAGTGCTTATATATTTCACATCAAATTTTGGCGCCGTTGCCGGGGATTAGCAACTTTGCTAATCCCTTGGATTGTTATTTTCGTTTTTCTTATTAGATCAGTTTCTTATGTTATTTTGTTTCTTGTTTTAGGTATTTGTTTATGACTTGGAGTTCTAATCCGGTTCACGAACATATTTTAGACTTTGACGACGATTTTGAGCGTGAGTTGAGACGAAAGAGGAAGAACCCGGAACCTAGTGAATCAAGTGCAAGTTCTGAGTCCGTTTCTGAAATTGAAGAGGAAGTGGAAGACATGGCAGCGGACAACCAAACGATCAAGGAGCTTTCCGCTTCGGGATTGGATAATGCCGCACCTCTATGTATCCAATACCCTAGGGCGGCTCAGGACAAAACTGCCGAGTTCGAATTGAAGTCAAGCTTGTTACATCACATTCCGAAGTACCATGGGCTGTCCATGGAAGATCCAAACAAGCACTTGAAGGAGTTTGAAGTCGTTTGCTCAAGCATGACTCCGGTAAACGTGGACGGGAGTATATTGAAGATGAAGGCTTTCCCTTTTTCTCTTATGGAAAAGGCAAAAGATTGGTTATATGAATTAGCTCCCGGAACGGTCACATCTTGGGAGAGCATGAAACGGGCTTTCTTAGAGAAGTTTTTTCCAACCTCTCGAGTCATTCTCCGACGAAAAAGGATAAGTGGAATTCAACAAGAAGAAGGTGAGTCTTTTCCTACATATTATGAACGTTTTAAATCTCTTGTTGCTTCTTGTCCACAGCATCAAATGAAGGAGGAGCTTCTTCTACAATACTTCTACGAGGGACTTCTACCAATCGAACGACAAATGCTAGATGCCTCGGCGGGAGGAGCATTGGTGGACAAAACCCCCACGGCAGTAAAGACCTTGATTGCAAATCGAGCATTGAACGTTCAACAATACGAAGGTGTTGGACAAAGAGGCACTCCACGGCAACACCAAGTGAATGAGGTAAGTGCCATAACCGAACTTCAAAATCAAATGGCTAACCTTACTACTTTGCTTTCTCAGGTTGTGGAAGGGCCAAAAGTTCAAAATGTAAGTGCGTGTGGCGTATGTTCCATGCAAGGACACCCTACGGACAAATGCCCACAATTGATCGAGAACGGAGGGTGGGAGACCCTCAATGCCGTGGGTTTTGGGCAACAATACCAACAAAGGAATGATCCCTTTTCTAACACCTATAATCCCGGTTGGCGTGATCATCCAAATTTCAAATGGCGAGAACCCCAACAAGGCCAACAACAAAGCACATTTAGGCAACAACCCTCGGGTTTCTATCAAAAGCCATTTGCACCAACTCAACCCCAAGCACAACCCACCCAAAAATCAGGTTCGTCTATTGATAATGATCAAATTTTTAATTTACTAAATTCTATGGCGCAGGGAATGCAAAATAGGGACAAAAAGGTGGACGAGTTGGAGAAACAAGTAGGGCAAATTGCCGAGTTCATGGGGCAGTTTCGAGAGCAAGGCAGGTTGCCTAGCTCAACCATTGCAAATCCGAAAGGAGGCTTTGAATCTGCCAAGGCAATCATGTTAAGAAGTGGGAAACAAGTAGGAACAGCCCCACCACCATCCAAATCAGCCCCAAACAAGGTGGAAGAAGTAATAATTGAAGAGGAGGAACAGGGGTTGGCCACGGCAAGGAAAGAGGTTCCTTTGCCGCAAGCCTCCATGGCTCCTAAGCCATCCAATCTGCCAAATAAAGGTACAACTGTGTCCAATTCCATTCCTACTAATGATTTTCCTTTGAATGTCCCCTTTCCTAGTAGGTTCAAGCAAACAAAGAAAGAAGAAGCTGAAAAGGACATTCTAGAGACGTTCCGGAAAGTGCAAGTCAATATACCTCTCCTTGACGCAATTAAGCAAGTACCTAGGTACGCCAAGTTTTTAAAGGAACTATGTACAACAAGAAAGAGAATTTCAAACAAAGAGGTTGTCCAGGTAAGTGAGAATGTTTCCGCTGTTTTGCAAAGAAAATTACCTCCTAAATGCAAAGATCCGGGAAGTTTTACAATTCCATGTGTTATAGGCAATACTAAATTTGAACACGCTATGTTAGATCTCGGAGCTTCAATTAATGTCATGCCATACTCAATTTATGCATCCATGAACTTAGGAGAGCTTAAAAACGATGGTGTTATAATTCAATTAGCCGATCGTTCTAATGCATATCCGAAAGGAGTTTTGGAAGATGTGTTGGTGCAGGTGGATAACTTGATATTTGCAGCGGATTTCTACGTTTTAGAGATGGAGGACTCACCAAATGTCACCCCATTGCCGATTCTACTTGGGAAGCCATTCATGAAAACAGCACGCACCAAGATCGATGTGTTCAAAAGGACGTTGACAATGGAATTTGATGGGGAGATTATTAACTTTAACATTTCTGAAGCTATGAAATTTCCTAAAGATGATCATTCTTGTTTTTCTATTGATATATTGGATGAATTGGCGCAGGATTATCTTGATATGTTGGAAGACGATCCACTCGAAACGACAATTGCACAAGGACTTGGCACAAAACCCAACATGGCCATACCAAAGGATGAACATGCCGAGCTTGTGGCTGCCTTGGAATCATTGCCAAAACATCATGGTAAGCCTTCTAACCCAATTCCAATTCCCGTTTCCACTAATACGTTGTTACCTTCTGTGATTCAGGCCCCCGTTCTTGAGCTTAAACCGTTGCTGGATCATTTAAAGTATGCATTCTTGGGAGAGGAAGAGACGTTGCCCATCATTGTCTCTTCATCACTCACGGCATTAGAGGAAGAAAAGTTGATTCGGGTGTTGAAAGAGCACAAAACAGCCATCGGATGGACATTGGCCGATATTAAGGGAATTAGCCCTACAACATGCATGCATCGCATCTTTCTAGATGAGGGGGCTAAACCAACTCGAGAGGCTCAACGCCGACTCAACCCTCCAATGATGGAAGTCGTGAAAAAGGAGATTATAAAGCTTCTCGATTGTGGGGTGATTTATCCAATTTCGGATAGCCGTTGGGTCTCACCGGTTCAAGTTGTCCCAAAGAAGTCCAGAGTCACTGTGGTGAAGAATGTCGAGGATGAGCTTGTGCCAACCCGTATTCAAACAGGTTGGAGAGTATGCATTGACTATAGGAAGCTCAACAACACCACAAGGAAGGACCACTTTCCATTACCATTCATCGATCAAACGCTAGAAAGGTTAGCCGGTCATTCTTTTTATTGTTTTCTTGACGGTTATTCGGGATATAATCAAATTGTCATAGCTCCGGAAGACCAAGAAAAGACCACCTTCACGTGCCCATTTGGTACTTTTGCTTACCGCCGCATGCCATTCGGTTTATGCAATGCACCGGCCACGTTCCAACGATGCATGGTAAGTATTTTTTCAGATTTTATTGAGAAGATTATTGAGGTATTCATGGATGATTTTAGTGTCTTTGGCGATTCGTTTGATGGTTGCTTGGAAAATCTCACATTAATCTTAAAACGATGCATGGAAACTAACCTTGTTTTAAATTGGGAAAAGTGTCACTTTATGGTAAAACAAGGCATAGTTTTAGGGCATATTGTTTCTGCAAGGGGAATTGAGGTTGATAAATCGAAAATAGATCTTGTACGCTACTTACCCTCTCCGACTTCGGTTAGAGAGGTTCGTTCGTTTCTGGGACATGCAGGATTTTATAGGCGATTCATCAAGGATTTTTCAAAGATTTCCACACCCCTTTGCCGACTTCTCCAAAAGGAGGTGCCCTTCGAGTTCAACGAAGAGTGTGAAAAGGCGTTCAAACACCTTAAAGAGATGCTAACTTCGGCCCCCATCGTTCGGCCACCAGATTGGAGCATCCCCTTCGAGCTTATGTGCGATGCATCCGATTATGCTCTAGGCGCTGTTTTGGGACAAAGGAAGGACAAACAGCCACACGTCATATATTATGCCTCTCGGACCTTGAACGATGCTCAATTGAACTACTCCACAACGGAAAAAGAACTCCTTGTCGTTGTTTTTGCTTTAGATAAGTTTCGTTCTTATTTACTTGGTACTAAAGTAATAATTTACACTGATCATGCAGCGTTGAAGTACTTGCTCACGAAGAAGGAGGCTAAACCAAGGCTTATTCGATGGATGCTTCTTCTCCAAGAGTTCGATATCGAAATCCGAGACAAGAAAGGCAGTGAGAACGTTGTGGCTGATCACTTGAGCCGTTTGGTGCATGAAGAAGATGTCGTCCCGATTCCAGAGACATTCCCGGATGAGCAATTGATGTCCATAAAGGTTAGTGAGCCTTGGTATGCCGATTTAGTGAACTTTTTAGTGTCAAAACGTTTTCCAAGTGAGTTCACTAGGCACCAACGTGATAAACTTAGGCATGATGCACGGTTTTATGCGTGGGATGATCCGTATTTATGGAAATTTTGCCCCGATCAGATTATACGTCGTTGTGTGCACGATTCTGAATGTCATTCCATTTTGAGTTTTTGTCATACATATACATGTGGAGGGCACTTTGGCACACAACGCACAGCCCTCAAGGTTCTACAATGTGGTTTCTATTGGCCGAGTATTTTCAAAAGATGCTAGAACTTTTTGCTTAACATGTGATAAATGCCAACGAATGGGTGGTAGCAAGGGACCAAATGCCGCAGGTTTCTATCCTAAATGTTGAAATTTTTGATGTTTGGGGTATTGATTTTATGGGTCCCTTCCCTTCATCGTATGGTTTCATGTATATTTTGCTTGCGGTTGATTATGTGTCGAAATGGGTGGAAGCCAAGGCCACCCGGACTAATGATTCTAAAGTGGTTGCAGATTTTATTAGAACTAACATTTTTGCAAGGTTTGGAATGCCACGAGTGATCATTAGTGATGGAGGGTCGCATTTTTGCAATCGGACCATTGAAGCGTTATTGAGGAAATACAGTGTCACCCATAAGGTTTCTACACCTTACCATCCTCAAACGAATGGCCAAGCCGAGGTTTCCAACCGAGAGATCAAGCAAATACTTGAGAAGACCGTTGGGCCAACACGGAAGGATTGGAGCCTACGGTTAGATGATGCACTTTGGGCGTATCGTACGGCGTACAAAACCCCCATTGGGATGTCCCCCTTCCGACTTGTCTATGGCAAGGCGTGCCATCTTCCCGTTGAATTAGAGCACAAAGCACTTTGGGCCATCAAGAAGTTTAACATGAACCTCGATGAAGCGGGAAGTCAAAGGCAATTGCAATTGAATGAGCTTGATGAGATACGGCACGAGGCGTACGATAATTCAAGCATTTACAAGCAAAAGACCAAAGCTTTCCATGACAACATGATCCGTGGGAAATCATTCTCAATTGGGCAGAAAGTGCTATTGTTAAATTCCAGTTTACGTTTGTTTCCCGGTAAGTTACGTTCTAAGTGGATTGGACCGTTTGTTATTACTAATGTTTTTGTTCATGGTGCAGTCCAAATCCAAAGCTTGAAAACGGGACAAGAATTCAAGGTGAACGGGTATCGTTTGAAGCCCTATTATGACACCTTTGTGGAGCATGCCGTGGGCCCTAGTAAGGATTGAATGAGGTCTTCGTCCGGTTGTACGACGTTAAAGCAAGCGCTACTTGGGAGGCAACCCATGCATTCAACAAAGGAGGACATAGAGAGCACTCCAATTCCAGATTGCGTTCCTAAACTCTTCTCTTTGTTGTTAAATTCGTTTCTGCTATGTTAGGTTATTTAGATGTTGTTTTGTTTGTTTGTTTGTTATTTGTGTGAGTCTATGCTTGAAACATTGAGGACAATGTTTGATTTAAGTGTGGGGGGGTAACCAAAGTGTTTTGATGCAAATTCGTAGGGTTTTGTCACCCATAATTTCAAATGTTGTTTCTTGCTGTTTTTAAGCCTTTTTAAGCTGTTTTGGTGTGTTTTAATGTGTTTTGAGTCAAAAATCCGAAAATCCCATAAAAATTTGAAAAATTTGTTTTAAAAAACCCAAAAAGAGTTGTCTTTGTGTGTTTGTTTGTGTCTTAGGGTACCTTCCAACACAATGATGAGGATTCAGTTTGTAATTGCATGACTGTTAAAGAGAGTTATAAACATGGATGAAAGTTTGATTTACTCTTTGTGTATGCTTGGTTGTGGTTATAACTTATGAATTCACATGTAATCATAAAGAAAAAATCCGTTTTTGTAACATGCTTGAAGGAAGTAACTCAACCTAACGCTACAACCTTGTGAGACTTGAGCCTAAACGTTTATTTGGAGAGTTAAAATCTGTGCATTCTTTGTTTTCTAAAGTCGTTGCATGATCTCATTATTCTTTGCTTGGTTGCTACTTAGAAGGCATTTCATCACTTAGAACCAAACACTAGAACTCATGCCCATTTCATTCAAAACATGTCATTGATTTGCATAACACATATTCAAGATTAAGTTGTGTAGTGTCCACCATAGCCCAAAAGCCGTATATCCGTATTCCATTATGTTTTGTAGGTGTTAACCCCGTTGAGCCTCGTTTAGCCTATTTCCCTTGTTAACCACATTATCCTCACCTAGCCTAGATTAGGACCATCCGCACCCTTGTTCTTAAAACGTAGTAAAGCATAACGCAAGATGAATTCCTTTTGATCAATGTGTGCGGGAAACAAGTGTGGGGGAAGGATTAGTGATATAGGGATGTGCCAAAGTCTTGAATGAGGCACGGCAAAGAAGAGAAAAAAATGAGAAAAGAAAGAAAAAATTCGTGAAAAATAGAAAGAAAAAAAGAAAAGTTGTGAAAAACATGCAAAATAGTTGAAATGCATGTGAAAAAGAGTTCCAAAGTGTTGTTTGTTGAAGAACGGGTCCAAAGAGTTGCATTCGGCCCTAATTGATTGTTTGAATCTTCCCTTCTGTTTTGAAATTGATTTCGGCATGCTAAAGTGAATTCTAAGTTTCGATTTCCATACTTTGCTTACTATTGTTTTAAAGAACGTTTGTTTTCCATATCCGTTTTTGTTAGCCAATACCTTAAGCCCCGTTACAACCCTTGACTTTAATCTTGAGTGTTGTGTGTGTCAATTTGTGGAGTTTAAAATTGGTATGAGCATATGGTGTCACTGGTTCTCGCATCTAAGTAGTAGCATTCCATTCATGAGATCATATTGATAAACATGTTTATTAACTCCGAAAAGTGCTTTCTTTGTTATACATATATGTGAGTGTTCGTTTTCATATTTACATCAATCTTCTCACATATAACTAGTATAGGGTGTGTAGTCAGAAATTCTGTGTGAAAATTGAGTGCATATCTAGTAAGGAATTGAGGAAATTCTCTAAGGCATGTTACTACATTCAAAACATCGTTTTAATTGGTTATTTGTGCACTAATGAGTAGTGACTATGATTAAGTATGTGAGCGTAAAGATGGCTAAAATCTGTGGGAATGATGATTTTTAACATGTCATGTGCATTGGAAATCTCTGAGGCGATTGTTGGAAGGTTTAGGTTATGTTTTACTCGTTTTGTTTCGTTTGTTTACTTTGTTTCGTTTTGTTTTGCTCGAGGACTAGCAAAAGCTAAGTGTGGGGGAATTTGATAGGAGCATATTTATGCGCCTTAGTTTAGCTTGTTCTTGTGCATTTATAGTGTTTTTGCTTAGTAAAGTAGTCTTTTAAGCTAGTTTTATGTGTTTTCAGGTTCTAAGGGAAAAATATGAAAAAGGATGCATTTTGGAGCCTTTTGGAGCAAATTAGAGCTTGGAATGGACATCATATACTTGGAGCCAAGAGGATGGACGAAATTGAAGATTTGAAGATGATGTTTCCTACTTGAACAAGGTTTCCTAGTCGAAGTAGGAAAGCGCCTAAGTGAAGATGGAATCCTAGTTGAATTAGGATTCCTAGTCAAAATGGGTTTCCTAGTTGCATTAGGATTCCTTGAAGATGAAGATTCCTACTTGATGTAGGAAAGTCAAAATCCAAATGGTATCAAGTGAAGCAACAAAGAAGTTTTCCAAGTCCAAGAAGGAAAAGGAGTCCAAGATGAAGAAGGAATGACAAAAACAAGGTTTCCTAATCCTAATAGGCAAAGTTTCCAAGTGCAATGAGGAATCCTTATCCATTTAGGGAACCATATCCATTTAGGATACCTCATCCTTGTTCTAGAAACCTTATCCATCCTTGCCGTGAGTTTTCCTTGCATTAGAGGGTTTCTAGAAGCCCTAATCTGCCCTATCCTCTAGTGCCGCACCCTAGGCCTTCTAGAAAACTGATTTCCTTGCCTTGCAAGGCCATCTAGAAGCCTTATCCCTCTAATCCATTCCTGCAGCACCTAGGAGGACCTTTCCTACCCAAAATCTGATTGTTTTAAGCCCTTTCCTGATGGGATTTAATCCTCCAAGTCCTAATCTGATTTGATAGACTTTTAGGACCCTATAAATACATGGTGCCGCACCCATTCATTCACACCACCTCTCATACACATTCATTCATTCCACAAATTCAGAAATTCGTCCAAACACCTCTCCACACCTTTGCCGCACCATCCCCATCCCCTAAACACTACTACATCCATCAAAACGATTTCCAATTGCCCACAAGTGAAAGGGGATTGATTTTGGACGAATTTAAAAACAAAACAAACTTTGTAAACTAGACAGATTTTAAAAACGAATTTGATTTAAATGAATGGATGGAAGGCTAGCTAAGGGGTTCATCTCCACACATGTTATACTTGCATTCAAAACGATTTCCAATTGCTTTTCAATAAACCATGAATTCTCAATGCCCCAAGTTAATTAGGTCCGCTTAAATTAACCTTCAGATTTTCCTAACGTTATTGAATTGGATGATTGCATACGACAACCCAAAACATTCCCCACAAGTCCCCTACATGATTGCATAATAGAGATACAAGCAAGAATCATTAAGTTCTATGAAAACCATAAGCATTGACGAAGCACTTGTTACTATGATTGCATGAAACTTATGCCAAGAATTTACTTAACGTGATTGAGATCATCAACCTTTACTACTTGTGAATATAAGTCCATAACGATTAGGTGAAATTTCCTTATATCCTAGCATTCAATCTATGCATGATAATTAAGCGTGCACTCTCAACCAACACACACAAATCAATGTAATTCACATAGATAAGTAAATTGAATTCACAACTTATGAAACGCAATTAGAAGTAATCAAATCATAACGCAAGCATAAACATGTGTTTCGAATCCCCCCCTAGCCAAGGGGGGGTTTAGTTCCTCATACTCGCAAAGCAAAGATACATAAATTTAGACATTAAAATCAAAGGAAAGAAAACACCTAGAATGCTCCAACGTGGCAGCAAGTGCATCCAAGAATCCTCCTTCCTCCTTGCTGCGGCAGAGGACTTTAGACAGGTTTTTGGGGTTATTTGTGGTGTAGAATGGATGGGGAATGGTATGGAAGGCTTTAGGGTTGATGGGTGGTGCGGCTAGGGTTGTTTTTAGGCAGAAATTTGGGAGAATGGTGGTGGAAGGCTGCGGCAAAGGCTAGGGCAGATTTCTGGCGTGATTTATGAATGTGAGAGGTGGTGTGTATGAATGGGTGCGGCACATCCTTTATATAGGCTCTAAAAACCCTAGGGGAATCAGATATGGACTTCTAGAATCCAAATCCACAAGGAAAAAGGCCTAGAAATCAGAAATTCAATGGGAAAAAGGAGAAAAGGTGCGGCACTAAAGGATAGGGTAAGATAAGGCTTCTAGAAAGCCTTGCAAGGCAAGGAAATAGGGCATCTAGAAGGCTAGGGTGCGGCACCTTCTTAGGAATTGGATAGGGCTTCTAGAAACCCTCTAATGCAAGGATAAGGTGTCCTAAAGTGTTTGGGAATCCTCCTTCTTCTTGGAAACCTTTTCCTTCTTCAACTTGGACTACTTCTTTCTTCTTGAAACTTGATCCCATTTGGATTTAACTTTCCTACTTCAAGTAGGAAACCTTGTTTGAGTAGGAAACTTCATTCGTCTAGGAATCCATCTTCAACTAGGAATCCCTTGTTGATTAGGAATCCTTCTTCAATTAGAACTCCTTCTTTGATTAGGATTACATCTTCAATTAGGCACTTTCCTACTTCGACTAGGAATCCTGGCTCAAGTAGGAATCATCTTCTTCAAATCTTCAATTTCGTCCATTCTCTTGGCTCCAAGTATGTGACATTCATTCCAAGCTCCATTATGCTCCAAAAGGCTCCAAAATGCATCATTTTGTGTAATACGCCCTTAAAACCTGAAAACACATAAAACTAGCTTAAAAGACTACTTTAACTCAGAAAACATAATGAAAATGCATAAGAACTAGCTAACTAAGGCGCATAAATATGCTCCTATCAGGAATTGGGTGAGGAAAGGCATGACAAGAATTGGAGGGAATGAGAATTGCTTGCAAGGCAAGGCAAAAGCCTTCTAGAAGGGAATAGGCGCCACTTTTGTAGGGTTTCTAGAAACAATGTGTTTTGTGACAGAAATTAGGACTTCTAGAAGGGAATGCTTCTAGAAATAGATATTTAGGTCCCCTTGCAGCTAGAATTAAGGCATGATAAGATTAGGATATGATAAGATAAGATAAGGTTAATTTGGATAAGATAAGGTTGGATAATGTTTCTTCTTTTGAGCTGATTCCTTATCTTCTTTGTCATGAATTTAATTTCTTCATCTCCTTATCAGATTCCTAGCCTTTTGAACTCCAAAAACGTCCATCCACCTTGGCCCATACATGTGTTGTCCATTTAGTGCCTAAAACTGCTCCAAAATGCACTTTCTTGCCAACTTTGTCATTTGGACCTACAAACACACGAAAATAGCTTAAATCACTATAATAAACACAAACTAACTATGAAAATGCAAGAAAACAAGCTAACTAAGTCGCATAAATATGCTCCTATCATATATATTGATAGGAGCATATTTATGCGACTTAGTTAGCTTGTTCTTGTGCATTTAGGTCGTTATTTCTTAGTTAAATTAGTATTTCAAGCCAAATTCCCCCACACTTAGCTTTTGCTAGTCCCTGAGCAAAACAAAACAAAACAAAACAAAAGAAACTAAACATACAATCTAAACCTTCCAACATTTGCCTCAGAGATTTTCAATTAAACATGACATATCAAAGATCACTACTAACATGAATTTAAGCAATCCTTACCCTCGAGCATACTTAATCATAGTCACCATTCATTAGTTCACATTTAATCAATTAAAACAACATTTTGAATGTAGTAACATGCCTTAGAGAATTCCCTCAATTCCTTACTAGATATGCACTCAATTTTCACTCAGATTTTCTGACTACACACCCTACACTAGGTATATGTGAGGAGATTAATGTAAACATGAAAACTAGTACTCACATATGTTCATAATAAAGAAAGCAAGTTTCTGGAATTATTAATGCATGTATATATATGATCTCATGAATGGAATGCCACTACTTAGAAGCGAGAACTAGTGATATCATATGCTTATACCAATTTCAAACTCCACATATTGAGATACACAACACTCAAGATGGGAGTCAAGGGTTGAAACGGGGCTAAGGTATTGGTTAACAAAAAAAGGTAAGGGAAAACAAATGTTCTTAAAGCAATAGTGAGCAAAGTAATGATTTTGACACTTAGAATTCACTTTTGTATGCCTTTCTTCAACAATCAACACTTTTGAACTCATTCTTACTCCTTTTCAAACTCTTTTTCTTTCTTTTCTATACATATTTTTTTTTTCATTTCTTTTTCTTTTCTACCCGTGCCTCTTTTAAGACTTTGGCGCACACACACACACACACACACAAATCCCTTCCCCCACACTTGTTTTCTACAATAATGTCACTCAAAAGGAATTCCTTCGAAGTCATGCTCCACTATACTTCAAGAACAAGGGTATGGAAAGTCCTATTCTAGGCTAGGTAAGGATGATGTGGTTCACAAAGAAAATAGGCTAAATAAGGCTCAAAGGGGTTTAAACCTACAAAACAAATGACAAGGGTGGATTCGGCTATTTGGCTTTGGTTCACTAAACAACTTCATCTTGAATATGTGTTATGCAAATCAATGTCATGCTTTGAATGGAACGGACATGAGTTCTAGTATTTGGATCTATAATGATGAAACGCATTCTAAATAGCAACCAAGCAAACCAACCAAAGAATAATGAGATCATGCAACGACTTTAGAAAACAAGAATGCATAGATTAATAACTCTCCAAATAAAAGTTTAGGCTCAAGTCTCTTAGGAATGTAGCGTTTGTTTGAGTTCCTTCCTTCAAGCATGTTACAAAAATTGATTTTATCCTTTGTGATTACATGTGATTTCATAAACTATAACTACAACCAAGCATAAACCAAAGAGCATATCAAACCTCCATCCATGTTTATAACTTTCTTTCATAGTCATGCACTTAAAAACCAAATCCTCATCATTGTGTTGGAAGGTACCCTAAGACACAAACAAACACACCAAAACAACTCTAAAACAACTCTTTTTGGGTTTTCAAAACAATTTTTCCAGATTTTTTTTCAAATTTTTGGATTTTTACTTCAAAACACACCAAAATAGCTCAAAATGCACTAAAACACTTAAAACAGTGAGAAACAACATTGTAAGTGATAGGTGAATAAAACCCACGAAATTGCATAAAAACACTTGTTCACCCCCCCCCCCCCCCCCCACACTTAAATCAAACATTGTCCTCAATGTTTCACACATAAACTCACACAAAAACAAACAAACAAACTAAACATGGAAATATAAAACAGCAAGGGGAAGAGTTTAGAAACACAAATCTGGGTTTGGAATGAAAATTCCATCTTCTCCTTGTTGAATGCATGGGTTGCTTCCCACGAAGCCTGAAGAGGAATCTCCTCCACAACCTGCCCCACGACACTCTCAAAGTATGGCTTTAATTGATGTCCATTTACCTTGAATTCTTGTCCATTCCTTAAGGTTTGGACTTGAACTGCACCATATGGGAAAACGTTAGTAACAACAAAAGGTCCAATCCACTTAGAACGTAACTTACCAGGGAATAAACGTAAACGAGAGTTGAATAGCAACACTTTCTGCCCAATTGAGAATGTTTTTCCCCGAATCATCTTGTCATGAAACGCCTTTGTTTTCTCCCTGTAAATTCGGGCATTCTCATATGCTTCGTTCCTTATCTCCTCAAGTTCATTCAATTGGAGCTTTCTATGCATTCCAGCCGCATCTAAGTCCAAATTGAATGTTTTCACAGCCCAATGCGCTTTGTACTCTAGTTCCACAGGTAGGTGACATGGCTTGCCATAGATTAGCCGAAATGGAAACATCCCTAAGGGTGTTTTGTAGGCAGTGCGATATGCCCATAGTGCATCATCTAAACACAAGCTCCAATCCTTCCGGGTTGGCCCAATAGTCTTCTCCAAGTTTTGCTTGATTTCTCTATTCGAGACTTTGGCTTGGCCACTTGTTTGAGGGTGATATGGTGTCGAAATGTGAAATATATAAGCACTCAAATTAAACCCTCTTTTTATCAATTGTAGCAATGTATGTAAGTAGGGATCGTTCTAGACCGGGGATTAGGAGGGATTGCAAAATCACTTGGAATTGACTCAAATACGTAAAAACAAGTTTAAAAATACTAAACTAGACTCAAAGAATGCAAAACTAAACCTTAAAACACCAAAACAAACCAAAAGACTCAAAACAGCCCCAAAACACTCAAAACTGCCTTAAAAACACAATCTGGGCAGTTTTGGACACTAAGCACCAAATTGGACGAAATTGGGTTTTAACTTGAATCAAAACACTTAAAAACACAAAGTAAAACACTTACTAACTAATTTGACACTTTAAAACAAAGGGGGATTGGTTTTGGACGAATTTAAAAACAAAACAAACTTTGTAAATTAGAACAGATTGTAAAAACGAAATTGATTTAAATGGGTGGATGGAAGGCTAGCTAAGGGGTTCATCTCCACACATGTTATACTTGCATATAAAACGATTTCCAATTGCTTTTCAATAAACCATGAACTCTCAACGCCCCAAGTTAATTAGGTCCGCTTAAATTAACCTTCAGATTTTCCTAACGTTATTGAATTGGATGATTGCATACGACAACCCAAAACATTCCCCACAAGTCCCCTACATGATTGCATAATAGAGATACAAGCAAGAATCATTAAGTTCTATGAAAACCATAAGCATTGACGAAGCACTTGTTACTATGAGTGCATGAAACTTATGCCAAGAATTTACTTAACGCGATTGAGATCATCAACCTTTACTACTTGTGAATATAAGTCCATAACGATTAGGTGAAATTTCCTTATATCCTAGCATTCAATTTATGCATGATAATTAAGCGTGCACTCTCAACCAACACACACAAATCAATGTAATTTACGTAGATAAGTAAATTGAATTCACAACTTATGAAACGCAATTAGACGTAATCAAATCATAACGCAAGCATAAACATGTATTTCGAATCCCCCCCTAGCCAAGGGGGGGTTTAGTTCCTCATACGCACAAAACAAAGAGTAATAAGTTTAAACATTGAAATTAAAGGAAAGGAAACACCTAGAAATTCCAACGGCGTGAACTTGAATTGCATGAACTTCCAAGCTTCCTTCTCCTCCTCCTTGGTGCGGCAAAGGACTTTGGACAGGTTCTTTGGGGTTATGGATGGTGGAGAAGGGTTATGGATGGATGTAGTAGTGTTTAGGGGAAGGGGATGGTGCGGCAAAGGTGTGGAGAAGTATTTGGACGAATTTGTAGAGTGAATGAATTTGTATGAGAGGTGGTGCCTTAAAGGGTGCAGCAATGAGTTGTATATATAGGCAGAAAATCCCTCTCCTAGGTAGCAAAGGACAAGGTTTAAAAGACCTAAACTGCATAGGATAATAACATACAATCCTACTAGGAAAACAAGTCAAAAACCCAAAAGGAATGGGAGATAAGGTGCAGCACAAAGAGTGTGAAATGATAAGGCTTCTAGAAACCAAAATCCCAAGGGAAATAGGGTAGAAAATTCGGCACAGAGGCTAGGGTTCTAGAAGATAATGCAAGGCAGATTTTTAGGGGCTTCTAGAAAGGTTCTAGGCGCCATTTATGTAGGATAAGATTAGGTCTTCTAGAAATCCCATTTTAAGCATCTTAATCTAGTTAGAAACCCTCCTAAGTGGCTAGAATGTGGATAGTTTAGGATTAGGATAAGATAGGATAGGATAAGGTTGGTTTGGATAAGATAAGCTAAGATAAGGTTATGGATGAGGTTTTGGATAAGGTTCCTTATCTTGAGCTGATTTTTGACTTTAACTCTTCTTCTTCACATAGGAACCCTTGCTTGAGTAGGAAACTTCATTCGTCTAGGAATCCATCTTCAATTAGGACTCCTACATTGATTAGGAATCCTTCTTCATTTAGGAATCCTTCGTTTAAGCCCTTTCCTACTTCAACTAGGAAACTTTGTATCTTCAATTCTTCAACTTTGAAATGCCTTCCTAGCTTCATCAATCCTTCAAATTCGTCCACCCCTTGTGCTTCGTATGCATGAACTCCATTTTAGCCCATTTTTGCTTCAAAAGGCTCCAAAATGCATCCTTTGTCCTTAGAACCTGAAAACACATAAAACTAGCTTAAAAGACTACTTTACTAAGGAAAAACACTATAAATGCAGAAGAACAAGATAAACTAAGGCGCATAAATATGTTCCTATCAATGGTGTCGAAACCTTATGTTTAACATTGTACTTTTTAAACAGCGCCTCAATGGTCCGATTGCAAAAATGTGAGCCTCCATCACTTATGAATACCCGCGGCATCCCAAATCTGGAGAAAATGTTAGTTTTGATGAAATCTGCAACAACTCTAGAATCATTAGTATGGGTAGCCTTTGCTTCTACCCATTTGGAAACATAATCAACCACAAGCAAAATATAAGTGAACCCATATGAAGAAGGAAAGGGACCGATGAAATCAATACCCCAAGCATAAAAAATTTCAACATTGAAAATAGGGGTTTGCGGCATTTGGTCCTTAGCACCGATTGTACCTGTTCTTTGGCATCGATCACAAGTTATGCAAAACGTTCTAGCATCATTAAACAATGTAGGCCAATAAAAACCACAATCTAACACCTTGAGGGCTGTTCTCTGAGTGCCAAAATGACCCCCACATGCATAAGAATGACAAAATGCTAGAATTGAATTAAACTAAGAATTGTGCACACATCGTCTAACAATCTGATCTGGGCAATATTTCCACAAATATGGATCATCCCACACATAAAATTGTGCATCATTTCTGAGTTTATCACGTTTGTATTTATCTAGAGTGCTAGGAACTTGTTTTGTGACAAAATAATTGACCAAATCAGCATACCAAGGCTCACTTACCTCTAGGGACAACAATTGTTCATCAGGGAATGTTTCTAGAATAGGTAAGGAGTCCTCAATGTGCACCAAATGGCTGAGGCGGTCAACCACCACGTTTTCACTCCCCTTTTTGTCTCTAATTTCAATGTCGAACTCTTGAAGTAGGAGCATCCAACGAATCAACCTTGGTTTGGCCTCCTTTTTGGTGAGAAGATACCTCAAAGCTGCATGGTCAAAATATACAATCACTTTAGTGCCAAGTAAATATGAACGAAATTTATCTAAAGCAAAAACAACAGCAAGAAGTTCTTTCTCAGTGGTAGAATAATTCAATTGAGCATCATTTAAGGTTCGGGAGGCATAATAGATGACATGGGGTTGTTTGTTCCTCCTTTGGCCTAAAACAGCACCAATTGCATAATCGGATGCATCACACATTAACTCAAATGGAAGGCTCCAATCTGGTGGCATGATAATGGGGGCCGAAGTCAACATGTTCTTAAGGGTGTTGAAAGCTATCTCACACTCCTTGTTGAACTCGAAGGCTACTTCCTTTTGGAGTAAACGACAAAGGGGTTGGGAGATTTTGGAGAAGTCCTTGATAAAGCGCCCATAGAACCCTGCATGGCCAAGAAAAGAATGAACCTCTCTAACCAAAGTAGGAGAGGGTAAGTGACGTACAAGATCTGTTTTGGACTGATGCGAAATATATAAGCACACAAATTAAACCCTCTTTTTGTCAATTGTAGTAAATTTTAGTATGTAAGTAGGGATCGTTCTAGACCGGGGATTAGGAGGGATTACTAAACACTTGAAAACTGACTTAGAAACGTAAAAACAAAGTTTAAAACACTAAATTAGACTCAAAGAATGCAAAACTAAAGTTTAAAACACTAAAACAAACCAAAAACTCAAAACAGCAACCAAAAGACTCAAAACTGCCTTAAAAACACTTTCTGGGCAGTTTTGAGCACAAAGCACCAAATTGGACTAATTTGGGTTTTAACTTGTACCAAAACACTTAAAAACATAAACCAAAACACTTTCTAACTAATCTAGGACTTCAAAATAAATGGGGATTTGATTTGGACGAAAGTAAACTAACAAAACAGATTGCAAAGTAAAAACAGATTTGAAAACGATTTTGGGGTTTTAAATGGATGATCGATTTGAAAACGACTTGATTTCCAGTTATTCCTTCATTGAATTATGAATGACAATGCCCCAAATTAACCGTGACATCACTAGTTAATTCTCAAGTTTTCTTTGTGTTGTTGGATTGGATGACATCATTCGACAACCCAAAGCATTCCTCAAAAGTTCCCTACATGACATCATAATAAAGATACAATTAAAGATCATTACGTTCAATGAAAACTATAAGCATTGACAAAGCATTTGCAACTATGACATCATGTCACTCATGCTAGGAATTGGACTTAACGCGATCGTGACTAGCGACCTTCACTACATATGAATATAAGTGTGTGACGATTATGTGAAACAACTTTATATTCTAGCAAGCCAATTAAGTGACGACCCCTAATTAACAAACACAAATAAGTTATTACTCACACAGTTAAGCCAATTGCATTCACGATTAAAGAACTCATAACTAGAATTTATCAAATCAAATTGCATACATAGTCATGGTTTCGAAATCACCCCTAACCAATAGGGGTTTAGCCACTCATGTTCATAGCAAAACGAAAGGAAAAGAAATTAAACATTGAAATCATAAAACGAATTACACCTAGAATGCACCAACGATGAAGCTTGAGCATCCAAGAGTCCTTCCTTCTTTCCCCTTGCTACGACACACGAATGGGTGAGTTTTGGGGGTTATGGATGGTGTAGAACGATGGGTTTATGGCTGGGATAGGTGTATGGGACGGCTAGGGTGGTTTTGGGTCAGAAAATATGGTGAATGGTGAAGGAAAGGTGCGGCAGAGAGTGGGATGGTGTTTCTGGCGTGAATGGGAGTGAATCCATCCCTAAGGCTGCGGCAAAGCTTAGTATTTATAGAACAAGGCTCCAAAATAATTTAGGTAATCAGAAATTAAACTAAAACTTAAAGGAAATAGGAAATTAGAACCAAAATACTAAGGGAAATAGGTTAAAGGGTGCGGCATGAGGAAAAAGGCAAGGGAATATGATTTGAATGCAAGGAAATAGGAAAGAATGCTCTCCCTTGCACGACAAGGAAGAGTAAAGGGCAGGGATTCTTCTCAAAGGTGCGGCAAAGGCTTAGGAAAGGGGTAAGTGTCCTAAAACTAAAGGGAAAGGTGATTCCTTGTGCGGCAAGGCAAGGAAATTGGTGGGAAAGGTGCGGCTGAATCCTAAGGACTAAGGGAAAGGGTTTTTCAAAGTCCTAAGGGGAAAAGGAAAGATTTTTACATGGTTTAAGGATAGGGAAATATAGCAAGGGGATTTGTTGCAACAAGGGAGACAAGGAGGGAACACAAAGGGGACAAGGCGCCACCTTTGTATGGATGCTTCAATTTGTATCTTTCTTTGTCTTCCAAGCTCCAAAACTGATTTCTTATGTCTTCTAACATCTTTCTAGCCTCATTTGATCTTCAATTTCGTCCATCCTCCTTACTCCATGCATATGCAATCCATTCCAAGCCCATTTTAGCCCCTAAAAGCTCCAAAATGCACCTTTTTGCACACTTTGACCATAACACCTGAAATTGCACGAAAATGACTTTAAACACTAAACTAACTAAGGAAAAAGAACATAAATGCATGAGAACAAGCCAATTAAGTCGCATAAAAATGCTCCTATCATGGACTTATCAACCTCAATCCCTTTTTCAGATATGATATGCCCCAAAACTATACCTCGTTTTACCATAAAATGAGTCACCAAAAACACTAAAGTCATCCATAAACACTTCAATGATCACTTCAATGATCTTTTCCACAAAATCCGAGAAAATACTTACCATACACCTTTGGAATGTGGCTGGTGCATTGCATAGCCCAAATGGCATGCATTGATATGCAAAGGTGCCAAAGGGACACGTGAATGTAGTCTTTTCTTGGTCATCGGGGGTTATCACAATCTGATTATAACTTGAATAGCCATCAAGAAAACAATAAAAAGCATGACCGGCTAACCTTTCAAGCATTTGATCAATAAAGGGCAGCGGGAAGTGATCTTTTCTTGTTGTAGCGTTGAGCTTCCGATAGTCAATACAAACTCTCCATCCGGTTTGGATTCAGGTGGGCACAAGCTCATTCTCTTCGTTTTTTACCACAGTGACTCCGGACTTCTTAGGAACAACTTGGACCGGGATAGCCAATGTCCATCATGGGTGGATTGAGTCGGTGTTGTGCTTCCCTAGATTGTTTGTCTCCTTCTTCCAAAAGTATTCGATGCATGCACGTGGTATGGCTAATTCCCTTTATATCGGCCAATGTCCACCCAATGGCAGTTTTGTACTCCCGAAACACCCTCACCAACTTGTCCTCCTCTTGTGCCATGAGTGAAGAAAAGATGATGATGGGCAACGTCTCTTGTTCTCCCAAAAACATATATTTCAAATGGCTAGGCAATGGTTTAAACTTTAGGGAAGGTGATGCGTAAAATAACTAAACACACAAATTAACCCTCTTGTTGACAATTGTAGTATGGATAAGTAGGGATCGTTCTTAAACCGGGGATTAGGAGGGATTGCTAAAACACTCTAAACTGACTCAAATCTGTAAAACAAAGTTTAAAATACGAAACTAGACTCAAAGAATGCAAAACTAAACTCTAAAACACTAAAACGAACCAAAAGAATCAAAACAGCAACCAAACACTCAAAACTGCCTAAAAACCACTTTCTGTGCAGTTTTGGGACTCTAACACAACTTGGACGAATTTTGGTTTCCTAATGACCTAAAACACCTAAAAACATATTCTAAGACAAATTCTAAGTAATATGACTCAAAGAAATAAGGTGGGGTTGATTTTGGACGAAATTAATTAAAACAAAGCAAGAACAAAATAAACAGATTTTAAGACAAAGTTAAGTAAATTGATGGGTGATAGATCAACTAAAGTGTTCTTCTCCACACATGATACACTTGCATTCAACTTTGATTTCCAATTGTTTCTTTCAATGAATTATGAATCTCAACGCCCTAGGTTAACTGTGATAGCACTTTTGTAACCTTCAAGTTTTCCTAAAGTTAGTGAATTGGATGGGAATGCACATGCAACAACTCAAAACATTCTCTAAAAGTTCCTTACGTGAAAAGCACAATAAAGATACAATCAAAGATCATTAAGCTTCATGAAAACTATAAGCATTGACGAGGCAATTGTTACTATGAAAAGCATGAAACGTTTGCCAAGAATTCACTTAACACGATCGTTTATAAGCGACCTTCACTACTTGCAAACATAAAGTTGTAACTATTAGGTGAAACTTCCTTATGTTTTAGCTTCAAATTCCTGCATGAAAACTAAGTTGGCCATCTTAATTAACACACAAAAATAAGTCATCAATCAAACGGTTAAGCAAATTGCATTCACAATTCATGAAATAACAATTAGACGTAATCAATTCAACTTGCAAGCATAATCATGGTATTGAATAACCCCCTAGCCAAAAGGCTTAGTTCCTCATGTTCACAAAACAAAGGAAAACAGATTTATACATTGTAAATATAAGAAAGAGAACACCTAAGTATTCCAACGATTCGATGTTGAACGGCTAGAAATTTCAAGTACTTCTTCTTCCTCTCCTTTGCTGCGGCACAGGGACTATGGGCAGGTTCTTGGGTTATTGAATGATGTAGAATGGATGGAGGATGTATGGAAGTGTTTAGGGTTGATGGGTGGTGCGGCTAGGGTGGTTTTGGGTGAGAAAATATGGTGAATGGTGAAGGAATGGGGCTGTTGAAGATGGAGTTCAGTTTCTGGCGTGAATGGTGAATTTCTGGATGAATGGGGATGTTTGTGGCTGCACAAGGATGTTTATTTAAAGGGATTTAGGAAATTAAAAACCCTAGGCTAATTAGGTAATCAGGAATTAAGTTTAAAGCTTCTAGAATTAGGAAACAAAATCAGAAACTTAAGGGAAATTGACTAGAGGTGCGGCTAGGGTATTTATTCAGAAAGTTTAGAATGTTTTTAGGCTAGGAAATATTTTAAGTAACAAATACTTAAGTCACAACCTAGAGGGAAAAGGAAAACAAGGTCAGAAACTAAGGGAAAAGGAAAGGAAATATGCGGCACACCTTAAACTAAAAGGGAATGTGGTTTAAATGCAAGGAAATAGGGAAGGTGGGCTTTCTTTTGCACGGCAAGGAAGACAAGGGTTAGGGAAAGTGTGGAAAGGGTATGTGAGGTGCGGCATCAACTTGGACCATGCAAGAAATGTGTGCTTGATGTCCTAGAGTGCTTTCTTCATAGTTGATGGAACTTTAGGGACATTTAGGAAAAATCAAACCAAAGTAGGAAACCTTGTTGGAGTAGGAATCCTTGTTCTTCTAGGAATCCTCATGTGATTAGGAATCCATCTTCAATTAGGAATCCTTCGTTGATTAGGAATCCTAACTTCTTCACATCTTCAATTACGTCCATTCCTTTTGCTCCAAACATGTGATAACCATTCCAAGCTCCATTTTGCTCCAAAAAGCTCCAAAATGCATACTTTGCCTTTAGAATCTGAAAACACAAAAAAGTAACTTTAAACACTAAAATAACTAAGGAAACACAACGTAAATGCACGAGAACAAGCCAAGTAAGTCGCATAAATATGCTCCTATCAGAAGGTAGCTGGATTACGGAAGGAAGCATCTTGTTAGTCTAAATGGGAATTGAAATTAGGTTAGGAGTCTTACCAATATGTGTTGGATTTGACTCTAGGGCAGCAACCATCTCCATCAGTTCCTCTTGAATAGGCATGGCAAAGGTTTCTTTGTTATTGCCGTGGGCATGCCTATGTGCTAATCCTTCGTTTTTGAGTCCATTGCCTTGTGTGAGAGTCTTTTCAAGTGCATCCTCACTCAAATCATCAAGGAATTCCTACGCCAAAGAGTCAATTATTAGATCAATAGAGAAACAAGAGTGATCATCATGAGGATAACTATTTTCATGTGTTTTCAGGTTTTAGAGACAAAGTGAGCAAAAGGATGCAATTTGGAGCATTTTGGAGCAAAATTGGGCTAGAATGAAGTTCATGCACATGAAGCACAAAGGATGGACGAATTTGAAGGATTGATGAAGCTAGGAATGTGTTTTGAAGTTGAAGAATTGAAGATACAAAGTTTCCTAGTTGAAGTAGGAAAGGGCTTAAGTGAAGGAGTCCTAATTGAAGAAGGATTCCTGATAGGAGCATATTTATGCGACTTAGTTGGCTTGTTCTTAAGCATTTATGTTGTTTTTCTTTAGTTATTTTAGTGTTTAAAGTCATTTTCGTGCAATTTCAGGTTTAGAGACGAAGTATGCAAAGAAGTGCAAAATGGAGCATTTTAGAGCAAAATTGAGCTAGAATGGAGTGTATGCTAATGGAGCACAAGGAATGGACGAGTTTGAAGGTCAAAGGAGCTTAAGAAATGAAGAAATGAAAGTGAAGAACAAAGAATTCAGATTTGGAAACCAAAGTTTCTAAAGTTGGAAGTTTCTATTCTTGGAGGTTTCCATTTTCGAGAGTTTCTATTCTTGGTTTTGGGCTTTTAGATGACCTAAACCCTAATTCCTTGTGGACCCTAACCCTAGCCGCACCTAGGCCTCTAGAATATCTGATTTCCTTGCCTTGCAAGGCATTCTAGAAGGCCCATCTCTAAACTCTAACCCTAGCCGCACCTTAGGCCTTATTCCCACTAAAAATCTGATTGTTTTAACCTAATTTCTGATGGATTTGGGCTTCTAGAAACCCTAATCTGATTACCCTAGGGTTTTGGATGCCTATATATACTCATTATAACCCCTAGATCAGATCACCACCTCCCATATACATCATTCACGTCAGAAACAAAGAGGCTCTCTTTGCCGCACCTTTCCACCACCATATTCCATATTTTCTGCCCAAAATCATCCCTAGCCGCACCACCCATCAACCCTACACCTTTCCATACCATTCCCCATCCATTCTACACCATAAATACCACCCAAAACCTGTTCTAAAGTTCTCTGCCGCAGCAAGGAGGAAAGGGAAATCATTGATGATCTTGCTGCCAAGTTGGAGCCTTCTAGGTGTTTTCTTTCTTTGGGTTTTAATTTCTAAATTTATGTATCTTTGCTTTGCGAGTATGAGGAACTAAACCCCCCTTGGCTAGGGGGGGATTCGAAACCATGTTTATGCTTGCTATATGATTTGATTACTTCTAATTGCGTTTCATAAGTTGTGATTTCAATTTGCTTATCTATGTGAATTAAAACTTATTCTTGTATGTTGATTGAGGGTCGACACTTAATTTGCATGCATAAATTTGATGCTAGGATATAAGGAAATTTCACCTGATCGTTATGGACTTATATTCATAAGTAGTAAAGGTTGATGATCTCAATCGCGTTAAGTAAATTCTTGGCATAAGTTTCATGCAATCATAGTAACAAGTGCTTCGTCAATGCTTATGGTTTTCATAGAACTTAATGATTCTTGCTTGTATCTCTATTATGCAATCATGTAGGGGACTTGTGGGGAATGCTTTGGGTTGTCGTATGCAATCATCCAATTCAATAACGTTAGGAAAATCGGAAGGTTAATTTAAGAGGACCTAATTAACTTGGGGCGTTGAGAATTCATGGGTTATTGAAAAGCAATTGGAAATCGTTTTGAATGCAAGTATAACATGTGTGGAGATGAACCCCTTAGCTAGCTTTCTATCCATTCAATTCAATCAAATTCGTTTTAAAATCTGTTTTGATTTACAAGTTTATGTTTTGTTTTCAATTTTGTAAAAACCAAATCCCCCTTTGTTTTCAAGTGTCAAATTAGTTAGAGAGTGTGTTAGTTTGTGTTTTTAAGTGTTTTGAGTCAAGTTAAAACCTATTTTCGTCAAAATCTTGTTTAGAGTTCAAAACTGCCCAGAAAGTGGTTTTAAGGCAGTTTTGAGTGTTTTTGTGTTATTTTGAGTCTTTTGGTTTGTTTTGGTGTTTTAAGTTATAGTTTTACATTCTTTGAGTCTAGTTTAGTGTTTTAAACTTTGTTTTTACGTTTTTGAGTCTGTTTTCAAGTGATTTATGATAGGAGCATATTTATGCGCCTTAGTTAGCTAGTTCTTATGCATTTTCGTTATGTTTTCTTCGTTAAAGTAGTCTTTTGAGCTACTTTCATGTGTTTTCAGGTTCAAAGGGGCATAATACATAAAAGATGGCAAAATGGAGCATTTTGGAGCAAAAGTGAGCTTGGATTGAAAAGTACATGCTTGGAGCACAAGGAATGGACGAGTTTGAAGGTCAAGGGAGCTTAAGAAATGAAGAAATGAAAGTGAAGAACAAAGAAGTCGGAATTGGCAACCAAAGTTTCTAAAGTTGGAAGTTTCTATTCTTAGAGGTTTCCATTTTCGAGAGTTTCTATTCTTGGTTTTGGGCTTTCTAGAAGCCCTATCTACAAACCCTAACCCTAGCCCACTAATCAGCCGCACCTAGCCTTCTAGAACACCTATTTCCTTGCCTTGCAAGGCATTCTAGAAGGCCCATCTCTAACCCTAGCCGCACCTAAACCCTAGCCCATTGTCTAACCTGATTTCTTTAGGGTTTGTGGTGCCTATATATATGTGTTTTAAGACTAAATTCGGGAGGACCCCTTCACACCATTCAAACACACCTTGCCGCAACCCTAATCACCATTCTACATCACAAAACCCCATCCTACATCCATACACATCTATGCCGCACCTTTTGGAGAAGAAGGAGAGCCTTGTCGTGCATTCCATTGATGAATGAGGGCCTTGTGCGCAAGTCATCTGTATCTTTGGGAGTTTTAAGAGTTTTTTCTTCTCTTGTTTCTGTTTTCATGTTTAATTTAAATTGCTTTTCAATTATGTTAAACATGTGGAACTAATTCCTTTAGTTAGAGGCGAATTTGAAGCCATGCACATATGTTTTATATGATTTGATTTCTTCCAATTATGATTTCATAAATCGTGAATGTGGTTTACTTATCTATTTGATTGATAACTTGTTTATGTATGTGGGTTAAGGGTCGACACTTAATTTGCATGCATAAACTCGATGCTAGGATATAAGGGAATTTCACCTAATCGTTTTTAACTTATATTCATAAGTAGTGAAAGTCGCTAGTCACGATTGTGTTAAGTAAATCCTAGGCAAGAGTAACATGCGTATCCCATAGTTATGAATGCCTCGTCAATGCTTATGATTTCCATTGAACTTAATGATCTTTGATATGTGTCTCTATCATGCGTTTTCCATAGTTAGGGTCCTTGATAAGAATAATTTGGTTGTAATGCGTATTCCATTCAATTCAATGAATCTAGGGAAATCTGAGAATTAATTGGTGCAATCTAGTTAATTTGGGGCATTGTCATTCATGGTTTGTTGAAAGAGTAATTGGAGATTGAGTTGTATGCATATGTTCATGTGTGGATAAGGAACCCTCTAACTAGTTTCTCATCATTCTATTTTATCACAATCTGTTTTGCTTTAAGTTTGTTTTCAAAGTTTAAGTTTTAAAGTTTTAAGTTCGTCAAAATCAATCCCCCATTTATTTTAAAGTGTTAGATTAGTTAGAAATCAATTTAGTTTGTGTTTTTAAGTGTCTTGAGTCAAGTTTTAGTCCAATTTCGTCCAAATTAGTGTTAGGTACTCAAAACTGCCCAGAAAGTGGTTTTAAGGCAGTTTTGAGTCTTTTAGTTGCTGTTTTGAGTTTTTGGTTGATTTAAGTGTTTTCAACTCTAGTTTTGATAGGAGCATATTTATGCGCCTTAGTTAGCTAGTTCTTATGCATTTTCGTTATGTTTTCTTAGTTAAAGTAGTCTTTTGAGCTACTTTCATGTGTTTTCAGGTTCAAAGGGCATATGACATAAAAGATGGCAAAATGGTGCATTTTAGAGCAAAAGTGAGCTTGGATTGAAAAGTACATGCTTGGAACAAGGAATGGACGAGTTTGAAGGTCGAGGGAGCTTAAGAAATGAAGAAATGAAAGTAAAGAACAAAGAAGTCGGAATTGGCAACTAAAGTTTCTAAAGTTGGAAGTTTCTATTCTTGGAGGTTTCCATTTTCGAGAGTTTCTATTCTTGGCTTTGGGCTTTTGGATGACCCATCTTTGCCTCTTGGACCTATGCCGCACCTAGGCCTTGTTCACATGAAAAAAATCTGATTACTTACCCTAAGCCCATGCCGCACCTAATGTTCTAGAAACCCTAGTTTTTGGTGGATTTCTTAACCCTAGCCGCACCTAAACCCTAGCCCATTTGTCTAACCTGATTTCTTTAGGGTTTGGCTGCCTATATATATGTGTTTTACCTCCCTTGGCCGAAGACCACCCTCTCCATATTCAGAAATTCGTCCAAAACCCTATTTCCCACCTTGCCGCAGCCTTCCATCCCCAAACTCCCAACTTTCTGCCGAAATTCAACCTTGCCACACCATCCTCTTCCCCAAACCATTCCTACATCCTTCCATAACCATTCATCCACCTTGTGCAGCCACTAAAGGAGGAGAAAGAAGGAGTGCCGTGCAGTCCAAAGGAAGGAGAAGCCTTGCACATGCAATCTGCCATTAGTGGAGTGTTTGGAGTTCTTTCTTTCTTTGTTTCTGTTTTCATGTTTAATTTAACTTGCTTTTCAATTATGTTAAACATGTGGAACTAATTTCTTTTTAGTTAGAGGTGAATTTGAAGCCATGGACATATGTTTTATATGATTTGATTTCTTCCAATTATGATTTCAGAAATTGTGAATGTGATTTACTTATCTATTTGATTGATAACTTGTTTATGTATGTGGATTGAGGGTCGACACTTAATTTGCATGCTTAAACTTGATGCTAGGGTATAAGGGAATTTCACCTAATCGTTATTAACTTATATTCATAAGTAGTGAAAGTCGCTAGTCACGATTGTGTTAAGTAAATCCTAGGCAAGAGTAACATGCGTATCCCATAGTTATGAATGCCTCGTCAATGCTTATGATGTCCATTGAACTTAATGATCTTTGATATGTGTCTCTATCATGCGTATTCCATAGTTAGGGTCCTTGATAAGAATAATTTGGTTGTAATGCGTATTCCATTCAATTCAATGAATCTAGGGAAATCTGAGAATTAATTGGTGCAATCTAGTTAATTTGGGGCATTGTCATTCATGATTTGTTGAAAGAGTAATTGGAGATTGAGTTGTATGCATATGTTCATGTGTGGATAAGGAACCCTCTAACTAGCTTCTCACCATTCTATTTTATCACAATCTGTTTTGCTTTACATTTGTTTTCAAAGTTAAATTTTAAAGTTTTAATTTCGTCAAAATCAATCCCCCATTTATTTTAAAGTGTTAGATTAGTTAGAAATCAATTTAGTTTGTGGTTTTAAGTGTCTTAAGTCAAGTTTTAGTCCAATTTCGTCCAAATTAGTGTAGGTACTCAAAACTGCCCAGAAAGTGGTTTTGAGGCAGTTTTGAGTCTTTTAGTTGCTGTTTTGAGTTTTTGGTTAGTGTAGGTGTTTTAAACTCTAGTTTTGCATTAATTGAGTCTAGTTTAGTGTTCTACATTATATTTTTATGTTCTTGAGTCAGTTTTACATTGATTAGCATCCCTAGTTAATCCCCGGTTAGAACGATCCCTATTTGCTCATATACTACAATTGTCATCCATAGGGTTTAATTTGTGTGTCAAGTTAATTTTCACATCAAGTTTTGCATTAATTGAGTCTAGTTTAGTGTTCTACATTATGTTTTTATGTTCTTGAGTCAGTTTCACATTGATTAGCATCCCTAGTTAATCCCCGGTTTAGAACGATCCCTATTTGCTCATATACTACAATTGTCATCCATAGGGTTTAATTTGTGTGTCAAGTCAATTTTCACATCAATTTAGCAATCCCTCCTAATCCCCGGCCTAGAACGATCCCTACTTACATACTTACTACAATTGAGAAAAAGAGGGTTAATTTGAGTGCTAGTTAAATTTTCACATCAAATTTTGGCGCCGTTGCCGGGGATTAGCAACTTTGTCAAATTGTAGTAAAGATGTAAGTAGGGATCGTTCTAGACCGGGGATTAGGAGGGATTGCTAAACACTTGGAAACTGACTTAAACACTCAAAAACAAAGTTAAAAACACTAAACTAGACTCAAAGAATGCAAAACTAAAAGTCAAAACACTTAAACAAACCTAAAACTCAAAACAGCAACTAGAAGGCTCAAAACTGCCTAAAAACCACTTTCTGGGCAGTTTTGAGCACTTACACTAATCTGGACGAAATTGGTTGAAAACTTGAATCAAAACACCTAGAAACACAAATCAAAACACTTTCTAACTAATCTAAGACTTCAAAATAAAGGGGGAATAGTTTTGGACAGAAATTGAAAACAAAACAGAAACTTTAATTAACACAGATTGTAAAAACGATTTTGGTGAAAAGGATGGATAAAAGGCTAGTTAGGAGGTTCTTCTCCACACATGTCACACTTGCAAACAAAACGATTTTCAGTTGTTCTTCCGATAAACTATGAATACTCAACGCCCCAAGTTAACCGTGAATTGCACTAATTAACCCTCAGTTTTTCCACAAGTTATTAAGTTGGATGATTGCATACGACAACCCAAAACATTCCCTACAAGTTCCCTACATGAATTGCATAATAGAGATACAAGCAAGAATCATTACGTTCTATGAAAAACATAAGCATTGACGAAGCATTTGTTACTATGAATTGCATGAAACTTATGCTAAGAATTCATTCAACGCGATCGTTTTCAAGCGATCTTCACTACTTGTGATTATAAGATTGTAACTATTAGGTGAAACTCCCTCATAATCTAGCATCATATTCATGCATGAAAATTAAGCGTGCACTCTCAATCAACATACACAAATAAGTTATCAATCAAATAGATGAACGAATTGAATCCATAACTCATGAAATAACAACTGAATGTAATCGAATCAAATTGCAAGCATGTACATGGTTTCGAATCACCCCCCAACTAAGGGGGTTTAGTTCCTCATACTCACAACACAAAGTTTATTGAATTGAAACATCAAAGACATAAGAAAGATTACACCTAAAATGCCAAAGAAGTCCACTTTGAAATCTGCACAGAAAGCTCCTCTTTCTTCTTCTCCTTGTTGCGGCAGAGTTGGTTTAGAGGCTGTTTGGATGGTTTTCTGATGTAGGAAGGGAATTAGGATGGTATGGGGGTGCGGCAAGGTGTATGGAGGTGTATAATGGTGGCTGGAATGAAGGAGAGTTGCGGCAAGGTGTATGGATGTGGCTGGAATGAATGGTGGCTGCGGCAAGGTGGGGGAAGGGATTTTTTGCGATTTCTGATTTGTAGAATGGGGTCTATGTGCGGCTAGGGTGTAGAAATATATATATAGGCACTTAAAAACCCTAGCAATTCAGATTAGAACAATGGGCTAGGGTTAAGGTTTGTAAAATAGGGCTTTTTGGATGGAAAGGTGCGGCATAGGCTTAGGGATTTCCAATCAGATTTTTGCATGTGAACAAGGCCTAGGTGCGGCTGAAACAATGGGCTAGGGTTAGGGTTTAGGTACGGTATAGGGCCAAGAGTTAAGGATGGGTCATCCAAAAGCCCAAAACCGAGAATAGAAACTCACGAAAATGGAAACCTCCAAGAATAGAAACTTCCAACTTTAGAAACTTTGGTTGCCAATTCCGATTTAGGAAAGATCAACCCAAAATGGAAACTTTTAGGCTTAGCTTTCCTACTTCAAGTAGGAAACCTCAAATCTTCAACTCTTCAATTTCATCCCAACCTTGCGTTCCAAGCATGTCCTTTTCACTTCAAGCTCACTTTCTGCTCCAAAAGCTCCAAATTGCATCATTTCATGTAATACGTCCGCTAAACCTGAAAACACAAGAAAGTAGCTTAAAAGACTACTTTAACGAAGAAAACATAACAAAGATGCATAAGAACTAGCTAACTAAGGCGCATAAATATGCTCCTATCAAATTCCCCCACACTTAGCTTTTGCTAGTCCTCGAGCAAAACAAACAAAAGAAAGGAAACAGAACGAAACCAACTAACCAAAACAAAACCTAAACCTTCCAACGTTTGCCTTAGGGATTTCCAATGCACACGACATGTTAAAGATTGTTATCCCCACAAATTTGAGTCATCTTTACACAAGCACATACTTAATTAAAGCCACCACTTACTAATTCACAAGTAATCAATCAAAACAATGCTTTGAATGAAATGGGCATGAGTTCTAGCATTTGGAACTAAATGATGAAACGCCTTCTAAGTAGCACCCAAGCAAAGAATAATGAGATCATGCAACGACTTAGAAAACAAAGAATGCACAGATTTTAACTCTCCAAATAAACGTTTAGGCTCAAGTCTTACAAGGTTGTAGCGTTAGTTTGAGTTTCTTCCTTCAAGCATGTTACAAAAACTAATTTTTTTCTTTTATGATTGCGTGTGAATTCATAAGTTATAACCACAACTAAGCATAACAAAGAGTAAATCAAACTTTCATCCATGTTAATCACTCTCTTTAACAGCCATGTAATTACAAACCGAATCCTCATCATTGTGTTGGAAGGTACCCTAAGACACAAACAAACACACAAAAACAACTCTTTTTGGGTTTTTAAAACAAATTTTTCAAATTTTTATGTAATTTTCGGATTTTTACTTCAAAACACACTAAAACACATCAAAACTGCTCAAAAACACTTAAAAACAGCAAGGAACAAGTCTTCAAGTTTAGGGTGATAAAATCCCACGAATTTGCATCTAAAACACTTAGTTACCCCCCCCACACTTAAATCAAACATTGTCCTCAATGTTTCAAGCATAAAATCAAACTAACCAAAAAGAAACATAAAACAGCAAGTAAAACAACTAAATAGGCAGATTCAAAATAAACAACAAAGAGAAGGGTTTAGGAACGCAAATCTGGAATTGGAGTGATTCCTTGGGCTTCCTTTGTTGAATTGCATGGGTTGCCTCCCAAGTAGCGCTTTCTTTAACGTCGTACAGCCGGACGAAAAGCCCTTTTATTCTCCATTTGTGCTCACGGCACCCAAAGAAATATCCTCCACGGTTTGTTCAACAAAGTTCTCATAATATGGCTTCAAACGGTGTCCGTTCACTCGGAATTCATGACCTGTTTTGAGACTTTGAATCTGGATGGCACCATAAGAAGATATGTTAGTAATAACAAACGGTCCAATCCACTTAGAACGTAACTTACCGGGAAACAACCGTAACCGGGAATTGAACAATAGCACTTTCTGCCCAATTGAGAATGATTTCCCACGGATCATGTTGTCATGGAAAGCTTTGGTCTTTTGCTTGCATTATCGTACGCCTCAAGCCGTATCTCATCAAGCTCATTCAATTGCAATCTCCTTTGACTTCCTGCTTCCTCGAGGATCATGTTAAATCTCTTAATGGCCCAAAGTGCTTTGTGCTCCAATTCAACAGGAAGATGGCACGCCTTGCCATAGACAAGTCGGAAGGGGGACATCCCAATGGGGGTTTTGTACGCCGTACGATATGCCCAAAGTGCGTCATCAAGTCGTAGACTCCAATCCTTCCTCGTTGGCCCAACGGTCTTCTCTAGGATTTGCTTGATCTCACGGTTGGAAACCTCGGCTTGCCCATTAGTTTGAGGATGGTAAGGTGTAGAAACCTTATGGGTGACACTGTATTTCCTCAATAACGCTTCAATGGTCCGATTGCAAAAGTGTGACCCTCCGTCACTAATGATCACTCGTGGCATTCCGAACCTTGCAAAAATGTTAGTTCTAATAAAATCTGCAACCACTTTAGAATCATTAGTTCGGGTGGCCTTTGCTTCCACCCACTTCGACACATAATCAACCGCAAGCAAAATATATGTAAAACCATACGAAGAAGGAAAAGGACCCATAAAATCAATACCCCAAACATCAAAAATTTCAACATTTAGGATAGAAACCTGCGGCATTTGGTCCCTAGCACTAATACCACCCATTCGTTGGCATTTATCACATGTTAAGCAAAAAGTTTTAGCATCTTTAAAAATACTAGGCCAATAAAATCAACATTGTAACACCTTAAGGGCTGTGCGTTGTGTACCAAAGTGCCCTCCACATGCATATGTGTGACAAAAACTCAAATTTGAATGACATTCAGAATCGTGCACACAACGACGTATAATCTGATCGGGGCAAAATTTCCATAAGTACGGATCATCCCACACATAAAACCGTGCATCATGCCTAAGTTTATCACGTTGGTGCCTAGTGAACTCACTTGGAATACGTTTTGACACCAAAAAATTAACAATATCGGCATACCAAGGTGCACTATCCTTAATGGACAGCAATTGTTCATCGGGGAATGTCTCCAAAATTGGCACCAACTCCTCATTATGCACCATTCGGCTTAGGTGGTCCGCCACCACGTTCTCACTTCCCTTCTTGTCCCGAATCTCTATGTCGAACTCTTGAAGTAACAATATCCATCGAATTAGCCGTGGTTTGGCCTCCTTTTTGGTGAGCAAGTACTTCAGAGCTGCATGATCAGTGAAAACAATTACTTTAGTTCCAATTAAATATGATCGAAATTTATCTAAAGCAAAGACAACGGCAAGAAGTTCTTTTTCCGTAGTGGAGTAGTTCAATTGTGCATCGTTCAACGTCCGTGAGGCGTAGTAAATAACATGCGGCCTCTTGTCCTTTCTTTGTCCTAAAACAGCTCCTAAAGCATAGTCGGACGCATCACACATGAGCTCGAAAGGTAGACTCCAATCCGGTGGAACAATGATGGGTGCCGTGGTCAACAACTCCTTGAGTTGGTTGAATGATGCCGTGCACTCCTTGGTGAATTCTAACGCCACTTCTTTTTGTAGGAGTCGGCAAAGAGGTTGTGCTATCTTCGAGAAATCTTTGATAAACCTACGATAAAATCCTGCATGGCCAAGAAACGAACGAACCTCTCTAACCGAAGTCGGAGAGGGTAAGTGACGTACAAGATCTATTTTCGCCTTATCAACCTCAATACCCTTTTCAGAGATTATATGACCTAAAACGATACCTTGTTTAACCATAAAATGACACTTTTCCCAATTAAGTACAAGGTTAGTTTCAACACAACGTTTTAGGATCACACTTAGATTATGCAAACAACTATCAAACGAATCACCAAATACGCTAAAATCATCCATAAACACTTCAATTATCTTTTCTACATGATCAGAAAATATGCTCATCATACATCTTTGAAATGTAGCAGGTGCATTACATAAACCAAAAGGCATGCGACGATATGCAAACGTACCAAACGGGCATGTAAAAGTGGTTTTTTCTTGGTCCTCGGGTGAAATGACAATTTGATTATAACCAGAATAACCATCAAGAAAACAATAAAAAGCATAACCCGCTAACCTCTCGAGCATTTGGTCAATGAACGGCAATGGGAAGTGGTCCTTCCTCGTTGTGGTGTTTAGCTTCCTATAGTCAATGCACACCCTCCAACCGGTTTGAATCCGTTGAGGGACAAGCTCATTCTCAGCATTAGCTACCACCGTCACTCCTGATTTCTTTGGTACGCATTGATCCGGCGAAACCCACCTACTATCCGAGATTGGATAGATAACCCCACAATCTAGAAGCTTTATGATCTCCTTTTTCACTACTTCCATCATCGGAGGGTTGAGACGGCGTTGAGCCTCTCTAGTTGGTTTGGCCCCCTCCTCAAGAAATATGTGATGCATACAAGTCGTAGGGCTTATACCTTTGATGTCGGCCAATGTCCAACCTAGAGCAGATTTGAACTCCTTCAAAACGCGACGCAACTTCTCCTCCTCTTGTGCCGTGAGGGAAGAGGAAATGATGGCAGGTAGTGTTTCCTTTTCTCCCAAGAAAATGTACTTCAGATGGCTTGGCAAAGGCTTGAGTTCAAGGATAGGTGCCTGAATTATAGATGGAAGCAATTTGTTAGTCGAAATGGGAATGGACTCACGGTTAGTATACTTACCATCAAGCTTAGGTAAGGACTCAAGGGCAGCCACAACTTCAAGTAATTCCTCACTAGGGGGCACGGCCTGGGATGACTCATGTATGCCGTGGGCATGCAAGCAATCTGCCCCCTTTGTTTTGAGCTCCATGCCTCGTGTAATGACTTTTTCAAGCGCATCGTCATTTAAATCGTCGAGATATCCCTGCGCCAAAGAGTCAATTATATCAATAGAAAAGCATGAATGGTCCTCATTAGGGTATTTAATAGAATCAGAAAGATTAAAATTAACAACTTCCCCATCGAATTCCATGGACAAAGTTCCACTATACACGTCAATCTTTGTCCGGGCCGTCTTCATGAATGGCCTTCCAAGTAGAATGGGCAACGAAGGAGCATGGTCCGACTCATCCATTTCGAGGACATAGAAATCCGCCGGGAAGACCAAATGATTAACCTGCACAAGAACATCTTCCAAAACTCCCTTTGGATATGCGTTAGATCTATCGGCCAATTGTATTATTACCCCATCATTTTTCAATGCTCCCAAGTTCATAGATGCATAAATGGAATATGGCATAACATTTATAGAAGCACCTAAATCAAGCATGGCAGATTCAAATCTAGTATTCCCAATAACACAAGGAATGGTAAAGCTACCTGGATCTTTACATTTGGGAGGTAATTTGCGTTGCAAGATGGCGGACACATTCTCACCTACCTTGACCACTTCCTTGGTCGCCATCCTCTTCCTCGTGGTACACAACTCCTTCAAGAACTTCGCATACCTCGGAACTTGCTTGATTGCATCTAACAAAGGTATGTTAACTTGAACTTTCCTAAAGGTTTCGAGGATGTCCTTTTCTGTCTCTTCTTTCTTCGTTTGCATGAACCTACTAGGAAAAGGCACATTTGAAGGGAAAACATTAGTATGAACTGAATTGGACACATTCTTACCTTTGTGGGACGAATTGGGCAGATTTGGGACATTAGGGACTTGCGGCAAAGGTGGAACCACCTTTGCCGTGGGCTGCTTTGATGCCTCCTCTTCCATTTCCAAAAGTTCATCCTCATTATGACCTGTTTTTGGTGTAGAACCTGTCCCAACTTCCTTACCACTTCTTAGGGTGATTGCTTTGGCACTTTCGAAACCTCCCTTCGGATTTGGAATGGTGGAACTAGGGAGTTGTCCGGGATCTCGAAACTTACCTACAAACTCGGCAATCTGCCCAATTTGTTTCTCAAGTTGATCCACCCTCTTATCTTGGTTTTGCATAGCCTTCGCTTGATCTTCCTGCCCATTAGACAACTTAGTTAGTATCTTAAGAAGTGCATCATTGTCAAGAGACGTACCTGAGGCACTTGGGCCGGATTGGGCTTGATTTTGGGGTGGGCCGTAGGTTTTGGGAAAGAACCCCGGGGGTTGTTGCCTAAAGCCTCCTTGGTTTTGAGGTTGTTGGGGATCCCTCCACTTGAAATTTGGGTGATCTCGCCACCCCGGATTATACGTGTTGGAGTATGGATCGTGCCTTGACTGATTTTGGCCTTGAAACCCAATGGCATTCGCACTCTCCCATCCGCCATTCTCAATGAGTTGAGGACATTTTTCGGAGACATGTCCTTGTATAGAACATACGCCACATACCACAGGTCCTTGCATCTTCATTCCCTCGGCCATCTGTGAAACAATAGAAGTAAGATTAGCCAATTGTGAATGAAGATCGGAAGTCGCACTTACCTCATGTACTTGATGCCGTGAGGGTCCTCTTTGGCCTACACCCTCGTACTGTTGATCGTTCAACGCTCTATTAGCAATCAAGACCTTGGCAGCCATGGGTGTTTTATCCACTAATGCTCCGCCCGCCGAAGCATCAAGCATTTGACGTTCTAGAGGTAGGAGACCCTCGTAGAAGTATTGCAAAAGCAACTCCTCCTTCATCTGATGCTGTGGACAAGAAGCAACAAGTGATTTAAATCGTTCATAATATGTAGGAAAAGACTCACCTTCTTCTTGCTGAATTCCGCTTATCTTTTTGCGGAGGAGGATGATGCGAGAAGTTGGAAAGAACTTCTCCAAGAACGCTCTCTTCATACTCTCCCATGATGTGACAGTGCCGGGAGCTAACTCATATAACCAATCCTTGGCTTTATCCATCAAAGAGAATGGAAAAGCCTTCATCTTCAAGATATTTCCGTCAACATTGACGGGAGTCATACTAGAGCAAACTACTTCAAATTCTTTCAAATGTTTGTTAGGATCTTCCATGGACAAGCCATGGTATTTAGGAATATGATGAAGCAAACTTGACTTTAATTCAAACTCATCCGTCTTACCTTGGGCAGCCATGGGGTATTGAATGCACAAGGGTGCGGCATTATCCAAACCCGAGGCGGAAAGCTCCTTGAGTGTACGATTGTCCATGGCCATGCCTTGGACTTCTTCAAATATCCCTGCTGTGGCTTCCTCCTCCTCTTCTTGTACGTTTTCTTCAAGGTCAGATTCGGAATTGGGTGGATGGTGTTCTTGCTGGTTTCTAGCTCTTCTTAACTTCCTCTCAAAATCGTCGTCAAAATCCAAGATGTTTGCACGAATCGGTTGAGAGCTTCTAGTCATACATTAGTACCTAAGAAACAAGAAACAAAATTAGGTCAGAAACTTAAACAAAGTCAGAAACAAAGTGAAATAAAAGAAACAAAAACAATCCAAGGGATTAGCAAATTTGCTAATCCCCGGCAACGGCGCCAAAAATTTGATGCGAAATATATTAAGCACACAAATTAAACCCTCTTTTTGTCAAATTGTAGTAAAGATGTAAGTAGGGATCGTTCTAGACCGGGGATTAGGAGGAATTGCTAAACACTTGGAAACTGACTTAAACACTCAAAAACAAAGTTAAAAACACTAAACTAGACTCAAAGAATGCAAAACTAAAAGTCAAAACACTTAAACAAACCTAAAACTCAAAACAGCAACTAGAAGGCTCAAAACTGCCTAAAAACCACTTTCTGGGCAGTTTTGAGCACTTACACTAATCTGGACGAAATTGGTTGAAAACTTGAATCAAAACACCTAGAAACACAAATCAAAACACTTTCTAACTAATCTAAGACTTCAAAATAAAGGGGGAATAGTTTGGGACAGAAATTGAAAACAAAACAGAAACTTTAATTAACACAGATTGTAAAAACGATTTTGGTGAAAAGGATGGATAAAAGGCTAGTTAGGAGGTTCTTCTCCACACATGTCACACTTGCAAACAAAACGATTTTCAGTTGTTCTTCCGATAAACTATGAATACTCAACGCCCCAAGTTAACCGTGAATTGCACTAATTAACCCTCAGTTTTTCCACAAGTTATTAAGTTGGATGATTGCATACGACAACCCAAAACATTCCCTACAAGTTCCCTACATGAATTGCATAATAGAGATACAAGCAAGAATCATTACGTTCTATGAAAAACATAAGCATTGACGAAGCATTTGTTACTATGAATTGCATGAAACTTATGCTAAGAATTCATTCAACGCGATCGTTTTCAAGCGATCTTCACTACTTGTGATTATAAGATTGTAACTATTAGGTGAAACTCCCTCATAATCTAGCATCATATTCATGCATGAAAATTAAGCGTGCACTCTCAATCAACATACACAAATAAGTTATCAATCAAATAGATGAACGAATTGAATCCATAACTCATGAAATAACAACTGAATGTAATCGAATCAAATTGCAAGCATGTACATGGTTTCGAATCACCCCCCAACTAAGGGGGTTTAGTTCCTCATACTCACAACACAAAGTTTATTGAATTGAAACATCAAAGACATAAGAAAGATTACACCTAAAATGCCAAAGAAGTCCACTTTGAAATCTGCACAGAAAGCTCCTCTTTCTTCTTCTCCTTGTTGCGGCAGAGTTGGTTTAGAGGCTGTTTGGATGGTTTTCTGATGTAGGAAGGGAATTAGGATGGTATGGGGGTGCGGCAAGGTGTATGGAGGTGTATAATGGTGGCTGGAATGAAGGAGAGTTGCGGCAAGGTGTATGGATGTGGCTGGAATGAATGGTGGCTGCGGCAAGGTGGGGGAAGGGATTTTTTGCGATTTCTGATTTGTAGAATGGGGTCTATGTGCGGCTAGGGTGTAGAAATATATATATAGGCACTTAAAAACCCTAGCAATTCAGATTAGAACAATGGGCTAGGGTTAAGGTTTGTAAAATAGGGCTTTTTGGATGGAAAGGTGCGGCATAGGCTTAGGGATTTCCAATCAGATTTTTGCATGTGAACAAGGCCTAGGTGCGACTGAAACAATGGGCTAGGGTTAGGGTTTAGGTACGGTATAGGGCCAAGAGTTAAGGATGGGTCATCCAAAAGCCCAAAACCGAGAATAGAAACTCACGAAAATGGAAACCTCCTAGGATAGAAACTTCCAACTTTAGAAACTTTGGTTGCCAATTCCGATTTAGGAAAGATCAACCCAAAATGGAAACTTTTAGGCTTAGCTTTCCTACTTCAAGTAGGAAACCTCAAATCTTCAACTCTTCAATTTCATCCCAACCTTGCGTTCCAAGCATGTCCTTTTCACTTCAAGCTCACTTTCTGCTCCAAAAGCTCCAAATTGCATCATTTCATGTAATACGTCCGCTAAACCTGAAAACACAAGAAAGTAGCTTAAAAGACTACTTTAACGAAGAAAACATAACAAAGATGCATAAGAACTAACTAACTAAGGCGCATAAATATGCTCCTATCAGCAATCCCTCCTAATCCCCGGCCTAGAACGATCCCTACTTACATACTTACTACAATTGAGAAAAAGAGGGTTAATTTGAGTGCTAGTTAAATTTTCACATCAAATTTTGGCGCCGTTGCCGGGGATTAGCAACTTTGCTAATCCCTTGGATTGTTATTTTCGTTTTTCTTATTAGATCAGATTCTTATGTTATTTTGTTTCTTCTTTTAGGTACTTGTTTATGACTCGGAGTTCTAATCCGGTTCACGAACATATTTTAGACTTTGACGACGATTTTGAGCGTGAGTTGAGACGAAAGAGGAAGAACCCGGAACCTAGTGAATCAAGTGCAAATTCCAAGTCCGTTTCTGAATTTGAAGAGGAAGTGGAAGACATGGCAGTGGACAACCGAACGATCAAGGAGCTTTCCGCTTTGGGATTGGATAATGCCGCACCTCTATGTATCCAATACCCTAGGGCGGCTCCGGACAAAACTGCCGAGTTCGAATTGAAGTCAAGCTTGTTACATCACATTCCGAAGTACCATGGGCTGTCCATGGAAGATCCGAACAAGCACTTGAAGGAGTTTGAAGTCGTTTGCTCAAGCATGACTCCGGTGAACGTGGATGAGAGCATCTTGAAGATGAAGGCCTTTCCCTTTTCTTTCCTAGAGAAGGCGAAAGATTGGTTGTACGAATTGGCTCCCGGAACTGTCACTTCATGGGAGAGCATGAAACGAGCTTTCTTGGAGAAGTTTTTCCCAACTTCTTGAGTCATCCTCCTACGTAAAAGGATAAGTGGCATTCAACAAGATGAAGGTGAATCCTTTCCTACTTATTATGAACGTTTTAAATCTCTTGTTGCTTCATGTCCACAACATCAAATGAAGGAGGAACTACTTCTACAAGGGACTTCTACCAATTGAACGTCAAATGCTAGATGCCTCAGCGGGAGGAGCATTGGTGGACAAGACCCCTACGGCTGCAAAGATGTTGATTGCTAATCGAGCGTTGAACGCTCAACAATACGAAGGTGTTGGACAAAGGAGCATGCCACGGCAACATCAAGTCAATGAGGTAAGTGCCATAACCGAACTTCAAAATCAAATGGCTAACCTTACTACGTTGCTTTCTCAGGCGGTGGAAGGTCCAAAAGTCAAACCCGTAGTTTCTTGTGGCGTATGCTCCATGCAAAACCACAATACGGACAAGTGCCCACAATTGATCGAGAATGGAGGGTGGGAGACACTCAATGCCGTGGGATATGGCAACCAATACTGATAGGAGCATATTTATGCGCCTTAGTTAGCTAGTTCTTATGCATCTTTGTTATGTTTTCTTCGTTAAAGTAGTCTTTTAAGCTACTTTCATGTGTTTTCAGGTTTAAAGGACATATTACATGAAATGATGCAAGTTGGAGCTTTTGGAGCAAAATATGAGCTTGGATTGAAAGGGACATGCTTGGAACACAAGGTTGGGATGGA
Source organism: Malus domestica (assembly GCF_042453785.1). Taxonomy (NCBI): domain Eukaryota; kingdom Viridiplantae; phylum Streptophyta; class Magnoliopsida; order Rosales; family Rosaceae; genus Malus; species Malus domestica. The sequence continues at coordinate 15,188,232 of NC_091670.1, forward strand.
ATTGAAGAAGTTGAAGATTTGAGGTTTCCTACTTCAAGTAGGAAAGCTAAGCCTAAAAGTTTCCATTTTGGGTTGATCTTTCCTATATCGGAATTGGCAACCAAAGTTTCTAAAGTTGGAAGTTTCTATGCTTGGAGGTTTCCATTTTCGTGAGTTTCTATTCTCGGCTTTGGGCTTTTGGATGACCCATCCTTACTTCTTGGACCTATGTCGCACCTAAACCCTAACCCTAGCCACTTAATCAGCCGCACCTAGGCCTTGTTCACATGCAAAAATCTGATTATAAACCCTAAGCCCATGCCGCACCTTTCCATCCTAGAAGCCCTATTTTACAAACCCTAACCCTATTCCATTGAGGTAGCCGTACCTAACCCTAGCCCAATCTGATTTAATTAGGGTTTTAGGTGCCTATATATAGGTGTTTTACACCTTGCCGCATGAGCTCTCCCATTCTACAATTCAGAAATCGTCAAAACCCTATTTCCCCACCTTGCCGCATCTTCCATCCATTCCAGCCACTTCCCATCCTTGCCGCAGCCACCATCCACCTCCATACACCATTCTACACTTCCATACACCACCCACACACCTTGCCGCACCACCATATCATCCTAACTCCATTCTTAAACCAAAACCACATCCAAAAACCCCCAAAACCATCTCTGCCGCAGCAAGGAGAAGAGAAGAGGAGCTTGAAGTGCAGAAATTCAAAGTGGAATTCTTGGGCGTTTTAGGTGTAATCTTTCTTATGTCTTCGATGTTTCAATTCAATAAACTTTATGTTGTGAGTATGAGGAACTAAACCCCCTTAGTTGGGGGGTAATTCGAAACCATGTACATGCTTGCAATTTGATTCGATTTCATTCAGTTGTTATTTCATAAGTTGTGAATTCAATTCGTTCATCTACTTGATTGATAACTTAATTATGTATGTTGATTGAGAGTGCACGCTTAGTTTTCATGCATGAATATGATGCTAGATTATGAGGGAGTTTCACCTAATAGTTACAATCTTATAATCACAAGTAGTGAAGATCGCTTGAAAACGATCGCGTTGAATGAATTCTTAGCATAAGTTTCATGCAATTCATAGTAACAAATGCTTCGTCAATGCTTATGTTTTTCATAGAACGTAATGATTCTTGCTTGTATCTCTATTATGCAATTCATGTAGGGAACTTGTAGGGAGTGTTTTGGGTTGTCGTATGCAATCATCCAACTTAATAACTTGTGGAAAAACTGAGGGTTAATTAGTGCAATTCACGGTTAATTTGGGGCGTTGAGTATTCATAATTTATTGGAAGAACAACTGAAAATCGTTTTGTTGCAAGTGTGTCATGTGTGGAGAAGAACCTCCTAACTAGCCTTCTACCCATCTCTTTCACTAAAATCGTTTTTACAATCTGCCCTATTTCCAATCTGTTTTCTTTATTTTAATTTTCGTCAAAACAAAATCCCCCTTTAATTTGAAGTCTTAGATTAGTTAGAAAGTGTTTTGATTTGTGTTTCTAAGTATTTTGATTCAAGTTTTTCATCAAATTTCGTCCAAATTAGTGTAGGTGCTCAAAACTGCCCAGAAAGTGGTTTTTAGGCAGTTCTGAGCCTTCTAGTTGCTGTTTTGAGTTTTAGGTTTGTTTAAGTGTTTTAACCTTTACTTTTGCATTCTTTGAGTCTAGTTTAGTGTTTTAAACTTTGTTTTTGAGTTTTTAAGTCAGTTTCCAAGTGTTTAGCAATCCCTCCTAATCCCCGATTTAGAACGATCCCTACTTACATCTTTGCTACAATTTGACAAAAAGAGGGTTTAATTTGTGTGCTTATCTATTTTCGCATCAAATTTTTGGCGCCGTTGCCGGGGATTAGCAATTTTGCTAATCCCTTGGATTGTTTTTGTTCCTTTTATTTCACTTTGTTTCTGACTTGGTTTAAGTTTCTGACCTAATTTTGTTTCTTGTTTCTTAGGTACTAATGTATGACTAGAAGCTCTCAACCGATTCGTGCAAACATCTTGGATTTTGACGACGATTTTGAGAGGAAGTTAAGAAGAGCTAGAAACCAGCAAGAACATCACCCACCCAATTCCGAATCTGACCTTGAAGAAAACGTCCAAGAAGAGGAGGAGGAAGCCACGGCAGGGATATTTGAAGAAGTCCAAGGCATGGCCATGGACAATCGTACACTCAAGGAGCTTTCCGCCTCAGGTTTGGATAATGCCGCACCCTTGTGCATTCAATACCCCATGGCTGCCCAAGGTAAGACGGATGAGTTTGAATTAAAGTCAAGTTTGCTTCATCATATTCCTAAATACCATGGCTTGTCCATGGAAGATCCTAACAAACATTTGAAAGAATTTGAAGTGGTTTGCTCTAGTATGACTCCCGTCAATGTTGACGGAAATATCTTGAAGATGAAGGCTTTTCCATTCTCTTTGATGGATAAAGCCAAGGATTGGTTATACGAGTTAGCTCCCGGCACTGTCACTTCTTGGGAGAGTATGAAGAGAGCGTTCTTGGAGAAGTTCTTTCCAACTTCTCGCATCATCCTCCTACGCAAAAAGATAAGCGGAATTCAGCAAGAAGAAGGTGAGTCTTTTCCTACATATTATGAACGATTTAAATCACTTGTTGCTTCTTGTCCACAACATCAGATGAAGGAGGGAATTGCTCTTGCAATATTTCTACGAGGGCCTACTACCTCTAGAACGTCAAATGCTTGATGCTTCGGCGGGGGGAGCATTGGTGGATAAAACACCCATGGCTGCCAAGGTCTTGACTGCTAATAGAGCGTTGAACGCTCAACAGTACGAGGGTGTAGGCCAAAGAGGACCCTCACGGCACCAAGTACATGAGGTAAGTGCAACTTCCGATCTTCATTCACAATTGGCTAATCTTACTTCTATTGTTTCACAGATGGCCGAGGGAATGAAGATGCAAGGACCTGTGGTATGTGGCGTATGTTCTATCCAAGGACATGTCTCCGAAAAATGTCCTCAACTCATCGAGAATGGCGGTTGGGAGAGTGCGAATGCCATTGGGTTTCAAAGCCAAAATCAGTCAAGACATGATCCATACTCCAACACGTATAATCCGGGGTGGCGAGACCACCCAAATTTCAAGTGGAGGGATCCCCAACAACCTCAAAACCAAGGAGGCTTTAGGCAACAACCCCCGGGGTTCTTTCCCAAAACCTACGGCCCAGGTATGTCTCTTGACAATGATGCACTTCTTAAGATACTAACTAAGTTGTCTAATGGGCAGGAAGATCAAGCTAAGGCCATGCAAAACCAAGATAAAAGGGTGGATCAACTTGAGAAACAAATTGGGCAGATTGCCGAGTTTGTAGGTAAGTTTCGAGATCCCGGACAACTCCCTAGTTCCACCATTCCAAATCCGAAGGGAGGGTTCGAAAGTGCCAAAGCAATCACCCTAAGAAGTGGTAAGGAAGTTGGGGCAGGTCCTACATCAAAAATAGGTCATAATGAGGATGAACTCTTGCAATTGGAAGAGGAGGCATCAAGGCTGCCCACGGCAAGGGTGGTTCCACCTTTGCCGCAAGTTCCTAGTATCCCAAATCTGCCCAATTCGTCCCACAAAGGTAAGAATGTGTCCAATTCAGTTCATACTAATGTTTTCCCTTCAAATGTGCCTTTTCCTAGTAGGTTCATGCAAACGAAGAAAGAAGAGGCCGAAAAGGATATCCTTGAAACCTTTAGGAAAGTTCAAGTTAACATACCTTTGTTAGATGCAATCAAGCAAGTTCGGAGGTATGCTAAGTTCTTGAAGGAGTTGTGTACCACGAGGAAGAGGATGGCGACTAAGGAAGTGGTAAAGGTAGGTGAGAATGTGTCCGCAATCTTGCAACGCTAACTACCTCCCAAATGCAAAGATCCAGGTAGCTTTACCATTCCTTGTGTCATTGGGAATACTAGATTTGAATCTGCCATGCTTGATTTAGGTGCTTCTATAAATGTTATGCCATATTCCATTTATGCATCTATGAACTTAGGAGCGTTGAAAAATGATGGGGTAATAATACAATTGGCCGATAGATCTAACGCCTATCCAAAGGGAGTTTTGGAAGATGTTCTTGTGCAGGTTAATCATTTAGTTTTCCCGGCGGATTTCTATGTCCTTGAAATGGATGAATCGGACCATGCTCCTTCGCTGCCCATTCTACTTGGAAGCCCATTCATGAAGACGGCCCGGACAAAGATTGACGTGTATAGTGGAACTTTGTCCATGGAATTCGATGGGGAAGTTGTTAATTTTAATCTTTCTGATTCCATTAAATACCCTAGTGAGGACCATTCATGTTTCTCTATTGATATAATTGACTCTTTGGCGCAGGGATATCTCGACGATTTAAATGACGATGCGCTTGAAAAAGTCATTACACGAGGCATGGAACTCAAAACAAAGGGGGCAGATTGCTTGCATGCCCACGGCATACATGAGTCATCCCATGCCGTGCCCCCTAGTGAGGAATTACTTGAAGTTGTGGCTGCCCTTGAGTTCTCACCTAAGCTTGATGGTAAGTATACTACCCGTGAGTCCATTCCCATTTCGACTAACAAATTGCTTCCATCCATAATTCAGGCACCTATCCTTGAACTCAAGCCTTTGCCAAGCCATTTGAAGTACATTTTCTTGGGAGAAAATGAAACACTACCTGCCATTATTTCCTCCTCCCTCACGGCACAAGAGGAGGAGAAATTGCTTCGAGTTTTGGAGGAGTTCAAATCTGCCCTAGGTTGGACATTGGCCGATATTAAAGGTATAAGCCCTACAACTTGTATGCATCACATATTTCTTGAGGAGGGGGCCAAACCAACTAGAGAGGCTCAACGCCGTCTTAACCCTCCGATGATGGAAGTAGTGAAAAAGGAGATCATAAAGCTTCTAGATTGTGGGGTTATCTATCCAATCTCGGATAGTAAGTGGGTTTCGCCCGTTCAATGCGTGCCAAAGAAATCCGGAGTGACGGTGGTAGCTAATGCCGAGAATGAGCTTGTTCCTCAACGTATTCAAACCGATTGGAGGGTGTGCATTGACTATAGGAAGCTAAACACCACCACGAGGAAGGACCACTTCCCATTGCCGTTCATTGACCAAATGCTTGAGAGGTTAGCGGGTTATGCTTTTTATTGTTTTCTTGATGGTTATTCTGGTTATAATCAAATTGTCATTTCACCCGAGGACCAAGAAAAAACCACTTTTACATGCCCGTTTGGTACCTTTGCATATCGTCGCATGCCTTTTGGTTTATGTAATGCACCTGCTACATTTCAAAGATGCATGATGAGCATATTTTCTGATTACGTAGAAAAGATAATTGAAGTGTTTATGGACGATTTTAGTGTATTTGGTGATTCGTTTGATAGTTGCTTGCATAATCTAAGTTTGATCCTAAAACGTTGTGTTGAAACTAACCTTGTACTTAATTGGGAAAAGTGTCATTTTATGGTTAAACAAGGTATCGTTTTAGGTCATATAATCTCTGAAAAGGGTATTGAGGTTGATAAGTCGAAAATATTTCTTGTACGTCACTTACCCTCTCCGACTTCGATTAGAGAGGTTTGTTCGTTTCTTGGCCATGCAGGATTTTATCGTAGGTTTATCAAAGATTTCTCGAAGATAGCACAACCTCTTTGCCGGCTCCTACAAAAAGAAGTGGCGTTTGAATTCACCAAGGAGTGCACGGCATCATTCAACCAACTCAAGGAGTTGTTGACCACGGCACCCATCATTGTTCCAACGGATTGGAGTCTACCGTTCGAGCTCATGTGTGATGCGTCCGACTATGCTTTAGGAGCTGTTTTAGGACAACGAAAGGACAAGAGGCCGCATGTCATTTACTACGCCTCACGGACGTTGAACGATGAACAATTGAACTACTCCACTACGGAAAAAGAACTCCTTGCCGTTGTCTTTGCTTTAGATAAATTTCGATCATATCTAATTGGAACTAAAGTAATTGTTTTCACTGATCATGCAACTCTGAAGTACTTGCTCACCAAAAAGGAGGCCAAGCCACGGCTAATTCGATGGATATTGCTACTTCAAGAGTTCGACATAGAGATTCGGGACAAGAAGGGAAGTGAAAATGTGGTGGCTGACCACCTAAGCCGAATGGTGCATAATGAGGAGTCTTTGCCGATTTTGGAGACATTCCCCGATGAACAATTGCTGTCCATTAAGGTTAGTGCACCTTGGTATGCCGATATTGTTAATTTTTTGGTGTCAAAACGTATTCCAAGTGAGTTCACTAGGCACCAACGTGATAAACTTAGGCATGATGCACGGTTTTATGTGTGGGATGATCCGTACTTATGGAAATTTTGCCCCGATCAGATTATACGTCGTTGTGTGCACGATTCTGAATGTTATTCAATTTTGAGTTTTTGTCACACGTATGCATGTGGAGGGCACTTTGGCACACAACGCACAGCCCTTAAGGTGTTACAATGTGGATTTTATTGGCCTAGTATTTTCAAAGATGCTAAAACTTTTTGCTTAACATGTGATAAATGCCAACGAATGGGAGGTATTAGTGCTAGGGACCAAATGCCGCAGGTTTCTGTCCTAAATGTTGAAATTTTTGATGTTTGGGGTATTGATTTTATGGGTCCTTTTCCTTCTTCGTATGGTTTTACATATATTTTGCTTGCGGTTGATTATGTGTCGAAGTGGGTGGAAGCAAAGGCCACCCGAACTAATGATTCTAAAGTGGTTGCAGATTTTATTAGAACTAACATTTTTGCAAGGTTCGGAATGCCACGAGTGATCATTAGTGACGGAGGGTCACACTTTTGCAATCGGACCATTGAAGCGTTATTGAGGAAATACAGTGTCACCCATAAGGTTTCTACACCTTACCATCCTCAAACGAATGGCCAAGCCGAGGTTTCCAACCGAGAGATCAAGCAAATACTTGAGAAGACCGTTGGGCCAACACGGAAGGATTGGAGCTTACGGTTAGATGATGCACTTTGGGCGTATCGTACGGCGTACAAAACCCCCATTGGGATGTCCCCCTTCCGACTTGTCTATGGCAAGGCGTGCCATCTTCCTGTTGAATTGGAGCACAAAGCACTTTGGGCCATCAAGAAGTTTAACATGAACCTCGAGGAAGCACGAAGTCAAAGGAGATTGCAATTGAATGAGCTTGATGAGATACGGCACGAGGCGTACGATAATGCAAGCATTTACAAGCAAAAGACCAAAGCTTTCCATGACAATATGATCCGTGGGAAATCATTCTCAATTGGGCAGAAAGTGTTATTGTTCAATTCCCGTTTACGTTTGTTTCCCGGTAAGTTACGTTCTAAGTGGATTGGACCGTTTGTTATTACTAACATATCTTCTTATGGTGCCATCCAGATTCAAAGTCTCAAAACAGGTCATGAATTTGATGCGAAATAGATTAAGCACACAAATTAAACCCTCTTTTTGTCAAATTGTAGCAAAGATGTAAGTAGGGATCGTTCTAGACCGGGGATTAGGAGGGATTGCTAAACGCTTGGAAACTGACTTAAACACTCAAAAACAAAGTTAAAAACACTAAACTAGACTCAAAGAATGCAAAACTAAAAGTTAAAACACTTAAACAAACCTAAAACTTAAAACAGCAACTAGAAGGCTCAAAACTGCCTAAAAACCACTTTCTGGGCAGTTTTGAGCACCTACACTAATTTGGACGAAATTTGATGAAAACTTGAATCAAAATACTTAGAAACACAAATCAAAACACTTTCTAACTAATCTAAGACTTCAAATTAAAGGGGGATTTGTTTTGGACGAAAATTTAACACAAAACAGAAACTTGAAACTAAACAGATTGTAAAAACGATTTTGGTGAAATAGATGGATAAAAGGCTAGTTAGGAGGTTCTTCTCCACACATGTCACACTTGCAAACAAAACGATTTTCAGTTGTTCTTCCAATAAACTATGAATACTCAACGCCCCAAGTTAACCGTGAATTGCACTAATTAACCCTCAGTTTTTCCAGAATTTATCAAGTTGGATGATTGCATACGACAACTCAAAACATTCCCTACAAGTTCCCTACATGAATTGCATAATAGAGATACAAGCAAGAATCATTACGTTCTATGAAAAACATAAGCATTGACGAAGCATTTGTTACTATGAATTGCATGAAACTTATGCTAAGAATTCATTCAACGCGATCGTTTTCAAGCGATCTTCACTACTTGTGATTATAAGATTGTAACTATTAGGTGAAACTCCCTCATAATCTAGCATCATATTCATGCATGAAAATTAAGCGTGCACTCTCAATCAACATACACAAATAAGTTATCAATCAAATAGATGAACGAATTGAATCCATAACTCATGAAATAACAACTGAATGTAATCGAATCAAATTGCAAGCATGTACATGGTTTCGAATCACCCCCCAACTAAGGGGGTTTAGTTCCTCATACTCACAACACAAAGTTTATTGAATTGAAACATCGAAGACATAAGAAAGATTACACCTAAAATGCCAAAGAAGTCCACTTTGAATTCTGCACAGAAAGCTCCTCTTTCTTCTTCTCCTTGTTGCGGCAGAGTTGGTTTAGGGGGTTTTTGGATGGTTTTGGATGACTTTGGATGAGGGAGAATGGTGGAAAACTATCTAGGATAGGTGTAGGGCACGGCTAGGAAGGTTTGGGGTCAGAGAATATGGATTTGGGTGTAGGTTGGGCTAGGCAAAGGTGAGGGACAGGTTCTGGCGTGAATGGAGTTTCTGGATGTGTTTTTGGTTTTTTAGAAGGGAGTTAGGATGGTAGGGTGGTGCGGCAAGGTGTGGGAAAGAGTTATGGAGGTGTGGAATGGTGTCTTAAGGTGGAGGATGGTGGCTGGAATGGATGAATGGCTGCGGCAAGGAAGGAATTTGGGTGATGGTGGCTGCGGCAAGGTGGGGAAAGGGATATGGTTTTCTGATTTTTATGGAGAGGGAAGAAGATGTGCGGCTAGGGTGGTAAAACACAAATATATAAGCACCTAAAACCCTAATGAAATCAGATTAGACCACAATGGGCTAGGGTTTGTGCGGCACTTAAGTGAACATGGGCTAGGGTTTAACATGGCAGATTTTAGATGATTAGGCCCTAGGGTTCGGCATGGGTTGAAGGTCCACAAGCAAATTTTGGGTTTAGGTCATCTAAAAGCCCAACGCCAAGAATAGAAACTCTCGAAAATGGAAACCTCCAAGAATAGAAACTTCCAACTTTTAGAAACTTTGGTTGCCAATTCCGATTTAGGAAAGATCGACCCAAAATGGAAACTTTTAGGCTTAGCTTTCCTACTTCAAGTAGGAAACCTCAAATCTTCAATTCTTCAATTCCATCCCAACCTTGCGTTCCAAGCATGTCCTTTTCAATTCAAGCTCACTTTTTGCTCCAAAAGCTCCCAATTGCATCATTTCATGTAATATGTCCACTAAACCTGAAAACACAAGAAAGTAGCTTAAAAGACTATTTTAACAAAGAAAACATACAAAAGTGCATAAGAACTAGCTAACTAAGGCGCATATATATGCTCCTATCAAATTCCCCCACACTTAGCTTTTGCTAGTCAAGTGAACGGACACCGTTTGAAGCCGTATTATGAGAACTTTGTTGAACAAACCGTGGATGATATTTCTTTGGGAGCCGTGGGCACAAATGGAGAATGATTGGGCTTTTCGTCCGGCTGTACGACGTTAAAGAAAGCGCTACTTGGGAGGCAACCCATGCAATTCAACAAAGGAAGACCAAGGAATTACTCCAATTCCAGATTTGCGTTCCTAAACTCTTCAGTTTGTTATTTATTTCGAATCTGCCTATTTAGTTGTTTTAGTTGCTGTTTGTGTGTTTCTTTTTGTTTAGTGTGATTTTATGCTGAAACATTGAGGACAATGTTTGAATTAAGTGTGGGGGGGTAACTAAGTGTTTTAGATGCAAATTCGTGGGATTTTATCACCCTTAACTTGATGCGAAAATAGATAAGCACACAAATTAAACCCTCTTTTTGTCAAATTGTAGCAAAGATGTAAGTAGGGATCGTTCTAAACCGGGGATTAGGAGGGATTGCTAAACACTTGGAAACTGACTTAAAAACTCAAAAACAAAGTTTAAAACACTAAACTAGACTCAAAGAATGCAAAAGTAAAGGTTAAAACACTTAAACAAACCTAAAACTCAAAACAGCAACTAGAAGGCTCAAAACTGCCTAAAAACCACTTTCTGGGCAGTTTTGAGCACCTACACTAATTTGGACGAAATTTGATGAAAAACTTGAATCAAAATACTTAGAAACACAAATCAAAACACTTTCTAACTAATCTAAGACTTCAAATTAAAGGGGGATTTTGTTTTGACGAAAATTAAAATAAAGAAAACAGATTGGAAATAGGGCAGATTGTAAAAACGATTTTAGTGAAAGAGATGGGTAGAAGGCTAGTTAGAAGGTTCTTCTCCACACATGACACACTTGCAACAAAACGATTTTCAGTTGTTCTTCCAATAAATTATGAATACTCAACGCCCCAAATTAACCTTGAATTGCACTAATTAACCCTCAGTTTTTCCACAAGTTATTAAGTTGGATGATTGCATACGACAACCCAAAACACTCCCTACAAGTTCCCTACATGAATTGCATAATAGAGATACAAGCAAGAATCATTACGTTCTATGAAAAACATAAGCATTGACGAAGCATTTGTTACTATGAATTGCATGAAACTTATGCTAAGAATTCATTCAACGCGATTGTTTTCAAGCGATCTTCACTACTTGTGATTATAAGATTGTAACTATTAGGTGAAACTCTCTCATAATCTAGCATCATATTCATGCATGAAAACTAAGCGTGCACTCTCAATCAACATACATAATTAAGTTATCAATCAAGTAGATGAACGAATTGAATTCACAACTTATGAAATAACAACTGAATGAAATCGAATCAAATTGCAAGCATGTACATGGTTTCGAATTACCCCCCAACTAAGGGGGTTTAGTTCCTCATACTCACAACATAAAGTTTATTGAATTGAAACATCGAAGACATAAGAAAGATTACACCTAAAACGCCCAAGAATTCCACTTTGAATTTCTGCACTTCAAGCTCCTCTTCTCTTCTCCTTGCTGCGGCAGAGATGGTTTTGGTTTAAGAATGGAGTTAGGATGATATGGTGGTGCGGCAAGGTGTGTGGGTGGTGTATGGAAGTGTAGAATGGTGTATGGAGGTGGATGGTGGCTGCGGCAAGGATGGGAAGTGGCTGGAATGGATGGAAGATGCGGGAAGGTGGGGAAATAGGGTTTTGACGATTTCTGAATTGTAGAATGGGAGAGCTCATGCGGCAAGGTGTAAAACACCTATATATAGGCACCTAAAACCCTAATTAAATCAGATTGGGCTAGGGTTAGGTACGGCTACCTCAATGGACTAGGGTTAGGGTTTGTAAAATAGGGCTTCTAGGATGGAAAGGTGCGGCATGGGCTTAGGGTTTATAATCAGATTTTTGCATGTGAACAAGGCCTAGGTGCGGCTGATTAAGTGGCTAGGGTTAGGGTTTAGGTGCGACATAGGTCCAAGAAGTAAGGATGGGTCATCCAAAAGCCCAAAGCCGAGAATAGAAACTCACGAAAATGGAAACCTCCAAGAATAGAAACTTCCAACTTTAGAAACTTTGGTTGCCAATTCCGATTTAGGAAAGATCAACCCAAAATGGAAACTTTTAGGCTTAGCTTTCCTACTTGAAGTAGGAAACCTCAAATCTTCAACTTCTTCAATTCCATCCCAACCTTGTGTTCCAAGCATGTCCCTTTCAATCCAATCTCATATTTTGCTCCAAAAGCTCCAACTTGCATCATTTCATGTAATATGTCCTTTAAACCTGAAAACACATGAAAGTAGCTTAAAAGACTACTTTAACGAAGAAAACATAACAAAGATGCATAAGAACTAGCTAACTAAGGCGCATAAATATGCTCCTATCAAATTCCCCCACACTTAGCTTTTGCTAGTCCTCGAGCAAAACAAACAGAAGAAAGGAAACAAAACGAAACCAACTAACCAAAACAAAACCTAAACCTTCCAACGTTTGCCTCAGGGATTTCCAATGCACATGACATGTTAAAGATTGTTATCCCCACAGATTTGATTCATCTTTACACAAGCACATACTTAATTAAAGCCACCACTTACTAATTCACAAGTAATCAATCAAAACAATGCTTTGAATGTAGTAACATGCCTTAGAGAATTCCCTCAATTCCTTACAAGATATACACTCTATTTTCACTCAGATTTTCTAACTCCACACCCTACACTAGTCATATGTGAGAAGATTGATGTAGATATGACAACGAATGCTCACATATATGTATCACAAAGAACGCAAGTTCTAGAGTTAAGAAGCATGTTTAGATATGATCTCATGAATGGAATGCTACTACTTAAATGCGAGAACCAGTGACACCATATGCTCATACCAAATTCAAACTCCACAAATTGAAACACATAACACTCAAGATAGAAGTTAAGGGTTGTAATGGGGCTTAAGGTATTGGCTAACAAAAACGGATATGGAAAACAAACGTTCTTCAAGCAATAGTAAGCAAAGCAATGAAATTGAGACTTAGAATTCACTTAGATTGCAGAAATCAACTTTTAAACACGAGGGAAAGATTTAGACAACTCTTTAGGGCCGAATTGTTTTGGACCCTTACTTCAACAAACAATACTTTGAAACTCTTTTTCACATCTTTTCAACTCTTTTTTCATACTTTTCACACTTTTTTCTTCATTTTTTCTTTTTCCACGAAATTTTTTTTTTCTTTTCTTTTCTTTCCACACGTGCCTATGGCACACAAAATCACCAAAAGAAATACTTCCCCCACACTTGTTTTCTGCCAACATAAATCAAAAGGAATTCAATTCGAATCATGCATTACTAGGCTTTAAGAACAAGGGTATGGATGGTCCTAAACTAGGCTAGGTGAGGTTAATGTGGGTTAACAAAGAAAAGGCTAAACAAGGCTCAATGGGGTTAAAACCTACAAAACATCATGACATAGGGGATTCATGGCTTTTTGGCTAAGGTGGTGGTCACTACACAACTTCATCTTGAATATGTGTTATGCAATTCAATGACATGCTTTGAATGAAATGGGCATGAGTTCTAGCATTTGGAACTAAATGATGAAACGCCTTCTAAGTAGCAACCAAGCAAGGAATAATGAGATCATGCAACGACTTAGAAAACAAAGAATGCACAGATTTTAACTCTCCAAATAAACGTTTAGGCTCAAGTCTAACAAGGTTGTAGCGTTACTTTGAGTTCCTTCCTTCAAGCATGTTACAAAAACTGATTTTTCCTTTTATGATTGCATGTGAATTCATGAGTTATAACCACAACTAAGCATAAACAAAGAGTACATCAAACTTTCATCCATGTTAATCACTCTCTTTAACAGTCATGCAATTAAAAACCAAATCCTCATCATTGTGTTGGAAGGTACCCTAAGACACAAACACACAAAAACAACTCTTTTTGGGTTTTTTAAAACAAATTTTTCAAATTTTTATGTGATTTTCGGATTTTTGCATCAAAACACACTAAAACACATCAAAACTGCTCAAAAACACTTAAAAACAGCAAGGAACAAGTATCCAAGTTAAGGGTGATAAAATCCCACGAATTTGCATCTAAAACACTCAATGCCGTGGGATATGGCAACCAATACCAATCACGTGGTGATCCGTTTTCCAATACTTACAATCCCGGTTGGCGTGATCATCCGAATTTCAACTGGCGAGACCCCCAACAAGGCCAACAACAAAGCGGATTTAGGCAACAACCCCAGGGTTTCTATCAAAAGCCGTTGGCACCACCACAAGCCCAAGCACAACCTGCCCAAAGCAATGCAGGTAATTCAAGTGATAATGATAAGATTTTTCAATTACTTATTAACTTGACGCAGGAAGTCCAAAATCAAGCCAAAGAGAGGCAAATCCAAGACAAGAGGGTGGACAACTTGGAGAAGCAAGTGGGACAAATTGCCGAGTTCATAGGGCAATTTCGTGAGCAAGGAAGGTTGCCTAGCTCAACGGTGGTCAATCCGAAAGGTGGATTCGAATCTGCAAAGGCTATCACGCTAAGAAGTGGGAAAGAAGTAGGAATCGAGCCAAAACCATCCAAATCTGGCCCCAAGGACGACGAGAAGTTGAAAATTGAAGAGGAGGACCAAGCAAAGGCCACGGCAAGGATTGAGCAATCCTTGCCGCAACCACCCAAGCATTCCAATTCGGCCAACACAGGTAAGAAAGGTCCAATTCCATTTAATTCTATTGTTATTCCTCCGGATGTACCCTTTCCTAGCAGATTTTTGCAATCCAAGAACGAAGAGGAGGCAAAAGATGTTCTAGAGACATTTAGGAAAGTTCAAGTCAACATACCCCTTTTGGATGCAATCAAGCAAATCCCGAAGTATGCGAAGTTCTTAAAGAAGCTTTGTACAATAAGGAAACGTTTTCGGGAGAAAGAAGTGGTACATGTAAGTGAGAATGTCTCCGCCATGTTGCAACGCAAACTGCCCCCCAAATGCAAAGATCCGGGTAGTTTTACAATTCCTTGTGTCCTTGGTAACACTCGCTTTGATTCTGCCCTGTTAGATTTAGGTGCATCTATAAATGTCATGCCATATTCAGTTTATGCATCTATGAATTTAGGCGAGTTGAAAAATGATGGCGTGATTATTCAATTGGCCGATCGATCTAATGCCTATCCAAAGGGAGTTTTGGAAGATGTTTTGGTGCAGGTAGACCACTTGATTTTCTCGGTAGATTTCTACGTGCTCGATATGGAGGATACAGGCCACTCTCCACCACCACCACTGTTGCTTGGCCGACCTTTCATGAAAACGGCTCAAACCAAGATTGACGTGGCCAAAGGAGAAGTCACTATGGCATTTGGTGGTGACATGATTTGTTTTAAAGTTTCTGAATTTATTAATGTTGTTCGTTCTTGTTGTGCCATTAATGTAATTGCAAATATAGGGCAGGAATGTTCAACACTCATCAAGACGAAAGTACCTCGAACTACCATCGAGGAAGGAATTGGAGTGAACAACAAGGGGAGCACGGCCCCACCCCTGAAGTCACCAAATCTGGCCGAGTGCACTCCTTGTGCATCTGTCCAGAGTGCTACCATTTCTTTGCCGTACAAAGGTAAGCCACCTATTCCAATTTCGATTCCCATTTCAACTAATAGGTTGTTACCTTGTATGGTGCAAGTACCAAATCGAAGACAACGTGGTGGGAGAGTTCGTGTTGATTTCGAGAAGCAAAACATGACAATAAGAAAGGATCATTATCCCATCCCATTCAAGGACCCAAAAGATGAAGTATTTCGTAGGTCAGATTGTGGAAACAACCCTCAATGCCGTGGGGTTCCATAAACCTTCAATGGAGCATCGTCCGGCTGGAAGATGTTAAAGCAAGCGCTTCTTGGGAGGCAACCCATGCAAATAAAGAGGACCTAGGAAGCTCCGGCATCATCATCAGATTTGCGTTTCTAAACCCTACTCTTTATTGCTTTTACTTTGCCATATTTTTCATGTTTGCTAGTTGTGTTATTTGCTTGTTTTTGTGTGAGTCTATGTTTGAAACATTGAGGACAATGTTTGGTTTAAGTGTGGGGGGGTGAACAAAGTGTTTTTGTTGCAAAATTCGTAGGATTTTACCACCTAACATTTCAAAGGTTGTTTTTCATTGTTTTTAAGTGTTTTTAGAAAGTTTTGATGTGTTTTTATGTGGCTTTACCAGAAAATACGAAAATTCAAGAAAAAATTGAAAAAAGTTTTGAAAAAACCCAAAAAAAGAGTCGTTTTACAGTTGTTTTTGTTTGTTTGTGTCGTAGAGTACCTTCCAACACAATGATGAGGATTTGGTTTTTAATTGCATGACCGTTAAAGAAAGTTACAAACATGGATGGAAGTTTGGTATGCTCTTTTGTTTATGCTTGGTCATCGTTGTTGTTTACGAATTCACATATAATCACAAAGAAAAAAAAATCAGTTTTTGTAATATGCTTGAAGGAAGTAACTCAAACTAACGCTACAACCTTGTGAGACTTGAGCCTAAACGTTTATTTGGAGAGTTAAAATCTGTGCATTGTTGTTTTCTAAAGTCGTTGCATGATCTCATTATTCTTTGCTTGGTTATTACTTAGAAGGCGTTTCATCATTTAGTTCCAAATGCTAGAACTCATGCCAATTTCATTCAAAACATGTTATTGAATTACATAACACATATTCAAGATGAAGTTAGTAGTTACCACCATAGCCAAAAAGCCTTCATTCCATGCAGCCGTTTTTGTAGGTTTTAACCCCGTTGAGCCTTGTTTAGCCTATGTTTTCTTCGTTAACCCACATTATCCTCACCTAGCCTAGATTAGGACCATCCATACCTTCGTTCTTGAAGCATAGTAATGAATGACTCAAAATGAATTCCTTTTGGTCATTGTTGGCAGAAAACAAGTGTGGGGGAAGTGAGTTTTGTTGTGGGTGTGCCAAAGTCTTGAATGAGGCACGAAAAAGAAAAGAAAAAGAAAAATTTCGTGGGAAATAAAAAGAAAAAAAAAAGAAAGAAAAAGTTGAAAAGATGTGAAAAAAGAGTTCTTAAGTGTTGTTTGTTGAAGGAAGGGTCCAAAACAGTGAATTCGGCCCTAATTGTTGTTGAATCTTCCCTTTGTGTTTAAAAGTTAATTTCTGCATGCTAATGGGAATTCTGAGTACGATTTCATTGTTTTGCTTACTATTGCTTAAAGAACGTTTGTTTTCCCTATCCTTTCGTTGTTAGCCAACTCCCCTAGCCCCGTTACAACCCTTGACTTTAATCTTGAGTGTTATGTGTTTCAATTTGTGGAGTTTAAAATTGGTATGAGCATATGGTGTCACTGGTTCTCGCATCTAAGTAGTAGCATTCCATTCATGAGATTATATCTAAACATGCTTATTAACTCCGAAAAGTGCTTTCTTTGTTATACATATATGTGAGCATTCGTTTTCATATTTACATCAATCTTCTCACCTATAACTAGTATAGGGTGTGTAGTCAAAAAATCTGAGTGAAAATTGAGTGCATATCTAGTAAGGAATTGAGCAAATTCTCTAAGGCATGTTACTACATTCAAAATCATGTTTTAATTGGTTAAATGTGAACTAGTACGTGGTGACTATAATTAAGTATGTGCTTAAGTGTGAAGATGACTAAAATCTGTGGGAGTGATGATTTTTAACATGTCATGTGCATTGGAAATCCCTGAGGCAAATGTTGGAAGGTGTAGATTGTGTTTTTGTTTTGTTTGGTTTCTTTGTTTTGCTCGAGGACTAGCAAAAGCTAAGTGTGTGGGAATTTGATAGGAGCATATTTATGCGACTTAGTTGGCTTGTTCTTAAGCATTTATGTTGTTTTTCTTTAGTTATTTTAGTGTTTAAAGTCATTTTCGTGCAATTTCAGGTTTAGAGACGAAGTATGCAAAGAAGTGCAAAATGGAGCATTTTAGAGCAAAATTGAGCTAGAATGGAGTGTATGCTAATGGAGCACAAGGAATGGACGAGTTTGAAGGTCAAAGGAGCTTAAGAAATGAAGAAATGAAAGTGAAGAACAAAGAATTCAGATTTGGAAACCAAAGTTTCTAAAGTTGGAAGTTTCTATTCTTGGAGGTTTCCATTTTCGAGAGTTTCTATTCTTGGTTTTGGGCTTTTAGATGACCTAAACCCTAATTCCTTGTGGACCCTAACCCTAGCCGCACCTAGGCCTCTAGAATATCTGATTTCCTTGCCTTGCAAGGCATTCTAGAAGGCCCATCTCTAAACCCTAACCCTAGCCGCACCTTAGGCCTTATTCCCACTAAAAATCTGATTGTTTTAACCTAATTTCTGGTGGATTTGGGCTTCTAGAAACCCTAATCTGATTACCCTAGGGTTTTGGATGCCTATATATACTCATTATAACCCCTAGATCAGATCACCACCTCTCATACACAATCATTCACGCCAGAAATCTGCCCTTGCATTCTGCCGCACCTTCCCATCACCAAAATCCCAAAATTCTGCCCAAAAATCATCCCTAGCCGTACCCCCATCAACCCTATACCTTTCCCTACCATTCCCCATCCATTCTACACCATAAATACCACCCAAAACCTGTTCTAAACTTCTCTGCCGCAGCAAGGAGGAAAGGGAAATCATTGATGATCTTGCTGCCAAGTTGGAGCCTTCTAGGTGTTTTCTTTCTTTGGGTTTTAATTTCTAAATTTATGTATCTTTGCTTTGCGAGTATGAGGAACTAAACCCCCCTTGGCTAGGGGGGATTCGAAACCATGTTTATGCTTGCTATATGATTTGATTACTTCTAATTGCGTTTCATAAGTTGTGATTTCAATTTGCTTATCTATGTGAATTAAAACTTATTCTTGTATGTTGATTGAGGGTCGACACTTAATTTGCATGCATGAATTTGATGCTAGGATATAAGGAAATTTACCTAATCGTTATGGACTTATATTCACAAGTAGTAAAGGTTGTTGATCACAATCGTGTTAAGTAAATTCTTGGCATAAGTTTCATGCAATTCATAGTTACGAGTGCCTCGTCAATGCTTATGGTTTTCATAGAACTTAGTGATTCTTGCTTGTATCTCTATTATGCAATCATGTAGGGGACTTGTGGGGAATGCTTTGGGTTGTCGTATGCAATCATCCAATTCAATAACGTTAGGAAAATCTGAAGGTTAATTTAAGCGGACCTAATTAACTTGGGGCGTTGAGAATTCATGGGTTATTGAAAAGCAATTGGTAATCGTTTTGAATGCAAGTATAACATGTGTGGAGATGAACCCCTTAGCTAGCTTTCTATCCATTCAATTCAATCAAATTCGTTTTAAAATCTGTTTTGATTTACAAGTTTATGTTTTGTTTTCAATTTCGTAAAAACCAAATCCCCCTTTGTTTTCAAGTGTCAAATTAGTTAGAGAGTGTGTTAGTTTGTGTTTTTAAGTGTTTTGAGTCAAGTTAAAACCTATTTTCGTCAAAATCTTGTTTAGAGTTCAAAACTGCCCAGAAAGTGGTTTTAAGGCAGTTTTGAGTGTTTTTGTGTTATTTTGAGTCTTTTGGTTTGTTTTGGTGTTTTAAGTTATAGTTTTACATTTTTTGAGTCTAGTTTAGTGTTTTAAACTTTGTTTTTACGTTTTTGAGTCAGTTTTCAAGTGATTTAGCAATCCCTCCTAATCCCCGGCCTAGAACGATCCCTACTTACATACTTACTACAATTGATAAAAAGAGGGTTAATTTGAGTGCTAGTTAATTTTCACATCACTAATCAATCAAGGATTCCTAATTGAAGGTGGATTTCGAGACGAATGAAGTTTCCTACTCAAACAAGGTTTCCTACTTGGAGTAGGAAAGTGATCCCTAATTGGCTTTGATTTTCAACAACAAAGAAGTATTCCAAGTTGAAGAAGGAAAAGGTTTCCAGGTGCAATGAAGAGTCCTTATCCTTTAGGATACCTTATCTTTGTTCTAGAACCCTTATCCAATAGTGCCGTAGGTTTTCCTTGCATTAGAGGGCTTCTAGAAGCCCTATCCTTTATCATACAAACTTGCCGTGCCTTTCCCTCTAGAAGGCCTGATTTCCCTTGCCTTGCAAGGCTTTCTAGAAGCCTTATCTAGTCTTATTCCTTCCTGCCGCACCTAGGACCCCTTTTCCCTTGCAAAATCTGATTGTTTAACCTATTTCCTGATGGATTTGGCTTTCTAGAAGGCCTAATCTGATTCACCTAGGGTTTTAGGGCCCTATAAATATGTGTGCCGCACCCCTTCACATTCACCACTCACCACAATTCACAATTCACTCCAGAAATTCGTCCAACCCTCTCCACACTCTTGCCGCAGCCACCAAACACCATTCCCCCTAGTTCTAAGTTCTTGCCGCACCATTCCCATCCCCTAAACACTACTACATTCCTCCATAACCATGCATCCCTACACCTAAGGTCCTAAACCTGTCCCTAGACCTTTTGCCGCACCAAGGAGCAGGAGAAGGAAGCTTGGAAGTTCATACAATTCAAGTTCGCGTCGCTGGAATTTCTAGGTGTTTCTTTTCCTTTGATTTCAATGTTTAAATTCAATTCTCTTCTTTTTGTGCGTATGAGGAACTAAATGATAGGAGCATATTTATGCCACTTAGTTAGCTTGTTCTTGTGCATTTACGTTGTTAGTTCGTAGTTATTTTAGTATTTTAAGCTATTTTCGTGTGTTTGTAGGTCCAATGGTTTAAAGTGGCAAAGAAGTGTATTTAGGAGCCTTTTGGAGCAGTTTTGGGCATCAAATGGATTGCACATGCTTGGAGCTAAGAAGATGGACGAAATTGAAGATCAAATGAGCTTAGGATTGAATGAAGATGTGAAGAATTGGATTCAAGACAAATGAAGAATGAAGAGTTCAAAATTGGAAGCCAAAGTTTCTAAAGTTGGAGGTTTCTATTCTTGGAGGTTTCCATTTGTGAAGGTTTCCATCTTTGGCTCTACACTTTCCTAATCCTAAGTCACATATGTTCCAGCCTCAAAAGGGGTTCCTCAATCATTTAGGACACTTAATTATATGATTTTAGGAGACCTAGACCTATCCCTAATCCTTGCCGCACATGGGATCCTCCCCTTTCCTATTTTCTGATTTTAATTCACATCCCCCTTTTGTTTCTTCCATCCTTGCTGCACCCTACCTCATCTCCTTACCTATTTTCTGACCCAAAATTACATTCCCCTTTGTTCTAAAGCCTTGCCACACAAGGGGAGAGGTTCTTACCTATTTTGTGACCCAAAACACATTCCTAAAATCTGCCCTAAAATCTTTGCCGAATTTCCCTTCTTTTTCTCTTTAATTCCTGCACTTACCTTCCCTTTTTCCTTCAAATTTCTGACCTCTATTCACTTTCCTTTTCTCTGCCACAATTATTTACCTCTTTTCCTTCAAATCTGCCATATATTTTCCTCTCCTAAATTCATTAATTTCTGTTAGGTTTTCTTGGGGATTTGGAAAGCTAAATCCTTCCCTAAAACTACTTCAAATTCGTAGCCCTTCCTTGCCCTATAAATAAAGACCCTTGCAGCAGCTTTTGGGAGTTCCACCCTTCACCATAACTCACCTATATCCATTCACCACCTCTAAAACCATTCACCAATTCACACAACCCTACACACTTTCACAGATTCCACCCTTCACCATAACTAACCTATATCCATCCACCACCACAAATCACCACAAAAACCATCACCCATCCTTTGTGCTGCAGAAAAGAAGAAGGAAGGAGACCCTTGGACGTGCTTGCCATTCAAGACATTGGATTGTTGGAGCGTTTCTAGGTGTTTTCATTCTTTGTTTTCAATATCTAAATTTATGTATCTTTGTTTTGCGAGTATGAGGAACTAAACCCCTCTTGGCTAGAGGGAATTTCGAAACCATGATTATATTGCAATATGAATTGATTACCTTTAGCTGTGATTTCATAAGTTGTGAATTCAATTTGTTTAACTGCTTGATTGATAACTTATTCGTGTATGTTGATTAAGGAGGCCTACTTAGTTTGCATGCATGAATATGATGCTAGAGTATAAGGGAGTTTCACCTAATAGTTACAAACTTATATTCACAAGTAGTGGAGGTCGCTTATAAACGATCGCGTTAAATGAATTCTTGGCACTAGTTTCATGCTTATCATAGTAACGAATGCCTCGTCAATACTTATAGTTTTCATGATGCTTAATGATCTTTGATTGTATCTTTATTGTGCTTTTCACGTAAAGGACTTTTGAAGAATGCTTTGAATTGTTGTATGCGCTTTCCCATCCAATTCATTAACTTAAGGAGAACTTGAAGGTTAATTTAAGCGGACCTAATTAACCTGGGGTGTTGAGTTTCATGATTTATGGAAAGAACAACTGAAAATTGGTTTATGTGCAAGTGTGTCATGTGTGGGGAAGGACCTTCTAGCTAATCCATCATCCATCCATTCATCTTAATTTCGTCCAAAATCTGTTTAGTTTTAAGTTTCTGTTTTGTTTTGTTTATTTTCGTCCAAAAACCCAATCCCCTTTACTTTGAAGTGTTAGATTAGTTAAAATCTGTTTTGGTTTGTGTTTTTAAGTGTCTTGAGTCAAGTTAAAACCAATTTTCGTCCAAATTTACTCTAGGTGGCAGATTTGAGTCAATTTCATTGTTTTGTGCTGTTTTGAGTCCTTTAAGTTTGATTTGAGTCTTGTGAGTCTTGTTAAGTGTTTTTAAGTTTATTTTTGTGTTTCTAAGTCAGTTTAGAGGTTTTAGCAAGCCCTCCTAATCCCCGGTCCAGAACGATCCCTACTTGCATCTTTACTACAATTTGACAACAAGAGGGTTTAATTTGTGTGTTAGTTAATTTTCGCATCACTAAACCCCCCCTTGGCTAGGGGGGGATTCGAAATACATGTTTATGCTTGCTATATGATTTGATTACTTTCAATTGCGTTTCATAAGTCGTGGATTCAATTTACTTATCTATATGAATTAAAACTGATTTGTGTATGTTGGTTGAGAGTGCACGCTTAATTTTGAATGTAAGGGAATTTCACCTAATCGTTATAAACTTATATTCAAAAGTAGTAAAGGTTGTTAATCACAATCGTGTTAAGTAAATTCTTGGCATAAGTTTCATGCAATCATAGTAACAAGTGCTTCGTCAATGCTTATGGTTTTCATAGAACTTAATGATTCTTGCTTGTATCTCTATTATGCAATCATGTAGGGGACTTGTGGGGAATGCTTTCGGTTGTCGTATGCAATCATCCAATTCAATAACGTTAGGAAAATCTGAAGGTTAATTTAAGCGGACCTAATTAACTTGGGGTGTTGAGAATTCATGGGTTATTAAAAAGCAATTGAAAATCGTTTTGAATGCAAGTATAACATGTGTGGAGATGAACCCCTTAGCTAGCCTTCCATGCACCCATTTAAATCAAATTCGTTTTTACAATCTGTTCTAATTTACAAAGTTTGTTTTGTTTTTAAATTCGTCCAAAACCAATCCCCCTTTGTTTTAAAGTGTCAAAATTAGTTAGTAAGTGTTTAGTTTGTGTTTTTAAGTGTCTTAGGTCAAGTTAAAACCAATTTTCGTCCAAGTTTGTGTCTAGTGTTCAAAACTGCCCAGATTGTGTTTTTAAGGCAGTTTTGAGTGTTTTGGTGCTGTTTTGAGTGTTTTGGTTTGTTTTGGTGTTTTGAAGTTTAGTTTTGCATTCTTTGAGTCTGGTTTAGTATTTTAAACTTGTTTTTACGTATTTGAGTCAATTCCAAGTGATTTTGCAATCCCTCCTAATCCCCGGTCTAGAACGATCCCTACTTACATACATTGCTACAATTGATAAAAAGAGGGTTTAATTTGAGTGCTAGTTAATATCATATCAATCCCATAGTTATGAATGCCTCGTCATTGCTTATGATTTCCATTGAACTTAATGATCTTTGATATGTGTCTCTATCATGCGTATTCCATAGTTAGGGTCCTTGATAAGAATAATTTGGTTGTAATGCGTATCCCATTCAATTCAATGAATTTAGGGAAATCTGAGAATTAATTGGTGCAATCTAGTTAATTTGGGGCATTGTCATTCATGGTTTGTTGGAAGAGTAATTGGAAATCGAGTCGTATGCATATGTTTCATGTGTGGAGAAGAACCTTCTAACTAGCCGTTTACCATCTTAATTTACCTAAAATCGTTTTTGTCAAGTTAGTTTACAAAGTTTTGTTTTGTTTTAAAATTCGTCCAAAATCAATCCCCCTTGACTTGGTTGAGTCATAGTAGTTAGAAATCACTTTAGTTTGTGTTTTTAAGTGTCTTAGGTCAAGTGAAAAGCAATTTTCGTCCAAGTTTGTGTCTAGTGTTCAAAACTGCCCAGATTGTGGTTTTAAGGCAGTTTTGAGTGTTTCTGGGCTGTTTTGAGTCTTTTGGTTTGTTTTGGTGTTTCTAAGTTTAGTTTAGTGTTTTAAACTTGTTTTTACGTATTTGAGTCAGTTTTCAAGTGATTTTGCAATCCCTCCTAATCCCCGGTTTAGAACGATCCCTACTTACATACTTTGCTATAATTGATAAAAAGAGGGTTAATTTGTGTGTCAACATAATTTTCACATCAGCGGCCAAGAAAGAGTGGTAATGGAGGGGAACGGTCCGAGTCTTCCATTTCAAGCACATAAAAGTTCGCTTGAAAGACTAGGTGATTCACTCGCACTAAAACATCCTCTAAAACACCTTTTGGATACGCATTAGATCTATCGGCCAATTGAATAATCACTCCATCATTTTTTAATTCTCCCAAGTTCATAGATACATATATTGAATAAGGCATGGCTTTTATTGATGCACCTAGATCTAACATGGCAGATTCAAAGCGAGTATTGCCTATAACACAAGGAATTGTAAAACTACCGGGATCTTTGCAGTTAGGAGGTAATTTTCGTTGCAACACGGCTGAGACATTCTCACTTACCCTTACCACCTATTTGTTCGAAGCCCTCTTCCTTGTAGTGCACAGCTCCTTTAGGAATTTAGCATACTGGGGGACTTGTTTGATTGCATCTAGAAGTGGAATGTTGACTTGCACCTTTCTGAATGTGTCAAGGATGTCTTTGTCATTCTCATCCTTCTTTGATTGCACAAACCTGTGAGGAAAAGGTGCATTGGGTGGAATGGAGTTAGAATTAATGGAATTTGAACCCAACTTACCTTTGGTGGCCGAATTGGGGTGTGCAGGTGGCTGCGGTAAGGATTGTTCAATCCTTGTCGTGGGCAAGCTTTGTTCCTCCTCCTAAGATTGCATCTTTTCATCCTCTTTCTGGGCAGATTTGGGAGTTTTGGGCTCTATTCCAACTTCTTTTCCACTACGCAAAGTGATGGCTTTGGCAGATTTGAAACCTCCATTTGGATTCACATTCGTGGACCTAGGTAACTTACCTTGTTCCCTACTGAATTGCCCCATGAATTCAGCCATTTGTCCCACTTGTCTCTTCAATTTAGTCACCTCTCTAGCTTGATTTTGTACTTCTTTGGCGTAATTGTGCATGTCTTTGGCTTGATTTTCCTGACCTTGCGCCAATGAAGTTAGTAATTGAATAACTTGAGAATTATCAATAGACGAACTTGAGTTATTTTGGTTAGATTGTGGTTGGGATTGTTGATAGGGCTGTGGAAACCCAGGGGGGTTTTGTCGAAATCCCCCTTGTTGTGCAGTTTGTTGGGGCTCTCTCCACTTCATATTAGGGTGATCTCTCTATCCGAGGTTGTATGTGTTCGAGTATGGATCATATTTGGTTTGGTTTTGGCCTTAGAATCCAATAACATTGGCAGATTCCCATCCTCAATTCTCGATCAACTGAGGGCACTTCTCGGATAGATGCCCTTGGATGGAGCACACGGTGCAAACTTGATTTTCTTGTGCTTTTGACCCAATTACAACCTGGGACACAAGAGAGGTAAGATTAGCCAATTGTGATTGAATATCCGAAATGGTACTTACCTCATTCACACTTTGATGTCGTGGGCCTTCTCTTTGTCCAACACCCTCATATTGTTGTGCATTATGAGCTCGGTTTGCAATGAGAGTCTTGGTAGCCACCGAAGTCATGTCAACCAACGCACTACCCGCCGAGGCATCTAGCATTTGGCGTTCAATGGGGAGGAGTCCTTCATAGAAGTATTGAATGAGCTGCTCCTCATTCATTTGGTGTTGTGGACATGAAGCTACAAGAGTTTTAAAACGTTCATAATAAGTTGGAAACAATTCACCTTGATTTTGTTGGATGCCCCTAATCCGTTTCCTCAAAAGAATGACTCTTGAAGTTGGAAAGAACTTCTCTAGGAACGCTCGTTTCATGCTCTCCCAAGATGTAACCGTCCCATGTGCTAGTTCATACAACTGATGCGTAAAATAACTAAACACACAAATTAACCCTCTTGTTGACAATTGATAAGTAGGGATCGTTCTTAAACCGGGGATTAGGAGGGATTGCTAAAATACTCTAAACTGACTCAAATCTGTAAAACAAAGTTTAAAACACTAAACTAGACTCGAAGAATGCAAAACTAAACTCTAAAACACTAAAACAAACCAAAAGACTCAAAACAGCACAAAAACACTCAAAACTGCCTTAAAAACACTTTCTGGGCAGTTTTGGGACTCTAACACAAACTTGGACGAAATTTGGTTTTCTAATGACCTAAAACACTTAAAAACATATTCTAAGACAAGTTCTAATTACTATGACTCAAAGGAATAAGGTGGGGTTGATTTTGGACGAAAATAAGTAAAACAAAGCAAGAACAATGTAAACAGATTCTTAGACAAAGTTAAGTGAATTGATGATATATGGGGTAACTAGAGGGTTCTTCTCCACACATGATACACTTGCATTCAACTTTGATTTCCAATTGCTTCTTTCAATAAACTATGAATCTCAACGCCCTAGGTTAACTGTGATAGCACTTTTTTAACCTTCAAGTCTTCCTAAAGTTATTGAATTGGATGGGAATGCACATGCAACAACTCAAAACATTCTCTAAAAGTCCCTTACGGGAAAAGCACAATAAAGGTACAATCAAAGATCATTAAGCTTCATGAAAACTATAAGCATTGACGAGGTAATTGTTACTATGAAAAGCATGAAACGTTCGCCAAGAATTCACTTAACACGATCGTTTATAAGCGACCTCCACTACTTGCAAATATAAGGTTGTAACTATCAGGTGAAAATTCCTTATATTTTAGCTTCAAATTCCTGCATGAAAACTAAGTTGGCCACCTTAATCAACACACAAAAATAAGTCATCAATCAAACGGTTAAGCAAATTGCATTCACGATTCATGAAATAACAATTAGACGTAATCAATTCATCTTGCAAGCATAATCATGGTATTGAATAACCCCTTAGCCAAAAAGGCTTAGTTCCTCATGTTCACAAAACAAAGGAAAACAGATTTATGCATTGTAAATATAAGAAAGAGAACACCTAAATACTCCAACGATTCAATGTTGAACTGCTAGAACCTTCAAGCACTTCTTCTTCCTCTCCTTTGCTGCGGCACAGGGACTATGGGCAGGTTCTTGGGTTATTGGATGATGTAGAATGGATGGGGGATGTGTGGAAGTGTTTAGGGTTGATGGTTGGTGCGGCTAGGGTGGTTTTGGGTCAGAAAATATGGTGAATGGTGAAGGAATGGGGCTGTTGAAGATGGAGTTCACTTTCTGGCGTGAATAGTGAGTTTCTGGCTGAATGGGGATGTTTTTGGCTGCACAAGGATGAGTTTATTTAAAGGGATTTGGAAAATAAAACCCTAGGTTAATTAGGTAAACAGAAATTAAGTCTAAGGCTTCTAGAATTAGGAAACAAAATCAGAAACTTAAGGGAAATTAGCCAAAAGGTGCGGCTAGGGTTTAAAACAAAAGGGGAATGTGTTTTAATTGCAAAGAAACAGGAAAGGACCCTCTCCCTTGCACGGCAAGGAAGAGGAAAGGCAAGCAAAGGGAAGGAAAGGGTGGTGAGGTGCGGCACTACCTTGAATGGTGCAAGGAATCTTTGTTTTATGTCCTAAAGTGCATATGTCTTCAAAGTGGCTGGAACAGAAGTGCTTTTAGACTTAGGAAAGGTTAAACCAAAATAGGAAACCTTGGCTTAACTTTCCTACTTCAAGTAGGAATCCTTGTTGGAGTAGGAATCCTTGTTCTTCTAGGAATCCTCATGTGATTAGGAATCCATCTTCAATTAGGAATCCTTCGTCGATTAGGAATCCTTCGTCGATTAGGAATACTTCGTTGATTAGGAATCCTTGGTTGATTAGGAATCCTAATTTCTTCAAGTCTTCAATTCATCCATTCCTTTTGCTCCAAAAGGCTCCAAATTACATCATTTTGCACACTTCGGCTTTGGAATCTGAAAACACACAAAAGTGACTTTAAACACTAAAATAACTAAGGAAACACAACGTAAATGCACGAGAACAAGCCAAATAAGTCGCATAAATATGCTCCTATCAAATTCCCCCACACTTAGCTTTTGCTAGTCCTCGAGCAAAACAAAGAAATAAAACAAAACAAAACAAATAAAACACAACCTAAACCTTCCAACATTTGCCTCAGGGATTTCCAATGCACATGACGTGTTAAAAATCGTTATTCCCCACAGATTTTAGTCATCTTTACACTTAAGCACATGCTTAATCATAGTCACTACTTACTAGTTCACATTTGAGCAATTAAAACAATGTTTTGAATGAAGTAACATGCCTTAGAGAATTTGCTCAATTCCTTACAAGATATGCACTCAATTTTCACTCAGATTTTCTAACTACACACCCTATACTAGTTATATGTGAGAAGATTGATGTAGATATGAAAACGAACACTCACATATATATAACACAAAGAACGCAATTTCTGGAGTTAATAAACATGTTTAGATATGATCTCATGAATGGAATGCTACTACTTAGACGCGAGAACCAGTGACACCATATGCTCATACCAAATTCAAACTCCACATATTGAAACACATAACACTCAAGATTGAAGTCAAGGGTTGTAATGGGGCTTGGGGTATTGGTTAACAAAGAAAGGTAGGGAAAACAAACGTTCTTAAAGCAATAGTAAGCAAGGCAATGAAATCTAGACTTAGAATTCCCTTTAGAATGCAGA
Source organism: Malus domestica (assembly GCF_042453785.1). Classification (NCBI taxonomy): domain Eukaryota; kingdom Viridiplantae; phylum Streptophyta; class Magnoliopsida; order Rosales; family Rosaceae; genus Malus; species Malus domestica. The sequence continues at coordinate 15,217,002 of NC_091670.1, forward strand.
AATCACTTTTAGACATAAGGGGAAGATTCAAGCAATATTTAGGGCCGAATTCAAAGTTTTGGACCCTTTCTTCAACAAACAATACTTTGGGACTCTTTTTCACATCTTTTCAACTCCTTTTCATTCTTTTCACACACTTTTTCTTTTTCCACGAATTTCATTTTTTTTTTCTTTTCTTTTCTTGCCGTGTTCTATGGCACCCAAAATACCCAAATTGAAACCTTTCCCCCACACTTGTTTTCTGCCATATATAAATCAAAAGGAATTCAATTTGAATCATGCTTTACTATGCTTCAAGAACAAGGGTAAGGATGGTCCTAATCTAGGCTAGGTGAGGTTAATGTGGGTTAACAAAGAATGAAGGCTAACAAGGCTCAATGGGGTTAACTTACACATAAAAATGAAGTAGGGTACACGGCATTTTGGCTAAGGTGGTGGTAACTACACAACTTCATCTTGAATATGTGTTATGCAAATCAATAACATGCTTTGAATGAAATGGGCATGAGTTCTAGCATTTGGAACTAAATGATGAAACGCCTTCTAAGTAGTAACCAAGCAAGGAATAATGAGATCATGCAACGACTTAGAAAACAATAATGCACAGATTTTAACTCTCCAAATAAACGTTTAGGCTCAAGTCTCACAAGGTTGTAGCGTTTGTTTGAGTTCCTTCCTTCAAGCATGTTACAAAAACTAATTTTTATCCTTTGTGATTGCATGTGAATTCATAAGCTATAACCATAACCAAGCATAACCAAAGAGTAATTCAAACTTTCATCATGTTAATAACTTTCTTTAACAGCCATGCAATTACAAACCGAATCCTCATCATTGTGTTGGAAGGTACCCTAAGACACAAACACACAAAAACAACTCAAAACACTTTTTGTCAAATTTTTATGTGATTTTCCGAGTTTTATGTTAGCACACACTAAAACACACCAAAACTGCTTAAAAACACTTAAAAACAGCAAGGAACAAGTCTCTAAGTAATGGGTGATAAAATCCCACGAATTTGCATCAAAAACACTTAATTACCCCCCCCCCCACACTTAAATCAAACATTGTCCTCAATGTTTCAAGCATAAAATCACACCAAACAAAATTAAACACACAAACAGCAACTAAACAAATAAACTGGCAGATTGGAAACAACAACAAAGAGAAGGGTTTTAGGAACGCAAATCTGGAATTGGAGTGATTCCTAGGGCTTCCTTTGTTGAATGCATGGGTTGCCTCCCAAGAAGCGCTTGCTTTAACGTCTTGCAGCCGGACGAAGAGCTGATTCAGCTCTCATTGGAGCCCACGGCATGCAGTGGGATCTCTTCCACAACATGCTCCACAAAGTTCTCGTAGTCTGAATCCTTGAACGGAAATGGATAGTGATGTTTCCGGATGAGTGTGTTGTGTTGCCTACGGTTCATGTAAATGCGCCCGCCATTGGGGATTTGCTTGGGTACCTGCACCAAAGAAGGGAACCACCTATCAACTTTAATGGGAATTGGATTTGGATTAGATGGCTTACCTATGTGTTGTGATGAAGTGGCAGCAATGTGAACATTCTTCCCCATGGTGCTTTCGGCCAATTTGAGCACTTTGAGGGTAGTGGCCGTGTGGTCCTTGTGCTCCACTCCAATTCCTTCGCCTTGCATGGTTCTTGATGCATCCTTTGTGCTTGGTGCTGAATGGTCCGGTCCTATCTTTGCTATTTTATCAATGGCACAACAAGAATCAACAACATTAGGAGTCTCAATGGATTCAGAAATTTTAAAACTAATCATGTCACCACTAAATGCCATAGTTACTAATCCTTTGGCCACATCAATATTCGTTTGAGCCGTTTTCATGAATGGCCTTCCAAGGAGGATGGGCAATGAAGGGGCATGATCCGATTCATCCATTTCGAGCACATAAAAATCTGCTGGGAAGACTAAATGATCAACCTGCACCAAAACGTCTTCCAAAACTCCCTTTGGATAAGCGTTAGATCTATCGGCCAATTGTATGATTACACCATCATGTTTCAACTCACCTAAGTTCATAGATACATAAATGGAGTATGGCATAACATTTATAAAGGCTCCTAAATCTAGCATGGCAGATTTGAAACGGGTGTTACCAATGACGCACGGAATTGTAAAGCTACCCGGATCTTTGCATTTGGGGGGTAGTTTGCGTTGCAAGATGGCAGAGACATTCTCACTTACATGCACCACTTTTTTCTCCCGAAAACGTTTCTTGGTTGTACAAAGCTTCTTAAAAAACTTGGCATACTTCGGGATTTGCTTGATTGCATCCACAAGGGGTATGTTGACATGCACCTTTCCAAACGTCTCTAGAACATCTGTTTCCTCCTCTTCGTTCTTGGATTGCAAAAATCTGCTAGGAAAGGGGGCATTTGAAGGAAAAACATTAGTAGGAACTGAATTTAACACATTCTTACCCTTATTGGACAGATTTGAAGGTTTAGGGGCCATGGACACTTGCGGCAAAGTTACTTCCACCTTTGCCGTGGGTTGATTTGATTCCTCCTCTTCCATTTGCAACATTTCATCCTCTTTGTGACCTGTTTTTGATGAAGAGCCTACTCCAACCTCCTTACCACTTCTTAGGGTGATTGCTTTGGCTGATTCAAACCCTCCCTTTGGATTTGGAATGGTAGAACTAGGAAGCCTTCCTTGGTCTCGAATCTGCCCAACAACTTCGGCAATCTGTCCCATTTGTTTCTCTAGTTGGTCCACCCTTTTGTTTTGATTTTCTTGCCCTTGAGTCAAAGTGGTTAGCAACTTAACAAGTGTATCATTATCCAAAGCATTACCTGAAGTATTTGGGGAAGATTGTGGTTGGATTTGAGGGGGTGCGTATGGTTTGGTGTAGAAGCCCGGGGGTTGTTGCCTAAAGCCTCCTTGTGGTTGGGATTGTTGTGGCTCTCTCCATTTGAAATTTGGATGGTCTCTCCACCCCGGATTATACTTGTTGGAGTATGGATCATGTCTTGGCTGATTTTGGCTTTGAAACCCAATGGCATTAACGCTCTCCCATCCACCATTCTTGATGAGTTGAGGACACTTTTCGGAAGCATGTCCTTGGATGGAACATACGCCACACACCATGGGTCCTTGAATCTTCATTCCCTCGGCCATCTGTGAAATAATAGAAGTAAGATTAGCTAACTGAGTTTGAATATTGGATGCGGAACTTACCTCATGAACTTGTTGCCGTGGGGGTCCTCTTTGGCCTACACCCTCGTATTGTTGAGCGTTCAACGCTCGATTAGCAATCAAGATTTTTGCAGCCATGGGTGTTTTGTCCACCAATGCTCCACCCGCCAAGGCATCGAGCATTTGACGTTCTAGTGGTAGGAGCCCTTCGTAGAAGTATTGCAAAAGCAACTCCTCCTTCATCTGATGTTGTGGACAAGAAGCAACAAGTGATTTAAATCGTTCATAATATGTAGGAAAAGACTCACCTTCATCTTGTTGAATTCCACTTATTTTTTTACGAAGCAGGATGATTCGAGAAGTTGGGAAAAACTTCTCCAGAAACGCCCTCTTGATACTCTCCCAAGACGTAACTGTTCCGGGAGCCAACTCGTATAACCAATCCTTGGCCTTGTCCATTAAAGAGAATGGAAAAGCCTTTATCTTTTATCGCTTTTATGATTTCTTTAGACTTTCTAATTAATCACAACACTTTTTCCATCATCCAATAGTTGTCTTACTACAAGAGTGTATCGATGTACAATCATTTTAGGTTCTAATTAGCAAGGCAGTGAGGTGATTGGCACCAATCCAATTGATTATATTTAATCCAATCACTTAGTGAATTAAAACTTACTTTTAATTCTCCTTTTTCTTTGACGACTACTTATTTTAATCATCTAGAAGAATTCACAAGCCATGAGTGACATCTAACCATATATCATGGCTACCCAAGCTAATGTAGAATTTGTTCGGAGAACCTATTCAGTTGGAATTACAATGTAATTCGATCCTTCTCTAATACAATACTCTCAATCACATTATTAGGGTATGGATATATTATGTCAAACCCCTAATGTGATTATTCCATGTTATATGATTCAATTGAGTCGTATAGGAACGCTTTCCTTTATTATGCTCGATACTTCGGCCGAAGATTCCTGGATCATATCTTAGAGTATTCATCCTCTCATAACGAGGATTAGAGTTCCCTTGTTGCGCATTTACTTGCCTCCATGGCTAAGTGGCTTAACCCTAACTATGCCATGGACACCCGCGAATGGAGTGACTTTGACATAATCAAAGATCAAGGACCTAACCACAAGACAACTATGATGCCTCAGGTCAAAGGACTACTTACATTATTCCAACCATTAGAGTTACTTGCTTGACATGTGAGTAGACCTCCATGCAAGTACTCTCGTTCGATTGTGTTCAGTGAACTCATTCCCTTAATGAGCACCTACATACCTGTCTTAATGTCACTACACGAATGGGATGAGACATTCCATCCTTCCAATTGAAGGGGACATAGTATGTACTGGTCTTTGCATTGTCAGTATCCCTTTGACAATCATATGACCAGGAACCTTTTGGACATGATGGCTATGTGAAGAAGGTCTTTGTAGTCTAACATCATTAGATTACTTCTTCCATCGATCCATTGTCCATGGATTCATTATTTAGGACATATATCGTTTATTGAGATAGTCCTAATTAGTATCTTTGCCTTTTGATGTATAAGAGTCATCTATACACACATTCATTGTCCTGAAAGGTTTCTTCCAAAGATTGACTTTCAGGGCATATTTCCAACAATCTCCCACTTGCACTAAAGTCAATCACTAGTGTATCTCATAGATGCTAGTTGAGTGAACTTATGCTCGTAGGTTAACTTGGTTATGTATTAATCCTTTTTATTTAAAAGGGATTTACTTATCAAATGTTTCTAAAACATATGATGATGTCTCTTTCTTGTGTTCAAATACTTTGATGAGACCTTGATTCCTTGGCTTGAGCTATCGCCCCATTACGTCGTAGTGTCCAACTAACGACCTTATGGTTTGGATTCAATCATTGGTTCTATAAGAACCCCTTCTATTCAAAACACCTTTTGAAGCAGTTTCTAAAACAATATATCGCCATATATTTTGTTTGTATACTTTATACATACTTTGCTCCAACCTTGAGACCATTGTAGTACAATACTAACAATACATTCATATGATTAGTACTTCATCCATTATGAAGTTCCATTTGTTAAAATGGGTTATTTTCACTGTGGTTAATAACCTAAGTGAATGCACGCTTCCAGAGTCCTACTCTGATGTTCCTTTCTTAAAGGCAATAATACTTTATCAGTTGCTATGGTTCTGATCCTGGGCTATAGTGATATCTTAAAGTGACAACCCCTGTGGTCTTTCACCTTTGGATATCATCTCACAAGTCCATACATGTGTCCCTTTTGTGATTTTATGACACATTCATTATAAGGGTTATGAAGGTGATTTTCTATCATATAGGAAAACACTTTCTCAAATCTTCAACATTTGAGATTTAATTTCCCCATCAAACATTCTTGAGATAGCCTTGCTATATCATTAAGTCCAATTTCAAGTCTATACTTCAAAATTGATCGTGTCACAATTTTGTCATTTTTGAGTAACATCTATGTTTTATCAAGTCTATCAAATAGACTTTATTCATATCTTGTTGCTCAAATTATGACATCACTCCCACTAGCCTTGTTGTAACTTAGCATTCAATCAAAAATTAACACTTACATTTTCTTGATTTGAATGCATATTGCTCCCACTAACTTGTCTTGGATCTATTGACAATCATTGAGATCCATTAGCTTATTTGATGATGTCTCAACAATTTTGGGACTATCAACAACTCTAGCTAACACTAGTTATTTAAACGAACATACACAAAAGAATTCCTTCTCAAGTAATTCCATTTGAAATGTGTGACTTGTTTTATCAAGTCTATTCATTTAAATTATATGGTGTCATTCACCATACTTCAAGTTTTAGTCATACTAAGACCTTTAATGTAGTCATATAAGAATTATCCAAGTTTTTAGTGGAAGCATGGCTCCTACTAAGGATATAGAAACTTAACCATTCCTCTAGGTGGTTGATATAATTCTTTATCGAAACTACATAGAGCGTTATAGTTACAAGAGGTGCCGAATTTGGATTGTCTTGTTGTTAAATCATATGTTTTGACTCATTTTGAAACTATTCCCTTTTGTTTCATCAATTTGTCCATATGCTTTGTTATTAGCTTGTTCTCATAAAAGAGAATGGTGGACAACTCCCAACATATAACCATTTTATGCTAGGTTGACGAAACCAACATTCATAGACTATTCTGTAGAATGTTACACAACATAGAATTTTAACGTTTTGAAGAGCTTAAGTATTTTAACAATTAAAATTACAAACTGTTAATAATAGTGAAGTACTATTATTCTTTAGACAACTATAAACCAATCATATTCAAGTTTATATCCTTTTTCTCACCTCCCACTATTTCTCATGACTTTAATGAGAAATTCACTTCATACATTCAAAATGTATAAACGTGGAGTATACGGGTGATAGGAGCATATTTATGCGCCTTAGTTAGCTAGTTCTGATGCATCTTTGTTATGTTTTCTTCGTTAAAGTAGTCTTTTAAGCTACTTTCATGTGTTTTCAGGTTTAAAGGACATATTACATGAAATGATGCAATTTGGAGCTTTTGGAGCAAAAAGTGAGCTTGGAATGAAAAGGACATGCTTGGAACACAAGGTTGGGATGAAATTGAAGAGTTCGAGATTTGAGGTTTCCTACTTGAAGTAGGAAAGCTAAGCCTAAAAGTTTCCATTTTGGGTTGATCTTTCCTAAATCGGAATTGGCAACCAAAGTTTCTAAAGTTGGAAGTTTCTATTCTTGGAGGTTTCCATTTTCGTGAGTTTCTATTCTCGGCTTTGGGCTTTTAGATGACTTAAACCCTAATTCCTTGTGAACCCTAAGTCCATGCCGCATCCTAGGGCCTAATCATTCAATTTCTGCCATGTTAAACCCTAATCCATTTCTCCTAAGCCCATGCCGCACCTAATGTTCTAGAAACCCAATTTTCTGGTGGATTTCCAACCCTAGCCGCACCTAACCCTAGCCCATTGTCTAATCTGATTTCTTTAGGGTTTAGGTGCCTATATATATGTGTTTTACATCCTTTGGCCGATCCTCTCCCATTCTAAAAATCAGAAATTCATCCAACCTTATTTCCCCACCTTGCCGCAGCCATCATCACCCTTAGAACCCCTAGCCGCCACACCTTCATCCATTCCAGCCACTTCCCATCCTTGCCGCAGCCTTCATCCACCTCTAGCCACCATCCTACACCTCCATACACCATCCCCACTCCTTGTCGCACCAAATTTTTGGCGCCGTTGCCGGGGATTAGCAATTTTGCTAATCCCTTGGATTGTTTTTGTTTCTTTTATTTCACTTTGTTTCTAACTTTGTTTAAGTTTCTGACCTAATTTTGTTTCTTGTTTCTTAGGTACTAATGTATGACTAGAAGCTCTCAACCGATTCGTACAAACATCTTGGATTTTGCCGACGATTTTGAGAGGAAGTTAAGAAGAGCTAGAAACCAGCAAGAACACCATCCACCCAATTCCAAATCTGACCTTGAAGAAAACGTACAAGAAGAGGAGGAGGAAGCCACGGCAGGGATATTTGAAGAAGTCCAAGGCATGGCCATGGACAATCGTACACTCAAGGAGCTTTCCGCCTCGTTTTTGGATAATGCCGCACCCTTGTGCATTCAATACCCCATGGCTGCCCAAGGTAAGACGGATGAGTTTGAATTAAAGTCAAGTTTGCTTCATCATATTCCTAAATACCATGGCTTGTCCATGGAAGATTCTAACAAACATTTGAAAGAATTTGAAGTAGTTTGCTCTAGTATGACTCCCGTCAATGTTGACGGAAATATCTTGAAGATGAAGGCTTTTCCATTCTCTTTGATGGATAAAGCCAAGGATTGGTTATACGAGTTAGCTCCCGGCACTGTCACTTCTTGGGAGAGTATGAAGAGAGCGTTCTTGGAGAAGTTCTTTCCAACTTCTCGCATCATCCTCCTACGCAAAAAGATAAGCGGAATTCAGCAAGAAGAAGGTGAGTCTTTTCCTACATATTATGATCGGTTTAAATCACTTGTTACTTCTTGTCCACAGCATCAGATGAAGGAGGAATTGCTCTTGCAATATTTCTACGAGGGCCTCCTACCTCTAGAACGTCAAATGCTTGATGCTTCGGCGGGCGGAGCATTGGTGGATAAAACACCCATGGCTGCCAAGGTCTTGATTGCTAATAGAGCGTTGAACGCTCAACAGTACGAGGGTGTAGGCCAAAGAGGACCCTCACGGCACCATGTACATGAGGTAAGTGCGACTTCCGATCTTCATTCACAATTGGCTAATCTTACTTCTATTGTTTCACAGATGGCCGAGGGAATGAAGATGCAAGGACCCGTGGTATGTGGCGTATGTTCTATCCAAGGACATGTCTCCGAAAAATGTCCTCAACTCATCGAGAATGGCGGTTGGGAGAGTGCGAATGCCATTGGGTTTCAAAGCCAAAATCAGTCAAGACATGATCCATACTCCAACACGTATAATCCGGGGTGGCGAGACCACCCAAATTTCAAGTGGAGGGATCCCCAACAACCTCAAAACCAAGGAGGCTTTAGGCAACAACCCCCGGGGTTCTTTCCCAAAAACCTACGGCCCACCCCAAAATCAAGCCCAATCCGGCCCAAGTGCCTCAGGTACGTCTCTTGACAATGATGCACTTCTTAAGATACTAACTAAGTTGTCTAATGGGCAGGAAGATCAAGCGAAGGCTATGCAAAACCAAGATAAGAGGGTGGATCAACTTGAGAAACAAATTGGGCAGATTGCCGAGTTTGTAGGTAAGTTTCGCGATCCCGGACAACTCCCTAGTTCCACTATTCCAAATCCGAAGGGAGGGTTCGAAAGTGCCAAAGCAATCACCCTAAGAAGTGGTAAGGAAGTTGGGGCAGGTCCTACATCAAAAACAGGTCATAACGAGGATGAAATTTTGCAAATGGAAGAGGAGGAATCTAGGTTGCCCACGGCAAAGGTGGTTCCACCTTTGCCGCAAGTTCCTAATGTCCCAAATCTGCCCAATTCGTCCCACAAAGGTAAGAATGTGTCCAATTCAGTTCATACTAATGTTTTCCCTTCAAATGTGCCTTTTCCTAGTAGGTTCATGCAAACGAAGAAAGAAGAGGCCGAAAAGGATATCCTTGAAACCTTTAGGAAAGTTCAAGTTAACATACCTTTGTTAGATGCAATCAAGCAAGTTCCAAGGTATGCTAAGTTCTTGAAAGAGTTGTGTACCACTAGGAAGAGGATGTCGACTAAGGAAGTGGTAAAGGTAGGTGAGAATGTGTCCGCCATCTTGCAACGCAAACTACCCATTCTACTTGGAAGGCCATTCATGAAGACGGCCCGGACAAAGATTGACGTGTATAGTGGAACTTTGTCCATGGAATTTGATGGGGAAGTTGTTAATTTTAATCTTTCTGATTCCATTAAATACCCTAGTGAGGACCATTCGTGTTTCTCTATTGATATAATTGACTCTTTGGCGCAGGGATATCTCGACGATTTGAATGACGATGCGCTTGAAAAAGTCATTACACGAGGCATGGAAATTAAAACAAAGGGGGTAGATTGCATGCATGCCCACGGCATACATGAGTCATCTTATGCCATGCCCCCTAGTGAGGATCTAATTGAAGTTGTGGCTGCCATTGAGTCCTCACCTAAGCTTGATGGTAAGTATACTACCCGTGAGTCCATTCCCATTTCGACTAACAAATTGCTTCCATCCATAATTCAGGCACCTATCCTTGAACTCAAGCCTTTGACAATCCATTTGAAGTACATTTTCTTGGGAGAAAATGAAACACTACCTGCTATTATTTCCTCCTCCCTCACGGCACAAGAGGAGGAGAAATTGCTTCGAGTTTTGAAGGAGTTCAAATCTGCCCTAGGTTGGACATTGGCCGATATTAAAGGTATAAGCCCTACGACTTGTATGCATCACATATTTCTTGAGGAGGGGGCCAAACCAACTAGAGAGGCTCAACGCCGTCTTAACCCTCCGATGATGGAAGTAGTGAAAAAGGAGATCATAAAGCTTCTAGATTGCGAGGTTATCTATCCAATCTCGGATAGTAAGTGGGTTTCGCCCGTTCAATGCGTGCCAAAGAAATCCGGAGTGACGGTGGTAGCTAATGCCGAGAATGAGCTTGTCCCTCAACGTATTCAAACCGGTTGGAGGGTGTGCATTGACTATAGGAAGCTAAACACCACCACGAGGAAGGACCACTTCCCATTGCCGTTCATTGACCAAATGCTTGAGAGGTTAGCGGGTTATGCTTTTTATTGTTTTCTTGATGGTTATTCTGGTTATAATCAAATTGTCATTTCACCCGAGGACCAAGAAAAAACCACTTTTACATGCCCGTTTGGTACCTTTGCATATCGTCGCATGCCTTTTGGTTTATGTAATGCACCTGCTACATTTCAAAGATGCATGATGAGCATATTTTCTGATCACGTAGAAAAGATAATTGAAGTGTTTATGGATTTTAGCGTATTTGGTGATTCGTTTGATAGTTGCTTGCATAATCTAAGTTTGATCCTAAAACGTTGTGTTGAAACTAACCTTGTACTTAATTGGGAAAAGTGTCATTTTATGGTTAAACAAGGTATCGTTTTAGGTCATATAATCTCTGACAAGGGTATTGAGGTTGATAAGTCAAAAATAGATCTTGTACGTCACTTACCCTCTCCGACTTCGGTTAGAGAGGTTCGTTCGTTTCTTGGCCATGCAGGATTCTATCGTAGGTTCATCAAAGATTTCTCGAAGATAGCACAACCTCTTTGTCGGCTCCTACAAAAAGAAGTGGCGTTTGAATTCACCAAGGAGTGCACGGCATCATTCAACCAACTCAAGGAGTTGTTGACCACGGCACCCATCATTGTTCCACCGGATTGGAGTCTACCGTTCGAGCTCATGTGTGATGCGTCCGACTATGCTTTAGGAGCTGTTATAGGACAAAGAAAGGACAAGAGGCCGCATGTCATTTACTACGTTGAACGATGCACAATTGAACTACTCCACTACGGAAAAAGAACTTCTTGCCGTTGTCTTTGCTTTAGATAAATTTTGATCATATCTAATTGGAACTAAAGTAATTGTTTTCACTGATCATGCAGCTCTGAAGTACTTGCTCACCAAAAAGGAGGCCAAGCCACGGCTAATTCGATGGATATTGCTACTTCAAGAGTTCGACATAGAGATTCGGGACAAGAAGGGAAGTGAAAACGTGGTGGCTGACCACCTAAGCCGAATGGTGCATAATGAGGAGTCTTTGCCGATTTTGGAGACATTCCCCGATGAACAATTGCTGTCCATTAAGGTTAGTGCGCCTTGGTATGCCGATATTGTTAATTTTTTAGTGTCAAAACGTATTCCAAGTGAGTTCACTAGGCACCAACGTGATAAACTTAGGCATGATGCACGGTTTTATGTGTGGGATGATCCGTACTTATGGAAATTTTGCCCCGATCAGATTGTACGTCGTTGTGTGCACGATTCTGAATGTCATTCAATTTTGAGTTTTTGTCACACATATGCATGTGGAGGGCACTTTGGCACACAACGCACAGCCCTTAAGGTGTTACAATGTGGATTTTATTGGCCTAGTATTTTCAAAGATGCTAAAACTTTTTGCTTAACATGTGATAAATGCCAACGAATGGGTGGTATTAGTGCTAGGGACCAAATGCCGCAGGTTTCTATCCTAAATGTTGAAATTTTTTATGTTTGGGGTATTGATTTTATGGGTCCTTTTCCTTCTTCGTATGGTTTTACATATATTTTGCTTGCGGTTGATTATGTGTCGAAGTGGGTGGAAGCAAAAGCCACCCGAACTAATGATTCTAAAGTGGTTGCAGATTTTATTAGAACTAACATTTTTGCGAGGTTCGGAATGCCACGAGTGATCATTAGTGACGGAGGGTCACACTTTTGCAATCGGACCATTGAAGCGTTATTGAGGAAATACAGTGTCACCCATAAGGTTTCTACACCTTACCATCCTCAAACGAATGGGCAAGCCGAGGTTTCCAACCGTGAGATCAAGCAAATCTTAAAGAAGACCGTTGGGCCAACGAGGAAGGATTGGAGCTTATTTAGTTGTTTTAGTTGCTGTTTGTGTGTTTCTTTTTGTTTAGTGTGATTTTATGCTTGAAACATTGAGGACAATGTTTGATTTAAGTGTGGGGGGGGGGGGGGTAACTAAGTGTTTTAGATGCAAATTCGTGGGATTTTATCACCCTTAACTTGGATACTTGTTCCTTGCTGTTTTTAAGTGTTTTTGAGCAGTTTTGATGTGTTTTAGTGTGTTTTGATGCAAAAATCCGAAAATCACATAAAAATTTGAAAAATTTGTTTTAAAAAAACCCAAAAAGAGTTGTTTTTGTGTGTTTGTTTGTGTCTTAGGGTACCTTCCAACACAATGATGAGGATTTGGTTTTTAAGTGCATGACTGTTAAAGAGAGTGATTAACATGGATGAAAGTTTGATTTACTCTTTGTTTATGCTTAGTTGTGGTCATAACTCATGAATTCACATGCAATCATAAAAGAAAAAAAAAATCAGTTTTTGTAACATGCTTGAAGGAAGGAACTCAAACTAACGCAACAACCTTGTGAGACTTGAGCCTAAACGCTTATTTGGAGAGTTAAAATCTGTGCATTCTTTGTTTTCTAAGTCGTTGCATGATCTCATTATTCCTTGCTTGGTTGCTACTTAGAAGGCGTTTCATCATTTAGTTCCAAATGCTAGAACTCATGCCCATTTCATTCAAAGCATGTTATTGATTTGCATAACACATATTCAAGATGAAGTTGTGTAGTGACCACCACCTTAGCCAAAAAGCCATGAATCCCCTATGTCATTATGTTTTGTAGGTTTTAACCCCGTTGAGCCTTGTTTAGCCTATGTTGTTGTTAACCCACATTATCCTCACCTAGCCTAGTTTAGGACCATCCATACCCTTGTTCTTAAAGCATAGTAAAGCATGATTCGAATTGAATTCCTTTTGATCTATGTTGGCAGAAACCAAGTGTGGGGGAAGTATTTTTCATGAGGAATTGTGTGCCATAGGCACGGCAAAGAAAAGAAAAAAAATTCGTGGAAAAAGAAAAAATGAAGAAAAAAGTGTGAAAAGTATGAAAAAACAGTTTGAAAAAAAAAAAAGAAAAAGAGTTCCAAAGGATTGTTTGTTGAAGTAAGGGTCCAAAACAATGAATTCGGCCCTAAGGAGTTGTTTAAGTCTTCCCCTTGTGTTTTAAAGTTAATTTCTGCAATCTAAGTGAATTCTAAGTCTCAATTTCATTGCTTTGCTTACTATTGCTTGAAGAACGTTTGTTTTCCCTATCATTTCCTTGTTAACCAACAACCTAAGCCCCATTACAACCCTTAACTTCTACCTTGAGTGTTATGTGTTTTAATTTGTGGAGTTTGAATTTGGTATGAGCATATGGTGTCACTGGTTCTCGCATCTAAGTAGTAGCATTCCATTCATGAGATCATATCTAAACATGCTTCTTAACTCTAGAAATTGCGTTCTTTGTGAAACATATATGTGAGCATTCGTTTTCATATCTACATCAATCTTCTCACATATGACTAGTGTAGGGTGTGGAGTTAGAAAATCTGAGTGAAAATAGAGTGTATATCTTGTAAGGAATTGAGGGAATTCTCTAAGGCATGTTACTACATTCAAAGCATTGTTTTAATTGATTACTTGTGAACTAGTAAGTGGTGGCTTTAATTAAATATGTGCTTGTGTAAAGATGACTCAAATCTGTGGGGATAGCAATCTTTAACATGTCATGTGCATTGGAAATCCCTGAGGCAAACGTTGGAAGGTTTAGGTTTTGTTTTGGTTAAGTTGGTTTCGTTTTGTTTCCTTTCTTTTGTTTGTTTTGCTCGAGGACTAGCAAAAGCTAAGTGTGGGGGAATTTGATAGGAGCATATTTATGCGCCTTAGTTAGCTAGTTCTGATGCATCTTTGTTATGTTTTCTTCGTTAAAGTAGTCTTTTAAGCTACTTTCATGTGTTTTCAGGTTTAAAGGACATATTACATGAAATGATGCAATTTGGAGCTTTTGGAGCAAAAAGTGAGCTTGGAATGAAAAGGACATGCTTGGAACACAAGGTTGGGATGAAATTGAAGAGTTCGAGATTTGAGGTTTCCTACTTGAAGTAGGAAAGCTAAGCCTAAAAGTTTCCATTTTGGGTTGATCTTTCCTAAATCGGAATTGGCAACCAAAGTTTCTAAAGTTGGAAGTTTCTATTCTTGGAGGTTTCCATTTTCGTGAGTTTCTATTCTCGGCTTTGGGCTTTTAGATGACTTAAACCCTAATTCCTTGTGAACCCTAAGTCCATGCCGCATCCTAGGGCCTAATCATTCAATTTCTGCCATGTTAAACCCTAATCCATTTCTCCTAAGCCCATGCCGCACCTAATGTTCTAGAAACCCAATTTTCTGGTGGATTTCCAACCCTAGCCGCACCTAACCCTAGCCCATTGTCTAATCTGATTTCTTTAGGGTTTAGGTGCCTATATATATGTGTTTTACATCCTTTGGCCGATCCTCTCCCATTCTAAAAATCAGAAATTCATCCAACCTTATTTCCCCACCTTGCCGCAGCCATCATCACCCTTAGAACCCCTAGCCGCCACACCTTCATCCATTCCAGCCACTTCCCATCCTTGCCGCAGCCTTCATCCACCTCTAGCCACCATCCTACACCTCCATACACCATCCCCACTCCCAGCCGCACCACCATACCATCCTAATTCCCTTCTAAAACCAAAATCACACCCAAAAACACCCTAAACCCTCTCTGCCGCAGCAAGGAGAAGAAGAAAGAGGAGCTTGAAGTCAGAAATTCAAAGTGGAATTCTTGGGCGTTTTAGGTGTATTCTTTCTTATGTCTTCGATGTTTCAATTCAATAAACTTTATGTTGTGAGTATGAGGAACTAAACCCCCTTGGTTGGGGGGTAATTCGAAACCATGTACGTGCTTGCAATTTGATTCGATTACATTCAGTTGTTATTTCATAAGTTGTGGATTCAATTCGTTCATCTATTTGATTGATAACTTATTTGTGTATGTTGATTGAGAGTGCACGCTTAGTTTTCATGCATAAATATGATGCTAGATTATGAGGGAGTTTCACCTAATAGTTACAATCTTATAATCACAAGTAGTGAAGATCGCTTGAAAACGATCGCGTTGAATGAATTCTTAGCATAAGTTTCATGCAATTCATAGTAACAAATGCTTCGTCAATGCTTATGTTTTTCAGAGAACGTAATGATTCTTGCTTGTATCTCTATTATGCAATTCATGTAGGGAACTTGTAGGGAATGTTTTGGGTTGTCGTATGCAATCATCCACCCTAATAACTTGTGGAAAAACTGAGGGTTAATTAGTGCAATTCACGGTTAATTTGGGGCGTTGAGTATTCATAATTTATTGGAAGAACAATTGAAAATCGTTTTGTTTGCAAGTGTGACATGTGTGGAGAAGAACCTCCTAACTAGCCTTTTATCCATCTAGTTCACCAAAATCGTTTTTACAATCTGTGCTAGTTAAAGTTTCTGTTTTGTGTTAAATTTTCGTCCAAAACAAATCCCCCTTTAATTTGAAGTCTTAGATTAGTTAGAAAGTGTTTTGATTTGTGTTTCTAAGTATTTTGATTCAAGTTTTCATCAAATTTCGTCCAAATTAGTGTAGGTGCTCAAAACTGCCCAGAAAGTGGTTTTTAGGCAGTTTTGAGCCTTCTAGTTGCTGTTTTGAGTTTTAGGTTTGTTTAAGTGTTTTAACCTTTAGTTTTGCATTCTTTGAGTCTAGTTTAGTGTTTTAAACTTTGTTTTATGTTTTTAAGTCAGTTTTCAAGTGTTTAGCAATCCCTCCTAATCCCCGGTCTAGAACGATCCCTACTTACATCTTTACTACAATTTGACAAAAAGAGGGTTTAATTTGTGTGCTTATCTATTTCGCACCAACGGGTAGAGGACATTGTGAAGTAGCTTTAAAACCTTTCAAGCTCATTTGTTTCAATCTCCACTAAGTCGATGTCTTGCTATTAAGTGACTAAAGTCTTTAAACATTTCATAGATTTAGACACATCATTCTTGGTTTAATCACTAACACACTTGTCATTTTAAAACGATTTTAAGAATGCCCAATTAGTTGTTCAAAACTACTTATTGAATCAAGAGTGATCTTGATTATTGTGGTTAAGTGATAACCATATAAAAAACGTTTTTCTTTATTATTTATATCATTATAATGTGATCTTCCTTTTCTTCAAGAAAGGAATCTCTAGACCCTTTTCAATTCATATAGAACTCATATGTAGACAATTGGAACCAAATCTAAAGATTCATTGTATCCTTCTATGTCCTATACGTGAGATCTATCCATAATTGATAAGTCTAAAGTTTGGATATCACATTACATAAGTGATATAAATCTTGTATCTCAACAAGGATACAACAAGACAATATTCAATTCATAACACTACTTTAAGGAAATAATATATTAGAAGGCATTCATCACATTACATTGATATGATAATTCAAACATTCATAATGTTTTAATACAAAAAGAATTAGCTCTATACATTTAGAGACTAATTATATACCTTCATTTAGGCACCAATAGTGATCTTCCATCATATGAAGCCACATTATAAGTTCTTAACAAAATAAGAAAGTTTAAAGACTATCTTTAAGTGCCTAACAAACTTCCTAAGTAGTTAGCAAAAATATGGTGGCCGAACCCTTTTCCAACCTTTTCCTTGCTTGTTCATCTTCTACTTGGCTCCTCCACCTATATACAATTATATAAGTGATTAGCTCTTTATATCAAATATAAATATTTAGAAGATCTAACAATTAGAATTGAAGATAAGAACATAAACCATACCTTGTGGCTTGTCCTTTAAAGTTGCAAGGTATAACCTGCAATTCCTCTTCCAATGCCCCTCCTTTCCACAGTGGTGGCAAGTCCCCTTGGGCTCCTTTGCCTTCTTTTTCCTCACTCCTCCTTGCGGCTTAGGAGTGGGTGACTTATTCTCCTTCCCTTTGCCTTTGCCTTGGAAGATGATGGCTTGTTGTAGGTTACTGCAGCAGTCCCTACAACGTTCTCTTTCTTCATAGTTTTCTCAGCGGTTACTAACATGTTTAGTAACTCAGAGAGAGTGTTATCCATCTTGTTCATGTTGTAGTTCATAACGAACTGCGAGAACGAGTCAGAAAGAGAAGCCAAGATGAAGTTCTGGGCCAATTCCCTGTCAAGTGGAGTACCTAGGTTCTCCAATTGTTTAATGAGTCCAATCATCTTCAGTACATGTTGATGCACTAAAGCTCCCTTGACCATCTTGGTCTTCACAAGTTCACTGACAGTGCTAAAGCGACAGTTGCGCGTCCCTTCACCATATAACTCCGTAAGATGGAGTATGATGGAAGATGCACTGTCCATGCCCTCGTGCTGTCTCTGTAGCTCCTTATTCATGGAAGCCAACAGATAGCACTTGGCTTGTGTATCATCCTCAACATGCTTGTCATACTTAGCACGTTCATCCTCAGTGGCCTCAGGGCCAAGAGGTATGTGAGGTGGAGCCTTGTCTAGTACGTAAACAATCTTCTCCAAGGTTAGGAGAATCTTGACATTACGAAACCACGATGGGAAATTGTGCCCCTCTAGGCAATGTTTGTCGAGTATTTTCGCGAGTGTGCTTCCAACCATATCTAAATACATAAACAATAAAATAATTAGTTTGATTGTTGATTAAGTCAAACGATTCGGGTCTTTAAACCGAATGACATCACCCACCATTTTTGGCAAATTCCATATCCCTCAAGATAGACTCCTCCTGAGTATAAGCACGCACTTTGCACTCCCCCATGATAGGGTGAAGGCAGTGTACGAGTCATAAACGATTGGAGCCTACCATGGTGGAAGGCCACGAAGAAGTGTTCAAAGCACCTCTCCGCTTTCAACTTAATATTGGATATTGGTTGAGGGATTTTAAGGTCTCATCATTTTATTTATTTCATCACATTAAAATAAATTTTGTCCTATTATAACTACTAGTCCAAAGTTAATAAATTAGTAGCATATTATATCCCCATTATTCGTTTTCATAAAACAAATCAATATCAAAACATTTTTCAAAATATTGGAGATATATATAATTATTAATTGTATTCATTATAGTTTAGTAGCATATGATACTCCCACTATTTGTTTTGAGAAAAACAAATCAATATCAAAAACGAATTTTTCAAATATTGGAAGTAACTACTACTACTATGGTTTTTGCATTCCTTTGAAATTGGACTTTATAGTTATCTTAGGCTCTTTGGATGACCATGGACTTATTGGGTTAATTCAACAACGAGCCAACATTGTTGAATAAGATCTAGGGAAGGTTGTGACATTTTAATTACGTGCTTTCAATCCAATTAAAACATTTTTCATTGAGCCATTAGAAATGAAAGACAATCATTCATTGCTAATTAGGGCGTTGGACCCAATTAATCTTTAATCTCATGTCAAAACCCTCTTTTAATCATGTCTCCTTACCAATAGTTAAAGAAACTCTAGTCTAGTACCAGAGGGAATCAACTAATTGAAAGAGATTAAGAAGTAATAAGAATTACAAACTGATTTGTATAAATTCCTACAAATTACATATACTAAGAGGGAGAGAAAGATTAATGTCTATCATGACAAGGTCCAATTGAAATAGTAATTAAAACACATTTCCAAGGTTCAAACAATTTGAGTTTAGCGCCCTTTCTCATAGCTCAATTATCGTTTAAGGCATAAGTCCATAGTCAACCATTTTCTAACTACTTAATCACATTAAATAATTAATTGGAATGCAACATAAACAATTAGATTTAGTGCATATGGGCATAATAGTATTATGAGTTTAAACAACTAACAAAATTGAAATCAAATATTTTAACTTGTTAGATGGATGGGGCTTTAAATGCAAATATGAAAAGTTAAGGGTCAAACCACAAATACTAGAAAGTATTATCAACCCTTTTTTTAAAAAAAAATTACAAAATAGCCCCACAAGTGGATAAATCCACTAGGGTGGCCGGCCACATTAAGGGGGATGGGAAGTTTCACCCATTTTGCTTTAAATCAACTCAAAGTAGAAAAAATCCAAATTTTACTTGTCACTTGACTATGCTTTAAGGACTTTAGGAAAAAGGTGATGGAAATTCTCCTAGTCAAGTCTAGGATTTGAATCAATTAAATGGAAGGCTATTGATGGCAAGTATACCATCTAAAACCAAATAATGAAGTATGAACACAAAACAAAACCTCTTACACCAAAACCAAAACCATGAAAACAATTTCAAGATTTGTACTTTCTTGGTGACTTTTTCAAACCAAAAAACAAAAGTGACAAGGCCTTTACTTTCTAGCTTTAAAAGGATGTGAGAGTGACTTACAATAAATCACAAACACATGCCAAAAAATCCCCTTTTGCCGTGCCTACCCTATGGAACAAAACCCCAAATTTTGTTCAAAACTCAATCTTCATTCATGCATCCAAAACACCTTTTTGCATGCATATCTTTTTCAACTGTTGATTCACATTTTTCAACATTTGAAAAACAAAAGATAAACATACTTTGAATGAAGAAATAATATGTCAAACATAAAATTAAAACCCATATGCATAAAATCCAAAAGGACACATCAAATATAAACCTTTGGCTCTGATACCACTTGAAGGGAAATAATGAGATTTATGTGGGATTTTCTAGTGACTAGCATGCATATACAATTCAAAATTTATATACATAAGCAACGGAAGCATGTTATCACATAATATCAAAGCTATAGTCATGCAAATCCCCTTCAAGAAGCATAGGTCCATATTTGATGCATCTAAGAAATTATTGAAGAACAAAGTGAAGGTATAGTTTTATACCTCTTGACCTAGACTTGAGACCAAGGATGGACAACCTCCAAGTTCTTTGCTCTTGGAACTCCTTGAGCCTAGCCTCCCTCCTTGCCTCCTCCACTTTACTAGAATGAGTGCTCCTTGGTTCTCCTTTAGTCTCCAAGTTAGAAGACCTCTAAAGATCCACACCCACTAGTGTAGTGAGATGGATGGAGGAATGACCAAAAGGAGAAAAGATGATTAGCTAGAACTCCTCTTGGTGGCCGGCCTTGTGAGTAGAGAGAGAGATTGTGTTTTCTCAATTTTTGGTGAAAGTTAACTCACAAAACCCAAATGAACTTTTCACTATAAAGTTCCTTTTATAACACAAAGAAATAAGTCAACAACTTGACTTTCTTTCTCTCCCTTTCCCTTTATTTGGCCGGCCCCTTAAGTGTTGCTTGGGCTTTGGGCTTTTATCATTTCAAGTCATCCTATGCTTAAATAAAAGCTCAATGGGTTTGGGCTTAATGGGCCCATATTAACCCGAACTTTTCTTTAAGTCCAAAAACGATCTTTTATCGCTTTTATGATTTCTTTAGACTTTCTAATTAATCACAACACTTAATTAATCCAATTAATTATTTCCATCATCCAATAGTTGTCTCACTATAAGAGTGTATCGGTGTACAATCATTTTAGGTTCTAATTAGCAAGGCAGTGAGGTGATTGGCACCAATCCAATTGATTATATTTAATCCAATCACTTAGTGAATTAAAACTTACTTTTAATTCTCCTTGTTCTTTGACGACTACTTATTTTAATCATCTAGAAGAATTCACAAGCCATGAGTGACATCTAACCATATATCATGGCTACCCAAGCTAATGTAGAATTTGTTCAGAGAACCTATTCAGTTGGAATTATAATGTAATTCGATTCTTCTCTAATACAATACTCTCAATCACATTATTAGGGTATGGATATATTATGTCAAACCCCTAATGTGATTATTCCATGTTATATGATTCAATTGAGTCATATAGGAACGTTTTCCTTTATTGCGCTTGATACTTCGGCCGAAGATTCCCGAATCATATCTTAGAGTATTCATCCTCTCATAACGAGGATTAGAGATCCCTTGTTGCACATTTACTGAAGGATGATTTTGTGAAAAACATGTTCATTTAAGCAACATCTATTAGCATGCAATTAACAATTAAAGGCGGAATCATGCTTGCATGCACTTAAAAACAAAACATTAACCATGAAATTCAATGCCTAATAGATTGGTGAACCAAGACTCAACTCAAAACAAAGTGAGTTGAGAAATTTATACCTTTGTAGATTCCTCTTTGCATAAGCAAAGGCTAATCACCCAAAGAGAGGGCCTTCATTCCTTGCATCTTAAATCTATGGATTTGGACGAATGAAAAGGTTTCTCCAAGTTCTCAAAATAGAGAACCTCTAAGTCTCCACACCAAGGTTAGATTGGAGAAGAAATGAGTGACCTTGGAGGAGTGGGATTGCTAGCTAATCCCTCAAAGGGGGCCGGCCTCTTTAGAGAGAAATGAGAGCTTTGTGTTCTCTCCAATTTCCTAAAAAGAAACCCTAAATGAATTTTGGCTATAAAGTTACATTTATACCTTAATTCATTGGAGTGGCAAACTTGTAAATAAGTCCAAAACCCACTCCATCTCTAAATGGCCGGCCATTGGGTTTCATTGGGCGTTTAGGGCCTTTGTGAATTATTAGTCATTAAGTTGTCACACAACTTAAGCCAATGGGCTTGACGTTCGAAGCCCATTGGGCCTTGAGGCCCAAAACTAACCCGTGGTCTTTTAACGAACTTATTCGTTTGATTAATTAACATATTAATTAATCATTGCCATAAATAATTAAACCATTTAATTATTCTTACTCATCTCCGTTGTTTCTTCAATCTTTACCTTACACAGTGTACGATCCATTAGGTTCCTTTTAGCGAGGCAGTGGGCGATTAGAACTCTTTCAAACCGATTATGAATTGAAACTTACTTTCAATTCTCCCTTTAGTGATTATACACGTTTAGGGCTTCCACAAACCATGAGTGACACCTAGCAGCATATCATGGTTACCCAAGCTAATCAGAAGAGGTGGAGAACCTATTCAGTTTAGGAATACAAATGCAATACGGTCTTTCTCTAATACAATACTCTTGACCACATTGTTTGGTTTGATAGTTTATTCATGTCTACTATCCAATGTGATTCGTTTACTTATATGATTACCTTGAATGTGATTTGGAATGACTTCCTAAATCTCATTCATACTTTGATAAGAGATTCTTAATCATATCATAGAGTATTCTCCCTCAAACAGTTTGAAGGTTAGAGATCCCTTGTTGCGCATTCACTTGCCTCCATGGCTAAGTGGCTTAACCCCAACTATGCCGTGGACACCCTCCTTTTGGAGTGACTTTTGACATAATCAAAGATCAAGGACTTAACCACAAGACAACTATGATGCCTCAGGTCAAAGGACTACTTTGCATTATCCCAACCATGAGTTCTCATGTGACATGAATATGAGAACTCTTCGTTGATCGTGTTCAGTGAACTCATTCTCTATTGAGCACCTACGTACTTGTCTTGATGTCACACACACCAATGACTCGAGACTAGTCACTCTCCCTGAGAGAAGACACATCACGTACTGATCTTAACGGACTGTCAATGCCCAATTGGCAATTCTATGATGAGGAACGTTTAGGATGTGTCTACGAAAGAATGGTCTCATAAATCTAACTTCTTTAGATTGCATTCTCCCAATCACATATTCCTTGGACTTATCGTTTAAGCATATAACATTTATATGAGACGGCTCAAACAATAATATTTGCCCTTTATATTTAAACTACATTAGTTTAACTTTGTGAAATGTCCGTAAAGTATCATCATATGATTGGTTTTAGGGCACATTTCCAACATTTACTTGCCTCCATGGCTAAGTGGCTTAACCCCAATTATGCCATGGACTAGCAAAAGCTAAGTGTGGGGGAATTTGATTGTGGCATATTTATTCGCCTTAGTTAGCTAGTTCTTATGCATTTATGTTGTGTTTTCTTAGTTAAGTTAGTCTTTTAAGCTATTTTCATGTTTTTTCAGGTTTTAAGGACAAAGTAAGCAAAAAGATGCAATTTGGAGCATTTTGGAGCAAAATTGAGCTAGAATGGAGCTCATGCATGTGGAGCACAAAGAATGGACGAATTTGAAGGATTGAAGAAGCTAGGAATGTGTTGCAAAGTTGAAGAATTGAAGATGCAAAGTTTCCTAATTGAAGTAGGAAAGTGCCTAATTGAAGATGAAATCCTAGTCAACAATGGATTCCTAGTTGAAGAATGATTCCTAGTTAAAGTTGGATTTCTAGAAGATTGAAGATTCCTACTCAAACAAGGTTTCCTACTTGAAGAAGGAAAGTTAAAAGCCAAAGAATCAGCTCAAGTGAAGAAACCTTATCCAAAACATTATCCATAACCTTATCCTATCCTATCTTATCCTAATCCTAATCTACCTATATTTCAGCTACAAAAGGGATTTCTTTTCCTATTTGGAGACTTAAAACCTGATTTCTAGAAACCTTATCCCTTGTTTTTCTAGAAATCAGCCACAAAACAACCTTTCTAGAAGGCCTTATCCCTTGTCCTACAAAAGTGACGCCCCAAACCTTTCTAGAACTTCTAGAAACCTGATTATTCCTTTCCCCCTTGGTTTATAAAAGCCTTAGCCTTTTCCTTCAAGGATTGTGTGTTATTATCCTATACAAATTAGGCCTTTAAATCCTTTTCCTTTGCTACATAGGGGCTGCGAATTTCAGCCTACAAATACCATCCTTTGCTGCACCATTTAGTCACCACCCTCTACCATTCACCCAAACATCCCTCTTGTGCCGTGAGTTTGCAAAGGAGAAGGAAGGAGACTCTTGGAACCGTGCATGCCATTCAAGGAGCTTGGATTGTTGGAGCGTTTCTAGGTGTTTTCTATCTTTATGTCAATGTTTAAATTTATTTATCTTTGTTTATTTGCGAACATGAGGAACTAATTTCTTTATAGTTAGAGGGGAATTCAAAGCCATAATCATATGTTTATATGACTTGATTTCCTCCAGTTATGATTTCATAAATTGTGAATGTGGTTTACTTATCTATTTGATTGATAACATGTTTATGTATGTTGATTGAGGGTCGACACTTAGTTTGCATGCATGAATTTGATGCTAGAGTATATGGGAATTTCACCTAATCGTTATTAACTTAAATTCATAAGTAGTAAAAGTCACTAGTCACGATTGTGTTAAGTAAATCCTTGGCAAGAGTAACATGCGTATTCCATAGTTATGAATGCCTTGTCAATGCTTATGATGTCCATGGAACTTAATGATCTTTGATATGTGTCTCTATCATGCGTATTCCATAGTTAGGGTCCTTGATAAGAATAATTTGATTGTAATGTGTATTCCATTCAATTCAATGTATCTAGGGAAATCTGAGAATTAATTGGTGCAATCTAGTTAATTTGGGGCAGTGTCATTCATGGTTTGTTGAAAGAGTAACTGGAAATCGAGTCGTATGCATATGTTTCATGTGTGGAGAAGGAACCCTCTAACTAGCCTTTCACCATTCTATTTCATCAATTTCGTGAGTCTTTAAGTTTGTTTACAAAGTTTATGTTTTAAAAGTTCAATTTCGTCAAAACCAAATCCCTTGCTTTTAAGTCTTGTTTTTACAGTCAAAACTTGTTTCCTTTAAGTCTTTTGAGTCTTTGAAGTTCTATTTTCATCCAAATCACTTGTTAGGTCTAGAATTGAGTCTTTTTTATTGTTATTTGCTGTTTTGAGTGTTTTAAGTTAGTTTTGAGTTTATAGAGTCTAGTTTAGTGTTTTTTTTTTAATCTTATATTTGTTGATTAGCATCCCTAGTTAATCCCCAGTCTAGAACGATCCCTACTTGTATCATTACTACAATTGTCATCAATAGGGTTTAATTTGTGTGTCAAGTTAATTTTCACATCAAATTTTGGCGCCGTTGCCGGGGATTAGCAAACTTGCTAATCCCTTGGGTTTACCGTGTGTTTTGTGTGTCTTTTACTAGTTTTCTGATTTTGTTTTGTTTTCTTTGTTTAGGTACTAGTTTATGACTCAGAGTACCCATCTGGTTCGTGAACATTGTTGGAAATGTGCCCTAAAACCAATCATATGATGATACTTTACGGACATTTCACATGTTAAACTAATCTAGTTTAATATCAAGGGTAAAGATTATTGTTTGAGCCGTCTCATATAAATGTTATACGCTTAACGATAAGTCCAAGGAATATGTGATTGGGAGAATGCGATCTAAAGAAGTTAGATTCATGAGACCATTCTTTCGTAGACACATCCTAAACGTTCCTGATCATAGGATTGCCAATTGGGCATTGACAGTCCGTTAAGATCAGTACGTGCTGTGTCTTCTCTCAGGGAGAGTGACTAGTCTCGAGTCATTGGTGTGTGTGACATCAAGACAAGTACGTAGGTGCTCAATAAGGAATGAGTTCACTGAACACGATCAACGAAGAGTTCTCATATTCATGTCACATGAGAACTCATGGTTGGGATAATGCAAAGTAGTCCTTTGACCTGAGGCATCATAGTTGTCTTGTGGTTAAGTCCTTGATCTTTGATTATGTCAAAAGTCACTCCAAAAGGAGGGTGTCCACGGCATAGTTGGGGTTAAGCCACTTAGCCATGGAAGCATACTCTATGATATGATTAAGAATCTCTAGCCAGAGTATGAATGAGATTTAGGAAGTCGTTCCAAATCACATTCAAGGTAATCATATAAGTAAATGAATCACATTGGATAGTAGACATGAATAAACTATCAAACCAAACAATGTGGTCAAGAGTATTGTATTAGAGAAAGACCGTATTGCATTGTAATCCTAAACTGAATAGGTTCTCCACCTCTTCTGATTAGCTTGGGTAACCATGACATACTGCTAGGTGTCACTCATGGTTTGTGAAAGCCCTAAACGTGTATAATCTCTAAAGGGAGAATTGAAAGTAAGTTTCAATTCACAATCGATTTGAAAGAGTTCTAATCGCCCACTGCCTCGCTAAAAGGAACCTAATGGATCGTACACCGTGTAAGGTAGAGATTGAAGAAACAAAGGAGATGAGTAAGAATAATTAAATGGTTTGATTATTTAATTATGGCAAGGATTAATTAATATGTTAATTAATCAAACGAATAAAGTTCGTTAAAAGACCACGGGTTAGTTTTGGGCCTCAAGGCCCAATGGGCTTCGAACGTCAAGCCCATTAACTTAAGTTGTATGACAACTTAATTCACAAAGGCCTAAAAAGCCCAATAGAACCCTATGGCCGGCCATTTAGAAGAAGGATAGTGAACTTGCTTTAATTACAAGTTTGCCACTCCAATGAATAAAGGTATAAATATGACTTTATAGCCAAAATTCATTTAGGGTTTTCTTTTGGGGAAAGGATGAGAACATAAGCTCTCATTTCTCTCTAAAGTGGCCGGCCTCCTTGGAGGGTTTAGCTAGCAATCCTACTACTCCAAGGTCACTCATTTCTTCTCCAATCTAACCTTTGTGAAGAGACTTAGAGGTTCTCAATTTTGGGAACTTGGAGAACCATTTCATCTATCCAAATCCATAGATCTAAGATGCAAGGTGATAGGAGCATATTTATGCGCCTTAGTTAGCTAGTTCTTATGCATCTTTGTTATTTTTGCTTCGTTAAAGTAGTCTTTTAAGCTACTTTCATGTGTTTTCAGGTTTAAAGGACATATTACATGAAATGATGCAATTTGGAGCTTTTGGAGCAAAAAGTGAGCTTGGAATGAAAAGGACATGCTTGGAACACAAGGTTGGGTTGAAATTGAAGAGTTCGAGATTTGAGGTTTCCTACTTGAAGTAGGAAAGCTAAGCCTAAAAGTTTCCATTTTGGGTTGATCTTTCCCAAATCGGAATTGGCAACCAAAGTTTCTAAAGTTGGAAGTTTCTATTTTTGGAGGTTTCCAATTTCGAGAGTTTCTATTCTCGGCTTTGGGCTTTTGGATGACCCATCTTTGCCTCTTGGACCTATGCCGCACTTAACCCTAACCCTAGCCCACTTAATCAGCCGCACCTAGGCCTTGTTCACATGAAAAAAATCTGATTACTTACCCTAAGCCCATGCCGCACCTAGGCCTTGTTCACATGAAAAAAATCTGATTACTTACCCTAAGCCCATGCCGCACCTAATGTTCTAGAAACCCTAGTTTTTGGTGGATTTCCTAACCCTAGCCGCACCTAAACCCTAGCCCATTTGTCTAATCTGATTTCTTTAGGGTTTGGCTGCCTATATATATATGTTTTACCTCCCTTGGCCGAATGACAACCCTCTCCATAATCCAGAAATTAATCCTTCACGCCAGAAACCATTCCCCATCTTCAACAGCACCTATCCTTCATCATTCACCATATTTTCTGACCCAAAACCACCCTAGCCGTCCCATACACCTATCCTACACACTTTTCCACCATTCTACACCATCCATAACCCCCAAAAACCATCACAAACCCCTGTGCCGCAACCAAGGAAGAGGAGGAAGGTTCTTAGATGTTCCTGCTGTGCAATTTAGATTGCTGGAATTTTTAGGTGTGATCTTTCTTATGTTTCAATGTTTCAATTCAATAAACTTTGTGTTGTGAGTATGAGGAACTAAACCCCCTTAGTTGGGGGGTAATTCGAAACCATGTACATGCTTGCAATTTGATTCGATTACATTCAGTTGTTATTTCATAAGTTGTGGATTCAATTCGTTCATCTATTTGATTGATACTTATTTATGTATGTTGATTGAGAGTGCACGCTTAGTTTTCATGCATGAATATGATGCTAGATTATGAGGGAGTTTCACCTAATAGTTACAACCTTATAATCACAAGTAATGAAGATCGCTTGAAAACGATCGCGTTGAATGAATTCTTAGCGTAAGTTTCATGCAATTCATAGTAACAAATGCTTCGTCAATGCTTATGTTTTTCATAGAACGTAATGATTCTTGCTTGTATCTCTATTATGCAATTCATGTAGGGAACTTGTAGGGAATGTTTTGGGTTGTCGTATGCAATCATCCAACTCAATAACTCGTGGAAAAACTGAGGGTTAATTAGTGCAATTCACGGTTAATTTGGGGCGTTGAGTATTCATAATTTATTGGAAGAACAACTGAAAATCGTTTTGTTTGCAAGTGTGACATGTGTGGAGAAGAACCTCCTAACTAGCCTTTTATCCATCATTTTCATCCAAAAACGTTTTACAATCTGTTTTGTTTAGAGTTTCTGTTTTGTTTTCAATTTTCGTCCAAAACAAATCCCCCTTTATTTTGAAGTCTTAGATTAATTAGAATATGTTTTGATTTGTGTTTCTAAGTGTTTTGATTCAAGTTTTCACCCAAATTCGTCCAAGTTCTTGTTAGGTTCTCAAAACTGCCCAGAAAGTGGTTTTAGGCAGTTTTGAGTCATTAGGTTGCTGTTTTGAGTTTTATGTTTGGTCAAGTGTTTTAAACTTTAGTTTTGCATTCTTTGAGTCTAGTTTAGTGTTTTAAACTTTGTTTTTATGTTTTTAAGTCAGTTTTCAAGTGTTTAGCAATCCCTCCTAATCCCCGGTCTAGAACGATCCCTACTTACATCTTTACTACAATTTGACAAAAAGAGGGTTTAATTTGTGTGCTTATCTATTTCGCATCAAATTTTTGGCGCCGTTGCCGGGGATTAGCAAATTTGCTAATCCCTTGGATTGTTTTTGTTTCTTTTATTTCACTTTGTTTCTGGCTTTGTTTAAGTTTCTGACCTAATTTTGTTTCTTGTTTCTTAGGTACTAATGTATGACTAGAAGCTCTCAACCGATTCGTGCAAACATCTTGGATTTTGACGACGATTTTGAGAGGAAGTTAAGAAGAGCTAGAAACCAGCAAGAACATCATCCACCCAATTCCGAATCTGACCTTGAAGAAAACGTCCAAGAAGAGGAGGAGGAAGCCACGGCAGGGATATTTGAAGAAGTCCAAGGCATGGCGGTGGACAACCGTACACTGAAGGAGCTTTCCGCCTCGGGTTTGGATAATGCCGCACCCTAGTGCATCCAATACCCCGTGGCTGCCCAAGGTAAGACGGATGAGTTTGAATTAAAGTCAAGTTTGCTTCATCATATTCCTAAATACCATGGCTTGTCCATGGAAGATCCTAACAAACATTTGAAAGAATTTGAAGTAGTTTGCTCTAGTATGACTCCCGTCAATGTTGACGGAAATATCTTGAAGATGAAGGCTTTTCCATTCTCTTTGATGGATAAAGCCAAGGATTGGTTATACGAGTTAGCTCCCGGCACTGTCACTTCTTGGGAGAGTATGAAGAGAGCGTTCTTGGAGAAGTTCTTTCCAACTTCTCGCATCATCCTCCTACGCAAAAAGATAAGCGGAATTCAGCAAGAAGAAGGTGAGTCTTTTCCTACATATTATGAACGATTTAAATCACTTGTTGCTTCTTGTCCACAGCATCAGATGAAGGAGGAATTGCTCTTGCAATATTTCTACGAGGGCCTCCTACCTCTAGAACGTCAAATGCTTGATGCTTCGGCGGGCGGAGCATTGGTGGATAAAACATCCATGGCTGCCAAGGTCTTGATTGCTAATAGAGCGTTGAACGCTCAACAGTACGAGGGTGGAGGCCAAAGAGGACCCTCACGGTACCAAGTACATGAGGTAAGTGCGACTTCCGATCTTCATTCACAATTGGCTAATCTTACTTATATTGTTTCACAGATGGCCGAGGGAATGAAGATGCAAGGACCTGTGGTATGTGGCGTATGTTCTATCCAAGGACATGTCTCCGAAAAATGTCCTCAACTCATCGAGAATGGCGGTTGGGAGAGTGCGAATGCCATTGGGTTTCAAAGCCAAAATCAGTCAAGACATGATCCATACTCCAACACGTATAATCCGGGGTGGCGAAACCACCCAAATTTCAAGTGGAGGGATCCCCAACAACCTCAAAACCAAGGAGGCTTTAGGCAACAACCCCCGGGGTTCTTTCCCAAAACCTACGGCCCACCCCAAAATCAAGCCCAATCCGGCCCAAGTGCCTCAGGTACGTCTCTTGACAATGATGCACTTCTTAAGATACTAACTAAGTTGTCTAATGGGCAGGAAGATCAAGCTAAGGCTATGCAAAACCAAGATAAAAGGGTGGATCAACTTGAGAAACAAATTGGACAGATTGCCGAGTTTGTAGGTAAGTTTCGAGATCCCGGACAACTTCCTAGTTCCACCATTCCAAATCCGAAGGGAGGGTTCGAAAGTGCCAAAGCAATCACCCTAAGAAGTGGTAAGGAAGTTGGGGCAGGTCCTACATCAAAAACAGGTCATAACGAGGATGAAATTTTGCAAATGGAAGAGGAGGAATCAAGGTTGCCCACGGCAAAGGTGGTTCCACCTTTGCCGCAAGTTCCTAATGTCCCAAATCGGCCCAATTCGTCCCACAAAGGTAAGAATGTGTCCAATTCAGTTCATACTAATGTTTTCCCTTCAAATGTGCCTTTTCCTAGTAGGTTCATGCAAACGAAGAAAGAAGAGGCCGAAAAGGATATCCTTGAAACCTTTAGGAAAGTTCAAGTTAACATACCTTTGTTAGATGCAATTAAGCAAGTTCCAAGGTATGCTAAGTTCTTGAAAGAGTTGTGTACCACTAGGAAGAGGATGGCGACTAAGGAAGTGGTAAAGGTAGGTGAGAATGTGTCCGCCATCTTGCAACGCAAACTACCTCCCAAATGCAAAGATCCAGGTAGCTTTACCATTCCTTGTGTCATTGGGAATACTAGATTTGAATCTGCCATGCTTGATTTAGGTGCTTCTATAAATGTTATGCCATATTCCATTTATGCATCTATGAATTTAGGAGCGTTGAAAAATGATGGGGTAATAATACAATTGGCCGATAGATCTAACGCCTATCCAAAGGGAGTTTTGGAAGATGTTCTTGTGCAGGTTAATCATTTAGTTTTCCCGGCGGATTTCTATGTCCTTGAAATGGATGAATCCGACCATGCTCCTTCGCTGCCCATTCTACTTGGAAGGCCATTCATGAAGACGGCTCGGACAAAGATTGACGTGTATAGTGGAACTTTGTCCATGGAATTTGATGGGGAAGTTATTAATTTTAATCTTTCTGATTCCATTAAATACCCTAGTGAGGACCATTCATGTTTCTCTATTGATATAATTGACTCTTTGGCGCAGGGATATCTCGACGATTTGAATGACGATGCGCTTGAAAAAGTCATTACACGAGGCATGGAAATTAAAACAAGGGGGGCAGATTGCATGCATGCCCACGGCATACATGAGTCATCTTATGCCGTGCCCCCTAGTGAGGGATTACTTGAAGTTGTGGCTGCCCTTGAGTTCTCACCTAAGCTTGATGGTAAGTATACTACCCGTGAGTCCATTCCCATTTCGACTAACAAATTGCTTCCATCCATAATTCAGGCACCTATCCTTGAACTCAAGCCTTTGCCAAGCCATTTGAAGTACATTTTCTTGGGAGAAAATGAAACACTACCTGCTATTATTTCCTCCTCCCTCACGGCACAAGAGGAGGAGAAGTTGCTTCGAGTTTTGAAGGAGTTCAAATCTGCCCTAGGTTGGACATTGGCCGATATTAAAGGTATAAGCCCTACAACTTGTATGCATCACATATTTCTTGAGGAGGGGACCAAACCAACTAGAGAGGCTCAACGCCGTCTTAACCCTCCGATGATGGAAGTAGTGAAAAAGGAGATCATAAAGCTTCTAGATTGCGGGGTTATCTATCCAATCTCGGATAGTAAGTGGGTTTCGCCCGTTCAATGCGTACCAAAGAAATCCGGAGTGACGGTGGTAGCTAATGCCGAGAATGAGCTTGTCCCTCAACGTATTCAAACCGGTTGGAGGGTGTGCATTGACTATAGGAAGCTAAACACCACCACGAGGAAGGACCACTTCCCATTGCCGTTCATTGACCAAATGCTTGAGAGGTTAGCGGGTTATGCTTTTTATTGTTTTCTTGATGGTTATTCTGGTTATAATCAAATTGTCATTTCACCCGAGGACCAAGAAAAAACCACTTTTACATGCCCGTTTGGTACCTTTGCATATCGTCGCATGCCTTTTGGTTTATGTAATGCACCTGCTACATTTCAAAGATGCATGATGAGCATATTTTCTGATTACGTAGAAAAGATAATTGAAGTGTTTATGGATGATTTTAGCGTATTTGGTGATTCGTTTGATAGTTGCTTGCATAATCTAAGTTTGATCCTAAAACGTTGTGTTGAAACTAACCTTGTACTTAATTGGGAAAAGTGTCATTTTATGGTTAAACAAGGTATCGTTTTAGGTCATATAATCTCTGACAAGGGTATTGAGGTTGATAAGTCGAAAATAGATCTTGTACGTCACTTACCCTCTCCGACTTCGGTTAGAGAGGTTCGTTCGTTTCTTGGCCATGCAGGATTTTATCGTAGGTTTATCAAAGATTTCTCGAAGATAGCACAACCTCTTTGCCGACTCCTACAAAAAGAAGTGGCGTTTGAATTCACCAAGGAGTGCACAGCATCATTCAAACAACTCAAGAAGTTGTTGACCATGGCACCCATCATTGTCCCACCGGATTGGAGTCTACCGTTCGAGCTCATGTGTGATGCGTCCGACTATGCTTTAGGAGCTGTTTTAGGACAAAGAAAGGACAAGAGGCCGCATGTCATTTACTACGCCTCATGGACGTTGAACGATGCACAATTGAACTACTCCACTACGGAAAAAGAACTCCTTGCCGTTGTCTTTGCTTTAGATAAATTTCGATCATATTTAATTGGAACTAAAGTAATTGTTTTCATTAATCATGCAGCTCTGAAGTACTTGCTCACCAAAAAGGAGGCCAAGCCACGGCTAATTCGATGGATATTGCTACTTCAAGAGTTCGATATAGAGATTCGGGACAAGAAGGGAAGTGAAAACGTGGTGGCTGACCACCTAAGCCGAATGGTGCATAATGAGGAGTCTTTGCCGATTTTGGAGACATTCCCCGATGAACAATTGCTGTCCATTAAGGTTAGTGCGCCTTGGTATGCCGATATTGTTAATTTTTTAGTGTCAAAACGTATTCCAAGTGAGTTCACTAGGCACCAACGTGATAAACTTAGGCATGATGCACGGTTTTATGTATGGGATGATCCGTACTTATGGAAATTTTGCCCCGATCAGATTGTACGTCGTTGTGTGCACGATTCTGAATGTCATTCAATTTTGAGTTTTTGTCACACATATGCATGTGGAGGGCACTTTGGCACACAACGCACAACCCTTAAGGTGTTACAATGTGGATTTTATTGGCCTAGTATTTTCAAAGATGCTAAAACTTTTTGCTTAACATGTGATAAATGCCAACGAATGGGTGGTATTAGTGCTAAGGACCAAATGCCGCAGGTTTCTATCCTAAATGTTGAAATTTTTGATGTTTGGGGTATTGATTTTATGGGTCCTTTTCCTTCTTCGTATGGTTTTACATATATTTTGCTTGCGGTTGATTATGTGTCGAAGTGGGTGGAAGCAAAAGCCACCCGAACTAATGATTCTAAAGTGGTTGCAGATTTTATTAGAACTAACATTTTTGCGAGGTTCGGAATGCCACGAGTGATCATTAGTGACGGAGGGTCACACTTTTGCAATCGGACCATTGAAGCGTTATTGAGGAAATACAGTGTCACCCATAAGGTTTCTACACCTTACCATCCTCAAACGAATGGGCAAGCCGAGGTTTCCAACCGTGAGATCAAGCAAATCTTAGAGAAGACCGTTGGGCCAACGAGGAAGGATTGGAGCTTACGGTTAGATGATGCACTTTGGGCATATCGTACGGCGTACAAAACACCCATTGGGATGTCCCCCTTCCGACTTGTCTATGGCAAGGCGTGCCATCTTCCTGTTGAATTGGAGCACAAAGCACTTTGGGCCATCAAGAAGTTTAACATGAACCTCGAGGAAGCAGGAAGTCAAAGGAGATTGCAATTGAATGAGCTTGATGAGATACGGCACGAGGCGTACGATAATGCAAGCATTTACAAGCAAAAGACCAAAGCTTTCCATGACAACATGATCCGTGGGAAATCATTCTCAATTGGGCAGAAAGTGCTATTGTTCAATTCCCGTTTACGTTTGTTTCCCGGTAAGTTACGTTCTAAGTGGATTGGACCGTTTGTTATTACTAACATATCTTCTTATGGTGCCATCCAGATTCAAAGTCTCAAAACAGGTCATGAATTCCAAGTGAACGGACACCGTTTGAAGCCATATTATGAGAACTTTGTTGAACAAACCGTGGATGATATTTCTTTGGGTGCCGTGGGCACAAATGGAGAATAAATGGGCTTTTCGTCCGGCTGTACGACGTAAAAGAAAGCGCTACTTGGGAGGCAACCCATGCAATTCAACAGAGCAAGACC
Organism: Malus domestica; assembly: GCF_042453785.1. Lineage (NCBI taxonomy): Eukaryota > Viridiplantae > Streptophyta > Magnoliopsida > Rosales > Rosaceae > Malus > Malus domestica. The sequence continues at coordinate 15,251,649 of NC_091670.1, forward strand.
AAGGAATCACTCCAATTCCAGATTTGCGTTCCTAAACTCTTCCCTTGTTATTTATTTTGAATCTGCCTATTTAGTTGTTTTAGTTGCTGTTTGTGTGTTTCTTTTTGTTTAGTGTGATTTCATGCTTGAAACATTGAGGACAATGTTTGATTTAAGTGTGGGGGGGTAACTAAGTGTTTTAGATGCAAACTAAGTGTTTTAGATGCAAATTCGTGGGATTTTATCACCCTAAACTTGAAGACTTGTTCCTTGCTGTTTTTAAGTGTTTTTGAGCAGTTTTGATGTGTTTTAGTGTGTTTTGAAGTAAAAATCCGAAAATTACATAAAAATTTGAAAAATTTGTTTTAAAAACCCAAAAAGAGTTGTTTTTGTGTGTTTGTTTGTGTCTTAGGGTACCTTCCAACACAATGATGAGGATTTGGTTTTTAAGTGCATGACTGTTAGAGAAAGTGACTAACATGGATGAAAGTTTGATTTACTCTTTGTTATGCTTAGTTGTGGTTATAACTTATGAATTCACATGCAATCATAAAAGAAAAAAATCAGTTTTTGTAACATGCTTGAAGGAAGGAACTCAAACTAACGCTACAACCTTGTGAGACTTGAGCCTAAACGCTTATTTGGAGAGTTAAAATCTGTGCATTCTTTGTTTTCTAAGTCGTTGCATGATCTCATTATTCCTTGCTTGGTTGCTACTTAGAAGGCGTTTCATCATTTAGTTCCAAATGCTAGAACTCATGCCCATTTCATTCAAAGCATGTTATTGATTTGCATAACACATATTCAAGATGAAGTTGTGTAGTGACCACCACCTTAGCCAAAAAGCCATGAATCCCCTATGTCATTATGTTTTGTAGGTTTTAACCCCGTTGAGCCTTGTTTAGCCTATGTTGTTGTTAACCCACATTATCCTCACCTAGCCTAGTTTAGGACCATCCATACCCTTGTTCTTAAAGCATAGTAAAGCATGATTCGAATTGAATTCCTTTTGATCTATGTTGGCAGAAACCAAGTGTGGGGGAAGTATTTTTCATGAGGAATTGTGTGCCATAGGCACGGCAAAGAAAAGAAAAAAAAATTCGTGGAAAAAGAAAAAATGAAGAAAAAAAGTGTGAAAAGTATGAAAAAACAGTTTGAAAAAAAAAAGAGAAAAAGAGTTCCAAAGTATTGTTTGTTGAAGTAAGGGTCCAAAACAATGAATTCGGCCCTAAGGAGTTGTTTAAGTCTTCCCCTTGTGTTTTAAAGTTAATTTCTGCAATCTAAGTGAATTCTAAGTCTCAATTTCATTGCTTTGCTTACTATTGCTTGAAGAACATTTGTTTTCCCTATCCTTTCCTTGTTAACCAACAACCTAAGCCCCATTACAACCCTTAACTTCTACCTTGAGTGTTATGTGTTTCAATTTGTGGAGTTTGAATTTGGTATGAGCATATGGTGTCACTGGTTCTCGCATCTAAGTAGTAGCATCCCATTCATGAGATCATATCTAAACATGCTTCTTAACTCTAGAAATTGCGTTCTTTGTGATACATATATGTGAGCATTCGTTTTCATATCTACATCAATCTTCTCACATATGACTAGTGTAGGGTGTGGAGTTAGAAAATCTGAGTGAAAATAGAGTGTATATCTTGTAAGGAATTGAGGGAATTCTCTAAGGCATGTTACTACATTCAAAGCATTGTTTTAATTGATTACTTGTGAACTAGTAAGTGGTGGCTTTAATTAAGTATGTGCTTGTGTAAAGATGACTCAAATCTGTGGGGATAGCAATCTTTAACATGTCATGTGCATTGGAAATCCCTGAGGCAAACGTTGGAAGGTTTGGGTTTGTTTTGGTTAGTTTGTTTCGTTTCGTTTTCTTTCTTTTGTTTGTTTTGCTCGAGGACTAGCAAAAGCTAAGTGTGGGGGAATTTGATAGGAGCATATTTATGCGCCTTAGTTAGCTAGTTCTTATGCATCTTTGTTATTTTTTCTTCGTTAAAGTAGTCTTTTAAGCTACTTTCATGTGTTTTCAGGTTTAAAGGACATATTACATGAAATGATGCAATTTGGAGCTTTTGGAGCAAAAAGTGAGCTTGGAATGAAAAGGACATGCTTGGAACACAAGGTTGGGTTGAAATTGAAGAGTTCGAGATTTGAGGTTTCCTACTTGAAGTAGGAAAGCTAAGCCTAAAAGTTTCCATTTTGGGTTGATCTTTCCTAAATCGGAATTGGCAACCAAAGTTTCTAAAGTTGGAAGTTTCTATTTTTGGAGGTTTCCAATTTCGAGAGTTTCTATTCTCGGCTTTGGGCTTTTGGATGACCCATCTTTGCCTCTTGGACCTATGCCGCACCTAACCCTAACCCTAGCCCACTTAATCAGCCGCACCTAGGCCTTGTTCACATGAAAAAAATCTGATTACTTACCCTAAGCCCATGCCGCACCTAATGTTCTAGAAACCCTAGTTTTTGGTGGATTTCCTAACCCTAGCCGCACCTAAACCCTAGCCCATTTGTCTAATCTGATTTCTTTAGGGTTTGGCTGCCTATATATATATGTTTTACCTCCCTTGGCCGAATGACAACCCTCTCCATAATCCAGAAATTAATCCTTCACGCCAGAAACCATTCCCTATCTTCAACAGCACCTATCCTTCATCATTCACCATATTTTCTGACCCAAAACCACCCTAGCCGTCCCATACACCTATCCTACACACTTTTCCACCATTCTACACCATCCATAACCCCCAAAAACCATCACAAACCCCTGTGCCGCAACCAAGGAAGAGGAGGAAGGTTCTTAGATGTTCCTGCTGTGCAATTTAGATTGCTGGAATTTTTAGGTGTGATCTTTCTTATGTTTCAATGTTTCAATTCAATAAACTTTGTGTTGTGAGTATGAGGAACTAAACCCCCTTAGTTGGGGGGTAATTCGAAACCATGTACATGCTTGCAATTTGATTCGATTACATTCAGTTGTTATTTCATAAGTTGTGGATTCAATTCGTTCATCTATTTGATTGATACTTATTTATGTATGTTGATTGAGAGTGCACGCTTAGTTTTCATGCATGAATATGATGCTAGATTATGAGGGAGTTTCACCTAATAGTTACAACCTTATAATCACAAGTAGTGAAGATCGCTTGAAAACGATCGCGTTGAATGAATTCTTAGCATAAGTTTCATGCAATTCATAGTAACAAATGCTTCGTCAATGCTTATGTTTTTCATAGAACGTAATGATTCTTGCTTGTATCTCTATTATGCAATTCATGTAGGGAACTTGTAGGGAATGTTTTGGGTTGTCGTATGCAATCATCCAACTCAATAACTCGTGGAAAAACTGAGGGTTAATTAGTGCAATTCACGGTTAATTTGGGGCGTTGAGTATTCATAATTTATTGGAAGAACAACTGAAAATCGTTTTGTTTGCAAGTGTGACATGTGTGGAGAAGAACCTCCTAACTAGCCTTTTATCCATCCTTTTCATCCAAAAACGTTTTACAATCTGTTTTGTTTAGAGTTTCTGTTTTGTTTTCAATTTTCGTCCAAAACAAATCCCCCTTTATTTTGAAGTCTTAGATTAATTAGAATATGTTTTGATTTGTGTTTCTAAGTGTTTTGATTCAAGTTTTCACCCAAATTCGTCCAAGTTCTTGTTAGGTTCTCAAAACTGCCCAGAAAGTGGTTTTAGGCAGTTTTGAGTCATTAGGTTGCTGTTTTGAGTTTTATGTTTGTTCAAGTGTTTTAAACTTTAGTTTTGCATTCTTTGAGTCTAGTTTAGTGTTTTAAACTTTGTTTTTATGGTTTTAAGTCAGTTTTCAAGTGTTTAGCAATCCCTCCTAATCCCCAGTCTAGAACGATCCCTACTTACATCTTTACTACAATTTGACAAAAAGAGGGTTTAATTTGTGTGCTTATCTATTTCGCATCACAAGGAACGAAGTCTTTGGGTGATTAGCCTTTGCTTATGCAAAGAGGAATCTACAAAGGTATAATTTCTCAACTAACAAATGTTGTTTTAAGTTTAGTCAAGGTTCACCAATCTACTAGGCTTTGAATTTCATGGTTAATGTTTTGTTTTTGAGTGCATGCAAGCATGATTCCGCCTTTTAATTGTTAATTGCATGCTATAGATGTTGCTCAATTGAACATGTTTTTCACAATATTTCCTTCAAGTGGTATCAGAGCCTAGGTCTAGTAGTTGGTGAATCCTTTTGGGTTTTGTAGTTCATAGTCTTTGATTTAAATGTTGTAATATGTTACAAGCTTTATTCTTGCCTTTTTTATTGTAAATTTTGTTAGAAAATTTGCCATCTCAAATGTTGTAGATGTAGTTCATATGAGCATGAATTTTGGAGCTAAAATTTGGTGCCATGTTTTTGGGGATTTTCGGCCAAATCCAAATGGTGGATTTTTGGGTTCTTGTTTGTCTTGTTAAAAATGTTTTCAAGTGACTTTTGGAACCCCTATGTACCCTAGTTTGGTTATATGTTATTTCCCTTAAGTTTGAATGGTTTTGGGTGAAAAATGTTCATGAAATTTTTTTGAGTTTTTCATGAGTGTTCTTCATTGTTATTGACATTTTTGCCAAGAACAAAAAGTTTGGTGTTTTGATTCAAAGTTTTAATTTATTTCATAAAGTTTATGTTTTATGTTTTTCATATGTTTAAATGTATTAGATATTTGTTTAGAAAGGTGATGGAATTATTGGTGGGTGTGTAAGGATTAATTCCCTTTCACATACACTACTTGCACCACTTGCATGCTTTATGTCAAACTTACCAATCAACACACACATCACTCCTTTCACCTCTCCAAAACCGGCCACTCCCTCAATGGGAGTACTTTTGGGGCTTTTATGCAATTACATAAAGTTTTGATACTTTTGTGTATTTGCACTTTGGCCCAAAAGTTTACGTTTTTACGTTTAGGTCCAAAAACGTTAAAGGACAAATTGTTTTGCTCCTTTAATGAAGTTTTTGCTTTTGTTGAAATTTTTGGGTTCTAGTTGTAATTACATGAAGTAGTGGACTTTTGTGTTTTTACAAATTGACCCCAAAAGTTTATGTTTTTGCAATATAGCCCAAAAGTTGAGGTTATTGCATTTTGGCCCAAATTAAGTTGAGAACAAAATTGTTTTGTCTCTTTAAATGAGAATTGGATTTTCATTTCATTTAGCTCCATTTAAATCAATTTTATGGATACAAAAACCAAATGAAAATGTTGCATTCAATTTAATTAGTTAAAGTGTTAATTAATTAAAGGGTGATTATGAACCTAAGCCTACGATAATTGAGCTATGTGAAAGGCCGTTTCAAATTTGTTTGAACCATGGGAATGTGTAGATTAGATTTTGGTTGTAATTTGATTTGATCAAATGTTGTAAAAGAGCATAAGCTCTTCTTTACTTTAAAGTAATTTATATTATTCAAATGTTGTAAAGAGCATAAGCTCATCTTTACTTTGAAGTACTCCTTTCTTGTATTATTTGATATGCATGAAAATGGAGTAGAGGGTCCAACACCCCTAAGACAACACGCCTTAATGTGATTAAACGTGTAACTAAAATCAATCACCATCCCTAGACCGAGATTCAACACTAGGCTCGTGTTGAATCTAAACAAAGGTTCATAGTCATCCTAAGGCCCCTAAGGCAACTATATAGTCCATCAAATGAAGGCAAAGTTTATGTTAGTAGTATCATATATTCTTGCTTTAAAAACCGTTTTATAAACATAGTGGGAGTATTATATACAACTAAATTCAATCAAATGGACCAATAGTTGTAATAGGACCAAAATTGTTTTAATAAAGATTAAAATGAATATTTATATGTGATGAGACCTAAAAACCCTCAACCAAACCATTATTAAGTTGAGAAGCGTGAGAGTGCTTTGAACACTATTTCGTGGCCTTCCACCGTGGTAGGCTCCGATCATTTGTGACTCGTACACCGGCTTCACTCTATCATGGGGGAATACAAAGTGCGTGCTTACACTCAGGAGGAGTCTATATGCATACTTGATGTTGTGAAAGGTAGGCAACGAGAATGATCAATATCATATCATTGTGAGGTTGTTTTTGAACCCCTACCCGAACTTGCTTGGTGGGAATGACTTAACTAAGTGCAATGGAGCCAATATTATATCATTGTGAGGTTACATTCTCTAGAGGCCAAATAAGATGGGTACTTGCAAGAGGTCCAAATGAGTAAGCGTACTCTCTCATTATTATTAATGCTAGCCAATATCATATCATTGTGAGGTGGGCTTGGTAGTAGTGAGTCTCCCATACCCTACTAAGAGTTTCCTCCAAAACTCTCGAATTCCAATGGGGGATATGGAATTTGCCAAAAATAGTGGGTGATGCTATTTGATTTAAAGGCCCGGATCAAATGGCTTAAAATCAATCGATTTATATTCGTTATGTATTTATTTACCAATATATTGAAGGATTATTTTGTGAAAACATGTTCATTTGAGCAACATCATATAGCATGCAATTAACAATTAAAGGCGGAATCATGCTTGCATGCACTCAAAAAACAAAACATTACCCATGAAATTCAAAGCCTAGTAGATTGGTGAACCAAGAATCAACTCAAAAACAAAGTGAGTTGATAAATATATACCTTTGTAGATTCCTCTTTGCATAAGCAAAGGCTAATCACCCAAAGAGATTGGGCCTTCATTCCTTGCTTCTTAGATCCATGGATTTGGATGGAAGAATATGGTTCTCCAAGTTCCCAAAATTGAGAACCTCTAAGTCTCTTCACCAAGGTTAGATTGTAGAAGAAATGAGTGACCTTGGAGTAGTAGGATTGCTAGATGTACCCTCCAAGGTGACCTTCCTCCTAGATAGAAAAGGAGAGACATGTTCTCACCAATTTTCTCCAAAAAGAAGCCTTAATGAATTTTAGCTATAAAGTCCTTTATATAGTCTCTTCAAATAAGTGACCTAAAGAACCAAAACCAATTATCTCCTTCATGGCCGGCCACCTAAAGGGATTTGGGCTTTTGGGCATTTTTGAATCTTTATTCATTAAATTGTCATACAACTTAAGTTAATGGGCTTGACGTTCGAAGCCCATTGGGCCTTAATGTCCAAAACTATCCCGAGGTCTTTAACGAACTTATTCGTTTGATTAATTAACATATTAATTAATCTTTGCCATAAATAATTAAACCATTTAATTATTCTTACTCATCTCCATTGTTTCTTCAATCTCCACATTTTATGGTGTACGATCCATTAGGTTCCTTTTAGCGAGGAAGTGGGCGATTAAAACCATTTTACATCGATTGTGAATTTGAAACTTACTTTCAATTCTCCCTTTAGTGATTACACACGTTTAGGGCTTCCACAAACCATGAGTGACACCTAGCAGCATATCATGGTTACCCAAGCTAATCAGAAGAGGTAGAGAACCTATTCAGTTTGGGATTACAAATGCAATACGGTCTTTCTCTAATCTAATACTCTTGACCACATTGTTTGGTTTGATAGTTTATTTGTTCATGTCTACTATCCAATGTGATTCGTGTGCTTATATGATTACCTTGAATGTGATTCGGAACGCATTCCCAAATCTCATTCATACTCTGGCCAGAGATTCAAATCATATCATAGAGTATTCTCCCTCAAACGGTTTGAAGGTTAGAGATCCCTTGTTGCGCATTCACTTGTCTCCATAGCTAAGTGGCTTGACCCCAACGATGTCGTGGACACCCCGATGGGGTGACTTTGACATAATCAAAGATCAAGGACTTAACCACATGACAACTGTGATGCCTCAGGTCAAAGGACTAATTTGCATTATCCCAAACATGAGTTCTCATGTGACATGAATATGAGAACTCTTCGTTGATCGCGTTCAGTGAACTCATTCTCGATTGAGCACATACGTACTTGTCTTGATGTCACACACACCAATGACTCGAGACTAGTCACTCTCCCTGAGAGAAGACATAGTACGTACAGATCTTAACGGACTGTCAATGCCCAATTGGCAATCCTATGATCAGGAACATTTAGGATGTGTCTACAAAAGAATGGTCTCATGAATCTAACTTCATTAGATTACATTCTCCCAATCACATATTCCTTGGACTTTATCGTTTTAAGCATATAACATTTATATGAGACGGCTCAAACAATAATCTTTGCCCTTTATATGTAAAACTAGATTAGTTTAACATGTGAAATGTCCGTAAAGTATCATCACATGATTGGCTTTAGGGCACATTTCCAACAATCTCCCACTTGCACTAGAGCCAATCAGCTTGTTCATCATGATGATATCTCTTCTGTAGTCATTTCATAAATGGCTGAATAGTAGGCCTAGACAGTGGATATCTATATGTTATCCATAGAAGCAACCTTGAGAATAACGACGTCACCATTATAGATGATTCTCAATCATGTGGTTCAGTCTCTCATTTGAGTTCGGATCTTGATGAGACCTTGATTCCCAGGCTTGAGCTATCGCCCCATTAGTGTCAAACACTTTCTGGTTGGAGCCGACTAGAGAGTTCATAAATGAACTTTCCCATCCAAACAACATTGTTGTAAGCTTCTTTATGGCAATATATTTTCCATTCATAATGGAACACACTAAAGTCATTACTTTAATGTTTCCATCCAAATATCTCTTTAGTCATAATAAAGAGATATCCGTTTATCTCTTCATTCATAATGAAGAAACATCCAATGATGGATTAGATTATAATCTAATACATTTACGCTTCCATTACGTTACTCTAATTCTTCCTCATTCTTTGAGGAATCTATCCTTTAGTATTTCTTAAATACTTAAGGACTCACTTGACAGTTGCCATGGTTCTGATCCTGGGCTTGCACTGATATCGTCTTGTACCGTTCTAGGTACAACTCATATCAATGTTTTTCATACAATATGAATTACATAAATCACCTTTGTACGTATGCATAAAGGATTCTATTTACGCATTATTTCTTTGGGAGTCAAAGGGGCACGTTCCCTTTGAGAAGAGCAACTTGCTAGTCACACTAGAGTCATCCTTCTAATTGAAGTTTATCATCATATGAGAAACTTCCTAGCAACTTTTGTCTATTATTAGGGATTGATATAATCCAATTATATCATGAAATATATCATTATAGATTTCCATCCCATGTATATAGACTATATCTCCCATATACATTCTATCTTCATATAATGTATTAAAGTCATAACTTTAACGAAGAAGTATTCTTTTCATTAACAAAATTAATATATCATATATATTGAAATTTTTAAGAACATGATTAACTCCCACTAATCTTTTGTAAAACTAGTAAACAAAAGATTCATTTACATCTTTATGAGAAATCAAACGATTTGATCCTTTTTCTCATAAAATGCAAATAGCTCCCACTAACTTGCTAAGATCCATGATGGATGGATCTCTATAACTTACATGTCTTGTGATTTATAGTTTTAGACATATATTATCAAGACTATCTTAATAATGGTTTCGGAAACCCATATTATGTCCAAACATTGAATCACCATTTAGTTGTAGCTAGCAATCTTCGAATTAATTGAAACCAAGACTATATCATAGATGGTTTCTTCAAAGTCAACAATTCTCTTTGATTGTAGTCACCTTAAGCTACCAATTAGCTTATGAAGGTTTCATTATTTCGGGTCAAATGATACTTGACCATTTCCTTGAGTATGTATCATATATACACTCAATGTAGTCATAAGGATTTTTCATTCTTATTTCTTTCGAATTAAGAGGTGCAACTCTATGACATAGTCATAAAGTTCAAACCATTCAACTGAGACGGTTTATAAATCCTTCTCGACTACCTTGGAGCTTTTGGTATAGGAACTAGGTTGTTATATTTGTTGATTACTTTCTTGTCTCTCAAAGAACTCATTCTTTGAGTTCTATCTCTCGTTCATTTGCTCTTAGGCAAATCACATTGTAGGATTACAATGAACTACCCAACAAAACAACATTTGTTAGTTGGTTTATAGAAGCGATATCCAAAAGTTAATTTAAGGATATCCCACAAGATTGTTATCAAACAAATATTGCTTGTTAGCACACAACCCTAAATCTTTAACATGCTTATGATTTGTCTTTCTTTCCAACTACATCTTATGGAGTTATGAAAATTTTGGAAGATCTTCTAATTGACAATCATATTGTTTTTAGAAGTATATATCCTACATATGGGTAATAGATAACATCTAACGAACTAAAACTTATTCGAGTTCGTTCTTCTCCTAATGGAGAAATTCATTATCTTATGATGCTATTTTCCTTGATATCTTTCAAGGAAACTCATCTAAAGTGTTACTTTTCCTTGGATCAAATCTAAGGTGGTAAATACTTTAGACGTCTTACTCATCAACTTACATTACTTGAATTCTTTGAAACATTTTGCAAAGTATTCGGACTTGTGTTTATTCAAAATAAACTATAGTCCAACCGAGAGTGATCTTCGGTGAATGTCATACAACATGAGTAGTATTATGTTGTGGACAAATGCCACTAACATCTTAGTGAATTAACCTTAACAACTTTGTGATTCTTTCTTCTTTCCAAAAGAATAAAGATTCGACCATTTCGCCTCTATACAATTTTAACAAGAAGGTATTGGATCCGGATCTAACGATCCAATGCATCCATCTTTCACCAACTCATAACTTATGTTTTAGAGGTATCACAACTTAGTTGGGATTAATCACTACCTTGCAACCTTTTGGGTTTTAAGCATCATTATTTTCTAAACAATTAACACTACCATATTATCTCTACTATAGAGATAATTAATTAGATTACCATAATCCAATCATTGATTAACAAAGAACATTGTTTTGTCAAACAAAACATTTATCCATTTCACATAGTGACGGAATTTAGTTCCTTAAAATTGGAATATAAAGACAATCTATGTTTTTCCAATTTCTTTGGTAGTTCATATGAGGAAGTAAGTACCATCTGCTTTCGCAGAGATCTACATTTGATTCACATTTCGAATGTGAAGTATTTTCTCTTCTCTCATTAATCTTCTACTTCTTATTAGTCACACTTTTACAACGATTGTAAAACATAGTTACTAATACGGAATCAAGCATTCAAGTAGAAGAACCAACTGTTTTGAACTTTTCAAGAACATTTTACAACACCTTCGAAAGGTGTGTTCTTGACACTTGCAAGACATTTCTTGCAAATACCCCTCCCAATGTCCATCCTTTCATAAAGAAAGTTTGTTCCCTTGGAGTTAATTTTATCTTCTTCATTTGACTTCTCCTTTGACTACAATAGTCATGGTCCCTAAACTCCCACTATCTCTCTTGAAACCTTTTTCAATTGTGTTATACACATCAAACATTTTGGAGAGCATGTGGTTATTTTTCACTACATAGTTTACAATAAACTTAGTGAAGCATTAGGATAGGGACACAAAGGTGAAGTCCTTGCCTAGTTTCCATCTCGTTAAGTGGTTTATCACTTCAACACTTAATGATTCAAAATCATCATAAGTCCATGATGATGGACTATTTTTGTCAACCAACCATTGTGTTCTAAACATAATTACAAACTTTCAAGAGTTGTTCAAGGCAACTCTCATTTCTTCATACAACAATTTGTAAGTGAAGAATCATGGCACATTAAGTGTCCATGTCCCTTGTGCTTTCTTCTCAAGTTCCTTGTTCATGTAACAAAGAAACAAGCACTAAGTGTTTGCATTGACTAAGAGTTGTTCAAAGCAACTCTTATTTCTTCATACAACAATTTGTAATTGAAGAATTATGACTTTAAAAGTGTTGTCCTCTTTATGATAGACCTTTTCTAACATATTCTTCTAATGATACATTATCAATAGGAAGATTGTGAGGATGAGACTACTTAGGTACATTTACAAGCCATTATAGACAATTGATAGGAGCATATTTATGCGCCTTAGATAGCTAGTTCTTATGCATTTTCGTTATGTTTTCTTAGTTAAAGTAGTCTTTTGAGCTACTTTCATGTGTTTTTAGGTTCAAAGGGCATATGACATAAAAGATGGCAAAATGGAGCATTTTAGAGCAAAAGTGAGCTTGGATTGAAAAGTACATGCTTGGAACAAGGAATGGACGAGTTTGAAGGTCGAGGGAGCTTAAGAAATGAAGAAATGAAAGTAAAGAACAAAGAAGTCGGAATTGGCAACTAAAGTTTCTAAAGTTGGAAGTTTCTATTCTTGGAGGTTTCCATTTTCGAGAGTTTCTATTCTTGGCTTTGGGCTTTTGGATGACCCATCTTTGCCTCTTGGACCTATGCCGCACCTAACCCTAACCCTAGCCCACTTAATCAGCCGCACCTAGGCCTTGTTCACATGAAAAAAAATCTGATTACTTACCCTAAGCCCATGCCGCACCTAATGTTCTAGAAACCCTAGTTTTTGGTGGATTTCCTAACCCTAGCCGCACCTAAACCCTAGCCCATTTGTCTAACCTGATTTCTTTAGGGTTTGGCTGCCTATATATATGTGTTTTACCTCCCTTGGCCGGAGAACACCCTCTCCATATTCAGAAATTCGTCCAAAACCCTATTTCCCACCTTGCCGCAGCCTTCCATCCCCAAACTCCCAACTTTCTGCCCAAATTCAACCTTGCCGCACCATCCTCTTCCCCAAACCATTCCTACATCCTTCCATAACCATTCATCCACCTTGTGCAGCCACTAAAGGCGGAGAAAGAAGGAGTGCCGTGCAGTCCAAAGGAAGGAGAAGCCTTGCACATGCAATCTGCCATTAGTGGAGTGTTTGGAGTTCTTTCTTTCTTTGTTTCTGTTTTCATGTTTAATTTAAATTGTTGTTCAATTATGTTAGACATGTGGAACTAATTTCTTTTTAGTTAGAGGTGAATTTGAAGCCATGGACATATGTTTTATATGATTTGATTTCTTCCAATTATGATTTCAGAAATTGTGAATGTGATTTACTTATCTATTTGATTGATAACTTGTTTATGTATGTGGGTTGAGGGTCGACACTTAATTTGCATGCCTAAACTTGATGCTAGGATATAAGGGAATTTCACCTAATTGTTATTAACTTGTATTCATAAGTAGTGAAAGTCGCTAGTCACGATTGTGTTAAGTAAATCCTAGGCAAGAGTAACATGCGTATCCCATAGTTATGAATGCCTCGTCAATGCTTATGATTTCCATTAAACTTAATGATCTTTGATATGTGTCTCTATCATGCGTATTCCATAGTTAGGGTCCTTGATAAGAATAATTTGGTTGTAATGCGTATTCCATTCAATTCAATGAATCTAGGGAAATCTGAGAATTAATTGGTGCAATCTAGTTAATTTGGGGCATTGTCATTCATGGTTTGTTGAAAGAGTAATTGGAGATTGAGTTGTATGCATATGTTCATGTGTGGATAAGGAATCCTCTAACTAGCTTCTCACCATTCTATTTAATCACAATCTGTTTTGCTTTACATTTGTTTTTAAAGTTTTAATTTCGTCAAAATCATTCCCCCATTTATTTTAAAGTGTTAGATTAGTTAGAAATCCATTTAGTTGTGTTTTTAAGTGTTTTGAGTCAAGTCATAGTCCAAATTCGTCCAAACTAGTGTTAGGTACTCAAAACTGCCCAGAAAGTGGTTTTAAGGCAGTTTTGAGCCTTTTAGTTGCTGTTTTGAGTTTTTATTTTGTTTAGGTGTTTTAAACCCTAGTTTTGCAGTAATTGAGTCTAGTTTAGTGTTCTACATTATATTTTTATGTTCTTGAGTCAGTTTTACATTGATTAGCATCCCTAGTTAATCCCCGGTTAGAACGATCCCTATTTGCTCATATACTACAATTGTCATCCATAGGGTTTAATTTGTGTGTCAAGTTAATTTTCACATCAACAATCTATGGTTTTGTAGTACCAAGTCCGGAAACTAAACTTTCGGCTTTTATTTGTCAAGTGTTGGATAGCGTTTGCAAATATATTGGTAAACAAATACATAACGAATATAAATTGATTGATTTTAAGCCATTTGATTCGGGTCTTTAAATCAAATAGCACCACCCACTATTTTTGGCAAATTCCATATCCCTCATTGGAATTCGAGAGTTTTGGATGAAACTCTTTGTAGGTTATGGGAGACTCACTACTACCAAGCCCACCTCACAATGATATGATATTGGCTAGCATTAATAATAATGAGAGAGTACGCTTACTCATTTGCAACTAATGCAAGTACCCATCTTATTTGGCCTCTAGAGAATGTAACCTCACAATGATATGATATTGGTTCCATTGCACTTAGTTAAGTCATTCCCACCATGCTTAGTTCATGAAGGGGTTCAAGTATAGCCTCACAATGATATGATATCGGCCATCCTCGTTGCCTACACCAACCTCATCATATGTTTATGGATTCCTCCTGAGTATAAGCATGCACTTTGTACTCCCCTATGATAGGGTGAAGCCGGCGTACAAGTCATAAACGATTGGATCCCACCACGGTGGAAGGCCTACGAAAGAGTGTTCTAAGCACTCTCACGCTTATCAACTTAATATTGGTTTGGTTGAGGGTTTTAGGTCTCATCACATATAAACATTCATTTTAATCTCTATTAAAACAATTTTGGTCCTATTACAACTATTGGTCCATCTCATTGTTTTAGTTGTACATAATACTCCCACTAGGCTTTTAAAACGGCTTTTAAAGCAAGAGTATATGTTACTACTAACGTAAGGTTTGCATTCATTTGATGGACTATATAGTTGCCTTAGGGCCTTAGGATGACTATGAACCTTTGTTTAGATTCAACACGAGCCTTGTGTTGAATCTCGGTCTAGGGATGGTGATAGATTTTAGTTACGCATTTAATCACATTAAGGCGTGTTGTCTTAGGGGCGTTGGACCCAACTACTTCATTTTCATGCATATCATATAAAGCAAGAAAGAAGTACTTCAAAGTAAAGGTGAGCTTATGCTCATTACAACATTTGCATAAAACAAATTACCTTAAAGTAAAGAAGGGCTTATGCCCTTTTACAACATTTGATCAAATCAAATTACAACCAAAATCTAATCTACAAATTCCCATGGTTCAAACAAATTTGAAACGGCCTATCACATAGCTCAATTATATTAGGCTTAGGTTCATAATCACCCTTTAATTAATTAACACTTTAACTAATTAAATTGAATGCAACAATTTCATTTGGTTTTTGTATCCATAAAATTGATTTAAATGGAGCTAAACAAAATGAAAATCCAATTCTCATTTAAAGAGACAAAACAATTTTGTTCTCTACTTAATTTGGGCCAATATGCAATAACCACAACTTTTGGGCCATAAAGCAATTAACCTCAACTTTTGGGCTATATTGCAAAACTTTTGGGGTCACTTTGTAAAGACACAAAAGTCCACTACTTCATGTAATTACACTAGAACCCAAAATTTAATCAATGCAAAAACTTCATTAGAGGAGCAAAACAATTTGTCCTTTAGCGTTTTTGGACCTAAACGTAAAAATGTAAACTTTTGGGCCAAAGTGCAAATACACAAAAGTATCAAAACTTTATGTAATTGCATAAAAGGCCCCAAAAGTACCCCCACTAGGGGGTGGCCGGTTTTGGAAGAGGATAGAGTGATGTGTGTGTTGATTTGTGAGTTTTAGACATAAAGCAACAAGTGGTGCAAGTGGTGTGTGTGAAAGGGAATTAATCCTTACACACCCATCACCATTTCCATCACCATTCAAATAAATATCTTATGCAATAAATCATTTGAAAAACATAAAACATAAACTTTATGATATAAATCAAAACTTTGAATCAAAACACAAACCTTTTTGTTCTTGGCAAAAATGTCAAGAACAATGAAGAACACTCATGAAAAAACTCAAAATTTTCCATGAACATTTTTCACCCAAAAACATTCCAAAACCATTCAAACTTTAGGGAAATAACATCTAACCAAACTAGGGTACATAGGGGTTCCAAAAGTCACTTGAAAACACTTTTAACAAGTCAAACAAGAACCCAAAAATCCACCCTTTGGATTTGGCCGAAAATCCCCAAAGTCATGGCACCAAATTTTAGCTCCAATATTCATGCTCATATGAACTACATCTACAACATTTGAGATGGCAAATTTTCTAACAAAATTTACATTCAAAGAAACAAGAATAAAGCTTGTAACATATTACAACTTTTAAATCACAAACTATGAACTACAAAACCCAAAAGGATTCACCAACTACTAGACCTAGGCTCTGATACCACTTGAAGGATTATTTTGTGAAAACATGTTCATTTGAGCAACATCATATAGCATGCAATTAACAATTAAAGGCGGAATCATGCTTGCATGCACTCAAAAAACAAAACATTACCCATGAAATTCAAAGCCTAGTAGATTGGTGAACCAAGAATCAACTCAAAAACAAAGTGAGTTGATAAATATATACCTTTGTAGATTCCTCTTTGCATAAGCAAAGGCTAATCACCCAAAGAGATAGGGCCTTCATTCCTTGCTTCTTAGATCCATGGATTTGGATGGAAGAATATGGTTCTCCAAGTTCCCAAAATTGAGAACCTCTAAGTCTCTTCACCAAGGTTAGATTGTAGAAGAAATGAGTGACCTTGGAGTAGTAGGATTGCTAGATGTACCCTCCAAGGTGACCTTCCTCCTAGAGAGAAAAGGAGAGACATGTTCTCACCAATTTTCTCCAAAAAGAAGCCTTAATGAATTTTAGCTATAAAGTCCTTTATATAGTCTCTTCAAATAAGTGACCTAAAGAACCAAAACCAATTTTCTCCTTCATGGCCGGCCACCTAAAGGGATTTGGGTTTTTGGGCATTTTTGAATCTTTATTCATTAAATTGTCATACAACTTAAGTTAATGGGCTTGACGTTCGAAGCCCATTGGGCCTTAATGTCCAAAACTATCCCGAGGTCTTTAACGAACTTATTCGTTTGATTAATTAACATATTAATTAATCCTTGCCATAAATAATTAAACCATTTAATTATTCTTACTCATCTCCATTGTTTCTTCAATCTCCACCTTTTATGGTGTACGATCCATTAGGTTCCTTTTAGCGAGGCAGTGGGCGATTAAAACCATTTTACATCGATTGTGAATTTGAAACTTACTTTCAATTCTCCCTTTAGTGATTACACACGTTTAGGGCTTCCACAAACCATGAGTGACACCTAGCAGCATATCATGGTTACCCAAGCTAATCAGAAGAGGTAGAGAACCTATTCAGTTTGGGATTACAAATGCAATACGGTCTTTCTCTAATCTAATACTCTTGACCACATTGTTTGGTTTGATAGTTGATTTGTTCATGTCTACTATCCAATGTGATTCGTGTGCTTATATGATTACCTTGAATGTGATTCGGAACGCATTCCCAAATCTCATTCATACTCTGGCCAGAGATTCAAATCATATCATAGAGTATTCTCCCTCAAACGGTTTGAAGGTTAGAGATCCCTTGTTGCGCATTCACTTGTCTCCATAGCTAAGTGGCTTGACCCCAACGATGTCGTGGACACCCCAATGGGGTGACTTTGACATAATCAAAGATCAAGGACTTAACCACAAGACAACTGTGATGCCTCAGGTCAAAGGACTAATTTGCATTATCCCAAACATGAGTTCTCATGTGACATGAATATGAGAACTCTTCGTTGATCGCGTTCAGTGAACTCATTCTCGATTGAGCACCTACGTACTTGTCTTGATGTCACACACACTAATGACTCGAGACTAGTCACTCTCCCTGAAAGAAGACATAGTACGTACCGATCTTAACGGACTGTCAATGCCCAATTGGCAATCCTATGATCAAGAACATTTAGGATGTGTCTACGAAAGAATGGTCTCATGAATCTAACTTCATTAGATTACATTCTCCCAATCACATATTCCTTGGACTTTATCGTTTTAAGCATATAACATTTATATGAGACGGCTCAAACAATAATCTTTGCCCTTTATATGTAAGACTAGATTAGTTTAACATGTGAAATGTCCGTAAAGTATCATCACATGATTGGCTTTTGGGCACATTTCCAACATATATTTGCAAACGCTATCCAACACTTGACAAATAAAAGCCGAAAGCTTTAGTTTCCGGACTTGGTACTTCAAAACCGTAGATTGTCTTTAATGGCTTGTAAATGTACCTAAGTAGTCTCATCCTCACAATCTTCCTATTGATAATGTATCATTAGAAGAATATGTTAGAAAAAGTCTATCATAAAGAGGACATCACTTTTAATGTCATAATTTGCTGCGAAATATATAAGCACACAAATTAAACCCTCTTGTCGACAATTGTAGTATGAATAAGTAGGGATCGTTCTAGACCGGGGATTAGGAGGGATTGCTAAACACTTGAAAACTGACTTAGAAACGTAAAAACAAAGTTTAAAACACTAGATTAGACTCAAAGAATGCAAAACTAAAGTTTAAAACACTAAAACAAACCAAAAACTCAAAACAGCAACCAAAAGACTCAAAACTGCCTTAAAAACACTTTCTGGGCAGTTTTGAGCACAAAGCACCAAATTTGACGAATTTGGGTTTTAACTTGTACCAAAACACTTAAAAACATAAACCAAAACACTTTCTAACTAATCTAGGACTTCAAAATAAATGGGGATTTGATTTGGACGAAAATAAACTAACAAAACAGATTGCAAAGTAAAAACAGATTTGAAAACGATTTTGGGGTTTTAAATGGATGATGGATTAGTTAGAGGCTCCTTCTCTACACATGACAAGTATGCAAATGACTCGATTTCCAGTTATTCCTTCATTGAATTATGAATGACAATGCCCCAAATTAACCGTGACATCACTACTTAATTCTCAAGTTTTCCTTGTGTTATTGGATTGGATGACATCGTTCGACAACCCAAAGCATTCCTCAAAAGTTCCCTACATGATATCATAATAAAGATACAATCAAAGATCATTACATTCAATGAAAACTATAAGCATTGACAAAGCACTTGCAACTATGACATCATGTCACTCATGCTAGGAATTGGACTTAACGCGATCGTGACTAGCGACCTTTACTACATATGAATATAAGTGTGTGACGATTATGTGAAACAACCTTATATTCTAGCATCATATTCATGCAAGCCAATTAAGTGTCGACCCCTAATTAACAAACACAAATAAGTTATTACTCGCACAGTTAAGCCAATTGCATTCACGATTCAAGAACTCATAATTGGAATTTATCAAATCAAATTGCACACATAGTCATGGCTTCGAAATCACCCCTAACCAAATAGGGTTTAGTTCCTCATAATCGCAACACAAAGATTATTAAACTTAAACATTGAAAACAAAAGAAAGATTACACCTAGAAACGCTCCAACAATCCAACGTCTTGAATGGCAAGCACGTCCAAGGGTCTCCTTCTTTCTTCTTTGCTGCGACACAAGGGTGTTTGGTGATGATTTGTGGTGAATTATGGTGGTGGATGGATGTAGGTAGGTTATGGTGAAGGGTGGAGTGCTTAGAATGGTCAGCAAGGGCCTTTATTTATAGGGGAAGGAAGGGCTACGAATTTGAAGTGGTTTTAGGGAAGGATTTATGTAGGAAAAGGAATGTGATTTTGGGTCAGAAAATAGGCAAGAAAGGTGCAGGAACTAAAGAGAAAAGGAAAGGGAAATTCGGCAAAATTTGTAGGACAGATTTAGGAATGTGTTTTGAGGCACAAAATAGGTAAGAATAGATGTAGGGTGCGGCATAGGGTTTTAGGGAAAAGGAAATACGTTTTAGGATATAAAATAGGAAGGAGAATCTCTCCCTTGTGCAGCAAGGGATGGAACAAAACAGGAATGTGGTTTAGGTGTAGAAAATAGGAAAGAAAGGTTGTGTCTTGTGCAACAAAGAACTAGAAATTAAAGGGATGGTGCGGCAATATCTAGGGTAAGTTCTAGGACTTCTAGAAACATGTAATTAGGCAACCTAACATGTTTTGAAACCCTTTTTGTGGCTGGAACATAGGTGAGGAAGGATAAGGAAACTTCCAAGCCCAGAATAGAAACTTTCAAGAATGGAAACCTCCAAGAATAGAAACTTTAGTTTCCAATTATGAACTCTTTGTTCTTCATTTTCATTTCTTCATTTCATTATTCATTCCTAGCCTCCTTTGATCTTCAATTTCGTCCATCCACCTTGCTCCAAGCATAAGCTATCCATTCCATGCCCAAAACTGCTCCAAAAGGCTCCAAAATGCACATGTTTGCATACTTTGTCCTTAAAACCTGAAATTGCACAAAAATAGCTTAAAATACTAAAATTACTAAGTACTAGCACCGTAAATGCAAGGAAACAAGCTAATTAAGTCGCATAAATATGCTCCTATCATAATTCTTCAATTACAATTTGTTGTATGAAGAAATAAGAGTTGCTTTGAACAACTCTTAGTTAAATGCAAACATTAGTGCTTGTTTCTTTGTTACATGAACAAGGAACTTTAGAAGTAAGCACAAGGGCATGGACACTTTATGTGCCATGATTCTTCACTTACAAATTGTTGTATGAATGATAGGAGCATATTTATGCGCCTTAGTTAGCTAGTTCTAATGCATTTTCGTTATGTTTTCTTCGTTAGAGTAGTCTTTTGAGCTACTTTCATGTGTTTTCAGGTTCAAAGGGGCATAATACATAAAAGATGGCAAAATGGAGCATTTTAGAGCAAAAGTGAGCTTGGATTGAAAAGTACATGCTTGGAGCACAAGGAATGGACGAGTTTGAAGGTCAAGGGAGCTTAAGAAATGAAGAAATGAAAGTGAAGAACAAAGAATTCAGAATTAGAAACCAAAGTTTCTAAAGTTGGAAGTTTCTATTCTCGGAGGTTTCCATTTGTGAGAGTTTCTATTCTTGGCTTTGGGCTTCTAGATGACCCATCCTTACCTATTGGACAAGGCCGCACCTTCCTAGCCCAATTCATCTTGGATCCTCACTTAATGCCGCACCTAAACCCTAGCCCATTCCATATTTCTGATTTCTAAGCCTTTGCCGCACCTAGGCCCCAAAATATCTGATTTCCTTGCCTTGCAAGGCTTTCTAGAAGGCCTATCCACACTCCCACCAAATCTGCCGCACCCTAGCCCTTTTCCCATGCAAATTCCTATTGTGTTAACCTAATTTCTGGTGGATTTGGGTTTCTAGAAACCCTAATCTGATTGCTAGGGTTTTTAAGTGCCTATATATATTCATTCTAACTCTTTTGGCCGAACTAACAGCCCCCCATATCATTCAGTCACGCCAAAAACCCTAGTTCTCCCCTTGCCGCAACCTTCCACCCCCAAACTCCAATATTTCTGCCACAATTCACCCTTGCCGTGCCTTCCCACCACCATCACCACCTTGTGCAGCCACCATTGGAGGAGGAAGAAGTAGTGCCGTGCAGTCCAAAGGAGGGAGAAGCCTTGCACATGCAATCTGCCATTAATGGAGTGTTTGGAGTTCTTTCTTTCTTTGTTTCTGTTTTCATGTTTAATTTAACTTGCTTTTCAATTATGTTAAACATGTGGAACTAATTTCTTTTTAGTTAGAGGTGAATTTGAAGCCATGGACATATGTGTTATATGATTTGATTTCTTCCAATTATGATTTCAGAAATTGTGAATGTGATTTACTTATCTATTTGATTGATAACTTGTTTATGTATGTGGGTTGAGGGTCGACACTTAATTTGCATGCCTAAACTTGATGCTAGGGTATAAGGGAATTTCACCTAATCGTTATTAACTTATATTCATAAGTAGTGAAAGTCGCTAGTCACGATTGCGTTAAGTAAATCCTAGGCAAGAGTAACATGCGTATCCCATAGTTATGAATGCCTCGTCAATGCTTATGATTTCCATTGAACTTAATGATCTTTGATATGTGTCTCTATCATGCGTATTCCATAGTTAGGGTCCTTGATAAGAATAATTTGGTTGTAATGCGTATTCCATTCAATTCAATGAATCTAGGGAAATCTGAGAATTAATTGGTGCAATCTAGTTAATTTGGGGCATTGTCATTCATGGTTTGTTGAAAGAGTAATTGGAGATTGAGTTGTATGCATATGTTCATGTGTGGATAAGGAACCCTCTAACTAGCTTCTCACCATTCTATTTAATCACAATCTGTTTTGCTTTACATTTGTTTTTAAAGTTTGAGTTTTAAAGTTTTAATTTCGTCAAAATCATTCCCCCATTTATTTTAAAGTGTTAGATTAGTTAGAAATCCATTTAGTTGTGTTTTTAAGTGTTTTTAAGTGTTTTAAGTGTTTTTATGTGCGATGCATCCGATTACGCGTTAGGGGCTGTTTTGGGACAAAGGAAGGACAAGAAGCCGCATGTCATCTACTACGCCTCACGGACGTTGAACGATGCACAATTGAACTACTCCACTACGGAAAAAGAACTCCTTGCCGTTGTCTTTGCTTTAGATAAATTTCGATCATATCTAATTGGTACTAAAGTAATTGTTTTCACTGATCATGCAGCTCTGAAGTAGTTGCTCACTAAAAAGGAGGCCAAGCCACGGCTAATTCGATGGATGTTGCTACTTCAAGAGTTCGACATCGAGATTCGGGACAAGAAGGGAAGTGAAAACGTGGTGGCTGACCACCTAAGCCGAATGGTGCATAATGAGGAGTCTTTGCCGATTTTGGAGACATTCCCCGATGAACAATTGCTGTCCATTAAGGTTAGTGCACCTTGGTATGCCGACATTGTTAATTTTTTGGTGTCAAAACGTATTCCAAGTGAGTTCACTAGGCACCAACGTGATAAACTTAGGCATGATGCACGGTTTTATGTGTGGGATGATCCGTACTTATGGAAATTTTGCCCCGATCAGATTATACGTCGTTGTGTGCACGATTCTGAATGTCATTCAATTTTGAGTTTTTGTCACACATATGCATGTGGAGGGCACTTTGGCACACAACGCACAGCCCTCAAAGTGTTACAATGTGGATTCTATTGGCCTAGTATTTTTAAAGATGCTAAAACTTTCTGCTTAACATGTGATAAATGCCAACGAATGGGTGGAATTAGTGCAAGGGACCAAATGTCGCAGGTTTCTATCCTAAATGTTGAAATTTTTTATGTTTGGGGTATTGATTTTATGGGTCCCTTCCCTTCCTCGTATGGTTTCATGTATATTTTGCTTGCGGTTGATTATGTGTCGAAATGGGTGGAAGCCAAGGCCACCCGGACTAATGATTCTAAAGTGGTTGCAGATTTTATTAGAACTAACATTTTTGCAAGGTTCGGAATGCCACGGGTGATCATTAGTCATGGAGGGTCACACTTTTGCAATTGGACCATTGAAGCGTTATTGAGGAAATACAGTGTCACCCATAAGGTTTCTACACCTTACCATCCTCAAACGAATGGCCAAGCCGAGGTTTCCAACCGAGAGATCAAGCAAATACTTGAGAAGACCGTTGGGCCAACACGGAAGGATTGGAGCTTACGGTTAGATGATGCACTTTGGGCGTATCGTATGGCGTACAAAACCCCCATTGGGATGTCCCCCTTCCGACTTGTCTATGGCAAGGCGTGCCATCTTCCCGTTGAATTGGAGCACAAAGCACTTTGGGCCATCAAGAAGTTTAACATGAACCTCGATGAAGCGGGAAGTCAAAGGAGATTGCAATTGAATGAGCTTGATGAGATACGGCACGAGGCGTACGATAATGCAAGCATTTACAAGCAAAAGACCAAAGCTTTCCATGACAACATGATCCGTGGGAAATCATTCTCAATTGGGCAGAAAGTGCTATTGTTCAATTCCCGTTTACATTTGTTTCCCGGTAAGTTACGTTCTAAGTGGATTGGACCGTTTGTTATTACTAATGTTTTTGTTCATGGTGCAGTTCAAATCCAAAGCTTGAAAACAGGACAAGAATTCAAGGTGAACGGGCATCGTCTGAAGCCCTATTACGACACCTTTGTGGAGCATACCGTGGATAACTTACCCTTGGATGCCGTGGGCCCTAGTAAGGAGTGAATGAGGTCTTCGTCCGGCTGTACGACGTTAAAGCAAGCGCTACTTGGGAGGCAACCCATGCATTCAACAAAGGAGGACATAGAGAGCACTCCAATTCCAGATTTGCGTTCCTAAACTCTTCTCTTTGTTGTTAAATTCGTTTCTGCTATGTTAGGTTGTTTAGATGTTGTTTTGTTTGTTTGTTTATTATTTGTGTGAGTCTATGCTTAAAACATTGAGGACAATGTTTGATTTAAGTGTGGGGGGGTAACCAAAGTGTTTTGATGCAAATTCGTAGGGTTTTGTCACCCATAAGTTCAAATGTTGTTTCTTGCTGTTTTTAAGCCTTTTTAAGCTGTTTTGGTGTGTTTTAATGTGTTTTGAGTCAAAAATCCGAAAATCCCATAAAAATTTGAAAAATTTGTTTTAAAAACCCAAAAAGAGTCGTTTTTGTGTGTTTGTTTGTGTCTTAGGGTACCTTCCAACACAATGATGAGGATTCGGTTTGTAATTGCATGACGGTTAAAGTGAGTTATAAACATGGATAAAAGTTTGATTTACTCTTTGGTTTATGCTTGGTTGTGGTTATAACTTATGAATTCACATGTAATCATAAAGAAAAATTCCGTTTTTGTAACATGCTTGAAGGAAGTAACTCAACCTAACACTACAACCTTGTGAGACTTGAGCCTAAACGTTTATTTGGAGAGTTAAAATCTGTGCATTCTTTGTTTTCTAAAGTCGTTGCATGATCTCATTATTCTTTGCTTGGTTGCTACTTAGAAGGCGTTTCATCACTTAGAACCAAACACTAGAACTCATGCCCATTTCATTCAAAACATGTCATTGATTTGCATAACACATATTCAAGATTAAGTTGTGTAGTGTCCACCATAGCCCAAAAGCCGTATATCCGTATTCCATTATGTTTTGTAGGTGTTAACCCCGTTGAGCCTCGTTTAGCCTATTTCCCTTGTCAACCACATTATCCTCACCTAGCCTAGATTAGGACCATCCACACCCTTGTTCTTAAAACGTAGTAAAGCATAACGCAAGATGAATTCCTTTTGATCAATGTGTGCGGGAAACAAGTGTGGGGGAAGGATTAGTGATATAGGGATGTGCCAAAGTCTTGAATGAGGCACGGCAAAGAAGAGAAAAAATGAGAAAAGAAAGAAAAAAATTCGTGAAAAATAGAAAGAAAAAAAAAAAAGAAAAATTGTGAAAAACATGCAAAATAGTTGAAATGCATGTGAAAAGGAGTTCCAAAGTGTTGTTTGTTGAAGAAAGGGTCCAAAGAGTTGCATTCGGCCCTAATTGATTGTTTGAGTCTTCCCTTCTGTTTTGAAATTGATTTCGGCATGCTAAAGTGAATTCTAAGTTTCGATTTCCATACTTTGCTTACTATTGTTTTAAAGAACGTTTGTTTTCCATATCCGTTTTTGTTAGCCAATACCTTAAGCCCCGTTACAACCCTTGACTTTAATCTTGAGTGTTGTGTATTTCAATTTGTGGAGTTTGAAATTGGTTTGAGCATATGGTGTCATTAGTTCTCGCATCTAAGTAGTAGCATTCCATTCATGAGATCATATTTATAAACATGTTATTAACTCCGGAAATCGCTTTCTTTGTTATACATATATGTGAGCATTCGTTTTTATTTTTACATTAATCTTCTCACATATAACTAGTATAGGGTGTGTAGTCAGAAAATCTGTGTGAAAATTGAGTGCATATCTAGTAAGGAATTGAGGAATTCTCTAAGGCATGTTACTACATTCAAAACATTGTTTTAATTGGTTAAATGTGAACTAGTAAGTAGTGACTATGATTAAGTATGGGCTTAAGTGTAAAGATGGCTAAAATCTGTGGGAATGATGATTTTTAACATGTCATGTGCATTGGAAATCCCTGAGGCGATTGTTGGAAGGTTTAGGTTGTTTTACTTGTTTTATTTCGTTTTGTTCTTTTGTTTCGTTTTGTTTTGCTCGAGGACTAGCAAAAGCTAAGTGTGGGGGAATTTGATAGGAGCATATTTATGCGCCTTAGTTTAGCTTGTTCTTGTGCATTTATAGTGTTTTTGCTTAGTAAAGTAGTCTTTTAAGCTAGTTTTATGTGTTTTCAGGTTCTAAGGGCAAAATATGAAAAAGGATGCATTTTGGAGCCTTTTGGAGCAAAGTTGAGCTTGGAATGGATGTCATATGCTTGGAGCCAAGAGGATGGACGAAATTGAAGATTTGAAGATGATGTTTCCTACTTGAACAAGGTTTCCTAGTCGAAGTAGGAAAGTGCCTAAGTGAAGATGGAATCCTAGTTGAATTAGGATTCCTAGTCAAAATGGGTTTCCTAGTTGAATTAGGATTCCTTGAAGATGAAGATTCCTACTCAAACAAGGTTTCCTACTTGAAGTAGGAAAGTTAAATCCAAATGGCATCAAGTTTCAGCAACAAAGAAGTTTTCCAAGTCCAAGAAGGAAAGGTTTCCAAGATGAAGTAGGAGCAGAATTCCAAGTCAAGAGAGGATTGGGACATGTTTTCCTAATGCTAGAAGGACTCCTAAGTGTTGTAGGACACAAATGAGAAGTTTCTAGAAAGTTTACATCCTTGCCGTGAGTTTCATGCAATTCCTATCAGTTTTGGGGCTTTCTAGAAGCCCTATCCCTAATCCCTACATTGATGCCGCACCCTAGCTTCTAGAAATCTGATTTCCTTGCCTTGCAAGGCTTTCTAGAAGCCTTATCCACCTTATCCCTATCCAGCCGCACCTAGGAGCCTTTTTCCTTGCAAAATCTGATTGTTTAGACCTATTTCCTTGTGGATTTCGGTTATCCAAGTCCATATCTGATTACCCTAGGGTTTTAAGTGCCTATATATACTCCTATTAACCCCTAAATCAGATCACCACTCACCACAATTCACAATTCACGCCGGAAATCATTCCTTGCTCTTTGCCGCACCCTTCCACCACCATATGCCATAATTTCTGCCCAAAAACAACCCTAGCCGCACCACCCATCAACCCTAAACACCATCACACATCCTCCATCCATTCTACACCATCCATAACCCCAAAGAACCTGTCCAAAGTCCTTGCCGCACCAAGGAGGGGGAGAAGGAAGCTCGGAAGATTCATGCAATTCAAGTTCGCGTCGCTGGAATTTCTAGGTGTTTCTTTTCCTTTGATTTCAATGTTTAAATTCAATTCTCTTTGTTTTGTGCGTATGAGGAACTAAACCCCCCCTTGGCGAGGGGGGATTCGAAATACATGTTTATGCTTGCGATATGATTTGATTACTTCTAATTGCGTTTCATAAGTTGTGAATTCAATTTACTTATCTATGTGAATTACATTGATTTGTGTGTGTTGGTTGAGAGTGCACGCTTAATTATCATGCATAAATTGAATGCTAGGATATAAGGAAATTTCACCTAATCGTTATGGACTTATATTCGCAAGTAGTAAAGGTTGATGATCTCAATCGCGTTAAGTAAATTCTTGGCATAAGTTTCATGCAATCATAGTAACAAGTGCTTCGTCAATGCTTATGGTTTTCATAGAACTTAATGATTCTTGCTTGTATCTCTATTATGCAATCATGTAGGGGACTTGTGGGGAATGTTTGGGTTGTCGTATGCAAACATCCAATTCAATAACGTTAGGAAAATCTGAGGGTTAATTTAAGCGGACCTAATTAACTTGGGGCATTGAGAATTCATGATTTATTGAAAAGCAATTGGAAATCGTTTTGTATGCAAGTGTAACATGTGTGGAGATGAACCCCTTAGCTAGCCTTCCATTCACCCATTTAAATCAAATTCGTTTTTACAATCTGTTCTAATTTACAAAGTTTGTTTTGTTTTTAAATTCGTCCAAAACAAATCCCCCTTTGTTTTAAAGTGTCAAAATTAGTTAGTAAGTGTTTAGTTTGTGTTTTTAAGTGTCTTAGGTCAAGTTAAAACCCAAATTCGTCCAATTTGGTGCTTAGTGTCCCAAACTGTCCAGATTGTGTTTTTAAGGCAGCTTTGAGTGTTTTGGTGCTGTTTTGAGTCTTTTGGTTTGTTTTGGTGTTTTAAAGTTTAGTTTTGCATTCTTTGAGTTTATTTTAGTGTTTTAACTTGTTTTTACGTTTTTGAGTCAATTCCAAGTGATTTTACAATCCCTCCTAATCCCCGGTTTAGAACGATCCCTACTTACATACATTGCTACAATTGATAAAAAGAGGGTTTAATTTGAGTGCTAGTTAATTTTCACATCACTAAACGCTTGAAAACTGACTTAAAAACATAAAACACTAAACTAGACTCAAAGAATGCAAAACTAAACTCTAAAACACTAAAACAAATCAAAAGACTCAAAACAGCACCAAAAACACTCAAAACTGCCTTAAAACACTTTCAGGGCAGTTTTGAGACTCTAATGCAAACTTGAACGAAGTTTGGTTTCCTAATGACCTAAAACACTTAAAAACATAATCTAAGACAAGTTCTAACTAATATGACTCAAAGAAATAAAGTGGGGTTGATTTTGGACGAATTTAAATTAAATGGCAGATTGTAAAGAAAACAGATTGTAAGACAAAATTGTGATGAATCAATGGATGATGGAATAGCTAAGGGGTTCTTCTCCACACATGAAATATATGCAACGTAAATCAATTTCCAGTTATCAATTCAATAAGTTATGAACCTCGACACTCCAAGTTAATTAGGTCCGCTTAAATTAATCTTCAGATTTCCCTAGAATCATTGAATTGGATGAATATGCATCGCAAACAAATTATTCCCAACAAGTTCTCTATATGAACAGCATGATAAAGATACAAGTTAGAATCACTACGTTCTTTGGAAATCATAAGCATCGACAAGGCATTCGTAACTATGAAAAGCATGATACTCTTGCCAGGAATCTACTTAACATGATCGTGACTAGCGACCTTCACTACTTGCGAATATAAAATCATAACGATTAGGTGAAACAAACTTATATCCTAGCACCAAATTCAAGCATGCAAATTAAGCGTGCACTCTCAATCAACATACAAGAATAAGTTCTAAATCAAACGGTTAAGCAAATTGTATTCACGACTCATGCAACGATAACTGGAAGTAATCAACTTATTTCACATATATAATCATGGTTTTGAATCCCCCCTAGCCAAGGGGGTTTTAGTTCCTCATACTTGCAAAGCAAAGATACATAAATTTAGAAATTAAAATCTAAAGAAAGAAAACACCTAGAACGCTCCAACTTGGCAGCAAGCTCATCAACGATTTCTCCTTCCTCCTTGCTGCGGCAGAGAACTTTAGAACAGGTTTTGGGTGGTATTTATGGTGTAGAATGGATGGGGAATGGTATGGAAAAGTTTAGGGTTGATGGGTGGTGCGGCTAGGGTTGTTTTTGGGCAGAAATTATGGACTATGGTGATGGAAAGGTGCGGCAGAAAAAATTCTGGCGTGAATGATGTGAATCGGAGATGGTCCTTTGGCCAAAAGGGTTTAATGAGTATATATAGGCACTTCAAAACCCTAGCAATCAGATTATGGTTTCTAGAAACCCTAATCCATCAGAAATTAGGTTAAAACAATCAGATTTTTAGTGGGAATAAGGCCTAAGGTGCGGCTAGGGTTAGGGTTAGAGATGGGCCTTCTAGAATGCCTTGCAAGGCAAGGAAATCAGATATTCTAGAGGCCTAGGTGCGGCTAGGGTTAGGGGAAAAAGATAGGTCATCTAAAAGCCCAAAGCCACGAATAGAAACTCTCGCAAATGCATAGCTTTTGCAGATTCAAATCCACCTTTCGGATTGACCACCGTTGAGCTAGGCAACCTTCCTTGCTCACGAAATTGCCACATGAACTCGGCAATTTGTCCCACTTGCTTCTCCAAGTTGACCACCCTCTTGTCTTGGATTTGCCTCTCTTTGTTTTGAGTTTGGACTTCTTGCGTCAAAGTAGTAAGTAATTGAAAAATCTTATCATTATCACTTGAATTACCTACATTGCTTTGGGCAGGTTGTGCTTGGACTTGTGGTGGTGCCAACGGCTTTTGATAGAACCCCGGGGGTTGTTGCCTAAATCCGCCTTGTTGTTGGCCTTGTTGGGGGTCTCGCCATTTGAAATTCGGATGATCACGCCAACCGGGATTGTAAGTATTGGAAAACGGATCACCACGTGATTGATATTGGTTGCCATATCCCACGGCATTGAGTGTTTCCCATCCTCCATTCTCGATTAATTGTGGGCACTTGTCCGTAGGGTGTCCTTGCGTGGAGCATACGCCACAAGAAGCTACGGTTTTGACTTTTGGACCTTCCACCACCTGAGAAAGCAACGTAGTAAGGTTAGCCATTTGATTTTGAAGTTCAGTTATGGCACTTACCTCATTGACTTGTTGTTGCCGTGGCATGCTTCTTTGTCCAACACCTTCGTATTGTTGAGCGTTCAACGCTCGATTAGCAATCAACATCTTTGCAGCTGTAGGGGTCTTATCCACCAATGCTCCTCCCGCCGAGGCATCTAGCATTTGACGTTCAATTGGTAGAAGTCCCTCGTAGAAGTATTGTAGAAGTAGTTCCTCCTTCATTTGATGCTGTGGACATGAAGCAACAAGAGATTTAAAACGTTCATAATAAGTAGGAAAGGATTCACCTTCATCTTGTTGAATGCCACTTATCCTTTTACGTAGGAGGATGACTCGAGAAGTTGGGAAAAACTTCTCCAAGAAAGCTCGTTTCATGCTCTCCCATGACGTGACAGTTCCGGGAGCCAATTCGTACAACCAATCTTTCGCCTTCTCTAGGAGAGAAAAGGGAAAGGCCTTCATTTTCAAGATGCTCTCATCCACGTTCACCGGAGTCATGCTTGAGCAAACGACTTCAAACTCCTTCAAATGCTTGTTCGGATCTTCCATGGACAGCCCATGGTACTTCGGAATGTGATGTAACAAGCTTGACTTTAATTCAAACTCGGCAGTTTTGTCCTGAGCCGCCCTAGGGTATTGGATACATAGAGGTGCGGCATTATCCAATCCCGAAGCGGAAAGCTACTTGATCGTTCGGTTGTCCACTGCCATGTCTTCCACTTCCTCTTCAAATTCAGAAACAGACTCGGAACTTGCACTTGATTCACTAGGTTCCGGGTTCTTCCTCTTTCGTCTCAACTCACCTCAAAATCGTCGTCAAAGTCTAAAATATGTTCGTGAACCGGATTAGAACTCCGAGTCATAAACAAGTACCTAAAACAAGAAACAAAATAACATAAGAATCTGATCTAATAAGAAAAACGAAAATAACAATCCAAGGGATTAGCAAAGTTGCTAATCCCCGGCAACGGCGCCAAAATTTGATGTGAAAATTAACTAGCATTTCTTCATTTCTTCACTTTCACTTTCATTTCTTCTTTAGAAACTTTAGAAACTTTAGAAACTTTGGTTTCCAATTAGGAATCCATCTTCAATTAGGAATCCTTCGTCAATTAGGAATCCTTCGTCAATTAGGAATCCTTCGTTGATTAGGAATCCTTCTTCATGTAAGCACTTTCCTACTTCAACTAGGAAACCTTGTTCAAGTAGGAATCATCATCTTCAAGCCTTCAAATTCGTCCAAACCTTGGCTCCAAATATGTGACATGCATTCCAAACTCCATTTTGCTTCTTTTTGCACACTTTGACCTTAGAACCTGAAAACACACAAAAGTGACTTTAAACACTAAAATAGCTAAGTAAACACAACCTAAATGCATGAGAACAAGCCAATTAAGTAGCATAAATATGCTCCTATCAACACCCACACAAGCTGCACATGCAAAGGAAATGGAGTGGTCCTCTCTCAAGCCTATAAATACCACCTCCCATATTCATCAAAAAACAGATTTGGATCCTTGTCTTTGCCGTGAGTTTTCCACCACCATTCTCTCCAAATTCAGCCAAAAATCACCCCTAGCCACACCACCCATCAACCCTAAACCTTTCCATACCATTCCCCATCCATTCTACACCATAAAAACCACCCAAACCCTGTCCAAAACCTCTCTGCCGCAGCAAGGAAGAAGGAGGAACTTTGGATGCACCTGCTACCAAGTTGGAGTGTTTTAGGTGTTCTCTTTCTTTGAATTTTAATGTCTAATTTTATGTATCTTTGCTTTGCAAGTATGAGGAACTAAACCCCCCTTGGCTAGGGGGGATTCAAAACCATGTTTATGCTTGCTATATGATTTGATTACTTCCAATTGAGTTTCATGAATTGTGAATTTAATTTACTTATCTCTATGAATTAAAACTAATTTGTGTATGTTGGTTGAGAGTGCATGCTTAATTTTCATGCATAAGTTTGTTGCTAGGATATAAGGGAGTTTCACCTAATCGTTATGAACTTATATTCATAAGTAGTAAAGGTTGTTGATCACAATCATGTTAAGTAAATTCTTGGCATAAGTTTCATGCAATTCATAGTAAAAAGTGCCTCGCCAATGCTTATGGTTTTCATAGAACTTAATGATTCTTGCTTGTATCTCTATTATGCAATTCATGTAGGGGACTTGTGAGGAATGCTTTGGGTTGTCGTATGCAATTCATCCAATTCAATAACTTTAGGGAAATCTGAGGGTT
This sequence comes from Malus domestica, assembly GCF_042453785.1. NCBI lineage: Eukaryota > Viridiplantae > Streptophyta > Magnoliopsida > Rosales > Rosaceae > Malus > Malus domestica. The sequence goes on from NC_091670.1 coordinate 15,284,255, forward strand.
AATTAGTGCAATTCACAATTAATCTGGGGTGTTGGGAATTCATGGTGTGTCGAAGAGCAATTGGAAATCATTTTGTATGCAAGTATAACATGTGTGGAGAAGAACCCCTTAGCTAGCTTCTCATCCATTCAATTTAATCAATCTCGTTTTACAATCTGCTAGTTCTTAAAGTTTTTGTTTAGTTTTAAATTTCGTCAAGAACCAATCTCCCATTTATTTCAAAGTGTTAGATTAGTTAGTAATCACTTTAGTTTGTGTTTTTAAGTGTTTTGATTCAAGTGGTAAACCAATTTCGTCCAAATTTGTGTTTGTGCTCAAAACTGCCCAGAAAGTGTTTTTAAGGCAGTTTTGAGTCTTTTGTTTGCTGTTTTGAATCTTTTTGTTTATCTTAGTGTTTTAAACTTTAGTTTTGCATTCTTCGAGTCTAGTTTAGTGTTTTAAACTTTGTTTATAAGTCTTGAGTCAGTTTTCAAGTGATTTGGCAATCCCTCCTAATCCCCCGGCCTAGAACGATCCCTACTTACATACTTGCTACAATTGATAAAAAGAGGGTTTAATTTGTGTGCTTATAGATTTCACATCAAATTTTTGGCACCGTTGCCGGGGATTAGCAACTTTGTGAATCCCTTTGATTGTTTCTTTTCATTCATTTATTTTGTTGAAGTTTCTGACCTTGTTTTGTTTCTTTGTTTTTAAGGTACTAGTGCATGACTCGAAGTTCCCACCCTGTTCATGAGCATATTTTGGACTTTGACGACGATTTTGAGAGAACTTTGAGACGAAGAAGGAACCAACAAGAGTCCAACCCACTTAGCCTGGAACCTAACCTTGAAGAACAAGTTCCAGAAGAGGAGGAGATACCCACGACACAAGTGGGAGAAGTAGTGCAAGACATGGCCATGTGATATGATATTAACTAGCACTCAAATTAAACCCTCTTTTTATCAATTGTAGCAATGTATGTAAGTAAGGATCGTTCTAGACCGGGGATTAGGAGGGATTGAAAAATCACTTGGAATTGACTCAAATACGTAAAAACAAGTTTAAAATACTAAACTAGACTCAAAGAATGCAAAACTAAACTTTAAAACACAAAAACAAACCAAAAGACTCAAAACAGCACCAAAACACTCAAAACTGCCTTAAAAACACAATCTGGGCAGTTTTGAACACTAGACACAAACTTGGACGAAAATTGGTTTTAACTTGACCTAAGACACTTAAAAACACAAACAAAACACTTACTAACTAATTTTGACACTTTAAAACAAAGGGGGATTGGTTTTGGACGAATTTAAAAACAAAACAAACTTTGTAAATTAGAACAGATTGTAAAAACGAATTTGATTTAAATGGGTGAATGGAAGGCTAGCTAAGGGGTTCATCTCCACACATGTTATACTTGCATACAAAACGATTTCCAATTGCTTTTCAATAAACCATGAATTCTCAACGCCCCAAGTTAATTAGGTCCGCTTAAATTAACCTTCAGATTTTCCTAACGTTATTGAATTGGATGATTGCATAAGACAACCCAAAACATTCCCCACAAGTCCCCTACATGATTGCATAATAGAGATACAAGCAAGAATCATTAAGTTCTATGAAAACCATAAGCATTGACGAAGCACTTGTTACTATGATTGCATGAAACTTATGCCAAGAATTTACTTAACGCGATTGAGATCATCAACCTTTACTACTTGTGAATATAATTCCATAACGATTAGGTGAAATTTCCTTATATCCTAGCATTCAATTTATGCATGATAATTAAGCATGCACTCTCAACCAACACACACAAATCAATGTAATTCATATAGATAAGTAAATTGAATTCACAACTTATGAAACGCAATTAGAAGTAATCAAATCATAACGCAAGCATAAACATGTATTTCGAATCCCCCCCTAGCCAAGGGGGGTTTAGTTCCTCATACGCACAAAACAAAGAGAATTGAATTTAAACATTGAAATCAAAGGAAAAGAAACACCTAGAAATTCCAGCGACGCGAACTTGAATTGTATGAACTTCCAAGCTTCCTTCTCCTCCTCCTTGGTGCAGCAAAGGGTCTAGGGACAGGTTTAGGGCCTTAGGTGTATGGATGCATGGTTATGGAGGAATGTAGTAGTGTTTAGGGGATGGGAATGGTGTTTGGTGGCTGCGGCAAGAGTGTGGAGAGGGTTGGACGGAGTGAATTGTGATTTGTGGTGAGTGGTGAATGTGAAGGGGTGCGGCACACATATTTATAGGGCCCTAAAACCCTAGGTGAATCAGATTAGGCCTTCTAGAAAGCCAAATCCATCAGGAAATAGGTTAAACAATCAGATTTTGCAAGGGAAAAGGGGTCCTAGGTGCGGCAGGAAGGAATAAGACTAGATAAGGCTTCTAGAAAGCCTAGCAAGGCAAGGGAAATCAGGCCTTCTAGAGGGAAAGGTACGGCAAGTTTGTAGGATAAAGGATAGGGCTTCTAGAAGCCCTCTAATGCAAGGAAAACCTACGGCACTATTGGATAAGGGTTCTAGAACAAAGATAAGGTATCCTAAATGGATAAGGACTCCTCATTGCACCTGGAAACCTTTTCCTTCTTCAACTTGGAATACTTCTTTGTTGTTGAAAATCAAAGCCAATTAGGGATCACTTTCCTACTCCAAGTAGGAAACCTTGTTTAAGTAGGAAACTTCATTCGTCTAGGAATCCACCTTCAATTAGGAATCCTTGATTGATTAGGACTCCTTCTTGGACTAGGATTTCATCTTCAATTTGGCTCTTTCCTACTTCAACTAGGAATCCTTGCTCAAGTAGGAATCATCATCTTCAAATCTTCATTTTCGTCCAAACCCTTGGCTCCAAATATGTGATATCCAATCCAAGCTCTATTTTGCTCCAAAAGGCTCCAAATTGCTTCTTTTTATGTAATATGTCTTTAAAACCTGAAAACACATAAAATTAGCTTAAAAGACTACTTTACTAAGGAAAAACACTATAAATGCACAAGAACAAGCTAAACTAAGGCGCATAAATATGCTCCTATCACCATGGACAACCGAACACTCAAGGAGCTCGCCGCTTCGGGATTAGATAATGCCGCACCTTTGTGTATCCAATATCCCACGGCTGCGCAAGGTAAGACCGAAGAGTTCGAGTTAAAGTCAAGTTTGCTCCACCACATTCCAAAATACCATGGGCTGTCCATGGAGGATCCGAACAAGCATTTAAAAGAATTTGAAGTGGTGTGTTCAAGCATGACTCTGGTTAACGTCGACGGAAGTATTTTGAAGATGAAGGCTTTTCCATTCTCTTTAATGGATAAAGCCAAAGATTGGTTCTACGAGTTAGCTCTCGAAACTGTCACATCTTGGGAGAGTATGAAGATGGCGTTTTTGGAGAAGTTTTTCCCAACTTCTCGAATCATTCTCCTACGTAAAAAGATTAGTGGTATTCAGCAAGAAGAAGGTGAGTCTTTTCCTACTTATTATGAACGTTTTAAATCACTTGTTGCTTCTTGTCCATAGCATCAGATGAAGGAGGAGTTACTTCTACAATACTTTTACAAGGGGCTCCTACCACTTGAACGTCAAATGCTCGATGCCTCGGTGGGTGGAGCATTGGTGGACAAAACACGCATGGCTGCCAAGATCTTGATTGCTAATCGAGCATTGAACGCTCAACAATACGAAGGCGTTGGCCAAAGAGGACCCCCACGGCAACAAGTGCATGAGGTAAGTTCCACATCCGACATTCATTGTGTCTCAGATGGCCGAAGGAATGAGAATGCAAGGGCCAATGGTGTGTGGCGTATGTTCTATCCAAGGACATGTCTCGGAAAAGTGCCCTCAACTCATTGAGAATGGTGGATGGGAGAGCGCTAACGCAATTGGATTTCAAGGCCAAAACCAACCGAGGAACGATCCATACTCAACCACATATAATCCAGGTTGGAGAGACCATCCAAACTTCAAGTGGAGGGAGGCCCAACAACCCCAACAACAAGGAGTCTTTAGGCAACAACCCCCGGGGTTTTTCACCAAGCCATACGCACCCCCACATTTTCCGCAACAATCTGCCCCAAATGCTTCAGGTACATCTCTAGACAATGATACACTCCTTAAGTTACTAACTAACTTGTCTCAGGGGCAAGAAAATCAAACCAAAGCTATGCAAAGCCAAGAGAAAAGGGTGGATCAATTGGAGAAACAAATTGGGCAGATTGCAGACTTTGTGAGCAAATTTCGGGACCCAGGCCAACTCCCTAGTTCTACCATTCCAAATCCAAAAGGAGGTTTCGAAAGTGCAAAAGCCATATTGTTGAGAAGTGGAAAAGAAGTTGGGGCAGGTCCTAAACCATCTACATCAGGTCTCAAAGAGGATGAAAACTTGCAAATTGAAGAGGAAGAAGCAAGCCTACCCACGACAAAGGTCCACCTTTGCCGCAAGCTTCTATTACCCCAAATCTGTCCAAATCGTCCAATAAGGGTAAGAATGTGTCAAATTCAGTTCCTACTAATGTTTTTCCTTCGAATGTTCCTTTTCCTAGTAGGTTTATGCAAACAAAGAAGGAGGAAGCTAAAAAGGACATCCTAGAGACATTTAGGAAAGTTCAAGTCAACATACCCCTTTTGGATGCAATCAAGCAAGTCCCGAGATATGCCAAGTTTCTAAAGGAATTGTGCACCACTAGGAAGATGATGTCGACCAAGGAGGTTGTCAAGGTAGGTGAAAATGTATCCGCCATCTTGCAACGCAAACTACCCCCCAAATGCAAAGATTCGGGTAGTTTTACAATTCCTTGTGTCATTGGAAACACTCGCTTTGAAACTGCCATGTTAGATTTAGGTGCTTCTATAAATGTTATGCCATACTCAATTTATGCATCTATGAATTTAGGAGTGTTGAAAAATGATGGTGTAATCATACAATTGGCCCGATAGATCTAACGCCTATCTAAAGGGAGTTTTGGAAGATGTTCTTGTGCAAGTAAATCACTTAATCTTTCCGGCGGATTTCTATGTTCTCGAAATGGATGAATCGGACCATACCCCTTCATTGCCCATCCTCCTTGGAAGGCCATTCATGAAGACGGCCCGGACTAAAATTGACGTGTTTAATGGAACTTTGTCCATCGAATTTGATGGGGAAGTTGTTAATTTCAATCTTTCAGATTCTATTAAGTACCCTAGTGAGGACCATTCATGTTTCTCTATTGATATAATTGACTCTTTGGCGCAGGGATATCTTGAAGATTTGAATGACGATGTGCTTGAAAAAGTCATTACAAGAGGCATGGAACTCAAAACCATGGATGCAAACCATATGCTAACCCACGGCATGCATGAACCATTCCATGCCGTGGCTTATAGTGAGGAATTCATTGAGTTGGTTGCTGCCCTTAAGTCATTACCTAAGCATGGTGGTAAGTCTCCTAACTTCGATTCCATTCCCATTTCAACTAACAAGTTGCTTCCATCAATAATTCAGGCACCTGTCCTTGAACTCAAACCATTACCAAGCCATTTGAAGTACATTTTCTTGGGAGAAAATGAGACCCTACCTGCCATCATATCCTCATTCCTCACGGCACAAGAAGAAGAGAAACTAGTTCGAGTCTTGAAGGAGTTCAAATCTGCCCTAGGATGGACCTTGGCCGATATCAAGGGTATAAGCCCTACAACGTGCATGCATCACATATTTCTTGAGGAGGGGGCCAAACCAACTAGAGAGGCTCAACGCCGTCTCAACCCTTCAATGATGGAAGTTGTGAAAAATGAGATAATCAAGCTCCTTGATTGTGGAGTGATCTATCCTATCTCCGATAGCCGTTGGGTTTCACCTATTCAATGTGTGCCCAAGAAATCTGGAGTGACGGTTGTGGAGAATGTGGAGAATGAGCTAGTACCCACACGAATCCAAACCGGTTGGCGAGTATGCATTGATTATAGGAAGCTAAACGCCACCACAAGGAAGGATCATTTCCCATTGCCGTTCCTAGATCAAATGCTTGAAAGGTTAGCGGGTCATTCCTTTTATTGTTTTCTTGATGGATACTCTGGTTATAATCAAATTGTCATTGCCCCGGATGATCAGGAAAAGACCACTTTTACTTGTCCCTTTGGAACGTTTGCATATCGACGCATGCCATTCGGTTTGTGCAATGCTCCTGCCACGTTTCAAAGGTGTATGGTTAGCATATTTTCTGATTATGTTGAAAGGATTATTGAGATATTCATGGATGATTTTAGTGTGTTTGGCAGTTCATTTGATAATTGCTTAGATAATCTCACTTTAATCTTGAAACGTTGTGTTGAAACAAACCTTGTGTTAAATTGGGAGAAATGCCATTTTATGGTTAAACAAGGTATTGTTTTGGGTCATATAATCTCTGAAAAAGGAATTGAAGTTAATAAGTCTAAGATAGATCTTGTACGCTACTTACCCTCTCCTACTTCGGTGAGAGAGGTTCGTTCTTTTCTTGGTCATGCAGAATTCTATCGACGATTTATCAAGGACTTTTCCAAGATTGCACAACCTCTATGCCGTCTCCTACAAAAGGAAGTGTCGTTTGAGTTCAACGAGGTGTGTGAGCAAGCATTCAACCATCTCAAGGACCTACTCACTACGGCACCAATCATTGTCCCACCGGATTGGAGCCTACCGTTCGAGCTTATGTGTGATGCGTCCGATTATGCATTAGGAGCTGTTTTGGGACAAAGGAAGGACAAGAGGCCGCATGTCATCTACTATGCCTCACGGACGTTGAATGATGCGCAGTTGAACTATTCCACTACGGAAAAAGAACTTCTTGCCGTTGTTTTTGCTTTAGATAAGTTTAGATCATATTTAATTGGGACTAAAGTAATTGTTTTCACTGACCATGCAGCTTTGAAGTACTTGCTCACTAAAAAGGAAGCCAAACCGCGGCTAATTCGTTGGATGTTGCTACTTCAAGAGTTCGATATTGAGATTCGTGACAAGAAGGGAAGTGAGAACGTGGTGGCTGACCACCTAAGCCGCATGGTGCATAATGAGGAGTCCCTACCCATTGTCGAGACATTCCCCGATGAACAATTGCTGTCCATAAAGGTTAGTGAGCCTTGGTATGCCGATTTGGTGAACTTTTTGGTGTCAAAACAAATTCCAAGCACTTTCACTAGGCACCAACGTGATAAACTTAGGCATGATGCACGGTTTTATGTGTGGGATGATCCATATTTGTGGAAATTTTGCCTGGATCAAATTGTACGTCGATGTGTGCATGATTCTGAATTTCGTTCAATTTTAAGTTTTTGTCACACATATGCATGTGGTGGTCACTTTGGCACACAAAGAACAGCACTTAAGGTGTTACAATGTGGGTTCTATTGGCCTAGTATCTTTAAGGATGCTAGAACTTTTTGCTTAAGATGTGATAAATGCCAAAGAATGGGTAACATAGGTGCTAGGGATCAAATGCCGCAAGTTTCTATCCTTAATGTTGAAATTTTTGATGTTTGGGGAATTGATTTTATGGGTCCCTTTCCTTCCTCGTATGGTTTCATGTATATTTTGCTTGCGGTTGATTATGTGTAAAAGTGGGTGGAAGCTAAAGCCACCCAGACTAATGACTCTAAAGTGGTTGCAGATTTTATTAGAACTAACATTTTTGCAAGGTTTGGCATGCCACGTGTCATCATAAGTGATGGAGGATCGCACTTTTGCAACCGGACCATAGAGGCGTTATTGAGGAAATACAATGTCAACCATAGGGTTTCTACACCTTACCATCCTCAAACGAATGGCCAAGTTGAGGTTTCCAACCGTGAGATCAAACAAATTCTAGAGAAGACCGTTGGGCCTACAAGGAAGGATTGGAGCTTACGGTTAGATGATGCACTTTGGGCATATTGTACGGCGTACAAGACACCCATTGGAATGTCCCTATTTCGTCTCATCTATGGCAAGCCGTGCCATCTCCCTGTTGAATTGGAACACAAAGCTCATTGGGCCGTCAAGAAGTTCAATATGGACCTAAATGCCGCAGGGAGTCATAAGAAGTTGCAACTAAATGAACTTGATGAGATAAGGCATGAAGCGTACGAGAATGCTAGCATTTACAAGGAGAAGACCAAAGTTTTCCATGATAAGATGATTCGAGGCAAAACATTCTCCATAGGGCAGAAAGTGCTATTGTTCAATTCCCGTCTACGGTTATTTCCCGGTAAGTTACGTTCTAAGTGGATTGGACCGTTTGTTATTACTAATGTTTTTGTTCATGGTGCAGTCCAGATCCAAAGCTTGAAAACGGGACATGAATTCAAGGTGAATGGGCATCGATTGAAGCCCTATTATGAGCATTTTGAGGAGCAAGCCGTGGAGGACATTCCCTTGCATGCCGTGGGCTCCAATGGGGAGTAATTGCGTTCTTCGTCCGGCTGCACAACGTTAAAGCAAGCGCTTCTTGGGAGGCAACCCATGTATTCAAATAAGGAAGATTATTGAATCGCTCCACAATCAGTTTTGCGTTTCTAAAAACCTTCCCTTTTCTGCAGTTTTATTTTGCCTTGATTATCATTTTTATTTGTTGCTTTTTAATTGTTTTTTGTGTGGGTTTATTTTTGAAACACTGACAGTTATGCAAGGTAATTTTACATTCATAAAAAAAGAAAGGAACATTAAGCAGATAAATACAAGAGGGAGCCTTCACAAAGGCTGCTTAGGAGAAATCTCAGTAGTCGGCGGAGCCTCAGCAGTCGGTGGGGCCACAGAAGAAGGAGGTATCGGAGGTTGATCATTTGGAGCTTCGCTACGCCGTACAGCCCCAGAAGACGAAAGCAAATGCTGTTGGAACAAACCCACAAACCTCCGATGATCAAGTAAAATCTGACCATCAGATTCCTGCATCTGGTCAATTTTCCTCTTCATGTTTGTGGCATAGTTGTGTGCGAGCTTGTGCAACTATTTATTCTCATGCTTGAGTCCTCTAATCTCTTGTTTGAGACTCATTAGTTCAGCCGCCAACGATTCAACTTGACGGGTTCGAGCAAATAGGCGTTGGGCCATATTGGACACAGAACCCACACACTGCACACTAAGAGCCAGAGACTCCTTAACAGCCAACTCATCAGACCGTCTGGAAAGCAGTCTGTTATCTTTAGGAGTGACAAGGTTCCGGGCCACCACCGCTGCGGTCATGTCATTCTTCATCACCGAATCCCCAATGGTAAGAGGACCAGTAGGGGATATGAAGGATGGGCGCCATATGTTGTCTGGAGAAGGCAGGACTGCCTCTTCACCAAGGTTCAAGTCAAAACGACGGTCGGAAAGGCCAGACATTTTCAGAGGTGTTAAAGAAAGAAGAGGTCGGACAGGTCAAGATCGTAGAAGTTCAAGAATGGAGTTTTTACAGGTTGAAATTCAAGTGTGCTTTGAACGTCCTGCGTACCTCTATAAAAATCAACATGTGATGGGATTTCAAACATTGAAGAGGCGAGCTCAGAATTCAAAGAGGCCAATTCAAAAATCCAACGGTTGCCGACAGGAGTGAAAGAACAGTACCGGTTATTATTTCCTATAAATGTCGACCTTCACCCTCCATGGCAAGGCAGACATACATAACCTTCCGTCATCTCCGAGAATGCCTTTCCAACAAACCCTCTCGAGTCACTCAGTGTTCCTTATTCCTTGGGGTACCTCTGCAAACAACCCATCCAAAGCAAAAGTATTTCATATCATAAAGGTTGAAAGCAAGAGTATCTCATATCATGCTTTCTCCCTGTCCTACTCCTTGTCGTTAATTTAGGACAATGAGAAAGTGAGTAATCAGCCAGCACTTGGTATCAATCTTCCGATCTAGAACCGACTGCCTGCAACCCCTTCCTGATTGCTTACCTAGCCTTGCTCTCGAGTACTCATCTTCATCATCTTATGCTTCCGCTTCGTCTACCACATCTGCCTGGGGAACAGATAAGGGAAGTGAAAATGATACCTCGAAGCATGTGGAGACAATTTACCAATTCATCCTCAGCTAGGGACAAGGAGAAAGAAAGCAAGAGGTGGGCACTTGGAAAGATTGAAGAAAGAAACAGACCAACACCTCTACCTCGTGTCTGTTTGCCGTGCAGAAGAAACAAGCAAGGAAGAATGCAGACTGCACAATCAAATCAACCCAGCAGAAGGAGTCTGATTTGAAACCAAGGAACTCTGATATTCCTCGCTCAGAATTCCAAACCAGTTCGAGATCAAAGCTGTGGAAAGTCAACAAGATCATCTATCTCCAAAACCAGATTTGCGTTCTTAAACTCTACTATGTCTATGTTTTGTTAACTTTGCTATATTTGTCATGTTTATTCATTGTTTGTTTATTTGCTTGTTTTTGTGTGAGTTTATGCTTGAAACATTGAGGACAATGTTTGATTTAAGTGTGGGGGGGGTAACCATTGTTTTGCATGAAATTCGTAGGAGTTTATCACCCATTACTTCTAATGTTGTTCCTTGCTCTTTTAAGTGTTTTCAAGCTGTTTTGGAGTGTTTTAGTGTGTTTTGACATAAAAATCCGAAAATCTCATAAAAATTGTTTTGAAAAAAAGAAAAAAAAAAAAAAAAAAAAAAAAAAAAACCAAAAAGAGTTGTTTTTTTTTATGTGTCTTAGGGTACCTTCCAACACAATGATGAGAATTTGGTTTTTAATTACATGACTGTTAAAGAGAGTTATAAACATGGATGAACATTTGATTTACTCTTTGGTGTATGCTTGGTTGTGGTTATAATTTATGAATTCACATGCAATCCTAAACTCTACTATGTCTATTTTTTTTTGTTTACTTTGCTATACTTGTCATGTTTATTCGTTGTTGGTTTATTTGCTTGTTTTTTTGTGAGTTTATGCTTGAAACATTGAGGACAATGTTTGATTTAAGTGTGGGGGGGTAACCATTGTTTTGCATGAAAGTCGTAGGAGTTTATCACCCATTACTTCTAATGTTGTTCCTTGCTCTTTTAAGTGTTTTTAAGCTGTTTTGAAGTGTTTTAGTTTGTTTTGATATAAAAATCTAAAAATCTCATAAAAATTTGAAAAAAATTGTTTTGAAAAACCTAAAAAGAGTTGTTTTTTTATGTTTATTTGTGTCTTAGGGTACCTTCCAACACAATGATGAGGATTTGGTTTTTAATTACATGACTGTTAAAGAGAGTTATAAACATGGATGAACATTTGATTTACTCTTTGGTGTATGCTTGGTTGTGGTTATAATTTATGAATTCACATGCAATCATAAAGGAAAAATTAGTTTTTGTAACATGCTTGAAGGAAGGAACTCAAACAAACGCTACAACCTTGTGAGACTTGAGCCTAAACGTTATTTGGAGAGTTGATAATCTGTGCATTATTGTTTTCTAAGTCGTTGCATGATCTCATTATTCTTTGCTTGGTTACTACTTAGAAGGCGTTTCATCATTTAGTTCCAAATGCTAGAACTCATGCCCATTTCATTCAAAGCATGCTATTGAATTGCATAACACATATTCAAGAAGAAGTTGTGTAGTGACCACCACCTTAGCCAAATTGCCATGTATACTACTTCATTATATGTTCAAGTGTAAACCCCGTTGAGCCTTGTTTAGCCTGTTTTTCTTTGTTAATCACATCATCTCCACCTAGCCTAGATTAGGACCATCCATACCCTTGTTCTTAAAGCATAGTAAAGCATGATTCAAATTGAATTCCTTTTGAGTAATGTTTGGCAGAAAACAAGTATGGGGGAAGTGTTTCTCATGTAAGTAGTGAGCCATAGGCACGGGTGGAAAGAAAAGAAAAGAAAAAAAAAAAAAGAGAAGAACAAGAAAAGTTGTGAAAATGTTTGAAAAAGAGTTCTAAAGTGTTGTTTGTTGAAGAAAGGGTCCAAAACATTGAATTCGACCCTAAGTGTTGCGCAAATCTTCCCTTTGTGTTAAAAGTTGATTTCTGCATTCTAAAGTGAATTCTAAGTTTCGATTTCATTACTTTGCTTGCTATTGCCTTAGGAACGTTTGTTATCCCTATCTTTCCTTTGTTAACCATTACCCCAAGCCCCGTTACAACCCTTGACTTCTATCTTGAGTGTTATGTGTTTCAATTTGTGGAGTTTGAATTTGGTATGAGCATATGGTGTCACTGGTTCTCGCATCTAAGTAGTAGCATTCCATTCATGAGATCATATCTAAACATGCTTATTAACTCCAGAAATTGCGTTCTTTGTGATACATATATGTGAGTGTTCGTTTTCATATCTACATCAATCTTCTCACATATGACTAGTATAGGGTGTGTAGTTAGAAAATCTGAGTGAAAATTTAGTGCATACTTTGTAAGGAATTGAGTAAATTCTCTAAGGCATGTTACTACATAAAAAACATTGTTTTAATCGATTAATTGTGAACAAGTAAATGGTGACTATGATTAAGTATGTGCTTAAGTGTAAGATGATTCAAATCTGTGGGGATAATGATTTTTAACATGTCATGTGCATTGGAAATCCCTGAGGCAAATGTTGGAAGGTTTAGGTTGTGTTTTATTTGTTTTGTTTCGTTTTATTTCTTTGTTTTGCTCGAGGACTAGCAAAAGCTAAGTGTGGGGGAATTTGATAGGAGCATATTTATGCGACTTAATTGGCTTGTTTTCGTGCTTTTACGTTGTGTTTCCTTAGTTATTTTAGCGTTTAAAGTCATTTTCGTATGTTTGTAGGTCTTAATAACAACATTGGCAAGAAAAGTGCATTTTGGTGCATTTTGGATCAAAATTGGGCTGAAATGGATTGCATGCATGAGGATGGACATTTTGGGCATATGTGTATGCAAGTGTGTGTGTGCAAATGCAAAGGTAAACAATGACAACTCATACACATGCAAACTCACGGCAATGGGAAGGAATTGTGCTTGTTTTGTGGCTGAAATGATGCAAAGAACATGTGTGTGTGCAAGTGTAATAGCTAGGATGATAACATGGCAGCAAACACATGGCAAAGAAAAGAACATGGCAGGAAACACATGGAGCACACGGCATGGGCAGAAAATGTGGGTGTTTGGTGGTTGAAATGATGAAGCATGTGTGTGTAAATGTAAATGATAACATGGCAGAAAATGTGTGTGTTTTGTGGTTGAAATGATGAAGCATGTGTGTGTAAATGTAAAGGGGAAATGGAGTGGTCCTCTCTCAAGCCTATAAATACCACCTCTCATATTTGATGCGAAATAGATAAGCACACAAATTAAACCCTCTTTTTGTCAAATTGTAGTAAAGATGTAAGTAGGGATCGTTCTAGACCGGGGATTAGGAGGGATTGCTAAACACTTGAAAACTGACTTAAAAACATAAAAACACAGTTTAAAACACTAAACTAGACTCAAAGAATGCAAAACTAAAGTTTAAAACACTTGAACAAACATAAAACTCAAAACAGCAACCTAATGACTCAAAACTGCCTAAAACCACTTTCTGGGCAGTTTTGAGAACCTAACAAGAACTTGGACGAATTTGAGTGAAAACTTGAATCAAAACACTTAGAAACACAAATCAAAACACTTTCTAACTAATCTAAGACTTCAAAATAAAGGGGGATTTGTTTTGGACGAAAATTGAAAACAAAACAGAAACTTAAAACTAAACAGATTGTAAAACGTTTTTGGATGAAAAGGATGGATAAAAGGCTAGTTAGGAGGTTCTTCTCCACACATGTCACACTTGCAAACAAAACGATTTTCAGTTGTTCTTCCAATAAATTATGAATACTCAACGCCCCAAATTAACCGTGAATTGCACTAATTAACCCTCAGTTTTTCCACGAGTTATTGAGTTGGATGATTGCATACGACAACCCAAAGCATTCCCTACGAGTTCCCTACATGAATTGCATAATAGAGATACAAGCAAGAATCATTAAGTTCTATGAAAAACATAAGCATTGACGAAGCATTCGTTACTATGAATTGCATGAAACTTATGCCAAGAATTCATTCAACGCGATCGTTTTCAAGCGACCTTCACTACTTGTGATTATAAGATTGTAACTATTAGGTGAAACTCCCTCATAATCTAGCATCATATTCATGCATGAAAACTAAGCGTGCACTCTCAATCAACATACACAAATAAGTTATCAATCAAATAGATGAACGAATTGAATCCACAACTTATGAAATAACAACTGAATGTAATCAAATCATATTGCAAGCATGTACATGGTTTTGAATCACCCCCTAACTAAGAGGGGTTTAGTTCCTCATACTCGCAAAGCAAAGATACATAAATTTAGAAATTAAAACCCAAAGAAAGAAAACACCTAGAAGACTCCAACTTGGCAGCAAGATCATCAATGATTTCCCTTTCCTCCTTGCTGCGGCAAAGAAGTTTAGAACAGGTTTTGGGTGGTATTTAGGGTGTAGAATGGATGGGGAATGGTAGGGAAAGGTTTAGGGTTGATGGGGGTACGGCTAGGGATGATTTTTGGGCAGAATTTTGGGACTTTGGTGATGGGAAGGTGCGGCAGAATGCAAGGGCAGATTTCTGGCGTGAATGATTGTGTATGAGAGGTGGTTTTTCGGCCAAAGGATGTAAAACACATATATATAGGCACCTAAACCCTAAAGAAATCAGATTAGACAATGGGCTAGGGTTTAGGTGCGGCTAGGGTTGGAAATCCACCAGAAAATAGGGTTTCTAGAACATTAGGTGCGGCATGGGCTTAGGGTAGATAATCAGATTTTTGCATGTGAACAAGGCCTAGGTGCGGCTGATTAAGTGGCTAGGGTTAGGGTTTAGGTGCGACATAGGTCCAAGAAGTAAGGATGGGTTATCCAAAAGCCCAAAGCCGAGAATAGAAACTCACGAATTTGGAAACCTCCAAGAATAGAAACTTCCAACTTTAGAAACTTTGGTTGCCAATTCCGATTTAGGAAAGATCAACCCAAAATGGAAACTTTTAGGCTTGGCTTTCCTACTTCAAGTAGGAAACCTCAAATCTTCAACTCTTCAATTCCATCCCAACCTTGTGTTCCAAGCATGTCCTTTTCAATCCAAGCTCATATTTTGCTCCAAAAGCTCCAACTTGCATCATTTCATGTAATATGTCCTTTAAACCTGAAAACACATGAAAGTAGCTTAAAAGACTACTTTAACAAAGAAAACATAACAAAAATGCATAAGAACTAGCTAACTAAGGCGCATAAATATGCTCCTATCAATATTCATCAAAAAACAGATTTGGATCCTTGTCTTTGCCGTGAGTTTTCCACCACCATTCTCTCCAAATTCAGCCAAAAATCACCCCTAGCCACACCACCCATCAACCATAAACCTTTCCATACCATTCCCCATCCATTCTACACCATAAAAACCACCCAAACCCTGTCCAAAACCTCTCTGTCCAAACCCTGTTTTTAAGGAAGTTTTGAGTCTTTTGGTTGCTGTTTTGAATCTTTTTGTTTATCTTAGTGTTTTAAACTTTAGTTTTGCATTCTTCGAGTCTAGTTTAGTGTTTTAAACTTTGTTTTTAAGTCTTGAGTCAGTTTTCAAGTGATTTGGCAATCCCTCATAATCCCCGGCCTAGAACGATCCCTACTTACATATGATAGGAGCATATTTATGCCACTTAGTTAGCTTGTTCTTGTGCATTTACGTTGTTAGTTCGTAGTTATTTTAGTATTTTAAGCTATTTTCGTGTGTTTGTAGGTCCAATGGTTTAAAGTGGCAAAGAAGTGTATTTTGGAGCCTTTTGGAGCAGTTTTGGGCATCAAATGGATTGCACATGCTTGGAGCTAAGAAGATGGACGAAATTGAAGATCAAATGAGCTTAGGATTGAATGAAGATGTGAAGAATTGGATTCAAGACAAATGAAGAATGAAGAGTTCAAAATTGGAATCCAAAGTTTCTAAAGTTGGAAGTTTCTATTCTTGGAGGTTTCCATTTGTGAAGGTTTCCATCTTTGGCTCTACACTTTCCTAATCCTAAGTTACATATGTTCCAGCCACAAAAGGGGTTCCTAAATCATTTAGGACACTTAATTATATGATTTTAGGAGACCTAGACCTATCCCTAATCCTTGCCGCACATGGGATCCTCTCCTTTCCTATTTTCTGATTTTAATTCACATTCCCCTTTTGTTTCTTCCATCCTTGCTGCACCCTATCTCATCTCCTTACCTATTTTCTGACCCAAAATTACATTCCCCTTTGTTCTAAAGCCTTGCCACACAAGGGGAGAGGTTCTTACCTATTTTGTGACCCAAAACACATTCCTAAAATCTGCCCTAAAATCTTTGCCGAATTTCCCTTCTTTTTCTCTTTAATTCCTGCACTTACCTTCCCTTTTTCCTTCAAATTTCTGACGTCTATTCACTTTCCTTTTCTCTGCCACAATTATTTACCTCTTTTCCTTCAAATCTGCCATATATTTTCCTCTCCTAAATTCATTCATTTCTGTTAGGTTTTCTTGGGGATTTGGAAAGCTAAATCCTTCCCTAAAACTACTTCAAATTCGTAGCCCTTCCATGCCCTATAAATAAAGACCCTTGCAGCAGCTTTTGGGGGTTCCACCCTTCACCATAACTCACCTATATCCATTCACCACCTCTAAAACCATCACCTACACCTTGTGCCGCAGCAAAGAAGAAGGAAGGAGACCCTTGGAGTGCTTGCTATTCAAGTTTGGATTGCTGGATCATTCTTAGGTGTTTTCATTCTTTGTTTTCAATGTCTAAATTTATGTATCTTTGTTTTGCGAATATGAGGAACTAAACCCCTCTTGGCTAGGGGGAATTTCGAAACCATGATTATATTTGCAATATGAATTGATTACCTTCAGTTGTGATTTCATAAGTTGTAAATTCAATTTGTTTAACTGCTTGATTGATAACTTATTCGTGTATGTTGATTAAGGAGGCCTACTTAGTTTGCATGCATGAATATGATGCTAGAGTATAAGGGAGTTTCACCTAATAGTTACAAACTTATATTCACAAGTAGTGGAGGTCGCTTATAAACGATCGCGTTAAATGAATTCTTGGCACTAGTTTCATGCTCATCATAGTAACGAATGCCTCGTCAATACTTATAGTTTTCATGATGCTTAATGATCTTTGATTGTATCTTTATTGTGCTTTTCACGTAAAGGACTTTTGAAGAATTCTTTGAATTGTTGTATGCGCTTTCCCATCCAACTTAAGGAGAACTTGAAGGTTAATTTAAGCGGACCTAATTAACCTGGGGTGTTGAGTTTCATGATTTATCGAAAGAACAACTGAAAATTGGTTTATGTGCAAGTGTGTCATGTGTGGAGAAGGACCTTCTAGCTAATCCATCATCCATCCATTCATCTTAATTTCGTCCAAAATCTGTTTAGTTTTAAGTTTCTGTTTTGTTTTGCTTATTTTCGTCCAAAAACCCAATCCCCTTTACTTTGAAGTGTTAGATTAGTTAAAATCTGTTTTGGTTTGTGTTTTTAAGTGTCTTGAGTCAAGTTAAAACCAATTTTCGTCCAAATTTACTCTAGGTGGCAGATTTGAGTCAATTTCATTGTTTTGTGCTGTTTTGAGTCTTCTAAGTTTGATTTGAGTCTTGTGAGTCTTGTTAAGTGTTTTTAAGTTTATTTTTGTGTTTCTAAGTCAGTTTAGAGGTTTTAGCAAGCCCTCCTAATCCCCGGTCCAGAACGATCCCTACTTGCATCTTTACTACAATTTGACAACAAGAGGGTTTAATTTGTGTGTTAGTTTATAACGCATCAACATACTTGCTCCAATTGATAAAAAGAGGGTTTAATTTGTGTGCTTATAGATTTCGCATCACTCAGGGAGAGTGACTAGTCTCGAGTCATTGGTGTGTGTGACATCAAGACAAGTACGTAGGTGCTCAATAAGGAATGAGATCACTGAACGCGATCAAGGAAGAGTTCTCATACTCATGTCACATGAGAACTCATGGTTGGGATAATGCAAAGTAGTCCTTTGACCTGAGGCATCATAGTTGTCTTGTGGTTAGATCCTTGATCTTTGATTATGTCAAAGTCACTCCATTCGCGGGTGTCCACGGCATAGTTGGGGTTAAGCCACTTAGCCATGGAGGCAAGTGAATGCGCAACAAGGGATCTCTAACCTTCAAACCGTTTGAGGGAGAATACTCTATGATATGATTAAGAATCTCTGGCCAGAGTATGAATGAGATTTAGGAAGTCGTTCCAAATCACATTCAAGGTAATCATAGAAGTAAATGAATCACATTCGTAGACATGAATAAACTATCAAACCAAACAATGTGGTCAAGAGTATTGTATTAGAGAAAGACCGTATTGCATTGTAATCCTAAACTGAATAGGTTCTCCACCTCTTCTGATTAGCTTGGGTAACCATAACATACTGCTAGATGTCACTCATGGTTTGTGGAAGCCCTAAACGTGTATAATCACTAAAGGGAGAATTGAAAGTAAGTTTCAATTCACAATCGATTTGAAAGAGTTCTAATCGCCCACTACCTCGCTAAAAGGAACCTATGGATCGTACGCCGTGTAAGGTAGAGATTGAAGAAACAAAGGAGATGAGTAAGAATAATTAAATGGTTTGATTATTTAATTATGGCAAGGATTAATTAATATGTTAATTAATCAAACGAATAAAGTTCGTTAAAAGACCACGGGTTAGTTTTGGGCCTCAAGGCCCAATGGGCTTCGAACGTCAAGCCCATTAACTTAAGTTGTATGACAACTTAATTCACAAAGGCCCAAAAAGCCCAATAGAACCCTATGGCCGGCCATTTAGAGGAAGGATAGTGAACTTGCTTTTTTTACAAGTTTGCCACTCCAATGAATAAAGGTATAAATATGACTTTATAGCCAAAATTCATTTAGGGTTTTCTTTTGGGGAAAGGATGAGAACATAAGCTCTCATTTCTCTCTAAAGTGGCCGGCCTCCTTGGAGGGTTTAGCTAGCAATCCTACTACTCCAAGGTCACTCATTTCTTCTCCAATCTAACCTTTGTGAAGAGACTTAGAGGTTCTCAATTTTGGGAACTTGGAGAACCATTTCATCTATCCAAATCCATAGATCTAAGATGCAAGGAACGAAGTCTTTGGGTGATTAGCCTTTGCTTATGCAAAGAGGAATCTACAAAGGTATAATTTCTCAACTAACAAATGTTGTTTTAAGTTGAGTCAAGGTTCACCAATCTACTAGGCTTTGAATTTCATGGTTAATGTTTTATTTTTGAGTGCATGCAAGCATGATTCCTAATGCGTAGAATAACTAAACACACAAATTAACCCTCTTGTTGACAATTGTAGTATGGATAAGTAGGGATCGTTCTTAAACCGGGGATTAGGAGGGATTGCTAAAACACTCTAAACTGACTCAAATCTGTAAAACAAAGTTTAAAATACTAAACTAGACTCAAAGAATGCAAAACTAAAATCTAAAACACTAAAACAAACCAAAAGACTCAAAACAGCAAACAAACACTCAAAACTGCCTAAAAACCACTTTCTGGGCAGTTTTGGGACTCTAACACAACTTGGACGAATTTTGGTTTTCTAATGACCTAAAACACCTAAAAACATATTCTAAGACAAGTTCTAAGTAATATGACTTAAAGGAATAAGGTGGGATTGATTTTGGACGAAAATAATTAAATGGGCAGATTGAAAAAGAAAACAGATTGTAAGACAAAATTGTGATGAATCAATGGATGATGGAATGGCTAAGGGGTTCTTCTCCACACATGAAATATATGCAACGTAAATCAATTTCCAGTTATCAATTTAATAAGTTGTGAACCTCGACACTCCAAGTTAATTAGGTCCGCTTAAATTAACCTTCAGATTTCCCTAGAATCATTGAATTGGATGAATATGCATCGCAAAAAAATTATTCCTAACAAGTTCTCTATATGAACAGCATGATAAAGACACAAGTTAGAATCATTACGTTCTTTGGAAATCATAAGCATCGACAAGGCATTTGTAACTATGAAAAGCATGATACTCTTGCCAGGAATCTACTTAACACGATCGTGACTAGCGACCTTCACTACTTGCAAATATAAATTCATAACGATTTGGTGAAACAAACTTATATCCTAGCACCAAATTCAAGCATGAAAATTAAGCATGCACTCTCAATCAACATACAAGAATAAGTTCTAAATCAAACGGTTAAGCAAATTGTATTCACGACTTATGCAACGATAACTGAAAGTAATCAACTTATTTCACATATATAATCATGGTTTTGAATACACCCTTAGCCAAAACGAATTTAGCCAATCATACTCAAAGCAAAACAAAGATTACATGAATTAGACATTGAAATATAAGATAGAATACACCTAAAATTGTTCAACAACTCAGAATGAAGAGCCAAACAATTGAGTGAATCTGTCCCCTTTCCTTGCTTGCGGCAGATTGGACATTGGTGGTTTCTTGGGTTATTGAATGATGTCTTGAAGGAAAAATTTTGTCCTAGCCAAGAACAAGTATGAACATTTGAATACAAAGGCAAGCTATTAACACTTTAAAGTAGACATGCATTCAAAAACAATTCATAAAACCCATGACTTTCAAGGCCTAGTATTTGGTGAACCAATAAACTCTTTAACAACATTAAAGAGAAGTAAAGATTTAGAGTTTCTTTACCCTTGAAGCTCATCCTTGTTTACACAAGGGATTCACCCAAGTGGAGGGCCTTCAAGTCACCTCCAAGCTCCTTGAATCCTCCTTGTGTTTTCCTCCCTTTAGTGCTCATTTGAAGATTTGAGGAAATGAGGATATGTTCTCCAAAACACCAAAAGTTTGATGTCTCTAAGTCTCTTCACCAAGGATGTATCTTGTGAAGATGATATGGATGACTTAGGGAAAAAGAGATTGCTAGATGTCCCTTCCCTTAGTGGCCGGCCTCTTGAAAGAAAATGGAGAGAAAATGTTTCACCCAATTTCAACTAGAAAACCCTTAAAGAAAATAAAGCTATAAAGTTGAATTTATACTTCATTACAATTGAGTGGCAAACTTGTAATTAATCCAAGTTTGCCCATCCACCCTAATGGCCGGCCTCTTTGATGTTATTGGGCTATTTGCCCATTTTGTTTTAGTTGTCATACAACTTAAACATAATGGGCCTTTTGGACCAAAACGCTTTTGGGCCCCGAAACCCAAAACCAACATATAAGCCCAACACGAACCTTTCGTAAAATTAATTAACTAATTAATTAATCTTGACCATTCTTCAATTAAACCATTTAATTGCTTATCCATTTCATTTGATTTCTTCACATACATCCTTACTCGGTGTACGATCCATTAGGTTCCAATTAACGAGGCAGTGGGCGATTGTTACTCTTAACGATCGATTGTGAATTGAAACCACATTTCAATTCTCCCTTTATTGATTAGTGTTTGCTAACCATTAGGGCTTCCACAAACCATGAGTGACGCCTAGCAGAATATCATGGTTACCCAAGCTAAGTAGAATTGGTTGGAGAACCTATCCAGTTACAACTACAATGCAATACGGTCATTCTCTAATACAATACTCTTAATCACATTGTTTAAGTGATAGTTTGTTTCATGTCTACTATCCAATGTGATACTTTCCTATATGATTCCCTTGAATATGATTTGGAACAAACTTCCTAAGTCATATTCATTTGCTTTGGCCAAAGACTTTAGAATCATATCTTAGAGTATTCTCCTTCCACTGTGGAAGGTTAGAGATCCCTTGTTGTGCATTCATATGTCTACATGACTAGATAGCTTGACCCCAACAATGCCGTGGACACTCCGATGGAATGCCGTTTGACATGATCAAAGATCAAGGACCTAACCTTTAGACATCTATGATGCCTCAGGTCAAAGGACTACTTTGCATATTGCAACTTTAGAGTTCATACATGACATGTATGTTCGAACTCTCTTTTGATCGTAGTTCAATGTACTCGATTACTCTTTCGAGCACCTATGTGTTTGTCTTAGTGTCCAACACCAAATGACTTGAGACTAGTCATACTCACGCTTGAGTCAACATAACACATACTAACCTTAGCGGATTGTCAATGCCCAATTGGCAATCCTATGGCTAGGAACGTTTTAGGAATGAACATAAGAGAATGGTCTCGATAATCTAACTCACTTAGATCACTTGTCTCTTAGATCAAATACATCCCTTGGATTCCCTTATTGCTTAAACACATGATACAATAAATAGTGATTAACAATAAGCTTTGCCCTTCATTAAACATATAAAAGTTTAATACATTAAGTATTCCAAAAAAGCTATTACATCAAATGAGTGGCTTTGTGGGCATACTTCCAACAATCTCCCACTTGCACTCAAAGCCATCCTCCCATGTATCTAATACCCATCTTATCCATATGACAGTCAAGCTGGATTTGAGACATTGGCTTTGTCAGTGGATCTGCTACGTTATCGGCTGAAGCAACTTTGAGAATGTTGACTTTCCCTTCGGCAGCATATCTTCTAATGATATTAAAGCGTCTGTCAAAATGCTTGTTCTTTTGATGTGCCCTGGGTTCCTTGGCTTGAGCTATCGCCCCACTATTATCACAGTACAAAGTTACTGGTGATGTAATGGTTGGAACTACCCCAAGTTCAGTGATGAACTTCTTCATCCAGAACGCTTCTTTGCCGGCTTCAGCTGCAGCGACATATTCAGCCTCTATTATGGAATCAGCAATTACACTTTGTTTCTTGCTCTTCCAACTGACAGCCCCACCATTCAGAGTGAATACATATCCGGTGTTGGAACTTCTATCATCGACGTCAGATTGGAAATCTGCGTCTGTATAGCCTTCCACTCGCAACTCTGCCGCTCCTCCATATACGAGGAACATGTCCTTAGTTCTTCTTAAGTACTTAAGGAGCGTCTTGACAGCTGCCCAGTGTTCTGATCCTGGGTTAGATTGATATCGACTAGTAATGCTCACAGCATATGCGATATCAGGCCTTGTGCATATCATGGCATACATGAGACTTCCTATGGCGGAAGCATAAGGAATATAACTCATTTGCCGTATCTCGTCAGGAGTCTTAGGTTCCATGGCCTTAGAAAGGTGAATTCCATGTCTCATAGGAAGAAAACCTTTCTTAGATTGTTCCATTTCGAACCTACTTAGCACCTTATCAATGTACATAGATTGGGATAATCCAATTAATCTTCTAGATCTATCACGATAGAGCTTTATCCCAAGTACATAAGATGCATCTCCTAAATCTTTCATGTGGAAGGTTTTGGACAACCACACTTTTACAGAAGAAAGTATTGCAGTGTTATTCCCGAATAGTAATATGTCATCTACATATAACACTAGGAATACTACTGCTTCCCCAACGACCTTTTGATAAACACAATTGTCGTCTTCGTTTTGAGTAAAACCAAACGTTTTGATTTCAGTGTCGAAACGAATGTTCCAGCTCCTGGAGGCTTGCTTAAGTCCATAAATGGACCTTTGAAGCTTGCATACCTTAGTCTTTTCAGACTTGGACACGAAACCTTCGGGTTGAGTCATATAGAGCTCTTCCTCTAGGTAGCCGTTCAAAAAGGCCGTCTTCACATCCATTTGCCATATCTCATAATCATGGTACGCAGCTATAGCAAGCAAAATCCGAATGGACTTAATCATGGATACAGGAGAGAAAGTTTCTTCATAGTCAATCCCTTCTCTTTGCCTGTAACCCTTGGCTACTAGTCTAGCCTTATAAGTCTCCACGTTCTCATCAACGCCTATCTTCCTCTTGAAGACCCATTTGTTTCCAACAGGTACAATACCTTCTGGAGGGTTTACAAGAGTCCAGACCTGATTTTGATACATGGAATCCATCTCGGATTTCATGGCCTCTTGCCATCTCTTTGAATCAATGTCGGACATTGCTTCAGTGTAGTCTCTAGGGTCCTCCTTTGTTTCATTGTCACCTAGAAGGTACAATTCATCAAAGTCATTGTCTAAGCCATACCTCTTAGGTGGCTTACTAACCCGTTCAGATCTACGTGGAGCTAGGGGTTCAGGAACAGGGTTGTCAACTTGTTGAGTGCTGGTTTGTGGTTCATCATTAATATCATTAATTTCTTTCAATTCTATCTTGCTAGTTCCTTTAAGAACAAATTCATCCTCTATGAATATAGCAGTTCTGGCGACAAAGACTTTCTGGTCGTCAGGGTCATAGAATTCGTATCCATAAGTCTGTTTAGGATACCCCACAAAATAGCATTTAACAGATCTCGCTTCAAGCTTTCCAGCATCTTGTTTCTTAACATATGCTGGATGATAGGAGCATATTTATGCCACTTAGTTGGCTTGTTCTTGTATATTTATGTCGTGTTTCCTTAGTTATTTTAATGTTTAAAGTCATTTTCGTGTGTTTTCAGATTTTATGGACAAAGTAGGCAAGAAGATGCATTTTGGAGCAAAATGGAGCTTGGAATGCATGTCACATATTTGGGCCAAAGTGGATGGACGAATTTGAGAACTAAAGAGGCCAAGAATGTGAAGAATTATGGTCCAAAAGATGAAGAACTCAGCCCAAAAATTTGTCACCCCAACTTGCCTTCATTGCCATGCAAAACAACATAGAATTCCCTTTGGATTCCCATGCCATGCTTGATCACTCTTGTCCCCTACATAATTTCTGATTTCATGCTTCAATTCATTTAATTATTACACTTAATTGCTTGATACCTCTTGTTCCCTTCACCCACAAAATTTTATACAACTTTCACAACCATAACATGCACCAATTGATGCTCCATCATTCACATTTGGAATCCCATGCCTTGTGTACCACATGTTGCTGCACCTTTGACCCATTTATTGACACATTTTCATCTCCCTTTCCATCTCTATTCAATGTACACAATCATTCATGCTCCCTAGCTACAAGACCACTCCATTTTACCCTTCACACTTTGCATCATCACTTCATTTTCATCCTTGGACCATTGCACACCACATACACTCTTTGCCGTGCATTCTCCCTAGCCTAACCTGATTCTCTAAGGTTTTTGGGGCCTATATATACATGTTTACACCCCTTGGTAAAGGGTTCACACTCTTATATTCACCATTCATCACAGAAATTCGTCCATACTCACCCTAGGTAGCAAAACACCCCAAAAACACCATTCTAGTGCCTAGAAAACATAACAGCCACTCCACCTTCTTCCACCCTCTTTGCCTAGTTCTCCACCACCCTCCAACCCTCAAACACTCCTCCACACTTACCTTAAACCTTTCCATACCATTCCCCATCCATTCTACATCATAAAACTACCCAAAAATCCGTCCACAAAGCAATCTGCCGCAAGCAAGCAAAGGAGAATTCTTGGATGCACTTGTTACCCAAGTTGGAGCATTTTAGGTGTTTTCTTTCCTTTGATTTTAATGTCTAATTTTATGTATCTTTGCTTTGTGAGTATGAGGAACTAAACCCCTCTTAGTTAGGGGGTGATTCGAAACCATGTTCATACTTGCAATATGATTTGATTACATCTAGTTGTGATTCATAAGTTGTGAATTCAATTTACTTATCCGATCGTATAAAAAATGATTTGTGTATGTTGGTTGAGAGTGCACGCTTAATTTTCATGCATGAATTTAACGCTAGAATATAAGGGAGTTTCACCTAATCGTTATGAACTTATATTCACAAGTAGTGAAGGTTGCTAGTCACAATCACGTTAAGTAAATTCTTGGCATAAGTTTCATGCAAATCATAGTAACGAGTGCCTCGTCAATGCTTATGTTTTTCATAGAACTTAATGATTCTTGCTTGTATCTCTATTATGCAATTCATGTAGGGAACTTGTAGGTAATGTTTTGGGTTGTCGTATGCAATCATCCAACCCAATAACTTGTGGAAAAACTGAGGGTTAATTAGTGCAATTCACGGTTAATTTGGGGCGTTGAGTATTCATAGCTTATCGAAAAGCAACTGGAAATCGTTTTGTATGCAAGTGTGACATGTGTGGAGAAGAACCTCCTAGCTAGCCTTCCATCCATAAGTTTCATTCAAATTCATTTTACAATCTGTTTTGCACTTAAATTTGTCTAAGAATTTGTTTACTTTGTTCTTGTCTTAATTTAATTATTTTCGTCCAAAATCAACCCCATCTTATTTCTTTGAGTCATATTAATTAGAACTTGTCTTAGATTATGTTTTTAAGTGTTTTAGTTCATTAGAAAACCAAAATTCGTCCAAGTTTGTGTTAGAGTCCCAAAACTGCCCAGATTGTGTGTTTAAGGTAGTTTTGAATGTTTAGGGGCTGTTTTGAGTCTTTTGGTTTGTTTTAGTGTTTTAAAGTATAGTTTTGCATTCTTTGAGTCTAGTTAGTGTTTTAAACTTTGTTTTTCCGTTTTTAAGTCAGTTTCCAAGTGATTTAGCAATCCCTCCTAATCCCCGGCCTAGAACGATCCCTACTTACATACTTTACTACAATTGATAAAAAGAGGGTTTAATTTTGTGTGTTAACTTATTTTTCACATCACTGGACAACCCCAAATCTTAAGATGTTTAAGGCTTGGCTTCTTCCCATACCATATCTCATATGGTGTTTGTGGAACAGATTTGGAGGGCACTGCATTTAGCAAATAAGCTGCTGTGTGTAGTGCATATCCCCAGAATGATATTGGTAGATCAGCGAAACTCATCATAGAACGAACCATGTTCATCAAGGTTCGGTTTCTCCTCTCAGAAACTCCGTTATGTTGAGGAGTTCCTGGTGGAGTCCATTGTGATACAATTCCACACTCTTTGAGATAATCTAGGAACTCGTTCTCAGATATTCACCCCCTCGATCCGATCTTAGGGTCTTTATCTGTTTCCCAGTTTGCTTCTCAACTTCATTCTTGAATTCAACCTTTCAAAGGATTCTGACTTGTACTTCATAAGATACACATAGCCAAACTGAGAGTGATCGTCGGTGAATGTGATATAGTAGGAGAAGCCTCCTCTCGACGTAGTAGACATAGGTCCACATACGTCAGTGTGGATTAACCCTAGAATTTCAGTGGCACGCTCTCCTTTTCCAGTCAATGGAGATTTGGTCATCTTCCCTTTCAAGCAACATTCACAAGTACCCATCCGGTCATTACCTAATGGGCGGATATATCCGTCTTTCGACATCTTGCGAATCTTATCAAGGTTCACATGTCCAAGTTTAAGATGCCACATCTTTTCTTGGTTAACTTCTTCTCTAGCCCTTTTGGGTTTTGAGGTATTCCCGCTTTCAATACAGTGCGTCCCACTATTCGTCTCTAGGTGAAAAAGTGATGTGAAAATTATGTTGACACTCAAATTAACCCTCTTTTTATCAATTGTAGCAAAGTATGTAAGTAGGGATCGTTCTAAACCGGGGATTAGGAGGGATTGCAAAATCACTTGAAAACGGACTCAAATACGTAAAAACAAGTTTAAAACACTAAACTAAACTCAAAGAATGCAAAACTAAACTTTAAAACACCAAAACAAACCAAAAGACTCAAAACAGCCCAAAAACACTCAAAACTGCCTTAAAACCACAATCTGGGCAGTTTTGAACACTAGACTCAACCTTGGACGAAAATTGGTTTTATCTTGACCTAAGACACTTAAAAACATAAACTAAAGTGATTTCTAACTACTATGACTCAACTAAGTAAATGGGGATTGATTTTGGACGAATTTAACTTTTAAAACAAAAACTTTAAAAACAAACTTTAATGAAAACGATTTTGATGAAATAGAATGGGGAAAGGCTAGTTAGAAGGTTCCCTCTCCACACATGAAACATATGCATACGACTCGATCTCCAATTACTCTTTCAACGAACCATGAATGACAATGCCCCAAATTAACTAGATTGACCAATTAACTCTCAGATTTCCCTAGATTCATTGAATTGAATGGGATACGCATTACAACCAAATTATTCTTATCAAGGACCCTAACTATGGAATACGCATGATAGAGACACATATCAAAGATCATTAAGTTCAATAGAAATCATAAGCATTGACGAGGCATTCATAACTATGGGATACGCATGTTACTCTTGCCTAGGATTCACTTAACACAATCGTGACTAGCGACTTTTACTACTTATGAATATAAGTTAATAACGATTAGATGAAATTCCCTTATACTCTAGCATCAAATTCATGCATGCAAACTAAGTGTCGACCCTCAATCAACATACATAAACATGTTATCAATCAAATAGATAAGTAAACCACATTCGCGATTCATGAAATCATAATTGGAAGAAATCAAGTCATATAAAACATATGATCATGGCTTTGAATTCCCCTCTAACTATAAAGAAATTAGTTCCTCATGTTCGCAAATACACAAAGACAAATAAATTTAAACATTGACATAAAGATAGAAAACACCTAGAAACGCTCCACAATCCAAGCTCCTTGAATGGCATGCACGGCTCCAAGTTGTCTTCCTTCTTCTCCTTGCAAACTCACGGCACAAGAGGTATGAATGGTGAATGGTGTAGTGAAAATCTGGTAGAGGGTGGTGAGTGATATGTGCGGCAAGGCCTTGTATTTATAGGCTGAAAATCCCATCTCCTAGGTAGCAAAGGACAAGGTTTAAAGGCCTAAATTGCATAGGATAATAACATCCAATCCTATAAGCAAAACAAGTCAAAAACCCAAAGGGATTGGGAGATAATGTGCAGCAGAAAGAGTGTGAAAAGATAAGACTTCTAGAAACCAAAAATCCCAAGGGAAATAGGTATTAGGTGCGGCAAGGATCTAGGGTTCTAGAAGATAATGCAAGGCAGATTTTTAGGCTTCTAGAAAGGTTCCTAGGTGTCATCTTGGTAGGATAAGATAAGGTCTTCTAGAAATCCCATTTTAAGCATCCTAATCTAATTAGAAACCCTCCTAAGTGGCTGGAATGTGGATAGTTTAGGATAAGGATAAGATAGGATAGGATAAGGTTTGATTGGATAAGATGAGCTAAGATAAGGTTATGGATGAGGTTTTGGATAATACTCCTTATCTTGAGCTGATTCTTTGGCTTTAATTCTTCTTCTTCATGTAGGAAACCTTGCTTGAGTAGGAAACTTCATATATCTAGGAATCCATCTTCAATTAGGACTCCTTTAGTGATTAGGAATCCCAATTCATTTAGGAATCCTTCATTCAAGTCATTTCCTTCTTCAACTAGGAAACTTTGTATCTTCAATTCTTCAACTTTGAAACGCCTTCCTAGCTTCACCAATTCCTCAAATTCGTCCATCCCTTGTGCTTCATGTGCATGAACTCCATTTTAGCCCAATTTTGCTCCAAAATGCTCCAAATTGCATCCTTTTGCTCACTTTGTCTCTAAAACCTGAAAACACATGAAAATAGCTTAAAAGACTAACTTAACTAAGAAAACACAACATAAATGCATAAGAACTAACTAACTAAGGCGCATAAATATGCTCCTATCAAATTCCCCCACACTTAGCTTTTGCTAGTCCTCGAGCAAAACAATGAAACAAAACATAACCTAAACCTTCCAACAATCGCCTCAGGGATTTCCAATGGTACACGACACGCCAAAGATTACTACTCACATAGATTTTAGCCATCTTTACACTTAAGCACATACTTAATCATAGTCATCACTTACTAGCTCACATTTAATCAATTACAACAATGTTTTGAATGGAGTAACATGCCTTAGAGAATCCCTCAATTTCTTACTAGATATGCACTCATTTTTCACTTAGATTTTCTGACTACACACCCTACACTAGTTATATGTGAGAAGATTGATGTAAATATGAAAACTAATGCTCACATATGTTATGACAATAAAAGCATTTTCTGGAATTATGAATGTATGTATACGATCTCATGAATGGAATGCTACTACTTAGATGCGAGATCTAGGGATATCATATGCTCATACCAATTCCAAACTCCACATATTGAAACACATAACAATCAAGATAGAAGCAAAGGGTTGTAACGGGGCTAAGGTATTGGCTAACAAAGAAAGGTAAGGATAAACAAACATTCTTAAAGAATAATAAGCAAAGTAATGAAATTGATACTTAGAATTCACTTTTGCATGCGAAAATCAATGTTTAAACTCAAGGGGAAGATTCATGCAACACTTAGGGTCTAATTCAACTTTTTGGACCCTTGCTTCAACAACCAACAACTTAGGAGCTCATTTTATGCTCTTTCAACTCCTTTTCATACTTTTCACACTTTTTTCTTTTTTTTCTTTCTTTTTCTACGAATTTTCTTTCTTTTTTCCTTTTCTTTTGTTTTTCTTTGTCTAACCCGTGCCCTCCTTACTTCTTTTGGCACACAAACTTTCCCTTCCCCCACACTTAGTTTTCTGCACACATTGATCAAAAGGAATTCCCTCTAAGTCATGCTTTATTATCCTTTAAGAACAAGGGTATGGATAGTCCTACTCTAGGCTAGGTACGGATAATGTGGCTAACAACAAAAATAGGCTAAATAAGGCTCAAAGGGGTTAATCCTACAAAAACAAATGCATGGGTTGAAGGCTTTTTTGGCTCTGGTGATAACTACTAAACACTTCATCTTGTTATATGTTATGCACTCAATTTTAAGTTTTGAATGAAATGGGTATGAGTTCTAATATTTGGATCTATAATGATGACACGCCTTCTAAGTAGCAACCAAGCAAAGAATGATGAGATCATGCAACGACTTTAGAAAACAACAATTCCACGGATTTTAACTCTCCAAATAAACGTTTAGGCTCAAGTCTCACAAGGTTGTAGCGTTAGTTTGAGTTACTTCCTTCAAGCATGTTACAAAAACTGATTTTTTCTTTCTTTGTGATTATATGTGAATTCGTAAACAACAACGATGACCAAGCATAAACAAAAGAGCATATCAAACTTCCATCCATGTTTGTAACTTTCTTTAACGGTCATGCAATTAAAAACAAAATCCTCATCATTGTGTTGGAAGGTACTCTAAGACACACACACACAAAAACAACTTTTAAAACGACTCTTTTTTTTTGGGTTTTTTCAAAACTTTTTCTATTTTTTTCTTGAATTTTCGGATTTTCTGGTAAAGCCACATAAAAACACATCAAAACTTTCTAAAAACACTTAAAAACAATGAAAAACAACCTTTGAAATGTTAGGTGATAAAATCCTACGAATTTGACACAAAAACACTTTGTTTACCCCCCCACACTTAAACCAAACATTGTCCTCAATGTTTCAAACATAGACTCACACAAAAACAAGCAAATAACACAACTAGCAAACAAGACAAATATGGCAAAGTAAAAGCAATAAAGAGTAGGGTTTAGAAACGCAAATCTGATTATGATGCCGGAGCTGCCTAGGTCCTCTTTATTTGCATGGGTTGCCTCCCAAGAAGCGCTTGCTTTAACGTCTTCCAGCCGGACGATGCTTCCAATCAAGCTTGAATAGGGCCCACGGGTTGGAGATTGACTTCCTCCACGGTCTCCTCCTCAAAAGGTGTGAAATATGGCTTCAAACGATGTCCATTAACTTTGAACTCTTGTTGCATCTTCAAACTTTGAATTTGAACTGCACCATGCGAAAAAACATTAGTAACAATAAAAGGTCCAATCCATTTAGAACGCAACTTACCTGGAAATAACCGAAGGCGAGAATTGAAAAGTAGCACTTGCTGCCCGATAGAGAACGTCTTGCTCCGAATCATCCTGTCATGGAAGGCCTTCGTTTTCTCCTTGTAAATACGAGAGTTCTCGTAAGCTTCATTCCTAACTTCCTCAAGCTCGTTCAATTGAAGTTTCCTATGAAGACCTGCGGCATCAAGGTCCATATTAAAGGTTTTTATGGCCCAATGTGCTTTATGCTCCAATTCAACCGGAAGATGGCATGGTTTCCCATAAATGAGCCGAAATGGAGACATTCCAATTGGTGTTTTGTAGGCCGTACGATACGCCCATAATGCATCATTCAAGCGCAAGCTCCAATCTTTCCGGTTTGGCCCTACGGTCTTCTCCAAAATCTGCTTGATTTCTCTATTTGACACCTCCGCTTGCCCACTTGTTTGAGGATGATAAGGTGTTGCCACCTTATGCGTGACACCATATTTCTTGAGTAGCGCTTCAATGGTGCGATTGCAGAAATGAGAGCCCCCATCACTTATAAGTACCCGCGGCATTCCAAACCTTGCAAAAATGTTAGTCTTAACAAAATCTGCAACCACTTTAGAATTATTAGTACGGGTGGCTCTTGCTTCCACCCATTTCGAAACATAATCAACCGCAAGTAGAATATAAACAAAACCATGAGATGAAGGAAAGGGACCCATGAAATCTATGCCCCACACATAAAAAATTTCAACATTAAAGATGGGACTTTGCGGCATTTGGTCTTTTGGTCCTATATTTCCAGTTCGTTGACAACGATCACATGCAATGCAAAAAGTTCTAGCATCCTTAAAAATAGTAGGCAAATAAAAACCACATTCAAGTACTTTACGTGCAGTCCTTTGAGTGCCAAAGTGACCTCCACATGCATAAGTGTGAGAAAAGTTGAAAATAGACTGAATTTCAGAATCATGCACACACCTACGAATGATTTGATCAGAGCAATATTTCCATAAATAAGGATCATCCCACACATAATTTCGTGCATCATACTTAAGTTTATCACGTTGGTTTTTATTGAACTCACTTGGAATGACTTTAGATGCTAAATAATTAACTAAATCCGCATACCATGCTAACCTCAATGGACATCAATTGCTCGTCCGGGAATGTCTCTGGGATCGGCACAACCTCCTCTTCATGCACCAACCGGCTCAGGTGATCAGCCACAACGTTCTCACTTCCTTTCTTGTCTCGGATTTCGACATCGAACTCTTGGAGGAGAAGCATCCATCGAATAAGCCTTGGTTTAGCCTCCTTCTTCGTGAGCAAGTACTTCAACGCTGCATGATCAGTGTAAATTATTACTTTAGTGCCAAGTAAATAAGAACAAAACTTATCTAAAGCAAAAACAACGGCAATAAGTTCTTTTTCCGTTGTGGAATAGTTTAATTGAGCATCGTTCAAGGTCCGAGAGGCATAATATATGACGTGTGGCTGTTTGTCCTTCCTTTGTCCCAAAACAGCGCCTAGAGCATAATCGGACGCATCGCACATAAGCTCGAAGGGAATGCTCCAATCTGGTGGCCGAATGATGGGGGCTGAAGTTAGCATCTCCTTGAGGTGTTTGAACGCCTTTTCACATTCCTCGTTGAAGTCGAAGGTCACATCCTTTTGGAGAAGTCGGCATAGGGGTGTGGAAATCTTTGAAAAGTCCTTGATGAATCGCCTATAAAATCCTGCGTGGCCAAGAAAAGAACGTACCTCTCTAACCGAAGTTGGAGAGGGTAAGTAGCGTACAAGATCTATTTTCGATTTATCAACTTCAATTCCCCTTTGAGAAACGATGTGCCCTAAAACGATGCCTTGTTTTACCATAAAGTGACACTTTTCCCAATTTAAAACAAGGTTCGTTTCCACGCATCGTTTTAAGATTAATGTGAGATTTTCCAAGCAACCATCAAACGAATCGCCAAAGACACTAAAATCATCCATGAATACCTCAATAATCTTCTCAATAAAATCAGAAAAGATACTTACCATGCATCTTTGGAACGTGGCCGGTGCATTGCATAATCCGAATGGCATGCGCCGGTAAGCAAAAGTACCAAATGGGCACGTGAAGGTGGTCTTTTCTTGGTCGTCCGGAGCTATGACAATTTGATTGTATCCCGAATAACCGTCAAGAAAACAATAAAAAGAATGACCGGCTAACCTTTCTAACATTTGATCGATGAA
This sequence comes from Malus domestica, assembly GCF_042453785.1. Lineage (NCBI taxonomy): Eukaryota > Viridiplantae > Streptophyta > Magnoliopsida > Rosales > Rosaceae > Malus > Malus domestica. The sequence continues at coordinate 15,318,055 of NC_091670.1, forward strand.
TGGTAGTGGAAAATGATCCTTCCTTGTGGTGTTGTTGAGCTTCCTATAGTCAATGCACACTCTCCAACCTGTTTGAATACGGGTTGGCACAAGCTCATCCTCGGCATTCTTCACCACAGTAACTCCGGACTTCTTCGGGACAACTTGAACCGGTGAGACCCAACGGCTATCCGAAATTGGATAAATCACTCCACAATCGAGAAGCTTTATAATCTCCTTTTTCACGACTTCCATCATCGGAGGGTTGAGCCGGCGTTGAGCCTCTCGAGTTGGTTTAGCCCCCTCCTCTAGAAATATGCGATGCATGCATGTTGTAGGGCTAATTCCCTTAATATCGGCCAATGTCCATCCAATGGTTGTTTTGTGCTCTTTCAACACCCGAATCAACTTTTCTTCCTCTAATGCCGTGAGTGATGAAGAGACAATGACGGGCAACGTCTCTTCATCTCCCAAGAATACATACTTTAAATGATCCGGCAACGGTTTAAGCTTAAGAACGGGGGCCTGAATCACAGAAGGTAACAACGTATTAGTGGAAACGGGAATTGGAATTGGGTTAGAAGGCTTACCACGATGTTGGGGCAATGATTCCAAGGCAGCCACAAGCTCGGCATGCTCCTCCTTAGGTACGGCCAGATTGGGCTTCATGCCAAGTCCTTGTGCAATCGTCGTTTCAAGGGGATCGTCTTCCAACATATCAAGATAATCCTGCGCCAATTCATCCAATATATCAATAGAAAAACAAGAATGATCATCTTTAGGAAATTTCATAGCTTCAGAAATGTTAAAGTTAATAATCTCCCCATCAAATTCCATTGTCAACGTCCCTTTGAACACATCGATTTTGGTGCGTGCTGTTTTCATGAAAGGCCTCCCAAGTAGAATCGGCAATGGGGTGACATTTGGTGAGTCCTCCATCTCTAAGACATAGAAATCCGCTGGAAATATTAAGTTATCCACCTGCACCAACACATCTTCCAAAACTCCTTTCGGATATGCATTAGAACGATCGGCTAATTGAATTATAACACCATCGTTTTTAAGTTCTCCTAAGTTCATGGATGCATATATTGAGTATGGCATGACGTTAATTGAAGCTCCTAGATCTAACATAGCATGTTCAAATTTAGTATTGCCTATAACGCATGGAATTGTAAAACTTCCCGGATCTTTGCATTTAGGGGGTAGTTTTCTTTGCAAAACAGCGGAAACATTCTCACTTACCTGGACCACCTCTTTGTTCGAAATTCTCCTTCTTGTTGTGCATAGTTCCTTCAAAAACTTGGCGTACCTAGGTACTTGCTTAATTGCGTCAAGAAGAGGTATATTGACTTGCACTTTCCGAAACGTTTCCAAAATGTCTTTCTCGTTCTCCTCCTTCTTGGATTGCTTCAACCTGCCAGGAAAAGGCACGTTTAGTGGAATAGAACTAGGAGAAGTTGGAATTGAACTTACCTTGGCCGAATTATATGGTTTAGAATTGCAAGATAGCTGCGGCAAAGGTGGTTCCCTCTTTGCCGTGGGTTTTGCTTGTGTGTTCTCCTCAAACTGCAACTTTTCATCCTCTTCATGACTTGCGTGGGATGCTTGGGGTTCAGTTCCAACTTGTTTGCCACTTCTCAATGTAATTGCTTTGGCGGTTTCGAATCCCCCTTTTGGATTTGCAACGGTTGAACTGGGGAGTCTTCCTTGGTCTCGAAACTGTCCCATAAACTCGGCAATTTGCCCCACTTGCTTCTCCAACTCGTCCACCTTCTTGTCCCTAGTCTGCATGCCCTGCGTCATAGAAGTTAGTAAATTAAAAATTTGATCATTATCAATAGAAGAACCTGATTTTTGGGCGGGTTGTGCTTGGGTTTGATTTGATGCAAACGGCTTTTGATAGAAACCCGGGGGTTGTTGCCTAAACGTGCTTTGTTGTTGGCCTTGTTGAGGTTCTCGCCATTTGAAATTCGGATGATCACGCCAACCGGGATTGTAGGTGTTAGAAAAGGGATCATTCCTTTGTTGGTATTGTTGCCCAAAGCCCACGGCATTGAGGGTCTCCCACCCTCCATTCTCAATCAATTGTGGGCACTTGTCCGTAGGATGTCCTTGCATGGAACACACGCCACACGCACTTACATTTTGAACTTTTGGCCCTTCCACAACCTGAGAAAGCAAAGTAGTAAGGTTAGCCATTTGATTTTGAAGTTCGGTTATGGCACTTACCTCATTCACTTGGTGTTGCCGTGGGGTGCCTCTTTGTCCAACACCTTCGTATTGTTGAGCGTTCAACGCTCGATTAGCAATCAAAGTCTTTGCTGCCGTGGGGGTCTTGTCCACCAAGGCTCCTCCCGCCGAAGCATCTAGCATTTGTCGTTCGATTGGTAGAAGTCCTGATAGGAGCATATTTATGCGCCTTAGTTAGCTAGTTCTTATGCATCTTTGTTATGTTTTCTTCGTTAAAGTAGTCTTTTAAGCTACTTTCTTGTGTTTTCAGGTTTAGCGGACGTATTACATGAAATGATGCAGTTTGGAGCTTTTGGAGCAGAAGGTGAGCTTGAAGTAAAAAGGACATGCTTGGAACGCAAGGTTGGGATGAAATTGAAGAGTTGAAGATTTGAGGTTTCCTACTTGAAGTAGGAAAGCTAAGCCTAAAAGTTTCCATTTTGGGTTGATCTTTCCTAAATCGGAATTGGCAACCAAAGTTTCTAAAGTTGGAAGTTTCTATTCTTGGAGGTTTCCATTTTCGTGAGTTTCTATTCTCGGTTTTGGGCTTTTGGATGACCCATCCTTAACTCTTGGACCTATGCCGTACCTAAACCCTAACCCTAGCCCATTGTTTCAGCCGCACCTAGGCCTTGTTCACATGCAAAAATCTGATTGGAAATCCCTAAGCCTATGCCGCACCTTTCCATCCAAAAGGCCCTATTTTACAAACCTTAACCCTAGCCCATTGTTCTAATCTGAATTGCTAGGGTTTTTAAGTGCCTATATATATATATTTCTACACCCTAGCCGCATATCTTCTTCCCTCTCCATAAAAATCAGAAAACCATATCCCTTTCCCCACCTTGCCGCATCCACCATCACCCAAATTCCTTCCTTGCCGCAGCCATTCATCCATTCCAGCCACCATCCTCCACCTTTAGACACCATTCCACACCTCCATAACTCTTTCCCACACCTTGCCGCACCACCCTACCATCCTAACTCCCTCCTAAAAAACCAAAAAACACATCCAGAAACTCCATTCACGCCAGAACCTGTCCCTCACCTTTGCCGAGCCCAACCTACACCCAAATCCATATTCTCTGACCCCAAACCTTCCTAGCCGTGCCCTACACCTATCCTAGATAGTTTTCCACCATTCTCCCTCATCCAAACCCATCCAAAAACCCCCTAACCCTCACTGCCGCAGCAAGGAGAAGAAGAAAGAGGAGCTTTCTGTGCAGATTTCAAAGTGGACTTCCTTGGCATTTTAGGTGTAATCTTTCTTATGTCTTCGATGTTTCAATTCAATAAACTTTGTGTTGTGAGTATGAGGAACTAAACCCCCTTAGTTGGGGGGTGATTCGAAACCATGTACATGCTTGCAATTTGATTCGATTACATTCAGTTGTTATTTCATAAGTTGTGGATTCAATTCGTTCATCTATTTGATTGATAACTTATTTGTGTATGTTGATTGAGAGTGCACGCTTAGTTTTCATGCATGAATATGATGCTAGATTATGAGGGAGTTTCACCTAATAGTTACAATCTTATAATCACAAGTAGTGAAGATCGCTTGAAACGATCGCGTTGAATGAATTCTTAGCATAAGTTTCATGCAATTCATAGTAACAAATGCTTCGTCAATGCTTATGTTTTTCATAGAACGTAATGATTCTTGCTTGTATCTCTATTATGCAATTCATGTAGGGAACTTGTAGGGAATGTTTTGAGTTGTCGTATGCAATCATCCAACTTGATAAATTCTGGAAAAACTGAGGGTTAATTAGTGCAATTCACGGTTAACTTGGGGCGTTGAGTATTCATAGGTTATCGGAAGAACAACTGAAAATCGTTTTGTTTGCAAGTGTGACATGTGTGGAGAAGAACCTCCTAACTAGCCTTTTATCCATCTATTTCACCAAAATCGTTTTTACAATCTGTTTAGTTTCAAGTTTCTGTTTTATGTTAAATTTTCGTCCAAAACAAATCCCCTTTTAATTTGAAGTCTTAGATTAGTTAGAAAGTGTTTTGATTTGTGTTTCTAAGTATTTTGATTCAAGCTTTCATCAAATTTCGTCCAAATTAGTGTAGGTCCCCAAAACTGCCCAGAAAGTGGTTTTTAGGCAGTTTTGAGCCTTCTAGTTGCTGTTTTAAGTTTTAGGTTTGTTTAAGTGTTTTAACTTTTAGTTTTGCATTCTTTGAGTCTAGTTTAGTGTTTTTAACTGTGTTTTTGAGTGTTTAAGTCAGTTTCCAAGCGTTTAGCAATCCCTCCTAATCCCCGGTCTAGAACGATCCCTACTTACATCTTCGCTACAATTTGACAAAAAGAGGGTTTAATTTGTGTGCTTAATATATTTCGCATCAAATTTTTGGCGCCGTTGCCGGGGATTAGCAAATTTGCTAATCCCTTGGATTGTTTTTGTTTCTTTTATTTCACTTTGTTTCTGACTTTGTTTAAGTTTCTGACCTAATTTTGTTTCTTGTTTCTTAGGTACTAATGTATGACTAGAAGCTCTCAACCGATTCGTGCAAACATCTTGGAGTTTGACGACGATTTTGAGAGGAAGTTGAGAAGAGTTAGAAACCAGCAAGCACATCATCCACCCAGTTCTGAATCTGACCTTGAAGGAAACGTACAAGAAGAGGAGGAGGAAGCCACGGCAGGGATATTTGAAGAAGTCCAAGGCATGGCCATGGACAATCGTACACTCAAGGAGCTTTCCGCCTCGGGTTTGGATAATGCCGCGCCCTTGTGCATTCAATACCCCGTGGCTGCCCAAGGTAAGACAGATGAGTTTGAATTAAAGTCAAGTTTACTTCATCATATTCCTAAATACCATGGCTTGTCCATGGAAGATCCTAACAAACATTTGAAAGAATTTGAAGTAGTTTGCTCTAGTATGACTCCCGTCAATGTTGACGGAAATATTTTGAAGATGAAGGCTTTTCCATTCTCTTTGATGGATAAAGCCAAGGATTGGTTATATGAGTTAGCTCCCGGAACTGTCACATCGTGGGAAAGTATGAAGAGAGCGTTCTTGGAGAAGTTCTTTCCAACTTCTCGCATCATCCTCCTCCGCAAAAAGATAAGCGGAATTCAGCAAGAAGAAGGTGAGTCTTTTCCTACATATTATGAACGATTTAAATCACTTGTTGCTTCTTGTCCACAGCATCAGATGAAGGAGGAGTTACTGTTGCAATACTTCTACGAGGGTCTCCTACCTCTAGAACGTCAAATGCTTGATGCTTCGGCGGGGGGAGCATTGGTGGACAAGACACCCATGGCTGCCAAGGTCTTGATTGCTAATAGAGCGTTGAACGCTCAACAGTACGAAGGTGTAGGCCAAAGAGGACCCCCACGGCACCAAGTACATGAGGTAAGTTCGACTTCCGATCTTCATTCACAATTGGCTAATCTTACTTCTCTTGTGTCTCAGATGGCCGAGGGCATGAAGATGCAAGGAACAACTGTATGTGGCGTATGTTCCATCCAAGGACATGTCTCTGAAAAATGTCCACAGTTGATTGAAAATGGTGGATGGGAAAGCGCCCATGCAATTGGGTTTCAAGGTCAAAACCAACCAAGGAACGATCCATATTCAAACACATATAATCCCGGTTGGAGAGACCACCCAAATTTCAAGTGGAGGGATCCCCAGCAACCTCAGAACCAAGGAGGCTTTAGGCAACAACCCCCGGGGTTCTTTCCCAAAACCTACGGCCCACCCCAAAATCAAGCCCAATCCGGCCCAAGTGCCTCAGGTACGTCTCTTGACAATGATGCACTTCTTAAGATACTAACTAAGTTGTCTAATGGGCAGGAAGATCAAGCTAAGGCTATGCAAAACCAAGATAAAAGGGTGGATCAACTTGAGAAACAAATTGGGCAGATTGCCGAGTTTGTAGGTAAGTTTCGAGATCCCGGACAACTCCCTAGTTCCACCATTCCAAATCCGAAGGGAGGTTTCGAAAGTGCCAAAGCTATCACCCTAAGAAGTGGTAAGGAAGTTGGGGCAGGTTCTACACCAAAAACAGGTCATAATGAGGATGAACTTTTGGAATTGGAAGAGGAGGCATCAAAGCAGCCCACGGCAAAGGTGGTTCCACCTTTGCCGCAAGTCCCTAATGTCCCAAATCTGCCCAATTCGTCCCACAAAGGTAAGAATGTGTCCAATTCAGTTCATACTAATGTTTTCCCTTCAAATGTGCCTTTTCCTAGTAGGTTCATGCAAACGAAGAAAGAAGAGACAGAAAAGGATATCCTCGAAACCTTTAGGAAAGTTCAAGTTAACATACCTTTGTTAGATGCAATCAAGCAAGTTCCGAGGTATGCGAAGTTCTTGAAGGAGTTGTGTACCACGAGGAAGAGGATGGCAACCAAGGAAGTGGTCAAGGTAGGTGAGAATGTGTCTGCCATCTTGCAACGCAAATTACCTCCCAAATGTAAAGATCCAGGTAGCTTTACCATTCCTTGTGTCATTGGGAATACTAGATTTGAATCTGCCATGCTTGATTTAGGTGCGTCTATAAATGTTATGCCATATTCCATTTATGCATCTATGAACTTAGGAGCATTGAAAAATGATGGGGTAATAATACAATTGGCCGATAGATCTAACGCCTATCCAAAGGGAGTTTTGGAAGATGTTCTTGTGCAGGTTAATCATTTAGTCTTCCCGGCGGATTTCTATGTCCTTGAAATGGATGATTCAGACCATGCTCCTACGCTGCCCATTCTACTTGGAAGGCCATTCATGAAGACGGCCCGGACGAAGATTGACGTGTATAGTGGGACTTTGTCCATGGAATTTGATGGGGAAGTTGTTAATTTTAATCTTTCTGATTCCATTAAATACCCTAGTGAGGACCATTCATGTTTCTCTATTGATATAATTGACTCTTTGGCGCAGGGATATCTCGACGATTTGAATGACGATGCGCTTGAAAAAGTCATTACACGAGGAATGGAAATTACAACCAAGGGGGCAGATTCTAGTGTACCCCACGGCATGCTTGGACTAGGCTATGCCGTGCCCCCTAGTGAGGAATTACTTGAAGTTGTGGCTGCCCTTGAGTCCTCACCTAAGCTTGATGGTAAGTATATTACCCGTGAGTCCATTCCCATTTCGACTAACAAATTGCTTCCATCCATAATTCAGGCACCTATCCTTGAACTCAAGCCTTTGCCAAGCCATTTGAAGTACATTTTCTTGGGAGAAAATGAAACACTACCTGCCATTATTTCCTCTTCCCTCACGGCACAAGAGGAGGAGAAGTTGCGTCGCGTTTTGAAGGAGTTCAAATCTGCTCTAGGTTGGACATTGGCCGACATCAAAGGTATAAGCCCTACGACTTGTATGCATCACATATTTCTTGAGGAGGGGGCCAAACCAACTAGAGAGGCTCAACGCCGTCTCAACCCTCCGATGATGGAAGTAGTGAAAAAGGAGATCATAAAGCTTCTAGATTGTGGGGTTATCTATCCAATCTCGGATAGTAGGTGGGTTTCGCCGGTTCAATGCGTGCCAAAGAAATCCGGAGTGACGGTGGTAGCTAATGCCGAGAATGAGCTTGTCCCTCAACGTATTCAAACCGGTTGGAGGGTGTGCATTGACTATAGGAAGCTAAACACCACCACGAGGAAGGACCACTTCCCATTGCCGTTCATTGACCAAATGCTTGAGAGGTTAGCGGGTTATGCTTTTTATTGTTTTCTTGATGGTTATTCTGGTTATAATCAAATTGTTATTTCACCCGAGGACCAAGAAAAAACCACTTTTACATGCCCGTTTGGTACGTTTGCATATCGTCGCATGCCTTTTGGTTTATGTAACGCACCTGCTACATTTCAAAGATGTATGATGAGCATATTTTCTGATCATGTAGAAAAGATAATTGAAGTGTTTATGGATGATTTTAGCGTATTTGGTGATTCGTTTGATAGTTGCTTGCATAATCTAAGTGTGATCCTAAAACGTTGTGTTGAAACGAACCTTGTACTTAATTGGGAAAAGTGTCATTTTATGGTTAAACAAGGTATCGTTTTAGGTCATATAATCTCTGAAAAGGGTATTGAGGTTGATAAGGCGAAAATAGATCTTGTACGTCACTTACCCTCTCCGACTTCGGTTAGAGAGGTTCGTTCGTTTCTTGGCCATGCAGGATTTTATCGTAGGTTTATCAAAGATTTCTCGAAGATAGCACAACCTCTTTGCCGACTCCTACAAAAAGAAGTGGCGTTTGAATTCACCAAGGAGTGCATGGCATCATTCAACCAACTCAAGGAATTGTTGACCACGGCACCCATCATTGTTCCACCGGATTGGAGTCTACCTTTCGAGCTCATGTGTGATGCGTCCGACTATGCTCTAGGAGCTGTTTTAGGACAAAGAAAGGACAAGAGGCCGCATGTCATTTACTACGCCTCACGGACGTTGAACGATGCACAATTGAACTACTCCACTACGGAAAAAGAACTTCTTGCCGTTGTCTTTGCTTTAGATAAATTTCGATCATATTTAATTGGAACTAAAGTAATTGTTTTCACTGATCATGCAGCTCTGAAGTACTTGCTCACCAAAAAGGAAGCCAAGCCACGGCTAATTCGATGGATATTATTACTTCAAGAGTTCGACATAGAGATTCGGGACAAGAAGGGAAGTGAGAACGTGGTGGCTGACCACCTAAGCCGAATGGTGCATAATGAGGAGTTGGTGCCGATTTTGGAGACATTCCCCGATGAACAATTGCTGTCCATTAAGGTTAGTGCACCTTGGTATGCCGATATTGTTAATTTTTTGGTGTCAAAACGTATTCCAAGTGAGTTCACTAGGCACCAACGTGATAAACTTAGGCATGATGCACGGTTTTATGTGTGGGATGATCCGTACTTATGGAAATTTTGCCCCGATCAGATTATACGTCGTTGTGTGCACGATTCTGAATGTCATTCAATTTTGAGTTTTTGTCACACATATGCATGTGGAGGGCACTTTGGTACACAACGCACAGCCCTTAAGGTGTTACAATGTGGATTTTATTGGCCTAGTATTTTTAAAGATGCTAAAACTTTTTGCTTAACATGTGATAAATGCCAACGAATGGGTGGTATTAGTGCTAGGGACCAAATGCCGCAGGTTTCTATCCTAAATGTTGAAATTTTTGATGTTTGGGGTATTGATTTTATGGGTCCTTTTCCTTCTTCGTATGGTTTTACATATATTTTGCTTGCAGTTGATTATGTGTCGAAGTGGGTGGAAGCAAAGGCCACCCGAACTAATGATTCTAAAGTGGTTGCAGATTTTATTAGAACTAACATTTTTGCAAGGTTCGGAATGCCACGAGTGATCATTAGTGACGGAGGGTCACACTTTTGCAATCGGACTATTGAAGCGTTATTGAGGAAATACAGTGTCACCCATAAGGTTTCTACACCTTACCATCCTCAAACTAATGGGCAAGCCGAGGTTTCTAACCGTGAGATCAAGCAAATCCTAGAGAAGACCGTTGGGCCAACAAGGAAGGATTGGAGCTTACGGTTAGATGATGCACTTTGGGCGTATCGTACGGCGTACAAAACCCCCATTGGGATGTCCCCCTTCCGACTTGTCTATGGCAAGGCGTGCCATCTTCCTGTTGAATTGGAGCACAAAGCACTTTGGGCCATTAAGAAGTTTAACATGAACCTCGAGGAAGCAGGAAGTCAAAGGAGATTGCAATTGAATGAGCTTGATGAGATACGGCTTGAGGCGTACGATAATGCAAGCATTTACAAGCAAAAGACCAAAGCTTTCCATGACAACATGATCCGTGGGAAATCATTCTCAATTGGGCAGAAAGTGCTATTGTTCAATTCCCGTTTACGGTTGTTTCCCGGTAAGTTACGTTCTAAGTGGATTGGACCGTTTGTTATTACTAACATATCTTCTTATGGTGCCATCCAGATTCAAAGTCTCAAAACAGGTCATGAATTCCAAGTGAACGGACACCGTTTGAAGCCATATTATGAGAACTTTGTTGAACAAACTGTGGAGGATATTTCTTTGGGTGCCGTGGGCACAAATGGAGAATAAAAGGGCTTTTCGTCCGGCTGTACGACGTAAAAGAAAGCGCTACTTGGGAGGCAACCCATGCAATTCAACAAAGGAAGACCAAGGAATTACTTCAATTCCAGATTTGCGTTCCTAAACCCTTCTCTTTGTTGTTTATTTTGAATCTGCCTATTTAGTTGTTTTACTTGCTGTTTTATGTTTCTTTTTGTTTAGTGTGGTTTTATGCTTGAAACATTGAGGACAATGTTTGATTTAAGTGTGGGGGGGGTAACTAAGTGTTTTAGATACAAATTCGTGGGATTTTATCACCCTAAACTTGAAGACTTGTTCCTTGCTGTTTTTAAGTGTTTTTGAGCAGTTTTGATGTGTTTTAGTGTGTTTTGAAGTAAAAATCCGAAAATTACATAAAAATTTGAAAAATTTGTTTTAAAAACCCAAAAAGAGTTGTTTTTGTGTTTGTTTGTGTCTTAGGGTACCTTCCAACACAATGATGAGGATTTGGTTTTTAAGTGCATGACTGTTAAAGAAAGTGACTAACATGGATGAAAGTTTGATTTACTCTTTGTTATGTTTAGTTGTGGTTATAACTTATGAATTCACATGCAATCATAAAAGAAAAAATCAGTTTTTGTAACATGCTTGAAGGAAGGAACTCAAACTAACGCTACAACCTTGTGAGACTTGAGCCTAAACGCTTATTTGGAGAGTTAAAATCTGTGCATTCTTTGTTTTCTAAGTCGTTGCATGATCTCATTATTCCTTGCTTGGTTGCTACTTAGAAGGCGTTTCATCATTTAGTTCCAAATGCTAGAACTCATGCCCATTTCATTCAAAGCATGTTATTGATTTGCATAACACATATTCAAGATGAAGTTGTGTAGTGACCACCACCTTAGCCAAAAAGCCGTGTGCCCTATGTCATTGTGATTTGTAGGTTTTAACCCCATTGAGCCTTGTTAGCCTTCGTTATTTGTTAACCCATGTTTTCCTCACCTAGCCTAGTTTAGGACCATCCAAACCCTTGTTCTTAAAGCATAGTAAAGCATGATTCAAATTGAATTCCTTTTGATTTATGTTGGCAGAAAACTAGTGTGGGGGAAGTATTTCTTTGTGATTTTGTGTGCCATAGGCACGTGTGGAAAAAGAAAAAGAAAAAAAAAAGAAGAAAAAAAAAAAAAAAAAAAAAATTCGTGGAAAAAGAAAAATTGAAGAAAAAAATATGAAAAGTTTGAAAAAAGAGTTGAAAAGTTGAGAAAAAGAGTTCCAAAGTATTGTTTGTTGAAGTAAGGGTCCAAAACAATGAATTCGGCCCTAAGGAGTTGTTTAAGTCTTCCCCTTGTGTTTTAAAGTTAATTTCTGCAATATAAGTGAATTCTAAGTCTCAATTTCATTGCTTTGCTTACTATTGCTTGAAGAACGTTTGTTTTCCCTATCCTTTCCTTGTTAACCAACACCCCAAGCCCCATTACAACCCTTAACTTCTATCTAGAGTGTTATGTGTTTCAATTTGTGGAGTTTGAATTTGGTATGAGCATATGGTGTCACTGGTTCTCGCATCTAAGTAGTAGCATTCCATTCATGAGATCATATCTAAACATGCTTCTTAACTCTAGAAATTGCGTTCTTTGTGAAACATATATGTGAGCATTCGTTTTCATATCTACATCAATCTTCTCACATATGACTAGTGTAGGGTGTGGAGTTAGAAAATCTGAGTGAAAATAGAGTGTATATCTTGTAAGGAATTGAGGGGATTCTCTAAGGCATGTTACTACATTCAAAGCATTGTTTTAATTGATTACTTGTGAACTAGTAAGTGGTGGCTTTAATTAAGTATGTGCTTGTGTAAAGATGACTCAAATTTGTGGGGATAACAATCTTTAACATGTCATGTGCATTGGAAATCCCTGAGGCAATTGTTGGAAGGTTTAGGTTTTGGTTAGTTTGTTTCATTTTGTTTTCTTTCTTTTGTTTGTTTTGCTCGAGGACTAGCAAAAGCTAAGTGTGGGGGAATTTGATAGGAGCATATTTATGCGCCTTAGTTAGCTAGTTCTTATGCATCTTTGTTATGTTTTCTTCGTTAAAGTAGTCTTTTAAGCTACTTTCTTGTGTTTTCAGGTTTAGCGGACGTATTACATGAAATGATGCAGTTTGGAGCTTTTGGAGCAGAAGGTGAGCTTGAAGTAAAAAGGACATGCTTGGAACGCAAGGTTGGGATGAAATTGAAGAGTTGAAGATTTGAGGTTTCCTACTTGAAGTAGGAAAGCTAAGCCTAAAAGTTTCCATTTTGGGTTGATCTTTCCTAAATCGGAATTGGCAACCAAAGTTTCTAAAGTTGGAAGTTTCTATTCTTGGAGGTTTCCATTTTCGTGAGTTTCTATTCTCGGTTTTGGGCTTTTGGATGACCCATCCTTAACTCTTGGACCTATGCCGTACCTAAACCCTAACCCTAGCCCATTGTTTCAGCCGCACCTAGGCCTTGTTCACATGCAAAAATCTGATTGGAAATCCCTAAGCCTATGCCGCACCTTTCCATCCAAAAGGCCCTATTTTACAAACCTTAACCCTAGCCCATTGTTCTAATCTGAATTGCTAGGGTTTTTAAGTGCCTATATATATATATTTCTACACCCTAGCCGCATATCTTCTTCCCTCTCCATAAAAATCAGAAAACCATATCCCTTTCCCCACCTTGCCGCATCCACCATCACCCAAATTCCTTCCTTGCCGCAGCCATTCATCCATTCCAGCCACCATCCTCCACCTTTAGACACCATTCCACACCTCCATAACTCTTTCCCACACCTTGCCGCACCACCCTACCATCCTAACTCCCTCCTAAAAAACCAAAAAACACATCCAGAAACTCCATTCACGCCAGAACCTGTCCCTCACCTTTGCCGAGCCCAACCTACACCCAAATCCATATTCTCTGACCCCAAACCTTCCTAGCCGTGCCCTACACCTATCCTAGATAGTTTTCCACCATTCTCCCTCATCCAAACCCATCCAAAAACCCCCTAACCCTCACTGCCGCAGCAAGGAGAAGAAGAAAGAGGAGCTTTCTGTGCAGATTTCAAAGTGGACTTCCTTGGCATTTTAGGTGTAATCTTTCTTATGTCTTCGATGTTTCAATTCAATAAACTTTGTGTTGTGAGTATGAGGAACTAAACCCCCTTAGTTGGGGGGTGATTCGAAACCATGTACATGCTTGCAATTTGATTCGATTACATTCAGTTGTTATTTCATAAGTTGTGGATTCAATTCGTTCATCTATTTGATTGATAACTTATTTGTGTATGTTGATTGAGAGTGCACGCTTAGTTTTCATGCATGAATATGATGCTAGATTATGAGGGAGTTTCACCTAATAGTTACAATCTTATAATCACAAGTAGTGAAGATCGCTTGAAACGATCGCGTTGAATGAATTCTTAGCATAAGTTTCATGCAATTCATAGTAACAAATGCTTCGTCAATGCTTATGTTTTTCATAGAACGTAATGATTCTTGCTTGTATCTCTATTATGCAATTCATGTAGGGAACTTGTAGGGAATGTTTTGAGTTGTCGTATGCAATCATCCAACTTGATAAATTCTGGAAAAACTGAGGGTTAATTAGTGCAATTCACGGTTAACTTGGGGCGTTGAGTATTCATAGGTTATCGGAAGAACAACTGAAAATCGTTTTGTTTGCAAGTGTGACATGTGTGGAGAAGAACCTCCTAACTAGCCTTTTATCCATCTATTTCACCAAAATCGTTTTTACAATCTGTTTAGTTTCAAGTTTCTGTTTTATGTTAAATTTTCGTCCAAAACAAATCCCCTTTTAATTTGAAGTCTTAGATTAGTTAGAAAGTGTTTTGATTTGTGTTTCTAAGTATTTTGATTCAAGCTTTCATCAAATTTCGTCCAAATTAGTGTAGGTCCCCAAAACTGCCCAGAAAGTGGTTTTTAGGCAGTTTTTCGCCTTATCCATAAGAGAAAAGGGAAAGGCCTTCATCTTCAATATACTCCCGTCGACATTGATTGGAGTCATGCTTGAACACACCACTTCGAATTCTTTCAAGTGCTTGTTAGGATCCTCCATGGACAACCCATGGTACTTCGGAATATGGTGGAGCAAACTCGATTTTAACTCGAATTCCTCGGTCTTTCCTTGGGCAGCCACCGGATATTGAATACATAGAGGTGCGGCATTGTCCAATCCCGAAGCCGATAGCTCCTTGATTGTACGATTGTCTTGTGCCATGACTGTCTCAACTTCACCCACTTGAGCCGTGGGTTCCTCTTCCTCAATCTCAACTTCGGCTTCCGAATTTGAACTTGATTCACTAGGTTCTGGATTCTTCCTCTTTCGTCTCAACTCTCGTTCAAAATCGTCGTCAAAGTCCAAGATGTGTTCACGAACCGGATGAGAGCTCCGAGTCATAAACTAGTACCTAAAAACAAGAAACAAAAACAAAGTAAAAATCTGGACTCAATTAAAACAAATTGAAATAAAACAATCCAAGGGATTAGCAACTTTGCTAATCCCCGGCAACGGCGCCAAAATTTGATGTGAAAATTATGTTGACACTCAAATTAACCCTCTTTTTATCAATTGTAGCAAAGTATGTAAGTAGGGATCGTTCTAAACCGGGGATTAGGAGGGATTGCAAAATCACTTGAAAACGGACTCAAATACGTAAAAACAAGTTTAAAACACTAAACTAAACTCAAAGAATGCAAAACTAAACTTTAAAACACCAAAACAAACCAAAAGACTCAAAACAGCCCAAAAACACTCAAAACTGCCTTAAAACCACAATCTGGGCAGTTTTGAACACTAGACTCAACCTTGGACGAAAATTGGTTTTATCTTGACCTAAGACACTTAAAAACATAAACTAAAGTGATTTCTAACTACTATGACTCAACTAAGTAAATGGGGATTGATTTTGGACGAATTTAACTTTTAAAACAAAAACTTTAAAAACAAACTTTAATGAAAACGATTTTGATGAAATAGAATGGGGAAAGGCTAGTTAGAAGGTTCCCTCTCCACACATGAAACATATGCATACGACTCGATCTCCAATTACTCTTTCAACGAACCATGAATGACAATGCCCCAAATTAACTAGATTGACCAATTAACTCTCAGATTTCCCTAGATTCATTGAATTGAATGGGATACGCATTACAACCAAATTATTCTTATCAAGGACCCTAACTATGGAATACGCATGATAGAGACACATATCAAAGATCATTAAGTTCAATAGAAATCATAAGCATTGACGAGGCATTCATAACTATGGGATACGCATGTTACTCTTGCCTAGGATTCACTTAACACAATCGTGACTAGCGACTTTTACTACTTATGAATATAAGTTAATAACGATTAGGTGAAATTCCCTTATACTCTAGCATCAAATTCATGCATGCAAACTAAGTGTCGACCCTCAATCAACATACATAAACATGTTATCAATCAAATAGATAAGTAAACCACATTCGCGATTCATGAAATCATAATTGGAAGAAATCAAGTCATATAAAACATATGATCATGGCTTTGAATTCCCCTCTAACTATAAAGAAATTAGTTCCTCATGTTCGCAAATACACAAAGACAAATAAATTTAAACATTGACATAAAGATAGAAAACACCTAGAAACGCTCCACAATCCAAGCTCCTTGAATGGCATGCACGGCTCCAAGTTATCTTCCTTCTTCTCCTTGCAAACTCACGGCACAAGAGGTATGAATGGTGAATGGTGTAGTGAAAATCTGGTAGAGGGTGGTGAGTGATATGTGCGGCAAGGCCTTGTATTTATAGGCTGAAAATCCCATCTCCTAGGTAGCAAAGGACAAGGTTTAAAGGCCTAAATTGCATAGGATAATAACATCCAATCCTATAAGCAAAACAAGTCAAAAACCCAAAGGGATTGGGAGATAATGTGCAGCAGAAAGAGTGTGAAAAGATAAGACTTCTAGAAACCAAAAATCCCAAGGGAAATAGGTATTAGGTGCGGCAAGGATCTAGGGTTCTAGAAGATAATGCAAGGCAGATTTTTAGGCTTCTAGAAAGGTTCCTAGGTGTCATCTTGGTAGGATAAGATAAGGTCTTCTAGAAATCCCATTTTAAGCATCCTAATCTAATTAGAAACCCTCCTAAGTGGCTGGAATGTGGATAGTTTAGGATAAGGATAAGATAGGATAGGATAAGGTTTGATTGGATAAGATAAGCTAAGATAAGGTTATGGATGAGGTTTTGGATAATACTCCTTATCTTGAGCTGATTCTTTGGCTTTAATTCTTCTTCTTCATGTAGGAAACCTTGCTTGAGTAGGAAACTTCATATATCTAGGAATCCATCTTCAATTAGGACTCCTTTAGTGATTAGGAATCCCAATTCATTTAGGAATCCTTCATTCAAGTCATTTCCTTCTTCAACTAGGAAACTTTGTATCTTCAATTCTTCAACTTTGAAACGCCTTCCTAGCTTCACCAATTCCTCAAATTCGTCCATCCCTTGTGCTTCATGTGCATGAACTCCATTTTAGCCCAATTTTGCTCCAAAATGCTCCAAATTGCATCCTTTTGCTCACTTTGTCTCTAAAACCTGAAAACACATGAAAATAGCTTAAAAGACTAACTTAACTAAGAAAACACAACATAAATGCATAAGAACTAACTAACTAAGGCGCATAAATATGCTCCTATCAAAAAGTCCCTCTATCATATTACCATGAGAGATAATACGACCGTTCAAGTATAAAGTGCAGCTCATTTTGTCAAACAATACTGAGTGCCCATCTCGTAAAAGCTTAGAGATAGAAATCAAATTCTTTATACATGAAGGAAAATATAAACAATTTTTAAGTTCCAGGACTTCCCCAGAGGGTAGGTTAAGCATGTAGGTGCCTATTGCTTTTACAGAGATTTTAGTGCCATTCCCAACTCACACAACCATCTCCCCATTGCGCAGTGACCTGCTCCCTGCTAGTCCCTGCAACGTATTGCAAATATGTTGACTAGCGCCTGAATCAAATATCCAGGAATTGGAGCTCACTGTAAAAGCACTCTCTATGACAGAAATAGTCTCTTCAAAAGTTCGTGTCATAAGGCTCGCAATGTGCACCCTGTATTTCTTCTTCCAACGTTCATCCTTTCCACAATGAAAGCATGTTCCTTTGGATTTCTTTGCCTTCTTCTTATGCAACCTTTTCCTTGTGTTTGCATTCTCACTCCCACTGTCCCTTTTGAAACCTTTTTCAAATTTACAGCACATGTCAATCATCTCTTTCAAAGAATGATCGAATCTATTCACTTTATAGTTTACAATAAACTTAGTGAAATCATTCGAGAGAGATGCAAGGAAAAAGTCTTGGGCCATTTTCCCATCGATGGAGGTTCCTAAACTTTTAAGATCTTTAAATATCTTTTCCATCTTTTGTCCATGTTTATGGACCGATGCCCCCTTTGCCATCTTGGCATTCATTAGACTACAAACATTTGAGAATCGTACATTACTAGTCTCAATGTCATGCATCTTATGCAAACTTTCAACCATGGCACAAGAAGTGTTCATGTGCTTATGTAGCTTCATAAGCTCCTCACTAAGTGAAGTGAGGATTAAGCATTTGGCTTGTAAGTCATCCTCATAGTGTCTAACATAATTTTGACACTCCTCCTTTGAAGCTAGTTTCGTAGGAGGTACATGAGGAGGGGATTGCTTAAGCACATACAATATGTCTTTCACCTTTGAGACATTCTCAATATGGCGATACCAAGCAAGGAAATGTTGGCCCTTAAGGCCCCTTTTGTCAAGTACAATGGTGGGTATAATTTTAGGCATGTCGTTCACTACATAACATAACAGAAATCGTATTAGATTGTTTGTTTAAAACTATTTGATTGGGTCTTTGAATCAAATAGTACCACCCACTATTTTTGGCAAATTCCACATCCCTCAATAGAATTCGAGAGTTATATTGAACTCTTAGCGGGGTATGGGAGACTCACCATTACCAAGCCCACCTCAGAATTATATCATGTTGGTTAGCAAAAATAATGATGCGAGAATAACGCATTATTCATTTACAACTCTTGTAATTACCCATCTTGTTTGGCCTCTAGAGAATGATTACCTCAGAATTATATCATGTTGGCACCATTGCACTTAGTTAAGTCATTCCCACCATGCTTAGTTTATGTAGAGGTTCAAGCACAACCTCAGAATTATATCATGTTGGTCATACTCGTTGTCTACACTCACCTCATCATATGTTTATGGGTTCCTCCTGGATGTAAGCACATACTTTGAACTTCCCCATTATAGGGTCAAGCCGGTGCATGAGTCACAAACGATTGGATCCCACCATGGTGGAAGGCCTACGAAGAGATGTTCAAAGCATATCTCGCTTATCAACTTAATATTCGTTTTGAGGGAGTAGTTTTGGGCTACATCAAAACATTTTAATCACATTAAAAGAACTTGGGCCTATCACAACCATTGGTCCAAGTTAATATGAATTAGTAGTTTATAATACTCCCACTATTTCGAAGAAACAAGCGAGACTATATAGAACTACTAACGAATGCATTGCATCCTCATATGGACTATATAGTCATATTAGGTTTTAGGATGATTATGAACCGATTAATTTGATCCAACACGAGCCTTGTGTTGGACCTTGGGTTTAAGGTAGATAGTTGTTGATTTTAGTTACGCGTTTAATCCAATTAAACCGTTATTTCCTATTGGGCGTTGGACCCAACTATTCCATTTTGCATACATATAAACAAAAGGAATACATGAAATAATAAGAAGGGCTTATGCCCTTTTACAATACAAATCAAATGATGGACTTATGTCCATTTACAACAAATTGAATTAAACAAATTACATTCAAATCTATACTACTAAAACCCAAACATTCATAATGTAAAGCGGCCAATCACATAGCTCAATTATCGAGGCCTTTGGTTCATAATCACCCTTTTCTCAATTAATCACATTAACTAAGAAAGCAACTTAAACAATTGGTTTTTGGATCCATAGAATTGACTTAAATGGAACTAAATGAAATGAAAATCCAATTCTCATTAAAGAGACAAAACAATTTTGTTCTCATTTTATTTGGGCCAAAAGGAAACTATGACCACAACAATTGGGCCATAATGCAAATACAAAAACTTTTGGGGTCACTTTGTAAAAACACAATAGTCCACAACTTCATGTAATTACAACTAGATCCCAAAATTTTATTAATGTAAAAACATCATTAAAGGATCAAAACAATTCGTCCTTTAGCGTTTTAGGGCCTTAACGTAAAAACGTAAACTTTTGGGCCAAAGTGCAAATACACAAAAGTGTCAAAACTTTATGTAATTGCATAAAAGACCCCAAAAGTACCCCCACTAGGGGGTGGCCGGTTTTTAGAGAGGTAAAGTAGTGTGAAAGGGTTTTATGCAAGTTGAGCATGCATGTGCAAAATGCAAGTGGATTTTGGTGGGTGAGTTATTGGTGAAATTGATGGTTTGTAAGAAAAAAAAAAAAGATCTATGACAAATCATTAAAACCATTTCATCACATCTCACCAATAACCATCAACCATCGATTAATAAACCAAAACTTTATGAAAAACATAAAACTTTAGAATCAAAACTTCAAACCCTTTTGTTCTTGGCAAGAACTTCAAGAACATTGAAGAACACCATGAAAACTCACAATAGCTCCATGAATATTTTCAATCACCAAAACTCAATTTTTCACCTCTCAAAAGAGGGCTAATATCCTAGGGTACTTAGGGGTTCCAAAAGTCACCTTAAAACCATTTTAACAAGACAAACATGAACCCAAAAAATCACCCTAAGGATTTGGCCGAATTTCCCAAAATACATGGCACCAAATTTTAGTTCCAATATTCATGCTTAAATGAAATACATCTACAACATTTGAGATGCTAAATTTTCTAGCAAAATTTATATATTCAAAAGCAAGAACAAAGCTTGTAACATTTACAACATTTAAATCACAAAATATGAAAGTCACAAAACCCAAAAGGATTCACCATAAACTAGGCCTAGGCTCTGATACCACTTGAAGGAAAAATTTTGTCCTAGCCAAGAACAAGTATGAACATTTGAATACAAAGGCAAGCTATTAACACTTTAAAGTAGACATGCATTCAAAAACAATTCATAAAACCCATGACTTTCAAAGCCTAGTATATGGTGAACCAATAAACTCTTTAACAACATTAAAGAGAAGTAAAGATTTAGAGTTTCTTTACCCTTGAAGCTCATCCTTGTTTACACAAGGGATTCACCCAAGTGGAGGGCCTTCAAGTCACCTCCAAGCTCCTTGAATCCTCCTTGTGTTTTCCTCCCTTTAGTGCTCCTTTGAAGATTTGAGGAAATGAGGATATGTACTCCAAAACACCAAAAGTTTGATGTCTCTAAGTCTCTTCACCAAGGATGTATCTTGTGAAGATGATATGGATGACTTAGGGAAGAAGAGATTGCTAGATGTCCCTTCCCTTAGTGGCCGGCCTCTTGGAAGAAAATGGAGAGAAAATGTTTCACCCAATTTCAACTAGAAAACCCTTTAAGAAAATAAAGCTATAAAGTTGAATTTATACTTCATTACAAGTGAGTGGCAAACTTGTAATTAATCCAAGTTTGCCAATCCACCCTAATGGCCGGCCTCTTTGATGTTATTGGGCTATTTGCCCATTTTGTTTTAGTTGTCATACAACTTAAACATAATGGGCCTTTTGGACCAAAACGCTTTTGGGCCCCGAAACCCAAAACAAACATATAAGCCCAACACGAACCTTTCGTAAAATTAATTAACTAATTAATTAATCTTGACCATTCTTCAATTAAACCATTTAATTGCTTATCCATTTCATTTGATTTCTTCACATACATCCTTACTCGGTGTACGATCCATTAGGTTCCAATTAATGAGGCAGTGGGCGATTGTTACTCTTAACAATCGATTGTGAATTAAAACCACATTTCAATTCTCCCTTTATTGATTAGTGTTTGCTAACCATTAGGGCTTCCACAAACCATGAGTGACGCCTAGCAGAATATCATGGTTACCCAAGCTAAGTAGAATTGGTTGGAGAATCTATCCAGTTACAACTACAATGCAATACGGTCCTTCTCTAATACAATACTCTTAATCACATTGTTTAAGTGATAGTTTGTTTCATGTCTACTATCCAATGTGATACTTTCCTATATGATTCCCTTGAATATGATTTGGAACAAACTTCCTAAGTCATATTCATTTGCTTTGGCCAAAGACTTTAGAATCATATCTTAGAGTATTCTCCTTCCACCATGGAAGGTTAGAGATCCCTTGTTGTGCATTCATATGTCTACATGACTAGATAGCTTGACCCCAACAATGCCGTGGACACTCCGATGGAATGCCGTTTGACATGATCAAAGATGAAGGACCTAACCATTAGACATCTATGATGCCTCAGGTCAAAGGACTACTTTGCATATTGCAACTTTAGAGTTCATACATGACATGTATGTTCGAACTCTCTTTTGATCGTAGTTCAATGTACTCGATTACTCTTTCGAGCACCTATGTGTTTGTCTTAGTGTCCAACACCAAATGACTTGAGACTAGTCATACTCACGCTTGAGTTAACATAACACATACTAACCTTAGCGGATTGTCAATGCCCAATTGGCAATCCTATGGCTAGGAACGTTTTAGGAATGAACATAAGAGAATGATCTCGATAATCTAACTCACTTAGATCACTTGTCTCTTAGATCAAATACATCCCTTGGATTCCCTTATTGCTTAAACACATGATACAATAAATAGTGATTAACAATAAGCTTTGCCCTTCATTAAACATATAAAAGTTTAATACATTAAGTATTCCAAAAAAGCTATTACATCAAATGAGTGGCTTTGTGGGCATACTTCCAACAGTAGAATGGATGGAGGACGTATGGAAGTGTTTAGGGTTGATGGGTGGTGCGGCTAGGGTGGTTTTGCGTCAGAAAATATGGTGAATGGTGAAGGAATGGGGCTGTTGAATATGGAGTTCAGTTTCTGACGTGAATGGTGAGTTTCTGGATGAATGGGGATGTTTGTGGCTGCATAAGGATGTTTATTTAAAGGGATTAGGAAATTAAAAACCCTAGACTATTTTGGTAAATAGAAATTAAGTCAAAAGCTTCTAGAAATAGGAAATCAAATCAGAAACTTAAGGGAAAGTCAAGGGATATGCGGCAACACCTTGAAACACATTAGGAATGTGTTTTAATGCATAAAATCAGGAAAGAACCCTCTCCCTTGCACGGCAAGGAAGAGGAAAGGGCAAGGAACCTTCACAAGGTGCGGCAAGGCTTTAGGAAAGGTCTAAGTGTCCTAAAACTAATGGAAAAAGGGATCCCTTGCAAGGCAAGGAAAGGGAAAATTGGGAAAGGTGCGGCAAGGACTTTCAATGTGCAAGAGAGGTGTATTTGATGTCCTAGAATGCTTAGGATGCCTTCAAAGTTGATAAAACTTAGGAACATTTAGGAAAGGTCAAACCAAAGTAGGAAACCTTGGCTTAACTTTCCTATTTCAAGTAGGAATCCTTGTTGGAGTAGGAATCCTTCGTTGATTAGGAATCCTTTGTTGATTAGGAATCCTAATTTCTTCAAGTCTTCAATTCATCCATTCCTTTTGCTCCAAGCATGTGATAATCATTCCAAGCTCCATTTTGCTCCAAAAGGCTCCAAAATGCATACTTTGCCTTTAGAATCTAAAAACACACAAAAGTAACTTTAAACACTAAAATAGCCAACGAAACATAACATAAATGCACGAGAACAAGCGAATTAAGTCGCATAAATATGCTCCTATCAATTCCGCCTTTTAATTGTTAATTGCATGCTATAGATGTTGCTCAAATGAACATATTTTTCATAATATTTCCTTCAAACATATCTTGGATTTTAACGACGATTTTGAACAAGATTTGAGAAGAAGAAAGAGGAGGCATCCGGAACCTAGTGAACCTAGTTCAAGTTCAGAGGCCGAATCTGAATTTGAAGAAGAAGTCATGGTAGCGGACAATCGTACAATTAAGGAGCTCTCAGCCTCGGGGTTGGCAAATGTGATGCGAAATATATAAGCACACAAATTAAAACCCTCTTTTTATCAATTGTAGCAAGGTATGTAAGTAGGGATCGTTCTAGGCCGGGGATTAGGAGGGATTGCCAAATCACTTGAAACTAACTCAAAACGTAAAAACAAAGTTTAAAACACTAAACTAGACTCAAAGAATGCAAAACTAAACTATAAAACAGCAAAACAAACCAAATTGCACGAAATTGGGTTATGACTTGACTCAAGACACTTAAAAACACAAACTAAATTGATTTCTAACTAATCTAACATTTCAAAATAAATGGGGATTGAGTTTTGACGAAAATTGAAAACAAGAACAAACTTTGTAAATTGAACAGATTCTAAAACGAATTTGATAAAAGTGAATGGATGGAAAGCTAGCTAAGGGGTTCTTCTCCACACATGTCACACTTGCATACAAAACTATTTCCAATTACTTCTCAATAAACCATGAATTCCCAACGCCCCAAATTAACCGTGAATGCACTAATTAACCCTCAGATTTTCCTAAGTTATCGAATTGGATGAATTGCATACGACAACCCAAAGCATTCCTCACAAGTTCCCTGCATGAATTGCATAACAAAGATACAAGCAAAGATCATTAAGTTCTATGAAAATCATAAGCATTGGCGAGGCACTCGTTACTATGAATTGCATGAAACTTATGCCAAGAATTTACTTAACACGATTGTGATCAACAACCTTTACTACTTTTGAATATAAGTTCATAACGATTAGGTGAAATTCCCTTATATCCTAGCATCAAACTTATGCATGAAAATTAAGCGTGCACTCTCAACCAACACACACAAATCAATTTTAATTCATGTAGATAAGTAAATTGAATTCACAACTTATGAAACGCAATTGAAAGTAATCAAATCATATAGCAAGCATAAACATGGTTTCGAATCCCCCCCTAGCCAAGGGGGGTCTAGTTCCTCATACGTACAATACAAAGAGTATAGAATTTAAACATTGAAATCAAAAGAAAGAAAACACCTAAATGCTCCAACGATCCTAACTTGAATGGCATGCAAGTCCAAGGCTTCTCCTCCTTCCTCTTTGCTACGGTACAAGGTTTGGGGACAGGTTTGGATGGTATTTGTATGGAGGAATGGATGGGAGATGGTATGGTGGTGTTTAGGATGGATGGGGGGTGTGGAAAAAGAGAGAAAGATGGCTGAAAATGTGTTTGTGACGTAGTGTATGAATGTGTAGATGGGTTTGGCTAAAAGAATGGTTGGAGAATGGGTGGTGTGGCTGATTGTGTTTTTGATGTAGTGTAATGTCTAGTGTTCTTCCCTTCACTCCCTATTTATAGAAGCTCCAAAGCAAAGAATCACTCAAGTGGCTTCAATAAACAATACAAACAAAGACCAAAATGATGCAAAAATAGCTAGTTTACATGCTCTTTTATCATTGTGTCTTGCCTTTAACAAAAGGCAATCATTCCTCTTTTGCTAATTCAACTCCTTTGTAGTTGTCCATGTGCCTTCATTCTTCAATTTCTGATGCATTTGCCTTGTATTCCATCCCTTTTCCACATGTACTAGCTGTTAGACAACTTTCACACACATGTTTTGCATCATTTCATCTTGCAAACATCAACTTTCGGCCACTTTACACCTCTACACACATGCTATGCATCATTTCAGCTTGCAATTATGTTTGTAGTTGCTGAAAATGTGAATACATCTTGTAAAGCAATCCAACAAATGGCATCTTTCACTTCTTTTCCTTTCAAATTGTTCCGTAAGTGTATGTATCTGCACACTTCCACACTTCCACACTTCAACTTCATTATTCAGATTTTGACATGTGTTGAAACCCTTTTTAAAACACCAAAAATGTCCATCCCACTTGCTCCATATGCATGCAATCCATTTTGGCCCAAAATTGCTCCAAATTGCACCAAAATGCACTTTCTTTCTAACTTTGTTATTAGGACCTACAAACACACGAAAATAGCTTAAAACACTCTTATAAGCAATAATTAACTAAGTAAATGCAAGAAAACATGTTAACTAAGTCGCATAAATATGCTCCTATCAAAATGCAACACCTCTTTGCATTCAATATCCCGCGGCTGCCCAAGGCAAGACCAATGAGTTTGAATTAAAGTCGAGCTTGTTACATCACATTCCTAAATACCATGGGCTTTCCATGGAAGATCCAAACAAGCATCTTAAAGAGTTCAAAGTAGTTTGTTCCAGTGTGACACCCATCAATGTTGATGAGAATATTCTGAAAATGAAGGCCTTTCCATTCTCTCTCTTGGAAAGGGCCAAAGATTGGCTTTACGAATTAGCGCCCGGAACGGTCACTTCTTGGGAAAGCATGAAGATGGCGTTTTTAGAGAAGTTTTCCCCACTTCGAGAGTCATTCTCTTGAGGAAGAAGATTAGTGGCATTCAACAAAGCCAAGGAGAGTCCTTTCCGGCATACCATGATCGTTTCAAGGCTCTTGTCGCCTCATGTCCTCAACATCAAATGAAAGAAGAGCTTTTACTTCAATACTTTTACGAATGACTTCTTCCAATTGAGCGACAAATGCTCGATGCTTCAGCGGGAGGTGCATTGGTTGATAAAACACCAATGGTTGCAAAGACCCTAATTGCCAACCGAACGTTTAAATGCACAACAATACGAAGGACTTGGGCAAAGAGACTTCCCACGGCAGCAAGTTAATGAGGTAAGTTCTCCATTCGACATTCAATCTCAATTAGCTAACCTCACTTCCATTGTGTCTCAGATGGCCGAAGGGATGAAGCTACAAGGACCAAGTGTTTGTGGCGTGTGTCCTATGCAAAGACACCTCAATGATCAATGTCCTCAACTAATAGAGAATGGAGGATGGGAGAGTGCTAATGTCGTGGGCTATCAAGGTCAAAATCAGCCACGCAACGATCCATACTCCAACACTTACAATCCGGGTTGGAGAGATCACCCAAACTTCAAGTGGAGGGAGCCTCATCAACCTCAACAATAAGGAGGATTTAGGCAGCAACCTACGGGCTTTTATCAAAAGCCATTCGCACCAAATCAAACTCAAATACAATCTGCCCCAACAAATTCAGGTACGTCCTTGGATAATGATACAATTCTTAAATTACTCACCACTTTGTCTCAGGGGCAAGAGAATCAAACCAAAGCAATGCAAAACCAAGACAAAAGGGTGGATCACTTGGAGAAGCAAATTGGGCAGATTGCGGAGTTTGTAGGACAGTTTCGAGACCAAGGAAGACTCCGTAGTTCAACAGTTGCAAATCCAAAGGGGGGATTCGAAACCGCCAAAGCAATCACATTGACGAGTGGCAAACAAGTTGGAATTAAACCCCAAGCATCCAAATCAAGTCAAAAAGAGGATGAAAAGTTGTTGTTTGAGGAGGAAACACAAGCCACACCCACGGCAAGGATGGAACAACCTTTCCCGTAGCCATCTTGCATTTCTAAACCATCTAAGTCGACCAAGGTAAGTTCAAATCCGAATTCTTCTAGTTCTATTCCACTAAACGTGCCTTTTCCTAGCAGGTTGAGGCAATCCAAGAAGGAGGAGAACGAAAAAGACATTTTGGAGACGTTTCGGAAAGTGCAAGTCAATATACCTCTTCTTGACGCAATTAAGCAAGTACCAAGGTATGCCAAGTTTTTGAAGGAACATGTACAACAAGAAGGAGAATTTCGAACAAAGAGGTTGTCCAGGTAAGTGAGAATGTTTCCGCTGTTTTGCAAAGAAAATTACCCCCTAAATGCAAAGATCCGGGTAGTTTTACAATTCCATGTGTTATAGGCAATACTAAGTTTGAACATGCTATGTTAGATCTAGGAGCTTCAATTAATGTCATGCCATACTCAATATATGCATCTATGAACTTAGGAGAGCTTAAAAATGATGGTGTTATAATTCAATTAGCCGATCGTTCTAATGTATATCCGAAAGGAGTTTTGGAAGATGTTTTGGTGCAGGTGGATAACTTGATATTTCCAGCGGATTTCTATGTTTTAGAGATGGAGGACTCACCAAATGTCACCCCATTGCCGATTTTAATTGGGAGGCCCTTCATGAAAACAGCACGCACCAAGATCGATGTGTTCAAAGGGACGTTAACAATGGAATTTGATGGGGAGATTATTAATTTTAACATTTCTGAAGCTATGAAATTTCCTAAAGATGATCATTCTTGTTTTTCTATTGATGTATTGGATGAATTGGCGCAGGATTATCTTGATATGTTGGAAGACGATCCCCTTGAAACAACAATTGCACAAGGAATTGGAATGAAGCCCAATCTGGCCGTACCTAAGGAAGAACATGCCGAGCTTGTGGCTACCTTGATAGCCCATGACATTGTCCGTCATTTAAAGTATGTATTTTTGGAAGATGAAGAGACGTTGCCTGTCGTTGTCTCTTCATCACTCACGGCATTAGAGGAGGAAAAGTTGATTCGGGTGTTGAAAGAGCACAAAACAGCTATTGGATGGACATTGGCCGATATTAAAGGGATTAGCCCTACAACATGCATGCATCACATATTTCTAGAGGAAGGGGCTAAACCAACTCGAGAGGCTCAACGCCGACCCAACCCTCCAATGATGGAAGTTGTTAAAAAGGAGATTATAAAGCTTCTCGATTGTGGAGTGATTTATCCAATTTCGGATAGCTGTTAGGTCTCACCGGTTCAAGTTGTCCCAAAGAAGTCCGGAGTCACTGTGGTGAAGAATGCCGAGGATGAGCTTGTGCCAACCCGTATCCAAACAGGTTGGAGAGTGTGCATTGACTATAGGAAGCTCAACAACACCACAAGGAAGGACCACTTTCCATTGCCATTCATTGATCAAATGCTTGAAAGGTTAGCCGGTCATTCTTTTTATTGTTTTCATGACGGTTATTCGGGATATAATCAAATTGTCATAGCTCCGGACGACTAAGAAAAGACCACCTTTACGTGCCCATTTGGTACTTTTGCTTACCGTCACATGCCATTCAGTTTATGCAATGCACCGGCCACGTTCCAAAGATGCATGGTAAGTATCTTTTCAGATTTTATTGAGAAGATTATTGAGGTATTCATGGATGATTTTAGTGTCTTTGGCGATTCGTTTGATGGTTGCTTGGAAAATCTCACAATATTCTTAAAACGATGCGTTGAAACTAACCTTGTTTTAAATTGGGAAAAGTGTCACTTTATGGTAAAATAAGGCATAGTTTTAGGGCATATCATTTCTGAAAGGGGAATTGAGGTTGATAAATCGAAAATAGATCTTGTACGCTACTTACCCTCTCCAACTTCGGTTAGAGAGGTTCGTTCTTTTCTTGGACATGCAGGATTTTATAGGCGATTCATCAAGGATTTTTCAAAGATTTCCACACCCCTATGCCGACTTCTCCAAAAGGATGTGTCCTTCGAATTCAACGAGGAGTGTGAAAAGGCGTTCAAACACCTCAAGGAGATGCTAACTTCGGCCCCCATCATTCGGCCACCAGATTGGAGCATTCCCTTCGAGCTTATGTGCAATGCGTCCGATTATGCTCTAGGCGCTGTTTTGGGACAAAGGAAGGACAAACAGCCACATGTCATATATTATGCCTCTCGGACCTTGAACGACGCTCAATTGAACTATTCCACAACGGAAAAAGAACTTCTTGCTGTTGTTTTTGCTTTAGATAAGTTTCGTTCTTATTTACTTGGTACTAAAGTAATAATTTACACTGATCATGCAGCGTTGAAGTACTTGCTCACGATGAAAGAGGCTAAACCAAGGCTTATTCGATGGATGCTTCTTCTCCAAGAGTTCGATATCGAAATCCGAGACAAGAAAGGAAGTGAGAACGTGGTGGCTGATCACTTGAGCCGTTTGGTGCATGAAGAAGATGTCGTGCCTATCCCAAAGACATTCCCGGATGAGCAATTGATGTCCATTGAGGTTAGTGTGCCATGGTATGCAGATTTAGTTAATTATTTGGCATCTAAAGTCATTCCAAGTGAGTTAAATAAAAACCAACGTGATAAACTCAAGTATGATGCACGAAATTATGTGTGGGATGATCCTTATTTATGGAAATATTGCTCTGATCAAATCATTCGTAGGTGTGTGCATGATTCTGAAATTCAGTCCATTTTAAACTTTTGTCATACTTATGCATGTGGAGGTCACTTTGGCACTCAAAGGACTGCACGTAAAGTACTTGAATGTGGTTTTTATTGGCCTACTATCTTTAAGGATGCTAGAACTTTTTGCATAGCATGTGATCGTTGTCAACGAACTGGAAATATAGGACCAAAGGACCAAATGCTGCAAAGCCCCATCTATAATGTTTAAATTGTTGATGTTTGGGGCATTGATTTCATGGGTCCTTTTCCTTCATCTCATGGTTTTGTTTATATTCTACTTGCGGTTGATTATGTTTCGAAATGGGTGGAAGCAAGAGCCACCCGTACTAATGATTCTAAAGTGGTTGCAGATTTTGTTAAGACTAACATATTTGCAAGGTTTGGAATGCCGCGGGTACTTATAAGTGATGGGGGCTCCCATTTCTGCAATCGAACCATTGAGGTGCTACTCAAGAAATATAGTGTCACGCATAAGGTGGCAACACCTTATCATCCTCAAACAAGTGGGCAAGCGGAGGTTTCAAATAGAGAAATCAAGCAGATTTTGGAGAAGACCGTAGGGCCAAAACGGAAAGATTGGAGCTTGCGCTTGAATGATGCATTGTGGGCGTATCGTACGGCCTACAAAACACCAATTGGAATGTCCCCATTTCGGCTAATCTATGGGAAACCATGCCATCTTCCGGTTGAATTGGAGCACAAAGCACATTGGGCCATGAAAACATTCAATATGGACATTGATGTCGCAGGACTTCATAGAAAGCTTCAATTGAACGAGCTTGAGGAAGTTAGGAATGAAGCTTACGAGAACGCTCGCACTTACAAGGAGAAAATGAAGGCATTCCATGACAAGATGATTCGTAGCAAGACGTTCTCTATCGGGCAGAAAGTGCTACTTTTCAATTCTCGCCTTCGGTTGTTTCCAGGTAACTTGCGTTCTAAGTGGATTGGTCCTTTTATTGTTACTAATGTTTTTCCTCATGGTGCAGTTCAAATTCAAAGTTTGAAGACGCAACAAGAATTCAAAGTCAATGGACATCGTTTGAAGCCATATTTCACAACTTTTGAGGAGAAGGCCGTGGAGGAAGTATCCCTCCATGCCATGGGCCCTATTCAAGCTTGATTGGAGGCATCGTCCGGCTGGAAGACGTTAAAGCAAGCGCTTCGTGGGAGGCAACCCATGCGAATAAAGAAGATCTAGGAAGCTCCGGCATCACAACCAGATTTGCGTTCCTAATCCCTATTCTTTCTTGCTTTTACTTTTCCATATTTGTCATGTTTGCTAGTTGTGTTATTTGCTTGCATTTGTGTGCGTCTATGCTTGAAACATTGAGGACAATGTTTGGTTTAAGTGTGGGGGGGTAAACAAATGTTTTTGTTGAAAAATTCGTAGGATTTTACCACCTAACATTTCAAAAGTTGTTTTTCACTGTTTTTAGTGTGTTTTGAAGCTTTTTAGTGTGTTTTGACATAAAAATCCGAAAATCCCATAAAAAATTTGAAAAATTGTTTTGAAAAACCCAAAAAGAGTCGTTTTTGTGTGTTTGTTTGTGTCTTAGAGTACCTTCCAACACAATGATGAGGATTTGGTTTTTAATTGCATGACGGTTAAAGAAAGTTACAAACATGGATGGAAGTTTGATATGCTTTTTTGTTTATGCTTGGTCATCGTTGTTGTTTATGAATTCACATGTAATCATAAAGAAAAAATTAGTTTTTGTAACATGCTTGAAGGAAGTAACTCAAACTAACGCTACAACCCTGTGAGACTTGAGCCTAAACATTCTTTGGAGAGTTAATAATCTGTGAATTTGTTATTTTCTAAAGTCGTTGCATGATCTCATCATTCTTTGCTTGGTTGCTACTTAGAAGGCGTGTCATCATTATAGATCCAAATATTAGAACTCATACCCATTTCATTCAAAGCATAAAATTGATTAGCATAACTAATAAGATGAAGTTGTTTAGTTAAAATCAGAGCCAAAAAGCCTTAACCCATTGCATATATATTGTAGGTTTACCCTTTTGAGCCTTAGTTAGCCATTTTCTTTGTTAGCCACATTATCCTTACCTAGCCTAGATTAGGACTATCCATAACTTTGTTCTTAAAGGATAATAAAGCATGACTTAAAGGGAATTCTTTTTTATCAACATTGTGCAAAAAAATAAGTGTGGGGGAAGGGAAATTTTGTGTGCCAAAAGAAGTAGAAGGGCACGGGTTAGAAAGAAAAAAAAAGTGTGAAAAGAATGGAAAAAGAGTTGAAAAGAAGTGAGAATTACCTCACATGTGTTGGTTGTTGAAGAAAGGGTCCAAAAAGTTGAATTTGACCCTAAGTGTTGCATGAGTCTTCCCCTTGTGTTTAAAAATTGATTTTTACATGCAAAAGTGAATTCTAAGTGTCAATTTCATTACTTTGCTTATTATTCTTTAAGAATGTTTGTTTATCCTTACCTTTCTTTGTTAGCCAATACCTTAGCCCCGTTACAACCCTTTGCTTCTATCTTGATTGTTATGTGTTTCAATATGTGGAGTTTGGAATTGGTATGAGCATATGATATCCTTGATTCTCGCATCTAAGTAGTAGCATTCCATTCATGAGATCATATACATACATTCATAATTCCAGAAAATGCTTTTCTTGTAAGGAATTGAGGGATTCTCTAAGGCATGTTATTTCATTCAGAACATTATTTTAATCGATTGAATGTGAGCTAGTAAGTGATGACTATGCTTAAGTATGTGCTTAAGAGTAGGGATGGCTAAAATCTATGTAAGTAGTGATTTTTAATGTGTCATGTTTCATTGGAAATCCCTGAGGCGAACGTTGGAAGGTTTAGGTTATGTTTTGTTTCTTTGTTTTGCTCGAGGACTAGCAAAAGCTAAGTGTGGGGGAATTTGATAGGAGCATATTTATGCGCCTTAGTTAGCTAGTTCTTATGCATTTATGTTGTGTTTTCTTAGTTAAGTTAGTCTTTTAAGCTATTTTCATGTGTTTTCAGGTTTTAAGGACAAAGTAAGCAAAAAGATGCAATTTGGAGCATTTTGGAGCAAAATTGAGCTAGAATGGAGCTCATGCATGTGGAGCACAAAGAATGGACGAATTTGAAGGATTGAAGAAGCTAGGAATGTGTTGCAAAGTTGAAGAATTGAAGATGCAAAGTTTCCTAATTGGAGTAGGAAAGTGCCTAATTGAAGATGAAATCCTAGTCAACAATGGATTCCTAGTTGAAGAATGATTCCTAGTTGAAGTTGGATTTCTAGAAGATTGAAGATTCCTACTCAAACAAGGTTTCCTACTTAAAGAAGGAAAGTTAAAAGCCAAAGAATCAGCTCAAGTGAAGAAACCTTATCCAAAACATTATCCATAACCTTATCCTATCCTATCTTATCCTAATCCTAATCTACCTATATTTCAGCTACAAAAGGGATTTCTTTTCCTATTTGGAGACTTAAAACCTGATTTCTAGAAACCTTATCCCTTGTTTTTCTAGAAATCAGTGATAGGAGCATATTTATGCGCCTTAGTTAGCTAGTTCTGATGCATCTTTGTTATGTTTTCTTCGTTAAAGTAGTTTTTTAAGCTACTTTCATGTGTTTTCAGGTTTAAAGGACATATTACATGAAATGATGCAAGTTGGAGCTTTTGGAGCAAAATATGAGCTTGGATTGAAAAGGACATGCTTGGAACACAAGGTTGGGATGGAATTGAAGATTTGAGGTTTCCTACTTGAAGTAGGAAAGCTAAGCCTAAAAGTTTCCATTTTGGGTTGATCTTTCCTAAATCGGAATTGGCAACCAAAGTTTCTAAAAGTTGGAAGTTTCTATTCTTGGAGGTTTCCATTTTCGTGAGTTTCTATTCTCGACTTTGGGCTTTTGGATGACCCATCCTTACTTCTTGGACCTATGTCGCACCTAAACCCTAACCCTAGCCACTTAATCAGCCGCACCTAGGCCTTGTTCACATGCAAAAATCTGATTAGTAACCCTAAGCCCATGCCGCACCTTTCCATCCTAGAAGCCCTATTTTACAAACCTTAACCCTAGTCCACTTATGTAGCCGCACCTAACCCTAGCCCAATCTGATTTCTTAGGGTTTTAGGTGCCTATATATATATGTTTTACCCCTTTGCCGCAGATCATCTCCCTCTCCATAATTCAGAAATCATCCAACCCTTATTTCCCCACCTTGCCGCAGCCACCTTCATCCATTCCAGCCACTTCCCATCCTTGCCGCAGCCTTCATCCACCTCTAGCCACTATCCTACACCTCCATACACCATCCCCACTCCTTGCCGCACCACCATACCATCCTAATTCCCTTCTAAAACCAAAATCACACCCAAAAACACCCTAAACCCTCTCTGCCGCAGCAAGGAGAAGAAGAAAGAGGAGCTTGAAGTCAGAAATTCAAAGTGGAATTCTTGGGTGTTTTAGGTGTAATCTTTCTTATGTCTTCGATGTTTCAATTCAATAAACTTTATGTTGTGAGTATGAGGAACTAAACCCCCTTAGTTGGGGGGTAATTCGAGACCATGTACATGCTTGCAATTTGATTCGATTTCATTCAGTTGTTATTTCATAAGTTGTGGATTTAATTTGTTCATCTATTTGATTGATAACTTATTTGTGTATGTTGATTGAGAGTGCACGCTTAGTTTTCATGCATGAATATGATGCTAGATTATGAGGGAGTTTCACCTAATAGTTACAATCTTATAATCACAAGTAGTGAAGGTCGCTTGAAAACGATTGCGTTGAATGAATTCTTAGCATAAGTTTCATGCAATTCATAGTAACGAATGCTTTGTCAATGCTTATGTTTTTCATAGAACTTAATGATTCTTGCTTGTATCTCTATTATGCAATTCATGTAGGGAACTTGTAGGGAATGTTTTGGGTTGTCGTATGCAATCATCCAACTTGATAACTTATGGAAAAACTGAGGGTTAATTAGTGCAGTTCACGGTTAATTTGGGGCATTGAGTATTCATAATTTATAGGAAGAACAACTGAAAATCGTTTTGTTTGCAAGTGTGACATGTGTGGAGAAGAACCTCCTAACTAGCCTTTTAACCATCTATTTCACCAAAATCGTTTTTACAATCTGTGTTAGTTTAAGTTTCTGTTTTGTGTTAAATTTTCGTCCAAAACAAATCCCCCTTTAATTTGA
Organism: Malus domestica; assembly: GCF_042453785.1. NCBI lineage: Eukaryota > Viridiplantae > Streptophyta > Magnoliopsida > Rosales > Rosaceae > Malus > Malus domestica. The sequence goes on from NC_091670.1 coordinate 15,352,748, forward strand.
AGTCTTAGATTAGTTAGAAAGTGTTTTGATTTGTGTTTCTAAGTATTTTAATTCAAGTTTTCATCAATTTTCGTCCAAATTAGTGTAGGTGCTCAAAACTGCCCAGAAAGTGGTTTTTAGGCAGTTTTGAGCCTTCTAGTTGCTGTTTTGAGTTTTAGGTTTGTTTAAGTGTTTTAACCTTTAGTTTTGCATTCTTTGAGTCTAGTTTAGTGGTTTAAACTTTGTTTTTGAGTTTTTAAGTCAGTTTCCAAGTGTTTAGCAATCCCTCCTAATCCCCGGTCTAGAACGATCCCTACTTACATCTCTACTACAATTTGACAAAAGAGGGTTTAATTTGTGTGCTTATCTATTTTGCATCAAATATTTGGCGCCGTTGCCGGGGATTAGCAATTTTGCTAATCCCTTGGATTGTTTTTGTTTCTTTTATTTCACTTTGTTTCTGACTTTGTTTAAGTTTCTGACCTAATTTTGTTTCTTGTTTCTTAGGTACTAATGTATGACTAGAAGCTCTCAACCGATTCGTACAAACATCTTGGATTTTGACGACGATTTTGAGAGGAAGTTAAGAAGAGCTAGAAACCAGCAAGAACACCATCCACCCAATTCTGAATCTGACCTTGAAGAAAACGTCCAAGAAGAGGAGGAGGAAGCCACGGCAGGGATATTTGAAGAAGTCCAAGGCATGGCCATGGACAATCGTACACTCAAGGAGCTTTCCGCCTTGGGTTTGGATAATGCCGCACCCTTGTGCATTCAATACCCCATGGCTGCCCAAGGTAAGACGGATGAGTTTGAATTAAAGTCAAGTTTGCTTTATCATATTCCTAAATACCATGGCTTGTCCATGGAAGATCCTAACAAACATTTGAAAGAATTTGAAGTAGTTTGCTCTAGTATGACTCCCGTCAATGTTGACGGAAATATCTTGAAGATGAAGGCTTTTCCATTCTCTTTGATGGATAAAGCCAAGGATTGGTTATACGAGTTAGCTCCCGGCACTGTCACTTCTTGGGAGAGTATGAAGAGAGCGTTCTTGGAGAAGTTCTTTCCAACTTCTCGCATCATCCTCCTATGCAAAAAGATAAGCGGAATTCAGCAAGAAGAAGGTGAGTCTTTTCCTACATATTATGAACGATTTAAATCACTTGTTGTTTCTTGTCCACAGCATCAGATGAAGGAGGAATTGCTCTTGCAATATTTCTACGAGGGCCTCCTACCTCTAGAACGTCAAATGCTTGATGCTTCGGCGGGCGGAGCATTGGTGGATAAAACACCCATGGCTGCCAAGGTCTTGATTGCTAATAGAGCGTTGAACGCTCAACAGTACGAGGGTGTAGGCCAAAGAGGACCCTCACGGCACCAAGTACATGAGGTAAGTGCGACTTCCGATCTTCATTCACAATTGGCTAATCTTACTTCTATTGTTTCACAGATGGCCGAGGGAATGAAGATGCAAGGACCTGTGGTATGTGGCGTATGTTCTATCCAAGGACATGTCTCCGAAAAATGTCCTCAACTCATCGAGAATGGCGGATGGGAGAGTGCGAATGCCATTGGGTTTCAAGGCCAAAATCAGTCAAGGCACGATCCATACTCCAACACGTATAATCCGGGGTGGCGAGACCACCCAAATTTCAAGTGGAGGGATCCCCAACAACCTCAAAACCAAGGAGGCTTTAGGCAACAACCCCCGGGGTTCTTTCCCAAAACCTACGGCCCACCCCAAAATCAAGCCCAATCCGGCCCAAGTGCCTCAGGTACGTCTCTTGACAATGATGCACTTCTTAAGATACTAACTAAGTTGTCTAATGGGCAGGAAGATCAAGCTAAGGCTATGCAAAACCAAGATAAAAGGGTGGATCAACTTGAGAAATAAATTGGGCAGATTGCCGAGTTTGTAGGTAAGTTTCGAGATCCCGGACAACTTCCTAGTTCCACCATTCCAAATCCGAAGGGAGGTTTCGAAAGTGCAAAAGCAATCACCCTAAGAAGTGGTAAGGAAGTTGGGGCAGGTCCTACATCAAAAACAGGTCATAACGAGGATGAAATTTTGCAAATGGAAAAGGAGGAATCAAGGTTGCCCACGGCAAAGGTGGTTCCACCTTTGCCGCAAGTTCCTAATGTCCCAAATCTGCCCAATTCGTCCCACAAAGGTAAGAATGTGTCCAATTCAGTTCATACTAATGTTTTCCCTTCAAATGTGCCTTTTCCTAGTAGGTTCATGCAAACGAAGAAAGAAGAGGCCGAAAAGGATATCCTTGAAACCTTTAGGAAAGTTCAAGTTAACATACCTTTGTTAGATGCAATCAAGCAAGTTCCGAGGTATGCTAAGTTCTTGAAGGAGTTGTGTACCACGAGGAAGAGGATGGCGACTAAGGAAGTGGTAAAGGTAGGTGAGAATGTGTCCGCCATCTTGCAACGCAAACTACCTCCCAAATGCAAAGATCCAGGTAGCTTTACCATTCCTTGTGTCATTGGGAATACTAGATTTGAATCTACCATGCTTGATTTAGGTGCTTCTATAAATGTTATGCCATATTCCATTTATGCATCTATGAACTTAGGAGCGTTGAAAAATGATGGGGTAATAATACAATTGGCCGATAGATCTAACGCCTATCCAAAGGGAGTTTTGGAAGATGTTCTTGTGCAGGTTAATCATTTAGTTTTCCCGGCGGATTTCTATGTCCTTGAAATGGATGAATCGGACCATGCTCCTTCGCTGCCCATTCTACTTGGAAGGCCATTCATGAAGACGACCCGGACAAAGATTGACGAGTATAGTGGAACTTTGTCCATGGAATTCGATGGGGAAGTTGTTAATTTTAATCTTTCTGATTCCATTAAATACCCTAGTGAGGACTATTCATGTTTCTCTATTGATATAATTGACTCTTTGGCGCAGGGATATCTCGACGATTTAAATGACGATGCGCTTGAAAAAGTCATTACACGAGGCATGGAACTCAAAACAAAGGGGGCAGATTGCATGCATGCCCACGGCATACATGAGTCATCCCATGCCGTGCCCCCTAGTGAGGAATTACTTGAAGTTGTGGCTGCCCTTGAGTTCTCACCTAAGCTTGATGGTAAGTATACTACCCGTGAGTCCATTCCCATTTCGACTAACAAATTGCTTCCATCCATAATTCAGGCACTTATCCTTGAACTCAAGCCTTTGCCAAGCCATTTGAAGTACATTTTCTTGGGAGAAAATGAAACACTACCTGCTATTATTTCCTCCTCCCTCACAGCACAAGAGGAGGAGAAATTGCTTCGAGTTTTGAAGGAGTTCAAATCTGCCCTAGGTTCGACATTGGCCGATATTAAGGGTATAAGCCCTACGACTTGTATGCATCACATATTTCTTGAGGAGGGGGCCAAACCAACTAGAGAGGCTCAACGCCGTCTTAACCCTCCAATGATGGAAGTAGTGAAAAAGGAGATCATAAAGCTTCTAGATTGCGGGGTTATCTATCCAATCTCGGATAGTAAGTGGGTTTCGCCCGTTCAATGCGTGCCAAAGAAATCCGGAGTGACGGTGGTAGCTAATGCCGAGAATGAGCTTGTCCCTCAACGTATTCAAACCGGTTGGAGGGTGTGCATTGACTATAGGAAGCTAAACACCACCACGAGGAAGGACCACTTCCCATTGCCGTTCATTGACCAAATGCTTGAGAGGTTAGCGGGTTATGCTTTTTATTGTTTTCTTGATGGTTATTCTGGTTATAATCAAATTGTCATTTCACCCGAGGACCAAGAAAAAACCACTTTTACATGCCCGTTTGGTACGTTTGCATATCGTCGCATGCCTTTTGGTTTATGTAATGCGCCTGCTACATTTCAAAGATGCATGATGAGTATATTTTCTGATTATGTAGAGAAAATAATTGAAGTGTTTATGGATGATTTTAGTGTATTTGGTGATTCGTTTGATAGTTGCTTGCATAATCTAAGTTTGATCCTAAAACGTTGTGTTGAAACTAACCTTGTACTTAATTGGGAAAAGTGTCATTTTATGGTCAAACAAGGCATCGTTTTAGGTCATATAATCTCTGAAAAGGGTATTGAGGTTGATAAGTCGAAAATAGATCTTGTACGTCACTTACCTTCTCCGACTTCGGTTAGAGAGGTTCGTTCGTTTCTTGGTCATGCAGGATTTTATCGTAGGTTTATCAAAGATTTCTCGAAGATAGCACAACCTCTTTGCCGACTCCTACAAAAAGAAGTGACGTTTGCATTCACCAAGGAGTGCACGGCATCATTCAACCAACTCAAGGAGTTGTTGACCACGGCACCCATCATTGTTCCACCGGATTGGAGTCTACCTTTCAAGCTCATGTGTGATGCGTCCGACTATGCTTTAGGAGCTGTTTTAGGACAAAGAAAGGACAAGAGGCCGCATGTCATTTACTACGCCTCCCGGACGTTGAACGATGCACAATTGAACTACTCCACTACGGAAAAAGAACTTCTTGCCGTTGTCTTTGCTTTAGATAAATTTCGATCATATCTAATTGGAACTAAAGTAATTGTTTTCACTGATCATGCAACTCTGAAGTACTTGCTCACCAAAAAGGAGGCCAAGCCATGGCTAATTCGATGGATATTGCTACTTCAAGAGTTCGACATAGAGATTCGGGACAAGAAGGGAAGTGAAAACGTGGTGGCTGACCACCTAAGCCGAATGGTGCATAATGAGGAGTCTTTGCCGATTTTGGAGACATTCCTCGATGAACAATTGATGTCCATTAAGGTTAGTGCGCCTTGGTATGCCGATATTGTTAATTTTTTAGTGTCAAAACGTATTCCAAGTGAGTTCACTAGGCACCAACGTGATAAACTTAGGCATGATGCACGGTTTTATATGTGGGATGATCCGTACTTATGGAAATTTTGCCCCGATCAGATTGTACGTCGTTGTGTGCACGATTCTGAATGTCATTCAATTTTGAGTTTTTGTCACACATATGCATGTGGAGGGCACTTTGGCACACAACGCACAACCCTTAAGGTGTTACAATGTGGATTTTATTGGCCTAGTATTTTCAAAGATGCTAAAACTTTTTGCTTAACATGTGATAAATGCCAACGAATAGGTGGTATTAGTGCTAGGGACCAAATGCCGCAGGTTTCTATCCTAAATGTTGAAATTTTTGATGTTTGGGGTATTGATTTTATGGGTCCTTTTCCTTCTTCGTATGGTTTTACATATATTTTGCTTGCGGTTGATTATGTGTCGAAGTGGGTGGAAGCAAAGGCCACCCGAACTAATGATTCTAAAGTGGTTGCAGATTTTATTAGAACTAACATTTTTGCAAGGTTCGGAATGCCACGAGTGATCATTAGTGACGGAGGGTCACACTTTTGCAATCAGACCATTGAAGCGTTATTGAGGAAATACAGTGTCACCCATAAGGTTTCTACACCTTACCATCCTCAAACTAATGGGCAAGCCGAGGTTTCCAACCGTGAGATCAAGCAAATCCTAGAGAAGACCGTTGGGCCAACGAGGAAGGATTGGAGTCTACGACTTGATGACGCACTTTGGGCGTATCGTACGACGTACAAAACACCCATTGGGATGTCCCCCTTCCGACTTGTCTATGGCAAGGCGTGCCATCTTCCTGTTGAATTGGAGCACAAAGCACTTTGGGCCATCAAGAAGTTTAACATGAACCTCGAGGAAGCAGGAAGTCAAAGGAGATTGCAATTGAATGAGCTTGATGAGATACGGCACGAGGCGTACGATAATGCAAGCATTTACAAGCAAAAGACCAAAGCGTTCCATGACAACATGATCCGTGGGAAATCATTCTCACTTGGGCAGAAAGTGCTATTGTTCAATTCCCGTTTACGTTTGTTTCCCGGTAAGTTACGTTCTAAGTGGATTGGACCGTTTGTTATTACTAACATATCTTCTTATGGTGCCATCCAGATTCAAAGTCTCAAAACAGGTCATGAATTCCAAGTGAACGGACACCGTTTGAAGCCATATTATGAGAACTTTATTGAACAAACCGTGGATGATATTTCTTTGGGTGCCGTGGGCACAACTAAGTGTTTTAGATGCAAATTCGTGGGATTTTATCACCCTAAACTTGAAGACTTGTTCCTTGCTGTTTTTAAGTGTTTTTGAGCAGTTTTGATGTGTTTTAGTGTGTTTTGAAGTAAAAATCCGAAAATTACATAAAAATCCGAAAAATTTGTTTTAAAAACCCAAAAAGAGTTGTTTTTGTGTGTTTGTTTGTGTCTTAGGGTACCTTCCAACACAATGATGAGGATTCGGTTTGTAATTACATGGCTGTTAAAGAGAGTGATTAACATGGATGAAAGTTTGATTTACTCTTTGTTTATGCTTGGTTGTGGTTATAACTTATGAATTCACATGCAATCATAAAAGAAAAAAAAAAAATCAGTTTTTGTAACATGCTTGAAGGATGGAACTCAAACTAACGCTACAACCTTGTGAGACTTGAGCCTAACGTTTATTTGGAGAGTTAAAATCAGTGCATTCTTTGTTTTCTAAGTCGTTGCATGATCTCATTATTCTTTGCTTGGTTGCTACTTAGAAGGCGTTTCATCATTTAGTTCCAAATGCTAGAACTCATGCCCATTTCATTCAAAGCATGTTATTGATTTGCATAACACATATTCAAGATGAAGTTGTGTAGTTACCACCACCCTAGCCAAAAAGCCATGAATCCCCTATGTCATTATGTTTTGTAGGTTTTTAACCCCATTGAGCCTTGTTAGCCTTCGTTAATTGTTAACCCATGTTCTCCTCACCTAGCCTAGATTAGGACCATCCATACCTTGTTCTTAAAGCATAGTAAAGCATGATTCAAATTGAATTCCCTTTTGATTTATGTTGGCAGAAAATAAGTGTGGGGGAAGTGTTTTTCATGAGGAATTGTGTGCCATAGGCACGGCAAAGAAAAGAAAAGAAAAAAATTGTGGAAAAAGAAAAATTGAAGAAAAAAAATATGAACAGTTTGAAAAAAAAAGAAAAAGAGTTCCAAAGTATTGTTTGTTGAAGTAAGGGTCCAAAACAATGAATTCGGCCCTAAGGAGTTGTTTAAGTCTTCCCCTTGTGTTTTAAAGTTAATTTCTGCAATCTAAGTGAATTCTAAGTCTCAATTTCATTGCTTTGCTTACTATTGCTTGAAGAACGTTTGTTTTCCCTATCCTTTCCTTGTTAACCAACAACCTAAGCCCCATTACAACCCTTAACTTCTACCTTGAGTGTTATGTGTTTCAATTTGTGGAGTTTGAATTTGGTATGAGCATATGGTGTCACTAGTTCTCGCATCTAAGTAGTAGCATTCCATTCATGAGATCATATCTAAACATGCTTCTTAACTCTAGAAATTGCGTTCTTTGTGATACATATATGTGAGCATTCGTTTTCATATCTACATCAATCTTCTCACATATGACTAGTGTAGGGTGTGGAGTTAGAAAATCTGAGTGAAAATAGAGTGTATATCTTGTAAGGAATTGAGGGAATTCTCTAAGGCATGTTACTACATTCAAAGCATTGTTTTAATTGATTACTTGTGAATTAGTGAGTAGTGGCTTTAATTAAGTATGTGCTTGTGTAAAGATGACTCAAATCTGTGGGGATAACAATCTTTAACATGTCATGTGCATTGGAAATCCCTGAGGCAAACGTTGGAAGGTTTAGGTTTTGTTTTGGTTAAGTTGGTTTCGTTTTGTTTCCTTTCTTTTGTTTGTTTTGCTCGAGGACTAGCAAAAGCTAAGTGTGGGGGAATTTGATAGGAGCATATTTATGCGCCTTAGTTAGCTAGTTCTGATGCATCTTTGTTATGTTTTCTTCGTTAAAGTAGTCTTTTAAGCTACTTTCATGTGCTTTCAGGTTTAAAGGACATATTACATGAAATGATGCAAGTTGGAGCTTTTGGAGCAAAATATGAGCTTGGATTAAAAAGGACATGCTTGGAACACAAGGTTAGGATGGAATTGAAGAGTTGAAGATTTGAGGTTTCCTACTTGAAGTAGGAAAGCTAAGCCTAAAAGTTTCCATTTTGGGTTGATCTTTCCTAAATCGGAATTGGCAACCAAAGTTTCTAAAAGTTGGAAGTTTCTATTCTTGGAGGTTTCCATTTTCGTGAGTTTCTATTCTCGGCTTTGGGCTTTTGGATGACCCATCCTTACTTCTTGGACCTATGTCGCACCTAAACCCTAACCCTAGCCACTTAATCAGCCGCACCTAGGCCTTGTTCACATGCAAAAATCTGATTAGTAACCCTAAGCCCATGCCGCACCTTTCCATCCTAGAAGCCCTATTTTACAAACCCTAACCCTAGTCCACTTATGTAGCCGCACCTAACCCTAGCCCAATCTGATTTCTTAGGGTTTTAGGTGCCTATATATATATATGTTTTACCCCTTTGCCGCAGATCATCTCCCTCTCCATAATTCAGAAATCATCCAACCCTTATTTCCCCACCTTGCCGCAGCCACCTTCATCCATTCCAGCCACTTCCCATCCTTGCCGCAGCCTTCATCCACCTCTAGCCACTATCCTACACCTCCATACACCATCCCCACTCCTTGCCGCACCACCATACCATCCTAATTCCCTTCTAAAACCAAAATCACACCCAAAAACACCCTAAACCCTCTCTGCCGCAGCAAGGAGAAGAAGAAAGAGGAGCTTGAAGTCAGAAATTCAAAGTGGAATTCTTGGGCGTTTTAGGTGTAATCTTTCTTATGTCTTCGATGTTTCAATTCAATAAACTTTATGTTGTGAGTATGAGGAACTAAACCCCCTTAGTTGGGGGGTAATTCGAGACCATGTACATGCTTGCAATTTGATTCGATTTCATTCAGTTGTTATTTCATAAGTTGTGGATTCAATTTATTCATCTATTTGATTGATAACTTATTTGTGTATGTTGATTGAGAGTGCACGCTTAGTTTTCATGCATGAATATGATGCTAGATTATGAGGGAGTTTCACCTAATAGTTACAATCTTATAATCACAAGTAGTGAAGGTCGCTTGAAAACGATTGCGTTGAATGAATTCTTAGCATAAGTTTCATGCAATTCATAGTAACGAATGCTTTGTCAATGCTTATGTTTTTCATAGAACTTAATGATTCTTGCTTGTATCTCTATTATGCAATTCATGTAGGGAACTTGTAGGGAATGTTTTGGGTTGTCGTATGCAATCATCCAACTTGATAACTTATGGAAAAACTGAGGGTTAATTAGTGCAATTCACGGTTAATTTGGGGCACTGAGTATTCATAATTTATAGGAAGAACAACTGAAAATCGTTTTGTTTGCAAGTGTGACATGTGTGGAGAAGAACCTCCTAACTAGCCTTTTAACCATCTATTTCACCAAAATCGTTTTTACAATCTGTGTTAGTTTAAGTTTCTGTTTTGTGTTAAATTTTTGTCCAAAACAAATCCCCCTTTAATTTGAAGTCTTAGATTAGTTAGAAAGTGTTTTGATTTGTGTTTCTAAGTATTTTGATTCAAGTTTTCATCAATTTTCGTCCAAATTAGTGTAGGTGCTCAAAACTGCCCAGAAAGTGGTTTTTAGGCAGTTTTGAGCCTTCTAGTTGCTGTTTTGAGTTTTAGGTTTGTTTAAGTGTTTTAACCTTTAGTTTTGCATTCTTTGAGTCTAGTTTAGTGGTTTAAACTTTGTTTTTGAGTTTTTAAGTCAGTTTCCAAGTGTTTAGCAATCCCTCCTAATCCCCGGTCTAGAACGATCCCTACTTACATCTCTACTACAATTTGACAAAAGAGGGTTTAATTTGTGTGCTTATCTATTTCGCATCAATCAGCCACAAAACAACCTTTCTAGAAGGCCTTATCCCTTGTCCTACAAAAGTGACGCCCCAAACCTTTCTAGAACTTCTAGAAACCTGATTATTCCTTTCCCCCTTGGTTTCTAAAAGCCTTAGCCTTTTCCTTCAAGGATTGTGTGTTATTATCCTATACAAATTAGGCCTTTAAATCCTTTTCCTTTGCTACATAGGGGCTGTGAATTTCAGCCTATAAATACCATCCTTTGCAGCACCATTTAGTCACCACCCTCTACCATATTTTCACTACACCATTCACCCAAACATCCCTCTTGTGCCATGAGTTTGCAAAGGAGAAGGAAGGAGACTCTTGGAGCCGTGCATGCCATTCAAGGAGCTTGGATTGTTGGAGCGTTTCTAGGTGTTTTCTATCTTTATGTCAATGTTTAAATTTATTTATCTTTGTTTATTTGCGAACATGAGGAACTAATTTCTTTATAGTTAGAGGGGAATTCAAAGCCATGATCATATGTTTTATATGACTTGATTTCCTCCAGTTATGATTTCATAAATCGTGAATGTGGTTTACTTATATATTTGATTGATAACATGTTTATGTATGTTGATTGAGGGTCGACACTTAGTTTGCATGCATGAATTTGATGCTAGAGTATAAGGGAATTTTACCTAATCGTTATTAACTTAAATTCATAAGTAGTAAAAGTCGCTAGTAACGATTGTGTTAAGTAAATCCTTGGCAAGAGTAACATGCGTATTTGATAGGAGCATATTTATGCGCCTTAGTTAGTTAGTTCTTATGCATTTATGTTGTGTTTTCTTAGTTAAGTTAGTCTTTTAAGCTATTTTCATGTGTTTTCAGGTTTTAGAGACAAAGTGAGCAAAAGGATGCAATTTGGAGCATTTTGGAGCAAAATTGGGCTAAAATGGAGTTCATGCACATGAAGCACAAGGGATGGACGAATTTGAGGAATTGGTGAAGCGAGGAAGGCGTTTCAAAGTTGAAGAATTGAAGATACAAAGTTTCTTAGTTGAAGAAGGAAATGACTTGAATGAAGGATTCCTAATCACTAAAGGAGTCCTAATTGAAGATGGATTCTTAGATATATGAAGTTTCCTACTCAAGCAAGGTTTCCTACATGAAGAAGAAGAATTAAATCCAAAGAATCAGCTCAAGATAAGGAGTATTATCCAAAACCTCATCCATAACCTTATCTTAGCTTATCTTATCCAATCAAACCTTATCCTATCCTATCTTATCCTTATCCTAAACTATCCACATTCCAGCCACTTAGGAGGGTTTCTAATTAGATTAGGATGCTTAAAATGGGATTTCTAGATGACCTTATCTTATCTTATCAAGATGACACCTAAGAACCTTTCTAGAAGCCTAAAAATCTGCCTTGCATTATCCTTCTAGAACCCTAGATCCTTGCCGCACCTAATTCCTATTTCCCTTGGGATTTTTGGTTTCTAGAAGCCTTATCTTTTCACACTTTTTCTGCTGCACATTATCTCCCAATCCCTTTGGGTTTTTGACTTGTTTTCCTTATAGGATTGGATGTATTATCCTATGCAATTTAGGCCTTTAAAACCTTGTCCTTTGCTACCTAGGAATGTGAATTTTCAGCCTATAAATACAAGGCCTTGCCGCACCTATTCATTCACCATCCTCTACCAGATTTTCACTACACCATTCACCAATCATCCCTCATTGTGCCGTGAGTTTGCAAGGAGAAGAAGGAAGACAACTTGGAGCCGTGCATGCCATTGAAGGAGCTTGGATTGTGGAGCGTTTCTAGGTGTTTTCTATCTTTATGTCAATGTTTAAATTTATTTGTCTTTGTGTATTTGCGAACATGAGGAACTAATTTCTTTATAGTTAGAGGGGAATTCAAAGCCATGATCATATGTTTTATATGACTTGATTTCTTCCAATTATGATTTCATGAATCGTGAATGTGGTTTACTTATCTATTTGATTGATAACATGTTTATGTATGTTGATTGAGGGTCGACACTTAGGTTGCATGCATGAATTTGATGCTAGGGTATAAGGGAATTTCACCTAATCGTTATTAACTTATATTCATAAGTAGTAAAAGTCGCTAGTCACGATTGTGTTAAGTAAATCATAGGCAAGAGTAACATGCGTATCCCATAGTTATGAATGCCTCGTCAATGCTTATGATTTCCATTGAACTTAATGATCTTTGATATGTGTCTCTATCATGCGTATTCCATAGTTAGGGTCCTTGATAAGAATAATTTGGTTGTAATGCGTATCCCATTCAATTCAATGAATCTAGGGAAATCTGAGAGTTAATTGGTCAATCTAGTTAATTTGGGGCATTGTCATTCATGGTTCGTTGAAAGAATAATTGGAGATCGAGTCGTATGCATAGGTTTCATGTGTGGAGAAGGAACCCTCTAACTAGCCTTTCCCCATTCTATTTCATCAAAATCGTTTTCATTAAAGTTTGTTTTTAAAGTTTTTGTTTTAAAAGTTAAATTCGTCCAAAATCAATCCCCATTTACTTAGTTGAGTCATAGTAGTTAGAAATCACTTTAGTTTATGTTTTTAAGTGTCTTAGGTCAAGATAAAACCAATTTTCGTCCAAGATTGAGTCTAGTGTTCAAAACTGCCCAGATTGTGGTTTTAAGGCAGTTTTGAGTGTTTTTGGGCTGTTTTGAATCTTTTGGTTTGTTTTGGTGTTTTAAAGTTTAGTTTTGCATTCTTTGAGTTTAGTTTAGTGTTTTAAACTTGTTTTTACGTATTTGAGTCCGTTTTCAAGTGATTTTGCAATCCCTCCTAATCCCCGGTTTAGAACGATCCCTACTTACATACTTTGCTACAATTGATAAAAAGAGGGTTAATTTGTGTGTCAACATAATTTTCACATCAAATTTTGGCGCCGTTGCCGGGGATTAGCAAAGTTGCTAATCCCTTGGATTGTTTTATTTCAATTTGTTTTAATTGAGTCCAGATTTTTACTTTGTTTTTGTTTCTTGTTTTTAGGTACTAGTTTATGACTCGGAGCTCTCATCCGGTTCGTGAACACATCTTGGACTTTGACGACGATTTTGAACGAGAGTTGAGACGAAAGAGGAAGAATCTAGAACCTAGTGAATCAAGTTCAAATTCGGAAGCCGAAGTTGAGATTGAGGAAGAGGAACCCACGGCTCAAGTGGGTGAAGTTGAGACAGTCATGGCACAAGACAATCGTACAATCAAGGAGCTCTCGGCTTCGGGATTGGACAATGCCACACCTCTATGTATTCAATATCCGGCGGCTGCCCAAGGAAAGACCGAGGATTTTGAGTTAAAGTCGAGTTTGCTCCACCATATTCCGAAGTACCATGGGTTGTCCATGGAGGATCCTAACAAGCACTTGAAAGAATTCGAGGTGGTGTGTTCAAGCATGACTCCAATCAATGTCGACGGGAGTATATTGAAGATGAAGGCCTTTCCCTTTTCTCTCATGGATAAGGCGAAAGATTGGTTATATGAATTAGCTCCCGGAACGGTCACATCTTGGGAGAGCATGAAGCGAGCTTTCTTGGAGAAGTTTTTCCCAACTTCTCGAGTCATCCTCCTACGAAAAAGGATAAGTGGAATTCAACAAGAAGAAGGTGAGTCTTTTCCTACATATTATGAACGTTTTAAATCTCTTGTTGCTTCTTGTCCACAGCATCAAATGAAGGAGGAGCTTCTTCTACAATACTTCTACGAGGGACTTCTACCAATCGAACGACAAATGCTAGATGCTTCGGCGGGAGGAGCCTTGGTGGACAAGACCCCCACGGCAGCAAAGACTTTGATTGCTAATCGAGCGTTGAACGCTCAACAATACGAAGGTGTTGGACAAAGAGGCACACCACGGCAACACCAAGTGAATGAGGTAAGTGCCATAACCGAACTTCAAAATCAAATGGCTAACCTTACTACGTTGCTTTCTCAGGTTGTGGAAGGGCCAAAAGTTCAAAATGTAAGTGCATGTGGCGTATGTTCCATGCAAGGACATCCTACGGACAAGTGCCCACAATTGATTGAGAATGGAGGGTGGGAGACCCTCAATGCCGTGGGCTTTGGGCAGCAATACCAACAAAGGAATGATCCATTTTCTAACACATACAATCCCGGTTGGCGTGATCATCCGAATTTCAAATGGCAAGAACCCCAACAAGGCCAACAACAAAGCATATTTAGGCAACAACCCCCGGGTTTCTATCAAAAGCCGTTTGCACCAAATCAAACCCAAGCACAACCCGCCCCAAAATCAGGTTCTTCTATTGATAATGATCAAATTTTTAATTTACTAACTTCTATGGCGCAGGGCATGCAGACTAGGGACAAGAAGGTGGACGAGTTGGAGAAGCAAGTGGGGCAAATTGCCGAGTTTATGGGACAGTTTCGAGACCAAGGAAGACTCCCTAGTTCAACCGTTGCAAATCCAAAAGGGGGATTCGAAACCGCCAAAGCAATTACATTGAGGAGTGGCAAACAAGTTGGAACCGAACCCCAAGCATCCAAAACAAGTCATGAAGAGGATGAAAAGTTGCAGTTTGAAGAGAACACACAAGCAACACCCACGGTAAGGAGGGAACCACCTTTGCCGCAGCCATCTTGCACTTCCAATCCATATAATTCGGCCAAGGTAAGTTCAATTCCAACTTCTCCTAGTTCTATTCCACTAAACGTGCCTTTTCCTGGCAGGTTGAAGCAATCCAAGAAGGAGGAGAACGAGAAAGACATTTTGGAGAGGTTTCGGAAAGTGCAAGTCAATATACCTCTTCTTGACGCAATTAAGCAAGTACCTAGGTACGCCAAGTTTTTGAAGGAACTATGCACAACAAGAAAGAGAATTTCGAACAAAGAGGTGGTCCAGGTAAGTGAGAATGTTTCCGCTGTTTTGCAAAGAAAACTACCTCCTAAATGCAAAGATCCAGGTAGTTTTACAATTCCATGTGTTATAGGCAATACTAAATTTGAACATGCTATGTTAGATCTAGGAGCTTCAATTAACGTCATGCCATACTCAATTTATGCATCCATGAACTTAGGAGAACTTAAAAACGATGGTGTTATAATTCAATTAGCCGATCGTTCTAATGCATATCCAAAAGGAGTTTTGGAAGATGTGTTGGTGCAGGTGGATAACTTGATATTTCCAGCGGATTTCTATGTCTTAGAGATGGAGGACTCACCAAATGTCACCCCATTGCCGATTCTACTTGGGAGGCCTTTCATGAAAACAGCACGCACCAAGATCGATGTGTTCAAAGGGACGTTGACAATGGAATTTGATGGGGAGATTATTAACTTTAACATTTCTGAAGCTATGAAATTTCCTAAAGATGATCATTCTTGTTTTTCTATTGATATATTGGATGAATTGGCGCAGAATTATCTTGATATGTTGGAAGACGATCCCCTTGAAACGACGATTGCACAAGGACTTGGCATGAAGCCCAATCTGGCCGTACCTAAGGAGGAGCATGCCGAGCTTGTGGCTGCCTTGGAATCATTGCCCCAACATCGTGGTAAGCCTTCTAACCCAATTCCAATTCCCGTTTCCACTAATACGTTGTTACCTTCTGTGATTCAGGCCTCCGTTCTTGAGCTTAAACCGTTGCCGGATCATTTAAAGTATGTATTCTTGGGAGATGAAGAGACGTTGCCCGTCATTGTCTCTTCATCACTCACGGCATTAAAGGAAGAAAAGTTGATTCGGGTGTTGAAAGAGCACAAAACAGCCATTGGATGGACATTGGCCGATATTAAGGGAATTAGCCCTACAACATGCATGCATCGCGTATTTCTAGAGGAGGGGGCTAAACCAACTCGAGAGGCTCAACGCCGGCTCAACCCTCCGATGATGGAAGTCGTGAAAAAAGATATTATAAAGCTTCTCGATTGTGGAGTGATTTATCCAATTTCGGATAGCCGTTGGGTCTCACCGGTTCAAGTTGTCCCGAAGAAGTCCGGAGTTACTGTGGTGAAGAATGTCGAGGATGAGCTTGTGCCAACCCGTATTCAAACAGGTTGGAGAGTGTGCATTGACTATAGGAAGCTCAACAACACCACAAGGAAGGATCATTTTCCACTACCATTCATCGATCAAATGTTAGAAAGGTTAGCCGGTCATTCTTTTTATTGTTTTCTTGACGGTTATTCGGGATACAATCAAATTGTCATAGCTCCGGACGACCAAGAAAAGACCACCTTCACGTGCCCATTTGGTACTTTTGCTTACCGGCGCATGCCATTCGAATTATGCAATGCACCGGCCACGTTCCAAAGATGCATGGTAAGTATCTTTTCCGATTTTATTGAGAAGATTATTGAGGTATTCATGGATGATTTTAGTGTCTTTGGCGATTCGTTTGATGGTTGCTTGGAAAATCTCACATTAATCTTAAAACGATGCGTGGAAACGAACCTTGTTTTAAATTGGGAAAAGTGTCACTTTATGGTAAAACAAGGCATCGTTTTAGGGCACATCGTTTCTGAAAGGGGAATTGAAGTTGATAAATCGAAAATAGATCTTGTACGCTACTTACCCTCTCCAACTTCGGTTAGAGAGGTACGTTCTTTTCTTGGCCACGCAGGATTTTATAGGCGATTCATCAAGGACTTTTCAAAGATTTCCACACCCCTATGCCGACTTCTCCAAAAGGATGTGTCCTTCGAATTCAACGAGGAGTGTGAAAAGGCGTTCAAACACCTCAAAGAGATGCTAACTTCGGCCCCCATCATTCGGCCACCAGATTGGAGCATTCCCTTCGAGCTTATGTGCGATGCGTCCGATTATGCTCTAGGCGCTGTTTTGGGACAAAGGAAGGACAAACAGCCACACGTCATATATTATGCCTCTCGGACCTTGAACGATGCTCAATTGAACTATTCCACAACTGAAAAAGAACTTCTTGCCTTTGTTTTTGCTTTAGATAAGTTTCGTTCTTATTTACTTGGCACTAAAGTAATAATTTACACTGATCATGCAGCGTTGAAGTACTTGCTCACGAAGAAGAAGGCTAAACCAAGGCTTATTCGATGGATGCTTCTCCTCCAAGAGTTCGATATCGAAATCCGAGACAAGAAAGGAAGTGAGAACGTTGTGGCTGATCACCTGAGCCGTTTGGTGCATGAAGAGGAGGTTGTGCCGATCCCAAAGACATTCCCGGACGAGCAATTGATGTCCATTGAGGTTAGTATGCCATGGTATGCGGATTTAGTTAATTACTTAGCATCTAAAGTCATTCCAAGTGAGTTCAATAAAAACCAACGTCATAAACTTAAGTATGATGCACGAAATTATGTGTGGGATGATCCTTATTTATGGAAATATTGCTCTGATCAAATCATTCGTAGGTGTGTGCATGATTCTGAAATTCAGTCTATTTTAAACTTTTGTCACACTTATGCATGTGGAGGTCACTTTGGCACTCAAAGGACTGCACATAAAGTACTTGAATGTGGTTTTTATTGGCCTACTATTTTTAAGGATGCTAGAACTTTTTGCATTGCATGTGACCGTTGTCAACGAACTGGAAATATAGGACCAAAGGACCAAATGCCGCAAAACCCCATATTTAATGTTGAAATTTTTGATGTTTGGGGCATAGATTTCATGGGTCCTTTTCCTTCATCTCATGGTTTTGTTTATATTCTACTTGCGGTTGATTATGTTTCGAAATGGGTGGAAGCAAGAGCCACCTGTACTAATGATTCTAAAGTGGTTGCAGATTTTGTTAAGACTAACATTTTTGCAAGGTTTGGAATGCCGCGGGTACTTATAAGTGATGGGGGCTCTCATTTCTGCAATCGCACCATTGAAGTGCTACTCAAGAAATATGGTGTCACGCATAAGGTGGCAACACCTTATCATCCTCAAACAAGTGGGCAAGCGGAGGTGTCAAATAGAGAAATCAAGCAGATTTTGGAGAAGACCGTAAGGCCAAATCGGAAAGATTGGAGCTTGCGCTTGAATGATGCATTATGGGCGTATCGTACGGCCTACAAAACACCAATTGGAATGTCCCCATTTCGGCTCATTTATGGGAAACCATGCCATCTTCCGGTTGAATTGGAGCATAAAGCACATTGGGCCATCAAAACCTTTGATATGGACATTGATGCCGCAGGTCTTCATCGGAAACTTCAATTGAACGAGCTTGAGGAAGCTAGGAATGAAGCTTACGAGAACTCTCGTATTTACAAGGAGAAAACGAAGGCCTTCCATGACAGGATGATTCGGAGCAAGACGTTCTCTATCGGGCAGAAAGTGCTACTTTTCAATTCTCGCCTTCGGTTATTTCTAGGTAAGTTGCGTTCTAAATGGATTGGACCTTTTATTGTTACTAATGTTTTTCCGCATGGTGCAGTTCAAAGTCAATGGACATCGTTTGAAGCCATATTTCACACCTTTTGAGGAGGAGACCGTGGAGGAAGTCAACCTCCAACCCGTGGGCCCTATTCAAGCTTGATTGGAAGCATCGTCCGGCTGGAAGACGTTAAAGCAAGCGCTTCTTGGGAGGCAACCCATGCAAATAAAGAGGACCTAGGCAGCTCCGGCATCGTAATCAGATTTGCGTTTCTAAACCCTACGCTTTATTGCTTTTACTTTGCCATATTTGTCTTGTTTGCTAGTTGTGTTATTTGCTTGTTTTTGTGTGAGTCTATGTTTGAAACATTGAGGACAATGTTTGGTTTAAGTGTGGGGGGGTAAACAAAGTGTTTTTTTTGTCAAATTCGTAGGATTTTATCACCTAACATTTCAAAGGTTGTTTTTCATTGTTTTTAAGTGTTTTTAGAAAGTTTTGATGTGTTTTTATGTGGCTTTACCAGAAAATCCGAAAATTCAAGAAAAAACATAGAAAAAGTTTTGAAAAAAAACCCAAAAAGAGTCATTTTAAAAGTTGTTTTTGTGTGTTTGTGTCGTAGAGTACCTTCCAACACAATGATGAGGATTTGGTTTTTAATTGCATGACCGTTAAAGAAAGTTACAAACATGGATGGAAGTTTGATATGCTCTTTTGTTTATGCTTGGTCATCGTTGTTGTTTACGAATTCACATATAATCACAAAGAAAGAAAAAATCAGTTTTTGTAACATGCTTGAAGGAAGTAACTCAAACTAACGCTACAACCTTGTGAGACTTGAGCCTAAACGTTTATTTGGAGAGTTAATAATCTTTGAATTTGTTGTTTTCTAAAGTCGTTGCATGATCTCATCATTCTTTGCTTGGTTGCTACTTAGAAGGCGTGTCATCATTATAGATCCAAATATTAGAACTCATACCCATTTCATTCAAAACTTAAAATTGAAGTGCATAACATATAACAAGATGAAGTGTTTAGTAGTTATCACCAGAGCCAAAAAGCCTTCAACCCATGCATTTGTTTTTGTAGGATTAACCCCTTTGAGCCTTATTTAGCCTATTTTTGTTGTTAGCCACATTATCCGTACCTAGCCTAGAGTAGGACTATCCATACCCTTGTTCTTAAAGGATAATAAAGCATGACTTAGAGGGAATTCCTTTTGATCAATGTGTGCAGAAAACTAAGTGTGGGGGAAGGGAAAGCTTGTGTGCCAAAAGAAGTAAGGAGGGCACGGGTTAGACAAAGAAAAACAAAAGAAAAGAAAAAAAAGAAAGAAAATTCGTAGAAAAAGAAAGAAAAAAAAAAGAAAAAAGTGTGAAAAGTATGAAAAGGAGTTGAAAGAGCATAAAATGAGCTCTAAGTTGTTGGTTGTTGAAGCAAGGGTCCAAAAAGTTGAATTAGACCCTAAGTGTTGCATGAATCTTCCCCTTGAGTTTAAACATTGATTTTCGCATGCAAAAGTGAATTCTAAGTATCAATTTCATTACTTTGCTTATTATTCTTTAAGAATGTTTGTTTATCCTTACCTTTCTTTGTTAGCCAATACCTTAGCCCCGTTACAACCCTTTGCTTCTATCTTGATTGTTATGTGTTTCAATATGTGGAGTTTGGAATTGGTATGAGCATATGATATCCCTGGATCTCGCATCTAAGTAGTAGCATTCCATTCATGAGATCGTATACATACATTCATAATTCCAGAAAATGCTTTTATTGTCATAACATATGTGAGCATTAGTTTTCATATTTACATCAATCTTCTCACATATAACTAGTGTAGGGTGTGTAGTCAGAAAATCTAAGTGAAAAATGAGTGCATATCTAGTAAGAAATTGAGGGATTCTCTAAGGCATGTTACTACATTCAAAACATTGTTGTAATTGATTAAATGTGAGCTAGTAAGTGATGACTATGATTAACTATGTGCTTAAGTGTAAAGATGGCTAAAATCTATGTGAGTAGTAATCTTTGTTGTGTCATGTACCATTGGGAATCCCTGAGGCGATTGTTGGAAGGTTTAGGTTATGTTTTGTTTCATTGTTTTGCTCGAGGACTAGCAAAAGCTAAGTGTGGGGGAATTTGATAGGAGCATATTTATGCGCCTTAGTTAGTTAGTTCTTATGCATTTATGTTGTGTTTTCTTAGTTAAGTTAGTCTTTTAAGCTATTTTCATGTGCTTTCAGGTTTTAGAGACAAAGTGAGCAAAAGGATGCAATTTGGAGCATTTTGGAGCAAAATTGGGCTAAAATGGAGTTCATGCACATGAAGCACAAGGGATGGACGAATTTGAGGAATTGGTGAAGCGAGGAAGGCGTTTCAAAGTTGAAGAATTGAAGATACAAAGTTTCTTAGTTGAAGAAGGAAATGACTTGAATGAAGGATTCCTAAATGAATTGGGATTCCTAATCACTAAAGGAGTCCTAATTGAAGATGGATTCTTAGATATATGAAGTTTCCTACTCAAGCAAGGTTTCCTACATGAAGAAGAAGAATTAAAGCCAAAGAATCAGCTCAAGATAAGGAGTATTATCCAAAACCTCATCCATAACCTTATCTTAGCTTATCTTATCCAATCAAACCTTATCCTATCCTATCTTATCCTTATCCTAAACTATCCACATTCCAGCCACTTAGGAGGGTTTCTAATTAGATTAGGATGCTTAAAATGGGATTTCTAGATGACCTTATCTTATCTTATCAAGATGACACCTAAGAACCTTTCTAGAAGCCTAAAAATCTGCCTTGCATTATCCTTCTAGAACCCTAGATCCTTGCCGCACCTAATTCCTATTTCCCTTGGGATTTTTGGTTTCTAGAAGCCTTATCTTTTCACACTCTTTCTGCTGCACATTATCTCCCAATCCCTTTGGGTTTTTGACTTGTTTTCCTTATAGGATTGGAAGTTATTATCCTATGCAATTTAGGCCTTTAAAACCTTGTCCTTTGCTACCTAGGAATGTGAATTTTCAGCCTATAAATACAAGGCCTTGCCGCACCTATTCATTCACCATCCTCTACCAGATTTTCACTACACCATTCACCAATCATCCCTTATTGTGCCGTGAGTTTGCAAGGAGAAGAAGGAAGACAACTTGGAGCCGTGCATGCCATTGAAGGAGCTTGGATTGTGGAGCGTTTCTAGGTGTTTTCTAATTTGTTTTACATGTCATATGTGGAGAAAAAGCCTCTAGCTATCTCATCCATCATCTTATTTCTCAAATTTGTTTTACAATCTGTCTAGTTTTTCATACTTGTTTGATTGTTTCAACTTCATCCAAATCAAAACCCCCCCTTTTAGTTCCTTGTTTCAAAGTGTTTCAAATCTGTTTTAGTTTGTGTTTTTACGTGTTTTGATTCAAGTAAAAGTCAATTTTCATCCAAAGTCATTCCTAGTGTCTAGTTTAAGTTTATTTGGTTGTTTTAAGCTATTTTGAGTATTTTAAGTTTGCTTTGAGTCTTATGAGTCTTGTTAAATGTATTTAAGTTTAGTTTTATGTTTTTGAGTCAGTTTAGAGGTTATTAGCAAGCCCGGTCCAGAACGATCCCTACTTGTACTTATACTACAATTGTCAAAAGAGGGTTAAATTTGTGTGTTAAGTTAATTTTCGCACCACTTACTCATTTACATCTCATGTAAGTACCCATCTTATTTGGCCTCTAAAGAATAAAGCCTCACAATGATATTATGTTGGCTCCATTGCACTTAGTTAAGTCATTCCCACCATGCAAGTTCGGGTAGGGGTTCAAAAACAACCTCACAATGATATGATGTTGATCATTCTCATTGCCTACCTTCACAACATCATGTATCTGTATAGGACTCCTCCTGAGTGTAAGCACGCACTTTGTACTCCCCCATGATAGGGTGAAGTCGATGTACGAGTCACAAACGATCGGAGCCTACCACGTTGGAAGGCCACGAAAAAGTGTTCAAAGCACTCTCACGCTTGTCACCTTAATAATTGTTTAGTTGAGGGTTTTTAGGTCTCATCACATATTAGCATACATTTTAATCTTATTAAAACAATTTGGTCCTATTACAACTATTGGTCCATGTGATTGATTTAGTAGTACATGATGCTCTCACTATGCTTGTAAAACGGTTTTTAAAGCAAGAATATATGGTACTACTAACATAAGCTTTGCATTCATTAATGGACTATATAGTTGCCTTAGGGCCTTAGGATGTCTATGAACCTTTGATTCGATCCAACACAAGCCTAGTATTGGATCTCGGTCTAGGGATGTGATTGGTTTTAGTTATGCATTTAATCACATTAAGGCGAATTTTTCTTATTGGGTCTTGGACCCTACTACTCCAATTTCATGCATATCAAATAAAACAAGAAAGGAGTACTTCAAAGTAAAGAAGAGCTTATGCTCTTTTACAACATTTGATCATATCAAATTACAACCAAAATCTAATCTACACATTCCCATGGTTCAAACAAATTTTAGAGACAGTCTTTCACATAGCTCAATTATTGTAGGCTTAGGTTCATAATCACCCTTTAATTAATTAACGCTTTAACTAATTAAACTTGAATGCAACATTGTCATTTGGTTTTTCTATCCATAAAATTGATTTAAATGGAGCTAAATGAAATGAAAATCTAATTCTCATTTAAAGAGACAAAACCATTTTGTTCTCAACGAATTTGGGCCAAAAACAATAACCTCAACCATTGGGCTATATTTCAAAACACAAACTTTTGAGGTCACTTTGTAAAAACACAAAAGTCTACTACTTCATGTAATTACAACTAGAATCCAAAAATTTCAACAAATACAAAAACTTCATTAAAGGAGCAAAACAATTTGTCCTTTAGTGATTTTGGACTTTTATGTAAAAACGTAAATTTTCGGGTAAAGTACAAATACACAAAATTATCAAAACTTTATGTAATTGTATAAAAGCCCCAAAAGTACCCTACTTTAATAGGGTGGCCAGTCATGATGAGTGATGTGTGTGTTGATTTGTAGGTTTGAAAATTGATTGAAAGTTGTAAGTGAATGGTATGGTATGAATAGTTGAAAAGGTATGGGTGAAGTTTGAAAAATTCATACCATCCATTACTAACAAAAACAAATAAACAACCAAACACCTTATTGAATCAAAACTACAAACTTTTTGTTCTTGGCAAGAAAATAACAAGAACAATGAAGAACATCCATGAAAACCCATAAGAGCTCCATGAACATTTTTCACCCAAAGACACCCCAAAAACTCTCAAACTTAAGGGAAATAACATATTACCATACTATGGTACTTAGGGGTTCCTAATGTCACTTTAAAACACTTCTAACAAGACAAACATGAACCCAAAAATCCACCCTTTGCATTTGGCCGAATTTCCCAAACAAAAGGCACCAAATTTTAGCTCCAAAAGTCATGCTCATATGAACTACATCTACAACATTTGAAATGGCAAATTTTCCAGCAAAATTTACATTCAAAGAAGCAAGATTAAAGCTTGTAACAATTACAACATTTAAATCAAAGACTATGAACAACAAAAAACCAAAAGGATTCACCAACTACTAGACCTAGGCTCTGATACCAATTGAAGGAAAAATTTGTGAAAACAAGTTCATTTGAGCAACATCTATGCATGCTATTAACAATTAAAAGGCGGAATCATGCTTGTATGCACTCAAAAACAAAATTTAACCCATGAAATTCAAAGCCTAGTAGTTATGGTGAACCAAGACTCAACTCAAGAACAAAGTGATAAGCTCGTATTTATATATATTTTACATAAAATTCACTTGTCTTTTCTTAGTTAGTTCCTTATATTTTTGAGCTATTTACTATGTTTTTGTGTTTTGTGTGATTTATCAAGCAAAGAAAAGAAAAGTAGCACAAGTGAGTTATTAAGTAACAAATTCGTCAAAACTGCCTGTGCAGATTAGCTGACTTTGGAAGCATGTTACAAACAGCTCAGAATTAATGAGAGAATGAGTCTTATATTCTTGGAAAGCTACGGATGTCTATTTTCTGGAGCAATTTACGGATTGTTAATATCATTTTTCTAGAAGAAGTTATGGGCATTGTAACACTGAATGGTTCAGAAAAGGGCTAAGCAGATTTGGCTAATAAAATGAGAAAGTAAAGGCATTTGTTTTGTGTTTTGCTTTGTCATCAACACTCAGCAGAAAATGGGGTTATGATTGCACTCATTTGGCTTTGGAGCAAGTGGAAATGCACAGCTAGAAGATGAACAAGGCGCATGGAAGAAACATGGACAGCACACACACAAAGAGAAAGGCACTGCATGGACAGTTTGGCATGGGCAGAAAATGGGTGGATTGTTGGCTGAAATAATGAAGAACATGTGTGTGCAAATGCAAAGGAAAAACACACACACATGGGCAAAGGAAACACACACACATGAGCATAAAATGGGTTGATTTGTGGCTGAAATGATGGAGGTCATATGTGTGCAAATGTAAAGGGAAACATGGACATCATACACCCATACAAACTGCACATGCAAGGAATTGAAGTTGTCCACTCCTTAGCCTATAATACATCCACCATTCCCCTTCCTAAGGACAATCTTGATCCATCAAAAGAGCTTCATTCAAAAACACAATTTCCTTGTAGTGACCTCCATCCATTCATCTAGCCATACCACATCTCACCAATCCATATACTTTCATCTCTTAGCCGTGCAAATCCATTCCATCCATTCATCTAGCCATACTACATCTCACCAATCCATACACTTTCATCTCTTAGCCGTGCAAATCCATTCCATCCATATATCCATACACATCCTAGACACTTGTGCTACAACAAGGTGGTGAAAACAAAGGTCCTTGGCGTTTCAAGCTTGGAACTTTGGAGCGTTTTAGGTGTACTTCGTTCTTGCTTTCAATGTCTACTTTGTTATTTTCTAATTTTGTTGCAATTATGAGTGGCTAAACCCCTATTTAGTTAGGGGGAAGTTTGAAGCCATGAACATGCTTGAGATTTGAATTGATTTCTTCCAATTGTGATTTGATAAGTTGTGATTGCAATTCAATTATCTATTTTATTCATAACTGATTCTTGTATGTTTATTAAGGATGCATACTTAGTTTTCATGCATGAATTAGATGCTAGAATATAAATGAGTTTCACCTAATCGTTACAAGTTTATATTCATGAGTAGTGAAGGTTGTTTATCACAATCGCATTAATTGAATTCTTGGCAATTGTATCATGCATTCATAGTTATAATTGCCTCGTCAACACTTATGATTTTCATTGAACGTAATGATCTCTAATTGTATCTCTATTATGCATTCATATAGGGGACTTTTAGAGAATGATTTGGGTTGTCGCATGCATTCATCCAATTCAATGAGTAAAGGAAAATCTGAGGGTTAATTTGTGCATCACGGTTAATCTGGGGTGTTGAGCATCATAATTTATTGAAAAGCAATTGGAAATCAATTCATGTACAAGTGTGTTATGTGTGAAGAACGGACCTCTAACTAATCCATCCATCATCTCATTTCTTAAATTCTCTTTACAATCTGTCTAATTTTATAAGTTGTTTGTTTGTTTCGAATTCGTCAAAACCAAAATCCCCCTTTTACTTTGTTGTTTCAAAGTGTTAAATTTCTATTTCGTTAGTGTTTTTGAGTGTTTTGATTCAAAGCAAAACACTAAATTCATCCAAAGTTGTGTTAGAGTCAAATCTGCCAAGTAAGTGTTTTTAGGCAATTTTGAGTGTTTTTAAGTTGTTTTACGTCTTTTAGAATTTGTTTTGAGTCCTTTGAGTCTATTCAAACGTTTTTAACTTTGTTTTTATGTTTTTGAGTTAGTTTAGAGGTTTTAGCAAGCCCTTCTAATCCCCAGTTTAAAACGATCCCTACTTGCATTATTACTACAATTTGACAACAAGAGGGTTTACTTTGAGTGCTTAACTTTCATTGCATCACAAAGTGAGTTGAGAAATCTTATACCTTTGTTGACTCCTCTTTGCATAAGCAAAGGCTAATCACCCAAGGAGAAGGCCTTCATTCCTTGCTTCTTAGCTCCATGGATTTCTTGGAGGAGGATGGTTGAAAGGATTCTCCAAGTTCCCAAAATAGAGAACCTCTAATTTTCCACACCAAGGAGAGCATTGATGAGGAGATGAGTGACCTAGAGGAAGGAAGATTGCTAGCTATGTTCCTCTAGGGTGGCAGGCCTCTTAGAGAGAAAGGGAGAGCTTGTGCTCTCTCCAATTTCCTCAAAGAAAACCCTAATGATGAAATGGCTATAAAGTTGCCTCTATACCATCTCACAATTGAGTGGTAAACTTGCAATTAAGGTAAGTTCCCTACCCTTAAGGGTTCATTAGGCTTTCAAGCCATTTGTGTTTTCAAGTTGTCATACAACTTGAGTTAATGAGCTTGACATTCAAATCCCATTGGGCCTTGCAGCCCAAAACTAACCCGAGGTCTATAACGAACATATTCGTTTGATTAATTAACATATTAATTAATCCTAGCCATAAATAATTAAACCATTTAATTATTCTTACTCATCTCCGTTGTTTCTTCAATCTCTACCTTACACAGTGTACGATCCATTAGGTTCCTTTTAGCGAGGTAGTGGGTGATTAGAACTCTTCGAATCGATTGTGAATTGAAACATACTTTCAATTCTCCCGTTAGTGTTTATACACGTTTGGGACTTCCACAAACCATAAGTGACACCTAGCAGTATGTCATGGTTACCCAAGATAATCAAAAGAGGTGGAGAACCTATTCAATTTAGGATTACAATGCAATACAGTCTTTCCCAAATACGATACTCTTGACCACATTGTTTGGTTTGATAGTTTATTGATAGGAGCATATTTATTCAACTTAGTTAGCTTGTTTTTGTGCATTTGTGTTTGTTATTTCTTAGTTAATGTAGTATTTCAAGCTATTTTCGTGTGTTTGTAGATCCAAAGGGTTAAAGTAGCAAGAAAGTGCATTTTGGTGCATTTTGGAGCAGTTTTGGGCACTAAATGGATAGCACATGTATGGGCCAAGAAGGATGGACGAATTTGGAGTTCAAAAGGCTAGGAATCTGATAAGAAGATGAAGAAATTAAATTCAAGAAAAAGAAGATAAGGAATTGATAGGAGCATATTTATGCGCCTTAGTTAGCTAGTTCTTATGCATTTTCGTTATGTTTTCTTAGTTAAAGTAGTCTTTTGAGCTACTTTCATGTGTTTTCAGGTTCAAAGGGCATATGACATAAAAGATGGCAAAATGGAGCATTTTAGTGCAAAAGTGAGCTTGGATTGAAAAGTACATGCTTGGAACAAGGAATGGACGAGTTTGAAGGTCGAGGGAGCTTAAGAAATGAAGAAATGAAAGTAAAGAACAAAGAAGTCGGAATTGGCAACTAAAGTTTCTAAAGTTGGAAGTTTCTATTCTTGGAGGTTTCCATTTTCGAGAGTTTCTATTCTTGGCTTTGGGCTTTTGGATGACCCATCTTTGCCTCTTGGACCTATGCCGCAACTAACCCTAACCCTAGCCCACTTAATCAGCCGCACCTAGGCCTTGTTCACATGAAAAAAATCTGATTACTTACCCTAAGCCCATGCCGCACCTAATGTTCTAGAAACCCTAGTTTTTGGTGGATTTCTTAACCCTAGCCGCACCTAAACCCTAGCCCATTTGTCTAACCTGATTTCTTTAGGGTTTGGCTGCCTATATATATGTGTTTTACCTCCCTTGGCCGAAGACCACCCTCTCCATATTCAGAAATTCGTCCAAAACCCTATTTCCCACCTTGCCGCAGCCTTCCATCCCCAAACTCCCAACTTTCTGCCCAAATTCAACCTTGCCACACCATCCTCTTCCCCAAACCATTCCTACATCCTTCCATAACCATTCATCCACCTTGTGCAGCCACTAAAGGAGGAGAAAGAAGGAGTGCCGTGCAGTCCAAAGGAAGGAGAAGCCTTGCACATGTATGGGCCAAAGGGTTAAAGTAGCAAGAAAGTGCATTTTGGTGCATTTTGGAGCAGTTTTGGGCACTAAATGGATAGCACATGTATGGGCCAAGAAGGATGGACGAATTTGGAGTTCAAAAGGCTAGGAATCTGATAAGAAGATGAAGAAATTAAATTCAAGAAAAAGAAGATAAGGAATCAGCTCAAAAGAGGAAACATTATCCAAAACCTTATCCAACCTTATCTTATCCAAACGAACCTTATCTTATCTTATCCTATCCTAATCTTATCATGCCTTAATCTTAGCTGTAAGGGGACCTAAATATATATTTCTAGAACCTATTTCTAGAAGCATTCTCTTCTAGAAGTCCCAAATCAGCCACAAAACACATTGTTTCCAGAAACCTTACAAAGGTGGCGCCTATTCCCTTCTAGAAAACCTTGCCTTGCAATCCACTCTTCTTTCCCTCCAATATCTGCCGCACCCCTCTATCCCTTTTCCCTTGTGGATTCTGATTTATTAAGCCTTATTCCTTGTGGATTTGGGTTATACAAATCCTTTTCTCAAATTAATTAGGCCAAACCCTTTCCTTAGTGGATTTAATTAATTGTGCCGAACCGTAGGGCCCTAATCCTTAAAATCTGCTAAGTCGTAACCCTAATATGATTAACCCTAGGGTTGGCCGAACCTATATATACATATTTTCAGCCACAGTTTCGTCACCACCCCTCATGCCATTCAGAAACACCTTTGCCGCAACCCTAGACACCATTCTACATCATTCAGTCGATCCATTCACTTCCACATACAACCTGCCGCAACCTTTCACCCTCATCAGCCATCATTCATCATCCTAAACAAGAATACACCATCCATCACCCCCAAAACCACCAACCACACCTTGTGCCACAGTAAGGAAGAAGGAGGAGAGCCTTAGACGTGCCTGCCATTCGAATTGGAGTTGCTGGAACGTTTCAGGTGTAATCTTTCTTTTGTGAGTATGAGGAACTAAACCCCTCTTAGCTAGGGGGAATTTCGAAACCATGGCTATATTTGCAATATGATTTGATTACATCAAGTTGTGATTTCATGAACTGTGAATTCAATTTACTTATCTGTTTAAATTAAAACTTGTTTATGTTTGTGAGTTGAGAATGCACACTTAATTTGCATGCATAAATCTGATGCTAGGATATAAGGGAGTTTCACCTAATCGTTATGAACTTATATTCATAAGTAGTAAAGGTTGTTAGTCACAATTATGTTAAGTAAATTCCTGGCATAAGTATCATGGCTTTCATAGTTACGAATGCCTTGTCAACACTTATAATTTTCATAGAATTTAATGATCTTTGATTGTTTCTCTATTATGCGCTTTTATGTAGGGAACTTTTGAGGAATAATTTGATTGTGATGCACTAATTCCATTCAATTCAATAACTTAAGGAAAATATGAGGGTTAATTTAAGTGTACGTAATTAACTTGGGGTGTTGAGGTTCATGGTTCATTGAAAAAGCAACTGGAAATTGTTTTGTATGCAAGTATGTCATGTGTGGAGAAAGACCTCCTAGCTAGCCCATCATCCATCTCATTCCACCAAATTCATGCAAATCTGCCTAGTTTCAGTTCTTGTTTTGTTTACTTTATTTTTGTCCAAAATCAAATCCCTCTTTACTTTAGATTGTCTAACTAGTTAGGATCTGTTTTAGATTGTGTTTTTAAGTGTTTTGAGTCAAGTTAAAACCAATTTTCGTCCAAAATTGTGTTTAGAGTCAGAAATTGCCCAGTTTGTGTTTTTAGGCAGTTTTGAGTGTTTTTAGCTTATTTTGAGTCTTGTGAACTTGTTTTGAGTCTTTTAACTTTAGTTAAGTGTTTTAAAGCTAGTTTTATCTATTTGAGTCAGTTTAAAGTGTTTTAGCAATCCCTACTTACATATATACTACAATTGTCAAAAGAGGGTTTAATTTGTGTGTTAAGTTAATTTTCGTATCAAATTTTAGCACCGTTGCCGGGGATTAGTAACTTTGCTAATCCCTTGTTATTTCTTTTTGTTTATTTTCGCGTGTTTTTTGTTTTAGTTGCTGACCTTGTTTTGTTTTCTTGTTTTTTGGTACTAGTTTATGACTCGGAGTTCTCAACCGGTTCGTGAGCATATCTTAGACTTTGACGACGATTTCGAGCGAACTTTGAGAAGGAAGAGGAATCAACAAGAGCCCCAACCACCTCAACCTACACCAGATATTGAAGAAGACGAAGTACAAGTGGAAGAGGTGGCCACGACTCAGATTTTTTAGGAATAAAAAGTTATGGCAGCAGACAATCGAACAATCAAGGAGCTTTCCGCTTCGGGATTGGACAATGCCATGCCCCTATGCATTTAATATCCAAGGGCAGTCCCAGACAAGACCGACGAGAATTTGAAAAAAAAAATGAAAAAAGTGTTTTGAAAAAGCCAAAAAGAGTTGTTTTTGTGTGTTTGTTTGTGTCTTAGGGTACCTTCCAACACAATGATGAGGATTTAGTTTTTAATGCATGACTGTTAAAGAGAGTTATAAACATGGATGGAAGGTTGATATGCTCTTTGGTTTATGCTTGGTTGTAGTTATAGTTTACAAATTCACATGTAATCACAAAAGAAAAAAATCAGTTTTTGTAACATGCTTGAAGGAAGGAACTCAAACAAACGCTACATCCCTGAGAGACTTGAGCCTAAACATTTATTTGGAGAGTT
Source organism: Malus domestica (assembly GCF_042453785.1). Taxonomy (NCBI): domain Eukaryota; kingdom Viridiplantae; phylum Streptophyta; class Magnoliopsida; order Rosales; family Rosaceae; genus Malus; species Malus domestica. The sequence goes on from NC_091670.1 coordinate 15,383,596, forward strand.
ATTAATCTATGCATTCTTGTTTTCTAAAGTCGTTGCATGATCTCATTATTCTTTGCTTGGTTGCTACTTAGAATGCGTTTTATCACTTTAGTTCCAAATACTATAACTCATGCCTATTTCATTCAAAACTTAAAATTGAGTGCATAACATATAACAAGATGAAGTTGTTAGTAGTTACCACCAGAGCCAAAAAGCCTTCATTCCATGCATTTGTTTTTGTAGGTTTAACCCCTTTGAGCCTTAATTAGCCTATTTTCTTTATTAGCCACATTATCCTTACCTAGCCTAGAATAGAACTTTCCATACCCTTGTTCTTGAAGTATAGTGGAGCATGACTTAGAAGGAATTCCTTTTGAGTGACATTATTACAGAAAACAAGTGTGGGGGAAGGGATTTTTGTGTGTGTGTGTGTGTGCCAAAGTCTTAAAAGAGGCACGGGTAGAAAAGAAAAAGAGAAGAAAAAAAATATGTATAGAAAAGAAAGAAAAAGAGTTGAAAATAAGTGAGAATGAACTCACATGTATTGATTGTTGAAGAAAGGGTCCAAAAGTTTGAATCTGACCCTAGGTGTTGCATGAATCTTCCCTTGTGTTTAAAAGGTAGTTTTCTGCATTTTAAAGTGAATTCTAGGTGCCTAATTCATTACTTTGCTCACTATTGCTTTAAGAACGTTTGTTTCCCCTTACCTTTTTTTGCTAGCCAATGCCCTTAGCCCCGTTACAACCCTTAGACTTCAATATTGGCCGTTGTGTGTTTCAATTTGTGGAGTTTGGGATTAGTATGAGCATATAGTGTCCCTGGTTCTCGCATCTAAGTAGTGGCATTCCATTCATGAGATTATATATATGTACATGCATTAATAATTCCATAAAGTGCTTCCTTCGTTTAAAACATATGTGAGTCGCTCGTCTGCATGTTAACATTAATCTTCTCACATATACCTAGTGTAGAGAGTGTAGTCAGAAAATCTGAGTGAAAATAGAGAGTATATCCGGTGAGGAATTGAGGGAATTCTCTAAGGCATGTTACTACATTCAAAATGTTGTTTTAATTGATTAAATGTGAGCTAGTGAATGGTTAAGTATGCTCGAGGGTAAGGATTGCTTAAATCTATGTGAGTGGTGATCTTTGACATGTTATGTTTCATTGGAAATCCCTGAGGCAAACGTTGGAAGGTTTAGATTGTATGTTATGTTTCTTTTGTTTGTTTGTTTTGCTCGAGGACTAGCAAAAGCTTAGTTTTAATTCAAAAGCTAAGATGAAGAAATTAAATTCAAGACAAAGAAGATAAGGAATCAGCTCAAAAAAGGAAACATTATCCAAAACCTTATCCAACCTTATCTTATCCAAACTAACCTTATCTTATCTTATCCTATCCTAATCTTATCATGCCTTAATCTTAGCTACAAGGGGACCTAAATATATATTTCTAGAACCTACTTCTAGAAGCATTCTCTTCTAGAAGTCCCAAATCAGCCACAAAACACATTGTTTCTAGAAACCCTACAAAGGTGGCACCTATTCCCTTCTAGAAAGCCTTGCCTTGCCTTGCAATCCACTCTCCTTTCCCTCCAATATCTGCCGCACCCCTCTATCCCTTTTCCCTTGTGGATTCTGATTTATTAGGCCTTATTCCTTGTGGATTTGGGTTATACAAATCCTTTTCTGAAATTAATTAGGCCAAACCCTTTCCTTAGTGGATTTAATTAATTGTGCCGAACCGTAGGGCCCTAATCCTTAAAATCTGCTAAGTTGTTACCCTAATCTGATTAACCCTAGGGTTGGCCGAACCTATATATACATATTTTCAACCACAATTTCGTCACCACCCTTCATGCCATTCAGAAACACCTTTGCCGCAACCCTATACACCATTCTACATCATTCATTTGGTCCATTCACTTCCACATACAACCTGCTGCAACCTTTCACCCTCATCAGCCATCATTCATCATCCTAAACAAGAATATACCATCCATCACCCCCAAAACCACTAACCACACCTTGTGCTGCAGCAAGGAAGAAGAAGGAGAGCCTTAGACATGCCTGCCATTCGAATTGGAGTTGCTGGAACGTTTTAGGTGTAATCTTTCTTTTGTTTTCAATGTTTAAATTCAATGATCTTTGTTTTGTGAGTATGAGGAACTAAACCCCTCTTAGCTAGGGGGAATTTCGAAACCATGGCTATATTTGCAATATGATTTGATTACATCCAGTTGTGATTTCATGAATTGTGAATTCAATTTACATATCTGTTTGAATTCAATTTACATATCTGTTTGAATTAAAACTTGTTTATATTTGTGAGTTGAGAGTGCACGCTTAATTTGCATGCATAAATTTGATGCTAGGATATAAGGGAGTTTCACCTAATCGTTATGAACTTATATTCATAAATAGTAAAGGTTGTTAGTCACAATCATGTTAAGGAAATTCCTGGCATAAGTATCATGCGCTTTCATAATTACGAATGTCTTGTCAACACTTATGATTTTCATAGAATTTAATGATCTTTGATTGTTTCTCTATTATGCAATTTCATGTAGGGAACTTTTGAGGAATAATTTGATTGCGATGCGCTAATTCCATTCAATTCAATGACTTAAGGAAAATCTGAGGGTTCATTTAAGCATACCTAATTAACTTAGGGTGTTGAGGTTCATGGTTCATTGAAAAAGCAACTGGAAATTGTTTTGTATGCAAGTATGTCATGTGTGGAGAAAGACCTCCTAGCTAGCCCATCATCCATCTCATTCAACCAAATTCGTGCAAATCTACCTAGTTTTAGTTCTTGTTTTGTTTACTCTATTTTCGTCCAAAATCAAATCCCTATTTACTTTAGAGTGTCTAACTAGTTAGGATCTGTTTTAGATTGTGTTTTTAAGTGTTTTGAGTCAAGTTAAAACCAATTTTTGTCCAAAATTATGTTTAGAGTCAGAAACTGCCCAGTTTGTGTTTTTAGGCAGTTTTGAGTGTTTTTAGCCTATTTTGAGTCTTGTGAACTTGTTTTGAGTCTTTTAAGTTTAGTTAAGTGTTTTAAAGCTAGTTTTATCTATTTGAGTCAGTTTAAAGTGTTTTAGCAATCCCTCCTAATCCCTGGTTTAAGAACAATCCCTACTTACATAAATACTACAATTGTCAAAAGAGGGTTTAATTTGTGTGTTAAGTTAATTTTCGCATCATTTATTCATGTCTACTATCCAATGTGATTCTCCTACTTATATGATTACCTTGATAGTGATTTGGAACGACTTCCTAAATCTCATTCATACTCTAGCCAGATATTCTTAATCATATCATAGAGTATTCTCCCTCAAATGGTTTAAAGGTTAGAGATCTCTTGTTGCGCGTTCACTTGCCTCCATGGCTAAGTGCCTTAACCCCAACTATATTGTGGACACCCATTGATGGAGTGACTTTGACATAGTCAAAGATCAAGGACCTAACCACAAGACAACTATAATGCCTCAGGTCAAATTACTACTTTGCATTATCCCAACCATGAGTTCTCATGTGACATGATTATGAGAACTCCTTGTTGATCATGTTCAGTGGACTCATTCTCTGTTGAGCACCTACGTACTTGTCTTGGTGTCAGTCACAACAATGACTCGAGACCAGTCATTCTCCCTAAGAGAAGACATAGCACGTACTGATCTTAACGGACTGTCAATGCCCAATTGGCAATCCTATGATCAGGATCATTTAGGATATGTATACGAAAGAGAATGGTCTCATGAATCTAATTTCTTTATATCACATTCTCTCAATTACATATTCCTTGGACTTATCGTTTAAGCATATAACATTTATATGAGACGGTTTCAAACAATAATCTTTGCCCTTTATATTAAACTAGATTAGTTTAACATGTGAAATGTCCGTAAAGTATCATCATATGATTGGTTTTACGGCACATTTCCAACAATTGTCAACAAGGCATGCTATGTGGGCAGCATACTTACAAGAATTTACATTCGTCTTAAATCACAAAGCCGATGTGCAAAATCAGCTTGCAGATGCCTTGAGTCGGATGAGATATTTACTTGGTTATATGAGAATTCAAGTATTGGGGTTTAACTCTTTGAAGGATTTATTGAAAACTGATCCTTTCTTCTCTACAATTGTAGAAAATGTTGAGGATGGAACTAGAATAGATTATGTTTTGCATGAAGGGTTTCTCTTTAAAGGAAATCAACTTTGCATCCCAAAGTCTTGTTTGAGATTGAGGATCATACAAGAGTTACATAATGAAGGCCACGTTGGAAGGGACAAGACCTTTAAGCTTGTTTCTTTCTCATATTTCTGGCCTACCATGCGTAAAGAAGTATATCATTTTGTGGAACGATGTCGAATCTGTCAATTTTCCAAGGGCAAGGCGACCAACACTGGATTGTACATGCCATTACCTATTCCATCACAACCATGGGTGGATATAAACATGGATTTTGTTTTGGGTTTGCCTCGTACTCAGTGTTGTGTAGACTTCATTTTTGTTGTGGTGGATCGATTTTCTAAAATGGCTCACTTTATTGCCTGCAAGAAGACAACGGATGCTTCGAAAGTTGATGAGCTATTCTTTCGTGATGTATACCGAATTCATGGGTTTCCAAGTTCAATTGTTTCTGATCGGGATGATGCGAATTATATAAGCACACAAATTAAACCCTCTTTTTATCAATTGTAGTAAGGAATGTAAGTAGGGATCGTTATAGGCCAGGGATTAGGAGGGATTGCTCAATCACTTGAAAACTGACTCAAAACGTAAAAACAAAGTTTAAAACACTAAACTAGACTAAAAAAAATGCAAAACTAAACTCTAAAACACTAAACCAAACCTAAAGACTCAAAACAGCCCAGAAACACTCAAAACTGCCTTAAAAACACAATCTGGGCAGTTTTGAACACAAACACAAATTTGGACGAAAATAGGTTATAACTTGACTCAAGACACTTAAAAATACAAACTAAAATAGATTTTAACTAATCTAACACTTCAAAGTAAAGGGAGATTGATTTTAGACGAATTTAAAAACAAAACAGAAACTTTGTAACTTGAACAGATTTTAAAACGAATTTGGTTAAAGTGAATGGATGGAAAGCTAGCTAAGGGGTTCTTCTCCACACATGTCACACTTGCATACAAAACGATTTCCAACTACTTTTCAATAACCCATGAATTCTCAACACCCCAAGTTAATTAGATACGCTTAAATGCTCCAAATTGCATCCTTTTGCTCACTTTGTCTCTAAAACCTGAAAACACATGAAAATAGCTTAAAAGACTAACTTAACTAAGAAAACACAACATAAATGCATAAGAACTAACTAACTAAGGGGCATAAATATGCTCCTATCAAAAAGTCCCTCTATCATATTACCATGAGAGATAATACGACCGTTCAAGTATAAAGTGCAGCTCATTTTGTCAAACAATACTGAGTGCCCATCTCGTAAAAGCTTAGAGATAGAAATCAAATTCTTTATACATGAAGGAAAATATAAACAATTTTTAAGTTCCAGGACTTCCCCAGAGGGTAGGTTAAGCATGTAGGTGCCTATTGCTTTTGCAGAGATTTTAGTGCCGTTCCCAACTCACACAACCATCTCCCCATTGCGCAGTGACCTGCTCCCTGCTAGTCCCTGCAACGTATTGCAAATATGTTGACTAGCGCCTGAATCAAATATCTAGGAATTGGAGCTCACTGTAAAAGCACTCTCTATGACAGAAATAGTCTCTTCAAAAGTTCGTGTCATAAGGCTCGCAATGTGCACCCTGTATTTCTTCTTCCAACGTTCATCCTTTCCACAATGAAAGCATGTTCCTTTGGATTTCTTTGCCTTCTTCTTATGCAACCTTTTCCTTGTGTTTGCATTCTCACTCCCACTGTCCCTTTTGAAACCTTTTTCAAATTTACAGCACATGTCAATCATCTCTTTCAAAGAATGATCGAATCTATTCACTTTATAGTTTACAATAAACTTAGTGAAATCATTCGAGAGAGATGCAAGGAAAAAGTCTTGGGCCATTTTCCCATCGATGGAAGTTCCTAAACTTTTAAGATCTTTAAATATCTTTTCCATCTTTTGTCCATGTTTATGGACCGATGCCCCCTTTGCCATCTTGGCATTCATTAGACTACAAACATTTGAGAATCGTACATTACTAGTCTCAATGTCATGCATCTTATGCAAACTTTCAACCATGGCACAAGAAGTGTTCATGTGCTTATGTAGCTTCATAAGCTCCTCACTAAGTGAAGTGAGGATTAAGCATTTGGCTTGTAAGTCATCCTCATAGTGTCTAACATAATTTTGACACTCCTCCTTTGAAGCTAGTTTCGTAGGAGGTACATGAGGAGGGGATTGCTTAAGCACATACAATATGTCTTTCACCTTTGAGACATTCTCAATATGGCGATACCAAGCAAGGAAATGTTGGCCCTTAAGGCCCCTTTTGTCAAGTACAATGGTGGGTATAATTTTAGGCATGTCGTTCACTACATAACATAACAGAAATCGTATTAGATTGTTTGTTTAAAACTATTTGATTGGGTCTTTGAATCAAATAGTACCACCCACTATTTTTGGCAAATTCCACATCCCTCAATAGAATTCGAGAGTTATATTGAACTCTTAGCGGGGTATGGGAGACTCACCATTACCAAGCCCACCTCAGAATTATATCATGTTGGTTAGCAAAAATAATGATGCGAGAATAACGCATTATTCATTTACAACTCTTGTAATTACCCATCTTGTTTGGCCTCTAGAGAATGATTACCTCAGAATTATATCATGTTGGCACCATTGCACTTAGTTAAGTCATTCCCACCATGCTTAGTTTATGTAGAGGTTCAAGCACAACCTCAGAATTATATCATGTTAGTCATACTCGTTGTCTACACTCACCTCATCATATGTTTATGGGTTCCTCCTGGATGTAAGCACATACTTTGAACTTCCCCATTATAGGGTCAAGCCGGTGCATGAGTCACAAACGATTGGATCCCACCATGGTGGAAGGCCTACGAAGAGATGTTCAAAGCATATCTCGCTTATCAACTTAATATTCGTTTTGAGGGAGTAGTTTTGGGCTACATCAAAACATTTTAATCACATTAAAAGAACTTGGGCCTATCACAACCATTGGTCCAAGTTAATATGAATTAGTAGTTTATAATACTCCCACTATTTCGAAGAAACAAGCGAGACTATATAGAACTACTAACGAATGCATTGCATCCTCATATGGACTATATAGTCATATTAGGTTTTAGGATGATTATGAACCGATTAATTTGATCCAACACGAGCCTTGTGTTGGACCTTGGGTTTAAGGTAGATAGTTGTTGATTTTAGTTACGCGTTTAATCCAATTAAACCGTTATTTCCTATTGGGCGTTGGACCCAACTATTCCATTTTGCATACATATAAACAAAAGGAATACATGAAATAATAAGAAGGGCTTATGCCCTTTTACAATACAAATCAAATGATGGACTTATGTCCATTTACAACAAATTGAATTAAACAAATTACATTCAAATCTATACTACTAAAACCCAAACATTCATAATGTAAAGCGGCCAATCACATAGCTCAATTATCGAGGCCTTTGGTTCATAATCACCCTTTTCTCAATTAATCACATTAACTAAGAAAGCAACTTAAACAATTGGTTTTTGGATCCATAGAATTGACTTAAATGGAACTAAATGAAATGAAAATCCAATTCTCATTAAAGAGACAAAACAATTTTGTTCTCATTTTATTTGGGCCAAAAGGAAACTATGACCACAACAATTGGGCCATAATGCAAATACAAAAACTTTTGGGGTCACTTTGTAAAAACACAATAGTCCACAACTTCATGTAATTACAACTAGATCCCAAAATTTTATTAATGTAAAAACATCATTAAAGGATCAAAACAATTCGTCCTTTAGCGTTTTAGGGCCTTAACGTAAAAACGTAAACTTTTGGGCCAAAGTGCAAATACACAAAAGTGTCAAAACTTTATGTAATTGCATAAAAGACCCCAAAAGTACCCCCACTAGGGGGTGGCCGGTTTTTAGAGAGGTAAAGTAGTGTGAAAGGGTTTTATGCAAGTTGAGCATGCATGTGCAAAATGCAAGTGGATTTTGGTGGGTGAGTTATTGGTGAAATTGATGGTTTGTAAGAAAAAAAAAAAAGATCTATGACAAATCATTAAAACCATTTCATCACATCTCACCAATAACCATCAACCATCGATTAATAAACCAAAACTTTATGAAAAACATAAAACTTTAGAATCAAAACTTCAAACCCTTTTGTTCTTGGCAAGAACTTCAAGAACATTGAAGAACACCATGAAAACTCACAATAGCTCCATGAATATTTTCAATCACCAAAACTCAATTTTTCACCTCTCAAAAGAGGGCTAATATCCTAGGGTACTTAGGGGTTCCAAAAGTCACCTTAAAACCATTTTAACAAGACAAACATGAACCCAAAAAATCACCCTAAGGATTTGGCCGAATTTCCCAAAATACATGGCACCAAATTTTAGTTCCAATATTCATGCTTAAATGAAATACATCTACAACATTTGAGATGCTAAATTTTCTAGCAAAATTTATATATTCAAAAGCAAGAACAAAGCTTGTAACATTTACAACATTTAAATCACAAAATATGAAAGTCACAAAACCCAAAAGGATTCACCATAAACTAGGCCTAGGCTCTGATACCACTTGAAGGAAAAATTTTGTCCTAGCCAAGAACAAGTATGAACATTTGAATACAAAGGCAAGCTATTAACACTTTAAAGTAGACATGCATTCAAAAACAATTCATAAAACCCATGACTTTCAAAGCCTAGTATATGGTGAACCAATAAACTCTTTAACAACATTAAAGAGAAGTAAAGATTTAGAGTTTCTTTACCCTTGAAGCTCATCCTTGTTTACACAAGGGATTCACCCAAGTGGAGGGCCTTCAAGTCACCTCCAAGCTCCTTGAATCCTCCTTGTGTTTTCCTCCCTTTAGTGCTCCTTTGAAGATTTGAGGAAATGAGGATATGTACTCCAAAACACCAAAAGTTTGATGTCTCTAAGTCTCTTCACCAAGGATGTATCTTGTGAAGATGATATGGATGACTTAGGGAAGAAGAGATTGCTAGATGTCCCTTCCCTTAGTGGCCGGCCTCTTGGAAGAAAATGGAGAGAAAATGTTTCACCCAATTTCAACTAGAAAACCCTTTAAGAAAATAAAGCTATAAAGTTGAATTTATACTTCATTACAAGTGAGTGGCAAACTTGTAATTAATCCAAGTTTGCCAATCCACCCTAATGGCCGGCCTCTTTGATGTTATTGGGCTATTTGCCCATTTTGTTTTAGTTGTCATACAACTTAAACATAATGGGCCTTTTGGACCAAAACGCTTTTGGGCCCCGAAACCCAAAACAAACATATAAGCCCAACACGAACCTTTCGTAAAATTAATTAACTAATTAATTAATCTTGACCATTCTTCAATTAAACCATTTAATTGCTTATCCATTTCATTTGATTTCTTCACATACATCCTTACTCGGTGTACGATCCATTAGGTTCCAATTAACGAGGCAGTGGGCGATTGTTACTCTTAACAATCGATTGTGAATTAAAACCACATTTCAATTCTCCCTTTATTGATTAGTGTTTGCTAACCATTAGGGCTTCCACAAACCATGAGTGACGCCTAGCAGAATATCATGGTTACCCAAGCTAAGTAGAATTGGTTGGAGAACCTATCCAGTTACAACTACAATGCAATACGGTCCTTCTCTAATACAATACTCTTAATCACATTGTTTAAGTGATAGTTTGTTTCATGTCTACTATCCAATGTGATACTTTCCTATATGATTCCCTTGAATATGATTTGGAACAAACTTCCTAAGTCATATTCATTTGCTTTGGCCAAAGACTTTAGAATCATATCTTAGAGTATTCTCCTTCCACCATGGAAGGTTAGAGATCCCTTGTTGTGCATTCATATGTCTACATGACTAGATAGCTTGACCCCAACAATGCCGTGGACACTCCGATGGAATGCCGTTTGACATGATCAAAGATGAAGGACCTAACCATTAGACATCTATGATGCCTCAGGTCAAAGGACTACTTTGCATATTGCAACTTTAGAGTTCATACATGACATGTATGTTCGAACTCTCTTTTGATCGTAGTTCAATGTACTCGATTACTCTTTCGAGCACCTATGTGTTTGTCTTAGTGTCCAACACCAAATGACTTGAGACTAGTCATACTCACGCTTGAGTTAACATAACACATACTAACCTTAGCGGATTGTCAATGCCCAATTGGCAATCCTATGGCTAGGAACGTTTTAGGAATGAACATAAGAGAATGGTCTCGATAATCTAACTCACTTAGATCACTTGTCTCTTAGATCAAATACATCCCTTGGATTCCCTTATTGCTTAAACACATGATACAATAAATAGTGATTAACAATAAGCTTTGCCCTTCATTAAACATATAAAAGTTTAATACATTAAGTATTCCAAAAAAGCTATTACATCAAATGAGTGGCTTTGTGGGCATACTTCCAACAGTAGAATGGATGGAGGACGTATGGAAGTGTTTAGGGTTGATGGGTGGTGCGGCTAGGGTGGTTTTGCGTCAGAAAATATGGTGAATGGTGAAGGAATGGGGCTGTTGAATATGGAGTTCAGTTTCTGACGTGAATGGTGAGTTTCTGGATGAATGGGGATGTTTGTGGCTGCATAAGGATGTTTATTTAAAGGGATTAGGAAATTAAAAACCCTAGACTATTTTGGTAAACAGAAATTAAGTCAAAAGCTTCTAGAAATAGGAAATCAAATCAGAAACTTAAGGGAAAGTCAAGGGATATGCGGCAACACCTTGAAACACATTAGGAATGTGTTTTAATGCATAAAATCAGGAAAGAACCCTCTCCCTTGCACGGCAAGGAAGAGGAAAGGGCAAGGAACCTTCACAAGGTGCGGCAAGGCTTTAGGAAAGGTCTAAGTGTCCTAAAACTAATGGAAAAAGGGATCCCTTGCAAGGCAAGGAAAGGGAAAATTGGGAAAGGTGCGGCAAGGACTTTCAATGTGCAAGAGAGGTGTATTTGATGTCCTAGAATGCTTAGGATGCCTTCAAAGTTGATAAAACTTAGGAACATTTAGGAAAGGTCAAACCAAAGTAGGAAACCTTGGCTTAACTTTCCTATTTCAAGTAGGAATCCTTGTTGGAGTAGGAATCCTTCGTTGATTAGGAATCCTTTGTTGATTAGGAATCCTAATTTCTTCAAGTCTTCAATTCATCCATTCCTTTTGCTCCAAGCATGTGATAATCATTCCAAGCTCCATTTTGCTCCAAAAGGCTCCAAAATGCATACTTTGCCTTTAGAATCTAAAAACACACAAAAGTAACTTTAAACACTAAAATAGCCAAGGAAACATAACATAAATGCACGAGAACAAGCGAATTAAGTCGCATAAATATGCTCCTATCAATTCCGCCTTTTAATTGTTAATTGCATGCTATAGATGTTGCTCAAATGAACATATTTTTCATAATATTTCCTTCAAACATATCTTGGATTTTAACGACGATTTTGAACGAGATTTGAGAAGAAGAAAGAGGAGGCATCCGGAACCTAGTGAACCTAGTTCAAGTTCAGAGGCCGAATCTGAATTTGAAGAAGAAGTCATGGTAGCGGACAATCGTACAATTAAGGAGCTCTCAGCCTCGGGGTTGGCAAATGTGATGCGAAATATATAAGCACACAAATTAAAACCCTCTTTTTATCAATTGTAGCAAGGTATGTAAGTAGGGATCGTTCTAGGCCGGGGATTAGGAGGGATTGCCAAATCACTTGAAACTAACTCAAAACGTAAAAACAAAGTTTAAAACACTAAACTAGACTCAAAGAATGCAAAACTAAACTATAAAACAGCAAAACAAACCAAATTGCACGAAATTGGGTTATGACTTGACTCAAGACACTTCAAAACACAAACTAAATTGATTTCTAACTAATCTAACATTTCAAAATAAATGGGGATTGAGTTTTGACGAAAATTGAAAACAAGAACAAACTTTGTAAATTGAACAGATTCTAAAACGAATTTGATAAAAGTGAATGGATGGAAAGCTAGCTAAGGGGTTCTTCTCCACACATGTCACACTTGCATACAAAACTATTTCCAATTACTTCTCAATAAACCATGAATTCCCAACGCCCCAAATTAACCGTGAATGCACTAATTAACCCTCAGATTTTCCTAAGTTATCGAATTGGATGAATTGCATACGACAACCCAAAGCATTCCTCACAAGTTCCCTGCATGAATTGCATAACAAAGATACAAGCAAAGATCATTAAGTTCTATGAAAATCATAAGCATTGGCGAGGCACTCGTTACTATGAATTGCATGAAACTTATGCCAAGAATTTACTTAACACGATTGTGATCAACAACCTTTACTACTTTTGAATATAAGTTCATAACGATTAGGTGAAATTCCCTTATATCCTAGCATCAAACTTATGCATGAAAATTAAGCGTGCACTCTCAACCAACACACACAAATCAATTTTAATTCATGTAGATAAGTAAATTGAATTCACAACTTATGAAACGCAATTGAAAGTAATCAAATCATATAGCAAGCATAAACATGGTTTCGAATCCCCCCTAGCCAAGGGAGGTTTAGTTCCTCATACGTACAATACAAAGAGTATAGAATTTAAACATTGAAATCAAAAGAAAGAAAACACCTAAATGCTCCAACGATCCTAACTTGAATGGCATGCAAGTCCAAGGCTTCTCCTCCTTCCTCTTTGCTACGGTACAAGGTTTGGGGACAGGTTTGGATGGTATTTGTATGGAGGAATGGATGGGAGATGGTATGGTGGTGTTTAGGATGGATGGGGGGTGTGGAAAAAGAGAGAAAGATGGCTGAAAATGTGTTTGTGACGTAGTGTATGAATGTGTAGATGGGTTTGGCTAAAAGAATGGATGGAGAATGGGTGGTGTGGCTGATTGTGTTTTTGATGTAGTGTAATGTCTAGTGTTCTTCCCTTCACTCCCTATTTATAGAAGCTCCAAAGCAAAGAATCACTCAAGTGGCTTCAATAAACAATACAAACAAAGACCAAAATGATGCAAAAATAGCTAGTTTACATGCTCTTTTATCATTGTGTCTTGCCTTTAACAAAAGGCAATCATTCCTCTTTTGCTAATTCAACTCCTTTGTAGTTGTCCATGTGCCTTCATTCTTCAATTTCTGATGCATTTGCCTTGTATTCCATCCCTTTTCCACATGTACTAGCTGTTAGACAACTTTCACACACATGTTTTGCATCATTTCATCTTGCAAACATCAACTTTCGGCCACTTTACACCTCTACACACATGCTATGCATCATTTCAGCTTGCAATTATGTTTGTAGTTGCTGAAAATGTGAATACATCTTGTAAAGCAATCCAACAAATGGCATCTTTCACTTCTTTTCCTTTCAAATTGTTCCGTAAGTGTATGTATCTGCACACTTCCACACTTCCACACTTCAACTTCATTATTCAGATTTTGACATGTGTTGAAACCCTTTTTAAAACACCAAAAACGTCCATCCCACTTGCTCCATATGCATGCAATCCATTTTGGCCCAAAATTGCTCCAAATTGCACCAAAATGCACTTTCTTTCTAACTTTGTTATTAGGACCTACAAACACACGAAAATAGCTTAAAACACTCTTATAAGCAATAATTAACTAAGTAAATGCAAGAAAACATGTTAACTAAGTCGCATAAATATGCTCCTATCAAAATGCAACACCTCTTTGCATTCAATATCCCGCGGCTGCCCAAGGCAAGACCAATGAGTTTGAATTAAAGTCGAGCTTGTTACATCACATTCCTAAATACCATGGGCTTTCCATGGAAGATCCAAACAAGCATCTTAAAGAGTTCAAAGTAGTTTGTTCCAGTGTGACACCCATCAATGTTGATGAGAATATTCTGAAAATGAAGGCCTTTCCATTCTCTCTCTTGGAAAAGGCCAAAGATTGGCTTTACGAATTAGCGCCCGGAACGGTCACTTCTTGGGAAAGCATGAAGATGGCGTTTTTAGAGAAGTTTTCCCCACTTCGAGAGTCATTCTCTTGAGGAAGAAGATTAGTGGCATTCAACAAAGCCAAGGAGAGTCCTTTCCGGCATACCATGATCGTTTCAAGGCTCTTGTCGCCTCATGTCCTCAACATCAAATGAAAGAAGAGCTTTTACTTCAATACTTTTACGAATGACTTCTTCCAATTGAGCGACAAATGCTCGATGCTTCAGTGGGAGGTGCATTGGTTGATAAAACACCAATGGTTGCAAAGACCCTAATTGCCAACCGAACGTTTAAATGCACAACAATACGAAGGACTTGGGCAAAGAGACTTCCCACGGCAGCAAGTTAATGAGGTAAGTTCTCCATTCGACATTCAATCTCAATTAGCTAACCTCACTTCCATTGTGTCTCAGATGGCCGAAGGGATGAAGCTACAAGGACCAAGTGTTTGTGGCGTGTGTTCTATGCAAAGACACCTCAATGATCAATGTCCTCAACTAATAGAGAATGGAGGATGGGAGAGTGCTAATGCCGTGGGCTATCAAGGTCAAAATCAGCCACGCAACGATCCATACTCCAACACTTACAATCCGGGTTGGAGAGATCACCCAAACTTCAAGTGGAGGGAGCCTCATTAACCTCAACAATAAGGAGGATTTAGGCAGCAACCTACGGGCTTTTATCAAAAGCCATTCGCACCAAATCAAACTCAAATACAATCTGCCCCAACAAATTCAGGTACGTCCTTGGATAATGATACAATTCTTAAATTACTCACCACTTTGTCTCAGGGGCAAGAGAATCAAACCAAAGCAATGCAAAACCAAGACAAAAGGGTGGATCACTTGGAGAAGCAAATTGGGCAGATTGCGGAGTTTGTAGGACAGTTTCGAGACCAAGGAAGACTCCGTAGTTCAACAGTTGCAAATCCAAAGGGGGGATTCGAAACCGCCAAAGCAATCACATTGACGAGTGGCAAACAAGTTGGAATTGAACCCCAAGCATCCAAATCAAGTCAAAAAGAGGATGAAAAGTTGTTGTTTGAGGAGGAAACACAAGCCACACCCACGGCAAGGATGGAACAACCTTTCCCGCAGCCATCTTGCATTTCTAAACCATCTAAGTCGACCAAGGTAAGTTCAAATCCGAATTCTTCTAGTTCTATTCCACTAAACGTGCCTTTTCCTAGCAGGTTGAGGCAATCCAAGAAGGAGGAGAACGAAAAAGACATTTTGGAGACGTTTCGGAAAGTGCAAGTCAATATACCTCTTCTTGACGCAATTAAGCAAGTACCAAGGTATGCCAAGTTTTTTAAGGAACATGTACAACAAGAAGGAGAATTTCGAACAAAGAGGTTGTCCAGGTAAGTGAGAATGTTTCCGCTGTTTTGCAAAGAAAATTACCCCCTAAATGCAAAGATCCGGGTAGTTTTACAATTCCATGTGTTATAGGCAATACTAAGTTTGAACATGCTATGTTAGATCTAGGAGCTTCAATTAATGTCATGCCATACTCAATATATGCATCTATGAACTTAGGAGAGCTTAAAAATGATGGTGTTATAATTCAATTAGCCGATCGTTCTAATGTATATCCGAAAGGAGTTTTGGAAGATGTTTTGGTGCAGGTGGATAACTTGATATTTCCAGCGGATTTCTATGTTTTAGAGATGGAGGACTCACCAAATGTCACCCCATTGCCGATTTTAATTGGGAGGCCCTTCATGAAAACAGCACGCACCAAGATCGATGTGTTCAAAGGGACGTTAACAATGGAATTTGATGGGGAGATTATTAATTTTAACATTTCTGAAGCTATGAAATTTCCTAAAGATGATCATTCTTGTTTTTCTATTGATGTATTGGATGAATTGGCGCAGGATTATCTTGATATGTTGGAAGACGATCCCCTTGAAACAACAATTGCACAAGGAATTGGAATGAAGCCCAATCTGGCCGTACCTAAGGAAGAACATGCTGAGCTTGTGGCTACCTTGATAGCCCACGACATTGTCCGTCATTTAAAGTATGTATTTTTGGAAGATGAAGAGACGTTGCCTGTCATTGTCTCTTCATCACTCACGGCATTAGAGGAGGAAAAGTTGATTCGGGTGTTGAAAGAGCACAAAACAGCTATTGGATGGACATTGGCCGATATTAAAGGGATTAGCCCTACAACATGCATGCATCACATATTTCTAGAGGAGGGGGCTAAACCAACTCGAGAGGCTCAACGCCGACCCAACCCTCCAATGATGGAAGTTGTGAAAAAGGAGATTATAAAGCTTCTCGATTGTGGAGTGATTTATCCAATTTCGGATAGCTGTTAGGTCTCACCGGTTCAAGTTGTCCCAAAGAAGTCCGGAGTCACTGTGGTGAAGAATGCCGAGGATGAGCTTGTGCCAACCCGTATCCAAACAGGTTGGAGAGTGTGCATTGACTATAGGAAGCTCAACACCACAAGGAAGGACCACTTTCCATTGCCATTCATTGATCAAATGCTTGAAAGGTTAGCCGGTCATTCTTTTTATTGTTTTCATGACGGTTATTCGGGATATAATCAAATTGTCATAGCTCCGGACGACCAAGAAAAGACCACCTTTACGTGCCCATTTGGTACTTTTGCTTACCGTCACATGCCATTCAGTTTATGCAATGCACCGGCCACGTTCCAAAGATGCATGGTAAGTATCTTTTCAGATTTTATTGAGAAGATTATTGAGGTATTCATGGATGATTTTAGTGTCTTTGGCGATTCGTTTGATGGTTGCTTGGAAAATCTCACAATATTCTTAAAACGATGCGTTGAAACTAACCTTGTTTTAAATTGGGAAAAGTGTCACTTTATGGTAAAACAAGGCATAGTTTTAGGGCATATCATTTCTGAAAGGGGAATTGAGGTTGATAAATCGAAAATAGATCTTGTACGCTACTTACCCTCTCCAACTTCGGTTAGAGAGGTTCGTTCTTTTCTTGGACATGCAGGATTTTATAGGCGATTCATCAAGGATTTTTCAAAGATTTCCACACCCCTATGCCGACTTCTCCAAAAGGATGTGTCCTTCGAATTCAACGAGGAGTGTGAAAAGGCATTCAAACACCTCAAGGAGATGCTAACTTCGGCCCCCATCATTCGGCCACCAGATTGGAGCATTCCCTTCGAGCTTATGTGCAATGCGTCCGATTATGCTCTAGGCGCTGTTTTGGGACAAAGGAAGGACAAACTGCCACATGTCATATATTATGCCTGTCGGACCTTGAACGACGCTCAATTGAACTATTCCACAACGGAAAAAGAACTTCTTGCTGTTGTTTTTGCTTTAGATAAGTTTCGTTCTTATTTACTTGGTACTAAAGTAATAATTTACACTGATCATGCAGCGTTGAAGTACTTGCTCACGATGAAAGAGGCTAAACCAAGGCTTATTCGATGGATGCTTCTTCTCCAAGAGTTCGATATCGAAATCCGAGACAAGAAAGGAAGTGAGAACGTGGTGGCTGATCACTTGAGCCGTTTGGTGCATGAAGAAGATGTCGTGCCTATCCCAAAGACATTCCCGGATGAGCAATTGATGTCCATTGAGGTTAGTGTGCCATGGTATGCAGATTTAGTTAATTATTTGGCGTCTAAAGTCATTCCAAGTGAGTTAAATAAAAACCAACGTGATAAACTCAAGTATGATGCACGAAATTATGTGTGGGATGATCCTTATTTATGGAAATATTGCTCTGATCAAATCATTCGTAGGTGTGTGCATG
Organism: Malus domestica; assembly: GCF_042453785.1. Lineage (NCBI taxonomy): Eukaryota > Viridiplantae > Streptophyta > Magnoliopsida > Rosales > Rosaceae > Malus > Malus domestica. The sequence continues at coordinate 15,401,493 of NC_091670.1, forward strand.
ATTCTGAAATTCAGTCCATTTTAAACTTTTGTCACACTTATGCATGTGGAGGTCACTTTGGCACTCAAAGGACTGCACGTAAAGTACTTGAATGTGGTTTTTATTGGCCTACTATCTTTAAGGATGCTAGAACTTTTTGCATAGCATGTGATCGTTGTCAACGAACTGGAAATATAGGACCAAAAGACCAAATGCTGCAAAGCCCCATCTATAATGTTTAAATTGTTGATGTTTGGGGCATTGATTTCATGGGTCCTTTTCCTTCATCTCATGGTTTTGTTTATATTCTACTTGCGGTTGATTATGTTTCGAAATGGGTGGAAGCAAGAGCCACCCGTACTAATGATTCTAAAGTGGTTGCAGATTTTGTTAAGACTAACATATTTGCAAGGTTTGGAATGCCGCGGGTACTTATAAGTGATGGGGGCTCCCATTTCTGCAATCGAACCATTGAGGCACTACTCAAGAAATATAGTGTCACGCATAAGGTGGCAACACCTTATCATCCTCAAACAAGTGGGCAAGCGGAGGTTTCAAATAGAGAAATCAAGCAGATTTTGGAGAAGACCGTAGGGCCAAAACGGAAAGATTGGAGCTTGCGCTTGAATGATGCATTGTGGGCGTATCGTACGGCCTACAAAACACCAATTGGAATGTCCCCATTTCGGCTAATCTATGGGAAACCATGCCATCTTCTAGTTGAATTGGAGCACAAAGCACATTGGGCCATGAAAACATTCAATATGGACATTGATGTCGCAGGACTTCATAGAAAGCTTCAATTGAACGAGCTTGAGGAAGTTAGGAATGAAGCTTACGAGAACGCTCGCACTTACAAGGAGAAAACGAAGGCATTCCATGACAAGATGATTCGTAGCAAGACGTTCTCTATCGGGCAGAAAGTGCTACTTTTCAATTCTCGCCTTCGGTTGTTTCCAGGTAACTTGCGTTCTAAGTGGATTGGTCCTTTTATTGTTACTAATGTTTTTCCTCATGGTGCAGTTCAAATTCAAAGTTTGAAGACGCAACAAGAATTCAAAGTCAATGGACATCGTTTGAAGCCATATTTCACAACTTTTGAGGAGAAGGCCGTGGAGGAAGTATCCCTCCATGCGGTGGGCCCTATTCAAGCTTGATTGGAGGCATCGTCCGGCTGGAAGACGTTAAAGCAAGCGCTTCGTGGGAGGCAACCCATGCGAATAAAGAAGATCTAGGAAGCTCCGGCATCACAACCAGATTTGCGTTCCTAATCCCTATTCTTTCTTGCTTTTACTTTGCCATATTTGTCATGTTTGCTAGTTGTGTTATTTGCTTGCATTTGTGTGCGTCTATGCTTGAAACATTGAGGACAATGTTTGGTTTAAGTGTGGGGGGGTAAACAAATGTTTTTGTTGAAAAATTCGTAGGATTTTACCACCTAACATTTCAAAAGTTGTTTTTCACTGTTTTTAGTGTGTTTTGAAGCTTTTTAGTGTGTTTTGACATAAAAATCCGAAAATCCCATAAAAAATTTGAAAAATTGTTTTGAAAAACCCAAAAAGAGTCGTTTTTGTGTGTTTGTTTGTGTCTTAGAGTACCTTCCAACACAATGATGAGGATTTGGTTTTTAATTGCATGACGGTTAAAGAAAGTTACAAACATGGATGGAAGTTTGATATGCTCTTTTGTTTATGCTTGGTCATCGTTGTTGTTTATGAATTCACATGTAATCATAAAGAAAAAATTAGTTTTTGTAACATGCTTGAAGGAAGTAACTCAAACTAACGCTACAACCCTGTGAGACTTGAGCCTAAACATTCTTTGGAGAGTTAATAATCTGTGAATTTGTTATTTTCTAAAGTCGTTGCATGATCTCATCATTCTTTGCTTGGTTGCTACTTAGAAGGCGTGTCATCATTATAGATCCAAATATTAGAACTCATACCCATTTCATTCAAAGCATAAAATTGATTAGCATAACTAATAAGATGAAGTTGTTTAGTTAAAATCAGAGCCAAAAAGCCTTAACCCATTGCATATATATTGTAGGTTTACCCTTTTGAGCCATAGTTAGCCATTTTCTTTGTTAGCCACATTATCCTTACCTAGCCTAGATTAGGACTATCCATAACTTTGTTCTTAAAGGATAATAAAGCATGACTTAAAGGGAATTCTTTTTGATCAACATTGTGCAAAAAAATAAGTGTGGGGGAAGGGAAATTTTGTGTGCCAAAAGAAGTAGAAGGGCACGGGTTAGAAAGAAAAAAAAAAGTGTGAAAAGAATGGAAAAAGAGTTGAAAAGAAGTGAGAATTACCTCACATGTGTTGGTTGTTGAAGAAAGGGTCCAAAAAGTTGAATTTGACCCTAAGTGTTGCATGAGTCTTCCCCTTGTGTTTAAAAATTGATTTTTACATGCAAAAGTGAATTCTAAGTGTCAATTTCATTACTTTGCTTATTATTCTTTAAGAATGTTTGTTTATCCTTACCTTTCTTTGTTAGCCAATACCTTAGCCCCGTTACAACCCTTTGCTTCTATCTTGATTGTTATGTGTTTCAATATGTGGAGTTTGGAATTGGTATGAGCATATGATATCCTTGGTTCTCGCATCTAAGTAGTAGCATTCCATTCATGAGATCATATACATACATTCATAATTCCAGAAAATGCTTTTCTTGTAAGGAATTGAGGGATTCTCTAAGGCATGTTATTTCATTCAGAACATTATTTTAATCGATTAAATGTGAGCTAGTAAGTGATGACTATGCTTAAGTATGTGCTTAAGAGTAGGGATGGCTAAAATCTATGTAAGTAGTGATTTTTAATGTGTCATGTTTCATTGGAAATCCCTGAGGCGAACGTTGGAAGGTTTAGGTTATGTTTTGTTTCTTTGTTTTGCTCGAGGACTAGCAAAAGCTAAGTGTGGGGGAATTTGATAGGAGCATATTTATGCGCCTTAGTTAGCTAGTTCTTATGCATTTATGTTGTGTTTTCTTAGTTAAGTTAGTCTTTTAAGCTATTTTCATGTGTTTTCAGGTTTTAAGGACAAAGTAAGCAAAAAGATGCAATTTGGAGCATTTTGGAGCAAAATTGAGCTAGAATGGAGCTCATGCATGTGGAGCACAAAGAATGGACGAATTTGAAGGATTGAAGAAGCTAGGAATGTGTTGCAAAGTTGAAGAATTGAAGATGCAAAGTTTCCTAATTGGAGTAGGAAAGTGCCTAATTGAAGATGAAATCCTAGTCAACAATGGATTCCTAGTTGAAGAATGATTCCTAGTTGAAGTTGGATTTCTAGAAGATTGAAGATTCCTACTCAAACAAGGTTTCCTACTTAAAGAAGGAAAGTTAAAAGCCAAAGAATCAGCTCAAGTGAAGAAACCTTATCCAAAACATTATCCATAACCTTATCCTATCCTATCTTATCCTAATCCTAATCTACCTATATTTCAGCTACAAAAGGGATTTCTTTTCCTATTTGGAGACTTAAAACCTGATTTCTAGAAACCTTATCCCTTGTTTTTCTAGAAATCAGCCACAAAACAACCTTTCTAGAAGGCCTTATCCCTTGTCCTACAAAAGTGACGCCCCAAACCTTTCTAGAACTTCTAGAAACCTGATTATTCCTTTCCCCCTTGGTTTCTAAAAGCCTTAGCCTTTTCCTTCAAGGATTGTGTGTTATTATCCTATACAAATTAGGCCTTTAAATCCTTTTCCTTTGCTACATAGGGGCTGCGAATTTCAGCCTATAAATACCATCCTTTGCTGCACCATTTAGTCACCACCCTCTACCATATTTTCACTACACCATTCACCCAAACATCCCTCTTGTGCCATGAGTTTGCAAAGGAGAAGGAAGGAGACTCTTGGAGCCGTGCATGCCATTCAAGGAGCTTGGATTGTTGGAGCGTTTCTAGGTGTTTTCTATCTTTATGTCAATGTTTAAATTTATTTATCTTTGTTTATTTGCGAACATGAGGAACTAATTTCTTTATAGTTAGAGGGGAATTCAAAGCCATGATCATATGTTTTATATGACTTGATTTCCTCCAGTTATGATTTCATAAATCGTGATTGTGGTTTACTTATATATTTGATTGATAACATGTTTATGTATGTTGATTGAGGGTCGACACTTAGTTTGCATGCATGAATTTGATGCTAGAGTATAAGGGAATTTTACCTAATCGTTATTAACTTAAATTCATAAGTAGTAAAAGTCGCTAGTAACGATTGTGTTAAGTAAATCCTTGGCAAGAGTAATATGCGTATTCCATAGTTATGAATGCCTCGTCAATGCTTAAGATGTCCATTGAACTTAATGATCTTTGATATGTGTCTCTATCATGCGTATTCCATAGTTAGGGTCCTTGATAAGAATAATTTGGTTGTAATGCGTATTCCATTCAATTCAATGAATCTAGGGAAATCTGAGAATTAATTGGTGCAATCTAGTTAATTTGGGGCATTGTCATTCATGGTTTGTTGAAAGAGTAACTAGAAATCGAGTCGTATGCATATGTTTCATGTGTGGAGAAGGAACCCTCTAACTAGCCTTTCACCATTCTATTTCATCAATTTCGTGAGTCTTTAAGTTTGTTTACAAAGTTTATGTTTTAAAAGTTCAATTTCGTCAAAACCAAACCCCTTGCTTTTAAGTCTTGTTTTTAGAGTCAAAACTTGTTTCCTTTAAGTCTTTTGAGTCTTTGAAGTTCTATTTTCGTCCAAATCACTTGTTAGGTCTAGAATTGAGTCTTTTTTATTGTTATTTTCTGTTTTGAGTGTTTTAAGTTAGTTTTGAGTTTATAGAGTCTAGTTTAGTGTTTTTTTTTAATCTTATATTTGTTGATTAGCATCCCTAGTTAATCCCCGGTCTAGAACGATCCCTACTTGCATCATTACTACAATTGTCATCAATAGGGTTTAATTTGTGTGTCAAGTTAATTTTCACATCAATGTCATAGTTGCAAGTGCTTTGTCAATGCTTATGATTTTCATTAAACGTAATGATCTTTGATTGTATCTCTATTATGATGTCATGTTTTGAAGAATGTTTTGGGTTGTCTGATGCGAAATATATTAAGCACACAAATTAAACCCTCTTTTGTCAAATTGTAGTAGAGATGTAAGTAGGGATCGTTCTAGACCGGGGATTAGGAGGGATTGCTAAACACTTGGAAACTGACTTAAAAACTCAAAAACAAAGTTTAAAAAACTAAACTAGACTCAAAGAATGCAAAACTAAAGGTTAAAACGCTTAAACAAACCTAAAACTCAAAACAGCAACTAGAAGGCTAAAAACCACTTTCTGGGCAGTTTTGAGCACCTACACTAATTTGGACGAAATTTGATGAAAACTTGAATCAAAATACTTAGAAACACAAATCAAAATACTTTCTAACTAATCTAAGACTTCAAATGAGAGGGGGATTTGTTTTGGACGAAAATTTAACACAAAACAGAAACTTTAATTAGCACAGATTGTAAAAACGATTTTGGTGAAATAGATGGATAAAAGGCTAGTTAGGAGGTTCTTCTCCACACATGTCACACTTGCAAACAAAACGATTTTCAGTTGTTCTTCCAATAAATTATAAATACTCAACGCCCCAGATTAACCGTGAATTGCACTAATTAACCCTCAGTTTTTCCACAAGTTATTAAGTTGGATGATTGCATACGACAACCCAAAACATTCCCTACAAGTTCCCTACATGAATTGCATAATAGAGATACAAGCAAGAATCATTACGTTCTATGAAAAACATAAGCATTGACGAAGCATTTGTTACTATGAATTGCATGAAACTTATGCTAAGAATTCATTCAACGCGATCGTTTTCAAGCGATCTTCACTACTTGTGATTATAAGATTGTAACTATTAGGTGAAACTCCCTCATAATCTAGCATCATATTCATGCATGAAAACTAAGCGTGCACTCTCAATCAACATACATAAATAAGTATCAATCAAATAGATGAACGAATTGAATCCACAACTTATGAAATAACAACTGAATGTAATCGAATCAAATTGCAAGCATGTACATGGTTTCGAATTACCCCCCAACTAAGGGGGTTTAGTTCCTCATACTCACAACACAAAGTTTATTGAATTGAAACATTGAAACATAAGAAAGATCACACCTAAAAATTCCAGCAATCTAAATTGCACAGCAGGAACATCTAAGAACCTTCCTCCTCTTCCTTGGTTGCGGCACAGGGGTTTGTGATGGTTTTTGGGGGTTATGGATGGTGTAGAATGGTGGAAAAGTGTGTAGGATAGGTGTATGGGACGGCTAGGGTGGTTTTGGGTCAGAAAATATGGTGAATGATGAAGGATAGGTGCTGTTGAAGATGGGGAATGGTTTCTGGCGTGAAGGATTAATTTCTGGATTATGGAGAGGGTTGTAATTCGGCCAAGGGAGGTAAAACATATATATATAGGCAGCCAAACCCTAAAGAAATCAGATTAGACAAATGGGCTAGGGTTTAGGTGCGGCTAGGGTTAGGAAATCCACCAAAAACTAGGGTTTCTAGAACATTAGGTGCGGCATGGGCTTAGGGTAAGTAATCAGATTTTTTTCATGTGAACAAGGCCTAGGTGTGGCTGATTAAGTGGGCTAGGGTTAGGGTTAGGTGCGGCATAGGTCCAAGAGGCAAAGATGGGTCATCCAAAAGCCCAAAGCCGAGAATAGAAACTCTCGAAATTGGAAACCTCCAAAAATAGAAACTTCCAACTTTAGAAACTTTGGTTGCCAATTCCGATTTAGGAAAGATCAACCCAAAATGGAAACTTTTAGGCTTAGCTTTCCTACTTCAAGTAGGAAACCTCAAATCTCGAACTCTTCAATTTCAACCCAACCTTGTGTTCCAAGCATGTCCTTTTCATTCCAAGCTCACTTTTTGCTCCAAAAGCTCCAAATTGCATCATTTCATGTAATATGTCCTTTAAACCTGAAAACACATGAAAGTAGCTTAAAAGACTACTTTAACGAAGAAAACATAACAAAGATGCATAAGAACTAGCTAACTAAGGCGCATAAATATGCTCCTATCAAATTCCCCCACACTTAGCTTTTGCTAGTCCTCGAGCAAAACAAACAAAAGAAAGAAAACGAAACGAAACAAACTAACCAAAACAAACCTAAACCTTCCAACGTTTGCCTCAGGGATTTCCAATGCACATGACATGTTAAAGATTGCTATCCCCACAGATTTGAGTCATCTTTACGCAAGCACATACTTAATTAAAGCCACCACTTACTAGTTCACAAGTAATCAATTAAAACAATGCTTTGAATGTAGTAACATGCCTTAGAGAATTCCCTCAATTCCTTACAAGATATACACTCTATTTTCACTCAGATTTTCTAACTCCACACCCTACACTAGTCATATGTGAGAAGATTGACGTAGATATGAAAACGAATGCTCACATATATGTTTCACAAAGAACGCAATTTCTAGAGTTAAGAAGCATGTTTAGATATGATCTCATGAATGGAATGCTACTACTTAGATGCGAGAACCAGTGACACCATATGCTCATACCAAATTCAAACTCCACAAATTGAAACACATAACACTCAAGGTAGAAGTTAAGGGTTGTAATGGGGCTTAGGTTGTTGGTTAACAAGGAAAGGATGGGGAAAACAAACGTTCTTCAAGCAATAGTAAGCAAAGCAATGAAATTGAGACTTAGAATTCACTTAGATTGCAGAAATTAACTTTAAAACACAAGGGGAAGACTTAAACAACTCCTTAGGGCCGAATTCATTGTTTTGGACCCTTACTTCAACAAACAATACTTTGGAACTCTTTTTCTTTTTTTTTTTTTCTTTTCAAACTGTTTTTTTTTTCATACTTTTCACACTTTTTTCTTCATTTTTTCTTTTTCCACGAATTTTTTTTTTCTTTTCTTTGCCGTGCCTATGGCACACAATTCCTCATGAAAAATACTTCCCCCACACTTGGTTTCTGCCAACATAGATCAAAAGGAATTCAATTCGAATCATGCTTTACTATGCTTTAAGAACAAGGGTATGGATGGTCCTAAACTAGGCTAGGTGAGGATAATGTGGGTTAACAACAACATAGGCTAAACAAGGCTCAACGGGGTTAAAACCTACAAAACATAATGACATAGGGGATTCATGGCTTTTTGGCTAAGGTGGTGGTCACTACACAACTTCATCTTGAATATGTGTTATGCAAATCAATAACATGCTTTGAATGAAATGGGCATGAGTTCTAGCATTTGGAACTAAATGATGAAACGCCTTCTAAGTAGCAACCAAGCAAGGAATAATGAGATCATGCAACGACTTAGAAAACAAAGAATGCACAGATTTTAACTCTCCAAATAAGCGTTTAGGCTCAAGTCTCACAAGGTTGTAGCGTTAGTTTGAGTTCCTTCCTTCAAGCATGTTACAAAAACTGATTTTTTTCTTTTATGATTGCATGTGAATTCATAAGTTATAACCACAACTAAGCATAACAAAGAGTAAATCAAACTTTCATCCATGTGAATCACTCTCTTTAACAGCCATGTAATTACAAACCGAATCCTCATCATTGTGTTGGAAGGTACCCTAAGACACAAACAAACACACAAAAACAACTCTTTTTGGGTTTTTAAAACAAATTTTTCAAATTTTTATGTAATTTTCGGATTTTTACTTCAAAACACACTAAAACACATCAAAACTGCTCAAAAACACTTAAAAACAGCAAGGAACAAGTGTTCAAGTTTAGGGTGATAAAATCCCACGAATTTGCATCTAAAACACTTAGTTACCCCCCCCACACTTAAATCAAACATTGTCCTCAATGTTTCAAGCATGAAATCACACTAAACAAAAAGAAACACACAAACAGCAACTAAAACAACTAAATAGGCAGATTCAAAATAAATAACAAAGGGAAGAGTTTAGGAACGCAAATCTGGATTTGGGGTGATTCCTTGGTCTTCCTCTGTTGAATTGCATGGGTTGCCTCCCAAGTAGCGCTTTCTTTTACGTCTTGCAGCCGGACAATGCTCCTTTGAAGGTTATTGAACCCCACGGCATGGAGGGGTGTTTCCTCTACACCTTGTCCTTCGAACCACTTCATGCATTGGGTCCTTGAATGGAATGGGATAATGATCCTTTCGTAGTGTCGTGTTGTGCTTCTCTAAATCAACACGAACTCTCCCACCATATTGACTTTGATTAGGTACCTGCACCGTACAAGGTAACAACCGATTAATTGAAATGGGAATTGAAATTGGATCAGGTGGCTTACCTAGGTGCGGCATAGGAGTGGGAGTACAATGGACAGATGCACAAAGGTTGCACTCGGCCAAATTTGGTGATTTCAAGGTTGAGGCCGTGCATTCTTTGTTGCTCACTCCAATTCCCTCCTCGATGGTAGTTCGAGGTGCATTCTTCTTGACTAGTGTTGAACATTCCTGCCCTATATTTTCAATTACATTAATGGCACAACAAGAACGAACATCATTAATATTCTCAATTGATTCAGGAATCTTAAAGTTAATCATATCACCACCAAAGGCCATAGTTACGGCTCCCTTGGCCACATCAATCTTGGTTTGAGCCGTTTTCATGAATGGTCGTCCAAGCAAGAGTGGTGATGGTGGAGAGTGGGTTGAGTCCTCCATATCAAGCACATAGAAATCTGCAGGAAAAATCAAATGGTCTACCTGCACCAAAACATCTTCCAACACTCCCTTGGGATATGCATTAGATCGATCGGCTAATTGAATTATAACGCCATCATTTTTAAGTTTTCCTAGATTCATAGATGCATAAACAGAATATGGCATGACATTAATTGATGCACCTAGATCTAGCATAGCATGTTCAAATCTTGTATTACCAATTACACAAGGGATTGTGAAACTACCTGGATCTTTGCATTTAGGTGGTAGCTTCCTTTGCAACATTGCAGAGACATTCTCGCTTACATGTACCACCTCCTTCTCCCTAATCCGCTTCCTCGTTGTACAAAGCTTCTTCAAGAACTTGGCATACTTCGGGATTTGCTTGATTGCATCCAAAAGAGGTATGTTAACTTGAACTTTCCTAAATGTCTCTAGAACATCTTTTTCCTCCTCTTCATTCTTGGATTGCAAAAATCTGCTAGGAAAGGGCACATTGGGTGGAATAATGTTAGAATTAACTGAACTTGGACCTTTCTTACCTAGGGTGGACGGATTGGAGGACTTAGGATCAATGGTTGCTTGCGGCAAAGGTTGCTCCACCTTTGCCGTGGGTTGCTTTGGGTTCTCCTCTCCAGATTTCAACGTTTCATCTTCTTTGGGACCTGATTTTGGTGGTGTAGGACCTGCCCCAACTTCTTTTCCACTCCTTAGCATGATTGCATTTGCGGTTTCAAAGCCTCCCTTTGGATTTGGAATGGTGGAACTAGGGAGTTGTCCGGGATCTCGAAACTTACCTACAAACTCGGCAATCTGCCCAATTTGTTTCTCAAGTTGATCCACCCTTCTGTCTTGGTTTTGCATAGCTTTAGCTTGATCTTCCTGCCCATTAGACAACTTAGTTAGTATCTTAAGAAGTGCATCATTGTCAAGAGACGTACCTGAGGCACTTGGGCCGGATTGGGCTTGATTTTGGGGTGGGCCGTAAGTTTTGGGAAAGAACTCCGGGGGTTGTTGCCTAAAGCCTCCTTGGTTTTGAGGTTGTTGGGGCTCCCTCCACTTGAAATTTGGGTGATCTCTCCAACCGGGATTATATGTGTTTGAATATGGATCGTTCCTTGGTTGGTTTTGCCCTTGAAACCCAATTGCATGGGCGCTTTCCCATCCACCATTTTCAATCAACTGTGGACATTTTTCAGAGACATGTCCTTGGATGGAACATACGCCACATACAATTGGTCCTTGCATCTTCATGCCCTCGGCCATCTGAGACACAAGAGAAGTAAGATTAGCCAATTGTGAATGAAGATCAGAAGTTGAACTTACCTCATGTACTTGGTGCCGTGGGGGTCCTCTTTGGCCTACACCCTCGTACTGTTGAGCGTTCAACGCTCTATTAGCAATTAAGACCTTGGCAGCCATGGGTGTTTTGTCCACCAATGCTCCCCCAGCCGAAGCATCAAGCATTTGACGTTCTAGAGGTAGGAGACCCTCGTAGAAGTATTGCAAAAGCAACTCCTCCTTCATCTGATGCTGTGGACAAGAAGCAACAAGTGATTTAAATCGTTCATAATATGTAGGAAAAGACTCACCTTCCTCTTGCTGAATTCCGCTTATCTTTTTGCGTAGGAGGATGATGCGAGAAGTTGGAAAGAACTTCTCCAAGAACGCTCTTTTCATACTCTCCCAAGAAGTGACAGTGCCGGGAGCTAACTCGTATAACCAATCCTTGGCTTTATCCATCAAAGAGAATGGAAAAGCCTTCATCTTCAAGATATTTCCGTCAACATTGACGGGAGTCATACTAGAGCAAACTACTTCAAATTCTTTCAAATGTTTGTTAGGATCTTCCATGGACAAGCCATGGTATTTAGGAATATGATGAAGCAAACTTGACTTTAATTCAAACTCATCCGTCTTACCTTGGGCAGCCATGGGGTATTGAATGCACAAGGGTGCGGCATTATCCAAACCTGAGGCGGAAAGCTCCTTGAGTGTACGATTGTCCATGGCCATGCCTTGGACTTCTTCAAATATCCTTGCCGTGGCTTCCTCCTCCTCTTCTTGTACGTTTTCTTCAAGGTCAGATTCGGAATTGGGTGGATGGTGTTCTTGCTGGTTTCTAGCTCTTCTTAACTTCCTCTCAAAATCGTCGTCAAAATCCAAGACGTTTGCACGAATCGGTTGAGAGCTTCTAGTCATACATTAGTACCTAAGAAACAAGAAACAAAATTAGGTCAGAAACTTAAACAAAGTCAGAAACAAAGTGAAATAAAAGAAACAAAAACAATCCAAGGGATTAGCAAAATTGCTAATCCCCGGCAACGGCGCCAAAAATTTGATGCGAAATATATTAAGCACACAAATTAAACCCTCTTTTGTCAAATTGTAGTAGAGATGTAAGTAGGGATCGTTCTAGACCGGGGATTAGGAGGGATTGCTAAACACTTGGAAACTGACTTAAAAACTCAAAAACAAAGTTTAAAAAACTAAACTAGACTCAAAGAATGCAAAACTAAAGGTTAAAACGCTTAAACAAACCTAAAACTCAAAACAGCAACTAGAAGGCTAAAAACCACTTTCTGGGCAGTTTTGAGCACCTACACTAATTTGGACGAAATTTGATGAAAACTTGAATCAAAATACTTAGAAACACAAATCAAAATACTTTCTAACTAATCTAAGACTTCAAATGAGAGGGGGATTTGTTTTGGACGAAAATTTAACACAAAACAGAAACTTTAATTAGCACAGATTGTAAAAACGATTTTGGTGAAATAGATGGATAAAAGGCTAGTTAGGAGGTTCTTCTCCACACATGTCACACTTGCAAACAAAACGATTTTCAGTTGTTCTTCCAATAAATTATAAATACTCAACGCCCCAGATTAACCGTGAATTGCACTAATTAACCCTCAGTTTTTCCACAAGTTATTAAGTTGGATGATTGCATACGACAACCCAAAACATTCCCTACAAGTTCCCTACATGAATTGCATAATAGAGATACAAGCAAGAATCATTACGTTCTATGAAAAACATAAGCATTGACGAAGCATTTGTTACTATGAATTGCATGAAACTTATGCTAAGAATTCATTCAACGCGATCGTTTTCAAGCGATCTTCACTACTTGTGATTATAAGATTGTAACTATTAGGTGAAACTCCCTCATAATCTAGCATCATATTCATGCATGAAAACTAAGCGTGCACTCTCAATCAACATACATAAATAAGTATCAATCAAATAGATGAACGAATTGAATCCACAACTTATGAAATAACAACTGAATGTAATCGAATCAAATTGCAAGCATGTACATGGTTTCGAATTACCCCCCAACTAAGGGGGTTTAGTTCCTCATACTCACAACACAAAGTTTATTGAATTGAAACATTGAAACATAAGAAAGATCACACCTAAAAATTCCAGCAATCTAAATTGCACAGCAGGAACATCTAAGAACCTTCCTCCTCTTCCTTGGTTGCGGCACAGGGGTTTGTGATGGTTTTTGGGGGTTATGGATGGTGTAGAATGGTGGAAAAGTGTGTAGGATAGGTGTATGGGACGGCTAGGGTGGTTTTGGGTCAGAAAATATGGTGAATGATGAAGGATAGGTGCTGTTGAAGATGGGGAATGGTTTCTGGCGTGAAGGATTAATTTCTGGATTATGGAGAGGGTTGTAATTCGGCCAAGGGAGGTAAAACATATATATATAGGCAGCCAAACCCTAAAGAAATCAGATTAGACAAATGGGCTAGGGTTTAGGTGCGGCTAGGATTAGGAAATCCACCAAAAACTAGGGTTTCTAGAACATTAGGTGCGGCATGGGCTTAGGGTAAGTAATCAGATTTTTTTCATGTGAACAAGGCCTAGGTGTGGCTGATTAAGTGGGCTAGGGTTAGGGTTAGGTGCGGCATAGGTCCAAGAGGCAAAGATGGGTCATCCAAAAGCCCAAAGCCGAGAATAGAAACTCTCGAAATTGGAAACCTCCAAAAATAGAAACTTCCAACTTTAGAAACTTTGGTTGCCAATTCCGATTTAGGAAAGATCAACCCAAAATGGAAACTTTTAGGCTTAGCTTTCCTACTTCAAGTAGGAAACCTCAAATCTCGAACTCTTCAATTTCAACCCAACCTTGTGTTCCAAGCATGTCCTTTTCATTCCAAGCTCACTTTTTGCTCCAAAAGCTCCAAATTGCATCATTTCATGTAATATGTCCTTTAAACCTGAAAACACATGAAAGTAGCTTAAAAGACTACTTTAACGAAGAAAACATAACAAAGATGCATAAGAACTAGCTAACTAAGGCGCATAAATATGCTCCTATCATTGTCGAATGATGTCATCCAATCCAATAATACAAGGAAAATCTAAGGGTTAACTAGTGATGTCACGGTTAATTTGGGGCATTGTCGTTTACAATTCAATGAAGTAGTAACTGGAAATCGAGTTGTTTGCATACATGTCATATGTGGAGAAAAATCCTCTAGCTATCTCATCCATCATCTTATTTCTCAAATTTGTTTTACAATCTGTCTAGTTTTTCATACTTGTTTGATTGTTTCAACTTCATCCAAATCAAAACCCCCCCTTTTAGTTCCTTGTTTCAAAGTGTTTCAAATATGTTTTAGTTTGTGTTTTTACGTGTTTTGATTCAAGTAAAAGTCAATTTTCATCCAAAGTCATTCCTAGTGTCTAGTTTAAGTTTATTTGGTTGTTTTAAGCTATTTTGAGTATTTTAAGTTTGCTTTGAGTCTTATGAGTCTTGTTAAGTGTATTTAAGTTTAGTTTTATGTTTTTTAGTCAGTTTAGAGGTTATTAGCAAGCCCGGTCCAGAACGATCCCTACTTGTACTTATACTACAATTGTCAAAAGAGGGTTAAATTTGTGTGTTAAGTTAATTTTCGCACCACTTACTCATTTACATCTCATGTAAGTACCCATCTTATTTGGCCTCTAAAGAATAAAGCCTCACAATGATATTATGTTGGCTCCATTGCACTTAGTTAAGTCATTCCCACCATGCAAGTTCGGGTAGGGGTTCAAAAACAACCTCACAATGATATGATGTTGATCATTCTCATTGCCTACCTTCACAACATCATGTATCTGTATAGGACTCCTCCTGAGTGTAAGCACGCACTTTGTACTCCCCCATGATAGGGTGAAGTCGATGTACGAGTCACAAACGATCGGAGCCTACCACGTTGGAAGGCCACGAAAAAGTGTTCAAAGCACTCTCACGCTTGTCAACTTAATAATTGTTTAGTTGAGGGTTTTTAGGTCTCATCACATATTAGCATACATTTTAATCTTATTAAAACAATTTGGTCCTATTACAACTATTGGTCCATGTGATTGATTTAGTAGTACATGATGCTCCCACTATGCTTGTAAAACGGTTTTTAAAGCAAGAATATATGGTACTACTAACATAAGCTTTGCATTCATTAATGGACTATATAGTTGCCTTAGGGCCTTAGGATGTCTATGAACCTTTGATTCGATCCAACACAAGCCTAGTATTGGATCTCGGTCTAGGGATGGTGATTGGTTTTAGTTATGCATTTAATCACATTAAGGCGAATTTTTCTTATTGGGTCTTGGACCCTACTACTCCAATTTCATGCATATCAAATAAAACAAGAAAGGAGTACTTCAAAGTAAAGAAGAGCTTATGCTCTTTTACAACATTTGATCATATCAAATTACAACCAAAATCTAATCTACACATTCCCATGGTTCAAACAAATTTGAGAGACAGTCTTTCACATAGCTCAATTATTGTAGGCTTAGGTTCATAATCACCCTTTAATTAATTAACGCTTTAACTAATTAAACTTGAATGCAACATTGTCATTTGGTTTTTCTATCCATAAAATTGATTTAAATGGAGCTAAATGAAATGAAAATCTAATTCTCATTTAAAGAGACAAAACCATTTTGTTCTCAACGAATTTGGGCCAAAAACAATAACCTTCCATTGGGCTATATTTCAAAACACAAACTTTTGAGGTCACTTTGTAAAAACACAAAAGTCTACTACTTCATGTAATTACAACTAGAATCCAAAAATTTCAACAAATACAAAAACTTCATTAAAGGAGCAAAACAATTTGTCCTTTAGTGATTTTGGACTTTTATGTAAAAACGTAAATTTTCGGGTAAAGTACAAATACACAAAATTATCAAAACTTTATGTAATTGTATAAAAGCCCCAAAAGTACCCTACTTTAATAGGGTGGCCAGTCATGATGAGTGATGTGTGTGTTGATTTGTAGGTTTGAAAATTGATTGAAAGTTGTAAGTGAATGGTATGGTATGAATAGTTGAAAAGGTATGGGTGAAGTTTGAAAAATTCATACCATCCATTACTAACAAAAACAAATAAACAACCAAACACCTTATTGAATCAAAACTACAAACTTTTTGTTCTTGGCAAGAAAATAACAAGAACAATGAAGAACATCCATGAAAACCCATAAGAGCTCCATGAACATTTTTCACCCAAAGACACCCCAAAAACTCTCAAACTTAAGGGAAATAACATATTACCATACTATGGTACTTAGGGGTTCCTAATGTCACTTTAAAACACTTCTAACAAGACAAACATGAACCCAAAAATCCACCCTTTGCATTTGGCCGAATTTCCCAAACAAAAGGCACCAAATTTTAGCTCCAAAAGTCATGCTCATATGAACTACATCTACAACATTTGAAATGGCAAATTTTCCAGCAAAATTTACATTCAAAGAAGCAAGATTAAAGCTTGTAACAATTACAACATTTAAATCAAAGACTATGAACAACAAAAAACCAAAAGGATTCACCAACTACTAGACCTAGGCTCTGATACCAATTGAAGGAAAAATTTGTGAAAACAAGTTCATTTGAGCAACATCTATGCATGCTATTAACAATTAAAAGGCGGAATCATGCTTGTATGCACTCAAAAACAAAATTTAACCCATGAAATTCAAAGCCTAGTAGTTATGGTGAACCAAGACTCAACTCAAGAACAAAGTGATAAGCTCGTATTTATATATATTTTACATAAAATTCACTTGTCTTTTCTTAGTTAGTTCCTTATATTTTTGAGCTATTTACTATGTTTTTTTGTTTTGTGTGATTTATCAAGCAAAGAAAAGAAAAGTAGCACAAGTGAGTTATTAAGTAACAAATTCGTCAAAACTGCCTGTGCAGATTAGCTGACTTTGGAAGCATGTTACAAACAGCTCAGAATTAATGAGAGAATGAGTCTTATATGCTTGGAAAGCTACGGATGTCTATTTTCTGGAACAATTTACGGATTGTTAATATCATTTTTCTAGAAGAAGTTATGGGCATTGTAACACTGAATGGTTCAGAAAAGGGCTAAGCAGATTTGGCTAATAAAATGAGAAAGTAAAGGCATTTGTTTTGTGTTTTGCTTTGTCATCAACACTCAGCAGAAAATGGGGTTATGATTGCACTCATTTGGCATTGGAGCAAGTGGAAATGCACAGCTAGAAGATAAACAAGGCGCATGGAAGAAACATGGACAACACACACACAAAGAGAAAGGCACTGCATGGACAGTTTGGCATGGGCAGAAAATGGGTGGATTGTTGGCTGAAATAATGAAGAACATGTGTGTGCAAATGCAAAGGAAAAACACACACACATGGGCAAAAGAAACACACACACATGAGCATAAAATGGGTTGATTTGTGGCTGAAATGATGGAGGTCATATGTGTGCAAATGTAAAGGGAAACATGGACATCATACACCCATACAAACTGCACATGCAAGGAATTGAAGTTGTCCACTCCTTAGCCTATAATACATCCACCATTCCCCTTCCTAAGGACAATCTTGATCCATCAAAAGAGCTTCATTCAAAAACACAATTTCCTTGTAGTGACCTCCATCCATTCATCTAGCCATACCACATCTCACCAATCCATATACTTTCATCTCTTAGCCGTGCAAATCCATTCCATCCATTCATCTAGCCATACTACATCTCACCAATCCATACACTTTCATCTCTTAGCCGTGCAAATCCATTCCATCCATATATCCATACACATCCTAGACACTTGTGCTACAACAAGGTGGTGAAAACAAAGGTCCTTGGCGTTTCAAGCTTGGAACTTTGGAGCGTTTTAGGTGTACTTCGTTCTTGCTTTCAATGTCTACTTTGTTATTTTCTAATTTTGTTGCAATTATGAGTGGCTAAACCCCTATTTAGTTAGGGGGAAGTTTGAAGCCATGAACATGCTTGAGATTTGAATTGATTTCTTCCAATTGTGATTTGATAAGTTGTGATTGCAATTCAATTATCTATTTTATTCATAACTGATTCTTGTATGTTTATTAAGGATGGATACTTAGTTTTCATGCATGAATTAGATGCTAGAATATAAATGAGTTTCACCTAATCGTTACAAGTTTATATTCATGAGTAGTGAAGGTTGTTTATCACAATCGCGTTAATTGAATTCTTGGCAATTGTATCATGCATTCATAGTTATAATTGCCTCGTCAACACTTATGATTTTCATTGAACGTAATGATCTCTAATTGTATCTCTATTATGCATTCATATAGGGGACTTTTAGAGAATGATTTGGGTTGTCGCATGCATTCATCCAATTCAATGAGTAAAGGAAAATCTGAGGGTTAATTTGTGCATCACGGTTAATCTGGGGTGTTGAGCATCATAATTTATTGAAAAGCAATTGGAAATCAATTCATGTACAAGTGTGTTATGTGTGAAGAACGGACCTCTAACTAATCCATCCATCATCTCATTTCTTAAATTCTCTTTACAATCTGTCTAATTTTATAAGTTGTTTGTTTGTTTCGAATTCGTCAAAACCAAAATCCCCCTTTTACTTTGTTGTTTCAAAGTGTTAAATTTCTATTTCGTTAGTGTTTTTGAGTGTTTTGATTCAAAGCAAAACACTAAATTCATCCAAAGTTGTGTTAGAGTCAAATCTGCCCAGTAAGTGTTTTTAGGCAATTTTGAGTGTTTTTAAGTTGTTTTACGTCTTTTAGAATTTGTTTTGAGTCCTTTGAGTCTATTCAAACGTTTTTAACTTTGTTTTTATGTTTTTGAGTTAGTTTAGAGGTTTTAGCAAGCCCTTCTAATCCCCAGTTTAGAACGATCCCTACTTGCATTATTACTACAATTTGACAACAAGAGGGTTTACTTTGAGTGCTTAACTTTCATTGCATCACAAAGTGAGTTGAGAAATCTTATACCTTTGTTGACTCCTCTTTGCATAAGCAAAGGCTAATCACCCAAGGAGAAGGCCTTCATTCCTTGCTTCTTAGCTCCATGGATTTCTTGGAGGAGGATGGTTGAAAGGATTCTCCAAGTTCCCAAAATAGAGAACCTCTAATTTTCCACACCAAGGAGAGCATTGATGAGGAGATGAGTGAGCTAGAGGAAGGAAGATTGGTAGCTATGTTCCTCTAGGGTGGCAGGCCTCTTAGAGAGAAAGGGAGAGCTTGTGCTCTCTCCAATTTCCTCAAAGAAAACCCTAATGATGAAATGGCTATAAAGTTGCCTCTATACCATCTCACAATTGAGTGGTAAACTTGCAATTAAGGTAAGTTCCCTACCCTTAAGGGTTCATTAGGCTTTCAAGCCATTTGTGTTTTCAAGTTGTCATACAACTTGAGTTAATGAGCTTGACATTCAAATCCCATTGGGCCTTGCAGCCCAAAACTAACCCGAGGTCTATAACGAACATATTCGTTTGATTAATTAACATATTAATTAATCCTAGCCATAAATAATTAAACCATTTAATTATTCTTACTCATCTCCGTTGTTTCTTCAATCTCTACCTTACACGGTGTACGATCCATTAGTTTCCTTTTAGCGAGGTAGTGGGTGATTAGAACTCTTCGAATCGATTGTGAATTGAAACATACTTTCAATTCTCCCGTTAGTGTTTATACACGTTTGGGACTTCCACAAACCATAAGTGACACCTAGCAGTATGTCATGGTTACCCAAGATAATCAAAAGAGGTGGAGAACCTATTCAATTTAGGATTACAATGCAATACAGTCTTTCCCAAATACGATACTCTTGACCACATTGTTTGGTTTGATAGTTTATTGATAGGAGCATATTTATTCAACTTAGTTAGCTTGTTTTTGTGCATTTGTGTTTGTTATTTCTTAGTTAATGTAGTATTTCAAGCTATTTTCGTGTGTTTGTAGGTCCAAAGGGTTAAAGTAGCAAGAAAGTGCATTTTGGTGCATTTTGGAGCAGTTTTGGGCACTAAATGGATAGCACATTTATGGGCCAAGAAGGATGGACGAATTTGGAGTTCAAAAGGCTAGGAATCTGATAAGAAGATGAAGAAATTAAATTCAAGAAAAAGAAGATAAGGAATCAGCTCAAAAGAGGAAACATTATCCAAAACCTTATCCAACCTTATCTTATCCAAACCAACCTTATCTTATCTTATCCTATCCTAATCTTATCATGCCTTAATCTTAGCTGTAAGGGGACCTAAATATATATTTCTAGAACCTATTTCTAGAAGCATTCTCTTCTAGAAGTCCCAAATCAGCCACAAAACACATTGTTTCCAGAAACCCTACAAAGGTGGCGCCTATTCCCTTCTAGAAAACCTTGCCTTGCAATCCACTCTTCTTTCCCTCCAATATCTGCCGCACCCCTCTATCCCTTTTCCCTTGTGGATTCTGATTTATTAAGCCTTATTCCTTGTGGATTTGGGTTATACAAATCCTTTTCTGAAATTAATTAGGCCAAACCCTTTCCTTAGTGGATTTAATTAATTGTGCCGAACCGTAGGGCCTTAATCCTTAAAATCTGCTAAGTCGTAACCCTAATATGATTAACCCTAGGGTTGGCCGAACCTATATATACATATTTTCAGCCACAATTTCGTCACCACCCCTCATGCCATTCAGAAACACCTTTGCCGCAACCCTAGACACCATTCTACATCATTCAGTCGATCCATTCACTTCCACATACAACCTGCCGCAACCGTTCACCCTCATCAGCCATCATTCATCATCCTAAACAAGAATACACCATCCATCACCCCCAAAACCACCAACCACACCTTGTGCCACAGTAAGGAAGAAGGAGGAGAGCCTTAAACGTGCCTGCCATTCGAATTGGAGTTGCTGGAATGTTTCAGGTGTAATCTTTCTTTTGTTTTCAATATTTAAATTCAATGATCTTTCTTTTGTGAGTATGAGGAACTAAACTCCTCTTAGCTAGGGGGAATTTCGAAACCATGGCTATATTTGCAATATGATTTTATTACATCAAGTTGTGATTTCATGAATTGTGAATTCAATTTACTTATCTGTTTAAATTAAAACTTGTTTATGTTTGTGAGTTGAGAATGCACACTTAATTTGCATGCATAAATCTGATGCTAGGATATAAGGGAGTTTCACCTAATCGTTATGAACTTATATTCATAAGTAGTAAAGGTTGTTAGTCACAATTATGTTAAGTAAATTCCTGGCATAAGTATCATGGCTTTCATAGTTACGAATGCCTTGTCAACACTTATAATTTTCATAGAATTTAATGATCTTTGATTGTTTCTCTATTATGCGCTTTTATGTAGGGAACTTTTGAGGAATAATTTGATTGTGATGCACTAATTCCATTCAATTCAATGACTTAAGGAAAATATGAGGGTTAATTTAAGTGTACGTAATTAACTTGGGGTGTTGAGGTTCATGGTTCATTGAAAAAGCAACTGGAAATTGTTTTGTATGCAAGTATGTCATGTGTGGAGAAAGACCTCCTAGCTAGCCCATCATCCATCTCATTCCACCAAATTCATGCAAATCTGCCTAGTTTCAGTTCTTGTTTTGTTTACTTTATTTTTGTCCAAAATCAAATCCCTCTTTACTTTAGATTGTCTAACTAGTTAGGATCTGTTTTAGATTGTGTTTTTAAGTGTTTTGAGTCAAGTTAAAACCAATTTTCGTCCAAAATTGTGTTTAGAGTCAGAAATTGCCCAGTTTGTGTTTTTAGGCAGTTTTGAGTGTTTTTAGCTTATTTTGAGTCTTGTGAACTTGTTTTGAGTCTTTTAACTTTAGTTAAGTGTTTTAAAGCTAGTTTTATCTATTTGAGTCAGTTTAAAGTGTTTTAGCAATCCCTACTTACATATATACTACAATTGTCAAAAGAGGGTTTAATTTGTGTGTTAAGTTAATTTTCGTATCAAATTTTAGCGCCGTTGCCGGGGATTAGTAACTTTGCTAATCCCTTGTTATTTCTTTTTGTTTATTTTCGCGTGTTTTTTGTTTTAGTTGCTGACCTTGTTTTGTTTTCTTGTTTTTTGGTACTAGTTTATGACTCGGAGTTCTCAACCGGTTCGTGAGCATATCTTAGACTTTGACGACGATTTCGAGCGAACTTTGAGAAGGAAGAGGAATCAACAAGAGCCCCAACCACCTCAACCTACACCAGATATTGAAGAAGACGAAGTACAAGTGGAAGAGGTGGCCACGGCTCAGATTTTTTAGGAATAAAAAGTTATGGCAGCAGACAATCGAACAATCAAGGAGCTTTCCGCTTCGGGATTGGACAATGCCATGCCCCTATGCATTTAATATCCAAGGGCAGTCCCAGACAAGACCGACGAGAATTTGAAAAAAAAAATGAAAAAAGTGTTTTGAAAAAGCCAAAAAGAGTTGTTTTTGTGTGTTTGTTTGTGTCTTAGGGTACCTTCCAACACAATGATGAGGATTTAGTTTTTAATGCATGACTGTTAAAGAGAGTTATAAACATGGATGGAAGGTTGATATGCTCTTTGGTTTATGCTTGGTTGTAGTTATAGTTTACAAATTCACATGTAATCACAAAAGAAAAAAATCAGTTTTTGTAACATGCTTGAAGGAAGGAACTCAAACAAACGCTACATCCCTGAGAGACTTGAGCCTAAACATTTATTTGGAGAGTTATTAATCTATGCATTCTTGTTTTCTAAAGTCGTTGCATGATCTCATTATTCTTTGCTTGGTTGCTACTTAGAATGCGTTTTATCACTTTAGTTCCAAATACTATAACTCATGCCTATTTCATTCAAAACTTAAAATTGAGTGCATAACATATAACAAGATGAAGTTGTTAGTAGTTACCACCAGAGCCAAAAAGCCTTCATTCCATGCATTTGTTTTTGTAGGTTTAACCCCTTTGAGCCTTAATTAGCCTATTTTCTTTATTAGCCACATTATCCTTACCTAGCCTAGAATAGAACTTTCCATACCCTTGTTCTTGAAGTATAGTGGAGCATGACTTAGAAGGAATTCCTTTTGAGTGACATTATTACAGAAAACAAGTGTGGGGGAAGGGATTTTTGTGTGTGTGTGTGTGTGCCAAAGTCTTAAAAGAGGCACGGGTAGAAAAGAAAAAGAGAAGAAAAAAAATATGTATAGAAAAGAAAGAAAAAGAGTTGAAAATAAGTGAGAATGAACTCACATGTATTGATTGTTGAAGAAAGGGTCCAAAAGTTTGAATCTGACCCTAGGTGTTGCATGAATCTTCCCTTGTGTTTAAAAGGTAGTTTTCTGCATTTTAAAGTGAATTCTAGGTGCCTAATTCATTACTTTGCTCACTATTGCTTTAAGAACGTTTGTTTCCCCTTACCTTTTTTTGCTAGCCAATGCCCTTAGCCCCGTTACAACCCTTAGACTTCAATATTGGCCGTTGTGTGTTTCAATTTGTGGAGTTTGGGATTAGTATGAGCATATAGTGTCCCTGGTTCTCGCATCTAAGTAGTGGCATTCCATTCATGAGATTATATATATGTACATGCATTAATAATTCCATAAAGTGCTTCCTTCGTTTAAAACATATGTGAGTCGCTCGTCTGCATGTTAACATTAATCTTCTCACATATACCTAGTGTAGAGAGTGTAGTCAGAAAATCTGAGTGAAAATAGAGAGTATATCCGGTGAGGAATTGAGGGAATTCTCTAAGGCATGTTACTACATTCAAAATGTTGTTTTAATTGATTAAATGTGAGCTAGTGAATGGTTAAGTATGCTCGAGGGTAAGGATTGCTTAAATCTATGTGAGTGGTGATCTTTGACATGTTATGTTTCATTGGAAATCCCTGAGGCAAACGTTGGAAGGTTTAGATTGTATGTTATGTTTCTTTTGTTTGTTTGTTTTGCTCGAGGACTAGCAAAAGCTTAGTTTTAATTCAAAAGCTAAGATGAAGAAATTAAATTCAAGACAAAGAAGATAAGGAATCAGCTCAAAAAAGGAAACATTATCCAAAACCTTATCCAACCTTATCCAACCTTATCTTATCCAAACTAACCTTATCTTATCTTATCCTATCCTAATCTTATCATGCCTTAATCTTAGCTACAAGGGGACCTAAATATATATTTCTAGAACCTACTTCTAGAAGCATTCTCTTCTAGAAGTCCCAAATCAGCCACAAAACACATTGTTTCTAGAAACCCTACAAAGGTGGCACCTATTCCCTTCTAGAAAGCCTTGCCTTGCCTTGCAATCCACTCTCCTTTCCCTCCAATATCTGCCGCACCCCTCTATCCCTTTTCCCTTGTGGATTCTGATTTATTAGGCCTTATTCCTTGTGGATTTGGGTTATACAAATCCTTTTCTGAAATTAATTAGGCCAAACCCTTTCCTTAGTGGATTTAATTAATTGTGCCGAACCGTAGGGCCCTAATCCTTAAAATCTGCTAAGTTGTTACCCTAATCTGATTAACCCTAGGGTTGGCCGAACCTATATATACATATTTTCAACCACAATTTCGTCACCACCCTTCATGCCATTCAGAAACACCTTTGCCGCAACCCTATACACCATTCTACATCATTCATTTGATCCATTCACTTCCACATACAACCTGCTGCAACCTTTCACCCTCATCAGCCATCATTCTGTTGGAAATGTGCCCTAAAGCCAATCATGTGATGATACTTTACGGACATTTCACATGTTAAACTAATCTAGTTTTACATATAAAGGGCATAAATTATTGTTTGAGCCGTCTCATATAAATGTTATATGCTTAAACGATAAAGTCCAAGGAATATGTGATTGGGAGAATGTAATCTAATGAAGTTAGATTCTTGAGACCATTCTTTCGTAGACACATCCTAAACGTTCCTGATCATAGGATTGCCAATTGGGCATTGACAGTCCGTTAAGATCGGTACGTACTATGTCTTCTCTCAGGGAGAGTGATTAGTCTCGAATCATTGGTGTGTGTGACATCAAGACAAGTACGGTAGGTGCTCAATAGAGAATGAGTTCACTGAACGCGATCAACGAAGAGTTCTCATATTCCATGTCACATGAGAACTCATGGTTGGGATAATGCAAATTAGTCCTTTGACCTGAGGCATCATAGTTGTCTTGTGGTTAAGACCTTGATCTTTGATTATGTCAAAGTCACTCCATCAGGAGGGTGTCCACGGCATCGTTGGGGTCAAGCCGCTTAGCTATGGAGACAAGTGAATGCGCAACAAGGGATCTCTAACCTTCAAGCCGCTTGAAGGAGAATACTCTCTGATATGATTTGAATCTCTGATCAGAGTATGAATGAGATTTGGGAATGTGTTCCTAATCACATTCAAGGTAATCATATAAGCACAAGACACACATTGGATAGTAGACATGAGAAAATAAACTATCAAACCAAACAATGTGGTCAAGAGTATTAGATTAGAGAAGGACCGTATTGCATTTGTAATCTCGAACTGAATAGGTTCTCTAACCTCTTCTGATTAGCTTGGGTAACCATGATATGCTGCTAGGTGTCACTCATGGTTTGTGGAAGCCCTAAACGTGTATAATCACTAAAGGGAGAATTGAAAACAGTTTCAATTCACAATCGATGTAAAATGGTTTTAATCGCCCACTACCTCGCTAAAAGGAACCTAATGGATCGCACACCGTGAAAGGTGGAGATTGGAGATTAAACGGAAATGAGTAAGAATGATTAAATGGTTTAATCATTTAATTATGGCAAGGATTAATTAATATGTTAATTAATCAAACGAAAAAGTTCGTTAAAGACTTCGGGATAGTTTTGGACCTTAAGGCCCAATGGGCTTCGAACGTCAAGCCCATTAACTTAAGTTGTATGACAATTTAATGAATAAAGATTCATTAAAGCCCAAAAGCCCAAACATCCCTAAATGGCCAGCCATGATGAAATGAATTAGGGTTTTGGTTGTTTAGGTCACTTAAAGAAGTGACTATATAAATGACTTTATAACTAAAATTCATTAAGGAAATATTAAGGGTTTATTTTGGGGGAAAATTGGTGAGAATTGTCTCTCTATTTTCTCTCTAAATAGGCCAACACCTTGGAGGGTACATCTAGCAATCCTACTACTCCAAGGTCACTCATTTCTTCTACAATCGAACCTTGGTGTCGAGAATTAGAGGTTCTCAATTTTGGGAACTTGGAGAACCTATTCTTCCATCCAAATCCATGGATCTAAGAAGCAAGGAATGAAGGCCCCTATCTCTTTGGGTGATTAGCCTTTGCTTATGCAAAGAGGAATCTACAAAGGTAAATTTATCAACTCACTTTGTTTTTGAGTTGATTATTGGTTCACCAATCTACTAGGCTTTGAATTTCATGGTCATGTTTTGTTTTTGAGTGCATACAAGCATGATTCCGCCTTTAATTGTTAAATTGCATGCTATATGATGTTGCTCAAATGAACATGTTTTTCAAAATAATTCCTTCAAGTGGTATCAGAGCCTAGGTCTAGTAGTTGGTGAATCCTTTTGTGTTTTGTAGTTCATAAGTTTGTGATCTAAAAGTTGTAATTGTTACAAGCTTTATTCTTGCTTCTTTGAAAGTAAATTTTGTTGGAAAATTTGCTATCTCAAATGTTGTAGATGTTGTTCATATGAGCATGCATATTGGAGCTAAAATTTGGTGCCATGCTTTTGGGAAAATTCGGCCAAATCCAAAGGGTGGATTTTTGGGTTCTTGTTTGACTTGTTAAAAGTGTTTTAATGTGTTCTTTGGAACCCCTAAGTACCCTAGTTTGGTTAGAAGTTATTTCCCTTAAGTAAGAATGGTTTTGGAATGTTTTTGGGTGAAAAAAGTTCATGGAAAAATTTGGGTTTTTCATGGATGTTCTTCATTGTTCTTGATGTTCTTGCCAAGAACAAAAAGGTTTGGTGTATTGATTCAAAGTTTTGAATTATTTCATAAAGTATATGTGATATGTTTTTAAATGATTTATTATGTATTTAAAGTGTTAGATATTTGTATAAATGATGATTGAAATAATTGTGATTGAATTATTTCAAAACTTATCTTACATACACTTGCATGTTTTTGACAAAACTCACTAATCAACACACACACCAACCTTATCCCTCCCCAAAACCAGCCACTCCCTCAAAGGGAGTACTTTTGGGGCTTTTATGCAATTACATAAAGTTTTGATACTTTTGTGTATTTGCACTTTGGCCCAAAAGTTTACGTTTTTACGTTTAGGTCCAAAAACGCTAAAGGACAAATTGTTTTGTTCCTTTAATGAAGTTTTTGCATTATTAAAAGTTTGGGTTCTAGTTGTATTTACATGAAGTAGTGACTTTTATGTATTATACAAAGTGACCCCAAAAGTTTTTGTATTTGCAATATGGCCCAAAAGTTGAGGTTAATTGCATGATGGCCCAAATAGGATGAGAACAAAATTGTTTTGTCTCTTTAAATGAGAATTGGATTTTCATTTTGTTTAGCTCCATTTAAATCAATCTTATGGATACAAAAACCAAATGAAAATGTTGCATTCATTTAATTAGTTAAAGTGTTAATTAATTAAAGGGTGATTATGAACCTAAGCCTAATATAATTGAGCTATGTGAAAGGCGTTTCAAATTTGTTTGAACCATGGGAATGTGTAGATTAGATTTTGGTTGTAATTTGATTTGATCAAATGTTGTAAAAGGGCTTAAGCTCTTCTTTACTTTAAAGTAATTTGTTATATGCAAATGTTGTAATGAGCATAAGCTCACCTTTACTTTGA
Source organism: Malus domestica (assembly GCF_042453785.1). NCBI lineage: Eukaryota > Viridiplantae > Streptophyta > Magnoliopsida > Rosales > Rosaceae > Malus > Malus domestica. The sequence continues at coordinate 15,429,188 of NC_091670.1, forward strand.
AGTACTTCTTTCTTGCTTTATATGATATGCATGAAAATGAAGTAGTTGGGTCCAACGCCCCTAAGACAACACGCCTTAATGTGATTAAACGCGTAACTAAAATCAATCTTCATTCCTAGACCGAGATTCAACACAAGGCTCGTGTTGAATCTAAACAAAGGTTCATAATCATCCTTAGGCCCTAAGGCAACTATATATAGTCCATCAAATGAATGCAAAGTTTATGTTAGTAGTATCATATACTCTTGCTTTAAAAATCGTTTTAAAAGCATAGTGGGAGTATTATGTACAACTAAAACAATAAGATGGACCAATAGTTGTAATAGGACCAAAATTGTTTTAATAGAGATTAAAATGTATGTTTATATGTGATGAGACCAAAAACCCTCAACCAAATCATTATTAAGTTGATAAGCGTGAGAGTGCTTTGAACACTCTTTCGTGGCCTTCCACCGTGGTAGGCTTCAATCGTGTGTGACTCGTACAATGTATTCGTCCAGTTCTGGGGTTGCAAAGTATGTGCTTACATTCAGGAGAAGCCTATACACATATGATGAAGTGAAAGGTAGGCAACAAGTGTGGCCAATATGGAGTTCTTCTGAGGTCATTCTTGAACCCCTACTTGAACTAGCATGGTGGGAATGACTTAACTAAGTGCAATGGTGCCAATATGGAGTTCTTCTGAGGCATCATTCTCTAGAGGCCAAACGAGATGGGTACTTGCATTAGTTGCAAATGAGTAAGCGTACTCTCTCATTATTATTGTTGCTAGCCAATATGGAGTTCTTCTGAGGTGGGCTTGGTAATAGTGAGCCTCCCATAACCTACTAAGAGTTTCATCTAAAACTCTCGAATTCCAATGAGGGATATGGAATTTGCCAAAAATAGTGGGTGATGCTATTTGATTTAAAGACCCGAATCAAATGGCTTAAAATCAATCAATTTATATTCGTTATGTATTTGATTACCAATATATTTGCAAACGCTATACAACACTTGACAAATAAAAACCGAATGTTTTAGTTTCCGTACTTAGGTACCACAATCCCAAAGAATGTCTTAAAAGGATTGCATATGTATCTAAGTAGTCTCTTCCTCACAATCTTACTATTGATAATGTATCATTAGAAGAATATGTTAGAAAAGGTCTATCATAAAGAGGACAACACTTTTAAATGTCATAATTCTTCAATTACAATTTGTTGTATGAAGAAATAGGAGTTGCTTTGAACAACTCTTAGTCAATGCAAACACTTAGTGCTTGTTTCTTTGTTAAGTGAACAAAGAACTTGAGAAGAAATCACAAAGGCATGAACACTTTATGTGCCATGTTTCTTCACTTACAAATTGTTGTATGAAGAAATGAGAGTTGCCTTGTACAACTCTTGAAGGTTTGTAATTATGTTTAGAACATAATGGTTGGTTGACAAAAATAGTCCATTAACATGGACTTATGATGATTTTGAATCATTGAGTGTTGAAGTGATAAACCACTTAACGAGACGGAAACTAGGCAAGGACTTCACCTTTGTTTCCCTATCCTAAACGTTCACTAAGTTTATTGTAAACTATGTAGTGAACAATAACCACACACTCTCCAAAATTGTTTGATGTGTATAACACAATTGAAACAAGTTTCAAGAGAGATAGTGGGAGTTTAGGGACCATGACTATTGTAGTCAAAGGAGAAGTCAAATAAAGAAGATAAATAACTCCAAGGGAACAAACTTTCTTTATGAAAGGATGGACATTGGAAGGGGTATTTGCAAGAAATGTCTTGCAAGTGTCAAGAACACACCTTTCGAAGGTATTGAAAAATGTTCTTGAATAGTTCAAAACAGTTGGTTCTTCTACTTGAATGCATGATTCCGTATTAGTAACTATGTTTTACAATCGTTGTAAAAGTGTGACTAATAAGAAGTAGAAGATATATGAGTGAAGAAAAGGTGCTTCACATTCGGAAAGTGAATCAAATGAAGATCTCTGTGAAAGCAGATGATACTTACTTCCTCATATGAACTACCAAAGAGATTGGAAAAACATAGATTGTCTTTATATTCCAATTTTAAGGAACTAAATTCCGTCACTATGTGAAATGGATAAATGTTTTGTTTGACAAAACAATGTTCTTTATTAATCAATGATTAGATTATGGTAATCTAATTAATTGTCTCTATAGTAGAGATAATATGGTAGTGTTAACTGTTTAGAAAATAATGATGCTTAAAACCCAAAAGGTTGCAAGGAAGTGACTAATCCCAACTAAGTTGTGATTCCTCTAAAAACATAAGTTATGAGTTGGTGAAAGATGGATGCTTTGGATCGTTAGATCCGGATCCAATACCTTCTTGTTAAAATTGTATAGAGGCGAAATGTTCGAATCTTTATTCTTTTGGAAAGAAGAAAGAATCACAAAGTTGTTGAGGTTAATTCACTTAAATGTTAGTGGCACTTGTCCACAAACATAATATTACTCATATTGAATAACATTCACCGAAGATCACTCTCGGTTGGACTATAGTTTATTTTGAATAAACACAAGTCCGAATACTTTGCAAAATGTTTCAAAGAATTCAAGTAATGTAAGTTGATGAGTAAGACATCTAAAGTATTTACCTCCTTAGATTTGATCCAAGGAAAGGTAACACTTTAGATGAGTTTCCTTGCAAGATATCAAGGAAAATAGCATCATAAGATAATGTATTTCTCCATTAGGAGAAGAACGAACTCGAATAAGATTTAGTTCGTTAGATGTTATCTATTACCCATATATATAGGATATATACTTCTAAAACAATATGATTGTCAATGAGAAGATCTTCCAATATTTTCATGACTCCATAAGATGTAGTTGGAAAAGAAAGACAAATCTTAAGCATGTTAAAGATTTGGGGTTGTGTGCTAATAAGCAATATTTGTTTGATAACAAACTTGTAGGATATCCTTAAAATAACTTTTGGATATCGCTTCTATAAACCAACTAACAAATGTTGTTTTGTTGGGTAGTTCATTGTAATTCTACAATGTGATTTGCCTAAGAGCAAATGAACGAGAGATAGAACTCGAAGAATGGGTTCTTTGAGAGACAAGAAAGTAATCAACAAATATAACAACCTAGTTCCTATACCACAAGCTCCAAGGTAGTCGATAAGGATTTATAAACCGTCTCAGTTTAATGGTTTTGAACTTTATGACTATGTCATAGAGTTGTACCTCTTAATTCGAAAGAAATAAGAATGAAAATCCTTATGACTACATTGAGTGCATATACGATATATACTCAAGGAAATGGTAAAGTACCATTTGACTCGAAATAATGAAACCTTCAAAGCTAATTGGTAGCTTAAGGTGACTACAATCAAATAGAATGGTTGACTTTAAAGGAACCATTTTTGACGTAGTCTTAGTTTCAATAAATTCGAAGATTGCTAGCTACAACTAAATGGTGATTCAATGTTTGGACATAATATGGGTTTCCGAAACCATTATTAAGATAGTCTTGATAATATATGTCTAAAACTATAAATCACAAGACATGTAAGTTGTAGAGATCCATCCATCATGGATCTTAGCAAGTTAGTGGGAGCTATTTGCATTTTATGAGAAAAATGATCAAATCGTTTGATTTCTCATAAAGATGTAAATGAATCTTTTGTTTACTAGTTTTACAAAAGATTAGTGGGAGTTAATCATGTTCCTAAAAATTTAAATATATATGATATATTAATTTTGGAAATGAAAAGAATACTTCTTCGTTAAAGTTATGACTTTAATACATTATATGAAGATAGAATGTATATGGGAGATATAGTCTATATACATGGGAAGGAAATCTATAATGATATATTTCATGATATAATTGGATTATATCAATCCCTAATAATAGACAATGGATGCTAGGAAGTTTCTCATATGATGATAAACTTCAATAAGAAGGACGATTCTAGTGAGATTAGCAAGTTGCCCTTCTCAAAGGGAATGTACCCTTTGACTCCCAAAGAAATAATGCGTAAATTGAATTCTTTATGCATATGCAGAAAGGTGATTTATGTATTTCATATTGTATGAAAAACATTGATATGAGTTGTACCTAGAACGGTACAAGATGATATCAGTGCAAGCCCAGGATCAGAACCATGGCAACTGTCAAGTGAGTCCTTAAGTATTTAAGAAATATTAAAGGATAAATTCCTCAAAGATCGAGGAAGAATCAAAGTGACGTAATGGAAGCGTAAATGTATTAGATTATGAATCTAATCCATCATTGGATGTTTCTTCATTATGAATGAAGAGATAAACAGATATCTCTTTATTATGACTAAAGAGATATTTGGATGGAAACATTAAAGTAATGACTTTAGTGTGTTCCATTATGAATGCAAGATATATTGCCATATAGAAGTTTACAACAATGTTGTTTGGATGGGAAAGTTCATTTATGAAGTCTCTATTCGGTTCCAACCAGAAAGTGTTTGACACTAATGGGGCGATAGCTCAAGCCTGGGAATCAAGGTCTCATCAAGATCCGAACACAAATGAGAGACTGAACCACATGATTGAGAATCATGTATAATGGTGACGTCGTTATTCTCAAGGTTGCTTCTGTGGATAACACATATAGATATCCACTGTCTAGGCCTACAATTCAGCCATTTATGAAATGACCACAGAAGAGGTATCATCATTGATGATCAAGCTGATTGGCTCTAGTGCAAGTGGGAGATTGTTGGAAATGTGCCCTAAAGCCAATCATGTGATGATACTTTACGGACATTTCACATGTTAAACTAATCTAGTTTTACATATAAAGGGCATAAATTATTGTTTGAGCCGTCTCATATAAATGTTATATGCTTAAACGATAAAGTCCAAGGAATATGTGATTGGGAGAATGTAATCTAATGAAGTTAGATTCTTGAGACCATTCTTTCGTAGACACATCCTAAACGTTCCTGATCATAGGATTGCCAATTGGGCATTGACAGTCCGTTAAGATCGGTACGTACTATGTCTTCTCTCAGGGAGAGTGATTAGTCTCGAATCATTGGTGTGTGTGACATCAAGACAAGTACGGTAGGTGCTCAATAGAGAATGAGTTCACTGAACGCGATCAACGAAGAGTTCTCATATTCCATGTCACATGAGAACTCATGGTTGGGATAATGCAAATTAGTCCTTTGACCTGAGGCATCATAGTTGTCTTGTGGTTAAGACCTTGATCTTTGATTATGTCAAAGTCACTCCATCAGGAGGGTGTCCACGGCATCGTTGGGGTCAAGCCGCTTAGCTATAGAGACAAGTGAATGCGCAACAAGGGATCTCTAACCTTCAAGCCGCTTGAAGGAGAATACTCTCTGATATGATTTGAATCTCTGATCAGAGTATGAATGAGATTTGGGAATGTGTTCCTAATCACATTCAAGGTAATCATATAAGCACAAGACACACATTGGATAGTAGACATGAGAAAATAAACTATCAAACCAAACAATGTGGTCAAGAGTATTAGATTAGAGAAGGACCGTATTGCATTTGTAATCTCGAACTGAATAGGTTCTCTAACCTCTTCTGATTAGCTTGGGTAACCATGATATGCTGCTAGGTGTCACTCATGGTTTGTGGAAGCCCTAAACGTGTATAATCACTAAAGGGAGAATTGAAAATAGTTTCAATTCACAATCGATGTAAAATGGTTTTAATCGCCCACTACCTCGCTAAAAGGAACCTAATGGATCGCACACAGTGAAAGGTGGAGATTGGAGATTAAACGGAAATGAGTAAGAATGATTAAATGGTTTAATCATTTAATTATGGCAAGGATTAATTAATATGTTAATTAATCAAACGAAAAAGTTCGTTAAAGACTTCGGGATAGTTTTGGACCTTAAGGCCCAATGGGCTTCGAACGTCAAGCCCATTAACTTAAGTTGTATGACAATTTAATGAATAAAGATTCATTAAAGCCCAAAAGCCAAAACATCCCTAAATGGCCAGCCATGATGAAATGAATTAGGGTTTTGGTTGTTTAGGTCACTTAAAGAAGTGACTATATAAATGACTTTATAACTAAAATTCATTAAGGAAATATTAAGGGTTTATTTTGGGGGAAAATTGGTGAGAATTGTCTCTCTATTTTCTCTCTAAATAGGCCAACACCTTGGAGGGTACATCTAGCAATCCTACTACTCCAAGGTCACTCATTTCTTCTACAATCGAACCTTGGTGTCGAGAATTAGAGGTTCTCAATTTTGGGAACTTGGAGAACCTATTCTTCCATCCAAATCCATGGATCTAAGAAGCAAGGAATGAAGGCCCCTATCTCTTTGGGTGATTAGCCTTTGCTTATGCAAAGAGGAATCTACAAAGGTAAATTTATCAACTCACTTTGTTTTTGAGTTGATTATTGGTTCACCAATCTACTAGGCTTTGAATTTCATGGTCATGTTTTGTTTTTGAGTGCATACAAGCATGATTCCGCCTTTAATTGTTAAATTGCATGCTATATGATGTTGCTCAAATGAACATGTTTTTCAAAATAATTCCTTCACATTCATCATCCTAAACAAGAATATACCATCCATCACCCCCAAAACCACTAACCACACCTTGTGCTGCAGCAAGGAAGAAGAAGGAGAGCCTTAGACATGCCTGCCATTCGAATTGGAGTTCCTGGAACGTTTTAGGTGTTGATGTGAAAATTATGTTGACACTCAAATTAACCCTCTTTTTATCAATTGTAGCAAAGTATGTAAGTAGGGATCGTTCTAAACCGGGGATTAGGAGGGATTGCAAAATCACTTGAAAACTGACTCAAATATGTAAAAACAAGTTTAAAACACTAAACTAGACTCAAAGAATGCAAAACTAAACTTTAAAACACCAAAACAAACCAAAAGACTCAAAACAGCACCAAAACACTCAAAACTGCCTTAAAAACACAATCTGGGCAGTTTTGGACACTAAGCACCAAATTGGACGAATTTGGGTTTTAACTTGAATCAAAACACTTAAAAACACAAAGTAAAACACTTACTAACTAATTTGACACTTTAAAACAAAGGGGGATTGGTTTTGGACGAATTTAAAAACAAAACAAACTTTGTAAATTAGAACAGATTGTAAAAACGAATTTGATTTAAATGGGTGAATGGAAGGCTAGCTAAGGGGTTCATCTCCACACATGTTATACTTGCATACAAAACGATTTCCAATTGCTTTTCAATAAACCATGAATTCTCAATGCCCCAAGTTAATTAGTTCCGCTTAAATTAACCCTCAGATTTTCCTAACGTTATTGAATTGGATGATTGCATACGACAACCCAAAACATTCCCCACGAGTCCCCTACATGATTGCATAATAGAGATACAAGCAAGAATCATTAAGTTCTATGAAAACCATAAGCATTGACGAAGCACTTGTTACTATGATTGCATGAAACTTATGCCAAGAATTTACTTAACGCGATTGAGATCATCAACCTTTACTACTTGTGAATATAATTCCATAACGATTAGGTGAAATTTCCTTATATCCTAGCATTCAGTTTATGCATGATAATTAAGCGTGCACTCTCAACCAACACACCCAAATCAATGTAATCCACATAGATAAGTAAATTGAATTCACAACTTATGAAACGCAATTAGAAGTAATCAAATCATAACGCAAGCATAAACATGTATTTCGAATCCCCCCCTAGCCAAGGGGGGGTTTAGTTCCTCATACGCACAAAACAAAGAGAATTGAATTTAAACATTGAAATCAAAGGAAAAGAAACACCTAGAAATTCCAGCGACGCGAACTTGAATTGCATGAACTTCCGAGCTTCCTTCTCCTCCTCCTTGGTGCGGCAAAGGGTCTAGGGACTAGTTTAGGACCTTAGGTGTATGGATGCATGGTTATGGATGGATGTAGTAGTGTTTAGGGGAAGAGAATGGTGCGGCAAAGGTGTGGAGAGAGCTTGGACGAATTTCTGGAGTGAATTGTGAATTGTGGTGAGTGGTGATCTGATTTAGGGGTTAATAGGAGTATATATAGGCACTTAAAACCCTAGGGTAATCAGATATGGACTTGGATAACCCAAATCCACAAGGAAATAGGTCTAACAATCAGATTTTGCAAGGGAAAAGGGGTCCTAGGTGCGGCTGGATAGGGATAAGGTGGATAAGGCTTCTAGATGGCCTTGCAAGGCAAGGAAATCAGGTTTCTAGAAGGGATAGGTGCGGCACTTTAAAGGATAGGGCAGATTAGGGCTTCTAGAAACCCTCTAATGCAAGGAAAACTCTCGGCAAGGATGGATAAGGTATCCTAAATGGATAAGGACTCCTCATTGCATTTGGAAACTCTGCCTATTAGGATTAGGAAACCTTGTCTTTGTCATTCCTTCTTCATTCTGGATTCCTTCTCCTTCTTGGACTTGGAAATCTTCTTTGTAGCTGCAACTTGATGCCATTTGGATTTAACTTTCCTACTTCAAGTAGGAAACCTTGTTTAAGTAGGAATCTTCATCTTCAAGGAATCCTAATTCAACTAGGAAACCCATTTTGACTAGGAATCCTAATTCAACTAGGATTCCATCTTCACTTAGGCACTTTCCTACTTCGACTAGGAAACCTTGTTCAAGTAGGAAACATCATCTTCAAATCTTCAATTTCGTCCATCCTCTTGACTCCAAGCATATGACATCCATTCCAAGCTCAACTTTGCTCCAAAAGGCTCCAAAATGCATTCTTTTGCATACTTTGCCCTTAGAACCTGAAAACACATAAAACTAGCTTAAAAGACTACTTTACTAAGCAAAAACACTATAAATGCACAAGAACAAGCTAAACTAAGGCGCATAAATATGCTCCTATCAGGTGTAATCTTTCTTTTGTTTTCAATGTTTAAATTCAATGATCTTTGTTTTGTGAGTATGAGGAACTAAACCCCTCTTAGCTAGGGGGAATTTCGAAACCATGGCTATATTTGCAATATGATTTGATTACATCCAGTTGTGATTTCATGAATTGTGAATTCAATTTACATATCTGTTTGAATTAAAACTTGTTTATATTTGTGAGTTGAGAGTGCACGCTTAATTTGCATGCATAAATTTAATGCTAGGATATAAGGGAGTTTCACCTAATCGTTATGAACTTATATTCATAAATAGTAAAGGTTGTTAGTCACAATCATGTTAAGGAAATTCCTGGCATAAGTATCATGCGCTTTCATAATTACGAATGCCTTGTCAACACTTATGATTTTCATAGAATTTAATGATCTTTGATTGTTTCTCTATTATGCAATTTCATGTAGGGAACTTTTGAGGAATAATTTGATTGCGATGCGCTAATTCCATTCAATTCAATGACTTAAGGAAAATCTGAGGGTTAATTTAAGCATACCTAATTAACTTAGGGTGTTGAGGTTCATGGTTCGTTGAAAAAGCAACTGGAAATTGTTTTGTATGCAAGTATGTCATGTGTGGAGAAAGACCTCCTAGCTAGCCCATCATCCATCTCATTCAACCAAATTCGTGCAAATCTACCTAGTTTTAGTTCTTGTTTTGTTTACTCTATTTTCGTCCAAAATCAAATCCCTATTTACTTTAGAGTGTCTAACTAGTTAGGATCTGTTTTAGATTGTGTTTTTAAGTGTTTTGAGTCAAGTTAAAACCAATTTTTGTCCAAAATTATGTTTAGAGTCAGAAACTGCCCAGTTTGTGTTTTTAGGCAGTTTTGAGTGTTTTTAGCCTATTTTGAGTCTTGTGAACTTGTTTTGAGTCTTTTAAGTTTAGTTAAGTGTTTTAAAGCTAGTTTTATCTATTTGAGTCAGTTTAAAGTGTTTTAGCAATCCCTCATAATCCCTGGTTTAAGAACAATCCCTACTTACATAAATACTACAATTGTCAAAAGAGGGTTTAATTTGTGTGTTAAGTTAATTTTCGCATCATTTATTCATGTCTACTATCCAATGTGATTCTCCTACTTATATGATTACCTTGATAGTGATTTGGAACGACTTCCTAAATCTCATTCATACTCTAGCCAGATATTCTTAATCATATCATAGAGTATTCTCCCTCAAATGGTTTAAAGGTTAGAGATCTCTTGTTGCGCGTTCACTTGCCTCCATGGCTAAGTGCCGTAACCCCAACTATGTTGTGGACACCCATTGATGGAGTGACTTTGACATAGTCAAAGATCAAGGACCTAACCACAAGACAACTATAATGCCTCAGGTCAAATGACTACTTTGCATTATCCCAACCATGAGTTCTCATGTGACATGATTATGAGAACTCCTTGTTGATCATGTTCAGTGGACTCATTCTCTGTTGAGCACCTACGTACTTGTCTTGGTGTCAGTCACACCAATGACTCGAGACCAGTCATTCTCCCTAAGAGAAGACATAGCACGTACTGATCTTAACGGACTGTCAATGCCCAATTGGCAATCCTATGATCAGGATCATTTAGGATATGTATACGAAAGAGAATGGTCTCATGAATCTAATTTTTTTATATCACATTCTCTCAATTACATATTCCTTGGACTTATCGTTTAAGCATATAACATTTATATGAGACGGTTTCAAACAATAATCTTTGCCCTTTATATTAAACTAGATTAGTTTAACATGTGAAATGTCCGTAAAGTATCATCATATGATTGGTTTTACGACACATTTCCAACAATTGTCAACAAGGCATGCTATGTGGGCAGCATACTTACAAGAATTTACATTCGTCTTAAATCACAAAGCCGATGTGCAAAATCAGGTTGCAGATGCCTTGAGTCGGATGAGATATTTACTTGGTTATATGAGAATTCAAGTATTGGGGTTTAACTCTTTGAAGGATTTATTGAAAACTGATCCTTTCTTCTCTACAATTGTAGAAAATGTTGAGGATGGAACTAGAATAGATTATGTTTTGCATGAAGGGTTTCTCTTTAAAGGAAATCAACTTTGCATCCCAAAGTCTTGTTTGAGATTGAGGATCATACAAGAGTTACATAATGAAGGCCACGTTGGAAGGGACAAGACCTTTAAGCTTGTTTCTTTCTCATATTTCTGGCCTACCATGCGTAAAGAAGTATATCATTTTATGGAACGATGTCGAATCTGTCAATTTTCCAAGGGCAAGGCGACCAACACTGGATTGTACACGCCATTACCTATTCCATCACAACCATGGGTGGATATAAACATGGATTTTGTTTTGGGTTTGCCTCGTACTCAATGTTGTGTAGACTTCATTTTTGTTGTGGTGGATGGATTTTCTAAAATGGCTCACTTTATTGCCTGCAAGAAGACAACGGATGCTTCGAAAGTTGATGAGCTATTCTTTCGTGATGTATACCGAATTCATGGGTTTCCAAGTTCAATTGTTTCTGATCGGGATGATGCGAATTATATAAGCACACAAATTAAACCCTCTTTTTATCAATTGTAGTAAGGAATGTAAGTAGGGATCGTTATAGGCCGGGGATTAGGAGGGATTGCTCAATCACTTGAAAACTGACTCAAAACGTAAAAACAAAGTTTAAAACACTAAACTAGACTAAAAAAAATGCAAAACTAAACTCTAAAACACTAAACCAAACCTAAAGACTCAAAACAGCCCAGAAACACTCAAAACTGCCTTAAAAACACAATCTGGGCAGTTTTGAACACAAACACAAATTTGGACGAAAATAGGTTATAACTTGACTCAAGACACTTAAAAATACAAACTAAAATAGATTTTAACTAATCTAACACTTCAAAGTAAAGGGAGATTGATTTTAGACGAATTTAAAAACAAAACATAAACTTTGTAACTTGAACAGATTTTAAAACGAATTTGGTTAAAGTGAATGGATGGAAAGCTAGCTAAGGGGTTCTTCTCCACACATGTCACACTTGCATACAAAACGATTTCCAATTACTTTTCAATAACCCATGAATTCTCAACACCCCAAGTTAATTAGATACGCTTAAATTACCTTTCAGATTTCCCTTAAGTCAATGAATTAGATGGAGAAAGCGCATCGCAATCAAATTATTCCTCAAAAGCTCCCTATATGAAAGCGCATAATAGAGATACAATCAAAGATCATTACATTCAATGGAAATCATAAGTATTGACGAGACACTCGTAACTATGAAAGCGCATGATACTTATGCCAAGAATTTACTTAACACGATTGTGATCAACAACCTTTACTACTTACGAATATAAGTTCATAACGATTAGGTGAAACTCCCTTATAACCTAGCATTAGATTTATGCATGAAAATTAAGCGTGCACTCTCAACCAACACACACAAATCAGTTTAATTCAAATAGATAACCAAATTGAATCCACAACTTATGAAACACAATTGAAAGTAATCAAATCATATAGCAAGCATAAACATGGTTTCGAATCCCCCCTAGCCAAGGGGGGTTTAGTTCCTCATATGCACAAAGCAAAGATAAATAAGTTTAGACATTGAAATTCAAAGAAAGAAAACACCTAGACACTCCAACTTGGGCAGCAGGTGCATCCACGATTCCTCCTCCTTCCTTGCTGCGGCACAGAGATTTTGGACAGGTTTTTTGGGTTATGAATGGTGTGGAATGGATGGGGGATGTATGGTGGTGTTTAGGATGGATGGGTGGTGCGGCAAGGGGTGGTTTTTGGCAGAAATTATGGAGTATGGTAGTGGAAGGCTGCGGCAAAGAAAAAGGCAAGTTTCTAGAGTGAATTTATGTGTATGATGAGTGGTAATTCGGCTAGGGCTGAGATATGAGTATATATAGGCACCTAAAACCCTAGGGTAATCAGATATGGACTTGGATAACCCAAATCCACAAGGAAAAAGGCTTAGAAATCAGAATTCACAAGGGAATAGGCTAAAAGGGTGCGGCAGATAAGGATAGGAAAGATAAGGCTTCTAGAAAGCCTTGCAAGGCAAGAAAACAGGTTCTAGATAAGGTTATGCACGGCATGGGAGGGTTCCTTGTTGAAATTGGTTTGACATCTTTCTAGAACAAGGATTAAGGTGTCCTAAAATGTTTAGGACTCCTCTTTGTAACTGAAACCTTTGCACATTAGGAATAGGAAAGCTTGGCTTGATCAATCCTTCTTCTTCTTGGAAACCTTTTCCTTCTTTGACTTGGAAAACTTATTTCTTGCTGAAACTCAAGGCCAATTAGGTTTAACTTTCCTACTTCAAGTAAGAAACCTTGTTTGAGTAGGAATCTTCGTTCTTCTAGGAATCCATCTTCAACTAGGAAACTTTTGTCAACTAGGAATCCTTTGTCAACTAGGATTCCATCTTTAATTAGGCACTTTCCTACTTCAACTAGGAAACCTTGTTCAAGTAGGAATCATCATCTTCAAATCTTCAATTTCGTCGATTCTTTTGGCTCCAAGTATGTGATGTCCAATCCAAGCTCAATTGTGATCCAAAAGGCTCCAAAATGCACCACTTTGCATACTTTGCCCTTAAAACCTGAAAATACATAAAACTAGCTTAAAAGACTACTTTGACTAAGGAAAAACAACTTAAATGCACAAGAACTAGCTAACTAAGGCGCATAAATATGCTCCTATCAAATTCCCCCACACTTAGCTTTTGCTAGTCCTCGAGCAAAACAAAGAAACAAAAGAAAAATGAAACGAAACAAAATAATCAAAACACAACCTAAACCTTCCAACGTTTGCCTCAGGGATTTCCAATGCACATGACAAGTTAAAAATCATCATCCCCATAGATTTTGGTCATCGTCACACTTAAGCACATACTTAATCATAGTCACCACTTAATAGTTCACATTTAACCAATTATAACAATGTTTTGAATGTAGTAACATGCCTTAGAGAATTTGCTCAATTCCTTACAAGATATGCACTCAATTTTCACTCAGATTTTCTAACTACACACCCTATACTAGTTATATGTGAGAAGATTGATGTAGACATGAAAACGAACGCTCACATATATGTATAACAAAGAAAGCAATTTCTGGAGTTAATAAGCATTTAGATATGATCTCATGAATGGAATGCTACTACTTAGATGCGAGAACCAGTGACACTATATGCTCATACCAATTGTAAACTCCACAAATTGAAACACACAACACTCAAGATTAAAGTCAAGGATTGTAACGGGGCTTGGGGTATTGGCTAACAAAGAACGGATAGGGATAACAAAGGTTCTTTAAGCAATAGCAAGCAAAGCAATGAAATCGAAACTTAGAATTCACTTTAGATCGTAGAAATCAACTTTTAAACACAAGGGAAGATTCATGCAATACTTAGGGTCAAATTCAACTTTTTGGACCCTTTCTTCAACAATCAACACTTTAGAACTCTTTTTCACAATTTTTTTCAACTCTTTTTCAAACTTTTCACACTTTTCTTTTTTTTTTCTTTCTTTTCTTCACGAATTTTCTTTTTCTTTTTCTACCCGTGCCTCATTAAAGACTTGGCACACACACATAACAAATCCTTTCCCCCACACTTGTTTTCTGCACTACATTGATCAAAAGGAATTCAATTAAGTCATGCTTTACTATGCTTCAAGAACAAGGGTATGGATGGTCCTAATCTAGGCTAGGTGAGGATAATGTGGGTTAACAACGAACATAGGCTACACAAGGCTCAACGGGGTTAAAACCTACAAAACAAATGAACATGGGGGACACGGCAATTTGGCTTAAATGGTGGTCACTACACAACTTCATCTTGAATATGTGTTATGCAAATCAATAGCATGCTTTGAATGAAATGGGCATGAGTTCTAGTGTTTGGAACTAAATGATGAAACGCCTTCTAAATAGTAACCAAGCAAAGAATAATGAGATCATACAACGACTTTAGAAAAAAAACAATCCACAGATTATTAACTCTCCAAATAAACGTTTAGGCTCAAGTCTCACAAGGTTGTAGCGTTAGTTTGAGTTCCTTCCTTCAAGCTGATAGGAGCATATTTATGCGCCTTAGTTAGCTAGTTCTTATGCATTTTTGTTATGTTTTCTTAGTTAAAGTAGTCTTTTAAGCTATTTTCATGTGTTTTCAGGTTTTAAGGGCATATTATACAAAATGATGCAAATTGGAGCTTTTTGGAGCAAAAGTGAGCTTGGAGTGAATAGCACATGCTTGGAACAAAAGGTTTGGACGAAATTGAAGATTTGAAGATTTGAGGATTCCTAGTCCAAGAAGGATTCCTCATCAACGAAGGAGTCCTAATTGAAGAAGGATTCCTAATCAACGAAGGAGTCCTAATTGAAGAAGGATTCCTAATCAACGAGGGATTCCTAGTTGAAGATGGATTCCTAGAAGAATGAAGATTCCTACTCAAACAAGGTTTTGATAGGAGCATATTTATGCGCCTTAGTTAGCTAGTTCTTATGCATTTTCGTTATGTTTTCTTCGTTAAAGTAGTCTTTTAAGCTACTTTCATGTGTTTTCAGGTTTAAAGGACATATTACATGAAATGATGCAATTTGGAGCTTTTGGAGCAAAAAGTGAGCTTGGATTGAAAAGGACATGCTTGGAACACAAGGTTGGGATGAAATGGACGAGTTGAAGGTCAAAGGGAGCTTAAGAAATGAAGAAATGAAAGTGAAGAACAAAGAATTCAGAATTAGAACCCGAAGTTTCTAAAGTTGGAAGTTTCTATTCTTGGAGGTTTCCATTTGTGAGAGTTTCTATTCTTGGCTTTGGGCTTCTAGATGACCCATCCTTACATTCTTGGACATTGCCGCACCATAGGCCCATCTCTAAACCCTAACCCTAGCCGCACCTTAGGCCTTATTCCCACTAAAAATCTGATTGTTTTAACCTAATTTCTGGTGGATTTGGGCTTCTAGAAACCCTAATCTGATTACCCTAGGGTTTTGGATGCCTATATATACTCATTATAACCCCTAGATCAGATCACCACCTCTCATACACAATCATTCACGCCAGAAATCTGCCCTTGCATTCTGCCGCACCTTCCCATCACCAAAGTCCCAAAATTCTGCCCATAAATCATCCCTAGCCGTACCCCCATCAACCCTAAACCTTTCCCTACCATTCCCCATCCATTCTACACCCTAAATACCACCCAAAACCTGTTCTAAACTTCTCTGCCGCAGCAAAGAGGAAAGGGAAATCATTGATGATCTTGCTGCCAAGTTGGAGTCTTCTAGGTGTTTTCTTTCTTTGGGTTTTAATTTCTAAATTTATGTATCTTTGCTTTGCGAGTATGAGGAACTAAACCCCTCTTAGTTAGGGGGTGATTCGAAACCATGTACATGCTTGCAATATGATTTGATTACATTCAGTTGTTATTTCATAAGTTGTGGATTCAATTCGTTCATCTACTTGATTGATAACTTATTTGTGTATGTTGATTGAGAGTACACGCTTAGTTTTCATGAATATGATGCTAGATTATGAGGGAGTTTCACCTAATAGTTACAATCTTATAATCACAAGTAGTGAAGGTCGCTTGAAAACGATCGCGTTGAATGAATTCTTGGCATAAGTTTCATGCAATTCATAGTAACAAATGCTTCGTCAATGCTTATGTTTTTCATAGAACTTAATGATTCTTGCTTGTATCTCTATTATGCAATTCATGTAGGGAACTTGTAGGGAATGCTTTGGGTTGTCGTATGCAATCATCCAACTCAATAACTCGTGGAAAAACTGAGGGTTAATTAGTGCAATTCACGGTTAATTTGGGGCGTTGAGTATTTATAATTTATTGGAAGAACAACTGAAAATCGTTTCGTTTGCAAGTGTGACATGTGTGGAGAAGAACCTCCTAACTAGCCTTTTATCAATCCCTTTCATTCAAAAACGTTTTACAATCTGTTTAGTTTTAAGTTTCTGTTTTGTTTTCAATTTTCGTCCAAAACAAATCCCCCTTTATTTTGAAGTCTTAGATTAGATAGAAAGTGTTTCGATTTGTGTTTCTAAGTGTTTTGATTCAAGTTTTCACTCAAATTCGTCCAAGTTCTTGTTAGGTTCTCAAAACTGCCCAGAAAGTGGTTTTTAGGCAGTTTTGAGTCATTAGGTTGCTGTTTTGAGTTTTAGGTTTGTTTAAGTGTTTTAACCTTTAGTTTTGCATTCTTTGAGTCTAGTTTAGTGGTTTAAACTTTGTTTTTGAGTTTTTAAGTCAGTTTCCAAGTGTTTAGCAATCCCTCCTAATCCCCGGTCTAGAACGATCCCTACTTACATCTCTACTATAATTTGACAAAAGAGGGTTTAATTTGAGTGCTTATCTATTTCGCATCAGGTTTCCTATTTGAAGTAGGAAAGTTAAGTCTAGAAGTTGCTATTTTGGGTTGATCTTTCCTAAACCTAAATGGCCTTAAGTTTCAGCAACATTAGAAGGTTTTTAAGCGTTGGAAGACACAAAGAAAGGTTGGAGAGCATTTCCTTATCCTTGTCGTGGGTTAAGGTCTATTTTCTCTTGGTTTTGGGCTTCTAGAAGCCTTATCCTTTTCCCCTTAATCCATGCCGCACCTAGCCTTCTAGAAACCCCTTGTTCCTTGCCTTGCAAGGCATTCTAGAAGCTTTATCCTCCCTATCCCTTATCTGCCGCACCTTTAGGCCTTTTCCCTTGAAAATTCTGATTGTTTAAACCTATTTCCTGATGGATTTGGGTTTCTAGAAGCCCTAATTTGATTTGCTAGGGTTTTAGGTGCCTATATATATAATTGTTTGACCCTTTGCCGTACACACCACCTCTCATACACAACAATTCAAGCCAGAAATTCATCCCCTACCTTTGCCGCAGCCTTCCACCACTATTCTCCCAAATTTCTGCTAAAAATCACCCCTAGCCGCACCACCCGTCCATCCTAAACACCACCATACATCCCCCATCCATTCTACACCATTTAATAACCCAAAAACCTGTCCAAAGTCTCTGTGCCGCAGCAAGGAGAAAGGAGGAATCGTGGATGCACCTGTTGCGAAGTTGGAGCGTTTTAGGTGTTCTCTTTCCTTGGATTTCAATGTTTATACTTATTTATCTTTGCTTTGTGCATATGAGTAACTAAACTGCCCCTTGGCTAGGGGGGATTCGAAACCATGTTTATGCTTGCTATATGATTTGATTACTTCTAATTGCGTTTCATAAGTTGTGAATTCAAATTACTTATATATATGAATTAAAACTGATTTGTGTGTGTTGGTTGAGAGTGCACGCTTAATTTTCATGCATAAGTTTGATGCTAGGATATAAGGGAATTTCACCTAATCGTTACAAACTTATATTCAAAAGTAGTAAAGGTTGTTGATCACAATCGTGTTAAGTAAATTCTTGGCATAAGTTTCATGCAATTCATAATAACAAGTGCCTCGCCAATGCTTATGATTTTCATAGCACTTAATGATCTTTGTTTGTATCTTTGTTATGTAATTCATGCAGGGAACTTGTGAGGAATGCTTTGGGTTGTCGTATGCAATTCATCCAATTCGATAACTTTAGGAAAATCTGGGGGTTAATTAGTGTAATTCATGGTTAATCTGGGGCTTTGGGAATTCATGGTTTATTGAAAAGCAATTGGAAATCGTTTCGTATGTAAGTGTGACATGTGTGGAGAAGAACCCCTTAGCTAGCTTTCAATCCATTCATTTTTATAAAATTCGTTTTAGAATATGTTCAATTTACAAAGTTTTGTTTTTGTTTTCAATTTTCGTCAAAACTCAATCCCCATTTATTTTGAAGTGTTAGATGATGCGAGAATTACTTGACACACAAATTAAACCCTCTTTTTGACAATTGTAGCAAAGTATGTAAGTAGGGATCGTTCTAAACCGGGGATTAGGAGGGCTTGCTAAAACCTCTAAACTGACTCAAAAACAAAAAGAAACAAAGTTAAAAATGTAAACAGAAGATTTTAAAACAAGAAAGTAAAAGGGGGATTTGAGTTTGGTGAAGTTGAAAGTAAAAACGAATAAACTAAAAACTTAAATAGATTTTAAACAAATTTGGGTTGAATGGATAATGGAAGGCTAGCTAAGGGGTTCTTCTCCACACATGTCTTGCTTGCATACAAAATGATTTCCAATTGCTCTTCGATAAGTTATGAATACTCAACGCCCCAAATTAACCGTGAATTGCACTAATTAACTCTCAGTTTTTCAACAAGTTATTAGATTGGATGATTGCATACGACAACCCAAAACACTCCCTACAAGTTCCCTACATGAATTGCATAATAGAGATACAAGCAAGAATCATTAAGTTCTATGAAAAACATAAGCATTGACGAGGCACTCGTTACTATGATTTGCATGAAACTTATGCCAAGAATTTACTTAACGTGATTGTGACTAGCAACCTTCACTACTTGTGAATATAAGTTCATAACGATTAGGTGAAACTCCCTTATATTCTAGCGTCAAATTCATGCATGAAAATTAAGAGTGCACTCTCAACCAACATACACAAATTAGTTTTTATACGAACGGATAAGTAAATTGAATTCACAATTCAAGAAACGCAATTGGAAGTAATCAAATCATATAGCAAGCATAAACATGGTTTTGAATCCCCCCCTAGCCAAGGGGGGTTTAGTTCCTCATTATTACAAAACAAAGATAAACAAATTTAACCATTGAAAAACAAAGGGAAGAAAGCACCTAAACGTTCCAACGATCCATGTTGGATAGCAAGCACGTCCAAGGACTTTTCTCCTTCTCCTTGCCGCCACAACAAGGTTGGAATGATGTTGAAGGGTTGGTTATTTGGAGGAATGGATGGGAAGGGGTTTAGATATGTAGGAGAGGCAAGGAAAGGCTTGGAGAATGGTTAATTTCTGGATGAATTCAATGAGGTTGCTGCATGGTATTTATAGGGAGATGATGGACTTGTTTAAGCACAAATTTCTGGTGGAATGGGTAGGTAAGTCATGGCAAGAGTGGGAATTGTTGTTGGGGTAGGTTTTGAGTCATCCACTCACATGTCATGGTTAGCTAAGCATTGCATCATCCACTCACATGTCATGGTGATTTAAGCATTGCATCATTACTCAAATTTCTGGTGGAGGTGGAAGTAAAAGTCACGGCATTGATGTGTTTTGAGTGAAGTTTTGGCCAATCCTTTTAGAAATTTATCCCTTCTTGCAAGTTGTATTTGTTTCACCAGATTTTTAGCATGTTCTTAGCCTCTTTTGTCTTCAAATTCGTCCATCCATCTTGCTCATATCATATGTAATCCATTCCAAGCTCAAAACTGCTCCAAAATGCACTTTCTTGCTACCTTAGCCCTTTGGACCTACAAACACACGAAAATGGCTTAAAGTACTAAAATAACTAAGAACTAATAACGTAAATGCAAGAAAACTAGTTAACTAAGTCGCATAAATATGCGTCTATCATTAGATTAGTTAGAAATCAATTTAGTTTGTGTTTTTAAGTGTCTTGAGTCAAGTTATAACCTATTTTCGTCCAAATTGTGTTTTGTGTTCAAAACTGCCCAGAAAGTGTTTTTAAGGCAGTTTTGAGTGTTTCTGGGCTGTTTTGAGTCTTTTGGTTTGTTTTAGTGTTTTAGAGTTTAGTTTGCATTCTTTGAGTCTAGTTTAGTGTTTTAAACTTTGTTTTTACGTTTTGACTCAGTTTTCAAGTGATTTAGTAATCCCTCCTAATCCCCGGCCTAGAACGATCCCTACTTACATACTTTGCTACAATTGATAAAAAGAGGGTTTAATTTGTGTGCTTATGTCTTTCGCATCAAATTTTTGGCGCCGTTGCCGGGGATTAGCAACATTGTTAATCCCTTGGATTGTTTTATTTCAGTTTGTTTTAATTAATTCCAGATTCTGACCTTGTTTTGTTTTCTTGTTTTTAGGTACTAGTTTATGACTCGAAGTTCTCATCCGATTCGTTTACACATCTTGGACTTTGACGACGATTTCGAGCGAGAATTGAGACGAAAAAGGAAGAATCCAGAACCTAGTGAATCAAGTTCAAATTCAGAAGTTGAAGTTGAGTTTGAGGAAGAGGAACCCACGGCAAGAGGGGGTGAAGTAGAGGAAGCCATGGCATAAGACAATCGTACAATCAAGGAGCTTTCGGCTTCGGGATTGGACAATGTCGCACCTCTATGTATTCAATATCCTGCGGCTGTCCAATGAAAGATCGAGGAATTCGAGTTGAAGTCAAGTTTGTTACACCACTTTCCGAAGTACCATAGGTTGTCCATGGAGGATCCTAACAAGCACTTGAAAGAGTTCGAGGTGGTGTGTTCAAGCATGACTCCAATCAACGTCAATGGGAGCATATTAAAGATAAAGGCCTTTCCCTTTTCTCTCTTGGAAAAGGCGAAAGATTGGTTGTATGAATTAGCTCCCGGAACTGTCACATCTTGGGAGAGCATGAAACGGGCTTTCTTGGAGAAGTTTTTCCTAACTTTTCGAGTCATTCTCCTACGAAAAAGGATAAGTGGAATTCAACAAGATGAAGGTGAGTCTTTTCCTACGTATTATGAACGTTTTAAATCTCTTGTTGCTTCTTATCCACAGCATCAAATGAAGGAGGAACTTCTTCTACAATACTTTTACGAGGGGCTTCTACCAATTGAACGTCAAATGCTAGATGCCTCAGCGGGAGGAGCTTTGGTGGACAAGACCCCCACGGCTGCAAAGACTTTGATTGCTAATCGAGCGTTGAATGCTCAACAATACGAAGGTGTTGGACAAAGAAGCACCCCACAGCAACAACAAGTGCATGAGATAAGTGCAATTTCCGAAATACAATCTCAATTGGCTAATCTTGCTCTTCTTGTGTCACAGGTTGTTGAAGGAAACAAGATGCAAGGACCAAAGGTTTGTGGCATGTGCTCTATGCAAGGACACCCCTCGGAGCAATCCCCTCAACTAATTGAGAATGGAGGTTAGGGAAGTGCAAACGCCATTGGTTTTCAAGATCAAAATCAACCCAGAAATGATCCCTTCTCTAATACATACAATCCGGGATAGAAGGATCATCCAAATTTCAAATGGCGAGAACCCCAACAAGGCCAACAACAAAGTACATTTAGGCAACAACCCCCGGGTTTCTATCGAAGGCCGTTTGCACCAACTCAACCCCAAGTGCAACCTGCACAAAACAAATCAGGTTCTTCTATTGATAATGATCATATTTTTCAATTACTAACTTCTATGGCGCAGAGTATGCAAATTAAAGACAAGAAGGTGGACGAGTTGGAGAAGCAAGTAGGGCAGATTGCAGTGTTTGTGGGCCAATTCCGAGAGCAAGGCAAGTTGCCTAGTTCAACCGTTGTAAATCCGAAATGAGGCTTTAAATCTGCCAAGGCAATCATGCTAAGGAGTGGAAAAGAAGTTGGAACTGATCCACAACCATCTAAATCAGCCCAAAATGAGGACGAGAAGTTGACATTCGAAGAGGAGGATCAATCCAAGGCCACGGTAAGAAAGCAAGTACCCTTGCTGCAGCCTTCCACACCCCCTAATCCATCCAATCCGTCCAACTCAGGTAAGAAAGTTCCAATTCCAATTAATTCTAACGTTATTCCTCCAAATGTACCCTTTCCTAGCAGATTTTTGCAAGCCAATAATGAAGAAGAGGAAAAAGATGTTCTGGAGATGTTTAGGAAGGTGCATGTCAATATACCACTCCTTGATGCTATTAAGCAAATTCCGAAGTATGCCAAGTTTTTTAAGAAGCTTTGTACAACAAGGAAACGTATTCGGGAGAAAGAAATGGTACATGTAAGCGAGAATGTCTCTGCCATGTTGCAAAGACCCCGGTAGCTTTACAATTCCTTGTGTTATTGGCAATACTAGATTTGAGCATGCTATGCTAGATTTAGGTGCATCAATTAATGTCATGCCATATTCTGTTTATGCATCTATGAATCTAGGAGAACTTTAAAATGATGGTGTGATTATTCAATTAGCCGATCGCTCTAATGCATATCCAAAAGGAGTGTTGGAAGATGTTTTGGTGCAGGTAAACCACTTGATTTTTCCTGCAGATTTCTATGTGCTTGATATAGAGGATTCAGGCCACTCTTCACCATCACCGCTCTTACTTGGACGACCTTTCATGAAAACGGCTCAAACCAAGATTGACGTGGCCAAGGGTGCAGTAACCATGGCATTTGGTGGTGATATGATTAACTTTAAGATTTCTGAATCTGTTGAGCAGACTAATGATGTTCGTTCTTGTTGTGATATTGATGTAATTGAAAATATAGGGTAAGAATGTTCAATAATAATCAAGAGGGATGTTTCTCGCACCACAATCAAGGAGGGACTTGGATTAAAGCACGAGGAGCACGTCCCAACCTCCAAATCACCAAATCTGGCCGAGAATACTCCTTGTGCATTTGTTCAATGTGCTGCCACTTCAGTGCAGCATGGGTAAGCCATCTTCTCCACTTTCAATTCCCATTTCGAATAATAGGTTGTTACCTTGTTTGGTGCAGGTACCTAGGTGCATTCAAAGTGGTGGGAGAGTTCAAGTTGATTTAGGGAAGCAAAGCACAAAAATCAGGAAGGATCATTATCCTTTTCCATTCAAAGATCTAAAGCATGAAGTGGTTCGTAGAGCAGGTTGGAAAGGAAGCATCCCTGCATGCCGTGGGGTCCAATGAAGCCTCAAAGGAGTATCGTCCGGCTGCACGACGTTAAAGAAAGCGCTTCTTGGGAGGCAACCCATGAATTAAACAAAGGAAGACTAAGGAATCACTCCAATTCCAGATTTGCGTTCCTAAACCCTTCTCTTTGTTGTTTATTTCGTTTCTACCATGTTTATTATGTTAGTTGCTGTTTGTTTGTTTACTTGTTATTTTTGTTAGTTTATGCTTGAAACATTGAGGACAATGTTTGAATTAAGTGTTGGGGGGGTAACCAAAGTGTTTTGATGCAAATTCGTAGGGTTGTATCACCCATAATTTCCAATGTTGTTCCTTGCTGTTTTTAGGTGTTTTTAGGCTGTTTTGATGCATTTTAGTGTGTTTTACATAAAAATCCGAAAATCCCTGAAAAAAAATTGAAAAAAATGTTTTGAAAAAACCAAAAATAGTCCTTTTAAAGTTGTTTTGTGTGTTTGTTTGTGTCTTAGGGTACCTTCCAACACAATGATGAAGATTCGATTTTTAATTGCATGACTGTTAAAGAGAGTTGTAAACATGGATGAAAGTTTGATTTACTCTTTGGTTTATGCTTGGTTGTGGTTATAACTTATGAATTCACATGTAATCATAAAGAAAAAAAATTAGTTTTTGTAACATGTTTGAAGGAAGGAACTCAAACTAACGCTACAACCTTGTGAGACTTGAGCCTAAACGTTTATTTGGAGAGTTAATAATATGTGCATTGTTGTTTTCTAAAGTCGTTGCATGATCTCATTATTCTTTGCTTGGTTACTACTTAGAAGGCGTTTCATCATTTAGTTCCAAACACTAGAACTCATGCTCATTTCATTCAAAGCATGCTATTGATTTGCATAACACATATTCAAGATGAAGTTGTGTAGTGACCACCACTTAAGCCAAATTGCCATGTCCCCTATGTTCATATGTTTTGTAGGTTTTAACCCCGTTGAGCCTTGTTTAGCCTATATTGTTTGTTAACCCACATTATCCTCACCTAGCCTACCTTAGGACCATCCATACCCTTGTTCTTAAAGCATAGTAAAGCATGACTCAAGATGAATTCCTTTTGATCAATGTATTACAGAAAACAAGTGTGGGGGAATGGATGTATGTGAGTGCCTAAGTCTTTCATGTGGCACGGGTTAGAAAAGAAAAAAAGAAAAAAAGAAATTTCGTGGAAAATAGCAAGAAAAAAAGAAAAGTTGTGAAAAATATGAAAAAGAGTTGAAAAAGATGTGGAGATGAGCTCTTAAATGTTGATTGTTGAAGAAATGGTCCAAAACATTGAATTTGACCCTAAGTATTGCATAAATCCTACCTTGTGTTTAAAAGTTGATTTCTGTGTTCTAAAGTGAATTCTAAGTTTCGATTTCATTGCTTTGCTTGCTATTGCTTAAAGAACCTTTGTTATCCCTATCCATTCTTTATTAGCCAAGACCCCAAGCCCCGTTACAACCCTTGACTTTAATCTTGAGTGTTGTGTGTTTCAATTTGTGGAGTTTAGAATTGGTATGAGCATATGGTGTCACTGGTTCTCGCATCTAAGTAGTAGCATTCCATTCATGAGATCATATCTAAATGCTTATTAACTCCAAAAATGCTTTCTTTGTTATATATATATGTGAGCGTTCGTTTTTATGTCTACATCAATCTTCTCATATATAACTAGTATAGGGTGTGTAGTTAGAAAATTTGAGTGAAAATTGAGTGCATATCTTGTAAGGAATTGAGCAAATTCTCTAAGGCACTACATTCAAAACATCGTTTTAATTGGTTAAATGTGAACTAGTATGTAGTGACTATGATTAAGTATGTGCTTAAGTGTGAAGATGACTAAAATCTGTGGGAATGATGCTTTTTAATATGTCATGTGCATTGGAAATCCCTGAGGCAAACGTTGGAAGGTTTAGGTTATGTTTTGTTTGTTTGTTTTGTTTCGTTTGTCTTTTGTTCTTTGTTTGCTCGAGGACTAGCAAAAACTAAGTGTGGGGGAATTTGATAGGAGCATATTTATGCGCCTTAGTTAGCTAGTTCTTATGCATTTTTGTTATGTTGTCTTAGTTAAAGTAGTCTTTTAAGCTATTTTCATGTGTTTTCAGGTTTTAAGGGCATATTATACAAAATGATGCAAATTGGAGCTTTTTGGAGCAAAAGTGAGCTTGGAGTGAATAGCACATGCTTGGAACAAAAGGTTTGGACGAAATTGAAGATTTGAAGATTTGAGGATTCCTAGTCCAAGAAGGATTCCAAATCAACGAAGGAGTCCTAATTGAAGAAGGATTCCTAATCAACGAGGGATTCCTAGTTGAAGATGGATTCCTAGAAGAATGAAGATTCCTACTCAAACAAGGTTTCCTACTTGAAGTAGGAAAGTTAAGCCTAGAAGTTGCTATTTTGGGTTGATCTTTCCTAAACCTAAATGGCCTTAAGTTTCAGCAACATTAGAAGGTTTTTAAGCGTTGGAAGACACAAAGAAAGGTTGGAGAGCATTTCCTTATCCTTGTCGTGGGTTAGGGTCTATTTTCTCTTGGTTTTGGGCTTCTATAAGCCCTATCCTTTTCCTCTTAATCCATGCCGCACCTAGCCTTCTAGAAACCCCTTGTTCCTTGCCTTGCAAGGCATTCTAGAAGCCTTATCCTCCCTATCCCTTATCTGCCGCACCTTTAGGCCTTTTCCCTTGAAAATTCTGATTGTTTAAACCTATTTCCTGATGGATTTGGCTTTCTAGAAGCCCTAATCTGATTTGCTAGGGTTTTAGGTGCCTATATATATAATTGTTTGACCCTTTGCCGCACACACCACCTCTCAAACACAACAATTCATGCCAGAAATTCATCCCCTACCTTTGCCGCAGCCTTCCACCACTATTCTCCCAAATTTCTGCTAAAAATCACCCCTAGCCTCACCACTCATCCATCCTAAACACCACCATACATCCCCCATCCATTCTACACCATTTAATAACCCAAAAACCTGTCCAAAGTCTCTGTGCCGCAGCACGGAGGAAGGAGGAATCGTGGATGCACCTGCTGCGAAGTTGGATGATGTGAAAATTATGTTGACACTCAAATTAACCCTCTTTTTATCAATTGTAGCAAGTATGTAAG
Organism: Malus domestica; assembly: GCF_042453785.1. NCBI lineage: Eukaryota > Viridiplantae > Streptophyta > Magnoliopsida > Rosales > Rosaceae > Malus > Malus domestica. The sequence continues at coordinate 15,455,885 of NC_091670.1, forward strand.
TAGGGATCGTTCTAGGCCGGGGATTAAGAGGGATTGCAAAATCACTTGGACTTGACTCAAAAACGTAAAAACAAGTTTAAAACACTAACTAGACTCAAAGAATGTAAAACTAAACTTTAAAACACTAAAACAAACCAAAAGACTCAAAACAGCAAATAAACACTCAAAACTGCCTTAAAACCACTTTCTGGGCAGTTTTGGACACTAGGGAAGAATTTGGACGAAAATTGGTTTAAACTTGACTCAAGACACCTAAAAACACAAACTAAATGGGTTTCTAACTAATATGACACTTAAAACTAAAGGGGGATTGATTTTGGACGAATTTTGAAAACAAAACAAAACTTTGTAAATTGAAAAGACTCTAAAACGAATTTGGTTTAAATGGATGGATGGAAGGCTAGCTAAGGGGTTCATCTCCACACATGTCACACTTGCATATAAAACGATCTCTAATTGCTTTTCAATAAACCATGAATTCCCAACGCCCCAAGTTAATTAGGTCCGCTTAAATTAACCTTCAGATTTTCCTAATGTTATTGAATTGGATGATTGCATACGACAACCCAAAGCATTCCCCACGAGTCCCCTACATGATTGCATAATAGAGATACAAGCAAGAATCATTAAATTCTATGAAAACCATAAGCATTGACGAAGCACTTGTTACTATGATTGCATGAAACTTATGCCAAGAATTTACTTAACACGATTGTGATCAATAACCTTTACTACTTGTGAATATAAGTTCATAACGATTAGGTGAAATTCCCTTATATCCTAGCATCAAATTCATGCATGCAAACTAAGTGTCGACCCTCAATCAACATACAAGAATAAGTTTTAATTCACATAGATAAGCAAATTGAAATCACAACTTATGAAACGCAATTAGAAGTAATCAAATCATATAGCGAGCATAAACATGGTTTCGAATCCCCCCCTAGCCAAGGGGGTTTAGTTCCTCATACTCGCAAATAAACAAAGATAAATAAATTTAAACATTAAAACAAAGATAGAAAACACCTAGAAACGCTCCACAATCCAAGCTCCTTGAATGGCATGCACGGCTCCAAGAGTTCTTCCTTCTTCTCCTTTGCAAACTCACGGCACAAGAGGTATATTTGGGTGAATGGTGTAGTGAAAATATGGTAGAGGATGGTGACTAAATGGTGCAGCAAAAGATGGTATTTATAGGCTGAAATTCGCAGCCCCTATGTAGCAAAGGAAAAGGATTTAAAGGCCTAATTTGTATAGGATAATAACACACAATCCTTGAAGGAAAAGGCTAAGGCTTTTAGAGACCAAGGGGGAAAGGAATAATCAGGTTTCTAGAAGTTCTAGAAAGGTTTGGGGCGTCACTTTTGTAGGACAAGGGATAAGGTCTTCTAGAAATGTTGTTTTGTGGCTGATTTCTAGAAAAACAAGGGATAAGGTATGGCACCTTTGTAGGAGTGGATAAGGGCTTCTAAAAACCAATTTTAATGTGTCCTAATCTAGTTAGAAACCCTCCTAAGTGGCTGAAATGTGGATAGTTTAGGATTAGGATAAGATAGGATAGGATAAGGTTTGTTTGGATAAGATAAGCTAAGATAAGGTTATGGATGAGGTTTTGGATAAGATTCCTTCTCTTGAGCTGATTCTTTGACTTTAACTCTTCTTCTTCATGTAGGAAACCTTGCTTGAGTAGGAAACTTCATGTGTCTAGGAATCCATCTTCAATTAGGACTCCTACATTGATTAGGAATCCTTCTTTATTTAGGAATCCTTCATTTAAGCCCTTTCCTACTTCAACTAGGAAACTTTGTATCTTCAATTCTTCAACTTCAAAACACATTCCTAGCTTCATCAATCCTTCAAATTCGTCCATCCCTTGTGCTACATATGCATGAACTCCATTCTAGCCCAATTTTGCTCCAAAATGCTCCAAATTGCTTCCTTTTGCTCACTTTGTCTCTAAAACCTGAAAACACATGAAAATAGCTTAAAAGACTAATTTAACTAAGAAAACACAACATAAATGCATAAGAACTAACTAACTAAGGCGCATAAATATGCTTCTATCATTGGAGCGTTTTAGGTGTTCTCTTTCCTTTGTGCGTATGAGTAACTAAACTCCCCCTTGGCTAGGGGGAGATTCGAAACCATGTTTATGCTTGCTATATGATTTGATTACTTCTAATTGCGTTTCATAAGTTGTGAATTCAATTTACTTATCTATATGAATTAAAACTGATTTGTGTGTGTTGGTTGAGAGTGCACGCTTAATTTTCATGCATAAGTTTGATGCTAGGATATAAGGGAATTTCACCTAATCGTTACGAACTTATATTCAAAAGTAGTAAAGGTTGTTGATCACAATCGTGTTAAGTAAATTCTTGGCATAAGTTTCATGCAATTCATAGTAACGAGTGTCTCGCCACTGCTTATGATTTTCGTAGCACTTAATGATCTTTGCTTGTATCTTTGTTATGCAATTCATGCAGGGAACTTGTGAGGAATGCTTTGGGTTGTTGTATGCAATTCATCCAATTCGATAACTTTAGGAAAATCTGAGGGTTAATTAGTGCAATTCACGGTTAATCTGGGGCGTTGGGAATTCATGGTTTATTGAAAAGCAATTGGAAATCGTTTCGTATGCAAGTGTGACATGTGTGGAGTAGAACCCCTTAGCTAGCTTTCCATCCATTCATTTTTATCTAATTCGTTTTAGAATCTGTTCAATTTACAAAGTTTTGTTTTTGTTATCAATTTTCGTCAAAACTCAATCCCCATTTATTTTGAAGTGTTAGATTAGTTAGAAATCAATTTAGGGGGGTGTATTCAATTGAGAATGTGAGAGATTTTAATGGATTTATAAATCCATGGATTTTTATGGAGTTTAATTGATTTGTAGAGATTCCATATAAAATTTTGATTCAATTCCCTTGAAATCTCATGGGAAGAGGTGAGATTTGTAGATGCTTAAAATACACTACGAAATCTCTCTAATTCTCTCTAATTCCTCAACTTTCTCAAATTCTTTATAATCAATTTCTAATTGAATACACCTGGAATGTTATAAACTTCTTTAAAATTCTAATTGAATACACCCAGATTTCTAAGGATTTTAATAAACTATCTTAAAATTCTAATTGAATACACCTAAAATTTCAGAGAATCACTTGAAATCCTGATTGAATACCTTTAGATTCATTAAAAGAATTAAAATCCCTTAAAATCCCAATTGAATACACCCCCCTTAGTTTGTGTTTTTAAGTGTCTTGAGTCAAGTTATAACCTATTTTCGTCCAAATTGTGTTTTGTGTTCAAAACTGCCCAGGAAGTGTTTTTAAGGCAGTCTTGAGTGTTTCTGGGCTATTTTGAGTCTTTTGGTTTGTTTTAGTGTTTTAGAGTTTAGTTTTGCATTCTTTGAGTCTAGTTTAGTGTTTTAAACTTTGTTTTTACATTTTGAGTCAGTTTTCAAGTTATTTAGTAATCCCTCATAATCCCCGGCCTAGAACGATCCCTACTTACATACTTTGCTACAATTGATAAAAAGAGGGTTTAATTTGTATGCTTATATCTTTCGCATCACAAGCATGTTACAAAAACTAATTTTTCCTTTATGATTACATGTGAATTCATAAGTTATAACCAAAACCAAGCATAAACCAAAGAGTAAATCAAACGTCCATCCATGTTTATAACTCTCTTTAACAGTCATGCAATTAAAAACCGAATCCTCATCATTGTGTTGGAAGGTACCCTAAGACACAAACAAACACACAAAACAACTTTAAAACGACCCTTTTTGGTTTTTTTCAAAACAATTTTCAAATTTTTTCTGGGATTTTTGGATTTTTATGTAAAACACACTAAAATGCATCAAAACAGCCTAAAAACACCTAAAAACAGCAAGGAACAACATTGGAAGTTATGGGTGATAAAACCCTACGAATTTGCATTAAAACACTTTGGTTACCCCCCCCACACTTAAATCAAACATTGTCCTCAATGTTTCAAGCATAAACTAACACAAATAACAAGTAAACAAACAAACAGCAACTAACATAATAAACATGGCAGAAACGAAATAAACAACAAAGAGAAAGGTTTAGGAACGTAAATCTGGAATTGGAGTGATTCCTTGGTCTTCCTTTGTTGCATGCATGGGTTGCCTCCCAAGTAGCGCTTGCTTTAACGTCGTGCAATCGGATGATACTCCTTTAAGGCTTTATTGCACCCCACGGCATGCAAGGATGCTTCCTCTCCAACCTACCCTACGAACCACTTCATGCTTTAGATCTTTGAATGGAAGGGGATAATGATCCTTCCTGATTTTTGTGTTTTTCTTCCCTAAATCAACATGAACTCTCCCACCACTTTGATTGCACCTAGGTACCTGCACCAAACAAGGTAACAACCTATTATTCGAAATGGGAATTGAAAGTGGAGAAGATGGCTCACCCATGTGCTGCAATGAAGTGGCAGCACATTGAACAGATGCACAAGGGATACTCTCGGCCAGATTTGGTGATTTGGAGGTTGGGATGTGCTCCTCGTGCTTTAATCCAAATCCCTCCTTGATTGTGGTGTGAGAAACATCCCTCTTGATTATTGTTGAACATTCATGCCCTATATTTTCAATTACATCAATAGGACAACAAGAACGAACATCATTAGTCTTCTCAACAGATTCAGAAATCTTAAAGTTAATCATATCACCACCAAATACCATGGTTATTGCTCCCTTGGCCACGTCAATCTTGGTTTGAGCCGTTTTCATGAAAGGTCGTCCAAGTAAGAGCGGTGATGGTGAAGAGTGGCCTAAATCCTCCATATCGAGCATATAGAAATCTGCAGGAAAAATCAAGTGGTCTACCTGCACCAAAACATTTTCCAACACTCCTTTTGGATATGCATTAGAGCGATCGGCTAATTGAATAATCACACCATCATTTTTAAGTTCTCCTAGATTCATAGACGCATAAACAGAATATGGCATGACATTAATTGATGCACCTAAATCTAGCATAGCATGCTCAAATCTAGTATTTCCAATAACACAAGGAATTGTAAAGCTATCAGGATCTTTGAATTTAGGTGGCAACTTTCTTTGCAACATTGCAGAGACATTCTCGCTCACATGTACCACTTCTTTCTCCCGAATACGTTTCATTGTTGTACAAAGCTTCTTCAAACACTTGGCATACTTCGGAATTTGCTTAATAGCATCAAGGAGTGGGATATTGACATGCACCTTCCTAAACGTCTCCAGAACATCTTTTTCCTCTTCTTCATTCTTGGCTTGCAAAAATCTGCTAGGAAAGGGTACATTTAGAGGAATAACGTTAGAATTAATTGGAATTGGAACTTTCTTACCTGAGTTGGACAGATTGGATTGATTATGGGATGTAGGAGGCTGCGGCAAGGGTGCTTCCTTCCTTGCCGTGGCCTTGGCTTGATCCTCCTCTTTCAATGTCAACTTCTCGTCCTTTTTTTGGGCTGATTTAGGTGGTTGTGGATCAGTTCCAACTTGTTTTCCACTCCTTAGCATGATTGCCTTGGTAGATTCAAAGCCTCTGTTCGGATTTACAACAGTTGAACTAGGAAGTTTTCCTTGTTCTCGGAATTGGCCCACTAACTTCGCAATCTGCCCTACTTGCTTCTCCAACTTGTCCACCTTCTTGTCCTTAATTTGCATACTCTACGCCATAGAAGTTAGTAATTGAAAAATCTGATCATTATCAATAGAAGAACCTGATTTGTTTTAGGCAGGTTGTGCTTGGGGTTGAGTTGGTGCAAACTTCCTTTGATAGAAACCCGGGGGTTATTGCCTAAATGTACTTTGTTGTTGGCCTTGTTGGGGTTCTCACCATTTGAAATTTGGATGATCCCTCCATCCCGAATTGTATGTATTAGAAAAGGGATTATTTCTGGGTTGATTTTGATCTTGAAAACCAATGGCGTTTGCACTTTCCCAACCTCCATTCTCAATTAGTTGAGGGCATTGCTCCGAGGGGTGTCCTTGAATAGAGCACACGCCATAAACCTTTGGTCCTTGCATCTTGTTTCCTTCAACAACCTGTGACACAAGAAGAGTAAGATTAGCCAATTGAGATTGTATTTTGGAAATTGCACTTACCTCATGCACTTGTTATTGCCGTGGGGTGCTTCTTTGTCCAACACCTTCGTATTGTTGAGCATTCAACGCTCGATTAGCAATCAAAGTCTTTGCAGCCGTGGAGGTCTTGTCCACCAAAGCTCCTCCCACTGAGGCATCTAGCATTTGACGTTCAATTGGTAGAAGCCCCACGTAAAAGTATTGTAGAAGAAGCTCCTCCTTCATTTGATGTTGTGGACAAGAAGCAACAAGAGATTTAAAACGTTCATAATAATTAGGAAAAGATTCACCTTCATCTTGTTGAATTCCACTTATCCTTTTTCGTAGAAGAATGACTCGAGAAGTTGGGAAAAACTTCTCCAAGAAAGCCCGTTTCATGCTCTCCCAAGATGTGACGGTTCCGGGAGCTAATTCATACAACCAATCTTTCGCCTTTTCAATGAGAGAAAAGGGAAAGGCCTTCATCATAAATATGCTCCCATCCACGTTGATTGGAGTCATGCTTGAACACACCACCTCGAACTCTTTCAAGTGCTTGTTAGGATCCTCCATGGACAACCCATGGTATTTCGGAATGTGGTGTAGCAAACTTGACTTCAACTTGAATTCCTCGGTCTTTCCTTGGGCAACCGTAAGATATTGAATACATAGGGGTGCGGCATTGTCCAATCCCGAAGCCGAAAGCTCCTTGATTGTACGATTGTCTTGTGCCATGACTTCCTCTACTTCACCCACTCTTGCCGTGGGTTCCTCTTCTTCAAACTCAACTTCGGCTTCTGAATTTGAACTTGATTCACTAGGTTCTGGATTCTTCCTTTTTCGTCTCAATTCTCGCTCAAAATCGTCGTCAAAGTCTAAGATGTGTTCAAGAATCGGATGAGAACTCCGAGTCATAAACTAGTACCTAAAAACAAGAAAACAAAACAAAGTCAGAATCTGGAATTAATTAAAACAAACTGAAATAAAACAATCCAAGGGATTAGCAATGTTGCTAATCCCCGGCAACGGCGCCAAAAATTTGATACGAATTATATAAGCACACAAATTAAACCCTCTTTTTATCAATTGTAGTAAAGAATGTAAGTAGGGATCGTACTAGGCCGGGGATTAGGAGGGATTGCTCAATCACTTGAAAACTGACTCAAAACGTAAAAACAAAGTTTAAAACACTAAACTAGACTAAAAAATGCAAAACTAAACTCTAAAACACTAAACTAAACCTAAAGACTCAAAACAGCCCAGAAACACTCAAAACTGCCTTAAAAACACAATCTGGGCAGTTTTGAACACAAACACAAATTTGGACGAAAATAGATTATAACTTGACTCAAGACACTTAAAAACACAAACTAAAACAGATTTTAACTAATCTAACACTTCAAAGTAAAGGGGGATTGATTTTAGACGAATTTAAAAACAAAACAGAAACTTTGTAACTTGAACAGATTTTAAAACGAATTTGGTTAAAGTGAATGGATGGAAAGCTAGCTAAGGGGTTCTTCTCCAAACATGTCACACTTGCATACAAAACGATTTCCAATTACTTTTCAATAACCCATGAATTCTCAACACCCCAAGTTAATTAGATACGCGTAAATTAACTTTCAGATTTCCCTTAAGTCAATGAATTGGATGGAGAAAGCACATCGCAATCAAATTATTCCTCAAAAGCTCCCTACATGAAAGCACATAATAGAGATACAATCAAAGATCATTACGTTCAATGGAAATCATAAGTATTGACGAGGCACTCGTAACTATGAAAGCGCATGATACTTATGCCAATAATTTACTTAACACGATTGTGATCAACAACCTTTACTACTTACGAATATAAGTTTATAACGATTAGGTGAAACTCCCTTATATCCTAGCATTAGATTTATGCATGAAAATTAAGCGTGCACTCTCAACCAACACACACAAATCAGTTTAATTCAAATAGATAAGCAAATTGAATCCATAACTTATGAAACGCAATTTAAAGTAATCAAATCATATAGCAAGCATAAACATGGTTTCGAATCCCCCCCTAGCCAAGGGGGGTTTAGTTCCTCATATGCACAAAGCAAAGATAAATAAGTTTAGACATTGAAATTCAAAGAAAGAAAACACCTAGACACTCCAACTTGGGCAGCAGGTGCATCCACGATTCCTCCTCCCTCCTTGCTGTGGCACAGAGATTTTGGACAAGTTTTTTGGGTTATGAATGGTGTTGAATGGATGGGGGATGTATGGTGGTGTTTAGGATGGATGGGTGGTGCGGCAAGGGGTGGTTTTTGGCAGAAATTATGGAGTATGGTGGTGGAAGGCTGCGACAAAGAAGAGGGCAGGTTTCTGGCGTGAATTTATGTGTATGATGAGTGGTAATTTGGCTAGGGCTGAGATATGAGTATATATAGGCACCTAAAACCCTAGGGTAATCAGATATGGACTTGGATAACCCAAATCCACAAGGAAAAAGGCTTAGAAATCAGAATTCACAAGGGAATAGGCTAAAAGGGTGCGGCAGATAAGGATAGGAAAGATAAGGCTTCTAGAAACCCTTGCAATGCAAGAAAACAAGTTCTAGATAAGGTTATGCACGACATGGGAGGGTTCCTTGCTGAAATTGGTTTGACATCTTTCTAGAACAAGGATTAAGGTGTCCTAAAATGTTTAAGACTCCTCTTTGTAACTGAAACCTTTGCACATTAGGAATAGGAAAGCTTGGCTTGACCAATCATTATTCTTCTTGGAAACCTTTTCCTTTTTTGACTTGGAAAACTTATTTGTTGCTGAAACTCAAGGCCAATTAAGTTTAACTTTCCTTCTTCAAGTAAGAAACCTTGTTTGAGTAGGAATCTTCATTTTTCTAGGAAGCTATCTTCAACTAGGAAACCTTTGTCAACTAGGAATCCTTTTGATAGACGCATATTTATGCGACTTAGTTAACTAGTTTTCTTGCATTTACGTTATTAGTTCTTAGTTATTTTAGTACTTTAAGCCATTTTCGTGTGCTTGTAGGTCCAAAGGGCTAAGGTAGCAAGAAAGTGCATTTTGGTGCATTTTGGAGCAGTTTTGAGCTTGGAATGGATTACATATGATATGAGCAAGATGGATGGACGAATTTGAAGACAAAAGAGGCTAGGAACATGCTAAAAATCTGGTGAAACAAATACAAGTTGCAAGAAGGGATAAATTTCTAGAAGGATTGGCCAAAACTTCACTCAAAACCATGCATACCCCATAAAATTCATCAATGCCGTGGCCTTCCCTTTGTTTTACTTCCACCAGATTTTTTAGTGATGATGCAATGCCTATCTCACTACGACATTTGAGTGGATGATGTAATGCTTAACTCACCATGACATTTGAGTGGATGATGCAATGCTTAACTCACCATGACATGTGAGTGGATGACTCAATACCTACCCTCACCAACAATTCTCCACCTTGCCATGCCTTACCTACTTCATTCCACCAGATTTTTGCATTAAACATGTCCATCCTCTTCCTATAAATACCATGGCAGCAACCTCATTCAAATCATCCAGAAATTAACCATTCTCCAAGCCTTTCCTTGCCTCTCCTACATATCTAAACCCCTTCCCATCCATTCCTCCAAATAACCAACCCTTCAACATCATTCCAACCTTGTTGTGGCGGCAAGGAGAAGGAGAAAAGTCCTTGGACGCGCTTGCTATCCAACATGGATCGTTGGAACGTTTAGGTGCTTTCTTCCCTTTGTTTTTCAATGTTTAAATTTGTTTACCTTTGTTTTGTAATAATGAGGAACTAAACCCCCCTTGGCTAGGGGGGGATTCAAAACCATGTTTATGCTTGCTATATGATTTGATTACTTCCAATTGCGTTTCTTGAATTGTGAATTCAATTTACTTATCCGTTCGTATAAAAACTAATTTGTGTATGTTGGTTGAGAGTGCACGCTTAATTTTCATGCATGAATTTGACGCTAGAATATAAGGGAGTTTCACCTAATCGTTATGAACTTATATTCACAAGTAGTGAAGGTTGCTAGTCACAATCACGTAAGTAAATTCTTGGCATAAGTTTCATGCAAATCATAGTAACGAGTGCCTCGTCAATGCTTATGTTTTTCATAGAACTTAATGATTCTTGCTTGTATCTCTATTATGCAATTCATGTAGGGAACTTGTAGGGAATGTTTTGGGTTGTCGTATGCAATCATCCAATCTAATAACTTGTTGAAAAACTGAGAGTTAATTAGTGCAATTCACGGTTAATTTGGGGCGTTGAGTATTCATAACTTATCGAAGAGCAATTGGAAATCATTTTGTATGCAAGCAAGACATGTGTGGAGAAGAACCCCTTAGCTAGCCTTCCATTATCCATTCAACCCAAATTTGTTTAAAATCTATTTAATTTTTTAGTTTATTCGTTTTTACTTTCAACTTCACCAAACTCAAATCCCCCTTTTACTTTCTTGTTTTAAAATCTTTTGTTTACATTTTTAACTTTGTTTCTTTTTGTTTTTGAGTCAGTTTAGAGGTTTTAGCAAGCCCTCCTAATCCCCGGTTTAGAACGATCCCTACTTACATACTTTGCTACAATTGTCAAAAAGAGGGTTTAATTTGTATGTCAAGTAATTCTCGCATCAAATTTTGGCGCCGTTGCCGTGGATTAGCAACTTTGCTAAATCCCCATTGTTTCTTTTTATTTCTTTTTTATGTGTTTTAATTTTAGTTTTAATTTTATTTTGTTTATTTCAGGTACTAGTTTATGACTCGTAGTTCTCAACCAATTCGTGCACATATATCGGAGTTTGACGACAATTTTGAACGAACTTTGAGAAGGAAAAGGAAAGTACCAGAACCTAGTCCACCTAGTTCTAGTTCTGAATCTGAATTTGAAGAAAAGGAGGAGGCAGAAAAAGACATGGAGGTGGACAATCGAACAATCAAAGAACTTTCAGCTTCGGGATTGGACAATGCCGCACCTCTATGCATCCAATACCCCGCAGCAGCCCGAGGAAAGACAGAAGAATTTGAATTGAAGTCAAGCTTGTTACACCACATTCCGAAGTACCATGGGTTGTCCATGGAAGATCCTAACAAACACTTGAAAGAATTCGAGGTGGTGTGTTCGAGCATGACCCCTGTCAATGTCGATGGGAGTATTTTGAAGATGAAAGCCTTCCCTTTCTCTCTCTTGGAAAAGGCGAAGGATTGGTTGTACGAATTGGCGCCCGGAACCGTCACATCATGGGAAAGCATGAAACGGGCCTTCTTGGAGAAGTTTTTCCCAACTTCTCGAGTCATCCTCCTACGGAAAAGGATAAGTGGAATTCAACAAGAGGAAGGTGAATCTTTTCCTACTTATTATGAACGTTTTAAATCTCTTGTTGCTTCTTGTCCACAGCATCAGATGAAGGAGGAACTTCTTTTGCAATACTTCTACGAGGGGCTACTACCTATCGAACGTCAAATGCTAGATGCCTCGGCGGGAGGAGCCTTGGTGGACAAGACCCCCACGGCAGCAAAGACTTTAATTTCCAGCCGTGCGTTGAATGATCAACAATACGAAGGCGTTGGACAAAGGAGTAACCCACGACCACATCAAGTCAATGAGGTAAGTGCCATAACCGAACTTCAAAATCAAATGGCTAACCTTACTACTTTGCTTTCTCAGGTAGTGGAAGGTCCAAAAGTGCAAAACGTGGCAGCTTGTGGCGTGTGTTCCATGCAAGGCCACCTTACGGACAAGTGCCCACAGTTGATAGAAAATGGAGGGTGGGAGACCCTCAATGCCATGGGATTTGGCAACCAATACCAACCAAGGAATGACCCCTTTTCCAATACTTACAATCCCGGTTGGCGTGATCATCCAAATTTCAAATGGCGAGAACCCCAACAAGGCCAACAACAAAGCGGATTGAGGCAACAACCCCCGGGTTTCTATCAAAAGCCGTTTGCACCAACTCAACCCCAAGCACAACCTGCCCAAAAATCAGGTTCGTCTATTGATAATAATCAAATTTTTAATTTACTAACTTCTATGGCGCAGGGAATGCAAAATAGGGACAAAAAGGTGGACGAGTTGGAGAAACAAGTAGGGCAAATTGCCGAGTTTATGGGGCAGTTTCGAGAGCAAGGCAAGTTGCCTAGCTCAACCATTGCAAATCCAAAAGGAGGCTTTGAAACCGTCAATGCAATCATGTTGAGAAGTGGTACACAGGTTGGAGCCAAACCAAAATCATCCAAATCAAGTCACGATGAGGATGAAAAGTTGCTACAAGAGGAAGCACAGGGACCAAAACTCACGGCCAAGGATGAACAATCCTTGCCACCACCATCTAGCCCTCCTAAGCCGTCCCAAACCACCAAGGTAAGTCCAAATTCGACTTTTTCTAGTTCCATTCCACTAAATGTGCCCTTTCCTGGCAGGTTTAGGCAATCAAAGAAGGAAGAAGCCGAGAAGGACATTCTAGAGACCTTTCGGAAAGTTCAAGTCAATATTCCGCTCCTTGATGCAATTAAGCAAGTCCCGAGGTATGCTCAGTTTTTAAAAGAACTTTGTACATCAAGGAGAAGGATTTCGAACAAAGAGGTGGTCCAAGTAAGTGAGAATGTTTCTGCCATGTTACAAAGGAAATTACCCCCTAAATGCAAAGATCTGGGTAGTTTTACAATTCCGTGCGTTATTGGCAAGACTAAGTTTGAACAATGCATGTTAGACTTAGGGTCTTCGATTAATGTTATGCCATACTCTATTTATGCATCTATGAACTTAGGTGAGCTTAAAAACGATGGTGTGATTATTCAATTAGCCGATCGTTCTAATGCATATCCAAAGGGTGTTTTGGAAGATGTGTTGGTGCAGGTGGGCAATTTGATTTTTCCAGCGGACTTTTACGTGCTTGACATGGAGGATTCACCCTATTCTACCCCATTGCCGATACTATTAGGGCGGCCCTTCATGAAGACAGCCCAAACCAAGATTGATGTGGCTAAGGATGTGATTAAACATGTGGGGAAGGAACATTCATGCGCACCAATCAAGAAGGATGTCCCTAGATGCATCATCGAAGAGGGTATTGGAGTGGAGCATACAAAACATGTCATTACACCCAAAATACCAAATCTGGCCGAGAGCACCACCTTTGCTGCCCCTTTTGAGTCTTCATCTACATGCATTGGTAAGCCTCCTCCTCTAATTCCAATTCCCATTTCCACTAATAGGTTATTGCCTTCTGTGGTGCAGGTACCAAATCGAATCCATGATTATGGGAGTTTTTACTTTGACCTTGGGAAGCTCAATGCCACAATCTGGGACCATCATTATCCACTGCCATACATAGACCCAATGCATGAGTATTTCAAGGAGCATGTCATGGAGGATGTACCCCTCCATGCCGTGGCACCTAGTCAAGCTTAAACGGAGGTACCGTCCGGCTGGAAGACGTTAAAGAAAGCGCTTCGTGGGAGGCAACCCATGCATTCGACAAAGGAAGGCCTAGAGAGCACTCCAATTCCAGATTTGCGTTCCTAAACCCTTCTCTTTGTTGTTTAATTAGTTTCTGCCATATTTAGTTTGTTAGTGTTTGTTTGTTTGTTTATGTGTTTTTGTGTTAGTTATGCTTTGAAACATTGAGGACAATGTTTGGTTTAAGTGTGGGGGGGTAACCAAAGTGTGTTGATGCAAATTCGTAGGGTTTTCTCACTCATACTTCCCAATGTTGTTTCTTGCTGTTTTTAGGTGTTTTTAGGCTGTTTTGGTGAGTTTTAGTGTGTGCTGACTTATAACTCCGAAAATCACATAAAAATTTGAAAAATTGCTTTGCAAAACCCAAAAAGAGTTGTTTTTGTGTGTTTGTTTTAGGGTACCTTCCAACACAATGATGAGGATTTGGTTTGTAATTTCATGGCTGTTAAAGAGAGTGATTAACATGGATGAAAGTTTGATTTACTCTTTGTTTATGCTTGGTTGTGGTTATAACTTATGAATTTACATGCAATCTTAAAGGAAAAATCAGTTTTTGTAACATGCTTGAAGGAAAGAACTCAAACTAACGCTACAACCTTGTGAGACTTGAGCCTAAACGTTTATTTGGAGAGTTAATAATCTGTGATTTATTGTTTTCTAAGTCGTTGCATGATCTCATTATTCTTTGCTTGGTTACTACTTAGAAGGCGTTTCATCATTTAGTTCCAAATGCTAGAACTCATACCCATTTCATTCAAAGCATGTCATTGATTTGCATAACACATATTCAAGATAAAGTTGTGTAGTGACCACCACCATAACCAAAAAGCCATGAATCCCCTATGTCATTACGTTTTGTACGTTTTAATCCCGTTGAGCTTTGTGAGCCTTTTCTTTGTAACCCACATTACCCTCACCTAGCTTAGATTAGGACCATCCATTAACCTTGTTCTTAAAGCGTAGTAAAGCATGATTCAAATTGAATTCCTTTGTGGCAGAAAACAAGTGTGGGGGAAGTGTTTTTCATAAGGAATTATGTGCCATAGGCACGGGTAAAAAGAAAGAAAAAAGAAAAGAAAAATATGAAAAGAATGCGAAAAGAGTTGAAAAGAAGTGAAAAAGAGTCCTAAAGTGTTGTTTGATGAAGAAGGGGTCCAAAACAATGAATTCGACCCTAAGGAGTTGTTTAAATCTTCCCCTTGTGTTTTAAAGCTAATTTCTGCAATCTAAGTAAATTCTAAGTCTCAATTTCATTACTTTGCTTACTATCACTTTAAGAACGTTTGTTTTCCTTATCCTTTCTTTGTTAGCCAATACCCCAAGCCCCGTTACAACCCTTGACTTCTATCTTGAGTGTTATGTGTTTCAATTTGTGGAGATTGAACTTGGTATGAGCATATGGTCACTGGTTCTCGCATCTAAGTAGTAGCATTCCATTCATGAGATCATATCTCAAAATGCTTATTAACTCTAGAAATTGTGTTCTTTGTTATACATATATGTGAGCATTCGTTTTTATATCTACATCAATTCTCTCACATATAACTAGTATAGGGTGTGTAGTTAGAAAATCTGAGTGAAAATAGAGTGCGTATCTTGTAAGGATTGAGGGAATTCTCTAAGGCATGTTACTACATTCAAAACATTGTTTTAATTGGTTAATTGTGAATTAGTAAGCAGTGACTATGATTAAGTATGTGCTTAAGTGTTAAATTGACTCAATTCTGTGGGAATGATAATCTTTAACATGTCATGTGCATTGGAAATCCCTGTAGCAAATGTTGGAAGGTTAGGTTATGTTTTATTTGTTTTATTTTGCTCGAGGACTAGCAATAGCTAAGTGTGGGGGAATTTGATAGACGCATATTTATGCGACTTAGTTAACTAGTTTTCTTGCATTTACGTTATTAGTTCTTAGTTATTTTAGTACTTTAAGCCATTTTCGTGTGTTTGTAGGTCCAAAGGGCTAAGGTAGCAAGAAAGTGCATTTTGGTGCATTTTCGAGCAGTTTTGAGCTTGGAATGGATTACATATGATATGAGCAAGATGGATGGACGAATTTGAAGACAAAAGAGGCTAGGAACATGCTAAAAATCTGGTGAAACAAATACAAGTTGCAAGAAGGGATAAATTTCTAGAAGGATTGGCCAAAACTTCACTCAAAACCATGCATACCCCATAAAATTCATCAATGCCGTGGCCTTCCCTTTGTTTTACTTCCACCAGATTTTTTAGTGATGATGCAATGCCTATCTCACTATGACATTTGAGTGGATGATGTAATGCTTAACTCACCATGACATTTGAGTGGATGATGCAATGCTTAACTCACCATGACATGTGAGTGGATGACTCAATACCTACCCTCACCAACAATTCTCCACCTTGCCATGCCTTACCTACTTCATTCCACCAGATTTTTGCATTAAACATGTCCATCTTCTTCCTATAAATACCATGGCAGCAACCTCATTCAAATCATCCAGAAATTAACCATTCTCCAAGCCTTTCCTTGCCTCTCCTACATATCTAAACCCCTTCCCATCCATTCCTCCAAATAACCAACCCTTCAACATCATTCCAACCTTGTTGTTGCGGCAAGGAGAAGGAGAAAAGTCCTTGGACGCGCTTGCTATCCAACATGGATCGTTGGAACGTTTAGGTGCTTTCTTCCCTTTGTTTTTCAATGGTTAAATTTGTTTATCTTTGTTTTGTAATAATGAGGAACTAAACCCCCTTGGCTAGGGGGGGATTCAAAACCATGTTTATGCTTGCTATATGATTTGATTACTTCCAATTGCGTTTCTTGAATTGTGAATTCAATTTACTTATCCGTTCGTATAAAAACTAATTTGTGTATGTTGGTTGAGAGTGCACGCTTAATTTTCATGCATGAATTTGACGCTAGAATATAAGGGAGTTTCACCTAATCGTTATGAACTTATATTCACAAGTAGTGAAGGTTGCTAGTCACAATTACGTTAAGTAAATTCTTGGCATAAGTTTCATGCAAATCATAGTAACGAGTGCCTCGTCAATGCTTATGTTTTTGAGCTTGGAATGGATTACATATGATATGAGCAAGATGGATGGACGAATTTGAAGACAAAAGAGGCTAGGAACATGCTAAAAATCTGGTGAAACAAATACAAGTTGCAAGAAGGGATAAATTTCTAGAAGGATTGGCCAAAACTTCACTCAAAACCATGCATACCCCATAAAATTCATCAATGCCGTGGCCTTCCCTTTGTTTTACTTCCACCAGATTTTTTAGTGATGATGCAATGCCTATCTCACTATGACATTTGAGTGGATGATGTAATGCTTAACTCACCATGACATTTGAGTGGATGATGCAATGCTTAACTCACCATGACATGTGAGTGGATGACTCAATACCTACCCTCACCAACAATTCTCCACCTTGCCATGCCTTACCTACTTCATTCCACCAGATTTTTGCATTAAACATGTCCATCCTCTTCCTATAAATACCATGGCAGCAACCTCATTCAAATCATCCAGAAATTAACCATTCTCCAAGCCTTTCCTTGCCTCTCCTACATATCTAAACCCCTTCCCATCCATTCCTCCAAATAACCAACCCTTCAACATCATTCCAACCTTGTTGTGGCGGCAAGGAGAAGGAGAAAAGTCCTTGGACGCGCTTGCTATCCAACATGGATCGTTGGAACGTTTAGGTGCTTTCTTCCCTTTGTTTTTCAATGTTTAAATTTGTTTACCTTTGTTTTGTAATAATGAGGAACTAAACCCCCCTTGGCTAGGGGGGGATTCAAAACCATGTTTATGCTTGCTATATGATTTGATTACTTCCAATTGCGTTTCTTGAATTGTGAATTCAATTTACTTATCCGTTCGTATAAAAACTAATTTGTGTATGTTGGTTGAGAGTGCACGCTTAATTTTCATGCATGAATTTGACGCTAGAATATAAGGGAGTTTCACCTAATCGTTATGAACTTATATTCACAAGTAGTGAAGGTTGCTAGTCACAATCACGTTAAGTAAATTCTTGGCATAAGTTTCATGCAAATCATAGTAACGAGTGCCTCGTCAATGCTTATGTTTTTCATAGAACTTAATGATTCTTGCTTGTATCTCTATTATGCAATTCATGTAGGGAACTTGTAGGGAATGTTTTGGGTTGTCGTATGCAATCATCCAATCTAATAACTTGTTGAAAAACTGAGAGTTAATTAGTGCAATTCACGGTTAATTTGGGGCGTTGAGTATTCATAACTTATCGAAGAGCAATTGGAAATCATTTTGTATGCAAGCAAGACATGTGTGGAGAAGAACCCCTTAGCTAGCCTTCCATTATCCATTCAACCCAAATTTGTTTAAAATCTATTTAATTTTTTAGTTTATTCGTTTTTACTTTCAACTTCACCAAACTCAAATCCCCCTTTTACTTTCTTGTTTTAAAATCTTTTGTTTACATTTTTAACTTTGTTTCTTTTTGTTTTTGAGTCAGTTTAGAGGTTTTAGCAAGCCCTCCTAATCCCCAGTTTAGAACGATCCCTACTTACATACTTTGCTACAATTGTCAAAAAGAGGGTTTAATTTGTGTGTCAAGTAATTCTCGCATCACCTTTGTCAACTAGGATTTCATATTTAATTAGGCACTTTCCTACTTCAACTAGGAAACCTTGTTCAAGTAGGAATCATCATCTTCAAATCTTCAATTTCGTCCATTCTTTTGGCCCCAAGTATGTGATGTCCAATCCAAGCTCAATTGTGCTCCAAAAGGCTCTAAAATGCACCACTTTGCATACTTTGCCCTTAAAACCTGAAAATACATAAAACTAGCTTAAAAGACTACTTTGACTAAGGAAAAACAACTTAAATGCACAAGAACTAGCTAACTAAGGCGCATAAATATGCTTCTATCACGGGACACCAAATTTCTTAGTCATTTTTGGAGGAGCCTATGGAAATTAGCTAATACATAATTGAATTTCAGCAGCACCTATCATCCTCAAACTGATGGGCAAACGGAAGTTGTGAATCGCTCATTGGGGGATCTTTTGCGATGCTTAGTTGGTGAGCATCTGAAGTTATGGGACCAAAAGTTATGTATTGCAGAGTTCGCCTACAATCGTTCCGTCAATCGTAGCATCGAAATGTGTCTTTTCTATATTGTGTTTGGCTTAATTCCTCGAGCACCAGTTGATCTTGCTCCTGTTCCCAACGTGAAAAGAATTAGTGGCAAAGCAGAAAGTTTCGTTGACAATGTCCAGCAGGTCCATAGCATGACACACAAGTACCTTTAAGAAACAAGCCAGAAATATAAAGCTCATGCAGATTCCAAAAGGCGAATGATGGAGTTTGATGTGGAAGATTTTGTTGGGCAGTTTTGACAAAAAGATCGTTTTTCAACTGAAGAATACAATAAACTGTCTGCAAGGAAGATTGGGCTATACGAAATTCTTGAAAAGATTAACCCTAATGCTTATCGCTTGAAGTTACCTAGCCATATTCGTACTTTTGATGTGTTTAATGTGAAACATCTCATTCCATTCAAAGGGGACAATGAGGATATCGGAACAGCAAATTCAGGGCGAATTTTCTCCAACCCGAAGAGGATGATGTAGATATGATGGCTAGTTCATTTATGGATCGTTGGGATAAATTGAATGCTTAACAATATTAAGTAGGACTTAATAAACTTAAACTCAATAATAGCTTGGGGCCTTTTTTTGGTTGCTTATAACAGCCAGGACGTTTTTATGGCTAATAATAGCCTTTTTTCATGTAATTTTTAATTTCAATGTTATTAAGTTTAAGGCTCTTTTGAATTCTGAATGTAAGTTACAAATTAGTGATAAACCCACTTCTTGCTGGAAGGTTGGGGAGTTGAACGTTTTTATTGATGATTGAAATATTCCGAGAAGTTTCTCAGTTTGTGCCTTTCTCTTTATGAGATTGTTTTGCTTTATTCTTCTAGTTGTCTATGTTGTAGGCTGGTACTAGATACAGGGGTTTGGGGTTTTCAGGTCTCTCATCGCACTAGGAGATAGTGAACCCTATCTATTAGTTTTCTTTCTTCGTTTTATTTTTATTTTTTCTAGCTGTTGCACCGTGCATCACTTGGGCCATGCCCTAGTGGCCTTGGCATGGCTACTTGGTGACTACAGTGGTGATGATGTGGCTCTTCCTGCTGTCGCGTTAAGCCTTGAGGATCTCCGTCGTGGGGCTACGTCCTTGTTGATGTTTTTCCTTCCTTGTGCTAAAAACATGTTGAGTATAATAACACAAGTAAGGGTGTCGAATCCACAGGGACTAATTAGACCTATATAACCACTTGTTTTGCAAGAACCCTATTAGAAAATAAAACTAATCATTTTAGACAGATTTGATGTTGTAACTTGAAACACACGGAAATGAAATGAACACAAGTAAATGAGTCTACAAATAATGAAATGAGATAGTATCAATGGAGATGAGGCTAGGGATTCGGTTTCACCATTGCTAAATTGATTCCATGTTTGTTAAGTCAGTTTATGCTCAGCCATCTATCTGTTTCTTGAGTTTGTTTCACTTAGATATGATCAACCATATGATGTGTGGATTTGATCAAATATTCGTAGTCATGAACCTAATTGTGATGTTCAACTTCGGCTCCTAATCAAGAATGTGTTATGCATAAGAAACTTTCATAAAACCAAAGAAACACTTGGCAGGATGTTTGCAAAACGTTTCCTTCAATCATTCCCATATCTGCCAAAGTTATGCATGATGTGTGCTTTAAGATTGGCTAGACAACTTATGGTTAATTCAAATGGTGATCAAGCATTAAAACCAACACACAAAGTCACAATTAAATCCGAGAATGAAACAAGAAATAGAAGGATAAACTGAGCATTCCGAATTAACTACATGGCAATCTTGCTAGGCTACATCGAATCCCTAGAATGAGATTAGTTACACTTCATGTTTACAAAGGTTTGACATAAAAATAAATAACATGAATGAACATAGAATCAAGAAGAAGAAACCCTTGAAGCAAAACTGATGTTGAAATCCTTTAAGAGTGGCCTTCGGTGTTGGTTCTCCAAGTGTGATGAAACGGAAATGAATCGGCTTAAGGTTGGATGTTCTCTGCAAATGGGAGAGTAAATGGACAGAGATGGAGCGGCTTAGAATGTGTGAATCATTCCCCAAAATAAAAATGGAAGAAGAAGAAAAGAAGTGAGATTGCACGGTTCTTATAGAAGGGAAATGTCACTGCCATCATTAAGAATGGAGCTGGAATTGCACATGTGAGATGGAAGTGCATAAATGAGCTGGAATGAGTGAGTTTCTGAGGTGGTGGATGCACGGCACAAGGTGTATATGCATGCAAATGGCTATTTTAATTGAACATGCATGTGTATTGGCTGCAAAGCTGAAATGGACAACCTGGAATTGGTTGTACAAATCTGGAAAAGGTATGACAGTGCACGGCATGGGCATGAGGGAGCTGGAATGGCATAATGTGAATTAAGTAATGGAAGTGCATGTTCTTGGTGCAAAAGGGAGTTGGAAAGGTAATGGAATGCACGGCCAGGTTGTGAACATGCATGTGAATGCATGTTTTGGTGTTAGAACCACATAATCTGACTTCAATGTTTTTGCCTTGTTTAGAATCACCCAATATGGCCGAATTTCACCACTTAACACTTCCACATCCTTTCCTGAAATTCCAGCAGCCAAATGTTTCCTAGATTCTTCATTTGGACTTCAAATTAACTCCCTAGAATCCTCTCCATGTTTGGAATAATGCTCAGCTACCAAAAGGAATGTTTTTACTTCATTTGCCTTCCCATTGATCCAAATACACACTTGGCTGCACACTAACACCAAATAATGTAAAATGCAACTAGCTTAATCCAAAAAAAACATCACAAAGACGCCCAATAAGGTAGATATAAATGCATACAAAATGAGACTTATCAAATACCCCCAAACCTGGTTTTTGCTAGTCCTCGAGCAAACTTGAAACTAAAACACACAAAACACTATCATCTAACTAAACCACTTTCGCTGGCCAAACGATTGCACTGAGCATGTGCAACAAGCCTTTGAACCCCTAGGTGTCCCTAGTTGGAGGAGTTGTGTCTCCTGAGGGTTTACAGTGATGACACCCACAAACATCTACAAAATCTGCAAACAATTTGGCTAATACATGCTTTAAACAAACTAATAAGAACCAATGAAGATTTTGTCATACATTCAAACCCAAAAGTTTGCCACTTCAAAGAATCGCATCAATTGTAACGCATAAAGATATTTCTCCATGTCTTACAACTTCAAGGTCACCATACCCAAATGCTTAAGATAGAATTCGCCTCAACTCTACTCCTCACAGTTTCCACTCAAGTTCTCACTCAGATCCTAAGGTTTAGTCTCTCCACTAACATATATGAGTGAAATTATGTAAATGGAATCAAAATTCTCACATATGAAATCTGAAATGGAAGCACAATTTCTGAGTAGATCTCATGAAATGAATCAAATGCTAAGAATTTAGACAACTCACACACTTACCATCACCCATGAATACATCCTCAACGATCAGTTAGGTCTTTCTCAAGAAGATATAAATGCAAGGCTTAGGTTGTAGGTTACGAAAGAAGTGATATGAAATACTAGAGCTTGGGGCATACCAAAGTGTCCTTGAGGATCATGCTCTTCACTAGCATTTGTCTTCTTTCTTCTTTGTTTTTGGCGTCCAGGTCCTATGCATTATAATGAGGAGATTTGGAACTTGTATCCACTTTGACTCTCTTTTTCTTTTCTTTTTTTTATTTATTTACATCTTCAACATAGGTGCCCTCGGTACACGCCACAATCTTGCTCTAAAGCTCAATTTACCTTTAGTATTCATCACCTTGGTATTCCCCAAACTATAAGGTATGGCTTGTAATGGGGTAAAATGGATAGAGTATGATGTGGGTAATGAAAGAATTAGGCTAAAGTGTTTGGCTGCAACAAGGGTGAATGGAGCACACAAAGGGAGAGGATTTAAGCCTTTTAGTAGTTAAAACATGCATAGCCTAACATCGTCTCATTGAGTTCATTCATGAATGATACTAAACACATGGTATCTGCAAAAGAGAGTAATTCTTAGTATCCAATCAAAATAAGAGTAATGAGATCATTTCAAGTGAAATTGAAAGAAAAGGATAAGAGTAGAAACACTTTAAACCCTCTCAAAGAAGCAATTAGGCTCAAAATAACTCACTAGGGTAGTCTCCACTATTCTTCTTCCATAATTTGAGTATGGTACCTCCATGATCATAATTTCAAGAGTTACAGCTTTATACATGACAACAAGATGCAACACTTTTTCATAGCAACCCAATCGTTTGTTTTCAAACATAGCCTTCATATACATTCGTATTAGTAAGCAAAAACACTCTTAACCAAAACTAACACCTAAAACAAACACAAAAACAAACTTTCCATCCCACACCCCCAAACCTAACCTAAGCATTGTCCTCGATGCTTAAAATTGTATGCAATGCAAGTAGGCAAAGAATATGGAATGGAAACAATATAAACACAAAATAAGGAAAGAACACAAACCACACTAGGTTGCCTCCTAGCAAGCGCTTGATTTAATGTCTAGGCAAGACATGGTAGCTTGTTTACGGCGTTGTAAACTCGAGAAAATCTACAATTTGATAAACTTGCTCTTCCTCCACTTTTTCCAAATATAGTTTCAATCGCTGCCCATTGACTTTAAACGAGGTGCCATTCTTCATGTTCTCTATCTCCACAACTCCGTGAGGAAATGTTTGCAGCACTTTGAATGGTCCCACCCACCTAGATTTCAATTTTCCTGGAAAAAGTCTCAAACGTGAGTCATACAAGAGTACTTTCATACCTTGGTGAAACTCCTTCCGTAGGATGGCCTTGTCATGATAGAGCTTAGTCCGTTCCTTGTAGATTTTGGCATTCTCATATGCCTCATTTCTGAGCTCTTCCAACTCATTAAGTTGGAGCTTCCTTGCTATTCCAGCATCTTTGTAATCAAAGTTGAACTTCTTGATGGCCCAATATGCACGGTGTTCAAGTTCCATTGGCAAATGACAAGCTTTCCCAAACACAAGGCGATAAGGACTCATGCCAATGGGGGTCTTGTATGCTGTTCTATATGCCCATAGTGCATCATTCAACCTCAATGACCAATCCCTCCTCGTAGGGCTCACGGTCTTCATCAAAATGTTCTTGATCTCCCTATTGCTAATCTCCACTTGTCCCGAGGTTTGAGGATGGTACGGGGTTGCCACTTTGTGGTTGATGTTGTATTTCTTCATCAAGGATTCAAAGGGTTTGTTGCAGAAATGGCTGCCACATCACTAATAATAGCTCTTGGGGTTCCAAACCTACAAAAAATCACATCTTTAAGAAAATTCAAAACAACCTTATGATCATTAGTTCTTGTAGCAATGGCTTCAACCCATTTGGATACATAGTCTACTGCCACTAATATGTATAAATGGCCAAAAGAGGAGGGAAATGGTCCCATGAAATCGATTCCCCAAACATCAAAGGGCTCCACTACCAAAATGTTGTTCAATGGCATCTCATTTCTTCGGCTAATGTTCCCCATTTTCTGGCACCTATCACATTTAGAACAAAAATCAAAAGCATCTTTGAATAAAGTAGGCCAAAAGAAACCAGATTGTAAAACCTTTAGAGATGTCTTTTTGGCACCAAAATGTCCTCCACATGCCAATGTATGGCTGAATGTTAGAATGCTTTGTTGCTCACTCTCTGGAACACATCTCCTAATGATTTGGTCAGGGCAATATTTAAACAAATATGGTTAATCCCAAACGTAGTGCTTTACCATGGCAAGGAACTTCTTTCTTTCCTGAAAAGAAATTTCATTTCTCATTACACCACAAGCAAGATAATTAACAAAATCAGCATACCATGGTTCCTTTTCTTGAACAACAAGGAGTTGTTCATCTGGAAATGATTCATTTAGAGGCAAAGGTTGTCCAACTCCATGGTTCTCATTAAGCCGTGACAAATGGTCAGCCACAACATTATCACTTCCCTTTTTATCTCGAATCTCCACGTCAAACTCTTGTAGTAAGAGTATCCATCTAATTAAGCGTGGTTTAGCATCCTTCTTTGTCATCAAGTACCTAAGGGCTGCATGATCAGAAAACACAATAACTTTAGATCCCACAAGGTATGACCGAAACTTCTCTAAGGCAAAAACAATAGCAAGCAACTCCTTTTCAGTTGTGGAATAGTTAAGTTGAGCATCATTTAGAGTCCGGCTTGCATAGTAGATCACGTGTGGGAGCTTGTTCACCCTTTGCCCTAAAACTGCACCAATAGCATAGTCAGAGGCATCACACATTAATTCAAAAGGTAAAGACCAATCTGGTGCCATAATAATAGGAGTCGAGGTTAATTCTTGTTTCAAAGTATTGAATGCATCCATACAAGCTGTATCAAAATGAAATGCAACATCTTTAGCTAACAGATTGCATAATGGACGAGTGATCATTGAAAAGTTCTTAATGAAACGTTGATAAAAGCCCGCATGTCCCAAAAAACTTCTTACTCCCTTCACGGTTGTGGGAGCTACCATATTGGTGATGATGTCAATTTTGGCTTTGTCCACCTCCATTCCTTTGCTAGAGATTACATGTTCCAACACAATTCCTTGTTTCACCATAAATTGGCACTTTTCCCAATTGAGAACCAAATTTGTTTCCTGACATCTTTGAAGAACTAAAGAGAGATGGTTAAGACATTCATCAAAAGAGGAACCAAACACAGAAAAATCATCCATAAATACCTCAATGAATCTTTCTACCATGTCAGAAAAGATTGCCAACATGCATCTTTGGAATGTTGCTGGAGCATTGCAAAGTCCAAAAGGCATTCTCCTATATGCGAATGTGCCAAATGGGCAGGTAAAGGTTGTTTTCTCTTGATCCTCCGGAGCAATTGCAATTTGATTGTAACCTGAGTAACCATCAAGAAAACAATAGTGTGAGTAACCTGCCAATCTCTCAAGCATTTGATCTATGAAAGGCATAGGAAAGTAATCTTTTCTAGTGCTAGAATTCAACTTCCTGTAATCGGTGCAAACACGCCAACTAGCCGTGGGCTTTATGGGCACAAGCTCTTTGTTTTCATTCTTCATCACTGTGATTCCCACCTTCTTAGGTACCACTTGAATAGCACTCACCCATTTGCTATCAGAAATGGGATATATGATCCCCACATCCAACAACTTCAACACTTCATTCCTCACAACTTCCTTCATGTGTGGGTTGAGCCTTCTTTGTGGTTCACGGGTTGACTTTGCTCCTTCCTCCAAAAGAATCCTATGCATGCACATGGTAGGGCTTATTCCCTTGATATCTGCAATAGACCAACCAAAAGCTGATTTGAACTCTTTTAACACCCTAATTAATTTATCTTCTTCATTTGGATTGAGGTCAGAAGCTATGATAACTGGAAGAGTTTCAAATTCAGCTAGATATGCATATTTAAGATGTGGTGGAAGTGGTTTAAGTTCAAGTTTTGGTGCCTTAACTATGGAAGGTATTAGATGTGACCTAGATGGTTCTAAATGCTCTACAAGAGGTGAAACATTCAAAGGATACGGTGCCAATGCTTCCAAGGTAGCTACCACTTCCATGAGTGTGTCTTCTTCATCAAACTCATCTTGAGATTGACTCAAAACAGTTTGTAATGGTTCATTAGATTGTGCCTGCAAGAACTTAGAGAAAATAAGTGAATCAAGCACATCAATGGAATAGCACTCAAGAGATGAAGAAGGATGAGAAAGAGACTCAAACACTTTGAATTGAACGGTCTCTCCTAGCACTGTCATAGTGAGGAGTCCATTTTGCACATCAATGGTGGTCTTGGCCGTGGCCATAAATGGTCTCCCAAGCAAGATAGGCAACTCTCGGTCATGTATAGGTGCTTCTTCCATGTCCAACACTACAAAATCTGCAGGCAAGATTAGTTTATCAACTTGGACTAGAATATCTTCCACTATACCTCTTGGATATTTCACGGATCTGTCTGCAAGTTGTAATGAGATGGTGGTAGCTTTCAAATCCCCCAAACCTAGTTGAAGGTACACGGAATAAGGCATTAAGTTGATGCTAGCACCCAAATCAAGCATTGCCTTCTCTACTTTCTTGTCCCCTATGGTGATGTTGATAGAGAAACTTCCTGGATCCTTGAGCTTTGGTGGAAGTTTTCTTTGCAAAACGGCACTCACATTCTCGGACACCACCACCTTCTCATTTGGTCCATACTTCCTTTTGTAGCTGTTTAACTCCTTGAAGAACTTCCCATACGCCGGCATGTTCCTAATGACATCAAGCAAAGGCAAGTTAACATTCACTTTGCTTAACATATCAAAAATTTCCTTGAATGACTTATCCTGCTTGCTCTTGGCAAGTCTTCCAGGGAATGGTATTGGTGGAGTGTATGGTTTCTCGGCCTTGTGAAGATTTGGTGCTTCAAATGAGGAAGTAGCATGGCTTGGTTCCTCATTTAGTTTCTCATTTTCTCCTTGAGTAACCCCTGCATTCACCTGATCAGATTCATTAGTAACTTCATTGCCAACTCTATTATCAATAACCTTACCACTTCTAAGTGTAGTGATTGCTTTGGCTTGTTCGTGGTTCCTTTGGAGTATCACGGGTTGGCTTGGAAATTTTCCAACTTCTCTTTGGTTCAAGGCATCTGCAATCTGCCCCAATTGTGTCTCCATTTTGGTTAGAGCCGCCGAATGTTGTTGGAGAGTGCTATTTGTGGCATGTTGGAATTGCAAGGTATTTTGGGCTAACAACTTAACTGTATCCTCAAGAGTAGTGGCAGGTTTTGGTTGGAAATTTTGGAATTGATTGTTGTTTTTCCATGAAAGGTTGGGATGATCTCTCCAACTTGAATTATATGTATTGGAGTACACATCATTCCTTGGCCTTTGATTGTAAGAATTCATGAGGTTCACTTGCTCTTGAACATAGTCGGGGTAAGCCTCCCTAGATGGACATTGATGAGTAAGATGGTTTGGTATGTTGCAAATGGCACACACTTCATTTGCTTTTGGCACCATGTTGAGCACGGATTCAAGCTTCCTTTCTAGGTTAGCTACCTGCAAAGAAAGATCATGATTAGAGCTTGTTTCATAGACTCCAACTTTCTTACCCCTTAAATCTTTGTGTTGGGCATTAGACCCCAACATCTCATAAATGTTGTATGACTCTTGGGCATTCTTTTTCTTCAAGGCTCCACCTGCTGCATTATCAACAGTTGATTGACATGTTTGGGTTAGTCCATCATAGAAAAGTTGCATTTGTAAGTGAAAAGGTAACCCATGGTGCGGACATTGCAGCAAAAGGCCTTTAAAGCGCTCCCAACACTCATTGAAAGGTTCTCCATCATCTTGTTTGAAGTTGAAGATTTGTCCCCTTAATGTGGCTGTCTTTTGAGTGGAAAAGAACTTCTCCAAGAACTTCTTAGCTACGGCATCCCATGTGGTAAGGGAACCTGGTGTTAGAGTCATCAACCAACTCTTGGCCCTATCTTTCAAGGTGTAAGGAAACACTCTCAACCTCAAATTTGCTTCACTTACTCCCTGCAAAGGTAAACCACTCACAACATTGTAAAACTCTTTAATATGAGCTAAAGGGTCTTCATTAGGTAAACCATAAAAAGAGGGAAACATATGGAAATGTGAAGATTTAAGATCATAATTTCTAGCTTCTGTGGGCAGCAAGATGCATGAAGGTGAATTTGGTATGATTGGTTAAGCAAAGTCCTCCAAAGCTCGAAGCTCATCTTGGTTGCCCGCCATCTCTTCCTCTCTTTCCCAATTAAAGTGCTCAGATCCTTTACTTGTTGAACTAGATGAATTTTCTTCCTCTTCTTCACGGATAATGGAGGAACTTGATGGCACAAAGTTGTCCAAAGTTTGGCCCTTTAACCGTTCAATTCTTTGGCCTAACTCAACAAGTCTATTTGACATATACTACCTGAAACAAAATAACACAAGTTCGAATGAAAATCAAGAATCTACTTACAATGAAAAGAACAAAGTTTTAAATAGCAAACAAGCAATTACAAGGGACTGAAATTAGTCCCCGGCAACGGCGCCATTTTTGTTGATGTTTTTCCTTCCTAGTGCTAAAAACATGTTGAGTATAATAACACAAGTAAGGGTGTCAAATCCACAGGGACTAATTAGACCTATATAACCACTTGTTTTGCAAGAACCCTATTAGAAAATAAAACTAATCATTTTAGACAGATTTGATGTTGTAACTTGAAACACACGGAAATGAAATGAACACAAGTAAATGAGTCTACAAATAATGAAATGAGATAGTATCAATGGAGATGAGGCTAGGGATTCGGTTTCACCATTGCTAAATTGATTCCATGTTTGTTAAGTCAGTTTATGCTCAGCCATCTATCTGTTTCTTGAGTTTGTTTCACTTAGATATGATCAACCATATGATGTGTGGATTTGATCAAATATTCGTAGTCATGAACCTAATTGTGATGTTCAACTTCGGCTCCTAATCAAGAATGTGTTATGCATAAGAAACTTTCATAAAACCAAAGAAACACTTGGCAGGATGTTTGCAAAACGTTTCCTTCAATCATTCCCATATCTGCCAAAGTTATGCATGATGTGTGCTTTAAGATTGGCTAGACAACTTATGGTTAATTCAAATGGTGATCAAGCATTAAAACCAACACACAAAGTCACAATTAAATCCGAGAATGAAACAAGAAATAGAAGGATAAACTGAGCATTCCGAATTAACTACATGGCAATCTTGCTAGGCTACATCGAATCCCTAGAATGAGATTAGTTACACTTCATGTTTACAAAGGTTTGACATAAAAATAAATAACATGAATGAACATAGAATCAAGAAGAAGAAACCCTTGAAGCAAAACTGATGTTGAAATCCTTTAAGAGTGGCCTTCGGTGTTGGTTCTCCAAGTGTGATGAAACGGAAATGAATCGGCTTAAGGTTGGATGTTCTCTGCAAATGGGAGAGTAAATGGACAGAGATGGAGCGGCTTAGAATGTGTGAATCATTCCCCAAAATAAAAATGGAAGAAGAAGAAAAGAAGTGAGATTGCACGGTTCTTATAGAAGGGAAATGTCACTGCCATCATTAAGAATGGAGCTGGAATTGCACATGTGAGATGGAAGTGCATAAATGAGCTGGAATGAGTGAGTTTCTGAGGTGGTGGATGCACGGCACAAGGTGTATATGCATGCAAATGGCTATTTTAATTGAACATGCATGTGTATTGGCTGCAAAGCTGAAATGGACAACCTGGAATTGGTTGTACAAATCTGGAAAAGGTATGACAGTGCACGGCATGGGCATGAGGGAGCTGGAATGGCATAATGTGAATTAAGTAATGGAAGTGCATGTTCTTGGTGCAAAAGGGAGTTGGAAAGGTAATGGAATGCACGGCCAGGTTGTGAACATGCATGTGAATGCATGTTTTGGTGTTAGAACCACATAATCTGACTTCAATGTTTTTGCCTTGTTTAGAATCACCCAATATAGCCGAATTTCACCACTTAACACTTCCACATCCTTTCCTGAAATTCCAGCAGCCAAATGTTTCCTAGATTCTTCATTTGGACTTCAAATTAACTCCCTAGAATCCTCTCCATGTTTGGAATAATGCTCAGCTACCAAAAGGAATGTTTTTACTTCATTTGCCTTCCCATTGATCCAAATACACACTTGGCTGCACACTAACACCAAATAATGTAAAATGCAACTAGCTTAATCCAAAAAAAACATCACAAAGACGCCCAATAAGGTAGATATAAATGCATACAAAATGAGACTTATCAGTCCTCGTCTCCACTCTTCGGTAATAATCATTGTATGTACAGGGTTCCATTCGTCGTGGTTTCTAAATTTCCTACCATTGTATCTTTTCTCCAGGGATTGATCAAGAAACTTTTCTAGGAAAAATTAATTGATATGATCTGTGAGAAATTCAACGTAACAGAAAATTCGAGAAACAAATGCAAGAGGCTTCTTCGAGTATTTGAATCAGCTCTCAATGAAAGCACCAATTTGTCGATGCAAATTTCCACCGTCTTCAGTCTTGATGAAATTGCACTTACAAAATAATTAACACCTTTGATCAATGACCTAAGCCTCACGCGTCCATAAGGTGGGGGGGTGAGGCTAATGGATCTCTGATGCCTAAGTCAGTTTCTTTGAAAGAGTAAAGTGTTTAGAGCTTTTTAGGGGTAGCAAAAGCATATGAAATTTGGTAGAATATGGGGTATATATAGGGGAGAGGGTCGGCCATAGTGACACACCCCATACCGAAGGAGGGCGTGCTGGCCGTCACGTGAGAGTGACGTAACCATTTACACAGTTCGGAAGCTTTAAAAATTACAATTACTAAGATGAAACACCCGAGGGTGAGTCCTACTTTTGTGAATTCTGTCAGAACACCGTTGGATTCCTCGTGGCCACCAAAGCACTGCTATCTAGAACCTGGAGGGGCGCAAAACAAAATTGAGTGGGTCAGTAAAACAAAGTTTTTCGAAAACTTTTCATCTAAAACATTTCTAACCCCTCGCCGTAAAACCTGTATACTTCCCCAGAAAAATAGTATATAAACGTATATATACATATGTCATCAAAACTCAGCTCACCATCTGACAACATAACATCTCAGAAAGAATATGCCATGCCATGCCAAAATATAATATGAATGCATCGATATAATTCAGGTGAAATAATAAATCAACCGGAGACCCTATAGTGGTCATGTACGGCTGTTTATATAGCTCAATATCTCATCCAGCCGGAGTCACCAACTGTAACTTGTACGGCCCTGCCGGAGTCACCAACTGTGACTTGTACGGCACTACACTGCGCATAAGTCGAAACTACCTATAGTAGTCTGTACGACTAATATGGTGAAATAATACGCTCTAGTGCTTCTCTCATCAATCATCTGCGCGCATAATCTAAGGTCACCCACCAGTCGGAACCCCTCTAATGGTCTGTACGACTGGCATGTCAGAACCACCTCTAGTGGTCTGTACGACATCCACCTACTTGGATCCAAGGCGAGCGTGCGGTGTGGTGAATACTATAAGCACTAATACCAAAGGTGCAGTTTATGAGCTCACAACACAATCACATAAATAAATCGTCTGAATAATATAAAAACTCACCTGTGCGTCCATCGCGTCAATTCACGTATATATGCATCAATTATCAAACTAAATATCTCAACAATTGCATGCATGGCAATTTAATTCATATTTTCATGTAAATGCATTTTCTGGGAAAAACAGTAGTATATAGGTAATACGAAAACAAAACTGCCCACTCACCTAGAGTTCACCCAACAACTCCCTAGCACCACACATCAAGGCATCATGACGATCAGCGCCTAGAACAATAATCAAATCCAACCTCAGAATTCATATCGATAGAATACATAACTTATATAAGACACGTCACTACGTAGTTCGATCCGGATGATCTGCAACTCAGATTTCAAATCCGTAACTTCCAGAGGTCCACAATATACCTCTAGGATAACATCCTAAAATTTCATTACCATCCAACGGTCAGATCTCCGTCAATTTCCAAAACTAAGTGACGGCTAACATTCTATTTTATGAACTTACAACTCCAATTCCGGAAGATCCGTAAATCGGATTCCCAATCCGTAAGTTCCTATAATCCTCAAATATTACGTATTACAACGTATCAAAGTTTGGTGATGATCCAACGGTCGGATCGTCAATTCACATTTTCACCTAACCACAAATCGTAACCAACTTAGGTTCAATTATTCAATTTACGTCCAACAATTATCAAAACTGAACCTAGAACCTCAACACATGATAATAATGACCTTGGCGGGCCATTGGCCACGCGCCGCCGCGTGGTCCGCCGCGGGTGGCGGTTGGCCGCCCCGGCTCGCCGGAAAATTCAACTATTTCCAAAAATTACCAAAATTTGCAGATTTGAAGATCTCAATGATTAGAACAACTTTCATACCTGCGGCTAAGGCCAAGTTGGCTTGGAAGTGCTTCAATTTCACCAAAACCGTGAAGAACCCTAGAATTGGGTGTTTCCAATTCGACCTTCAAACTTGTTCCAACGCCTCTACTACCTCTTGGGCTTTATTCTAGGTCCTAAAGGAATGCTAATGGTGTTAGTAATTGAAAGAAAACATTTCAAAATTTAAAGAATTTAGGCAAGAAAGTCGCGGCACCCGTAGGGGTGTTCTTCGCGAAATCACCATGAAATTCAATGATTCTTGGGGTGAAACGTGAAGAGGGAAGGCCTAGATGGTGATTGGGAGTGGTACCTTGATTCAATTCGTCGAAAAATTGGACGAAAACGGCGAGAACCCGCCGATTAGAAGGCATGGGTCGCGCAGGCCGCACGGGTCAAGAACGACCCGTTCCTTATGTTCCCCCGTTCACCACTCTCCCTCCTTTCCCTCCTTTCCTTCCTTTGGTTGGTCAGCTTCTCCCTCTCTCTTCTTCTGATTCGCCTCTCCTCCTTCTTCTCCGATTGGGCAGTTTTGCCCAATCTCTCTTTCTTTCTGTTTTCTTTTTCTTCTTCTCACACATAAACACACACCAAAAACCTTTCCCTCATCCCAGCCATCCATTTCATTCATCATTAAATCTGGGCCGTCCATTTTCATAAAAGAATTTCTATATTTTACTAAAATTATAATTCCTTAAAATCCCAAATTTCAAACATTAATAACTTCTTAGATATAACTCCAAATCACGAACCGTCTACGCCCACGCGTCCGTAACGACGAGTACTACGAGGATATGTCAAGAAAACAAATCTTAGATGGCACGACTTGACGATTAACCTCGAATGATGTGCATGCCTCAAAGGGCATTTTTGTAAAATCCTTTATTAAAACTTTAAA
Organism: Malus domestica; assembly: GCF_042453785.1. Lineage (NCBI taxonomy): Eukaryota > Viridiplantae > Streptophyta > Magnoliopsida > Rosales > Rosaceae > Malus > Malus domestica. The sequence continues at coordinate 15,489,420 of NC_091670.1, forward strand.
AATTCTTAAAATTAGGGACAGGCTGTCACACATAGTGTTAGGGTTTTACCTTACACATGGCGGCATCCTATTGGACAAGGTTTATGAAGAAATATTCTCAAGATATTAAATAGGAAATAATATCTTGAGATAATGGAGTAATTATCCTTAATTGATTTAAATTGGGATTATTTACTTGGTTGGAGTCAATCTTCAATTGAGAATGTATTAAAGATAGGATTTGGGTAATTAATCCTTATCTTTAATGCTTTGACTTTTCATTGCCAAGGGCAGGTGAGCTGTGGACAGTCGTATTTAGCTGTGTGTGGGAGTATATGAGGAGCCTACCCACTTAATGAGAGCAATCTTGTGTTTCTTGAACAAAAATGCACATGTGGTCTCTAGAATTTTTGGGATTATTTTTTGCCCCACATATAACATTAATAATTAATTATGTATTACAACTCGACTAGTAATACTGTGTCTGTGTTAAAATTACTAAGGTAAAATTTCTTCATTTATGACTGGAAGCTTTTTTCCTAAAAAGAGTAAAAGGTCACCTTGACCAGATAACCTTTCCTATTTTTAGACGAACTCCTACGATGAATATATTTGATTGCTCCAAGCAATCATTCCAACAGTCTACTTCCTGCCGACCGGCCCACCTTAATTAAGAAAAAAAAGAAAAATAATTGTATGAACTCACACTTTGAGATTAGAAATTTCATTTTTTAATTGCCACCAGAGTAAAATTCCTAATTTATAACTGCAATTACAAATCAGGAGTCTCTAACTCGAGTTTGAACTTTGAGGCCTTCACATTAAGCCTAAAAAAAGAGTGCAATACTAATATGTTAAATTAAATGCATATATTAATATATCAAATTTATGGGTTCATAATACTTCACACATAGTTCACTTTTGTAGTATAACTCTTACAGTTATCGAACTCACACTAGTGTAAGAGTTGTATTATTAATATCATTTAGACTGTGTGATTTGTCTTTTTTCTTTTTTGAGTACAACGATATATTGTAGGGGAGAGGAAATTCGGTTAAGCCACACAATGGGCAACCTAATTTGGTATTGAATTCGCTATCCACGAGATTTGAACCTAAGACATCTTACTTACAAATGAAAAGGAATACCAATAGACCGTAGAGATTATGTGATTCTTATATATTAAATTCGCACTTAGCTTATTGCGAAAGGTTTCATGGATATTTATCTTGTGGGATCACCAACACTCTTTTAGAGAGTAGGATTCTCTCCTCTTTTTTTTTCCTCTCTTTCTCTCCTTTCCTGTTTGATCGGTCACGGTTAAGCCACGTTAATATTTTATATTAACTTTTTATAGAAGGAGAAATATAAAATAAAAAATGTAAAAGGAGGGGATGGAACGAGATGGAAAAAAAAATGGGAGAGAATCCTAATCCTTCTTTTAGTGCATCTTCAATCTGAAAGCCAAAAATATCTTATCACTTTATATATACACTGACTTCGTCTTCATGTGTAATTAGCACTTTCTATAAAACAATTGTAATTAATTACAAGAAATTTTTAATCGTAATTAATTACAATTTTTTTTTTTTTTACTTTAGAAAAAACACAAAAGTGTTTTTGAATAAATGATATTATCTACATTAAGGGAGTGGGATAGAAGAGCGTGCTAAGTCATCATATTGAGTTAGCAATAATTCGGTTCAAATTCGCCTTTGGGCGAAAATCAAACGTAAGACCTCTCACTTACAAGTAAAGAGGAATATCACTAGAACGTATTAGGCGTCGTTTGATGGAAGTTTATTTTTTATTTTTTTGGTTTTTTTTTAACAAATGATATTATCTACATTAAGGGAGTTGGGGAGTGGGCTAAGACTCATATTGGGTTAGCCATAATAATGTGGTTCAAATTTATCTTTGGCAAGAATCAAATCTAAGATCTCTTAATTATAAGTGAAGAAAAATACTACTTGACCGAGTACGAAATGGCAATGAAAGTTAAAACTTCATTTTTACCTATGTTTTGACTCCACAGTAAACATGTATCTGATGCGCTCACACGCCACGTGGTAGCAATCCAAGACAGCCCGACGGCCCCCACACCAACCCCACAAAGACAAAACCGGAAAGGGATCCCCTTCAGAATGATCCCTTTCCTCCTAATCCACCAAATCATTGGATCCGTACCATTGAAATTTGATTCAACGACTGAAGTTATTATAACTTTAAAGTGGGCTCCTATTTTGTAGCTATTGAATCAAATTTTAATGGCACGGATCTACTAATTTGTTGGATTAGGAGAGAGAGATCATCATTTTCCGGCAAAACCCACCTTACCTAAAAATCTGCCGTTACCATTAGTTGTACCTCACAACTCCCCTTCCACGCGTCCCTGCCGTTGATCTCGCACAAACGACCGGTCATCGCGGGCCCACCCCCCCAAAACCAACGTTCCAGATCGGATCCTCCGGATCAGCCAAGGGCTCACGCAAGCCCTCCCACTATATCAACTCTCACAGCCGCGAGTCCCACTCCTCTTTCTCGCTCTACGTCTCTCTCTCCTCCCCCACACTCCTATCTCACGCGTCGCCACCCACCGGCTGCTCAGCCCCCTCCGTCGGGTCTCCGACTATTTATCCCTCCACTCCCTTTCCTCTCCTCCTCCCTACCCAAAAAACCAAAAAACCAAAAAAGAGTCGAGTCTTTTATTTTATTTTTCTCAACGGAATTTTATCGAGCAGTTGGCGAGCGTTGAGTAGAGAGAGGAGAGGGAGGATTATCGAAAAAACGAAAGAAAAAAAAAATTCAAATATTTGAAAAAAGAACAAAAAAATTTAGGGTTTTTTTTTTGTCTGTTGAAGATGGCGCAAGTTCAGCAGGTTCCGGCTCAGAATGCGAACGCGGCAGCTGTGGCGAACGGTGCCGGAGGAGCTAACCAGTTCGTGACGACGTCGCTTTACGTTGGCGATCTTGACCCGAACGTCACCGATTCGCAGCTGTACGACCTGTTCAACCAGCTGGGTCAGGTGGTTTCGGTTAGGGTTTGCAGGGACTTGTCCACTCGGAGGTCGCTTGGCTATGGCTATGTCAATTTTGCCAACCCGCAAGATGGTTAGTGGTTTGAATTCACTTTCTTATGGATTTTTAAGCTCAATTATGTAATTTAGATCATGGGTTATCTTATTTTTAGCTGATTTAGGATGCTTAATCAAGAAATATTTGTGCATGCAATGTACGCACTGTGGATGCCAATTGAACTCACCATGATACTGTATTTTGTTGTGCGAAAGTTACAATTTTTAGGTGCGGTCGGTGGATCCAATTCTGTTTAACTGTGTTTGTGCGATTAATTGTAGAAAGAAACCGTAGAAAAAACATGAACTAAGTGATCGGTCATTCGTTAAGCGCGTAGGTGTTGCTTGTTATGAGATTTAGTGTTTGCAAAAAGGAATTGTTGTTAGGTGGGGAGAGTGAATACAAGCATGTGCAATTTTTTGGTTAATTGTTATGGGCTTTGAATGGATGTTTCAAATTTGGGCAATGTGCTACTTTTTCTTAATTTACTTCCTGCCGATGCATTATACGATTATGAATTGCTGTCTATTGGTGAGGTTTGTAATGTTGAGATTATGGCTGTGATGTTGGACTCTTGAACGAGTTTTCTGGTCATGTTTTACGACTTTCAGTTGGTCTCTTCAGTAAAGGCTCCAATTTTGGTTTGAACAAGAAAGAAACGTGCACCTAATTGAATTAAGCTACTGTTGTATTAGGATTCGTTGTAGCAAAGGGCAGGATTAAGGTTGTTTGTATTTAGGCTTATTCTCAGACCAAAAAAAGGCTTATATGTTAAAAGCGTGTCCATATTTTCCATCTCAGATTGGTGTTACGTGGAAACAAATTTGGAAGATGGATTGTTACCTTTTTTTATTAGATGATAATATGTCCCCTTACCTATCGTTTAGGAGATAATAAAGTTTTCAATTCTTTGTCTTTATTTCATGGTTTATTGTTCTGTTCCACACAAAGATCAGTTTAGATGGATACTTTAAGGCCTCTCTTAAAATCATAAGTTGAAACTTTCTTTGTCATCTGAAGGCCGTCGTTGAGATTAGAAACCGAAAAAGGAGGATACTTTGCTTTTCTGTAAACAATTGTGCCAATGAACCATTAAATTTAAGAAGTACTTGCTGGAAAGATGTTTGTATTGTATCTTATTCAAGAAGAAAAAGTTGAATTACAGCTTGAAAATATGGGTCAGTTGGGATGTCTTGCTCTAGTTGGTTCAGCGATGTGTCATTTTTCTTAGGATCTTGAGTTCATTTTGTTTTGTCTTATGATTTTTATCATGACAATGATTGTGTTGAAGGGTTTGACAGAACTCTTTTACAGTAACATGTGCCTCATAAGTATTTGGATACATACATGCAATCTTGTGTTTTGTTCATGAAATAGAGCTTAAAGATGCCTAGTATTTTTTGCCTTCCTTTATTTTGCATTGTGTTGGATTAGTCGGTACTCTTTTTTCTTTTGAATCTTACTTACATCTTTAGTTGGAATTGATGGCAGCTGCTAGGGCTTTGGATGTGTTGAACTTTACTCCTGTGAATGGAAGACCCATTAGGATTATGTACTCTCATCGTGATCCTACTATTCGCAAAAGTGGGGCTGGAAACATATTTATTAAGGTATTTCCATTTTTTTAATTTTTATGCAGCACCGTTGATACTTTCATGTCATGGTTGTCTTCAGTTTTTACTTGTTTTATATCCTTCTTGACACCTCGACTTGTATTAATTTTTCCAGAATTTGGACAAAGCTATTGATCACAAAGCCTTGCATGATACATTTTCTGCGTTTGGAAACATCCTTTCTTGCAAGGTGGCTACTGATCCTGCTGGCCAGTCTAAAGGCTATGGCTTTGTACAATTTGACAATGAAGAAGCTGCCCAAAAGGCTATAGAGAAGTTGAATGGTATGCTTTTAAATGATAAGCAAGTTTATGTTGGTCCTTTCCTCCGGAAACAGGAAAGGGACAGTACTGCTGACAAGTCAAGATTCAACAATGTTTATGTAAAGAATCTGTCAGAGTCAACTACCGAGGAAGATTTGAAAAAAGTTTTTTCTGAATTTGGGATAACCACTAGTGAAGTGGTGATGAGGGATGGAGATGGAAAATCAAAGTGCTTTGGGTTTGTCAATTTTGAAAAGGCTGATGATGCTGCTAGAGCTGCTGAGGCTCTGAATGGAAAGAAATTTGATGATAAGGAGTGGTATGTTGGGAAGGCCCAGAAGAAATCTGAAAGGGAAAATGAGTTGAAACAACGATTTGAACAGAGTATGAAAGAGGCAGCAGACAAGTATCAAGGTGCGAACTTGTATGTTAAAAATTTGGATGATACCATTGCTGATGATAAACTTCAGGAGCTTTTCTCTCCATTTGGGACTATTGCCTCATGCAAGGTGTGTATTTTGTAGCCCCTGTTTTAAATTGCAAAGTGCAATGTAATTGTGTCATAATCTTCATTCATTTTGTATTGGTATGGCCTAACGTAGTTTTCTCTTTTTTTGTTGACATGTGATCAGGTCATGCGAGACCCTAGTGGAATAAGTAGGGGATCAGGTTTTGTTGCATTCTCAACTCCTGAAGAGGCAAATAGAGCTGTGAGTTGATTTCCTATATGGATTAATATAGTGCTTCTATGCTTCCCGCATTTCAGTTTTGTAGGACAATTTAATCTTGCTGCCATTATCAACCATGGGTAGTGAGATTCATGGCTGCCTCATCTATAACCCAAAAAAATTAGGGTTAGGATTTATGAATATTTTAGAATATGGGGGCTCGTATGGGTAATGTATGTTTGTGAGCGTGTGCACATGTGTTTTATTCCTCAAATAATAGTGTCTAGTGAAAATAATTTATTTTTCTGTTATTGTTTATAGCTATTGGAGATGAATGGAAAGATGATTGTAAGCAAACCTCTCTATGTTGCACTTGCACAACGAAAAGAAGATAGAAGAGCAAGGCTACAGGTATGTCTTTTATTCGTCCTACAACAAACTAACTTTGAGTGTAGCCTAACGTCAATTGATAAATAGTTTTTCTGTGTACATCAAGTTATTTTCCTGCAAGATCTTTAAAGTGAGTTGTAGACTAAAAGCATCTCAAAGATACGTATCCTGTTTAACTTGGTGCCACTCTTTTTGTATTGTTGTTATGTTATGGACATTAACTGGTTGCACAGGCTCAGTTTTCTCAAATGCGGCCTGTTGCAATGGCACCTTCTCGTATGCCAATGTACCCTCCTGGTGGTCCAGGTCTTGGACAACAAATATTCTACGGTCAAGGCCCACCTGCTATCATTCCCTCTCAGGTAACCAGGAATTTCATTCTTTTGGTAGTTAAAATTTTTATTTTTTATTTTTACTTAACTGTTATATTAAGAGTTTGGTAATGTTGCCCTATTACCTGACTTTATATTTTATTTTTCCTTTGTAGCCTGGATTCGGGTATCAGCAGCAGCTTGTTCCTGGTATGAGGCCTGGTGGGGCTCCATTGCCAAATTTCTTTGTGCCAATGGTTCAGCAGGGGCAGCAAGGGCAGCGTCCTGGTGGCAGACGTGCGGGCTCTGTCCAGCAAAACCAACAGCCAGTTCCGATAATGCAACAGCAGGTGGGATGCATGTTGTCCTGAAGTAGTCTTTAGTATTTTTATTTGTTGACATACATTCTGATGGCCTTTTACTGACAGATGCTACCAAGGGGACGTGTCTACCGCTACCCATCTGGTCGCGGAATACCTGATGGTCCCATGCCTGGTGTTGCTGGAGGCATGTTTTCTGTACCATATGACATGGGCGGCGGTGGCAGCATGCCTATCCGTGATGCAGCAGTGTCCCAGCCAACAGTTCCAATAGGGGCTTTGGCTACTGCTCTTGCAAATGCTACACCAGAGCAGCAAAGAACGGTATGCTTTTGTGTTTCTTTGTCCATTCATTGTTCTAAGATGGAAATTCATTTTTGTAAATTTTGTTCTTGATGTTTTTCGTATGTTCTTTGGGTGAAAATTTGCAGATGCTGGGTGAGAATCTTTACCCGCTCGTGGAACAGCTGGAACCTGACAATGCAGCGAAGGTTACAGGCATGCTTCTGGAGATGGATCAGACTGAGGTTCTCCATTTGCTCGAGTCGCCTGAAGCTTTGAAGGCAAAGGTAGCTGAGGCTATGGATGTTCTGAGGAACGTTGCTCAGCAACAGCAAGTTGGCAATGCAGCTGATCAACTTGGCTCATTGTCACTCAATGGGAACCTTGTTTCATGAGAGTTTTCATCTTCAGATTGATGGATTGAGACATTTGTAGGGTGTGGTCTGGATTAGTTTGAGAAGTCGTAGGTAGAAACTGGTTTTGGTCTATTTTCCATGAGCTTTCGGAGTTTATTTTGAGATTGTGAATTTGTGAAGTTTATGCATAAATATTTCTATGCACATGTTGCTTTCCTTATTCTTTTGTGCCGAGGAATGGCGTCGTCTCCAGAGTGAAATTGTTTCATGGCCAGAGCAGTTTTACCGCAGCACTAAGACGGTCTGAGTGTATTTTTTTCATTTGCAAAACTTGCTCCGGCTGTAACATTTTCAACTCTGAAAAGTACATTTACATTGAAGAATTTGCTGTGGGTTTGAAACGTAAAATTGTTCAGGAAACACGCACTTGTGTTTGGCGTTGATGAAACGGCGCAATAATTTACTTTAAATAAATCTAAATTGCGAGCCGAGATATCTTGATTTTTGCTGTAAATATAGACTTAACTATATGTATTGGAGAGCTACTTGTCTGCCGCGGATGTACTTTCATGCCAGTGATACAAAGACACGTGAAAACAAGCTAACACACGTCTCTGTATGGTTAGCATAATATACTTGTATGTCATACAAGTCATTCAAGTGAATCATGAATTCAGCCGTCTTCATTTTCTCGGATTAGTTTTCGGTATATTGTGTTAATAGTTTCCGAGCAAGGAACAAGCAGCAATGCATATTTATCGACAATTTTGCTTTCATGTACTCTAATCACCATTTTAGAAGGGCTATTATATGCACAAACTTAAAGACAACTCTAATAACAGCATACTTGGATACCCTTTCTTACCATCCACATCCCACGGAGGTGATGTACAAAAACCACTACTAAAAAATTAGTCATCGACTTGGTTAACACGCCTTAGTCGGAGTCCTATATCAACTTCTCGGTCGTATCGGATTAACCCGTTGGTCTCGTAGTTAGAGTCCTGCACTTCCGAGGATGTCCCTGCTTCGTTTTGCTTCTCTTCGACGGCTTCCCCAAAGTTATGAAGCCTTCGACCAATTAGGTACCGGTCATCACGTATTGAGTTGTGAAGGTTTGTGAACCAGACATGGAATCTCCTGGCGCAAAAGCACAACAGGCTAAAGCAAAGGCATCCCAGCCAGGCAAACCGATAAACTGCTGAGTTCACCACTAATGGGTAACCGAGAACAGGAAATAGCCCTCTGGCAAGTACATAAGGCACGCACAGGGCAGTCAACAACTTCATAATGATTGGGAATACGATTTCACGAAGCACCCAAAGACCTTGCAGCCTGGAGAACCCGTCTTCCCTCACCCTTTCAAACTTTACTCGCCAGGTTTCATCCATCAGTGGCATCATGTGATCCAACATAACCTGCAGAAGTACGTAACAAGCACCAGCAATAAAAACCTCGGTATTTTGTGAAAAGAAAATCCCCAACATAATGAAGTCCAAACACATGCTAATGATTATTTATAAGACCACTCACCAGTCTGGTCCATATCTTGAGAAAAATAAGGCCTAAAGCCCAGTCCTGGTAAAGCAGGAATACCGGGCTCTCATCAACAGGCACACGCATTGGAACGATCACCAAAAGCTCAAAAAGCAGCCCAATCAATACTGGAATGACAAAAATCTGGAACATAACACGAGACAGTGGTATTAGAGCACAAAAACATATACAAACCTCATATAGAACACCACTTATAAAAACCAAATGATTCATACCCATATTGACAAAAGCACAGAACTCTTGACAACAATGGCACACCACTTGAAGATCTGGCCCAACAGAACTGCAACCCTTTTGGTTCTAATATGCTCGATGGAATATCTAAATCCGGCTACAGCAGTCCATATTATGTAGCTTCCAATGATGAAAGCATACAAATCTAAGACAAGAAACGGGAAAAGGTTAGCATTCTGATTTTAGAAGTAGGAAACATAACACTTAGAAGGGAAATTACCATTGCACTTGATTCCATGTGTTATAGGGAGAAAAGGAATGACATTGAAAATTGCCCTTCCAAGTGAGGTTGGTACGACTATCAAGGCAGAGTTGAAGACAAGTAACGTCATCCAAGCCACCACCAACAAAAGTACAATGCGAAGCACAAAGCTGTACCTTCTGAAAAACAGAAAGAAAGATATATTAGTAACCAAAAGAGGTAAAACCAGTTAAGATAATTAACTAACACAACATACTGTTCAAAAATGCAAAAGGGAATAGAAAAAGAGGGATGTCATGACTTCAAATCGTGAAGTAAAAACATCTGCATTATGAATTTTCTATCTGAAAGTAGGAATGCAGCCCAAGAAATTAAAAATAAATAAATAAAAAAAAAAAAAACCTGTGATAGCAAAAGATAAGATCAACTCGTGTATCAATTTGTACGGATTCTCTAAACTTACTCAGAATCAGATTGTTCATCCGTATCATACTCTTCTGCGACATTTGAGTCTCCTGATGCAAGAATAACTCCATTTGGATCATCAGCACCTGGAAGTGCCACCAAAGCCTGATCCTGTACCCCCAGTTGAACCTGTACTCTATCCTGTCTTCCTGGCTCTGCATTTCCATTTTCCTGTGCACCATTGTCCTCAGATCTGGGCAGTAAGAAATCAGTTAAACCAAGAGCCCAGCCAACTGTTGTAAACCAATAACAGAGGAGGGATTTAATCGTTGTCCGTAATTTGAAATGCTCAGTGGCGAATGGAATGCATATTTGAAAAAGAAGCATGTCTGCAGGAATTTCAGTAAATGGGTCGGACACCCTGCCAATAGGGAAAAATAACACGCATCTTAGCAAACATTATAAGATATCAGGAACATAATAAGTGAAAATGAAACACAGAGGGTCAATTTACAAGATGTCAAGAGGGAAAATGGAAGGTGCCATCCGCATAGCTAGTTTAACCGGTAAAAACACCAGCATCACAATTAAACTCCCATACACCGCAATAGATAAGAGGACCCTGCGAGCATGTTTGTGCACCGGATCGTCAATAAGATCACGGAATGGATTATAGTTAGGATCAGCTGGATCTCTAAGGAAATAAAGAACTCCATTACGCAGGACCTGCAGGCAGAACATAGGACAAAAGATACATGTAAATTTGGTGTTTGAAAAGCAAATTAGCCAAAACATAAGACGGCAAAGAACAGTACCCCTCGAAGAAGACTGACAAATATGCTTATTTGTAGCATGTATATAATTCCAACCACCCAATGGACCAATGAACTGGCTAAGGGAGAAGCTGAGAAGAATTGAACCCTGTGAGACATGGACTTCCCGAACATCCTTATAGTACAAACATCTAGCCACCATCCACACATCAAGGGAAATACCCCCAGTTCAAGGACTAGAAGAAAAGCAACCTTAATCATAGTCATCAAATGCCTCATTGCTGCCAGGAACTGCCTGAAGAGAGATGAAATTGTCTCTGCCATAGAAGCAATACCATAGAACCTTCCCATAGTCAATGATTCACCCCTAGTGTACTGAATCAAAGCAACAATGCCCAGGTAGAAGAACACTAGGGAGAACACAAACATGTATCCAACAGCAAGAGTTGTCACATCAGACAGCCTTGATGTCCCAAGTGTTGCCCCTTTCAAGAAGTCTGCTGATAGTGGTGAGCTTACATTGTTTGAAACCTCATTTAGTCCACTCATGTTTGCTTTCAGGATCTCTTCAACCTGTCCTACCATACCACTTTGTTGGCTTTCAGATGATACATTCGTTACAGCTGTTACTGCATTCTTCAATGTTACATTTGCTAAGGAAAGGGCTGATTCTGTAAGTGGCATGACTGTTGACAATACTGGACCAGTAGCGGTGGAGAAAATCCAAAACAAACGATAGAGTATAATCCGACCTATTGAGAAAGGCACAAAGATTACTACACCAAGGAATATCATATTGCTGGCCAGAACCTGAAGAAAGAATTAAAATCATTCAATGTATTAATACAAATTACATAAAATATCCTTATACAACATAAAGTCCTAATGAGAAACTACCACTGAAAGTTGACCACAACCAAATAACATGCACAATACAGATGCATAAACAAGCTATAGTTGCCAGAAAAATAAAAAACAAAACAAGAAAAAGAGAGAGAGAGAGAGAGAGAGAGAGAGAGAGAGAGAGAGAGAGAGAGAGAACCTCAAAATCTATCAGAAAACATAATTTAAAGGAGAAAAAGACCAAAACAAAAACTTACAGTGAACGCATTTTCAACTAAATGAAATACAGGTCCCTGCATGCCCACAAGCTCATCAAACGGTACATCCTCGGCGCCATCAGCATCATCCAGACCATCAAACATCTGCTCCACATGAGCTTCAAGACGAGCTGCCTGCATCTCCCACCGAGCAGCAACATTTTCTGCATTCCTCCTAATCATTTGACCTGCTCCAGCAATCCCATGTGCTCCTGCATCTTCCCCATTCACATCACCAACAAAGTTCCTGTTAGCTTGTCCAGGAGCTCTCCTTGCAGCACGGGCACCATTTCCTTCCCCTTCATCTTCTCTGTCAGCATCCTGTCCTCCAAGCTCACGTAAATGCCTGAAGTAATCCCTCAGAGAAGTGGCCCCAAGAAAAATAAACACAATGCTAGCAGAAAGTAGGAACCCATGCAGACAATCGGTAAGGATGACTGTAGTGGATAAATGACTAAGGAATAATCTCTGGGCTTCACCAAAACTCCTCACAAGAGCCAACCGCCATATCCAAAATGTGATAAAAGGTATAATGAGAAGCCAAACAGAAAGCACAAAACTAAGCCGCAGAAGGAATTGCAGAACATGGCAAGTTTTCATTGCCATCCCAACTACAAACTCTTGAAAAGGAAGCCTTGCAGGGGCATTCTCAGCATATACAGGAGAGAAGGAAAATGCATGCTTGCAAACCTGCAATGCAAAGTAAAGTAATCAGTGTCCCCGAGAACATAAAGTCACCACTAAGCTTAAACACAAATTGAATGACAATGTAAAAAACATAAAAAATAAAGAACAATGCTGGATATCCCAATGAAATCCAACCAAGCATATATCTTGATTAGGTGCATAAAAAAGTATTTAAGGCCCAAGATAAGTGGTATAAGCTCAATAAAGTTCACATTCCTCTGTTAGGATATTAACACGTAACAACTTCTGCCTTTCAAACTTAGGCGTGGTGATGCTGGGGTTTAACTTCTAGATTTTATTAACACAATGATATGTTTTTCTTCTCTAAACAATTGCCCCCCCCCCCCCCCACCCAAGATGACCATACACAATCCTAAATAAAATTCGAATATATCTTTTCTCTCTTGTTTTCGTTTTCTACCCAGCGAGCACTCCCATGCACACTAATATACAATAATTTTGTGGTTCTCATATCATATGGCAGAGTTAAGATCTCCCTAACACATTTATGAACTAACAGGAAAATGATTTCAGAGTTGAATAAAAAGCTCAACTTCGTTTTGAGCCTCTCTTACCAATATCACAAACAAAACGGGTAAAATAAACCCTAGAACCCTAATCAAATCAATTCCAAACTCTTATCTGAAAATTTGAGGGATTGCAAACACCAATTCAATCACCAATCGAGACCGAAATGCACAAAATTCAACAAATCCAATTACACAGAGAGAGAGAGATTTGAACCTCGCATTGGCGAGCATTGCTGTGATTAAGCCACTGCAGGAGGCAATCCTGGTGCACAAACTTGATGCTTCCGCTACAAGCGCACGGGTACCGCAGCGGGTTATCGGCGTCGCCCGTGTTTCTACAGATCCGGCACACGTCCTCCTCCTCTTCCTCATCGTCGTACTTGACCGTCGCCGCCACGGCGCTCGCTTCGTTCTCCTGAGACGACGACGTCTTGACGGTGTCGGTTGGGACGTCCTGGTCAGCGGACGGCGGCGGGGACGGGGTGATCTCCATGGGTTGGGTCGGGTCAGGTCAGGGGTGGGTCGGAGTCCGCGTTGGGTATTGCCGATCGGTCCTCGGTGGGGGCGTTTCAAAAGATGACGAAAGATGGGTGGGTTTTTGGGTCGTGGGGGGAAAGGTGGCGATGGGTGTGCTTAGCCGGGGGTGTATTTTATGTTCTGTAGTGTCTCTGGTCCGTGTGACCAAGGGATACTATGCTGCTCAGCGGGCCTTTTAGTGACGGGGGTATGTCGGTGATTTTGCCTTGAAGATTTTGGTTCGCGTGGGGGTGACGTGGACTCGGGTGAAGATAGAGGTCGTATGGTGCCGGCAAGTTTCAACAGACCCCAAAACATGGGAAATATTTTATTGTGCCCTGAATACGACATCACGTATAATTATATAAATAGGATAAAATTTTAATTTTTTAAGTTGTTAATTTTAGCCACTTAGTATTATGTTTTAGTGGTATTCATCTTCATTGATGAGTGAGAAGTTTTAGATTTTCGTCAAAGACGAATTTAAACCACATTATTGCAAACTCATTATGAGGCGTACCCCACTCCTCCACTCCTTAGTATAGAAAATATCATTTTGTTCTAAAAGGAAAAAAAATTGAAATGAAAAAAAATATTATTAATTTGATAATACAAATATCTTACCACTTATAGAATGACACATGATGTATCACATAGTCTTCCGGACACAATGAAAATTTCTTTCAAAACACCTCACATCAACAATCACGTTAAAATATTGTGTGACATGTTTTCGTCAGTTACTATTTATATTTAATTTAAAATAAAAGTATTTAAAATGATTTCTGACTGCACGTTTTAAGGATCCCCAGGATCATCACAAAGAGGATCCGAAGAGAATCCTCATTCGTTAAAATCTACGACACGATGTGATTAAATTTAAAGGAAAACTAATGAAAATGGTTTGAAAACTTTGAGTTTTAACGATAAGAACATCTTAGGGGTGGTGGCGCAGTTGGCTAGCGCGTTTATTACATATTTCGTTTATTCCTCAAGAAAGCTTCTTGAGGTTGAGAGTTCGAGCCTCTCTCACACCATATTTTGTTTACTCCTCAAGAAAGCTTCTTTGCTTAGGTTGCCTTCGATTGGGTGTAGTGTAAGCTGGGGAAGATATTACCATTATTGTACCATAGGTCCTGTTTGATATTATTTTTTTATTACCAAAAATAGCTTCACTTTAAAGTTAAGCTGACACACCCCGTCCCGAAGGAGGGCATGCTGGCCGTCACGTGAGAGTGACGTAACCATTTGCACAGTACGGAAGCTTTAATTATACAATTTATAAGTTGATACACCCGAAGGTGAGTCCTAATTTTGTCCAATCTGTCAGAACACCGTCGAATTCCTCGTAGTCACCACACCTTTGTGATTCCTGAACCTGGAGGGGCGCAAAACCAAAATTGAGTGGGTCAGTAAAACAATTCTTTTCCAAATCCAAACATTTCTCAAAACGTTGTAACCCCTCTCCGTAAAACCTGTATACTTTCTCAGAAATGTAAAATATAAATATACATATATATTCTCAAAACTTCATTTTTACTATCTCAACATTATCTCTTTATCAATCATGCCATGCCATGTCATCTCAACATTTCTCATATTAATTATGCCATGCCACATCATCTCAACAGTAATAAGGTATGAATGCATCAACATAATCATATCAGGTGCAAGAAAGTAATCAACCGTAGGCCCTCTAATAGCCCTATACGGTTGAACCTAGAGCTCAAAATCTATCATTATCACTCTACCGGAGTCACCTCTGTGACCCGTCCGGCCTTCTGCACACAAGTTACGCTCTAGTGCTTCTCATAAATCAGCTGTGCACATAATCTAAGGTCACCCACCAGTCGGAATCTCACTAACACTCTCGCGACTGGTCTGTCGTACCCACTCCGCGTGGACTGTACGACTAGCATCTACTTGGATCCAAGGCGAGCGTGCGATGCGGTGAATACTATAAGCACTAAACCATGGTGCAGGATTTGAGCTCGATATATATCATCATCATCATAACAGTAATTAAATACTCATCTGTGCGTCCACCGCACCATTTCATACATATGCATCATAAATCAATTCTTACCTGTGCGTCCACCGCACCAATTCATACATATGCATCATAAATCAATTCTTACCTGTGCGTCCACCGCACCAATTCATACATATGCATCATATATTAATTCATGCATGGCATTTCAACTCACATTTCTATATACTTTTCATATCAATTCTATGCATGGTATTTCACTTCCCGTTTTTCCACATAACTCATATGCATTCCATTTTAAACATAATTTCATGCATTTTCAATTTCTGGGAAAACGTTAAGTATATATATATATACGGAAAACAAAACTGCCCACTCACCTGGAGTTCATCCAACAACTCCCTAGCACCACACATCAAGGCGTCACGACGATCGCCGCCTAGAATAGTAATCAAATCCAACCTCAGAATTCATATCGATAGAATATTTAACTTATATAAAATACGTCACTACGTAGTTCGATCCGGAAGATCTGCCACTCAGATTTTAAATCCATAACTTCCAGAGGTCCACATTATACCTCTAGGACAACATCCTAAAATTTCATTACCATCCAACGGTTGGATTTCCGTCAATTTCCAAAACTAAGTGACGGTTAACATTTTATATTATGGACTTACAATTCCAATTCCGGAAGATCCGTAACTCGGATTCCCAATCCGTAAGTTCCAATAATCCTCAAATATTACGTACTATAACGTATCAAAGTTTGGTGATGATCCAACGGTCGGATCATCAATTCACATTTTCACCTAAATGTGAAAACTATAAAACGTTATTTGAACACCTAACCAACAATCTTCAATAACTTTCTCATACGGTGTTCAATTTAGGTATATGAATATACCACAGTGATCTACTCGACGTCACGGACGTCGACATATTTTTAAAATAATTTTATTTTTATTTTTTATTTTTACTGTAGCACCTTCTTCTTCCTTGGGTCGCCGGACTGGTTTTTCCGGCGGCCGTTTTCCGGGCAGTTTTTCAAATTGCCATAACTTTGTCATTTCTCAACGAAATCAAGTGATTCAAAAACTAAAGTTGTAGCCCTTGAAGATACAAAGAGAATGGTACCTTGCACAACACCTAGTTCGCCGTGGTTTGGCCGGAAACTGCCTCGAAAGCCTCGGAGGTCGCCGGAAACTGGGTATTTTTCAAATGAGTATAACTTCTTCAATACTCAACGAAATTGAGTGAAATAAAAAGGAAAGTTGTAGTACTTGACGAGACGAAGAGATTGATACCTACCTCGACTCCTAACTCGCCGGGGATTTGCCGGAAAAAGCCTCGAAAGCTCCGGCCAAACTTTGAACTTGTCGATCTCCGTGTTCTTACGTCCAGAAACTTCCAACGAAGCACTCCGAGCTTCCTTGGGACCTCACTAAGCTCACTATGAGCTTGGATTGTCCTAAAAATCAACCAATTCAAAGCTCATGAACAGTACACTTTCATGGGGAGTTTAGAATCTAGGTTTTCCGAAGTAAAACTTACCTGAAATGGATACCAACGTGATCGTGAAGTCCTCAGGATTCCAATGGTGGTCTCAAACTTGACGTTGGTATAGATTTAGGGTGGTTTTGGTGGTGGTCCGTGTGAGTTCGAAGGAGAGAGACAGAGAGAGTGAGAAATCGTGAAGGAGGAGAGAGAAAGACAGTGAACGGGAAATGAGGAGGGTTTTGAGGGATGTGGGGATCCCACGTGGTCCTTATTCCAATCTCCAAACACCAAACTTTAACATTTTAACCTAAAAATCTAAGTTCCATCCTTATTAAATTCCATTTTATTTTCAAACTTAGGAACCTAGATAATTAGCAACCTGAGCTTCACAAATTTAGTATTTCTTAAGGGCAATTTCGTCCATTCACAGCCACGAATATAATAATTTGGAACGGGCTGTGACAATCTTCCCTCCTTATAGAATTTCGTCCCCGAAATTCCAGCAACCAACCAATTCATCAACACTTATACCAACCTCGGTAAGTTTCTTTCATCCGATTCTTTTTCTCCCACGTAATTTTCTTCCACTGAATGATTCCTTCACAAAACTTTTACCATTTACTCTATCTTAACTCTCAGGACCTTCTTTTTCCAATCCAAATTCTACTTTTCTAAGGTGAACACTTCTAAAATATAAAACCATTTGCCTTATATACTCGATTAGTGGCATATCCATCTGTTGATGTCTTTTGTCATTCCTGGTTACTTTTAGGTTAACTTAATCACCTGAATACTTTGAGGAGACTCATCCATAGTCTCAGGGTCTACTAAAACTCTTTCTCGATCGAATCTTTCTCTACCCAGAAATATTCCATTCACAAGTCAACAAAACACACACATGACACACTTCATGAACCTTATGGCTTCACTTCGGAAACTGCGCAACCAACATACTTAAGAAACTTAGCAGTTCCGTAATCCAATTCTCTTTCCATTTCCGTTTCGAAACAGAAAATAGCTGTCTCAATCCAAAGGTTTATTTCTTTCTGCCTCAATCTGCTGACCAATAAAAATGTCGAATGGTATGATAAACCTTATTACTTTCGGAATATTGCAGAAGTTGAACAGTGAACTTCGTCCAATATTTGCTTGCTTCAAATCCTCAGCATTAGGCACATACTTTTTGTTTTCTTGTATCCACATACCATTTGAGTCTCGAGTACGACCTTACCAAAAGGCCTAACTTGAAACTTAGCAAGTATAACTTCTTCTCGATCTTTCATTCTTAACTTTACTTTAGTTGATTTCCAATCCACAAGAAGATAATCTTGGCAAGCGTACTAGATATTAATTCTTACTGCAGTCTTCTTATCAAGTGCTTCAGCTAGAACAAACTTTACGATCACCCTGATCGTACAATCATGTTCATTAAGCAATACAATTCACTTTCGCTGCCTCATATCAAAATCCTTCCAAGTAATGGATATTGAAGACTCTTTTGATTTGTAAAATCTTACATTCTCACTAAAATATAATGTCTCCATAACTTCACAGCAAGGATGGTAATCGTGACTTCCAAATCACTAGTAGGGTAATTCATCTCATGAGATTCCATTTGTCGTGAAACGTATGCAATCACCCTAACATTTGCATTAGTACATATCCAAGAACATTTAATGTAACATCACCAAAAATTTATGATTACCACTATTCTCTGGGAATACCAAAATACGTGCATGAGTGAGGAAATACTTCAGTTGTTGAATCCTTTGCTTACAATTCCTTCCCACTCATACATAACCTCTTTTCTCATCAGTCTCGTTAATGACAAAGCAATGACTAAAAATTCTTTCACAACCATCCAAAATAGCCTGGTAAGCTAAGAAATTCCAAATCTCAATTACGACTCGTGGTTGTTCCAAATTCTCAATTTCTGCTATCCTTTAAGGATTCACTTGAATACCTTAAGTAGACATAACAAATTTTAGAATGCCACTTGATCCATTTAACTTTAGCTTTTGCTAAACTTAGCATACAACTAACGTTCTCTCAATCTTTGCTTCATTGACTTAATACGTTTACATACTCTGCTCTGGTTCAGAATATGCCAGAATATCTTCAATGGAAATGATATCAATTTATCAAGGCATTATTGGAATACTTCATCCAATAACTCATAAAACAGCATGAGTATCCATATAGCATCACCATAGTTCATAAAACAATCTTAAGAACAACGTCGCTCATAATCTTTAATTGGTAATAACCAGACCTCAATTCAATCTTTGAATCTTCGCAATTACTTCTGAGCTGGTTAAATAAACATCAGTACATCACCATGGATAACGGTTCTCAATCGTTACCCGACTCCATTGTCTATAATCAATGAACAGTCTCAAGATCCATTTTCTTCCTCACCAACAAACTGGGGCTCCTCAAAAGTGTTGTACTAGGTTGAATAAAACTTTTATCAACCAATTCTCTCAACTGAATTTCCAATTCCCTTAACTCATCATGAACCAATCTTTAACATAAATTTATACCTGGCAACAAATCAATAATGAACCTCATATCTCTGCCTGAAGACAATCCAGGTATACTTTCAGAGAAGACATCAAGAAAAGTCTAACCCTTTCGACATTATTCACACTACTCCAAACAACATCATTTAGCACCACATGAGCTAAGTATTTTTGACAGCCTTTCAAAACAATCTCTTTGCTTTCACAGCATAAATAATGGCTGAACTCACTTCACTTTGCATACTTACAAAAGTAATCTCTGGTCATCCAGATCGATGGAAAGTGACTGGTTTCCCGTAACAATCCATTTAGTCACAATTATAACCAACCACTCTAATGGAAATAATTTAACCGACACAATACATACTTTATTAATACTGAACATTCTAAATAAGTACAACATTAACATAAAATAACCTACCGGTTTGCTTGCTTAACGAATCCACGAATGAGTTATTAATATTACGGTCTGCAGCCCGCAATACTGATAAATCATCGTTGTCTCGATAAGTAGGCAACCACTCACAAAGATATAACATTACTATTTTGTCACTCAATGCAAAATACATACACTCGTCTCAACTACATTTATTTACCACTCTCTAGGTAATATCATACATAATAAGAAATATATCAGCCGAAGTCAACTAGAATGACCAATACGGTTGATTCAACTCTTATCTCAATAATACGTCGGCCGGATCCACTCCGCGTGGTCGGTACGGCCGAGCCTATAACTCACTAATTTCTCATGTGTCAATCGAATCCACTTCTCATGGTCTGTACAGCTGAACATATAACTCATCAAATCTCTCTGTACTCACGGTCAATCCGACCAAACTACTAAGTCCATAACTCTGCTGAATCGACACTATGATATCATGGAAAATTATTGAGTACAACTGATTCTAGGGACGATTCACAATTCTGTGTCCCCTCTGTTCACATAAACACATTCATTAATTTCACATTTCCCAAAGTGTTAATTTTGTACCTGCTGCACAAAGTACATTTCCTTTACTCGAGACACCTTGTCTCAAATATCTGGGATTACCAGTATATCCATCACTTTTACTCTGACCAGCGACATTAAAACCTCAGCTGGAAGAATTAACTCTAGCTTCACTTCTTTCGAAGCTCTGAATCCTTCGATATTCTTGATATGACGAATCATTAACTTTATTGTCTTCTTTTAATTCCCATTCTTTTCTTATTCTTCTTTATTCTCGTTGCTCATGTTCTCAGAGTCCTCAAGGCTCAACAACATCTAGCATACTCCTGATAAGAACTACAATGGATAGTGGTCACCCAAAATACCACTTCCCTTTTTGCCACCCAGCTTAAAACAACATAACACCTCCACCAAATTAACAACAATATCTGGATGGAACGAGGCAAGTCTGAAAACTTTCTATAATATCCCTCGATCATCACCTTCCTTGTCTCATATTTGTAAACTCTTGTTTACTGCCATCAATAAATGCCGGAGGGATAAACTTTTCCTTAAAAAATTTTAAATCGGCTGATTCCTCTGGTGACAACAATTAACATTCCTGTTTCCACCAGGATACAATTTCATACCCAAAACCAGGTAGTCGTCTCGACCCACCTGTCAGAAGGAAATTTCCTTTGACTTGCATAATCTGAAACATCTTTTCCAATTGGTTAAACCGTCACTCCGCTCCCTCAGGTTCATCATTTCATAAGGTGATTCAAATTCAACTCATAACCCGTCTTAAAATGTCCATTTTGATAATATACTGAATCACCATAATAATAGTTTCCCCCAAACCGCTAAATCAGGGAGACTAAATTCCTCTAACTACGTGGTTTGCTACGAGGCGGTGTAGTTCTGACAGAATTCACTAGAACTTCTCAAAATGTCCAAGATTGCAACCATGCTCTGATACCAACTGACACACCCCGTCCCGAAGGAGGGCATGCTGGCCGTCACGTGAGAGTGACGTAACCATTTGCACAGTACGGAAGCTTTAATTATACAATTTATAAGTTGATACACCCGAAGGTGAGTCCTAATTTTGTCCAATCTGTCAGAACACCGTCGAATTCCTCGTAGTCACCACACCTTTGTGATTCCTGAACCTGGAGGGGCGCAAAACCAAAATTGAGTGGGTCAGTAAAACAATTCTTTTCCAAATCCAAACATTTCTCAAAACGTTGTAACCCCTCTCCGTAAAACCTGTATACTTTCTCAGAAATGTAAAATATAAATATACATATATATTCTCAAAACTTCATTTTTACTATCTCAACATTATCTCTTTATCAATCATGCCATGCCATGTCATCTCAACATTTCTCATATTAATTATGCCATGCCACATCATCTCAACAGTAATAAGGTATGAATGCATCAACATAATCATATCAGGTGCAAGAAAGTAATCAACCGTAGGCCCTCTAATAGCCCTATACGGTTGAACCTAGAGCTCAAAATCTATCATTATCACTCTACCGGAGTCACCTCTGTGACCCGTCCGGCCTTCTGCACACAAGTTACGCTCTAGTGCTTCTCATAAATCAGCTGTGCACATAATCTAAGGTCACCCACCAGTCGGAATCTCACTAACACTCTCGCGACTGGTCTGTCGTACCCACTCCGCGTGGACTGTACGACTAGCATCTACTTGGATCCAAGGCGAGCGTGCGATGCGGTGAATACTATAAGCACTAAACCATGGTGCAGGATTTGAGCTCGATATATATCATCATCATCATAACAGTAATTAAATACTCATCTGTGCGTCCACCGCACCATTTCATACATATGCATCATAAATCAATTCTTACCTGTGCGTCCACCGCACCAATTCATACATATGCATCATAAATCAATTCTTACCTGTGCGTCCACCGCACCAATTCATACATATGCATCATATATTAATTCATGCATGGCATTTCAACTCACATTTCTATATACTTTTCATATCAATTCTATGCATGGTATTTCACTTCCCGTTTTTCCACATAACTCATATGCATTCCATTTTAAACATAATTTCATGCATTTTCAATTTCTGGGAAAACGTTAAGTATATATATATATACGGAAAACAAAACTGCCCACTCACCTGGAGTTCATCCAACAACTCCCTAGCACCACACATCAAGGCGTCACGACGATCGCCGCCTAGAATAGTAATCAAATCCAACCTCAGAATTCATATCGATAGAATATTTAACTTATATAAAATACGTCACTACGTAGTTCGATCCGGAAGATCTGCCACTCAGATTTTAAATCCATAACTTCCAGAGGTCCACATTATACCTCTAGGACAACATCCTAAAATTTCATTACCATCCAACGGTTGGATTTCCGTCAATTTCCAAAACTAAGTGACGGTTAACATTTTATATTATGGACTTACAATTCCAATTCCGGAAGATCCGTAACTCGGATTCCCAATCCGTAAGTTCCAATAATCCTCAAATATTACGTACTATAACGTATCAAAGTTTGGTGATGATCCAACGGTCGGATCATCAATTCACATTTTCACCTAAATGTGAAAACTATAAAACGTTATTTGAACACCTAACCAACAATCTTCAATAACTTTCTCATACGGTGTTCAATTTAGGTATATGAATATACCACAGTGATCTACTCGACGTCACGGACGTCGACATATTTTTAAAATAATTTTATTTTTATTTTTTATTTTTACTGTAGCACCTTCTTCTTCCTTGGGTCGCCGGACTGGTTTTTCCGGCGGCCGTTTTCCGGGCAGTTTTTCAAATTGCCATAACTTTGTCATTTCTCAACGAAATCAAGTGATTCAAAAACTAAAGTTGTAGCCCTTGAAGATACAAAGAGAATGGTACCTTGCACAACACCTAGTTCGCCGTGGTTTGGCCGGAAACTGCCTCGAAAGCCTCGGAGGTCGCCGGAAACTGGGTATTTTTCAAATGAGTATAACTTCTTCAATACTCAACGAAATTGAGTGAAATAAAAAGGAAAGTTGTAGTACTTGACGAGACGAAGAGATTGATACCTACCTCGACTCCTAACTCGCCGGGGATTTGCCGGAAAAAGCCTCGAAAGCTCCGGCCAAACTTTGAACTTGTCGATCTCCGTGTTCTTACGTCCAGAAACTTCCAACGAAGCACTCCGAGCTTCCTTGGGACCTCACTAAGCTCACTATGAGCTTGGATTGTCCTAAAAATCAACCAATTCAAAGCTCATGAACAGTACACTTTCATGGGGAGTTTAGAATCTAGGTTTTCCGAAGTAAAACTTACCTGAAATGGATACCAACGTGATCGTGAAGTCCTCAGGATTCCAATGGTGGTCTCAAACTTGACGTTGGTATAGATTTAGGGTGGTTTTGGTGGTGGTCCGTGTGAGTTCGAAGGAGAGAGACAGAGAGAGTGAGAAATCGTGAAGGAGGAGAGAGAAAGACAGTGAACGGGAAATGAGGAGGGTTTTGAGGGATGTGGGGATCCCACGTGGTCCTTATTCCAATCTCCAAACACCAAACTTTAACATTTTAACCTAAAAATCTAAGTTCCATCCTTATTAAATTCCATTTTATTTTCAAACTTAGGAACCTAGATAATTAGCAACCTGTGCTTCACAAATTTAGTATTTCTTAAGGGCAATTTCGTCCATTCACAGCCACGAATATAATAATTTGGAACGGGCTGTGACATAAGCCGTAAAAGAAAATTTGGCAAAAATATAATATCATGCTTATTTTAAAAGCAATAGTCTCCAAACAGTAGTTTTTAAAGGCAACAATTGTTTTAATAGAAAGCAAAGTTAAGCTTTTAATAAATATTTTCAATTGTTGTATATCTTCATTAATTTTTTTTAAATGACATATTTTCCTTGCACACACATTTTATCCCTTAGAGAATAAAGTGACCACTATGGCCTACCATTACAACCATTAACCTTACGCCATCAAAGTCATTACCATCACCACAACCATAACCGCAACCGCCACCACTACCGCCATCGCTACCACCGCCCCTAGCACCATTGTTACCTATACACCCCAACCACCACATTCCACTACTAGCACCACCACCATACCTAAATGCATGTGAAATCAGATAAGAAAAACCTAAAAAAATACAATCCAGTCAAGAAGTTGTTCATTATCCATAACCCAATTTTCCACCCCACTAGAGTGTTCATGGCTAATCGACACTTGTCTCTCACGATACAACCACCACCTTATTACGATAATAACACTCCAAATCATGAGGCTTAAGCGAACCACAAGCATTAGCGGAGGGAAGGTGGGGTCAATGGGTGACTGTGACCCCAACGAGATGGTTTTTTTTTTCTTCCCATTGAATTTCAGTGCTGACCCCAAAAATATGTTCATGAAAAGAAAGGCAAACACCTATGCAGAATATATCTCTTTTGCAAATAATTTAGGGTTCTACATTAGATGCACTACTAGGACCAACATAGATGTGAATTAACATAGAGCATTTGATATGTACCAATATGTGTTTGGATGTTGTTTTTAAATGATTGAAAATACTTCGAAGAAATTATGGAACCAAATATTAATAAAAATGCAAGTGAATCATAAAAAAACATTTTGAAGTACTCCTACAAAAAGCACATTAACGAGCTTCTTCCAAAATGCACTTGTAGTGCTTTTGGAATCCAAAACACTTTCACCAAAAGCAATTTCAAACATGACTAGCAAATATATGTCTCCAGTGTTTTTTAATGTGTCAAACATATTTGGGAGCCCTAAAATATTTAATATGATTGGTTTGCTTTAATTTATTTTGAGAAAACTAAATTTTAGATACAATGCATATCTTTCAAAGGAATCATATGGCTTACAGAATATAAGCTTTTGTAAGGAAAATTATAAGTGGAAGGTAACCAATTTTCAGAGCTATTTTGTTGTGAATAATGCTTGGCTGCTTAAAAATGAGTAGGAATTCTTACTCAAAACTCCTCATGTTCGAATTACAGAGGTTTGTGCTTATAATCATAATCGTTCATATTATAAATCACTTTGTAACGATCATCTATGCAAAAAATGAATTAAAACTAAAGTCGATTTGTCAATTTATTGTAGCAAATACATAGACAATTCGTAATGCTTTTACTAATTTTGTTCATCTGTTTCTATATATAGTTCGGTGACTAAACGACCTTAGTTTTAATTGATTTTTGCACAAACGATCTTTATATAATGGTTTTATAATATAAACGGTTATGTTCATAAACACTAAGTTCTATGCATCGGCAACGAGCTGTTTGAGTAGGAACTCCTACTCATTATTTGAGTAGCCAAGTATTATTCTTTTGTTGTGCCCCCCATTAGGATAAATTTTTGGCTCCACCACTGATCATAAGTATGCTAAACTCTCTCAAAAACTCAATTTATGTATGACAAAACTCACGTGAACTTATATGACTGAATGTAATTGACTCATGACTCAATGAGATAAGATCTTTATCCAGGTGTGGAAATGACTCTTCATAATATATAGTTGTGTCTTAAAGAGTCAACGCTTGCATCTCTATTCATATTAAGACAAATGTTGCACAATTTCTCCTCAAACAATCAAATCTAGAGAGAGGGAGAAAGCTTAGTGAAGAAGAAAGTGTTTCTTTGTATTTGCTTCAATTCAATCGTATCTTATAAATGATCTCAATTCTTACACTTACACTCTGTAACTATCTTGCTTACACAATAAGCTACTATAGCTAATATAATCGACTTTAGCTAAAACAAATGCTGACATGTCATCCTTATCTCTAACCAATCCTATCAGCTATAACATGGCACATGCCATATAATCCAACATCAAAACCTAATTCATGAATCATAACAACCCATCAATGTATTTAAATGATTTAACTCGTTTTGATTAAATTTTCCAACAGTATTAAAGAGATGGTCTATTGTTCTAAAAGCTAAAATGGATTTTCTTTTCTTTGTCAAACGATAGATTTTGCTAGATTAGCCACCGACAGATATTTGACTACTCATATACTGTGCCAATTACACTAAAATCCTTAATTGTTTCAGTTAACGAAAGATGCATGCTTTCCTTCGTAGGTTCCTACTGATGACATCCTTACATCACATTCCATAAAATATAGAGAGACCATATCCTAGGTTCTACTCATGGCTGGATGCTGCTTCCTTCATATCAAGCAATGCCTCTTCAAAGCATTTTGCGAGAAATGTTGTATCCGGAAAGATATCTTTGGCCACCAAAATTTGCAAGTTAGCTCTTTCAGCATAGCTCACCATGTGCATTATAAGTGCCTGCGTTACCAACCAGCAAAAGTATTCCAGTTACATTACAGATACTTCTGATTTGCTACATCTGGCATTTTCTAGAATGTAACATAACACCCCTTCACAACGTCAAAGATCGATCGCGTACCCCTACTAATTGGTTAGCGTCATATATATACCTGGGGTAGGCTACATGTATTCACTTTAAGGTAAGTTACAAGGTTTCCCCCAATTGCAATTGCTTCTTGCGGGCCAAGTATATTTGAAATGGTAAAGCTAGTATATTGCAGACCATCTTGTAAAGAAGCCAACTAGCAACCTGCAGTAGAAGGAAACTGTTTTCTTTTTATATACATTTTTTAATATTTGAGGCACATTTAGGAATGATTTTGTAGGAAACACTGTTACTCATAACCATTTTTTGTCGAAGCGTTTATGTTAGAAGCATAACAGATTTTTCTTAAAAGTACATGTTGATTACCTATCAAGAACCAACTTAGCTCTCTTGAGGTACACTAGAGGATCAAGATCACTACTTTTATGGTAATATATAGGTAGGAGAAACATGCCGAACTTGTTACCCCAGCTTGATTCAGAGTTGCTTTCCAACAAATTGGATACCTGATCATATTCGTACAATCATTATCTCCAACCAACTACCATCAAATTGGATACATGGTTAGATTCGTGGGATGATAAGTAAAAAAAGTTGAGGTTTCATCATAAAACAAATTAGTAATATGGGGAGTAGCCCAATTATTTATGAGCACATGTAAGTCTCTCTTTTCATCAATGTAGGATTCATTCTCAACATGCCCCCTTCACGTGTGGCGAATTTTCAAGCCTTGCACGTGGACAACACAACGGGGTGATGTGGAGCGCGTGTGGCTATTAAGCTTCACATATGAGACAACCTGCTTTGATACCATGAAGAAAGTTGAGGTTCCACCATAAAACCAACTTATTTATAAGCCCATGCAAGGTCCCTCGTTCCATCAACGTGGGACTCATTCTCAACACGCCCTTTCACGTGTGGTGAATTTTGTTGGATATATGTCAACAATCTGTGATAAACTTATATATGCTAATAAATAATAAATACTAATAAATATTGAACAGAGTATGAACAACGAAATAATTTTAAACAGAAAATTGAAGATCGAGGCTTACGTACCGCAATGTCTTTGAAACAGAAATTTCGTCCCTACTCAATGCTTGTAGTTCTATGGACGTCTGCTTTACCAGGATTCAACGATCAAGTTAGAATTCTAGTACTGGAAAACTTAACTTCTGGTGAACTTCTGTGTGGTTCTCTCAGAAAGGATGTTTGTGATTGTAGAAGAAGAATATTGATTTTCTGTATCCTAAATACCATGCAAATGGATGTATATATAATAGAAGGATGTCTGTTCGCAACAGGTATGAGAATGAGATGTGTTTGTTGGGAGACATCTTCTCCAGAGGGGTGCTTTGCTCTGTGTTATTTCTGAACTCTTCAGACTTCATCTGAAAGGATAAGTCTGTTGGTAAAAAATAAATAATTAATTAAATTTGAAATTACTGAAAAAATAATTAATTAAATCCGAAAATAATTAATTAAATAATTTAATTATTAGAGCCCGAGCCCAAGGCCCATCTTTTGATAATTAATTAGTTCACCCCAAAGCCCAACCCCAAGTGTGAGCCCAATTTTATTCTCCAGGCCTATTACTCCAATCACTTTCTATAAAGGACAAAGCCTTATAAAGTGATAAAATCTTTTGGGAATGGCCAATGTGGGACAAAGAATTTCTACTCAAACTACTTAAATTTCCAACAAATTTTTAAGCCTAACACGTGGACAACACACGTTGGGCTTCACACGTGGGATAACCTGCTCTGATATGATGAAGAAGGTTGAAGTTCCACCATAAAACCAATTGGCAATATGGGAGTAGCCCAACAACTTATAAGCACAAGCAATGTCCCTCCTCTCATCAATGTGGGATTCATTCTCAACAATTAGGGTGCTTATCTAGGTTTTTGGGGTTGGGTTGAAAAACATGACAAATTAAGGGCTTATTTGATTGGCTTTAAGTTTTAGTTTTCATTTTGTGCTAGAGATCATAAGGGGCAAGTATATGTGAGATTATGAGAGATAAAAAAAAGTGACAAACCCCTCTTAACTAGGGGGGAATTCAAAACCATGTTCGTACTTGCAATATGATTTGATTACATCCAGTTGTGATTCATAAGTTGTGAATTCTATTTACTTGTCCGTTTGAAGTAAAACTGATTTGTGTGTGTTGGTTGAGAGTGCACGCTTAATTTTCATGCATAAATCTGATGCTAGGATATAAGGGAGTTTCACCTAATCATTATGAACTTATATTCATAAGTAGTGAAGGTTGCTTGTCACAATCGCGTTAAGTAAATTCTTGGCATAAGTTTCATGCAATTCATAGTTACAAATGCCTTGTCAAGCTTATGATTTTCATAGAACTTAATGATCTTTGCTCGTATCTTTATTATGCAATTCATGTAGGGAACTTGTGAAGAATGCTTTGGGTTGTTGTATGCAATCATCCAATTCAATGAAATTAGGAAAATATGAGGGTTAATTAGTGCAATTTACAGTTAATCTGGGGCGTTGAGGATTCATGGGTATTGAAAAGCAACTGGAAATCATTTTGTTTGCAAGTGTGTCAAGGGTGGAGAAGAACCTCTTAGCTAGCCTATCATCCATAGTTTTACCCCAAATTCATCTAAATTTTGCTTAGTTTACAATCTGTTTGTTTTGTTTTCAAATTCACCAAAACCAAACCCTCCATTTACTTTAGAGTGTCTAATTAGTTAGAATCTGTTTAGTTTGTGTTTTTAAGTGTTTTGAATCAATATAAAACCAAAATTCGTTCAAAAAGTGTGTTAGAGTCAGAAACTGCCTAATTATTGTTTTTAGGTAGTTTTGAGCGTTTTTAGCTTGTTTTGAGTCTTTTGAGTTTGATTTGAGTTCTTTGAGTCTAGTTAAGTGTTTTTAGCCTCTTTTTATATATTTGAGTCATTTTAGAGCGTTTTAGCAATCCCTCATAATCCCCGGTTTAAGAACGATCCCTACTTATTCATACTACAATTGTCAACAAGAGGATTTAATTTGTGTGCTAAGTTAATTTTTGCATCAGTAGGCCTTTTGAAAATATATACCAAAACTCAGTTATGCATCAGTAAGTTAGGATTTGTTGAGGTTTGGTTTCAATATTTGTTGTATATTTCATTATGAAGATTACAAGAGAGTGAAGGCAACTCTTATAGAGAGCCAAAAGAAAGCTACAATAGATTGTAGGATAACTACACAAACACAATCCCTAAAATCTGCCCTAACAAGTGGAAAAGCAAAAACCAAATTACAAGTAAAGAAGCTTTTACAAGCAACTAAGAAAGGTTGATGTAAGGTGAATGACAAGCTATGGAAAGTGATTGGTGAATGACAAGCTATGGAGAAAGGTTGAAAGGTTGATGTAAGGTGAATGACAAGCTATAAGGTGAATGACAAGCTATGGAAAATGATTGGTGAATGACAAGCTATGGAGAAAGGTTGATGTAAGGTGAATGACAAGCTATGGTGAGGATGACAACTCATACATATAACCCATCCATACTTTCAATAGGATTCACCTGCAAAATTAGAAAGAAAAAAATATAGCAAGAACCGTATAAAAGTTCTTAAAACAACCAACATATATAATATAAATGAAAGTTTATAAATCACGATGAACCTGCAATCCAGGTTGCTTTCTTAAATTGACCATAGGTAGGCCTGTAATTCGAATTCCGTCATGCAAAGCTTGACAATTAAGTTTAGCTATAACTTGGTTATCATGATTGCTGATAACTTTGAGAAATATGGCTATGAGGAAATGAATAAGGAGAGCAAAAGCTTAGAGAAAAAGGAGTTTCAGAATTCTTTGTATTACACTATGAGAATATTACAAGTCTTTACAATGTGTTATATAGCCTCTCAGCATACATGGACTATTACAATACTACCCCTTTGTAACTAACTTTCTAACGATACTAACTACTTGAGTGATGGTAGTTATATCCAATCGACAAATGACAATGGCTAATACTCCCCCCTCAAACTGCGCTAGGGTTCATCTAGCAAAGTTTGAAGCTACAAAACACAACCTTGTAGTGCTATTGTACAAGTGAATTAACTCTGAACTGTAGTACTGAAGATCGCAGATTGTGATCCTAAGCTCAAGTTGTGACAATGCTTCACAGAAACAGGACTATGTAATCCTTTAGTTAGGACATCAGCAACTTGCTCTTTTGTGGGAATGTATTGAACACGCAGATCATATTTTTGTACTTTCTCCCTCACAAAGTGATAGTCAGTGTTTAGATGTTTGATCTTAGAGTGAAAAATAGGATTTGAACATATAGCAAGTGCTGACAAGTTGTCATAGTAAAGATAAGGAGGTAAGGGAAGACATTGATGCATATCTTCGAGCACTGATCTAATCCAACAAACATCAGCTGCATAATGAGCTATTGTCTTATATTCTGCCTTTGTCGAGCTTATCAAGACTGTGGATTGCTTTTTGGACTGCCATGAGATAGGATTAGAGCCTAAGTACACCACATATCCAGTTATTGATCTCCTAGTATTGATATCTGCTGCCTAATCTAAATCTGAATAGGCAGTTATAGATATATCTTCACCCTTTGTATATTTCAAACCACAAGTGAGAGTACCTTGTAAATACCTCATAATTCTCTTGACCAAATGAAAGTGTGAATCTGTTGGACTGTTCATAAACTGACACACCATACTCACTGAGTATGCCATATTAGGTCTAGAGAAGGTTAAGTACTGTAAAGCTCCCACCAAGCTTCGATAGAGAGTAAGATCTGTCATTGGTATGCCTTCAGATTCAAGCAATTGAGTATGAGGTTTAAAGGGTGTAGATGTAGGTTTACAATGTTCCATACCAGCCTTTTTCAACAAATCTTGTGCATATTTAGACTGGTTAATGAATATAGACCCATCTTGATTATACTGGATATGAAGACCAAGAAAATAGGTAAGTTTTCCTATATCTTTAAGATCAAATACTGCAGCAAGGCTTGTAATCACTGATTGAATCTTTGAAGCATTGGAACCGATCACAATTATGTCATCAACATATAATAAGAGTATAATAACATCCCCATGATCTTCTTTTACAAACAAACTTGTATCGGATAAGGATGTAACAAACCCCAAAGTAGGTAGGTAGCTAGTAAACTTTGAATTCCAAGCTCGTGGTGCTTGTTTCAAGCCATAAAGTGACTTTATTAACCTGCAAACATAATTTGGATGTTGTGAATCAATGAACCCTTGAGCCTGCTTCATATAAACTTCCTCTTCTAACTCTCCATGTAAGAAGACATTTTTAATGTCTAGTTGCCTCAAACCCAACCAAATTGAACTGCTAAAGCAAAAATCATTCTTACAGTGGTATGTCTCACCACCAGACTAAGCGTTTCAGAATAGTCCAAACTGTTGGAAATGTGCCCTAAAGCCAATCATATGATGATACTTTACGGACATTTTACATGTTAAACTAATCTAGTTTAACTATAAAGGGCAAAGATTATTGTTTGAGCCGTCTCATATAAATGTTATATGCTTAAACGATAAAGTCCAAGGAATATGTGATTGGGAGAATGTGATAGGAGCATATTTATGCGCCTTAGTTAGCTAGTTCTTATGCACTTTCGTTATGTTTTCTTTGTTAAAGTAGTCTTTTAAGCTACTTTCATGTGTTTTCAGGTTTAAAGGACATATGGACATGCTTGGAACACAAGGTTGGGACGAAATTGAAGAGTTGAAGATTTGAGGTTTCCTACTTGAAGTAGGAAAGCTAAGCCTAAAAGTTTCCATTTTGGGTTGATCTTTCCTAAACCGGAATGGCCTTGCGTTTGAGCAACATTAGAAGGTTCCGAAGCGTTGGAAGACACAAAGAAAGGTGTTAGAATATTTTCTCATCCTTGCCGTGGGTTAGGGCTTAATTTCTCTTGGTTTTGGGCTTTTTAGAAGCCCTATCCACATTCCCACTAACCAGCCGCACCTTTCCCCTTCTAGAACACATATTTCCTTGCCTTGCAAGGCTTTCTAGAAGCCCTAACCCTAGCCCACTTAATTGCCGCACCCTAGGCCTTTTTCTCACCAAATTTCTGATTGTTTAACCTATTTTTCTGGTGGATTTGGGTTTCTAGAAACCCTAATCTGATTTGCTAGGGTTTTTAAGTGCCTATATATATATTTCTACACCTAGCCGCACACATTACCTCTCCACAATTCAGAAATTCATCCAACCCTATATTCCCATTCCTTGCCGCAGCCACCATCATCCTTATACCCTTAGCCGCCACTCCTCCATCCATTCCAGCCATTTCCCACACCTTGCCGCAACCCTTCTCCACAACCATACACCATTCTACACCTCCATACACCATCCATACACCTTGCCGCACCACCATACTATCCTAACTCCCTTCCAAACCCAAAATCACATCCAAAAATCCCCTAAACCCTCTCTGCCGCAGCAAGGAGAAGAAGAAAGAGGAGCTTGACGTGCAGAATTCAAAGTGGAATTGTTGGGCGTTTTAGGTGTAATCTTTCTTATGTCTTCGATGTTTCAATTCAATAAACTTTGTGTTGTGAGTATGAGGAACTAAACCCCCTTAGTTGGGGGGTAATTCGAAACCATGTACATGCTTGCAATATGATTTGATTACATTCAGTTGTTATTTCATGAGTTGTGGATTCAATTCGTTCATCTATTTGATTGATAACTTATTTGTGTATGTTGATTGAGAGTGCACGCTTAGTTTTCATACATGAATATGATGCTAGATTATGAGGGAGTTTCACCTAATAGTTACAATCTTATAATCACAAGTAGTGAAGATCGCTTGAAAACGATCGTGTTGAATGAATTCTTGGCATAAGTTTCATGCAATTCATAGTAACAAATGCTTCGTCAATGCTTATGTTTTTCATAGAACGTAATGATTCTTGCTTGTATCTCTATTATGCAATTCATGTAGGGAACTTGTAGGGAATGTTTTGGGTTGTCGTATGCAATCATCCAACTTAATAACTTGTGGAAAAACTGAGGGTTAACTAGTGCAATTCACGGTTAATTTGGGGCGTTGAGTATTCATAATTCATTGGAAGAACAACTGATAATCGTTTTGTTTGCAAGTGTGACATGTGTGGAGAAGAACCTCCTAACTAGCCTTTTATCCATCATTTTATTCAAAAACGTTCTACAATCTGTTTAGTTTAAAGTTTCTGTTTTGTTTTCAATTTTCGTCCAAAACAAATCCCCCTTTATTTTGAAGTCTTAGATTAGTTAGAAAGTGTTTTGATTTGTGTTTCTAAGTGTTTTGATTCAAGTTTTCACTCAAATTCGTCCAAGTTCTTGTTAGGTTCTCAAAACTGCCCAGAAAGTGGTTTTTTGGCAGTTTTGAGTCATTAGGTTGCTGTTTTGAGTTTTAGGTTTGTTTAAGTGTTTTAACCTTTAGTTTTGCATTCTTTGAGTCTAGTTTAGTGGTTTAAACTTTGTTTTTGAGTTTTTAAGTCAATTTCCAAGTGTTTAGCAATCCTTCCTAATCCCCGGTCTAGAACGATCCCTACTTACATCTCTACTACAATTTGACAAAAGAGGGTTTAATTTGTGTGCTTATCTATTTCGCATCAGAATGTAATCTAATGAAGTTAGATTCATGAGACCATTCTTTCGTAGACACATCCTAAATGTTCCTGATCATAGGATTGCCAATTGGGCATTGACAGTCCGTCAAGATCGGTACGTGCTATGTCTTCTCTCAGGGAGAGTGACTAGTCTCGAGTCATTGGTGTGTGTGACATCAAGACAAGTACGTAGGTGCTCAGTAGAGAATGAGTTCACTGAACGAGATTAACGAAGAGTTCTCATACTCATGTCACATGAGAACTCATGGTTGGGATAATGCAAAGTAGTCATTTGACCTGAGGCATCATAGTTGTCTTGTGGTTAAGTCCTTGATCTTTGATTATGTCAAAGTCACTCCATCAAGAGGGTGTCCACGGCATCGTTGGGGTTAAGCCACTTAGCCATGGAGGCAAGTGAATGCGCAACAAGGGATCTCTAACCTTCAAACTGTTTGTGGGAGAATACTCTAAGATATGATTTAGAATCTCTGGCCAGAGTTTGAATGAGATTTAGGAATGCGTTCCAAATCACATTCAAGGAAATCATATAAGCACACGAATCACATTGGATAGTAGACATGAATAAATAAACTATCAAACCAAACAATGTGGTCAAGAGTATTGTATTAGAGAAAGACCGTATTGCATTTGTAATCCCAAACTGAATAGGTTTTCTCTACCTCTTTTGATTAGCTTGGGTAACCATGATATGCTGCAAGGTGTCACTCATGGTTTGTGGAAGCCCTAAACGTGTGTAATCACTAAAGGGAGAATTGAAAGTAAGTTTCAATTCACAATCGATGTAAAATGGTTTTAATCGCCCACTGCCTCGCTAAAAGGAACCTAATGGATCGCACACCGTGTAAGGAGGAGATTGAAGAAACAATGGAGATGAGTAAGAATGATTAAATGGTTTAATCATTTATTTATGGCAAGGATTAATTAATATGTTAATTAATCAAACGAATAAGTTCGTTAAAGACCTCGGGATAGGTTTTGGACCTTAAGGCCCAATGGGCTTCGAACGTCAAGCCCATTGACTTAAGTTGTATGACAACTTAATGAATAATGATTCACTAAGACCCAAAAGCCCAAACAACACCCCATGGCCGGCCATTTAGAGGAAGGGTAGTGAACTTGCTTTAATTACAAGTTTGCCACTCAAATGAATAAAGGTATAAATATGACTTTATAGCCAAAATTCATTTAGGGTTTGTTTTGGAGAAAATTGGTGAGAACTTGTCTCTCCATTTCTCTCTAAAGAGGCCGGCCACCTTGGGGGGTGCATCTTGCAATCCCACTACTCCAAGGTCACTCATTTCTTCTCCAATCTCTCCTTGGTGAAGAGACTTAGAGGTTCTCAATTGTGGGAACTTGGAGAAACCTATTCTTCCATCCAAATCCATAGATTTAAGATGCAAGGAATGAAGGCCCTCTCTTTGGGTGATTAGCCTTTGCTTATGCAAAGAGGAATCTTCAAAGGTATAAATTTCAATTCACTTTGTTTTGAGTTGATTAATGGTTCACCAATCTACTAGGCTTTGAATTTCTTGGTTAATGTTTTGTTTTTAAGTGCATCCTAGCATGATTCCGCCTTTAATTGTTAATTGCATGCTATATGATGTGGCTTAAATGAACATGTTTTCACAAAATTATCCTTCAAGTGGTATCAGAGCCTAGGTCTAGTAGTTGGTGAATCCTTTTGGGTTTTGTATTTCATAGTTTGTGATTTAAAAGTTGTAATATGTTACAAGCTTTATTCTTGTTTCTTTGAATGTAAATTTTGTTAGAAAATTTGCCATCTCAAATGTTGTAGATGTAGTTCATATGAGCATGAATATTGGAGCTAAAATTTGGTGCCATGACTTTGGGGATTTTCGGCCAAATACAAAGGGTGGAATTTTGGGTTCTTGTTTGACTTGTTAAAAGTGTTTTCAAGTGACTTTTGGAACCCCTATGTACCCTAGTTTGGTTAGATGTTATTTCCCTAAAGTTTGAATGGTTTTGGAATGTTTTTGGGTGGAAAAAGTTCATGGAAAAATTTTGGGTTTTTCATGAATGTTCTTCATTGTTCTTGACATTTTTGCCAAGAACAAAAAGGTTTGTGTTTTGATTCAAAGTTTTGAATTATTTCATAAAGTTTATGTTTTATGCATTTTCAAATGTTTAAATGTTTTAGATATTTGTTTAAATGGCAATAGAAATAATGGTGGGTGTGAAAGGACTTCACCTTTGTGTCCCTATCCTTATGGTTCACTAAGTTTATTGTAAACTATATAGTGAACAATAACCACATGCTCTCCAAAATGTTTGATGTGTATAACACAATTGAAATAAGTTTCAAGAGAGATAGTGGGAGTTTAGGGACCATGACTAATGTAGTCAAAGGAGAAGTCAAATGAAGAAGATTGAATTAACTCCAAGGGAACAAACTTTCTTTATGAAAGGATGGACATTGGAAGGGGTATTTGCAAGAAATGTCTTGCAAGTGTCAAGAACACGCCTTTCGAAGGTGTTGTAAATTGTTCTTGAATAGTTCAAAACAGTTGGTTCTTCTACTTGAATGCTTGATTCCGTATTAGTAACTATGTTTTACAATCGTTGTAAAAGTGTGACTAATAAGAAGTAGAAGATATATGAGAGAAAGAAAAGGTGCTTCACATTCGGAACGTGAATCAAATGTAGATCTCTGCGAAAGCAGATGGTACTTACTTCCTCATATGAACTACCAAAGAAATTGGAAAAACATAGATTGTCTTTATATTCCAATTTTAAGGAACTAAATTCCGTCACTATGTGAAATGGATAAATGTTTTGTTTGACAAAACAATGTTCTTTATTAATCAATGATTGGATTATGGTAATCTAATTAATTATCTCTATAGTAGAGATAATATGGTAGTGTTAACTGTTTAGAAAATAATGATGCTTAAAACCCAAAAGGTTGCAAGGTAGTGACTAATCCCAACTAAAGTTGTGATACCTCTAAAACATAAATTACGAGTTGGTCATAGATGGACGCTTTGGATCGTTAGATCCGGATCCAATACCTTCTTGTTAAAATTGTATAGAGGCGAAATGTTCGAATCTTTATTCTTTTGGAAAGAAGAAAGAATCACAAAGTTGTTGAGGTTAATTCACTTAGATGTTAGTGGCACTTGTCCACAAACATAATACTACTCATGTTATATGACATTCACCGAAGATCACTCTCGGTTGGACTATAGTTTATTTTGAATAAACACAAGTTCGAATACTTTGCAAAAGGTTTCAAAGAATTCAAGAAATGTAAGTTGATGAGTAAGACATCTAAAGTATTTACATCCTTAGATTTGATCCAAGGAATGGTAACACTTTAGAATAGTTTTCTTGAAAGATATCAAGGAAAATAGCATCATAAGATAATGAATTTCTCCTTTAGGAGAAGAACGAACTCGAATCAGATTTAGTTCGTTAGATGTTATCTATTACCCATATATAGGATATATACTTCTAAAACAATATGATTGTAAATTAGAAGATCTTCCAATATTTTCATGACTCCATAAGATGTAGTTGGAAAGAAAGACAAAATCTTAAAACATGTTAAGATTTGGGGTTGTGTGCTTATAAGCAATATTTGTTTGATAACAATCTTGTAGGATATCCTTAAATTAACTTTTGGATATCGCTTCTATAAACCAACTAATAAATGTTGTTTTATTGGGTTGTTCATTGTAATCTTACAATGTGATTTGCCTAAAAGCAAATGAACGTGAGATAGAACTCAAAGAATGGGTTCTTTGAGAAACAAGATAGTAATCAACAAATATACCAACCTAGTTCCTATGCCAAAAGCTCCAAGGTAGTCGAGAAGGATTTATAAACCGTCTCAGTTGAATGGTTTGAACTTTATGACTATGTCATAGAGTTACACCTCTTACTTCGAAAGAAATAAGAATGAAAATCCTTATGACTACATTGAGTGTATATATGATGTATACTCAAGGAAATGGTAAAGTACCATTTGACTCGAAATAATGAAACCTTCATAAGCTAATTGGTAGCTTAAGGTGACTACAATCAAAGAGAATGGTTGACTTTGAAGGAACCATTTTTGACGTAGTCTTAGTTTCAATTAATTCGAAGATAGCTAGCTACAACTAAATGGTGATACAATGTTTGGACATTATATGGGTTTCCGAAACCATTATTAAGATAGTCTTGATAAAATATGTCTAAAACTATGAATCACAAGACATATAAGTTGTAGAGATCCATCCATCATGGATCTTAGCAAGCTAGTGGGAGCTATAAGCGTCTTATGAGAGAAAGGTCAAATCGTTTGATTTCTCATAAAGATGTAAATGAATCTTTTGTTTACTAGGTTTACAAAAGATTAGTGGGAGTTAATCATATTCCTAAATTTGTATATATATATATATATAAATATATATGTGATATGTATGAATATATATATGATATATTAATTTTGGAAATGAAAAGAATATTTCTTCGTTAAAGTTATGACTTTAAGCATTCTATAACGATAGAATGTATATGGGAGATATAGTCTATATACATGGGATGGAAATCTATAATGATATATTTCATGATATAATTGGATTATATCAATCCCTAATAATAGACAATGGATGCTAGGAAGTTTCTCATATGATGATAAACTTCAATTAGAAGAATGACTCTAGTGTGACTAGCAAGTTGCCCTTCTCAAAGGGAATGTACCCTTTGACTCCCAAAGAAATAATGCGTAAATAGAATCCTTTATGCATACGCATAAAGGTGATTTATGTATTTCATATTGTATGAAAAACATTGATATGAGTTGTACCTAGAACGGTACAAGACGATATCAGTGCAAGCCCAGGATCAGAACCATGGCAACTGTCAAGTGAATCCTTAAGTATTTAAGAAATACTAAAGGATAGATTCCTCAAAGAACGAGGAAGAATTAGAGTAACGTAAAGGAAGCGTAAATGTATTAGATTATGAATCTAATCCATCATTGGATGTTTCTTCATTATGAATGAAGAGATAAACGGATATCTCTTTATTATGACTAAAGAGATATTTGGATGGAAACATTAAAGTAATGACTTTAGTGTGTTCCATTATGAATGCAAAATATATTGCCATATAGAAGCTTACAACAATATTGTTTGGATGGGAAAGTTCATTTAGTGAACTCTCTATTCGGTTCCAACCAGAAAGTGTATCTAGTGTACTGACACTATGACACTAATGGGGCGATAGCTCAAGCCTGGGAATCAAGGTCTCATCAAGATCCGAACTCATATGAGAAACTGAACCACATGATTGAGAATCATGTATAATGGTGACGTCGTTATTCTCAAGGTTGCTTCTATGGATAACATATAGATATCCATTGTCTAGGCCTACTACTCAGCCATTTATGAAATGACTACATAAGAGGTATCATCACTGATGACTAAGCTGATTGGCTCTAGTGCAAGTGGGAGATTGTTGGAAATGTGCCCTAAAGCCAATCATATGATGATACTTTACGGACATTTTACATGTTAAACTAATCTAGTTTAACTATAAAAGGCAAAGATTATTGTTTGAGCCGTCTCATATAAATGTTATATGCTTAAACGATAAAGTCCAAGGAATATGTGATTGGGAGAATGTAATCTAATGAAGTTAGATTCATGAGACCATTCTTTCGTAGACACATCCTAAATGTTCCTGATCATAGGATTGCCAATTGGGCATTGACAGTCCGTCAAGATCGGTACGTGCTATGTCTTTTCTCAGGGAGAGTGACTAGTCTCGAGTCATTGGTGTGTGTGACATCAAGACAAGTACGTAGGTGCTCAGTAGAGAATGAGTTCACTGAACGCGATCAACGAAGAGTTCTCATACTCATGTCACATGAGAACTCATGGTTGGGATAATGCAAAGTAGTCCTTTGACCTGAGGCATCATAGTTGTCTTGTGGTTAAGTCCTTGATCTTTGATTATGTCAAAGTCACTCCATCAGGAGGGTGTCCACGGCATCGTTGGGGTTAAGCCACTTAGCCATGGAGGCAAGTGAATGCGCAACAAGGGATCTCTAACCTTCAAACTGTTTGCGGGAGAATACTCTAAGATATGATTTAGAATCTCTGGCCAGAGTTTGAATGAGATTTAGGAATGCGTTCCAAATCACATTCAAGGAAATCATATAAGCACACGAATCACATTGGATAGTAGACATGAATAAATAAACTATCAAACCAAACAATGTGGTCAAGAGTATTGTATTAGAGAAAGACCGTATTGCATTTGTAATCCCAAACTGAATAGGTTTTCTCTACCTCTTCTGATTAGCTTGGGTAACCATAATATGCTGCAAGGTGTCACTCATGGTTTGTGGAAGCCCTAAACGTGTGTAATCACTAAAGGGAGAATTGAAAGTAAGTTTCAATTCACAATCGATGTAAAATGGTTTTAATCGCCCACTGCCTCGCTAAAAGGAACCTAATGGATCGCACACCGTGTAAGGAGGAGATTGAAGAAACAATGGAGATGAGTAAGAATGATTAAATGGTTTAATCATTTATTTATGGCAAGGATTAATTAATATGTTAATTAATCAAACGAATAAGTTCGTTAAAGACCTCGGGATAGGTTTTGGACCTTAAGGCCCAATGGGCTTCGAACGTCAAGCCCATTGACTTAAGTTGTATGACAACTTAATGAATAATGATTCACTAAGACCCAAAAGCCCAAACAACACCCCATGGCCGGCCATTTAGAGGAAGGGTAGTGAACTTGCTTTAATTACAAGTTTGCCACTCAAATGAATAAAGGTATAAATATGACTTTATAGCCAAAATTCATTTAGGGTTTGTTTTGGAGAAAATTGGTGAGAACTTGTCTCTCCATTTCTCTCTAAAGAGGCCGGCCACCTTGGGGGGTGCATCTTGCAATCCCACTACTCCAAGGTCACTCATTTCTTCTCCAATCTCTCCTTGGTGAAGAGACTTAGAGGTTCTCAATTTTGGGAACTTGGAGAAACCTATTCTTCCATCCAAATCCATAGATTTAAGATGCAAGGAATGAAGGCCCTCTCTTTGGGTGATTAGCCTTTGCTTATGCAAAGAGGAATCTTCAAAGGTATAAATTTCAACTCACTTTGTTTTGAGTTGATTAATGGTTCACCAATCTACTAGGCTTTGAATTTCTTGGTTAATGTTTTGTTTTTAAGTGCATGCTAGCATGATTCCGCCTTTAATTGTTAATTGCATGCTATATGATGTGGCTTAAATGAACATGTTTTCACAAAATTATCCTTCACAAACCTTGCTTTTGGCTATACCCTTGTGCAACTAGTCTTGCTTTATACCTAGAAATTGATCGATCAGGGTTCTTCTTAATTTTGTATA
This sequence comes from Malus domestica, assembly GCF_042453785.1. Classification (NCBI taxonomy): domain Eukaryota; kingdom Viridiplantae; phylum Streptophyta; class Magnoliopsida; order Rosales; family Rosaceae; genus Malus; species Malus domestica. The sequence continues at coordinate 15,531,063 of NC_091670.1, forward strand.
CCCATTTGCTTCCAACAATACTTCTGTCAACTGGAAGAGGAATTAAACACAAGTTCCTTGTGCCTTTAAAGCATCGAACTCATCTTGCATGGCTCTTTGCCATTCAGCCTTGACACTAGCAGTTTTAAAATTTTTAGGCTTCTCTATATTAGTGATATTAGCTAAGAACAATGATTCACAAAGGCCCAATTAGCCCAATAATACCCTAAGGCCGGCCATTTAGAGATGGAGTGATTTTTAGACTTATTTACAAGTTTGCCACTCCAATGAATTAAGGTATAAATATGACTTTTTAGCCAAAATTCTTTTAGGGTTTTCTTTTGGGGAAAGGATGAGAACATAAGCTCTCCTTTCTCTCTAAAGTGGCCGGCCTCCTTGGAGGGTTTAGCTAGCAATCCTACTACTCCAAGGTCACTCATTTCTTCTCCAATCTAACCTTGGTGAAGAGACTTAAAGGTTCTCAATTTTGGGAACTTGGGGAACCATTTCATCCATCCAAATCCATAGATCTAAGATGCAAGGAATGAAGGCCCTCTCTTTGGGTGATTAGCCTTTGCTTATGCAAAGAGGAATCTACAAAGGTATAATTTCTCAACTAACAAATGTTGTTTTAAGTTGAGTCAAGGTTCACCAATCTACTAGGCTTTGAATTTCATGGGTAATGTTTTGTTTTTTAGTGCATACAAGCATGATTCCGCCTTTTAATTGTTAATTGCATGCTATAGATGTTATTCAAATGAACTTGTTTTCACAAAATCATCCTTCAAGTGGTATCAGAGCCTAGGTCTAGTAGTTGGTGAATCCTTTTGGGTTTTGTAGTTCATAGTCTTTGATTTAAAAGTTGTAATATGTTACAAGCTTTATTCTTGTTTCTTTGAATGTAAATTTTGTTAGAAAATTTGCCATCTCAAATGTTGTAGATGTAGTTCATATGAGCATGAATATTGGAGCTAAAATTTGGTGCATGTTTTTGGGAAAATTCGGCCAAATCTAAAGGGTGGTTTTTTGGGTTCATGTTTGTCTTGTTAAAAATGTTTTCAAGTGACTTTTGGAACCCCTATGTACCCTAGTTTGGTTATATGTTATTTCCCTTAAGTTTGAATGGTTTTGGGATGTTTTTGGGTGAAAAATGTTCATGGAAATTTTTTGAGTTTTTCATGAGTGTTCTTCATTGTTCTTGACATTTTTGCCAAGAACAAAAAGTTTGGTGTTTTGATTCAAAGTTTTGATTTATTTCATAAAGTTTATGTTTTATGTTTTTCATATGTTTAAATGTATTAGATATTTGTTTAGAAAGGTGATGGAATTATTGGTGGGTGTGTAAGGATTAATTCCTTTTCACACACACCACTTGCACCACTTGCACCACTTGCACCACTTGCATGCTTTATGTCAAACTTACCAATCAATACACACATCACTCCTTTCACCTCTCCAAAACCGGCCACTCCCTCAATGGGAGTACTTTTGGGGCTTTTATGCAATTACATAAAGTTTTGATACTCTTGTGTATTTGCACTTTGGCCCAAAAGTTTACGTTTTTACGTTTAGGTCCAAAAATGCTAAAGGACAAATTGTTTTGCTCCTTTAATGAAGTTTTTGCATTTGTTGAAATTTTTGGGTTCTTGTTGTAATTACATGAAGTAGTGGACTTTTGTGTTTTTACAAAGTGACCCCAAAAGTTTATGTTCTTGCAATATAGCCCAAAAGTTAAGGTTATTGCATTTTGGCCCAAATTAAGTTGAGAACAAAATTGTTTTGTCTCTTTAAATGAGAATTGGATTTTCATTTCATTTAGCTCCATTTAAATCAATTTTATGGATACAAAAACCAAATGAAAATGTTGCATTCAATTTAATTAGTTAAAGTGTTAATTAATTAAAGGGTGATTATGAACCTAAGCCTACGATAATTGAGCTATGTGAAAGGCCGTTTCAAATTTGTTTGAACAATGGGAATGTGTTGATTAGATTTTGGTTGTAATTTGATTTGATTAAATGTTGTAAAAGACCTCGGGATAGTTTTGGACCTTAAGGCCCAATGGGCTTCGAACGTCAAGCCCATTGACTTAAGTTGTATGACAACTTAATGAATAATGATTCACAAAGGCCCAATTAGCCCAATAATACCCTAAGGCCGGCCATTTAGAGATGGAGTGATTTTTAGACTTATTTACAAGTTTACCACTCCAATGAATTAAGGTATAAATATGACTTTATAGCCAAAATTCTTTTAGGGTTTTCTTTTGGGGAAAGGATGAGAACATAAGCTCTCCTTTCTCTCTAAAGTGGCCGGCCTCCTTGGAGGGTTTAGCTAGCAATCCTACTACTCCAAGGTCACTCATTTCTTCTCTAATCTAACCTTGGTGAAGAGACTTAGAGGTTCTCAATTTTGGGAACTTGGAGAACCATTTCATCCATCCAAATCCATAGATCTAAGATGCAAGGAATGAAGGCCCTCTCTTTGGGTGATTAGCCTTTGCTTATGCAAAGAGGAATCTACAAAGGTATAATTTCTCAACTAACAAATGTTGTTTTAAGTTGAGTCATGGTTCACCAATCTACTAGGCTTTGAATTTCATGGGTAATATTTTGTTTTTTAGTGCATACAAGCATGATTCCGCCTTTTAATTGTTAATTGCATGCTATAGATGTTATTCAAATGAACATGTTTTCACAAAATCATCCTTCAATGATGTGTCAGCCAACTGAGGAACAACCTCAATGGGGTGGCTCTATTGCTGGTCGCTTTTACAAACCATGAAACATAGCGATGACGCATGCCAATCTGATGAATAACTACTTCGACCCCAACTCGATGTACACAGAAGAGGATTTCAGACGTCGTTTCCGGATGAGGTGTCATGTCTTCGAGCGTTTACTTTGTGATGTCCAGTAGGTCAATCCATACTTTCGACAAAAGCTGTAGAGAGCAGGCCTCCTTAGTTTCTCACCTCATCAGAAGGTTACTGTTGCACTCCGAATGATGGCATATGGCTCCCCAGCTAATTCGATGGATGAAACCCATGGTATGTCTAAGTCTACATGCCTTGATACTCTTCAAGAATTTTGTGACACAATTGTTCAGCTTTACAAAGACGAGTACCTCTGCAAGCCAAATCAAGAAGATCTGAATCGGCTCCTTCACAAAGCTGAAGAGCGTGCGTTTCCGGGCATGATAGGGTCATTAGACTGCATGCATTGGGATTGGAAGAACTGTCCCACCGGATGGCAATGAGGCTTTAGGGGAAGGTCGAGAAAGCCAACTATTGTGTTAGAGGCGGTTGCCTCATATGACACATGGATCTGGCATGATTTCTTTGGAGTCCCTGGATCCCAAAATGACATTACAATTCTTAGGCGTTCACCCCTCTTCAATAACTTGACGGAAGGTAAAGCACCTCAACTTGACTACTACATCAACGACCGTCAATACAATATGGGGTATTACTTGGCAGATGGCATCTACCCAAAGTGGGCGACACTTGTCCAAGCAATTCCAAACCCTAGGAATGATGCGGAAAAGTTGTTTACCTTACACCAAGAGGCATATCGGAAAGATGTTGAGAGAGCTTTTGGAATTCTACAAGCACGGTGGAAGATCATCAGCGAACCGGCAAAAGGGTGGAGTCGAGAAAATTTAGACTCCATCATGATGTCTTGTATCATATTACACAATATGATAGTGGAGGATGAGCGAGATGGGTATATTAATGGAGAGTCTGATGACGACCAAGAAGATCCAAATAGGTCAAGAAGGGCTCGTGCAAAAATATATGATGAGCCTAATTTGCCTTTCAATCCAAGAACTGGTAGTATCTCTATAGATGACTACATGAGGCGCTATAGAACGATATGTTCTCATGCCACAAACAAGTACCTACAACAAGATCTTGTTGCACATCTTTGAGCCCAAAGAAGCATGGAGTAGGCATTTACATTTTATGTTTTTAAATGTTTTTAAAAATGTTGTTTAAGTTTCATGTTGTATAATTTTTATGTTGGTTAATGTTATTTAATGTTGTTTCATATTGTTTAATGTTGTTTCATGTTACTTAATTTAATTTAATGTTGTATAATGGCTTAGGAAGTTATAGGAAAAAAAATAGAATTTAAAAAAAATATGAAACAAATTTTGTGAAATAGAAGTTATAGGAAAAAAATGGAATTTAAAAAAAATATGAAACAAATTTTGTGAAATAGAAGTTATAGGGAAAAAAATATGAAACAAATAATAATAATAATGTAAAAAAAAAAAAATCAAATCAAATGCAACGGCTAGTAGCCGTTTCATTTGAATTTTTTCTTAATAAATCATGTCGGTTATAACCGACAGGAATAACAAAACATTAAAAAATAATAATGTAAAAAAAAATAATCAAATCAAATGCAACGGCTAGTAGCCGGTTCATTTGAATTTTTTCTTAATAAATCATGTCGGTTATAACCGACAGGAATAACAAAACATTAAAAAAAATAGAAACCGACAGGAATAATAAAACATTAAAAAAAAAATAGCCAGCCTGGGGCTGGCTGGCTGGCCGAAAGCAGCCAGCCTTTTGGCCCTTTGGCCCTTTGAAATTTCGTGGGACCCACCCAGATTCCTGAGCCCTCTAGCCTAGCCCTCGGTTGGAGATGGTTTTAGGGCTATATTCGGCCCTCTGGCCCTTTGGACCCTTTCGGTTGGAGATGGCCTTACCATACACCTTTGGAATGTGGCTGGTGCGTTGCATAGCCCAAATGGCATGCGTTGATAAGCAAAGGTACTAAAGGGGCATGTAAAGGTAGTCTTTTCTTGGTCATCGGGGGCTATCACAATCTGATTATAACCTGAATAGCCATCAAGAAAACAATAAAAAACATGACCGGCTAACCTTTCAAGCATTTGATCAATAAAGGGCAGCGGGAAGTGATCTTTTCTTGTTGTAGCGTTGAGCTTCCGATAATCAATACAAACTCTCCATCCGGTTTGGATTCGGGTGGGCACAAGCTCGTTCTCTTCGTTTTTTACCACAGTGACTCCGGACTTCTTAGGAACAACTTGGACCGGAGAGACCCAATGGCTATCAGAAATTGGGTAAATCACTCCACAATCTAGTAGCTTGATGATTTCCTTCTTCACAACATCCATCGTAGGTGGATTGAGTCGGCGTTGTGCTTTTCTAGATGGTTTGGCTCCTTCTTCCAAAAGTATTCGATGCATGCACGTGGTAAGGCTAATTCCCTTTATATCAGCCAATGTCCACCCAATGGTAGTTTTATATTCCCGAAGCACCCTCACCAACTTGTCCTCCTCTTGTACCGTGAGTGAAGAAGAGATGATGACAGGCAGTGTCTCTTGTTCTCCCAAAAACATATATTTCAAATGGCTAGGCAACGGTTTAAGCTATAGGGAAGGTGGCTGGATTACAGAAGAAAGCATCTTGTTAGTTGAAACGGGAATTGAAATTAGGTTAGGAGACTTACCAATATGCGCTGGATTTGACTCTAGGGCAACAACCATCTCCATCAATTCCTCTTGAATAGGCACGGTAAGGTGTTCCTTGTTGTTGCCGTGGGCATGCCTAAGTGCTAACCCTTTGTTTTTTAGTCCAATGCCTTGTGTGAGAGTTTTTTCAAGTGCATCCTCACTCAAATCATTAAGGAATTCCAACAGGTGCGGCTAGATGTATAGAATGGTGAATGGTTGAAGGATGAGGCTAGATATATATAAAAAGGCTCTCCCCCCCCCCTACCGGCTAGGGTTCAGAAAAGGGTTTTAAATACTTAACTAATTTGGCCCACAATTGAATAGGTAAGAAAGAATCAGAAATTAAAGAGAAATAGGTAACAAAGATGCGGCACAATATAGGAAAGGTATTTAAGGTCAGAATTTAAGAGAGAAAAGGGAAAAAAGGTGCGGCTTCTTGTTTGAAGAAAAGGGAATGTGGTTTTAGGTCAGAAAATAGGCAAGGAGAGGATCCCTTGTGCGGCAAGAAAAGGAAAAGACCTAGGGTGGTGCGGCTTGGACTTTAGGGCAAGTTTAGGACTTCCAACACATGTAATTAAATGTTCTAACATATTTTGGAACCCTTTTGTGGCTGGAACATAGGTGAGGAAGGATTAGAAAGCTTCCAAGTCAAGAATATAAACTTTCAAGAATGGAAACCTCAAAGAATAGAAACTTCCAACTTTAGACACTTTGGCTTCCAATTCTGAACTCTTTGTTCTTCATTTTCATTTCTTCATTTCTTTCATCTCATTATTCATTCCTAGTCTCCTTTGATCTTCAATTTCGTCCATCTCCCTTGCTCCATTCATAAGCTATCCATTCCATGCTCAAAACTGCTCCAAAAAGCTCCAAAAAGCTCCAAAATGCACTTCTTTGCCTCTTTAACCCTTTGGACCTACAAACACACGAAAATTGCTTGAAATACTAATTTAACTAAGAAATAACAACCTAAATGCACAATAACAAGCTAACTAAGTCTCATAAATATGCTCCTATCAAATTCCCCCACACTTAGCTTTTGCTAGTCCTCGAGCAAAACAAAACAAAACAAAAGAAACAAAACATACAATCTAAACCTTCCAACATTTGCCTCGGGGATTTCCAATGAAACATGACATGTCAAAGATCACTACTCACATGAATTTAAGCAATCCTTACCCTCGAGCATACTTAATCATAATCACCATTCATTAGTTCACATTTAATCAATTAAAACAACAATTTGAATGTAGTTACATGCTTTAGAGAATTCCCTCAATTCCTTACTACATATGCACTCAATTTTCACTCAGATTTTCTGACTACACACCCTACACTAGGTATATGTGAGAAGATTGATGTCAACATGAAAACTAGTACTCACATATGTTTATAACAAAGAAAGCAATTTCTGGAATTATCAATGCATGTATATATATGATCTCATGAACGGAATGCTACTACTTAGAAGTGAGAACCAGGGATTCCATATGCTCATACCAATTCCAAACTCCACAAATTGAAACACACAACACTCAAGATGGAAGTCAAGGGTTGAAACAGGGCTAAGGTATTGGTTAACAAAGAAAGGTAAGGGGAAACAAACGTTCTTAAAGCAATAGTGAGCAAAGTAATGATTTTGACACTTAGAATTAACTTTTGTATGTAAAAATCTACTTAAACACAAAGGGAAAGTTCATGCAACACTAAGGGTCAAATTCAAACTTTTGGACCCTTTCTTCAACAATCAACACATGTGAGTTCATTCTCACTTATTTTTCAACTTTTTTTCATTCTTTTTACACTTTTCTTCTTCTTTTTCTTTTTCTACGAATTTTTTTTCTCTCTTTTTTATTGTTGTCGTGCCCTATGGCACACAAAATATACAATGTGAAACCTTTCCACACTTGTTTTCTGCAATAATGTTACCCAAAAGGAATTCCTTCTAAGTCATGCTCCACTATACTTCAAGAACAAGGGTATGGAAAGTCCTATTCTAGGCAAGGTAAGGATAATGTGGTTAACAAAGAAAATAGGCTAAACAAGGCTCAATGAGGTTTAAACCTACAAAACAAATGACAAAGGTGGATTCGGCTATTTGGCTTTGGTTCACTAAACAACTTCATCTTGAATATGTGTTATGCAAATCAATGTCATGCTTTGAATGGAACGGGCATGAGTTCTAGTATTTAGAACTATAATGATGAAACACATTTTAAGTAGCAACCAAGCAAAGAATAATGAGATCATGCAAGGACTTTAGAAAACAAGAATGCATAGATTAATAACTCTCCAAATAAAAGTTTAGGCTCAAGTCTCTCAGGGATGTAGTGTTAGTTTGAGTTCCTTCCTTCAAGCATGTTACAAAAATTTATTTATTTTTCTTTTGTGTTTGCATGTGAATTCATAAACTATAACTAGAACCAAGCATAAACCAAAGAGCATATCAAACTTCCATCCATGTTTGTAACTTTCTTTAACAATCATGCACTTAAAAACCAAATCCTCATCATTGTGTTGGAAGGTATCCTAAGACACAAACACACAAAAACGACTCTTTTTTGAATTTTTTTCAAAACATTTTTCGATTTTTTCTTGCTTTTTCTGTTATATGACATAAAAACACTTTAAAACATACTAAAAACACTTAAAAACAGTGAGAAACAGCATTATAATTGATAGGTGAATAAAACCCACGAAAATCATTCTAAAACATCTTGTTTACCCCCCCCCTCACACTTAAATCAAATATTGTCCTCAATGTTTCACACATAAACGTACACAAAAGCAATTAAACAAACAACGAATAAACACACTAAACAGGGTAGAATAGAAACAATAAAGAGAAGGGTTTAGGAACGCAAATCTTTAATGTTGTTAAAGAGTCATGTGGTTCACCATTCACTAGGTTTTGAAAGTCATGGGTTTTAGAATTGTTTTTTAATGCATGCCTACTTTAAAGTGTTATTAGTTCGCTTATGTGTTCAAATGTTCTCACATGTTCTTAGCTAGGACAAAATTTTTCCTTCAGCCTAGCCCTGGCCCAGGCGAGTACTGACACCAGTGTAGCACACAATGAGCAAATAACGTAAATATAGTCATGCCACAGTAATTCGATAATCCTAGCCAACATAATATTATTCATAGAAATAAATTTAATTAAGGCATCGTGTAGTATTTATAATGATTTCCTAATTCTCATCATTACGACATTTCGTATAAATGTTAATCTAATTACGGCATCACCTAGAAAATTCATTATTAGATGTATATATGGAAACTAAACCAATATATATATATATATAAACAGACCCAATCACAGATATTTTGTAAAATCCCACATCACCCAAAGGTGATGATCCTGTAAGCCTTATATGTATATTTCCATCTCTACCTAGCACGAGGCATTTTGGGAGCTCATTGGCTTTGGGTTCCATGGGAATTCTGAAGTTAAGCGAGTTCGCGCAAGAGCAATCCCATGATGGGTGACCCACTGGGAAGTTATCGTGTGAGTTCCCATAAACAAAACTGTGAGGGCATGGTTGGGGCTCAAAGCGGACAATATCGTGATATGACGGAGTCAAGCCCCAGATGTGGTGTGGGCCCAGGCCGGGATGTGACAATTTGGTATCAGAGCCAATTCATGGATGGAAATATGTCGACAAAGACGTCGGGCCCCTAAGGAGGGTGGATTGTAAGATCTCACATCGCCCAGGGGTAAGGATCTTGTAAGCCTTATATGTATATTCTCATCTCTACCTAGCACGAGGCCTTTTGGGATCTCACTGGCTTCGGGTTCCATCGGAACTCCGAAGTTAAGCGAGTTCGCGCAAGAGCAATCCCATGATGGGTGACCTACTGGGAAGTTCTCATGTGAGTTCCCAGAAGGAAAACCGTCAGGGCATGGTCGAGGTCCAAAGCGGACAATATCGTGCTACGGCAAAGTCGAGTTTAGGATGTGGTGGGGGCCCGGGCCAGGATGTGACATATTTGCGAAGTCGTTGCTATTCAAACAAGTAGATATGGATTGCCGATGCTAATCGTACCTAAGCATAATAGAGACCCATTAGTAAAACTTAATTAGAACATTTGAAATTGAAGAAAAAAGACAACGGATTCGAAATCAACGCATCCTAATACGCTAAGAAGGGTCCCGAGCAAATTTTGTAAAAAGTCAATCGAGACACCCTGACAGTCAACTACGTTAAAACTTCGGAATTTCATTAAATGGATGTCAAAAATGGGTCTGGGCATCGAAATTAGCCTAGAAGGGTTTTCGAGAAAATTTGAAAAAGTCAACGTAAGGAATATTCCAGAATACTCTAAGTTCATTTAAGAAATAGGCCGGGCAGCATTAATGGGCCAAAGGCTTGGGCCGGCCCATGGATCAGGTTTTTGGGCCTTTCTCTTTTCTTTCTTGTTTTTTCTGGTTCGACTAACCCGGTTACAGGTTGCCGGATTCTGGGAATTTTGGTCGGGAAACTTCCCTAGCTCCGCTTAGCTTCGAATCTCAACTAAAACTAGCAATTTAAATACCAAATTGAAGTTCAAGAAGAGATCAAGAGAAATATACCAATATGAGGTCCTGTTGCCATGGCCGGAGTTGGCTAAAAAACGGCTCGAAGCCGTCGGATCTCTCGCCGAAAAACTAGGTTAATTTCTAAGCGTGTTTTCTGCATCAAAATGTCGCCAAAACTCCTTAAACATACCTAATCATACTATAAACCATGATCTACGAATATCTTAGGGGTTTTCGAGGCTTACCTTTGCCAGGATGACAAGAACTCACTGGAGTTCTCCATTTCCAGTTTTTCTTCGATGCGAGGTCTGAAAGTTGTTCGAGTTTGGGTTCTGGGCTTGGGAAGAGAGAGATGGGACGAGCTGGGGATGATAGTGATGTGGCTCATGCACGAGGTACGTGGTGGAGGAGCGAGAAAGCTAAGAAAGTGTATGAGAGAGAGAGAGAGAGGGTTGAGAGAGTAGTGAGAGAGAGTCTAAAGGAGATGAGAGAGAGATAGAGATGTCCGAGAGAGTGGGAAAATGATACAGGGACAAAAGGGAGAGGAGGCCTACATGGGTGGGTCCCACGAACACAAATGTCACATAAGAAAAATAATAATAAAATAATAAGGAGAAATATCTAGAATAGTGAATTTACTAAAATGCCCATTTGTTTCGTAGTTCCATAAAATCTTCATCGTTACTCCAAATTCGATTTCGTTTGCGCCCACGCATTCGTACCACTGAGTACTTCGAGAATATGGTAAATTAATAGCTCATATGCGTCATGTATAACGATCAACGAAAGTCAACAATCTCGCCACTAGGGGCTTTTTTTGTCAATTCACTCTTTTAGAATTTCTAAATTCATAAAATTAGGAACGGGTTGTCACAGTGGCTACTGCTGCTGGCATAACCACGGTACCTAATGGTGAGCCTCGAGGAGCGACTGCCTGGAGCCACATCACGATCTCATTCGGTTGGTCCATGTCCTTCAACGTAGGGGGTCCCATTGGTTATAGTTTGTAAATTTCCTACCATCGTAGTCGTGGATCTTCAAATGAAAGAAGTTGAAAGTGAGAGTCTTCTTCGAGTCTTTGGATCAAAGCTCTCAATGATAGCACCAATTTGTGGATGCAAATTTTCGCATTCCTTTGATTGACGAATCTGCATCTGCAAAATAATAATACCTAAGATTAAGGCCAAATGACTCACGCTTCCACAATGAATGTGGGGGAGGGGAGCTTTGACCGAAGAATCTCCGAATCCAAAGTTAGAATTCTTAAAAGAAAGTGTTTGAGTGTTTGTGGGTAGCGAAAGGCCTCCTCAATTTTGGAGATAAATGGAGTATTTATAGGAGATGAGAGAAGCATGGGCCGACCCTCTAGGGCAGGCCCCATGTGGTATTTTGGGTGGAATATTCCAAGATATTTGTATAGATCCTATGTGGTATTTTGGGTGGAATATTCCAAGATATTTATGTAGATAAATATCTTGGAGTAATTAGGTAAATATCCTAAATTGATGGGACTAGGATTACTTACTTGAAAGAGATCTTCTCTGCTTAAGAATGTATTTATGATAAGAATAAGGAATTATCCTATCATAAATACCTTTGACTTTTCCTACGGGCAGGGGTGCCTTGAGCAGTCGTTGATCTCTGCCTACTCCACCTCAGTTCCGCATGGTGAATGAGCTGCTCCCTGCTCATTTAATAGGGGTAGTCTTGTCTTCCTTGGAAAATAATCCATGTGTCAGCTCCATGATTTTTGAGATTATTTTTTGCTCCACAACACCCTTCACAACTCTATCTCTTTGCTTCTCTTTCCACGCGAATACAACACTCAACTATGCTTCTCTCTCTCTCTCTCAAGCAAAAACACACTCAGTGAACCAAAAAAGATTAAAGCATAGGATTTATCGAGTCGCAATCGAAAGTCAGCTTCAATCCACCTGAATTGAACACCCTCACCCTTCAACAGCTCCCTCTCTCTGCCTCTCTTTCCTCGCGAAGGTGACCCTAACCTCTCATTCTCTCTGACAAAAACACACCAATGAACCAAAACAAAAAAAGTAAAGGTATGGGATTACCTGGTCATAATCGAAACAGAGCTTCAATCCACTTGAATCGATTGCCTGGTCTCCCTCTCTTTGCCAAAAACATACCGAATGAGTAATATATAAAAAGGTTTTCAATTGCAACGGGTTACAACAACAAAGTTCTATCCTAAGCTCGTCAGATCATGACCATTGGATTTTGGTCCGCACGCAAAGTCCGCACCTTAGAAACCCCAAATATAATTACTAAACTTTTTATTGGGTGCGGATTTGGGTGTGAGCTTCCCATCAGCCCGTTAGGTCCATACAGAAATCACCTAAGGCCATTATATAAATACCCTCAGTTACCCGCACACACCACTTCCTGTAGGTCTAGGGTTTTTCATTATTCAATTCAGAGTAATCAAACCCTAGCAATGGCGACTCCCGCAATCGAGTCAGTGCAGTGTTTTGGCCGCAAGAAGACCGCTGTCGCTGTCACATACTGCAAGCGCGGCCGTGGCCTCATCAAGATCAACGGCTGCCCAATCGAGCTCGTCGAGCCCGAGATCCTCCGCTTCAAGGCCTACGAACCCATCCTACTCCTCGGACGACAGCGCTTCGCCGGTGTCGACATGCGCATCCGCGTCAAGGGAGGCGGTCACATCTCCCAGATCTACGCCATCCGCCAGAGCATCGCCAAAGCTCTCGTCGCTTTTTACCAGAAATATGTGGATGAGCAGAGCAAGAAGGAGATTAAGGACATTCTGGTCAGGTATGACAGGACCCTCCTTGTTGCTGATCCGAGGCGCTGCGAGCCCAAGAAGTTCGGCGGTCGTGGTGCTCGTGCTAGATTCCAGAAGTCTTACCGTTGATTTGGGGCAAATGGAAGGCGAAAGATGGACAGGTTTAGCTTCTTCGTTTCGGTTTATGGTTTAAGGGTTATTGACTTTGTTTTAAGAAGTTGGAAGTTAAATGGGTATTTTATAATTTTCCAGAATTTTGATCATCGAGACTTTGTTGTTGTTTTTGAGTATGTTGGATATTGAATGGTTACCATATTAAGTATGACATCCTTCAATTAATTACTAGTTTATTTTGCTGCTGCGTGGCTTCATCCTTTGGATAAACTAGTGTGTTTTGGCTTGCTTAAAATGCTTAATCTTTAGGATTTCTATTTGTGTGGCTTAGTATGCTTTAGCATATGTATAATGTTTTCGTTCTGGGCAATGCCGGCCCCCGGTCTCCTATGCTTTACCATTTATACAATGTTTTTGTTCCAGGCAATTTCGTCCCCGGTCTCCTATGCTTTACTGTTTATACAATGTTTTTGTTCCAGGCAATGCAGTCCCCGGGTTTTTTGTGATTCATTAGACTCGCCGTAAGTTTTGTGATGTATAAACTGTCTGAGGCGGAAATTGGTTTGTTTTGATGGATGTCGATAGAAGAAAGATTTTGCATTGCAATGCATGGTTTACTTAGGTTTGGTCTATTTTGGGTACAAAAAGTTTGTAGTTTGATTATCAAGATGTCATTGATAAGCCTTTTGACACTGGTTCGTGCATATCTGATGTTATGAATTGATTTTGTATACTATTTCACCATGTACCATATATGTCTTTGTTATCGTACATGCCTTAGCTTTTGCAGTTATGTGTTACACATGTGAGCAATGTGGAAAAAATCTTGAGCAGCCTGGAAAATAGAAACAAACCAAACTTGAGCAAAGTTATTTTCAATTTGGCTCGATCGACCTTACGAAGTATGTGTGATGGTCTTCATATGAGTAATCTACACTTACAACCTATTTGTACCATCATTTGTACAATCTCTCTAAAAGAGGTAGGGTTTGCTACGCAAATAGCCTCATCTTTGAAATAGAGAGATGATACAAATAGGTGGTAAGAATAGTATTTCTTATTTCAAAGAGATTTCGGGTGTAGAGAGGAATTTTAGTCTCACAAAATGTTATTAGCTAAATTGTCAATTTGTCCATGAACTATCATTTAACTTTTGATTTCCCCCTGAACTTTTTAATTGGAAAATTAAGGACTTAAAACTAATTTTTTTGGTCGATTTCCCCCTTACCGTTAGTTTTTCATAGATTTCATTCAAATTAACATTAATTTTTTTCATGTGCACACCACGCGACTCTCCTTTGTGCACAAAAGCATCATTTCGTTAGGTTTTCAGACACAAAAGTTATAGAATCACACATATTTGCATTGGTTTATATTTTAGAAATCTAAGGTTTTCAATTATTTAAAAAAATGAAGCGATCAAACTATTCTCACGTGTTGTGCACATGCTTCAATTTAATAGAAATTTAGATGGGATGAATGAAAAATTAACAGCAGGGGCAAATCGGCCAAAAAAATTAGTTTAAGTCCTTAATTTTCTAATTAAAAGGTTTAGAGAGAAATCGAAAGTTAAGTGATAGTTCAAAAGGCAAATTGACAGTTTAATCAAATGTCAAATGTTATCTCTGTTAGATTGTCACAGCCCGTCCCTGATTTTAAGAGTTTTTAAAGTTTAATAAAGGATTTTATAAAAATGCCCTTTGAGGCACATGCATTATTCGAGGTTAATCGTTGGGTCGTGCCATCTAAGATTTGTTCTCTTGTCATATCCTCGTAGTACTTGTTGCTACGGAAGCGTGGGCGCAGACGGTTCGTGATTTGGAGTTACGGTTAAAGTTTTACGGAACTCTAACCTGAGAAGTACTTTTACATTGGTTAATATATATATATATATATATATATATATATATATTTATATATTTATGTGTTATTATTGTTATTAGTTGTTATTAGAAATGAGAAAAGAATGAGAAGGCATCGGGAGGAAAGGAAAAACAGAGAAAAAGAAAGATTGGGCAAAACAGCCCAATCGGAGAAGGAGTTGGCAAATTACGAAAGGAGAGAGGAAGGGTTGGCCAACCAGAGAAGAAAGCAGGAGGGAAAGGAGGAAGAAGAAGAACTAGCTAACCGGACCTACGACCCGATTCCATATTACGACCCGGTTCTTGACCTGGTCGTATCTCCTTCGTCCGAGGTCCATTGGAGGTGATTCCGGTGTCTATGGAACGTTCTCGTCGAGCCCAACATCCCTGTGGTGGTAGATTATCAAATTTCTTATCAAATTTATTCGAATTGAAGCCGTACACCCACGGTGGTTTCGACGGGTTTTTCCTTTCTCCCGTGAATTTAGAAATGATTCCTTCCAATTACCACCACCATTATACTCCTTAGAACCCAGGAACAAAGCCCATGCAGTGGTGGAGGCGTCGGAGCAAGTTTGAAGGCCGAATCAAATCACACCCAAAACTAGGGTTCTGACGGGTTTTGATGAAATTGGAGCCTTTAAAGGACAAATTGGCCTTGGCCTCAGGTATAAAGTTTACTCTACTCATTGAGATCTTCATTTCTGTATTTTTTGAGAATTTTTTGAAATAGTTGGATTTTCCGGCGAGCCGAGGCGGCCGACCGCCACCCGCGGCGGCCCGTGCGGCGGCGCGTGGCCAGTGGCCCGCCAATGTCATTCTTAGCATGTGTTTAATGTTCTAGGTTCAGTTTTGATAATTGATTGACGTAAGTTGAGTAATTGAACCTAAGTTCGTTACGATTCATGGTTAGGTGAAAATGTGAATTGATGATCCGACGGTTGGATCGTCACCAAACTTTGATACGTTGTAATACGTAATATTTGAGGATTATAGGAACTTAGGGATTGGGAATCCGATTCCCGGATCTTCCGGAATTGGAGTTGTAAGTTCATAAAATAGAATGTTAACCATCACTTGGTTTTGACAATTGACGGAGATCCGACCGTTGGATGGTAAGGAAATTTTAGGATGTTGTTCTAGAGATATATTGTGGACCTCTTGAAGTTATGGATTGGAAATCTGAGTTGCAGATCTTCCGGATCGAACTACGTAGTGACGTGTTTTATATAAATATATTCTATTGATATGATTTCTGAGGTTGATTTGATGATTGTTCTAGGCACCGATCGTCATGACGCCTTGATGTGTTGTGCTAGGGAGTTGTAGGGCGAACTCCAGGTGAGTGGGCAGTATTTTCTGTATTTACCTATATACTATTGATTTTTCCCAGAAATTGAATTTAAATGAAAGTATGTTTTAAAATGTCATGCATACATATGTGAATTATATGAATTAGTATTTTGTGCATATATATGTTAAACGGTGCTGTGAACGCACAGGTGAGTATCAAGTGAGTTTTATGTTAATCATGTGATTTATTGTGATGTGAATTGTGTTGAGAGGTCATAACTTGCACTCATGGTGTTAGTGCTTATTTTATTCACCCTGCACCACACGCTCACCTTGGATCTAAGTAGGTGCATGTCGTACAGGCCATTAGAGGGTTCCGACATGTCGTACAAACCATGAGAGGGTTCCGACTTGTCGGTGAACTTAGATTTTTATACAGCTATTGATGAGAGAAGCACTAGAGCGTATTATTACACCATTCTTATTGTATAGACTACTTTAGGTAGTTCCGATTTATGTGCAGAGTAGTGCCGTACAGGTCACAGTTGGTGACTCCGGTTGGATTGGATATTGAGCTATAGAATTAACCGTACAGGACCAGCTGCAGGGTCTCCGATTGATTCCTTATTTCACCTGTTATAATGTTGCATCCTTATTATGTTTTGATGCATAGCATGGCATATTTTCTTGAAAAGTGTTAAAGACTTGTGATTTGTGTTTTGAAATTATATATGGCTATATATATACTATTTTCTGGGAAAGTATACGGGTTTTACAGCAAGGGGTTAGAAATGTTATTAACTGAAATATTTTCGAAAAGCTTTGTTTTACTGACCCACTCAATCTTGTTTTGCGCCCCTCCAGGTTCTAGTTAGTAGTGTTGGTGGCTCACGAGGATTCCCATGGTGTTCTGACAGAATTCACAAAAGTAGGACTCACCCTCGGGTGGTACATCTTAGTAATTGTATCTTTAAAGCTTCCGGACTGTGTAAATGGTTACGTCACTCTCATGTGACGGCCAGCATACCCTCATTCGGGACGGGGTGTGTCAATTGGTATCAGAGCCTAGGTTGCAATCCTGGACATCTTGAGAATTTCCTAGTGTCTTCTGTCAGAACTATACCGCCTCTTAGTGAGCCACGTAGTTCAGATGAGCCTAGTTTCCCTGATATAGCATTTTAGGGGAAGCTATTGCTAATGTGATTCAGTCTGTTATACGTCCTTACCCAAAGGACTCCTTTTGAGAATGGTTATAAGTTGAATCTGAATCACTTTAAGGAAATGAAAGACCGGAGGGAGCAAATCCATGGTTTAATCATTTGGAAAAGGCGTTTCAGATTCTGCAAGTTAAGGGAATCTTTCTTTTGAAAGGTAGGTCGAGATGACTACCTGGTTTCTGAGTATTGAATTTGCATCCTGGTGTAGGCAAGAGTCTTATTTGATGTTATCGGAGGACATAAGTGTTTGAAAGTTGTTTAAAGAATTGTTTAAGAAAAAATTTATTTCACCGACATATATTGATGATAAGAAGCAGAAGTTCACAAATTTGAGACAAGGAAAGATGACGGCGAATGAGTATTATAGAAAGTCTACAGACTTGCCTCGTTTCCATTCGGAAGTTGTTGCTAATCCGGTCGAGTTGTTATGTCGTTTTAGGATAGATAATAAGAAGACGTGGCGTTCTTCGGCGACCACTATTCATTGTACTTCTTACCAGGAGTTTACGAGATGTTGAGAATTGAGGACTCTGAGAACATGATCAGCGAGAGTAAAGAAGAATAAGAAAAGAATTGGAATAAGAGGAAAAACGATAAAGTTAAAGATCCGTCATATCAAGGACCTCGAAAGACTCAGAGCTTCAAAAGAAGTGAAGCTAGAGCTAATTCTTCCAGCTGAGGTTTTAGTGCCACTGGTCAAAGGCGAAGTGATAGATTTACTGGTGACCCCAGATCTTAGAGACAAGGTGACTCTGGTAGAGGAAATGTACCTTTGTGCCGTAGGTACAATAATAGACACTTTGGAGAGTGTGGAAAGCAATGAATGCTACATATGGACAAATGGGACATAGAGCTGTATATTGTCCCCAGAATCAATAGATGCCCAACGGTCTTCCTTGCCACCACTAACGTCGATCTAGCAAGTTCCTGGATCTATTAGTTATGGTCAGTTAGGTCGTGGTGTGCAGGGGTGAAGTAATCAAGCTATTAGAGGTCACGAGGGATGAAAACAAGTCGATGACGTGTTAACATATCACTGCAAGATGCTTTGAATCATTCGGGCTTGATTATGGATACGTTAGATATTTTGGTCACTTTGCCAGAATTCATTGGTCATGATGCGGAAATTTGATGTTTTGGAAGATGTTGCAAAGAGAGTAATGTTGGAGCACGATCGAGGCGTATATATGTATTTCTAATGAAATGCATGATGGTAATATTGCACCCTTAAGAATTATTACTTACTTATCGAGATAACAGTGAGTTATCGTTATTGTGGGCTGCAGACCGTAATATCCATAACTTGTTTGTTAGATTCGTTAAGCAAGTAAACAGGTTGGTCATTCTATGTTGGTTATGATTATTCAGGGTGTCCAGTGATGGTGGAAGAAGTAGTTATGCCAACGAATCTTATCCCGTTAGACATTGTGGATTTTGATGTGATTTTAGGCACATATTGGTTGCATTATAATCGTGCCAATATGTTTTGCTACAGGAAATCAGTTACTTTCCATTGTCTTGGATTATCAGAGGTTACTTTTGTGAGTGAGCAAAGTGGAGTGAGGTATGCCGTTATTTCTGTTGTGAAAGCAAACAGATTGTTATCAAAAGGTTGCCAAGGATACCTAGCTCATGTGGTATTGCAGGATCGTACTCCTAGTATTTTGGATGACGTACGAGTGGTAGACATTTTCCTAATGTGTTTCCGGAATGATTTACCTGGATTGCCACCAGACAGAGATGTGGTGTTCATTATTGAATTGTCTCCAAGTACAGATTTTATGTTATAGATTGGTTCCTACAGAGTTGAAGGAATTGAAAATTTAGTCACAGGAATTGGTTGATAAAGGTTTTAGTTAACCTAGTACGTTACCTTGGAAAACCCCAGCTTTGTTTATAAGGAAGAAAGACGGGACCTTAAGAATATGTATGGATATTAGGTATTTGAATCGGGTAATGAATAAGAACCGTTATCCATTACCGCGCATTGATGATTGTTTGATCAGCTTAGAGGTACCTATGTGTTTTCAAGGAAGAGTTGAGGTCTGGTATACTCTGTGGAGCCAAAAATAATCACAAGGCGACATGTGGATTTTTGACAAAAAAAGACAAAACTACCCTTGAGGTATACCGGGATTCCTACGTGCAATCAGCAGACAATTATCCTTCAACCAAGTCAAAAGTGCCCAAAATAGGTATCAACTTAAAACCTAATTTATTCATATATTTCCCATTTCATTATTTAAGCTAATCAATTAGCTAAATAATATACTTATTCCTTTCATATTTCCTAAAATTGACTAATTAAGGGATTAATTACCTAATCAATCCCTTAATTATCAACTAAACCTCCAAATTATAACCAAAAACCCACTAGGGCCGGCCATGCCCTTTACTTTCTGTTTGTTGCTGCCATTTTCTCCCCCTTTTTATGACATTCAAATAGCTAGTTAATTAGGTTATTACTATTTGCTAATTAACTAGCCAATTATTTCCATAACTCCCCAAAATAACTAGCCCATTATCTCCATAACCCCCCAAAATAAATCACCCTTTCCTCTCCTATAAATTGGGTCCAATTTTCACAAAACACTAGTTCCAATTCTCTTACAAAAAATCCCAAATATTCTAAACACTATTTCTCTCTAAAATTCTAACTTTGGCATCGGAGGTTCTTCGGCCAAAGCCCCCCCCCCCATTCATCGTGGGCGCGTGAGGCTCTTGGCCTTAACCTAAGGTGCTAGTTGTTTTGTAGGTGCAAAATCGTCCAAGATCGAAGAGGAGAAAATTTGCATCCACAAATTGGTGCTTTCATTGAGAGTTGAAATCCATACTCGTAGAAGACTCTCGCACAAAAAGGTTTTTTCTTTATTTTCTAGTCCATTTGAATATTTTTCATACGTTCTTATTATTAGAATTTTTTACTTGCAAAGGTTCTTTGATAAAACGTATAAGCAAAATATAATGGCTAGAAATTTAGAAAATTCCATAAGTGAAAATTCTAATATACAAGAAATGGGATTGCGGAGATCCGTGAGGCAAAATGCGACAATAAGGGGAGCGGCATCACCACCACGAGTTTCCACCATGGGAACCACCGCGGTGGCTACCTCGGTAGCCACCCACAGCGAGGTCCATGATGCCTTCACCACGGCCACCATGGGAACCACCGCGGTGGCTACTTCGGTAACCATTCATGGCGAGGTCCATGGAGCTTTCACCACGGCCCGAGCTGTGCCATCCAAGGCTCACGGTACCAAGACCACGATCCAAGCCGCGCCATCCAAGTTTACGTGGACCCAAGCCCAAGCCTCGCATTCACATGCACCGCGCATTAAGCAGCCTGCTTCCGTCGAGCAGCCCACTCCCGTGGCCCAGCCTGCTCTCGTGACCCAGCCTGCTCCTGACGAGCAGCCCACTCCCGTGGTCCAGCCTGCTCCCGACAAGCATCCCATTCCCGTGGTCCAGCTTGCTTCCGTCGAGCAGCCCACTCCCATGGCCCAGCCTGCTCCCGCCAAGCAACCTGCTCTCGCGGCCTAGCCTGCTCGTGCCAAGCAGCCTGCTCTCGTGACCCAGCTTGCTCCCGACGAGCAGCCCACTCCCGTGGTCCAGCCTACTTCCGTCGAGCAGCCCACTCCCGTGGCCCAGCCTGCTCTCGTGACCCAACCTGCTCCCAACAAGCAGCCCACTCCCGTAGTCCAGCCTGTTTCCGTCAAGCAGCCCACTCCCGTGGCCCAACCTACTTCCGTCGAGCTGCCCATTCCCGTGGCCCAGCCTGCTCCTGCCAAGCAGCCTGCTTTCATGACCTAGCCTGCTCCCGACGAGCAGCCCACTCCCGTGGTCCAGCCTGCTTCCATCGAGCAGCCCACTCTCACCGCCTATCCTGCTCCAGTGGCTTTCCAAGCAGCCCAAGTCGGCCCAAGACTATCTCAACCATCCGGACCTACCATCGAACTGAGGGCATTCTCACCATATTTTTTCGCGGGTTTGACATTTCCCAACTCAAATCTCGCGCCCGAAGTCTACCACCCTTTCACTGCCCAATGAGGCGCATTCCTTCCAAGCTCTTCCAATCCAAATGGCGAACAACACTTGTCTCGACAAGTCATAGAGTTGACGAGCGCCCTTGCACAACAGACAACCTTGGTGAATCAACTTTTGCAATGCATTGGGATCCAACGTGCCTTGGACGAGGTATCCCGAAGTAGAACAAGGGCAGACAGACCTTTTCAGCAGCGTCCTGGTAAGCAGCCACTCGACCAGCCACGAGTTGAACGTTTGGGCAGTGTATATTCCCATCTTAGCGCGCGGAGGAGCATGTACTCTCGACTAGGCCCACGGATGAGCATACATTCACGGTTGGGGTCATACTCCGATAGTCAACATGAGCAACCTTCCGGGCAAAGTGTCCATTCGCGGGTAAGCCCACAAGGAGCATCTTCCACCTCACATCAGAGTAGGCAGCACGACGGACGGAGAGAAGCAGTCATTCAATCCAGCTCAAGTTCAACCAGCAGCCTGCGAAGAACTCGTTCACCTGCTAGGAACGCACCACATGCACTGCATCCGCGACATAGATGAGCCAAACTCATGGAAGAGCAGCCTAGACCAGTAAGTCATGGCTGGAGGCAGCCGAGAGATCCGCTACCCCAACAAAGGCAAATTCAGGAAGAAGTATAAATACTCTTGACCAAGCGATTGCATGATTTCCAACGCAACGAGGTCACCGACGAGGCACTACGACGGAACATGACCAATATAAGCAGGTCACCCTTCATGGATGAGATCGAGCAGGCAGAGCCTCCACGCGAGTTCAGCATGCCACATTTCACATTTTTCAAAGGGGATGAAGACCTGGAGAGACACTTAAAGCGCTACCGAAGCGCAATGATCCTTTATCGAAACAATGATGATCTCATGTGCAAGATATTCGCCACCACTCTACAAGGCGAGGCGCAAGATTGGTTCTACACCCTGCCGCCACAATCCATCCGGAATTTCTACGAACTTTCTTTGGTTTTCACCAAAGAATATTCATCCTATCGCTCGATCAAAAAGAAGTCTGACCATTTGTTCGACGTCAAGAAGAACCCAAAGGAGTCGCTTCGCGACTATGTGAGGAGGTTCAAAGTAGAGAAGGCAAAAATAGTCAGATGCAACGACTCGATAGCTAGAGCAGCCTTCCAAAAAGAACTTCCGGCAGACCACCTGCTATTCTGAAAATTGATCATGAAAGAAGATCTAACTCTGGCAGACTCTTTTGCTTTGGCAGAGAAGCATGCACTTTGGGATGAGGCTCGCCAATGCACATTTAAAGACTTGAAGAAGTACCCGACATCACCTCCCTAGAAGCAGCGGAGGACCTATTCGCATGTTTGACGGTATCTAAAGTAGCAATAAGCTCTACCATCATGTGAAAAGAGCTAGGGGCTCGACTACTTGTATTCTACAGTTAAAAAGCTTTCCTCGATGCTATTAAAAATTCAAAAGCTAACTTTGGCGATAGTTGTTGCAACCCAGAAGCACAAGTTTTACTTTCAAACGCATGCAGTCATCCTCATGACATATTATTCTTCCCAATCCAGACGCCCGACGATAAAGGCATAGACCCCGGCGGATGTGAAGTTTTCTGACGAACATAACACTGGAAGGACACACTCAGAAGCAAGTTTTGTCTTCGTCACCCTAAAAGATTCTACATAGGAGCAACATGTACCGGCAGTTGAGTACCACTTCTTGCTGCGCACCACATGGCCCTAGCCGACCCTTACTCAATGATTCAACTCTAGAGTGGCCCAATACCGGCAGTTGAGCATCTCCTGCTGCGTATGACATGGCCCCATCTCCACAGCTCCCTACTGCGCATTCACGCCGAGCCTAGGTGACGCAACAGAGCGGCCCAACGATGCCTCAGAAGTAGCCGAGCACACTCTAGCAGCGCCTACTCCACCCGATGGAGACTTCTGGCATTTGCATGTCGACGGCGCAGAAAAGCCTTCATCACTGCCTGTAGAGAAGGATCCAAAAAGACTATTCTCATCTGGAAAGGTCTGTACAAGATCAGCAGAGTAGACGGCAAGAGTAATTACACCCTCGCCACCATGAAACGGCAAAAAGATCGAAAAGCAGTGGATGGCTTACAATATGAGGAAGTACATGTGTGACCTCCCGCTACATCAAAACCTGAAGACTCAAGAAGCTCGACGGGCACCACCTCACAAGCTGAGGACTATCCAGTTGTTATGCAGTTCCTACCTTACAGCTAAAGTTCTCGTTCGTTTCACTCGTTTTTCAATGAGGAATTTAGAAGTAATCACAACTTGGCTTGGCTGTATGCTTACAACAACTAATCACTCCTGCACTTCAAAAGAAGACTGCGCCCTTCTTAGGGACTCATCGCAGGAATTGCGCCCCCCGAGGGACCAACTATGCTCTCCAGTGCGAGAGGGTAAACCAATTCCCCGACACCCATATGGGTTAGCTCTCCAAGATGGGAGGATAAACTTTATACTCCGAATATCCAGACGTGGATGAGCCTGGCTGCCCTAGTATAACTAGAAGCACGATGGCTTGCGCTGGGATTCCTAGAAATAGCCACAATGGTCTTTTTCAAGGCTTAGCTAACTGAAGGATTTTGGGTCTCTTGGCCTAATCCGTGGGAAACTGAGCCCTAGATACGGAGGGGGCACATTATGCAGTACGCCCTACAGATGGCTGCCCTGGAACCCTAAAGCTGCTACCGAGTGCACTAAGGTAGCCTACGGATTTCGGAAGACTGCCTACGGCTTGCCCTTCGAGCAATAAAACCGCACTAGACTTATACAACCGCACATTCTTGTGAAAGGTTAAACAAGCTAGCACGCATATACGAAGTTTTATCCACTGCCGACATGCTACGTAGTCGATAAGCTTCACCTCTGCCAAGTGCGGAACAACCTACACCAAGTCCTAGAGTGTTGTGATACTTGCTACGTAACCTACGGAATTGGAGAAAGTCAAGGTTAACAGCCTAGTGGTTACGCGGACTTGTCTGCTTCTGTAAGTAAGGCATCCGACTGCCAACCCAATGGCTAACAACTTTGCAAAGTTCTACACCAACACCTACGGCTGCATAGGCTAAGCGGGCTTGTCTGCTTATAAAAAAGTAGCATGCCTGCCACTGGTCTATCAAGTCTAAAGGTTAGGGCATGAACAAAAGAAGCGAAGATGAAGAAAAGCGAAGGAAAACATGTTTATAAACAACTAGCAAAGGCCGAAGGAGTTCAAGCAAAACAAGAGCTACAAGGAAAAACAAAGAAAATCTTAAAGGCTACCTAGATGACTGCACTTTAGCAGCCTGGACATCCCACGACTATTCCGTCGCCATACCTTCAGCAGCCGCGAAGCTCTTAGCAGCAGCATCACCCTTGACTGCTCCAGCCTGGGCACCAACTTCTCCAACTACTTCACCAATACCAACATGGGCGCGTTGCGGCTCATCCACTTTTTTCTTCAAATTTTCGTTGATCTTCAGTACACCTTGAAGTTCCAACACTTGGGGTTCAAGCCTATCGACGATTCTCTTGAAGTGGATCACTTGATTATAAGCAGCAATCAACTTTTCATACTTTGCATAAGCAAAGAAAGAAGTCTTTGGTTTTTCTCAGCCGGCATCTCTTGAACAGGCATGGAAGATCCATTTTCCCACCTTCACTTGCAGCAGGATCCACAATGGTGATTGGACGAACCAATGCATCCACCTTGATCCTATTCACCTCTTATTTTAGAAGCAGCCCACGTTTCTCCTGATGAAGATAGTTAAAGTAGCCAACACCATTCGTGGTACCCAGTAGGGGAGTTCAACCCAACATTCCAACAGCCCATGAGACCCACAATCTCCTCATTTCTCTCAATCGCCAGCCTGGTCCGAGTCAGGTCCAAGAGCCCAAAGGACATGAGCCATGCGGCTCGCCTAGCACTGCATCCCAACGCCACAATCCGCGACCCCAGCCATACAAGCAGCCCTTGGCTCAAGCCAAGCCAAGCTGCCCAAGTAGTGGTCCCTGCCACGACATCTCCTCGGCCCATGCCAAGCCAACTCCCGGTCCCTGCCAGCCGACATGTCGCACCACCCCGACGGCTGCCCTGCAATAGCACTATCCAAGAAGAAGGCAAGAAAAATTAAATTTTTCTTACATCGGTGCGGCACGGAGAAGACGAAGAAATCAACGAAAGACGGTCCTTTGCACGGGCAAGATGTAGAAGATTGCTAGAGGAGGGGGAACAAATATCCTCTAACTTTCTCTCTCTTGTTAGGTAGAATAAATCGCTCTCCAAAGTTGATTTAAAAACCCACTTAAGGTGGAATTAAATAGGCTTTGAGAGAAATTTATTTCCCTTTCCTAGAAGGATCTAATTTCCATTTAAAGAGAGAATCAACATCAAAATAGGAAGCAGTCTTAAGTTTCCTAAAGCAAGAAAATCTCTACACCTGTTGCCCTTTCCTACAAGCAGCCCAACAGGTGTGGGGGCATTTGTGGAGCCAAAAATAATCACAAGGCGACACGTGGATTTTTGACAAAAAAAGACAAAACTACCCTTGAGGTATACCAGGATTCCTACGTGCAATCAGCAGACAATTATCCTTCAACCAAGTCAAAAGTGCCCAAAATAGGTATCAACTTAAAACCTAATTTATTCATATATTTCCCATTTCATTATTTAGCTAATCAATTAGCTAAATAATATACTTATTCCTTTCATATTTCCTAAAATTGACTAATTAAGGGATTAATTACCTAATCAATCCCTTAATTATCAACTAAACCTCCAAATTATAACCAAAAACCCACTAGGGCCGGCCATGCCCTTTACTTTCTGTTTGTTGCTGCCATTTTCTCCCCCTTTTTATGACATTCAAATAGCTAGTTAATTAGGTTATTACTATTTGCTAATTAACTAGCCAATTATTTCCATAACTCCCCAAAATAACTAGCCCATTATCTCCATAACCCCCCAAAATAAATCACCCTTTCCTCTCCTATAAATTGGGTCCCATTTTCACAAAACACTAGTTCCAATTCTCTTACAAAAAATCCCAAATATTCTAAACACTATTTCTCTCTAAAATTCTAACTTTGGCATCGGAGGTTCTTCGGCCAAAGCCCCCCCCCCATTCATCGTGGGCGCGTGAGGCTCTTGGCCTTAACCTAAGGTGCTAGTTGTTTTGTAGGTGCAAAATCGTCCAAGATCGAAGAGGAGAAAATTTGCATCCACATACTCTTAAGTTGAAAGTAAAGCATGCTAGTCATTTTGAGTTGGTGTTGCAATGTTTGAGGAAACATTGGTAGTATGCAAAGTTTGACAAATGTCAATTTTGGACAAATCAAGTGACATTTCTGGGACATATTATATCCGCTTAAGGTATTCAAGTGGATCCTTAAAAGATAGCAGCGGTTGAGAATTGGGAACAACCTCAAACCGTCACTAACGTACGGAGTTTTCTTGGCCTAGTAGGATAGTATAGACGGTTTGTGAAAGATTTTTCAGTCGTTGCTTTGCCATTGGCGAGATTGACTAGAAAAGAGGTTAAGTTTGAATGGATTGAGAATAGAAGAACGAGAAGTAGCCTTACTTGCTAGTTCCAAGTTAGGCCTATTTTGGTTGATTGTATACTCGATGCCCAGATGAATGAGGAAGAAATTCAAGAATTAACTGAGGCAAAGAATAAAGGGAAAAAGAAAGACCTTATAGTTAGAGAATCATATGGCATACTTATGCAAGAGAACGGGATGTATGTGCCTAATGATGTGGAATTAAAGAAAGCAATTTTGACGATGCACACTGTTCAGCTCATGCAATGCATCCAAGAGGTACTAAGATATATCATACTCTTCAACTATTTTATTATTGACTGGGTATGAAAAAGGAAATTGCTGAGTATGTAAGTAGGTGGATCATCTGTCAGCAGGTTAAAGTGGAAAGAAAGAAGCCTTTTGGATTGATGCAATCACTTCCCGTTCCTTAGTGGAAATGGGAAAATATAACTATGGATTTCGTGTATAAGCTTCCACGTACACAGAATGGATTTGATGGTGTTTGGGTGTTTGTAGATCGGCTTACCAAGTTAGCACACTTTATTCCAGTGAGGGAAAAGTATTCTTTAAACTGATCAACTATAATTGTTGTTATCGAAGGTTGTAAAGTACTATAGAAAGCCAATGAGTATTATTTCGGATCGTGACCAAGGTTACTTCTAAGTTTTGGTTGGCGTCAAGAGGCTTTGGATACAAGGCTACTTTATAGTACGGTTTATCATCCTTAAACATATAGGCAATCTGAGAGGACGATTTGGATGTTGGAGGATATGCTAAGATCTTCAATATTGCAGTTTAGTGACGCTTGGCATAAACGGTTGGATTTGATGGAATGTGCCTACAACAGCAACTTTCATTCGAGTATGGATATGATACCATTTGAGGCATTATATGGGAAAACTTGTAGTACACCTTTGTGTTGGTCAAAAGTTGACGAAAGAGTTTTGGTGGGCCCTAAGATTGTGGATGAGACTACTCATAATGTTCAAATGATTAAGTCTGACTTGAAAGCGGCCCAGGATTGACAAAAAAGCTTAGTAGACAGACATGTCACTGACCGGGTGTATAATATAGGTGATTGGATGTTTTTAAAGTTATCACCTTGGAAAAGTATGGTTCGGTTTGGAAAGAAAAACAAGTAAGTCCTAGATACATCAAACCATATGTGATCACGAAAAGAGTCGATGAAGTTACTTACAGGCTTGAGTTGCCTCCAGAGTTGTCTAAAGGGCACGATGTGTTTTATGTTTCGATACTTCGACATTACATCTCAGATCCTTCACATGTGATACCTCCTCAACCTTTGGAAATCAATCTGGATTTGACGTATGATGAGGAGCCAGTGACTATCTTGTATTGAAAAAACATTGTGCTGAGGAATAAGACAATGAGTTTGGTGAAAGTTTATGGAGGAATCTTTCAGTGGAAGAAGCTACTTAGAAGTCAGAGAATCGGCTGAGAGAGATCTATCTCAGATTATTTTATGGTTATTGATGAATTGTAATTCTTGTGTGAATTTCGAGGACGAAATTCTATTAGGTGGGTAGATTGTCACAGCCCATCCCTAATTTTAAGAGTTTTTAAAGTTTAATAAAGGATTTTACATAAATGCCCTTTGAGGCACGCGCATTGTTCGAGGTTAATCGTTGGGTCGCGCCATCTAAGATTTGTTCTCTTGTCATATCCTCGTAGTACTCGTCGCTACGGAAACGTGGGCGCATATGGTTCGTGATTTGGAGTTACGGTTAAAGTTTTACGGAACTCTAACCTGAGAAGTACTTTTACTTTGGTTAATATATATATATATATATATATATATATATATATATATATATATTGTATATATTTATGTGTTATTATTGTTATTAGTTGTTATTAGAAATGAGAAAAGAATGAGGAAGGCATCGGAAGGAAAGGAAAAACAGAGAAAAAGAAAGATTGGGAAAAACAGCCCAATCGGAGAAGAAGAAGGAGTTGGCGAATTAGGAGAGGAGAGAGGAAGGGCTGGCCAACCAAAGAAGAGAGCAAGAGGGAAGGGAGGAAGAAGAAGAACTAGCTAACCGGACCTACGACCCGGTTCCATATTACAACCCGGTTCTTGACCCGGTCGTATCTCCTTCGTCCGAGGTCCGTTGGAGGTGATTCCAGTGTCTATGGAACGTTCTCGATGAGCCCAACATCCCTGTGGTGGTAGATTATCAAATTTCTTGTCAAATTTATTCGAATTGAAGCTGTACACACACGGTGGTTCCGACGGATTTTTCCTTTCTCCGGTGAATTTAGAAATGATTCTTTCCAATTACCACCACCATTATACTCCCTTAGAACCCAAGAACAAAGCCCATGCAGTGGTGGAGGCGTCGGAGCAAGTTTGAAGGCCGAATTGAATCACACCCAAAACTAGGGTTCCGACGGGTTTTGATGAAATTGGAGCCTTTGCAGAACAAATTGGCCTTGTCCTTAGGTATAAAGTTTACTCTACTCATTGAGATCTTCATTTCTGTATTTTTTGAGAATTTTTGGAAATAGTTGGATTTTCCGGCGAGCCGAGGCGGCCGACCACCACCCGCGGCGGCCCTTGGCTAGTGGCCCGCCAATGTCATTCTTAGCATGTATTTAATGTTCTAGGTTCAGTTTTGATAATTGATTGATGTAATTTTAGTAACTGAATCTAAGTTTGTTACGATTCGTGGTTAGGTGAAAATGTGAATTGACGATCCGATCGTTGGATCGTCACCTAAATTTGACACGTTGTAATACGTAATATTTGAGGATTATAGGAACTTACGGATTCAGAATCTGATTCACGGATCTTCCAGAATTGGAGTTGTAAGTTCATAAATTAGAATGTTAACCGTCACTTGGTTTTGACAATTGACGGAGATCCGACCGTTGGATGGTAAGGAAATTTTAGGATGTTGTTCTAGAGATATAGTGTGGACCTCTGGAAGTTATGTATTGGAAATCTGAGTTGCAGATCTTCCGGATCGAACTACGTAGTGACGTGTTTTATATAAATATATTCTATCGATATGATCTATGAGGTTGATTTGATGATTGTTCTAGGCACCGATCATCATGACGCCTTGATGTGTTGTGCTAGGGAGTAGTAGGGCGAACTCCAGGTGAGTGGGCAATATTTTCTGTATTTACCTATATACTATTGATTTTTTCCAGAAATTGAATTTAAATGAAAGTATGTTTTAAATGCCATGCATACATATATATGAATTATATGAATTAGTATTTTGTGCATATATATGTTAAACGGTGCTGTGGACGCACAGGTGAGTATCAGGTGAGTTTTATGTTAATCATGTGATTTATTGTGATGTGAGTTGTGTTGAGAGCTCATAAGCTGCACCCATGGTGTTAGTGCTTATATTATTCACCCTGCACCACACGCTCACCTTGGATCCAAGTAGGTGCATGTCGTACAGACCATTAGAGGGTTCCGACATGTCGTACAGACCATGAGAGGGTTCCGACTTGTAGGTGAACTTAGATTTTTATACAGCTATTGATGAGAGAAGCACTAGAGTGTATTATTACACCATTCTTATCGTACAGACTACTTTAGGTAGTTTCGATTTATGTGCAGAGTAGTGCCGTACAGGTCACAGTTGGTGACTCCGGTTGGATTGGATATTGAGCTATAGAATTAACCGTACAGGACCAGCTGTAGGGTCTCCGGTTGATTCCTTATTTCACTTGTTATAATGTTGCATCCTTATTATTTTTTGATGCATAGCATGGCATATTTTCTTGAAAAGTGTGAAAGACTTGTGATTTGAGTTTTGAGATTATATATGACTATATATATACTATTTTCTGGGAAAGTATACGGGTTTTACAGCGAGGGGTTATAAATGTTATCAACTGAAATATTTTCGAAAAGCTTTGTTTTACTGACCTACTCAATCTTGTTTTGCACTCCTCCAGGTTCTAGTTAGCAGTGTTGGTGGCTCACAAGGATTCCCACGGTGTTCTGACAGAATTCACAAAAGTAGGACTCACCCTTGGGTGGTACATCTTAGTAATTGTATCTTTAAAGCTTCCGGACTGTGTAAATGGTTACGTCACTCTCACGTGACGGCCAGTATGCTCTCCTTCGGGACGGGGTGTGGCATAGATTCCTCGCTCCAAATATGGGAAAACTTCATTCAATTTAGTTCGAATAAAATTTTCAATATAGTTTTATTGATTAAGAGCTTTTTTGGCATTCAAGGTCTTGTGTTGGACGTACCTTGTCCAATATCGTTTGAATAAAATAAAACACAAAAGAAAAAGTTCCGATAAGCTTGTAATTTTTCTTGCGTTCAATCCCTATCGAGACGCGTTTCATGTCATTTTCTCTCTATAGTATCATATGGCAAAGTAAGCTTATAATTTGGGGAATTTTTATTTGAATTTTTTATACCAAACATTCATGGCTTTTAGATATTTGATCAAACCACTTTCTACAATTTTCACTAATTAAATCTAAAGCATAACAAACTTCGAAAATCCTGCAAAAAGATCCTGTTAATTTATGTCCCATTAATCTAATATACTTCAAAAGAAAAAAAATTAACAAAAAAATTAAAATTATTCACATGACATAATTAATTGACATATCAGTAAACATATGAAATCCACATTTACCACGTCATCGTTTAACGATTAAATTAACGGTTTAACTACTAGGTGTATAAATTGTAATTAAAATAAAGCGAATGTATGAGATTGAAATGTTTTAAAGATGATGTGTGATGTTGCAATTACATTGATTTGCCACTTACTACTACAATCTAGTAATATTTTAATTCTCACCAAATGCGATTTTGAACCACATTATTGCTAACATATTGTAAGGCTAAGCCCACATCCTTCTCTTAGTGTAGATAATTTGTTAAAAAAAACACTAAATTGATCTATTTGAAAATGGTTAAATAATTTTTAATTAAAAGATTTAAATATGCTGATGTCACATCTTGGCCCGAACCCCCACCACATCTCGGGCCCAACTTCGCCGTAGCACGATATTGTCCGTTTTGGGCCCCAACCACGCCCTCACGATTTTGTTTTTGAGAACTCACACGAGAACTTCCCATGTGGGCCACCCATCATGGGAATGCTCTCGCACGAACTCGCTTAACTTCGAAGTTCCGATGGAACCCAAAGCCAATGAGTTCCCAAAAAGCCTCGTGCTAGGTCGAGATGATAATATACATATAAGGCTTACAGGATCCACTTCCCTGGGCGATGTGGGATGTGACAATCCACCCCCTTAGGGGCCTGACGTCCTCGTCGGCACACATCTGGCTTGGGATTGGCTCTGATACCAAAATTGTCACATTTCGGCCCGAGCCCCCACCACATCCCGAGATCAACTCCGCCGTAGCACGATATTGTCTGCTTTGGGCCCTGATCACACTCTCACGGTTTTGTTTTTGGGAACTCACTGAAGGAAATTTTGTGAAAAACATGTTCATTTGAGCAACATCTATGGCATGCAATTAACATTTAAAGGCGGAATCATGCTTGTATGCACTAAAAAACAAAACATTACCCATGAAATTCAAAGCCTAGTAGAAAGGTGAACCAAGACTCAACCAAGAACAAAGTGAGTTGAGAGATTTTATACCTTTGTTGATTCCTCTTTGCATAAGCAAAGGGTAATCACCCAAGGAGAGGGCCTTCAATCCTTGCTTCTTAGTTCCATCGATTTTTTGGAGGAGGATGGTAGAAAGGATTCTCCAAGTTCCCAAAATTGAGAACCTCTAATTTTTCCACACCAAGGAGGGACTTGAAGAACAGATGAGTGAACTTGGAGGATGAGAGATTGCTAGCTAATCTCCTCCAAGGGGGCCGGCCTCCTAGAGAGAAAGGGAGAGACATGTTTGTAAACACGGAAAATTCCTGAAACGAAAGAGACAAGAACGACGTGGCGCAAACAAATATTTGTATTTGATGATTTTGGGTTACAATCTCTCTCTATTTTGATCCTCTAATTCGATCTCCGTAAGGTGTGTATTTGTGGATGTGCGATTAATCCAAAGGGCCGTTGGGCTTGATCTAAGGATGAACGTTCTTCAAGGGCCGTGGACTTGATCTTGAAGGTGGATTTGAGCGGATCTTCAAAGGGGCTTTTGGGCTTGATCTTTGAAGAACAATGATGAACGGATCTCCAAGGGCTTTTGGGCTTGATCTTGAAGAACGGTTGGATGTGTGGATTTGTCGACGTTGTTGATCCAAAGGGCCGTTGGGGCTTGATCTTGGATGAACGGATGATGAACGATGGTGCTTTCTTCAGGGGCCGTCGGGGCTTGATCTTGAATTGGTGGATGGTTGATCCAAGGGCCGTCGGGGCTTGATCTTGGAAGAACTATGAACGAAGAACGAAGAACACTTTCTTAAAGGGCCGTCGGGGCTTGATCTTGAATTGGTGGATGATTGTTGATCCAAGGGCCGTCGGGGCTTGATCTTGGAAGAATGATGAACGAAGAACGAAGAAGGCTTTCTTGATTCTTCGGGAACTTGGATGCTTGAGAGCTTCGGAGTTTTAGAGCTTCAGAGCTTCAAGGTGTAATATGAATTGGTTCCTCAAATGAATGAAATTGCCTTCTATTTATAGAATTTTCCAAGGCCTAATTTTGAATATAATATTCCAGATGAAATAAGTCGTTTCTGCCAGGTGTTGACACGTGTCCTATTTGATGACTTTTCCAACTCATTTCAATTTTCGTTGAGTCACACGCTATGTGTAAAATTTATGTAATACATGAGCGTTGACACTTTGATTTATCGGTCAACATTTATTTACCGAAATTTCGATGTCTACAAATGCCCCCACTTCAAGGCGCGTTGTATACATGTGCTTGTCACGTGTAGGAGATGCGTTTTGAAGTCCCTTAATGTAGATGTCGATCCACGGGCCGTCGAGGCTTGACCTTGAATTGGGCTGGAGATTTCTTCAAGGGCCGTTGAGGCTTGATCTTGAATTGGGCTTGAGATTTCTTCAAGGGCCGTTGAGGCTTGTTCTTGAACTTTTGTTTGAAATTTCTTCAAGGGCCGTCGAGGCTTGATCTTGAAGGTTGAAATTGGACCACAAAGAGCTTTATGTGGTAGATGATCCTTGGCTTTGGTAGTGGATGAATCGGCATGTATTTGTTTTTGCGCTTTGTTGACTTTCCACAGCTTTGATCTTGAACTGGGTTGGAGGATTTTCTGGATTCCTCCAATTGTTGATTTTCCACAGCTTATTCTTGAACTAGGTTTTGATTCAAGAGTGATAGACACTTGATCTTGAATCGGACTTGTGATTTCTTCCAAGGCCGTCGAGGCTTGATTTTGAATTTGGCTGGAAGCTTCTTCAAGGGCCGTTGAGGCTTGATTCTTGAAGGTTGACTCGAACATATGGCAAGCAGGCACGCGGTGAAGGTGACGACTTGTTGCTTTGTTCAATCTTTCTAATTCACACCTGAGCAGTTTGGTCAACGGTATGATCTTCAAGATTGATGGGTTCTTCTTCCAGTTGGTGACTTGATCTTTAAGGATTTGATTCAAGGGTGGTGAATCGGCACGTGCAGCCCACAACGCCTAGCAAGTCGACCCAAGAATTTGAGGGTCAAAACGAGTCTTTCATCTCAGACTCTTTCTGCCGAGTTGACTGTGCATGCTGCATTCTTCTCTGCTTGTTTCTTCAGGCAGATATGGTAGCTTTTCGAGTTCCTCAGTTCGGACTCCTTTTGCTGAGTTGACTGTGCAGACCGCATTCTTCTCTGCTTGTTCCTTCTGCACCTTGTCTCCACATGCTGCAAGGTATCATTTTCACTTGCCTTATCTGTTCTCCAGGCAGATGTGGCAGCTTCTTTGGAAGTACAGCAACAGTGGGAAACGAGTACTCGAGAGCAGTGCTAGGTAGGCAATCAGGGAAGGGTTCCAAGCAGTCGGTTCCTTACCCGAGTTTGAGTGGAGGTTCCGGCATATTGCTTTCTTTATCCTTGTCTTTGCAGGTAAGAACAAGGACAAAGGAAAGGACAGGGAGAGTGCATGATATGAGATACTCTTGCTTTCTACCCTGGTGATATGAGATACTTTTACTTTGGAGTCATTGGCTTGCAGAGGTACCCCAAGGAATAAGGAACACTGAATGACTCGAGAGGTTTCGTTGGGAAAGCATTTTTTTTGGAGATGAAGAAAGGCTCTGTATGTCTGCCTTGCAATGGAAGGTGAAGGTGGACGGTTATAGGAAGTTCTTTAACACCTGTAGAGGTACTATTCTTTCACTCGTGTCGGCAACCGTTGGATGATTGAACAGTATACTTCACGTGCTTTCTCCTTCACCGAAAATCTTCGACAAATTACCCGTGATTTGCGCAAAGTTGAGTGTGCATATGACAGGTGTTGACGAGGCTGAAAGGACTGGCGCCTCTTCGATATCTGGGATCGGCGCTTCGACAAATTGCCCGTGATTTCCGCAAAGCTGAGTTTGCGCGTGACGGGTGCTGACGAGGCTGAAAAAGATTGGCGCCTCTTCGATATCTAGGATTGACGCTTTAACAAATTGCCTGTGATTTCCGCAAAGCTGAGTTTGTGTGTGACGGGTGCTAACGCGTTTGGAAAAGCAAGATGCTTCTCCGATTTCTGAGCTTGCCTCTTCGATTTTTGAATCGGCAACTTCAAACTCTGAGCTCACCTCTTCGATCTCTGAAATCCCGTCGAGTGCCGATTTTTTATAGAGGTACGCAGTTCGTTTCAAAGCACACTTGAATTTTCGCTTGTAGAAAACTCCCCTCTTGTACTTCTAAGATCTTGATTTGTCCGATCTCTTCTTCCTTCAACACTTTGAAAATGTCTGGACCCTCCGACCGTCGTTTTGACTTGAATCTTGGTGAAGAGGCAGTCCCGCCTTCTCCAGACAACATATGGCGCCCATCCTTCATGTCCCCCACTAGTCCTCTTACCGTTGGGGATTCGGTGGTGAAGAATGATATGACCGCTGCGGTGGTGGCCCGGAACCTTGTCACTCCTAGAGATAACAGACTACTTTCCAAACGGTCTGATGAGTTGGCTGTTAAGGATTCTCTGGCTCTTAGTGTGCAATGTGCAGGTTCTGTGTCCAACATGGCCCAACGCCTTTTTGCTCGAACCCGTCAAGTTGAATCGTTGGCGGCTGAAGTGATGAGTCTCAAACAGGAGATTAGAGGGCTCAAGCATGAGAATAAACAGTTGCACAAGCTCGCACACAACTATGCCACAAACATGAAGAGGAAAATTGACCAGATGCAGGAATCTGATGGTCAGATTTTACTTGATCATCGAAGGTTTGTGGGTTTGTTCCAACAACATTTGCCTTCGTCTTCTGGGGCTGTACCGCGTAGTGAAGCTCCGAATGATCAACCTCCGATACCTCCTCATTCTGTGGTTCCGCCGAGTACTGAGGCGGCATCTGATCAACCTTGAAGATCCCTTCCTGTAAATTTGATTTGTCTTTTTTTTTTCTTTTTTTTTTTAATTATGTATAATGCAAATTTATGTAAAATTTCCAGAATAAATAAAAACGGACTTTATTTCTCTCAATGCAATTTTTTTTTTTTTTGCTATATATATATTATGTACACACACATATATATATATATATATATATATATCTATATATATTATTTCTTTTTCTTTTGGCGCTGTACAACCATCCCCCCTTTTTTTCTTTTGTTTTTTTTTCTCTTTTTCTTTTGTCACATGGTGCCAGACGCACCAAACATTTTTTATTTATTTTTATTTATATATATATATATATTTATTTTTATTTATTATTATTATATATATATATATTTTGCCTTTAATTATGGTGCCAGATGCACCCCTCCCTTTTTTTTTATATGGTGCCAGACGCACCATGCATTTTTATTATATATATATATATATATATATATATATATTTTTTTTTTTATTATTATTATTATTTTTTTTTTTATTTTTTTTATTTTTTTCTTTTTCTTTTGGTGCTGGATGCACCAAGTTCCATCATCATTTTTTTTCTTTTTTTCTTTTTGCACATGGTGCCCATGCACTACCAGAAACTTTTGATCTGCCATGGGGCTGTTCCCCATCTTTGATCCACCATCCCATTTTCTATTATTATTTTTTTGTATAAATTTCGATGATGGGCTGGGGAATTTGCAGGGAGCGGAGCAAGAAAGCCGAGAAGATGGTGCTTCGAGCTTCACGATCGGCTAGTCGTTTGACGGCGGTCGTTGAAGTTCTTTGCTATCATGGTGGCCATAGTGACGAGCTCGAGGGAGGTCAAAGCGTCATTCAAAGGCAGTAGCAGAGCAACGGAAGCACACCAACCTTCCAACCCGAGCCCAAGACATCAACCCTTGGAACACTTTCGGAGATGAGGATCTCAAACAGGAGGCTATCGAAGACCTGGCGGCGATTGAAGGAGGAGATGATGCTGTGACCGTACTGTTCTTTCAACCAGCTTCACTAGGTCTGTGAATGTTGTTCGATCCTTAGCAGGGATATGCAAGCACCAGACATCGAAAATCTTTCCAAGTTTCTGATGATGCCTTATCAGCCCAAGTCCAGTGCCATCAATTCCAGGCAAAAAGAGAGACAGAGGATAATTGACCAAGCGGGACCCACCGCCCAAAGGAGAGAACCAGCGAGGCGGTACATCGTCAGAACTGATGAAATTCTTGGCTTGCTCGAAGTAATCCTTCAAGCTTAGGCCTTACTCTTCCACATCGAACCTGTGCTCCTCTTGACGAGCCTGCTGCTTCTTAGTCTCTGCAGCTGACGTTGTCGTCGTATGAGCTTCCCCTGCCGCTTCCGATGTTCGCTGCTGTCAGAATCATCGAAGTGTGATCTGTTGACGCAGTGGCTAGGACGAGTTCGTCGGTGTAGGCTTTGGGTCGAATCAGGACAACGACTCGGCAAGTAGCGAGGCTAGTCAACCATCTAGGACGCTGAGTGAATGACTGCTGTCCGATCCATTGAAACGATGCCGCGCTTTGCTAAGCTGGAACAGGCCATGACTTTGAGCCGAGATGATCGAAAGGTCGACTGGTGGTGAAGACTTAAGAGCAGCGAATTTGGCGGAGAGGTTGTTGGAGAGGCGGATGGCTTTGTAGACATCGGAGTAGGCTCTGGATCCGACCCGCTCCAAGATCTTGTACTTTTCGATGATTTCGGGTCGGCTGTGGATGCTCCAGCTCTTCGCTGGTGGAGAGTCCCCGTCTTTGGCTGAGACTGGTCCGCCTCACACCCACTTGGCTGCTCATCTCTTTTCTCTGCGATTATTAAGGTTTCTCATATAAATTGGAACATCTTTCGATTCACAATATCTAGCAATTTCTTCGTCCAAAGCAACGACCAGATAATTAGATATGCCCACCCTCTTAATATTAGTGAACCACAAATCCAACATTTCGTTCACATTTGAGTTTGCAAGAGCAACTATAAGCTCTCTGTTAACAGCAACCTTCTCCAAACTCTTTGCTAACCTTGGATTCACTGATTCATCAGGAAGAACACTGGGGTTGGTTCGTGAGCGGCAGATGCAGGGAAGCCAGAAACAAAACTCAGATCCGAACAGAGCCTAACAACCAAAGCAAGAGCAACCAAGACCAAACCTTTCTTACAAAGTGCCATTTTCTGAGAAACTCCAATTGTCTTGTCGGTTAAGATGGGGGTTTTATTGTAAATATCGAATTTAAGGTCGGTGGTTGGTTGAGCTTGGCGTTGGAATCGGAGAGGGAAGACTTGAGAGAATCGACGTCGGAGATGAGAGATCGAAGGTCGTCAACGGCGAGGATGAAGTCTTGGTAGTGGGCCTTGCAGACCTCCTCGATTTCGGACTCCTTGGATCGGGAGAAGTGGCGAAGGTGCTGGAGCAGCGTCTCAGGCTTCCCGGAAGTGAAAGCCTTACGGACGAAGGGGCCCACATCCTCCCCGTTGCAGATGGCGGAGGAGAGGAGCAGCTGGTCGAGCTTTTCAGCCGAGTCGCCGTTTTCCGCGGCGGACGGAGCCACTTTCCGCCGAGATTTCGTGGGCAGCATCGTGGCGATGAGAGAGAACAGGGCGCGGAGAGGATTTAGGAAACATGGGAGAGTGAGAGGAGGAGAGAGATGGACCTAAGCCTGCTGAGGTTGGAGGCTAGACTTCGAGAGCTGGGCTTGGGCCATGATTTGGGCAGGGGGCCGGCCTTGGTCTCTCCCTTGGCATAGTTTGGAGTTAAGTGTGGATGGGCCTATATTTGTATATGCACACACACATACGTATATATTTCCTTTTTTTATTTTTTATTTTTTTATTTTTTATTTTTTTAATAACATATGTATTAATTAATACAAATAAATCGTAATAAAAATGGACTCCCTTAATCAAACCCTATTTTTTTTTATTTTTTATTTTGATGTGATGAAAGGAATCTTTAATTTTGAGAAGACAAAACATGATGCCAAGACCTCACGAAGCTTCCAGATACGTGGTAGTGCTTGTGCAAAAGACTGTAATGGGGTTTCGCTGTGTAGTGCCTTTTGTTCACAGTCTTTTTCCTTCGGTGGTGCGCTGCCGTGTGGAGCTGTGCAAGAGCCTGCAGCGAGATTTCGCTGCATAACAACTTTCCTTAGTGGTGACGTCGATGTGCCTCTTGCCTCCGCTTGAAAGACCGTCATGTAGCTGCCCTTCCTTTAAAGAAATAAAGTATTCACATTTTTGAATTTGCTTTTCATTCTTCAAAGTGTTTTTTTTTTAGATGGTGTGACTGTACTTGAAGTTTTGATGTTTCAAGTTGCCTACGTACCCTTTGTTGAGGAGGGATCAAGTCATAACGTAGTTCAAATGAGCGATGAATTTAGCAGTGATTTTGATGATGATTTTGCCGTACACAGTTTATGCTCTTGCGGGCCAGGAGCGTTAGTTCATGCAGTTTAGGCTCATGCGAATAAAGAGCGGGAATTTGTTGCCTTTTAGGGGTAGTAGCGCTTCAAGAATCTGCCGTTGATAGGGCCGATCTTCAAGCCGTCTTCTGCCATGATTAAGTAGGCGCCATTGGTGTAGACTTCTTGTACTACGTATGGTCCATCCCATTTTGACGTGAACTTGCTCTTTGTCTTGTGAGTTGTGATGATAGGCCTACGCAATGAAAGGACGAGATCTCCCATTTGGAAAGACCGAGGGAGAACTTTCTTGTTGAAGGCTTTAGAAAGTCGCGCTTGATAACACTCCAAGTGTTGCTGGGCTTCGAGTCTTTTCTCATCCAGTGCCTCCAGTTCTTGAAGACGCAACTTTGCATTCTCTTCGTCAGTCAAGCCTTCTTGTATAGCCATCCTTAGCGAGGGGATTTGACTTTCGAGTGGTAGAACAGCTTCTACGCCATATACAAGAGAATAAGGTGTGGCTTGCAGTACTTTGGATCATTGACGCGATTCATCTCTTCAGGGCGTTTGCTTCGGAGTCCGGAAAAGGGTATACCTTCTGCTCCAATTCCCTCAAGGTGTTTTTATACCTATCTTGGGTGTGGGAAGGCTCACTTTTTTTTATCTCCCTTGCTTTATTGAAAGAGATTTTGACGGGCGCGGACGAGGTCTTGATAGGGGTGGTATTGGTGGTAAAAGCTTCCTTGGCGGGCTTTTTCCCATGATTGTCTGCTCTTGAAGTAAACACCTTATCCCTTTTGAAATTGGTGATTGGCTCCTTCTTTCCATGGTGGGCGATGCTCAACTCCATGTCGTGGGCGCGGGTGGCTAATTCTTCAAAAGTTCGTGGTTTGATACCTTGAAGGATGTATTGTAAACCCCATTGCATGCCCTGGATGCACATCTCGATTGAAGAAATCTCGGAGAGTCTGTCCTTACAGTCGAGGCTTAGATTACGCCATCGGTTGATGTAGTCCATGACTGGTTCTTCCTTCCATTGTTTCGTGCCCGTTAGCTCTAGCATGCTCACAGTGCGACGGGTACTGTAGAAGCGGTTGAGGAATTCCCTTTCCAACTGTTCCCAACTGTTGATGGACTCGGGCTCTAGGTCCGTGTACCACTCAAAGGCGTTTCCTTTTAACGAGCGCACAAACTGCTTAGCGAGGTAATCTCCCTCCGTCCCTGCATTGTTGCAGGTTTCGACGAAATGTGCGACATGTTGCTTTGGGTTTCCTTTTCCGTCAAATTACATAAACTTCGGCGGTTGATAGCCCTTCGGCATCCTTAAGGCATTGATCTTCCTGGAGTAAGGCTTCAAGTACAACATGGAGGCATGGGAGCTCCCTTTCGTACTGTGCCTTGATGGTATTAGTGATCATCTCCTGCAGCTGCTGGATAGAGAGAGATCCCATGAGCACCGCTGCTTGGTCTGGTTTCGGCTTCCCATCGATTTTCTTCACTGGGGGTTATTCGTCTCCGCCAACTCCTCCCTTTAGTGGATCATCCTCTGGGTCGGGTTTCTCGTTGTCCTGCGCCTCCAGTCGGTTGACTAATGCCGCGATTTGCAAGTCTTTTTCTTCCACAGATCGATTAGTCTTGCGATTGCTTCATTCATTTGAGCAAGCTGTTCATCGATTGAAGTTGCTCCAGCGGTCATGACTTGCATGGCTGAACTGCCGCTTGAATCGTCATTAGAGAGCATGGATTCGGAGTATTCCCTTGGTCTTTCTCCCCTTGGTGCCCTTAGTGAGGCTAAGGTGATCAAAGGCTCGTACCTTGGGTGCTCTTGTTCCCTTCGTACTGTTGATGCAGAGGTGAAAGAGGCGGCAGAACTAGCTTTTGCCATGCTTCGAGTCGTGATGCCCAAAGTGACACCACTTGCGACGATGACGCTCTTGTTCTTTACGCCGGTTGCGGGAACAGTTTGAGCCTTCCTTGATGCCATTAATTTTGGCAGTGCGCTTGAATTTCTTGAACGGAGAAAGAGATGAGAGGCAGAGATTGTCCCACCGGGCATGCCATTTTGTAAACACGGAAAATTCCTGAAACGAAAGAGACAAGAACGACGTGGCGCAAACAAATATTTGTATTTGATGATTTTGGGTTACAATCTCTCTCTATTTTGATCCTCTGATTCGATCTCCGTAAGGTGTGTATTTGTGGATGTGCGATTGATCCAAAGGGCCGTTGGGCTTGATCTAAGGATGAACGTTCTTCAAGGGCCGTGGACTTGATCTTGAAGGTGGATTTGAGCGGATCTTCAAATGGGCTTTTGGGCTTGATCTTTGAAGAACAGTGATGAACGGATCTCCAAGGGCTTTTGGGCTTGA
Organism: Malus domestica; assembly: GCF_042453785.1. NCBI lineage: Eukaryota > Viridiplantae > Streptophyta > Magnoliopsida > Rosales > Rosaceae > Malus > Malus domestica. Next base: position 15,573,114 of record NC_091670.1, read on the forward strand.
TCTTGAAGAACGGTTGGATGTGTGGATTTGTCGACGTTGTTGATCCAAAGGGCCGTTGGGGCTTGATCTTGGATGAACGGATGATGAACGATGGTGCTTTCTTCAGGGGCCGTCGGGGCTTGATCTTGAATTAGTGGATGGTTGATCCAAGGGCCGTCGGGGCTTGATCTTGGAAGAACGATGAACGAAGAACGAAGAACACTTTCTTCAAGGGCCGTCGGGGCTTGATCTTGAATTGGTGGATGATTGTTGATCCAAGGGCCGTCGGGGCTTGATCTTGGAAGAATGATGAACGAAGAACGAAGAAGGCTTTCTTGATTCTTCGGGAACTTGGATGCTTGAGAGCTTCGGAGTTTCAGAGCTTCAGAGCTTCAAGGTGTAATATGAATTGGTTCCTCAAATGAATGAAATTGCCTTCTATTTATAGAATTTTCCAAGGCCTAATTTTGAATATAATATTCCAGATGAAATAAGTCGTTTCTGCCAGGTGTTGACACGTGTCCTATTTGATGACTTTTCCAACTCATTTCAATTTTCGTTGAGTCACACGCTATGTGTAAAATTTATGTAATACATGAGCGTTGACACTTTGATTTATCGGTCAACATTTATTTACCGAAATTTCGATGTCTACAATGTTCTCTCCAATTTTTCTCCAAAAGAAACCCGAAGGATGAAATGGCTATAAAGTTGCCTTTATACCACCTCATAATGAAGTGGCAAACTTGCAATTAAAGCAAGTTCACTACCCTCCTCTATTTGGCCGGCCTTAAGGGTTTATTGGGCTTTCAAGACCTTTGTTTATTCAAGTTGTCATACAAGTTGAGTTAATGGGCTTGACATTCAAATCCCATTGGGCCTTGCGGCCCAAAACTAACCTTAGGTCGATAACAAACTTATTCGTTTGATTAATTAACATATTAATTAATCTTAGCCATAAATAATTAAACCATTTAATTATCCTGACTTATCTCCGTTGTTTCTTCAATCTCTACCTTACACGGTGTACGATCCATTAGGTTCCTTTTAACTAGGCAGTGGGCGATTGTTACTCTTAACAATCGATTGTGAATTGAAACTTACTTTCAATTCTCCCTTTTGTGATTATACATGTTTAGGGCTTCCACAAACCATGAGTGACACCTAGCAGTATGTCATGGTTACCCAAGCTAATCAGAAGAGGTGGAGAACCTATTCAGTTTAGGATTACAATGCAATACGGTCTTTCTCTAATATAATACTCTTGACCACATTGTTTGGTTTGATAGTTTATTCATGTCTTCTATCCAATATGATTCTCTTACTTATATGATTACCTTGAATGTGATTTGGAACGACTTCCTAAATCTCATTCATACTATGGCCAGAGATTCTTAATCATATCATAGAGTATTCTCCCTCAAACGGTGTGAAGGTTAGAGATCCCTTGTTGCGCATTCACTTGCCCCCTTGGCTAAGTGGCTTAACCCCAACTATGTCGTGGACACATGGAGTGACTTTGACATAGTCAAAGATCAAGGACCTAACCACAAGACAACTATGATGCCTCAGGTCAAAGGACTACTTTGCATTATCCCAACCATGAGTTCTCATGTGACATGAGTATGAGAACTTCTTGTTGATCGCGTTTAGTGAACTCATTCTCTATTGAGCACCTACGTACTTGTCTTGGTGTCAGTCACACCAATGACTTGAGACCAGTCACTCTCCTTAAGAGAAGACATAGCACGTACTGATCTTAACGGAATATCAATGCCCAATTGACAATCCTATGATCAGGAACGTTTAGGATATGTATACGAAAGAGAATGGTCTCATGAATCTAACTTCTTTAGATCGCATTCTCCCAATTATATATTCCTTGGACTTGTCGTTTAAGCGTATAACATTTATATGAGATGGCTTCAAACAATAATCTTTTCCCTTTATGTTAAACTATATTAGTTTAACATGTGAAATGTCCGTAAAGTATCATCATATGATTGGTTTTAGGGCAGATTTCCAACAATCTCCCACTTGCACTAGAGCCAATCAGCTTGGTCATCAGTGATGATACCTCTTCTGTAGTCATTTCAAAAATGGTTGAGTAGTAGGCCTAGACAATGGATATCTATTGAAGGATTTATTTTGTAAAACATGTTCATTTGAGCAACATCATATAGCATGCAATTAACAATTAAAGGCGGAATCATGCTTACATGCACTCAAAAACAAAACATTTACCCATGAAATTCAAAGCCTAGTAGATTGGTGAACCAATAATCAACTCAAAACATAAGTGAGTTGAAATTAATACCTTTGTAGATTCCTCTTTGCATAAGCAAAGGCTAATCACCCAAAGAGATAAGGGCCTTCATTCCTTGCTTCTTAGATCCATGGATTTGGATGGAAGAATAGGTTCTCCAAGTTCCCAAAATTGAGAACCTCTAATTCTCGACACCAAGGTTCGATTGTAGAAGAAATGAGTGACCTTGGAGTAGTAGGATTGCTAGATGTACCCTCCAAGGTGTTGGCCTCTTTAGAGAGAAAATGGAGAGACAATTCTCACCTATTTTCCCCAAAAATAAACCCATTTTTTCACTTAATGAATATTTAGTTATAAAGTCATTTATATAGTCACTTCTTTAAGTGACCTAAATAACCAAACAACCCTAATTCATCTAATATGGCCGGCCACCTTATGGGATTTGGGCTTTTGGGCTTTAATGAATCTTCATTCATTAAATTGTCATACAACTTAAGTTAATGGGCTTGACGTTCGAAGCCCATTGGGCCTTAAGGTCCAAAACTATCCCGAAGTCTTTAACGAACTTATTCGTTTGATTAATTAACATATTAATTAATCCTTGCCATAAATAAATGATTAAACCATTTAATCATTCTTACTCATTTCCGTTTAATCTCCAATCTCCACCTTTCACGGTGTGCGATCCATTAGGTTCCTTTTAGCGAGGTAGTGGGCGATTAAAACCATTTTACATCGATTGTGAATTGAAACTATTTTCAATTCTCCCTTTAGTGATTATACACGTTTAGGGCTTCCACAAACCATGAGTGACACCTAGCAGCATATCATGGTTACCCAAGCTAATCAGAAGAGGTTAGAGAACCTATTCAGTTCGAGATTACAAATGCAATACGGTCCTTCTCTAATCTAATACTCTTGACCACATTGTTTGGTTTGATAGTTTATTTTCTCATGTCTACTATCCAATGTGTGTCTTGTGCTTATATGATTACCTTGAATGTGATTCGGAACGCATTCCCTAATCTCATTCATACTTTGGCCAAAGATTCAAATCATATCATAGAGTATTCTCCCTCAAACGGTTTGAAGGTTAGAGATCCCTTGTTGCGCATTCACTTGTCTCCATAGCTAAGCGGCTTGACCCCAACGATGCCGTGGACACCCTCCTGGTGGGATGACTTTGACATAATCAAAGATCAAGGTCTTAACCACAAGAAAACTATGATGCCTCAGGTCAAAGGACTACTTTGCATTATCCCAACCATGAGTTCTTATGTGACATGGAATATGAGAACTCTTCGTTGATCGCGTTCAGTGAACTCATTCTCTATTGAGCACCTACCGTACTTGTCTTGATGTCACACACACCAATGATTCGAGACTTATCACTCTCCCTGAGAGAAGACATAGTACGTACCGATCTTGACGGACTGTCAATGCCCAATTGGCAATCCTATGATCAGGAACGTTTAGGATGTGTCTACGAAAGAATGGTCTCAAGAATCTAACTTCATTAGATTACATTCTCTCAATCACAAATTCCTTGGACTTTATCGTTTAAGCATATAACATTTATATGAGACGGCTCAAACAATAATCTATGCCCTTTATATGTTAAACTAGATTAGTTTAACATGTGAAATGTCCATAAAGTATCATCACATGATTGGCTTTAGGGCACATTTCCAACAATCTCCCACTTGCACTAGAGCCAATCAGCTTGATCATCAATGATGATATCTCTTCTGTAGTCATTTCATAAATGGCTGAATAGTAGGCCTAGGCAGTGGATATCTATATGTGTTATCCACAGAAGCAACCTTGAGAATAACGACGTCACCATTATACATGATTCTCAATCATGTGGTTTAGTCTCTCATTTGTGTTCGGATTTTGATGAGACCTTGATTCCCAGGCTTGAGCTATCGCCCCATTAGTGTCAAACACTTTCTGGTTGGAACCGAATAGAGAGTTCATAAATGAACTTTCCCATCCAAACAACATTGTTGTAAACTTCTATATGGCAATATATCTTGCATTCATAATGGAACACTCTAAAGTCATTACTTTAATGTTTCCATCCAAATATCTCTTTAGTCATAATAAAGAGATATTCGTTTATCTCTTCATTCATAATGAAGAAACATCCAATGATGGATTAGATTCATAATCTAATACATTTACGCTTCCCTTACGTTACTCTAATTCTTCCTCATTCTTTGAGGAATTTATCCTTTAGTATTTCTCAAATACTTAAGGACTCACTTGACAGTTGCCATGGTTCTGATCCTGGGCTTGCACTGATATCGTCTTGTACCGTTCTAGGTACAACTCATATCAATGTTTTTCATACAATATGAAATACATAAATCACCTTTCTGCGTATGCATAAAGGATTCAATTTACGCATTATTTCTTTGGGAGTCAAATGGTACATTCCCTTTTTTGAGAAGGGCAACTTGCTAGTCTCACTAGAATCGTCCTTCATATTGAAGTTTATCATCATATGAGAAACTTCCTAGCATCCATTGTCTATTATTAGGGATTGATATAATCCAATTATATCATGAAATATATCATTATAGATTTCCATCCCATGTATATAGACTATATCTCCCAAATACATTCTATCTTCATATAATGTATTAAAGTCATAACTTTAACGAAGAAGTATTCTTTTCATTTCCAAAATTAATATATCATATATATTTAAATTTTTAGGAACATGATTAACTCCCACTAATCTTTTGTAAAACTAGTAAACAAAAGATTCATTTACATCTTTATGAGAAATCAAACGATTTGATCCTTTTTCTCATAAAATGCAAATAGCTCCCACTAACTTGCTAAGATCCATGATGGATGGATCTCTACAACTTACATGTCTTGTGATTTATAGTTTTAGACATATATTATCAAGACTGTCTTAATAATGGTTTCGGAAACCCATATTATGTCCAAACATTGAATCACCATTTAGTTGTAGTTAGCAATCTTTGAATTTATTGAAACTAAGACTACGTCAAAAATGGTTCCTTTAAAGTCAACCATTCTATTTGATTGTAGTCACCTTAAGCTACCAATTAGCTTTGAAGGTTTCATTATTTCGAGTCAAATGGTACTTTACCATTTCCTTGAGTATATATCGTATATGCACTCAATGTAGTCATAAGGATTTTTCATTCTTATTTCTTTCGAAGTAAGAGGTGCAACTCTATGACATAGTCATAAAGTTCAAAACCATTCAACTGAGACGGTTTATAAATTCTTATCGACTACCTTAGAGCTTGTGGTATAGGAACTAGGTTGTTATATTTGTTGATTACTTTCTTGTCTCTCAAAGAACCCATTCTTTGAGTTCTATCTCTCGTTCATTTGCTTTTAGGCAAATCACATTGTAGAATTACAATGAACTACCCAACAAAACAACAATTGTTAGTTGGTTTATAGAAGCGATATCCAAAAGTTATTTTAAGGATATCCTACAAGATTGTTATCAAACAAATATTGCTTGTTAGCACACAACCCCAAATCTTTAACATGCTTAAGATTTGTCTTTCTTTCCAACTACATCTTATGGAGTCATGAAAATATTGGAAGATCTTCTCATTGACAATCATATTGTTTTTAGAAGTATATATCCTATATATGGGTAATAGATAACATTTAACGAACTAAATCTTATTCTTGTTCGTTCTTCTCCTAATGGAGAAATATATTATCTTATGATGCTATTTTCCTTGATATCTTTCAAGGAAACTCATCTAAAGTGTTACCTTTCCTTGGATCAAATCTAAGGAGGTAAATACTTTAGATGTCTTACTCATCAACTTACATTTCTTGAATTCTTTGAAACATTTTGCAAAGTATTCGGACTTGTGTTTATTCAAAATAAACTATAGTCCAACCGAGAGTGATCTTCGGTGAATGTTATCCAACATGAGTAGTAATATGTTTGTGGACAAGTGCCACAAACATCAAAGTGAATTACCCTCAACAACTTTGTGATTCTTTCTTCTTTCCAAAAGAATAAAGATTCGAACATTTCGTCTCTATACAATTTTAACAAGAAGGTATTGGATCCGGATCTAACGATCCAAAGCATCCATCTTTCACCAACTCGTAATTTATGTTTTAGAGGTATCACAACTTTAGTTGGGATTAGTCACTACCTTGCAACCTTTTGGGTTTTAAGCATCATTATTTTCTAAACAGTTAACACCACCATATTATCTCTATTATAGAGATAATTAATTAGATTACCATAATCCAATCATTGATTAATAAAGAACATTGTTTTGTCAAACAAAACATTTATCCATTTCACATAGTGACGGAATTTAGTTCCTTAAAATTGGAATACAAAGACAATCTATGTTTTTCCAATTTCTTTGGTAGTTCATATGAGGAAGTAAGTACCATCTGCTTTCGCAGAGATCTACATTTGATTCACGTTTCCGAATGTGAAGCACCTTCTCTTCTCTCATATATCTTCTACTTCTTATTAGTCACATTTTTACAACGATTGTAAAGCTTTGTTACTAATACGGAATCATGCATTCAAGTAGAAGAACCAACTGTTTTGAACTTTTCAAGAACATTTTACAACACCTTCGAAAGGTGTGTTCTTGACACTTGCAAGACATTTCTTGCAAATACCCCTTCCAATGTCCATCCTTTCATAAAGAAAGTTTGTTCCCTTGGAGTTATTTATCTTCTTTATCTGACTTTCACCTTTGACTACATTAGACATGGTCCTTAAACTCCCACTATCTCTCTTGAAACCTCTTTCAATTGTGTTATACACATCAAACAATTTTGGAGAGCATGTGGTTATTGTTCACTACATAGTTTACAATAAACTTAGTAAACCATTAGGATAGGGACACAAAGGTGAAGTCCTTGCCTAGTTTCCGTCTCGTTAAGTGATTTATCACTTCAACATTCAATGATTCAAAATCATCATAAGTCCATGTTAATGGACTATTTTTGTCAACCAACCATTATGTTCTAAACATAATTACAAACCTTCAAGAGTTGTACAAGGCAACTCTCATTTCTTCATACAACAATTGTAAATGAAGAATCATGGCACATTAAGTGTTCATGCCTTTGTGCTTTCTTCTCAAGTTCCTTGTTCATGTAACAAAGAAACAAGCACTAAGTGTTTGCATTGACTAAGAGTTGTTCAAAGCAACTCCTATTTCTTCATACAACAAATTGTAATTGAAGAATTATGACATTAAAAGTGTTGTCCTCGTTATGATAGACCTTTTCTAACATATTCTTCTAATGATACATTATCAATAGTAAGATTGTGAGGATGAGACTACTTTGGTACTTTTACAAGCCATTAAAGACAATCTATGGTTTTGTAGTACCAAGTCCGTAAACTAAACGTTCGGTTTTGTCAAGTGTTGGATAGCGTTTGCAAATATATTGGTAATCAAATACATAACGAATATAGATTGATTGATTTTAAGCCATTTGATTTGGGTCTTTAAATCAAATAGCACCACCCACTATTTTTGGCAAATTCCATATCCCTCATAGGAATTCGAGAGTTTTGGATGAAACTCCTAGTAGGTTATGGGAGGCTCACTATTACCAAGCCCACCTCAGAATTATATCATGTTGGCTAGCATTAATAATAATGAGAGAGTACGCTTACTCATTTGCAACTAATGCAAGTACCCATCTTATTTGGCCTCTAGAGAGTGATGCCTCAGAATTATATCATGTTGGCGTCATTGCACTTAGTTAAGTCATTCCCACCATGCCTAGTTCGTGTAGGGGTTCAAGCATAGCCTCAGAATTATATCATGTTGGCTAAACTCGTTGCCTACCTCACTTCATCATGTATGTATATAGAACTCCTCCTGAGTGTAAGCACGCACTTTGTACTCCCCCATTATAGGGTGAAGCCGGTGTACGAGTCACAAACGATCGGAGCCTACCACGGTGGAAGGCCACGAAAGAGTGTTCAAAGCACTATCCGCTTATCAACTTAATATTGGTTTGGTTGAGGGTTTTGTGTCTCATCACATATAAACATACACTTTAATCTCTATTAAAACTATTTTGGTCCTATTACAACTATTGGTCCATCCCTTTGTTTTAGTTGTACATAATACTCCCACTATGCTTTTAAAACGATTTTTAAAGCAAGAGTATATGATACTACTAACATAAACTTTGCATTCATTTGATGGACTACATAGTTGCCTTAGGGCCTAAGGATGATTATGAACCTTTGTTTAGATTCAACACGAGCCTTGTGTTGAATCTCGGTCTAGGAATGGTGATTGATTTTAGTTACGCGTTTAATCACATTAAGGCGTGTTGTCTTAGGGGCGTTGGACCCAACTACTTCATTTTCATGCATATCGTATAAAGCAAGAAAGAAGTACTTCAAAGTAAAGGTGAGCTTATGCTCATTACAACATTTGCATATAACAAATTACTTTAAAGTAAAGAAGAGCTTAAGCCCTTTTACAACATTTGATCAAATCAAATTACAACCAAAATCTAATCTACACATTCCCATGGTTCAAACAAATTTGAAACGCCTTTCACATAGCTCAATTATATTAGGCTTAGGTTCATAATCACCCTTTAATTAATTAACACTTTAACTAATTAATTGAATGCAACATTTTCATTTGGTTTTTGTATCCATAAGATTGATTTAAATGGAGCTAAACAAAATGAAAATCCAATTCTCATTTAAAGAGACAAAACAATTTTGTTCTCATCCTATTTGGGCCATCATGCAATTAACCTCAACTTTTGGGCCATATTGCAATAACAAAAACTTTTGGGGTCACTTTGTATAATACACAAAAGTCACAACTTCATGTAAATACAACTAGAACCCAAACTTTTAATAATGCAAAAACATCATTAAAGGATCAAAACAATTTGTCCTTTAGCGTTTTGGACCTTAACGTAAAAACGTAAACTTTTGGGCCAAAGTGCAAATACACAAAAGTATCAAAACTTTATGTAATTGCATAAAAGCCCCAAAAGTACTCCCTTTGAGGGAGTGGCTGGTTTTGGGGAGGGATAAGGTTGGTGTGTGTGTTGATTAGTGAGTTTTGTCAAAAACATGCAAGTGTATGTAAGATAAGTTTATGAAATAATTCAATCACAATTATTTCAATCATCATTTATACAAATATCTAACACTTTAAATACATAATAAATCATTTAAAAACATATCACATATACTTTATGAAATAATTCAAAACTTTGAATCAAAACACCAAACCTTTTTGTTCTTGGCAAGAACATCAAGAACAATGAAGAACATCCATGAAAAACCCAAATTTTTCCATGAACTTTTTCCACCAAAAAACATTCCAAAACCATTCTTACTTAAGGGAAATAACATCTAACCAAACTAGGGTACTTAGGGGTTCCAAAGAACACATTAAAACACTTTTAACAAGTCAAATAAGAACCCAAAAAATCACCCTTTGATTTTGGCCGAATTTTCCCAAAAGCATGGCACCAAATTTTAGCTCCAATATTCATGCTCATATGAACAACATCTACAACATTTGAGATAGCAAATTTTCCAACAAAATTTACTTTCAAAGAAGCAAGAATAAAGCTTGTAACAATTACAACTTTTAGATCACAAACTTATGAACTACAAAACACAAAAGGATTCACCAACTACTAGACCTAGGCTCTGATACCACTTGAAGGATTTATTTTGTAAAACATGTTCATTTGAGCAACATCATATAGCATGCAATTAACAATTAAAGGCGGAATCATGCTTACATGCACTCAAAAACAAAACATTTACCCATGAAATTCAAAGCCTAGTAGATTGGTGAACCAATAATCAACTCAAAACATAAGTGAGTTGAAATTAATACCTTTGTAGATTCCTCTTTGCATAAGCAAAGGCTAATCACCCAAAGAGATAAGGGCCTTCATTCCTTGCTTCTTAGATCCATGGATTTGGATGGAAGAATAGGTTCTCCAAGTTCCCAAAATTGAGAACCTCTAATTCTCGACACCAAGGTTCGATTGTAGAAGAAATGAGTGACCTTGGAGTAGTAGGATTGCTAGATGTACCCTCCAAGGTGTTGGCCTCTTTAGAGAGAAAATGGAGAGACAATTCTCACCTATTTTCCCCAAAAATAAACCCATTTTTTCACTTAATGAATATTTAGTTATAAAGTCATTTATATAGTCACTTCTTTAAGTGACCTAAATAACCAAACAACCCTAATTCATCTAATATGGCCGGCCACCTTATGGGATTTGGGCTTTTGGGCTTTAATGAATCTTCATTCATTAAATTGTCATACAACTTAAGTTAATGGGCTTGACGTTCGAAGCCCATTGGGCCTTAAGGTCCAAAACTATCCCGAAGTCTTTAACGAACTTATTCGTTTGATTAATTAACATATTAATTAATCCTTGCCATAAATAAATGATTAAACCATTTAATCATTCTTACTCATTTCCGTTTAATCTCCAATCTCCACCTTTCACGGTGTGCGATCCATTAGGTTCCTTTTAGCGAGGTAGTGGGCGATTAAAACCATTTTACATCGATTGTGAATTGAAACTATTTTCAATTCTCCCTTTAGTGATTATACACGTTTAGGGCTTCCACAAACCATGAGTGACACCTAGCAGCATATCATGGTTACCCAAGCTAATCAGAAGAGGTTAGAGAACCTATTCAGTTCGAGATTACAAATGCAATACGGTCCTTCTCTAATCTAATACTCTTGACCACATTGTTTGGTTTGATAGTTTATTTTCTCATGTCTACTATCCAATGTGTGTCTTGTGCTTATATGATTACCTTGAATGTGATTCGGAACGCATTCCCTAATCTCATTCATACTTTGGCCAAAGATTCAAATCATATCATAGAGTATTCTCCCTCAAACGGTTTGAAGGTTAGAGATCCCTTGTTGCGCATTCACTTGTCTCCATAGCTAAGCGGCTTGACCCCAACGATGCCGTGGACACCCTCCTGGTGGGATGACTTTGACATAATCAAAGATCAAGGTCTTAACCACAAGACAACTATGATGCCTCAGGTCAAAGGACTACTTTGCATTATCCCAACCATGAGTTCTTATGTGACATGGAATATGAGAACTCTTCGTTGATCGCGTTCAGTGAACTCATTCTCTATTGAGCACCTACCGTACTTGTCTTGATGTCACACACACCAATGATTCGAGACTTATCACTCTCCCTGAGAGAAGACATAGTACGTACCGATCTTGACGGACTGTCAATGCCCAATTGGCAATCCTATGATCAGGAACGTTTAGGATGTGTCTACGAAAGAATGGTCTCAAGAATCTAACTTCATTAGATTACATTCTCTCAATCACAAATTCCTTGGACTTTATCGTTTAAGCATATAACATTTATATGAGACGGCTCAAACAATAATCTATGCCCTTTATATGTTAAACTAGATTAGTTTAACATGTGAAATGTCCATAAAGTATCATCACATGATTGGCTTTAGGGCACATTTCCAACATCTATATGTTATCCATAGAAGCAACCTTGAGAATAACGACGTCACCATTATACATGATTCTTAAACATGTGGTTTAGTCTTTCATTTGAGTTCGGATCTTGATGAGACCTTGATTCCTTGGCTTGAGCTACCGCCCCATTAGTGTCATAGTGTCGGTACACTGGATACACTTTCTGGTTGGAACCGAATAGAGAGTTCATAAATGAACTTTCCCATCCAAACAACATTGTTTTAAGCTTCTATATGGCAAAATATTTTGCATTCATAATGGAACATACTAAAGTCATTACTTTTAATGTTTTCATCCAAATATCTCTTTAGTCATAAGAAAGAGATATCTGATTATCTCTTCATTCATATTGGAACATACTAAAGTCAACCAATCTCTTTAATTATAGTCACCTTAAGCAACCAATTAGCTATAAAGGTTTCAGTAATTCGGGTCAAATGGTACTTTACCATTTTCTTGAGTATATGTCGTATATACAATCAATGTGGTCATAAGGATTTTCATTCTTATTTCTTTCGAATTAAGAGGTGTAACTCTATGACATAATCATAAAGTTCACATTCAACTGAGACAGTTTATAAATCCTTCTCGACTACCTTGGAGCTTGTGGTATAGGAACTAGGTTGTTATATTTGTTGATCACTATCTTGTCTCTCAAAGAACCCATTCTAGTGTAGGATTACGATGAACTACCTAACAGACAACATTTGTTAGTTGGTTTATAGAAGTGATATCCAAATGTTAATTTAAGGATACCCACAAGATATTTCTCTAAACAAATATTGCTTATTAGCATACAACCCCAAATCTTAACATGATTAAGATTTGTCTTTCTTTCGAACTACATCCTATGGAGTCATGAAAATTTTGGAAGATCTTCTAATTGACAATCATATTGTCTTAGAAGTATATATCCTATATATAGGTAATTGACAACATCCAACGAACTAAATCTTATTCGAGTTCGTTCTTCTCTTAATGGAGAAATCCATTATCATATGATGCTTCTTTCCTTGATATCTTTCAAGGAAACTGTTCTAAAGTGCTAACTTTCCTTGGATCAAATCTAAGGAGGTAAATACTTTAGACATCTTACTCATCAACTTACATTTCCTGAATTCTTTGAAACCTTTTGCAAAGTATTCGGACTTGTGTTTATTCAAAATAAGTGATAGTCCAACCGAGAGCGATCTTCAGTGAATGTCATACAACATGAGTAGTATTATGTTGTGGACAAGTGCCACTAACTGAATGAAATTTTGTGAAAAACAAGTTCATTTGAGCAACATCTATAGCATGCAATTAACAATTAAAGGCGGAATCATGCTTGTATGCACTCAAAACAAAACATTACCCACGAAATTCAAAGCCTGGTAGAAGGGTGAACCAAGACTCAACTCAAAACAAAGTGAATTGAGAAACTTTATACCTTTAAAGATTCCTTTTTGCATAAGCAAAGACTAACCACCCAAGGAGAGGGCCTTCATTCCATGCTTCTTAGTTCCATCGATTTCTTGGAGGAGGATGGTAGAAAGGATTCTCCAAGTTCCCAAAATTGAGAACCTCTAATTTTTCCGCACCAAGAAGGGACTTGAAGAAGAGATGAGTGACCTTAGAGGATGAAAGATTGCTAGCTAATCTCCTCCAAGGGGGCCTGCCTCTTAGAGAGAAAGGGAGAGACATTTTCTCTCCAATTTTCTCCAAAAGAAACCCTAAGGATGAAATGGCTATAAAGTTGCCTTTATACCACCTCACCATGGAGTGGCAAACTTGCAATTAAAGCAAGTTCACTACCCTCCCCTATTTGGCCGGCCTTAAGGGTTTATTGGGCTTTCCAGCCCTTTGTTTATTCAAGTTGTCATACAAGTTGAGTTAATGGGCTTGACATTCAAATCCCATTGGGCCTTGCGGCCCAAAACTAACCCGAGGTCTTTTAACGAGCTTTATTCGTTTGATTAATTAACATATTAATTAATCATTTCCATAAATAATTAAACCATTTAATTATTCTTACTCATCTCCGTTGTTTCTTCAATCTCTACCTTACACGGTGTACGATCCATTAGGTTCCTTTTAGCGAGGCAGTGGGCGATTAGAACTCTTTCAAATCGATTGTGAATTGAAACTTACTTTCAATTCTCCCTTTAGTGATTATACACGTTTAGGGCTTCCACAAACCATGAGTGACACCTAGCAGTATGTCATGGTTACCCAAGCTAATCAAAAGAGGTGGAGAACCTATTTAGTTTAGGATTACAATGCAATACGGTCTTTCTCTAATACAATACTCTTGACCAATTTGTTTGGTTTGATAATTTAATCATCTCTACTATCCAATGTGATTCTCTTACTTATATGATTACCTTGAATGTGATTTGGAACGACTTCCTAAATCTCATTCATACTCTGGCCAGAGATTCTTAATCATATCATAGAGTATTCTTCCTCAAACGGTTTGAAGGTTATAGATCCCTTGTTGCGCATTCACTTGCATCCATGCCTAAGTGGCTTAACCCCAACTATGCCGTGGATACCCTCTGACAGAGTGACTTTGACATAGTCAAAAATCAAGGACCTAACCACAAGACAACTATGATACCTCAGGTCAAAGGACTACTTTGCATTATCCTAACCATGGGTTCTCATGTGACATAAGTATGAGAACTCATTGTTGATCGTGTTCAGTGGACTCATTTTCTATTGACCACCTACATGCTTGTCTTGGTGTCAATCACACCAATGACTCGAGACTAGTCACTTTCCCTAAGAAAAGACATAGCACGTACTGATCTTAACGGACTGTCACTGCCCAATTGACAATCCTATGATCAGGAACGTTTAGGATATGTATACGAAAGAGAATGGTCTCATGAATCTAACTTGTTTAAATTACATTCTCCTAATTACATATTCCTTGGACTTATCGTTTAAGCATATAACATTTATATGAGACAGCTTCAAACAATAATCTTTGCCCTTGATATTAAACTAGATTAGTTTAACATGTGAAATGTCCGTAAAGTATCATCATATGATTGGTTTTAGGGCACATTTCCAACACTAACATCTAAGTGAATTAACCTCAACAACTTTGTGATTCTTTCTTCCTTTCCAAAAGAATAAAGATTCAAACATTTTGCCTCTATACAATTTTAGCAAGAAGGCATTGGATCCGGATCTAACGATCCAAAGCATCCATCTATGACCAACTCGTAATTTATGTTTTAGGGGTATCACAACTCAGTTGAGATTAGTCACTACCTTGCAACCTTTTGGGTTTTAAGCATCATTATATTCTAAACAGTTAACACTACCATATCATCTCTACTATAGAGATAATCAATTAGATTACAATAATCTAATCATTCATTAATAAAGAACAATGTTTTGTCAAACAAAACATTCATCCATTTCTCATACGGAATTATGTTCCTTTATTCAAATTGGAATGTAAAGACAATCTTTGTTTTTCCATTTTCTTTGGTAGTTCATATGAGGAAGTAAGTACTACCTGCTTTCGCAGAGATCTACATTTGATTCACGTTCTGAATGTGAAGTACTTTCTCTTCTCTCATTAATCTTCTACTTCTTATTAGCCACACTTTTACAACAATTGTAAAATATAGTTACTAATACAGAATCAAGCATTCAAGTAGAAGAACCAACTGTTTTGAACTATTCAAGAACAATTTACAACACCTTCGAAAGGTGTGTTCCTGACACTTGCAAGACATTTCTTGCAAATACCCCTTCCAATGTCCATCCTTTCATAAAGAAAGTTTGTTCCCTTGGAGTTATTTCGCCTTCTTCATTTGACTTCTCCTTTGACTACAATAGTCATGGTCCCTAAACTCCCACTATCTCTCTTGAAACTTATTTCAATTGTGTTATACATATCAAACGATTTGGAGAGTGTGTGGTTATTGTTCACTATATAGTTTACAATAAACTTAGTCAACCATTTGGATAGGGACACAAAAGTGAAGTCCTTGCCTAGTTTCCGTGTCGTGAAGTGGGTTAACACTTCGACACTCAATGATTCAAAATCATCATAAGTCCATGTTGATGGACTATTTTTGTCAACCAACCATTATGTTCTAAACATAATTACAAACTTTCAAGAGTTGTTCAAGGCAACTCTCATTTCTTCATACAACAATTTGTAAGTGAAGAATCATGGCACATAAAGTGTCCACGCCCTTGTGCTTTCTTCTCAAGTTCTTTGTTCATTTAACAAAAAAACAAGCACTAGTGTTTGCATTAACTAAGGGTTGTTCAAAGCAACTCTTATTTCTTCATACAACGATTTGTAAGTGAAGAACTATGACATTAAAAGTGTTGTCCTCTTTATGATAGACTTATCTAACATGGTCTTCCAATGATACATTATCAATAGGAAGATTGTGAGGATGAGACTACTTAGGTACATATACATGCCATTATAGACAATCTATGGGATTGTAGTACCAAGTCCGGAAACTAAAGCTTTCGGCTTTTTCTTTGTCAAGTTTTGGATAGCGTTTGCAAATATATTGGTAAATAAATACATAACGAATATAAATTGATTGATTTTAAGCCATTTGATCCGGGTCTTTAAATCAAATAGCACCACCCACTATTTTTGGCAAATTCCATATCCCTCATCGGAATTCGAGAGTTTTGGAGGAAACTCTTAGTAGGGTATGGGAGACTCATCATTACCAAGCCCCCCTCCCCATGGTTCAAACAATTTTGTGACGGCCTTTCACATAGCTCAATTATCGTAGGCTTAGGTTCATGATCACCCTTTCTTTAATTAATTAACGCTTTAACTAATTAAACTTGAATGCAACATTTTCATTTGGTTTTTGTATCCATAGAATTGTTTTAAATGGAGCTAAATGAAATGAAAATCCAATTCTCATTAAAAGATACAAAACTATTTTGTTCTCAACTAATTTGGGCCGAAAAACAATAACCTCAACCATTGGGCTATATTGCAAAACATAAACTTTTGAGGTCACTTTGTAAAAACACAAAAGTCCACTACTTCATGTAATTACAACTAGAACCCAAAAATTTCATCGAATACAAAAACTTCATTAAAGGAGCAAAACAATTTGTCCTTTAGTGAACGTAAACTTTTGGGTCAAAGTACAAATACACAAAAGTATCAAAACTTTATGTAATTGCATAAAAACCTCAAAAGTACCCTACTTTTAGGGTGGCCGGTTTTGGTAGTGTGATGGAGTGGTTTTTTAATAAAAAACAAAGTCATAAAGTCATGCAAGTTGAAAATGATGAGTGATGGGTTGGTGTGAAAAAGTAGGTATAGGTGTGTAAGAAAAAAATACCAATCATGTACAAAAAATTCAAACACTCTATCAACATTTCAATCACCTTTTCATCTAAATGTCTTGTTGATAGAAAAGTCACACCAACCAACACAAAACAAAGACTTTATGTAATCAACAAAAAACTTTGAATAAAAAACACCAAACTTTTTGTTCTTGGTTAGAACATCAAGAACATTGAAGAACACACATGAAAACTCATAAGAGCTTCATGAATGTTTTCACTCAATAAAATTCAAAATTTCACTACTTAAAAGGGGGTTAACATCCTAGGGTACTTCAGGGTTCCAAAAGTCACCTTAAAACACTTTTAACAAGACAAACAACAACCCAAAAATCCACCCTTTGGATTTGGCCGAATTTCCCTAAAAACATGGCACCAAATTTTAGCTCCAAAATTCATGCTCATATGAACTACAACTACAACATTTGAGATGGAAAATTTTCTAACAAAATTTACATTCAAAGAAGCAAGAATAAAGCTCGTAACAATTACAACATTCAAATCAAAGACTATGAACTACAAAACCCAAAAGGATTCACCAACTACTAGACCTAGGCTCTTGATACCACTTGAAGGAGATTTTGTGAAAAACATGTTCATTTGAGCAACATCTATGGCATGCAATTAATATTTAAAGGCGGAATCATGCTTGTATGCACTCAAAAACAAACATTACCCATGAAATTCAAAGCCTAGTAGAAAGGTGAACCAAGACTCAACTCAAGAACAAAGTGAGTTGAGAGATTTTATACCTTTGTTGATTCCTTTTTGCATAAGCAAAGGCTAATCACCCAAGGAGAGGGCCTTCATTCCTTGCTTCTTAGTTCCATCGATTTCTTGGAGGAGGATGGTAGAAAGGATTCTCCAAGTTCCTAAAATTGAGAACCTCTAATTTTTCCACACCAAGGAGTGACTTGAAGAAGAGATGAGTGACCTTGGAGGATGAGAGATTGATAGCTAATCTCCTCCAAGGGGGCCGGCCTCCTAGAGAGAAAGGGAGAGACATGTTCAGAGACATGTTCTCTCCAATTTTTCTCCAAAAGAAACCCTAAGGATGAAATGGCTATAAAGTTGCCTTTATACCACCTCATAATGAAGTGGCAAACTTGCAATTAAAGGAAGTTCACTACCCTCCTCTATTTGGCCGGCCTTAAGGGTTTATTGGGCTTTCAAGCCCTTTGTTTATTCAAGTTGTCATACAACTTGAGTTAATGGGCTTGACATTTAAATCCCATTGGGCCTTACGGCCCAAAACTAACCCTAGGTCTATAACAAACTTTTTGTTTCTTCAATCTCTACCTTACACGGTGTACGATCCATTAGGTTCCTTTTAGCGAGGTAGTGGGCGATTGTTACTCTTAACGTTCGATTGTTAATTGAAACTTACTTTCAATTCTCCCTTTAGTGATTATACACATTTAGGGCTTCCACAAACCATGAGTGACACCTAGCAGTATGTCATGGTTACCCAAGCTAATCAGAAGAGGTGGAAAACCTATTCAGTTTAGGATTACAATGCAATACGGTATTTCTCTAATACAATACTCATGACCACATTGTTTGCTTTGATAGTTTATTCATGTCTTCTATCCAATGTGATTCTCTTACTTATATGATTACCATGAATGTGATTTGGAACGACTTCCTAAATCTCATTCATACTCTGGCCAGAGATTCTTAATCATATCATAGAGTATTCTCCCTCAAATGGTTTGAAGGTTAGAGATCCCTTGTCGTGCATTCACTTGCCTCCATGGCTAAGTGGCTTAACCCCAACTATGTCGTGGACACCCTCGGATGGAGTGACTTTGACATAGTCAAAGATCAAGGACCTAACCACAAGACAACTATGATGCCTCAGGTCAAATGACTACTTTGCATTATCCCAACCATGATGCCACAAGAACTTCTTGTTGATCACGTTCAGTGAACTCATTCTCTATTAAGATCCTACGTACTTGTCTTGGTGTCAGTCACACCAATGACTTGAGACCAGTCACTTTCCCTAAGAGAAGACATAGCACGTACTGATCTTAATGGATTGTCAATGCCCTATTGGCAATCATATGATCAGGAACGTTTAGGATATGTATACGAAAGAGAATGGTCTCATGAATCTAACTTCTTTAGATCGCATTCTCCCAATTACATATTCCTTGGACTTATTGTTTAAGCGTATAACATTTATATGAGACGGCTTCAAACAATAATCTTTGCCCTTTATATTAAACTATATTAGTTTAACATGTGAAATGTCCATAAAGTATCATCGTATGATTGGTTTTAGGGCACATTTCCAACACTCACACGAGAACTTCCTAGTGGATCACCCATCATGGGATTGGTCTCGCACTCAAAACAATACTTTACCTATGAAATTCAAAGCCTAGTAGTTATGTGAACCAAGACTCAACTTAAGAACAAAGTGAGTTGAGAAATTTTATACCTTTGTTAATTCCTCTTTGCATAAGCAAAGGCTAATCACCCAACGAGAGGGCCTGCATTCCTTGCTTCTTAGCTCCATGGATTTCTTGGATGAGGATGGTTGAAAGGATTTTCCTAGTTCCCAAAGTCGAGAACCCCTAAGTCTCCACACCAAGGTAGGACAAGAAGAAGAGATGAGTGACCTAGAGGAAGTAAGATTGCTAGCTAAAATCCTCTAGGGTGGCTGGCCTCTTAGAGAGAAAAGGGAGCTTATGTTCTAGTCTTTCCTCCAAAAGAAACCCTCAGGATGAAATGGCTATAAAGTTGCCTTTATACAACCTCATAATGGAGTGGCAAACTTGCAATTAAGCCAAGTTCACTACCCTTCTCTATATGGCCGGCCATTAAGGGTTCATTGGGCTTTCAAGCTCTTTATGGTTTCAAGTTGTCATACAACTTGAGTTAATGGGCTTGACATTCAAATCCCATTGGGCCTTGCGGCCCAAAACTAACCCGAGGTCTATAACGAACTTAGCCGTTTGATTAATTAACATATTAATTAATCCTAGCCATAAATAATTAAACCATTTAATTATCCTTACTCATCTCTATTGTTTCTTCAATCTCTACCTAACACGATGTACGATCATTAGGTTCCTTTTAGCGAGGCAGTGGGCGATTAGAACTCTTTCAAATCGATTGTGAATTGAAACTTACTTTCAATTCTCCCTTTAGTGATTATACACGTTTAGGGCTTCCACAAACCATGAGTGACACCTAGTAGTATGTCATGGTTACCCAAGCTAATCAGAAGAGGTGGAGAACCTATTCAGTTTAGGATTACAATGCAATACGGTATTTCTCTAATACAATACTCTTGACCACATTGTTTGGTTTGATAGTTTATTCATGTCTATTATCCAATGTGATTCATTTACTTATATGATTACCTTGAATGTGATTTGGAACGACTTCCTAAATCTCATTCATATTCTGGTCAGAGATTCTTAATTATATCATAGAGTATTATCCCTTAAACAGTTTGAAGGTTAGAGATCCCTTGTTGCGCATTTACTTGCCTCCATGGCTAAGTGGCTTAACCCCAACTATGTCGTGGACACCCTCGGATGGAGTGACTTTGACATAGTCAAAGATCAAGGACCTAACCACAAGACAACTATGATGCCTCAGGTTAAAGGACCAATTTGCATTATCCCAACCATGAGTTCTCATGTGACATGAGTATGAGGACTTCTTGTTGATCGCGTTCAGTGAACTCATTCTCTATTGAGCACCTACGTACTTGTCTTGGTGTCAGTCACACCAATGACTCGAGACCAGTCACTCTCCCTAAGAGAAGACATAGCACGTACTGATCTTAACGGACTGTCAATGCCCAATTGGGAATCCTATGATCAGGAACGTTTAGGATATGTATACGAAAGAGAATGGTCTCATGAATCTAACTTCTTTAGATCGCATTCTCCCAATTACCTATTCCTTGGACTTGTCGTTTAAGCGTATAACATTTATATGAGACGGCTTCAAACAATAATCTTTGCCCTTTATATTAAACTATATTAGTTTAACATGTGAAATGTCCGTAAAGTATCATCATATGATTGGTTTTAGGGCACATTTAGAAACAATCTCCCACTTGCACTAAAGCTAATCAGCTTGGTCATAAGTGATGATACCTCTTCTGTAGTCATTTAAAAAATGGTTGAGTAGTAGGCCTAGACAATGGATATCTATATGTTATCCATAGAAGCAACCTTGAGAATAATGACGTCACCATTATACATGATTCTTAATCATGTGGTTTAGTCTCTCATTTTAGTTCGGATCATGATGAGACCTTGATTCCCTGGCTTGAGCTATCGCCCCATTAGTGTCGTAGTGTCGGTACACTAGAGACACTCTCTGGTTGGAACCGAATAGAGAGTTCATGAATGAACTTTCTCATCCAAACAACATTGTTGTAAGCTTCTATATGGCAATATATTTTGCATTCACAATGGAACACACTAAAGTCATTACTTTTAATGTTTCCATCCAAATATCTCTTTAGTCATAATAAAGAGATATCTGATTATCTCTTCATTCATAATGAAGAAACATCTAATGATGGACTAGATTCATAATCTAATACATTTACGCTTCCATTACGTTACTCTAATTCTTCCTCATTCTTGAGGAATCCATCCTTTATTATTTCTCAAATACTTAATGATTCATTTAACAGTTGCCATGGTTCTGATCCTGGGCTTGCATTGATATCGTCTTGTACCGATCTTGGTACAACTCATATCAATGTTTTTCATACAATATGAAATACATAAATCACATTTCTGCGTATACATAAAGGATTCTATTTACGAATTATTTCTTTGGGAGTCAAAGGGTAAGTTCCCTTTGCGAAGAGCTACCTCCAAGTCTCACTAGAGTTGTTCTTCTAATTTAAGTTTATCATCATATGAGAAACTTCCTAGCATCTTTCGTCTATCATTAGGGCTTGACATAATCCAATTATATCCTGAAATCTATCAATATAGATTTCCATCCCATGTTTATAGACTATGTCTCCCATATACATTCTATCATTATAGAATGTTTAAAGTCATAACTTTAACGAAGAAGTATTCTTTTCATTTCCAGAATTAATTTATCATATATGTATATATTCAAATTTAGGAACATGATTGACTCCCACTAATCTTTTGTAAACCTAGTAAACAAAAGATTCATTTACATCTTTATGAGAAATCAAACGATTTGATCTTTCTCTCATAAGACGCTTATAGCTCCCACTAGCTTGCTAAGATTCATGATGGATGGATCTCTACAACTTACATGTCTTGTGATTCATAGTTTTAGACATATATTATCAAGACTATCTTAATAATGGTTTCGGAAACCCATATTATGTCCAAACATTGAATCACCATTAAGTTGTAGCTAGCAATCTTTGAATTAATTGAAACCAAGACTACGTCAAAGATGGTTTCTTCCAAGTCAACCAATCTCTTTGATTGTAGTCACCTTAAGCTACCAATTAGCTATTAAAGGTTTCACTATTTCGGGTCAAATGGTACTTTACCATTTCCTCGAGTATATTTTGTATATACACTCAATGTAGTCATAAGGATTTTCATTCTTATTTCTTTTGAATTCAAAGGTGTAACTCTATGACATAGTCATAAAGTTCAAACCATTCAACTGAGACGGTTTATAAATCCTTCTCGACTACCTTGGAGCTTGTAGGAACTAGGTTGTTATATTTGTTGATTACCATCTTGTCTCTCGAAGAACCCATTCTTTGAGTTCTATCTATCGCTCATTTGTGCTTTAGACAAATTATATTGTAGGATTACAATGAACTACCCAACAAAACAACATTTCTTAGTTGGTTTATAGAAGTGATATCCAAAGGTTAATTTAAGGATATCCACAAGATAATTCTCAAACAAATATTGCTTATTAGCACACTGTTGGAAATGTGCCGTAAAACCAATCATATGATGATACTTTACGGACATTTCACATGTTAAACTAATCTAGTTTAATATCAAGGGCAAAGATTATTGTTTTAAGCCGTCTCATATAAATGTTATATGCTTAAACGATAAGTCCAAGGAATATGTAATTAGGAGAATGTAATTTAAACAAGTTAGATTTATGAGACCATTCTCTTTCGTATACATGTCTTAAACGTTCCTGATCATAGGATTGCCAATTGGGCATTGACATTCCGTTAAGATCAGTACATGCTATGTCTTCTCTTAGGGAGAGTGACTAGTCTCGAGTCATTGGTGTGATTGACACCAAGACAAGCATGTAGGTGCTCAATAGCGAATGAGTTCACTAAACACGATCAACGAAGAGTTCTCATACTCATGTCACATGAGAACTCATGGTTGGGATAATGCAAAGTAGTCATTTGACCTGACGCATCATAGTTGTCTTGTGGTTAGGTACTTGATCTTTGATTATGTCAAAGTCACCCTATCCGTGGGTGTCCACGGTATCGTCGGGGTTAAGCCACTTAGCCATGAAGGCAAGTGAATGCGCAACAAGGGATCTCTAACCTTCAAACCGTTTGGGGGAGAATACTCTATGATATGATTAAGAATCTCTGGCCAGAGTATGAATGAGATTTAGGAAGTCATTCCAAATCACAGTCAAGGTAATCATATAAGTAAATGAATCACATTGGATAGTAGACATGAATAAACTATCAAACCAAACAATGTGGTCAAGAGTATTGTATTAGAGAAAGACCGTATTGCATTGTAATCCTAAACTGAATAGGTTCTCCACCTCTTCTGATTAGCTTGGGTAACCATGACATACTGCTAGGTGTCACTCATGGTTTATGGAAGCCCTAAACATGTATAATCACTAAAGGGAGAATCGAAAGTAAGTTTCAATTCACAATCGATTTGAAATGGTTTTAATCGCCCACTGCCTCGCTAAAAGGAACCTAATGGATCATACACCGTGTAAGGTGGAGATTGAAGAAACAATGGAGATGAGTAAGAATAATTAAATGGTTTAATTATTTATGGCAAGGATTAATTAATATGTTAATTAATCAAATGAATAAGTTCGTTAAAGACCTCGGGATAGTTTTTGGACCTTAAGGCCCAATGGGCTTCGAACGTCAAGCCCATTGAATTAAGTTGTATGACAACTTAATGAATAATGATTCACAAAGGCCAAATTAGCCCAATAATACCCTAAGGCCGGCCATTTAGAGATGGAGTGAGTTTTGGACTTATTTACAAGTTTACTACTCCAATGAATTAAGGTATAAATATGACTTTATAGCCAAAATTCATTTAGGGTTTTCTTTTGGGGAAAAGATGAGAACATAAGCTCTCATTTCTCTCTAAAGTGGCCGGCCTCCTTGGAGAGTTTAGCTAGCAATCCTACTACTCCAAGGTCACTCATTTCTTCTCCAATCTAACCTTGGTGAAGAGACTTAGAGGTTCTCAATTTTGGGAACTTGGAGAACCATTTCATCCATCCAAATCCATAGATCTAAGAAGCAAGGAATGAAGGCCCTCTCCTTGGGTGATTAGCCTTTGCTTATGCAAAGAGGAATCTACAAAGGTATAAATTTCTCAACTAACAAATGTTGTTTTAAGTTGAGTCAAGGTTCACCAATCTACTAGGCTTTGAATTTCATGGTTAATGTTTTGTTTTTAAGAGCCTACAAGCATGATTCCGCCTTTTAATTGTTAATTGCATGCTATAGATGTTGCTTAAATGAACATGTTTTTCACAAAATTTCCTTCACACACAACCCCAAATCTTAACACGATTAAGACTTATCTTTCTTTCCAACTACATCCTATGGAGTCATGAAAATTTTGGAAGATCTTCTATTTGACAATCATATTGTCTTAGAAGCATATATCCTATATATGGGTAATTGATAACATCCACCAAACTAAATCTTATTCAAGTTCGTTCTTCTCCTAATGGAGAAATCCATTATCTTATGATGCTTCTTTCCTTGATATCTTTCAAGGAAACTGTTCTAAAGTGTTACCTTTCCTTGGATCAAATCTAAGGAGGTTGATGCGAAAGTTATCTTAACACACAAATTTAACCGTCTTTTGACAATTGTAGTACAAGTATAAGTAGGGATCGTTCTGGACCGGGGATTAGGAGGGCTTGCTAATAACCTCTAAACTGACTCAAAAATATAAAACTAAACTTAAAAACACTTAACATGACTCACAAGACTCAAAGCAAACTTAAAATACTCAAAACAGCTTAAAACAACTAAATAAACTTAAACTAGACACTAGGAATGACTCTGGATGAAAATTGACTTTTACTTGAATCAAAACACTTAAAAACACAAACTAAAACAGATTGGAAACAAAAAACTAAAAGGGGGGTTTTGATTTGGATGAAGTTGTAACAAACAAACAAGTATGAAAAACTAGACAGATTGTAAAACAAATTTGAGAAATAAGATGATGGATGAGATAGCTAGAGGCTTTTTCTCCACACATGACATGTATGCAAATAATTTGATTTCCAGTTACTACTTCATTGAATTATGAACGACAATGCTCCAAATTAACCGTGACATCACTAGTTAAGTCTCAGATTTTCCTTGTTTTATTGGATTGGATAACATCATTCGACAACCCAAAACATTCTTCTAAAGTTTCCTACATGACATCATAATAGAGATACAATCAAAGATCATTACGTTTAATGAAAATCATAAGCATTGACAAAGCACTTGCAACTATGACATCATGTCACTCATGCTAGGAATTGAACTTAACGCGATCGTTTATAAGCGACCTTCACTACATATGAATATAAGTTTGTAACGATTATGTGAAACTCCCTTATATTCTAGCAACGGATTTATGCATGCCAATTAAGTGTCGACCCTTAATTAACAAATACAAATAAGTTATCAATCAAATAGTTAAGCCAATTGCATTCATGATTCAAGAGTTCATAACTGGAATTTATCAAATTATATTGCACACATAATCATGGCTTTGAAATCACCCCTAGCTAAGAGGGGTTTAGCCACTCATATTTACAAAAAAAATGAAAGGAAATGAATTTAAACATTAGAAACAAAAGAAAGAAAACACCTAAACGCTCAAACGATCCAAGTGGGACAACAAGCACGTCCAAGCACTTTCCTTCCCTTCCTTTGCTACGGCACAAGGTGTTGGTGAGTGTTTGAAGGTTTGTTTGGATGGAGGAATGGATGTAAGGATGAATGGAAGTGTTTGGATGAAGTGGTATTGAAATGGGGATGAATGATCAAGCCAAAAACTAAGCTATATGGCTGCCACACACACTTCCTTTTATAGAGGAAGTGCATGGCAATGGAGGGGAATTGGTGGTGTGTGTAATGATTCAAGGGTGAAAATGAAGTAATGATGCAAAGCATGGGGGGTAAAATGGAGTGGTGTTGCAGCAATGAGTGCATTGAGTGGTGTTTGAAATGATTCAAAGGTGAAAGTGCAGTGATGATGCAAAGCATGGGGGGTAAAATGGAGTGGTGTTGCAGCTAGGGAACATGAATGATTATGCACATGGTAGAGAAAGAAAAGGGAGGTGGAATGGTGCAGAAATGAGTCAAAGGTGGAGCAAGACTCATGATGCAAGGCATGGGATTCCAAATGTGATGGATGGTGCATCAAAGAGTGCATGTAGTGGAGGTAAAAGTTGTATGAAATCTGATGGGTGAAGGGGACAAGAAATGTGCAGCACTTGAGTGCAATGATTCAATGTTTTGATGCATGAAATCATAAATAATGAAGGAGACAAGGGTGGTGCATGGCATGGGTGGATAATGAGTGTAATGGTGCATGAAATGAGTGCAAGAAATCTGGTGCATGAAGGGGAGAAGGGTTTATGCATGGCATGGAGTGATTTATGGCAGAAAATAGGAAAGGAATGGCTCCCTTGCACGACAAGGAAGAGAATTGGTGAATGATGGTATGGCTTGGACTTTTAGGGCAGGTTTAGGACTTGTAGAATATGTAATGAAATATCCCAAAGTATTTAGGAACCCTTCGTGTGACTAAATCTTTGGTAATTTAGGATTAGGAAAGGTAACGACAAGATAAGGCAAGTTTGACTAGTCTTTCCTCATTCTTAATGGTTTCCTTGTCTTCCTTGGTCCTCAATTTATTTTCTTCCTTTCCTTGGCACATTCCAAGCTTCTTTAGATCTTTAATTTTGTCCAACCACTTTGCTCCATGCATGTGATATCCATTCCATGCCAAAACTGCTCCAAAAGGCACCAAAATGCACTTTTTTTGCCTCTTTAACCCTTTGTACCTACAACCACATGAAAATGGCTTGAAATACTAAATCAACTAAGAAATAACAACATAAATGCACAAGAACAAGCTAACTAAGTCGTATAAATATTCTCCTATCAGAGGTATATACTTTAGATGTCTTACTCATCAATTTACATTCTTGAATTCTTTGAAACCTTTTGCAAAGTATTCGGACTTGTGTTTATTCAAAATAAACGATAGTCCAACCGAGAGCAATCTTTGGTGAATGTCATACATATTATGTTGTGGACAAGTGCCACAAACATCTAAGTGAATTAACCTTAACAACTTTGTGATTCTTTTTTCCTTACCAAAAGAATAAAGATTCAAACATTTTGCCTCTATACAATTTTAACAAGAAGGCATTGGATCCGGATCTAATGATCCAAAGCATTCATCTATGACAAACTCGTAATTTATGTTTTAAAGGTATCGCAACTCAGTTGGGATTAGTCACTACCTTGCAACCTTTTGGGTTTTAAGCATCGTTATATTCTAAACAGTTAACACTACCATATCATCTCTACTATAGAGATAATTAATTAGATTACAATAATCTAATCATTCATTAATAAAGAACAATATTTTGTCAAACAAAACATTCATCCATTTCTCATACGGAATTAAGTTCCTTTATTCAAATTGGAATGTAAAGACAATCTTTGTTTTTCCATTTTCTTTGGTAGTTCATATGAGGAAGTAAGTACTACCTGCTTTCGCAGAGATCTACATTTGATTCACGTTCCGAATGGAACGTGAAGTACTTTCTCTTCTCTCATTAATCTTCTACTTCTTATTAGCCACACTTTTACAACGATTGTAAAACATAGTTATTAATACGTAATCAAGCATTCAAGTAGAAGAACTAACTATTTTGAACTATTCAAGAACAATTTACAACACCTTCGAAAGGTGTGCTCTTGACATTTGCAAGACATTTCTTGCAAATACCCCTTCCAATGTCCATCATTTCATAAAGAAAGTTTGTTCCCTTGGAGTTATTTCGCCTTCTTCATTTGACTTCTCCTTTGACTACAATAGTCATGGTCCCTAAACTCCCACTATCTCTCTTGAAACTTATTTCAATTGTGTTATATACATCAAACAATTTGGAGAGCGTGTGGTTATTGTTCACTATATAGTTTACAATAAACTTAGTGAACCATTTGGATAGGGACACAAAAGTGAAGTCCTTGCCTAGTTTTCGTCTAGTGGAGTGGTTTAACACTTCAACACTCAATGATTCAAGATCATCATAAGTCCATGTTGATGGACTATTTTTGTCAACCAACCATTATGTTCTAAACATAATTACAAACTTTCAAGAGTTGTTCAAGGCAACTCTCATTTCTTCATACAACAATTTGTAAGTGAAGAGTCATGGCACAGAAAGTGTCCATGCCCTTGTGCTTACTTCTCAAGTTCCTTGTTCATATAACAAAGAAACGAGCACTAATGTTTGCGTTAACTAAGAGTTGTTCAAAGCAACTCTTACTTCTTCATACAACAATTTGTAATTGAAGAATTATGACATTAACAGTGTTGTGCTCTTTATGATAGACTTATCTAACATGTTCTTCCAATGATACATTATCAATAGGAAGATTGCGAGGATGAGACTACTTAGGTACATATACAAGTCATTAAAGACAATCTATGGGATTGTAGTACCAAGTCCGGAAACTAAAGCTTTCGGCTTTTTCTTTGTCAAGTTTTGGATAGCGTTTGCAAATATATTGGTAAATAAATACATAATGAATATAAAATTATTGATTTTAAGCCATTTGATCCGGGTCTTTAAATCAAATAGCATCACCCACTATTTTTGGTAAATTCCATATCCCTCATCGGAATTCGAGAGTTTTGGAGGAAACTCTTAGTAGGGTATGGGAGACTCATCATTACCAAGCCCACCTCACAATGATATGATGTTGGCTAGCATCAATAATAATGAGAGAGTACGCTTACTCATTTGCATCTCTTGCAAGTACCCATCTTATTTGGCCTTTAGAGAATGAAGCCTCACAATGATATGATGTTGGCTCCATTGCACTTAGTTAAGTGATTCCCACCATGCAAGTTCCAGTAAGGGTTCAAGAACAACCTCACAATGATATGATGTTGATCATTCTCGTTGCCTACCTTCACAACATCATGTATGCATATAGAACTCCTCCTGAGTGTAAGCACGCACTTTGTACTCCCCCATGATAGGGTGAAGTCGGTGTACGAGTCATAAACGATCGGAGCCTACCACGGTGGAAGGCCACGAAAGAGTGTTCAAAGCACTCTCATGCTTATCAACTTAATAATGGTTTGGTTGAGTGTTTTAGGTCTCATCACATATAAGCATGCATTTTAATCTTATTAAAACAATTTGGTCCTATTACAACTATTGGTCCATGTGATTGATTTAGTTGTATATGATACTCCCACTGTGCTTGTAAAACGGTTTTTAAAGCAAGAGTATATGGTACTACTAACATAAGGTGTGCATTCATTGATGGACTATATAGTTGCCTTAGGGCCTTAGGATGACTATGAACCTTTGATTCGATCCAACACGAGTCTAGTGTTGCATCTCAGTCTAGGGATGGTGATTGATTTTAGTTACACGTTTAATCACATTAAAGCGTGTTTTCTTATTGGGCGTTGGACCCTCTACTTCATTTTCATGCATATCAAATAAAGCAAGGAAGAAGTACTTCAAAGTAAAGAAGAGCTTATGCTCTTTTAAAATATTTGATCATATCAAATTACAACCAAAATCTAATCTACACATCCCCATGGTTCAAACAAATTTGTGACGGCCTTTCACATAGCTCAATTATCGTAGGCTTAGGTTCATGATCACCCTTTCTTTAATTAATTAACGCTTTAACTAATTAAACTTGAATGCAACATTTTCATTTGGTTTTTGTATCCATAGAATTGTTTTAAATGGAGCTAAATGAAATGAAAATCCAATTCTCATTTAAAGATACAAAACTATTTTGTTCTCAACTAATTTGGGCCGAAAAACAATAACCTCAACCATTGGGCTATATTGCAAAACATAAACTTTTGAGGTCACTTTGTAAAAACACAAAAGTCCACTACTTCATGTAATTACAACTAGAACCCAAAAATTTCATCAAATACAAAAATTGCATTAAAGGAGCAAAACATTTTGTCCTTTAGTGATTTTGGGCCTTTACGTAAATACGTAAACTTTTGGGTCAAAGTACAAATACACAAAAGTATCAAAACTTTATGTAATTGCATAAAAACTCCAAAAGTACCCTACTTTGTAGGGTGGCCGGTTTGGGTAGTGAAAAAGGGGGAAGTAGGTTTTGGTGAAAATTCAAAAAAATTTAAAGAGTGTTGAAAAATGTGAAAATGATGGGTGGGTGGAAAAGTTGATTGGTATGAGGGTTGATTGAAAAATGACAAATCATGTCATATCATTTATTACAATAAAGTCACACCAACCACCATAAACAAAACTTTATGCAAAACATCAAACACTTTGAATCAAAATACCAAACCTTTTTGTTCTTGGTAAGAACTTCAAGAACTTTGAAGAACACACATGAAAACTCATAAGAGCTCCATGAATGTTTTCACTCAATAAAACTCAAATTTTCACTACACATAAGAGGGTTAACATCCTAGGGCACTTAGGGGTTCCAAAAGTCACTTTAAACTCTTTTAATAAGACAAACATGAACCCAAAAATCCTCCATTTGGATTTGGCCAAATTTCCCCAGAAACATGGCACCAAATTTTCGCTCCAAAATTCATGCTCATATGAACTACATCTACAACATTTGAGATGGCAAATTTTCTAACAAAATTTACATTCAAAGAAGCAAGAATAAAACTTGTAACAATTACAACATTCAAATCATAAACTATGAAAATACAAAACCCAAAAGGATTCACCAACTACTAGACCTAGGCCCTGATACCACTTGAAGGAAATTTTGTGAAAAACATGTTCATTTGAGCAACATCTATGGCATGCAATTAACATTTAAAGGCGGAATCATGCTTGTATGCACTCAAAACAAAACATTACCCATGAAATTCCAAGCCTAATAGTTATGTGAACCAAGACTCAACTCAAGAACAAAGTGAGTTGAGAAATTTTATACCTTTGTTGATTCCTCTTTGCATAAGCAAAGGCTAATCACCGAAGGAGAGGGCCTGCATTCCTTGCTTCTTAGCTCTATGGATTTCTTGGATGAGGATGGTTGAAAGGATTTTCCGAGTTCCCAAAGTTGAGAACCTCTAAGTCTCCACACCAAGGTAGGACTTGAAGAAGAGATGAGTGACCTAGAGGAAGTAAGATTGCTAGCTAAAATCCTCTAGGGTGGCCGGCCTCTTAGAGAGAAAATGGAGCTTCTGTTCTCGTCTTTTCTCCAAAAGAAACCCTAAGGATGAAATGGTTATAAAGTTGCCTTTATACCACCTCATAATGGAGTGACAAACTTGCAATTAAGCCAAGTTGAGTTAATGGGCTTGACATTCAAATGGGCCATCATACAACATGAGTTAATGGGCTTGACATTCAAATCCCATTGGGCCTTGCGGCCCAAAACTAACCCGAGGTCGATAATGAACTTATTGGTTTGAATAATTAACATATTAATTAATCCTAGCCATACATAATTAAACCATTTAATTATCCTTACTCATCTCTGTTATTTATTCAATCTCTACCTTACACAGTGTACGATCAATTAGGTTCCTTTTAGCGAGGCAGTGGGCGATTAGAAATCTTTCAAATCGATTGTGAATTGAAACTTACTTTCAATTCTCCTTTTAGTGATTATACATGTTTAGGGCTTCCACAAACCATGAGTGACGCCTAGCAGTATGTCATGGTTACCCAAGCTAATCAGAAGAGGTGGGGAACCTATTCAGTTTAGGATTACAATGCAATACGATCTTTCTCTAATACAATACTCTTGACCACATTGTTTGGTTTGATAGTTTATTCATGTGTACTATCCAATGTGATTCATTTACTTATATGATTACCTTGAATGTGATTTGGAATGACTTCCTTAATCTCATTCATACTCTGCCCAGAGAATTCTTAATCATATCATAGAGTATTCTCCCTCAACCAGTTTGAAGGTTAGAGATCCCTTGTTCCGCATTCACTTGCCTCCAGGGCTAAGTGGCTTAACCCCAAGTATGTCATGGACACCCTCGGATGGAGTGACTTTGACATAGTCAAAGATCAAGGGCTTAACCACAAGACAACTATGATGCCTCAGGTCAAAGAACTACTTTGCATTATCTCAACCATGAGTTCTCATGTGACATGAGTATGAGAACTTCTTGTTGATCGCGTTCAATGAACCCATTCTCTATTGAGCACCTACGTACTTGTCTTGGTGTCAGTCACACCAATGACTCGAGACTAGTCACTCTCCCTAAGAGAAGACATAGCATGTACTGATCCTAACGGACTATCAATGCCAAATTGGCAATCCTATGTTTATAAACGTTTAGGATATGTATACGAAAGAGAATGGTCTCATGAATCTAACTTCTTTAGATCACATTCTCCCAATTACATATTCTTTGGACTTATCGTTTAAGTGTATAACATTTATATGAGATGGCTTCAAACAATAATCTTTGCCCTTTAAATTAAACTATATTAGTTTAACATGTGAAATGTCCGTAAAGTATCATCATATGATTGGTTTTAGGGCACATTTGCAACAGCCTCGTGCTAGGTAGAGATGGGAATATACATATATGGCTTACAGGATCCACTCCTCTGGGTGATACGGGATGTAACACTGACATGTAAATGTTGAATAATAATGTGAATAAGAACTAAACAGATTTGATAAAATAAATAAAGTTTCAATTAATGAAATAGAAAAATTAGATATAAGAACCTATGTCACATCTCGGTTTGGGCCCCCACCACATCCCGAACTCGACTCCACCGTAGCACGATATTGTCCGCTTTGGGCCCCGACCACGCCCTCAAGGTTTTGTTTCTGGGAACTCACACGAGAACTTCCCAGTGGGTCACCCATCATGGGATTTCTCTCGAGCGAACTTGCTTAACTTCAGAGTTCCGATAGAACCCAAAACCAGTGAGCTCCCAAAAGGCCTCGTGCTAGGTAGAGATGAGAATATACATATAAGGCTTACAGGATCCACTCCCCTGAGCGATGTGGGATGTTACAACCTAATTTCTCTATTAAATAATATGCCAAATTAATTCAACTTTGAACCTCAATTATTTCTAACAAAAATTAGTTATGAGAACCTAATTTTCTATTAAATAATATGCCAATTTTATTCAATTATGAACCTACTTTCAGAACCTTAATATTCTAACAAATAAGCCTCTAACCATGCGTACAACAACATTAATTTGGGAGTTTTGGGTGGATAAACTTGATACAAAATATTGCCTCAAACATTATTGATATTTTTTTTTAACATATATGAGATTAAAGTGGTTCACCAAGTCTCAACCTAAAAGAATTATAGAGAAACTACCACGGGGTGGTTCAATGGTTGGGGACTAATTCTAGGCCTATATTTCACACGGTACGTCTTGATTTTGATTCCTAACGCTCGTGAATCACACGATGGTGCTCAGAGAGAGGTTGAAATGCCTCTATGAGTCTTCTTGGCCTGCAAAAAAATAGATTACCATGGCTAAATATTTTAAGGGGTAAGTGGAGTTTAATCCTTGGCATAGATCAACTTTTCATAAAAACCTGGTACAAGATAAAAAATTTAAATTAGTCCCTTGACTGGATGTCCACCTTAGAATTAACATTAAAACTCATATTTCATTGGATTTAATGTCTTTATGTGTATTTTAGTTCCTAAAATACCCCCACAATTAATATTTAATTTGAGTGCTTCATTTCCTCCTATAAAATAAGAAATTCAGTTACATACCAAAAAAGAAAACGAAATTATTGATTAGAATTCAAAAAGTTTCATATCACAATGAAACAAAACTCTAGAAATCAAATTTTAATGAATACATCATACAAAATAAGTAAATAATATACCTAAACCATGGTACCTATACCACAATATCTATAGCATGGTTCCTATAATATGGTACCTAATACATAGTACTTGCAAATTAAAAAGACATTATTAGAATTTTAATGTACCTAAACCATGGTACCTATGTTGGATTAGTGTACCTCATTTCTATAGTGCGCCAAAATATAGAGGAGCTAATGGCATGAGAACTATTTGAAACCATGTGCAGCACAAATATGCAGATCATATACAAATATTGAACTAATATATCAAGTATTCCACAAAACAAACAACAAATCCTAACAAAAACCCATGTACACGATTTTAGTGGAAATGCTAAACTTCCTAGACAAAGAAAAGAATCTGCACAACACCATAGAAGAGGATGATGAAAGATTCATACAACTGAACGTTTTTGTTTAAAATGGACAACAATTGAAAATATATTAAGTAATAATTGCACACTCATAACTCAGCATTTAAAATTTGTTATTGTCCATAATCACATATGGGCAATGTTGGAAAAATAGAATCAATAAAACCACCAAAAAAATAAAAGCTGACATGGATAATATATATTGACATGGATGTATAGTCAAAGGACTATAATCAATAATTAATCTTGCATAAGACATTTTTCTAATTATAGAGAACAAATAGTCAAATATGAGCAAACAAGAAAGGCTGTCAACAAAAATGGTTGGTGAGTTGGTGAGTTGGTGGATGGAGTCCCGCACCATGACCACAATCACCACAATGACAAATTTCTATTGATTTTTATTTTTGAAATTCTTCAACTAGAAGATTCTATTCTTTTTTGTTTTTGATCTAACGATAGATTTGTTAAATTAGATGTTAAATTAAGAACTCGACGGAGTTCGAAACTATGCCATAATGTAAGAGCTAACACTCATCTTTATAACTGTAATAAAAGACCACTTGCATGTTTACTTCAAACACAATTTAACCCAGAAAGCAAAAGCAACTAGAAAGTAAATTATGGCAGCAAATTTTGACAAGGGATTTTGCTGTATAATAATTCTCCCACATGAACATGAACATTCACAATCAATCCAAAATACAAAGTAAATTAAGAAAAATAATAAAAAGAAACACCATTTTTCTTCATCATATATGCATGATTGGCAGACCAATTAGGGTTGGTCGATCATTTGATCCGACGGCAGAGAGTGATGCCATCACCAACAGGAAGCATGCAAATCTCGATCCTAGGGTCAGCAGCGAGTGCCTTGTTGAGCTCGAGCACGAAGTCCCGGTAGTACCTGACGTACTTGCGGAGTGGAGCATCAGGGGGCGCGACCACAGACCCATTCCATAGGGTGTTGTCGTAGCCAATGAGACCCCCAACCTTGACCAAATCAATCAGCCTCTTGTGGTAGTTGATGTAGTTGTCTTTGTCAGCGTCCACGAAGATGAAATCGTACGACCCATGATTCTTCTTCTGCAATAACAACATTAATTCTGAGTTCCAAAGAATGCGTTTTATGTACCATGGTACATTGTCTCCTCGGATATGACCAAAAAACGACATAACATATTAGACTGTTAGGCGAACAATTTTTGAAAATTTGATACTTACATTTTCGATCAATAAGTCGAGCATTGGGAGGGCGGGGCCTTCTCTGAAGTCGATCTTGTGGGCAACACCGGCCTTTTCGATTATCGGAAGACCCAATTCATAATTTTCTTTGTTTATGTCCATGGCCAAGATCTGTGACATTTCCAAATCAATCAATATACAAAACTGTTAATAAATTTCAAGTTTTATTACTTTATTTTTTTAATATTTTTAGGTATTCTTTTTGTTGAAGGTGAGGCAATGAAAATTGACCTTTCCATCATCAGGAATGGCAAGGGCAGTGGCAAGGAGGGAGTAGCCAGTGTAGACTCCAATCTCCATGGTGTTTTTGGCATTGATCAACTTGAGAAGCATGTTCAAGAATTGGCCTTCGTCAGCTGATGTGGTCATGATGTTCCTATTTATTTACCATAAAAAAAAAATTGAAATTATAAACAACAAATTAAGAAAATAATGTCTGAAAATTAATCTCCCAAAAAATAAAAAATCTGAAATTAATGAATTTAATTAGGTAATTGATGAAAATTAAATCAAAATTCACAAACCATGGATGCTTTGCAGTCACTTCTCTGAGCTCCTTCATGGATTCAGGCTCCCTTGGGTACACACTTGTCTCCAGTATATGCACAAATCAAAACCCAAAATCCAAAGCATGAGCTTCGTCATCAACCTTAATCACCTTTCAACTTTTGCACGCCTACGCATAGCCAAGTTGACGAGGGCAGTTTGCCCTTGACACCCAAGTTTATATTCCATTTTATTCCATCGTCGTAGTTTATATTAGATTATGATTGCTCGAATCAAAGATCGCCCACAAGATTACGAAAATATATACCTGGTAAAGAGCATCACTTTGGAGAAGGCTCTTGTGGCCAACCTCTTGGTGCCTTCCTGCCTGAGTTTGCTGCTCCTCTCCATTGGCGGCCATTGCTGCTCTATGTTTTTTTTTTTCTTTTACTCCGCTTTGGATAGCACCAGATTTTCTTCTCTTATATGACTAAAAGGTACAAACAGGAAGATGAAGCTGAATTGTGAAAGAGGAAAGAACGGGTATATATATATGGAATGAAGTCTCCGGTTCAAACCGGATGGTTGGTTGGACCTGCCACCAGTAACCGGTCCGGGGTTGGTGAGTGGTTGGCTGGGCTCTCAGTGAATGGAATCAGGGAACCGGATACCCTCGTAAACTAAGCTTCCTAAGCAAAGGATCCGGACCGTTGAAATTTGATCAAACGGTTATAAACTGGAAAGTCTTCTAAAAGTTATTATAATTGTAGTCATTTGATCAAATTTCAATATCTCGGATCCTTTGCTTAAGAGACTCTGTTTACAAAGCTCAGGAGGGGATCTGGTTCCTGGAATAAGACTCAATGCTTTGGGAATTAGGGCCCACCGATATGGTGAGTGGTATCATCATCGGTTGTAGGACGTGTTGTGGTTGGGTTTTGGTGGGATGAGGGATCCTCTTCCCATTTTTCATAATCTTCATATTCTATTCGTTCGTCGTATATTTTGCAACAAAAAACTATTAGGTACTGTTTGTTTTTAATTTCAAAATAAAAAAATCAAAATCTATTTTGGTGACACCATCTTTTGTAGCTATCACGTCATCATTATTTTGCCTTATATTGGTGGAACTGCAGCCACAATTTGCTAATCATATGGAAATAATATATTCACTAAGATTTCTTTAGAATTTCCTTATCAAATTTTGGGAATAAATATTGGCCACTCAAGGTAAGTAATTTTGCACTCTTTCTTCACGAAAACGTATGAGAGAAACTGCACAATGTGGAATTTATAGTATTATACTATGTATTTTTAAAGTACATTTGAAACCAAAATTATTTGATTTTTCACATATAAAATGTCATATCCCAGAAGGCATAGATGATCCTCACCCCTGGGCGATGTCATATTTTTGAAGCCATCGAGCTCCCGAAAGGCCTAGTGTTATATGAAGGTGGGCATGTACATATAAGGCATAGAAGATCCTCACCCTTGGGCGATGTGGGATCGAACAATCCACCGCCCTTAGGGGCTCGACGTCCTCGTCGGCACACTTCCGGCCAGGGATTGACTCTGATACCAAATTGTCACATCCGACCCCAATTCCGTCATAGCACGACATTGTCTGCTTTGCGCCCCGACCAAGCCCTCACGATTTTGTTTTTGGGAACTCACGCGAGCAGAACTTCCTGTTAGGGTGATATTTTATATATATTTGTTAACTCTTTTACCTATAACTTAGTCATGATTATATAGTAAATTGGTGAGTTTGATGTGTTTTTGTGCGATTTTTGTAGAGAACATAATTCGTGAATAAAGCAGGGAATTGGAAGCTTAAATTAGAGAAACTCAAAGAATTATCGAATGGGATGTGACTGATGGGCTAGAGCAAAGAATGAAACAATACATCATATGGGAAATTGGATCATTAAAGCAAGCCCAATAAAATTAGGTGGTGCAAGCTTGCGGTGGGGGTTTTCCCAAAAAGAATTGGGTTTGAGAGAAAACGGCATGTGGATTAGAGGAAAAGGCATAGAAGGGAAAAAGAGTGAAACGGTCTGACGTAACCCCCCCTTTTCTCCAATTGCTGGGGAGTAGATTTGAAGCAGCCGCAAAGGTGGGGATAGAAGGAGATTCCAGCCTTCCAGTGGGGTACGCTGGAGAGAAGGTGGCAGTTTTGGGGTTTATCGCATACGATTCCAGAATTGGGGTTTTGGGGTTTCTTTATGTTATCGAATTCATCCATGTTTGTGATTAGTTTAATCATGAACTAAGTCCTTTTGCTAGGATTAGGGTGTACTCTTATCATGAACATCTAATTCGTATTATTTCATATTGATCTCGGTTGTTTTCCATGTTGAGTAATTGTTATTGTGCTTTATCGTTATCAAACAACTGGCCATTATTTGTGTGAAGAACTAAATTGGGACTGACAGGTTGAGTTTAGTAGATTGCTTCTCATAACGATTACCATGAATTACATAATTGAGTAGACATACTGGTTATGATTTGTGTAGTATTGTGAAATTATCCATTTAGCGTAAAGGGATTCGATTATCTACTTCTGTGGCTAGACATAGCAATGGTAGATAGTTAGAAACACAGTTAGTATATTCTGAAAGGAAATATTGACGAATCAAGGGATAATTGCTAGCAACATGGGAATAAATTGAGTTTAATATGAATAACGGGATTAGATGGGATTGAGAATGAGGAACCTGATGTCCTAGTGCTTGAATATATTAATTTTTCATAATTCATTCACTTTTACTTCGTGTTTGTTCAATTGATATTTTCAATTTCGTTTGGGTTTTTGCATATTTGAATTTGTCATCGTTATCCATCTTTTATTTAAGTTTAGTTTGAAGTCAATCTCAATAGTAAATTTAGGTTAATCTGATCCTTGTTTGAACGACACTCTACTTATCACTATATTACTTGGACGATATTGTACACTTGCAATTATCAATAACACTTCCCAGTGGGTCACCCATCCAGGGAATGCTCTAGCCCATTCTCGCTTAACTTCGAAGTTCCTATGGAACCCGAAGTCATCGAGCTCCCAAAAGACCTTGTGCTATATAGAGGTGGGCATGTACATATATGGCATAGAAGATCCTTACCCCTGAGCGATGTGGGATCTAACATAAAAAGTCATGCCTTATTTCAGGCAATTGTAATTTAAGAGTAATCATAAATTTTTCTTATTGTAATTTCAATAACATATTTTCACATTCACTGGGAGGATCACCCTTCCAATTCAAAGTTTTTCCTAGAAGTTCACACATCTCAAACAGTGATTTGTAATCGGAAAAAGTGACTTTTTTTCTATAAAGAGTCAAACAGAATTCGAACATGCATCATGTTTATGAAAATTTTGGAATGGATGACCAATTTCCTTGGTGTATTATCATGTATCACTTGTGTGACATCCCACATCGCCTAGGGGAGTGATCTTTAAATGTATATTCCCATCTCTACCTAGCACGAGGTCTTTTGGGAGCTCACTAGCTTAGGGTTCCGTAGGAACTCCGAAGTTAAGCGAGAAGGAGGCCAGAGCACTCCCATGATGGGTGACCCACTGGGAAGTTGCTCGTGAGTTCCCAAAAACAAAACCGTAAGGGAATGGTAAGCCCAAAGCGGACAATATCGTGCTATGATGGTAGAGCAGGCTTAGGAAGTGGACTGTCCCGGGCCGGGATTTGACAAATGGTATCAGAGCCAATCCCTGGCCGGAAGTGTGTCGACAAGGATGCCGGGCCCCTAACGGGGGTGGATTGTGACATCCCACATCGCCCAAGGGAGTGATCCTTAAATGTATATTCTCATCCCTACCTAGCACGAGGCCTTTTGGGAGCTCACTGGCTTCGGGTTTCGTAGGAACTCCGAAGTTAAGCGAGAAGGAAGCTAGAGCACTCCCAGGATGGGTGACCCACTGGGAAGTTGCTCGTGAGTTCTCAAAAACAAAACCGTGAGGGAATGGTAAGCCCAAAGTGGACAATATCGTGCTATGGTGGTAGAGCGGGCCCGGGAAGTGGTCCTCCCCAGGCGGGGATGTGACAACTTGACACTTTCATGTTTTGGACTATAATTATATATATTGAGCTTAGTTAGTTAATGAATTTCAAAATTCTGACTTGGTTACTCCATTATAAAAATAGAATTTAACATAGTTAGGTAGGATCCACTTTCATTCCAATTGAAAACATAAGTTGGTGAGAGTTGGATGGACTTGGCATTTAGGCGTGGCAGTAGGTGAACACTTCCTCCTTTCTTCCACTTTTGAGCCTCCTTTTGTCTTTTATTATTTTCTTTTTTCAAAAAAAAGAAAAAGATAACACATGTTAGATAGACAATATTTACGAGATTTGATAAGTGTGCCTACGTCTTAGGTGGAGCAGCATTGCTTTCTTTTATTATTTGAAATAATATGAGTGCACTATTTTTCTCTCTTCTATCTTGTCATGCCCCAAAAAAGGGCACGGAACAATGGCACGCTTTATTAGTAACGCAATACTATAGTGTTAAATTCCAACACTATAACACTGCATTCCTAACAGAACATAAGGCTATTTAAGGGGAAGTAAAATCATTTATTTTTAAGCATTAGGGAAGTGTAAATCATTTTGGCAAGACGAAGAATAAAAAGGCAATGGAATTTGAATAATTTATTTTTGTCATTAAAGACGAAGTTTGGGAATCAAGCGTATGTACAAACAAAAACATGTGGAACGTCAATTAAAAATTAAGAAGTTGACAAGTAACAAACAACTCTTGTCCCGTCTTTAGTCCAGATCGTCCAATTGTAGGTGCACCGGTCCTGTAATAAAGTAGTGGTGAGCATCACAAACGTTCATCACTCCACCTCAGGGAATCCACCCAGCTAAGTTTGAAAATAATATACAATAATATATATACTATAGGAAAATGATTGATGCATAACAAAAGCTTTGTTTAGTTTTGAAAATAGATTGTATTCTCACACAATTTCCTTTTAAAAAGAAAGCAGGGATCCCAATAAATCACTACATGCCTGATGACCGGTCCAATGACCAACTACACCCTTACCTGGACCAACTCCAAACAAACATACTTATGGTAAGGTGTAGCGAGAGTGTCCTTTAATTCTCTACCCTTAGATATCCTAGTATCTCTCCTAGAAAGGTAGCAGTACTAATCCCTTAGTAGTAGCCCCTCTAAAGGTTTAGGGGATCGAAACCCAAGGCGGTCACTATGCCCCCTTCACTCCCAAGGCGGTCGCCATTTTTTCTCATGCTTCTATTAAAGAAAAATATATACAGCTTTCACAGGCATTCGTATATTTACATATACATACACTCACAAAATTCCATAACTAGGGTAAGTGAGGATCCCCCTACCTGGTATCCAAGCCAAGCAAGCAATATTCCTCACCAATACATTGATTGAAGGCAAGTGTCGTGACTAATTAGAGTCCTAGTTCAACAATTAAAATATGTCACTATGTGTCCATATATAATGACTAAACTTTATTCCTATAACACAACTGTAAGCAATAGGGACCTTCACTTAACCAAAATAAAAATTTTGTATTTGAACTTTTATTAATTCGAATAGGTCCCCAAACTTTTGATAATTACACAATCGTCCTAATACCA
Organism: Malus domestica; assembly: GCF_042453785.1. Classification (NCBI taxonomy): domain Eukaryota; kingdom Viridiplantae; phylum Streptophyta; class Magnoliopsida; order Rosales; family Rosaceae; genus Malus; species Malus domestica. Next base: position 15,615,278 of record NC_091670.1, read on the forward strand.
AAACTGTTTTTGTTGTTCAGTCCCTAGTATGAAAACCAACAGCTTTGAGGTCTGTTTTTCCCAGAATTTCAACATATCTTTCAAGCCAAAACACAATCCATCAACAGTAAAACTCACTTCTTCCATACAAACATCCTTTCGAGTCAAACATTAGATTTATCTAAATCTCATCCATATGAAACTTGTAAAAAATCCCAGAAATTTGATCATATGTAAATCTTAACCTTAATGTCTCAGAAATCATTGTCCAGTATCAAATAGGCTTCAAAGCCCTCAAATTGTGCAAGAACAAGCTTGAATAGAAGATTTAAGCCTAATTAGTCATAAATCCAATCTGAACGAATTATTCAAACCTAAATAATAATTCCTCAAAATTTACCTTAGAATGTTAATAAATTCTTGGGATCTTACATATCTAGCCTTGTCAATTTAGGGTGGTGTTTGTGTCGTGTTTTCCGTGTTCATGTCATTTTCTTGACTTACCTGATAATGTGTCGTGTAACACCCGTTAAAATGAACAGAGTAATATGACTCGACCCGAACTCGACCTATTAATATTAACAGGTAATATGGCCCGATCCTTTACCTGTTAAAAAATACATGATACTTCAATAAATAATCACATGATAAACATAAAATTAAATTAGTATCTTCATACCACATTGTCACATAAATATTACTTCAAAACATAAAAACACATTTGTCTTTCAAGTATTACATACCCAATAAAACATTACTACATAACCACGAGCTAGTGGCCCAGTGGTAAAGGGCAGATTATGAGGTTTCCTTAAAACTAAAAACTGGAGGTCTTGGGTTCAAAACCCATTGTTGGTGTGGAAGCCCGACTTGTGGCCAGTGAGAGTCTGGAATGTCTCTGTGAGTCTCCCCAGCCCTCGTAAGAGGTGGATAACCATGGCTTGCCACCAATTGTCTACCTTAAAAAAAACATTAGTACATTACTATATCAGTAAGATTAAACCCTAGAGCTATTGTTGTATTGTTGTAGCAAGGTTGTTTAATAGTTTTTAATTAATGTAGAAGTGTGAAAAGGTAAAAAAAAAATAATATACAAACACTCGTAATGATTCTACAACTTTTATGAAAAGGTCAACTCTGAAATTCACCACAATAATCCCATAAACCATGGATTTAAATTTGACCACTAACTGTCGTTTATGTTATGCTACATTATTCTCACCAAATTTTGTTTTTCCAGATTTTTTTTTTGAAACCATGATCTTTTAGTAGATGCAGAAAAATAAACGGGTTCAAATTGTTGATATCACTTTCAGATTTTTATAGTTAATGGAAATATTGCTTGGAGTTTATTAAGTCTCTAGAAACTACAAAACATCAACTCATATTTCAGTTAACCATAAACATCAAAATATGATATCAACGATTTCATTTTTCTACATTCGCTAAAAGATCATATTTCCACAAAGGAAAATCTAAAAAATAAAATCCAATGAAAAGAATAGAGCATAAAGAGGGGTTTATGGATCATGGTGTCAAACCTTGTAGTTGACCCGACCCCTTCACAAAAGTTTTGAAGCTAGTCATACGTGCGATTGTTAGGACCCGTCCCTGATTTTACGATATTGTTGACCTTAAAAACTACCATGCCTATGTGGCGCGTAGGCTAAATAACTAATAAGCTAACTACGTCATTCGGTTAGGTGCGGGGTGTGTCAACTCGACAGGCGAGCTTGGTCAAGGAGTAAAATATGCTGATGTTGCGTTGATCGTGCTGCTGACTTCTTGATCTTGCGACTGTGGCCGAGGAAGGAACACATCTCGACCTTCGGGTTCTAGAGCCTGAAGACAAGGCTACTAGTTCTGTGAAGTTCACAAATCATTTGTGCTGGGTTCAGTCACGTTAATTATATTCATAAAAGTATAAACACGTCGAACTAGCACCAAACTATCTAGGCATAAATACTTGAATGAGATAAATGTCTTAAGGGTAAATGTGGTTCGGCCATCAAAATGCCGAACTCTAAAATGTACTTGTGAATACCCAATCATAAAATAAAACTTGGCTTTCAATGTGCCGAGCCTAGTAACCTGGTAACACCTCACTTCGCCGAGAAGGCTAATAAGATGACCTTAACCAACAAGGATTCGAAAATCCTTGTCGACTGAGACTTGGATAATAACCAGTCGGCCTTGAAGCAGTGCTGTCTATCCAAACTGAAGGTGCTCCTCGATCGGCTTGATAGGAGAATATTTATGTGACTTTGTTATCTTATTTCTTTGCATTTACTTAGTTAATTTCCATTTATTGTAGTAATTTAAGCTATTTTCGTATTATTGTAGGTCCAGTTGGTAAAGATGACAATAAATAGCTAAATGGAGCAATTTGGAGCAGTTTTGGACTTAGATTGGATAGCCTGCGTGGATAGCATATGGGCTGGATGTTTTTGGTGTTTAAGAGGTACTAAACATGTGCAAAAATCTGGTGAAATTAAAGTAGAGGCTTGGAAGGCAAGGAATTACACAAGAAAAAGGAATCCTAGTTGGAGAGGAACATTATCATATCTTATCTTATCCTATATTATCCTATCTTATCCAACCTTATCTTGTCGTATCTCTAGCTACAAGGAGGAATCCTAATCACATTCCAACACTATATACCTGATTTTTAGAGTCCTAAAATAACTCAAAAACGCCAAAACTCTTTCCTCCTTAGATTCAACCATTTTGCCTTATATATATGAAATTCTTGTAGAGATTTAAGGTGTGCCATGCCTACCATTCATCCATTGAAGTTGCTGAAAATTTTAGAGTTCTTTCTATCTTTATTTTAAGTTTCAATGTTTATTTTATATTGCTTGTCAGTTATGATGAACATGTGTAACTAAGTTTCTTTATAGTTAGAGGTGAATTCGAAGCCATGATGATATGTTTTATATAAATTGATTACATATAGTTATTGTTTCATAAAACATGAATGCGATTTACTTATCTGTTTTATAGAAAACTTATTCTTGTATGTTTATTAAGGGTGCATACTTAGTTTGCATGCATGGATTTGATGCTAGAATATGAGGAAATTTCACCTAATCGTTATGAACTTACATTTGCAAGTAGTAAAAGTCACTAGTCATGATTGAGTTAAGTAAATTCTTAGCAGGAGTATCATGCTTTTCATAGTTACAAATGTTTTGTCAATGCCTATGATTTTCACAGAACTTAATGATCTTTGAGATGTATGTCTATCATGCTTTTCATATTTAGGGAACTTGAGAAGAATAATTTAGTTGCATCGTTGAGTCCAATTCAATGAACTTAGGAAAATCTGAGAGTTAATTAGTATTGTTCACAGTTAATTTGGGGCTTGTCATTCATGGTTTATAAGAAGAATAATTGGAAATCGATTTGTATGCATATGTTTTATGTGTGGAGAAGAATCCTTTAGCTATCCTTTCATCCATATTTCATTCACAACTTAATTTACTTATTGCACTTTAATTTTGTTTTAATTAAATTCGTCCAGAATCCCCCCAGTCATTGTTTTGTTATTAGTTTAACTTAGTTTTCAGTTTTATAAGTTTAATTTGTGTTGATTAGAATCCCCCCAATCATTGTTTTGTTGGTCCTCGATCGGCTGATTCTCCGGCTCCAGTGTTGTTTATCCAAACTGAAGATGTTGCAGGTTGCTTTCACAGTGCTGTCTATCCAAACTGAAGATGTGTTGGCGGGAAGAAAAGGAAAGAGGATAAATCTCAAGGTTGTTGAGAAACTTTGCGTAGGGAAAATGTGTGTTGATTTAGAGGGGTTGAATGATGCACTCCATTCTCTATTTATGGTAGCGAACCCCTTTCATGACCGAACTAGAAATGTATTCGGATTAGAATTCCTCAACCCAATCGGATTAGTTTTCGGCCAATCCTAGCTCCAATAAGACTTTGAACCAAGCTCCATAACGAACCAGATTCATCCTTTAATTCTAAGCATCTTCAGCTTTAGGACTCCTTGTTGCACTAGGGTTCGACTACCTCACCCTTATCTAAACCAATTTCTTCTTGCAACAAGATTCAACCGACCTCAATTGGACGACCCATAACAAGATTCTAGACGAATGCTATTGGGCCGAGAATAACTCCAAGCTCGGCCCAAAACAATATTTTAGGCCCAAACATATATTTTATTACTAAATGAGTGAATTGACCAAAATGCCCCTAGAAGAGTAAGGGTTGACTTTCATCAACTGTCATGTTGTGAGATGTACGACCCATTTTGTTAGTATATCCTAGTAGTACTTGTCGTTATGAACGCATGGATGCTAGCGAAATTAAATTCGAAGCTACGATGAAGATTTTAAAGACTTGCGAAGACGAAAGGCAATTTAGTAAATTCATTTTTCTAGATATTTTCTTTCTTGTTATTTTATTATTTTTCTATTTAGATTTCTGTATAGGGGGCCTTCACCTCAACTTTCCTTCTTCTCTATTGCTGCGTGTCTCTCTTTTCTTCCAATTCGCGGAACTCTTTCGATCTCTTCTCCCTCACTTCATCTCTCTCTCTCTCAGACTCTTCTCTCTTCCTCTGTGAAATACAGCATCACCACCACCATGCCTTGACAACTCTGATGAGCTGCACCCCAACCACATTGTTTCTTTTTCTTTCTTTCTTTCTTTCTTTCTTTCTTTCTTTCTTTCTTTCTTTTTCTCTATCTCTCTCTCTTTCTCTCTCTCCTGTCACTCTCCCTCTATCTCAATCCTCTATCTCCCTCACCTTCCCTATGCGCACAGCACAGAGGCACCGAGACAACCACCGACGTCAACTTTCCCTATGAATCCCTGCCGTTTAGGTCCTTAGTAAGCCTTAGAATACCCTAAACCCATCCTATTTGTCCTAGTGATTCGATTTTGGTCGTGTTCATGTGCTTTGGACAACAAATTATCACAGAAACACCTTGGGGAGCTTTTCCTCAATTTTTTGGCAAGGAACACGAGATTTTGCAGGATTTTTCCGACCAACACTGGCCACGGCTCAATCTCACTTAGGTATGTTCTTGTTCCTTACATTGTTAGCTTCATTTTGGCTTTTGAATTTTTGAATTGAGTTGAGAAATGAGCTCGAACAGAGCTCTAGAAAACAAGCCCATAATTTGGCAAGGTTGCAACGGCAACTAGCCTTAAGTTGGGTCGACCCGACTAGCAACGGCAACCGAACTCAGATCCGATCCAAATTCATTTCAAAATCTAGAGGGAATATTTTGTTAACTTTATGTTAGTTTTAATAGTATATTCCGTCCAGTGACGAAATATTCTATACGCTTAACTGTTGACCTTGTTAGTAGACTTTTTGTTGACTTTTTTGAAATTCTACTGGGACCTCTACTAGGCTAATTTCCATTTTTGGTATTTGTTTAGTGAAATTTTAGAGTTTTAACATAGTTGACCTCCTCGGTGGCTCGGTTGACTTTTGGTTGACCGTTGACCTTTTACAAAATTTGCTCGAGACCCGTCTTAGGGTATTTCGACGCCCTGATTTCAAATCTACCATCCATTTTTCCAAATTCAAATGTTTTAACTGAGTTTTACTAATGGGCCTAATATTATGTTTAGGTTCGATTATTGTTGGAAAGTCCCGCTTTACTAGTTTGAACAGCTGAGATCTTGGAAGTAACTGTGAATGGGTCTTTGCTTTCAAATATTATATATTTATTTAGTTTTCATATATTTATAGTTATTAAATAATCTTTTATGTTATACTATGATTAGCATATTGACAGATTTAAGAAATTTTGATAAATTCTATCGGATGCATGTTTATGCATAATTATATAATGCCAAGATTATATGTATGTGTGGTAGTATAGTTATAATGCTGAGAATTACTAACCTACCTTGGTAAGATGATATATATTAATGCTCATCATGCATGCTACACTGGTGTTTGTACTCACCTGGGGCTAGGGCCAGCCTTCACGTGTATGATCACATCGCACCGTTACGCTCACCTTGGATCCATGGTAGGTGCGAGTCCTGTCCTAGATTCACTTAGATAATTAGGACTCGTATGTGATGCACATAGCGCCAGTCTTCACATGATCGTACTACTAGAGCGTAAATCATTATTACACCCAGTCCTGTTCATGTCAGAATATCTCTGCATGAACTCGTGTGTCAGCATATGTTGATGAGCACCAGATGTTATATGTTTTATATGCCAAATATTGTGCATAATTGCATTTTCAAGATATTGCTGTTTACGGTAAGTATTTTCATACTGTACGTGGTATGTTATATTTGGAAACTAAATTTTATTTTACTGCGAGGGATTATTATGTTTTCGAAAAAGGTTTTACAAAGCTTTGTTTTTATGTCAACTCACCCTTATTTTTTGCCCCTCTAGGATTTAATGAAAGAGTTTTTGTGTCGACGAGGATCCTGGCAAATATTGCCATAGGAGACTACTACCAATAGTATAATTCTTATAACTTTTATTGTACTTTACTTATGCTCTGACATCATGTGTGAAAATGAGTTCAATCCCACTCACATGTGCACTCTCTCATTTAGTCACTTTTAGGTTTACATTTATTCATATTTTCCATCTCACTACACTTTATGGCTTCGTCACCTTCTTGGTGTCGGCCAGCACAACTTGACTCGAAGTCCACTTGGACATTATGGGTCGGGGTATGTGATGATTGTTAATTATGTACTAAAACAAAAACACTAAGAGTAGAGAATGTAATCACGAGCGTTTGTATATATATATATATTTTTTCACTTTTTTACACTCGTACATTAATTATTATGATTTATTTATTTATTTTGAACTTCCCTAAAGACATTGTTCACAAGAGTTTGTAAGGTTTAGAAAATCCAAACAACAATGTACCCATTGGCTAAGCGTAAATGATGCGATCACAAGCGTTTGCTTGAATGTGCAAGCCATACAATATACAATAATTGTTACACTCATAACCTTTTGCCATTCCTTCAAGTTGGAGGTTGTGATTTTAATGTACTCTGTTTCCGATTGTAAGTCTAGGAATACCAAACAACAATGTACCCATTGGCTAAGCGTAAATGATGCGATCACAAGCGTTTGCTTGAATGTGCAAGCCATACAATATACAATAATTGTTACACTCATAACCTTTTGCCATTCCTTCAAGTTGGAGGTTGTGATTTTAATGTACTCTGTTTCCGATTGTAAGTCTAGGAATACCGAATAAAGGACTGTCTACGTACGAAAATGAACCCTTTATCATTGTCATCGAAGCCGATACACGATTAGAACTGATTGTCAAAGCCTTAAAAACAAGCTTCTGGGAATGGGTTGTGTAACTAAAAGCCACAATGTTGGTCTAGAGACCAACCGCCATTCTCGAACTGAGCTGCATATGAGCACAGCCTATCATTCACGAACCGACTGGCATACCAAAATACTAGTCTACTTTTTCCTCCATATCCAACCAAATATGCAGATTTAGGGTGAAATTCTAAATCCTAATCCACTCAATTATCAAATAGTCACATAATTAAAGAGAGAAGTGGGATAGAGGTTTGGTTAGATTGTTTTTGTAGGATTTATACACCCAATATATGGTGTGTTATTGATATGTGGTATTTGTCACACATTGACCATTTTCCTTTTCTCTCTTCCCTCGTAGCCACTATATAAAGAGGGCTTTGGGAAAGGAGAAAATACACCAACAAAAATAATTCTTCTTGCTCTAGAGAGGAGATAATGCTCTCCACTCTCAGTAATCTTTTTCTCTCTTAGTATAGCCTCTAGGGTATCACCTTTACCTTAGGATTAGGAGGCTACTAAGAACTACGACGGTTTGATCCCTGTGCATTAGCATAAGGTACATAGGAAATATAACGGGACTAGATGCAACCAAATCCTCCCTTGGATGACGCTTTCCTTAGTGGTTTGTGCAACAGTTCGTAGGACAGGGACGACGATCCAAAATTCGCTAATTCCGCAAGGTATGTCCTATATCAAATTCCTTATATTATTAGTACGAATTAGAGCCGTAGTGCTCGTTCCTCGATTTACAATTCGATGTAAATTGCGAGAACCACTATATCCACCATGGTTGCATAAACCCGAAATAATCACGCTTTGATTCGTTGTGTTTTTTGAGAATTTCTTTAGAGAAGTATGTTATCCTATGTGTGAGAATCATTCCCTCTAAACTTCGTGCAAATATTTGTGATTTCTTGAAAATTTCAGTTTTTTTCAGCCGTTTTGCGGGCTGAATTTAGGGTACCTATAGCTGATTTTTCTGTAGTTTTTTGCTTGGGGTTTGTATTCGGCCACATAAGCTTCAAAAACATATAAAATACACGTCATTTGGATGAGTATTGAAGACGATATGCCTTCACAAACATCCCTTAGCGAATATGTGAAATCTGCGATTCCAAGGGAAAAAAAAACGTGATTTTATGTTCAGATTTGGGAGCTCTTTTTCGTGCTATTAGAGTCCGTTTTTGAAATTTGTTCCTGAAACAGAAGTTGTAGCTCGTAATCTGGGCTTTCTAGTGGTATACAATATTCATCAAACGGACTCATATCAAGTGAGATACGGTCTTGGGAAATTGGCCTTACGAAATTAAAAATCTAGGTTTTTCAGATTTCTTGGAGGAAGATAATCTCTAATATTTTGAGATATTATGTTAGTTTAAATTACTCATCTCGATTGAGTATTTTAAACGGGATAATATATCATTTTAATTGCTCCCTTTGAGACTTGAGCATTTAAATGGAGAAAAATATTCTTTAGTAGAATATTATCAAAACTTATTGTTAATCACTATTTATTATATTATGTGTTTAAGCAATAAGGGAATCCAAGGAATGTACTTAATCTAAGAGAGAAGTGATCTAAGTAAGTTAGATTAACGAGACATTTCTCTTATGTTCATTCCTAAAATGTTCCTAGCCATAGGATTGCAAATTGGGCATTGACAACCCGTTAAGGTTAGTATGTGTTATGTTAACTCAAGTGTGACTATGACTAGTCTCAAGTCATTTAATGCTAGACACTGAGACAAACACATAGGTGCTAAAAAGGTTAATTGAGTACACTGAACTACGATCAAAAGAGAGTTCGAACATTACATGTCATGTAAGAACTCGTAAGTTGTAATATGCAAAGTAGTCCTTTGACTTGAGGCATTATAGATGTCTAATGGTTAGGTCCTTGATGTTTGATCATGTCAAAGACATTCCATCAAGAGTGTCCACGACATTGTTGGGGTCAAGCTATCTAGTCATGTAGGCATATGAATGCACAACAAAGGATCTCTAACCTTCCATGGGGAAGGGAGAATACTCTGAGATATGATTTAGGAGTCTTTGGCCAAAGCATATTAATATGACTTAGGAAGCTTGTTCCAAATCATATTCAATTGAATCATATAAAGAAGTATCACATTGGATAGTAGACATAAAACAAACTATCATCAAGTAATGTGATTAAGAGTATTGTATTAGAGAATGACCATATTGCATTGTAATTGTAACTAGATAGGTTCTCCAACCAATTCTACTTAGCTTGGGTAGCCATGACATACTGCTAGGTGTCACTCATGGTTTGTGGAAGCCCTGAAGATTTGCAAACACTAATCTTCATCAAAGGGAGAATTGAAATGTAGTTTCAATTCACAATCGATCGTTAAGAGTAACAATTGCCCACTGCCTCGCTAATTGGAACCTAATAGATCATATATTGAGTAAGGATGAAAGTAAAGAAATATAAATGAAATGGATAAGCAATTAAATGGTTTAATTGAGAATGGTCAAGATTAATTAATTAGTTAATTAATTATACGAAAGGTTTGTATTGGGATTTCAAGTTAGTTTCAGGTCTCGGGGCCCAAAAGTGTTTTGGTCCACAAGGCCCATTATGTTTAAGTTGTATGACAACTAAAACAAAATGGGCAATTAGCCTAATAACTAAAGGATGGCCAGCCATAGGGTGAGTGGTAGTGAACTTGGCATAATTGCAAGTTTGCCACTCAAATGTGAGGTGCTATAAAAGGAACTTTATAGCTTTACCACATCAAGTTTTTTTTTTTTTTTGAGGCAAAAGAGCAAAAATGTTTCTCTCTCTGTATTCCAAAGAGGCCAGCCACACTTAGAGAAAAATAGCTAGCCATCTTCTTTCCTCTAAGTCATCCATTTCATCTTCACACCTCATCCTTGGTGTGGAGACTTAGAGACACCAAACTTTTGGTGTTCTTGGAGTTCCTCTCCTCCAATCCTCAAGGAGCAAAGGAGAAGCAAAGAAGCAACCATCCAAGGAGTAAAGGAGGTGACTTGAAGGCCCTCCACTTGGGTGAATCCAATGTGTAAACAAGGATGAGCTTCAAGGGTAATGAAACTCAAACTCTCTCTTCTTTTTATTTTGTTAAAGAGTCTTTTGGTTCACCATTCACTATGCTTTGAAAGTCATGGGTTTTAGAATTGTTTTTGAATGCATGCCTACTTTAAAGTGTTAATAGTTTGCTTTTGGATTCAATGTTCTCACATGTTCTTAGCTTGGACAAATATTTTTTTTCATCATGGTTATCAAATTAGAATTAGAATTACTAAGAGATTATCTCCTATTATCACTTGAATTAATGTGGATTGATTATATAAGTGATTATCTTCTATGATTGTTTATTCCTCATTAATTAATTATGAATAATTGAATATTGTTGTTGGGCTTATTATGAGCATGTCATTTAGTAAATTGATCCATATTTAGGATGTTCATCAAACATGGACTGGGGTTCACTAATGGTCACCTCTTACTTGATGAGGTGTCTAGAAAAATCTTTAAAGAGACACTTTGGGTGCCCATGAGGGTCGGTTTTTAAAAGCTTAGCTCTGCCACCCTCCCGGATTTTACCTAGCCACACTTACGGAGGCCCAATTGTCGAGTCCATTGTCTAAAACTCAAATTTAATCCCAATGAAAGGCCTATTATATGCATGAGTACTATATGATTGTTTATGCTTTTGCCCATAATTATTTTTTTCTTGCGCGAAATTGGATGTAGCATGAAAATGAAATGGAAATGTGTTTGGAAAAATGTTTGGACAATTTTTTCCAAAAATAAATATTTGTTTCCCTGATAATTAAAATTGTGAACTCAACCTATAATATTGATTGGTAATTACGAGTGACTTAGCGAATTTTTCGATCTTAATTTATAGGATAGGTTCATATTTCTTAATTAAGACTTGTGAAATAAATAAGTAAAATGTGTAGTTAATATATATCAATGTTTATATATTACTTTTGTGCATAGTGATATGGCTTAAATTATTGAGAGTTGGAAAAGATATTTTTTAGGGAAATTTTATTTAAACCCACATAACCTCTCTCTACACCCAACTTAAACTTTAAATGTGAACTGTCTTTTATACTCTATTGCATAATTAACATAAAGTACAATGACACACCCTGCCCCGGAATGTCCACTAGGACTCCGAATCGAGCTGTGCTGGCCAACACCTGGAAGGTTACGAAGCCATAAAGTGTAGTGGTGTGGAAAATGTGAATAAATTTAAACCTAAAAGTGCCTAAATACAAGAGTGCGCTGTGAGTGGGAATGAACCCATTTCACACGTGATGTCAGAGCATAAGTAAAGTACAATAAAGTGGATACCCTCAGAGACAACCACCTATACTGAGATTCTCCAAGGAATCCTCGTCGATAATATAGTTCAACTACTAAAATCTGGAGGGGCGAAAAACAAGGGTTAGTGGGCCTAAAAATAAAGCTTTATAAAAACCTTTCTGAAAACATTGTAACCCTTCGCCGTAAAACAAGTATAGTTTCCCGAAAATCATTCTACATATAAGTATAAAATCAAATGCATGCCATCAATAAATCCAAAAATATGCCACAACAAAATTTCTCAAAGGCAATATGAATATAATCATAAGCTCAACAATATATACTAGCATGCAAGTTGGAGTCACCAAATGTGACCTGTATGACTGCACTTATAGCTCATCAATCTATGCTAGCACACGAGTCGGAGTCACCTGATGTGACTTGTACAACAGGCTAGGTGCAATAATATACGTTCTAGTGCTACGATAAAACGAAGGCTAGCGCTATGCGTGGGTCACCTACAAGTTGGAGTCGCCTAATGCGCCCTGTATGACAGGCTAGCACCTAACTTGGATTAAAGACGAGCGTGCGGTGCGAGAGGTGAACAATCACGTGAAGGCTGGCCCTGGCCCGGGGCGGGAGCACTAACACCAGGGTGCATAAATGATGAGCGAACTATATGAGTATAAGCACGCCATAATGATGCAATAATTCCAATCAACATAATAAACTTACCTGAACTTACTTACGCATCTCGTAGGATCATCTTGGTATTTCATAGCAGTGCAACATTTCTCATAGCATAATTTAATCATAGCTTGAAGTGCATGAATCAATTCAAAAGAATTTGTGGAAACTATCAATCAAATATCTATACTATAAAAAAGAAAAGTCTCACTCACCTGAGGTCCGCGCTACAACTCCCTATCATGAATATCGAGGCGCCACGAACGATCGGTGCCTAGAACAATTATCAAATTACGTCTCAAAATTCTTATCGATAGAACATGTAACTTACATAAAACACATCCCCAAGGACGTTATAGAATGATTTGAAACCCATTGACCAAAAGTCAACCGTTGGTCAAAGGTCGACGGTAGAGCCCACTACCCTACGTAACTCAATCTGGAAGATATGCACCTTGAATTTCCGATCCGTAACTACCCAAGAGTTTCAATAACCTTCCAGAACAACGTCCTAAAGTTTCGGAACGATCCAACTGTCGAATCTCCACAAATTGCTAAAAGTAAGTGGCGGCCGAAGTTTTATTTTACGAACTTACAAATCCAATTCGGGAAGATCCGTACGTCAGATTCCCAATTATTAAGTTCTTATTGTCCTCAAATATTACATACTATAATGTGTTAAGGTTTGGTGACAATCCAATGGTTGGATCGTCAATTCATATAAGGATCAAGTGGCAGTCCTTATCGAAATTATGTTCAAATGATAATATTTCATCAATCGAACGTCACATATGAAATCAGAGTAACCAAATTAGTCTAGGAAGGGCAGGTGCGGTCTTAGCCCACGCGCCGCCACACGCGGTGGCTGGCCACCCCTGCTTGTCGGAAAATTCAACTAATTCAAAAAATTCTCAAATTTTACAAAAATGAAGATCTTAATGAGTAGAGCAATTTTTATAATTGTGTCCAAGTACAATTTGGCCGGGAAAAGCTTCAAATAGTCTTCGAACCGTCGGAAACCCTATAAAGGGTATGCTTGTCAATTCCAAAGCTCTGCCGCCCCTACCACTGGTTGGGTCTTGTTCCTAAGTTTAAGGAAAGGCTAATGGTGGTCCTAATCGAAGGAAATTGTTGCAGGAGTGGTGGATTTGCCGCTGTGTACCATTCGGATTCCCTGTTCGTTTTCCAAGAATTGGAGCCCCAAATGACTCGAGTTTTTGGTGGGAATGGGAAATGAGAGGTCATGAACAAGTTCCCAAGTGAAAGCTCGACGAATTTCGCCTGAAAATTGATAAAGGAGCACCGGAATTTAGATTGTAGCCGCCGAGTCTACAGCCGGGTCATAGGTCCGAAACGGGTTAAAGAGAAAGGGTCCCTGATCCTCTGTTCTCTCCTTCCATCCTTGGCCCTTTCTTTTCTCCTCCTGATTGGGCATCTCCTCAGCTTATTCTTCTAGTTGGCCACTTAGTCCCTCTTCTTTCTAATTGGGCAGTAGCCTTCTCTTTTCTTCCTTCTCTCGTTCTCCACTTCTTATTTCCTTCACTTTCCATTCACAGCCAGTCATGTGGCTCCCTAAAACAAGTCGCAAGAAAAACATCTCCCAAATAAGAAATTTATCAACTTGTCTTCGATACTCGATGTTTCGTAAAATTTTTATTGTAGCTCCGATTTTGATTCCGCTTGCGCCTACGCATTCATATCGTTAAGTATGTAAAGAATACGCTAAAACAATATTTCGTACATCTCACTATACGTTGGTCAATGAAAGTTAATACCCTCGCCTCTAGGACATTTTCGTAAATTCACATTTTTAAAATTTATAAAATCGTAGAACTAGGGATGGGTTGTCACAATCTACCCACCTTAAAAAAATTTCATCCGAAAAATTTGAAATCATTTGTGATGTGAAAAATAAGTTAACACACAAAATTAAACCCTCTTTTTATCAATTGTAGTAAAGTATGTAAGTAGGGATCGTTCTAGGCCGGGGATTAGGAGGGATTGCTAAATCACTTGGAAACTGACTTGAAAACGTAAAAACAAAGTTTAAAACACTAACTAGACTCAAAGAATGCAAAACTATATTTTAAAACACTAAAACAAACCAAAAGACTCAAAACAGCCCCTAAACACTCAAAACTACCTTAAACACACAATCTGGGCAGTTTTGGGACTCTAACACAAACTTGGACGAATTTTGGTTTTCTAATGAACTAAAACACTTAAAAACATAATCTAAGACATGTTTTAATTAATATGACTCAAAGAAATAAGATGGGGTTGATTTTGGACGAAAATAATTAAATTAAGACAAGAACAAAGTAAACAAATTCTTAGACAAATTTGGGTGAATCAAAACACTCTAACACACAACCAAAACAGAAATTAAACACTTTGAAACAATAAAGTAAAAGGGGGATTTTGGTTTTAATGAATTTGAAAACAAAACAACTTTGTAAAACAAAACAGATTGTAAGTGAATTTGAATGAAACTTATGGATGGAAGATTAGCTAGGAGGTTCTTCTCCACATATGTCACACTTGCATACAAAACGATTTCCAGTTGCTTTTCGATAAGCTATGAATACTCAACGCCCCAAATTAACCGTGAATTGCACTAATTAACCCTCAGTTTTTTCCACAAGTTATTAGGTTGGATGATTGCATACGACAACCCAAAACATTCCCTACAAGTTCCCTACATGAATTGCATAATAGAGATACAAGCAAGAATCATTAAGTTCTATGAAAAACATAAGCATTGACGAGGCACTCGTTACTATGATTTGCATGAAACTTATGCCAAGAGTTTACTTAACGTGATTGTGACTAGCAACCTTCACTACTTATGAATATAAGTTTATAACGATTAGGTGAAACTCCCTAATATTCTAGCGTCAAATTCATGCATGAAAATTAAGCGTGCACTCTTAACCAACATACACAAATTAGTTTTTATATGAACGGATAAGTAAATTGAATTCACAACTTATGAATCACAACTGGATGTAATCAAATCATATTGCAAGTATGAACATAGTTTCGAATCACCCCCTAACTAAGAGGGGTTTAGTTCCTCATACTCACAAAGCAAAGATACATAAAATTAGACATTAAAATCAAAGGAAAGAAAACACCTAAAATGCTCCAACTTGGTAGCAAGTGCATCCAAGATTCCTCCTTTCCCTATGCTTGCGGCAGATTGGGTTATGGACAGTTTTTGGGTAGTTTTATGATGTAGAATGGATGGGGAATGGTATGGAAGGGTTTAGGGTGAGTGTGGAGGAGTGTTTGATGGTTGGAGGGTGGTGGAGAACGAGGCAAAGAGGGTGGAAGAAGGTGGAGTGGCTGTTATGTTTTCTAGGCACTAGAATGGTGTTTTTGGGGTGTTTTGCTTCCTAGGGTGTGTATGGACGAATTTTTGTGATAAAATGATGAATATGGGGGATTGTCCTTTGGCCAAGGGGTGTAAACATGTATTTATAGGCCCCAAAAACCTTAGAAAATCAGGTTAGGTTAAGGATGAAATGCATGGCAATTTGTGTGTGTGGTGTGCAATGGTCCAAGGGTGAAAATGAAGTAATGATGCAAAGTGTGAAGGGTAAAATGGAGTGGTGTTGTAGCTAGGGAGCATGAATGATTGTGTACATTGCATAGAGATGGAAAGGGAGGTGAAATGTGTCAACAAATGGGTCAAAGGTGCAACAACATGTGTTGCACATGGCATTGGATTCCAAATGTGAATGATGGAGCATCAATTGGTGCATGTAATGGATGTAAATGTTGTCTAAAATCTAATGAGTGAAGGGAACAAGAGGTATCAAGCAATTGAGTGTAATAATTAAATGAATTGAAGCATGAAATCAGAAATTATGTAGGGGACAAGAGTGATCAAGCATGGCATGGGAATCCAAAGGGAATTCTATGTGGTTTGCATGGCAAGGAATGCAAGTTGGGGTGACAGATTTTTGGGCTGTTTTCTTCATCTTTTGGACCATAATTCTTCATATTCTTGGCCTCTTTAGTTCTCAAATTCGTCCATCCACTTTTGCCCATGCATTTGCTATCCATTCCAAGCCCCATTTTGCTCCAAAATGCTCCAAAATGCATCTTCTTGCCTACTTTGTCCATAAAATCTGAAAACACACGAAAATGACTTTAAACATCAAAATAACTAAGGAAACACGACATAAATGCACAAGAACAAGCCAACTAAGTCGCATAAATATGCTCCTATCAAATTCCCCAACACTTAGCTTTTGCTAGTCCTCGAGCAAAACAAAGAGATAAAATGAAACAAAGTAAATAAAACACAACCTAAACCTTCCAACATTTGCCTCAGGGATTTCCAATGCACATGACATGTTAAAAATTATTATCCCCACAGATTTGAGTCATCTTCACACTTAAGCACGTACTTAATCATAGTCACCACTTACTTGTTCACAATTAATCGATTAAAATAATGTTTTTGATGTAGTAACATGCCTTAGAGAAATCACTCAATTCCTTACAAGTGTTCACTCAATTTTCACTCAGATTTTCTAATTACACACCCTATACTAGTTATATGTGAGAAGATTGATGTAGATATGAAAACGAACGCTCACATATATGTATCACAAAGAAAGCAATTTCTGGAGTTAATAAGCATGTTTAGATATGATCTCATGAATGGAATGCTACTACTTAGATGCGAGAACCAGTGACACCATATGCTCATATCAATTTCAAACTCCACATATTGAAACGCATGACACTCAAGATGAAGTTAAGGGTTGTAACGAGGCTTGGGGTGATGGCTAACAAATGAAGGATAAGGATAACAATCGTTCTTAAAGCAATAGCAAGTAAAGTAATGAAATTGAAACTTAGAATTCACTTAGATTGCAGAAATCAGCTTTTAGACACGAAGGGAAAATTCAAACAATATTTAGGGCCGAATTCTATGTTTTGGACCCTTTCTTCAACAAGCAGCACTTTAAAACTCTTTTTCGCATTTTTTTCAACTTTTCTTTTCTTTTCAACAAGCATAATAACTCACACTTCCCCCACACTTGTTTTCTGCCATACATTAATCAAAAGAAATTCAATTTGAATCATGCTTTACTATGCTTCAAGAACAAGGGTATGGATGGTCCTAAACTAGGCTAGGTAAGGATAATGTGGTTTAACAAAGAATGTAGGCTATCAAGGCTCAATGGGGTTAACTTAAACATATAACGATATGGGATACATGGCAGTTTGGCTTTGGTGGTGGTAACTACACAACTTCATCTTGAATATGTTTTATGCAAATCAATAGCATGCTTTGAATGAAATAGGCATGAGTTCTAGCATTTGGAACTAAATGATGAAACGCCTTCTAAGTAATAACCAAGCAAAGAATAATGAGATCATGCAACGACTTTAGAAAACAAGAATGCACAGATTTTAACTCTCCAAATAAACGTTTAAGCTCAAGTCTCACAAGGTTGTAGCGTTAGTTTGAGTTCTTTCCTTCAAGAATGTTACAAAAACTAATTTAATTTTTTTTTTCTTTTATGATTACATGTGATTTCATAAGTTATAACCACAACCACGCATAAATAAAGAGTAAATCAAACTTTCATTCATGTTTATAACTCTCTTTAACATTCACGCAATTACAAACCGAATCCTCATCATTGTGTTGGAAGGTACCCTAAGACACAAATAAGCGCACAAAAACAACTCTTTTTTGGATTTTCAAAAACAATTTTTCAAATTTTTTTGAATTTTCGGATTTTTATGTCAAAACACACTGAAACACTCCAAAACAGCTTAAAAAATACTTAAAACAACAAGGAACAACACTAGAAGTAATGGGTGATAAATTTCTACGAATTTCATGCAAAACAATGGTTACCCCCCCCACACTTAAATCAAACATTGTCCTCAATGTTTCAAGCATATACTCACACCAAAAACAAGCAAATAATAAACGACAAATAAACATGACAAATATGGCAAAGTAAAAACCAGACAGAGTAGAGTTTAAGAACGCAAATCTGGTTTTGGAGATAGTTGATCTTGTTGACTTTCCACAGCTTTGATCTTGAACTGGATTGGAATTGTACGGCGAAGCTTTTCTCTTTGGCGATGTTGCAATTCCTTATTTGTTCTCCAAGCAGATGTGGCAGCTTCTCTAGTTCTTCATCTCAGACTCCTTCCGCTGGGATGATTGTGCAAGCTGCATTCTTCTCTGCTTGTTTCTTCTGCACGACGGGCAGGCACGAGGGAGAGGTGTTGGTCTGTTTCTTTCTTCAATCTTTCCAAATGCCCACCTCTTGCTTTCTTTCTCCTTGTCCCTAGTTGAGGATGAATCAGCACGTTGTCTCCACATGCTTCGAGGTATCATCTTCACTTCCCTTATAAGTGAGAGACAAAGATAAAGCATAAGATGATGAGTACTCGAGAGCAAGAGCTGGCTGGAGAAAGGACAGGGAGAAAGCATGATATGAGATACTCTTGCTCTCAACCCTTATGATATGAAATACTTGTGCTCTGGATGGGTTGTTTGCAGGGGTATCCCAGGGGATGAAAAATACAGAGTGACTCGAGAGGGTTTGTTGGAAAGCCATTTCAGAGAGGATGAAGGGTTAAGTGAGGCTGAAAGTTGGGTGAGACTGCTTCACTTTGAAGTTCAACATTTATAGAATTTTCTTAATGGCTGGGAAGGCATTGTTCCATTACTTGTGTTGGCAAGCCTGGGATAATTTAACAGTAGTTTCCACGTGCATTCCGCTTCTCCAAAAAATTTCGATAGATTGCGCGTGATTTACGCAACGCAGATGTGTAAATTGACAGATGCTGACACGTCTCGATAAAGCAGAGGTCTCTTTAATATCCGGAATTTACGCTTCGAGTTCTGAGCTTCGTTGAGGGCAGAGATTGCATGTGACAAGTGCTGACGAGGCTGAGAGAGACAGATGGTTGGAATCGGTGCTTCGACAGACTGCCCGTGATTTTCGCAAAGCTGAGTTGCGTGTGATGGGTGCTGACGAGGCTGAGACAGTTGACGCTCTTCGGTATCTGGAATTGGTGGTTTGTGAGCAAGCCCACCTTTTGAGAAAGCTGGCGCCTCTTCGATCTCCGAATGGCTTCTTCGATTTCTTAGCTCACCTCTTCGATCTCTGAAATCCCATCGCGTGCTGATTTTTATAGAGGTATGCAGGACGTTCAAAGCACTCTTGAATTTCTGCCTGTAAAAACTCCCGTTTTGCACTTTTATGATCTTGACTTGTCCGATCTCCTCTTTCTTTAACACCTCTGAAAAATATCTTGCCCTTCCGACCGTCGTTTTGACTTGAACCTTAGTGAAGGAGCAACCCCTCCTTCTCCAGACAACATATGGCGTCCGTCCTTCATATCCCCTACTGGTCCTCTTACCGTTGGGGATTCGGTGATGAAAAATGACATGACCGCTGCGGTGGTGGCCCGGAACCTTGTCACCCCCAGAGATAACAGACTGCTCGCTAGACGGTCTGATGAATTGGCGGTTAAGGAGTCTCTGGCTCTTAGCGTGCAGTGTGCGGGTTCTGTGTCCAACATGGCCCAACGCCTATTTGCTCGAACCCGTCACGTTGAATCTTTGGTGGCTGAAATACAGAGTCTTAAAGAGGAGATTAGAGGACTCAAGCATGAAAATAAACAATTGCACAAGCTTGCACACAATTATGCCACAAACATGAAGAGGAAAATTGACCAGTTGCAGGAAAATGTTGGTCAGATTTTACTTGATCACCGGAGGTTTGTGGGTTTGTTCCAACCGCATCTGCCTTCGTCTTCTGGGGCGGCACCGCGTAGTGAAGCTCCAACTGATCAACCTCCGATACCTCCTCCTTCCGTGGCCCCACCAACTGCTGAGACTCCGCCGACTACTGCAACTCCACCGACTACTGCGACCTCTCCCAAGCAGCCTTTGTGAAGGCTCCCTCTTGTATTATGCTATGTTTCTTTATTTCCCAGTTTGCTGTTCATTTCCACGAAGTTTAATGTTAAAATCCTTTCATATTTGTTAATGTTTCAAAATAGAAAATCACAACAAAAAAATAATTAAACAAGTAATAAAATTGACAATCAAGCAGAATAAATGGGTTGCCTCCCTTAAAGCGCTTGCTTTAACGTCTTCCAGTCGGACGATGAACACAATTACTCCCCACTGGAGCCCACGACATGCAAGGGAATGTCCTCCACAACATGCTCAACAAAGTTCTCATAGATTACATCCTTGAACGGAAATGGATAGTGATGTTTGTTGATGGGTGTGTTGTGTTGCCTAAGGTTCATGTTCATACACCCACCATCGGGGATTTGCTTGGGTACCTGCACCAAAGAAGGGAACCACCTATCAACTTTAATGGAAATTGGATTTGGATTAGGTGGCTTACCTATGTGTTGTGATGAAGTGGCAGCAATGTGAACATTCTTCCCCATGGTGCGTTCGGCCAATTTGAGCATTTTGAGAGCAGTGGCCGTATGGTCCTTGTGCGCCACTCTAATTCCCTCGTCTTGCATGGTTCTTAATGCATCCTTTGTGCCTAGTGCTGAATGGTCCGGTCCTATATTTTCTATTTTATCAATGGCACAACAAGAATGAACAACATTAGGAGTCTCAATGGATTCAGAAATTTTAAAACTAATCATGTCACCACCAAATGCCATAGTTACTAATCCTTTGGCCACATCAATCTTCGTTTGAGCCGTTTTCATGAATGGACTTCCAAGGAGGATGGGCAATGAAGGGGCATGGTCTGATTCATCCATTTCGAGAACATAGAAATCTGTTGGGAAGATTAAATGATCAACCTGCACTAAAACGTCTTCCAAAACTCCCTTTGGATAAGCGTTAGATCTATCGGCCAATTGTATGATTACACCATCATTTTTCAATGCTCCTAAGTTCATAGATGCATAAATGGAATATGGCATAACATTTATAGAAGCACCTAAATCAAGCATGGCAGATTTGAAACGGGTATTACCAATGACACACAGAATTGTAAAACTTCCCGGATCTTTGCATTTGGGGGGTAGTTTATGTTGCAAGATGGCGGAGACATTCTCACTTACATGTACCACCTCTTTCTCCCGGACACGTTTCTTTGTTGTACAAAGCTTCTTTAAACACTTGGCATACTTCGGGATTTGCTTTATGGCATCAAGGAGGGGAATGTTGACTTGCACCTTTCTAAACGTCTCTAGAACATCTTTTTCCTCCTCTTCGTTCTTTGATTGCAAAAATCTGCTAGGAAAGGGGACATTCAAAGGAAAAACATTACTAGGAATTGAATTTAACACATTCTTACCCTTATTGGACAGATTTAAAGGTTTAGGGGCCATGGACACTTGCGGCATAGGCGTGTCCACCTTTGCCGTGGGTGGGCATGCTTCCTCCTCCTCAAATTGAAGTTTTTCATCCTCTTTGTGACCTGTTTTTTATGAAGAACCTGCCCCAATCTCTTTTCCACTTCTCAAGAGTATGGCCTTTGCACTTTCAAAGCCTCCCTTCGGGTTTGGAATGGTAGAACTAGGAAGCCTTCCTTAGTCTATAATCTGCCCAACAACGTCGGCAATCTGCCCCGTTTGTTTCTCTAGTTGGTCCACTCTTTTGTTTTGATTTTCCTGCCCATTAGTCAAAGTGGTTAGTAACTTAACAAGTGTATCATTATCCAAAGCATTACCTGAATTATTTGGGGCAGATTGTGGTTGGACTTGAGGGGGTGCGTATGGGTTGTTGTAGAAGCCCGGAGGTTGTTGCCTAAAGCCTCCTTGTGGTTGGGCTTGTTGTGGCTCTCTCCATTTGAAGTTTGGATGGTCTCTCCACCCCGGATTATACGTGTTGGAGTATGGATCATGTCTTGGCTGATTTTGGCTTTGAAACCCAATGGCATTAGCACTCTCCCATCCACCATTCTCGATGAGTTGAGGACACTTTTCGGAAGCATGTCCTTGGATAGAATATACGCCACACACCATGGGTCCTTGAATCTTCATTCCCTCGGCCATCTGTGAAATAATAGAAGTAAGATTAGCTAACTGAGATTGAATATTGGATGCGGAACTTACCTCATGCACTTGTTGCCGTGGGGGTCCTCTTTGGCCTACACCTTCGTATTGTTGAGCGTTTAATGCTCTATTAGCAATCAAGATTTTTGCAGCCATGGGCGTTTTGTCCACCAATGCTCCACCCGCCGAAGCATCGAGCATTTGACGTTCAAGTGGTAGGAGCCCTTCGTAGAAGTATTGCAAAAGCAACTCCTCCTTCATCTGATGATGTGGCCAAGAAGCAACAAGTGATTTAAATCGTTCATAATATGTAGGCAAAGACTCACCTTCATCTTGTTGAATTCCACTTATTTTTTTACGAAGAAGAATGATGCGAGAAGTTGGGAAAAACTTCTCCAGAAACGCCCTCTTCATACTCTCCCAAGATGTAACTGTACCGGGAGCCAACTCGTATAACCAATCCTTGGCTTTGTCCATTAAAGAGAATGGAAAAGCCTTCATCTTTAAAATACTTCCGTCAACGGTAACCGGAGTCATACTTGAGCACACCACTTCAAATTCTTTCAAATGTTTGTTCGGATCCTCCATGGACAGCCCATGGAACTTTGGAATGTGGTGGAGCAAACTTGACTTTAACTCGAACTCTTCAGTTTTACCTTGAGCAGCCATGGGATATTGGATACACAATGGTGCGGCATTATCCAAACCCGAGGCGGCAAGCTCCTTGAGCGTACGGTTGTCCATGGCTATACCTTGCTCTTCTCCACCCACTTGTGCCGTGGGCTTCTCTTCAACCTCAACTTCTTGCTCTTCTAATTCAGGCTCGGGACTAGGAGGATTAGACTCTTGCAATTTCTTTTTCCTTCTCAAAGTCCTCTCAAAATCACCGTCAAAGTCGGAGATATGCTCATAAACTAGTACCTAAAAACAAAGAAAACAAAACAAATCAGCAACTTAAACAGAAACTTAAATAAAATACAATAATTCGAAAGAAAACAATCCAAGAGATTAGCAAAGTTGCTAATCCCCGGCAACGGCGCCAAAATTTGATGCGAAAAAGAACTAAACACACAAAATTAAACCCTCTTTTTATCAATTGTAGTAAAGTATGTAAGTAGGGATCGTTCTAGGCCGGGGATTAGGAGGGATTGCTAAATCACTTGGAAACTGACTTGAAAACGTAAAAACAAAGTTTAAAACACTAACTAGACTCAAAGAATGCAAAACTATACTTTAAAACACTAAAACAAACCAAAAGACTCAAAACAGCCCCTAAACACTCAAAACTACCTTAAACACACAATCTGGGCAGTTTTGGGACTCTAACACAAACTTGGACGAATTTTGGTTTTCTAATGAACTAAAACACTTAAAAACATAATCTAAGACAAGTTCTAATTAATATGACTCAAAGAAATAAGATGGGGTTGATTTTGGACGAAAATAATTAAATTAAGACAAGAACAAAGTAAACAAATTCTTAGACAAATTTGGGTGAATCAAAACACTCTAACACACAACCAAAACAGAAATTAAACACTTTGAAACAATAAAGTAAAAAGGGGATTTTGGTTTTAATGAATTTGAAAACAAAACAACTTTGTAAAACAAAACAGATTGTAAGCTATGAATACTCAACGCCCCAAATTAACCGTGAATTGCACTAATTAACCCTCAGTTTTTTCCACAAGTTATTAGGTTGGATGATTGCATACGACAACCCAGAACATTCCCTACAAGTTCCCTACATGAATTGCATAATAGAGATACAAGCAAGAATCATTAAGTTCTATGAAAAACATAAGCATTGACGAGGCACTCGTTACTATGATTTGCATGAAACTTATGCCAAGAGTTTACTTAACGTGATTGTGACTAGCAACCTTCACTACTTGTGAATATAAGTTTATAACGATTAGGTGAAACTCCCTTATATTCTAGCGTCAAATTCATGCATGAAAATTAAGCGTGCACTCTTAACCAACATACACAAATTAGTTTTTATATGAACGGATAAGTAAATTGAATTCCCAACTTATGAATCACAACTGGATGTAATCAAATCATATTGCAAGTATGAACATAGTTTTGAATGACTCCCTAACTAAGAGGGGTTTTGTTCCTCATACTCACAAAGCAAAGATACATAAAATTAGACATTAAAATCAAAGGAAAGAAAACACCTAAAATGCTCCAACTTGGTAGCAAGTGCATCCAAGATTCCTCCTTTCCCTATGCTTGCGGCAGATTGGGTTATGGACAGATTTTGGGTAGTTTTATGATGTAGAATGGATGGGGAATGGTATGGAAGGGTTTAGGGTGAGTGTGGAGGAGTGTTTGATGGTTGGAGGATGAAATGCATGGCAATTTGTGTGTGTGGTGTGCAATGGTCCAAGGGTGAAAATGAAGTAATGATGCAAAGTGTGAAGGGTAAAATGGAGTGGTGTTGTAGCTAGGGAGCATGAATGATTGTGTACATTGCATAGAGATGGAAAGGGAGGTGAAATGTGTCAACAAATGGGTCAAAGGTGCAACAACATGTGTTGCACATGGCATTGGATTCCAAATGTGAATGATGGAGCATCAATTGGTGCATGTAATGGATGTAAATGTTGTCTAAAATCTAATGAGTGAAGGGAACAAGAGGTATCAAGCAATGGAGTGTAATAATTAAATGAATTGAAGCATGAAATCAGAAATTATGTAGGGGACAAGAGTGATCAAGCATGGCATGGGAATCCAAAGGGAATTCTATGTGGTTTGCATGGCAAGGAATGCAAGTTGGGGTGACAGATTTTTGGGCTGTTTTCTTCATCTTTTGGACCATAATTCTTCATATTCTTGGCCTCTTTAGTTCTCAAATTCGTCCATCCACTTTTGCCCATGCATTTGCTATCCATTCCAAGCCCCATTTTGCTCCAAAATGCTCCAAAATGCATCTTCTTGCCTACTTTGTCCCTAAAATTTGAAAACACACGAAAATGACTTTAAACATTAAAATAACTAAGGAAACACGACATAAATGCACAAGAACAAGCCAACTAAGTCGCATAAATATGCTCCTATCAATTTGTTGTACCAAAATATACTCAAGATAGAAAGAAAATATATAAAGAAGAAATCAAGCTAGAGTGGTTGCATAAAAGAGAATGCCATTCTGTCGTGATCGGAGTGGAGTGATTCCTTCTTTCATGCCCCCAAACTCCAACTTTCCTTCTCCTTTAGTATAATACTATAATACACTACTTTTATAAAACAGAAAGTCAAAATAGGTATATAATAACATACGCCAAAATATGTGTATATTAGCGTAAGATTTAAAATAGTTGTACTGAAATCCAAACTAAACATAGAAGGATTTCACCTATGCACTGGTAGCTTCACATACTCCGAGAATAAGTTTTTAGTATCTTTGGGTCACGCCCAAACAATAAATAAATAAATAACTAAATGAAAATATTGATGTAAACAAACCTAAATGTCCACTTGCTTAACGAGTTCAACAAATAAGTTCTCAATATTACGGTCTGCAGCTTGCAATACCAACAACTCATTGTTGTCCCGATAAGTAAGTAACAAATTCCCGATGGTGCAATATTACCATCATGCGCATAAAGTCTCCATACAATGTCTTAAACTGTGTCATATCCAAACCAAAACTTGTAACCGTAGTTACAAGCAACTTAAATAAAAAATAATTGTATGTTGTAATCATGCTAATTGTAGGACAAACAAAATGCAACACGTCCACTAAGGTCTGTGCAGTTCATTTTAGACTAATCATTAGCTTAGGGGTGAAATTGTGGTACTATACAAAACTTAGTACTCATAACCTTCAAAAAGGCTTCCCAAGACTTGGAAATAAAATGCGTGTCACAGAGATATGCAATCGTGATATGCACACCAAGTAGTCAAACAATGTAGTCCACGATGTCTTAGCGAGCAACTTTATATTGAATTTCCCTCTCAAATTTAATGAAAAATGGCATCGAGAAGGCTAAAAGAATAATCAAGAATCTGAGGGTCAAAACAAGTCCAACAAATCTAGAATATAAGGTAACTCAGATTAATGCATAACATCTCGATACCTTGGTAGTTTCTAGAACATTCAATCACCAACAGTTAAGATTCAATTCGCAGAGTATTTGCTGGGTGATTAAGAAATTAATGATCACAACTAGATTTCAATGTCCGAGCAACTCTTTTAGACGGTTTGTCTGTTTCAAGAATAATACAAAGTGTAGTAGGGTAGACACAAACCCAAGATTGACTAGAATACCTTCCAGCATAAAGAGGTGAATATGGAATCCCCATCGGAATAGACGCTGGTCTAAATGCCCGAGAAATCTGATAATTTCAAGAATGAGGAATTTTACCAAGTGGTCAAAAATGTAGTCCCTCTGGACTAATGGAAAGTAAGCGAACTTGTCAAGTTGGTCGATTATCACCCAAAACATCACCATAATCTGGACATGTGCAAGATAACTTATACTTGGAGTCTATGGTGATATTTCCCCAATAGCATTTGGATACATGAAGTCAAATAGCATTTGGATACATGAAGTGATTATAACCACTCGAACAATTTCTTGATGATTTGAAAGTAACGTCAAATTAATGCTCGTGGATTCCAGCTAAAATGGAATAGGACAGGCTAAAAGTATTTCAAGGGTACTTAATGTCTTTTTGCACAACCGGGATAATACACGATAGTGTGTAGACATTGATTTAGTTTTTCTATTGCCGCTGTCCGAAGTTTAGCTCTTTCCAAAAGGAGGTGTATTTAAGAGGTTTAAGATTAATAAATGTCCTTGACATGTTTTTCCACTGAGAAATACCATTCGGTTTGCAAATGAAAATGACAACTGTTGACTTTAGGTCATATATGATGGTTCATTTTGAACGGTTCTACACATTGAGGAAATATAAGCGATACTCCACCATGCTGCCTCTACACAACCGAAACATCCAAAGAATACGTCATCATGGATTTCCAAAATGATCATTATCCTCGAAAGGTGTAAAGCAAAGGTAAGTTGAGACAATAGTTAAGTTGTTAGAAACTTTATTCATAATCAACATCCCAAACCAAACTAATTTTCCTAGGTCGACAAGTGAGGAAATACACTATATTAAAAAAATCGATAACAATTTGTCAATAAGGTCGACAAGTTACAGGAGAAAACTTGAGATCCAAAGATGGTCGGGTAGACCATTAATTCGAAGTCTGGGTTAACGGTTTTAATCGTTACCTAATTAAGTTACTAAAATCCAGATACGATCTTAAGATTCAGCCTTTCACCTTCGCAGATAAGTTTGAGGTTCCCAAGATAAAGTGTTTAGTCCCTGGTTGGGTAAATTCCTAATTGGTCAACTTTGTAACTAAGTTCTCTTAATGATGTAGGAGTGGTTCTATAAGAAATAGGGAGATTAAATGTGGTGTTAACAAGGTGGGTTGATGGTGTATTCTACTTCTCACATTCGGTTGCATCCCAAGTAGAATTTTGAGAAATGACGCCAAAGGTATACATCCTCGAAACGTACTATACTACTAACCAACTCTACGACACGAACTAAAAGGTCTTCACAGTTTTCTTGACAATCAAAACATTCTAACAATGAGATATCCTTTTGTATTTCGATCTTACTGTCTACCTGTGGAAGTGATCGAGAGGTGGGTAGTCGACGAAGTTTTGATTGCCTAAATAGGTAATATGGTTAACATAAATGTGAGTTTACTGTCTTAATACAATATCTGCTCCTAAGTTTCCACGATTTAGTTTGTTCGGCACAAGTAGTCACTGTTAATTAGTCTATCAGTCACGCTGCTAATTAACGCATATACGATATTTTGATATTGTTTGCTACCTTGAAACTGTAAACCGGCGTCCTGCCATAAGGGTATCACTCCCGGATACTAGCATGTGTTCGGTATCAGAAATCATACCGCCTGAATACTGGTTAACAGTTCCTGGATATCGGACAATATCATCAATTAATAGTGCCACCATAGGCTGATTACAAGCTAGAGCTCACTCGGATAGTTGGTTTTGGACGATTGGTAAGGAACTGGTCCAGTGAGGTGGTTTCATTAATTCTAGAGAAAATACTTACTACTTCGGGGATTTCTACTAACTGTAGGTATAATAACTCGTACACCGGTGCCTATGCTCATCGAAATAACGAGTACATCACCAAAAGAAAACTTAGGAACTAGCGTTAGCTGTAATGTCCTAAGGCTGGAAAAAGAATTTTCTAATAATCTACTTTAGGACAAACATAAATGGAAGTCGATCTTCCTCCTGAAGATCTGGAATGATCACTAGTGCATTTGGAAAGATTAGTGCTATTAGGGATCAAAAGTGATTGTCCCCCTGATATTCTTACGTCGAGTGTTACCCCTTTAGCACCACATTGTCACTAGAGGCATTTCCAGAAGTTATGACAAAAGTACAACTTTGTAAGAATTCCAATAAAAGGTATACTAACGGATACTGCCAAGGGATCAAAATTATTCTTAGCTTCCATTCTCGAAAGGATTGGTAATAATGACTGGCAGATGGTAAAGTCTTTGGTGGTACTCAATTATCGACACATTAGCCCTGCTTCAGGGTCATAAACTTGTCTCAAATCCATATCTTTCCTTGGCAGGGAGGTTCATTGCTTAAATTTAGAGGCTTCCACCAAAACGATGTTCTAAAATGTCAATAAGTCGTCTAAGTCACTCAAAACTTAGAGAAAAAGTTAACACATTCTTCGTACTCGACAAGGTGGCAAGATTCGACATTTAGGTTCAAGAATCAAGAATGCTTACATCACACTGTGATGAGTGCAATACTGCCCAACTTATGCCCTGATACGAAACTATTATGTCATATCCCAGTCTCGGCTCTGTTGTAGCACGATATTGTTCGCTTTCGACCCCTGCCACGCTCTCACGGTTTTGTTTCTAGGAACTTAGACAAGAACTTACTAGTGGGTCATCCATCCTAGGATTGCTCTCGCCCGAACTCGCTTAACTTCGGAGTTCCAATGGAATCCAAAGCCAATGAGTTCCCAAAAGGCCTCGTGCTATAGGGAAGGGAGCATGTACATATAAGGCACATGACCCCCTCTCTATTGGTTGATGTGGGATGTTACAACCATAGTATGAAATATCGATAATATCAACAAAATATCGAGGATATTTCGGTTTTTTCGAATCACGGATATTTCGGAACATATCCATGTACATATCGTACAAATATCCACAATATTGACGATAATATCGGAAAATATCGATGTCGATAATTTTACTCACACTTCAGCAATATTTTGTCAAAATATCGATGTAATATCGCTAAAATATCGAAAATATCGATGTAAAGGAAGGAAAAAAAAAAGAAAAAGAAGAAAAAAAGGGAAAAAAGGGAGGAAAAAAAACACAAAGGGGATTTGAACCCCTCCCATTTTACTCCTCCAACACCGTAACCACCATATATCACTTATGTTTTAGTGATAATATGCTAAAATATTTATATTTATATGAGTAGCATGTTAACAATTACATGCAAAACTATTTTGGGGATTTATCATTTGATGAATTATCTTCACAATAAACTTACTCTACACATAGAGATGATGAAGATAGTGAAAATTTTGAACCTCATAGGAACTTTATGTGGTACTAAATCACTCATGTATCTCACCATGCAATGTATAAAGTGTAAAATATTGTAGTAAATCATTATATATAAATGATTATGGTGTGTTTAATCTATTTTTCATTAATTACTACATATTTTTTACATTTACAGTATTTGCTAGCTCACTGTATAATCAACTTAAATCAGTTAAATCCATCATGTAATGCATTTCCTTCTAATTTTTTATGATAAACTAATAGATAATTGACTAAATAAACCTTCTCCAAAGTTTCAATAAAAATTTCCAAGTTTTTCTTACAATTTCTGTGGTTTTTATTCAATTTTTATCGATATCGATAATATCCCGATATTTCCATCGAAATTCCATGTTTTTGGACTACCGATATTTCCGATATCATCGATATTTTATACCATGGTTACAACAAGATGAAGTTAACAATAAAACTAAAATTTATGAATAAACCCACACTCTATAATTAAACTGTACCATCACTCCTTGTTTATCCTACATTCATTCCGACAAAACCCTAATAGCTCTTATAATAAAAAAAATGGTTTAAGAAAAAGATCAAATCAAGAAATCTTTCTACATCACTAGTCTCTGCTGGGTTGGGTTTTCAAAAGTCCATTTGGAAATTTGAAACTTTAGGAAAAAGATCAAATAAAAATTCATTGAAGCAATTGATAGAAAAATTAAAAAAAAAAATTAAAAAAAGCAGAAATCTCTATTTTTAAAGAGCTAAAAATTCAAAGAAACTTTAAACCCACATAACCTTAGATCTTCCAGCTCTCAAAATTACATTAATTTGTAAGAATTCAAAATTTTCAAGGAGGACCATTTGAAGTTTTGTTGTGGGTTTGATGTCTAAAATAATTTGGGGTTGCCTTGCATGTAGATGCAGATATTGGGCATGAGGCAATGCTACATTGATAGGTTCTGGAAAATTGAAGGCAGAGATTTTGGTGACTACATTGTAAATAAATAGGTGTATAACTAAATTTACAAATTGAATTGGGTTTGTGAGGATAGTTTAGGTAATAAATTTGCATTTAAAGAGATATTAGTATCGTAATTAAAAGTAATATGAGTGTAAAAGGTAAGTTGGGTGTAGAAAGAGGTATGGGTTCAAATAAAATTTTCCTATTTTTAATGCTTAAGTAGATAACTGCTTCTCATGTAATTAGAGCAAAAGGCTCCATCACGAGGTGAGATGTTGGCTATAATCGAACGTCTCTAATGCTCCTAGGAATTGGATACACTTTGACCCTTAAGAGAACCGAGATCTTGATGAGAATTCTCATCAAGAATTAGCTTGAAAGTTAAGGAAGTGGCCTAGGTGGCATGCTAAAAGTAGTCCAATTGAAGAAGTCGAGAGAGAAGGGATAAAATTTCTCAAGCATATTTGGTTCTATTAATGTTAAAGATAAGACATCTCACTCGCATTGGTTGAGTGAGTACTACTATGATCTTCAATTTTAACTCTCTACTTAATGAAGTATTCACGGTGAAAATTTGGCTTGTACTTCTTTTCTAGTTGTAGTCAAAGCAATTTTGGCATATGTGGTGATAACTTAAATGAAGATAACATAACTTGGTTATCTAATTCTATTCCTTGAATTACTAAGCGATTGGTCCGCTGGGAAATGTAAGGAAATTGTGAATGAGTTCGCATTCCTTAGTTTGGCTTAGAACATATCTTCAACATTTCATAATTGAGCAATGTTTTTGGAATATATGTCCTTTTTGATGCACCAATATTTAAGAAGTTAAAAATACTTTATAATTGTATGATGACACTATTCCTCAACTTGCATTAAATGTGTTTTTCTTTAAATATGGAATGCTAAGAGTTAGTTGATCAAAATGTTTATAGACAGGTCATTACTTGACCCACATGGGAGTGGTTTAGAAAAAGCCTCATGGGAGTGCTATTCAAATCTAGCTCAAATTAGTGAGCTAATTCACTACAATTGCAATTTTATTTGAGAGCATTAAGTAGATGCTTCCCATGTTTTTCCCGAAAAAAAAAACATTATTTTTTTCTGATGCGAAATATATAAGCACACAAATTAAACCCTCTTTTTATCAATTGTAGTAAAGAATGTAAGTAGGGATCGTTCTAGGCCGGGGATTAGGAGGGATTGCTAAATCACTTGGAAACTGACTTGAAAACGTAAAAACAAAGTTTAAAACACTAAACTAGACTCAAAGAATGCAAAACTATACTTTAAAATACTAAGATAAACAAAAAGATTCAAAACAGCAAATAAACACTCAAAACTGCCTTAAAAACACTTTCTGGGCAGTTTTGAACACCTAACACTAAATTGGACGAAATTGGGTTATGACTTGACTCAAGACACTTAAAAACACAAACTAAAGTGATTATTGACTAATCTAACATTTTGAAATAAATGGGAGATTGGTTCTTGACGAATTTGAAAACAAAACAAACTTTGTAAAACAAAAGAGATTGTAAATGAATTTGAATGAAACTTATGGATGGAAGGCTAGCTAGGAGGTTCTTCTCCACACATGTCACACTTGCATACAAAACGATTTCCAGTTGCTTTTCGATAAACTATGAATACTCAACGCCCCAAATTAACCGTGAATTGCACTAATTAACCCTCAGTTTTTCCACAAGTTATTGGATTGGATGATTGCATACGACAACCCAAAACATTCCCTACAAGTTCCCTACATGAATTGCATAATAGAGATACAAGCAAGAATCATTAAGTTCTATGAAAAACATAAGCATTGACGAGGCACTCGTTAGTATGATTTGCATGAAACTTATGCCAAGAATTTACTTAACGTGATTGTGACTAGCAACCTTCACTACTTGTGAATATAAGTTCATAACGATTAGGTGAAACTCCCTTATATTCTAGCGTTAAATTCATGCATGAAAATTAAGCGTGCACTCTCAACCAACATACACAAATCATTTTTATACGATCGGATAAGTAAATTGAATTCACAACTTATGAATCACAACTGGATGTAATCAAATCATATTGCAAGTATGAACATGGTTTTGAATCACCCCCTAACTAAGAGGGGTTTAGTTCCTCATACTCACAAAGCAAAGATATATAAAATTAGACATTAAAATCAAAGGAAAGAAAACACCTAAAATGCTCCAACTTGGGTAGCAAGTGCATCCAAGAATTCTTCTTTGCTTGCTTGCGGCAGATTGCTTTGTGGACGGATTTTTGGGTAGTTTTATGATGTAGAATGGATGGGGAATGGTATGGAAAGGTTTAGGGTAAGTGTGGAGGAGTGTTTGAGGGTTGGAGGGTGGTGGAGAGCTAGGCAAAGAGGGTGGAAGAAAGTGGAGTGGCTGTTATGTTTTCTAGGCACTAGAATGGTGTTTTGGGGTGTTTTGCTACCTAGGGTGAGTACGGACGAATTTCTGTGATGAATGGTGAATATGAGAGTGTGAACCCTTTGCCAAGGGGTGTAAACATGTATATATAGGCCCCAAAAACCTTAGAGAATCAGGTTAGGCTAGGGAGAATGCACGGCAAAGAGTGTATGTGGTGTGCAATGGTCCAAGGGTGAAAATGAAGTGATGATGCAAAGTGTGAAGGGTAAAATGGAGTGGTCTTGTAGCTAGGGGGCATGAATGATTGTGTACATTGCATAGAGATGGAAAGGGAGGTGAAAATGTGTCAATAAATGGGTCAAAGGTGCAGCAACATGTGGTACACAAGGTATGGGATTCCAAATGTGAATGATGGAGCATCAATTGGTGCATGTTATGGTTATGAAAGTTGTATAAAATTTTGTGGGTGAAGGGAACAAGAGGTATCAAGCAATTAAGTGTAATAATTAAATGAATTGAAGCATGAAATCAGAAATTATGTAGGGGACAAGAGTGATCAAGCATGGCATGGGAATCCAAAGGGAATTCTATGTTGTTTTGCATGGCAATGAAGGCAAGTTGGGGTGACAAATTTTTGGGCTGAGTTCTTCATCTTTTGGACCATAATTCTTCACATTCTTGGCCTCTTTAGTTCTCAAATTCGTCCATCCACTTTGGCCCAAATATGTGACATGCATTCCAAGCTCCATTTTGCTCCAAAATGCTCCAAAATGCATCTTCTTGCCTACTTTGTCCATAAAATCTGAAAACACACGAAAATGACTTTAAACATTAAAATAACTAAGGAAACACGACATAAATGCACAAGAACAAGCCAACTAAGTCGCATAAATATGCTCCTATCAAATTCCCCCACACTTAGCTTTTGCTAGTCCTCGAGCAAAACAAAGAGATAAAACGAAACAAAGTAAAAAAAAAACACAACCTAAACCTTCCAACATTTGCCTCAGGGATTTCCAATGCACATGACATGTTAAAAATTATTATCCCCACAGATTTGAGTCATCTTCACACTTAAGCACGTACTTAATCATAGTCAGCACTTACTTGTTCACAATTAATCGATTAAAATAATGTTTTTGATGTAGTAACATGCCTTAGAGAAATCACTCAATTCCTTACAAGATATGCACTCAATTTTCACTCAGATTTTCTAACTACATACCCTATACTAGTTATATGTGAGAAGATTGATGTAGATATAAAAACGAACGCTCACATATATGTATCACAAAGAAAGCAATTTCTGGAGTTAATAAGCATGTTTAGATATGATCTCATGAATGGAATGCTACTACTTAGATGCGAGAACCAGTGACACCATATGCTCATATCAATTTCAAACTCCACATATTGAAACGCATGACACTCAAGATGAAGTTAAGGGTTGTAACGGGGCTTGGGGTGATGGCTAACAAATGAAGGATAAGGATAACAATCGTTCTTAAAGCAATAGCAAGTAAAGTAATGAAATTGAAACTTAGAATTCACTTACATTGCAGAAATCAGCTTTTAGACACGAAGGGAAAATTCAAACAATATTTAGGGCCGAATTCTATGTTTTGGACCCTTTCTTCAACGCAGCACTTTAAAACTCTTTTTCGCATTTTTTTTTTTTTTCAACTGTTCTTTTCTTTTCAACAAGCATAATAACTCACACTTCCCCCACACTTGTTTTCTGCCATACATTAATCAAAAGAAATTCAATTTGAATCATGCTTTACTATGCTTCAAGAACAAGGGTATGGATGGTCCTAAACTAGGCTAGGTAAGGATAATGTGGTTTAACAAAGAATGTAGGCTATCAAGGCTCAATGGGGTTAACTTAAACATATAACGATATGGGATACATGGCAGTTTGGCTTTGGTGGTGGTAACTACACAACTTCATCTTGAATATGTGTTATGCAAATCAATATCATGCTTTGAATGAAATGGGCATGAGTTCTAGCATTTGGAACTAAATGATGAAACGCCTTCTAAGTAGTAACCAAGCAAAGAAAAATGAGATCATGCAACGACTTTAGAAAACAATAATGCACAGATTATCAACTCTCCAAATAACGTTTAGGCTCAAGTCTCACAAGGTTGTAGCGTTAGTTTGAGTTCTTTCCTTCAAGCATGTTACAAAAACTAATTTTTTCTTTTATGATTACATGTGATTTCATAAGTTATAACCACAACCACGCATAAATAAAGAGTAAATCAAACTTTCATCCATGTTTATAACTCTCTTTAACAGTCATGCAATTACAAACCGAATCCTCATCATTGTGTTGGAAGGTACCCTAAGACACAAATAAGCACACAAAAAAACTCTTTTTGGGATTTTCAAAAATAATTTTTCAAATTTTTATGAATTTTCGGATTTTTATGTCAAAACACACTGAAACACTCTAAAACAGCTTAAAATACTTAAAACAACAAGGAACAACACTAGAAGTAATGGGTGATAAATTTCTACGAATTTCATGCAAAGCAATGGTTACCCCCCACACTTAAATCAAACATTGTCCTCAATGTTTCAAGCATATACTCACACCAAAAACAAGCAAATAACAAACGACAAATAAACATGACAAATATGGCAAAGTAAAAACCAGACAGAGTAGAGTTTAAGAACGCAAATCTGGTTTTGGAGATAGTTGATCTTGTTGACTTTCCACAGCTTTGATCTTGAACTGGTTTGGAATTCTGAGCGGGGAATATCAGAGTGCAGTCTGCATTCTTCTCTGCTTGTTTCTTCTGCACGGCGGGCAGGCACGAGGTAAAGGTGTTGGTCTGTTTCTTTCTTCAATCTTTCCAAGTGCCCACCTCTTGCTCTCTTTCTCCTTGTCCTTAGTTGAGGATGAATCAGCACGTTGTCTCCATATGCTTCGAGGTATCATCTTCACTTCCCTTATAAGTGAGAGACAAAGCGAAAGCATAAGATGATGAGTACTCGAGAGCAAGAGCTGGCTGGAGAAAGGACATGGAGAAAGCATGATATAAGATACTCTTGCTCTCAACCCTTATGATATGAAATATTTGTTCTCTGGATGGGTTGTTTGCAGGGGTATCCCAGGGGATGAAAAATACAGAGTGACTCGAGAGGGTTTGTTGGAAAGCCATTTCAGAGAGGATGAAGGGTTAAGTGAGGCTGAAAGTTGGGTGAGACTGCTTCACTTTGAAGTTCAACATTTATAGAATTTTCTTAATGGCTGGGAAGGCATTGTTTCATTACTCGTGTCGGCAAGCCTGGGATAATTTAACAGTAGTTTTCACGTGCATTCCGCTTCTCCAAAAATTTTCGACAGATTGCGCGTGATTTACGCAACGCAGATGTGCAAATTGACAGATGCTGACACGTCTCGATAAAGCAGAGGCCTTTTTAATATCCGGAATTTACGCTTCGAGTTCTGAGCTTCGTTGAGGGCAGAGATTGCATGTGATAAGTGCTAACGAGGCTGAGAGAGATATATGGTTGGAATCGGTGCTTCGACAGACTGCCCGTGATTTTCGCAAAGCTGAGTTGCGTGTGATGGGTGCTGACGAGGCTGACACAGTTGACACTCTTCGGTATATGGAATTGGTGGTTTGTGAGCAAGCCCAACTTTTGAGAAAGCTGGCGCCTCTTCGATCTCTGAATGGCTTCTTCGATTTCTGAGCTCACCTTTTCGATCTCTGAAATCCCATCGCGTGCTGATTTTTATAGAGGTATGCAGGACGTTCAAAGCACTCTTGAATTTATGCCCGTAAAAACTCCCGTTTTGCACTTCTACGGTCTTGTCTTATCCGATCTCCTCTTTCTTTAACACCTCTGAAAAATGTCTGGCCCTTCCGACCGTCGTTTTGACTTGAACCTTGGTGAAGGAGCAGCCCCTCCTTCTCCAGACAACATATGGCGCCCGTCCCTTATATCCCCTACTGGTCCTCTTACCGTTGGGGATTCGGTGATGAAAAATGACATGACCGCTGCGGTGGTGGCCCGGAACCTTGTCACCCCCAGAGATAACAGACTGCTCGCTAGACGGTCTGATGAATTGGCGGTTAAGGAGTCTCTGGCTCTTAGCGTGCAGTGTGCGGGTTCGGTGTCCAACATGGCCCAACGCCTATTTTCTCGAACCCGTCACGTTGAATCGTTGGCGGCTGAAATACAGAGTCTCAAAGAGGAGATTAGAGGTCTCAAGCATGAAAATAAACAATTGCACAAGCTTACACACAATTATGCCACAAACATGAAGAGGAAAATTGACCAGCTGCAGGAAACTGATGGTCAGATTTTACTTAATCACCGGAGGTTTGTGGGTTTGTTCCAACAGCATTTGCCTTCGTCTTCTGGGGCGGCACCGCGTAGTGAAGCTCCAACTGATCAACCTCTGATACCTCCTCCTTCCGTGGTCCCCACCGACTGCTGAGACTCTGCCGACTACTGTGACCTCTCCCAAGCAGCCTTTGTGAAGGCTCCCTC
Source organism: Malus domestica (assembly GCF_042453785.1). Classification (NCBI taxonomy): domain Eukaryota; kingdom Viridiplantae; phylum Streptophyta; class Magnoliopsida; order Rosales; family Rosaceae; genus Malus; species Malus domestica. The sequence goes on from NC_091670.1 coordinate 15,653,072, forward strand.
TTGTATTATGCTATGTTTCTTTATTTCCCAGTTTCCTGTTCATTTCCATGAAGTTTAATGTTAAAATCCTTTGCATATTTGTTAATGTTTCAAAATAGAAAGTCATAACCAAAAATAATTAAACAAGTAATAAAATTGACAATCAAGCAGAATAAATGGGTTGCCTCCCTTAAAGCGCTTAACGTCTTCCAGCCGGACGATGAACACCTTGATCAACCTTCATGGGAACCCACGGCATAGTGGGTTGTATCCTCCACATCTTGTTCTACAAAGCTCTCGTACATTGCATCCTTGAACGGAAATGGATAGTGATGTTTGTTGATGGGTGCGTTGTGTTGCCTAAGGTTCACGTTCCTGTGCCCACCGTCGGGGATCTGCTTGGGTATCTGCACCAAAGAAGGGAACCACCTATCAACTTTAATGGGAATTGGATTTGGATTAGGTGGCTTACCTATGTGATGTGATGAAGTGGCAGCAATGTGAACATTCTTCCCCATGGTGCTTTCGGCCAATTTGAGCATTGTGAGGGCAGTGGCCGTATGGTCCTCGTACTCCACTCCAATTCCTTCGTCTTGCATGGTTGTTGATGCATCCTTTGTGCTTGGTGCTGAACGGTCCAGTCCTATCTTTTCAATTTTATCAATGGCACAACAAGAATGAACAACATTAGGAGTCTCAATGGATTCAGAAATTTTAATACTAATCATGTCACCACCAAATGCCATAGTGACTAATCCTTTGGCCACATCAATCTTCGTTTGAGCCTTTTTCATGAATGGCCTTCCAAGGAGGATGGGAAATGAAGGGGCATGGTCCGATTCATCCATTTCGAGGACATAGAAATCTGCCGGGAAGATTAAATGATCAACCTGCACTAAAACGTCTTCCAAAACTCCCTTTGGATAAGCGTTAGATCTATCGACCAATTGTATGATTACACCATCATTTTTCAATGCTCCTAAGTTCATAGATGCATAAATGGAATATGGCATAACATTTATAGAAGCACCTAAATCAAGCATGGCAGATTTGAAACAGGTATTACCAATGACACACGGAATTGTAAAACTCCCCGGATCTTTGCATTTGGGGGGTAGTTTATGTTGCAAGATGGCGGAGACATTCTCACTTACATGTACCACCTCTTTCTCCCAGACACGTTTCTTTGTTGTACAAAGCTTCTTTAAACACTTGGCATACTTCGGGATTTGCTTTATGGCATCAAGGAGGGGAATGTTGACATGCACCTTTCTAAATGTCTCTAGAACTTCTTTTTCCTCCTCTTCATTCTTTGATTGCAAAAATCTGCTAGGAAAGGGGACATTCAAAGGAAAAACATTAGTTAGAATTGAATTTAACACATTCTTACCCTTATTGGACAGATTTGAAGGTTTAGGGGCCATGGACACTTGCGGCATAGGTGTGTCCATCCTTGCCGTGGGTGGGCTTGATTCCTCCTCTTCCATTTGCAACATTTCATCCTCTTTGGGATCTGTTTTTTATGAAGAACCTACCCCAACCTCCTTACCACTTCGTAGGGTGATTGCTTTGGCTGATTCAAACCCTCCCTTTGGATTTGGAATGGTAGAACTAGGGAGCCTTCCTTGGTCTCTAATCTGCCCAACAACCTCGGCAATCTGTCCCATTTGTTTCTCTAGTTGGTCTACCCTTTTGTTTTGATTTTCCTGCCCATTAGTCAAAGTGGTTAGTAACTTAACAAGTGTATCATTATCCAAAGCATTACTTGAAGTATTTGGGGCGGATTGTGGTTGGAATTGAGGGGGTGCGTATGGTTTGTTGTAGAAGCCCGGGGGTTGTTGCCTAAAGCCTCCTTGTGGTTGGGCTTGTTGTGGCTCTCTCCATTTGAAGTTTGGATGGTCTCTCCACCCCGGATTATACGTGTTGGAATATGGATCATGTCTTGGCTGATTTTGGCTTTGAAACCCAATGGCATTAGCGCTCTCCCATCCACCATTCTTAATGAGTTGAGGACACTTTTCGGATGCATGTCCTTGGATAGAACATACGCCACACACCATGGGTCCTTGAATCTTCATTCCCTCGGCCATCTGTGAAACAAGAGAAGTAAGATTAGCTAACTGAGATTGAATATTGGAAATGGAACTTACCTCATGCACTTGTTGCCGTGGGGGTCCTCTTTGGCCTACACCCTCGTATTGTTAAGCATTCAATGCTCGATTAGCAATCAAGATTTTTGCAGCCATGGGTGTTTTGTCTACCAATGCTCCACCCGCCGAGGCATCGAGCATTTGATGTTCTAGTGGTAGGAGCCCTTCGTAGAAGTATTGCAAAAGCAATTCCTCCTTCATCTGATGTTGTGGACAAGAAGCAACAAGTGATTTAAATCGTTCGTAATATGTAGGAAAAGACTCACCTTCATCTTGTTGAATTCCACTTATTTTTTTACGAAGAAGAATGATGCGAGAAGTTGGGAAAAACTTCTCCAGAAATGCCCTCTTCATACTCTCCCAAGATGTAACTGTACCGGGAGCCAACTCGTATAACCAATCCTTGGCTTTGTCCATTAAAGAGAATGGAAAAGCCTTCATCTTTAAAATACTTCCGTCAACGGTAACCGGAGTCATACTTGAGCACACCACTTCAAATTCTTTCAAATGTTTGTTCGGATCCTCCATGGACAGCCCATGGAACTTTGGAATGTGGTGGAGCAAACTTGACTTTAACTCGAACTCTTCAGTTTTACCTTGAGCAGCCATGGGATATTGGATACACAATGGTGCGGCATTATCCAAACCCGAGGCGGCAAGCTCCTTGAGCGTACGGTTGTCCATGGCTATACCTTGCTCTTCTCCACCCACTTGTGCCGTGGGCTTCTCTTCAACCTCAACTTCTTGCTCTTCTAATTCAGGCTCGGGACTAGGAGGATTAGACTCTTGCAATTTGTTTTTCCTTCTCAAAGTCCTCTCAAAATCACCGTCAAAGTCGGAGATATGCTCACGAACAGGTTGTGAGCTACGGGTCATAAACTAGTACCTGCACACAAGAGCAACAAAGTTAGTAACCAACTTAAGAGACTCGGCACAAGTAAGGAATTAAGGTGCCTATACACGGCACACAAACAAAACACACACACACGGTGCAAAAAAAAAAAAAAAAAAAAAAAAAAAAAACAAAACAAACAAGAAAAACTAAACAATTTAAACAAGACTCAAGACAAGGAATTAGGGACTTTGCTAATCCCCGGCAACGGCGCCAAAATTTGATGTGAAATATATAAGCACACAAATTAAACCCTCTTTTTATCAATTGTAGTAAAGTATGTAAGTAGGGATCGTTCTAAGCCGGGGATTATGAGGGATTGCTAAATCACTTGGAAACTGACTTGAAAACGTAAAAAGAAAGTTTAAAACACTAACTAGACTCAAAGAATGCAAAACTATACTTTAAAACACTAAAACAAACCAAAAGACTCAAAACAGCCCCTAAACACTCAAAACTACCTTAAACACACAATCTGGGCAGTTTTGGGACTCTAACACAAACTTGGACGAATTTTGGTTTTCTAATGAACTAAAACACTTAAAAACATAATCTAAGACAAGTTCTAATTAATATGACTCAAAGAAATAAGATGGGGTTGATTTTGGACGAAAATAATTAAATTAAGACAAGAACAAAGTAAACAAATTCTTAGACAAATTTAAGTGAATCAAAACAGATTGTAAAATGAATTTGAATGAAACTTATGGATGGAAGGCTAGCTAGGAGGTTCTTCTCCACACATGTCACCCTTGCATACAAAACAATTTCCAGTTGCTTTTCGATAAGCTATGAATACTCAACGCCCCAAATTAACCGTGAATTGCACTAATTAACCCTCAGTTTTTCCACAAGTTATTGGATTGGATGATTGCATACGACAACCCAAAACATTCCCTACAAGTTCCCTACATGAATTGCATAATAGAGATACAAGCAAGAATCATTAAGTTCTATGAAAAACATAAGCATTGACGAGGCACTCGTTACTATGATTTGCATGAAACTTATGCCAAGAATTTACTTAACGTGATTGTGACTAGCAACCTTCACTACTTGTGAATATAAGTTCATAACGATTAGGTGAAACTCCCTTATATTCTAGCGTTAAATTCATGCATGAAAATTAAGCGTGCACTCTCAACCAACATACACAAATCATTTTTTATACGATCGGATAAGTAAATTGAATTCACAACTTATGAATCACAACTGGATGTAATCAAATCATATTGCAAGTATGAACATGGTTTCGAATCACCCCCTAACTAAGAGGGGTTTAGTTCCTCATACTCACAAAGCAAAGATACATAAAATTAGACATTAAAATCAAAGGAAAGAAAACACCTAAAATGCTCCAACTTGGGTAGCAAGTCCATCCAAGAATTCTCCTTTGCTTGCTTGCGGCAGATTGCTTTGTGGACGGATTTTTGGGTAGTTTTATGATGTAGAATGGATGGGGAATGGTATGGAAAGGTTTAGGGTAAGTGTGGAGGAGTGTTTGAGGGTTGGAGGGTGGTGGAGAGCTAGGCAAAGAGGGTGGAAGAAGGTGGAGTGGCTGTTATGTTTTCTAGGCACTAGAATGGTGTTTTTGGGGTGTTTTGCTACCTAGGGTGAGTACGGACGAATTTCTGTGATGAATGGTGAATATGAGAGTGTGAACCCTTTGCCAAGGGGTGTAAACATGTATATATAGGCCCCAAAAACCTTAGAGAATCAGGTTAGGCTAGGGAGAATGCACGGCAAAGAGTGTATGTGGTGTGCAATGGTCCAAGGGTGAAAATGAAGTGATGATGCAAAGTGTGAAGGGTAAAATGGAGTGGTCTTGTAGCTAGGGGGCATGAATGATTGTGTACATTGCATAGAGATGGAAAGGGAGGTGAAAATGTGTCAATAAATGGGTCAAAGGTGCAGCAACATGTGGTACACAAGGCATGGGATTCCAAATGTGAATGATGGAGCATCAATTGGTGCATGTTATGGTTGTGAAAGTTGTATAAAATTTTGTGGGTGAAGGGAACAAGAGGTATCAAGCAATTAAGTGTAATAATTAAATGAATTGAAGCATGAAATCAGAAATTATGTAGGGGACAAGAGTGATCAAGCATGGCATGGGAATCCAAAGGGAATTCTATGTTGTTTTGCATGGCAATGAAGGCAAGTTGGGGTGACAAATTTTTGGGCTGAGTTCTTCATCTTTTGGACCATAATTCTTCACATTCTTGGCCTCTTTAGTTCTCAAATTCGTCCATCCACTTTGGCCCAAATATGTGACATGCATTCCAAGCTCCATTTTGCTCCAAAATGCTCCAAAATGCATCTCCTTGCCTACTTTGTCCATAAAATCTGAAAACACACGAAAATGACTTTAAATATTAAAATAACTAAGGAAACACGACATAAATGCACAAGAACAAGCCAACTAAGTCGCATAAATATGCTCCTATCATTTTCCCTACTACTCAAGGGCAATTATTCTTTAATTGTACATTGTCGTAAAGCCTTGGTTTAACAATAACTTTGTATGTACATCAAAAGAATAGAGTCTATTATACTTTTCTTGGCAAATCATGAAATTCTGAGTAGGATTTCAATCACTTGGAAATGAATTTTCAAAAATTTTGGGTATTGTCACACACCATATAAAGTGGTGTAGGCACAATTGAACTCTTCCAACCTAGTGGGAAATGTTTTTTGGAAGTTTGCTACCAACAATTAGTACATAAAACCCTAAAGCAATTGAATGAGCAAAGTAACGACTTTGAATTTTCAATTAGCTTACATCAGTTCTCACATATGATGAGACGGTTGTCTAGGATATAAATTGAAGGGTTCACTAATTTCTTGTGACATTTAAATTGCAATAGACTAAAGTAAGTGTACCATTAAACTACAAGAATCTTCCACCTTAGGGAAGTACAACCGAAGAAAATGTACTGAACAACAGTGGGAGTACAACTTATGGAATCATACCATTGCAGTTCTGCGAGAGGAACAAAGTTTTCACAAAACAATATAGGTTGTGAATATGATATAGTCAATAAATTGAGTGGCTTGTGATAGAAGTCATACAAAGAATGTGAATTGAAACTTATTATAAAAAAAATAAAAAATGTTCTTAGAAGGTGCATAATCCCACTTAGTAGTTGACCCAGTAAAGTTGTTGACTTTTGTGGATCTTTGAACTTAAGAACCTGGCACATTGCGAAAAGGCTATTACGTCTTAAAGACATTCTTCCTAGATGGTGAGGAATGTTACTCCACTTTGTTAAATGACTAAAAGAGATGGTCCTCATAGACCAATCTTTCATTAATGAGCGAAATTGAAAATTTTTCTTTTTATAAAAGAAATGATTTTTCAATAGGAGATGGAAAGTATGAGATGTCTTCCCAAGGTGGGGTCAGACGTGACTCTTCTTTTTTCATGACCTAGCCTATGTGAAAAATTCTCAATCCGAGAAGAGAATTGGATTCACACACTATTTTCTAGACAAGTGTCCTTATTTGTGTTGACATTTGAAAATCCTTCTAACTGTTGTTGTTGTACATTAAGACTTAGAGCCCAAGGTGTTCCTGTTTTTCCATGAGTACTGACAATTGATGTCTTTATTGAAAAATAGATCGTCTCCATAATTGTGGTGTGAGACACAAAGCATTTTTGACATGCTAGAGAAGTTTAAGTGATACTCTTAGATGCTCCTTAGTTAATTTGCTAAAGATTAACATATAGAAGCTCTACGGTTGCCATTTGGGCTATACTGAAACTCAAGGCATCTTAGAAGAGATAGAGTGCCGTGTGATTCTAGACCAAAGCTTCCTAGAATATGAAATGAGGAATAGTGTTAACCATTGTCTTAACATGTGCATCTAGACGATAAGATAAATCATACGTGCGCCAATTGTAAGGCGCCATGTATGACCCACGTGTCTATATCTAGATAGTAAAAGAGCTAATACGTGCCTCAATGTGGGATGCCATGTATGACTTTTTTTGTCTATGCGCTAATTAAGTAGCGGCAAGTATGACACACAAGTGTGGACAAGAAATAATATAATTATCATTTTTGAAGGTGTTTATATATAAACTCATCAGTCCTCGTGATAAAATGGTGTACGCCGGCTATTCACTAAGCGTTGATGCGTAGTCTATCCGAGTAGTGGATGATTGTCTAAACCAAGCCATTTTGAAGTAATCATAAGTCATTGACTTAGAGCAATAAAAGGATTTTCGATGTCCATAAAACATCATTTTGGTTGGTTGACATAAGATCGTTCATGGAAAAAATGATTGTTCAAGGTACAAGTAATTCCATGTTTACTCATGGTTGAAATATTTTCTCAATACAGTGATAAAAATATACTTGCATTTACCTTATATGGAATTGAAAGAGCCCACCTACTTTTGAAAAACGTAAGTGCTCCTTATGGAATTATTTTGGAGGTATTTTGCATTAACAAGAGAGATTTTATGTGAGTCTACTCTGATCTATGCAAAAGAAGTCCCTAAGTTGGAGGGAACCCGAATTTGTTCATGATTACTTGCAATAGCACAAAGTAAAAGAGTCTAAAAGATGTAGCCTTGGTGATGCGAAATATATAAGCACACAAATTAAACCCTCTTTTTATCAATTGTAGCAAAGTATGTAGTAGGGATCGTTCTAGGCCGGGGATTAGGAGGGATTGCTACATCACTTGAAAACTGACTCAAAACGTAAAAACAAAGTTTAAAACACTAAACTAGACTCAAAGAATGCAAAACTAAACTCTAAATCACTAAAACAAACCTAAAGACTCAAAACAGCCCAGAAACACTCAAAACTGCCTTAAAAACACAATCTAGGCAGTTTTAAACACAAACACCAATTTGGACGAAAATAGGTTATAACTTGACTCAAGACACTTAAAAACACAAACTAAATTGATTTCTAACTAATCTAACACTTCAAAATAAATGGGGATTGAGTTTTGACAAAAATTGAAAACAAAAACAAAACTTTGTAAATTGAACAGATTCTAAAACGAATTTGATAAAAGTGAATGGATGGAAAGCTAGCTAAGGGGTTCTTCTCCACACATGTCACACTTGCATACAAAACGATTTCCAATTGCTTCTCAATAAGCCATGAATTCCCAACGCCCCAGATTAACCGTGAATTGCACTAATTAACCCTCAGATTTTCCTAAAGTTATCGAATTGGATGAATTGCATACGACAACCCAAAGCATTCCTCACAAGTTCCCTGCATGAATTGCATAACAAAGATACAAGCAAAGATCATTAAGTTCTATGAAAATCATAAGCATTGGTGAGGCACTTGTTACTATGAATTGCATGAAACTTATGCCAAGAATTTACTTAACACGATTGTGATCAACAACCTTTACTACTTGCGAATATAAGTTCATAACGATTAGGTGAAATTCCCTTATATCCTAGCATCAAACTTATGCATGAAAATTAAGCGTGCACTCTCAACCAACACACACAAATCAGTTTTAATTCATATAGATAAGTAAATTGAATTCACAACTTATGAAACCCAATTAGAAGTAATCAAATCATATAGCAAGCATAAACATGGTCTCGAATCCCCCCTAGCCAAGGGGGGGTTTTAGTTCCTCATACGCACAAAGCAAAGATAAATAAGTTTAAACATTGAAATCCAAGGAAAGAAAACACCTAAATACTCCAACTTGGACAACAAGTGCATTCAAGAAGTTCCTCCTTCCTCCTTGTTGCGGCAAAGAGTTTGTGTACAGGTTTTGGGTTATTAAATGGTGTAGAATGGATGGGGGAGAGTGTGGTAGTGGTTAGGATTGATGGTTGGTGTGGCAAGGGATGCTTTTTGGCTGGAATTAGAGAGAATGATGGTGGAAGGCTGCGGCAAAGAGTGGGTGTATGTTTCTGGCGTGAATGATGTATATGGGAGGTGGTAATTCAGCCAAGGGGTGAATGAGAGTATATATAGGCACTTAAAACCCTAGGGTAATCAGATATGGACTTGGATAACCCAAATCCACAAGGAAAAAGGCTTAGAAATCAGAATTCATAAGGAAAAAGGCCTAGGGGGTGCGGCAGATAAGGATAGGGTAGGATAAGGCTTCTAGAAAGCCTTGCAAGGCAAGAAAACAGGTTCTAGAAAGGGGGAAGTGCGGCAAGGGTTAGGGGAAAAAGGATAGGGCTTCTAGAAACCCAAAACTAAGAGGAAATAGACCCTACCCCACATCAAGGATAAGGAATTGCTCTCTAACCTTTCTTTGTGTCTTCCAACGCTTAAGAACCTTCTAATGTCGCTGAAACTTAAGGCCATTTAGGTTTAGGAAGGATCAACCCAAAATAGCAACTTTTAGGCTTAACTTTCCTACTTCAAGTAGGAAACCTTGTTTGAGTTCTTCAAGGAATCCATCTTCAACTAGGAATCCCTCGTTGATTAGGAATCCTTCTTCAATTAGGACTCCCTCGTTGATTAGGAATCCTTCTTGGACTAGGAATCCTCAAATCTTCAAATCTTCAATTTTGTCCAAACCTTTTGTTCCAAGCATGTGCTATTCAATCCAAACTCACTTTTGCTCCAAAAAGCTCCAATCTGCATCTTTTTGTATAATATGCCCTTAAAACCTGAAAACACATAAAACTAGCTTAAAAGACTACTTAAACTAAGAAAACATAACAAAAATGCATAAGAACTAGCTAACTACGGCGCATAAATATGCTCCTATCACTTGGCGATAATGCTGATATGTCACACTCTTTGGTATAAAAGCTACAAGAGACTCATTAGAATTAATGTTTTTTCAGATAATGTTATGATGAACATTTTTTTTAGTGTCACCAAGCTAGAATCAAGTTCACTCATACAAAACGATTTGCCCTAACGCTGAGGTGCGAGCAGGATGTGACATATATGTCTGAAACACATTTGAGTGCGAGACCAAACATGTATGATTTCACGTACAAAACATATACTAGATATACATAGATGTCGCCTTAGATCTGTCTAAGATGAAACCTAGCAAAGGTCGAACATGGAGATTTTTTCGTTTGAAATCCATGTTAAAGCTTGTCAAGCTGGATGTGAGTAACTAGGTAGGTGCCGAGATGAGTGACTAGGGTAGATGCTCAAGTTAGGCATTTGTGTAGCAGTTTGACTAAGATCCATATGGTGTATGTCCAATAGACATGTGACACACTCAAAAAATTGAGAATACGCCATAACATACATTTCATACTGTATCTGGTTGCGGCTGACAATGGGATTGACGAATGGCCACTAAATCTATGTGATCCTACCCTTATACCATTTGAACTAAAGTCTATGTCAAAAAGAGAATGTTTGATGATCACTACTTTAGCACGTTTATCTAAGACTATGAAGTTAGTAACTGTCCCAAGAGGCTTGTCTAGGCAAGTAGTTAACCCAAATTAGAATGACATGAGAGCTTGGGGAAGATAGTTTAAAGACTACACTATGTCATGTGATTCATTAGCTGGCCAGTGCCTATTTGATATTAGTTGTCAAGTGTAAAACATGGATACTTGATACTTGTGGAACATGACATTTCTTTTAATATCGTAACGAGGGATAAAGAATGTCATGTTCGGTGTATGACGAACTGTCTGGGGTATAAAGCAATGAACTTCTGAGTGATGCACTCTTGTTAAGTTTGGTGATAGCTTAATGACAACGTTCCTGGATATGTACGTTCATTCTTGCAAGGTCGCGTGTCCCATATCTAGTATGAGGAGGTAAATTGTAATGGATGAGAATTAGATGAACTAATTGAGATGATACCAACACCCTATATGGGTGAGTGGGAAATGTAGGATTTATACACCCAATATAGGGTGTGTTATCAATATGTGGTATTTGTCCCACATTGACCATTTCCCTTTTCTCTCTTCCTTCCTAGCCACTATATAAAGAGGTCTTTGGGAAGGGAGAAAATACACCAACAAAAACAATACTCTTAGGTCTAGAGAGGAGAGATAATGCTTTCCATTCTCAGTAATCTTTCTCTCTCTTTGTTACCCTCTAGGGTATGACCTTGGCCCTAGCATTAGGATAATACTAAGAACTACGGTGGTTTGATCCCTGTGTAATGGCACAAGGTACGTAGGCAATCTAACAGGGCTAGATGCAACCGAATCCTCCCTTGGATGACATTTCCCTACGTGGTTCGTACAACAGTTTGTAGAAATGAAACGACGATTTAGAATTCGTTAATTCTACAAGGTATGTCCTATAGTGAATTCTTTATTTTATTGTACAAATTCCCAACATCAATCGAATTCTCCTCCAAACTTGTATCCCTAAAATATTGAGAGTTGTGATCATACAAGGAGCAAACATCCATCCCACCACACATTGCAGAAAAGTCCTCCCTACTCAATAAACTATTATGCAATATCGAACAAGCACCGATATAAATAATTGCAAGCTTCATCTCCTCTTGTATTGGTTTGCTCAAAACACCCTAATTCTTCAGACTAACAATCGTCTTAAGTGTTAAAAGGCGCATCACATTGTGTGCTGCATTGAAATGCTCTTCATTTGAGCTCTTTGAAGCATCAATAAAAGGCAACATGTTGAAGAAGAATAAAGTGTGTTCTAATGGGTTTAGGGTTAGCTACCACATGTGTATCTCAAGGGTAAGCTTAAGGCCTTATCGTTGTAAATAAGCTTTTCCTTAATTTAAGGGAAGTGACTAATTAGTGTAAAGTAGATAAAGCTCTTTTCCTCACATCCTTAAGGAGCAAAGGAGTATCAAAAGGAAGAAAATCACAAGGAAGATCTAAGGAGCTAGGAGGTGACTTGAAGGCCCTCCACTTGGGTGAATCCCTCATGTAAACAAGGATGAGCTTCAAGGGTAATGAATCTCAAAATCCTTTTTTCTCTTTAATGTTGTTAAAGAGTCTTGTGGTTCACCATTCACTAGGCTTTGAAAGTCATGGGTTTTAGAATTGTTTTTGAATGCATGCCTACTTTAAAGTGTTATTAGTTTGCATATGTGTTCAAATGTTCTCACATGTTCTTAGCTAAGACAAAATTATTCCTTCAAGTGGTATCAAAGCCTAGGTCTATTGTATGGTGAATCCTTTTGGGTTTTGTGTTTTTGATGGTTTGTGATTTAAATGTTGTAAATGTTACATGCTTTGTTCTTGCTTTTGAATATAAATTTTGCTTGAAAATTTATCATCTCAAATGTTGTAGATGTAGTTCATTTAAGCATGAAAATTGGAACTAAAATTTGGTGCCATGTGTGTGGGGAAATTCGGCCAAATCGAATGGGTGGATTTTTGGGTTCATGTTTGTCCTGCTAAAGGAGTTTTAAAGTGACTTTTGGAACCCCTAAGTACCCTAGGATGTCAACCCTCTTTTGTGTAGTGTATTTTTGAGTTTTATTGAGTGAAAACATTCATGGAGCTCTTATGAGTTTTCATGTGTGTTCTTCAATGTTCTTGATGTTCTTAACAAGAACAAAAAGGTTTGGTGTTTTGATTCAATTTGTTTGTTGTTTTTCATAAGGTTTTGGTTTATTATTGGTTGGTGATGGATGATTTGTGTCCTTATTATTTGACTAACCTTTTCTTACAAATCATACCAATCAAACTTTTCAACCATGCCAATCAACTATTCAACCCATAGCTTTCACTTTTTCAACACACTTTAAAATTTTGAATTTTCACCAAAAACCAACCCCCCTTTTACACTACCAAAACCGGCCACCCCTTAGTGGGGGTACTTTTGGGGCTTTTATGCAATTATATAAAGTTTTAATACTTTTGTGTATTTGCACTTTGACCCAAAAATTTGCGTTTTTACGTTAAGGCCCAAAAACACTAAAGGACAAATTGTTTTGCTCCTTTAATGAAGTTTTTATAATTGTTGAAATTTTTGGGTTCTAGTTGTAATTACATGAAGTGGTGGACTTTTGCGTTTTTACAAAGTAACCCCAAAAGTTTATGTTTTTGCATTGTGGCCCAATAGTTGAGGTCATTGTTTTTCGGCCCAAATATGATGAGAACAAAATAATTTTGTCTCTTTAATGAGAATTGGATTTTCATTTCATTTAATTCCATTAAAATCAATTCTATGAATCCGAAAACCAATTGTTTAAGTTGCTTTCTTAGTTAATGTGATTGATTAACAAAAGGGTGATTATGAACCAAGGCCTCGATAATTGAGCTATGTCATTGGCCGCTTTACATTGTGAATGTTTGGGTTATGTAGTTTAGATTTGAATATAATTTGATTAGTTCAAATGTGTTGTAAATGGGCCTAAGTCCATCAATGTGTTGTAAAAGGGCATAAGCCCTTCTCTTTATTTCTTGTATTCCTTTTTGTTTATTTGCATGAAAAATTGGAATAGTTGGGTCCAACGCCCAATAGGAAATAATGGTTTAATTAGATTAAACAAATAACTAAAATCAACAACTACCTACCTTAAACCTAAGGTCAAACACAAGGCTCGTGTTGAATCAAATCAAACGGTTCATAATCATCCTAATACCTAAAATGACTAAATAGTCCATATCAAGATGTTATGCATTCATTAGTAGTTCCATATAGTCTTGCTTGTTTCATTGAAATAGTGGGAATATTATATGCTACTAATTCATATAAACTTGGACCAATTGTTGTGATAGGCCTAAGTTCTTTTAATAAGATTAAAATGAAATTAATGTGGCCTAACACTACTCCCTCGACAAAACGAATATTAAGTTGATAAGCGAGAGATGCTTTGAACATCTCTTCGTAGCCCTTCCACCGTGGTAGGCTCCAATTGTTTGAGACTTGTACACCGGCCTCACCCTATAATGGTGAAGTTCAAAGTATGTGCTTACACCCAGGAGGAGTTTATAAATACATATGATGAAGTGAGTGTAGACAACGAGTGTGACCAACATGATATAATTCTGAGGTTGTGCTTGAACCCCTACATAAATTAGCATGGTGGGAATGACTTAACTAAGTGTAATGACGCCAATATGATATAATTCTGAGGCAATCATTCTCTAGAGGCCAAAAAATAGATGGTGATTACAAAAGTTGTAAATGGCTAAGAGTTATCCTCTCATCATTATTGTTGCTAGCCAAAATGATATAATTCTGAGGTGGGCTTGGTAATGGTGAGTCTCCCATACCCCGCTAAGAGTTTAACATAACTCTCGGATTCTATTGCGGGATGTGGAATTTGCCAAAAATAGTGGGTGGTACTATTTGATTTAAGACCCAATCAAGTAGTTTTAAAATCAGCAATCTAATACGATTTCTGTTATGTTCTGTAGTTAACGACATGCCTAAAATTACTCTTACCATTACACTTGACAAAAGGGGCTGATAAAAAAGGCCTTAGGGGCTAACATTTCCTTGCTTGGTACCATCACATTGAGAATGTCTCAAAGATGAATAACATATCATATATGCTCAAGCAATCTGATGTGATGAAAGTTAAGCACTCAAATTAAACCCTCTTGTTGTCAAATTGTAGTATAAATGCAAGTAGGGATCGTTCTAAACCGGGGATTATGAGGGCTTGCTAAAACCTCTTAACTAACTCAAAGACATAAAAACGAAGTTAAAAACGTATGAATAGACTCAAAGGACTCAAAGCAGATTCTAAAGACGCAAAACAACTTAAAAAACACTCAAAATTGCCTAAAAACACTTACTGGGCAGATTTGACTCTAACACAACTTTGGACGAAATTTGGGTTTTGACTTGAATCAAAACACTAAAAAACACTAACGAAATAGAAATTTAACACTTTGAAACAACAAAGTAAAAGGGGGATTTTGGTTTTGACGAATTCGAAACAAACAAACAACTTATAAAATTAGACAGATTGTAAAGCGAATTTAAGAAATGAGATGATGGATGGATTAGTTAGAGGTCCGTTCTTCGCACATGACACACTTGTGCATAAATTGATTTCCAATTGCTTTTCAATGAACTATGATGCTCAACACCCCAGATTAACCGTGATGCACAAATTAACCCTCAGATTTTCCTTTACTCATTAAATTGGATGAATGCATGCGACAACCCAAATCATTCTCTATAAGTCCCCTATATGAATGCTTAATAGAGATACAATCAGAGATCATTACGTTCAATGAAAATCATAAGTGTTGACGAGGCAATTATAACTATGAATATAAACTTGTAACGATTAGGTGAAACTCATTTATATTCTAGCATCTAATTCATGCATGAAAACTAAGTATGCATCCTTAATAAACATACAAGAATCAGTTATGAATAAAATAGATAATTGAATTGCAATCACAACTTATCAAATCACAATTGGAAGAAATCAATTCAAATCTCAAGCATGTTCATGGCTTCAAACTTCCCCCTAACTAAATAGGGGTTTAGCCACTCATAATTGCAACAAAATTAGAAAATAACAAAGTAGACATTGAAAGCAAGAACGAAGTACACCTAAAATGCTCCAAAGTTCCAAGCTTGAAACTCCAAGGACCTTTGTTTTCACCACCTTGTTGTAGCACAAGTGTCTAGGATGTGTATGGATATATGGATGGAATGGATTTGCACGGCATGGAAAATGGAAATGTATGGAGATGTGTTTGAATGTATGGATGAAATGAAATGGATGAAATGTGGCATAACAGAAAAGAAGAAGAGACGGGGAGAGATTGACGCGGGGAGAGAGGGAACGCGGAAAAGGGAGCAGAAGAAGAATCCAAGGAGACAGCGGGGGGGGAACAAAGAAAAGAAATAAGCAGCACTTGCTGCTGGGCAGGAGAAAAAACCGAGAGGAGGCATTAGCCTCGAGGACAGAGAGCAAAAATCTGCCTCTTGGCAGCAAGGTCAGAGACCACGGGGCAGCAAGGTCAGAGACCACGGGGCAGCAACTCGGAGGAATAAAACAGCACCGAGTGGAGGGCTGTTGTCTTGGCGATGCCGAGGTGACCAGAAACCAAGGCTGCCCTTGGCAGCGCAGAAATATAGGAGAAGGGAGCCTCGGTGCAGGTAGCTGGTGGGAGCAAAACAGAAGCTCTAAAGCAAGGAAAGGAAAACAGAAGCCACGGACAGAAGCAAAAATTCCTTTATCTCTCGGTTAAATCTTTCCAAACTTATATTTTATTTCTGTTTTAATAATGTGTAACTAAATTTATTTTGGCTAGAGGTTAATTCAAAGCCATGAATATATTTGTAATATGAATTGATTACCTTCAATTGTGATTTCTGAGTTGTGATTTAATTTGCTTAACTGCTTGATTGATAACTTATTTTTGTATGTCGATTAAGAATGCATACTTAATTTACATGCATGAATTTGATGCTAGAATATAAGTAAATTTCACCTAATCGTTATGAACTTATATTCACAAGTAGTGAAGGTTGCTAGTCACAATCACGTTAAGTAAATTCTTGGCAAGAGTATCATGCTTTTCATAGTTACGAATGCCTCGTCAATGCTTATAGTTTTCACAGAGTTTAATGATCTTTGATTGTATCTCTATTGTGCTTTTCACGTAGAGGACTTTTGAAGAATGTTTTGAATTGTTGTATGCGTTTTTCCGTCCAATTCAATAACTTAGGGAAAACTTGAAGATTAAAAAAGTGCTGTTCACGGTTAATCTGAAGTATTGAGATTCACAATTTATTGAAAGAACAACTGAAAATCAATTTAGGTTGCATATGTGTCATGTGTGGAGAAAAACCCTCTAGCTAATCCGTCACCTATCCTTTCACCTTAATTTCATGCTTTTGTCAATTCTGTAATTTATTTAAGTTTAATTTACTTCTCGGCAAAACCAAAACCCCCCCCCCATTATTAAATTATATTATCTAGTTAGTTTTCATTGTTGTTAGTCTTTTAATTCAATTTCCGTCCATTGCAGTTCCTAGTGTCTAATTTGATTGTTTTCATTATTTTGAGTCATCCTAAGTGTGTTTCGAGTTATTAGAGTTTTTAGCCTAGTTTTGTGTCCTTGAGTCTTGTTTAATATTTTTAAATTAATTTAGAATAGATTAGCAATCCCTCCTAATCCCCGGCCTAGAACGATCCCTACTTACATCTATACTACAATTGTCAAAAAGAGGGTTTAATTTGTGTGTCAAGTAATTTTCACATCAATATCTGAGTACTGAATTCCCAGATTATCTCAAAGAGTGTGGAATAGTATCACAGTGGACTCCACCAGGAACTCCTTAACATAACGGAGTTTCTGAGAGGAGAAACTGAACCTTAATAACATGGTTCGTTCTATGATGAGTTCTGCTGATCTACCAATATCATTCTAGGGATATGCACTACACACAGTAGCTTATTTGCTAAATACAGTGCTTTCTAAATCTGTTCCACAAACACCATATGAGATATGGTATGGGAAGAAGCCAAGTCTTCAACATTTTAAGATTTGGGGTTATCCTGCATACGTTAAGAAACAAGATGTAGGAAAGCTTGAAGCAAGATTTATTAAATGCTATTTTGTGGGGTATCCTATACAAACCTATGGATACGAATTCTATCACCTTGACGACCAGAAAGTCTTTGTCGCCAGAAATGCTATATTCCTTGAGGATGAATTTGTTCTCAATGGAACTAGCAAAAGAATGATAGAATTAAAGGAAATTCCTGATGAGCCACTAACAAGCAATCAATAGATGGACAACCCTGTTCCTAAACGCTTAGCTCTACGTAGATCTGAACGGGTTAGCAAGCCACATAGGAGGTATGGCTTGGATAATGACTTTGGGGAATTGCACCTTCTAGGTGACAATGACACAAAGGAGGACCCTAAAGACTACACTAAAACAATGTCTGACGTTTGCACCTTCTAGGTGACAATTGCACCTTCTAGAAGGTATAATACATGTTGGAAACAAATGGGTCTTCAAGAGGAAGATAGGCGCTGATGGGAACGTGGAGACTTATAAGGCTAGACTAGTAGCCAAGGGTTACAGGCAACGAAAAGGGATTGACTATGAAGAAACCTTCTCTCCTGTAGCTATGGTTAAGTCCATTCGGATTTTGCTTGCTATAGCTGCATACCATGATCATGAGATATGCCAAATGGATATGAAGACAGCCTTTCTAAATGGCTACCTAGAGGAATAGCTCTATATGACTCAGTCCGAAGGTTTCGTGTCCAAGTCTGAAAAGACTAAGGTATGCAAGCTTCAGAGGTCCATTTATGGACTTAAGCAAGCCTCTAGAAGATGGAATATTCGTTTTGACATTGACATCAAATCGTTTGGTTTTAGTCAAAATTAAGACGACAATTGTGTTTATCAAAAGGTTGTTAGGGATGTAGTTGTATTCCTAGTGTTATATGTAGATGACATATTACTATTCGGGAATGCAACTGCAGTACTTTCTTCTGTAAAATTATGGTTATCCAAAACCTTCCACATCAAAGATTTGGGAGATGCATCTTATGTACTTGGGATAAAGCTCTGTCGTGATAAATCTAGAAAATTAATTGGATTATCCTAATATATGTACATAGATAAGGTGCTAAGTAGGTTCGAGATGGAATAGTCTAAGAAAGGTTTTCTTCCTGTGAGACATGGAATTCATCTTTCTAAATCCATGAGACCTAAGACTCCTGAAGAAATACGGCAAATGAGTGATATTCCATATGCTTCCACCATAGGAAGTCTCATGTATGCCATGATATGCACAAGGCTTGATATCGCATATGATGTGAGCATTACTAGTCGATATCAATCTAACCCAGGATCAGAACACTGGGCAGCTGTCAAGACGGTCCTTAAGTACTTGAGAAGAACTAAAGACATGTTCCTCATTTATGAAGGAGCAACAGAGTTGCGAGTGGAAGCCTATACAGACGCAGATTTCCAATCTGACGTCAATGATAGAAGTTCCAACTCCAGATATATGTTCACTCTAAATGGTGGGGCTGTCAGCTAGAAAAGCAAGAAATAAGATGCAATTGTTGATTCCACGACAGAGGCTAAATAGGTTGCTGCAGCTGAAGCCGGCAAAGAAGCGTTCTGGATGAAGAAGTTCATTACTGAACTTAGAGTGGTTCCAACCATTACATCACCAGTAACTTTGTATTGTGATAATAGTGGGGCGATAGCTCAAGCCAAGGAACCCAGGGCTCAACAAAAGAACAAGCATTTTGACAGATGCTTTAATATCATCAGAAGATATGCCACCGAGGGGAAAGTCAACATCCTCAAGGTTGCCTCAGTCGATAACGTAGCAGATCCACTGACAAAGCCAATGTCTCAAATCCAACTTGACCACCATATGAAAAAGATGGGTATTAGATACATGGGAATGTGGCTTTGAGTGCAAGTGGGAGATTGTTGGAAGTATGCCCACAAAGCCACTCATTTGATGTAATAGTTTTTTGAATACTTATTGTGTTAAACTATTACATGTTTAATGCAAGGCAAATCTTATTGTTAATCATTATTTAATGTATTATGCGTTTAAGCAATAAGGGAATCCAAAGAATGTATTTAATCTAAGAGAGAAGTGATCTAAGTAAGTTAGATTAATGAGACATTTCTCTTATGTTCATTCCTAAAATGTTCCTAGCCATAGGATTGCCAATTGGGCATTGACAATCCGTTAAGGTTAGTATGTGTTATGTTAACTCAAGCATAAGTATGACTAGTCTCAAGCCATTTAGTGTTGGACACTGGGACAAACACATAGTTGCTCAAAAGGTAATTGAGTACATTGAACAACGATCAAAAGGGAGTTCGAACATACATGTCATGTAAGAACTCTTAAGTTGCAATATGCAAAGTAGTCATTTGACCTGAGGCATCATAGATGTCTAATGGTTGGATCCTTAATCTTTGATCATGTTAAAGGCATTCCATTGAGAGTGTCCACGGCATTGTTGGGGTCAAGCTATCTAGTCATGTAGGCATATGAATGCACAAAAAGGGATCTATAACCTTCCATGGTGGAAGGAGAATACTCTGAGATATGATTCGGGAGTCTTTGGCCAAAGCATACGAATATGGCTTAGGAAGTTTGTTCCAAATCATATTCAATTGAATCATATAGAGAAGTATCACATTAGATAGTAGACATGACACAAACTATCACTTAAACAATGTGATTAAGAGTATTGTATTAGAGAAGGACCGTATTGCATTGTAATTGTAACTGGATAGGTTCTCCAACCATTTCTACTTAGCTTGGGTAGCCATGACATACTGCTAGGTGTCACTCATGGTTTGTGGAAGCCCTGAGGATTAGCAAATGCTAATCTTCATCAAAGGGAGAATTGAAATGTAGTTTCAATTCACAATCGATCGTTAAGAGTAACAATCGCCCACTGCCTCACTAATTGGAACCTAATGGATCGTACACTGAGTAAGGATGAAAGTGAAGAAATATATATGAGATGGATAAGCAATTAAATAGTTTAATTGAGAATGGTCAAGATGAATTAATTAGTTAATTAATCTTACGAAAGGTTTGTATTGGGCTTTTCAGTTGGTTTTGGGTATCAGGGCCCAAAAGGGTTTTTGGTCCACAATCCCCATTGAGTTTAGGTTGTGTGACAACTAAAACTAAATGGAAATTAACCCAAAAACAAAGTCAAAAGCAGCCTAGGGTAAGCGGATGCAAACTTAGCTTAATTGCAAGTTTGCCACTCACATGTGAGGTGGTATAAAGGCAACTTTATAGCCATTATCTCACTAAGGGTTTTCTTGAGAAAAGAAGAGAAACTTTTTCTCTCTTTTTCTCCATAGAGGCCGGCCATATAGGGGAAGGATAGCTAGCAATCTTTCTTCCTCTCAGTCATCCATTTCATCCTTACATCTCATCCTTGGTGTGGAGACTTAGAGACACCAAACCTTTGGTATTCTTGGAGACCCTTTCCTCACATCCTCAAGGAGCAAAGGAGTATCAAAAGGAAGAAAATCACAAGGAATATCTAAGGAGCTAGGAAGTGACTTGAAGACCCTCCACTTGGGTGAATCCCTTGTGTAAACAAGGATGAGCTTCAAGGGTAATGAATCTCAAAATCCTTTCTTCTCTTTAATGTTGTTAAAGAGTCTTATGGTTCACCATTCACTAGGCTTTGAAAGTCATGGATTTTAGAATTGTTTTTTAATGCATGCCTACTTTAAAGTGTTATTAGTTTGCATATGTGTTCAAATGTTCTCACATGTTCTTAGTTAGGACAAAATTATTCCTTCAGGCAAAGTGTTGACCACGAACACAACCGATTGGTTTCTAGTAAAGTATCCAACCAAGTTTTTGCAAATCTAAAGTTTGGAAATTTTGATGTTAGGTGTGTTTTTGAATGTTTTAAGTGTTTTACAACCATTTTGGTTTATTTTATAATTATGGACAAACGTATTGTGAGCGGGAGCCGTTTTCTACATCATGGTTGGTGGATGTGGAGAAGGTGTACAAGGCCATCAACCTTGATCACTATTGGATTGTTGTTGAGATGAATCTTGCAGTTGGGAGAATAATGGTGTACAACTCATTGATGTCTACAAACCAACACACATAAAGCAATTGCCAAATTGGCTGCCTTCTAAAGCTTATCGAATGAGATGAAGAACCGACCTTGGCTCATC
Source organism: Malus domestica (assembly GCF_042453785.1). NCBI lineage: Eukaryota > Viridiplantae > Streptophyta > Magnoliopsida > Rosales > Rosaceae > Malus > Malus domestica. Next base: position 15,674,656 of record NC_091670.1, read on the forward strand.
ATTGCAAGTCCAAAGTCCCCAAAGCTAGCCAATGGGTGAGGGAAAATTTAATTACATTGTTAGTCAGTTTAAATTGAATTGTCTATGAATTGATTTTCAAAGTTGTTGAATTGTTGTGTGCAACAGGGGGGATTGCGGTATTTTCACTTTAAAAGTGATTAAGTTCTTATCATGTGGCCTTCCTTTGGATAGAATTATGGTCGCCAATGTTCTCAAATACCAACTGAGGATGGCGATCGACATGTTACATAGCCTTCACAATGTGTAGTGCGTGATGTATGATTCAAACTTATGGTTCACAAACAATTTTATGTACATTTACTGCTAAAGAACAATGGTAGTCTGTAAATAAATATTACATTGTTTGTGTTTGGTGTTGATTAAATTTTTTAATTTCTTGAGATTGTTTGTAGTTTGTTCAGATGAATTATGTTTGTTCAACACCTGGTTCATTGTGGATGTTTGTAACTGATTTCTCCATATTATTACTTCTTAAGTGACATCCCTGATACTTTTATATATTGAAACATTGTTTGGGACAATATCTGAAACCGTCCCTTATGTTTTATTGTGGTGTCACAATTGCTCAACCGAACATTATAAGTAATGAAGGTTTGTCACAATATATGAAACCACCACCTATGTGCCATGAGCGTTTGTGAACGTTTATGAAGCAGGAATTTTTCTTAAGAAGCTATCACATTTCTAGCAACCAACCATTATGTGTTATGAAAACTTGTGAATGTTTATGAATCAAGAACTAATTATTAAAGAGCTGTGATAGTTCTAGCAACCAACCATTATGAGTTATGAAAGCTTGTGAATGTTTATGAAAAACACACTTGGCGAGAGACAACCCTAATCTATCATGCCTAAACCCTAAACTGAACAAAAACAAAATTAAAGTTATAGGATTATCAGGTCGTAGCCGCAATCCAGCTTCAATCCACCTTTCCCTCTCTTCCTCTCTTCAACGCATGCAACACCTAACCCCTCTTTCCCGCTTACTCCTATTTTTGTTCATTAGACAAAAGATACCAGTTGAATACAAAAAGTTGAAAATTTTCTATAACCACCAAGTTCTACGCGTGAGCTCGTCCATTCTCAACCATTAGATCCTTGTCCGCACAGATGATCCCCACGCTTCGTCCGCACCTTAGAAATGCCCTTAAAAACATTAGAATTGTGGGCCACAAACTCTTAACTCACTTTAACAAGGCCCAATATTGCGGAACTGGATTTCCTTCATAAAAATAGTAAGGGGTATATTGCAAATAGATCCATGCATAGAAACAACATCATCCTTTGATTAATTTCAGAATTATAGTGCGACAGGAGGAAGACTCACTGTATCACAGGGGAGCACACTTGCAACAAAGGAGCACGCCACGTGCACTTGCACTTGCACATAAAATAAATAAACAAAATTATACAAATAAAATAGAGAAAAACTTGGCTTGCTTAAGGTTAAAGAGAAGTTCCTAGCTCTCCAAAATATTTTGGGGTCTATTCAAATAACTTCGTGCTTATAATCGAAATTGATCATATTATAAATACCTTATACAAATTTTCTTTGCAAAAAAATTAATTTAGACTAAGATTGTTTAGTCAAACAATTATAACAGATAGATAGATAGTTCATAATGTTTTTACCAAATCCGTCTTGTTCAAATGGTGCTTGTGTGTTACTCTTCCTACTGATTTGGTTTTGTGTTTTGAATTTGGCCAATTTCATATCTACGTTTAACTCAATTACTTAATGTTTCAAAACCATTCATATTATAAAATTAAGAATGAAATGTACAAACTGAAGGATTTATTTTGAAAAACATGTTCATTTGAGCAACATCATATGGCATGCAATTAACAATTAAAGGCGGAATCATGCTTGCATGTACTCAAAAACAAAACATTACCATGAAATTCAAAGCCTAGTAGATTGATGAACCATTAATCAACTCAAAACAAAGTGAGTTGAAATTATTACCTTTGTAGATTCCTCCTTGCATAAGCAAAGGCTAATCACCCAAAGAGAGAGCCTTCATTCCTTGCATCTAAAATCTATGGATTTGGTTGGAAGAATAGGTTTCTCCAAGTTCCCAAAATTGAGAACCTCTAAGTCTCTTCACCAAGGTTAGATTGTAGAAGAAATGAGTGACCTTGGAGTAGTAGGATTGCTAGATGTACCCTCCAAGGTGTTGGCCTCTTTAGAGAGAAAATGGAGAGACAATTCTCACCAATTTTCCCCCAAAATAAACCCTTTTTAACACTTCATGAATATTTGGCTATAAAATCATTTATATAGTCACTTCTTTAAGTGACCTAAACAACCAAAACCCTAATTCATTTCATCATGGCCGGCCATTTAGGGGATTTTGGGCTTTTGGGCTTTAATGAATCTTTATTCATTAAATTGTCATACAACTTAAGTTAATGGGCTTGACGTTCGAAGCCCATTGGGCCTTAAGGTCCAAAACTATCCCGAAGTCTTTAACGAACTTATTCGTTTGATTAATTAACATATTAATTAATCCTTGCCATAAATAAATGATTAAACCATTTAATCATTCTTACTCATTTCCGTTTAATCTTCAATCTCCACCTTTTATGGTGTGCGATCCATTAGGTTCCTTTTAGCGAGGTAGTGGGCGATTAAAACCATTTTACATCGATTGTGAATTGAAACTATTTTCAATTCTCCCTTTAGTGATTACACACGTTTAGGGCTTCCACAAACCATGAGTGACACCTAGCAGCATATCATGGTTACCCAAGCTAATCAGAAGAGGATAGAGAACCTATTCAGTTCGGGATTACAAATGCAATATGGTCTTTCTCTAATCTAATACTCTTGACCACATTGTTTGGTATGATAGTTTATTTACTCATGTCTACTATCCAATGTAAATCGTTTGCTTATATGATTTCCTTGAATGTGATTTGGAACGCATTCCCTAATCTCATTCATACTCTGGCCAGAGATTCCAAATCATATCATAGAGTATTCTCCCTCAACTGTTTGAAGGTTAGAGATCCCTTGTTGCGCATTCACTTGTCTCCATAGCTAAGTGGCTTAACCCCAACGATGTCGTGGACACCCCGAGGGGGTGACTTTGACATAATCAAAGATCAAGGACTTAACCACAAGACAACTGTGATGCCTCAGGTCAAAGGACTACTTTGCATTATCCCAACCATGAGTTCTTATGTGACATGGAATATGAGAACTCTTCGTTGATCACGTTCAGTGTACTCATTCTCTATTGAGCACCTACGTACTTGTCTTGATGTCACACACACCAATGACTCGAGACTAATCACTCTCCCTGAGAGAAGACATAGTACGTACCGATCTTTACGGACTGTCAATGCCCAATTGACAATCCTATGATCAGGAACATTTAGGATGTGTCTACGAAAGAATGGTCTCATGAATCTAACTTCATTAGATTACATTCTCCCAATCACATATTCCTTGGACTTTATCGTTTAAGCATATAACATTTATATGAGACGGCTCAAACAATAATCTTTGCCCTTTATATGTAAAACTAGATTAGTTTAACATGTGAAATGTCCGTAAAGTATCATCATATGATTGGCTTTAGGGCACATTTCCAACACAAACATGTTTCAAATTGATAAAGAAAAATAATAAAATTATGCAAATAAAAAAATATAAAAGAATTTAAAAATAAAGACGAGAAAATAATATAATTTCATTAAAAAAAAAATTGAAACTCTTCTGCCTCGTACTGTTCCCATAATAGCACCTACCACCATCATCTAATCCATCCAAAACCAACACTCCAACCACCATGAATCGCCCCATAATCACCCATCCTATCTCTTTTCGAACAAATTTTATTTGACTGTTGTCACGCCCGCAAACCCAAGGCCTATATTGAGAAACCACAATCTACCTTAGAATAGAAAGATTATCAATTTTCCTTTCCTCAAATCGAAAAGTACACTGGACTCTCTCGTAAAATATAACTGCAGCAGAATATTACTTGACAATACAACTTTGATGACATAATATTACTTGGCAGTACACTGGACTCTCATTAAAAGTCCTGCAACACGACATGGGTGTATTAGTATTTCCTTGTCAGTATAACTTGACAATACTTAATATAAAAACTCGTACACATACCTCGCAAATCATATAGCACTATTTGTTGTAACTCCTCTAGAGTACAAAGCCACCACTATTTGTTTCATAGCCACAACTTTGATGACATAATATATAAATACTTCTTGTAACTCCTCTAGAGTACAAAGCCACCACTATTTGTTTCATAGCCACTCTTGGCCCAACAATCTTTCTCATAAGTCCTGTAACATAATACAGGTGCATGACATTTATACCGAACATGTATTTCCTCATAATTTGTGTAACACAATACAGGACGTGTATGATAAACATGGTTCGTAAGTCCTACAACATAATACATGTATCACCGAACATATATCTCCTCCTCATAATTCGTGTAACACAATACAAGTGCATGTATATTGAGCATGTATCTCCTAAAACATGTATCTCACCGTAATTCCTGTAACACAATACAGGTTCCTGTGTACTTGACAAGCTGACATCATACTAAGGTTTAAACTTCGGACCTGGATTGTTTGTCCTCCCTCATCACATCCCATTCTCATCCCCTCCTATTTCTGTGATTACGGTTAAGCCACGTCAATATTTTATATTGATTTTTTATAAAAATAATAAGACAAAAAGCAACGGGAATATAAAATATTGACGTGGCTGAACCGTGATCACAAAAATAAAAGAGGATGAGAAGGGTATAGGATGGGGAGGGCAGACAATTCTGGTCGTTAAACTTCCACATTTCCAAAATATGTATACCCAATGTGTCAGGGTTCTCATTTAGACACGGATGGGTATAATTCTTATGTGGGACACCCCTATACACACTAACGGGTTGGTCACATAATGCTAAGGTTTAAACTTCCAGAATCCCAAAGCATGCAAACCCGAGTATCGGTAACCCACGAGTATAATAGTGCAATATCTACTCAGACTAGGGCCCATAGCTTCACATCCACAAACTTTCTAAGTATATATATGTATATGAATGATGTATGTATGAAAGATCATCATCAAACTTCTCATTTCGCTCGGGACTTATTACTCCTTGTAATCCCGACTTCATAACTACACATAACTAATTCATTGTAATATATAATATTACTCAAATATATAAAACTCGTGATAAGACTATGATTCAGCACCATCCATGTAAATAAATCTATAATAATATGAAGAGGGTTATGACTTCACACCTCTAAAATGATACTTACTAGATATAGTCGATATTAGTTTGTACTCAAGTGGGACGTGTTCATACTCCAATAAGGCCGCATAGGCTAACATTAACTATGTGACAACCCATCCCAAATTTTATTATTCTATAAATTTTAAAATGTGAATTTACGAGAACACCCTAGAGGCTAGGGTATTGATTTCCGTTGATCACTAGTTCATGATGCGTATGAATTATTATTGTTATTATTTTAAGGGTTGTGGTTGGAAAAAAAAATAAAATAAAAGGAAAGAGGGCTGCCTGATGGCAGCAAAGGAGAGAGGGGAGAAGATGGGCGCTACCCAATTAGGAAAGAAGGGGAAAGTGAGAGGGGACTAATCAGAGGGAGAGACAGGAGGGATAGGAGGAAGGAGAGAAGGAGAGGACCGGCCGGGTTCCCCTTGGACCCGCGCGACCAGTTTCAAAACCCAGCAACCCCGTGTGATTTTCCGATGGTTTTGCACCATTCCTCCGGCGAATTTCAGCCACCCACCATCTGGAAATCAACTCAGCATCATCTCCGCTTCCATATTCAATCATAAACCAACACGAATTGATCACGTTTTCGTGAGATAACACCGGAGGGGTGTGCGGTGCATGGTGGCAAAATCCATCATTTCTAAAATGAATTTCCCCGATCTCCACCACCATTAGACTCCCCTTAAGCCCCTGAACAAAGCCCAACCAATTATGTATGTATATAATGGGAAATGCTATAACATGGTTGAGTATCAGATTTCATTATGGTTTATCTATATGTATGTTACCTGCACATAATTATTATGAACGCTTTGAAGTGCAAAGGTGAACGCAGGACACCCAGGTAAGTTTAGGTGATTTTATGGTATTAGCTGAAATGATGGGGTTATGGTATGACTACATGTATGTTTAGGCAACTCCAACCTTGTCTTATAGGTTGCAATGATAGGCAACTCCGACACTGTCGTACCGATTACCCATGAATCGTATATGTTACAATAGATACAGTTAGAGCTCATAAACCTGCACCCCGGTGTTAGTGTAAGGGCGCAGTCCTTCACGTGATGTTCACCTCCTGCACCTTACGCTCACCTTGGATCCAAGGTAGGTGCACAGTCATGTCGTACAGACCACTATAGGTGGTTCTGACTCATAGGTGACTCGTGATTATTCGCACAATCTTCATGTGATCGTATCACTTGAGCATATTTATTTACACCCAGTCCTGTTTTATAGACCACTTTAGATGGTTTCGACTCGCGTGCAGGTATGCTTATTGAGCTATGGATAAGTCGTACAGGTCACTAAAGGTGACTCCAACTTATAAGCTAGCATATGTGATGAAATATGTGATGAGTAGCATATGTGATGAGATATGTGATAAGCTAGCATATGTGATGAAATATGTGATGAGCTAGCATATGTGATGAGATATGGGTAAGTTGTATAGGTCACCATAGGTGACTCCGACTTGCATGCCAGTATGGGTTATTAATCACATGATTATTGATATTGGTGATGAGATGCTTTGTTGTGGTATATTTATGATTTTTTTGGAAACTATACAGGTGTTGTAGCGAGGGGTTATAATGTTTTATACGGTTTCTATTAAAATTTCATTTCCAGGACCACTCACCCTTGTTTTGTCTTCACCCTCCAGTTTTATTAGATGAGCTTTCTTATCGTCGAAGATTCGTGGCGATTCTTAGTATTGGAGATTATTTCGAGGGTACGATTCTTAATTCACTCCACTGTACTTGCTTATGCTCTAATGTCACGTGTGAAGTGGGTTCATTCTCGCTCACCAGCACATTCTGGTATTTAGGCACTCTTATGTTTAAATTTATTCACATTTTTCCACATCATCACACTTTATGACTTCGTCACCCTCTAGGTGTCGACCGACACAGCTCGATTCAGAGTCCTAATGGACATCCCGGGTCGGGGTGTGTCAGTTTGGTATCAGAGCATAAGTTGGGCAGTATTGCGTTCATCACACACGTGATGTGAGCATTCTTGGTTCTTGAGTCTAATGTTTGAATCTTACCACCTCGGTAGATTTGACGACTTGTTGATCTTTAGAAGATCATTTTGCCGAGTGTCTCTATAGTATAAGCAAATGACTGTTTGCCAAGGAAAGGTGTGGGATTAAGACTAGTTGACGACCCTAACATGGGGTTAATGTATTATTATTGGTGTATCGGCAAGGATTTATGGGTCAATCTCATCACTATTGTTAACCGTCATTATTAAACCTTTTGGAGAGTAGAAATCAAAAATAGTTTTGATTCCTTGGCGATATCCGTGAGAATACCACCATTTCATTTCTTCGTACTACATTAGTTTTCTTGCATTTTTTCGCACAAATCCTATTTCAAGTTGGTGGTCTATGTAACAAATTTTTGAAACTCAGAGTTTTCTCGTGAAGCTTGTTAAATCCATAGTAGTCTCATCAATGTATAGAACCATTTAGAATGAACTATTTTATCCATGATTTAAAGTTAACAATTATCATCTTTGCTTGGGAAATAGAATGTGTGACAGCCCGTCCCGAAAGATATTCTCTGATGGTGTGAAGTGTCTAATTTACCCTTAAACGTTTGTGGTGTTATGTGATTTAAGTTGTGTTGTGGACCAATTATTTTCTTTCCTAAGTACTTGGACCCAATTAGAACTTAAGGTTTTAGTTATTTTTGGTTTGGTTGGCCAAACCTGAACCACACACAAACACACCCTTATTGTCAAACCTGGACCACACACAAACACACCCTCACTATCACCTTCCCGTTGACACTTTCTCTCTCTCCTCATTCTCTCAGATTTTAACCATTTTTCGTACAACATACGGACAACCTTCAAACCTTCACTTCCAGTCACAGATTGGGGTTGTAGTTGGCACCTTTGAACTCCTAGTAAGTTCAGGAGTTGTTCTATACCATTTTTGGTACTTGAAACCATCGAAAACCTGAGAACCCAAGAACCCCGATTTGGAGTACTGTTCATCCACTTGTGATTGTGAAACTTTTTAGTAGTTTTAAGGTTATAGGAAGCCTTAAAATGCCTTCACAAAGCTCGGGGAAGAAAGTTGGAGTGTTTTGGACGTCGGGAATTCCCAGTTCGTGAGTTTCAAACTTTGGCCTGATTATCGAGGTTTTTCCGGTAAGATTCCATGGATTTTAGGGCTTTAAATTGGTAAGGTTTTGTTCTACTCGTTGTAAGCTTCAAGTAGGTATAAATTTCGTGAATTTTGGTTAAGAATCTAAGAAGATATGAAGGTTTGATTATTTTTCAAGTTTTCGGCAATAGTAGCTGCACCATCGCCAGGCTTTGGCGACCTAAGGAAGGAGGAGGAGAATATTCCGTCAAAATTGATGGATTATTCTGATGCCGTCAGGTAAACATAATGGTATATTTTGATTTTTGACAGAATATTCCCTAATGCCGTTAGGGAATCCGTTTGGTGTGCCAGACACGTGCCTACAAGTGGGTCGCGCTTTTGGCCGTGCCTTGGCCAGTGCGTGAGGGCGCATGGGTGCTCGAATTTTTTTTCTAAAAATATAGGGATGTTCGTGTTGCTGAGTAGATCATGTTAGTATATTCAAACACCCCATTTGAGCAGTGTATGAGAAGTTATTTCCTAGTTTTGTATATGTGCTTTAAATAACGTTTATTCAGTTATTTCGCATATGGGTGAGACATATCCCGAGGATGAGCACCATCAATCGAGGCTCGAGGGCTACGACCCTTCAACATATCAGTGAGTGGGCTTTTGGTTTTCCGTATATACCTATATACTTGAGATTTTTCCCAAAAAATAAAAATTGAATGATTATACGTTTTGAAATGCCATGCAAAGTATCTGCCTATTTTATTTATGCATTAGTAGTGCTTTTCTCCTATAAAAAGGCTTAGGAGTTTTCTAACATCTGACACATTTATATCCTTAAATTGACTCTCATTTTTAGCTCATTACAATCAGCTTTGAGTATAGGAGTAACTGAAAACTAGCTGTTATCAGAATTTGTAACTGAACAACTCCTCTTTATTTTGTCATAATTTCTGGTCGAAACCTCCAAATCACAAGTTGTAAAGACCATCAGAAATAAGACTTCCAGGGCTTTCCAACCATATATGGCCCATTTTCTAATTCATTATGAGCACTTCAGGGCAAAGCTCGCAAGTTGGCTATTCTGGAAGGGCCTTTTTATGGCAGATCTTGGGTCACTTGTGGGCTATGGTTTGGTCTTGGGTGAGTTGGGCTTCAAACTATCCATTCTCGACTTTTAAAATATTCAAAATAAGATTATTTCTTCAAGCCATTACTTTCATCCTGAAATACAATATAAACAACAAAATACCTTGTGATGCATAGAGATTTTAAGTAAGAAACCTAAGTAAAAGAAGGCATAAAAGTATAACTTTATGCACTCAACACAAGCTCTTCTAGAGTCTTAGTGACATTCATGTCAATGACAGCAATTCAGAATATGACTTTATAGTTTATCACGCAAGGGCATAATTCATCCCTAACTGATCAAATAATCACTTAGACAAGTATACCACATCCGTCGGATTGCTTCAATCTGTAAGTGAACGCCTTAAACGAGTTGGCAGGGTATTCTGTGGTTTGGAACTATTTGAGTTAGTCCATTTAAATCTTTGGGAACTTACATGTCAATCTCTATATCAATATCCCCATGAAGAAACACTAACCAAATTTGTAATGCTGTAGTAAATCACAAAGAGTTTGAGAGAAACCTTAAGCCGTAACGCGTGCATCATATTGCACTATTTCATTCATCTCATTACGCTTCCTTTCTCTCTTGTAACACAACAAGGTTACCTTGGGCAGTGTAGGAACGATAGGTCCAAAACACACTTTGGTAAGGAATTTAAACCTAGATTGTGATTTTGGTTGTCCAATCAGTTCTACGTTGTCACTAATCAATGGAACACAGTTTGATATCGTCACTTTTCATTTATTTCAGTAGCTACCATATAAGTGAAAACATCATCAATGATAATCTCATTCCAATTCCATTATCTCACCCAAACTAGTATACTGGACCAAGAACTTCAAGTCTTGGGAGTAATCTGGATTATCTCATAAGATGGAAATGATTTGAGATAGTGATCGAGTATAGATTCATTTTGTGTCATGACCTTCATCTTCTAGGGAAGTGAATCCTATGAACCAAGTGATCTATTGTGCTTTAGGCTGAGACAGATTGATTGGCTATCCATCAATGTACCAGACTATCCAACAAGAGTGGCCAAACTATCTAATAGAAGCGGCACACTCTTCGTGGACATTGACTCGACGTCCGTTAAGTACGTATATCCTTACAGGCATATTTGCAATTGGTATATGATATCGTCACTTTAGCTAGATCAGAGGAATGCATTTGGAGCAACATTCTGAAAGTTAGAATACATTGTACTTGCTTATCACACTTGTGCGGTACGGGAATCAAGATGAGACATAGTGGGCAACGTCCACATAAATTCATGCTGTTCTACATGAATGTTGATGTTCATATCTTCTCCTAATGGCGGGAAGACTATCTCATTGAAGTGACAATCCGCAAATGAGCGATAAAGAGATCACATGCAATGGCTCTAAGAGAGCTAGTGTGAAGGAGAATGATGATCGACAAAGATTCACATCCTTCTTTGAGGACCCATATTGGTACATTGTGGTAGCGCAACTTGGCACTTTGAATGCACAACCAAATACGTAAGTACAAAATGTTAGGTTCATACCTAGTAACCAATTGTAACGTCGAAAATGGTTGGGTGGCAATGGGCCTCAAGGTAGACCAACATAACTGCGTGCAAGATTGCATAGCCAAAACGAAAGCTTGGTGTGTTTACCAAGGTCCAAGTGATCATTGAAATTGCACTTTATGATCACTCTGCGAGGCTATTTGGGGTGAACATGTGAATTCAATGTTCAATTATAAACCCAAAAGACATGAAATACTTATAAAAAAAACATCAATATAAACTTTTCGGTGTTATCCAGTCTTCCAGACTTTATGGGATAATTAAGATGGTGAACTCTTATAATCGGCTATGAGGTTTAGCAGCAATGTGTGTGGACTAACATGTGACCAGTTTGTCAATTCATCAACCAAAACCATAAGTATTTATATGGTCCGCATTTTGGTTGGATTAGTCCACATATATTCCCTTGAATCCACTATGAAAAAGGATGATTTCGTATCTTTGCGTGGGATGATTTAGAAAATCTATTTCTCTAATAAGTAGGTTTGGTAAAGTGTGCTTGTAGGATCCTTACTTCGGGTAAAGAGATGCATCGTAGCATCATTATTTGACCTAAGTGTCCCAAATGGTCGTGCCAGGACAAGTAAACTGCTTGAGTAACCAGGCCCTAGGCCAGCCACATGTGGTCTATCCCAATCGGGAGGTAGCCCATTGACAATAAAATGAAGCTTCAGGCTCATTTTTCGAGGTGGTTCAAAGATATTTCACTATATTTTCCATTCGTGGTTTCATTCATGATCATTGTCACCTCGAATATCCTTAATGCTCAACGACGTTCTTCCAGAACGAAGAGAATATAAGGTCTCTGAAATGGTAATTTAGTAACATTCATACAACGAGGAACGTGCCAATGCTCTTTGTTGGAAATGTGCCCTAAAACCAATCATATGATGATACTTTACGGACATTTCACAAGTTAAACTAATGTAGTTTAAATATAAAGGGCAAAGATTATTGTTTTAAGCCGTCTCATATAAATGTTATATGCTTAAACAATAAGTCCAAGGAATATGTGATTGGGAGAATGCAATCTAAAGAAGTTAGATTCATGAGACCATTATTTCGTATACATATCCTAAACGTTCCTGATCATAGGATTGCCAATTGGGCATTGACAGTCCGTTAAGATCAGTACGTGCTGCGTCTTCTCTCAATGAGAGTGACTAGTCTCGAGTCATTGGTGTGTGTGACATCAAGACAAGTATGTAGGTGCTCAATAGGGAATGAGTTCACTGAACACGATCAACGAAGAGTTCTCATATTCATGTCACATGAGAACTCATGGTTGGGATAATGCAAAGTAGTCCTTTGACCTGAGGCATCATAGTTGTCTAGTGGTTAAGTCCTTGATCTTTGATTATGTCAAAAGTCACTCCAAAAGGAGGGTGTCCACGGCATAGTTGGGGTTAAGCAACTTAGCCATGGAGGCAAGTGAATGCGCAACAAGGGATCTCTAACCTTCAAACTGTTTGAGGGAGAATACTCTATGATATGATTAAGAATCTCTGGCCAGAGTATGAATGAGATTTAGGAAGTCGTTCCAAATCATATTCAAGGTAATCATATAAGCACAAGAATCACATTGGATGGTAGACATGAATAAACTATCAAACCAAACAATGTGGTCAAGAGTATTGTATTAGAGAAAGACCGTATTGCATTTGTAATCCTAAACTGAATAGGTTCTCCACCTGTTCTGATTAGCTTGGGTAACCATGATATGCTGCTAGGTGTCACTCATGGTTTGTGGAAGCCCTAAACGTGTATAATCACTAAAGGGAGAATTGAAAGTAAGTTTCAATTCACAATCAATTTGAAATGGTTTCAATCGCCCACTACCTTGCTAAAAGGAACCTAATGGATCGTACACCGTGGAAGGTGGAGATTGAAGAAACAATGAAGATGAGTAAGAATAATTAAATGGTTTAATTGTTTATGGCAAGGATTAATTAATATGTTAATTAATCAAACGAAGAAGTTCGTTAAAGACCTCGGGATAGTTTTGGACCTTAAGGCCCAATAGGCTTCGAACGTCAAGCCCATTGACTTAAGTTGTATGACAATTTAATGAATAAAGATTCACAAGGGCCCAAAAGCCAAAATCCCTTTTGTGGCCGGCCATTTGATATGAATTAGGGTTTTTGGTTCTTTAGGTCACTTAAAGAAGTGACTATATAAAGAACTTTATAGCCAAAATTCATTAAGGGTTTCTTTTGGAGAAAATTGGAGAGAACATATCTCTCCCTTTCTCTCTAAAGAGGCCGGTCCCCTTGCAGGGATTAGCTAGTAATCTTTCTCCTCCAAGGTCACTCATTTCTTCATCAATCTTACCTTGGTGTGGAGACTTAGAGGTTCTCAATTTTGGGAACTTGGAGAACCATTTCATCCATCCAAATCCATAGATCTAAGATGCAAGGAATGAAGGCCTTCTCTTTGGGTGATTAGCCTTTGCTTATGCAAAGAGGAATCTACAAAGGTATAATTTCTCAACTCACTTTGATTTGAGTTGAGTCTTGGTTCACCAATCTACTAGGCTTTGAATTTCATGGTTAATGTTTTGTTTTTAAATGCATACAAGCATGATTCCGCATTTTAATTGTTAATTGCATGCTATAGATGTTGCTTAAATGAACACGTTTTTCACAAAATTTCCTTCAAGTGGTATCAGAGCCTAGGTTAGTAGTTGGTGAATCCTTTTGGGTTTTGTAGTTCATAGTTTGTGATTTAAAAGTTGTAATATGTTACAAGCTTTATTCTTGTTTCTTTGAATGTAAATTTTGTTAGAAAATTTGCCATCTCAAATGTTGTAGATGTAGTTCATATGAGCATGAATATTGGAGCTAAAATTTGGTGCCATGATTTTGGGAATTTTCGGCCAAATCCAAAGGGTGGATTTTTGGGTTCTTGTTTGACTTGTTAAAAGTGTTTTCAAGTGACTTTTGGAACCCCTATGTACCCTAGTTTGGTTATATGTTATTTCCCTTTAGTTTGAGTGGTTTTGGGATTTCTTTGGATGAACAATGTTCATGGAGCTCTTATGGGTTTTTCATGAATGTTCTTCATTGTTCTTGACATTTTAGCCAAGAACAAAAGGTTTGGTGTTTTGATTCAAAGTTTTGATTTATTTCATAAAGTCTTTGTTTTGTGCTTTATCAAATGTTTTAATGCGATAGAAATTGTGTAAGGTGATAGAAATGGTGATGGGTGTGTAAGAAGTACTTCTCTTACACACACATCACTTGCATGACTTTATGTCATGCACCACTTGCATGAATTAATGTCACACTTATCTTGCAAGTATCTTGCACCACTTGCAAGGCTTTATGACTTTGCAAAAATTTTCAAAATTTTTGTGGACCCCTTTCCCAAAACCGGCCACTCCCTCAATGGGAGTACTTTTAGGGCTTTTATGCAATTACATAAAGTTTTGATACTTTTGTGTATTTGCACTTTGGCCCAAAAGTTTACGTTTTTACGTTTAGGTCCAAAAACGCTAAAGGACGAATTGTTTTGCTCCTTTAATGAAGTTTTTGCATTGTTTAAATTTTGGGTTCTAGTTGTAATTACATGAAGTAGTGGACTTTTGTGTTTTTACAAAGTGACCCCAAAAGTTTATGTTTTTGTAATATAGCCCAAAGGTTGTGGTAATTGCATATTGGCCCAAATTAGGATGAGATCAAAATGGTTTTGTCTCTTTAAATGAGAATTGGATTTTCATTTCATTTAGCTCCATTTAAATCAATTTTATGGATACAAAAACCAAATGAAAATGTTGCATTCAATTTAATTAGTTAAAGTGTTATTTAATTAAAGGGTGATTATGAACCTAAGCCTACGATAATTGAGCTATGTGAAAGGCCGTTTCAAATTTGTTTGAACCATGGGAATGTGTAGATTAGATTTTGGTTGTAATTTGATTTGATCAAATGTTGTAAAAGAGCATAAGCTCTTCTTTACTTTAAAGTACTCCTTTTCTTGTTTTATTTGATATGCATGAAATTGGAGTAGTTGGGTCCAACGCCCCTAGGAACAACACACCTTAATGTGATTAAACGCGTAACTAAAATCAATCACCATCCCTAGACCGAGATTCAACACTAGGCTCGTGTTGAATCTAAACAAAGGTTCATAGTCATCCTAAGGCCCTAAGGCAACTATATAGTCCATCAATGAATGCAAACCTTATGTTAGTAGTATCATATACTCTTGCTTTAAAAACCGTTTTATAAGCATAGTGGGAGTATTATATACAACTAAAACAATCAAATGGACCAATAGTTGTAATAGGACCAAAATTGTTTGAATAAAGATTAAAATGAATATTTATATGTGATGAGACCTAAAAACCCTCAACCAAACCATTATTAAGTTGATAAGCGTGAGAGTGCTTTGAACACTCTTTCGTAGGCCTTCCACCATGGTGGGCTTCAATCGTTTGTGACTCATACACCGTATTCGTCCAGTTCTGGGGTATGCAAAGTATGTGCTTACATTCAGGAGAAGCCTATAAACATATGATGAAGTGAAGGTAGGCAACGAGTATGGTTAATATGATATTCTTCTGAGGCCATTCTTGAACCCCTACTTGAACTAGCATGGTGGGAATGACTTAACTAAGTACAATGGTGCCAATATGATATTCTTCTGAGACATCATTTTCTAGAGGCCAAATTAGATGGGTAATTACAAAAGTTGTAAATGGCTAAAGCGTTATCCTCTCATCATTATTGTTGCTAGCCAATATGATATTCTTCTGAGGTGGGCTTGGTAATGGTGAGTCTCCCATACCCTACTAAGAGTTTCATCCAAAACTCTCGAATTCCAATGAGGGATATGGAATTTGCCAAAAATAGTGGGTGGTGCTATTTGATTTAAAGACCCGGATCAAATGGCTTAAAATCAATCAATTTATATTCGTTATGTATTTGTTTACCAATATATTTGCAAACGCTATCCAAAACTTGACAAAGAAAAGCCAAATGCTTTAGTTTCCGGACTTGGTACCACAATCCCAAAGATTGTCTTAAATGGATTGTATATGTACCTAAGTAGTCTAATCCTCCCAGTCTTCCTATTGATAATGTATCATTGGAAGAACATGTGAGATAAGTCTATCATAAAGAGGACAACACTTTTAATGTCATAGTTCTTCACTTACAAATCGTTGTATGAAGAAATAAGAGTTTCTTTGAACAACCCTTAGCTAATGCAAACACTAGTGCTTGTTTCTTTGTTAAATGAACAAAGAACTTGAGAAGAAAGCACAAGGGCATGGACACTTTATGTGCCATGATTCTTCACTTACAAATTGTTGTATGAAGAAATGAGAGTTGCCTTGAACAACTCTTGAAAGTTTGTAATTATGTTTAGAACATAATGGTTGGTTGACAAAAATAGTCCATCAACATGGACTTATGATGATTTTGAATCATTGAGTGTTGAAGTGTTACACCACTTCTAGAAGCGGAAACTAGGTAAGGACTTCACCTTTGTGTCCCTATCCAAATGGTTCACTAAGTTTACTGTAAACTATATAGTGAACAATAACCACACACTCTCCAAATCGTTTGATGTGTATAACACAATTGAAATAAGTTTCAAGAGAGATAGTGGGAGTTTAAGGACCATGACTATTGTAGTCAAAGGAGAAGTCAAATGAAGAAGATAAAATTAACTCCAAGGGACCAAACTTTCTTTATGAAAGGATGGACATTGGAAGGGGTATTTGCAAGAAATGTCTTGCAAGTGTCAAGAACACACATTTCGAAGGTGTTGTAAATTGTTCTTGAATAGTTCAAAACAGTTGGTTCTTCTACTTGAATGCTTGATTCCGTATTAGTAACTATGTTTTACAATCGTTGTAAAAGTGTGACTAATAAGAAGTAGAAGATATGTGAGAGAAGAAAAAGGTGCTTCACATTCGGAACGTGAATAAAATATAGATCTCTGCGAAAGCAGATAGTACTTACTCCCTCATATGAACTACCAAAGAAATTGGAAAAACCAAAGATTGTCTTTACATTCCAATTTTAAAGAATTTAATTCCGTCACTATAGTAGAGATGGATGAATGTTTTGTTTGACAAAACATTGTTCTTTATTAATCAATGATTGGATTATAGTAATCTAATTGATTGTCTCTATAGTAGAGATGATATGGTAGTGTTAACTGTTTAGAATAGAATGATGCTTAAAATGAAGGAATTATTTTGAAAAACATGTTCATTTGAGCAACATCATATAGCATGCAATTAACAATTAAAGGCGGAATCATGCTTACATGCACTCAAATACAAAACATTTACCCATGAAATTCAAAGCCTAATAGATTGGTGAACCAATAATCAACTCAAAAAACAAAGTGAGTTGAAATTAATACCTTTGTAGATTCCTCTTTGCATAAGCAAAGGCTAATCACCCAAAGAGATAGGGGCCTTCATTCCTTGCTTCTTAGATCCATGGATTTGGATGGAAGAATAGGTTCTCCAAGTTCCCAAAATTGAGAACCTCTAATTCTCGACACCAAGGTTCGATTGTAGAAGAAAATGAGTGACCTTGGAGTAGTAGGATTGCTAGATGTACCCTCCAAGGTGTTGGCCTATTTAGAGAGAAAATGAAGAGACAATTCTCACCAATTTTCCCCCAAAATAAACCCTTAATTTTTCCTTAATGAATTTTAGTTATAAAGTCATTTATATAGTCACTTCTTTAAGTGACCTAAACAACCAAAACCCTAATTCATTTCATCATGGCTGGCCATTTAGGGATGTTTGGGCTTTTGGGCTTTAATGAATCTTTATTCATTAAATTGTCATACAACTTAAGTTAATGGGCTTGACGTTCGAAGCCCATTGGGCCTTAAGGTCCAAAACTATCCCGAAGTCTTTAACGAACTTTTTCGTTTGATTAATTAACATATTAATTAATCCTTGCCATAAATAAATGATTAAACCATTTAATCATTCTTACTCATCTCCGTTTAATCTCCAATCTCCACCTTACACGGTGTGCGATCCTTTAGGTTCCTTTTAGCGAGGTAGTGGGCGATTAAAACCATTTTACATCGATTGTGAATTGAAACTATTTTCAATTCTCCCTTTAGTGATTATACACGTTTAGGGCTTCCACAAACCATGAGTGACACCTAGCAGCATATCATGGTTACCCAAGCTAATCAGAAGAGGTTAGAGAACCTATTCAGTTCGAGATTACAAATGCAATACTGTCTTTCTCTAATCTAATACTCTTGACCACATTGTTTGGTTTGATAGTTTATTTTCTCATGTCTACTATCCAATGTGTGTCTTGTGCTTATATGATTACCATGAATGTGATTCGGAACGCATTCCCTAATCTCATTCATACTCTGATCAGAGATTTAAATCATATCATAGAGTATTCTCCCTCAAACGGTTTGAAGGTTAGAGATCCCTTGTTGCGCATTCACTTGTCTCTATAGCTAAGTCACTTGACCCCAACGATGCCGTGGACACCCTCCTGATGGAGTGACTTTGACATAATCAAAGATCAAGGTCTTAACCACAAGACAACTATGATGCCTCAGGTCAAAGGACTACTTTGCATTATCCCAACCATGAGTTCTCATGTGACATGGAATATGAGAACCCTTCGTTGATCGCGTTCAGTGAACTCATTCTCTATTGAGCACCTACCGTACTTGTCTTGATGTCACACAGACCAATGACTCGAGACTAATCACTCTCTCCCTGAGAGAAGACATAGTACGTACCGATCTTAACGGACTGTCAATGCCCAATTGGCAATCCTATGATCAGGAACGTTTAGGATGTGTCTACGAAAGAATGGTCTTAAGAATCTAACTTCATTAGATTACATTCTCCCAATCACATATTCCTTGGACTTTATCGTTTAAGCATATAACATTTATATGAGACGGCTCAAACAATAATTTATGCCCTTTATATGTAAAACTAGATTAGTTTAACATGTGAAATGTCCGTAAAGTATCATCATATGATTGGCTTTAGGGCACATTTCCAACAATCTCCCACTTGCACTAGAGCCAATCAGCTTGGTCATCTTGATGATACCTCTTCTGTAGTCATTTCATAAATGGCTGAATAGTAGGCCTAGGCAGTGGATATCTATATGTGTTATCCACAGAAGCAACCTTGAGAATAACGACGTCACCATTATACATGATTCTCAATCATGTGGTTCAGTCTCTCATTTGTGTTCGGATCTTGATGAGACCTTGATTCCCAGGCTTGAGCTATCGCCCCATTAGTGTCATACACTTTCTGGTTGGAATCGAATAGAGAGTTCATAAATGAACTTTCCCATCCAAACAACATTGTTGTAAACTTCTATATGGCAATATATCTTGCATTCATAATGGAATACACTAAAGTCATTACTTTAATGTTTCCATCCAAATATCTCTTTAGTCATAATAAAGAGATATTTGTTTATCTCTTCATTCATAATGAAGAAACATCCAATGATGGATTAGATTCATAATCTAATACATTTACGCTTCCATTACGTTACTCTAATTCTTCCTCATTCTTTGAGGAATCTATCCTTTAGTATTTCTTAAATACTTAAGGACTCACTTGACAGTTGCCACGGTTCTGATCCTGGGCTTGCACTGATATCGTCTTGTACCGTTCTAGGTACAACTCATATCAATGTTTTTCATACAATATGAAATACATAAATCACCTTTCTGCTTATGCATAAAGGATTCAATTTACGCATTATTTCTATGGGAGTCAAAGGGTACGTTCCCTTTGAGAAGGGCAACTTGCTAGTCTCACTAGAATCGTCCTTCTTATTGAAGTTTATCATCATATGAGAAACTTCCTAGCATCCATTGTCTATTATTAGGGATTGATATAATCCAATTATATCATGAAATATATCATTATAGATTTCCATCCCATGTATATAGACTATATCTCCCATATACATTCTATCTTCATATAATGTATTAAAGTCATAACTTTAACGAAGAAGTATTCTTTTCATTTCCAAAATTAATATATCATATATACTTAAATTTTAGGAACATGATTAACTCCCACTAATCTTTTGTAAAACTCGTAAACAAAAGATTCATTTACATCTTGATGAGAAATCAAACGATTTGATCCTTTTTCCTCATAAAATGCAAATAGCTCCCACTAACTTGCTAAGATCCATGATGGATGGATCTCTACAACTTACATGTCTTGTGATTTATAGTTTTGGACATATATTATCAAGACTATCTTAATAATGGTTTCGGAAACCCATATTATGTCAAAACATTGAATCACCATTTTAGTTGTAGCTAGCAATCTTCGAATTAATTGAAACCAATCCTTTCTCAAAGATGGTTTCTTCAAAGTCAACCATTCTCTTTGATTGTAGTTACCTTAAGCTACCAATTAGCTATGAAGGTTTCATTATTTCGAGTCAAATGGTACTTTACCATTTCCTTGAGTATATATCGTATATGCACTCAATGTAGTAATAAGGATTTTCATTCTTATCGACTACCTTGGAGCTTGTGGTATAGGAACTAGGTTGTTATATTTGTTGATTACTATCTTGTCTCTCAAAGAACCCATTCTTTGAGTTCTATCTCTCGTTCATTTGCTTTTAGGCAAATCACATTGTAGAATTACAATGAACTACCCAACAAAACAACATTTGTTAGTTGGTTTATAGAAGCGATATCCAAAAGTTATTTTAAGGATATCCTACAAGATTGTTATCAAACAAATATTGCTTATTAGCACACAACCCCAAATCTTTAACATGCTTAAGATTTGTCTTTCTTTTCCAACTACATCTTATGGAGTCATGAAAATATTGGAAGATCTTCTCATCGACAATCATATTGTTTTAGAAGTATATATCCTATATATGGGTAATAGATAACATTTAACGAACTAAATCTTATTCAAGTTCGTTCTTCTCCTAATGGAGAAATACATTATCTTATGATGCTATTTTCCTTGATATCTTTCAAGGAAACTCATCTAAAGTGTTACCTTTCCTTGGATCAAATCTAAGGAGGTAAATACTTTAGATATCTTACTCATCTATTTACATTTCTTGAATTCTTTGAAACCTTTTGCAAAGTATTCGGACTTGTGTTTATTCAAAATAAACTATAGTCCAACCGAGAGTGATCTTCGGTGAATGTCATATAACATGAGTAGTATTATGTTGAGGACAAGTGCCACTAACATCTAAGTGAATTAACCTCAACAACTTTTGTGATTCTTTCTTCTTTCCAAAAGAATAAAGATTCGAACATTTCGCCTCTATACAATTTTAACAAGAAGGTATTGGATCCGGATCTAACGATCCAAAGCATCCATCTTTCACCAACTCATAACTTATGTTTTTAGAGGAATCACAACTTAGTTGGGATTAGTCACTTCCTTGCAACCTTTTGGGTTTTAAGCATCATTATTTTCTAAACAGTTAACACTACCATATTATCTCTACTATAGAGACAATTAATTAGATTACCATAATCTAATCATTGATTAATAAAGAACATTGTTTTGTCAAACAAAACATTTATCCATTTCACATAGTGACGGAATTTAGTTCCTTAAAATTGGAATATAAAGACAATCTATGTTTTTCCAATCTCTTTGGTAGTTCATATGAGGAAGTAAGTACCATCTGCTTTCGCAGAGATCTTCATTTGATTCACTTTCCGAATGTGAAGCACCTTTTCTTCACTCATATATCTTCTACTTCTTATTAGTCACACTTTTACAACAATTGTAAAACATAGTTACTAATACGGAATCATGCATTCAAGTAGAAGAACCAACTGTTTTGAACTTTTCAAGAACATTTTTCAACACCTTCGAAAGGTGTGTTCTTGACACTTACAAGACATTTCTTGCAAATACCCCTTCCAATGTCCATCCTTTCATAAAGAAAGTTTGTTTCCTTGGAGTTATTTATCTTCTTTATTTGACTTTCACCTTTGACTACATTAGTCATGGTCCCTAAACTCCCACTATCTCTCTTGAAACCTTTTTCAATTGTGTTATACACATCAAACAATTTTGGAGAGCATGTGGTTTATTGTTCACTACATAGTTTACAATAAACTTAGTGAACGATTAGGATAGGGAAACAAAGGTGAAGTCCTTGCCTAGTTTCCGTCTCGTTAAGTGGTTTTTCACTTCAATACTCAATGATTCAAAATCATCATAAGTCCATGTTAATGGACTATTTTTGTCAACCAACCATTATGTTCTAAACATAATTACAAACTTTAAAGAGTTGTACAAGGCAACTCTTATTTCTTCACACAACAAATTGTAAGTGAAGAATCATGGCACTTAAAGTGTCCATGCCTTTGTGCTTTCTTCTCAATTTCCTTGTTCATGTAACAAAGAAACAAGCACTAAGTGTTTGCATTGACTAAGAGTTGTTCAAAGCAACTCCTATTTCTTCATACAACAAATTGTAATTGAAGAATTATGACATTTAAAAGTGTTGTCCTCTTTATGATAGACCTTTTCTAACATATTCTTCTAATGATACATTATCAATAGGAAGATTGTGAGGATGAGACTACTTTGGTACTTTTACAAGCCATTAAAGACAATCTATGGTTTTGTAGTACCAAGTCCGTAAACTAAACGTTCGGCTTTTATTTGTCAAGTGTTGGATAGCGTTTGCAAATATATTGGTAATCAAATACATAACGAATATAAATTGATTGATTTTAAGCCATTTGATTCGGGTCTTTAAATCAAAATAGCACCACCCACTATTTTTGGCAAATTCCATATCCCTCATCGGAATTCGAGAGTTTTGGATGAAACTCTTAGTAGGTTATGGGAGGCTCACTATTACCAAGCCCACCTCAGAAGAACTCCATATTGGCTAGCAACAATAATAATGAGAGAGTACGCTTACTCATTTGCAACTAATGCAAGTACCCATCTCGTTTGGCCTCTAGAGAATGATGCCTCAGAAGAACTCCATATTGGCACCATTGCACTTAGTTAAGTCATTCCCACCATGCTAGTTCAAGTAGGGGTTCAAGAATGACCTCAGAAGAACTCCATATTGGCCACACTTGTTGCCTACCTTTCACTTCATCATATGTGTATAGGCTTCTCCTGAATGTAAGCACATACTTTGCAACCCCAGAACTGGACGAATACATTGTACGAGTCACACACGATTGAAGCCTACCACGGTGGAAGGCCACGAAAGAGTATTCAAAGCACTCTCACGCTTATCAACTTAATAATGATTTGGTTGAGGGTTTTTGGTCTCATCACATATAAACATACATTTTAATCTCTATTAAAACAATTTTGGTCCTATTACAACTATTGGTCCATCTCATTGTTTTAGTTGTACATAATACTCCCACTATGCTTTTAAAACGATTTTTAAAGCAAGAGTATATGATACTACTAACATAAACTTTGCATTCATTTGATGGACTATATATAGTTGCCTTAGGGCCTAAGGATGATTATGAACCTTTGTTTAGATTCAACACGAGCCTTGTGTTGAATCTCGGTCTAGGAATGAAGATTGATTTTAGTTACGCGTTTAATCACATTAAGGCGTGTTGTCTTAGGGGCGTTGGACCCAACTACTTCATTTTCATGCATATCAAATAAAGCAAGAAAGAAGTACTTCAAAGTAAATGTGAGCTTATGCTCATTACAACATTTGCATATAACAAATTACTTTAAAGTAAAGAAGAGCTTAAGCCCTTTTACAACATTTGATCAAATCAAATTACAACCAAAATCTAATCTACACATTCCCATGGTTCAAACAAATTTGAAACGCCTTTCACATAGCTCAATTATATTAGGCTTAGGTTCATAATCACCCTTTAATTAATTAACACTTTAACTAATTAAATGAATGCAACATTTTCATTTGGTTTTTGTATCCATAAAATTGATTTAAATGGAGCTAAACAAAATGAAAATCCAATTCTCATTTAAAGAGACAAAACAATTTTGTTCTCATCCTATTTGTGCCATCATGCAATTAACCTCAACTTTTGGGCCATATTGCAAAAACAAAAAACTTTTGGGGTCACTTTGTATAATACACAAAAGTCACAACTTCATGTAAATACAACTAGAACCCAAACTTTTAATAATGCAAAAACTTCATTAAAGGAACAAAACAATTTGTCCTTTAGCGTTTTTGGACCTAAACGTAAAAACGTAAACTTTTGGGCGAAAGTGCAAATACACAAAAGTATCAAAACTTTATGTAATTGCATAAAAGCCCCAAAAGTACTCCCTTTGAGGGAGTGGCTGGTTTTGGGGAGGGATAAGGTTGGTGTGTGTGTTGATTTGTGAGTTTTGTCAAAAACATGCAAGTGTATGTAAGATAAGTTTATGAAATAATTCAATCACAATTATTTCAATCATCATTTATACAAATATCTAATACTTTAAATACATGATAAAACATTTAAAAACATATCACATATACTTTATGAAATAAATCAAAACTTTGAATCAAAACACCAAACCTTTTTGTTCTTGGCAAGAACATCAAGAACAATGAAGAACATCCATGAAAAACCCAAATTTTTCCATGAACTTTTTTCACCCAAAAACATTCCAAAACCATTCTTACTTAAGGGAAATAACATCTAACCAAACTAGGGTACTTAGGGGTTCCAAAGAACACATTAAAACACTTTTAACAAGTCAAACAAGAACCCAAAAATTCACCCTTTGGATTTGGCCGAATTTTCCCAAAAACATGGCACCAAATTTTAGCTCCAATATTCATGCTCATATGAACAACATCTACAACATTTGAGATAGCAAATTTTCCAACAAAATTTACTTTCAAAGAAGCAAGAATAAAGCTTGTAACAATTACAACTTTTAAATCACAAACTTATGAACTACAAAACACAAAAGGATTCACCAACTACTAGACCTAGGCTCTGATACCACTTGAAGGAATTATTTTGAAAAACATGTTCATTTGAGCAACATCATATAGCATGCAATTAACAATTAAAGGCGGAATCATGCTTACATGCACTCAAATACAAAACATTTACCCATGAAATTCAAAGCCTAATAGATTGGTGAACCAATAATCAACTCAAAAACAAAGTGAGTTGAAATTAATACCTTTGTAGATTCCTCTTTGCATAAGCAAAGGCTAATCACCCAAAGAGATAGGGGCCTTCATTCCTTGCTTCTTAGATCCATGGATTTGGATGGAAGAATAGGTTCTCCAAGTTCCCAAAATTGAGAACCTCTAATTCTCGACACCAAGGTTCGATTGTAGAAGAAAATGAGTGACCTTGGAGTAGTAGGATTGCTAGATGTACCCTCCAAGGTGTTGGCCTATTTAGAGAGAAAATGAAGAGACAATTCTCACCAATTTTCCCCCAAAATAAACCCTTAATTTTTCCTTAATGAATTTTAGTTATAAAGTCATTTATATAGTCACTTCTTTAAGTGACCTAAACAACCAAAACCCTAATTCATTTCATCATGGCTGGCCATTTAGGGATGTTTGGGCTTTTGGGCTTTAATGAATCTTTATTCATTAAATTGTCATACAACTTAAGTTAATGGGCTTGACGTTCGAAGCCCATTGGGCCTTAAGGTCCAAAACTATCCCGAAGTCTTTAACGAACTTTTTCGTTTGATTAATTAACATATTAATTAATCCTTGCCATAAATAAATGATTAAACCATTTAATCATTCTTACTCATCTCCGTTTAATCTCCAATCTCCACCTTACACGGTGTGCGATCCTTTAGGTTCCTTTTAGCGAGGTAGTGGGCGATTAAAACCATTTTACATCGATTGTGAATTGAAACTATTTTCAATTCTCCCTTTAGTGATTATACACGTTTAGGGCTTCCACAAACCATGAGTGACACCTAGCAGCATATCATGGTTACCCAAGCTAATCAGAAGAGGTTAGAGAACCTATTCAGTTCGAGATTACAAATGCAATACTGTCTTTCTCTAATCTAATACTCTTGACCACATTGTTTGGTTTGATAGTTTATTTTCTCATGTCTACTATCCAATGTGTGTCTTGTGCTTATATGATTACCATGAATGTGATTCGGAACGCATTCCCTAATCTCATTCATACTCTGATCAGAGATTTAAATCATATCATAGAGTATTCTCCCTCAAACGGTTTGAAGGTTAGAGATCCCTTGTTGCGCATTCACTTGTCTCTATAGCTAAGTCACTTGACCCCAACGATGCCGTGGACACCCTCCTGATGGAGTGACTTTGACATAATCAAAGATCAAGGTCTTAACCACAAGACAACTATGATGCCTCAGGTCAAAGGACTACTTTGCATTATCCCAACCATGAGTTCTCATGTGACATGGAATATGAGAACCCTTCGTTGATCGCGTTCAGTGAACTCATTCTCTATTGAGCACCTACCGTACTTGTCTTGATGTCACACAGACCAATGACTCGAGACTAATCACTCTCTCCCTGAGAGAAGACATAGTACGTACCGATCTTAACGGACTGTCAATGCCCAATTGGCAATCCTATGATCAGGAACGTTTAGGATGTGTCTACGAAAGAATGGTCTTAAGAATCTAACTTCATTAGATTACATTCTCCCAATCACATATTCCTTGGACTTTATCGTTTAAGCATATAACATTTATATGAGACGGCTCAAACAATAATTTATGCCCTTTATATGTAAAACTAGATTAGTTTAACATGTGAAATGTCCGTAAAGTATCATCATATGATTGGCTTTAGGGCACATTTCCAACATAAAACCCAAAAGGTTGCAAGATAGTGACTAATCCCAACTGAGTTGTGATACCTCTAAAAACATAAATTACGAGTTGGTCATAGATGGATGCTCTGGATCGTTAGATCCCAATACCTTCTTGTTAAAATTGTATAGAGGCAAAATGTTTGAATCTTTATTCTTTTGGAAAGAATAAAGAATCACAAAGTTGTTGAGGTTAATTCACTTAGATGTTAGTGGCACTTGTCCACAACATAATACTACTCATGTTGTATGACATTCACCGAAGATCACCCTCGGTTGGACTATAGTTTATTTTAAATAAACACAAGTTCGAATACTTTGCAAAAGGTTTCAAAGAATTCAAGAAATGTAAGTTGATGAGTAAGACGTCTAAAGTATTTACATCCTTAGATTTGATCCAAGGAATGGTAACACTTTAGAATAGTTTTCTTGAAAGATATCAAGGAAAGAAGCATCATATGATAATGGATTTCTCCATAAGGAGAAGAACGAACTTGAATAAGATTTAGTTCATTGGATATTATCAATTACCCATATATAGGATATATACTTCTAAGACAATATGATTGTCAATTAGAAGATCTTCCAAAAATTTTCATGACTCCATAGGATGTAGTTGGGAAGAAAGACAAATCTTAATCATGTTAAGATTTGGGGTTGTGTGCTAATAAGCAATATTTGTTTGATAACAATCTTGTGGGATATCCTTAAATTAACTTTTGGATATCGCTTCTATAAACCAACTAACAAATGTTGTTTTGTTGGGTAGTTCATTGTAATCCTACAATGTGATTTGCCTAAGAGCAAATGAACGAGAGATAGAACTCAAAGAATGGGTTCTTTGAGAGACAAGATGATAATCAACAAATATAACAACCTAGTTCCTATACCACAAGCTCCAAGGTAGTCAAGAAGGATTTATAAACCATCTCAGTTGAATGGTTTGAACTATATGACTATGTCAAAGAGTTGCACCTCTTAATTCGTAGAAATAAGAATGAAAATCCTTATGACTACATTGAGTGTATATATCATATATACTCAAGGAAATGGTAAAGTACCATTTGACCCGAAATAATGAAACCTTCATAAGTTAATTGGTAGCTTAAGGTAACTACAATAAAAAAGAACAGTTGACTTTGAAGAAACCATCTTTGACGTAGTCTTGGTTTCAATTAATTCGAAGATAGCTAGCTACAACTAAATGGTGATTCAATGTTTGGACATAATATGGGTTTCCGAAACCATTATTAAGATGGTCTTAATAATATATGTCTAAAACTATGAATCACAAGACATTTAAGTTGTAGAGATCCATCCATCGTGAATCTAAGCAAGCTAGTGGGAGCTATGAGCATCTTATGAGAAAAGGATCAAATCGTTTGATTTCTCATAAAGATGTAAATGAATCTTTTGTTTACTAGGTTTACAAAAGATTAGTGGGAGTTAATCATGTTCCTAAAATTTAAATATATATTTGATATATTAATTTTGGAAATGAAAAGAATTCTTCTTCGTTAAAGTTATGACTTTAAAACATTATATGAAGATAGAATGTATATGGGAGATATAGTCTATATACATGGGATGGAAATCTATAATGATATATTTCATGATATAATTGGATTATATCAATCCCTAATAATAGACAATAGATGCTAGGAAGTTTCTCATATGATGATAAACTTCAATTAGAAGGACAACTCTAGTGAGACTAAGAAGTTACTCTTCTCAAAGAGAACGTACTCTTTGACTCCCAAAGAAATAATGCGTAAATAGAATCCTTTATGCATACGCATAAAGGTGATTTATGTATTTCATATTGTATGAAAAACATTGATATGAGTTGTACCTAGAACGGTACAAGACGATATCAGTGCAAGCTCAGGATCAGAACCATGGCAACTGTCAAGTGCGTCCTTAAGTATTTAAGAAATACTAAAGGATAGATTCCTCAAAGAATGAGGAAGAATTAGAGTGACGTAATGGAAGCGTAAATGTATTAGATTATGAATCTAATCCATCATTGGATATTTCTTCATTATGAATGAAGAGATAATCAAATATCTCTTTATTATGACTAAAGAGATATTTGGATGGAAACATTAAAAGTAATGACTTTAGTGTGTTCCATTATGAATGCAAAATATATTGCCATAAAGAAGCTTACAACAATGTTGTTTGGATGGGAAAGTTCATTTATGAACTCTCTATTCGGTTCCAACCAGAAAGTGTCTCTAGTGTACCGACACTGCGACACTAATGGGGCGATAGCTTAAGCCAGGGAATCAAGGTCTCATCAAGATCCGAACTCAAATGAGAGACTGAACCACATGATTAAGAATCATGTATAATGGTGACGTCGTTATTCTCAAGGTTGCTTCTATGGATAACATATAGATATCCATTATCTAGGCCTACTACTCAGCCATTTATGAAATGACTACAAAAGAGGTATCATCACTGATGACCAAGCTGATTGGCTCTAGTGCAAGTGGGAGACTGTTGGAAATGTGCCCTAAAACCAATCATATGATGATACTTTACGGACATTTCACAAGTTAAACTAATGTAGTTTAAATATAAAGGGCAAAGATTATTGTTTTAAGCCGTCTCATATAAATGTTATATGCTTAAACGATAAGTCCAAGGAATATGTGATTGGGAGAATGCAATCTAAAGAAGTTAGATTCATGAGACCATTCTTTCGTATACATATCCTAAACGTTCCTGATCATAGGATTGCCAATTGGGCATTGACAGTCCGTTAAGATCAGTACGTGCTGTGTCTTCTCTCAGGGAGAGTGACTAGTCTCGAGTCATTGGTGTGTGTGACATCAAGACAAGTACGTAGGTGCTCAATAGAGAATGAGTTCACTGAACACGATCAACGAAGAGTTCTCATATTCATGTCACATGAGAACTCATGGTTGGGATAATGCAAAGTAGTCATTTGACTTGAGGCATCATAGTTGTCTAGTGGTTAAGTCCTTGATCTTTGATTATGTCAAAAGTCACTCCAAAAGGAGGGTGTCCACGACATAGTTGGGGTTAAGCCACTTAGCCATGGAGGCAAGTGAATGCGCAACAAGGGATCTTTAACCTTCAAACTGTTTGAGGGAGAATACTCTATGATATGTTTAAGAATCTCTGGCCAGAGTATGAATGAGATTTAGGAAGTCGTTCCAAATCACATTCAAGGTAATCATATAAGCACACGAATCACATTGGATAGTAGACATGAATAAACTGTCAAACCAAACAATGTGGTCAAGAGTATTGTATTAGAGAAAGACCGTATTGCATTTGTAATCCTAAATTGAATAGGTTCTCCACCTCTTCTGATTAGCTTGGGTAACCATGATATGCTGCTAGGTGTCACTCATGGTTTGGGGAAGCCCTAAACGTGTATAATCACTAAAGGGAGAATTGAAAGTAAGTTTCAATTCATAATCGATTTGAAATGGTTTTAATCGCCCACTGCCTTGCTAATAGGAACCTAATGGATCGTACACCGTGTAAGGTGGAGATTGAAGAAACAATGGAGATGAGTAAGAATAATTAAATGGTTTAATTGTTTATGGCAATGATTAATTAATATGTTAATTAATCAAACGAAGAAGTTCGTTAAAGACCTCGGGATAGTTTTGGACCTTAAGGCCCAATGGGCTTCGAACGTCAAACCCATTGACTTAAGTTGTATGACAATTTAATGAATAAAGATTCACAAGGGCCCAAAAGCCCGAATCCCTTTTGTGGCCGGCCATTTGATATGAATTAGGGTTTTTGGTTCTTTAGGTCACTTAAAGAAGTGACTATATAAAGAACTTTATAGCCAAAATTCATTAAGGGTTTCTTTTGGAGAAAATTGGAGAGAACATGTCTCTCCCTTTCTCTCTAAAGAGGCCGGTCCCCTTGGAGGGATTAGCTAGTAATCTTTCTCCTCCAAGGTCACTCATTTCTTCATCAATCTTACCTTGGTGTTTAGACTTAGATGTTCTCAATTTTGGGAACTTGGAGAACCATTTCATCCATCCAAATCCATAGATCTAAGATGCAAGGAATGAAGGCCCTCTCTTTGGGTGAATAGCCTTTGCTTATGCAAAGAGGAATCTACAAAGGTATATTTTCTCAACTCACTTTGATTTGAGTTGAGTCTTGGTTCACCAATCTACTAGGCTTTGAATTTCATGGTTAATGTTTTGTTTTTAAGTGCATACAAGCATGATTCCGCCTTTTAATTGTTAATTGCATGCTATAGATGTTGCTTAAATGAACATGTTTTTCACAAAATTTCCTTCACTCTTAATTAGGTTGGATAGACCTAAATACGTTGGTAGAGATGTAATTTAGATATAACCTTAGTATGCGTAGTATCGCATTCATCTAGACAACTAACTTTCCCACATTTGTACCTAATCACGTATTTAATTAAATTTGGTTACATGTATTAAGAAACATGATTCAATTGACTCATATTCGAGGACAATATGAAAAAGATTATCCATAACTAAAAGAAACACCAAATGTGAATCCAAGAACATAAAGAAATGTTCACAAAGTAAATGGTTTACTAAGGGGATTCGGCCAACAAGGCCATCCATGTCAAAATTCTTCTCTTCCAACGATGTTCGGTGAAGCAAAATTGTTTCACATAGTGACTACAAGAATGGTACTCCTTAACAACATTAGCAGGGGCACGAACATGTGCATAACCAATGATCTATTCCATCAAGACGGAAGTAGATTCTACAAGGTTAAGGTTTGGAAATATTATCCCTTATTCTTGAAGTTTAGGGTTCTAGGTGCCAAAGATCACGCTTCGAGCATGATGCCACACCTTGGTAGGCCCTGATTCTACTATATGCTGTAAAAACAAACTTGAAATTGGATTGTGAGAGAGACAGACCCAGACTTGGGTTCGGGAAGCTCCAGCCAAAGCTAAATGGGTTTGTTTGGTAGGTCTCTGCTGAAGTAAAGCAATACCATCCAGTGCACCTTTGTCGAAGCAAAGCATGCCCTTCGGTGCATCCCTACCAAAGTAGGGTACCACCATTTGGTAGACTTCAGCTGAAACTGGGTCTATATCGTTCGGTATCTCCTAGCCAAATTGCTGGGGTACCTTTCTCTCGTAAGTATGGTAGTAATCAGATTCGAGAATTTGGTAAACTTCTGTTCTCTACAATGTTGCTTTGAAAGCGAGTTCGAAACAAGGAAGGATAAGAAAAGTATTCTCCTGTCAAAATTCGATTGGATTTATAAACTTCAAAATCTTACTCATTCATGGATGTAATCATGGTATGCTTCAGGCAATATCTTTCATGATTAAATAGGTCATAGAAGCAAGCCAAAGAGCCATGGAATCCTCATTCGGGAGGTATTTCCATTTATAATGCTTCGGGCATAAGTCTTCGAATGAAGATTATGGCAAAGGCTTATTTAGCTTTTCCATACCATTGTTAGCTTCAATGGTTTCTCAGTTTCTTGATAGTCAAGTGGAGATTCACGTCTTGTATCCACATAATGTAGTTTCAATTCGAAACTTTTCGAAACAGTGAAATCAAACTTGTTATGGTTCAACAATTCGCTGAATAGAGGGAACAAGATTGTGATTGGTGCTATAGAAAATAAAATATCCATAAGCATCAAAGTTAGAACATTTGGGTTATGAGATATGGTTTACATGAAAAACGTCGGGTTTTCATGGGTGTATTGTTTTATGAAAACTTCGGGTTTCAAAGGCACTAAATTCAAAACTACAGGTTTGAGTTTAGTGATGAACTTCTAGTTCATAAATGGAGGTACCTGTAAGAACACATAATACAATATACAACTAAGTGTAGTGGATTTGGGTTGCTTTAGGAACTCAAGTGTGAGTGCTTCAAGACTATGAAAGTGAGTCAACGGTTCAAAGAAAAGAAATAATTTATTGAATTGTTAATTGCCAAAAAGTGGACTTCAAGCCAATAATTTTGGATTAATTGTCAAATTAATGGACTCCTGGTCAATTTAATTAATTCAATAGATCATAAACATCTAGGTTTGATTGATGGACTCCAGGTCACTTTAATTAATTCAACAATTTTGGATTAATTGTCAAATTAATGGACTCCTGGTCACTTTAATTAATGGACTTCTGGCCAATAATTTTTGGCTTCGGGCTAAGCAATAATAAAATTATAGGCCTAGCCCCCATGCTAGGGCTATGCTTCGCGCGCAACCAAGCTATTGGTTTTGGACCACAAAAGGCGCGCGAAGCATAGGCCTAGCATGGGGGCTAGCTTTGGTGATCTCGGGCCGAGACAGATAGCGAGCACAACAAGCAACGCTTACTGCAGGCGGGCGGGGTCCATGCGGGCAAAGCCCAGCAAGCCTAAGCTTGCTGTAGGCATGGTGGGCCAAGGCAGGGCAGAGCCCAACAAAGCTTTGAGGGCCTGCTGGTGGACTTAAGGCTTCAAGCCCGGTTGGAGACCAACCCAGGTCGAGGCTTGGTAATGTGTAGGGTGTTGAAACGAGTCGTCCTAGTTACGGCGTAGCTGTAGGCCAGCCAGCTTGGCTCAGCAGCAAGGTGTGGAGTCGCGGCTCAACCACGAAAAAATCCTAGATTTCCCTTTTTTTTTTTTTTGTTGTTGCAAATTATAGGGTTAAATACCCTACTTGCTTCTAAATTAATTTCAATGCTTTGACTCATAAATTTCACATAGCATAATTGCGTATTGCACGAACAAATATATATATTTACACAATATATGAACACATATGCAATTATATAATTGAAAGGAAAATATTCATATAGGGGGTTCATGCATCATGGGGAATGTTTTCATACTTCAAAGTCATTTTCAAATATCTTAATTGGTTTAAAACAACCTGATTGGAAGAAAACAACTGAGCCTTTGAATTTGTAGAAGATCCTTCTCTGAAAGCCGGAATTGCATCTCCAATGTGTTGCATCACATTCAACAACGAAAAATTAAATTGAATCAATAGCATGTAGATCAATTCAATAAAATAATAAATTAATCATAAAAAGAATGATTAAAACGTAATACTCCCCTGATTAAAGATCAAACTCTATTTAGCACAGCATCGAGAGTGTGCTGCTAACATGTTGTAGGCATAATTTACTAAACAATTATGGAGGCCATAGTGAGAGAGGTGCAACACAGAGAGAAATAGAGAGATGTGTAATTGTAAGGTGTGTGTTGTATCACCCTATTGTGCCTTTATTTATAGTAGTAGGGAAGGTTAATTCCTTACCCTAATAGGATTACAACTCTAATAGGATAATATCTAACCCTAGGGAATATTCTAAGATATCCCTAGATTGTAATAGCCCATCCCTAAAAATTATGATTTTATAATTTTAATAAGTGAGTTTACAAAAATGCCCTTCAAGGCAAAGTGTTGACTTTTGTTGACTATTGTGTCATATCATGTAAGGTTCGTTTTCTTGGCATATTATCGTAGTACTCACTGTTACGAACGCGTGGGTTCAAACGGAGCGCAATTTGGAGTTATAACGAATGATATATTAACGTTTAAAGTTGAGGGCAAAATTGTAAATTAATATTTTCTAGAAAACTCCAGATTTCTGGAGCCAAATTAGGAAGGCCACGTGTGTGGCCCAGATTTAAAAAGAGAATGTATGGGCAGTGCAGATGGGAAATAAAGGAGGAATAGGGGAGAGAAATGGAGGAATGAGAAGAGGAGAGAGAAAGGAACGGACCAATTAGAAATAGAAGAAATGAGGGGAAAAGATAGAAGAAGAAGGGGGAGACACAGCTTGGCCCGTGTAAACCTTTGGACTCGACCCATTCCTCCATATTTTCCAATGGTTTTCCATCGAATTGGACAAAATTAACATGCCCAAGCTTCATTTCGTCATTCCCTCTTCCATTTTTACCTAAAATTCGAAGGAAATTGGGGTAATTTGGTGAAGAACCGATGGTGGGTATTCCAAAACCACGACAACGATTCACCATTTCCGAATGGATTTTCGTCAACCATCACCACCCTCAGGTGTCTTTGGAGTCCAAGAACAAAGGCCAATCAACATTGGGGGCGTCAGAGTTGTTTTGGAGGTCGAATCAAACACTCTTTATAGGGTTTCTGGCGGATTTTCGTGAAATTGGGGCTTTGCCAAGCAAAATTGGCCTTGGTCGTAGGCGACGATCGTTCGTGACACCTTGATGTTGTGCTCGGGAGTTCTAGCGTGGACTGCAGGTGAGTGGGCTTTTGATTTTCTATGTATACGTATATATGCTTTACGTTTTCTCAGAAATTATTTTAAATGGATATACGATTTTAGATTCCATGTCAATCACATTACATTTTAGAACATGCATTAGTATAGTTATGCTTATTGTTGTTTGACGTTGTGGATGCTCAGGTAAGCTTCAGGTGAGTATATATTGATGGTAGTGATTGTAGTGTGTATGGTTATGTTGAGATGCATTTAGAGCTCATTATCCTGTACCCCAATGCTGGTCTCGCCCATGGCCATGGCATAATCCTTCACGTGATATTCACCTCCTGCACCACACACTCACCTTGGATCCAAGTTTAGTGCACAACCTTGTTGTACTAACCACATTAGGTGGTTCCGACTCGTAGGTGACCCGCGATTATTCGCACAACCTTCACTTGATTGTAGCACTTGAGCGTATTTATTTGCACCCAGCTCTGTCGTACAGACCACCTTAGGTGGTTCCGACTCGTGTGCAGGATTAAAGTGATGAGCTATAAGTTTAGCCGTATAGGTCACGTTAGGTGACTCCGGCTGACATATCATTTTATATTGATTCACAGCACTTGGCTTACCTATTGCATTTCTAAGATACTTGACATGGCATACACTTGATTTTCACTACTCTTAAGCATGATTTCTATATATGTATGTATTATTATTTTCTGGGAAAGTATACGAGTTTTACGATAAGGGGTTATTATTTTTGGAAAGAGAAATGGTTTTTGAAAAGCTTTGTTTTTGCCCACTCACATTTTCTGGTTTGCGCCCTTCCAGGTTCTAGTAGCAAAGTTTCTGTATCGACGAGAATTCGTGGCATATCCCAGTACTGGTGGCTTCCTATGATGGTATAATCCTTATCTTACCCTACTGTACTTTACTTATGCTCTGACATCGCGTGTGAAATGGGTCCATAGCCACTCACAGTACACTCATATACTTAGGCACTTTTAGGTTTAAATTTATTCACATTTTCCACATCACTACACTTTATGGCTTCGTCACCTTCCAGGTGTCGGCCAACCCAACTCGATTCGGAGTCCTAGTGGACTCCCCATCGGGGTGTGTCATAGATACACAAGGATTTACACAATCACATTCCTAATCTAATAGGACTGCAACAAATGTTTACACACACACACACACACACACACATATATGGCCTTTAAGGGACAAAATTTTCATATTTTAAAAGAAAATAAGGATTAGTTGTAGGGCCCACACCACATCAAACTTTAATGACCTGAATTGTCTACTTTTCAAGTTGGACCTTATAGATAATCCTTACAAAACATTAGCCAAATCGGAAATATTGGAGACATGTAATTGAGTTCAAAGAAATTAATGAACACTTTATTCCATAAGAAATAATGAGATTTCATCGTGATAATTAAATAAGCAAATGGTTTTGGACTAAATTGAATTTTTGCAAGGATGATCTATGAATTGATACTTACAAAATAGATGGTTCGGATCGTTAAAGTTCGACGTAGAATGGGCCCTACAATTAGTCTCCATTTTTTACCCAAAAATGGAGATCCCTTTTAATAAAGTGACTGTATATATAAATATGTGTGTGTGTGATAGGATCAAGGGACAAATTGTTTTACAAATATTTTTACACATTTTTAAGCCTTTAAGTTAAACCTTTCTTTTTTAGCAAACGATATTATCTACACTGAGGGGGAGGGGGTGAGCTTAGCCTCACAATGGGCTAGCAATAATGTGGTTCAAATTCGCCTTTGGCGAGAATCGAACCTAAGTCCTCTCACTCACATGTGAAGAGGAATACCACTAGACCGTAGTACTAAGTAGCTAAATTAAACCTATTTTAAATGGCTAAGATTGTATTAGTTTATTTACTAATTGCAAAAATAAATGGAATGTTGCAGTCCTATTAGATTAGGAATGTGATTGTGTAAATCCTAGTATATCTTGGAATATCTCTTATATTCCTATTAGGTGTAGATTACCTATTAAAAGTTGTAATTCTAAAAGGGTAAGAAATTAACCTTCCCTACTGATGCGAAAATTATCTTAACATACAAATTTAACCCTCTTTTGACAACTGTAGTATAAGTATAAGTAGGGATCGTTCTGGACCAGGGATTAGGAGGGCTTGCTAATAACCTCTAAACTGACTCAAAAACAGAAAACTAACTTAAAAATACTTAACAAGACTCACAAGACTCAAAACAAACTTAAAATACTCAAAACAGCTTAGAACAACTAAATAAACTTAAACTAGACACTAGGAATGACTTTGAACCAAAATTGACTTTTACTTGAATCAAAACATTTAAAAACACAAATTAAAACAGATTCTAACTAATTAGACACACTAAAGTAAAGGGAGATTGAGTTTTGGATGAAGTTGAAACAAACAAACAAGTATGAAAAACTAGACAGATTGTAAAACAAATTTGAGAAATAAGATGATGAGGATTTTTCTCCACACATGACATGTATGCAAATAACTTGATTTCCAATTACTACTTCATTGAATTATGAACGACAATGCTCCAAATTAACCGTGACATCACTAGTTAACTCTTAGATTTTCCTTGTTTTATTGGATTGGATGACATCATTCGATAACCCAAAACATTCCTCTAAAGTTCCCTACATGACATCATAATAGAGATACAATAAAAGATCATTATGTTTAATGAAAATCATAAGCATTGACAAAGCACTTGCAACTATGACATCATGTCACTCATGCTAGGAATTGAACTTAACGCGATCGTTTATAAGCGACCTTCACTACATGTGAATATAAGTTTGTAACGATTATGTGAAACTTCCTTATATTCTAGCAACGGATTTATGCATGCCAATTAAGTGTCGACCCTTAATTAACAAATACAAATAAGTTATCAATCAAATAGTTAAGCCAATTGCATTCACGATTCAAGCGTTCATAACTGGAATTTATCAAATTATATTGCACACATAATCATGGCTTTGAATCACCCCTAGCCAAGAGGGGTTTAGCCACTCATATTTACAACAAAACGAAAGGAAATGAATTTAAACATTAGAAACAAAAGAAAGAAAACACCTAAACGCTGCAACGATCCAAGTTGGACAGCAAGCACGTCCAAGCACTTTCCTTCCTTTCCTTTGCTATGGCACAAGGTGTTGGTGAGTGTTTGAAGGTTTGTTTGTATGGAGGAATGGATGTGAAGATGAATGGATGTGTTTGGATGAAGGTTGTGTTGAAATGGGAGTGAATGATCTAACCAAGTATGAACTAAATTTATGTTACACACACTTCCTTTTATAGAGGAAGTGCATGGCAATGGAGGGGAACATTGAGTGGTGTACCAATTGAGTGCAATGATGCATGAAATCTGAAATGATGGAGGGAACAAGGAATGGTGTAGCAATTGAGTGCAATGATTCAATGTAATGATGCATGAAATCTGAAATGATGGAGGGAACAAGGAATGGTGTAGCAATTGAGTGCAATGAGTGGTGTTTGAAATGATTCAAAGGTGAAAGTGAAGTGATGATGCAAAGCATGGGGGTAAAATGGAATTGTGTTGCAGCTAGGGAACATGAATGATTGTGCACATGGTAGAGAAAGGAAAGGGAGGTGGAATGATGCAACAAATGAGTCAATGGAGGGAACATGGATGATGATGCACGGCATAGGAATCCAAAGAGAGTGCAATGGTGGTGCACGGCAATGATGGAAAGGTGAATGGTGGAGTGACACCCCTTTGTGGTTGAGCTCTTTGTCCTTTTTACATTAATTCTTCTTTCTCTTTAACACATTCCTAGCCTCTTTAGTCTTCAATTTCATCCATCCACCTTGCTCCATGCATGTGCTATTCATTCCAAGCCCAAAACTGCTCCAAAATGCACCAAAATGCATCTTATTGCTTCATAAGGCCTATGGACCTACAAACACACGAAAATAGCTTAAAATACATAATTAACTAAGAAATAACAACATAAATGCATGAGAACAAGCTAACTCAGTTGCATAAATATGCTCCTATCACCTACTACTATAAATAAAGGCACAATGGGGAGGAATAGAACACACCCACAATTACACATCTCTCTTTTCCTCTCTACTATTGCCGCACCTTCCCTTTCTCTCTGGCCTCCATAATGGTTCAGTAAATTATGCCTACAACATGTTATCAACACACTCTTGATGCTGCGCTAAAGAAAGTTTATTCTTCAATTAGGGGGGTATCATGTTTTAATCATTCTTTTTATGATTAAATTATTATTTTATTGGATTGATCTACATGCTATTGATTCAATTTAATTTGTCTTGTGTTGAACGTGATACAACGCATTAGAGATGCAATTCCGGCTTTCTGAGAAGGATCTTCTACAAATTCAAAGGCTCTTGTTGTTTTCTACCAATCATGTACGCTTAAAATAAAGTAAGATATTTGAAACGACCTTGAAACATGAAAACATTCCCCTTGATGCATGAATCCCCTATGTTTATATGTTCCTTCCGATATATATATATTGTATATGTTCATATATTTGTCAATATATATATATATATATATGTATATATATATATATATATATATATATTTGTTTCATGCATTACACAATTAAATTGCTATGTGGAATTTGTGAGTCAATGTATATAAAATAAATTAGAAGCAATTAAGGTTTTTCAAACCCTAGATGTTGAAAAAAGAAAAGAAAAAAAAAGGGAAAAATATAGTTGAGTACCGGCCTAAAGCCGCGCCATTTGAGCTAAGCTGCACTATCATTAACTGCAGCTCATTTTTGGGCTTTTCTGTGCACGAAACCAAAGCCTCGCCCTGGGCTTTTCTCATTTGACAGACCTGCAGCCCTCGGCCCACTTCCCTATTGCCTATAACAGCTTCAGACAACCCAACCTGCAGCCTGCAGCTACTGGGCTATAAAGTTTAGACAGCAGCCATTAAATTTTCTGCTGGGCTGCTCTCTCTAGGTTTATTGCCATATGCAACCTTCTGGGCTGTTTTGAAGTCATAACCCAAGCCTACTAGCAGCCATCTGGGCTGCCTTGCAACCGTGTCCCCAAAGGCCTATAACTTTTATTTGCAAGGGCGTGTATTGCAGCCAACCAAATCGTGTTGAGCTGCATTCTTTTTTCGACCCAATGCTATTATTTTAGTATTCTAAATAATTTT
The DNA here is from genome assembly GCF_042453785.1 of Malus domestica. NCBI lineage: Eukaryota > Viridiplantae > Streptophyta > Magnoliopsida > Rosales > Rosaceae > Malus > Malus domestica. Next base: position 15,714,954 of record NC_091670.1, read on the forward strand.
AACCTGTATGTTCATATTATTTTTGCTTCTACAATCAACCCTATATGGCCCGATTTATTGAATTAATTAAAAGTGACTTGCAGTCCATTAATCTGATAATGAATCCAAAATTATTGACCTGAAGATCACTTTAGGACATTAACGATTCAATAATTTATTTTTATACTTTGAACCGTGACATACTTTCGTAGTAACAAAGCTCTCGCACTTGAGTTCCCAAAGAACCTCAGATCCATTACACTTAAATCAGGATATTGCATTTTGTCTTCTTGCAGGAACCTCTCTTTTATGAACTACACGTTTATAAACTAAATTGAACCCGTAGTTTCAAATTTAGTGCCCTTGAAACCCAAAGTTTTCATAAAACAATACACCTATGAAAACCTGACATTTTTTCACGAAAACCATGTCTTAGAACTGGATTGTTCTAACTTTGATGCTTATGGATGATTCATTCCCATAACACTAATCACAATCTTGTTCCATCTAATTCAGTGGATTATCGAATTGTCACAAGTTCGATTTTCCTGATTTGGACTTTTGTATTAGGAACCACTTTATGTGGGGTACAAGACGTGAATCCACGTGACTATTAAGAAGATGAGAAACCATTGAAGCCAACAATGGCAAGGAAGAGCTGAATAAGCCTCCGCCATGATTTTCATTCAAAGACTTATGCTCGAAGTATTACAAATGGAAATACCTCCCGAACGAGGATTCCATGGCTCTTTGGCTCACTCCTACGAAATGTCTAATCATGAAAGACGTTGCTTGAAGCACACCATGATTACGTCCATGAATGAGTACAATTTCGAAGTTTATAAATCCGATCGAATTTTGACTCGAGAATACTTTTCTTTTCCTTCCTTGTTTCTAACTTGCTCCTAAAGCAACAAGTGTAGAAAGTGGAAGTTTACCAAATTGTCGGATTTAATCACTACACAAATATATGGTAGAATCAAGGCCTACCAAGGTGTGTTATCATGCCCGAAGCATGATCCTTGGCACCTAAGACCTAAAACTTCAAGAATAAGGGATAATATTTCAAAACCTCAACCCTGCAGAATCTACTTCCATCTCGATGGAATAGATCATTGGTTATGCACCTGTTCGTGCCCTTACCAATGTTGTTAAGGAGTACTAGTCAATATGTGAGACTACTTTTGCTCCACCAAACATCCTTGGAAGAGTAGAATTTTGACATGGATGGTCTTGTTGGCCAAATCCACCCTAATAACTTTGGTTTACTTTGTGAACATTTTTCTATGTTCTTGGATTCAAGTTTGGTGTATGTTTTACTTATGGATAATCTTATTGATATTGTCCTCAAATATGAGTTAATTGAATCATATTTTTTAATACATGTGACTGATTCAATTAAACACGTGATTAGGTAGGAATGTGGGAAAGTTAATTGTCTGGATGAATGCGTACTACACACACTAACTTTACACCTAAATCACATCTCTAACAATGACTTCAGGTCTATCCAACCTCATTAAGAGCATTTGGCATGCTGCTCATTGTATGAATGGTACTAAATTACCATTTAAGGGACCTTAAATTCTCCTTATCTTTGAATTTTTAAGGATATTCGATAGAACAATGATCATAAATGAACCACTGAAGAAAATAGAGTAAAATATCTTTGCACCACCTCTAAAAATGAGCCTAAAGCTTTGATGTGGGGCCCATGGGTTGTCCTTCAACTGGAAACACACCACATATGACCGACCTAGGGCCTGGTGATTGAGAAGTTTTACTTGCTTTGGCACGACTTTTTTTGTGACACTTAGGTAGACCAATGATGCTACGATGCATCTCCTTACCCGAAGTAAGGATCTTGTGCCTACAAGCACACTTTGCCAAGCCTGCTTATTAGGGAAATTGATCTTCTAAATCATTCCTCGCAAAGATACGAAATCACCATTTTTCATAAGTGGATTCAAGGGAATATATATGGACTAATCCAACCAAAATGCAGATCAGATAAATGCTTATGGTTTTGCTTGATGAATCGACAAATTGGTCACATGTTTGTCCACATACATTGCTGTTAAACTTCTTGGTCGATTAAGGGTTCACCACACTACTTATACCTTAAGGTCCAGGAGTTTGGATAATGCCGAAGAGTTTATATCAACTGTTTTTCAATAAAGTATTGCATGTATTTTATGTTTATAATTGAACATCGAATTCCCATGTTCACCCTAAATAGCCTCGCCTAGTGATTATAAAGCACAATTTAAATGATCGCCCAAATTTTGGTGAACGTTCCAAGTTTTTAGTTTCTGCCTAGGGCTATGCAATCTTATACGTAACTATGTTGGTTCGCCTTAAGGCCTATTGCCACCCAACCTATTTGATGCTACAATTGGTTACTGGTACGAACATGACGATTTTTGTATTTACGCATTTGGGTGAGCATTCCATGTGCCAAGTTGCGCACCGCAACGTACCAACCTGGGTCCTTAAAGAAGGATGTGTATTTTTTGTCGATCATGATTCTCCTTCACACTAACTCTTTTAGAGCCCTTGCACGCTATCACTTTACCACTTATTTATAGGTTATCACTTTAATGAGACAGTCTTCTTACCGTTAGGGGGAGATAAAAACGTCAACGTTCTTGTAGAACGGCACAAATTTACATAGATGTTACCCACTATGTCTCATCTCGATCCTCGTACCACACAAGTATGATAAGCAAGTGCGATGTATTCTAGCTTTCAGAATGTCGCTCCATACGCATTCCTTTAATCTAGCTAAAGTGACGAGATCATATACCAGCTACAAACATGCATGCAAGGATAGACGTACTTAACGAATGTCGAGTAAATATCCCTAGAGGGTGTGCCGCCCTTGTTGATGGTTTGGACGCCTTTGTTGGACGGTCCAGTACACTGACGGATAGCCAATCAATTTGTCTTGGCTTAAGCATGACATATTACTCGGTTCATAGGATTCACTTCCCTAGAAGAGGAAGACACGACACAATAATGAATCTGTACTTGATCACTGCCTCAAATCATTTCCATTTCATAAGATTAATCCAGATTACTCCTGAGACGTGAAGTTCTTGGTCTAGTATACTAGTTTGGATGAGCTAAATGGAATTGAAATGAGATTACCATTGATGATGTTTTCATTTATATGGTAGCTACCGACATAAATGAAAAGCGACACTATCGAACCATGTTTTGTTGATTAAGTGACAACGTTGAACTGATTGGACAACTAAAATCACAATCCAGGTCAAATTCCTTACCAAAGTGTGTATTGGATCTGTCATTCCTACATTGCCCAAGGTAACCCTATTGTGTTACAAGTGGGAAAGGAAACGTTATGAGATGAATGAAATAGTGTGATATGATGCATGCCTTATGATGCAAGGTTTTTCTCAAACATCTTGTGGTCGATAGTAGCATTATGAAATGTGGTTAGTGTTTCTCTATGGGGATATAGATACAGAGATTGACATGTAAATTCCCAAAGAATTACATAGACTGGTTCAAATAGTTCCAAACCACGGAACACCCTCTTAACTTAATTGAGGCGTTCACTTACAATCCAACGGATGTGGTAAACCCTTGAAGAGGTTATGGAATCCAAAATTCTATATCTAAGTTCAACTTTGTGCTTCGTTGTACTTAAGTCAATGTATCTAGATAGGACATCTCATTCGCTGTTGATCCTGGTAAAGATGCAGCACTGCGCCTACACGTAACTACTGAATTGGTATTAAAGATGTACCCTGAAGGTACTACGAGGGCAAATCCCAACACATCTCAGCAAATCCAACCCTCATAATCCTCGAAATGATGCTTGCCTTGTTTGTTATACTGACGCAAGTTACTTATCAAACTCGCACAAGGAAAAATCCCCAAATGGTTATGTCTTTACTGTTAAGGATATCACAATATCTTGGAGGTCCACAATATGACCTTAGTTACGAAATCTTCGAATCATTCGAAGACTCACCTTACTTCACTATGCCATAAGTGAGACATGGTTAGGAGTTCTTGTTGAGCATTTCGAAGTACTTGCTGTTTTTCATCCATCGTTGAGCCCAACGACGATCCATGAAGATTATGTCGCATGTATCAACCCAATCAAGCCATGATTCATCAATAAAGTCAACGCCAAGACATATTGTGTCTACATTTACATCAGCAAAACATCAGGATATTGAAGTCATGCAAGCCGATCCCAGACAACCTTATCGACCTCTACACAATGCCATTGCCGAAGTCAACCTTCCAGAAGCTTGTCCAGAGAATTGGTATGCCTAACTATTCATATGCAATGCTTGTAGTTCTTATTTGGAAGTTATGTCAAACTCAGGAGGAGTATCTAGATGTATACTCACTTGATCTTAATGTACTTTTTTCCCCTACGATTAGGAGAATTTTTCCCACTGGGTTTTGCTACCTAATTAGGTTTTAACGAGGCACCCATCCTGGGCTGATCATACCCTTATGAGCTCTACTACTTAGGTCCAAAATACGTATAGTTTTGACTTAATGCAACTTCTCACTTTTCTCCTTAGTCTATGGGTTTTCTCCCACCTTATGTTTTACCATAGCGAAGTTTTGTGAGTTTTAATTTTTATGCATTCTTCTATTGATCTGAGACTCGCATTCGCTCTTTATGCCAATGACTTCATCAACTGTACTTGCTTCATCACTGAAGACCTGATGTGCCATTTCTGGAGTATTTACACACTCAATGGGGAGTGTTGCAATCTTATTAGATTAGGAATGTGATTGTGTAAATCCTAGTATATCTTGGAATATCTCTTATATTCCGATTAGGAGTAGATTACCTATTAAAAGTTGTAATCCTAAAAGGGTAAGGAATTAACCTTCCCTACTACTATAAATAAAGGCAAAATGGGGTGGAATAGAACACACCCACAATTACACATCTCTCTCTCTCTCTACTATTGTTGCACCTTCCCTCTCTCTCTGGCCTCCATAACCATTCAGTAAATTATGCCTACAACATGGAAATTATTTTCGTCAATAGTGAAAAATTATTACTAGTGTTTCTCTTTGCTCAATATATCTTCAAAAATTTAATGTCATCAAATATTATACATTCAGTATCAAAGTATGTAGACTTCCTTTTGATCAAAGTGAAATATATGACCTAATTTTTCATATATTGCATAACTTTTTATATAAGTACATACAATCCTTGTTCTCTAAGGAAACAATAAAGGACACAAATATATCCTTTCTAATAAAGCAGTTTAATATTTACACAATATTTACATTCTCTTCTTCCTAAAGATTGAATCACACCAATACTCCCCCTCAAGTTGGTGCATAGATGTCACACATGCCCAACTTGATAAGTGAGTCACCAAAGTTCCTACTATGCACGGGATGAGTAAGAACATCCGCTTGTTGCTCTTCCGAGTTTACAAACGATATTGACACAATCTTCTTCTCAAGATTTTCTTTAATAAATTGTCGATTAACCTCAACATGCTTCGTTCTGTCATGTTGTATTGGATTCTCTGCTATTTCCCTCGCCAACTCATTGTCACAATACAATTTTATCACCTCTTTTGCTTGAACCTGAGACCCCAAAGTAGCTTTCGCAACCAAAGAACTCACATACTCCATGCGCCATGCCTCTGTTTTGACTTCCGCAAAAGACCATGACACCACCTTTTGTTTCTTACTTCGCCAAGTAACTAAATTTCCTCCAACAAACATAAAATACCCAGACATAGAATGCCTATCTGTCACATCACCTGCCCAATCAACATCACTAAACCCTCAACCCCCATATGACCGTGATGTTCATATAAAATTCTCTCTCATGGAGCAGACTTTAAATATGCTAAATTCCGCATCACCGCAGCCAAATGATCCACACTTGGTAAGTCCATAAATTGACTCACCACACTCATTGCATAGGCAATATATGGACGAGTGTGGGCCAAATAAATTAATCTCCCTACCAGTCTCTAATATTTGCCTTTGTCAACCGGTTTTTGATTTGGATAAATTCCTAAGTGATGTTCTCCACAATAGGAGTATCCATAGGTTTACACCCAAGCAAACATGTTTCCTTTAATAAATCTAGAACATTTTATGTTGAGACAAGAAAATACCTTTGGACGAGCAAGCAACTTCGACTATAAGAAAATACTTTAAATCTCCCAAATTCTTCATCTCAAACTTGGCAGCAAGGTTTTTTTCTTTTTTTTCTTCTTCCAATTTTACAATCTCATTTGAATCATCACATGTTATTATCATATCATCCATATAAATAATCAAGGTTGTCACTTTACCACTTCTCTATTTCACAAACAACGTGTGACTGGAATGACTCTGATAATATCCCTTTTTTCTCATAGCTTGAGTGAATCTACCAAATCATGCACGAGGTGACTGCTTAAATTTATAGAGTGACCTTCGCAACCAACACTCTCGGGTTTTCCCTCCAGCATCTTATGCAGGAGGAAAGTCCATATATACTTCTTCCTCCAGATGCCCATGAAGAAAAACATTCTTTACATCAAACTGTTTCAGTGGCCAATCTAAAATTTGCAACTAATGATATAAGAACACGTATCGTATTCATCTTTGCTACTAGAGAAAAAGTTTCCTGATAATCAACACCATACATTTGAGTATATCCTTTTGCTACCAACCTAGCTTTGTACCTGTCAATTGATTAGTCGGCCTTGTATTTAATTGTAAAAACCCATTAACATCCAACTGGTTTTTTTTCCTTTTGGTAGTTCCATTACTTTCCATTTATTAATCTTCTATAGTGCCATCATTTCTTCATTCATTGCTTCAACCCATTTTGGATCCTTCAAAGTTTCCCTTACTTGTGTTGGTAATGACTCTGTAGTATTCACCCATGCTTGACATTCAGGTGCAAGATTTTTGCATGACACATAATTGGCTTTTGGATACTTCACTTTTCCTTCTGGAGAAAACCTATCAAGAGGTAGACCACGATTTTGGCTTGGTGATAACTTATATTGCTTACAACATTATTTGGCTTAGTTACATGAGCATCTATGGTACTTATGTCACATCCCGGCCCGAGACCCCACCACATCCCATGCTCGACTCCACCGTAGCACGATATTGTCCGTTTTGGGCCTCGACCATGCCATCACGGTTTTGTTTCTGGGAACTCACACGAGAACTTCCCAATGGGTCACCCATCATGGGATTGCTCTCGTGCAAACTCGCTTAACTTTGGAGTTCCGATGGAACCCGAAGCCAGTGAGCTCCCAAAAAGCCTCATGTTAAGTAGAGATGGGAATATACATATAAGGCATATAGGATCTGTTGGAAATGTGCCCTAAAGCCAATCATGTGATGATACTTTACGGACATTTCACATGTTAAACTAATCTAGTTTAACATATAAAGGGCATAAATTATTGTTTGAGCCGTCTCATATAAATGTTATATGCTTAAACGATAAAGTCCAAGGAATATGTGATTGGGAGAATGTAATCTAATGAAGTTAGATTCATGAGACCATTCTTTCGTAGACACATCCTAAACGTTCCTGATCATAGGATTGCCAATTGGGCGTTGACAGTCCGTTAAGATCAGTACGTACTATGTCTTCTCTCAGGGAGAGTGATTAGTCTCGAATCATTGGTGTGTGTGACATCAAGACAAGTACGGTAGGTGCTCAATAGAGAATGAGTTCACTGAACGCGATCAACGAAGAGTTCTCATATTCCATGTCACATGAGAACTCATGGTTGGGATAATGCAAAGTAGTCATTTGACCTGAGGCATCATAGTTGTCTTGTGGTTAAGACCTTGATCTTTGATTATGTCAAAGTCATCCCACCAGGAGGGTGTCCACGGCATCGTTGGGGTCAAGCCGCTTAGCTATGGAGACAAGTGAATGCGCAACAAGGGATCTCTAACCTTCAAACCGTTTGAAGGAGAATACTCTCTGATATGATTTGAATCTCTGGCCAGAGTATGAATGAGATTTGGGAATGCGTTCCTAATCACATTCAAGGTAATCATATAAGCACAAGACACACATTGGATAGTAGACATGAGAAAATAAACTATCAAACCAAACAATGTGGTCAAGAGTATTAGATTAGAGAAGGACCGTATTGCATTTGTAATCTCGAACTGAATAGGTTCTCTAACCTCTTCTGATTAGCTTGGGTAACCATGATATGCTGCTAGGTGTCACTCATGGTTTGTGGAAGCCCTAGACGTGTATAATCACTAAAGGGAGAATTGAAAATAGTTTCAATTCACAATCGATGTAAAATGGTTTTAATCGCCCACTGCCTCGCTAAAAGGAACCTAATGGATCGCACACCGTGAAAGGTGGAGATTGGAGATTAAACGGAAATGAGTAAGAATGATTAAATGGTTTAATCATTTATTTATGGCAAGGATTAATTAATATGTTAATTAATCAAACGAATAAGTTCGTTAAAGACTTCGGGATAGTTTTGGACCTTAAGGCCCAATGGGCTTCGAACGTCAAGCCCATTAACTTAAGTTGTATGACAATTTAATGAATAAAGATTCATTAAAGCCCAAAAGCCCAAATCCCTTAGTAAGGCCGGCCATGAAGATGAATTAGGGTTTTTGGTTGTTTAGGTCACTTAAAGAAGTGACTATATAAATGACTTTATAGCCAAATATTCATTAAGTGAATTAAGTGATAAATGGGTTTATTTTGGGGGAAAATTGGTGAGAATTGTCTCTCCATTTTCTCTCTAAAGAGGCCAACACCTTGGAGGGTACATCTAGCAATCCTACTACTCCAAGGTCACTCATTTCTTCTACAATCGAACCTTGGTGTCGAGAATTAGAGGTTCTCAATTTTGGGAACTTGGAGAACCTATTCTTCCATCCAAATCCATGGATCTAAGAAGCAAGGAATGAAGGCCCTATCTCTTTGGGTGATTAGCCTTTGCTTATGCAAAGAGGAATCTACAAAGGTATTAATTTCAACTCACTTTGTTTTGAGTTGATTATTGGTTCACCAATCTACTAGACTTTGAATTTCATGGGTAAATGTTTTGTATTTGAGTGCATGTAAGCATGATTCCGCCTTTAATTGTTAATTGCATGCTATATGATGTTGCTCAAATGAACATGTTTTTCAAAATAATTCCTTCAGGATCAACTCCCTTGGGTGATATGGGATGTTACAATCCACCACCCTTAGGGGCCCGATGTCCTTGTTAGCACATTTCCGGCCAGGGATTGGCTCTGATACCGAATTGTCACATCCTAGGCTTGACTCCACCGTTGCATGATATTGTCCGCTTTGGGCCCTTACCACGCCCTCAAGGTTTTGTTTATGGGAATGATAGGAGCATATTTATGCGACTTAGTTAGCTTGTTTTCTTGCATTTATGTTGTTAGTTCATAGTTATTTTTGTATTTTAAGTTATTTTCATGTGTTTACAGGTCCAAAGGGCTAAAGTAGCAAAAAAGTGCATTTTGGAGTAGTTTTGGGCTTGGAATGGATATCACATGCATGGAGCAAGGTGGATGGATGAAATTGAAGACCAAAAGAGGCTAGGATTATGCTGAAGTTATGAAGAAATTAATTCAAGAAAAGGAAGAAAATGATGAAAGGAAGAAAGAAGGAATGTTAGACAAAGTTACCTTATTTTGTCCTAAACTTTCCTAATCCTTCACCACTTAATTTTCAACTATAAGGAGGATCTCTAATTATTCTAGGACACTAAACAAATGATTCTAGAAGGCTTAATCCCAGTCAAGGAACAAAATGCCGATAATATCGGTGATATATCGCCGATATTATCGGTTTTTAAGGGTATCGATATTTTTTTAACTATCCAAATGGTTTTCATGATAATATCGTGATATTTTCAAAATTATTACGATAGATTTGGAACTGGGCACTCGGAGAAGAACGTCGGAGCTTCTGCAGCTCCGGCTGACTGTAAAATAGGACCCTAGACTCCGATCTAGGTATGAACATGAAATAGAAGACGAGATGAACGTTTTTATATATTCCGTTTGCCGTGAAACGGTCGGAGGTGTTCGGAAACTTCGTCGACACCCACGGCCTCGCCGGAGATGGGTGTGCCTATTCTTGAGCCGATTTCGTCCCAAAAACCTTGCAAAAACACGATTTTGAACTTAAATTTCACATATAAGGAGAGGGAAAGGGAGAAAGACGAGGTTGTTGATGATGATGATGAGTGTGCGTGTGTGTATGTGGGTCTCGGACCCTCGATGCAGAGACGAGAAGGAGAGGGAGAAAGACGAGGTTGCTGATGATGATGATGGGTGTGCGTGTGTGTATGTGGGTCTCGGACCCTCGGTGCAGAGAGAAAGGAGAGAGACGGTGCCGATGAGGGAGAAGCAGAAGGCGATGTGGGTCTCTGTGCGTGTGTGTGGGAGAAGGATCGAGAGACCTTGGGTCTCTGTGCGTGTGTGTGGGAGAATGGAGAAGGGGGAGAAGGGAGCTCAGAGAAGACTCAGAAGATAGAAGGTTCGAGAGAGAGAGACTGTATGCGTGTGAGGTGAGTGTGCGTGTGTGGTGGCATGTCTGTGTGTGTGTGTGTGGTTGGGTCATCTCACCTGACTCACCTGACTGATTTTACAATAACTTTTTGCAATTTCAGACCATGGACAACAAATAATAGTGCTTTCATAATGAAACCGTGTGCCACTGTGAGTCCGTGATATTCTTTCACATGCAAAACAGTGTGCCATTGTCTGTTATATTCTTTCACCTTATCAGAGGTGGAGTATCAGAGGCATTCAGAGCATTTTCGTTTCTTCTTCTTCCCTTACCATTTTCAAAGCCATTCCAGATCCATTCTAAAGCTTGAACACAAAGGGTTCCATATTTAAGGTAAGTTTACAAACTTATATTTATATTATTGTAATTTATACAACAGCAAAGTTAAGCCTCCTTGGCTTGATTTTGTGAGACATGCGCCAAATAAATTAATTCATAAAAAATTCGATCATAATTGTATATGAGGTTGTGATGGCTGCATAGGTCTTGAATAGAACTCCTCATATGGCTGCCAATATCCTTCGTGTTGCACTTGTTGAACTTCCCACCACATAGAATTTGAATGATCACTCCAATCTCTTTGTGGATATTGATTGGTTTGATATCCTTGCCTATAAGACGCACCAAATGTAGGGACACTTTGCATTGTGGTCCTTTCGGCATACTGCGACAACTGAGAAGTAAGATTTGCCAATTGAGCTTGAATGTTAGCAATTGCCATGTCTTGCTTCTCTAATACCTGAAATCAAAGAAAGAAAACTAAATCAAATATCAAAAGTAAATTAAACAAAACAAGGTAATTTAGCAAAACAAAGAAAACAAGAAAACAAAACGAAGTCAAAAACTAAAAACAAAAGACACGAAAAAGAAACGGGGGATTAGCAACCAATCCCTACTTGCTTAATACTACAATTAGATAATCAATAGGGTTGAATTTGCGTGTTGGATTATTTCACATCAAATTTTGGCGCCGTTGCCGGGGATTAACTAAGGCTTCTAATCTACTTAAATTAAACTCTAAAACACTAACCTAGACTTAAAAACACAAGACTAGACTCTATAGACTCTAAACTGACCTAAAACACTCAAAACAGCAAAACTAACTTAAAAAGACTCAAAACAGATTCTAAGGACTATTTGGACGAAACACTAGTGAGACTCAAAACACTAATTTGGATAGATTGAAACACCTTTTTAACTAATCTAAGACACTTAATTGAAAAGGGGATTGATTTGGACAAAATTAATTAAATTAAACAGATTGTAAACTAAAGTAAACTAGGTATGAAATTGGATGAAGTTTTTGCAATATGGCCCACAAGTTCTGGTAATTGCATTTTGGCCCAAATTAGGTTGAGAACAAAATTGTTTTGTCTCTTTAAATGAGAATTGGATTTTCATTTCATTTAGCTCCATTTAAATCAATTTTATGGATACAAAAACCAAATGAAAATGTTGCATTCAATTTAATTAGTTAAAGTGTTAATTAATTAAAGGGTGATTATGAACCTAAGCCTATGATAATTGAGCTATGTGATAGGCCATTTCAAATTTGTTTGAACCATGGGAATGTGTAGATTAGATTTTGGTTGTAATTTGATTTGATCAAATGTTGTAAAAGAGCATAAGCTCTTCTTTACTTTAAAGTAATTTGAATTATTCAAATGTTGTAATGAGCATAAGCTCACCTTTACTTTGAAGTACTTCTTTCTTTCTTTATTTGATATGCATGAAAATGAAGTAGTTGGGTTCAACGCCCTTAAGACAACACACCTTAATGTGATTAAACGCATAACTAAAATCAATCACCATCCCTAGACCGAGGTTCAACACTAGGCTCGTGTTGAATCTAAACAAAGGTTCATAGTCATCCTAAGGCCCTAAGGCAACTATATAGTCCATCAAATGAATGCAAAAGTTTATGTTAGTAGTATCATATACTTTTGCTTTAAAAACCGTTTTATAAGCATAGTGGGAGTATTATATACAACTAAAAACAATCAAATGGACCAATAGTTGCAATAGGACCAAAATTGTTTTAATAAAGATTAAAATGAATATTTATATGTGATGAGACCTAAAACCCTCAACCAAACCATTATTAAGTTGATAAAGCGTGAGAGTGCTTTGAACACTCTTTCGTGGCCTTCCACCGTGGTAGGCTCCAATCGTTTATGACTTCTACACCGCCTTCACCCTATCATGGGGGAGTGCAAAGTGCATGCTTATACCCAGGAGGAGTCTATATGCATACTTGATGATGTGAGACGTAGGCAGCGAGAATGATCAACATCATATCATTGTGAGGTTGTTCTTGAACCCCTACCCGAACTTGCATGGTGGGAATGACTTAACTAAGTGCAATGGAGCCAACATCATATCATTGTGAGGTAACATTCTCTAGAGGCCAAATAAGATGGGTACTTGCAAGAGATGCAAATGAGTAAGCGTACTCTCTCATTATTATTAATGCTAGCCAACATCATATCATTGTGAGGTGGGCTTGGTAGTAGTGAGTCTCCCATACCCTACTAAGAGTTTCCTCCAAAACTCTCGAATTCCAATGAGGGATATGGAATTTGCCAAAAATAGTGGGTGGTGCTATTTGATTTAAAGACCCAGATCAAATGGCTTAAAATCAATCAATTTATATTCGTTATGTATTTATTTACCAATATATTTGCAAACGCTATCCAACACTTGACAAATAAAAGCCGAAAGCTTTAGTTTCCGGACTTGGTACTACAAAACCATAGATTGTCTTTAATGACTTGTAAATGTACCTAAGTAGTCTCATCCTCACAATCTTCCTATTGATAATGTATCATTAGAAGAATATGTTAGAAAAAGTCTATCATAAAGAGGACAACACTTTTAATGTCATAATTCTTCAATTACAAATTGTTGTATGAAGAAATAAGAGTTGCTTTGAACAACCCTTAGTCAATGCAAACACTAGTGCTTGTTTTCTTTGTTAAATGAACAAAGAACTTGAGAAGAAAGCACAATGGCATGGACACTTTATGTGCTATGATTCTTCACTTACAAAAGTGTTGTATGAAGAAATGAGAGTTGCCTTGAACAACTCTTGAAAGTTTGTAATTATGTTTAGAACATAATGGTTGGTTGACAAAAATAGTCCATCAACATGGACTTATGATGATTTTGAATCATTGCGTGTTGAAGTGTTAGACCACTTCAAGAGACAGAAACTAGGCTAGGACTTCACCTTTGAGTCCCTATCCAAATGGTTCACTAAGTTTATTGTAAACTATATAGTGAACAATAACCACACACTCTCCAAATCGTTTGATGTGTATAACACAATTGAAATAAGTTTCAAGAGAGATAGTGGGAGTTTAGGGACCATGACCATTGTAGTCAAAGGAGAAGTCAAATGAAGAAGATAAAATTAACTCCAAGGGAACAAACTTTCTTTATGAAAGGATGGACATTGGAAGGGGTATTTGCAAGAAATGTCTTGCAAGTGTCAAGAACACACCTTTCAAAGGTGTTGTAAATTGTTCTTGAATAGTTCAAAACAATTGGTTCTTCTACTTGAATGCTTGATTCCGTATTAGTAACTATGTTTTACAATCGTTGTAAAAGTGTGACTAACAAGAAGTAGAAGAAATATGAGAGAAGAAAAAGTGCTTCACATTCGGAACGTGAATAAAATATAGATCTCTGCGAAAGCAGATAGTACTTACTTCCTCATATGAACTACCAAAGAAATTGGAAAAACCAAATATCGTCTTTACATTCCAATTTTAAGGAACGTAATTCCGTCACTATAGTAGAGATTGGTGAATGTTTTGTTTGACAAAACATTGTTCTTTATTAATCAATGATTGGATTATTGTAATCTAATTGATTGTCTCTATAGTAGAGATGATATGGTAGTGTTAACTGTTTAGAACATAATGATGCTTAAAACCCAAAAGGTTGCAAGGTAGTGACTAATCCCAACTGAGTTGTGATACCTCTAAAACATAAATTACGAGTTGGTCATAGATGGATGCTTTGGATCGTAAGATCCGGATCCAATACCTTCTTGTTAAAATTGTATAGAGGCAAAATGTTTGAATCTTTATTCTTTTGGAAAGAATAAAGAATCACAAAGTTGTATGGCACTTGTCCACAACATAATACTACTCATGTTGTATGACATTCACCGAAGATCACCCTCGGTTGGACTATAGTTTATTTTAAATAAACACAAGTCTGAATAATTTGCAAAAGGTTTCAAAGAATTCAAGAAATGTAAGTTGATGAGTAAGACGTCTAAAGTATTTAGATCCTTAGATTTGATCCAAGGAATGGTAACCCTTTAGAATAGTTTTCTTGAAAGATATCAAGGAAAGAAGCATCATAAGATAATGAATTTCTCCATTAGGAGAAGAACGAACTCGAATAAGATTTAGTTCGTTAGATGTTATCTATTACCCATATATATGATACATATACTTCTAAAACAATATGATTGTCAATTAGAAGATCTTCCAAAATTTTCATAACTCCATAAGATGTAGTTGGAAAGAAAGACAAATCTTAAGCATGTTAAGATTTGGGGTTGTGTGCTAATAAGCAATATTTGTTTGATAACAATCTTGTGGGATATCCTTAAATTAACTTTTGGATATCACTTCTATAAACCAACTAACAAATGTTGTTTTGTTGGGTAGTTCATTGTAATCCTACAATGTGATTTGCCTAAGAGCAAATGAACGAGAGATAGAACTCAAAGAATGGGTTCTTTGAGATACAAGATAATAATCAACAAATATAACAACCTAGTTCCTATACCAAAAGCTCCAAGGTAGTCAAGAAGGATTTATAAACCGTCTCAGTTGAATGGTTTGAACTTTATGACTATGTCATAGAGTTGCACCTCTTAATTCGAAAGAAATAAGAATGAAAATCCTTATGACTACATTAAGTGTATATATGATATATACTCAAGGAAATGGTAAAGTACCATTTGACCCGAAATAATGAAACCTTCATAAGCTAATTGGTAGCTAAGGTAACTACAATCAAAAGAATGGTTGACTTTGAAGAAACCATCTTTGACGTAGTCTTGGTTTCAATTAATTCGAAGATAGCTAGCTACAACTAAATGGTGATTCAATGTTTGAACATAATATGGGTTTCCAAAACCATTATTAAGATAGTCTTAATAATATATGTCTAAAACTATGAATCACAAGACATGTAATTTGTAGAGATCCATCCATCATGAATCTAAGCAAGCTAGTGGGAGCTATGAGCATTTTATGAGAAAAAGGATCAAATCGTTTGATTTCTCATAAAGATGTAAATGAATCTTTTGTTTACTAGGTTTACAAAAGATTAGTGGGAGTTAATCATATTCCTAAAATTTAACATATATATGATATATTAATTTTGGAAATGAAAAGAATTCTTCTTCGTTAAAGTTATGACTTTAAAACATTATATGAAGATAGAATGTATATGGGAGATATAGTTTATATACATGGGATGGAAATCTATAATGATATATTTCATGATATAATTGGATTATATCAAGCCCTAAATATAGACAAAAGATGATAGGAAGTTTCTCATATGATGATGAACTTCAATCAAAATGACAACTCTAGTGAGACAAAGAAGTTGCTCTTCTCAAAGAGAACGTACTATTTGACTCCCAAAGAAATAATGCGTAAATAGAATCCTTTATGCGTAAGCAGAAAGGTGATTTATGTATTTCATATTGTATGAAAAACATTGATATGAGTTGTACCTAGAAAGGTACAAGACGATATCAGTACAAACCCAGGATCAGAACCATGACAACTGCCAAGTGAGTCCTTAAGTATTTAAGAAATACTAAAGGATAGATTGCTCAATAATTGAGGAAGAATTAGAGTAACGTAACGGAAGTGTAAATGTATTAGATTATGAATCTAATCCATCATTGGATGTTTCTTCATTATGAATGAAGAGATAAACAGATATCTCTTTATTATGACTAAAGAGATATTTGGATGGAAACATTAAAGTAATGACTTTAGTGTGTTCCATTATGAATGCAAAGTATATTGCCATATAGAAGCTTACAACAATGTTGTTTGGATGGGAAAGTTCATTTATGAACTCTCTATTCGGTTCCAACCAGAAAGTGTATCTAGTGTATCGACACTATGACACTAATGGGGCGATAGCTCAAGCCAGGGAATCAAGGTCTCATCAAGATCCGAACTCATATGAGAGACTGAACCACATGATTGAGAATCATGTATAATGGTGACGTCGTTATTCTCAAGGTTGCTTCTATGGATAACATATAGATATCCATTGTCTAGGCCTACTACTCAGCCATTTATAAAATGACTACAGAAGAGGTATCATCACTGATGACCAAGCTGATTGGCTCTAGTGCAATTGGGAGATTGTTGGAAATGTGGCCTAAAACCAATCATATGATGATACTTTACGGACATTTCACAAAGTTAAACTAATGTAGTTTAAATATAAAGGGCAAAGATTATTGTTTGAGCCGTCTCATATAAATGTTATACGCTTAAACGATAAGTCCAAGGAATATGTGATTAGGAGAATGCAATCTAAAGAAGTTAGATTCATGAGACCATTCTTTCGTAGACACATCCTAAACGTTCCTGATCATAGGATTGCCAAATGGGCATTGACAGTCCGTTAAGATCAGTACGTGCTGTGTCTTCTCTCAGGAAGAGTGACTAGTCTCGAGTCATTGGTGTGTGTGACATCAAGACAAGTACGTAGGTGCTCAATAGAGAATGAGTTCATTGAACACGATCAACGAAGAGTTTTCATATTCATGTCATATGAGAACTCATGGTTGGGATAATGCAAAGTAGTCCTTTGACCTGAGGCATCACAGTTGTCTTGTGGTTAAATCCTTGATCTTTGATTATGTCAAAGTCACCCCATCCGCTGATGCGAAATATATAAGTACACAAATTAAACCCTCTTTTTATCAAATGTAGTAAAGTATGTAAGTAGGGATCATTCTAGGCCGGGGATTAGGAGGGATTGCTAAATCACTTGGAAACTGACTTGAAAACGTAAAAACAAAGTTTAAAACACTAAACTAGACTCAAAGAATGAAAAACTATACTTTAAAATACTAAGATAAACAAAAAAATTCAAAACAGCAACCAAAGACTCAAAAGTGCCTTAAAAACACTTTCTGGGCAGTTTTGGGACTCTAACACAAACTTGGACGAATTTTGGTTTTCTAATGAACTAAGACACTTAAAAACATAATCTAAGACAAGTTCTAATTAATATGACTCAAAGAAATAAGATGGGGTTGATTTTGGACGAAAATAATTAAATTAAGACAAGAACAAAGTAAACAGATTCTTAGACAAATTTGGGTGAATCAAAACACTTAAAAACACAAACTAAAGTGATTACTAACTAATCTAATACTTTGAAATAAATGGGAGATTGGTTCTTGATGAATTTGAAAATAAAACAAACTTTGTAAAACAAAACAGATTGTAAATGAATTTGAAGGAAACTTATGGATGGAAGGCTAGCTGGGAGGTTCTTCTCCACACATGTCACACTTGCATACAAAACGATTTCCAGTTGCTTTTCGATAAACTATGAATACTCAACGCCCCAAATTAACCGTGAATTGCACTAATTAACCCTCAGTTTTTCCACAAGTTATTGGGTTGGATGATTGCATACGACAACCCAAAACATTCCCTACAAGTTCCCTACATGAATTGCATAATAGAGATACAAGCAAGAATCATTAAGTTCTATGAAAAACATAAGCATTGACGAGACACTCGTTACTATGATTTGCATGAAACTTATGCCAAGAATTTACTTAACGTGATTGTGACTAGCAACCTTCACTACTTGTGAATATAAGTTCATAACGATTAGGTGAAACTCCCTTATATTCTAGCGTCAAATTCAAGCATGAAAATTAAGCGTGCACTCTCAACCAACATACACAAATCAGTTTTTATACGAACGGATAAGTAAATTGAATTCATAACTTATGAATCACAACTAGATGTAATCAAATCATATTGCAAACATGAACATAGTTTCGAATCACCCCCTAACTAAGAGGGGTTTAGTTCCTCATACTCACAAAGCAAAAATGCATAAATTTAGACATTAAAAACAAAGATAGAAAACACCTAGAAACGCTCCAACACTCCCAAGGCTTGGGCTTAGGCACGGCACCAGGTTTCTTCTTCTTTCTCCTTCCTTACAAGCTGCAGCACTAGAGGTTTTGGACAGGTTTTGGGTGGTTTTTATGGTGTAGAATGGATGGGGAATGGTATGGAAATGTTTAGGTTGATGGGTGGTGTGGCTAGGGGTGATTTTTGGCTGAATTTGGAGAGATTGGTGGTGGAAAACTCACGGCAAGGAGCAAGGATAAAATCTGTTCTGGTTGATGAAAATGGGAGGTGGTATTTATAGGTTTGAGAGAGGACCACTCCATTTCATTTGCATGTGCAGCTTGTGTGGGTGTGAGTTGTCATGTTTCCCCTTTACATCTACACACACATGCTTCATCATTTCAATCACCAAACACCCACATTTTCTGCCCATGCCATGTGCTCTATGTGTATGCTTTCTTTGCCATGTGTTTGCTACCATGTTCTTTGCTTTGCCATTACACTTGCACACACACATGTCTTTTACATCATTTCAACCACCAAACACCCACAATTTCTGCCCATGCCGTGTGCTCCCATTTGTGTGTTGCAACATTCTTTTCTTTGCCATGTGTTTGCTGCAACAAGGGGTTTATTTAAAGGGATAAAGGAAATAAAACCCTGGGTTAACTAGGTAAACAGAAATTAAGTCTAAAGCTTCTACAATTTAGGGAAACAAATCAGAAATTTAAAGGAAATAAGCTAAAAGGTGAGGCAAGGCTTTAAAGTAGATTAGGAAAGTGTTTAAATGCAAGATTTAGGAAAGAATGACTCTTCCTTGCACGGCAAGGAAGAGTAATGGCAAGGGTGGAGCACACGGCTGGTTGCTTATTTTTGAACACTTCGTTCTTTATTTGTCTTGAATCCAATTCTTCACATCATCATTCAATCCTATGCTCATTTGATCTTCAATTTCGTCCATCTTCTTACCTCCAAGCATATGCAATCCATTTGATGCACAAAAACTGCTCCAAACGACTCCAAAATGCACATGTATGCATACTTTGTTCTTAAAACCTGAAAACACATAAAAGTGACTTTAAACACTAAAATAACTAAAGAAACACAACGTAAACGTACGAGAACAAGCCAATTAAGTCGCATAAAAATGCTCCTATCATCCGCGGGTGTCCACGGCATCGTTGGGGTTAAGCCACTTAGCCATGGAGGCAATTGAATGCGCAACAAGGGATCTCTAACCTTCAAACCGTTTGGGGGAGAATACTCTATGATATGATTGAAAATCTCTGATCAGAGTATGAATGAGATTTAGGAAAGCATTCCAAATCACATTCAAGGTAATCATATAAGTAAACGAATCACATTGGATAGTAGACATGAATAAACTATCAAACCAAACAATGTGGTCAAGAGTATTGTATTAGAGATAGACCGTATTGCATTTGTAATCCTAAACTGAATAGGTTCTCCACCTCTTCTGATTAGCTTGGGTAACCATGATATGCTGCTAGGTGTCACTCATGGTTTGTGGAAGCCCTAAACGTGTATAATCACTAAAGGGAGAATTGAAAGTAAGTTTCAATTCACAATCGGTTTGAAAGAGTTCTAATCGCCCACTACCTCGCTAAAATGAACCTAATGGATCGTACACCGTGTACGGTAAAGATTGAAGAAACAACGGAGATGAGTAAGAATAATTAAATGGTTTAATTATTTATGGCAAGGATTAATTAATATGTTAATTAATCAAACGAATAAGTTCGTTAAAAGACCACGGGATAGTTTTGGGCCTCAAGGCCCAATGGGCTTCGAACGTCAAGCCCATTGACTTAAGTTGTATGACAACTTAATGACTATTAATTCACAAAGGCCCAAAAGCCCAATAAAACCCTTATGGCCGACCATGTTAGAAGAATGGCTTTTTGGTTCTTTAGGTCACTTATTTGAAGGGACTATATAAAGGACTTTATAGCCTAAATTCATTAAGGGTTTCTTTTTATGAAATTGGAGAGAACACAAAGCTCTCCTTTCTCTCTAAAGAGGCCGGCCACCCTAGAGGAAATTAACTAGCAATCTTGCTTCCTCTAGGTCACTCATTTCTTCATCAATCCATCCTTGGTGTGGAGACTTAGAGGTTCTCAATTTTGGGAACTTGGAGAATCTATTCTTCCATCCAAATCCATGGATCTAAGAAGCAATGAATGAAGGCCCTCTCCTTGGGTGATTAGCCTTTGCTTATGCAAAGAGGAATCTACTAAGGTATAAATTTCTCAACTCACTTTGTTTTGAGTTGAGTCTTGGTTCACCCATCTACTTGGCTTTGAATTTCATGGGTAATGTTTTGTTTTTGAGTGCATGCTAGCATGATTCCGCATTTAATTGTTAATTGCATGCTTATAGATGTTGCTCAAATGAACATGTTTTCACAAAATCATCCTTCAAACCACATTCACGATTCATGAAACAATAACTGGTGGAAATCAATTCATATAAAACATATAATCATGGCTTCGAATTCACCTCCAACTATAAAGAAATTAGTTCCTCATGTTCGCAATTAAACAAACATAATTTAAATTAAACATTGAAATCAAAGATAGAATACACCTAAGGACGCTCCAGCAATCCAGTCTTCTTGAATGTCAAGCACGGCTCCAAGTTTCTTCCTTCTTCTCCTTCCTTAGCTGTGGCACAATGAGGGATTTATGGTGAATGGTGTAATGAATTGTGGTAGAGGGTGGTGTTTTTTAATGGTAGAGGGTTGTGTACGAATTTTGGCTGAAAAACTTATATTTATAGGCTTGGGTTTTCATAAATCCTAGTGGGAAAAGGCTAGGGTTTTGTAGAAAAAGGCTTGGCCCAATCCAAGGTGGAAAAGAACTAGGGTTTGTGGTAGATTTTTAGGCTTCTAGAAAGAGAATAGGCGCCACTTTTTTTAGGCTTCTAGAAAGATCATGTTTTGTAGCAGAATTGGGACTTCTAGAAGGGTTTGGGGCGCCACCTTTCTAGGGCTTCTAGAAAGGTGGATGCGGCATGTGTTTAAGGGAAGATATAGGCCTTCTAGAAGGGTTTTAGGTGCCCTTGCAGCTGATTATTCATCTTCCAAGTCTTGAATTGATTTCTCCATCTCTTTAGCACGTTTCTAGCTTCACTTGATCTTCAAAAATGCCCATTCCTTGTGCTCTACATGCATTCAATCCATTCCAGCGCATAATTGCTCTAAAATGCTTCAAAATGCACTTTCTTGCCAGCTTTGCCAATTAGACCTACAAACAATCGAAAATAGCTTAAATCACTATAATAAACACAAAGTAACTATGAAAATGCAAGAAAACAAGCTAATTACGTCGCATAAATAAGCTCCTATCAACCATACAAGGCAAAAACCTATTAGTTGAAATGGGAATTGGCATTGGAGGTGGTGTCTCACTAATGTGGTGCAATGAAGTGGCAACACTATCAACAGATGAACAAGGGGTGCTCTCGGCCAGATTTAGTGGTATGATGGTTGTGGCGTGTCCCTTATGCTTTACTCTAATTCCCTCTTCATTGGTGCTTCAAAATTCATCCCTCTTAATTGGTGTTGAATGTTCCTGCCCTATAACTTTAATTACATCAATGGGAAAACAATAACGAACATCATTAGCATTCTCAATAGATTTAGTATTTTTAAAGTTAATCATATCGCCACCAAACGCCATTGTCAACGCTCCATTGGCCACATCAATTTTGGTTTAAGCTGTTTTCATGAAAGGTCATCCAAGTAAAATTGGCAATGGTGAAGAGTGGGCTGAATCCTCCATGTCAAGCACATAGAAATCTGCAGGAAAAATCAAGTGGTCTACTTGCACCAAAACATCTTCCAAAACTCTTTTCGAGTATGCATTAGTTCGATTGGCTAATTGAATAATAACACCATCATTTTTAAGCTCTCCTAAATTCATAGATGCATAAACAGAATATGGCATAACATTAATTGATGCACCTAAATCTAGCATAGCATGTTCAAACCTTGTATTACCAATTACACAACGGATAGTGAAACTACCTGGATCTTTGCATTTAGGTGGCAGCTTTCTTTGCAACATTGCAGAGACATTCTCACTCACATGTACCACCTCTTTCTCTCGAATCCGTTTCCTTGTTGTACAAAGCTTCTTAAAAAACTTAGCATACTTCAGAATTTTCTTTATGGCATCAAGGAGCGGGATATTGACGTGCACCTTCCTAAAAATCTCCATAATGTCTTTTTCATCCTCTTCGTTCTTAGATTGCATAAACCTGCCAGGAAAAGGCACATTTGGTGGAATAACATGAGAATTAACCGAATTGGAACCAACCTTACCTAAATTGGCCGAATTGGAGGGTTTAGGGGGATGCGGCAAGGGTTGTGCAATCCTTGTCATGGCCTTGACTTGTTCCTCCTTCTCGAATTGTAGTTTCTCGTCCTCTTTTGGGCTTGATTTGGATGGTTTTGGGTCAGTTCCAACTTCTTTTCCACTTCTCAGCGTGATTGCCTTGGTGGTTTCAAAGCTTCTTTTTGGATTGACGATGGTGGAGCTTGATAGACGCATATTTATGCGACTTAGTTAACTAGTTTTCTTGCATTTACGTTATTAGTTCTTAGTTATTTTAGTACTTTAAGCCATTTTCGTGTGTTTGTAGGTCCAAAGGGCTAAGGTAGCAAGAAAGTGCATTTTGGTGCATTTTGGAGCAGTTTTGAGCTTGGAATGGATTACATATGATATGAGCAAGATGGATGGACGAATTTGAAGACAAAAGAGGCTAAGAACATGCTAAAAATCTGGTGAAACAAATACAAGTTGCAAGAAGGGATAAATTTCTAAAAGGATTGGCCAAAACTTCACTCAAAACACATCAATGCCGTGACTTTTACTTCCACCTCCACCAGAAATTTGAGTAATGATGCAATGCTTAAATCACCATGACATGTGAGTGGATGATGCAATGCTTAGCTAACCATGACATGTGAGTGGATGACTCAAAACCTACCCCAACAACAATTCCCACTCTTGCCGTGACTTACCTACCCATTCCACCAGAAATTTGTGCTTAAACAAGTCCATCATCTCCCTATAAATACCATGCAGCAACCTCATTGAATTCATCCAGAAATTAACCATTCTCCAAGCCTTTCCTTGCCTCTCCTACATATCTAAACCCCTTCCCATCCATTCCTCCAAATAACCAACCCTTCAACATCATTCCAACCTTGTTGTGGCGGCAAGGAGAAGGAGAAAAGTCCTTGGACGCGCTTGCTATCCAACATGGATCGTTGGAACATTTAGGTGCTTTCTTCCCTTTGTTTTTCAATGGTTAAATTTGTTTATCTTTGTTTTGTAATAATGAGGAACTAAACCCCCCTTGGCTAGGGGGGGATTCAAAACCATGTTTATGCTTGCTATATGATTTGATTACTTCCAATTGCGTTTCTTGAATTGTGAATTCAATTTACTTATCCGTTCGTATAAAAACTAATTTGCGTATGTTGGTTGAGAGTGCACGCTTAATTTTCATGCATGAATTTGACGCTAGAATATAAGGGAGTTTCACCTAATCGTTATGAACTTATATTCACAAGTAGTGAAGGTTGCTAGTCACAATCACGTTAAGTAAATTCTTGGCATAAGTTTCATGCAAATCATAGTAACGAGTGCCTCGTCAATGCTTATGTTTTTCATAGAACTTAATGATTCTTGCTTGTATCTCTATTATGCAATTCATGTAGGGAACTTGTAGGGAGTGTTTTGGGTTGTCGTATGCAATCATCCAATCTAATAACTTGTTGAAAAACTGAGAGTTAATTAGTGCAATTCACGGTTAATTTGGGGCGTTGAGTATTCATAACTTATCGAAGAGCAATTGGAAATCATTTTGTATGCAAGCAAGACATGTGTGGAGAAGAACCCCTTAGCTAGCCTTCCATTATCCATTCAACCCAAATTTGTTTAAAATCTATTTAAGTTTTTAGTTTATTCGTTTTTACTTTCAACTTCACCAAACTCAAATCCCCCTTTTACTTTCTTGTTTTAAAATCTTTTGTTTACATTTTTAACTTTGTTTCTTTTTGTTTTTTGAGTTAGTTTAGAGGTTTTAGCAAGCCCTCCTAATCCTCGGTTTAGAACGATCCCTACTTACATACTTTGCTACAATTGTCAAAAAGTGGGTTTAATTTGTGTGTCAAGTAATTCTCGCATCAGAGCTAGGTAGTTTCCCTTCTTCTTTAAACTGCCCCATGAACTCCGCCATCTGCCCAATTTGTTTCTTCATTTTCCCCATCTATTTGGCTTGATTTTGGAGTCCCTGAGTCAAAGAAGTTAGTTTTGAAAGAACTTTATCATTGTCCAAGGACGAACCTGAATTTGTTTGGGCAGATTGTGGTGGAGGTTGTGGTGGTGCGTATGGCATTTGATATATCCTAGAGGGTGGCTGTTGAAATCCTCCTTGTTGTTGAGATTGTTAAGGTTCCTTCCACTTGAAGTTTGGATGATCTCTCGAGCCTGGATTGTAAGTGTTGGAGTACGAGTCATTTCGTAGCTGATTTTGGCCTTGATATCTCACGGCATGGGCAGTTTCCCATCCTCCATTCTCAATCAATTGAGGGCATTGACCATTGAGATGCCCCTGTATTGAGCACATTCCACATATGGCCGCACTTTGCACTTTGGATCCATCGACAACCTTTGACAAAAGAACAGTAAGATTAGCCATTTGAGATTGAAGTTCAGAAATTGCACTTACCTCATTAACATGTTGCTGCCGCGGGGGCACCCTTTGTCCAACTCCTTCATATTGTTATGCATTCAAGGCTCAGTTGGTAATTAAGACCTTTGCAGCCACCGATGTTTTATCAACCAAAGCACTTCCTGCTGAAGCATTAAGCATTTATCTCTCAATTGGAAGAAGTCCTTCGTAGAAATATTGAATTAAAAGCTTCTTATTCATCTGGTGTTGTAGGTTCATAGGCCTTATGAAGTAATAAGATGCATTTTGGTGCATTTTGGAGCAATTTTGGGCTTGGAATGAATAGCACATGCATGGAGCAAGGTGGATGGACGAAATTGAAGACTAAAGAGGCTAGGAGTGTAAAGATGACCAAAATCTGTGGGAATGATGATTTTTAACATGTCATGTTTCATTAAAAATCCCTGAGGCAAATGTTGGAAGGTCTAGGTTGTGTTTTGTTTGTTTCGTTTGTTTTGTTTTGCTCGAGGACTAGCAAAAGCTAAGTGTGGGGGAATTTGATAGAGCATATTTATGCGACCGAGTTAGCTTGTTCTCATGCATTTATGTTGTTATTTCTTAGTTAATTATGTATTTTAAGCTATTTTCGTGTGTTTGTAGGTCCATAATTATAAAGCAATAAGATGCATTTTGGAGCAGTTTTGGGCTTGGAATGAATAGCACATGCATGGAGCTAGGTGGATGGATGAAATTGAAGACTAAAGAGGCTAGGAATGTGTTAAAGAGAAAGAAGAATTAATGTAAAAAGGACAAAGAGCTCAGCCACAAAGGGGTGTCACTACACCATTCACCTTTCCATCATTGTCGTGCACCACCATTGCACTCCCTTTGGATTCCTATGCCGTGCATCATCATCAATGTTCCCTCCATTGTTTTTAGTTACTGACTTTGTTTCTGTTTGTGTTTTTTTTTTGGTTTTACTTTTGATATTTGATTTAGTTTTGTTTCCTTGATTTCAGATACTAGAGAAGTAAGACATGGATTTTGCTACCCTTCAAGCTTAATTGGCAGAACTTACTTCTCAATTGTCACAATATGCTGAAAGGACCACAATGCAAAGTGTCCCTACATGTGGTGTGTCCAATGGGCAAGGATATTCAATTCAGCAATATTCTCAATTTGCTGCGAATGAAGATGCTTAGGGTTATCAAGGCCATAGCCAATCATGGGACAACATGTTTTCCAACGCTTACAATTCGGATTGGAGAGATTATTCAGATTACATAGAACCTTAACAATTCCAACAAGATGGATATTGGCAGCAAGAAGAGGAGTTCCATTCAAGACCTATGCAGCCTGTTGGAAATGTGCCCTAAAACCAATCATATGATGATACTTTACGGACATTTCACATGTTAAACTAATCTAGTTTAATATCAAGGGCAAAGATTATTGTTTTAAGCCGTCTCATATAAATGTTATATGCTTATGAAGGAAATTTTGTGAAAAACATGTTCATTTGAGCAACATCTATAGCATGCAATTAACAAATTAAAGGCGGAATCATGCTTGCATGCACTCAAAACAAAACATTACCCATGAAATTCAAAGCCTAGTAGTTAGGTGAACCAAGACTCAACTCAAAACAAAGTGAGTTGAGAAATTTATACCTTTGTTGATTCCTCTTTGCATAAGCAAAGGATAATCACCCAAGAGATAGGGCCTTAATTCCTTGCTTCTTAGCTCCATGGATTTGGATGGAAGAATTGGTTTCTCCAAGTTCTCAAAGTTGAGAACCTCTAAGTCTCCACACCAAGGTAAGATTTTAAGAAGAAATGAGTGACCTAGAGGAAGTAAGATTGCTAGCTATTTTCCTCTAGGGTGGCCGGCCTCTTTAGAGAGAAAAGAGAGCTTGTGTTCTCATCCTTTCCCCAAAAGAAAACCCTAAATGAATTTTGGCTATAAAGTCAGATTTATACCTACATTAATTGGAGTGGCAAACTTGTAATTAAGTCCAAAACCCACTCCTTTATCAATATGGCTGGCCATAGGGTTTCATTGGGCTTTTTAGGCCTTTGTGAATTATTTGTCATTAAGTTGTCATACAACTTAAGTCAATGGGCTTGACGTTCGAAGCCCATTGGGCCTTGAGGCCCAAAACTAACCCGTGGTCTTTTAACGAACTTTATTCGTTTGATTAATTAACATATTAATTAATCCTTGCCATAAATAACTAAACCATTTAATTATCCTAACTCATCTCCTTCGTTTCTTCAATCTCTACCTTACACGGTGTACGATCCATTAGGTTCCTTTTAGCGAGGCAGTGGGCAATTAGAACTCTTTCAAATTGATTGTGAATTGAAACTTACTTTCAATTCTCCCTTTAGTGAATATACACGTTTAGGGCTTCCACAAACCATGAGTGACACCTAGCAGTATGTCATGGTTACCCAAGCTAATCAGAAGAGGTGGAGTACCTATTCAGTTTAAGATTACAATGCAATACGGTCTTTCTCTAATACAATACTCTTGACCACATTGTTTGGTTTGATAGTTTATTCATGCCTACTATCCAATGTGATGCATTTACTTATATGATTACCTTGAATGTGATTTAGAACGACTTCTTAAATCTCATTCATACTCTGGCTAGAGATTCTTAATCATATGATTAAGTATTCTCCCTCAAACGTTTTGAAGGTTAGAGATCCCTTGTTGTGCATTCACTTGCCTCCATGGCTAAGTGGCTTAACCCCAACTATGCCGTGGACACCCTCGGACGGGGGTGACTTTGACATAGTCAAAGATCAAGGACCTAACCACAAGGCAACTATGATGCCTCAGGTCAAAGGACTATTTGCATTATCCCAACCATGAGTTCTCATGTGACATGAGTATGAGAACTCCTCGTTGATTGTGTTCAGTGGACTCATTCATTATTGAGCACCTACATGCTTGTCTTGGTGTCAATCACACCAATGACTCGAGACTAGTCACTCTCCCTAAGAGAAGACATAGCATGTACTGATCTTAACGGATTGTCAATGCCCAATTGACAATCCTATGATCAGGAACGTTTAGGATATGTATACAAAAGAGAATGGTCTCATTAATCTAACTTGTTTAAATTACATTCTCCTCATTACATATTCCTTGGACTTAGAGTTTAAACATATAACATTTATATGAAACGGCTTAAAACAATAATCTTTGCCCTTGATATTAAACTAGATTAGTTTAACATGTGAAATGTCCGTAAAGTATCATCATATGTTTGGTTTTAGTGCACATTTCCAACAGCTTAAACGATAAGTCCAAGGAATATGTAATTAGGAGAATGTAATTTAAAGAAGTTAGATTCATGAGACCATTCTCTTTCGTATACATATCCTAAACGTTCTTGATCATAGGACTGCCAATTGGGCATTGACAGTCCGTTAAGATCAGTACGTGCTATGTCTTCTCTTAGGGAGAGTGACTAGTCTCGAGTCATTGGTGTGATTGACACCAAGACAAGCATGTAGGTGCTCAATAGAGAATAAGCCCACTAAACACGATCAACGATGAGTTCTCATACTCATGTCACATGAGAACTCATAGTTGGGATAATGCAAAATACTCCTTTGACCTGAGGCATCATAGTTGTCTTGTGGTTAGGTCCTTCATCTTTGACTATGTCAAAGTCACTCTGTCAGAGGGTGTCCATGGCATAGTTGGGGTTAAGCCACTTAGGCATGGAGGCAAGTGAATGCGCAACAAGGGATCTCTAACCTTCAAACCATTTGAGGGAGAATACTCTATGATATGATTAAGAATCTCTGGCCAAAGTATGAATGAGATTTAGGAAATCGTTCCAAATCACATTCAAAGTAATCATATAAGTAAAAGAATCACATTGGATAGTAGACATGAATAAACTATCAACCCAAACAATGTGGTCAAGAGTATTGTATTAGAGAAAGACTGTATTGCATTGTAATCCTAAACTGAATAGGTTCTCCACCTCTTCTGATTAGCTTGGGTAACCATGACATACTGCTAGGTGTCACTCATGGTTTGTGGAAGCCCTAAACATGTATAATCACTAAAGGGAGAATTGAAAGTAAGTTTCAATTCACAATCGATTTGAAAGAGTTTTAATCGCCCACTGCCTCGCTAAAAGGAACCTAATGGATCGTACACCGTGTAAGGTAGAGATTGAAGAAACAATGGAGATGAGTAAGAATAATTAAATGGTTTAATTATTTATGACAAGGATTAATTAATATGTTAATTAATCAAACAAATAAAGTTCGTTAAAGACCTCGGGTTAGTTTTGGGGCCTAAAGGCCCAATGGGCTTCGAACGTCAAGCCCATTAACTTAAGTTGTATGACAACTTAATGACTAAATATTCACAAAGGCCCAAACAGCCCAATAACACCCTATGGTCTGCCATATTGATAAAGGAGTGGGTTTTGGACTTATTACAAGTTTGCCACTCCAATGAAGGTAGGTATAAATATGACTTTATAGCCTTTTCTTGATTAGGGTTTCTTTTAGAGAAGATGAGAACACAATGTCTCTCCCTTTCTCTCTAAGAGGCCGGCCACCCTAGAGGATTTCAGCTAGCAATCTTACTTCCTCTAGGTCACTCATCTCTTCTTCAAGTCCTACCTTGGTGTGGAAAAATTAGAGGTTCTCAACTTTGGGAACTTGGAGAATCCTTTCAACCATCATCATCCAAGAAATCCATGGATCTAAGAAGCAAGGAATGAAGGCCCTCTCCTTGGGTGATTAGCCTTTGCTTAAGCAAAGAGGAATCAATGAAGGTATAAAATCTCTCAACTCACTTTGTTCTTGAGTTGAGTCTTGGTTCACCTTTCTACTAGGCTTTGAATTTCATGGGTAATATTTTATTTTGAGTGCATACAAGCATGATTCCGCCTTTAAATGTTAATTGCATGCCATAGATGTTGCTCAAATGAACTTGTTTTTCACAAAATTTCCTTCAAGTGGTATCAAGAGCCTAGGTCTAGTAGTTGGTGAATTCTTTTGGGTTTTTTATTTTCGTAGTTTATGATTTGAATGTTGTAATTGTGACAAGCTTTATTCTTGCTTCTTTGAATGTAAATTTTGTTAGAAAATTTGTCATCTCAAATGTTGTAGATGTAGTTCATATGAGCATGAATTTTGGAGCTAAAACTTGGTGCCATGTTTTTGGGGAAACTCGGCCAAATCCAAAGGATGGATTTTAGGGTTCATGTTTGTCTTGTTAAAAGTGTTTTAAAGTGACATTAGGAACCCCTAAGTACCCTAGTATGGTAATATGTTTTTTCCCTTAAGTTTGAGAGTTTTTTGGGGTGTCTTTAGGTGAAAAATGTTCATGGAGCTCTTATGGGTTTTCATGGATGTTCTTCATTGTTCTTGTTATGTTTTTGGCAAGAACAAAAAGGTTGGGTATTTTGATTCAAAAGTTGAATAAAGTTTTTGTTTGTGATGGATGGTTTGAATTTTCAATAAATACCAATACCAATCACTTACACATTTTCCTTGTTTCAAGGAACCATGTTTTATGGAAACCTACTTTTTTCAAACCAACCCATCACCTTTTCAACCCATCACCTTTCACTTTGTTGAAAAATTCAAAAGTTTTTATGACACCATCACTCTCACCAACCGGCCACCCTATTAAAATAGGGTACTTTTGGGGGGTTTATGCAATTACATAAAGTTTTGATACTTTTGTGTATTTGTACTTTGACCAGAAGATTTATGTTTTTACGTAAAGGCCCAAAATCACTAAAGGACAAATTGTTTTGTTCCTTTAGGGTGCGTTTGGTACGCAAACGGGACGGAACGGGACGGGACGGGACGGGACGGAACGAAGGTGTAATTTTTGAAAAAGACATGGGGTATATTTGTCTTAAAATGGTAAAACATTGTGTTCCACAGACGTGGAACAAACCCTTTCCAGGGGGGAGGTGGGACGTAAAAACACCCAAAATCTGTCCCGTAAAATAGCCTGTTCCACCCATTTTTGGCGTACCAAACGCGGGACGGAACGCCTCGTCCCGTTCCGTCCCGTCCCGTATGAAGTTTTTGAATTTGTTGAAATTTTTGGGTTCTAGTTGTAATTACATGAAGTAGTGGACTTTTGTGTTTTTACAAAGTGACCGCAAAAGTTTATGTTTTGCAATATAGCCCAAAAAGTTGAGGTTATTGCTTTTTCGCCCAAATTAGGTTGAGAACAAAATGGTTTTGTCTCTTTAAATGAGAATTGGATTTTCATTTCATTTAGCTCCATTTAAATCAATTCTATGGATACAAAAACCAAATGACAATGTTGCATTCAAGTTTAATTAGTTAAAGCGTTAATTAATTAAAGGGTGATTATGAACCTAAGCCTACAATAATTGAGCTATGTGAAAGGCCGTCTCAAATTTGTTTGAACCATGGGAATGTGTAGATTAGATTTTTGTTGTAATTTGATATGATCAAATGTTGTAAAAGAGCATAAGCTCTTCTTTACTTTAAAGTAATTTGTTTTGATCAAATGTTGTAAAAGAGCATAAGCTCTTCATTACTTTGAAGTACTCATTTCTTGTTTTATTTGATATGCATGAAATTGGAGTAGTTGGGTCCAACGCCCAATAGGAAAATCACGCCTTAATATGATTAAAGGCGTAACTAAAATTAATCACCATCCCTAGACCAAGATTCAACACTAGGCTCGTGTTGGATCGAATCAAAGGTTCATAATCATCCTAAGGCCCTAAGGCAACTATATAGTCCATCAATGAATGCAAACCTTATGTTAGTAGTACCATATACTCTTGCTTTAAAAACCGTTTTACAATCTTAGTGGGAGTATTATATACTACTAAATCAATCACATGGACCAATAGTTGTAATAGGACCAAATTGTTTTAATAAGATTAAAATGTATGTTTATATGTGATGAGACCTAAAACCCTCAACCAAATCATTATTAAGTTGATAAGCGTGAGAGTGCTTTGAACACTCTTTCGTAGCCTTCCACCATGGTAGGCTCCGATCGTTTGTGACTCGTACACCGACTTCATCCTACCATGGGGAAGTACAAAGTGCGTTCTTACACTCAGGAGGAGTTCTATATGCATACATGATGTTGTGAAGGTAGGCAACGAGAATGATCAACAACATATCATTGTGAGGTTGTTCTTGAACCCCTACTCGAACTTGCATGGTGGGAATGACTTAACTAAGTGCAATGGAGCCAACATCATATCATTGTGAGGCTTCATTCTCTAGAGGCCAAATAAGATGAGTACTTGCAAGAGATGCAAATGAGTAAGCGTACTCTTTCATTGTTATTGATGCTAGCCAACATCATATCATTGTGAGGTGGGCTTGGTAATGGTGAGTCTCCCATACCCTACTAAGAGTTTCCTCCAAAACTCTCGAATTCCGATGGGGGATATGGAATTTGCCAAAAATAGTGGGTGGTGCTATTTGATTTAAAGACCATGATCAAATGGCTTAAAATCAATCAATTTATATTCATTATGTATTTATTTACCAATATATTTGCAAACGCTATCCAAAACTTGACAAAGAAAAAGCCGAAAGCTTTAGTTTCCGAACTTGGTATTACAATCCCATAGATTGTCTATAATGGCTTGTATATGTACCTAAGTAGTCTAATCCTCACAATCTTCCTATTGATAATGTATCATTGGAAGAACATGTTAGAAAAGTCTATCATAAAGAGGACTGATGTGAAAATTAACTTGACACACAAATTAAACCCTATGGATGACAATTGTAGTATATGAGCAAATAGGGATCGTTCTAACCGGGGATTAACTAGGGATGCTAATCAATGTAAAACTGACTCAAGAACATAAAAATATAATGTAGAACACTAAACTAGACTCAATTAATGCAAAACTAGGGTTTAAAACACCTAAACAAACTAAAAACTCAAAACAGCAACTAGAAGGCTCAAAACTGCCTAAAAACCACTTTCTGGGCAGTTTTGAGCACCTACACTACTTTGGACGAATTTGGACTATGACTTGACTCAAAACACTTAGAAACACAACTAAATGGATTTCTAACTAATCTAACACTTTAAAATAGATGGGGGAATGATTTTGACGAAATTAAAACTTTAAAACTCAAACTTTAAAAACAAATGTAAAGCAAAACAGATTGTGATTAAATAGAATGGTGAGAAGCTAGTTAGAGGGTTCCTTATCCACACATGAACATATGCATACAACTCAATCTCCAATTACTCTTTCAACAAATCATGAATGACAATGCCCCAAATTAACTAGATTGCACCAATTAATTCTCAGATTTCCCTAGATTCATTGAATTGAATGGAATACGCATTACAACCAAATTATTCTTATCAAGGACCCTAACTATGGAATACGCATGATAGAGACACATATCAAAGATCATTAAGTTCAATGGACATCATAAGCATTGACGAGGCATTCATAACTATGGGATACGCATGTTACTCTTGCCTAGGATTTACTTAACACAATCGTGACTAGCGACTTTCACTACTTATGAATATAAGTTAATAACGATTAGGTGAAATTCCCTTATACCCTAGCATCAAGTTTAAGCATGCAAATTAAGTGTCGACCCTCAACCCACATACATAAACAAGTTATCAATCAAATAGATAAGTAAATCACATTCACAATTTCTGAAATCATAATTGGAAGAAATCAAATCATATAAAACATATGTCCATGGCTTCAAATTCACCTCTAACTAAAAAGAAATTAGTTCCACATGTCTAACATAATTGAACAACAATTTAAATTAAACATGAAAACAGAAACAAAGAAAGAAAGAACTCCAAACACTCCACTAATGGCAGATTGCATGTGCAAGGCTTCTCCTTCCTTTGGACTGCACGGCACTCCTTCTTTCTCCTCCTTTAGTGGCTGCACAAGGTGGATGAATGGTTATGGAAGGATGTAGGAATGGTTTGGGGAAGAGGATGGTGCGGCAAGGTTGAATTTGGGCAGAAAGTTGGGAGTTTGGGGATGGAAGGCTGCGGCAAGGTGGGAAATAGGGTTTTGGACGAATTTCTGAATATGGAGAGGGTGGTCTTCGGCCAAGGGAGGTAAAACACATATATATAGGCAGCCAAACCCTAAAGAAATCATGTTAGACAAATGGGCTAGGGTTTAGGTGCGGCTAGGGTTAAGAAATCCACCAAAAACTAGGGTTTCTAGAACATTAGGTGCGGCATGGGCTTAGGGTAAGTAATCAGATTTTTTTCATGTGAACAAGGCCTAGGTGCGGCTGATTAAGTGGGCTAGGGTTAGGGTTAGGTGCGGCATAGGTCCAAGAGGCAAAGATGGGTCATCCAAAAGCCCAAAGCCAAGAATAGAAACTCTCGAAAATGGAAACCTCCAAGAATAGAAACTTCCAACTTTAGAAACTTTAGTTGCCAATTCCGACTTCTTTGTTCTTTACTTTCATTTCTTCATTTCTTAAGCTCCCTAGACCTTCAAACTCGTCCATTCCTTGTTCCAAGCATGTACTTTTCAATCCAAGCTCACTTTTGCTCTAAAATGCTCCATTTTGCCATCTTTTATGTCATATGCCCTTTGAACCTGAAAACACATGAAAGTAGCTCAAAAGACTACTTTAACTAAGAAAACATAACGAAAATGCATAAGAACTAGCTAACTAAGGCGCATAAATATGCTCCTATCAAGGACAACACTTTTAATGTCATAATTCTTCAATTACAAATTGTTGTATGAAGAAATAAGAGTTGCTTTGAACAACCCTTAGCTAACGCAAACATTAGTGCTTGTTTCTTTGTTACATGAACATGGAACTTGAGAAGTAAGCACCAGGGCATGGACACTTTATGTGCCATGATTCTTCACTTACAAATTGTTGTATGAAAAAATGAGAGTTGCCTTGAACAACTCTTGAAAGTTTGTAATTGTTTTTAGAACATAATGGTTGGTTGACAAAAATAGTCCATCAACATGGACTTATGATGATTTTGAATCATTGAGTGTTGAAGTGCTAAACCACTTCTAGAGACGGAAACTAGGCAAGGACTTCACTTTTGTGTCCCTATCCAAATGGTTCACTAAGTTTATTGTAAACTATATAGTGAACAAATAACCACACGCTCTCCAAATTGTTTGATGTATATAACACAATTGAAATAAGTTTCAAGAGAGAAAGTGGGAGTTTAGGGACCATGACTATTGTAGTCAAAGGAGAAGTCAAATGAAGAAGGTGAAATAACTCCAAGGGAACAAACTTTCTTTATGAAAGGATGGACATTGGAAGGGGTATTTGCAAGAAATATCTTGCAAGTGTCAAGAACACACCTTTCGAAGGTGTTGTAAATTTTTCTTGAAAAGTTCAAAACAGTTGGTTCTTCTACTTGAATGCTTGATTCCGTATTAGTAACTATGTTTTACAATCGTTGTAAAAGTGTGGGTAATAAGAAGTAGAAGATTAATGAGAGAAGAGAAAGTACTTCACATTCGGAACGTGAATCAAATGTAGATCTCTGCGAAACTAGATTGTAGTGACTTCCTCATATGAACTACCAAAGAAATTGGAAAAACCAAATATTGTCTTTACATTCCAATTTTAAGGAACTTAATTCCGTCACTATGAGAGATGGATGAATGTTGTGTTTGACAAAACATTGTTCTTTATTAATGAATGATTAGATTATTATAATCTAATTGATTATCTCTATAGTAGAGATGATATGGTAGTGTTAACTGTTTAGAATATAACGATGCTTAAAACCCAAAAGGTTGCAAGATAGTGACTAATCCCAACTGAGTTGTGATACCTCTAAAACATAAATTATGAGTTGGTCATAGATGGATGCTTTGGATCGTTAGATTCGGATCTAATGCCTTCTTGTTAAAATTATATAGAGGCAAAATGTTTGAATCTTTATTCTTTTGGAAAGGAAGAAAGAATCACAAAGTTGTTGAGGTTAATTCACTTAGATGTTAGTGGCACTTGTCCACAACATAATACTACTCATATTGTATGACATTCACCGAAGATCGCTCTCGGTTGGACTATCATTTATTTTGAATAAACACAAGTCCGAATACTTTGCAAAAGGTTTCAAAGAATTCAAGAAATGTAAGTTGATGAGTAAGATGTCTAAAGTATTTACCTCCTTAGATTTGATCCAAGGAAAGGAAACCACTTTAGAACAGTTTCCTTGAAAGATAAAAAGGAAAGAAGCATCATATGATAATGGATTTCTCCATTAAGAGAAGAATGAACTCGAATAAGATTTAGCTCGTTGGATGTTATCAATTACCCATATATTGTTGGAAATGTGCCCTAAAACCAATCATATGATGATACTTTACGGACATTTCACATGTTAAACTAATCTAGTTTAATATCAAGGGCAAAGATTATTGTTTTAAGCCATCTCATATAAATGTTATATGCTTAAACGATAAGTCCAAGGAATATGTAATTAGCAGAATGTGATTTAAACAAGTTAGATTAATGAGACCATTCTCTTTCGTATACATATCCTAAACGTTCCTGATCATAGGATTGCCAATTGGGCATTGACAGTCCGTTAAGATCAGTACATGCTATGTCTTCTCTTAGTGAGAGTGACTAGTCTCGAGTCATTGGTGTGATTGACACCAAGACAAGCATGTAGGTGCTCAATAGCGAATGAGTCCACTGAACACGATCAACGAGGAGTTCTCATACTCATGTCACATGAGAACTCATGGTTGGGATAATGCAAAGTAGTCCTTTGACCTGAGGCATCATAATTGTCTTGTGGTTAAGTCCCTGATCTTTGATTGTGTTAAAGTCACTCCATTCGAGGGTGTCCACGACATAGTTGGGGTCAAGCCACTTAGCCATGAATGCAAGTGAATGCGCAACAAGGGATCTCTAACCTTCAAACTGTTTGAGGGATAATATTATATGATATGATTAAGAATCTCTGGCCAGAGTATGAATGAGATTTAGGAAGTCGTTCCAAATCACATTCAAGGTAATCATATAAGCACACGAATCACATTGGATAGTAGACATGAATAAACTATCAAACCAAACAATGTGGTCAAGAGTATTGTATTAGAGAAAGACTGTATTGCATTTGTAATCCTAAACTGAATAGGTCCTCCACCTCTTCTGATTAGCTTGGGTAACCATGATATGCTGCTAGGTGTCACTCATGGTTTGTGGAAGCCCTAAACGTGTATAGTCACTAAAGGGAGAATTGAAAGTAAGTTTCAATTCACAATCGATTTGAAATGGTTTTAATCGTCCACTGCCTCGCTAAAAGGAACCTAATGGATCGTACACCGTGAAAGGTAGAGATTGAAGAAACAACGGAGATGAGTAAGAATAATTAAATGGTTTAATTATTTATGGCAAGGATTCATTAATATGTTAATTAATCAAACAAATAAGTTCGTTAAAAGACCACGGGTTAGTTTTGGGCCTCAAGGCCCAATGGGCTTCGAACGTCAAGCCCATTTGACTTAAGTTGTATGACAACTTAATGACAAATAATTCACAAAGGCCTTAAAAGCCCAATGAAACCCTATGGCCGGCCATTTAGTTAAAGGAGTGGGTTTTGGACTTATTTACAAGTTTGCCACTCCAATGAATTAAGGTATAAATATGACTTTATAGCCAAAATTCATTTAGGGTTTCTTTTAGAGAATTGGAGAGAACATATCTCTCCCTTTTCTCTCTAAGAGGCCAGCCCCCTTGAAGGGGATTAGCTAGTAATCTTTCTCCTCCAAGGTCACTCATTTCTTCATCAATCTTTCCTTGGTGTGGAGACTTAGAGGTTCTCAATTTTGAGAACTTGGAGAAACCAATTCTTCCATCCAAATCCATGGATCTAAGAAGCAAGGAATGAAGGCCCTCTCCTTGGGTGATTAGCCTTTGCTTATGCAAAGAGGAATCTACAAAGGTATAATATTTCTCAACTAACAAATGTTGTTTTAAGTTGAGTCAAGGTTCACCAATCTACTAGGCTTTGAATTTCATGGTTAATGTTTTGTTTTTAAGTGCATACAAGCATGATTCCGCCTTTTAATTGTTAATTGCATGCTATAGATGTTGCTTAAATGAACATGTTTTTCACAAAATTTCCTTTATATATATAGGATATATATACTTCTAAGACAATATGATTGTCAATTAGAAG
Organism: Malus domestica; assembly: GCF_042453785.1. Lineage (NCBI taxonomy): Eukaryota > Viridiplantae > Streptophyta > Magnoliopsida > Rosales > Rosaceae > Malus > Malus domestica. The sequence continues at coordinate 15,753,549 of NC_091670.1, forward strand.
ATCTTCCAAAATTTTCATGACTCCATAGGATGTAGTTGGAAAGAAAGACAAATCTTAATCGTGTTAAGATTTGGGGTTGTGTGCTAACAAGCAATATTTGTTTAAAGAATTATCTTATGGGTATCCTTAAATTAACATTTGGATATCACTTCTATAAACTAACTAACAAATGTTGTTTGTTGGGTAGTTCATTGTAATCCTACACTAGGATTTGCCTAAGATAGAGCAAATGAATGAGGGATAGAACTCAAAGAATGGGTTCTTTGAGAGACAAGATGATAATCAACAAATATAACAACCTAGTTCCTACACCACAAGCTCCAAGGTAGTCGAGAAGGATTTATAAACTGTCTTAGTTGAATGGTTTGAACTTTATGACTATGTCATAGAGTTACACCTCTTAATTCGAAAGAAATAAGAATGAAAATCCTTATGACTACATTGAGTGTATATACAACATATACTCAAGGAAATGGTAAAGTACCATTTGACCCGAAATAATGAAACCTTCATAGCTAATTGTTAGCTTAAGGTGACTACAATCAAAGAGATTGGTTGACTTGGAAGAAACCATCTTTGACGTAGTCTTGCTTTCAATTAATTCAAAGATTGCTAGCTACAACTAAATGGTGATTCAATGTCTGGACATAATATGGGTTTCCGAAACCATTATTAAGATAGTCTTGATAATATATGTCTAAAACTATGAATCACAAGACATGTAAGTTGTAGAGATCCATCCATCATGGATCTTAGCAAGCTAGTGGGAGCTATAAGCTTCATATGAGAGAAAGATCAAATCAATTGATTTCTCATAAAGATGTAAATGAATCTTTTGTTTACTAAGTTTACAAAAGATTAGTGGGAGTTAATCATGTTCCTAAAATTTAACATATATATGATATATTAATTTTGGAAATAAAAAGAATACTTCTTCGATAAAGTTATGACTTTAAACATTCTATAAAGATAGAATGGATATGGGAGACATAGTCTATATACATGGGATGGAAATCTACAATGATAGATTTCAAGATATAATTGGATTATATCAATCCCTAATAATAGACAAAAGATGCTAGGAAGTTTCTCATATGATGATAAACTTCAATAAAAAGAACAACTCTAGTGAGACTAGGAGGTAGGTCTTCTCAAAGGGAACGTACCATTTTGACTCCCAAAGAAATAATGCGTAAATAGAATCCTTTATGCATACGCAGAAAGGTGATTTACGTATTTCATATTGTATGAAAAACGTTGATATGAGTTGTACCAAGATCGGTACAAGACGATATCAATGCAAGCTTAGGATCAAAACCATGGCAACTTTCAAGTGAATCCTTAAGTATTTGAGAAATAATAAAGGATGGATTCCTTAAGAATGATGAAGAATTAGAGTAACGTAATGGAAGCGTAAATGTATTAGATTATGAATCTAATCCATCATTGGATGTTTCTTCATTATGAATGAAGAGATAATCATATATCTTTTTATTATGACTAAAGAGATATTTGGATAGAAACATTAAAAGTAATGACTTTAGTGTGTTCCATTATGCATGCAAAATATATTGCCATAAAGAAGCTTACAACAATGTTGTTTAGATGAGAAAGTTCATTCATGAACTCTTTATTCGGTTTTAACCAGAAAGTGTCTCTAGTGTACCGACACTACGACACTAATAGGGCGATAGCTTAAGCCAGGGAATCAAGGTCTTATCAAGATCTGAACTCAAATGAGAGATTAAACTGCATGATTAAGAATCATGTATAATGGTGACGTCGTTATTCTCAAGGTTGCTTCTATGGATAATATATAGATATCCATTGTCTAGGCCTACTACTCAGCCATTTTTGAAATGACTACAGAAGAGGTATGATCACTGATGACCAAGCTGATTGGCTCTAGTGCAAGTGGGAGATTGTTGGAAATGTGCCCTAAAACCAATCATATGATGATACTTTACGGACATTTCACACGTTAAACTAATCTAGTTTAATATCAAGGGCAAAGATTATTGTTTTAAGCCATCTCATGTAAATGTTATATGCTTAAACAATAAGTCCAAGGAATATGTAATTAGGAGAATGTGATTTTAAAAAGTTAGATTCATGAGACCATTCTCTTTCGTATACATATCCTAAAAGTTCCTGATCATAAGATTGGCAATTGGGCATTGACAGTTCTTTAAGATCAGTACATGCTATGTCTTCTCTTATAGAGAGTGACTAGTCTCGAGTCATTGGTGTGATTGACACCAACACAAGCATGTAGGTGCTCAATAGAGAATGAGTCCACTGAACACGATCAACGATGAGTTTTCATACTCATGTCACATGAGAACTCATAGTTGGGATAATGCAAAATAGTCCTTTGACCTGAGGCATCATAGTTGTCTTGTGGTTAGGTCCTTCATCTTTGACTATGTCAAAGTCACTCTGTCAGAGGGTGTCCACGGCATAGTTGGGGTTAAGCCACTTAGCCATGGAGGCAAGTGATGAAGGAAAAATTTTGTCCTAGCTAAGAACAAGTAAGAACATTTGAATACATGTGCAAACTATTAACACATTAAAGTAGGCATGCATTCAAAAACAATTCATAAAACCCATGACTTTCAAAGCCTAGTATATGGTGAACCAATAAACTCTTTAACAACATTAAAGAGAAGGAAATATTTAGAGTTTCTCTACCCTTGAAGCTCATCCTTGATTACACAAGGGATTCACCCAAGTGGAGGGCCTTCAAGTCACCTCCTTGCCTCTTGGATCTTCCTTGTGATTTTCCTCCTTTTAGTGCTCCTTTGCTTCTTTGAGGATTTGAGGATTTGTTCGCCAAAACATCAAAAGCTTGATGTCTCTAAGTCTCTTCACCAAGGATGTGATGTGAAGATGAAATGGATGACTTAGGGAAGAAGAGATTGCTAGCTATTCCTTCCCTAGGTGGCCGGCCTCTTTTGAGAAAATGAGAGAAAATGTTTCACCTCATTTCACCAAGAAAAACCCTCAATGAAAATAAAGATATAAAGTTGAATTTATACTTCTCACCCTAATGGCCGGCCATATCAAATTGATTGGGCTAATTGCCCATTTTGCTTTAGTTTTCATACAACTTAAATATAATGGGCCTTGTGGACCAAAACGCTTTTGGGCCCCGAAACCCAAAACCAACATATAAGCCCAATACGAACATTTCGTATAATTAATTAACTAATTAATTAACCTTGACCATTCTTCAATTAAACCATTTAATTGCTTATCCATTTCATTTAATTTCTTCACCAACATCCTTACTCGGTGTACGATCCATTAGGTTCCATTTAGCGAGGTAGTGGGCGATTGTTACTCTTAACGATCGATTGCGAATTGAAACCATATTTCAATTCTCCCTTAAAATTAGTGTTTGCTAATCTTGAGGGCTTCCACAAACCATGAGTGACACCTAGCAGCATGTCATGGTTACCCAAGCTAAGTAGAAGTGGTTGGAGAACCTATCCAGTTACAACTACAATGCAATACGGTCATTCTCTAATACAATACTCTTAATCACATTGTTTAAGTGATAGTTTGTTTCATGTCTACTATCCAATGTGATACTTATCTATATGATTCAATTGAATATGATCTGGAACAAACTTCCTTAGTCATATTTATATGCTTTGGCCAAAGGCTCTCGAATCATATCTTAGAGTATTCTTCTTCCACCATGGAAGGTTAAAGATTCCTTGTTGTGCATTCATATGCCTACATGACTAGGTAACTTGACCACAACAATGCCGTGGACACTCCAATGGAATGTCTTTGACATGATCAAAGATCAAGGACCTAACCATTAGACATCTATGATGCCTCAGGTCAAAGGACTACTTTGCATATTGCAACTCTTGAGTTCTTACATGAGATGTATGTTCGAACTCTCTTTTGATCGTTGTTCAGTGTACTCGATCACTCTTTTGAGCACCTATGTGTTTGCCTTAGTGTCCAACACTAAATGACTTGAGACTAGTCATACTCGCGCTTGAGTCGACATAACACATACTAACCTTAGCGGATTGTCAATGCCCAATTGGCAATCTTATGGCTAGGAACGTTTTAGGAATGAACATAAGAGAAAGGTCTCGATGATCTAACTTACTTAAATCACTTATCTCTTAGATCAAATACATTCCTTGGATTCCCTTATTACTTAAATCACATACTAACCTTAGCGGATTGTCAATGCCCAATTGGCAATCTTATGGCTAGGAACGTTTTAGGAATGAACATAAGAGAAAGGTCTCGATGATCTAACTTACTTAAATCACTTATCTCTTAGATCAATTACATTCCTTGGATTCCCTTATTGCTTAAAGTTTAATACAATAAATAGTGATTAACAATAAGCTTTGCCCTTCATTAAACATATAAAAGTTTAATACAATAAGTATTCCAAAAGCTATTACATCAAATGAGTGGCTTTGTGGGCATACTTCCAACAAGTGAATGCGCAACAAGGGATCTCTAACCTTCAAACCGTTTGAGGGAGAATACTCTATGATATGATTAAGAATCTTTGGCCAGAGTATGAATGAGATTTAGGAAATCATTCCAAATCACATTCAAGGCAATCATATAAGTAAAAGAATCACATTGAATAGTACACATGAATAAACTATCAAACCAAACAATGTGGTCAAGAGTATTGTATTAGAGAAAGACCGTATTGCATTGTAATCCTAAACTGAATAGGTTCTCCACCTCTTCTGATTAGCTTGGGTAACCATGACATACTGCTAGGTGTCACTCATGGTTTGTGGAAGCCCTAAACACGTATAATCACTAAAGGGAGATTTGAAAGTAAGTGTCAATTCACAAACGATTTGAAAGAGTTCTAATCGCCCATTGCCTCGCTAAAAGGAACCTAATGGATCGTACACCGTGTAAGGTAGAGATTGAAGAAACAACGAAGATGAGTAAGAATAATTAAATGGTTTAATTATTTATGGCAAGGATTAATTAATATGTTAATTAATCAAACGAATAAAGTTCGTTAAAGACCTCGGGTTAGTTTTGGGGCATAAAGGCCCAATGGGCTTCGAACGTCAAGCCCATTAACTTAAGTTGTATGACAACTTAATGACTAAATATTCACAAAGGCCCAAACAACCCAATAACACCCTATGGTCGGCCATATTGATAAAGGAGTGGGTTTTGGACTTATTACAAGTTTGCCACTCCAATGAAGGTAGGTATAAATATAGCTTTATAGCCTTTTCTTCATTAGGGTTTCTTTTAGAGAAAAGATGAGATCACAATGTCTCTCCCTTTCTCTCTAAGAGGCCGGCCACCCTAGAGGATTTTAGCTAGCAATCTTACTTCCTCTAGGTTACTCATCTCTTCTTCAAGTCCTTCCTTGGTGTGGAAAAATTAGAGGTTCTCAACTTTGGGAACTTGGAGAATCCTTTCAACCATCCTCATCCAAGAAATTCATGGATCTAAGAAGCAAGGAATGAAGGCCCTCTCCTTGGGTGATAGAGGAATCAATAAAGGTATAAAATCTCTCAACTCACTTTGTTCTTGAGTTGAGTCTTGGTTCACCTTTCTACTAGGCTTTGAATTTCATGGGTAATGTTTTGTTTTGAATGCATACAAGCATGATTCCGCCTTTAAATGTTAATTGCATATCATAGATGTTGCTCAAATGAACATGTTTTTTCACAAAATTTCCTTCACAGCCATCACAACCTCATATACAATATGCTCAATTAAACTCAGGTTCGTCAATAGATTATGATCGAATTTTTGATGAAATAATTTCTTTGGTTCAGGGCTCACAAAATCAAACCAAGAAGGCTCAACAAGATGGATATTGGTAGCAATCTGATGAGTTTTATTTAACACCTATGCAGCCACCATAGCTTCCCCTACAACAATTCCAATCAAATTCAAGTATGTCCACGGATAGTGATCAAATTGTTCAATTACTAACCTCTTTGGTGCAGGGGCAGCAAAATCAAAATGAAACAATGCTCAATCAAGCTAAGGAGATGAGCAAATTGAAAAATCAACTTGGAGAGATTATGGAGTTCACGGCACAAATTCAAGAGCAAAGTGAACTCTCCAACTCAACTATTGAAAATTTGAAGGAAGATTTTGAAATCCATGATGCTATCACTTTGGGAAGTGCTATGGAGGTTGGAGGTGAACCCAAGACATCCAAACTAAGCCAAAACATGGATGAACAGCTCATGCTCTAAGAAGAGGAGAATAACAAGGCCAAGATAAGGGAATAACCACCCTTGTCGTAGCCCCATATGCCTTATATGCCGTCCACTACAACCAAGGTAAGCCTAAATTCAATTTGTCCTAACCCCGTTTCACCAAATGTCCTTATTCCTTGCAGGATCATGCAATCCAAGGAAGAAGAGGGTGAGAAAGGCATCTTCAAAACCTTTCTAAAGAATCAAGAGCAAGAAGTGGATGGGGAATGTCTAGAATTCATCAAAGAAGATACACTTGAGACGAAAATTCCCAAAAAAGTTGGATTTTATGACATGGGAAAAGTCATAACTCTCAAAACACCAAAACTGGCTAAGTCCCATATCCCTGCAACCTTCAAAGATATGGTGTTCGTAATTGAGTTTGTGTTGGAGCAAGCAAGTAAGCCATCTTCTCCAACTTCGATTTTATTATATATTGACTTGCTGATTTTGATGATTCAAGCACGTACACTAGAATTTAAACCATTGCCGGATCACGTCAAGTATCACCTTCCATTCAAGGATCAATTCCATGCTATGGGCCCTATCCAAGTTTAGAAGGAATTTTCGTTCGGCTGGAAGACGTTAAAGCAAGCGATTCTTGGGAGGCAACCTATGTATTCAAATGAGGAAGATTTTTGAATCGCTCCATAATCAGTTTTGCGTTTCTAAAAAAACCTTCCTTTTTCTGTATTTTATTTTGCCATGATTGTCATTTTTATTTGTTGCTTATTTAATTATTTTTGGGTGTGGGTTTATTTTTGAGACATTGACAGTTATGCAAGGTATTTTTACATTCATTTTCATGAAAATAAAGGAACATTAAGCAGAAAATACAAGAGGAAGCCTTCACAAAAGCTGCTTAGGAGAAGTCTCAGTAGTCAGCGGAGCCTCAGCAGTCGGCGGAGCCCCAGAAGGAAGAGGCATCTGAGGTTGATCATTTAGAGCTTCATTACGCGGTACAGCCCCAGAAGATGAAGGCAAATGCTGTTGGAACAAACCCACAAACCTCTGATGATCAAGTAAAATCTGAGCATCAGATTCCTGCATCTGGTCAATCTTCCTCTTCATGTTTGTAGCATAGTTATGTGCGAGCTTGTGCAACGGTTGATTCTCATACTTGAGCCCTCTAATCTCCTGTTTGAGACTCATTACTTCAGCCGCCAATGATTCAACTTGACGGGTTCAAGCAAATAGGCGTTGGGCCATATTAGACACAGAACCTGCACACTGCACACTGAGAGCCAGAGAATCCTTAACAGCCAACTCATCAGACCGTTTGGAAAACAGTATGTTATCTTTTGGAACGACAAGGTTCCGGGCCACCACCGCAGCGGTCATATCATTCTTTATCACCGAATCCCCAACGGTAAAATGACCAGTAGGGGATATGAAGGATGGGCGCCATTTGTTGTCTGGAGAAGGCATGGCTGCCTCTTCACCAAGGTTCAAGTCAAAATAACGGTCGGAGGGGCCAGACATTTTCAAAGGTGTTGAAGAAAGACGAGGTCGGACAAGTCAAGATTGTAGAAGTGCAAGAAGGGAATTTCTACAGGCAGAAATTCAAGTGTGCTTTGAAACGTACTGCGCGCCTCTATAAAAACCAGCACTCGAGGGGATTTCAGAGATCGAATAGGCGAGCTCAGAAATCGAAGAGGCCAATTCAAAAATCGAAGAGGCGTTAGCTTTCTCAGAAGCTGGGCTTACTCAGAAACCACGGGCCAATCTTCTTTTCCAGATTTGTCCGCACTTGTCACATGCAACCTCTGCACTCGACGGAGCTCGGAACTCGAAGAGGTAAGCTCAAAAATCGAAGAGGCATCTACTTTTTGAAGGGAAATCTATGAGATTCATGGATGGGATTTCTAAATGACTATCATGCATATACAAATCAAATTTAATATACGAAACCAGCGGAAGCATTTATAACATATTAACAAAGCTATAGTCATGCAAATCCCCTTCAAGGTTCATAGGTTTATATATAATGCATCAAATAAAATTTTAGAGAAAAGAACAAAGTGAACGTTTAGTCTTATACCTCTTGATCTAGACTTGAGACCAAGGATGGACCACCTCCAAGCCCTTTGTTCCTTGAACTCCTTGAGCCTAGCTTCCCTCCTTGCCTCCTCCACTTTGATAGAATGAGTGCTCCTAGGTTCTCTTCAAGTTTCCAAAGTAGGAAACCTCTAAAGATCCTCATCCACTAGAGTAGTGAGAAGGATGAAGGAATAACCAAAGGGTGAAAGATATGTTAGTAAAATCACCCCAAGGTGGCCGGCCTTTGTGTAGTTTTTGGAGAGATATTCTTTTGCCTCTTTGTTGTTTTTAACCACACAAAAACCCTAATGAACAATATCACTATAAAGTTCCTTATATAGACATAAGAAACCTAGCCAACAACTTGACTAAATATCTCACCCTTTTCACACCTAAAATGGCCGGCCCTCTTTGTGTTGTTTGGGCTTTGGGCTTTCATTTATTTCAAGTCATCCAATACTTGAATAAAAGCCCAATGGGCCCAATTAAACCCGAACGTTTCTTTAAGCCCAAAACGATCTTTATCGCTTTTATGATTTCTTTAGACTTTCTAAATTAATCACAACACTTAATTAATCCAATTAATTATTTCCATCATCCATTAGTTACTCACTACAATAGTGTATTGGTGAACAATCTTTTAGGTTCTAATTAGCAAGGCAGTGAGGTGATTGGCATCAATCCAATTGATTATATTTAATTCAATCACTTAGTGAATTAAAACTTCATTTTAATTCACCTTTCTTCTTTGACGACTACATTTAATCATCTAGAAGAACTCACAAGCTATGAGTGACATCTAACCATATGTCATAGCTACCCAAGCTAATGTAGAAGTTTATTCGGAGAACCTATTCAGTTGGAATTACAATGTAATTTAATCCTTCTCTAAAACAATACTCTCAATCACATTACTAGGGTATGGATATATTATGTCAAACCCCTAATGTGATTATTCCTTCTTATATGATTCAATTGAGTCGTATAGGAACGCTTTCCTTTATTACGCTCGATACTTCGGCCGAAGATTCCCGAATCATATCTTAGAGTATTCTTCCTCTCTTATCGAGGATTAGAGATTCCTTGTTGCGCATACACTTGCCTTCATGACTAAGTGGCTTAACCCCAACTATGCCGTTGACATTCTGATAGAGTGACTTTTGACATAATCAAAGATCAAGTACTTAACCACAAGACAACGACGATGCCTCAGGTCAAAGGACTACTTACATTATTCCAACCATTAGAGTTACTTGCTTGACATGTGAGTAGACCTCCATGCAAGTACTCTCGTTCGATTGTGTTCAGTGAACTCATTCCCTTAATGAGCACCTACATACTTGCCTTAGTGTCACAACACGAATGGGATGAGACTTTCCATCCTTCCAATTGAAGCGGACACAGTATGTATCGGTCTTCGCATTGTCAGTATCCCTCCGACAATCCAATGACCAGGAACCTTTTTGGACATTTGGTTATGTGAAGAAGGTCTCTGTAGTCTAACATCATTAGATTACTTCTTCAATCGATCCATTGTCCATGGATACACTATTTAGGACATATATTGTTTATAGAGATAGTCCTAATTAGTATCTTTGCCATTTGATGTATAAAAGTCATCCATACATCGATTCAATTGTCCTGAATGGTTTCTTCCAAAGATTGACTTTCAGGGCATATTTCCAACAATCTCCCACTTGCACTAAAGTCAATCACTAGTGTATCTTATACATCTTGTTGAGAGAGTTTATGCTCGTAGGTTAACTTGGTTATGTATTAATCCCTTTTATTATTCAAAAGGGATTCACTTATCAAATATTTCCAAAACATTTGATGATGTCTCTTTATTGTGTTCGAATACTTTGATGAGACCTTGATTCCATGGCTTGAGCTATCGCCCCATTACGTCGTAGTATCCTACTAACGACCTTATGGTTTGGATTCAATCATTGGTTCTAAAAGAACCCCTTCCATTCAAAACACCTTTTGAAGCAGTTTCTAAAACAATATATCGTCATATATTTCGTTTGTATACTTTATACAAACTTTGCTCCAACCTTGAGACCATTGTAGTACAATACTAACAATCATTCATATGATTAGTACTTCATCCATTATGAAGTTCCATTTGTTAAAATGGCTTATTTTTCACTTTGGTTAACAACCTAAGTGAATGCACGCTTCCAGAGTCCCACTCTGATGTTTCTTTCTTAAAGGCAATAATACTCTATCAGTTGCTTTGGTTCTGATCCTGGGATATAGTAATATCTTAAAGTGACAAACTCAGTGGTTTCTTCACCTTTGGATATCTACTTCACAAGTCAATACATGTGTCCCTTTTGTGATTTTATGACACATTCATTGTAAGGGTTATGAAAGTGATTTCCTATCACATAGGAAAATGCTTTCTTAAATCTACAACATTTGAGATTTAATTCCCATAATCATTATTGAGATAGCTTTGCTATATCAATAAGTCCAATTTCAAGTCTATACTTTAAAATTGACCGTGTCATGTTTTGTCATTTCTCAAGTAACATCCATGTTTTATCAAGTCTATCAAATAGACTTTATTCACATCTTGTTGCTCAAATTATGACATCACTCCCACTGGCCTTGTTGTAACTTAGCATTCATTCAAAATTAACAATTATATTTTCTTGATTTGAATGCACATTGCTCCCACTAACTTAAATGAATCACACACAAAAGAATTCCTTCTCAAGTAATTCCATTTGTAATGTGTGACTTGCTTTATCAAGTTTATTCATTTAAATTATATGGTGTCATACATCATACTTTAAGTTTTAGTCATACTAAGACCTTTAATGTAGTCATATAAGAATTATCCAAGTCTTTAGTGGAAGCATTGCTCCTACTAAGGATATAGAAACTCAACCATTCCTTCTAGGTGGTTGATATAATTCTTTATTAAAACTACATAGAGCAATATTGTTACATGAGATGTTGAATTTGGTTTGTCTTGTTGTTAAACCATATGTTGTGACTCATTTTGAAACTTATTCCCTTTTGTTTCATCAACTTGTCCATATGCTTGGTTATTTAGCTTGTTCTCATAAAAGAGAATTATGGACAACTCCCAACATATAACCATTTTATGCTAGATTGACGAAACCAACATTCAAAGACTATTCTTTAGAATGTCACACAACATAGAATTTTAACTTTTGAAGAGCTTGAGTCTTTTAACAATTAAAATTGCAAACTCTTAATACTAGTCAAATACTATTATTCTTTAGACAACTATAAACCAATCATATTTAAGTTTATATCCATTTTCACACCTCCCACTATTTCTCATGACTTTAATGAGAAATCATTTCATACATTCAAAATGTATAAAAGTGGAGTATTTTGGTAGAAGACATTGTGTAGTAGCTTTAAAACATTTCAAGCTTATTTGTTTCAATCTTCACTAAGTTTAATGTCTTGTTATTAAGTGAATAAAGTCTTTAAACATTTTATAGATTTAGACACTTCTTTCTTGGTTTAATCACTAACACAATTGACATTTTAAAACCTTTTAAAGAATGCCCAATTAGTTGTTCAAAATTACTAATTGAATCAAGAGTGATCTTGATGATTGTGTTTCAAGTGATAACCATATAAGAAACGTTTTTCTTATTACTTATATCATTATAATGTGATCTTCCTTTTCTTCAAGAAAGGATTCTCTAGCCTTTTTGTCAATTCATATAGAACTCATAAGTAGACAAATGGAACCAAATCTAAAGATTCATTGTATCCTTTTATGTCCTACATGTGAGATCTATCCACAATTGATAAATCTAAAGTTTGGTTATCACATTACAATAAGTGATATAACTCTTGTATCTCATCTAGGATACAACAAGACAATTTTCAATCCATAACATTACTTTAAGGAAATAGTATATTAAAAAGGCATTCTTCACATTACATTAATATGATAGTTCAAACATTCATAATGTTTAATACAAAAAGTATTAGCTCTATACATTTAGAGACTAATTAAATACCTTTATACATTTAGGCATTAATAGTGGTCTTCCATCATATGAAGCCACATAATAAGTTCTTATCAAAATAAGAAAGTTTAAAGACAATATCTTTAATGCCTAACAAACTTACTAAGTAGTGAGCAAAAAAAAAAACATAATGGTCGAACCCTTCTCTGTTGGAAATGTGCCCTAAAGCCAACCATGTGATGATACTTTACGGACATTTCACATGTTAAACTAATCTAGTTTTACATATAAAGGGCATAAATTATTGTTTGAGCCGTCTCATATAAATGTTATATGCTTAAACGATAAAGTCCAAGGAATATGTGATTGGGAGAATGTAATCTAATGAAGTTAGATTCATGAGACCATTCTTTCGTAGACACATCCTAAACGTTCCTGATCATAGGATTGCCAATTGGGCGTTGACAGTCCGTCAAGATCAGTACGTACTATGTCTTCTCTCAGGGAGAGTGATTAGTCTCGAGTCATTGGTGTGTGTGACATCAAGACAAGTACGGTAGGTGCTCAATAGAGAATGAGTTCACTGAACGCGATCAACGAAGGGTTCTCATATTCCATGTCACATGAGAACTCATGGTTGGGATAATGCAAAGTAGTCCTTTGACCTGAGGCATCATAGTTGTCTTGTGGTTAAGACCTTGATCTTTGATTATGTCAAAGTCACTCCATCAGGAGGGTGTCCACGGCATCATTGGGGTCAAGTGACTTAGCTATGGAGACAAGTGAATGCGCAACAAGGGATCTCTAACCTTCAAACCGTTTGAGGGAGAATACTCTATGATATGATTTAAATCTCTGATCAGAGTATGAATGAGATTAGGGAATGCGTTCCGAATCACATTCATGGTAATCATATAAGCACAAGACACACATTGGATAGTAGACATGAGAAAATAAACTATCAAACCAAACAATGTGGTCAAGAGTATTAGATTAGAGAAAGACCGTATTGCATTTGTAATCCCGAACTGAATAGGTTCTCTAACCTCTTCTGATTAGCTTGGGTAACCATGACATGCTGCTAGGCGTCAACCATGGTTTGTGGAAGCCCTAAACGTGTGTAATCACTAAAGGGAGAATTGAAAATAGTTTCAATTCACAATCGATGTAAAATGGTTTTAATCGCCCACTACCTCGCTAAAAGGAACCTAAAGGATCGCACACCGTGTAAGGTGGAGATTGGAGATTAAACGGAGATGAGTAAGAATGATTAAATGGTTTAATCATTTATTTATGGCAAGGATTAATTAATATGTTAATTAATCAAACGAAAAAGTTCGTTAAAGACTTCGGGATAGTTTTGGACCTTAAGGCCCAATGGGCTTCGAACGTCAAGCCCATTAACTTAAGTTGTATGACAATTTAATGAATAAAGATTCATTAAAGCCCAAAAGCCCAAACATCCCTAAATGGCCAGCCATGATGAAATGAATTAGGGTTTTGGTTGTTTAGGTCACTTAAAGAAGTGACTATATAAATGACTTTATAACTAAAATTCATTAAGGAAATATTAAGGGTTTATTTTGGGGGAAAATTGGTGAGAATTGTCTCTCTATTTTCTCTCTAAATAGGCCAACACCTTGGAGGGTACATCTAGCAATCCTACTACTCCAAGGTCACTCATTTCTTCTACAATCGAACCTTGGTGTCGAGAATTAGAGGTTCTCAATTTTGGGAACTTGGAGAACCTATTCTTCCATCCAAATCCATGGATCTAAGAAGCAAGGAATGAAGACCCCTATCTCTTTGGGTGATTAGCCTTTGCTTATGCAAAGAGGAATCTACAAAGGTAAATTTATCAACTCACTTTGTTTTTGAGTTGATTATTGGTTCACCAATCTACTAGGCTTTGAATTTCATGGTCATGTTTTGTTTTTGAGTACATACAAGCATGATTCCGCCTTTAATTGTTAAATTGCATGCTATATGATGTTGCTCAAATGAACATGTTTTTCAAAATAATTCCTTCAAGTGGTATCAGAGCCTAGGTCTAGTAGTTGGTGAATCCTTTTGTGTTTTGTAGTTCATAAGTTTGTGATCTAAAAGTTGTAATTGTTACAAGCTTTATTCTTGCTTCTTTGAAAGTAAATTTTGTTGGAAAATTTGCTATCTCAAATGTTGTAGATGTTGTTCATATGAGCATGAATATTGGAGCTAAAATTTGGTGCCATGCTTTTGGGAAAATTCGGCCAAAATCAAAGGGTGAATTTTTGGGTTCTTGTTTGACTTGTTAAAAGTGTTTTAATGTGTTCTTTGGAACCCCTAAGTACCCTAGTTTGGTTAGATGTTATTTCCCTTAAGTAAGAATGGTTTTGGAATGTTTTTGGGTGAAAAAGGTTCATGGAAAAATTTGGGTTTTTCATGGATGTTCTTCATTGTTCTTGATGTTCTTGCCAAGAACAAAAAGGTTTGGTGTTTTGATTCAAAGTTTTGATTTATTTCATAAAGTATATGTGATATGTTTTTAAATGTTTTATCATGTATTTAAAGTATTAGATATTTGTATAAATGATGATTGAAATAATTGTGATTGAATTATTTCATAAACATATCCTTTCACATACACTTGCATGCTTTTGACAAAACTCACAAATCAACACACACACCAATGTTATCTTCCCCTAAAACAGGCCACTCCCTCAAAGGGAGTACTTTTGGGGCTTTTATGCAATTACATAAAGTTTTGATACTTTTGTGTATTTGCACTTTGGCCCAAAAGTTTACGTTTTTACGTTTAGGTCCAAAAACGCTAAAGGACAAATTGTTTTGTTCCTTTAATGAAGTTTTTGCATTATTAAAAGTTTGGGTTCTAGTTGTATTTACATGAAGTAGTGACTTTTGTGTATTATACAAAGTGACCCCAAAAGTTTTTGTATTTGCAATATGGCCCAAAAGTTGAGGTTAATTGCAAGATGGCCCAAATAGGATGAGAACAAAATTGTTTTGTCTCTTTAAATGAGAATTGGATTTTCATTTTGTTTAGCTCCATTTAAATCAATCTTATGGATACAAAAACCAAATGAAAATGTTGCATTCATTTAATTAGTTAAAGTGTTAATTAATTAAAGGGTGATTATGAACCTAAGCCTAATATAATTGAGCTATGTGAAAGGCGTTTCAAATTTGTTTGAACCATGGGAATGTGTAGATTAGATTTTGGTTGTAATTTGATTTGATCAAATGTTGTAAAAGGGCTTAAGCTCTTCTTTACTTTAAAGTAATTTGTATTATGCAAATGTTGTAATGAGCATAAGCTCACCTTTACTTTGAAGTACTTCTTTCTTGCTTTATTTGATATGCATGAAAATGAAGTAGTTGGGTTCAACGCCCCTAAGACAACACGCCTTAATGTGATTAAACGCGTAACTAAAATCAATCTTCATTCCTAGACCGAGATTCAACACAAGGCTCGTGTTGAATCTAAACAAAGGTTCATAATCATCCTTAGGCCCTAAGGCAACTATATATAGTCCATCAAATGAATGCAAAGTTTATGTTAGTAGTATCATATACTCTTGCTTAAAAATCGTTTTAAAAGCATAGTGGGAGTATTATGTACAACTAAAACAATGAGATGGACCAATAGTTGTAATAGGACCAAAATTGTTTTAATAGAGATTAAAATGTATGTTTATATGTGGTGAGACCTAAAACCCTCAACCAAACCAATATTAAGTTGATAAGCGGAGAGTGCTTTGAACACTCTTTCGTGGCCTTCCACCGTGGTAGGCTCCGATCGTTTGTGACTCGTACACCGGCTTCACCCTATAATGGGGGAGTACAAAGTGCGTGCTTACACTCAGGAGGAGTTCTATATACATACATGATGAAGTGAGGTAGGCAACGAGTTTAGCCAACATGATATAATTCTGAGGCTATGCTTGAACCCCTACACGAACTAGGCATGGTGGGAATGACTTAACTAAGTGCAATGACGCCAACATGATATAATTATGAGGCATCACTCTCTAGAGGCCAAATAAGATGGGTACTTGCATTAGTTGCAAATGAGTAAGCGTACTCTCTCATTATTATTAATGCTAGCCAACATGATATAATTCTGAGGTGGGCTTGGTAATAGTGAGCCTCCCATAACCTACTAGGAGTTTCATCCAAAACTCTCGAATTCCAATGAGGGATATGGAATTTGCCAAAAATAGTGGGTGGTGCTATTTGATTTAAAGACCCGAATCAAATGGCATAAAATCAATCAATTTATATTCGTTATGTATTTGTTTACCAATATATTTGCAAACGCTATCCAACACTTGACAAATAAAAGCCGAACGTTTAGTTTACGGACTTGGTACTACAAAACCATAGATTGTCTTTAATGGCTTGTAAAAGTACCAAAGTAGTCTCATCCTCACAATCTTCCTATTGATAATGTATCATTAGAAGAATATGTTAGAAAAGGTCTATCATAAAGAGGACAACACTTTTAATGTCATAATTCTTCAATTACAAATTGTTGTATGAAGAAATAGGAGTTGCTTTGAACAACCCTTAGTCAATGCAAACACTTAGTGCTTGTTTCTTTGTTACATGAACAAGGAAATTGAGAAGAAAGCACAAAGGCATGGACACTTTATGTGCCATGATTCTTCACTTACAATTTGTTGTGTGAAGAAATAAGAGTTGCCTTGTACAACTCTTTAAAGTTTGTAATTATGTTTAGAACATAATGGTTGGTTGACAAAAATAGTCCATCAACATGGACTTATGATGATTTTGAATCATTGAGTGTTGAAGTGATAAACCACTTAACGAGACGGAAACTAGGCAAGGACTTCACCTTTGTTTCCCTATCCTAATCATTCACTAAGTTTATTGTAAACTATATAGTGAAAAATAACCACATACTCTCCAAAATTGTTTGATGTGTATAACACAATTGAAAAAGGTTTCAAGAGAGATAGTGGGAGTTTAGGGACCATGACTAATGTAGTCAAAGGTGAAAGTCAAATAAAGAAGATAAATAACTCCAAGGGAACAAACTTTCTTTATGAAAGGATGGACATTGGAAGGGGTATTTGCAAGAAATGTCTTGCAAGTGTCAAGGACACACCTTTCGAAGGTGTTGTAAATTGTTCTTGAATAGTTCAAAACAGTTGGTTCTTCTACTTGAATGCATGATTCCGTATTAGTAACTATGTTTTACAATCGTTGTAAAAGTGTGGCTAATAAGAAGTAGAAGATTAATGAGAGAAGAGAAAGTACTTCACATTCGAAGCGTGAATCAAATGTAGATCTCTGCGAAAGCAGATGGTACTTACTTCCTCATATGAACTACCAAAGAAATTGGAAAAACATAGATTGTCTTTATATTCCAATTTTAAGGAACTAAATTCCGTCACTATGTGAAATGGATAAATGTTTTGTTTGACAAAACAATGTTCTTTATTAATCAATGATTAGATTATGGTAATCTAATTAATTATCTCTATAGTAGAGATAATATGGTAGTGTTAACTGTTTAGAAAATAATGATGCTTAAAACCCAAAAGGTTGCAAGGTAGTGACTAATCGCAACTAAAGTTGTGATACCTCTAAAACATAAATTACGAGTTGGTCATAGATGGACGCTTTGGATCGTTAGATCCGGATCCAATACCTTCTTGTTAAAATTGTATAGAGGCGAAATGTTCGAATCTTTATTCTTTTGGAAAGAAGAAAGAATCACAAAGTTGTTGAGGTTAATTCACTTAAATGTTAGTGGCACATGTCCACAAACATAATACTACTCATGTTGGATAACATTCACCGAAGATCACTCTCGGTTGGACTATAGTTTATTTTGAATAAACACAAGTCCGAATACTTTGCAAAATGTTTCAAAGAATTCAAGAAATGTAAGTTGATGAGTAAGACGTCTAAAGTATTTACCTCCTTAGATTTGATCCAAGGAAAGGTAACACTTTAGATGAGTTTCCTTGAAAGATATCAAGGAAAATAGCATCATAAGATAATGTATTTCTCCATTAGGAGAAGAACGAACTTGAATAAGATTTAGTTCGTTAGATGTTATCTATTACCCATATATAGGATATATACTTCTAAAACAATATGATTGTCAATGAGAAGATCTTCCAATATTTTCATGACTCCATAAGATGTAGTTGGAAAGAAAGACAAATCTTAAGCATGTTAAGATTTGGGGTTGTGTGCTAATAAGCAATATTTGTTTAATAACAATCTTGTAGGATATCCTTAAAATAACTTTTGGATATCGCTTCTATAAACCAACTAACAAATGTTGTTTTGTTGGGTAGTTCATTGTAATTCTACAATGTGATTTGCCTAAAAGCAAATGAACGAGAGATAGAACTCAAAGAATGGGTTCTTTGAGAGACAAGAAAGTAATCAACAAATATAACAACCTAGTTCCTATACCACAAGCTCCAAGGTAGTCGATAAGGATTTATAAACCGTCTCAGTTGAATGGTTTTGAACTTTATAACTATGTCATAGAGTTGCACCTCTTAATTCGAAAGAAATAAGAATGAAAATCCTTATGACTACATTGAGTGCATATACGATATATACTCAAGGAAATGGTAAAGTACCATTTGACTCGAAATAATGAAACCTTCATAGCTAATTGGTAGCTTAAGGTGACTACAATCAAAGAGATTGGTTGACTTTGAAGAAACTATCTTTGAGATAGTCTTGGTTTCAATTAATTCGAAAATTGCTAGCTACAACTAAATGGTGATTCAATGTTTGGACATAATATGGGTTTCCGAAACCGTTATTAAGATAGTCTTGATAATATATGTCTAAAACCATAAATCACAAGACATATAAGTTGTAGAGATCCATCCATCATGGATCTTAGCAAGTTAGTGGGAGCTATTTGCATTTTATGAGAAAAGGATCAAATCGTTTGATTTCTCATAAAGATGTAAATAAATCTTTTGTTTACTTGTTTTACAAAAGATTAGTGGGAGTTAATCATGTTCCTAAAAATTTAAATATATATGATATATTAATTTTTGGAAATGAAAAGAATACTTCTTCGTTAAAGTTAAGACTTTAATACATTATATGAAGATAGAATGTATATGGGAGATATAGTCTATGTACATGGGATGGAAATCTATAATGATATATTTCATGATATAATTGGATTATATCAATCCCTAATAATAGACAATGGATGCTAGGAAGTTTCTCATATGATGATAAACTTCAATAAGAAGGACGATTCTAGTGAGACTAGCAAGTTGCCCTTCTCATAGGGAATGTACCCTTTGACTCCCAAAGAAATAATGCGTAAATTGAATCCTTTATGCATATGCAGAAAGGTGATTTATGTATTTCATATTGTATGAAAAACATTGATATGAGTTGTACCTAGAACGGTACAAGATGATATCAGTGCAAGCCCAGGATCAGAACCATGGCATCTGTCAAGTGAGTCCTTAAGTATTTAAGAAATACTAAAGGATAAATTCCTCAAAGATCGAGGAAGAATCAAAGTGACGTAATGGAAGCGTAAATGTATTAGATTATGAATCTAATCCTTCATTGTATGTTTCTTCATTATGAATGAAGAGATAAACAGATATCTATTTATTATGACTAAAGAGATATTTGGATGGAAACATTAAAGTAATGACTTTAGTGTGTTCCATTATGAATGCAAGATATATTGCCATATAGAAGTTTACAACAATGTTGTTTGGATGGGAAAGTTCATTTATGAACTCTCTATTCGGTTCCAACCAGAAAGTGTATGACACTAATGGGGCGATAGCTCAAGCCTGGGAATCAAGGTCTCATCAAGATCCGAACACAAATGAGAGACTGAACCACATGATTGAGAATCATGTATAATGGTGACGTCGTTATTCTCAAGGTTGCTTCTATGGATAACACATATAGATGTCCACTGTCTAGGCCTACTATTCAGCCATTTATGAAATGACTACAGAAGAGGTATCATCAAGATGACCAAGCTGATTGGCTCTAGTGCAAGTGGGAGATTGTTGGAAATGTGCCCTAAAGCCAACCATGTGATGATACTTTACGGACATTTCACATGTTAAACTAATCTAGTTTTACATATAAAGGGCATAAATTATTGTTTGAGCCGTCTCATATAAATGTTATATGCTTAAACGATAAAGTCCAAGGAATATGTGATTGGGAGAATGTAATCTAATGAAGTTAGATTCATGAGACCATTCTTTCGTAGACACATCCTAAACGTTCCTGATCATAGGATTGCCAATTGGGCGTTGACAGTCCGTCAAGATCAGTACGTACTATGTCTTCTCTCAGGGAGAGTGATTAGTCTCGAGTCATTGGTGTGTGTGACATCAAGACAAGTACGGTAGGTGCTCAATAGAGAATGAGTTCACTGAACGCGATCAACGAAGGGTTCTCATATTCCATGTCACATGAGAACTCATGGTTGGGATAATGCAAAGTAGTCCTTTGACCTGAGGCATCATAGTTGTCTTGTGGTTAAGACCTTGATCTTTGATTATGTCAAAGTCACTCCATCAGGAGGGTGTCCACGGCATCGTTGGGGTCAAGTGACTTAGCTATGGAGACAAGTGAATGCGCAACAAGGGATCTCTAACCTTCAAACCGTTTGAGGGAGAATACTCTATGATATGATTTAAATCTCTGATCAGAGTATGAATGAGATTAGGGAATGCGTTCCGAATCACATTCATGGTAATCATATAAGCACAAGACACACATTGGATAGTAGACATGAGAAAATAAACTATCAAACCAAACAATGTGGTCAAGAGTATTAGATTAGAGAAAGACCGTATTGCATTTGTAATCCCGAACTGAATAGGTTCTCTAACCTCTTCTGATTAGCTTGGGTAACCATGACATGCTGCTAGGCGTCAACCATGGTTTGTGGAAGCCCTAAACGTGTGTAATCACTAAAGGGAGAATTGAAAATAGTTTCAATTCACAATCGATGTAAAATGGTTTTAATCGCCCACTACCTCGCTAAAAGGAACCTAAAGGATCGCACACCGTGTAAGGTGGAGATTGGAGATTAAACGGAGATGAGTAAGAATGATTAAATGGTTTAATCATTTATTTATGGCAAGGATTAATTAATATGTTAATTAATCAAACGAAAAAGTTCGTTAAAGACTTCGGGATAGTTTTGGACCTTAAGGCCCAATGGGCTTCGAACGTCAAGCCCATTAACTTAAGTTGTATGACAATTTAATGAATAAAGATTCATTAAAGCCCAAAAGCCCAAACATCCCTAAATGGCCAGCCATGATGAAATGAATTAGGGTTTTGGTTGTTTAGGTCACTTAAAGAAGTGACTATATAAATGACTTTATAACTAAAATTCATTAAGGAAATATTAAGGGTTTATTTTGGGGGAAAATTGGTGAGAATTGTCTCTCTATTTTCTCTCTAAATAGGCCAACACCTTGGAGGGTACATCTAGCAATCCTACTACTCCAAGGTCACTCATTTCTTCTACAATCGAACCTTGGTGTCGAGAATTAGAGGTTCTCAATTTTGGGAACTTGGAGAACCTATTCTTCCATCCAAATCCATGGATCTAAGAAGCAAGGAATGAAGGCCCCTATCTCTTTGGGTGATTAGCCTTTGCTTATGCAAAGAGGAATCTACAAAGGTAAATTTATCAACTCACTTTGTTTTTGAGTTGATTATTGGTTCACCAATCTACTAGGCTTTGAATTTCATGGTCATGTTTTGTTTTTGAGTACATACAAGCATGATTCCGCCTTTAATTGTTAAATTGCATGCTATATGATGTTGCTCAAATGAACATGTTTTTCAAAATAATTCCTTCATTCTCCACCTTTTCCTTGCTTGTTCCTCTTCTACTTGGCTCCTCCACCTATATACAATTATACAAGTGATTAGCCCTTTATATCAAATATAAATATTTAGAAGATCTAACATTTAGAATTGAAGATAAGAACATAAACCATACCTTGTGGCTTGTCCTTAAGAGTTGCAAGGTATAACCTGCAATTCCTCTTCCAATGCCCCTCCTTTCCACAGTGGTGGCAAGTCCCCTTGGGCTCCATTGCCTTCTTTTTCTTCACTCCTCCTTTAGGCTTAGGAGCGGGTGACTTCTTCTCCTTCCCTTTGCCTTTGCCTTGCGGCTTAGACTTGGAAGAGGATGGCTTGTTGTAGACTACTGCAGAAGTCCCTACAACGTTCTCTTTCTTCATAGTCTTCTCAGCAGTTACTAACATATTTAGTAACTCAGAGAGAGTAATATCCATCTTATTCATATTGTAGTTCATTACGAACTGCGCGAATGAATCAGAAAGAGAAGCCAATATAAAGTCCTGGGCCAATTCCCCGTCAAGTGGAGTACCAAGGTTCTCCAATTGTTCAATGAATCCTATCATCTTCAGTACATGTTGGTGTACTGGAGCCCTCTTGACCATCTTGGTCTTCACAAGTTCACAAACAATGCTAAAGCGACGGTTGCGCGTCCCTTCACCATATAACTCCGTAAGATGGAGTATTATGGAAGATGCACTATCCATGCCCTCGTGCTGTCTCTGTAGCTACTCATTCATGGAAGCCAACAGATAGCACTTGGCTTGTGTGTCATCCTCAACGTGCTTGTTAAACTTAGCACGTTCATCCTCAGGGCCGAGAGGTATGTGAGGTGGGGCCTTGTCTAGTACGTAAACAATCTTCTCCAATGTTAGGAGAATCTTGACATTACGATACCATGATGGGAAATTGTGCCCCTCTAGGCAATGTTTGTCGAGTATTTTCGCGAGTGTGCTTCCAACCATATCTATATACATAAACAAATAAAATAATTAGATTGATTGTTGATTAAGTCAAACGATTCGGGTCTTTAAACCGAATGACATCACCCACCATTTTTGGCAAATTCCATATCCCTCATGATGGAATCCGGGAGATTTCAAAGAAAGCTCCAAGCGGGTTATGGGAGGCTCACTATTACCAAGCCCACCTCACGATTATACGATGTTGGCTAGCAAAAATAATAATGAGAGGGTACGCTTACCCATTCACAACAATCTCTTGTGATTACCCATCTTTTTGGCCTCTAGAGAACAATGCCTCACGATTATACGATGTTGGCACCATTTCTCTTAGATAAGTTCTTTCCCACCATGCCGGTTTAGATAGGGGTTCAAGCATGACCTCACGATTATACGATGTTGGCCACACTCGTTGCCTACCTTCACCTCATCAAATGTCTTAAATAAACTCCTCCTGAATATAAGCATGCACTTTGTCACTTCCCCATTATAAGGTGAAGGCGGTGTACAAGTCATAAACGCTTGGAGCCTACCATGGTGGAAGGCCACGAAAAAGTATAATGTGAATCTTTGGAAGCAACAGATCGAAAATCCGTTATGCAAATCGTCCGAATTGAATTACGTAGGGATGCGTTTTATGTAAATTATGTAATTTATCGGTCAGAACTTTGAGATGTAATTTGATAATTGGCCATAGGCGACGATGGTTCGTGATGTCTCAACATGCGTGCTAGGGAGTGGTGGCACGGACCTCAGGTGAGTGGGTCTTTTCCATTTTATCGTGTATTATATATATATATATGTTGGAAATGTGCCCTAAAACCAATCATATGATGATACTTTACGGACATTTCACAAGTTAAACTAATGTAGTTTAAATATAAAGGGCAAAGATTATTGTTTTAAGCCGTCTCATATAAATGTTATATGCTTAAACGATAAGTCCAAGGAATATGTGATTGGGAGAATGCAATCTAAAGAAGTTAGATTCATGAGACCATTCTTTCGTAGACACATCCTAAACGTTCCTGATCATAGGATTGCCAATTGGGCATTGACAGTCCGTTAAGATCAGTACGTGCTGTGTCTTCTCTCAGGGAGAGTGACTAGTCTCGAGTCATTGGTGTGTGTGACATCAAGACAAGTACGTAGGTGCTCAATAGAGAATGAGTTCACTGAACACGATCAACGAAGAGTTCTCATATTCATGTCACATGAGAACTCATGGTTGGGATAATGCAAAGTAGTCATTTGACCTGAGGCATCACAGTTGTCTTGTGGTTAAGTCCTTGATCTTTGATTATGTCAAAGTTACCCCATCCGCGGGTCTCCACGGCATCGTTGGGGTTAAGCCACTTAGCTATGGAGGCAAGTGAATGCGCAACAAGGGATCTCTAACCTTCAAACCGTTTGGGGGAGAATACTCTATGATATGATTAAGAATCTCTGGCCAGAGTATGAATGAGATTTAGAAATGTCGTTCCAAATCACATTCAAGGTAATCATATAAGCACACGAATCACATTGGATAGTAGACATGAATAAACTATCAAACCAAACAATGTGGTCAAGAGTATTGTATTAGAGAAAGACCGTATTGCATTTGTAATCCTAAACTGAATAGGTTCTCTACCTCTTCTGATTAGCTTGGGTAACCATGATATGCTGCTAGGTGTCACTCTTGGTTTGTGGAAGCCCTAAACGTGTATAAACACTAAAGGGAGAATTGAAAGTAAGTTTCAATTCACAATCGATTTTAAAGAGTTTTAATCGCCCACTGCCTCGCTAAAATGAACCTAATGGATCGTACACCGTGTAAGGTGGAGATTGAAGAAACAATGGAGATGAGTAAGAATAATTAAATGGTTTAATTATTTATGGCAAGGATTAATTAATATGTTAATTAATTAAACGAATAAGTTCGTTAAAGACCTCGGGATAGTTTTGGACCTTAAGGCCCAATGGGCTTCGAACGTCAAGCCCATTGACTTAAGTTGTATGACAACTTAATTCACAAAGGCCCAAAAAGCCCAAACAAAACCCTATGGCCGGCCATTTAAAGGAGGGTAGTGAACTTGCTTTAATTACAAGTTTGCCACTCCAATAAATAAAGGTATAAATATGACTTTATAGCCAAAATTCATTTAGGGTTTTCTTTTAGGAAATTGGAGAGAACACAAAGCTCTCCTTTCTCTCTAAAGAGGCCGACCCCCTTGGAGGGTGTATCTAGCAATCCCACTACTCCAAGGTCACTCATTTCTTCATCAATCTTACCTTGGTGTGGATAATTAGAGGTTCTCAATTTTGGGAACTTGGAGAACCATATTCTTCCATCCAAATCCATAGATTTTAGATACAAGGAATGAAGGCCCTCTCTTTGGGTGATTAGCCTTTGCTTATGCAAAGAGGAATCTACAAAGGTATATATTTCTCAACTCACTTTGATTTGAGTTGAGTCTTGGTTCACCAATCTACTAGGCTTTGAATTTCATGGGTAATGTTTTGTTTTTGAATGCATGCAAGCATGATTCCGCCTTTTAATTGTTAAATGCATGCCATAGATGTTATTCAAATGAACATGTTTTCAACAAATCATCCTTCAGCTTATGCAAAGAGGAATCTACAAAGGTATAATTTCTCAACTCACCTTGATTTGAGTTGAGTCTTGGTTCACCAATCTACTAGGCTTTGAATTTCATGGTTAATGTTTTGTTTTTGAGTGCATGCAAGCATGATTCCGCCTTTAATTTGTTAATTGCATGCTATAGATGTTGCTCAAATGAACATGTTTTTCACAAAATTTCCTTCACCCCGAAGGATGACTTTCCCTTGCCCATCATCAAAATCATGGTGAACGCAACCACTAGTCATGAGTGAAGGAAATATTTGTAAAAACTAGTTTATTTTATCAACATCCATGCATGCAATTAACAATTAAAAGGCGGAATCATGCTTGTATGCACTCAAAAACAAAACTTTACCCATGAAATTCAAGGCCTAGTAGTTATGGTGAACCAATATTGAACTCAAGAACAAAGTGAGTTGAGAAACTTTAATACCTTTAAAGAACCTCTTTGCTTAGAAAAGGATATTCACTCATGTGAGGGCTTTCTTTCCTTAGTCTCCTTGCTCCTTGGCTCCATGGATGTGGGTAGAGGAACTTTGCTTCTTGGCTCCATGACATCTTGGATGGATGAAGGAATGGATTCTCCAACTTCCCAAAATAGGGAACGTCTAAATCTTTACACCAAGAAGATCATTGATGAAGAGATGAGTGACCCAGCAGAAGTAAGATTACAAGTTATTTTCCTCTAGGACGGCTGACCTCTTAGAGAGAAAAGAGAGCTTTGTGTTCTCATCTTTTCTCCAAAAGAAAACCCTAATGATGAAAATGTTATAAAGTTCTTTATATAGTCCCTTCAATTAAGTGACAAAAGAACCAAAACCCTTCATCTTCTAATGTCGCCAGCCTTAAGGGTTCATTGGGCTTTCAAGCCCTTTGTGTTTTAATGGGCCTGACATTCAAATCCCATTAGGCCTTGCGGCCAAAAACTAACCCGAGGTCTATAACAAACTTATTCATTTGGTTACTTGACATATGAATTAATCCTAGCCATATATAATTAAACCATTTAATTATCTTTACTCATCTCTGTTGTTTCTTCAATCTCTACCTTACACGGTGTATGATCCATTAGGTTCCTTTTAGCGAGGCAGTGGGCGATTATAACTCTTCAAATTGATTATGAATTGAAACATACTTTCAATTCTCCCTTTAGTGATTACTCACCTTTAGGGCTTCCACAAACCATGAGTGACACCTACCAGTGTGTCATGGCTACCCAAGTTAATCAGAAGAGGTGGAGAACCTATTCAGTTTAGGATTACAATGCAATAGAATCTTTCTCTAATACGATACTCTTGACCACATTGTTTGGTTTGATAGTTTATTCATATCTGTTATCCAATGTGATTCTTTTACTTATATGATTACCTTGAATGTGATTTGGAACGACTTCCTAAATTTCATTCATACTTTGGCTAGAGATTCTTAATCATATCATAGAGTATTCTCCCTCAAACGGTTTGAAGGTTAGAGATCCCTTGTTACACATTCACTTGCCTCCATGGCTCAGTGGCATAACCCCAAATATGTCGTGGACACCCTCTGACGGAGTGACTTTGACATGGTCAAAGATCAAGGACCTCACCACAAGACAACTATGATGCCTTAGGTCAAATGACTACTTTGCATTATCCCAACCATGAGTTCTCATGTGACATGAGTATGAAAACTCCTCGTTGATCGTGTTCAGTGGACTCATTCTTTATTGAGCACCTACATGCTTATCTTGGTGTCAGTCACACCAATGACTCGAGACCAGTTACATTCCCTAAGAGAAGACATAGCACGTACTAATCTTAACGGACTGTCAATGCCCAATTAGCAATCCTATGATCAGGAACATTTAGGATATGTATACGAAATAGAATGGTCTCATGAATATAACTTTTTTAGATCACATTCTCCTAATTACATATTCCTTAGTCTTATCGTTTACGCATATAACATTTATTTGAGACAACTTTAAACAATAATCTTTGCCCTTTATATTACACTAGATTAGTTTAACATGTGAAATGTCTATAAAGTATCATCATATAATTGGCTGTAGGGCGTTTCCAACAATCTCCCACTTGCACTAGAGCCAATCAACTTGGTCATCTCTGATAATACCTCTTCTGAATTCATTTCAAAAATGGCTGAGTAGTAGGCTTAGACAATGGTTATCTATATGTTATCCGTAGAAGCAACCTTGAGAATAACGACGCCACCATTATACATGATTCTCAATCATGTGGTTCAGTCTCTCATTTGAGTTCGGATCTTGATGAAACCTTGATTCCCTTGCTTGAGCTATCACCCCATTAGTGTCGTAGTGTTGCTATACTAGAGACAATTTCTGGTTGAACCGAATGGAGAGTTCATAAATGAACTTTCCCATCCAAACAACATTGTTGTAAGCTTCTATATGGCAATACATTTTGCATGTTGGAACACACTAAAGTCATTACTTTTAATGTTTCCACCCAAATATCTCTTTAGTCATAATAAAGAGATATCCAATTATCTCTTCATTCAAAATGAAGAGACATCCAACGATGGATACGATATTTGATTCATAATCTAATACATTTACGCTTCCATTGCGTTACTCTAATTCTTCCTCATTCTTGAGGAGTCTATCCTTTAGTATTTCTTAAATACTTAAGGACTCACTTGACAGTTGCCATGGTTCTAATCTTGGGCTTGCATTGATTTCGTGTTGTACCGATCTTGGTACAACTCATATCAACGTTTTTCATACAATATGAAATACGTAAATCACCTTTCTGCGTATGCATAAAGGATTCTATTTATACATTATGTTTCTTTGGGAGTCAAAAGGTACTCCTTTGAGAAGAGCAACTTCCTAGTCTCACTAGAATCATTCTTCTAATTAAAGTTTATCATATGAAAAACTTCCTAGCATATTTTGTCTATAATTGGGCATTGATATACTCCAATTATATCCTGAAATCTATCATTATAGATTTCCATCCCAAGTATATAGACTGAGTCTCCTATATACATTTTATCATTATAGAACGTTTAAAGTCATAACTTTATCGAAGAAGAATTCCTTTCATTTGAAAAATTAATATATCATGTATAAATTCAAATTTAGGAATATGATTAACTCCCACTAATCTTTTGTAAACTTGGTAAACAAAAGATTCATTTACATCTTCATGAGAAATCAAACGATTTGATATTTTCTCATGAGACACTTATAGCTCCTACTAGCTTGCTTAGATTCCTAGTTTTCGACATATATTATCAAGACTATCTTGATAATGGTTTTGGAAACCCATATTATGTTCAAACGTTGAATCACCGTTTAGTTGTAGCAAGCAATTTTTGTATTATTTGAAACGAAGACTACGTCAAAGATGGTTTCTTCCAAGTCAACCAATCTCTTTGATTGTAGTCACCTTAAACTACCAATTACCTTTGAAGGTTTCATTATTTTGGGTCAAATGGTATTATACCATTTCCTTGAGTATATGTCGTATATACACTCAATGTAGGCATAAGGATTTTCATTCTTATTTCTTTCGAATTAAGAGGTGTAACTCTATGACATAGTCATAAAGTTCAAACCATTCAACTAAGACAGTTTATAAATCTTTCTCGAGTACCTTGGAGCTGTTGGAGATATGCCCTGAAAGTCAATCTTTGGAAGAAACCTTTCAGGACAATGAATGTGTGTATAGATGACTCTTATACATCCAAAGGCAAAGATACCAATTAGGACTATCTCAATTAACGATATATGTCCTAAATAGTGAATCCATGGACAATGGATCGATGGAAGAAGTAATCTAATGATGTTAGACTACAGAGACCTTCTTCTCATAACCATCATGTCCAAAAGGTTCCTGGTCATAAGGAATGTTAGAGGGATACTGACAATGCATAGACCAGTACATACTATGTCCCCTTCAATTGGAAGGATGGAAAGTCTCATCCCATTCGTGTAGTGACACTAAGACAGGTATGTAGGTGCTCATTAAGGGAATGAGTTCACTGAACACAATCGAACGAGAGTACTTGCATGGAGGTCTACTCACATGTCAAGCAAGTAACTCTAATGGTTGGAATAATGTAAGTAATCCTTTGACCTAAGACATCATAGCTGTCTTGGGGATACGTTGCTGATCATTTTGATAATGAGACGTGACCACACCTTATCTTGGGTGTGTTCTATGCATTGTTGGGGTCAATGATTTATCCTCAGAGGCATGTGAATGATGAATAAGGGATCTCTAATCCTCGTTATGAGAGGATGAATACTCTAAGATATGATTCGGGAATCTTCGGCCGAAGTATAAAGCGTAATAAAGGAAAGCGTTCCTATACAACTCAGTTGAATCATATAACATGGAATAATCACATTAGGGGTTTGACATAATATATCCATACCCTAATAATGTGATTGAGAGTATTGTTTTAGAGAATGATCGAATTACATTGTAATTCCAACTGAATAGGTTCTCCGAACAAATTCTACATTAGCTTGGGTAGCCATGATATATGGTTAGATGTCACTCATGGCTTGTGAGTTTTTCTAGATGATTAAATAAGTAGTCGTCAAAGAAGAAGGAGAATTAAAAGTAAGTTTTAATTCACTAAGTGATTGGATTAAATATAATCAATTGGATTGGTGCCAATCACCTCACTACCTTGCTAATTAGAACCTAAAATGATTGTACACCGATACACTCTTGTAATGAGACAACTAATGAATGATGGAACAAATTAATTGGATTAATTAAGTGTTATGATTAATTGGAAAGTCTAAAGAAATCATAGAAGCGATGAAAGATCGTTTTTGGACTTAAAGAAAAGTTCGGGTTAATATGGGCCCATTAAGCCCAAACCCATTGGGCTTTTATTTAAGCATAGGATGACTTGAAATAATAAAAGCCCAAAGCCCAAACAACACTAAAGGGGCCGGCCAAATAAAGGGAAAGGGAGAGAGAGGGAGTCAAGTGGTTGGCTAACTATCTTTGAGATATAAAAGGAACTTTTAGTGAAAAGTTTCATTAGGGTTTTTTTAGTGTTCCTTTTCACAAAAGAAGAAAAACAAAATCTCTCTCTCTACACTCAAAGGCCGGCCACCATAAGGGAGAAGTAGCTAATCATCTTCTCTCCCTTTTGGTTATTCCTCCATCCATCTCACTACACTAGTGGGTGTGGATCTTTAGAGGTCTTCAACCTTGGAGACTAAAGGAGAACCAAGGAGCACTCATTCTAGCAAGGTGGAGGAAGCAAGGAGGGAGGCTAGGCTCAAGGAGTTCCAAGAACAATGAGCTTGGAGGTGGTCCATCCTTGGTCTCAAGTCTAGATCAAGAGGTATAAAACTATACCTTCACTTTGTTCTTCAATAATTTCTTAGATGCATCAAATATGGACCTATGCTTCTTGAAGGGGATTTGCATGACTATAGCTTTGATATTATGTGATAACATGCTTCTGTTGCTTATGTATATAAATTTTGAATTGTATATGCATACTAGTCACTAGAAATCCCACATAAATCTCATTATTTCCCTTCAGGAGCTTGTGGTGTAGGAACTAGGTTGTTATATTTGTTGTTTATCATCTTGTCTCTCTAAGAACCCATTCTTTGAGTTCTATCTCTCATTCATTTGCTCTATCTTAGGCAAATCCTATTGTAGGATTACAATGAACTACCCAACAAATAACATTTGTTAGTTGGTTTATAGAAGTGATATCCCAAGGTTAATTTAATGATATCACACAAGATTTTTCTCAAACAAATATTGCTTATTAGCACACAACCCCAAATCTTAACACGCTTAAGACTTGTCTTTCTTTCCAACTACATCTAATGGAGTCATGAAAATTTTGGAAAATCTTCTAATTGACAATCATATTGACTTAGAAGTATATATATCCTATATATGGGTAATTGATAACATCCAACGAACTTCATCTCATTCAAGTTCATTCTTCTCCGAATGGAGAAGTCCATTATCTTATGATGTCCTTGATATTTTTCAAGGAAACTCTTCTAAGGTGTTATTTTTCCTTGTATCAAATCTAAGGAGGTAAATACTTTAGATGTCTTACTCATCAACTTACATTCTTGAATTCTTTGAAACCTTTTGCAAAGTATTCAGACTTGTGTTTATTCAAAATAAACGATAGTCCAACCGAGAGCGATCTTCGGTGAATGTCATACAACATGAGTAGTATTATGTTGTGGATAAGTGCCACTAACATCTAAGTGAATTAACCTCAACAACTTTGTGATTCTTTCTTGTTTTTAAAAGAATAAAGATTCGAACATTTCGCCTCTATACAATTTTAACAAGAAGGCATCGGATCCGGATCTAACGATCCAAAGCATCCATGTATGACCAACTTGTAATTTATGTTTTTAGAGGTTTCACAACTCAGTGGGATTAGTCACTACCTTGCAACCTTTTGGGTTTTAAGCATCCTTATATTCTAAATAGTTAACACTACCACATCATCTTTACTATAGAGACAATCAATTAGATAACAATAATCCAATCAATCGTTAATAATGAGCAATATTTTGTCAAACAAAACATTCATCTATCTCTTATAGTGACGGAATTAAGTTCCTTATTCAAATTGGAATGTAAAGACAATCTTTGTTTTTCCAAATTCTTTGGTAGTTCAAATGAGGAAGTAAGTACTATCTACTTTCGCAAAGATCTATATTTTATTCACGTTCCAAATGTGAAGTACTTTTCTTCTCTACTTAATCTTCTACTTCTTATTAGCCACACTTTAAAAAGAATTGTAAAACATAGTTACTAATACGAAATCAAGCATTCAAGTAAAAGAACTAACTGTTTTGACCTATTCAAGAACATTTTATAATACCCTCAAAAGGTGTGCTCTTGACTGCAAGACTTTTCTTGCAAATACCCCTTCCAATGTCCATCCTTTCATAAAGAAAGTTTGTTCCCTTGGAGTTATAGTGCCTTCTTCATTTGACTTCTCCATTGACTACAATAGTCATAGTCCCTAAACTCCCACTATCTCTCTTCAAACTTATTTCAATTGTGTTATACACATCAAACGATTTGGAGCGCATGTGGTTTTTGTTCACTATATAGTTTACAATAAACTTAGTGAACCATCTGGATAGGGACACAAAGGTGAAGTCCTTGCTTAGTTTCCATCTCCTGAAGTGGTTTAACACTTCAACACTCAATGATTCACATCATAAGTCCATGTTGATGGACTATTTTTGTCAATCAACCATTATGTGCTAAACATGATTACAAACTTTGAAGAGTTGTTCAAGGCAACTCTCATTTCTTCATACAACAATTTGTAAGTGAAGAATCATGGCACATAAAGTGTCCATGTCTTTGTGCTAATCTTCTCAAGTTCCCTTGTTCATACAACAAAGGAATAAGCACTAGTTGTTTATGTTAACAAGGGGTTCTTCAAAACAACTCTTATTTCTTCATACAACGATTTGTAATGGAAGAATTATGATACCAAAAGTGTTGTCCTCTTTATGATAGACTTATCTAACATGTTCTTCCAATGATACATTATCAATAGGAAGATTGTGAGGATGAGACTACTTAGGTACATAAACAATCCATACAAGACAATTTATGGGATTGTGGTACCAATTCCGGAAACTAAAGCCTTCGGCTTTTCATTGTCAAGTTTTGGATAGCGCTTGCAAATATATCGGTCAATAAATACATAACGAATATAAATTGATTGATTTTAAGCTATTTGATATGGGTCTTTTAAATTAAATAGTACCACCCACTATTTTTGGCAAATTGCATATCCCTCATCGGAATTCGAGAGTTTTGGAGGAAACTCTTAGTAGGGTATGGGAGGCTCACTATTACCAAGCCTACCTCACAATGATATGATGTTGACTAGCATCAATAATAATGAGAAAGTATGCTTACTCATTTGCAACTCATGCAAGTACCCATCTTATTTGAACTCTAGAGAATGATGCCACACAATGATATGATGTTGGCTCCATTGCTCTTAGTTAAGTCATTCCCACCGTGCCAGTTCGTGTAAGGGTTCAATCATGTTGGCTCAACTCATTGCCTACTTCACTTCATCATGTATGTATATAGAACTCCTCCTGAGTGTGAGCACATACTTTGTACTCCCCCATTATAAGGTGAAGTTGGTGTACGTGTCACAAACAATTGGAGCCTACCATGGTGGAAGGCCACAAAAGAGTGTTCAAAGCACTCTCACGCTTGCCAACTTAATAATGGTTTGGTTGAGGGTTTTAGGTCTCATCACATATAAGCATGCATTTTAATCTTATTAAAACAATTTGGTCCTATTACAACTATTGGTCCATGTGAATGATTTAGTAGTATATGATACTCCCACTATGCTTGTAAAATAGTTTTTAAAGCAAGAGTATATGGTACTACTAACATAAGCTTTGCATTCATTAATGGACTATATAGTTGCCTTAGGGCCTTAGGATGACTATGAACCTTTGATTCAATCCAACACGAGCCTAGTGTTGGATCTTGGTCTAGGGATGGATTTTAGTTACGCGTTTAATCACATTAAGGCGTGTTTTCTTATTGGGTGTTGGACCCTCCTACTCCAATTTCATGCATATCAAATAAAAACAAGAAAATGAGTACTTCAAAGTAAAGAAGATGCTCTTTTACAACATTTGATCAAAACAAATTACTTTAAAGTAAAGAAAAGCTTATGCTCTTTTACAACATTTGATCATATTAAATTACAACCAAAATCTAATCTACACATTCCCATGGCTTAAACAAATTTGAGAGATGGCCTTTCACATAGCTCAATTATTCTAGGCTTAGGTTCATAATCACCCTTTCTTTAATTAATTAACGCTTTAACCAATTAAACTTGAATCCAACATTGTCATTTGGTTCTTGTATCCATAGAATTGATTAAGATGGAGCTAAATGAAATGAAAATTCAATTCTCATTTAAAGATACCAAACTATTTTGTTCTCAACTAATTTGGGCCAAAAAGCAATAACCTCAACCATTGGGCACTTTTGTGGTCACTTTGTAAAAACACAAAAGTCCACTACTTCATGTAATTACAACTAGAACCCAAAATTTTCAATAAATGCAAAAACTTCATTAAAGGAGCAAAACATTTTGTCCTTTAGTGATTTTGGGCTTTTATGTAAAAACGTAAACTTTCAGGTCAAAGTGCAAATACAAAAAAGTATCAAAACTTTATGTAATTGCATAAAAACCCCAAAAGTAACCTACTTTAATAGGGTGGCCGGTCATGGTAGTGATAATGAGTAATGGGTTGGTTTTTGTTGAAAATTCAAAGTCAAGGATGTAGAAAAAAAAGATAGGTATGGTGTTGAAATAAAATAGGTATGGGTGTGAAAGAAAAGTACCAATCATGTACAAAAAGTTCAAAACACACTTTCAACTTTCCAATCACTTTTCCAAAAAAATGTCTTGTTGATTGAAAGATCACACCAATCATTACAAAACAAGACTTTATGTAAACAACCAAAAACTTTGAATCAAAACACCAAACGTTTTGTTCTTGGTAAGAACAAAGCAAGAACATTGAAGAACATCTATGAAAACCCATAAGAGCTCCATGAATGTTTCTCAATAAAACTCAAACTTTCACTACTCAAAGGGGGTTAACATCCTAGGGTACTTAGGGGTTCTGAAAGTCACTTTAAAACACTTTTAACAACACAAACAAGAACCAAAAATCCACCCTTTGGATTTGGCCAAATTTCCCCATAAACATGGCACCAAATTTTAGCTCCAAAATTCATGCTCATATGAACTACATCTACAACATTTGAGATGACAAATTTTCAAGCAAAATTTACATTCAAAGAAGCAAGAATAAAGCTTGTAACAATTACAACATTCAAATCAAAGACTATGAACTACAAAACCCAAAAGGATTCACCAACTACTAGACTTAGGCTCTTGATACCACTTGAACAAAATATTTGTAAAAACTAGTTCATTTGAGCAACATCTATGCATGCAATTAACAATTAAAAGGCGGAATCATGCTTGTATGCACTCAAAAACAAAACTTTACCCATGAAGCACCTCTTTGCTTAGCAAAGGATATTCACCCATGTGAGGGCCTTCTTTCCTTAGTCTCCTTGCTCCTTGGCTCCATGGATGTCGATGGAGGAACTTTGCTTCTTGGCTCCATGACATCTTGGATGGATGAAGGAATGGATTCTCCAAGTTCCCAAAATAGGGAACCTTTAAGTCTCCACACCAAGGAGAGCATTGAGGAAGATATGAGTGACCTAGAGGAAGTAAGATTGCCAGCTATTTTCCTCTAGGGTGACCGGCCTTTTAGAGAAAAGAAAGTTTTGTATTCTCTGATGCAAAATATATAAGCACACAAATTAAACCCTCTTTTTATCAATTGTAGCAAAGTATGTAAGTAGGGATCGTTCTAGGCTGGGGATTAGGAGGGATTGCTCAATCACTTGAAAACTGACTCCAAACGTAAAAACAAAGTTTAAAACACTAAACTAGACTCAAAGAATGCAAAACTAAACTCTAAAACACTAAAACAAACCAAATGACTCAAAACAGCACAAAAACACTCAAAACTGCCTTAAAAACACAATCTGGGCAATTTTGAACACAAAACACAATTTGGACGAAAATACGTTATAACTTGACTCAAGACACTTAAAAACACAAACTAAATTGATTTCTAACTAATCTAACACTTCAAAATAAATGGGGATTTGGTTTTGACGAAATTGAAAACAAAACAGAAACTTTGTAACTTGAACAAATTTTAAAACGAATTTGGTTAAAGTGAATGGATGGAAAGCTAGCTAAGGGGTTCTTCTCCACACATGTCACACTTGCATACATAACGATTTCCAATTGCTTCTCAATAAACCATGAATTCCCAAAACCCCAGATTAACTGTGAATTGCACTAATTAACCCTCAGATTTTCCTAAAGTTATCGAATTGGATGAATTGCATACGACAACCCAAAGCATTCCTCACAAGTTCCCTGCATGAATTGCATAACAAAGATACAAGCAAAGATCATTAAGTTCTATGAAAATCATAAGCATTGGCGAGGCACTTGTTACTATGAAATGCATGAAACTTATGCCAAGAATTTACTTAACACGATTGTGATCAACAACCTTTACTACTTTTGAATATAAGTTCATAACGATTAGGTGAAACTCCCTTATATCCTAGCATCAAACTTATGCATGAAAATTAAGTGTGCACTCTCAACCAACACACACAAATCAGTTTTAATTCATATAGATAAGTAAATTGAATTCACAACTTATGAAACGCAATTGAAAGTAATCAAATCATATAGCAAGCATAAAC
Source organism: Malus domestica (assembly GCF_042453785.1). Lineage (NCBI taxonomy): Eukaryota > Viridiplantae > Streptophyta > Magnoliopsida > Rosales > Rosaceae > Malus > Malus domestica. The sequence continues at coordinate 15,790,614 of NC_091670.1, forward strand.
ATGGTTTGGAATCCCCCCTAGCCAAGGGGGGGTTTAGTTCCTCATACGCACAACGCAAAGATGAATAAATTTAAACATTGAAATCCAAGGAAAGAGAACACCTAGACACTCTAACTTGGGCAGCAGGTGCATCCACGATTCCTCATTCCTCCTTGCTGCAGCACATAGATTATGGACAGGTGTTTGGGGTTATGATGTTGGAAATGTGCCCTAAAACCAATCATATGATGATACTTTACGGACATTTCACATGTTAAACTAATATAGTTTAATATAAAGGGCAAAGATTATTGTTTTAAGCTGTCTCATATAAATGTTATATGCTTAAACGATAAGTCCCAGGAATATGTAATTAGGAGAATGTAATTTAAACAAGTTAGATTAATGAGACCATTCTCTTTCGTATACATATCCTAAAACGTTCCTGATCATAGGATTGCCAATTGGGCATTGACAGTCCGTTAAGATCAGTACATGCTATGTCTTCTCTTAGTGAGAGTGACTAGTCTCGAGTCATTGGTGTGATTGACACCAAGATAAGCATGTAGGTGCTCAATAACGAATGAGTCCACTGAACACGATCAACAAGGAGTTCTCATACACATGTCACATGAGAACTCATGGTTGGGATAATGCAAAGTAGTCCTTTGACCTGAGGCATCATAGTTGTCTTGTGGTTAAGTCCTTGATCTTTGATTATGTCAAAGTCACTCCATTCGAGGGTGTCCACGGCATAGTTGGGGTTAAGCCACTTAGCCATGGAGGCGAGTGAATGCGCAACAAGGGATCTCTAAGCTTCGAACTGTTTGAGGGAGAATACTCTATGATATGATTAAGAATCTCTGGCCAGAGTATGAATGAGATTTAGGAAGTCATTCCAAATCACATTCAAGGTAATCATATAAGTAAATGAATCACATTGGATAGTAGACATGAATAAACTATCAAACCAAACAATGTGGTCAAGAGTATTGTATTAGAGAAAGACCGTATTGCATTGTAATCCTAAACTGAATAGGTTCTCCACCTCTTCTGATTAGCTTGGGTAACCATGACATATTGCTAGGTGTCACTCATGGTTTGTAGAAGCCCTAAACGTGTATAATCACTAAAGGGAGAATTGAAAGTAAGTTTCAATTCACATTCGATTTGAAAGAGCTCTAAACGCCCACTGCCTCGCTATAAGGAACCTAATGGATCGTACACCGTGTAAGGTAGAGATTGAAGAAACAACGGAGATGAGTAAGGATAATTAAATGGTTTAATTATTTATTTATGGCAAGGATTAATTAATATGTTAATTAATCAAACGAACAAAGTTCGTTAAAAGACCACGGGTTAGTTTTGGGCCTCAAGGCCCAATGGGCTTCGAACGTCAAACCCATTGACTTAAGTTGTATGACAACTTAATGACAAATAATTCACAAAGGCCTAAAAAGCCCAATGAAACCCTATGGCCGGCCATTTAGAGGAAGGGTAGTGAACTTGCTTTAATTACAAGTTTGCCACTCCAATGAATAAAGGTATAAATATGACTTTATAGCCAAAATTCTTTTAGGGTTTTTCTTTTGGGGAAAGGATGAGAACACAAGCTCTCATTTCTCTCTAAAGAGGCCGGCCCCCTTGGAGGGATTAGCTAGTAATCTTTCTCCTCCAAGGTCACACATCTCTTTTTCACATCTCACCTTGGTGTGGAGACTTAGAGGTTCTCAACTATGGGAACTTGGAGAATCCTATTCTTCCATCCAAATCCATGTATCTAAGAAGCAACGAATGAAGGCCCTCTCCTTGGGTGATTAGCCCTTGCATATGCAAAGAGGAATCTACAAAGGTATAAATTTCTCAACTCACTTTGTTTTGAATTGAGTCTTGGTTCACCAATCTACTAGGCTTTGAATTTCATGGGTAATGTTTTGTTTTTAAGTGCATACAAGCATGATTCCGCCTTTTAATTGTTAATTGCATGCTATAGATGTTGCTTAAATTAACATGTTTTTCACAAAATTTCCTTCATATGAATAGTGTGGAATGAATGGGGGATATATGGTGGTGTTTAGGATGGATGGATGGTGCGGCAAAGGGTGATTTTGGCAGAAATTATGGAGTATGGTGGTGAAAGGCTGCGGCAAAGAAGAGGGCAGATTTCTGGCGTGAATTGATGTGTATGAGAGGTGGTCCTAAAGTGTTTAGGACTCCTCTTTGTAGCTGAAACCTTTGCACATTAGGAATAGGGAAACTTGTCTTGATCAATCCTTCTTCTTTTTGGATTCCTTTGAAGGAAGATTTTGTGAAAACATGTTCATTTGAGCAACATCATATATCATGCAATTAACAATTAAAGGCAGAATCATGCTTGCATGCACTCAAAAACAAAACATCAACCATGAAATTCAAAGCCTAGTAGATTGGTGAACCAAGACTCAACTCAAAACAAAGGGAGTTGAGAAATTTATACCTTTGTAGATTCCTCTTTGCATAAGCAAAGGCTAATCACCCAAAGAGAGGGCCTTCATTCCTTGCATCTTAAATCTATGGATTTGGATGGATGAAAAGGTTTCTCCAAGTTCTCAAAATAGAGAACCTCTAAGTCTCCACACCAAGATTAGATTGGAGAAGAAAATGAGTGACCTTGGAGGAGTGGGATTGCTAGCTAATCCCTCCAAGGGGGCCGGCCTCCTAGAGAGAAAAGGAGAGACATGTTCTCTCCAATTTTCTCCAAAAGAACCCTTTTTGAATTTAGGCTATGAAGTCCTTTATATAGTCCCTTCAAATAAGTGACCTAAAGAACCAAAAAGCCATTCTCTCTAACATGGCCGGCCATAAGGGTTTTATTGGGCTTTTGGGCCTTTGTGAATTAAGTTGTCATACAACTTAAGTCAATGGGCTTGACGTTCGAAGCCCATTGGGCCTTGAGGCCCAAAACTAACCCGTGGTCTTTTACGAACTTTTTCGTTTGATTAATTAACATATTAATTAATCCTTGCCATAAATAATTAAACCATTTAATTATTCTTACTCATCTCCATTGTTTCTTCAATCTCTACCCTACACAGTGTACGATCCATTAGATTCCTTTTAGCGAGGCAGCGGGCGATTAAAACCATTTCAAATCGATTGTGAATTGAAACTTACTTTCAATTCTCCCTTTAGTGATTATACACGTTTAGGGCTTCCACAAACCCTAAGTGACACCTAGCAGCATATCATGGTTACCCAAGCTAATCAGAAGAGGTGGAGAACCTATTCAGTTTAGGATTACAAATGCAATACGGTATTTCTCTAATACAATACTCTTGACCACATTGTTTGGTTTGATAGTTTATTCATGTCTACTATCCAATGTGATTCGTTTACTTATATGATTACCTTGAATGTGATTTGGAACGCCTTCCTAAATCTCATTCATACTCTGATCAGAGATTTTCAATCATATCATAGAGTATTCTCCCCCAAACGGTTTGAAGGTTAGAGATCCCTTGTTGCGCATTCAATTGTCTCCATGGCTAAGTGTCTTAACCCCAACGATGCCGTGGACACCCGCGGATGAGGTGACTTTGACATAATCAAAGATCAAGGACTTAACCACAAGACAACTGTGATGCCTCAGGTCAAATGACTACTTTGCATTATCCCAACCATGAGTTCTCATGTGACATGAATATGAGAACTCTTCGTTGATCGTGTTCAGTGAACTCATTCTCTATTGAGCACCTACGTACTTGTCTTGATGTCACACACACCAATGACTCGAGACTAGTCACTCTCCCTGAGAGAAGACACAGCACGTACTGATCTTAATGGACTGTCAATGCCCAATTGGCAATCCTATGATCAGGAACGTTTAGGATGTGTCTACAAAAGAATGGTCTCATGAATCTAACTTCTTTAGATTGCATTCTCCCAATCACATATTTCTTGGACTTATCGTTTAAGCATATAACATTTATATGAGACGGCTCAAACAATAATGTTTGCCCTTTATATTTAAACTACATTAGTTTAACATGTGAAATGTCCGTAAAGTATCATCATATGATTGGTTTTAGGGCACATTTCCAACAATCTCCCATTTGCAGTAGAGCCAATCAGCTTGGTCATCAATGATGATACCTCTTCTGTAGTCATTTCATAAATGGCTGAGTAGTAGGCCTAGACAATGGATATCTATATGTTATCCATAGAAGCAACCTTGAGAATAACGACGTCACCATTATACATGATTCTCAATCATATGGTTCAGTCTCTCATATGAGTTCGGATCTTGATGAGACCTTGATTCCCTGGCTTGAGCTATCGCCTCATTAGTGTCATAGTGTCGTACACTAGATACATTATCTGGTTGGAACCGAATAGAGAGTTCATAAATGAACTTTCCCATCCAAACAACATTGTTGTAAGCTTTTATATGGCAATATATTTTGCATTCATAATGGAACATACTAAAGTCATTACTTTTAATGTTTCCATCCAAATATCTCTTTAGACATAATAAAGAGATATCTAATTATCTCTTCATTCATAATGAAGAAACATCCAATGATGGATTAGATTCATAATCTAATACATTTACGCTTCCTTTACGTTACTATAATTCTTCCTCATTCTTTGAGGGATCTATCCTTTAGTATTTCTTAAATACTTAAGGACTTACTTGACAGTTGCCATGGTTCTGATCCTGGGCTTGCACTGATATCGTCTTGTACCGTTCTAGGTACAACTCATATCAATGTTTTTCATACAATTTGAAATACATAAATTGTTGGAAATGTGCCCTAAAGCCAATCATGTGATGATACTTTATGGACATTTCACATGTTAAACTAATCTAGTTTAACATATAAAGGGCATAGATTATTGTTTGAGCCGTCTCATATAAATGTTATATGCTTAAACGATAAAGTCCAAGGAATTTGTGATTGAGAGAATGTAATCTAATGAAGTTAGATTCTTGAGACCATTCTTTCGTAGACACATCCTAAACGTTCCTGATCATAGGATTGCCAATTGGGCATTGACAGTCCGTCAAGATCGGTACGTACTATGTCTTCTCTCAGGGAGAGTGATAAGTCTCGAATCATTGGTGTGTGTGACATCAAGACAAGTACGGTAGGTGCTCAATAGAGAATGAGTTCACTGAACGCGATCAACGAAGAGTTCTCATATTCCATGTCACATAAGAACTCATGGTTGGGATAATGCAAAGTAGTCCTTTGACCTGAGGCATCATAGTTGTCTTGTGGTTAAGACCTTGATCTTTGATTATGTCAAAGTCATCCCACCAGGAGGGTGTCCACGGCATCGTTGGGGTCAAGCCGCTTAGCTATGGAGACAAGTTAATGCGCAACAAGGGATCTCTAACCTTCAAACCGTTTGAGGGAGAATACTCTATGATATGATTTGAATCTTTGGCCAAAGTATGAATGAGATTAGGGAATGCGTTCCGAATCACATTCAAGGTAATCATATAAGCACAAGACACACATTGGATAGTAGACATGAGAAAATAAACTATCAAACCAAACAATGTGGTCAAGAGTATTAGATTAGAGAAGGACCGTATTGCATTTGTAATCTCGAACTGAATAGGTTCTCTAACCTCTTCTGATTAGCTTGGGTAACCATGATATGCTGCTAGGTGTCACTCATGGTTTGTGGAAGCCCTAAACGTGTATAATCACTAAAGGGAGAATTGAAAATAGTTTCAATTCACAATCGATGTAAAATGGTTTTAATCGCCCACTACCTCGCTAAAAGGAACCTAATGGATCGCACACCGTGAAAGGTGGAGATTGGAGATTAAACGGAAATGAGTAAGAATGATTAAATGGTTTAATCATTTATTTATGGCAAGGATTAATTAATATGTTAATTAATCAAACGAATAAGTTCGTTAAAGACTTCGGGATAGTTTTGGACCTTAAGGCCCAATGGGCTTCGAACGTCAAGCCCATTAACTTAAGTTGTATGACAATTTAATGAATGAAGATTCATTAAAGCCCAAAAGCCCAAATCCCATAAGGTGGCCGGCCATATTAGATGAATTAGGGTTGTTTGGTTATTTAGGTCACTTAAAGAAGTGACTATATAAATGACTTTATAACTAAATATTCATTAAGTGAAAAATGGGTTTATTTTTGGGGAAAATAGGTGAGAATTGTCTCTCCATTTTCTCTCTAAAGAGGCCAACACCTTGGAGGGTACATCTAGCAATCCTACTACTCCAAGGTCACTCATTTCTTCTACAATCGAACCTTGGTGTCGAGAATTAGAGGTTCTCAATTTTGGGAACTTGGAGAACCTATTCTTCCATCCAAATCCATGGATCTAAGAAGCAAGGAATGAAGGCCCTTATCTCTTTGGGTGATTAGCCTTTGCTTATGCAAAGAGGAATCTACAAAGGTATTAATTTCAACTCACTTATGTTTTGAGTTGATTATTGGTTCACCAATCTACTAGGCTTTGAATTTCATGGGTAAATGTTTTGTTTTTGAGTGCATGTAAGCATGATTCCGCCTTTAATTGTTAATTGCATGCTATATGATGTTGCTCAAATGAACATGTTTTACAAAATAAATCCTTCAAGTGGTATCAGAGCCTAGGTCTAGTAGTTGGTGAATCCTTTTGTGTTTTGTAGTTCATAAGTTTGTGATCTAAAAGTTGTAATTGTTACAAGCTTTATTCTTGCTTCTTTGAAAGTAAATTTTGTTGGAAAATTTGCTATCTCAAATGTTGTAGATGTTGTTCATATGAGCATGAATATTGGAGCTAAAATTTGGTGCCATGCTTTTGGGAAAATTCGGCCAAAATCAAAGGGTGATTTTTTGGGTTCTTATTTGACTTGTTAAAAGTGTTTTAATGTGTTCTTTGGAACCCCTAAGTACCCTAGTTTGGTTAGATGTTATTTCCCTTAAGTAAGAATGGTTTTGGAATGTTTTTTGGTGGAAAAAGTTCATGGAAAAATTTGGGTTTTTCATGGATGTTCTTCATTGTTCTTAATGTTCTTGCCAAGAACAAAAAGGTTTGGTGTTTTGATTCAAAGTTTTGAATTATTTCATAAAGTATATGTGATATGTTTTTAAATGATTTATTATGTATTTAAAGTGTTAGATATTTGTATAAATGATGATTGAAATAATTGTGATTGAATTATTTCATAAACTTATCTTACATACACTTGCATGTTTTTGACAAAACTCACTAATCAACACACACACCAACCTTATCCCTCCCCAAAACCAGCCACTCCCTCAAAGGGAGTACTTTTGGGGCTTTTATGCAATTACATAAAGTTTTGATACTTTTGTGTATTTGCACTTTGGCCCAAAAGTTTACGTTTTTACGTTAAGGTCCAAAACGCTAAAGGACAAATTGTTTTGATCCTTTAATGATGTTTTTGCATTATTAAAAGTTTGGGTTCTAGTTGTATTTACATGAAGTTGTGACTTTTGTGTATTATACAAAGTGACCCCAAAAGTTTTTGTTATTGCAATATGGCCCAAAAGTTGAGGTTAATTGCATGATGGCCCAAATAGGATGAGAACAAAATTGTTTTGTCTCTTTAAATGAGAATTGGATTTTCATTTTGTTTAGCTCCATTTAAATCAATCTTATGGATACAAAAACCAAATGAAAATGTTGCATTCAATTAATTAGTTAAAGTGTTAATTAATTAAAGGGTGATTATGAACCTAAGCCTAATATAATTGAGCTATGTGAAAGGCGTTTCAAATTTGTTTGAACCATGGGAATGTGTAGATTAGATTTTGGTTGTAATTTGATTTGATCAAATGTTGTAAAAGGGCTTAAGCTCTTCTTTACTTTAAAGTAATTTGTTATATGCAAATGTTGTAATGAGCATAAGCTCACCTTTACTTTGAAGTACTTCTTTCTTGCTTTATACGATATGCATGAAAATGAAGTAGTTGGGTCCAACGCCCCTAAGACAACACGCCTTAATGTGATTAAACGTGTAACTAAAATCAATCACCATTCCTAGACCGAGATTCAACACAAGGCTCGTGTTCAATCTAAACAAAGGTTCATAATCATCCTTAGGCCCTAAGGCAACTATGTAGTCCATCAAATGAATGCAAAGTTTATGTTAGTAGTATCATATACTCTTGCTTTAAAAATCGTTTTAAAAGCATAGTGGGAGTATTATGTACAACTAAAACAAAGGGATGGACCAATAGTTGAAATAGGACCAAAATAGTTTTAATAGAGATTAAAGTGTATGTTTATATGTGATGAGACACAAAACCCTCAACCAAACCAATATTAAGTTGATAAGCGGAAAGTGCTTTGAACACTCTTTCGTGGCCTTCCACCGTGGTAGGCTCCGATCGTTTGTGACTCGTACACCGGCTTCACCCTATAATGGGGGAGTACAAAGTGCGTGCTTACACTCAGGAGGAGTTCTATATACATACATGATGAAGTGAGGTAGGCAACGAGTTTAGCCAACATGATATAATTCTGAGGCTATGCTTGAACCCCTACACGAACTAGGCATGGTGGGAATGACTTAACTAAGTGCAATGACGCCAACATGATATAATTCTGAGGCATCACTCTCTAGAGGCCAAATAAGATGGGTACTTGCATTAGTTGCAAATGAGTAAGCGTACTCTCTCATTATTATTAATGCTAGCCAACATGATATAATTCTGAGGTGGGCTTGGTAATAGTGAGCCTCCCATAACCTACTAGGAGTTTCATCCAAAACTCTCGAATTCCTATGAGGGATATGGAATTTGCCAAAAATAGTGGGTGGTACTATTTGATTTAAAGACCCAAATCAAATGGCTTAAAATCAATCAATCTATATTCGTTATGTATTTGATTACGAATATATTTGCAAACGCTATCCAACACTTGACAAAACCGAACGTTTAGTTTACGGACTTGGTACTACAAAACCATAGATTGTCTTTAATGGCTTGTAAAAGTACCAAAGTAGTCTCATCCTCACAATCTTACTATTGATAATGTATCATTAGAAGAATATGTTAGAAAAGGTCTATCATAACGAGGACAACACTTTTAATGTCATAATTCTTCAATTACAATTTGTTGTATGAAGAAATAGGAGTTGCTTTGAACAACTCTTAGTCAATGCAAACACTTAGTGCTTGTTTCTTTGTTACATGAACAAGGAACTTGAGAAGAAAGCACAAAGGCATGAACACTTAATGTGCCATGATTCTTCATTTACAATTGTTGTATGAAGAAATGAGAGTTGCCTTGTACAACTCTTGAAGGTTTGTAATTATGTTTAGAACATAATGGTTGGTTGACAAAAATAGTCCATTAACATGGACTTATGATGATTTTGAATCATTGAATGTTGAAGTGATAAATCACTTAACGAGACGGAAACTAGGCAAGGACTTCACCTTTGTGTCCCTATCCTAATGGTTTACTAAGTTTATTGTAAACTATGTAGTGAACAATAACCACATGCTCTCCAAAATTGTTTGATGTGTATAACACAATTGAAAGAGGTTTCAAGAGAGATAGTGGGAGTTTAAGGACCATGTCTAATGTAGTCAAAGGTGAAAGTCAGATAAAGAAGATAAATAACTCCAAGGGAACAAACTTTCTTTATGAAAGGATGGACATTGGAAGGGGTATTTGCAAGAAATGTCTTGCAAGTGTCAAGAACACACCTTTCGAAGGTGTTGTAAAATGTTCTTGAAAAGTTTAAAACAGTTGGTTCTTCTACTTGAATGCATGATTCCGTATTAGTAACAAAGCTTTACAATCGTTGTAAAAGTGTGACTAATAAGAAGTAGAAGATATATGAGAGAAGAGAAGGTGCTTCACATTCGGAAACGTGAATCAAATGTAGATCTCTGCGAAAGCAGATGGTACTTACTTCCTCATATGAACTACCAAAGAAATTGGAAAAACATAGATTGTCTTTGTATTCCAATTTTAAGGAACTAAATTCCGTCACTATGTGAAATGGATAAATGTTTTGTTTGACAAAACAATGTTCTTTATTAATCAATGATTGGATTATGGTAATCTAATTAATTATCTCTATAATAGAGATAATATGGTGGTGTTAACTGTTTAGAAAATAATGATGCTTAAAACCCAAAAGGTTGCAAGGTAGTGACTAATCCCAACTAAAGTTGTGATACCTCTAAAACATAAATTACGAGTTGGTGAAAGATGGATGCTTTGGATCGTTAGATCCGGATCCAATACCTTCTTGTTAAAATTGTATAGAGACGAAATGTTCGAATCTTTATTCTTTTGGAAAGAAGAAAGAATCACAAAGTTGTTGAGAGTAATTCACTTTGATGTTTGTGGCACTTGTCGACAAACATATTACTACTCATGTTGGATAACATTCACCGAAGATCACTCTCGGTTGGACTATAGTTTATTTTGAATAAACACAAGTCCGAATACTTTGCAAAATGTTTCAAAGAATTCAAGAAATGTAAGTTGATGAGTAAGACATCTAAAGTATTTACCTCCTTAGATTTGATCCAAGGAAAGGTAACACTTTAGATGAGTTTCCTTGAAAGATATCAAGGAAAATAGCATCATAAGATAATGTATTTCTCCATTAGGAGAAGAACGAACTTGAATAAGATTTAGTTCGTTAGATGTTATCTATTACCCATATATAGGATATATACTTCTAAAACAATATGATTGTCAATGAGAAGATCTTCCAATATTTTCATGACTCCATAAGATGTAGTTGGAAAGAAAGACAAATCTTAAGCATGTTAAAGATTTGGGGTTGTGTGCTAACAAGCAATATTTGTTTGATAACAATCTTGTAGGATATCCTTAAAATAACTTTTGGATATCGCTTCTATAAACCAACTAACAAATGTTGTTTTGTTGGGTAGTTCATTGTAATTCTACAATGTGATTTGCCTAAAAGCAAATGAACGAGAGATAGAACTCAAAGAATGGGTTCTTTGAGAGACAAGAAAGTAATCAACAAATATAACAACCTAGTTCCTATACCACAAGCTCCAAGGTAGTCGATAAGAATTTATAAACCGTCTCAGTTGAATGGTTTTGAACTTTATGACTATGTCATAGAGTTGCACCTCTTACTTCGAAAGAAATAAGAATGAAAAATCCTTATGACTACATTGAGTGCATATACGATATATACTCAAGGAAATGGTAAAGTACCATTTGACTCGAAATAATGAAACCTTCAAAGCTAATTGGTAGCTTAAGGTGACTACAATCAAATAGAATGGTTGACTTTAAAGGAACCATTTTTGACGTAGTCTTAGTTTCAATAAATTCAAAGATTGCTAACTACAACTAAATGGTGATTCAATGTTTGGACATAATATGGGTTTCCGAAACCATTATTAAGACAGTCTTGATAATATATGTCTAAAACTATAAATCACAAGACATGTAAGTTGTAGAGATCCATCCATCATGGATCTTAGCAAGTTAGTGGGAGCTATTTGCATTTTATGAGAAAAAGGATCAAATCGTTTGATTTCTCATATAGATGTAAATGAATCTTTTGTTTACTAGTTTTACAAAAGATTAGTGGGAGTTAATCATGTTCCTAAAAATTTAAATATATATGATATATTAATTTTGGAAATGAAAAGAATACTTCTTCGTTAAAGTTATGACTTTAATACATTATATGAAGATAGAATGTATTTGGGAGATATAGTCTATATACATGGGATGGAAATCTATAATGATATATTTCATGATATAATTGGATTATATCAATCCCTAATAATAGACAATGGATGCTAGGAAGTTTCTCATATGATGATAAACTTCAATATGAAGGACGATTCTAGTGAGACTAGCAAGTTGCCCTTCTCAAAGGGAATGTACCCTTTGACTCCCAAAGAAATATTGCGTAAATTGAATCCTTTATGCATACGCAGAAAGGTGATTTATGTATTTCATATTGTATGAAAAACATTGATATGAGTTGTACCTAGAACGGTACAAGACGATATCAGTGCAAGCCCAGGATCAGAACCATGGCAACTGTCAAGTGAGTCCTTAAGTATTTGAGAAATACTAAAGGATAAATTCCTCAAAGATCGAGGAAGGATCAAAGTAACGTAATGGAAGCGTAAATGTATTAGATTATGAATCTAATCCATCATTGGATGTTTCTTCATTATGAATGAAGAGATAAACGAATATCTCTTTATTATGACTAAAGAGATATTTGGATGGAAACATTAAAGTAATGACTTTAGTGTGTTCCATTATGAATGCAAGATATATTGCCATATAGAAGTTTACAACAATGTTGTTTGGATGGGAAAGTTCATTTATGAACTCTCTATTCGGTTCCAACCAGAAAGTGTTTGACACTAATGGGGCGATAGCTCAAGCCTGGGAATCAAGGTCTCATCAAGATCCGAACACAAATGAGAGACTAAACCACATGATTGAGAATCATGTATAATGGTGACGTCGTTATTCTCAAGGTTGCTTCTGTGGATAACACATATAGATATCCACTGCCTAGGCCTACTATTCAGCCATTTATGAAATGACTACAGAAGAGATATCATCATTGATGATCAAGCTGATTGGCTCTAGTGCAAGTGGGAGATTGTTGGAAATGTGCCCTAAAGCCAATCATGTGATGATACTTTATGGACATTTCACATGTTAAACTAATCTAGTTTAACATATAAAGGGCATAGATTATTGTTTGAGCCGTCTCATATAAATGTTATATGCTTAAACGATAAAGTCCAAGGAATTTGTGATTGAGAGAATGTAATCTAATGAAGTTAGATTCTTGAGACCATTCTTTCGTAGACACATCCTAAACGTTCCTGATCATAGGATTGCCAATTGGGCATTGACAGTCCGTCAAGATCGGTACGTACTATGTCTTCTCTCAGGGAGAGTGATAAGTCTCGAATCATTGGTGTGTGTGACATCAAGACAAGTACGGTAGGTGCTCAATAGAGAATGAGTTCACTGAACGCGATCAACGAAGAGTTCTCATATTCCATGTCACATAAGAACTCATGGTTGGGATAATGCAAAGTAGTCCTTTGACCTGAGGCATCATAGTTGTCTTGTGGTTAAGACCTTGATCTTTGATTATGTCAAAGTCATCCCACCAGGAGGGTGTCCACGGCATCGTTGGGGTCGAGCCGCTTAGCTATGGAGACAAGTTAATGCGCAACAAGGGATCTCTAACCTTCAAACCGTTTGAGGGAGAATACTCTATGATATGATTTGAATCTTTGGCCAAAGTATGAATGAGATTAGGGAATGCGTTCCGAATCACATTCAAGGTAATCATATAAGCACAAGACACACATTGGATAGTAGACATGAGAAAATAAACTATCAAACCAAACAATGTGGTCAAGAGTATTAGATTAGAGAAGGACCGTATTGCATTTGTAATCTCGAACTGAATAGGTTCTCTAACCTCTTCTGATTAGCTTGGGTAACCATGATATGCTGCTAGGTGTCACTCATGGTTTGTGGAAGCCCTAAACGTGTATAATCACTAAAGGGAGAATTGAAAATAGTTTCAATTCACAATCGATGTAAAATGGTTTTAATCGCCCACTACCTCGCTAAAAGGAACCTAATGGATCGCACACCGTGAAAGGTGGAGATTGGAGATTAAACGGAAATGAGTAAGAATGATTAAATGGTTTAATCATTTATTTATGGCAAGGATTAATTAATATGTTAATTAATCAAACGAATAAGTTCGTTAAAGACTTCGGGATAGTTTTGGACCTTAAGGCCCAATGGGCTTCGAACGTCAAGCCCATTAACTTAAGTTGTATGACAATTTAATGAATGAAGATTCATTAAAGCCCAAAAGCCCAAATCCCATAAGGTGGCCGGCCATATTAGATGAATTAGGGTTGTTTGGTTATTTAGGTCACTTAAAGAAGTGACTATATAAATGACTTTATAACTAAATATTCATTAAGTGAAAAATGGGTTTATTTTTGGGGAAAATAGGTGAGAATTGTCTCTCCATTTTCTCTCTAAAGAGGCCAACACCTTGGAGGGTACATCTAGCAATCCTACTACTCCAAGGTCACTCATTTCTTCTACAATCGAACCTTGGTGTCGAGAATTAGAGGTTCTCAATTTTGGGAACTTGGAGAACCTATTCTTCCATCCAAATCCATGGATCTAAGAAGCAAGGAATGAAGGCCCTTATCTCTTTGGGTGATTAGCCTTTGCTTATGCAAAGAGGAATCTACAAAGGTATTAATTTCAACTCACTTATGTTTTGAGTTGATTATTGGTTCACCAATCTACTAGGCTTTGAATTTCATGGGTAAATGTTTTGTTTTTGAGTGCATGTAGGCATGATTCCGCCTTTAATTGTTAATTGCATGCTATATGATGTTGCTCAAATGAACATGTTTTACAAAATAAATCCTTCATAAATCACCTTTATGCGTATGCATAAAGGATTCTATTTACGCATTATTTCTTTGGGAGTCAAAGAGTACGTTCTCTTTGAGAAGAGCAACTTCTTAGTCTCACTAGAGTTGTCCTTCTAATTGAAGTTTATCATCATATGAGAAACTTCCTAGCATCTATTGTCCATTATTAGGGATTGATATAATCCAATTATATCATGAAATATATCATTATAGATTTCCATCCCATGTATATAGACTATATCTCCCATATACATTCTATCTTCATATAATGTTTTAAAGTCATAACTTTAACGAAGAAGAATTCTTTTCATTTCCAAAATTAATATATCATATATATCAAATTTTAGGAACATGATTAACTCCCATATACATTCTATCGTTATAGAATGTTTAAAGTCATAACCTTAACGAAGAAGTATTCTTTTCATTTCCAAAATTAATATATCATATATATTTAAATTTTAGGAACATGATTAACTCCCACTAATCTTTTGTAAACCTAGTAAACAAAAGATTCATTTACATCTTTATGAGAAATCAAACGATTTGATCATTTTCTCATAAGATGCTTATAGCTCCCACTAGCTTGCTAAGATTCATGATGGATGGATCTCTACAACTTACATGTCTTGTGATTTATAGTTTTAGACATATATTATCAAGACTATCTTAATAATGGTTTCGGAAACTCATATTATGTCCAAACATTGAATCACCGTTTAGTTGTAGCTAGCAATCTTCGAATTAATTGAAACCAAGACTACGTCAAAGATGGTTTCTTCAAAGTCAACCATTCCTTTGATTGTAGTTACCTTAAGCTACCAATTAGCTTATGAAGGTTTCATTATTTTGGGTCAAATGGTACTTTACCATTTCCTTGAGTATATATCGTATATACACTCAATGTAGTCATAAGGATTTTCATTCTTATTTCTTTCGAATTAAGAGGTGCAACTCTATGACATAGTCATAAAGTTCAAACCATTCAACTGAGACGGTTTATAAATCCTTCTTGACTACCTTGGAGCTTTTGGTATAGGAACTAGGTTGTTATATTTGTTGATTATTATCTTGTCTCTCAAAGAACCCATTCTGTGAGTTCTATCTCTCGTTCATTTGCTCTTAGGCAAATCACATTGTAGGATTACAATGAACTACCCAACAAAACAACATTTGTTAGTTGGTTTATAGAAGTGATATCCAAAAGTTAATTTAAGGATATCCCACAAGATTGTTATCAAACAAATATTGCTTATTAGCACACAACCCCAAATCTTAACATGCTTAAGATTTTTCTTTCTTTCCAACTACATCCTATGGAGTCATGAAAATTTTTGGAAGATCTTCTAATTGACAATCATATTGTTTTAGAAGTATATATATCATATATATGGGTAATAGATAACATCCAACGAACTAAATCTTATTCGAGTTCGTTCTTCTCCTAATGGAGAAATTCATTATCTTATGATGCTTCTTTCCTTGATATCTTTCAAGAAAACTATTCTAAAGTGGTACCATTCCTTGGATCAAATCTAAGGATGTAAATACTTTAGACGTCTTACTCATCAACTTACATTTCTTGAATTCTTTGAAACCTTTTTGCAAAGTATTCGGACTTGTGTTTATTTAAAATAAACTATAGTCCAACCGAGGGTGATCTTCGGTGAATGTCATACAACATGAGTAGTATTATGTTGTGGACAAGTGCCACTAACATCTAAGTGAATTAACCTCAACAACTTTGTGATTCTTTATTCTTTCCAAAAGAATAAAGATTCGAACATTTCGCCTCTATACAATTTTAACAAGAAGGTATTGGATCCGGATCTAACGATCCAAAGCATCCATCTATGACCAACTCATAATTTATGTTTTAGAGGTATCACAACTCAGTTGGGATTAGTCACTACCTTGCAACCTTTTGGGTTTTAAGCATCATTATGTTCTAAACAGTTAACACTACCATATCATCTCTACTATAGAGACAATCAATTAGATTACAATAATCCAATCATTAATTAATAAAGAACAATGTTTTGTCAAACAAAACATTCATCCATCTCTACTATAGTGACGGAATTAAGTTCCTTAAAATTGGAATGTAAAGACAATCTTTGGTTTTTCCAATTTCTTTGGTAGTTCATATGAGGAAGTAAGTACTATCTGCTTTCGCAGAGATCTATATTTTATTCACGTTCCGAATGTGAAGCACCTTTTCTTCTCTCATATTTCTTCTACTTCTTATTAGTCACACTTTTACAACGATTGTAAAACATAGTTACTAATACGGAATCAAGCATTCAAGTAGAAGAACCAACTATTTTGAACTATTCAAGAACAATTTACAACACCTTCGAAAGGTGTGTTCTTGACACTTGCAAGACATTTCTTGCAAATACCCCTTCCAATGTCCATCCTTTCATAAAGAAAGTTTGTTCCCTTGGAGTTAATTTTATCTTCTTCATTTGACTTCTCCTTTGACTACAATGGTCATGGTCCCTAAACTCCCACTATCTCTCTTGAAACTTATTTCAATTGTGTTATACACATCAAACGATTTGGAGAGTGTGTGGTTATTGTTCACTATATAGTTTACAATAAAATTAGTGAACCATTTGGATAGGGACACAAAGGTGAAGTCCTTGCCTAGTTTCTGTCTCTTGAAGTGGTCTAACACTTCAACACTCAATGATTCAAAATCATCATAAGTCCATGTTGATGGACTATTTTTGTCAACCAACCATTATGTTCTAAACATAATTACAAACTTTCAAGAGTTGTTCAAGGCAACTCTCATTTCTTCATACAACAATTTGTAAGTGAAGAATCATGGCACATAAAGTGTCCATGCCATTGTGCTTTCTTCTCAAGTTCTTTGTTCATTTAACAAAGAAACAAGCACTAGTGTTTGCATTGACTAAGGGTTGTTCAAAGCAACTCTTATTTCTTCATACAACAATTTGTAATTGAAGAATTATGACATTAAAAGTGTTGTCCTCTTTATGATAGACTTTTCTAACATATTCTTCTAATGATACATTATCAATAGGAAGATTGTGAGGATGAGACTACTTAGGTACATTTACAAGCCATTAAAGACAATCTATGGTTTTGTAGTACCAAGTCCGGAAACTAAAGCTTTCGGCTTTTATTTGTCAAGTGTTGGATGGTGTTTGCAAATATATTGGTAAATAAATACATAACGAATATAAATTGATTGATTTTAAGTCATTTGATCCGGGTCTTTAAATCAAATAGCACCACCCACTATTTTTGGCAAATTCCATATCTCTCATTGGAATTCGAGAGTTTTGGAGGAAACTCTTAGTAGGGTATGGGAGACTCACTACTACCAAGCCCACCTCACAATGATATGATGTTGGCTAGCATTAATAATAATGAGAGAGTACGCTTACTCATTTGCATCTCTTGCAAGTACCCATCTATTTGGCCTCTAGAAAACAATGCCTCACGATGATACGATGTTGGCATTATTTCTCTTAGTTAAGTTCTTTCCCACCATGCCAGTTAAGATAGGGGTTCAAGTATGACCTCACAATGATACGATGTTGGCCACACTCGTTGCCTACCTTAACCTCATCAAATGTTTTAAATAAACTCCTCCTGAGTATAAGCATGCACTTTGCACTCCCCCATGATAGGGTGAAGGCGGTGTACAAGTCATAAACGATTGGAGCCTACCACGGTGGAAGGCCACGAAAGACTGTTCAAAGCACTCTCACGCTTATCAAACTTAATAATGGTTTGGTTTGAGGGTTTTAGGTCTCATCACATATAAATATTCATTTTAATCTTTATTAAAACAATTTTGGTCCTATTACAACTATTGGTCCATTTGATTGAATTTAGTTGTATATAATACTCCCACTATGCTTATAAAACGGTTTTTAAAGCAAGAGTATATGATACTACTAACATAAACTTTGCATTCATTTGATGGACTATATAGTTGCCTTAGGACCTTAGGATGACTATGAACCTTTGTTTAGATTCAACACGAGCCTAGTGTTGAATCTCGGTCTAGGGATGATGATTGATTTTAGTTACGCGTTTAATCACATTAAGGCGTGTTGTCTTAGGGGCGTTGGACCCTCTACTTCATTTTCATGCATATCAAATAAAGCAAGAAAGAGGTACTTCAAAGTAAAGATGAGCTTATGCTCATTACAACATTTGAATAATTCAAATTACTTTAAAGTAAAGAAGAGCTTATGCTCTTTTACAACATTTGATCAAATCAAATTACAACCAAAATCTAATCTACACATTCCCATGGTCCAAACAAATTTGAAACGGCCTATCACATAGCTCAATTATCATAGACTTAGGTTCATAATCACCCTTTAATTAATTAACACTTTAACTAATTAAATAGAATGCAACATTTTCATTTGGTTTTTGTATCCATAAAATTGATTTAAATGGAGCTAAATGAAATGAAAATCCAATTCTCATTTAAAGAGACAAAACAATTTTGTTCTCAACCTAATTTGGGCCAAAATGCAATTACCACAACTTTTGGGCCATATTGCAAAAACATAAACTTTTGGGTTCACTTTGTAAAAACACAAAAGTCCACTACTTCATGTAATTACAACTAGAACCCAAAATTTAAACAATGCAAAAACTTCATTAAAGGAGCAAAACAATTTGTCCTTTAGCGTTTTTGGACCTAAACGTAAAAACGTAAACTTTTGGGCCAAAGTGCAAATACACAAAAGTATCAAAACTTTATGTAATTGCATAAAAGCCCCAAAAGTACTCCCTTTGAGGGAGTGGCCGGTTATAATAAGCAAAGGGAGTGATGTGTGTGTTGATTTGTAGTTTTAGACATAAAGCATGCAAGTGGTGCATGACATAAATGTCATGCAAGTGGTGTGTGTGAAAGGAAATTAATCATTTCACACCCACCAATATTTCTTACACCTTTTAAATAAATATCTAATACATTTAAATATATGATAAATCATAAAACAAAAACTTTATGAAATTATCCAAAACTTTGAATCAAAACATCAAACCTTTTTGTTCTTGGCAAGAACATCAAGAACAATGAAGAATATCCATGAAAACCCATAAGAGCTCCATGAACATTTTCACTCAAAAAACATCCCAAAAACATTCAAACTTAAGGGAAATAACATACAACCATACTAGGGTACATAGGGGTTCCAAAAGTCACTTGAAAACACTTTTAACAAGTCAAACAAAACCCAAAAATCCACCCTTTGGATTTGGCCGAATTTTCCCAAAAACATGGCACCAAATTTTAGCTCCAATATTCATGCTCATATGAACTACATCTACAACATTTGAGATGGCAAATTTTCTAACAAAATTTACATTCAAAGAAACAAGAATAAAGCTTGTAACATATTACAACTTTTAAATCAAAACTATGAACTACAAAACCCAAAAGGATTCACCAACTACTAGACCTAGGCTCTGATACCACTTGAAGGATGATTTTGTGAAAACATGTTCATTTGAGCAACATCATATAGCATGTAATTAAGAACTAAAGGCGGAATCATGCTTGCATGCACTTAAAAACAAAACATCAACCATGAAATTCAAAGCCTAGTAGATTGGTGAACCAAGACTCAATTCAAAACAAAGTGAGTTGAGAAATTTATACCTTTGTAGATTCCTCTTTGCATAAGCAAAGGCTAATCACCAAAAGAGAGGGCCTTCATTCCTTGCATCTTAAATCTATGGATTTGGATGGATGAAAAGGTTTCTCCAAGTTCTCAAAATAGAGAACCTCTAAGTCTCCACACCAAGGTTAGATTGGAGAAGAAAATGAGTGACCTTGGAGGAGTGGGATTGCTAGCTAATCCCTCCAAGGGGGCCGGCCTCCTAGAGAGAAAAGGAGAGACATGTTCTCTCCAATTTTCTCCAAAAGAACCCTTTTTGAATTTAGGCTATAAAGTCCTTTATATAGTCCCTTCAAATAAGTGACCTAAAGAACCAAAAAGCCATTCTCTCTAACATGGCCGGCCATAAGGGTTTTATTGGGCTTTTGGGCCTTTGTGAATTAAGTTGTCATACAACTTAAGTCAATGGGCTTGACGTTCGAAGCCCATTGGGCCTTGAGGCCCAAAACTAACCCGTGGTCTTTTACGAACTTATTCGTTTGATTAATTAACATATTAATTAATCCTTGCCATAAATAATTAAACCATTTAATTATTCTTACTCATCTCCATTGTTTCTTCAATCTCCACCTTACACGGTGTACGATCCATTAGGTTCCTTTTAGCGAGGCAGTGGGCAATTAAAACCATTTCAAATCGATTGTGAATTGAAACTTACTTTCAATTCTCCCTTTAGTGATTATACACGTCTAGGGCTTCCACAAACCATGAGTAACACCTAGCAGCATATCATGGTTACCCAAGCTAATCAGAAGAGGTGGAGAACCTATTCAGTTTAGGATTACAAATGCAATACGGTCTTTCTCTAATACAATACTCTTGACCACATTGTTTGGTTTGATAGTTTATTCATGTCTACTATCCAATGTGATTCATTTACTTATATGATTACCTTTAATGTGATTTGGAACGCCTTCCTAAATCTCATTCATACTCTGATCAGAGATTTTCAATCATATCATAGAGTATTCTCCCCCAAACGGTTTGAAGGTTAGAGATCCCTTGTTGCGCATTCAATTGTCTCCATGGCTAAGTGGCTTAACCCCAACGATGTCGTGGACACCCGCGGATGGGGTGACTTTGACATAATCAAAGATCAAGGACTTAACCACAAGACAACTGTGATGCCTCAGGTCAAATGACTACTTTGCATTATCCCAACCATGAGTTCTCATGTGACATGAATATGAGAACTCTTCGTTGATCGTGTTCAGTGAACTCATTCTCTATTGAGCACCTACGTACTTGTCTTGATGTCACACACACCAATGACTCGAGACTAGTCACTCTTCTTGAGAGAAGACACAGTACGTACTGATCTTAACGGACTGTCAATGCCCAATTAGCAATCCTATGATCAGGAACGTTTAGGATGTGTCTACGAAAGAATGGTCTCATGAATCTAACTTCTTTATATTGCATTCTCCCAATCACATATTCCTTGGACTCATCGTTTAAGTATATAACATTTATATGAGACGGCTCAAACAATAATGTTTACCCTTTATATTTAAACTACATTAGTTTAACATGTGAAATGTCCGTAAAGTATCATCATATGATTGGTTTTAGGGCACATTTCCAACATCCTTTTCCTTCTTTGACTTGGAAAACTTATTTGTTGCTGAAACTCAAGGCCAATTAGGTTTAACTTTCCTACTTCAAGTAAGAAACCTTGTTTGAGTAGGAATCTTCATTCTTCTAGGAATCCATCTTCAACTAGGAAACCTTCGTTGATTAGGTATCCTTCTTCAATTAGGACTCCTACTGTGACTAGGAATCCTTCTTCAACTAGGACTCATCAAATCTTCAAATCTTCATTTTCGTCCATTCCCTTGGCTCCAAGTATGTGACATCCATTCCAAGCTCCATTTTGCTCCAAAAAGCTCCAAAATGCATCTTTTTGTATATTTGGCCCTTAAAACCTGAAAACACATAAAACTAGCTTAAAAGACTACTTTAACTAAGAAAACACCATGGAAATGCACAAGAACTAGCTAACTAAGGCGCATAAATATGCTCCTATCATTCTCGTCTTTCCTCCAAAAGATAACCCTAATGATGAAAATGTTATAAAGTTCTTTATATAGTCCCTTCAATTAAGTGACAAAATAACCAAAATCTTTCATCCTCTAATATGGCTTGCCTTAAGGGTTAATTGGGCTTTCAAGCCCTTTGTGTTTCCAAGTTGTCATACAACTTGAGTTAATGGGCGTGACATTCAAATCCCATTGGGCCTTGCAGCCCAAAACTAACCCGAGGTCTATAACGAACTTATTCATTTGATTAATTAACATATTAATTAATCCTAGCCATATATAATTAAACCATTTAATTATCGTTACTTATCTCCGTTGTTTCTTCAATCTCTACCTTACACGGTGTACGATCCATTAGGTTCCTTTTCACGATGCAGTGGGCAATTAGAACTCTTCAAATCGATTGTGAATTGAAACATACTTTCAATTCTCCCTTTAGTGATTACTCACCTTTAGGGCTTCCACAAACCATGAGTGACACCTACCAGTGTGTCATGGCTACCCAAGCTAATTATAAGAGGTGGAGAACCTATTCAGTTTAGGATTACAATGCAATACGGTCTTTCTCCAATACAATACTCTTGACCACATTGTTTGGTTTGATAGTTTATTCATGTCTACTATCCAATGTGATTCTTTTACTTATATGATTACCTTGAATGTGATTTGGAAGAACTTCCTAAATCTCATTCATACTCTGGCCAAGGATTATTAATCATATCATAGAGTATTCTCCCTGAAACGGTTTGAAGGTTAGATATCCCTTGTTGCGCATTCACTTGCCTCCATGGCTACATGGCTTAACCCCAACTATGTCGTGGACACCCTCTGACGGAGTGACTTTGACATGGTCAAATATCAAAGACCTAACCACAAGACAACTATGATGCCTCAAGTCAAATGATTATTTTGCATTATCCCAACCATGAGTTCTCATGTGACATGAGTATGAGAACTCCTTGTTGATCATGTTCAATGGACTCATTCTCTATTGAGCACCTACATGCTTGTCTTGGTGTCAGTCACACCAATGACTCGAGACCAGTCACTTTCCTTAAGAGAAGACATAACATGTACTTATCTTAACGGATTGTCAATGCCCAATTGGCAATCCTATGATCAGGAATGTTTATGATATGTATACAAAAAAGAATTGTCTCATGAATCTAACTTCTTTAGATCACATTCTCCTAATTACATATTCCTTGGACTTATCATTTAAGCAAATAACATTTATATGAGATGGCTTTAAACAATAATCTTTGCCCTTTATATTAAACTACATCTGAAATGTTCGTAAAGTATCATCATATAATTGGCTTTGGGGAACATTTCTAACAATGATGCGCTATCATTCATGGATGGCTCCTCTGGGTGTAATCAAGTCTGCATGGCTCCATAAGAAAAGGAATTAACAGTCTTCTGCACTCCAAAAGGTATATATTGCTACAAGGTAATGCCCTTTGGCTTGAAGAACATTGGAGCTACAAATCAACGCGCAATGCAGAAGATCTTCAATGACATGATGCACAAAAACGTAGAATGGTACATAGATAATGTAGTTGTCAAGACCAAGAAGAAATCCGATCACTTGAAGGATTTACGAACGGATGATCATAAATGAGTAAAACAAACCCTAGTTGCAGATTGGAGAGTTGAATTTTGACTTAATTTTCATGGAATTGGCTTGTAATGGTGAAATCGGCATCCCCAATTCCATTCCCATTATTTCTTAATCAACCTATTATTTATCTTTATCTTTCTTGCATTTTTAAGTTATTTCAGTTTTCAATTGAAATATCTAAATTCAATTTGCATTTTCATTATTTAGTTAGGGTTCACATAAAGCTAGTAATTTGTAGAGGTCTAATCAGTCCCTGTGGTTCGACACCTTTACTTGTACCACTATACTATCCTTATATTTGCACTTGAAAATAACACGACAAAATTTTGGTGTCGTTGCTGGGGACTGATTTAAGTCCCCTATAATTGCTTGCTTTATAAACCCTATCTATTTTAATTTTCTTAGTTTAGATCTTTAATTTACACTTTAGTTTGATTGATTTCAGGTGGTATAGAGAGATATATGGTGTATGTCCATTATGTATCAAGTCTGGTCATTCTCTTCAATTTTGCCCAATGAGACACGAGTTTCCTACATTTTTAAGTTATTTCAGTTTTCAATTGAAAAATCTAAATTCAGTTTGCATTTTCATTGTTTAGTTAGGGTTCAAATAAAGATAGTAATTTCTAGAGGTCTAATAAGTCCCTGTGGTTCAACACCTTTACTTGTACCACTATATTATCCTTATATTTGCACTTGAAAGGAACACAACATCTATATTGACATCTCCCCGACATGGACAATGTTCTTTGACAGATTTGCACAAGCAGACGGAGCGGGGGCAGGAGTAGTATTCGTGTCACCACAAAGAAAAATACTACCCTATTCCTTCCAACTAAGCGAGTTATACTCCAACAACGTTGTTGAGTACCAAGCGCTAATTATCGGACTCCAAATGGCAATCGACATGGAAATCACAACGCTAGAAGTGCATGGCGACTCCAAGCTCATAATTAATCAACTCTTGACTGAATATGAAGTGAGGAAAGATGATCTCATCCCGTACTTCCGGCTAGTAACCTCAAGTATGACATTAGGAAAAAGATAAAGCTATAGACATACCAATTTGCCAAATATGGGTGATCCCGCTCTTCACTGAAACACTACTGGATGATACAAACGTCATCTTAGTACTTCCGGTCAACACTAAAGAATGGAGACAGCCGCTGATCGACTACCTAGAGCATGGAAAGCTTCCGAACAATCCTAGACGCCTCTCTAAAGTACATCAATGAGCACCTCATTTCCTCTACTACAAAGAAACACTTTACGACACTTTTTCGAATGAGTACTTCTAAGATGCCTAGGTGAGGAAGAAGCTAATCAAGCCATAGAAGAAGCACATTCATGCGTATGCGGAGCACATCAGTCTGGACCAAAGCTACACTTCTAGCTCAAAAGAATAGGCTATTATTAGCCAAGCATGGTGAAGGATTGCCTGGAAAACGCCAAAAGGTGCCAAGCCTGCTAGTTTCACGCCAACTTCATACATTAACGGCCTGATCCATTACACCCGATGGTTGCTTCATGGCCATTTGATGCAAGGGGATTGGACGTCGTGGGACCAGTTGCACCAAAATCATCTGCCGAAGAGGCCTACATCCTAGCTGCAACATATTACCTCCAAGTGGGCTGACGACGTACTCCTAAAGGAAGTCAAGAAGGAAACTGTTGTCCATGTCATCAAAGAGCATATCATCCATTGATATGATGTGCCTCTCTACATCATCATTGACAATGAAAAACAGTTTTCCAATCGACTCGTGGACGAGCACTACAAGAAATACAAGTTCAAGCAGCACAAGTCTTCTATGTATCATGCTCCAACCAACGGTCTTGCAGAAGTATTCAACAAAACGATGTGCAACCTCCTGAAGAAGGTGATCGGCCAAACAAAGAGGGACTGGCATGAAAGAATAAGCAAAGCACTTTAGGCATATAGGATGACACATAAGACGCTACGCCTTATTCTCTCGTATATGGTGTGGAAACTGTTTTGCCACTCAAAAGTCAAATCCCCTCACTAAGGATGGCTATACAAGAAGGCTTGAGTAAAGAAGAAAACGCAAAGCTGCGACTTCAAGAGTTGGAAGCACTCGATGAAAAGAGGCTCAAAGCTCAACAACATTTGGAATGCTACCAAGCACGGCTATCCAAGGCATTCAACAAGAAGGTCTCAAACCAAGGTCTTACCAAACTAGAGATCATGTCTTGGCATTATGAAGGTCAATCATCACAACTCACATAACAAAAAGAAAGTTAACATCAAAGTGGGATGGACCTTACGTAATACAAGAGGTCTAGACCAAAGGTGTCTACCTAAACATGGCAAAAGACAGCTTAAGGATCGGCCCCATCAACGACAGATTCTTGAAACGTTACTACCCTTAAACCAAAATAAGCAACTCTTCTCGCCTGCACGAGCCTGAACTGCACACGCCACAGTGCTCCTTGTCCGCATGAGCTTAAACGGCGACACTCAATGCTCCTTGTTCGCACGAGTTTAAAAGGTGACACTTAACGCTCCTCACCTGCATGAGCCTAAACTAAACACAGCACAATGCTCCTTGTTCGGACAAGCTTAAAATGTGACATTCAAAGCTCCTTGTTCGCATAAATTTAAAAGGAGACACTCAACACTCTTGACCCGCAAAAATTTTGTCCTAGCTAAGAACAAGTAAGAACATTTGAATACATATGCAAACTATTAACACATTAAAGTAGGCATGCATTCAAAAACAATTCATAAAACCCATGACTTTCAAAGCCTAGTATATGGTGAACCATTAAACTCTTTAACAACATTAAAGAGAAGGAAAGATTTAGAGTTTCTTTACCCTTGAAGCTCATCCTTGATTACACAAGAGATTCACCCAAGTGGAGGGCCTTCATGTCACCTCCTTGCTTCTTGGATCTTCCTTGTGATTTTCCTCCTTTTAGTGCTCCTTTGCTTCTTTGAGGATTTAAGGATTTGTTCTCCAAAACATCAAAAGCTTGATGTCTCTAAGTCTCTTCACCAAGGATGTGATGTGAAGATGAAATGGATGACTTAGGGAAGAAGAGATTGCTAGCTATTCCTTCCCTAGGTGGCCGGCCTCTTTTGAGAAAATGAGAGAAAATGTTTCACCTCATTTCACCAAGAAAAACCCTAAAAGAAAATAAAGCTATAAAGTTGAATTTATACTTCATCACATGTGAGTGGCAAACTTGTAATTAATCCAAGTTTGACACTTCTCACCCTAATGGCCAGCCATATCAAATTGATTGGGCTAATTGCCCATTTTGTTTTAGTTGTCATACAACTTAAACATAATGGGCCTTGTGGACCAAAACGCTTTTGGGCCCCGAAACCCAAAACCAACATATAAGCCCAATACGAACATTTCGTATAATTAATTAACTAATTAATTAACCTTGACCATTCTTCAATTAAACCATTTAATTGCTTATCCATTTCATTTAATTTCTTCACCAACATCCTTACTCGGTGTACGATCCATTAGGTTCCATTTAGCGAGGTAGTGGGGGATTGTTACTTTTAACGATCGATTGTGAATTGAAACCACATTTCAATTCTCCCTTAAAATTAGTGTTTGCTAATCTTTAGGGCTTCCACAAACCATGAGTGACACCTAGTAGCATATCATGGTTACCCAAGCTAAGTAGAAGTGGTTGGAGAACCTATCCAATTACAACTACAATGCAATACGGTCCTTCTCTAATACAATACTCTTATTCACATTGTTTAAGTGATAGTTTGTTTCATGTCTACTATCCAATGTGATACTTATCTATATGATTCATTTGAATATGATCTGGTCTAAGATCAAGGACCTAACCATTAGACATCTATGATGCCTCAGGTCAAATGACTACTTTTCATATTGCAACTCTCGAGTTCATACATGACATGTATGTTCGAGCTCTCTTTTGATCGTTGTTTAGTGTACTCGATCACTCTTTCGAGCACCTATGTGTTTGCCTTAGTGTCCAACACTAAATGACTTGAGACTAGTCATACTCGCGCTTGAGTCGACATAACACATACTAACCTTAGCGGATTGTCAATGCCCAGTTGGCAATCCTATGGCTAGGAACGTTTTAGGAATGAACATAAGAGAAAGGTCTCGATAATCTAACTTACTTAAATCACTTATCTCTTAGATCAACTACATTCCTTGGATTCCCTTATTGCTTAAACACATGATACAATAAATAGTGATTAACAATAAGCTTTGCCTTTCATTAAACATATGAAAGTTTAATACAATAAGTATTCCAAAAGCTATTACATCAAATGAGCGGCTTTGTGGGCATACTTCCAATAATCTCCCACTTGCACTCAAAGCCACCTTCCCATGTACCTAATACCCATCTTTTCCATATGACGGTCAAGTTGGATTTGAGACATTGGCTTTGTCCGTGGATTTGCTACGTTATCGGCTAAGGCAACTTTGAGGATATTGACTTTCCCCTCGGCAGCATATCTTCTAATGATATTAAAGCGCCTGTCAAAATGCTTGTTCTTTTGATGTGCCATGGGTTCCTTGGCTTGAGCTATCGCCCCACTATTATCACAGTACAAAGTTACTGGTGATGTAATGGTTGGAACCACTCCAAGTTCAGTTATGAACTTCTTCATCCAAAACGCTTCTTTGCCGGCTTCAGCTGCAGTGACATATTCAACCTCTGTCGTGGAATCAGCAATTACACTTTGTTCCTTGCTCTTCCAACTGATAGCCCCACCATTTAGAGTGAATACATATCCGGAGTTGGAACTTCTATCATCGACGTCAGATTAGAAATCTGCATCTGTATAGGCTTCCACTCGCAACTCTTTTGCTCCTCCATAAACGAGGAACATGTCCTTAGTTCTTCTTAAGTACTTAAGGACCGTCTTCACAGCTTTCCAGTGTTCTGATCTTGGGTTAGATTGATATCGACTAGTAATGTTCACAGCATATGCGATATCAGGCCTTGTGCATATCATGGCATACATGAGACTTCCTACGGCGGAAGCATAAGGAACAGTACTCATTTGCTGTATCTCTTCAGGAGTCTTAGGTTCCATGGACTTAGAAAGGTGAATTCCATGTCTCACAGGAAGAATACCTTTCTTAAATTGTTCCATCTGGAACCTACTTAGCACCTTATCTATGTACATAGATTGGGATAATCCAATTAATTTTCTGGATCTATCACGATAGAGCTTTATCCCATGTACATAAGATGCATCTCCCAAATCTTTCATGTGGAAGGTTTTGGACAACCACACTATTACAGAAGAAAGTACTGCAGTGTCATTCCCGAATAGTAATATGTCATCTACATATAACACTAGGAATACCACTGCATCCCCAACGACTTTTTGATAAACACAATTGTCGTCTTCATTTTGAGTAAAACCAAACGTTTTTATTTCAGTATCGAAACGAATGTTCCAGCTCCTGGAGGCTTGCTTAAGTCCATAAATGGACCTTTGAAGCTTGCATACCTTAGCCTTTTCAGACTTGGACACGAAACCTTCGGGTTGAGTCATATAGATCTCTTCTTCTAGGTAGCCGTTCAGAAAGGCCGTCTTCACGTCCATTTGCCATATCTCATAATCATGGTACGCAGCTATAGCAAGCAAAATCCGAATTGACTTAATCATGTCTACAGGAGAGAAGGTTTCTTCAGAGTCAATCCTTTCTCATTACCTGTAACCCTTGGTTACTAGTCTAGCCTTATAAGTCTCCACGTTCCCATCAACGCCTATCTTCCTCTTGAAGACCCATTTGTTTCCAACAGGTACTATACCTTCTGGAGGGTCTACAAGAGTCCATACCTGATTTTGATACATGGAATCCATCTCAGATTTCATGGCCTCTTGCCATCTCTTCGAATGAATGTCGGACATTGCTTCAGTGTAGTCCCTAGGGTTCTCATTTGTGTCATTATCACCTAGAAGGTACAATTCCTCAAAGTCATTGTCTAAGCCATACCTCTTAGGTGGCTTACTAACTCGTTCAGATCTACGTGGAGCTAGGGGTTCAGGAACAGGGTTGTCAACTTGTCGAGTGCTTGTTTGTGGTTCATCATTAATCTCATTAATTTCCATCTCTTTGCGTATAGTTCCTTTGAGAACAAATTCGTCCTCTAGAAACTTAGCAGTTCTGGCGACAAAGACTTTCTGGTCGTTTGGATGGTAGAACTCATATCCCATAGTTTTTCTAGGATATCCCACAAAATAGCATCTTACTGATCTCGCTTCAAGCTTAGTAGCTTCAAGCTTCTTGACATATGCTTCACAACCCCAAATCTTAATGTGATTAGGACTTGGCTTTCTTCCATGCCATATCTCATAGGGCGTTTGTGAAACTGACTTGGAAGGTACTTTATTAAGCAAGTAGCTGTTGTATATAGAGCGTATCCCCAGAATGTTACTGGTAGATTGGCGGAACTCATCATAGAATGAACCATGTTCATCAAGGTTCGATTGCTCATTTCAGAAACTCCATTAAGTTGTGGAGTTCCCGGTGAAGTCCACTGTGATACTATTCCACACTGTTTGAGATAATCTAGGAACTCATTACTCAGATATTCACCCCTTCGATCTGATCTTAGGGTCTTTATCTATTTCCCAGTTTGCTTCTCAACTTCATTCTTGAATTCTTTGAACTTTTCAAAGGATTCTGACTTGTACTTCATAAGATACACATAGCCAAACCGAGAGTGATCGTCGGTGAATATGATATAGTAGGAGAAGCCTCCTCTCGACGTAGTAGACATAGGTCCACATACGTCAGTGTGGATTAACCCTAGAATTTCAGTGGCACGCTCTCCTTTTCCAGTAAATGGAGATTTGGTCATCTTCCCTTTCAAGCAACATTCACAAATACCCATCTGGTCATTACGTAATAGGCGGAAATATCCGTCTTTCGACATCTTGTAAATCTTATCAAGGTTCACATGTCCAAGTTTAAGATGCCACATCCTTTCTTGGTTAACTTCTTCTCTAGCCCTTTTGGGTTTTGAGGTATTCCCGCTTTCAATACAGTGCATCCCATTATTCGTCTCTAAGTGAAAAAGTCCCTCTATCATATTACCATGAGAGATAATATGACCATTCAAGTATAAAGTGCAACTCATTTTGTCAAACAATACTGAGTGCCCATCTCGTAAAAGCTTAGAGATAGAAATCAAATTCTTTATACATGAAGGAAAATATAAAAAAATTTTAAGTTCCAGGACTTCCCCAGAGGGTAGTTTAAGCATGTAGGTGCCTATTGCTTTTGCAGAGATTTTAGTGCCGTTCCCAACTCGCACAACCATCTCCCCATTGCGCAGTGACCTGCTCCTTGCTAGTCCCTGCATCGTATTAAATATATGTTGACTAGCGCCTGAATCAAATATCCAGGAGTTGGAGTTCACTATAAAAGCACTCTCTATGACGGAAATAGTCTCTTCAAAAGTTCGTGTCATAAGGCTCGCAATGCGCACCCTGTATTTCTTCTTCCAACGTTCATCCTTTCCACAATGAAAGCATGTTCCTTTGGATTTTATTGCCTTCTTCTTATGTAACCTTTTCCTTGTTATTGCATCCTCACTCCCACTGTCCTTTTTGAAACCTTTTTCAAATTTACAACACATGTCAATCATCTCGTTTAAAGTATGATCGAATTTATTAACTTTATAGTTTACAATAAACTTAGTGAAATCATCCGAGAGAGATGCAAGGAAAAAGTCTTGGGCCATTTTCCCATCGATGGAAGTTCCTAAACTTTGAAGATCTTGAAAGATCCTTTCCATCTTTTGTCCATGCTTATGGACCGATGTCCCCTTTGCCATTTTGGCATTCATTAGACTACAAACATTTGAGAATCGTACATTACTAGTCTCATTGTCATGCATCTTATGCAAACTTTCAACCATGGCACAAGAAGTGTCCATGTGCTTATGTAGCTTCATAAGCTCCTCACTAAGTGAAGTGAGGATTAAGCATTTGGCTTGTAAGTCATCCTCATAGTGTCTAACATAATTTTGACACTCCTCCTTTGAAGCTAGTTTCGTAGGAGGTACATGAGGAGGGGATTGCTTAAGCACATACAATATGTCTTTCACCGTTGAGACATTCTCAATGTGGCGATTCCAAGCAAGGAAACGTTGGCCCCTAAGGCCCGTTTTGTCAAGTATAATGGTGGGTATTATTTTAGGTATGTCGTTAACTACATAACATAACAGAAATCGTATTAGATTGTTTGTTTTAAAACTACTTGATTGGGTCTTAAATCAAATAGTACCACCTACTATTTTTGGCAAATTCCACATCCCTCAATGGAATTCGAGAGTTATTTTGAACTCTAAGCGGGGTATGGAAGACTCACCATTACCAAGCCCACCTCACGATGATACGATGTTGGTTAGCAAAAATAATGATGAGAAAATAACGCTTTATTCATTTACAACTTTTGTAATTACCCATCTAGTTTGGCCTCTAGAGAATGTTGCCTCACGATGATACGATGTCGGCACCATTGCACTTAGTTAAGTTATTCCCACCATGCTTAGTTCGTGTAGGGGTTCAAAAATAGCCTCACGATGATACGATGTCGGCCATCCTCGTTGCCTACACTCACTTCATCATATGTTTATGGACTCCTCCTGGATGTAAGCACATACTTTGAACTTCCCCATGATAGGGTGAAGCCAGTGTAGGAGTCACA
This sequence comes from Malus domestica, assembly GCF_042453785.1. NCBI lineage: Eukaryota > Viridiplantae > Streptophyta > Magnoliopsida > Rosales > Rosaceae > Malus > Malus domestica. The sequence goes on from NC_091670.1 coordinate 15,823,083, forward strand.
AACGATTGGAGCCCACCACGGTGGAAGGCCTACGAAGAGATGTTCAAAACATCTCTCGCTTATCAACTTAATATTCGTTTTGTTGAGGGAGTAGTGTTGGGCTACATCAAAATCATTTTAATCTTATTAAAAGAACTTTGGCCTATCACAACTATTGGTCCAAGTTAATATGAATTAGTAGCATATAATACTCCCACTGTTTCGTTGAAACAAGCGAGACTATATGGAACTACTAACGAACGCATTGCATCCTCATATGGACTATATAGTCATATTAGGTTTTAGGATGATTATGAACCGTTTGATTTGATCCAACACGAGCCTTGTGTTGGACCTTGGGTTTAAGGTAGATAGTTGTTGATTTTAGTTACGCGTTTAATCTAATTAAACTGTTATTTCCTATTGGGCGTTGGACCCAACTATTCCAATTTGCATACATTTAAACAAAAAGGAATACTTGAAATAAAGAGAAGGGCTTATGCCCTTTTACAACACATAAGATGGACTTATGTCCATTTACAACAAATTGAATTAATCAAATTACATTCAAATCTAAACTACTTAACCCAAACATTCATAATGTAAAGCGGCCAAACACATAGCTCAATTATCGAGGCCTTTGGTTCATAATCACCCTTTTCTTAATCAATCACATTAACTAAGAAAGCAACTTAAACAATTGGTTTTCGGATTCATAGAATTGATTTAAATGGAACTATTTGAAATGAAAATCCAATTCTCATTAAAGAGACAAAACCATTTTGTTCTCATCTTATTTGGGCCAAAAACAATGACCTCAACAATTGGGCCATTATTTAATAAACAAAAACTTTTGGGGTCACTTTGTAAAAACACAAGAGTCCACAACTTCATGTAATTACAACTAGATCCCAAAATTTTAACAATGTAAAAACATCATTAAGGGAGCAAAACAATTTGTCCTTTAGAGTTTTTGGGCCTTAACGTAAAAACGTAAACTTTTGGGTCAAAGTGCAAATACACAAAAGTATCAAAAACTTTATGTAATTTCATAAAAGGCCTCAAAAGTACCCCCACTAGGGGGTGGCCAGTTTTAGGTGTGAAATGGAGGTGTGAAAAGGTTTTGGTGAAAACTCAAAAAAAAAATTTTAAAAAATCTAGTGCAAGTGGTTTATGCAAGTGGTGAGGATAAAGGTTGATTTGTGAAGGGTGTAAGAAAAATGTTTTGTGAAACATTAATGGCATTTAATCACCCATCACCAATCATCCATCACCCTTCATAAATAAAACAAAACTTTATTAAAACCACCAAACATTTTGAATCAAAACTCCAAACCTTTTTGTTCTTGGTAAGAAACTCAAGAACATTGAAGAACACACATGAAAACTCATAAGAGTTCCATGGATGTTTTCACACATTAAAACTCAAATTTTCACAACACAAAAGAGGGTTAATATCCTAGGGTACTTAGGGGTTCCAAAAGTCACTTTAAAACCATTTTAACAAGACAAACATGAACCCAAAAAATCACCCTTTGGAATTGGCCGAATTTCCCAACAAACATGGCACCAAATTTTAGTTCCAATATTCATGCTTAAATGAAATACATCTACAACATTTGAGATGCTAAATTTTCAAACAAAATTTATATTCAAAGCAAGAACAAAGCTTGTAACATTTACAACATTTAAATCACAAATCATGAAAAATCACAAAACCCAAAAGGATTCACCATAAACTAGGCCTAGGCTCTGATACCACTTGAAGGAAAAATTTTGTCCTAGCTAAGAACAAGTAAGAACATTTGAATACATATGCAAACTATTAACACATTAAAGTAGGCATGCATTCAAAAACAATTCATAAAACCCATGACTTTCAAAGCCTAGTATATGGTGAACCATTAAACTCTTTAACAACATTAAAGAGAAGGAAAGATTTAGAGTTTCTTTACCCTTGAAGCTCATCCTTGATTACACAAGGGATTCACCCAAGTGGAGGGCCTTCAAGTCACCTCCTTGCTTCTAGATCTTCCTTGTGATTTTCCTCCTTTTAGTGCTCCTTTGCTTCTTTGAGGATTTGAGGATTTGTTCTCCAAAACATCAAAAGCTTGATGTCTCTAAGTCTCTTCACCAATGATGTGATGTGAAGATGAAATGGATGACTTAGGGAAGAAGAGATTGCTAGCTATTCCTTCCCTAGGTGGCCGGCCTCTTTTGAGAAAATGAGAGAAAATGTTTCACCTCATTTCACCAAGAAAAACCCTAAATGAAAATAAAGCTATAAAGTTGAATTTATACTTCATCAGATGTGAGTGGCAAACTTGTAATTAATCCAAGTTTGACACTTCTCACCCTAATGGCCGGCCATGTCAAATTGATTGGGCTAATTGCCCATTTCGTTTTAGTTGTCATACAACTTAAACATAATGGGCCTTGTGGACCAAAACGCTTTTGGGCCCCGAAACCCAAAACCAACATATAAGCCCAATACGAACATTTCGTATAATTAATTAACTAATTAATTAACCTTGACCATTCTTCAATTAAACCATTTAATTGCTTATCCATTTCATTTAATTTCTTCACCAACATCCTTACTCGGTGTACGATCCATTAGGTTCCATTTAGCGAGGTAGTGGGCGATTGTTACTTTTAACGATCGATTGTGAATTGAAACCACATTTCAATTCTCCCTTAAAATTAGTGTTTGCTAATCTTTAGGGCTTCCACAAACCATGAGTGACACCTAGCAGCATATCATGGTTACCCAAGCTAAGTAGAAGTGGTTGGAGAACCTATCCAGTTATAACTACAATGCAATACGGTCCTTCTCTAATACAATACTCTTAATCACATTGTTTAAGTGATAGTTTGTTTCATGTCTACTATCCAATGTGATACTTATCTATATGATTCAATTGAATATGATCTGGAACAAACTTCCTTAGTCATATTCATATGCTTTGGCCAAAGACTCTCGAATCATATCTTAGAGTATTCTCCTTCCACCATGAAAGGTTAGAGATTCCTTGTTGTGCATTCATATACCTACATGACTAGGTAGCTTGACCACAACAATGTCGTGGACACTCCAATGGAATGCCTTTGACATGATCAAAGATCAAGGACCTAACCATTAGACATCTATGATGCCTCAGGTTAAAGGACTACTTTGCATATTGCAACTCTCGAGTTCTTACATGACATGTATGTTCAAACTCTCTTTTGATCGTTGTTCAGTGTACTCGATCACTCTTTCGAGCACCTATGTGTTTGCCTTAGTGTCCAACACTAAATGACTTGAGACTAGTCATACTCGCGCTTGAGTCGACATAACACATACTAACCTTAGCGGATTGTCAATGCCCAATTGGCAATCCTATGGCTAGGAACGTTTTAGGAATGAACATAAGAGAAAGGTCTCGATAATCTAACTTACTTAAATCACTTATCTCTTAGATCAACTACATTCCTTGGATTCCCTTATTGCTTAAACACATGATACAATAAATAGTGATTAACAATAAGCTTTGCCCTTCATTAAACATATAAAAGTTTAATACAATAAGTATTCCAAAAGCTATTACATCAAATGAGTGGCTTTGTGGGCATACTTCCAACACATAAACTGTGTACGGCAAAACAAAACAAAAAAACAAAAAAAAAATCACCATCAAAATTGCCAAAACCCATCACTCCCTTGAACTATATCATGACTTGATCCCTCCTTAACCGAGGGTACGTAGGCAACTTGAAACTTCAAAAAAACCTCAAGTACAGTCACATCATCAACAAAAACACTAACACTTTGAAGAATAAAGAACAAATTCAAAATGTGAATACTTTATTTCTTTAAAGGAAGAATTTGGCTACAAAGCCTTATTACAAAATAAGCAAAAAAAAAAAAAAAAAAAAAAAAAAAAAAAGGCATAAAGTACAAAGAATGGAAGACATTACTTGAATAGCTATGTCCCTGTAACTACAGCGACGGTCTTCAAGCAAGGAAGGCTTCTAAAGTCTTCAAAGTCTCCACATCAGTGGGAGACAAGGTGGGCAACTCAATAGACATGCCTTTCTTTTGCTCTAGGCATGAAATCTTCCCTTGATGTTGAGAAAGTGTAGCTTCTTGCTCCAAGAGAACACCTTGAAGTCGTGATGCTTCAACTTCCAATTGTTGTCATTCTCATGCCAAAGCTTCTAGACACGCCTGTACAGAAGCCAAAGAAGTCACTGTGGCTTGATAACCTTTCGAAACGGCTTGCTGCGAAGATCGAATTTGGGCAAATGATAAGTCTATTGGTGCAAGTTGCTGAGCTCTAACCTTTATATTCAACTTCTTCGAGGAAATAGCATGCAAAGACAAATTCGATTGAGGTAGCCATAAGCTCGGCAATCTTGACTCTTAAGAGTGAGGAATCAATGTTACGGTTGTTAATCGCAAAAACAAGCTTCAACAATTCTTCCTTGAGCAATGGAAGGTCCTCTAATTGGCACTTTGAAATCTTCTTCTCAATGTGGCTGTTGATATCTACAGCCACACGAAGGTTGATGCGATGGATGAGTTGCTTAGTGCCACTAAAGTTCAGCCCTCTAAGAGAGATCTTAGAGCTAGCTAGCAAAAGTATTAGACGCATGACAATCTCTGGCATGCCTACATCTACATTCGGCAACCTTGGGTCACTTGGTAGATTCGAAACAAGCTCTGCGCCAGGCGAATCTTCAATTTCCTCGTATGTGGGTAGACTACTTCCAAATAGCATTTCCGTAAAGGAATGAACACTCATGTTAACCAAATCAAAGGAATAAGAGGGCCCAACCTAAAGAAGACAAAGAAAGATGTTAGAAACAAAAGATAAACCAATGAAAGCAGAAGAAATCACAAGAAATAAGGAAATACATACATCATTCTCAAGTGATGCACAACCAGCAAATTAAGGAGGCCTAAACACTTTCTTCTTCTTATGATGAAAATTGACATCATTGTCATCTTGAGCACCTTCAAGCGATCGTTTGTTCAAAACTTATCACCCGCCTAAAAACTTTCTTCTTTTTATGCCGCAAAACAAGCTCATCTTCATGTGAGTCAACTTCGTTACCCACCTCTTCAGAAGCATCTGAACGCTGAGAAGACAAACACGGGCATTGAAGAGCTAAGGCTGCAAGTTCATCTTGCAAAGGAGCTGGGTTCACACAATCGAAAAGTGCCAGTTGCGTAGAAAATGTAGAACAACTCTCCCTTGGTGCATCCCTACGTGAACGAGAAGAGTTGGTGCCATTTGCCGTCCCCAAGTCTTCATGGTGTACCTTTCACCACCAACCTACGTAGGCACGAGTCACTGGATTACTCTTGAACTCGTCATTAGCCCACAGGATGATAAAAGCATTTGTGCATGCACGGGCACAAGACTTTCAATGCATATACACAGCTTGCAAGGATTTCGACTGTGTGTTTTCCTTCAACTTGCCTGGCATATGTTGGACAAAGCCAAACTGCCTGTTGAAACGGTGAGGACTATACGGTTGAACAATACATCGGCCTCCTTGCCGTAAAGAAACATACCCCAAGCGAAGACTTGTAAGATAAGACAAGTCTGAGAAATGAAGGTGTGAATAATCTATAAGGCTTCGTGGCGCCAAGCTAACCCTTGCCAGATGATCCATTCTCAAACTTTCACAGCTTCTAAACAACGCTTGCGCTTGCAAATCATTAAAGCTCTTTGCAGAAAGCACACCAAAGTACTTTGTCATCAAAAGCCCCCGCTTGGCTGAAGTTAACGAAGAAGGCCTTAACTTGTCTAAAGTTGATGAAGAAAAATGGGTGCCAAAATACTCACCCAACCAACCGTCCACATAGTGGTCGGGGAGTACTACAACACAATCTTCAGTGCTCGCTGACTTCGAAACAATACGCAAGCTGTCATAAATATTGGCTAAGACGAGAATTGCAAGGCTAAAAGATTCATCTGCAGCCATCTTGCTAGCCACTTTAAGGACTCTAGGACGGATAAAGTTGATGTCATCTTTGAGGAAAACAAACTTACAAAGCCAACAAGCTAAGAAAACGGCTAGGTAAGATTCTTCTACATGTTCTGACACTACGCCAAGTTTGTCAAACACTTTCAACTCAGCAGGAGCATGGCGGTCATGATACTTTATGGACATTTCAAGATCAAGCCCTTGAAGATCAAGCCTCTACAGCCCTTCAAAAAGTAAGCTAATTCAAGATCAAGTCTCAACGACCCTTGAGTTAGAACATTCACATTGCAAGACTTCAAAACACGTTTCCTACATGTGATAAGCATATGCCTACAATGTTGGAAATGTGCCCTAAAGCCAGTCATATGATGATACTTTACGGAAATTTCACATGTTGAACTAATCTAATTTAAAATAAAGGGCAAAGATTATTGTTTAAAGCCGTCTAATATAAATGTTATATGCTTAAACGATAAGTCCAAGGAATATGTAATTGGGAGAATGTGATCTAAAGAAGTTAGATTCATGACACCATTCTCTTTTGTATACATATTTTAAACGTTCATGATCATAGGATTGCCAATTGGGCATTGATAATCTGTTAAGATCAGTACGTGGTATGTCTTCTATTAGAGAGAGTGACTGGTCTCGAGTCATTGGTGTGATTGACACCAAGACAAGCATATAGGTGCTCAATAGAGAATGAGTCATCTGAACGCAATCAACAAGGAGTTCTCATACTCATGTCACATGATAACTCATGGTTAGGATAATGCAAAGTAGTCATTTGACCTAAGGCATCATAAATGTCTTGTGGTTAGGTCAATGATCTTTGACTATGTCAAAGTCACTTCGTCAAAGGGTGTCCACGGCATAGTTGGGGTTAAGCCACTTAACCATGGAGGCAAGTGAATGCACAACAAGGGATCTCTAACCTTCAAACCGTTTGAGGGAGAATACTCTACGATATGATTAAGAATCTTTGGCCAGAGTATGAATGAGATTTAAGAAGTCGTTCCAAGTCACATTCAAGGTAATCATATAAGTTAGAGAATCACATTGGATAGTAAACATGAATAAACTATCAAATCAAACAATGTGGTCAAGAGTATTGTATTAGAGAAAGACCGTATTGCATTCTAATCCCAAACTGAATAGGTTCTCCACCTTTTCTGATTAGCTTGGGTAGCCATGCAATATTACTAGGTGTGACTCATGATTTGTGGAAGCCCTAAAGGTGTATAATCACTAAAGGGAGAATTGAAAAGTAAGTTTCAATTCACAATCGATTTGAAGAGTTCTAATTGTCCACTGCCTCGCTAAAAGGAACCTAATGGATCGTACACCGTGTAAGGTAGAGATTGAAGATTGCTCGCAAAATAGGCAATAAGGCCTCATAATTTCGGCCAAGGGAGTAAAGTGGCTGAAATTAAGATACAAAACATGCCTAAATTCTCCCATGGACAAATTAGGACATAAATCAAAGCCAAATCCACCCAAAGGCAAGCTTTGAGAAGCCTATAAATACAAGGCCCTCCCACAAGTATAAGGGTAAAAAAATCTCTACACAAGGGAACCTCTGCCAAACCTTTGAAGACTAATACGTTGCCAAAGCTCTCTTCAAAGAACATTCAACCAAAGCCGAAACATTCTCTCGACCAAAGCCGAACACTTCCTTGAAGAATTAACAAACGCTCGTGCCGATTCCTTCAAGATTTTGTTGCAAGCTTATAAACTTGTAGCAACATTCATTTCAAGATCAAGTCGCCAAGATCCTTGAAGCAACAAAATCCTGCATCAAACACTACCCTTTGTCGCACCCTTGACGTGAAGATCATCAACGTGTTGTTTTCAAGCTCAAAACTTGAAGTAATCGTTCAACTGTTCGTCCGAGATCAAGTCATCGTGACCCTTGGATCAACAATCACACATCTACATCAAATGAATGAAAGGAAAATTGTAAACAGAGATTGTAACCTACAAATTCAAATCAATACAAATCTGTTTTGTACACGTGTTCTTGTTTCATTTGATACATAATTTTCATGTTTACAAAGCAAATTCAGACCTTTGGAGGAAACCAAAAAGCTCTTTGGTTAAAGCAAACACTTATGTTATTCATCAAGCTTGTGGAAAATAAACAAGCACAACAAATACGTGTTGACTCATCCTCAACAAAGCCGAAGATCACCAGCCATGTGACACTAATCGTGGTCCAATTTGTTCATGGTAAAGCCTCGACGACTCTTGAAGAAATCACAAGTCTAATTTAAGATCAAGTGTACACCACCCTTGAATCAAATTTGACTTCAGAAAGCTGTCTAGCAAAACAAACACTCTTGTTCTTCCTAGTGGAGAATCAACAAGCGCAACAAGCACGTTTCGATTCATCCAATACCAAAGCCGAAGATCACCAGCCATGTGAAACTCATCATGGTCCTGTTTCATTCAAGATCAAGCCTTGACGGCCTTTGAAAAAACTTCCAGCCCAATTTAAGATAAAGCCTCAACGTCCCTTGAAGTGTGGGCATTTGAAGGCATCGAAATTTCGGTGAAATAAATGTTCACCAATACATTAAAGTTTTAACATGCCAGGGCATACGTGGCATGTGCCATTTGTCTTCACAAATCGTACACATGGATATGACTCATCAAAATCGGACGAGTCATCAAGAATGACACGTGTCAACATTTGGCGGAAAGAAATTATTTGATTTTAATTTAATTAAATCAAATATTATTTGATAGAGACAAATCATGAACCAACCCACAAATCGAGTCCTGGTTCTTTCGTCAATTAATGAAGCCCACAATCAAGACCAAATCCATCTGTGGGCAAGGCTCGAAGAGTTTATAAATAGGAGGCTCTAAGATGAAGAAAAGGGTCCAGAAAATCATTCACGCCCAGATGTTGAAGCTTTGAAACTTTGAAGCTCTCATGCATTTAAACCCACTAAAAACCCAAGAAGACTCGAAAAACCCTCCTCGTTCTTCGTCAAACCCATGAAGAACCACCAAGCAACTCTACAAGTGCCGGTTCCTCTATTGCCAAAAGCCAAAACCTTGCAGCATCCGTTCATCCAAGATCAAGTCATCGCAACCCTTGGATCAACAACATTACACCTTACAGCTCGGAGATTGAATCAGAAGATCAAGTTGTAAAGAGACTGTAATCCTACAAATTCATTAATACAAACATTTTCTTTGTACATGTGTTCTCTTGTCATTTGTCACAGGATTTCCGTGTTTACAATAACATTATTCTATTATTTAGTTAACTTTTTTTGTCATACTATTATTTAATTAGCCTAAGAGCATCTCTAGTAGAGTCCCATAGGGACAACCACTGCATAAAATGGGTATAAAGAAAATATAGGGACAAAATAAATTTCCAATGGATCAGAAAGTAAGTTCCTAAAGTATACGGACCCACCGGATACATGGTGTATGTCCTCACATATGGAGACTGCAAAGGGACAACTTTGAGTGAAAAACGGAGCCCACAATCTGAGTTGAAGTTATTTTATTTTTTTGTTTTTTATTTCTTCCTGAGTACACAATGAACAACCTAATTCGATATCGAATTTTCCATCCATGAGATTCAAGCCTAAGATCTCTCACTTATAAGTGAAGATGAATAGCACCAGACCATAGTATTGAGTGACTAATTGAAGCTTTTAATACTTTTAATTCTTTTAATTAATTAATTAAATGCTTTTAATTTTAATGTTTTTAATTAATTAAAAAAAGGTTAACATAAACAAAAAATGTGCACCTGATCAAAGTATCCCATAAAATCATAAAAACTTTAAATATAAGGATTCTACTATAAATACTTTTTCATTGGAGACAATATTCATTTAAAGATACAAAAATTGTATTAAAGTCCTTAAGTGAGTACTCAAAAATAGTAGTGAGAGTCCCTAAACATGGACTTCCATTGGAAATGCTAAGTGGGATAAAAACGGGAAAGTGATCATCTCTGGATCTCTTCCACTAAGATCAACAGATCAAGTGATCCGGACCATTAAAATTTGATCAAACGGCTAAAATAGAGGCTTCCTTTAAAAATTATAATAACTTTAACCGTTGGATTAAATTTTAAGAAACAGGATCACTTGATCCGATAGCCTGAAAGAGATCTGGTTAAACGAGTGCATGCAAGCTATGTGGACCCAAATCCAGAAAACAGAGACGGGGGCCCCACCCATCTCATTCATGTCCCACCTCAGCAAAAATCTCTAAACATCGGCACTCTCTCTCATGCGTTTTCATTCCATTGCTCTCTCTATAATCACCTCTCCTGCGTTCTCTCTCCCTCTTTCTTTCCTTCTCTCTCTCTCATCCATTGCTCTCACTTGGGCTTTTTTGTCTCATCCGTTGCGCTCACTTGGCCTTTTTTGTCGCATTCCGGGTTATCTCTTTCGCATTAAATTGGTTTAATAATATAAACCAGTAACTGAAGGAAGAAGGAAAATCAGAGACTCAGAAGAACACAGACAGAAGAGAGTGTGTGCGTGGGAGACGTTTTCTCACCATACCATTTGATCCCGCCGCTTCCGTCTGTCATCTCTCGTCCTCCCCAGTCTACCTTCCGGTATTTATTCTTCATCATTCTTTCCCCACCATTAATCATTTTCCATTTTTTTCAATGTTTTTAATTTTATTTGTTTTTGTGGTTTACATTTCTTCCGAATTGGAGAGAATTAGGAGGATCGGAACGGACCCATATGACCTGAATTTAGTTGTTGATTATGCGTTCTGGGTTTGGTTTGTTTTCCTGGTTTGAGTCGAATCATTTGAAAATAAATCAATTTGGTTGGGTTTTTGGCCAGAATTGCAAAGATCCGAGTTGGGTATGTTCAAAATTCGAACCCAGTTGAAGAAATGGGTTGGGCGATTTTTCACAAGTTTCTAATTTGCATCTTTTTTACTATTGCAGATGTTTAATCCCCGTTTGCATTGGTTTAAACATGTGATGGACGGCTATAATATCAGTTCTTGGATTTTGATATCAAGGCGTATTTGTTCTTGATTCTGTGGTGGATTTTAATATCATTTTTGTTGCTATTGATAATGGAATAAGATTTTCATTATTCGTTAATCGTTCGGTAGAAGCACCAGTGTTTAGGAATTAAGTTAAGTTCATTTGATTTAGTCTTTTTGATCAAATAGAGGGTGTTAATTCAGCTAGCCTGATTCGCGCCAAACTGCAACTGAGTGATCAGTTTCGCTACAGTATGTCTTATTGAGTTCAACCAAATTCTAACCTGTTCCCACCAATTCTTTCTAGCAATTAAGTCTGCCTGAGTAAGATTGAGAAAGGGTGGTGTACTCTTGATTCTTGGTCAACCAGACCCAGTTCAACTTTATTTTGGTGCAAAACTAAATTAACTTGAGCACATTAATACAGTTTACTTAAAAAGTTCACACTTGACTGTGTAAGAATCGCATGATTAAACTTGTGAGTAAAAGTTCACATATTGGAGGTAAGCTAGGCTGAGAGTTCATAGATATAAAACTTATAGTTTATGACATCCTTGACCATATCAAGGGCAAAGTATATCAACATTCCAAGTATGAAGCTGCTTGTTTAGTTTCTACTAAATTACTAATGTGGATTCGAATTGATGGGCAACATGTGTAATACTATGGTGCTAAGTTATATTAGGGTTTAGGATATTTTTGATATTTAAGGTGCTAGTTTGTAAGAGAGTTTATACCATATAAAATTAATTAAGATTATTGTTTGAGAATAAGCTGACTGTTCTCTGTGTTCTAATTTTGTTTCTGTTATTACTTTGTCCTACGTTTGTTTATCGTTCCCCCCTCCCCCCTTCTCCCGGTTAAATTCCTCATACCGTTCCATTTTAGGTGTTTTTGCTGTAATTGCTCTGCTAGTGATGAGCTTACATCTTCCTGAATGACACCACGTCACTAGTCTCAGACTGTTTCATGCACCTTCTTATTTTTGCCACCATATTGATTTTCTTATTATTATTTTATCAATTTCCAGGGTCAGGGTTTTCAGTTAAAGGCATGCACATAATGCAAGAAATTGATTTTATATCATCTTATCCCCATTAGTAAATCTGAATCCTGTTTTATCTCTTGCTATATTATTTATAGATGAATTTGAACTAATGTTTGCAATTTTGTTTTCTTACATTCAGAGTACCGGCATTGAGTTGATATTCCCGATCTTTTACAACTAGGGTTTTATCTGAACCACCTGTGAACACCATAAAGTGTTTTCTGAGCCCGGTGTATTTGGTGGGATTCGTTGACCCTAATGCAAGGTCAAGGGAGTGGTATTGATACTTTCATTGAAATCACAGATGTTGGGCTTGGATCTCTCTCAAACAGCACTACTATGAGTCAGCAGACTTCTTTGAATAATATGCTAAATCCTGTTGAAAACCGGTTGTCAAGTTATATGGTGACATCTGGTGAGATTCCGTGTTTAAATGCCTCTAGTAACCAGAACTTGAGTGGTTCAGGTGAACCTAGCTCTAGATTGGGTCCAGTTGATGATGATGGAATGAAATTGGGACAAGGTTGGTCATCTCCTTATAGTGCTTGTCCTGTGATTGGTCATAGTTCAGAAGAAAGACGAGTTGAACAAAATATCCTTTTTCCTGGGAGAGCTCTTATTGGAATCAGTGGCAATCAGATTCAAGATGGGCCATCTTTTTCTCAGGGCTTTCAAAATGAAAATATAAATTCTGGATATGTGGGAAGTAGTGGTAATACTGTGCCTGGCATGGAAGATGATATTTCAGGTGGATTAGAAACAGAACAGACGTCTTCTGGTAGTGCTTCACCTGATATTGTTGGGACTTTATCCAGAAGCACCGATTTTCTGGTTGAGGAAAATGATGGGAACCCAGGTTCTTCTTTTGGATCTTGGGGTTTATCGTGCAAGCGAAAGGCCCTTGAGGGTACTTCAGGCCAGGCTTATTCTGGTGGAAGTTCTAGCTCCCTTCCACAAGCTGAAACTAGTGCATGGAATACTGTTTCTGCTCGTTATAGTCCTAGTAATTTAAGTTTATCTACACCGTTGCGTAGTTCTCCTAGTGGTGGTCCTTCAGAACAAAACTCAAGAACCAGGTTTGGTTTGATACTTGGGGCATCTGATACCTTTCCTTCAATAGATGCAACAGGAAATGGAGCAAGCTCACTGCAGGAATTTTTTTGTAGGGGGGCTTGTTCTGGGCCTCAGCAAGAATCTGCTCCATCCAACTTATCATCACAATGGAGGTCAACAACTGCAGCTGCAACAAATTCGGCTGGTCCCCAAAGCCAGTTTCCTGGAATGCATATGAGTGGTTTGTCAGGAAACATGCTTCCTTTTCCTTGGACTGGTGCTTCCAGTTCAAGAGTGGGCAGCTTACCAAGTTCTCTTTTGTCTGGATATAGAGGTGCTGAGTTAAGAGGAGAAGCAAACTTAAGAAGCATTCCCAGAAACAATGTGGAGCATTCAACTTTTGCAACTGCCAGTGATATGAGAAATTCAGCACAGGATCCCACAATTTGGGGTCTGGCCTCTGGAGAGTTAAGCATTTCTGTAGGTGCCCCTTCCTCTTCAAGAAGTAGCCCCAGTTCTGGCATTCGTTTTGTGCCTACTCCTGCATTGATCCGTGCCAACAACTTTCCATCTGAAAATCATCAAAGAACAATAGATTGGTCTTTGTTTCCTTCTATTGATTCTCAACCCGGAGGTCATAGTCATTTTAACTCAGTACCTTCAGGACCTGCTTCCTCACAGGATTCAGGAAGTTCTTCTGGGTCTAATAACCAGGGTCGTCACTTACCATATCCTAGGTCCGCATTCTTGGTGGACAGACAAGGTGATGATGCTCTTAATATGCCCCAGTCACTGCAGGCATTAGCAGCTGACATCGAAGGGAGGCGCCGACTTATATCTGAGGTTTGTGTTTTTATTTCTTTTTCCTACTTTTCAAGTACACTCTCACCGTACATGTACTCTTTGGGGACTCTATATCATGGATATTACATTTTTAGAATTAATTTTGCAAAGGCTTTTATCAGTTTCTGTCATCATTTTGACATTCAGAGTAAATCTTAGTATCACCTTTTTTGAATGTCTCTTAGTTACTGGAACTTTCACGTCTTAAAGTTTTTTCATGCTTTACTTGAACGAGAGTATTCACGTAAACATTTCTCGTGATAATATTGTATATATTCTCCACAGTAGTTGATGAACAATAAAGGTTTTAACTTTCCACTTTTCAATTTGTGGTTGCTAAATAAGATACTTCTGTCCTGTCCGTTTTCTTTTGAGGGGCGCTATTTCAACCTCCCCATCTACTTCACCTACTCCAAAACTTTTTATTGCAAATTTAGCATTTCACAAAATAACTTTAAAGGAGACCATTATAAGAAGAGGCCAGCACACACTGGCCTTTTTTCTTTTGCTAAGAGCCTGCACTGTTATCTGATATCAAGAGAAAATTTGAGGGTTACAAAGAGTGTTTATATGGTGGGTGGTGGAGTTGCTAAGATAGAGATATTGTGGGAATAATGGCAGTTTAGAAAAAAATTTATTTACAAAATTTTGTGGGGGTGGCAAAACAAGGTCGCTGGGTAGATAAAATAGGGGTGACAATGGTGCCACTCTTTTCTTACGAGTAAGGTGAAACTGCCAGTGTGAATATGTACTGTGTTGACTGGGTACTAAATGTTTGTGTTAATGATAATATAACATTTTATGTATGTAGGGAGCTAATTCTAATTTGTACTGCTACATTAAAGCAGGTAGTAATTAACTTTGGCCTCTGATTGGGAAAATTAAACTATTCTTTGATGGACGGAGCCACCTTGGGCCCACGGGGGGCAGATGCCCCTACACAGTTTTTTTGGTAGAATAAAAATGTACATGCTTGTGACATTAGTAAGGTGTTTCACTAGTTTACTTGTTTGTGACATTAGCATTAACTCTTCCAGTTGCTACTGCCAACGTTGAAATAGCATTTTAGGCCACGAAATTTTTGAACATTCGGTTGAGAAATTGGCTGGGAAATTAATGGATGGGTGATTACATGGTTATTTTTATAAGGAGAGATATTTGATTGTATTGGTAATGAAGTTGTCATGCAATGCTTTTAAAACATGAAAACGCATGGAGAGATGTTGTAATATGTTGTATGAAAAATCTTATTGATTAATATATAAGTATTTTGTTGCGTAAATTATTTAGCTTTTTAAATTATATCTTTGTTGTTTGAGGATGCCCCACCCCCCCGTTCATATAAATCTCCAGCTTTGTCCTTGTATTCTTTACTATTTTGATATTTGTTATATTCATATTCTTTCACTTTTGCACATTAAGTTTTATGGTTGGATGTGGGGTTGAGTGGAATTATTTTGCATTTTACTTAATGGTTCTTGCCTTGGACTGGTTATACGATGGCATCCGTGTTTCAAGTTTTATTGTTCTATATCCCACTAAATTTTGCAAAAGAATCATTCCCTCGGGAACTAACCATTATAATTTTCTTGTGTACCAGATTCGTCAAGTTTTGAATGCTATGCGTAGGGGTGAGAACTTACGCGCCGAGGTTTGCTATTGACCTCTATGTTAATTTCTGTTTGGTTTAACTTCGAATCTATATGTTTTATTGCAACTGCAAAAGGCTGTTTTGGTATCTGGCTTAGGCTGATAGTCATGGTCTTTTGACAAGTACAAAAACATGGAGGTACAAGGTTAGATATCTTCGATGCAGGTGTTGTCATATATTATGATTGATTTAAAATTTGATTTTTCATTCAATGTAAGTACATTGGAGCACCATAGAACACACTGAGCTTTGTTTGTGCCATTTCTATGGCCAAATCTGGTAACTGTTTAGCTGCCAACGTGCAGCTTGAGTAATGGGTATACTAGCTGTGACATGAAAAAAGCCTGTTAGAAATAAATCTAGTACAACAATTTCTACCTAAACAACCTTTTGATGTGTTGTGAAGGTAGTCTGTTTATCATATGCCTGATTGCCATAGATCTGTCTACTTTACTGGGTTAACATGCAAACATAGCAGAAGTATGTCCTATAGAAGAAAGTAGCACAGAATACTGGTTATTCTACTGTTCATTCCCCCCTTTTCTTTTCTTTTTTTGTGCGGCACGTTGGACATTTTTCTTTGTGCGGCACATTGGACATTGTTCTTTGTGCATCAGCATTATATAGGATTTTTTCTCGAGTAAGAATATAAAATATCTGGATAATCAATCGTCTGCATCTCCATGGTGTGGACTATGATTTGATGGGGTTGATTAAATGGTATGTGCGAAAAAAATTATAGGGTTGGGGAGAAAGATGAAACTAACGATTGTAAGGGCAGCATAATTAAATTGTAATCATCTGGGTATGTTTATGAGCAGGTACAGGCTTGATTGTTTTTTTCTGTTAGTATTTACGGTTAAATGCTTTTGTTGAACAAGGGGAAAGGAGCTTAAATACGGTGTATTACATATGTTTGACAATCAACATTCATGTGGTGATGTCAGGATTATATGCTCCTTGACCCATTCATATATCATGGCATGGCTGAGATGCACGACAGGCACAGAGACATGCGCCTTGATGTTGATAACATGTCTTATGAGGTAAGATGGAGGCAAGTATTTTTCCCAGGGCTTTATTTATTTATTTCTTTTTATTTTTGTTTGTTTCGGAACAGTTCCTATTACTGTACTTTTGGACAATAGGAACTGCTGGCACTGGGGGAACGTATAGGAGATGTTAGCACTGGACTGAGTGAGGAGACTATTATGAAGTGCATGAAACAGCGAATATTTCTCTGTATTTCAGAAAAATCCCCAGCAGATCTGGAACCATGCTGTGTCTGTCAGGTATGAGCTATGCAACTATCGCTACCCGCACAAGAACACAGCTGGTTGCTTTCAATTAGTTAATGCAGCTGATTTACTTGTCCTTGTTACCTTGTATAAAACCTTATCATGGCAGGAGGCTTATGCTGATGAGGATGATATTGGCACACTAGATTGTGGGCATCACTTCCACACCAGTTGCATCAAACAATGGCTAATGCAGAAGAATCTGTGCCCGATTTGTAAAACGACAGCCCTGCTTACTTGAAAGGGAAAACCATTGATGGCCAAGCCTGAAATTTGAATTCTTGATGCTGTATCATTAAAAGTGAAAGTTGGGGGAGAATCTAGTCCTCCCTTCTTGTCTGAAACTAACTTTATTTGTGCATGAACTGAGCACCCGTCGCTGGAAAAAAAAAAAATAGAAAGAAGAAACTTTGCTGCGTGCCTCATGAAGGATTTATATATCAGATAGCAAAGGATACATCTTTTTCCCTTTTTTATGACCGTGACTGTAATGAATGTATTTGAATAATGTTTCTGGATTTATGAAGCCTTTGCTGAATTGTAAGATTGACGATTTCATATTCATTGTTACTCGTCAAATGCATGGATCTTGCTGGAGTTCAAAGCATGATCATGCTAGATTGTCGTCGCGGTCTCATATTGTGTTATCGTTTGTGTCTATTCAAATTGTCGACTCGATCAGCTGATTTGTTGATTTTGCTCTCCCTCTCTCTCTCTCTCTCTCTCTCTCTCTCTCTCTCTCTCTCTGTGGTTCATTAAGTTTAGAAATATGGTGCTACTTTTTTTTGGAAGCAATATGGTGCTACTTTGGACCTATGGTTGAATTGACTGTTTGGGAAGGTGGGAAGACTTGAGTTTGGTACTAGAAATACCAATAATAATTGCATCCACTCTCTCATCCACTTCTTTGATTTAAAGGAAAACTAATAAAAATGGTTTGAAAATTTTGAGTTTTAAGGATAAGGACAAAATAAAGAGTAAAGTGAATAGTATTATGATTGATTTTTTAGTGTAAAATTATGATTTTGCGTTAAAATGAACAGTACCGAAAGTTTTTCGTTAAAGTTCTCTTTATTTAACCCCTGTCCGCAAAACAACACCCTCCCCCCTACCTCTTTTGCATTTCCTCAATTCATAAAAAAGGACAAAAGTTGGTTTTCTGATAAGCATTACACTTCATGGTCACACCTACCCACATCGCTCACACATGTTCTCTCTCACATCATGATATCTATGATATGGTCAAATATATTTGTCAAAAATGTCTACTCAAATGTATATATTTTTTTAACTAAATAAATAAATAATTGTGACTAATTTGAAATAGTTGGATATAATTTTGTTTTTTTACGACAAATTACAATTGGCGCTCGGGTTGCATATGATATCACTCTTTTAATTTCATATGTCCAGACATTTATTGGAGCAACATCATTACTGCGCCAACCCAGAAACACATAATCAAAATAATTAAACTATTAATTACTAGTTCAATTTAATCCAGTTTAAAGAAAAGTATGAAAATATTTTGCAAAACTAATAACAAATAATCCTCAGAGACAATTCCACATAAGTGGAAAGAGAGTTGCACATGGATTGGATATTCATTTGCAGCAATTTGAAGACATTATAATGCTACGAGGAAGCCCCATACAATTTCAATCCCGCAGGCGGAGGCATAGGCTTTTGTCATTGTTTAAGGTCAACATGCAATCTACTCCACTCCATTTATAATACTTTAAGGAAAAGAGAAAATCTTACTTTTGAAATCTGCATTGGCTAATCGATTATAGTTTGAAATTGTGTTTTTATTTCATGTATATAAAAAATAGTTAATGTTCAATTTAAGAAATAGTGATAGTATTCATATTATAAATAGTTAGTGTTCAATTTAAAAAATAGTGATATTACCCTCGTTCAGTTTTAGAAATATTTAGAGTTCAATTTAAGAAATAATGATAGTACTAGTATTCAATTTAAGAAATAATTATTGTTCAGTTTCAAAAATAGTGATAATATCCGTGTTTAGTTCTAAAAATAATATCCGTGTTCAGTTTAACCAAAAGTCATCTAATAACTTTATTTAATGATAAGGAAAAGAGAAAGAAAAGGAAAAAGAAAAGGAAAAACAAAAAACTCGAGCAAACATGCGTGCAAGGGGCACGCCAAGTTTTAGAAATAATACACGTGTTCAATTTTAGAAATAAGTTAGTTCAAGAAATAGTAGAAAACCCTTGTTCAGTTTCAGAAATAGTCAACGTTTAATTTGTAAACTTATTATAGTAACTATGTTCAGTTTTCAAAAATAGTATGTGTTTAGTTTAATAAATAGTTAGGGAGAAGAGAGAGAGATTGATGCACGGGTTCATGCGCGTAAGTTTTTTATTACTTTTTTTTTAATTTTATTTTTTATTATATTAAACTTTGATAATTTTCATTAAAATTTAAGTCATTTTCATTAAAGTTAAGCTTTTTTTCAATAAATAATGTTATTATATAGTCGGTGCTCAGTTCTAAAAATAATTAATATTCGGTTTAAAAAAAATAGTCATTGCTCAGTTTAAGAAATAGTGTTTAAGAAATAGTGATAGTACTATTGTTTAGTAAATTAAAAACCTTTTGAATCAGCAGCCTTTTGAAGTTCGTACTTATTTGAAAAATCTTCAGCACCCAATTAAGTGCAGGCTAAAAATCTTCAGCACCCAAGAACCTATTTAACTCCATTATATGAAGGATCAAGATGTTTTCTCGACAGTATAGTAAAACTACTATGCTGCATTTCCTCCCTCCTCGTACCTGGAGAACTGTAGCAGAGGGGCACCTTGAAAAAACACACATTCATTCGTCTGAGTCTTTTCACCAGCTCTATCCTTTCTACATGTTCAATTACCATTTTGAATTATACGAGTGAATTATGATATGAACACCAACTAGAGTTTTTCGTTTTTCAGATCTCCTAATATTTCCCCAGATGCCCTATTTGTCACTGGACTAGTTTGGTACATTATGTCTCTCATCCAAATTATTTGCAACGTAAATATTTGCAATTATATGGATCTCATATGAAAATGCAATAACAACCACCCAAAATGTGCACCACATGTTTCATTTTAAAGAAATTTTTAGGATTAAAAAAAAAACTGTGGCGACTTGGATTAGACTTCTGAAAAAAGCTGCACAGTTTCACATCTTCTTCAACCTAGCGAGGGTTTCACTTTCAGCATTGAGGGGCATCGGCTGGAAAAAAAAAATTGGTTTTGTATGTGGGCTTTTTTCCTACTTGTGAAACTTTAGTTTTTGTCCTATTATACTGTGCTTTGTCATTTTCATCAAGTTTTAAGATCTTTACATTAAATAAAGTTACTAGATAGTTTTTAGTTAAAATAAATTTAGTTCAAACCTTTTTAATTAAAACTCTCTAAATTTTGAAAACTCTAGTTTATCTTTTGTGTCCTTATCTATGCACTAAGTAAACATCCAAATAAAACTCAAATTTCATATAAATTTCCATGCACACAAATAAGTGACATATTATTACCAATATACTTACAATTGTGCCACAACATCCTACTTATTTTAATGAATTTAATTACTCACCATAATTATGGAAAATAAGTGCATTACTATTCAAAAGTATCCACTTTATACTTGTCTTCATGTATTCCATTTATTTGGCATGTATGTATTAGGCACATTTTGTTATTATTATATACACGTGTCCTAATAATTTACCTACATTTTTAAGTAAAACATAGGTTATTAAATTTGAATCAAATATTCTTTTATTTTGTAGGTAAATTATTTTGAATATATTATGGCATATAGTAGGCACATTTTGTTATTGCTACGACCTGTCTCAAAAAATATTCTATTTTAATTTCCGAAGGTGAGAAATAACAAAAATGCCCCTGGAAGAGAAAGTGTTGACTTTTGTTGACCATCATGTTCTGACAAGTATGAATTATTCTCTTTGTATTTCTCGTAGTACTTGACGAACGAACGCGTGAGTGCAAGCGGAAGGAAATTCGGAAATACAACGAAGATTCTACGGAACTTTAGAGTTCAAAGGTGTTTTAGTAATTTTACTATCTTTTAGACATTTTCTTTTCTTATTTTAATCTGTTTGGGTTTTCAAATCTCATGGGACCGGCTCCCTTTCTTCTCTGTCCGCCCTTCACTCTTCTTGACACATCGCGACTCGGATTATCCACCTGGACTACAAATCAAGTTGTGCTAGCTAACATGAGACGGGTGATGAAGCCATAAAGTGTAGTGTGGAAAATGTGAGCAAATGCAACAGTGCGCATGTGAGCGGGAATGAACCAATTTCACATGTAATGTCAGAGCATAAGCATAGTACAGTAAGAGTAAATGAGAATTATATCATCGAAGGTAATCTCTTATACCAAGATTTTCCAAGAATCCTCGTCGACACGAAAGCTCAACCACTAAAACCTAGAGGAGCGAAAAACAAGGTGAGTGGGCCTAAAAATAAAGCTTTGTAAAACCTTTTCAAAAATGTAATAACCCCTCGCCATAAAACAAGTATAGTTTTCAAATATAACACACTACGTATAGCATGAAAACACTTATCGTAAATAGTAATATCTCGAAATGCAATCATTCACAATATTTTGTAAATAAACACGTAACATCTGGTAATCACAATAGCTCGCCTAAACAAACATATCATATCGAGTGCTCATCGACATATGCTGACACACGAGCTCATGTAGAGATACTCTGACATGAACATGACTGGTTGTAATAATGATTTACGCTCTAGTACTACAATCACGTGAAAACTAGCGCTATGTGCATCACATACAAGTCCTAATTGCCTATAGCAATCTAGGACAAAACTGGCACCTACAATGGATCCAAAGTGAGCATACGGTGCGATGTGAACATACATGTGAAGACTGGCCCTTACACTGGCGAGTATTAACACCAGTGCAGCACATAATGACCATATAACATAAATATGATCTTGCAATGGTAAGATCATTAATTCTAGTCAACATAATACTATTCATGGTTGTAAATATAATTAAGGCATCCCTTAATAATACACATACATGTGCATCTTGTAGGACGTAGAAGAATTTCATAAATTTTACCTGTGAGCTAATTCTTATAAACATTAATCTATTCTAGGTGTAACGTAGAATTTTTTTTATCAAATATATAAATGGAAACTAAATAAATATATAATATTTAAAAACAAAGACCCACTCACAGTTACTTGCAAGGTCGTAGCCGTTCGGACTAGGAAAGCTGGGGTCTCTGATAGTAATTGCACCCAAGCATAATATTGGGACCTATTGTTAAAACTCAAATAAAATGATTAAATTTGGGAAAACGGAGTGTGGATTTGGAATTAGGGCGTCGAAATACGCTAAGAAGGGTCCCAAGAAATTTTTGTAAAAAGTTTACGGTCAACCCAAAAAGTCAACCAAGACACTGAGCTGGTCAACAATATTAAAACTTCAGAATTTCACTAAATGGATGTTAAAAAATGGACTCAAGGCATTGAAATTAGCCTAGGAGGATTCCCAAAAAAATTTCATAAAAGTCAACATAGGGAATATTCCAAATCCGGTTTAGGAAATGGGTCAGATCCCCGGGTTTGGGTTCGAGTTGGATCCAGGCTTCAATCCGGGTTTGGTGTTGAGTGCATAAAGTTATACTTTTATGCCCTATTTTACTTAGGTTTTTGACTTAAATTCTCTATGCATCACAAGGTATTTTGTTGTTTGTATTGTATTTTAGGATGAAAGTAAGGGCTTGAAGAAATCATCTTATTTTGAATATTTTTAAAGCCTAGAATGGATAGTTTGAAGTCTAACTCTCCCAAGACTAGACCATAGCCCATAAGTGGCCCAAGATCCGCCAGAAAATGCCCTTGCAGAATAGCCAACTTGCGAGGTTTGCCCCGAAGTGCTTAGAACGAATTAGAAAATGGGCCATATATGGTTGGAAAGCCCTGGAAGTCTTCTTTCTCATGGTCGTTAGAGCTTGTATTCGGAGGTTTCTATAAGAAATTATGACAGAATAAAGAGAAGCTGTTCAGTTACAAATTCTGATAACAGCTAATTTTCAGTTACTCCTATACTAAAAGCTGATTGTAATGAGCTATAAATGACAATCAATTTAAGGATGTAAACGTGTCAGATGTTAGAAAACTCCTAAGCCTTTTAATAGGAGAAAAATACACAGAATCTAAAGGAGGAAAAAGAGGAGATACACAACATCAAAGAGGATGAGGAGTCTTCCACCTTGAGCCGTTTCTAGGTTCTAGCTTTCCTAACTTTTTATGTATTTTGTTTTGTTTTTAATTTAGGTTATGGATACTTAGGGCTGCTTTGAATCCCTAGACATGATTGAATTAATGTTATGATGCAATTTTAGTTTATCAATTTCATTTGCAAGTTAGAATCAGTTTTTTGTCTCAATTGTTTCAAGAACATATTTTCAATCTTAGCTACCTTGTTTATGTTTGCTTTCTGTTGAGAATGATAAGGATGACTGCCATATGTTCTTTCATTCCTTAGCAACATGCGGTTAGGTTCAGAACTAATCATGTAAGCTGATTCCATGAAAATCTAGGATAAATGCCATGTTCTACGGTTCATGTGATGTTCATAATCCTCTTCGTTCTTAATAATTTTCTAGGTGCTAAATCTGAGTATATGACATGCTAGGTTGCACCTACAAATATAAGTTTGATGTATATGACATGCATCCAACATGCAAAGAAAGTGAGGATTTATACAATCTAGTTATATGAAATGCTAGATATGTTAACATCTTAGTTGTGCATTTGAAATGGATAAGTTAAAAGATCATCTCATTGATTCATGAATGTTTAGGGGAAGGCCTTAACTCATTTTAAGTCAAATTTATGTCCTAAAAACGTTTCTAACCTATTTCATGTATTAGATTTATTTTTAGATAGTTCTAATTTTTTCCTTTTCTTTTTGTCTTTATTTCTGTTCCAAAATTACTTAAACCCCCCAATTTTAAATCATGGGAGTCATTAACTTATGCTAATATGTAAGAGTCAAAGGTTTTACTAAGTTGTTTATCAGTCCCTATGGTATGGCTCGAAAGTTGTCAGATCATTTACCGAAATACTGGGTAAAAGTTTCCCAAGGTGTTTCTCTGTGTCAAATGTTATAATAAGGCCAGAAAAACATGAAACTGTGATCTAGGATAACTACATCGATTTCGAGACCTTGCACGGAAATCTTGAGAGTTCGCCCAGAACGTACCGGGAAAGACAATGAACAGCGACCTAGCCATTGTCGGGACTCCATGGTCTTAGCCTGGGTTCGAGACACGAAGGGTCAAATGGTGGTGCAGGTGTGGGTTGGCTGGTGCAGCTTATTGGAGACGGTGAGGCAAGGTAGTGGCGTTGGTGATGTCTTACCAAGAAGATAGAGATATAGGTTAAGAGATAAAGAGAGAGAAAGAGAGAGAGAGAGAGAGAGTTTAAGATGAGAGAGAGTGAGGGACATGATAGTTGAAAGAGAGAAAGGTTCAGAAGACTGGAAGACACAGAATAGAAGGAAGAAGTTTTTGGCGCCGTTGCCGGGGATTAGCAACTTTGCTAATCCCTCGTTATTTCTTTTTATTTATTTTTGTGTGTTTTATTTTAGTTGCTGATTGGGTTTATTTCTTATTTTCAGGTACTAGTTTATGACTCGTAGTTCTCAACATATTAATGCAAACATCTCGGAGTTCGACGACGATTTTGAAAGAACTTTGAGAAGAAAGAAGAGGCATCCAGAACCTAGTGAACCTAGTTCAAGTTCAGAGGCCGAATCTGAATTTGAAGAAAAAGAAGAAGAAGCCATGGACAACCGAACACTCAAGGAGCTCGCCGCTTCGGGATTAGATAATGCCACACCTTTGTGTATCCAATATCCCACGGCTGCGCAAGGTAAGACCGAAGAGTTCGAGTTAAAGTCAAGTTTGCTCCACCACATTCCAAAATACCATGGGCTGTCCATGGAGGATCCGAACAAGCATTTAAAAGAATTTGAAATGGTGTGTTCAAGCATGACTCCGGTTAACGTCGACGGAAGTATTTTGAAGATGAAGGCTTTTCCATTCTCTTTAATGGATAAAGCCAAAGATTGGTTATACGAGTTAGCTCCCGGAACTGTCACATCTTGGGAGAGTATGAAGAGGGCGTTTTTGGAGAAGTTTTTCCCAACTTCTCGAATCATTCTCCTACGTAAAAAGATTAGTGGTATTCAGCAAGAGGAAGGTGAGTCTTTTCCTACTTATTATGAACGTTTTAAATCACTTGTTGCTTCTTGTCCACAACATCAGATGAAGGAGGAGTTACTTCTACAATACTTTTACGAGGGGCTCCTACCACTTGAACGTCAAATGCTCGATGCCTCGGTGGGCGGAGCATTGGTGGACAAAACACCCATGGCTGCCAAGATCTTGATTGCTAATCAAGCATTGAACGCTCAACAATACGAAGGCGTTGGACAAAGAGGACCCCCATGGCAACAAGTGCATGAGGTAAGTTCCACATCCGACATTCATTCACAATTAGCTAATCTTACTTCCATTGTGTCTCAGATGGCCGAAGGAATGAGAATGCAAGGGCCAATGGTGTGTGGCGTATGTTTTATCCGAGGACATGCCTCGGAAAAGTGCCCTCAACTCATTGAGAATGGTGGATGGGAGAACGCTAATGCAATTGGATTTCAAGGCCACAACCAACCGAGGAACGATCCATATTCAAACACATATAATCCAGGTTGGAGAGACCATCCAAACTTCAAGTGGAGGGAAGCCCAACAACCCCAACAACAATGGTTACCCAGGGAGGCCCAACAACCCCAACAACAAGGAGGCTTTAGGCAACAACCCCCGGGGTTTTTCACCAAGCCATACGCACCCCCACATATTCCACATCAATCTGCCCCAAATGCTTCAGGTACATCTCTAGACAATGATACACTCCTTAAGTTACTAACTAACTTGTCTCAGGGGCAAGAAAATCAAGCCAAAGCAATGCAAAACCAAGACAAAAGGGTGGATCAATTGGAGAAACCAATTGGGCAGATTGCAGACTTTGTGAGCAAATTTCGAGACCCAGGCCAACTCCCTAGTTCAACCATTCAAAATCCAAAGGAAGGGTTTGAAACAGCCAACGCGATCACCCTAAGAAGTGGCAAGGAGGTTGGGGCAGGTTCTTCAGAAAAAACAGGTCACAAAGAGGATGAGAAACTTCAAATTGAGGAGGAAGAAACAAACCAACCCACGACAAGGGTGGAAACACCTTTGCCGCCGGTTCTCATGGCACAACCACAATCCAATTTGTTCAACAAAGGTAAGAATGTGTCCAATTCGGTTTATACTAATGTGATTCCACCCAATGTACCATTTCCTAGCAGATTTTTGCAATCCAAGAACGAAGAGGAAGAAAAAGATGTTCTAGAGACATTTAGGAAAGTTCAAGTCAACATACCCCTTTTGGATGCAATCAAGCAAATCCCGAAGTATGCCAAGTTTTTGAAAAAGCTTTGTACAACAAAGAAACGTTTTCGGGAGAAAGAAGTGGTACATGTAAGTGAGAATGTCTCTGCCATCTTGCAACGAAAACTACCCCCCAAATGTAAAGATCCGGGTAGTTTTACAATTCCTTGTGTCATTAGAACACTCGTTTTGAATCTGCCATGTTAGATTTAGGTGCTTCAATAAATGTTATGCCATATTCAATTTATGCATCTATGAACTTAGGCAAGTTGAAAAATGATGGTGTAATCATACAATTGGCCGATAGATCTAACGCCTATCCAAAGGGAGTTTTGGAAGATGTTCTTGTGCAGGTAAATCACTTAATCTTTCCGGCGGATTTCTATGTTCTCGAAATGGATGAATCAGACTATACCCCTTCATTGCCCATCCTCCTTGGAAGGCCTTTCATGAAAACAGCTCAAACCAGGATTGATGTGGCCAAAGGAGAAGTAACTATGGCATTTGGTGGTGATATGATTAGTTTTAAGATTTCTGAATCCATTGAGACTCCTAATGTTGTTCGTTCTTGTTGTGCCATTGATAAAATAAAAAAGATAGGACCGGACCGTTCAGCACCAAGCACAAAGGATGCATCAGGAACCATGGAAGACGAGGGAATTGGAGTGGAGCACAAGGACTATACGGCCACTGCCCTCAAAGTGCTCAAATTGGCCGAAAGCACCATGGGAAAGAATGTTCACACTGCTGCCACTCCATCACAGCACATTGGTAAGCCACCTAGTCCAATTTCGATTCCAATTTCAACTAATAGGTTGTTACCTTCTTTGGTGCAGGTACCTAATCAAATGCAAGGTAGTGGGGAAGTGTACATTGATTTTTGGAAGCAAAACGCCCCAATCATGAGGGATTACTACTCCCTTCCTTTCATAGAACCAAAGTATGAATATTTCAAGGAGCATGCCGTGGACTCCATTGGGGAGTAATTGAGCTTTTCGTCCGGCTGCACGACGTTAAAGCAAGCGCTTCTTGGGAGGCAACCCATGTATTCAAAAAAGGAAGATCTATGAATCGCTCTACAATCAGTTTTGCGTTTCTAAAAACCTTCCCTTTTCTGCATTTCTATTTTGCCATGATTGTCATTTTTATTTTTTTTTATTTTTGTTGTTTATTTAATTATTTTTGGGTGTGGGTTTATTTTTGAAACATTGATAGATATGCAAGATATTCTTACATTCATTTTCATGAAAAAAAAAAAAAGGAACATTAAGCAAGAAATTACAAGAGGGAGCCTTCACAAAGGCTGCTTAGGAGAAGTCTCAGTAGTCGGCGGAGCCTTAGCAGTCGGCGGAGCCCCAGAAGAAGGAGGCAGCGGAGGTTGATCATTTGGAGCTTCAGTACGCGGTGCAGCGCTAGAAGACGAAGGCAAATGCTGTTGGAACAAGCCCACAAACCTCTGATGATCAAGTAAAATCTGACCATCAGATTCCTGCATCTGGTCAATATTCCTCTTCATGTTTGTGGCATAGTTGTGTGCGAGCTTGTGCAATTGTTTATTTTCATACTTAAGCCCTCTAATCTCCTGCTTGAGACTCATCACTTCAGCCGCCAATGATTCAACTTGACGGGTTCGGGCAAATAGGCGTTGGGCCATATTGGACACGGAACCTGCGCACTGCACACTGAGAGCCAGAGATTCCTTAACAGCCAACTCATCAGACCGTTTGGCAAGTAGTCTGTTATCTTTGGGAGTGACAAGGTTCCTGGCCACCACCGCAGCTGTCATATCATTCTTCATCACCGAATCCCCAACGGTAAGGGGACCAGTAGGGGATATGAAGGATGGGTACCATATGTTTTCTAGAGAAGGCGGGGCTACCTCTTCACCAAGGTTCAAGTCAAAACGACAGTCGGAAGGGCCATACATTTTTCAAAGGTGTTAAAGAAAGAGGAGATCGGACAAGTCAAGATCGTAGAAGTGCAAAACGGGAGTTCTTACAGGCAGAAATTCAAGTGTGCTTTGAACGTCCTGCATACCTCTATAAAAATCAGCACGCAATGGGATTTCAGAGATCGAAGAGGCGAGCTCAGAAATCGAAGAAGCCAATTCAAAAATCGAAGAGCGCCAACTTTCTCAAAAGTTGGGTTTGCTCACAAACCACCGATTCCAGATATCGAAGAGCGCCAGCTTTCTCAAAAGTTGGGCTTGCTCACAAACCACCGATTCCAGATATCGAAGAGTGTTAGCTTTCTCAGCCTCGTCAGCACCCGTCACACGTAAACTCAGCTTTGCAGAAATCACGGGCAGTTTGTCGAAGCGCCGATTCCAACCATCTGTCTCTCTCAGCCTTGTCAGCACTTGTCATATGCAGAGAAAGCTGTGCGGAAATCACAGGCAATCTGTCGACGATTTCTGTTGAAGTAGAAAACACGTGAAGTTTACTGTTCAATCATCCAACGGTTGCCGACAGGAGTGAAAGAACAGTACCGGTTATTATTTCCTATAAATGTCGACCTTCACCCTCCATGGCAAGGCAGACATACATAACCTTCCGTCATCTCCGAGAATGCCTTTCCAACAAACCCTCTCGAGTCACTCAGTGTTCCTTATTTCTTGGGGTACCTCTGCAAACAACCCATCCAAAGCAAAAGTATTTCATATCATGAAGGTTGAAAGCAAGAGTATCTCATATCATGCTTTCTCCCTGTCCTTCTCCTTGTCGTTGTTTTAGGATAAGGAGAAAGTGAGTAATCAGCCAGCACTTGGTATCAATCTTCTGATCTAGAACCGACTGCTTGGAACCCCTTCCTGATTGCTTACCTAGCCTTCCTCTCGAGTACTCATCTTCATCATCTTATGCTTTCGCTTTGTCTACCGCATCATAAGGGAAGTGAAAATGATACCTCGAAGCATGTGGAGACAATTTGCCAATTCATCCTCAGCTAGGGACAAGGAGAAAGAAAGCAAGAGGTGGGCACTTGGAAAGATTGAAGAAAGAAACAGACCAACACCTTTACCTCGTGCATGCCCGCCGTGCAGAAGAAACAAGCAGAGAAGAATGCAGACTGCACAATCAAATCATCCCAGCAGAAGGAGTCTGATTTGAAACCAAGGAACTCTCATATTTCTCACTCAGAATTCCAAACCAGTTCGAGATCAAAGCTGTGGAAAGTCAACAAGATCATCTATCTCCAAAACCAGATTTGCGTTCTTAAACTCTACTCTGTCTTTTTTTTTTGTTTACTTTGCTATACTTGTCATGTTTATTCGTTGTTTGTTTATTCGCTTGTTTTTGTGTGAGTTTAGGCTTGAAACATTGAGGACAATGTTTGATTTAAGTGTGGGGGGGTAACCATTGTTTTGCATGAAATTCGTAGGAGTTTATCACCCATTACTTCTAATGTTGTTCCTTGCTCTTTTAAGTGTTTTCAAGCTGTTTTGGAGTGTTTCAGTGTGTTTTGACATAAAAATCCAAAAATCTCATAAAAATTTGAAAAATTGTTTTGAAAAACCCAAAAAGAGTTGTTTTTGTTTGTTTATTTTGTGTCTTAGGGTACCTTCCAACACAATGATGAGGATTTGGTTTTTAATTACATGACTGTTAAAGAGAATTATAAACATGGATGAAAGTTTGATATGCTCTTTGGTTTATGCTTGGTTGTAGTTATAATTTATGAATTCACATGCAATCATAAAGGAAAAATTAGTTTTTGTAACATGCTTGAAGAAAGGAACTCAAACAAACGCTACAACCTTGTGAGACTTAAGCCTAAACGTTATTTGGAGAGTTGATAATCTGTGCATTATTGTTTTCTAAAGTCGTTGCATGATCTCATTTTTCTTTGCTTGGTTACTACTTAGAAGGTGTTTCATCATTTAGTTCCAAATGCTAGAACTCATGCCCATTTCATTCAAAGCATGATATTGATTTGCATAACACATATTCAAGATGAAGTTGTGTAGTTACCACCACCAAAGCCAAATTGCCGTGTATCCTACTTCATTATTTGTTTAAGTTAACCCCATTGAGCCTTGTTAGCCTACGTTCTTTGTTAACCCACGTTATCCTCACCTAGCCTAGATTAGGACCATTCATACCCTTGTTCTTAAAGCATAGTAAAGCATGATTCAAATTGAATTCCTTGTGATTATGTATGGCAGAAAATAAGTGTGGGGGAAGTGTTTCTCATGTAAGTAGTGTGCCATAGGCACGAGTGGAAAGAAAAAATATATATATAAAAAAAAAAGAAAAAAAAAAGTTGAATTTGACCCTAAGAGTTGTTTAAATCTTTTCCTTACGTCTAAAAGTTGATTTCTGCAATCTAAGTGAATTCTAAGTTCAAGTTCATTATTTTATTTGCTATTGCTTTAAGAACGTTTGTTTTCCCTTACCTTCATTTGTTAGCCAACACCCCAAGCCCGTTACAACCTTTGACTTCAATCTTGAGTGTTATGTGTTTCAATTTGTGGAGTTTGAATTTGGTATGAGCATATGGTATCACTGGTTCTCGCATCTAAGTAGTAGCATTCCATTCATGAGATCATATCTAAACATGCTTAATAACTCCAGAAATCGCTTTCTTTGTAATACATATATGTGAGCGTTCGTTTTCATGTTTACATCAATCTTCTCACATATAACTAGTATAGGGTGTGTAGTTAGAAAATCTGAGTGAAAATTGAGTGAATATCTTGTAAGGACTTGAGCAAATTCTCTAAGGCATGTTACTACATTCAAAATCATATTTTAATTGGTTAAATGTGAACTAGTACGTGGTGACTATGATTAAGTATGTGCTTAAGTGTGAAGATGACTCAAATCTGTGGGGATAATGATTTTTAACATGTCATGTGCGTTGGAAATCCCTAAGGCAAACGTTGGAAGGTTTAGGTTGTGTTTTGTTTTCTTTATTTTGCTCGAGGACTAGCAAAAGCTAAGTGTGGGGGTATTTGATAAGCTCATATTTATATATATTTTACATAAAATTCACTTGTCTTTTCTTAGTTAGTTCCTTATATTTTTGAGCTATTTACTATGGTTTTTGTGTGATTTATCAAGCAAAGAAAAGAAAAGTAGCACAAGTGAATTATTAAGTAACAAATTCGTCAAAACTGCCTGTGCAGATTATCTGACTTTGGAAGCATGTTACAAACAGCTCAGAATGAATGGGAGAATGAGCCTTATATGCGTGGAAAGCTACGGATGTCTATTTTCTGGAACAATTTACGGATTGTTAATCGCATTTTTCTAGAAGAAGTTATGGGCATTGTAACACTGAAAGGTCAGAAAAGGGCTAAGCAGATTTGGCTAATAAAAAGAGAAAGGCAACACATGGGCAAAGGAAACACACACACATGGGCAGAAAATGGGTGGATTTTTGGCTGAAATAATGAAGAACATGTGTCTGCAAATACAAAGGAAAAACACACACACATGGGCAAAGGAAACACACACACATGGGCAAAGGAAACACACACACATGGGTAGGAATTGTGGGTGTTTGGTGGTTGAAATGATGAAGCATGTGTGTGTAAATGTAAAGGAAAACATGGCAGAAAATGTGTGTGTTTGGTGGTTGAAATGATGAAGCATGTGTGTGTAAATGTAAAGGGGAAACATGACAACTCACACCCACACAAGATGCACATGCAAAGGAAATGGAGTGGTCCTCTCTCAAGCCTATAAATACCACCTCCCATATTCATCAACATAACAGTTTTTTATCCATCTTTGCCGTGAGTTCTCCACCACCATTCTCTCCAAATTCAGCCAAAAATCACCCCTAGCCACACCACCCATCAACCCTAAACATTTCCATACCATTCCCCATCCATTCTACACCATAAAAACCACCCAAAACCTGTCCACAAACTTCATGCCGCAGCAAGGAGGAAGGGAGATCCATTGATGCACCTGTTGTCCAAGTTGGAGCATTTTAGGTGTTTTCTTTCCTTGATTTTAATGTCTAAATTTATGCATCTTTGCTTTGTGAGTATGAGGAACTAAACCCCTCTTAGTTAGGGGGTGATTCGAAACTATGTTCATGCTTGCAATATGATTTGATTACATCCAGTTGTGATTCATAAGTTGTGAATTCAATTTACTTATCCGTTCGTATAAAAACTGATTTGTGTATGTTGGTTGAGAGTGCACGCTTAATTTTCATGCATGAATTTGACTCTAGAATATAAGGGAGTTTCACCTAATCGTTATGAACTTATATTCACAAGTATTGAAGGTTGCTAGTCACAATCACGTTAAGTAAATTCTTGGCATAAGTTTCATGCAAATCATAGTAACGAGTGCCTCGTCAATGCTTATGTTTTTCATAGAACTTAATGATTCTTGCTTGTATCTCTATTATGCAATTCATGTAGGGAACTTGTAGGGAATGTTTTGGGTTGTTGTATGCAATCATCCAACCTAATAACTTGTGGAAAAACTGAGGGTTAATTAGTGCAATTCACGGTTAATTTGGGGCGTTGAGTATTCATAGTTTATCGAAAAGCAACTGGAAATCGTTTTGTATGCAAGTGTGACATGTGTGGAGAAGAACCTCCTAGCTAGCCTTCCATCCATAAGTTTCATTCAAATTCATTTACAATCTGTTTTGTTTTACAAAGTTTGTTTTGTTTTCAAATTCGTCAAGAACCAATCTCCCATTTATTTCAAAATGTTAGATTAGTCAGTAATCACTTTAGTTTGTGTTTTTAAGTGTCTTAAGTCAAGTCATAACCCAATTTCGTCCAATTTAGTGTTAGGTGTTCAAAACTGCCCAGAAAGTGTTTTTAAGGCAGTTTTGAGTGTTTATTTGCTGTTTTGAATCTTTTTGTTTATCTTAGTATTTTAAAGTATAGTTTTGCATTCTTTGAGTCTAGTTTAGTGCTTTAAACTTTGTTTTTACGTTTTCAAGTCAGTTTCCAAGTGATTTAGCAATCCCTCCTAATCCCCGGCCTAGAACGATCCCTACTTACATTCTTTACTACAATTGACAAAAAGAGGGTTTAATTTGTGTGCTTATATATTTCGCATCAGGAAGACAATGAACAGCGACATAGCCATTGTCGGGACTCCATGGTCTTAGCCTGGGTTCGAGACACGAAGGGTCAAATGGTGGTGCAGGTGTGGGTTGGCTGGTGTAGCTTATTGGAGACGGTGAGGCAAGGTAGTGGCGTCGGTGATGTCTTACCAAGAAGATAGAGATATAGGTTGAGAGAGAGAGAGAGAGAGAGAGAGAGAGAGTTTAAGATGAGAGAGAGTGAGGGACATGATAGTTGAAAGAGAGAAAGGTTCAGAAGACTGGAAGACACAGAATAGAGGGAAGAAGTGGGGTGTGGGCCCTACTAGCTCACAAAATAAGGCCACACCTTTACAATTAATAAAGGAGTAAATTTAGGGACGACTTGTTACACTTCCTTCTCTGTTGGAACCAAATTCGCTCACCACTGTGTGTGGAGGAGATGCATAAACGTAACTACCTGTAAAAAGACAAACAAGCTTAAGATAACCTAGGCACTGGTGTGATGCCAACCAAAGGCTCTCTGACGATTAAGTTAGTAAGCAATTTGAGACTCAAGTAGTAGGCAAGAGAATAGAGTATAAGATGATTACGATATCAAAGATGAACCCTAGAGGGGTGTTTTTATACTAGTTGAGAGAGAGTTTTTTTAGGGTATAGAATCTGTATTAAACCGGGAGAATCTAAAAGGATATCTAGGAGTAGATATTGCATCCTTTTACGAGTGTTATTACTTGCGGCGCACACCAATCCCTAGATTGTAGGAATTTCCAAGAATATAGGAATGTCAATCTTAGTGAAGTCGACGGACTTCACCTACCTTTTCAAGACACAGGATGATGGTAGCATCGTTAGTCCGTTTGTGCACCTCAGTCTGATCATAGTTGTTGAGTCCTTGATTGGACTTTTGATGTATTTGTATTCCTACCCATTTTACCCCGGTTATAGAAAATCATGACCTCACAATTGCCCCTAACTATGTATCTGAAAAGGTTGTTCAATTTGAGGATGGATAGAACCATTTCTTTTGGAGTAAATAAGAAATACATACCATTTAAAATTCTCCTAACACGTGTGTAAACACAAAAAATTTGTAATGAATGAAATGAGAACACGTGTACAATGTAGATTTGTATTGATGAATTTGTATGGTTACAATCTCTGTTTACAATTTTCCTCTGATTCAGTCATCAAATTTGATGTAGATGCATAGGTTATTGATCCAAAGGTCATGATGACTTGATCTCGGACGAACAATTGAACGATTGCGTCAAGTTTTGAGCTTGAAAAAATGCATGGATAGTCTTCACCTCTAGGTTTGTTCATGACATGCAGCAAAGGTGATGTTATGTGGGATTTTATTGATTCAAAGGTCTTGGAGACTTGATCTTGAATTGAATGTCGTTACAAGTTTTAAGCTTGCAACAAAGTCTTGAAAGAATCGGCCCAAGTGCTTGTTGATTCTTAAAGGGAATGCTTCAGCTTTGGTTAGAAGAAAGTTTCAGCTTTGGTTGTACGTTCTTCGAAGAGAGCTTTGGTAGTGTATTAGTCTTCAAAGACTTGGTAGAGTTTCTCCTTTTATGAGAATTTCGGCCCTTCAATGTAGAAATTGTCGACCCTTATGCTTGTTTGAGGACCTTGTATTTATAGACTTCTTAAAGCTTGCATTTGGATGGATTTGGCTTTGATTTGTGTCTTGATTCGTCCATGGGAGAATTTAGGCATGTTTTGTGTCTTCATTTCAGCCACTTTCCCTTGCTTGGCCAAAATATAGGGCTTGTTACCTATTTTGTGAATAATCTTCAATTCTTGCTTGTTTTATGAAGATGCTTTAGCTTACTTTCTGGTTTTGGGAGCAACTTGGACTCTTTGTCGATTTTAAGAGGGATTTTCTCCCTTTTGCCGACTTTTGGGAAGGTTTTGTACTTCCTTTGTTTGATTTGTGCCACTTGTCTTTGATGACTTGTCTATTTGTGAGGAGTCATATGCCACGTGGAGCTTTGTGATGCATCATTTGTATGCATGATGCGAGAATTACTTGACACACAAATTAAACCCTCTTGTTGACAATTGTAGTATATGTATAAGTAGGGATCGTTCTGGACCGGGGATTAGGAGGGCTTGCTAATGACCTCTCACTTGACTCAAAAATATAAGAACAAAGTTAAAAACGTTTAGAATAGACTCAATGACACAAAACTATACCTTACAATACCTCACTAGACTCAAAACACTTTAAAGCACAAACTAAACAAATTTAAGACACTTTAGAACAAGAATTAAAAAAAAAGGGGATTTGGTTTTGATGAGATTGAGATAACAACAAAAAGTAAAACTAAATAGATGGTTGATGGATTAGCTAGAGATCCATTCTTCACACATGACACACTTGTACATGAATTGATTTCCAATTGCTTTTCAATAGATTATGAAACTCAACACCCCAGATTAACCGTGATGCACTAATTAATCCTCAGATTTTCCTTGATTTATTGAATTGGATGAATGCATACGACAATCCAAATTATTCTCCAAAAGTCCCCTACATGAATGCATAATAGAGATACAATCAAAGATCATTACGTTCTATGAAAATCATAAGTGTTAACGAGGCATTCGTAACTATGAATGCATGATACGTTTGCCAAGAATTCAATTAACGCGATTGTGACTAGCAACCTTCACTACCAATGAATATAAACTTGTAACGATTAGGTGAAACTCATTTATATCCTAGCATCAAATTCATGCATGAAAACTAAGTATGCATCATTAATCAACATACAAGAATTAGTTTTGAAGAAAGTAGTTAATTGAATTGCATTCACAACTTATTAAATCACAATTGGAAGAAATCAATTCATATCTCAAGCATGTTCATGGCTTCGAACTTCCCCCTAGCTAAGTAGGGGATTAGTTCCTCATACTTGCAATTAAACAAAAACAATTGATATTAAACATAGAAAAACAAAGTAGAATACACCTAGAATGCTCCAACAACTCCAATGGAATGGCTAGCACAACTCCAAGCACTCCTCCTTCTTTGCAAGCCTTGGAACTAATGTAAATGTGTATGAATTTCTGTGTGTCTTCCTTGAAGGCTGAATGGTGCTTATATAGAGGTTGGAAATGAAAAGAAATGCAAGGTAATGGACACACAAAAACCCACGGCAATGAAGGGAAGGATGCTGCCAGCTTTGTTTTGCATGTGTGTGTGCTGTTTTTGTGCTATTTCCACCTAGAAATAATCATTCCAAAGCCACCCAAAGCTATAAGTGGAAGACCAACCAGAAATCCACCTCATAGTGGTCCAATTTCTGCCATTCCTTGCTGTCCATTCACTACCAATGTTGTAGAAATCTGCCAACTCCATTCCATTGCCGTGTGTGTGTGTGTGTGTTGTCCTCATCACTTCCCACTCTTCCATTCTTTAATTTCTGATTCCTTGCTGCCCATGTGGTGTGTGTTTTGCTGTTTTCTTTCCTTCTTGCTGCCCATGTGGTGTTTATACTTGCACATGCATGTTCTTCATCCATTTAGCTAGCAATAAACACATTTTCTGCCATCACATGGCAGCTATGATGTTTGAAGTTGTAGGCCAACACTTTGCACACACACATGCAGATTTCTAGCCCTTTGAATCATCAAATTCGTCCATCCTCATGTCTCCATGTTTGCACCATCCAATCTTGGCCCAAAAATGCTCCAAAGTGCTCCAAAATGCACCTTCTTGCATCCTTGGCCCAAAGAACCTACAAACACACAAAAATAGCTTAAACTACTAACATAACTAAGAACTAAGAACATAAATGCACGAAAACAAACATACTAAGTCGCATAAATATGCTCCTATCAAATTCCCCCACACTTAGCTTTTGCTAGTCCTCGAGCAAAACAAAGAAACAAAACATAAGAACAAAACAAAACCTAAACCTTCCAACATTTACCTTAGGGATTTTCAATGCAACATGACATGCAAAAGATCATCATAACCACATATTTTTGCCTTCCCTACCCTTGAGCACATACTTAATCATAGTCACCACATACTAGTTCACATATAACCAATTAAAACGATGTTTTGAATGTAGTGACATGCCTTAGAGAATTTGCTCAATTCCTTACAAGATACACTCTTATTTTCACTCTGATTTTCTGACTACTCACCCTACACTAGGTGTATGTGAGAAGATTGATGTAAACATGAAAATGAACACTCACATATGTTTATAGCAAAGAAAGTAATTTCTGGAGTTATTAAGCATGTATAGATATGATCTCATGACTGGAATGCTACTACTTAGATGCGAGAACCAGGGACACCATATGCTCGTACCAATCCCAAACTCTACATATTGAAACACATAACACTCAAGATTGAAGTTAAGGGTTGTAACGGGGTTAGGGTTGATTGGCTAACAATGAAAGGTAAGGAAACAAACGTTTTTAAAGCATAATAAGCAAAGTAATGAAATTGATGCTTAGAATTCCCTTTGAATGCAGCAACTAACTTTAAACACAATGGGATTATTCATTCAACTTTTTAGGGCCAATTTCAACTTTTTGGACCCTTTCTACAACAAACAACACTTGTGAGCCTTTCCTCACTTATTTCAAACTCTTTTTCTTTTCTTTTCAACACTTTTTCTTTTCTTTTTTCTTTTTTTTCTTTTCTAACCCGTGCCTTATTACTTTCTTTTGGCACACAAAACACAAAAATCTCATTCCCCCACACTTGTTTTCTGCATAAGGACACTCAAAAGGAATTCATTTTAAGTCATGCTTCATTATGCTTTAAAAACAAGGGTATGGATAGTCCTAATCTAGGCTAGGTAAGGGAAATGTCGTTTAACAAAGAAAACAGGCTAAACAAGGCTCAACGGGGTTAAACTTAAACAAATATGCACGGGATAAGCTTTTTGGCTCTAGTTCACTACACAACTTCATCTTGAATATGTGTTATGCAAATCAATGTCATGCTTTGAATGGAACGGGCATAAGTTCTAGTATTTGGAACTAAATGATGAAACGCCTTCTAAGTAGCAACCAAGCAAAGAATGATGAGATCATGCAACGACTTTAGAAAACAAAAATGCACAGATTAATAACTCTCCAAAGAACGTATTAGGCTCAAGTCTCTCAAGGTTGTAGTGTTAGTTTGAGTTCCTTCCTTCAAGCATGTTACAAAAACTAATTTTTTTCTTTGTGATTACATGTGAATTCGTAAACTATAACTATAACCAAGCATAAATCAAGAGCATATCAAACTTCCATCCATGTTTATAACTTTCTTTAACAGTCATGCAATTAAAAACCAAATCCTCATTATTTTGTTGGAAGGTACCCTAAGACACAAACAAACACACAAAAACAACTCTTTTTGGCTTTTTCAAAACAATTTTTTCAAACTTTTGTCAAATTTTCGGATTTTTATGTCAAAACATACTAACATGCTTAAAAACACACTAAAAACACTTAAAACAGCAAGAAACAACATTGTAAGTGATAGGTGAATAAAATCCCACGAAAATCATGCAACAGCAACTTGTTTACCCCCCCCATACTTAAATCTAACATTGTCCTCAATGTTTCAAACATAAACTCACACAAAAGCAAACAAACAAACAACGAGGAAACATGATAAACATGGCAAAGTAAAAGCAACAGAGACGAGGGTTAAAGAACGCAAACACCTGGTTTTGGAGTCGGAAATTCCTAGGTCTTCTTTATTTCCATGGGTTGCCTCCATCACTAATGAGAACTCTAGGCATGCCAAACCTAGCAAAGATATTAGTTTTCACAAAATCTGCAACAACCTTTGAATCGTTAGTCCGGGTGGCTTTGGCTTCCACCCATTTGGAAACATAATCAACAGCTAGCAAGATATAAGTGAAACCAAAAGATGGAGGGAAAGGACCCATGAAATCTATACCCCAATGTCAGAAAACACTATAATGCAAATAAAATAAAATAAATAAATAATAAGAAACAAAATAAAGCAATTGGACTAAAAACTTCCCTAGTTTGCAGTAAAACCAAGCGATGACCCCCCAAGCTAAAATTCTGCAATCAACTTCAAGGGTGGAAATAACCAAAAGTTCCTGCAAAGAAAAGAAATAAATCAGTTAAGTAACGCAAGAATTGCAAACGAAAAATTGAAAATCACGATAAAAGACAATGAATAGAACTAATAAGTGATCATTAGTCGTGCTTGTTGACTTTCCACAGTTTTCCTCTTGAACTGGGTGACACTTAGCTTTTTACTTGCAAGTGATGATTTGATGATATTGTACGGCGAGACTTTGCTCTTTGGCGATGTTGCAGTTCCTTATTTGTTCTCCAAGCAGATGTGGCAGCTTCTCTTGTTCTTCATCTCAGACTCCTTCCGCTGGGATGATTGTGCAAGCTGCATTCTTCTCTGCTTGTTTCTTCTGTACGTTGTCTCCACATGCTGCTGGTATCATTTTCGCTTGCCTTATCTGTTCTTCAGGTAGATGTGGCAGCTTCTTTGCAAGTACATCAGCAGTGGAAGACGAGTACTCGAGAGCAATTTCTCCATGTCCTGCAGGTTAGAACAAAGACAAGGAAAAGGACATGGAGAATGCATGAGATGAGATACTCTTGCTTTCAACCTTTATGATATGAAATACTTTTGCTCTGGATGGGTTGTTTGCAGGGGTATCCCAGGGAATGAGGAATACAGAGTGACTCGAGAGGGTTCTTTGGGAATGCATTCTCGGAGATGAAGAAGTGTTGAGAGGGTGTGCCTTTGCTGTGGAAGGCGAAGGTAAATACTTATAGGACTTTTCTTCACAACCGGAACTATTCTCTCACTCATTGTCGGCAGCCGGTAGATGGATGAATAGTACAAATTACGCGCTTTCTAACAAAGTTGCCCGTAATTTCCGCAAAGCTGCCAGTTGCATGTGACGAGTGACGACACGTCTGGACAAATTGATCTTTTGAAATCCGGGGTTCGGCTCGTGGTTTCTGAGCAAGCCCATTTTTTGAGAAATGAAACGCCTCTTTTAAGAAAAGAAACCGGCTTTTGAGAAAGGAAACTCCTCTTTTGAGAAAAGAATCAGGCGTTTGAGAAAGGAGCCCCGACTCTTCGATTTGCGAGAGGACGCTTCTCTGAGGAGCGCCTCTCCGATTTCTTCTTTTTATAGAGGCGCTAATTGTGTTCCACAACACACTTGAGCTCCCTCTTGTAAACACTCCCTTCTTGCAATTTCCAAATTCTTAATCTGTCCGATCTCTTCTTTCTCAACACCTTCAGAAAATGTCTGGCCCTTCCGATCGTCGTTTTGACTTGAACATTGGTGAAGAGGCAGCTCCGCCTTCACCAGACAACATATGGAGCCCATCTTTCATATCCCCTACTGGTCCTCTCACCGTTGGGGATTCGGTGATGAAAAATGACATGACCGCTGTGGTGGTGGCCCGGAACCTTGTCACCCCCAGAGATAACAGACTGCTTGCTAGACGGTCTGATGAATTGGCGGTTAAGGAGTCTCTGGCTCTTAGTGTGCAGTGTGCGGGTTCTGTGTCCAACATGGCCCAACGCCTATTTGCTCGAACCCGTCACGTTGAATCGTTGGTGGCTGAAATACAGAGTCTCAAAGAGGAGATTAGAGGACTCAAGCATGAAAATAAACAATTGCACAAGCTTGCACACAACTATGCCACAAACATGAAGAGGAAAATTGACCAGATACATGAATCTAATGGTCAGATTTTACTTGATCATCGGAGGTTTGTGGGTTTGTTCCAACAACATCTGCCTTCGTCTTCTGGAGCGGCACCGCGTAGTGAAGCTCCAACTGATCAACCTTTGATACCTCCTCCTTCCGTGGCCCCACCGACTGCTGAAGCTCCGCCGACTACTGAAGCACCACCTGACCAATGAAAACTATTAGTTTACACATCATTGTAAAATATTTTTACTTTTATGTTTTTTTTTTTTTTAAATCAATGTAAAATATGTAAATCAATGTAAAAAGACTTTGTTTAACCTTCCCCCACACTTAAACTAAATAACACAAACTCACAGAAATCAACCAAATAACACAACTAACTGAACAAAATGAAAGCAGTAAAGATAAGGGTGTAAGAATGCAAACCTGATTTGGTTAGCGATTCCAAAGTCTCCCTTCGTTGAATGCTTGGGTTGCCTCCCAAGAAGCGCTTGATTTAACGTCCTTAGCCGGACGAATCTTTCCTTTAAACTCCCCTCGGCTCCAAAGCATGGAATTTATCTTTTAATGGGAGGTGATACTTGAAATGATTCGGCAATGGTTTAAATTCAAGAGTGGGTGCCTGAATCATCAAAATCAGAAACATGTTAGTATAAATTAAAATTAGAATTGGAGAAGATGGCTTACTTTCTTTTTCTGACACAAACTCAATGACAAACACCACATTGTTGAACATTTCCGGGACTTTGAACTTGGCCAGGTTTACTATGATGGTTGTGGCTTGTCCCGTGTCATCAAACTCAACTTCTTTGGGCTTGATTGTCTCATGCACAGCCTCTTGGATGTATTCTTGATATGCTTCAACCACTTCATTTTCTTGAATCCCTTTTCTTGGTGTGCAAGGTTCTTTGAACGTTTCAATACCATCGGGAACTTGTTTTGGTGCACCAAGAATTGGGATATTACTTTGCACCTTTGGAAGAGCTTCCACAATGTCTTTTTCACTCTCTTTGATATTTGGAATCAAAAACCTGCTAGGACAAAGGACATTCGATGGAATAATGTTAGAATGAAGTGAATTTAGAACTTCCTCACCTGAGTTGGA
Organism: Malus domestica; assembly: GCF_042453785.1. Classification (NCBI taxonomy): domain Eukaryota; kingdom Viridiplantae; phylum Streptophyta; class Magnoliopsida; order Rosales; family Rosaceae; genus Malus; species Malus domestica. The sequence continues at coordinate 15,865,246 of NC_091670.1, forward strand.
TGACATAGGGATTTGAGGAGCTTGCAGCAAGAATTCTTCTAAACTGCCCAGGTCGTCCTCCTCCTCTTCTGCTTGCAGCAGCAATTCATCCATGTTCGGGCTGTGTTTGGATTGTTCTGGGACAGCTTCATCCTTCATGTCGCCTTCCAAAGTGATGGCTTCATCGATTTCAACTTCTGCCTTTGAATTTGCAATGTTTGAGTTGGAAAGTTCACTTTGATCTCGAATCTGTGCCATGAATTCCACAATCTGCCCAACTTGCATATCCAATTTGTCCAATCTTTTGACTCGGTCTTGCATCTCCTGGTTTTGATTTTCTACTCCCTGATTCAAAAAGGTGAGTAACTTATTAAGTGTATCATTATCCAAGGATGTACCTGAATTGAATTGGGTTGATTGTTGTGGTGGCTGTGACGGTTCATATGGCTACTGATAGAACTCTTCTGATGGCGGCAATTGTTCTTCTTTTTGTAAACCCTGCGCCACAGAAATTAGTCCTTCAAGAATTTCATTATAATTCACGGGCATACTTTGATTTGATTGGAATTGTTGTGGGGGATGCTGTGGTGGCTGCATAGGTCTTGAATAAAACTCGTCTTGCTGCCAATATCCACCTTGTTGAAATTGTTGAGGTTCATCCCACATATAATCTGAATTACCTCTCCAATCTGAATTGTACGCGTTGGAAAATATGTTGCCCCTTGATTGGTTATGGCCTTGATATCCCCAAACATCTTCATTTGCATAAAATTAAGGACTTGCTAATGATATCCCCAAACATCTTCATTTGCATCAAATGTAGGGACACTTGGCATTGTGGTCCGTTCGGCATTATGAGTCAATTGAGCAGTGAGCTGTGCCAATTGAGCTTGAATGGTCGCAAGTGCCATGTCTCGCTCCATTTGTACCTAAAATCAAAGAAAGAAAAATAAATCAAATATCAAAAGTAACACAAAACAAGGAAAACAAAACTAAGTCAGAAACTAAAACAAAAACAAACTAAACAAAAAGAAAAGAACCAAGGGATTAGCAAAGTTGCTAATCCCCGGCAACGGCGCCAAAATTTGATGCGAGAATTACTTGACACACAAATTAAACCTTCTTGTTGACAATTGTAGTATATGTATAAGTAGGGATCGTTCTGGACCGGGGATTAGGAGGACTTGCTAATGACCTCTCACTTGACTCAAAAATATAAGAACAAAGTTAAAAATGTTTAGAATAGACTCAATGACACAAAACTATACCTTACAATACCTCACTAGACTCAAAACACTTTAAAGCACAAACTAAACAAATTTAAGACACTTTAGAACAAGAATTAAGAAAAAAGGGGATTTGGTTTTGATGAGATTGAGATAACAACAAAAAGTAAAACTAAACAGATGGTTGATGGATTAGCTAGAGATCCATTCTTCACACATGACACACTTGTACATGAATTGATTTCCAATTGCTTTTCAATAGATTATGAAACTCAACACCCCAGATTAACCGTGATTCACTAATTAATCCTCAGATTTTCCTTGATTTATTGAATTGGATGAATGCATACGACAATCCAAATTATTCTCCAAAAGTCCCCTACATGAATGCATAATAGAGATACAATCAAAGATCATTACGTTCAATGAAAATCATAAGTGTTGACGAGGCAATTGTAACTATGAATGCATGATACGTTTGCCAAGAATTCAATTAACGCGATTGTGACTAGCAACCTTCACTACCAATGAATATAAACTTGTAACGATTAGGTGAAACTCATTTATATCCTAGCATCAAATTCATGCATGAAAACTAAGTATGCATCCTTAATCAACATACAAGAATTAGTTTTGAAGAAAGTAGTTAATTGAATTGCATTCACAACTTATTAAATCACAATTGGAAGAAATCAATTCATATCTCAAGCATGTTCATGGCTTCGAACTTCCCCCTAGCTAAGTAGGGGATTAGTTCCTCATACTTGCAATTAAACAAAAACAATTGATATTAAACATAGAAAAACAAAGTAGAATACACCTAGAATGCTCCAACAACTCCAATGGAATGGCTAGCACAACTCCAAGCACTCCTCCTTCTTTGCAAGCCTTGGAACTAATGTAAATGTGTATGAATTTCTGTGTGTCTTCCTTGAAGGCTGAATGGTGCTTATATAGAGGTTGGAAATGAAAAGAAATGCAAGGTAATGGACACACAAAAACCCACGGCAATGAAGGGAAGGATGCTGCCAGCTTTGTTTTGCATGTGTGTGTGCTGTTTTTGTGCTATTTCCACCTAGAAATAATCATTCCAAAGCCACCCAAAGCTATAAGTGGAAGACCAACCAGAAATCCACCTCATAGTGGTCCAATTTCTGCCATTCCTTGCTGTCCATTCACTACCAATGTTGTAGAAATCTGCCAACTCCATTCCATTGCCGTGTGTGTGTGTGTGTGTTGTCCTCATCAATTCCCACTCTTTCATTCTTTAATTTCTGATTCCTTGCTGCCCATGTGGTGTGTGTTTTGCTGTTTTCTTTCCTTCTTGCTGCCCATGTGGTGTTTATACTTGCACATGCATGTTCTTCATCCATTTAGCTAGCAATAAACACATTTTCTGCCATCACATGGCAGCTATGATGTTTGAAGTTGTAGGCCAACACTTTGCACACACACATGCAGATTTCTAGCCCTTTGAATCATCAAATTCGTCCATCCTCATGTCTCCATGTTTGCACCATCCAATTTTGGCCCAAAAATGCTCCAAAGTGCTCCAAAATGCACCTTCTTGCATCCTTGGCCCAAAGAACCTACAAACACACAAAAATGGCTTAAACTACTAACATAACTAAGAACTAAGAACATAAATGCACGAAAACAAACATACTAAGTCGCATAAATATGCTCCTATCAATGCAACGAAATTTACATGCTACAAAAGCCCCCACTTCAAGGCGCGTTGTGGGGCATGTGGTTCACATGTAGGAAATGTGTTTTAAAGTCTTGCAATGTGAATGTTCTAACTCAAGGGTTTTCGAGACTTGATCTTGAATTAGTTTGCTTCTTCAAGGGCCGTAGAGAGGTATTTCTTGAACGAAACATTTCTTCAAGGGCCGTTGAGGTGTATTTCTTGAATTGAAATGATGAATTTCGTCAAGCGCGGCTGAGGCGTATTTCGTGGATGAATCATTTCTTCAAGGGCCAGCGAGGCTTGATCTTGAATGAAATGAAAATTGTCTTCAAGGGCCATTGAAGCTCGATCTTGAGTGAAAATGAATTATTTTTTTCTTCAAGAGAAGTGAAGGCTTGATCTTGAAAGAAAATGAATTTTTTTTTTCTTCAAGGGTCGTAGAGGCTTGATCTTGAAAGAAAATTTGAAAATGGACAAATCAGCACATATTTATTATGCGTATTTGATTTTCCATAATCTGTGGCAAAATACATTTGGGGTATTTTGAGACTTGGATTTCTTTTTCCTTGTGGTTGTGGTAAAAAAGATTTTCCTTCCTTAGGTAGGAATCTCCTTCACTTTTGGTAATGTAGGTGATTTCCTTCAAAATGTGGGAAAGCTTTGGTGATTTCCTTCCAGGTTTTGGAAAGATTTAATGATTGTCCATAGGTAAGTAGGATTTGCATTTTTCCTTTCCCTTTCCATTTTTTTGACCAAGGGGTGTTTTCCCTCTTGGTTTGGGAAACTTGAAGACTTGTCCTCGCCATGGAGGGCTTCCCTTTTGTATTTTGGCAAGGAAAGATACTTTCCTTTGATGTTTTGGAAATTTTGAAGCCCTTTCCTTATTTTTTTTTTTTGTTTCCTTTTCTTTTCTTTGCTGATTTTTGGTGGAAAAACAGCATGCTTTCTTTTTCCTTTGTGTTGAAAAATGAAAAGCTTATTGCATGTAAAAATTACGCAGTTTTTCTATTTAGAGTGCATTTGGACTGTTTTTGGCATTAATAACAAACAAACAAGCATGCGTTTCACAACTATTCGACTTAAGTAAATAAACACATGTAATGTGCTATTAGGACCATAAGAATGAGTACTCAGATGATCAAAAACGTATTGGGTGTCAAAGCAAACAGTTTTTCAATTTCGAATGTATCTGGACTATTTTCGGCATTAATAAAAACAAACAGGTATGGGTTTGACATGTAAGATCCCACATCAACCAACGGAGAGGGGGTGATGTGCGTTATATGTACATACTTTCCTCCCTATAGTACGAGGCCTTTTGAGAACTCACTGGCTTTGGATTCCATCGGAACTCCAAAGTTAAGCGAGTTTGGGCGAGAGCAATCCTAGGATGGGTGACCCACTGGGAAGTTCTCATGTGAGTTCCCAGAAATAAAACCGTGAGGGAATGGTAAGCCCAAAGCGGACAATATCGTGCTATGGGGTGGATTGTAAGGTACTCTTTTAGAAAGTTGATTCATCAATAAATGTGTTGTATAAAGGTACTCAACCTCTACCCTAACCCTCACATTTCTATGTCAAACCCTAATTCAAATTAATGTCTTATAGACTAAGTACCAGCCCTTCACGGATAAGCCTAATCTTTGATTCATTATATACTAAAAGATATATTTGGGGATCTAATTAATCTGGCTCATGTATCATTAGCCTTCACATCTCACCCCAAAAGTATACAAACAATTATTTATTTATTTTTTGCCGAACCTTTTTTTGGGAACAAGTATGATATTTATTGATTAAGAAGAAATACGTACACAAGTGAGGATATGGTGCATAAAATTCTGTCACATCCCAGTCTCGGCTCCACCGTAGCACGATATTGTCCGCTTTGGGCTTACCATTCCCTCAAAGTTTTGTTTCTGGGAACTCACACGAGAACTTCCCAATGAGTCACCCATTCTAGGATTGCTCTCGCCCAAACTCGCTAAACTTCGGAGTTCCGATGGAATCCGAAGTCAGTGAGTTCCCAAACGGCCTTGTGCTATAGGGAGGGAAGTATGTACATATAAGGCACATCACCCCCTCTCCGTTGGTCGATGTGGGATCTTACATGACACCCATTCGTACTTAATTAAATAAATACATATAATGCTCTGCTTGGACCATAAAAATGAGACTTAAAAGATCAGGAGCTTATTGGGTGTCAAAAGCGCACAATTCTGCTATTTGGAGTGCATTTGTACTGTTTTGGCTTTAATAAAAACAAACAAATGTGCGCTTCACAACCATTGGAACTTAAGAAAATAAACACATGTAATGCGCTACTAGGACAATAAGAATGAGTACTTAAACTGTTAAATGCTCATTAGGTGTCAAAAGCACATAGTTTTTCTGGTCGGAGTGCATTTGGATTGTTTTGGCATTAATAAAAACAAACGAGAGTACATTTTACAACCATTGGACCTTAAGCAAATAAACACATGAGTACTCAAAAGAGAAACAACTTATTGGGTGTCAAAAGCGCATAGTTTTTCTATTAGGAGTGTATTAGGACTATTTTTGGCATTAATGAAAACAAATGAGCGTGTGTACATAGTTTCTCTATTTGGAGTGCATTAGGACTGTTTTCAGCATTGATAAAAATAAACGAGCGTGCGTTTGACACCCATGGGAACTTAAGAAAATAAAAAAATATAATGCGCTACTTGGACCATACGAATGGGAAAGAGATCCTCTCCAGATCTCTTCCACCAAGGCCACCGGATCAAGTGATCCGGGCCCTCCAAATTTCATCAAACGACCAAAAATTATCATAGCTTTTAAGGGGTCAAAACAGGTGGGCCGTTGGATGAAATTTGGAAGGCCAGGATCACTTGATCTGGTGGCCTAGGTGGAAGAGATTTGGAGAGGATCTCTTTCCATACGAATGAGTACTCAAAAGATCAAAGCTTATTGGGTGTTAAAATGCACAGTTTTTCTATTTGGAGTGCATTTGGATTGTTTTCGGCATTAATAAAAACAAATGAGCGTCTGTTTCACAACTATTAAGACTTAAGCAAATAAACACATATAATGCGCTATGACAACCATAAGAATGAGTACTCAGAAGATTGAAAGCGTATTGGGTGTCAAAAGCATACAGTTTTTCTATTTGCAGTGCATTTGGACTTTTTCAGTATTAATAAACACAAACGGGTGTGTGTTTGAACCCATTAATACTTCAGAAAATAAACACAAATAAAAATGAGTACTCAAAGACCGGGAGCTTATTGGGTGTCAAAAGCACATAGTTTTTCGATTTGGAGTGCATTTGGATTGTTTTGGCATTAATAAAAACAAACCAGTGTGTGTTTCACAACCATTGGAACTTAAGCAAATAAACACATGCACTAAGCCTATAAGAATGAGTACTTAAATGATCAAATGCTTATTAGGTGCCAAAAGCACACCGTTTTTCTAGTTGGAGTGCATTTGTAATGTTTTGGCATTAATAAAAACAAACTAGCGTGCGTTCTACAACCATTGGACCTTAAGCAAATAAACACTTGTAATGCACTACTAGGACCATAAGAGTGAGTACTCAAAAGATCAAAAGCTTATTGGGTATCAAAAGTACAAATTTTTTCTATTTTGAGTGCATTTGGACTATTTTCGGTATTAGTAAAAATAAACGAGCGTGTGTTTGACACTCACTGGAACTTACGAAAATAAACACATGTAATGTGTTACTTGGATCATATGAAAGAGTACTCAAAAGAACAAAAGCTTATTGGGTGCCAAAAGTGCATTTAAACTGTTTTTGGCATTTATAAAAAGAAACGAGCGTGCGTTTCATAGCCGTTAGAACATAGGCAAACAAACACATGTAATGTGCTACTAGGACCATTAGAATGTGTACTCAAAAGATGAAAAGCTTATTGGGTGTAAAAGGCACACAGTTTTTCATTTCTAATGCATTTGGACTGTTTTTGGAATTAATAAAAACAAATGAGCATGCGTTTGACAACCATTGAAATTTCATAAAATAAACACATATACTGCGCTACTTGGACCATAAGAACGAGTATTAAAAAGACTAAAAAATTATTGGGTGTAGAAAGCACATAGTTTTTCTATTTGGAGTGCATTTGAATTGTTTCTGGCATTAATAAAAATAAACAAGCGTGTGTTTAAGACCCATTGGAACTTCAACAAATAAACACATATAATGTGCTACTTGGACTCTAAGAATGAGTAATCAAAATATCAAAAGCTTATCGGGTGTCAACAGGACACAATTTTTCTATTTGGAATGCATCTGAATTGTTTTCAGCATTAATAAAAACAAATAAGCGTACGTTTGACACCCATTGAAACTTAAGAAATAAATGCATATACTGTGCCACATTGACGTTAAGAACAAGTATTCTAAAGATTAAAAGTTTATTGGGAGTCAAAAGCACACGGTTTTTCTATTTGGAGTGCATTTGGATTGTTTCAGCATTAATAATAATAAAAAAAATGAGCGTGTGTTTGACACCCATTAGAAATTAAGCAAATAAACACATACAATGTGCTACTAGGACCATAAGAATGAGTAATCAAAAGACCAAAAACTTATTGGGTGTCAAAAGCACATAGTTTTTCTATTTGGAGTGCAATTGGGCTGTTTTCGACATTAATAAATACAAATGAGTGTGTGAGACCCATTGGAACTTAAGAAAATAAAAGCATATTATGCACTACTTGGACCATAAGAATGAGTACTCAAAAGATCAAAAGCTTATTAGGTGTCAAAAGCATACAGTTTTTCTATTTAGAGTGAATTTGGATTGTTTTCGGCATTAATAAAAATAAAAGAGTGTATGTTTGACAGCCATTGGAACATAAGAAAATAAACAGAATACATACAATGTGCTACTAGGACCATAAGAATGAGTAATCAAAAGATCAAAATCTTATTGGGTGTCAAAAGCACACAATTTTCCTATTTGGAGTGCATTTGTACGGTTTTCAGCATTAATAAAAACAAACGAGCGTGTGTTTGACACCCATTGGAGGTCAAGAAAATAAACACATAAACCATAAGAATGAGTGCTCAGAAGATCAAAAGCTTATTTTTTTTCTCAAAAGTATACAGTTTATCTATTTGGAATGCATTTTGACTGTTTTTGTCATTAATAAAAACAAATGAGCATATGCTTCACAACTATTAGAACATAGGCAAACAAACACATGTAATGCGCTACTAGGACCATAAGAATGAGTACTCGAAAGATCAAATGCTTATTTCGTGTCAAAAGCACACAGTTTTTCTATTGGAATGCATTTGGACTGTTTTCGGCATAAATAAAAAGAAGCGAGCATGCATTTGAAACTTGTTAGCACTTAAGCAAATAAACACATATAATGTGCTACTAGGACAATAAGAATGAGTATTGAAAAGAAAAAGCTTACTAGGTGTCAAACGCACACAGTTTACCTATATCAAGTGCATTTGGAATGTTTTCGGCACAAATAAAAACAAATGAGCTTACGATTGACACCCATCAAAACTTAACCAAATAAACACATATACCATGCTACTTGGACCATAAGAATGAGTACTCAAAAGATCAAAAGTTTATTGTGTGTCAAAAGTACCCAGTTTTTCTCTTGGGAGTGCATTTGGATTGTTTTCCGCATTAATAAAAACAAATGAGCGTGCGTTTGACACTTGTAAAAAATTAAGCAAATAAACACGTATAATGTGCTACATGGACCATAAGAATGAGTACTCAAAAGATCAAAAGCTTATTGCGTGTCAAAAGCTCACAATATTTCTATTTGGAGTGCATTTGGATTGTTTTCAGCTTCAATAAAAATAAATGAGCATGCATATGAGACCAATTGGAATTGATGCAAATAACACATATAATACACTACTAGGGCCATAAGAATGAGTAATCAAAAGATCAAAATCATATTGGGTGCCAAAAGCCCGCAGTTTTTCTATTTAGAGTGCATCTGGGCTGTTCTCGGCATTAATAAAAACAAACGAGCGTGCGTTGGACAACTATTAGAACTTAAACAAATAAACGCATAACTATTCTACTAAGACTATAAAAATGAGTGCCAAAAAGACTAAAAGCTTATTGCATGTCAAAAGTACCCTATTTTTCTATATGGAGTGCATTTCGACTGTTTTCGGTATTAATAAAAACAAACAAGCGTGCGTTTGACACTCATCAAAACATAAGAAAATCAACACATATAATGCGCTACTAGGACCATAAGAATGAGTACTCAAAAGATCAAAAGCTTATTGGGTGCCAAAAGCACACAGTTTTTCTGTTTAGAGTGCATCTGGATTGTTTTCAGCATAAATTTAAACAAACAAGTGTGTGCTTGACAACCATTGGAACTTAAGGAAATAAACACATATAATGCAGTACTAGGACCATGTGAATGTGTAATTGAAATAAAAAAACTTATGGGGAGTCAAAAGTACACAATTTTTCAATTTGGAGTGCATTTTTACTGTTTTTGACATTCATAAAAACATACGAGCGTGTGATCGACACCCATTGAAACTTAAGCAAATAAACACATATAATGGGCTACTAGGACCATAAGAATAAGTGCTCAAAAGACCAAAGGCTTATTGCCTATTAAAAGTACACAGTTTATCAATTTGGAGTGCATTTGGATTGTTTTCGTCATTAATAAAAACAAACGAGCGTACGCTTCACAACCATTAGAACTGCTAAAAAGCATATGTAATGCACTACTAGGACCATAAGAATGAGTTATCGAAAGATCAAAAGCTTATTGGGTGTCAAAGGTGTTGGAAATGTGCCCTAAAACCAATCATATGATGATACTTTACGGACATTTCAAATGTTAAACTAATCTAGTTTAACATATAAAGGGCAAAGATTATTGTTTGAGCCGTCTCATATAAATGTTATATGCTTAAACGATAAAGTCCAAGGAATATGTGATTGGGAGAATGCAATCTAATGAAGTTAGATTAATGAGACCATTCTTTCGTAGACACATCCTAAATGTTCCTGATCATAGGATTACCAATTGGGCATTGACAGTCCGTTAAGATCAGTACGTACTGTGTCTTCTCTCAGGGAGAGTGACTAGTCTCGAGTCATTGGTGTGTGTGACATCAAGACAAGTACGTAGGTGCTCAATAAGAGAATGAGTTCACTGAACGTGATCAACGAAGAGTTCTTATATTCCATGTCACATGAGAACTCATGGTTGGGATAATGCAAAGTAGTCCTTTGACCTGAGGCATCACAGTTGTCTTGTGGTTAAGTCCTTAATCTTTGATTATGTCTAATTCACCCCCTAGGGGTGTCACGGCATCGTTGGGGTTAAGCCACTTAGCTATGGAGACAAGTAAATGCGCAACAAGGGATCTCTAACCTTCAAACAGTTGAGGGAGAATACTCTATGATATGATTTGGAATCTCTGGCCAGAGTATGAATGAGATTGGGGAATGCGTTCCAAATCACATTCAAGGAAATCATATAAGCAAATGAATCACATTGGATAGTAGACATGAATAAATAAACTATCATACCAAACAATGTGGTCAAGAGTATTAGATTAGAGAAGGACCGTATTGCATTTGTAATCCCGAACTGAATAGGTTCTCTAACCTCTTCTGATTAGCTTGGGTAACCATGACATGCTGCTAGGCGTCAACCATGGTTTGTGGAAGCCCTATACGTGTATAACCACTAAAGGGAGAATTGAAAATTGTTTCAATTCACAATCGATGTAAAATTGTTTTAATCGCCCACTGCCTCGCTAAAAGGAACCTAATGGATCGCACACCGTAAAAGGTAGAGATTGGAGATTAAACGGAAATGAGTAAGAATGATTAAATGGTTTAATCATTTAATTTATGGCAAGGATTAATTAATATGTTAATTAATCAAACGAATAAGTTCGTTAAAGACCTCGGGATAGTTTTGGACCTTAAGGCCCAATGGGCTTCGAACGTCAAGCCCATTGACTTAAGTTGTATGACAACTTAATGAATAAAGATTCACAAAGGCCCAAAAGCCCAAAATTCCCAAGGTAGGCCGGCCATGAAGATGAATTAGGGTTGTTTGGTTATTTAGGTCACTTAAAGAAGTGACTATATAAATGACTTTATAACAAAATATTTAAAAATGTGATTAAGGGTTTATTTTGGGTGAAAATGGGTGAGAATTGTCTCTCCATTTTCTCTCTAAAGAAGCTAACACCTTGGAGGGTACATCTAGCAATCCTACTACTCCAAGGTCACTCATTTCTTCTACAATCTAACCTTGGTGAAGAGACTTAGAGGTTCTCAATTTTGGGAACTTGGAGAACCTATTCTTCCATCCAAATCCATGGATCTAAGAAGCAAGGAATGAAGGCCCTATCTCTTTGGGTGATTAGCCTTTGCTTATGCAAAGAGGAATCTACAAAGGTAATAATTTCAACTCACTTTGTTTTGAGTTGATTATTGGTTCACCAATCTACTAGGCTTTGAATTTCATGGTAATGTTTTGTTTTTGAGTGCATGCAAGCATGATTCCGCCTTTAATTGTTAATTGCATGCTATATGATGTTGCTCAAATGAACATGTTTTTCAAAATAAATCCTTCAAAAGGGACACGGTTTTTCTATTTGAAGGGCATTTGGACTGTTTTCGGCATAAATAAATAGAAACGAGCGTGCGTTTGGCACCTATTGTAACTTAAGCAAATAAACACATATAATTTTCTACAAGGGACATAATAATGAGTATTCAAGAGATAAAAAGCTTATTTGGTGTCAAAGGTACAAAAAATTTCTATTTCGAGTGCATTTGGACTATTTTCGGTATTAATAAAAACAAACGAGCGTGCGTTTGACACCTAATGGAACTGAAATAAATCAACACATATATTGTGCTACTGGGACCATAAAAATGTGTACTCAAAAGATTAAAAGTTTATTGTGTGTCAAAAGTACCCAGTTTTTTTATTTGGAGTGCATTTGGGCTTTTTCGGCAAAAATAAAAACAAACAACTGTGCATTTGATACCCATTGAAATTTAGGCATATAAATGCATATAATGCTCTACTAGGACCATAAAAATGAATGCTCAAAAGATCAAAAGCTTATTGCATGTCAAAATGAAAAAGTTTTTCTATTTAGACTGCATTTGGATTGTTTTGGCATTAATAAAAACAAACGAGTGTGCATTTCACAACCATTGCAACTTAAGCAAATAAACACATGTAATGCACTACTAGGACCATAAGAATGAGTGCTTAACAAATCGAATCTTTATTGGGTGTCAAAAGAATACAGTTTTTCTTGGGTGAGTGCATTTAGACTATTTTGGCATTAATAGGGAAAAAAAGAGCTTGTGCTTGACACCCACTGGAACTTAAGCAAATAAACACATATAATGCACTATTTGGACCATAAGAATGATTCCTCCAAATATCAAAAGTTTATTGGATGTAAAAGTACATAGTTTTTCTATTTGTAGCGCATTTTGGACTATTTCGGCATAAATAAAAATAAATGAGCGCGCGTGCGTTTGACACCCATCAGAACGTAAGAATATAAATCCATATAATGTGCTACTAGGATCGTAGGAATGAGTGCTCAAAAGATTAAATGCTTATTGCGTGTCAAAATTACACAGTTGTTCTTTTTGGAGCACATTTGGACTAGTTTCGACATTAATAAAAACAAATGCGCGTGCATTTGATTGACACACCCCGTCCTGAAAGAGGGCGTGCTAGCCGTCACTTGCGAGTGACGTAACCATTTTGCACAGTGCGGAAGCTAAAAAGATAAATAGAATTACGAATAATTAAAAGCCGAAACACTAGCAATACGAGCTAAGAAATGATGCTAGTACTAAACTCAGTGTATAAATACACATTCAGAGTAAAAAGAACATCTAGTTGCAGTCGAGTAGGACAATTACTAAAATACAACATCCGAAGGGGAATCCTATTTTTTTTCGGATTCTGTCAGAACACCGTTGGATTCCTCATGGCCAACAAACTCTGCTACCTAAGACCTGAAGGGGCAAAAAAAAAAACAAAGTTGAGTGGGACAGTAAAATACATTTATACGAAAACTTTATTTTCCTTTGAATATACTAACCCCTCGCCGTAAAACAAGTATATGATTACCTTCCCAGAAAATAGATATAAGCATATACATAAATATATATATGAACTCGTATCAAATCAATTCATACTTCACATAATCATAAACTTATGCATGCCATGCCAAGATATAACAGAGTAAACAATCCAGGTAAGAATGATTTCATAGAAATATGATATGTTAGCCGGAACCCCTGTGGTAGTTTGTACGGCTGAATTCATAGCTCAAAAGTCAACCTGGCCGGAGTCACTACAATGACCTATACGGGAATATATTGCACATAAATCGGAACCATTGAAATGGTCTGTATGACAAGGTTAGGTGTAACATAGTTATGCTCAATGCTACGCCCTCATGCTAGCTGTGCGATAAATCGCTAGTCACCTACGAGTCGGAACCACTTATAGTGGTCTATACGACAAGACTGTGCACCTAAATTGGATCTAATGTGAGCATATAGTGTGGGAGGTGACATAATATACAGGCTTGTGCCAACTCTTTCTGGCTAAATCACAATCACCCTAGATGCAATTTTATGAGCTCAACATTACTCAATCACATATCACATTTCATATCATCGATGCTTCATATAACCAAACATAACTTACCTGAACTTACCTGTGCCTCCACAACACCACATGTGTATATACATATATATATATATATGCAACCATGAAATGCATATTCAAAATATAAAGGCATTGGCATAGCATATCATTTAGATCACATTTCCTTTAAATACGTTTTCTGGGAAAAACGTCAAGTATATATATATACTGAAAATAACTGCCCACTCACCTAGAGTTTGCCCTACAACTCCCTAGCACCACACATCAAGGCATCATGACGATCGGTGCCTGAGGCCAAGGCCAATTTGGCCTAGAAAGGCTCCAATTTGCTCAAACCCGTGCGAAACCCTAGAATTGGGTGTTCTTCAATTTGATCCCCAAACTTGCTCCGACACCTCCCCCACTGCCTGGGCTTTGTTCCTAGGTTCTAGGAGAGTCTAATGGTAGTGGTAATTGAAGGAAATTGCTTCAGAATTGGTAGATTTGAGCATAGGTCTCACGGCACCCGTGTGGGTGTTCTTCGCGAAACCACCACAAAACTCACTGATTTTTGGGTCAATTAGGATGCTAGGATATCTTGCAGGGGTTTAGGGTTCATGGGAGGTTGAAGAAGACCAGAAATTTGGACGAAAAACGGTCAGAAAATAGCCTTGCGAGAGGGGGTCGCCGCGCGGGCCAAATGGACCCGACCGATCCCCTGTTTTTCCTTCTTCCTCCTTTCCCTCCTTTCCTTCTTCTGGTTGGCCAATCAGCTTCCTCTCTCCTCTCCCCATTTGGCCTCTTCTTCTTCTTCTCCGATAGGGCAGCTTTGCCCAATCTCTCTTTTTCTCTTTTTCCTCTGTTTCCTTTCCTCCCGATGCCTTCCTCTTTCTTTTCCCATTTCTAATTCTAATAACAACTAATAAAATAATAATACTTATATATATATTAACCAAAGTAAAAGTACTTCTCAGGTTAGAGTTCCGTAAAACTTTAACCGTAACTCCAAATCTTCTTTTGTTTGTATTGTCAAGTACTTCAGGAACACACTAAAATAATTTCGTACTTCTCACTATACGTTGGTCAATGAAAGTCAAAAACCCTTCACCTCTAGTGCATTTTCGTAAAATCAGGGATGGGCTGTGACAATCTACCCACCTTATAGAATTTCGTCCTCAAAATTCACACAATAATTACAATTCATCAATAACCATAAAATAATCTGGGATAGATCTCTCTCAGCGACTTCACCGACTCTCTCGGTGATCACATAAGGTCCGATGTACCTAGGACTTAACTTACCTTTCTTTCTGAACCGAACCCCACCTTTCCAAGGTTAAAGCTTCAGAAATACTCAATCACCTACATTATACACCCGATCAGTGGCATGTCTATCAGCAAGGCTCTTTTATCAATCCTGGGCCACTTTCATAATAGCTTTAATCACTTGAATATTCTGAGTAGTCTCCTCTACTACCTCAGGGCCCATTAATGTCTTTCATCAACTTTAGACCAACACAAAGGTATACGAAAAGCTTTCCCTTAAAGTGTCTCAAATGGTGCCATCCTGGTGCTAGAATGATAGCTGTTAATATAGGCAAACTCCATCAAATCCAACCGCTTATGCCAAGCGTCACCAAACCGCAATACTAAACATCTTAGCATGTCCTCTGAAGTCTGATTGGTCCTTTCTGACTGTCCATCTGTTTGAGGGTGATAAACAGTGTTGTGAAGTAATCTCGGACTAAGAGTTTCCTGAAATGCTATCCACAACTTAGAAATAAATCTTGGATCTCAATCCGGGATAATATTCATTGGAACTCCATGATACTTCAAAACCTTTAAAATAAACAATTCCAGTTAATTAGCTTAAAGAATACTTCTCCCTCACTGGAATAAAATGAGCTGACTTAGTAAGCCGATCAACTAACACCCAAATGCCATCATAACCATTTTGTATATGAGGAAACTTGTACACAAAATCCATAGCAATATTTTCCCATTTCCACTGTGGAACGGGAAGTGACTGCATCAATCCAAAAGACTTCTTTCTTTTAGCTTTAACTTGTTGACAATTGGCATACTTACTAACATATTCAGCAATTTCTCTTTTCATACCTGGCCTAAAATAAAATGGTCGAATGGTATGATACATTTTAGTACCTCTAGGATGCATCGCATAAGCTGAATTATGTGCTTCATCCAAAATTGCTTTCTTAATTCCACATCATTAGGCACATACATCTTGTTCTCTTGTATAAGCATGTCTTTTGATTCTCTAACTCTGAGGTCTTTCCATTTTCCCGTCGCTTCTTGCCTCGATTAATTCTTGAATTTCTTCATCAATCCTCTGGGTATCGAGTATATGATCCACAAAAATTGGCTTGACCTATAAATTAGCCAATAGAGCTTCTTGTCGTTCTTTCACCTTAAGCTTCACTCCAGTAGATCTCAAATCCGCAATAAGAGAAACATGGCAAATATATCAAACATTGATTCTCACTGGAGTCTTCGTACTAAGTGTATCAGCAACAACATTTGCATGATCACCCTAGTCGTGCAATCATAATCACTAAGCAACTCCATCCATCTTCGTTGCCGAAGATTAAGATCTTTTTGAATAAATATATTAGAGACTCTTGTGATCCGTAAAAATCTTGTATTTCTCACCATAAATATAGTGTCTCCATAACCTCAAAGCAAAGACAATAGTTGTTAATTCCAAGTCAATCTTGTTAATGGCAAAGCAACGACTGAAAAATCTTTCACAAACGTCTATAGTAGTCGGCTAGACCAAGAAAACTCAGTACCTTAGTGACGGTTCGAAGTTGTTCCCAATTCTCCCCAGCTATCACTTTTTGAGGATCTACTTGAATACCTTGAGCGGATATCACATATCCCAAAAATGCCACTTGATTTAACCAAAATTGGCATCTGCTAAACTTAGCATAGAACCGGTGTTCCCTCAATCTTTGCAACACCAACCTAAGATGTCTAGCATGCTCTGTTCTAGTTTTAGAGTATGCCAGAATATCGTCAATGAAAACACTAACAAACCTATCTAGGTATTGCTGGAATACTTGATTCATCAAACTTATAAAAGTAGCAGGCACATTCGTCAATCCGAATGGCATTACCAAAAACTCGTAATGACCATAACGAGTCTTAAAAGCAATCTTAGGGACATCCTTACTGATGATCTTTGACGGTTAATAACCAGACCTTAATTCAATCTTCGAAAATACACCAGCACCTCTAAGCTGGTAAAAAAAGATCATCAATGCATGGCAATGGTGAAAGATATAGAATCCGCACCCGGAATTAAGTCAATAGTGAACTCTACATCTCTATTTGGCGATAATCCAGGTAAATCATCCAGAAACACATCTGGAAAAATGCCTAACCACTCGTACGTCCTCTACACTACTAGGAGTACGATCCTGCAACACCACATGAGCTAGGTATCCCTGATAACCTTTCGATAACAACCTCTTTGCTCTCATAGCAGAAATAGCAGCATGCCTCACTCCACTTTGCTCACCCACAAAAATAACCTCTGGTAATCCAAGACGATGGAAAGTAATTGATTTCTCGTAACAATCTATATTGGCACGTTTATAATGCAACCAATCTGTGCCTAGAATAACATCGAAATCCACCATCACTGGACACCCTGAATAAGCACAATACTAGCATAGAATGAACTACCTATTTACTTGCTTAATGAATCCAACGAATAAGTTTTTAATATTACAGTCTGCAGCCCGCAATACTGATAACTCACTGTTGTCTCGATAAGTAAGTAACAATTCCCGAGGGTACAATATTACCATCTTGCCCCTCATAGGGAAAAACATATACACTCCTCGATCGTGCTCATTCACTACTTTCTTTGGCAACATCGTCAATAACATAAAATTTCTACATCACAATCAATTAAAACTCTAGCAAAGTGACCAAGAATGTTTAACGTGACCATGATCAAGCCCGAAAGATTCTGAGTATCTTGCAGCTCTATGTCCTATTTGTCCACACGTAAAGCATCCTCTGCTTTCTCGCCTGCACTCTCCAAAGTGTATGCTATTACACTTACGGCACAAAGGTACATTTCCTCTACCAAAGTCACTCCGCCTCTGAAATCTAGGATCTCTAGTAAATCTACCACCTCGCATCTGACCAGTAGTACTAATACTTCTACTAGAAGAACCAAAATTAGCTTCACTTCATTTGAAGTTCTGAGTTTTTCGAGGTCATTGAGATGACTGACCTTGACCTTGGTCATCTTTCCTCTGATTCCCATTCTTTTCCTCTTCTTCATCACTATCGTTTAACATATTCTCTTTAACCCCTAACAATATCTCATACTCCTGGCAAGAAGCACAATGGTTAGTGGTCGCCAAAGAACGCCACTTGTTCTTATTACCCAACTTAAAATGACGTAACATCTCAACTGGATTAGCAGCAACATCCAAATGGTAACGAGACAAGTCAATAAACCTTTTATAATGCTCATTCGTCGTCACTTTTCCTTGTCTCAAATTTGTAAACTCTTGTTTCTTACCATGCATATATGTCGGAGGATTAAATCTTTTCTTAACAATTCTTTAAACAATTCTCTGGCATCAATTGATAAACCTTCTGTCCTTACCAGGATGCAGAT
Source organism: Malus domestica (assembly GCF_042453785.1). NCBI lineage: Eukaryota > Viridiplantae > Streptophyta > Magnoliopsida > Rosales > Rosaceae > Malus > Malus domestica. The sequence goes on from NC_091670.1 coordinate 15,883,478, forward strand.
TCAGTACTTAGAAACCAAGAAGTTGTCATAATCCACCATTCCAACAAGAAGATTCCTTTGACTTTACATAACGCGGAACGTCTTTTCCAAATGATTAAGCCAACGCTCTGCTCCCTCAAGTCCTTCATTTTCCATTTAATGATTCAGCTTCAATTTATACACAGTCTCAAGAGGAATCATTTGGGTAAAAGACTGAATCACATTAGCAATAGCTTCCCTTAGCTGAGCTATATCAGGGAAATTAAGCTCATCTTAACTTACGAGGCTGTATAGTTCTGACAGAAGACACTAGGAAATTCTCAAGATATACAGAACTGCAACCTAAGCTCTGATACCAACTGACACACTCCGTCCCGAAGGAGGGCGTGTTGGCCGTCACTTGTGAGTAACGTAACCATTTTGCACAGTGCGGAAGCTAAAAAGATAAATAAAATTACGAATAATTAAAAGCCGAAACACCAGCAATACTAGCTAAGAAATGATGCTAATACTAAACTCAATGTATAAATACACATTCAGAGTAAAAAGAACGTCTAGTTGCAGTCGAATAGGACAATTACTAAAATACAACACCCGAAGGGGAATCTTATTTTTTTCGGATTCTGTCAGAACACCGTTGGATTCCTCGTGACCAACAAACTCTGCTACCTAAGACCTGAAGGGGCGAAAAAAACAAAGTTGATTGGGTCAGTAAAATACATTTATACGAAAACCTTATTTTCCTTTGAATATACTAACCCCTCGCCGTAAAACAAGTATATGGTTACTTTCCCAGAAAATAGATATAAGCATATACATAAATATATATATGAACTCGTATCAAATCAATTCATACTTCACATAATCAAAAGCACATAATTTTTCTATTTAGTGTGCATTTAAATTGTTCTTGGCTTTAATAAAATAAACGAGCGTGTGTTTATGACACACCCCGTCCCGAAGGAGGGCATGCTGGCCGTCACGTGAGAGTGATGTAACCATTTGCACAGTACGGAAGCTTTAATTATACAATTTATAAGTTGATACACCCGAAGGTGAGTCCTAATTTTGTCCAATCTGTCAGAACACCGTCGAATTCCTCGTAGTCACCACACCTTTGTGATTCCTGAACCTGGAGGGGCGCAAAACCAAAATTGAGTGGGTCAGTAAAACAATTCTTTTCCAAAACCAAACATTTCTCAAAACGTTGTAACCCCTCTCCGTAAAACCTGTATACTTTCCCAGAAATGTAAAATATAAATATACATATATATTCTCAAAACTTCATTTTTACTATCTCAACATTTTTCTTTATCAATCATGCCATGCCATGTCTAATTCAACAGTTAAGTATGGATGCATCAACAATAATCATATCAGGTGCAAGAAAGTAATCAACCGGAGGCCCTCTAATAGCCCTGTACGGTTGAACCTAGAGCTCAAAATCTATCACTCTCACTCTACCGGAGTCACCTCTGTGACCTGTCCGGCCTTCTGCACACAAGTTACGCTCTAGTGCTTTCTCATCAATCATCTGTGCACATAATCTAAGGTCACCCACCAGTCGAAATCTCACTAACACTCTTCGACTGGCCCGTCGCACCCACTCCGCGTGGACTGTGCGACCAGCATCTACTTGGATCCAAGGCGAGCGTGCGATGCGGTGAATACTATAAGCACTAAACCATGGTGCAGGATTTGAGCTCAATATACATCAACATCATCATAACAATATTTAAATAATCACCTGATACTCACCTGTGCGTCCGCCGCACCATTCATTCATATGCATCATATCTCAATTTCATACTTTTCATATCATTTCATGCATGACAATTCGATTCACATTTCTATATACTTTTCATATACTTTTATGCATGGCATCTCAATTCACATTTCAATATACTTTTCATATAATTTTATACATTGCATTTAAAGCATACTTTCATTAAATTTCAATTTCTGGGAAAACGTCAAGTATATATATATACGGAAAACAAAACTGCCCACTCACCTGGAGTTCGCCCTACAACTCCCTAGCACAATACATCAAGGCGTCATGACGATCGGCGCCTAAAACAATAATTAATTCCAACCTCAGAATTCATATCGATAGAATTATACGAAAAATGTGAATTGAAGATCCGACCGTTGGATCGTTACCAAACTTTGATACGTTGTAATACGTAATATTTGAGGATTATTGGAACTTACGGATTGGGAATCCAAGTTACGGATCTTCCGGAATTGGAATTGTAAGTTCATAAAATAAAATGTTAACCGTCACTTAGTTTTGGAAAGTGACGGAGATCCGACCGTTGGATGGTAATGAAATTTTAGGATGTTGTACTAGAGGTATAATGTGGACCTCTGGAAGTTATGGATTTAAAATCTGAGTGGCAGATCTTCCGGATCGATCTACGTAGCGACGTATTTTATATAACCAACTGACACACCCCGTCCCGAAGGAGGGCATGCTGGCCGTCACGTGAGAGTGACGTAACCATTTGCACAGTACGGAAGCTTTAATTATACAACTTCAAAGTTAATACACCCGAAGGTGCGTCCTAATTTTGTCCATTCTGTCAGAACACCGTCGAATTCCTCGTAGTCACCACACCTTTGTGATTCCTGAACCTGGAGGGGCGCAAAACCAAAAATTGAGTGGGTCAGTAAAACAATTCTTTTCCAAATCCAAACATTTCTCAATACGTTGTAACCCCTCTCCGTAAAACCTGTATATTTTCCCAGAAATGTAAAATATAAATATACATATATATTCTCAATACTTCAATTCATTAACTCAACATTTTTCAGTACAAATATGCCATGCCATATTGGAATTCAACAGTTAAGTATGAATGCATCAACAGTAATTATATCAGGTGCAAGAAGTAATCAACCGAAGGCCCTCTAATAGCCCTGTACGGTTGAACCTAGAGCTCAAAATCTATCACTCTCACTCTGCCGGAGTCACCTCTGTGACCTGTTCGGCCTTCTGCACACAAGTTACGCTCTAGTGCTTCTCTCATCAATCATCTGTGCACATAATCTAAGGTCACCCACCAGTCGAAATCTCACTAACACTCTTCGACTGGCCCGTCGCACCCACTCCGCGTGGACTGTGCGACCAGCATCTACTTGGATCCAAGGCGAGCGTGCGATGCGGTGAATACTATAAGCACTAAACTATGGTGCAGGATTTGAGCTCAATATATAACAACATCATCATAACAGTATTTAAATACTCACCTGTGCGTCCGCCGCACCAATTCATACATATGCATCATATTTCAATTCATACTTTTCATATCATTTCATGCATGGCAATTCGATTCACAATTCTATATACTTTGCATATACTTTTATGCATGGCATCTCAATTCACATTTCAATATACTTTTCATATAATTTTATACATTGCATTTAAAGCATACTTTCATTAAATTTCAATTTCTGGGAAAACGTCAAGTATATATATATACGGAAAACAAAACTGCCCACTCACCTGGAGTTCGCCCTACAACTCCCTAGCACAATACGCCAAGGCGTCATGGCGATCGGCGCCTAAAACAATAATCAATTCCAACCTCAGAATTCATATCGATAGAATGTATAACTTATATAAAATACGTCACTACGTAGTTCGATCCGGAAGATCCACCACTCAGATTTTAAATCCATAACTTCCAGAGGTCCACAATATATCTCTAGGATAACATCCTAAAATTTCATCACCATCCAACGGTCGGATCTCCGTCAATTTCCAAAACTAAGTGACGGTTAACATTTTATTTTATGAACTTACAATTCCAATTCCGGAAGATCCGTAACTCGGATTCCCAATCCGTAAGTTCCAATAATCCTCAAACATTACGTATTGCAACGTATCAAAGTTTGGTGATGATCCAACGGTCGGATTTTCAATTCATTTTTTTCACCTAAATGCAAAAACTATAAAACGTTATTCGAACACCTAACCAATAATCCTTAATAACTTTCTCATATGGTGCTCAATTTGGGTATATGAATATACCACAGTGATCTACTCGACGTCACGGACATCGACATATTTTTAAAATAATTTTTTACTGTAGCACGTGCCCCCACGCGCCAAGGAAGGCACGGACCTACGCGCCCCCACGCGCACCTTCTTCTTCCTTGGGTCGCCGGAAGTGTCATGTGAAGTAAAGATTGAGAGAACGTTAGTTGTATGCTAAGTTTAGCAAAAGCTAAAGTTAAATGGATCAAGTGGCATTCTAAGATTTGTTATATCTGCTTAAGGTATTCAAGTGAATCCTTAAAGGATAGCAGAAATTGAGAATTTGGAACAATCACGAGTCGTAATTGAGATTTGGAATTTCTTAACTTACCAGGCTATCTTGGATGGTTGTGAAAGAGTTTTTAGTCATTGATTTGTCATTGATGAGACTGTTGAGAAAAGAGATTATGTATGAGTGGGAAGGAAATTGTGAGCAAAGGATTCAATAACTGAAGTATTTCCTCACTCATGCACGTATTTTAGTATTCCTAGAAGATAGCGGTAATTATTGATTTATGATGATATTACATTAAATGGTATTGGAGGCATGTTGATGCAAATGTTAGGGTGATTACATACGATTCACGATAAATGGAACCTCATGAGATGAATTACCCTACGGGTGACTTGGAAGTCATGATTACCATTCTTGCTGTGAAGTTATGGAGACATTATATGTTGATAAGAATGCAAGATTTTACAAATCAAAAGAGTCTCCAATAATTGTTTACTCGGAAGGATTTTGATATGAGGCAATAAAGGTGGATTGAATTACTTAGTGATTATGATTGTACGATCAGGGTGATCGTGAATTGTTGTAGCTGAAGCACTTGGTGAGAAGACTACAGTAAGATTAATGTCTGGCACGTTTGCCAAGAGTATCATCTTGTGGATTGAAAACCAACGGAAGAAAAATTAAGAATGCAAGATCGAGAAGAAGTTATACTTGTTAAATTTCAAGTTAGGCCTTTTGGTAAGGTCGTACTCGAGACTCAAATGGTATGTGAATACAAGCAAACGAAAAGTATGTGCGTAATGCTGTGGGTTTAAAGCAAGCAATTTTGGACGAAGTTCACTGTTCAACTTCTGCAATATTCCAAATGTAATAAGATTTATCATACCATTCGACATTTTTATTGGTCAACAGATTGAGGCAGAACGAAATAAACCAATGGATTGAGACAACTATTTTCTGTTTCGCAGCAGAAATAGAAAGATATTACTTTGGATTATGTGTACAAGTTTCCTTGTACATAGGATGGTTATGATCGAATTTGAGGTGTTGATTGGTCAATGTACCAAGTTAGTACATTTACTCCAGTGTTGAGTAACAATACTTATTTGTTTTATGGAAAAGAGAATTGGATTACGGAACTGCTGAGTTTCTTAAGTATGTTGGGTGCGCAGTTTTCGAAATAACGCCATAGGGTCTCTGAAGCGTGTCGTGTGAATGAAATGCTTCTGAATAGAGAAAGATTCGATCAAGAAAGAGTTTTAATAGACCCTGAGACTATGGATGAGTCTCCTCAAAGTATTCAGGTGATTAAGTTAACCTGAAAGTAGCCAGGAATGGCAAAAGAGATTAACAGATGGATATGCCACTAATCGAGTGTATAACGTAGATGATTTTATATTTTTGGAAATTTCACCATGAAAAGAAATAGCAAGATTTGGAAAGGAAGACAAGATAAGTCTTGAACACATCAGTCCGTTTTGATCATTAAAGGAATCGACGAAGTTGCATACAAGTTTGTGATGCCTTCAGAATTGGCTAAGGCACATAATGTATTTTGTGTTCGATGCGTTGTCACTAGGTGGCAGATTTGTCACATGGGATTCTGGTGTAACTATTGAGAATTAAATTGGATCTAATTAGTGAGGAGCTAATGACGACTTTGGATTGGAAAAAGAATGTACTGAGAATTAAGGCAGTGTAGGGTAAAAGTTTTGTGAAGAAAATCATTCAGTGGAAAATTTATGTTGGAGAAAGAGAATCGGATGAGAGAGATTTACCCGAGGACATTTTATGAGTTGGTGGATTATGATTGTATGAAATTTCGGGGACGAAATTTTATAAGGTGGGTAGATTGTCACAGCCCGTCCCAAAGTTTTACACTCGTGATTGTAAATTGACGGAATTGCCCTTAAACATGATTAAGATATGTGAATTATATATTGGTGAAATATATGTTCCTAAGTTATTTGGAGATGGAATTTTGTAATTTGGGGTTAGGTAGGGCCACACACCTCAAATCCTTCCCTCTTTCCCGTACCCTGTCTCTCTCTCTCCTCCTTCACGATTTCTCACTCTCTCTGTCTCTCTCTCCTTCGAACTCACTGACCAACCACAAAACCACCCTAAATCTATACCAACGACAAATCTAAGACCACCATTGGAACCCTGAAGACTTCACGAGCACGATGGTATCCATTTCAAGTAAGTTTTGCTTCGGAAAACCCTAGTTTCAAAGTTCCCGTGAAATGGTACTGTTCATGATCTTCTAAATGACTACGAGGAATTCGACGGTGTTCTGACAGATTGGACAAAATTAGGACTCACCTTCGGGTGTATCAACTTATAAATTGTATAATTAAAGCTTCCGTATTGTGCAAATGGTTACGTCACTCTCACGTGACGGCCAGCATGCCCTCCTTCGGGACGGGGTGTGTCAGTTTAACACCCATTGGAACTTAAACAAACAAACACATGTAATGACACCTAATAAATGAGTGTCAAAAGCACATAGTTTTAAACTTGGACAACATTTGGACTATTTTCGGTTTTAATAAAAACAAACAAGCATGCGTTTGACGCCATTGGAACTTAAGCAAACAAACACATATAATCTGCTACAAGGACAATAAGAATGCGTACTCAAATGATTAAAAGCTTAGTAGGTGTCAAAAGCACACAGTTTATCTATTTCAAGTGCATTTGGATTGTTTTCTATAGTAATAAAAACAAACGAGCGTGCATTTGAACACCATTGAAACTTATGTAAAGTCTTCTTAAATTAGATTACCATAAATTGATTTCTATGTAGAGCAAGTATGATATTGATATGTCACTCACTCATGCTTGTACATATATCAAGAATGCATTGCAAATGTGGTTTACTGATTTTCGACACAAGCTGAAGAAGCATTTTAATTCCTGTCAACTATATAGAAGCTACAACAAAACAAAAATGAGGATCTAACTAGTAAAGAGGAACGGAATTTTCTTTGTGACCGTTACGCGAGTGTTCAATTCAAGGTACACGTGTATATTAATGAGTTAAACACTACTACAATATTAGCTTTAGGTGTCGAATGATGGTGGCAGTTTAATAAGCCATTATGTCCGATAAAAGATATCCCACACATCATTCAATTAGTGTCGGATAACAATGAAATCATGTCGGTTATTTCCAACATAAATTCCTAGCGGTTATTTAGTGTCAGATGCAACCGCCATAAAATTATTATAACCGCCAGTATTTTTGAATGGCGGTTTTTAAGTTAATGGTGGTGGTTATAACCAACAAAAATTTTATTATTTTAGTATTCTGGCAGTTATAACCTACAACAATTGACTATTTTATTATTTTTAGTTTCTGGCGGTTATTATTTTAATATTTTAGCGTTTATAACTGACAGAAATTGACTATTTTATTATTTTTAAATCAAAAGTTCCCCCGTGTGAGAGAAGCCCTAGCAAGTTAGTATATAAGCTGAGTTATCAGCTTCCCTTTTCTCATTGTTGCCATTCCTCATGCGCCGTTTACCCCATCTTTCTACACTTTCTCCTGCAATTTCTTCCATTCCTCTTGCTTTCAGAAAAACCTTACCCGCCTGCAATCAAAACCAAAGCTTATCCGTCCAAGCTAAAATCATCCATCAATTCTCTCTGGTTTCGTATTGTAGCTCCATATTTTGAAACTTGCAAATCTAAACACAGATCTGCCTTATTTCTTTGCTGACCCGAGCCCAGCTCATATATTTCAGTAGTCTCTATGTGCCGAAGAACAAAGGTAAGATGCATCGATCTCGTTTCCTCATTAATTTCTTAATTCTAGCACAAATGCTATAGTGAAATCTGAACCTAGTCTGTGAGCTTGTGTTGTAGATGATGACCGGAGATGATGGCGAACACAAGGAACGGTAGCAACGTCACACTTTAGATCTGTAAGAAAAATGAGCAGCGGAAACCACGATGTCCACAATTTGGTTGTTATTTAATTGTTAAATTAAAGTGTTAAATTACAATTTTTTAGCGTTAACAATTTTGCACCATCTGTAGGAAACACATACAATTTGGTTGTGTTTTTTGCATACTGATCTAGACACTCCACGATGAAGCAACAACACCCCACCAAGCATCATGACAGTCAAGAAAAAAGAAAAAAAATGCCACAACCTATCAAAGGCATGGGGCTTACAGGATAGAAAGAGCAAGAGACAGGGCTTTAGCTTACTTCCGAGTGTTTGGCAGATCTCAACGAGACCTACTTGAAGAACAGATTCTCGCTACCTTGTATCAACCGACTCGTGGTTTCTACAACAGGTTATGAACTTGTAACTTTCCTTGATGCTTTCTTGAGGTATAATCAGATCAATACGCATCCCGCTGACTAGGACGATACGACTTTTATAATTGGAATGTGATTCCTTTTGGGCTAGAAAACGTGGGAGCTCATACTGACGGCTAGTCAACTAAATGTTCGCTGACCAGATTAGGAAAACGGTGGAGGTTTATGTAGATGACATGCTCGTGAAAAGCAGAAAGGAAAACCAGCACGTGGTAGAATTGACCGAGGCATTTGACATCCTCAAAGTCTACAAAATGAAGATGAACCCTGCTAAAAGTGCCTTGCGGTCAGCTTTAGGAGGCTTTTGGGATTCAGGCGACCTAAAGAAGGATAGAGGCCAATTCCAGAAAAAATACAAGCACTCATCAATATGGAACCACCACAAACAAAGAAGGAGATCTAAAGTCTTACCAGTCATGTAACGGCTTTGAACCGTTTCTTACCCAGATCAATAAACTGGTGCGTGCCTTCTTCAAGGCATTCTGTGAGGCTACCCGAATGATTAAATGGATGACAGAGTGCTAACAAGCATTCGACCATTTGAAGGAACACATTGGCCAAGCATCAATCCTATATAAACTCGAGAACAGCGAGCTGTTTTATGTATACATAGCAGTTATGCCATCGGCCATAAGCTCTATGCTCAACAGGAAAGAGAAGCGCATACACCACATGGCATACTATATAAAGTAAGGAGAAATTTGAATGACTCATACACCATATGGTAGTTATGGATCCGAATACCCATACATGAAGAAAGCTCATTCGACGGGTGAACAACCTTGGTCCAAACCGTGGTAGTGCTTCAAGAGATAAGTACTTTTAATTATTTAATTGTTATATATATGATAAATGTATGCACATGACAGAATACCCAAAGCTGGAATGATCATTTTAGATCCTCGCCATCGTTTGTTGTTTTTTACACCATTTATCCCAATACATGGAATACCCTAAATTCTAGGATAATGAAGAACTTTGAAACTTCGCATGACTGCAAGTCTAAAAATTCAAAGTAGTCAAAGAGTTTACTCTGAGGGGCTTCATTTAGCAACCTAAGATACTTGAGCCATAATAAACGTTGTTACGATTGGCGAGTTACGGCCACGAGCACATGATGCTCTGACCCTAAAGTTCAGTGCACCATCCAGCCTTCGTGAAGATTATACAACCAAAAAGGTTATCGATTATAACATTCAAACTTGTGCTTTACACCATTCAAGGGAATAGTTAGAGGAGCGATCTGGAAATCATCCGAAGATGGCTCTAAACTCTGACCTTAAGTTCGAATACTTTTATCCCATACCAACATACTAAGTTATGTATGATCGGAAACGTTAAGGTCCAGCACACATGATTTGACAAAAGGATTCAAAAAGCAGTTTTGACCCATATGCAGGTCACCAAGTACCTAACGAACTTTTGTTTAAGATTCACGAGGGATGGGCATGCAATTTGGACTAAGAAATAGACCCATTCTTGGTTACACATTGCATAATTGAAATCCTTTAACCTAGAATTAGGGCAAGGTGAACAAACGGAATTAAAAAATGGGATAACTCAAACATGTCAGACTGACATTAAAATCTGGAGGCCATTTTAGGTATAATTTGACTTTTTCTCATCCTTAATCCGATTAATGCATTAAAGTGAGTCTGGGGCAAAAGGTTTTCCATGAGTTTAATATTTAATACCCTGTAATGAAGTAAGCTGGTACTCTGAATATTGCGATGAGAATCTTTATAAATACTAACTTTGGGAGCGACGTTTTCCGAATCAACGTCACTGGGGCTTTTGAGCTCTATCATGGGCCTACAAGCTTACTTGTGTTTTGCCTTAGTACTCTTTACTTCGAAGTTGACTTACTTCAAAAAGATTGACGAATTCAACTTTATTATGCATTTAGGAAGAAAAGGTTGAAAAGTTCTAATTGTTTTACTCTAATAGGCTTAATGATTTAAGTAATATAAACTTAGCAGTATATTCCAGCTGAAATAGACTGACTCATCTTGGGATCAATGAATTGATAGGAGCATATTTATGCGACATAGTTAGCTTGTTTTCTTGCATTTTCATAGTTTGTTTGTGTTTATTATACTGTTTTAAACTATTTTCGTGTGTTTGTAGGTCCATATGACAAAGTTGACAAGAAAGTGCAATTTGGAGCATTTTTGAGGCAGTTTTGGGCACCAAATGGATAGCTTATGAATGGAGCAAGATGGATGAACGAATTTGAAGTTCAAGAGGCTAGGAATGAGTTGAAAAGAGTGAAGAAATAAATCCAAGTCAAGGAAGGTAAGAAATCAGCTCAAAAGAAGGAACCATATCCAAAATCTTATCCAACCTTATCTTATCTTATCCTTGCCTAACCTAACCTTATCTTATCCTATCTTATCCAAATCAATTTGTGCCTTGATTCCAGCTATTTCTAAGGGATAATTATGTATTTAAACTATATATTTCAGATTCTAGAACCCTATCCTTCTAGAACCCCTAAATTGGTGCTAAAACATCTTTTCTAGGAACACCTAAAAATCCGGCGTTTTTCCCCTTGTTCTAGAAGCTCTAGTATCTGAAATCTCAATCCTTTTCCCTCTTGATTTAGGCCAAATGTATCCCTTCCTTGTAGGAATTAGTGCCGCACCTTATAAGCCTAATCCCTTTTGGTTTTTTATTGTTTTAACCCATTCCACTTGGGTTTTGGTTTCACAATCCTTATCCCATTTTAATTTCAGAAACCTATCCAAATCCTTAGGGATTTTGACATGTATTACAGCCTATAAATACCAACCCTTGCTGCACAAATCATTCACCACCCTCTACCATATTTTTCTACACCATTCACCATACACACCTCATTGTGCCGTGAGTATTGCAAGGAAGGAAGGAGAAGGAGCAACTTGGAGCCATGCTTGCCATTCAAGTCGTTGGAGCGTTTCTAGGTGTATTCTATCTTTGTTTTCAATGTTTAATTTAAGTTATCTTTGTTTATTTGCGAACATGAGGAACTAATTTCTTTATAGTTAGAGGTGAGTTCGAAGCCATGATGATATGTTTTATATGAATTGATTTCATCCAGTTATTGTTTCATGAATTGTGGATGTGGTTTATTTATCGGTTTTATTAAGAACTTGTTCTTGTGTGTTAATTAAGGATGCATACTTAGTTTGCATGCATGAATTTGATGCTAGAGTATAAGGGAATTTCACCTAATCGTTATGAACTTATATTCATGAGTAGTAAAAGTCGTTAGTCACAATTGTGTTAAGTAAATCCTAGGCAAGAGTAACATGCTTTTCATAGTTATGAATGCCTCGTCAATGCTTATGGTTTCCATTGAACTTAATGATCTTTGTTAAGTGTTTCTATCATGCGTATTCCATAGTTAGGGAACTTGATAAATAATAACTTGGTTGTGATGCGTTATCCATTCAATTCAATGAATCTAGGGAAATCTGAGAATTAATTAGTTCAATGCAATTAATTTGGGGCATTGTCGTTCATGGTTTGTCGAAAGAATAATTGGAAATCGATTCGTATGCATATGTCATGTGTGGAGAAGGATCCCTCTAACTAGTTTTTCACCATTCTTTTTCATCCAAAATCGTTTTTTTTAAGTTTGTTTTCAAAGTTTCTGTTTTAACTTTCAATTTCGTCAAAACAAAATCCCCATTCATTAAGTCTTGTTTTTAGAGTCAAAACCTGTTTTCTTTTAGTTGTTTGAGTCTTTTAAGTTCTATTTTCGTCCAAATCACTTATTAGGTCTAGAATTGAGTCTTTTTTATTGTTTCTTGCTGTTTTGAGTGTTTTGAGTTAGTTTTGAGTCTATAGAGTCTAGTTTAGTGTTTTTGAGTCTTATTTGTGTTGATTAGCATCCCTAGTTAATCCTCGGTCTAGAACGATCCCTACTTGCTTAATACTACAATTGTCATCAATAGGGTTTAATTTGTGTGTCAACCTAATTTTCACATCATGAATCTGATGGTTAAAATTAGTGAAGAATATAAGAGGTAGTTCCTTGTTTTTTGAACACACACAAGAAACACAAAGGTTCATCATTATAGAATTTATGGCACAACATTTGAAATTGCATGTCTGAATCTAAAATGACTCTACTAATCCATAAAGGATCGGATCAATGCATGAAGATAGAAGACAAAACAATATTTATTCTAGCTTACTCTAAAAGGCGTGGTCTATGAGTAACTATCCATTCTCAAAGGGAACAAGTTACCTTTCTGATGCATAGTTAGGGTAATTGTGAGACCATGATTTTTCAGGGCTAGAGTAAGGCTGATTCGAATACTGTTACCTCAGAAGTATGGTCATGTACTTACCAGCTCCGAGCAGAGTTGGATTAGAAGGAACAGTGGTGCCACCATCACCCTGTTCTGGAGCAATAGGTGAAGTCTGAGTGACTTTGCTAGAGAACCATGTTCCACAAGATAGGCGATCTGATTCGAATATGAACTTAATCAGATCCTTATAAATCTAATTCCTACAAACTAAGAATTGGCATGCGTACAGGTAATCACAAGTTCTAAGAGGGTGTAATATCTACTTCTAGATGTCCTTTGGGATTCTTTCGGCTTAGAAGAAGAATTCTATCATAAAAAAGTCTCTATCCCAATGGTCTAAATACACCTATCTAGGGTTCATTTTTGGTAATGCAACTATTGCTCTTTAATTTTCTTGCCTACTGCTTGAGTATAAATTTGTTCACTAACTCAACTGTCGAAGAGACTTTGGCCGGCGCACCCCTTCCCCCGGTCTTAGGCTTGCTAGTTTATTGTTTTGCAAGTTGCTTAAATTTGTGCACTTCTTCCGCATACAGTGGTACATATTTGGTTCCTACACTAACTATTCCCAGCAACATGATGTGGTAAAAACTAACACACAAATTAAGCCCTATTAAGACATTGTAGTATGAGCAAGTAGGGATCGTTCTAGGCCGGGGATTAGGAGGATGCTAATCTACACAAATTTAACTCAAAACACACAAAACTAGACTTCAATGATTCAAAACTGACTAGACTGACTCCAAACAACACAAAATAAACAAATTGACTCAAAACAGGAACTAAAGGGTGAATTGGACGAATTCTAAACTTAACTTGGCTCAAAATACTAACGGAGGACAAGTTTAAATGAAATTTAAAACTAAAACTAAGTACCTTGCAGAAAACAAACTAATTGATACGAAATTGGGGTGAATGAAAGGGGTGAAAGACTAACTAGAGGATTCTTTTACACACATGAACCATATGCATACAAATCGATTTCCAGTTATTATTGCTATAAACCATGAATGACAATGCCCTAAATTAACCGTGAACTACACTAATTAACTCTCAGATTTTCCTAATTTCATTGAATTGGACTCAGCGACGCAACGAAATTATTCTTATCAAGTTTCCTATATGAACAGCATGATAGAGATACATATCAAAGATCATTAAGTTCTATGAAAATTATAAGCATTGACAAGGCATTCGTAACTATGAATTGCATGATACTCCTGCCAAGAATTTACTTAACACAATGATGACTAGTGACTTTTACTACTTGTGAATATAAGTTCATAACGATTAGGTGAAATTCCCTTATATCCTAGCATCAAATCCCTGCATGCAAACTAAGTAGGCCTCCTTAATAAACATACAAGAATAAGTTCTTTATAAAACAAATAAGTAAATCACATTCATGTTTTATGAAACAATAACTGGATGTAATCAATTTATATAAAACATATGATCATGGCTTCAAATTCACCTCTAGCTAAAACGAAATTAGTTCCACATTTTTATCTCTAAATTTCTCTCTAAAGTTCTCTCTGAAGGTTGCGACAAAGGTGCATTTATAGGGCTAGGGCACGGCACAAAGTTGTAGAGGAGAAGGATAGGCACGGCAGATTCCTAGGAGGAAAGGGATAGGTGTTGGAAATGTGCCCTAAAGCCAATCATGTGATGATACTTTACGGACATTTCACATGTTAAACTAATCTAGTTTTACATATAAAGGGCATACATTATTGTTTGAGCCGTCTCATATAAATGTTATATGCTTAAACGATAAAGTCCAAGGAATATGTGATTGGGAGAATGTAATCTAATGAAGTTAGATTCATGAGACCATTCTTTCGTAGACACATCCTAAACGTTCCTGATCATAGGATTGTCAATTGGGCGTTGACAGTCCGTTAAGATCAGTACGTACTATGTCTTCTCTCAGGGAGAGTGATTAGTCTCGAGTCATTGGTGTGTGTGACATCAAGACAAGTACGTAGGTGCTCAATAGAGAATGAGTTCACTGAACGTGATCAACGAAGAGTTCTTATATTCCATGTCACATGAGAACTCATGGTTGGGATAATGCAAAGTAGTCCTTTGACCTGAGGCATCACAGTTGTCTTGTGGTTAAGTCCTTGATCTTTGATTATGTCAAAGTCACCCCCTCGGGGTGTCCACGGCATCGTTGGGGTTAAGCCACTTAGCTATGGAGACAAGTGAATGCGCAACAAGGGATCTCTAACCTTCAAACAGTTGAGGGAGAATACTCTATGATATGATTTGGAATCTCTGGCCAGAGTATGAATGAGATTAGGGAATGCGTTCCAAATCACATTCAAGGAAATCATATAAGCACACGAATCACATTGGATAGTAGACATGAATAAATAAACTATCATACCAAACAATGTGGTCAAGAGTATTAGATTAGAGAAGGACCGTATTGCATTTGTAATCCCAAACTGAATAGGTTCTCTATCCTCTTCTGATAGCTTGGGTAACCATGATACGCTGCTAGGTGTCACTCATGGTTTGTGGAAGCCCTAAACGTGTGTAATCACTAAAGGGAGAATTGAAAATAGTTTCAATTCACAATCGATGTAAAATGGTTTTAATCGCCCACTACCTCGCTAAAAGGAACCTAATGGATCGCACACCATAAAAGGTGGAGATTGAAGATTAAACGGAAATGAGTAAGAATGATTAAATGGTTTAATCATTTATTTATGGCAAGGATTAATTAATATGTTAATTAATCAAACGAATAAGTTCGTTAAAGACTTCGGGATAGTTTTGGACCTTAAGGCCCAATGGGCTTCGAACGTCAAGCCCATTAACTTAAGTTGTATGACAATTTAATGAATGAAGATTCATTAAAGCCCAAAAGCCCAAAATCCCCTAAATGGCAAGCCATAGTGTGATGAATTAGGGTTTTGGTTATTTAGGTCACTTAAAGAAGTGACTATATAAATGACTTTATAACTAAATATTCATTAAGTGATAAAAGGGTTTATTTTTGGGGAAAATTGGTGAGAATTGTCTCTCCATTTTCTCTCTAAAGAGGCCAACACCTTGGAGGGTACATCTAGCAATCCTACTACTCCAAGGTCACTCATTTCTTCTACAATCAAACCTTGGTGAAGAGACTTAGAGGTTCCCTATTTTGGGAACTTGGAGAAACCTATTTTTCCATCCAAATCCATGGATCTAAGAAGCAAGGAATGAAGGCCCTATCTCTTTGGGTGATTAGCCTTTGCTTATGCAAAGAGGAATCTACAAAGGTAATAATTTCAACTCACTTTGTTTTGAGTTGATTATTGGTTCACCAATCTACTAGGCTTTGAATTTCATGGTAATGTTTTGTTTTTTGAGTACATGCAAGCATGATTCCGCCTTTAATTGTTAATTGCATGCCATATGATGTTGCTCAAATGAACATGTTTTTCAAAATAAATCCTTCAATAGGGTGGTTCGGCATAAATTTAGGGCTTCTAGAACCAGATAACAGGTGGTTTAATATGAAAAGGAATCCCATTTGCAGCTAGAAATAAGGCAGGATAAGATTGGGATAGGATAAGATAAGGTTAGTTTGGATAATGTTGGATAAGATAAGGTTGGTTAAGATAATGTTCCTTCCTTTTAGCTGATTCCTTATCTTCCAAGTCTTGATTTAATTCTTCCAGATTTGTATCACATTTTCAGCCTCTTTAAACTTCAAAAACGTCAATCAAAAGTGCTCCCCATGCATGCTATCCATTCCAAGTCCGAAACTGCTCCAAAATGCTCCAAATTGCTCTTTCTTGTCGCCTTTGCCAATTGGACATACAAACACATGAAAATAGCTTAAATCACTATAATAAACAGAAACTAACTCAGTAAATGTAAAGAAACAAGCTAACAAAGTCACAAAAATATGCTCCTATCAAATTCCCCCACACTTAGCTTTTGCTAGTCCTCGAGCAAAACAAAGAAAACAAAACACAACCTAAACCTTCCAACAATTGCCTCAGGGATTTCCAATGAAACTTGACATGTTAAAAATCACTACTCACATAGATTTTAGCTATCCTTACCCTCGAGCTTATACTTAATCGCAGTAACCACTTACTAGCTCGCATTTAATCAATTAAAACAACATTTTGAATGTAGTAACATGCCTTAGAGAATTCACTCAATTCCTCACCGGATATACTCTCTATTTTCACACAGATTTTCTAACTACACTCCTTATACTAAGTATATGTGAGAAGATTGATGTAAATATGTAGACTAGCACTCACATATGTTAGAACAAAGAAGGCACTTTCTGGAATTATTAATGCAAACATGTATATGATCTCATGAACAGAATGCCACTACTTTGAAGCGAGAACCAGAGATTCCATATGCTCGTACCAATTTCAAACGCCACATATTGAAACACATAACAATCAAGATAAAAGTCTAAGGGTTGTAATGGGGCTAAGGTATTGGATAAAGAATGGTCAAGGATAAAGTATGGTTCTTAAAGTGATAGTAAGCAAAGTAATGAAATCAACACCTAGAATTCAACTTTTGATTACAGCATCTAACTTTAAACACAAAGGGGAGGTTCGTACAACTTTTAGGGTCAGATTCACAGTTTTGGACCCTTTCTTCAACAACCAATACTTATGAGCTCATTCTCACTTCTTTTGAACCTTTTTTTTTTCTTTTCTCAACTTTTTTTCTTCTTTTTCTTCTTCTACTTTTTTTTTTCCTTTTCTTTCTCGTGCCCTTCTCTTTTGCACACAAAACGTACAACCTCATAGATTTCCAACGAAAAACCTTCCCCCACACTTGTTTTTTTGCATAATGTCAATCAAAAGGAATTCCCAACAAGTCATGCTTCACTATTCTTTAAGAACAAGGGTATGGATAGTCCTATTCTAGGCTAGGTAAGGACAATGAGGGCTAACAAAGAAAATAGGCTAAATAAGGCTCAAAGGGGTTAAACCTACAAAACATATGCAAGGGAATAAGGCTTTTTGGCTCTGGTGGTAACTAAACAACTTCATCTTGTCTTTGTTATGCAATCAATTTTAAGCTTTGTGTTACACCCACCCCAACATTTTAATTATATTTCTATTTCCTCCCTGAAACATGTTTAAATCTTTCAATTTAATCCCTTATCTCATTTAATCCTAGCCGTTGATCTAGATTCCCCATTTCTCCTACACTGCCTAGTGGCAGGTTCTCAGCTCTCTTCTCTTCCCTCTCTTCCCGAGTATTCCCTCTCAGACCTCTCTTTCTCTCTCACGGGAACTCTCCTCTCTCCCTTTCTCTCCCTGCACCGTGACTAACCAAGTAAACCTACATGCAGCTCCTGCTATAGATCATCATCATCATCATCATCATCTTCCTTACACCATCTCCCTCTCTCCATCGCAGCGAGGTCGGGCAACCCAGAGAAAGGACCTCCGACGGATTTCTCCATTTCTTCCAGCTAGGTAAGTTTGAATACCTTTCGAATTACTATTATTGTTATTGGGCGTTGTGTGTTGAAATTTACGTCGTTCTTTTAAGGTTTTGAGGACGAGAACAGCGCGAGGGAAGCTAACCCACACTTTTCGGCAAACCCGTGACCTTCAAGGGTCTTTCAGAGTTCTACTCTCTTCCCTCTTCATTTTAGTACTTGGTTTGGGTGTTGGATTACCTGTTCGTTGTCGACCGGAGCTGTAGCAGCTCCGGTTTTCTTCCCCGATACCTCACTGGCCACCAAGCCCTCTCAAAACACCCACAAGCCTTAGCCTGTATTTGGACCAGCCCAGTTTTTTTCTTGGTTAATTGGCCTGCAGGTCATGCCTTGTATGGGCTCAGTGAGTGTGTATGTGTGTGTGTGTTGGGCTGTGCGTATGCGTGTATGTGTGTGTGTCAGTTGTGACAGTGTGTGTGTACGTGTGTGGTGTGTTGCGTGTGTAGGTGTGCATATGTGCTGTGCATGCATATGTGTGTATATGCTAGCATGTGTGTGTGTGTTCTGTGGGTTTGGGCTCAAGCTCGAACCACCCCCCCTTTTCGTTCCTAAACCTATCAAACCCAAAAACCCAATAGGTCCTAACCTCATTTAACATAAACCTAAACCCTAATCCAGATCCAAACCCAAGACCCATTTCCATTTCTTGAAATTCTATAGTTGGGTAGTTTGAATAAATTGTTTATTTTTGTGCTAGGTGAAGTTGCTAGTGGGGATTTCCTTAATCCTTTTCTGCACAACTCTGCTGCTATGGAGTATCTGTGAGTAGACCCCTTCTAAAATTTGCATAATGTTATAGTTTATTTGCATAAATGAAATGCATGCCTTAAGAGTTTATAAACTGATTTTATGTGAAGCATATTTATTGAAATGTTTATCGTCTCGTTTTTGGTGAGGAATTAATTGTTGGCCTATACTCAGCTATATATCGTATTTTTTATAAAAACCATGAACTGGTAGACTATCTGATGGATGACGATAGGATACTAGAACATGTTTTCAAAACCCCTCTTTATAGTATAGACGATGAATGACTTTATACTATGAAGTGGTTATTTATGAGAGGCGTAACTATTTGTGCATACCTAGTGGACACTATGCTGCCTGGGGTGACGATCTAGTGTTGGTAGATAGGCCAGGAGAAATAATCCCTAGCTACAGGGCTGAGGGACACGAAGCAGGCATTGGGCTAGGAGTTGGTAATCTTTAGCTACGGGCGCAGAGACCACGGTGCTGGAATAGGGTCGGGAGTTATATTTATTCAGTGATCTTACTAGCAATACATCGCACTATGAGACGATCTGTGAGACGTTTGATATTTTGTTTTCCATGATATGTCTTTTGAGATATTTTTGGCATGCTAGGGTTTTCAGTAAACTTATCACTTATTATGCTAGTAGTTTTCTTTATATAAATTGTGGGGGTTAGTATCTTGATAACTGTTTTATTATTATTGTATTTATGAACTTGGTCCACTCACCTTTGTTTTGCGCCCCCATTCAGGTCTTAGAAACGAGGACTACGACACAACGTACGAGGCATTCCCCTACCAGTAGCAGTCTATCACTCATGTGTGTGATATCTTGTAATGATCTTTCCTTTTGTGATATTTAATTGGGACATTTTTTGTGCACTCTAGACATTTCCTTAAACTTTGTTTATTACCTTTAGATTCTAATGATTATTCATGCTTATTTCCTTCTAATGATTACTCTTGTATTCAATAAATGGCTTTTGTCACCCTTATGTGTCGGCCAGCACGTGCCTATCGGGTATTTGGGGAATATTGGGGTCGAGACTTGTCAAATTGGTATCAGAGCATGGTTAGGGTTTCTTTGCAAGAATTTGGTAAATTTTAGCCTTTCTCAATCTTGTTGTCTTTGTCAGAATCATGGCTAATCCTAGTGGGAATGTGCCTCGACGACCTCGTTCTTTTATAAATGGGGGAATCCAGCAGTTTACCTCTGCAATAATGAATGTTTTTCCGGATCATAGGTCGAATCAGACATATTTAGAAATCGCTAGAAGTCATGGAGTTACTGAGTTGAAATCTGTGGGAAATTGTGAGAAGGTTAAGCAGTGGTTAGAGAAAATTGAGGATAGTTTAGAGGCTATGAAGTGTCCACTAAATGAGTGGGTAAACACCGCATGTTTCTTTATTCAGGGTGATGCTAGGAGTTGGTGGAAATCAACGAAGGAATCTCGTCCACCCAGTTCTTGGATAACATGGGCTACCTTTAAGAAACGTTTTATTACTTACTTTCTAAGCCCCAGTTATAGATTGAGGAAGAGGCAAAAACATTTAAAGTTCCGACAGCATGACCTCAGCATCACAGAATGTGTCAGTACCTTCAGGCGCTTGGCTATGCATCATGATGAGACGTATGATAATCCACAAGCACAGATGGATCAGCCGATGCTTGCATTGAACCAAGAGTACCGTACCCTGGTAGCTGCTTAGAGACCCAAAACTTATGAAGAAGTAATCAAGATAAGTCTGAGTATAGAACAGTCTAAGTAGGATACGGAGATACAAGATCAACCTCAGACTTGGATCCAGCCCCAAAGACAGAATAGACAGCGGAATCAAAATCAGAGGAGTCAGAATTTCTGGTCACGGAGTACCAGAGAATCAGGAGGCCCCTCCAGTTCTGTTGGTCCCAGACAATATTTTTCATTTAAACGACCAGGTCGGGGTTCAGGGTCGTCTAGTGAAAGCTCAGGCAATGAGTCAGCGAGATGATCTTTCTGTCATTTCACTCTGAGTTATCCAGTCTGTAATCAATGTGGGTTATGTCATCGAGGGAGTTGTGGGATAAGTACTGTAGTTTGTCACAGGTGCGGTGGCACTGGGCATTTTGGTCGTGATTGTCCTTCAGCACCATTACCTAGTGATTTTACCTCTGGCTCAAGCTACAGTGGATATCAGCCAAGTCATATTTTTGGCGCCCGACAGAGCTATGATGGCAGTGGTAGTAGTAGTCGGAGTTATGGTAGCAGTACTAATCAAAACTACAGGAGTAACAGAGGTCTACAGTTTGGTGGTAGAGGTAGTTAGAGTTTTAAAGGAAATGACAGTCGGAGTGCTCAGTTTTTATCCCAGTAGCAAGCTGGAACATCTTCTGGTAACAGTAATTAGGGGAACAGAGCAGGACGTGGTTCAAGAGGTCGTGGCGGTCGAAACGATAATGCGGGGTATCAGGTTCATGGACGTATGAACGCCATGACTCAGCAGGAGGCTGATCACCAATACTTACCTATCTGTAATACTTGGGCTAGAGTTTTAATTGATCTGGGTGCTACACAGTCTTTTGTTTCTTCATCTTTTCCTTGGGTTATACCTTCTCAATCTCAGCCACTAGGTTTTGATATGTTGATTCAAATGCCAAGTGGTGAATTGTTTTGTGCTCAATGGTAATATTGGAATTGTCCAGTTATTGTTGAAGGGGAAAAACTTAGAGATTGATTTAATTCCTTTCAAATTGGCGGAGTTTGATGTCATTTTGGGAATGGATTGGTTATCTAAGCACCGAGCGAATGTCGCAAGTTGGGAGAAAATTGTAACGTTTAATCGGCCAGGACTTCCATTAGTTACATTTATGGGTGAGTGACGTGTCCTCCCTAATAGTATTATTTCTGCCATTCGAGCAACTAGGTTGTTGAATAAGGGTTGTGTGGGGTTTTTAGCCCACATAGTTGTGAAGTATGAACCTTCTTTACGTCTAGAAGAAGTGCCAGTTGTAAGGAACTTCATCAATGTGTTTCCTGATAATTTACCGGGGTTGCCACCTGCGGGAAATTGAGTTTACTATCGATTTACTCCCAGGTACAAATCCTATTTCCTTGGCACCTTATCGAATGGCACCAGCGAAGTTGAGAGAACTGAAGATCCAACTCTAGGAATTGGTAGACAAAGGTTACATCCAGCCGAGTACATCCCCATGGGGAGCTTCTATTCTTTTTGTTATAAAGAAGGATGGATCAATGAGACTTTGTATCGATTATAGGCAACTAAATCAGGTGACGGTAAAGAATCCTTACCCTCTACCTCATATCGATGATTTGTTTCATCAATTGAAAGGTATTCAGGTATTTTCCAAAATTGATCTTTGATCGAGTTACCATTAATTGAGGATTCGCAAGGATGATGTCTCGAAAACTGCAAGGATCATGCCTTTCGGATTGACAAATGCACCTGCAACATTCATGGATTTGATGAACAGAGTCTTTAGACCGTATCTGGATTGGTTTGTGATTGTGTTCATTGATGACATTCTAGTTTATTCTAAAAGTGTGAATGAGCACAAGAAGCATTTGAGACTAGTGCTAGAACGACTGAAGGATAACCAGCTTTATGCCAAGTTCAGTAAGTGCCAGTTTTGGTTAACTCAGGTTGGTTTTCTTGGACACATAGTTTCTGCCGAATGAATTAGTGTGGATCCCCAAAAGGTGTCAACAGTGTCTAACTGGGAACAACCGAAAAAGGTCACCGAAGTGAGAAGTTTCCTAGGTTTAGCAAATTATTATCAAAGATTTGTTCAGAATTTTTCTACAATTGCTCTACCTCTTACTAAATTGACTTGTAAAGGTGTCCAGTTTGTGTGGGAAGAAAATTGTGAACAAAGTTTTCAAGAGCTTAAGCGACGTCTCACTCAAGCCCATGTTCTCGCTCTTCCAGTTGACAGTGGTGAATTTGAGGTGTATACTGATGCTTCTCTATCAGGTTTTGGGTGTGTACTGATGCAGCATGGAAAAGTTATCGCCTACGTTTCTAGACAACTCAAAACCCATGAAAGAAATTATCCCACTCATGATTTAGAGTTAGGAGCAGTGATTTTCGCTTTGAAGATTTGGAGGCACTACTTATATGGAGAGAAATGTCGTATTTTTACAGATCATAAGAGTCTTAAGTATGTGTTCACCAAGAAGAAACTGAATTTAAGACAGAGAAGGTGGATGAAGCTTATCAGTGATTATGACTGTTCGATCGAGTACTATCCTGGGCATGCGAATGCCATGGCTGATGCTCTTAGTCAGAAATATCACGAGCAGCTTGCATCACTTCAAGCTGTACACGTTCCATTACTATTTTCTTTTCGGGAAACTGGTGTTAATATGGAACCAGGTGAGCACGGAGCTTGGCTAGCACATTTTCAAGTTAGACCTATCTTTGTAGACATGGTCATAGAAGCTCAGGAACTTGATCTGGAATGCGTCGAATTAAAGGAACAAGTGTTGAAGAGGGATAATGAGAAATTCGTCATCCTTAGGGACGGAGCTTTATTGAAAGGGAACCGTTTGTTCTTGCCTAAAAATAACGAAGTAGTTAAAAAGGAAATTCTGGATGAGGCTCATACTTCAGCTTATGCTATGCATCCGAAAAGTACTAAATTGTATCGTACCATTTATCCTTTCTATTACTGGGAAGTGATAAAACGGGACGTAGCAGAGTATGTGAGTAGATGTTTAATCTGTCAACAAGTTAAAGCAGACAGACAAAGACCTGGGGGACTGCTGCAGAATCTTCCGATACCAGTTTGGAAGTGGGAAGATATCACTATGATTTTATGTACGAACTGCCTAGAACACCGTCAAGGTACGATGGTATTTGGGTAATTATCAATCAGCTTACCAAGACCGCTCATTTCTTACCAGTTCGACAGACCTATTCATTGGAGAAATTCATGAAATTATTCGTCGATAATATTGTTCATCTTCATGGTGTACCCATCTCCATTGTGTCAGACAGAGATCCCATATTTACTTCCAGGTTTTAGAAAGCCTTTAATGCCGCTATGGGTACTCAATTACTGTTCAGCACTGCTTATCATCCGCAAACTGATGGTCAGTCCGAGCGGACAATTCAGACTTTAGAGGAAAGGTAGCTGGGATAACTATTTACCGTTGGTGGAGTTTGCTTATAATAATAGTTATCACTCGAGTATTGGTATGGTGCTTTTTGAAGCACTTTACAGGAAGGCTTGTAAGACGCCATTATGTTGGATAGAGGTAGGAGAAAGGTCGTTGGTGGGACCAGAGATTGTGGATACCACCAACGCTAATATCTAACTAATTAAGGCGAATTTGAAAGCAGCACAAGACCGACAGAAAAGCATTGCGGAAAAACACTCCAAGGATCGTGAGTTTACAGTGGGCGACTTTGTATTCTTTAAGTTGCCTCCCTTGAAAGGTGTTGTTTGTTTTGGTAAGCGAGGAAAGCTGAGTCCTCGATACGTTGGTCCCTATCAGATTATTGAGAGAATTGGTGCAGTTGCTTATAAGTTTGAGCTACCACCGAAGTTGTCACTGATCCATAACGTTTTCCATGATTCCATGCTTCGGAAATATGTACTGGATCCCTCTCATATCATCCAGTTAGAGCCATTGGAAATAAATCTGGATGCTAGCTATGTAGAAGAACCAGTGACTATCCTTGACAGACAGGATAAGGTGTTGCAGAACAAAGTCATTCATTTGGTGAAGGTACTGTAGAGGAACCATGCAGTCGAAAAAGCTACTTGGGAAATAGAGGAATCAATGCGGAACCAATATCCTTTTCTTTTCGTGTAACTTCGCAATTTTGACGATGAAATTTCTGTAAGGGGGTAGAATGTTACACCCACCCCCACATTTTAATTATATTTCTATTTCCTCCCTGAAACATGTTTAAATCTATCAATTTAATCCCTTATCTCATTTAATCCTAGTCGTTGATCTAGATTCCCCATTTCTCCTAAACTGCCAAGTGGCAGGTTCTCAGCTCTCTTCTCTTCCCTCTCTTCCCAAGTATTCCTTCTCAGACCTCTCTCTTTCTCTCACGAGAAATCTCCTCTCTCTCCCTTTCTTTCCCTGCACCGTGACTAACCAAGCAAACCTGCATGCAGCTCCTGCTGTAGATCATCATCATCATCATCATCTTCCTTGCATCATACTCTCTCTCTCCGTCACAGCGAGGTCGGGGAACCCAGAGAGAGGACCTCCGTCGGATTTCTCCATTTCTTCCAGCTAGGTAAGTTTGAATACCTTTTTAAATTACCATTGTTGTTGTTGGGCGTTGTGTGTTGAAATTTACGTCGTTCTTCCAGGGTTTTGAAGACGAGAACCGCGCGGAGGGAGCTTACCCACACTTTCCGATGAACCCATGACCTTCAAGGGTTTTTCAAAGCACTCACGGCCGTTCACGGCGAAGCTAGGGTATGAAAATACTCTACTCTCTTCCCTCTTCATTTTAGTACTTGGTTTGGGTGTTGGATTACGCGTTTGCCATCGACCGGAGCTGTAGCAGCTCCGGTGTTCTTCCCCGACAACCCAAAGGCCACCAGGCCCTCTCAAAACACCAACGGGCCTTAGCTCGTATTTGGACCAGCCCATTTTCTTTCTTAGTTAATTGGCCTGCGGGCCATGCCTTGCATGGGCTCAGTGAGTATGTGTGTGTGTGTGTGTGTGTGTGTTAGGCTATGCGTGTATGTGTATATGTGTGTGTGTTGTGCTTATGTGTGTATGCGTATGTTGTGCACGTGTGTGGTGTGTTGCGTGTATGCGTGTGTAGGTCTGCATGTGTGCTGTGCATGTGTGTGTGTGTTTTGTGGGTTTGGGCTCAAGCCCAAACCCCCCATTTTTGTTCCTAAACCTATCCAAACCCAAAAACCCAATAGGTTCTAACCTTATTTAACCTAAACCTAAACCCTAATACGGATCCAAACCTAAGACCCATTTCCATTTCTTGAAATTCTATAGTTAGGTAGTTTGAATAAATTGTATATTTTTGTGCTTAGGTGAAGTTACTAGTGGGGATTTCCTTAATCCTTTTCTGCAAAACTCTGCTGCTACAAAGTATCTATGAGTGGACCCCTTCTAAAATTTGCATAAGTTTATAGTTTATTTGCATAAATGAAATGCATGCCTTAAGAGTTTATGAACTGATTTTATGTGAACCATGTTTATTGAAACGTTGTTTATCATCTCGTTTTTTGTGAGGAATTAATTGTTGGCCTATATTGAGCTATATTTTAATATATCATATTTTCTATAAAAACCATGAACTGGTAGACTATCTGATGGATGATGATAGGATACTAGAACATGTTTTCAAAACCCCTCTTTATAGTATAGACGATGGATGACTTTAAACTATGAAGTGGTTATTTATGAGAGGCGTAACTATTTGTGCATACCTAGTGGACACTATGCCGCCTGGGGCGAGGATTTGGTGTTGGTAGATAGGCCGGGAGAAATAATCCTTAGCTACGGGCTGAGGGACACGGAGCATGCATTGGGTCGGGAGTTGGTAATCTCTCGCTACGGACGCAGAAACCACGGTGCTGGCATAGGTCGGGGAGTTATATTTATTCAGTGATCTTACTAGCAGTACATCGTGCTATGAGACGATCTGTGAGACGTTTGAAATTTTGTTTTCCACGATATGTCTTTTGAGATATTTTTGGCATGCTAGGGTTTTCAGTAAACTTATCACTTATTATGCTAGTAGTTTTCTTTATATAAACTGTGGGGGTTAGTATCTTGATAACTGTTTTATTATTATTGTATTTATGAACTTGGTGAAGGCAATTTTGTGAAAAATATGTTCATTTGAGCAACATCTATAGCATGCAATTAACAATTAAAAGTCGGAATCATGCTTGCATGCACTCGAAAACAAAACATTACCCATTAAATTCAAAGCCTAGTAGATTTGTGAACCTTGACTCAACTTAAAACAACATTTGTTAGTTGAGAAATTATACCTTTGTATATTCCTCTTTGCATAAGCAAAGGCTAATCACCCAAAGAGAGGGCCTTCATTCCTTGCATCTTAGATCTATGGATTTGGATGGATGAAATGGTTCTCCAAATTCCCAAAATTGAGAACCTCTAAGTCTCTTCACCAAGGTTAGATTTGAGAAGACATGAGTGACCTTGAAGTAGTAGGATTGCTAGCTAAACCCTCCAAGGAGGCCGGCCACTTTAGAGAGAAAGGAGAGCTTATGTTCTCATCCTTTCCCCAAAAGAAAACCCTAAATGAATTTTGGCTATACAGTCATATTTATACCTTAATTCATTGGAGTGGCTGATGCGTAAAATAACTAAACACACAAATTAAACCCTCTTTTTATCAATTGTAGTAAAGTATGTAAGTAGGGATCGTTCTAGGCCAGGGATTAGGAGGGATTGCTAAATCACTTGGAAACTGACTTGAAAACGTGAAAACAAAGTTTAAAACACTAACTAGACTCAAAGAATGCAAAACTATACTTTAAAATACTAAAACAAACCAAAAGACTCAAAACAGTCCCAAAACACTCAAAACTACCTTAAAAACACAATCTGGGCAATTTTGGGACTCTCACACAAACTTGGAGAAATTTTGGTTTTCTAATGAACTAAAACACTTAAAAACATAATCTAAGACAAGTTCTAATTAATATGACTCAAAGAAATAAGATGGGGTTGATTTTCGACGCAAATAATTAAATTAAGACAAGAACAAAGTAAACAAATTCTTAGACAAATTTGGGTGAATCAAAACACTCTAACACACAACCAAAATAGAAATTAAACACTTTGAAACAATAAAGTAAAAGGGGGATTTTGGTTTTAATGAATTTGAAAACAAAACAAACTTTGTAAAACAAAACAGATTGTAAGTGAATTTGAATGAAACTTATGGATGGAAGATTAGCTAGGAGGTTCTTCTCCACATATGTCACACTTGCATACAAAACGATTTCCAGTTGCTTTTCGATAAGCTATGAATACTCAACGCCCCAAATTAACCGTGAATTGCACTAATTAACCCTCAGTTTTTTCCACAAGTTATTAGGTTGGATGATTGCATACGACAACCCAAAACATTCCCTACAAGTTCCCTACATGAATTGCATAATAGAGATACAAGCAAGAATCATTAAGTTCTATGAAAAACATAAGCATTGACGAGGCACTCGTTACTATGATTTGCATGAAACTTATGCCAAGAGTTTACTTAACGTGATTGTGACTAGCAACCTTCACTACTTGTGAATATAAGTTTATAACGATTAGGTGAAACTCCCTTATATTCTAGCATCAAATTCATGCATGAAAATTAAGCGTGCACTCTTAACCAACATACACAAATTAGTTTTTATATGAACGGATAAGTAAATTGAATTCACAACTTATGAATCACAACTGGATGTAATCAAATCATATTGCAAGTATAAACATAGTTTCGAATCACCCCCTAACTAAGAGGGGTTTAGTTCCTCATACTCACAAAGCAAAGATACATAAAATTAGACATTAAAATCAAAGGAAAGAAAACACCTAAAATGCTCCAACTTGGTAGCAAGTGCATCCAAGATTCCTCCTTTCCCTTGCTTGCGGCAGATTGGGTTATGGATAGATTTTGGGTAGTTTTATGATGTAGAATGGATGGGGAATGGTATGGAAGGGTTTAGGGTGAGTGTGGAGGAGTGTTTGATGGTTGGAGGGTGGTGGAGAACTAGGCAAAGAGGGTGGAAGAAGGTGGAGTGGCTGTTATGTTTTCTAGGCACTAGAATGGTGTTTTTGGGGTGTTTTGCTTCCTAGGGTGTGTATGGACGAATTTTTGTGATAAAATGATGAATTTGGGGGATTTTCCTTTGGCCAAGGGGTGTAAACATGTATTTATAGGCCCCAAAAACCTTAGAAAATCAGGTTAGGTTAAGGATGAAATGCATGGCAATTTGTGTGTGTGGTGTGCAATGGTCCAAGGGTGAAAATGAAGTAATGATGCAAAGTGTGAAGGGTAAAATGGAGTGGTGTTGTAGCTAGGGAGCATGAATGATTGTGTACATTGCATAGAGATGGAAAGGGAGGTGAAATGTGTCAACAAATGGGTCAAAGGTGCAACAACATGTGTTGCACATGGCATTGGATTCCAAATGTGAATGATGGAGCATCAATTGGTGCATGTAATGGATGTAAATGTTGTCTAAAATCTAATGAGTGAAGGGAACAAGAGGTATCAAGCAATTGAGTGTAATAATTAAATGAATTGAAGCATGAAATTAGAAATTATGTAGGGGACAAGAGTGATCAAGCATGGCATGGAATCCAAAGGGAATTCTATGTGGTTTGCATGGCAAGGAATGCAAGTTGGGGTGACAGATTCTTGGGCTGTTTTCTTCATCTTTTGGACCATAATTCTTCATATTCTTGGCCTCTTTAGTTCTCAAATTCGTCCATCCACTTTGGCCCATGCATTTGCTATCCATTCCAAGCCCGAAACATGCTCCAAAGGCCTCCAAAATGCATCTTCTTGCATACTTTGTACTTAGAGTCTGAAAACACACAAAAATAACTTTAAACACTAAAATAACTAAGGAAATACAACGTAAATGCACAAGAACAAGCTAACTAAGTCGCATAAATATGCTCCTATCAGTGGCAAACTTGTAAATAAGTCCAAAACTCACTCCATCTCTAAATGGCCGACCTTAGGGTATTATTGGACTAATTGGGCCTTTGTGAATCATTATTCATTAAGTTGTCATACAACTTAAGTCAATGGGCTTGACGTTCGAAGCCCATTGGGCCTTAAGGTCCAAAACTATCCTGAGGTCTTTAACGAACTTATTCGTTTGATTAATTAACATATTAATTAATCCTTGCCATAAATAATTAAACCATTTAATTATTCTTACTCATCTCTATTGTTTCTTCAATCTCCACCTTACACGGTGTACGATCCATTAGGTTCCTTTTAGCGAGGCAATGGGCGATTAAAAGCATTTCAAATCGATTGTGAATTGAAACTTACTTTCAATTGTCCCTTTAGTGATTATACACGTTTAGGGCTTCCCCAAACCATGAGTGACACCTAGCAGCATATCAGGTTACCCAAGCTAATCAGAAGAGGTGGAGAACCTATTCAGTTTAGGATTACAAATGCAATACGGTCTTTCTCTAATACAATAGTCTTGACCACATTGTTTGGTTTGATAGTTTATTCATGTCTACTATCCAATGTGATTCATGTGCTTATATGATTACCTTGAATGTGATTTGGAACGACTTCCTAAATCTCATTCATACTCAGGCTAGAGATTCTTAATCATATCATAGAGTATTCTCCCGCAAACGATTTGAAGGTTAGAGATCCTTTGTTGCGCATTCACTTGCCTTCATGGCTAAGTGGCTTAAACCCGACGATGCCGTGGACACCTGCGGATGGGGTGACTTTGACATAATCAAAGATCAAGGACCTAACCACAAGACAACTATGATGCCTCAGGTCAAAGGACTACTTTGCATTATCCCGACCATGAGTTCTCATGTGACATGAGTATGATAACTTTTCGTTGATCGTGTTCAGTGAACTCATTCTCTATTGAGCACTTACGTACTTGTCTTGATGTCACACACACCAATGACTCGAGACTAGTCACTCTCCCTAAGAGAAGACACAGCACGTACTAATCTTAACGGACTGTCAATGCCCAATTGGCAATCCTATGATCAGGAACGTTTAGGATGTGTCTACGAAAGAATGGTCTCATGAATCTAACTTTTTTAGATCGCATTCTCCCAATCACATATTCCTTGGACTTAACGTTTAAGCGTATAACATTTATATGAGACGGCTCAAACAATAATCTTTGCCCTTGATATTAAACTAGATTAGTGTAACATGTGAAATGTCCGTAAAGTATCATCATATGATTAGTTTTAGGGCACATTTCCAACACTTGGTCCACTCAC
Organism: Malus domestica; assembly: GCF_042453785.1. Taxonomy (NCBI): domain Eukaryota; kingdom Viridiplantae; phylum Streptophyta; class Magnoliopsida; order Rosales; family Rosaceae; genus Malus; species Malus domestica. The sequence goes on from NC_091670.1 coordinate 15,914,576, forward strand.
CCTTGTTTTGCACCCCCATTCAGGTGTTAGAAACAAGGACTACGATACAACGTACGAGGCATTCCCCTACCAATAGCAGTCTATCACTATCTTGTAATGATCTTTCCTTTTGTGATCTTTAATTAGGATGTTTTCTGTGCACTCTAGACATTTCCTTAAACTTTGTTTATTACCTTTAGATTCTAATGATTATTCATGCTTATTTCCTCCTAATCATTACTCTTGTATTCAATAAATGGCTTTCGTCACCCTCAGGTGTCGACCAGCACGTGCTTATCCAGGTATTCGGGGAATATCGGGGTCGGGACGTGTCACTTTGAATGAAACGGGAATGAGTTCAAGTATTTGGAACTAAAATGATGGAAAAGCATTCCAAGTAGCAACCAAGCAATGAAATAATGAGATCATGCAACGACTTTAGAAAACAAGAATTCATAGATTAATAACTCTCTAAACAAGGAATAGGCTCAAGTCTCTCAAGGTTGTAGTGTTAGTTTGAGTTCCTTCCTTCAAGCATGTTACAAAAAACTGATTTTTTCCTTTGTGATTACATGTGAATTCGTTAATGACAACTACAACCAAGCATTAACCAAAGAGCATATCAAACTTCTACCCATGTTTGTAACTTTCTTTAACAGTCATACAATTAAACACCAAATCCTCATCATTGTGTTGGAAGGTACCCTAAGACACAAACAAACAAAAACGCCTCTTTTTGGTATTTTCCAAACATTTTTTCTGATTTTTTTTTATATAACACAAAAACACTTTAAAACAGTGAATAACAACGTTAGTAGTGATAGGTGGTGAATTTTGAAAATACGTCATGAAAAGCATCTATTTACCCCCCCCACACTTAAACCAAACATTCTCCTCAATGTTACAAACATAGACTCACGCGCAAGAAATCAAACAACTAACAAACATGATAATAACGGCAAAGTAAAAGCAATAAAGAGTAGGGTTAAGGAACACCAATCTGGTTTTGTAGCCGGACATTCCTAGGTCTTCTTTATTTGAATGCATGGGTTGCCTCCCAAGAAGCGCTTTCTTTAACGTTTTCCAGCCGGACGATACCTCCTATCAAGCTCCACTAGGGTCCACAGCATGGAGGGGTACACTTTCCACGACATGCTCCTTGAAACACTGGTAGTAAGGCTTCATGTTGGAAGTATGCCCACAAAGCCACTCATTTGATGTAATAGCTTTTTGGAATACTTAATGTATTAAACTTTTATATGTTTAATGGAGGGCAAATCTTATTGTTAATCACTATTTATTGTATCATGTGTTTAAGCAATAAGAGAATCCAAGGAATGTATTTGTTCTAAGAGATAAGTGATCTAAGTGAGTTAGATTATCGAGACCTTTCTCTTATGTTCATTCCTAAAACGTTCCTAGCCATAGGATTACCAATTGGGCATTGACAATCCGCTAAGGTTAGTATGTGTTGTGTTGACTCAAGCGTGAGTATGACTAGTCTCAAGTCATTTGGTGTTGGACACTAAGACAAACACATAGGTGCTCGAAAGAGTAATCGAGTACACTGAACTACGATCAAAAGAGAGTTCGAACATACATGTCATGTATGAACTCTAAAGTTGCAATATGCAAAGTAATCCTTTGACCTGAGGCATCATAGATGTCTAATGGTTAGGTCCTTGATCTTTGATCATGTCAAACGGCATTCCATCGGAATGTCCACGGCATTGTTGGGGTCAAGCTATCTAGTCATGTAGGCATATGAATGCACAACAAGGGATCTCTAACCTTCCAAGGTGGAAGGAGAATACTCTAAGATATGATTCTAAAGTCTTTGGCCAAAGCAAATGAATGTGACTTAGGAAGTTTGTTCCAAATCATATTCAAGGGAATCATATAGGAAAGTATCACATTGGATAGTAGACATGAAACAAACTATCACTTAAACAATGTGATTAAGAGTATTGTATTAGAGAAGGACCGTATTGCATTGTAGTTGTAACTGGATAGGTTCTCCAACCAATTCTACTTAGCTTGGGTAACCATGATATTCTGCTAGGCGTCACTCATGGTTTGTGGAAGCCCTAATGATTAGTAAACACTAATCATCAAAGGGAGAATTGAAATGTGGTTTCAATTCACAATCGATCGTTAAAAGTAACATCGCCCACTGCCTCGCTAAATGGAACCTAATGGATCGTACACCGAGTAAGGATGTAAGTGAAGAAATTAAATGAAATGGATAAGCAATTAAATGGTTTAATTGATGAATGGTCAAGATTAATTAATTAGTTAATTAATTTTACGAAAGGTTCGTATTGGGCTTATATGTTGGTTTTGGGTTTCGGGGCCCAAAAGCGTTTTGGTCCAAAAGGCCCATTATGTTTAAGTTGTATGACAACTAAAACAAAATGAGCAACAAGCCCAACAACAATATGATGGCCGGCCATTAGGGTGGATGGTGAAAGCTTGCTTAATTGCAAGTTTGCCACTCACCAAAGAAAAGGTTATAAAAGCAACTTTATAGCTATTTTCTTTTTAGGGTTTTCTAGTTGAAATTGGGTGAAACATTTTCTCTCCATTTTCTTCCAAGAGGCCGGCCACTAAGGGAAGGGACATCTAGCAATCTCTTCTTCCCTAAGTCATCCATATCATCTTCACAAGATACATCCTTGGTGAAGAGACTTAGAGACATCAAATTTTTGGTGTTTTGGAGAACATATCCTTATTTCCTCAAATCAAAAAGGAGCACTAAAGGGAGGAAAACACAAGGAGGATTCAAGGAGCTTGGAGGTGACTTGAAGGCCCTCCACTTGGGTGAATCCCTTGTGTAAACAAGGATGAGCTTCAAGGGTAAAGAAACTCTAAATCTTTACTTATCTTTAATGTTGTTAAAGAGTTTATTTTGGTTCACCATATACTAGGCTTTGAAAGTCATGGGTTTTATGAATTGTTTTTGGATGCATGCCTACTTTAAAGTGTTAATAGCTTGCATGTGTATTCAAATGTTCATACTTGTTCTTAGCTAGGACAATTTTTTCCTTCACTTCAAACGGTGTCCATTCACTTTGAATTCATGTCCTGTCTTTAGGCTTTGAATTTGGACTACACCATAGGGAAAAACATTAGTAACAACAAAAGGACCAATCCATTTAAAATGCAACTTACCTAGAAACAATTGAAGGTGGGAGTTGAAAAGTAACACTTTCTACCCTATAGAGAAAGTCTTGCTACGAATTATCTTGTCATGGAATGCATTTGTTTTCTCTTTGTAGATATGAGCGTTCTCATAAGCCTCATTCTGAATCTCCTCAAGCTCATTCAATTGAAGTTTCCTATGAAGACCAGCCGCATCTATGTCCACATTGAACGTCTTGACTACCTAATGAGCTCGGTGTTCCAACTCAACTGGAAGATGGCATGATTTCCCATAAATGAGCCGAAAGGGAGACATCCCAATTGGTGTTTTATAGGTTGTACGATATGCCCACAGTGCATCATTCAAACGCAAACTCCAATCTTTTTGAGTTGGTCCAATTGTCTTCTCCAAGATTTGCTTGATTTCTCAGTTAGAAACTTCAACTTGCCCACTTGTTTGAGGATGATAAGGTGTTGGAACCTTATGTTTGACATTATACTTTTTGAGTAGCGGCTCTATGATTCTATTGCAAAAATGGGAACCCCCATCACTTATAAGTACTTTTGGCATTCCAAATCTGGCAAATATGTTAGTTTTGACAAAATCTGCAACCACTTTGGAATCATTAGTACGGGTGCCTCTTGCTTCCACCCATTTCGACACATAATCCACAGCAAGTAAAATGTAATTGAAACCATGTGAGGAAGGAAAAGAACCTATGAAATCAATACCACAAACGCAAAAATCTCAACAGAAAAGATAGGCGTTTGCGGCATTTGATCTTTTGCACCTATATTGCCCGTTCTTTGACAACGATCACAAGTCATACAAAAATTTCTCACTTACCCGTACCAATTCTTTGTTCGAAATCCTCTTCCTTGTTATGCAAAGTTCTTTAAAAAATTTGGCGTATTTTGGAACTTGTTTGATTGCATCAAGGAGCGGGATATTGACTTGCACATTCCTAAACGTCTCCAGAATGTCTTTTTTACTCTTTTCTTTCTTAGATTGCATAAATCTGCGAGGGAAAGGAACATTCGGTGGAATAGGGTTAGAATTACTTGAACTTGGACCTAACTTACCTGTGTTTAACGGTTTAGAGGCTTTAGGAGGCTGCGGCAATGGTTGTTCTACCGTTACCGTGGCCTTGTCTTCTTCTTCCTCTTTGAGCAGCAGCTTCTCATCCTCATTTTGGCTGGATTTATACGTTTGTGGGTCGGTTCCAACCTCCTTTCCACTTCGCAATGTGATAGCCTTGGCGGTTTCAAATGCTCCATTTGGATTAACAATGGTTAAACTAGGTAGTTTGCCTTGTTCTCTAAACTGTCCCATGAATTCCGCCACTTACCCTATTTGATTCTTCAATTTGCCCACCTCTTTGGCTTGATTTTGTAATCCCTGCGTCAATGAAGTTAGTATTTGAAGAATTTTATCGCTATCTATTGACGAACCTGAATTTGGTTGGGTAGATTGTGGATGAGGTTGTGTTGGTGCGAATGGCCTTTGAAATATCCCGAGAGGTGGCTGTCTAAATCTGCCTTGTTGTTGAGGTTGTTGAGGCTCCTTCTACTTCATGTTTAGGTGATCTCTCCAGCCCGGATTGTAAGTGTTGGAGTATGGATCATACTTTGGCTGATTTTGGCCTTGATAACCAATGGCATTGGCACTTTCCCATCCCCCATCCTCCATCCTCTATCAATTGAGGGCATTCATCAGAAGGGTGTCCTTGGATAGAGCAAACACCACAAGTACTTGTTCCTTGCATTTTGGATCCTTCAACAACCTGTGACACAAGAACAGTGAGATTAGCCAATTGAGATTGAATTTTGGCCATTGAACTTACCTCATTAACTTGGTGTTGATGTGGGGGGTCTTTCTGTCCAACTCCTTCGTATTGTTGTGCATTCAAGGCTCGATTCACGATTAAGATATTTGCATCAACTGGTGTTTTATCAACCAACGAACCTCATGCCGAGGCATCTAACATTTGTTGTCTCTCAATTGGAAGAAGTCATTCGTAGAAATATTGAATCAAAGGTTCTTCCTTCATTTGATGTTGAGGGCACGATGCAACTAGAGTCTTGAAACGCTCATAATACGCTGGAAAGGATTCTCCTTGGCTTTGTTGAATTCCACTAATCCTCTTCCTCAAAAGAATGACTCTTGAAGTTGGGAAGAATTTCTCTAAGAATGCTCTCTTTATGCTTTCCCAATAAGTGACGGTTTCAGGTGCCAATTCGAATAGCCAATCCTTAGCCTTTTAAAAAAATAGAGAATGGAAAGGCTTTCATCTTCAGAATGTTCCCATCCACGTTGATTGGGGTCATGCTCAAACATACTACTTCGAATTCCTTCAAATGCTTGTTTGGATCTTCCATAAACAGCCCATGGTATTTGGGAATGTGATGTAGCAAGCTAGACTTCAATTTGAACTCATTGGTCTTGTCTTGAGCCGTTCTGGGATATTGAATGCATAAGGGCACGACATTGTCTAATCTTGAGGCTGAAAGTTCCTTGATTGTTCGATTATCCACAGCCATGGCTAGTTCTTCCTCTTCCTTTTCTTCTTCTTCAAATTCGGATTCAGAGCTAGAACTAGGTGGATTAGATTCTTGCTGCTTCCTCTTCCTTCTCAATGTTCATTCAAAATCGTCGTCAAACTCCAAGATATGTGCATAAACAGATTGAGAACTTCGAGTCATAAACTAGTACCTAAAACAAAGAAAAGAAAACAAAATCAGAAATCAAAATAAAAGACACAAACAGAAACAAAGGGAGATTAGCAATTCTGATAATCCCCTGCAACGGAGCCAAAAATTTGATGTGGTAAAAACTAACACACAAATTAAACCCTATTAAGACAATTGTAGTACGAGCAAGTAGGGATCATTCTAGGCCAGGGATTAGGAGGGTGAAGGGTAAAACTATGAGATTCATGTATGGGATTTCTAAATGACTATCATGCATATCCAAAACCATTTTGATATACAAAAGCAGCGGAAGCATTTATAACATATTATCAAAGCTATAGTCATGCAAATCCCCTTCAAGGTTCATAGGTTTATATATAATGCATCAAATAAAATTTTAGAGAAAAAGAACAAAGTGAAGGTTTAGTCTTATACCTCTTGATCTAGACTTGAGACCAAGGATGGACCACCTCCAAGCCCTTTGTTCCTTGAACTCCTTGAGCCTAGCTTCCTTCCTTGCCTCCTCCACTTTGTTACAATGAGTGCTCCTAGGTTCTCTTCAAGTTCCCAAAGTAGGAAACCTCTAAAGATCCTCACCCACTAGTGTAGTGAGAAGGATGAAGGAATAACCAAAAGGGTGAAAGATTGTTAGCTAAATCACCCTCTTTGGTGGCCGGCCTTTGTAGTGATTTTAGAGAGATATTCTTTTGCCTCTTTGTTGTTTTAACCACACAAAAACCCTAATGAACAATATCTTATAAAGTTCCTTATATAGACAAAAGAAAACTTAGTCAACACTTGACTAAATATCTCACCCATTCCACCTTAAAGTGGCCGGCCTCTTTGTTGTTTGTTTGGGCTTTGGGCTTTTATTATTTCAAGTCATCCAATGCTTGAATAAAAGCCCAATGGGTTTAGGCCCAATGGGCCCAATTAAACCCGAACGTTTCTTAAGCCCAAAACGATCTTTATCGCTTTTATGATTTCTTTAGACTTTCTAAATTAATCACAACAATTAATTAATCCAATTAATTATTTCCATCATCCATTAGTTACTCACTACAATAGTGTATTGGTGAACAATCTTTTAGGTTCTAATTAGCAAGGCAGTGAGGTGATTGGCACCAATCCAATTTAATTCAATCACTTAGTGAATTGAAACTTCATTTCAATTCACCTTTCTTCTTTGATGACTACATTTAATCATCTAGAAGAACTCACAAGCTATGAGTGACATCTAACCATATGTCATAGCTACCCAAGCTAATGTAGAAGTTTATTCGGAGAACCTATTCAGTTGAAATTACAATGTAATTCGATCCTTCTCTAATACAATAGTCTCAATCACATCATTAGGGTATGGATTTATTATGTCAAACCCCTAATGTGATTATTCCTTCTTATATGATTCAATTGAGTCGTATAGGAACGCTTTCCTTTATTACGCTCGATACTTCGGCTGAAGATTCCCGAATCATATCTTAGAGTATTCTTCCTCTCTTATCGAGGATTAGAGATTCCTTGTTGCGCATACACTTGCCTTCATGACTAAGTGGCTTAACCCCAATTATGCCGTGGACACCCTCGAATGGGGAGACTTTGACATAATCAAAGATTAAGTACTTAACCACAAGACAACGACGATGCCTCAGGTCTAAGGATTACTTGTTGGAAATGTGCCCTAAAGCCAATCATGTGATGATACTTTACGGACATTTCACATGTTAAACTAATCTAGTTTTACATATAAAGGGCAAAGATTATTGTTTGAGCCGTCTCATATAAATGTTATATGCTTAAACGATAAAGTCCAAGGAATATGTGATTGGGAGAATGTAATCTAATGAAGTTAGATTCATGAGACCATTCTTTCGTAGACACATCCTAAACGTTCCTGATCATAGGATTGCCAATTGGGCATTGACAGTCCGTTAAGATCAGTACGTACTATGTCTTCTCTCAGGGAGAGAGTGATTAGTCTCGAGTCATTGGTCTGTGTGACATCAAGACAAGTACGGTAGGTGCTCAATAGAGAATGAGTTCACTGAACGCGATCAACGAAGGGTTCTCATATTCCATGTCACATGAGAACTCATGGTTGGGATAATGCAAAGTAGTCCTTTGACCTGAGGCATCATAGTTGTCTTGTGGTTAAGACCTTGATCTTTGATTATGTCAAAGTCACTCCATCAGGAGGGTGTCCACGGCATCGTTGGGGTCAAGTGACTTAGCTATAGAGACAAGTGAATGCGCAACAAGGGATCTCTAACCTTCAAACCGTTTGAGGGAGAATACTCTATGATATGATTTAAATCTCTGATCAGAGTATGAATGAGATTAGGGAATGCGTTCCGAATCACATTCATGGTAATCATATAAGCACAAGACACACATTGGATAGTAGACATGAGAAAATAAACTATCAAACCAAACAATGTGGTCAAGAGTATTAGATTAGAGAAAGACCGTATTGCATTTGTAATCCCGAACTGAATAGGTTCTCTAACCTCTTCTGATTAGCTTGGGTAACCATGACATGCTGCTAGGCGTCAACCATGGTTTGTGGAAGCCCTAAACGTGTGTAATCACTAAAGGGAGAATTGAAAATAGTTTCAATTCACAATCGATGTAAAATGGTTTTAATCGCCCACTACCTCGCTAAAAGGAACCTAAAGGATCGCACACCGTGTAAGGTGGAGATTGGAGATTAAACGGAGATGAGTAAGAATGATTAAATGGTTTAATCATTTATTTATGGCAAGGATTAATTAATATGTTAATTAATCAAACGAAAAAGTTCGTTAAAGACTTCGGGATAGTTTTGGACCTTAAGGCCCAATGGGCTTCGAACGTCAAGCCCATTAACTTAAGTTGTATGACAATTTAATGAATAAAGATTCATTAAAGCCCAAAAGCCCAAACATCCCTAAATGGCCAGCCATGATGAAATGAATTAGGGTTTTGGTTGTTTAGGTCACTTAAAGAAGTGACTATATAAATGACTTTATAACTAAAATTCATTAAGGAAAGATTAAGGGTTTATTTTGGGGGAAAATTGGTGAGAATTGTCTCTCCATTTTCTCTCTAAATAGGCCAACACCTTGGAGGGTACATCTAGCAATCCTACTACTCCAAGGTCACTCATTTCTTCTACAATCGAACCTTGGTGTCGAGAATTAGAGGTTCTCAATTTTGGGAACTTGGAGAACCTATTCTTCCATCCAAATCCATGGATCTAAGAAGCAAGGAATGAAGGCCCCTATCTCTTTGGGTGATTAGCCTTTGCTTATGCAAAGAGGAATCTACAAAGGTATTAATTTCAACTCACTTTGTTTTTTGAGTTGATTATTGGTTCACAAATCTACTAGGCTTTGAATTTCATGGGTAAATGTTTTGTATTTGAGTGCATGTAAGCATGATTCCGCCTTTAATTGTTAATTGCATGCTATATGATGTTGCTCAAATGAACATGTTTTTCAAAATAAATCCTTCATTACTTACATCTTTCCAACCATTAGAGTTACTTGCTTGACATGTGAGTAGACCTCCATGCAAGTACTCTCGTTCGATTGCGTTCAGTGAACTCATTCCCCTAATGAGCACCTACATACTTGTCTTAGTGTCACAACACGAATGGGATGAGACTTTCCATCCTTCCAATTGAAGCAGACACAGTATGTACCGGTCTACGCATTGTCAGTATCCCTCCGACAATCCAACGACCAGGAACCTTTTTGGACATTTGGTTATGTGAAGAAGGTCTCTGTAGTCTAACATCATTAGATTACTTCTTCAATCGATCCACTGTCCATGGATACACTATTTAGGACATATATCGTTTATTGAGATAGTCCTAATTCGTGTCTTTGCCATTTGATGTACAAGAATCATCCATACATCAATTCATTTGTCCTGAAAGGTTTCTTCCAAAGATTGACTTTCAGGGCATATTTCCAACAAAGGGATGCTAATCTACACAATTTTAACTAAAAAACAAAAAACAAGACTCCGATGACTCAAAACTGACCAAACTGACTCCAAAGAGCACAAAACAAACAAATTGACTCAAAACAGGAACTAAAGGGTGATTTGGACAAATTCTAAAACTAAGTAACTTGCAATAAACAAACTAATTGATATGAAATTAGGGTGAATGAAGGGGGTGAAAGACTGATAAGCTCATATTTATATATATTTTACATAAAATTCACTTGTCTTTTCTTAGTTAGTTCCTTATATTTTTGAGCTATTTACTATGTTTTTGTGTTTTGTGTGATTTATCAAGCAAAGAAAAGAAAAGTAGCACAAGTGAGTTATTAAGTAACAAATTCGTCAAAACTGCCTGTGCAGATTAGCTGACTTTGGAAGCATGTTACAAACAGCTCAGAATGAATGAGAGAATGAGCCTTATATGCTTGGAAAGCTACGGATGTCTATTTTCTGGTGTAATTTACGGATTGTTAATATCATTTTTCTAGAAGAAGTTATGAGCATTGTAACACTAAAAGGTTCAGAAAAGGGCTAAGCAGATTTGGCTAATAAAGTGAGAAAGTAAAGGCACTTGTTTTGTGTTTTGCTTTGTCATCAACACTCAGCAGCAAATGGGGTTATGATTGCACTCATTTGGCTTTGGAGCAAGTGGAAATGCACAGCTAGAAGATGAACAAGGCACATGGAAGAAACATGGACAGCACACACACAAAGAGAAAGGCATGGCATGGACAGTTTGACATGGGCAGAAAATGGGTGGATTGTTGGCTGAAATAATGAAGACTATGTGTGTGCAAATGCAAAGGAAAAACACACACACATGGGCAAAGGAAACACACACACATGGGCAAAAAATGGGTTGATTTGTGGCTGAAATGATGGAGGTCATGTGTGTGCAAATGTAAAGGGAAACATGGACATCACACACCCATACAAACTGCACATGCAAGGAATTGAAGTGGTCCTCTCCTTAGCCTATAAATACATCCACCATTCCCCTTCCTAAAAACAATCTTGATCCATCAAAAGAGCTTCATTCACAAACACAATTTCCTTGTAGTGACCTCCATCCATTCATCTAGCCATACTACATCTCACCAATCCATACACTTTCATCTCTTAGCCGTGCAAATCCATTCCATCCATATATCCATACACATCCTAGACACTTGTGCTACAACAAGGTGGTGAAAACAAAGGTCCTTGGCGTTTCAAGCTTGGAACTTTGGAGCGTTTTAGGTGTACTTCGTTCCTGCTTTCAATGTCTACTTTGTTATTTTCTAATTTTGTTGCAATTATGAGTGGCTAAACCCCTATTTAGTTAGGGGGAAGTTTGAAGCCATGAACATGCTTGAGATTTGAATTGATTTCTTCCAATTGTGATTTGATAAGTTGTGATTGCAATTCAATTATCTATTTTATTCATAACTGATTCTTGTATGTTTATTAAGGATGCATACTTAGTTTTCATGCATGAATTAGATGCTAGAATATAAATGAGTTTCACCTAATCGTTACAAGTTTATATTCATGAGTAGTGAAGGTTGTTTATCACAATTGCGTTAATTGAATTCTTAGCAATTGTATCATGCATTCATAGTTATAATTGCCTCGTCCACACTTATGATTTTCATTGAACGTAATGATCTCTGATTGTATCTCTATTATGCATTCATGTAGGGGACTTTTAGAGAATGATTTGGGTTGTCGCATGCATTCATCCAATTCAATGAGTAAAGGAAAATCTGAGGGTTAATTTGTGCATCAGGGTTAATCTGGGGTGTTGAGCATCATAGTTTATTCAAAATAAATTGGAAATCAATTCATATACAAGTGTGTCATGTGTGAAGAACGGACCTCTAACTAATCCATCCATCATCTTATTTCTTAAATTCGTTTTACAATCTGCCTAGTTTTATAACTTGTTTGTTTGTTTCAAATTCATCAAAACTAAAATCCCCCTTTTACTTTCTTGTTTCAAAGTGTTTAAAATCTGTTTTGTTTGTGTTTTAGAGTGTTTTGAGTCAAGTCAAAACCCAAATTTCGTCCAAAATTGTGTTAGAGTCAGAAACTGCCTAGTTTGTGTTTTTAGGCAGTTTTGAGTGTTTTTAAGTTGTTTTGAGTCTTGTGAATCTGTTTTGAGTCCTTTAAGTCTATTCAAACGTTTTAACTTTGTTTTTATGTTTTTAAGTTAGTTTAGAGGTTTTATCAAGCCCTCCTAATCCCCGGTTTAGAACGATCCCTACTTGCATTATTACTACAATTTGACAACAAGAGGGTTTAATTTGAGTGCTTAACTTTCATCGCATGAAAGACTAGCTAGAGGATTCTTCTCCACACATGAACCATATGCATACAAATCGATTTCCAGTTATTATTCCTATAAATCATGAAGACAATGCCCCAAATTAACCATGAACTACACTAATTAACTCTCAGATTTTCCTAATTTCATTTAATTGGACTCAGCGACGTAACCAAATTATTCTTATCAAGTTCCCTATATGAACAACATGATAGAGATACATATCAAAGATCATTAAGTTCTATGAAAATCATAAGCATTGACAAGGCATTCCTAACTATGAATTGCATGATACTCCTGCCAGAAATTTACTTAACACAATCATGACTAGTGACTTTTACTACTTGCGAATATAAGTTCATAACGATTAGGTGAAATTCCCTTATATCCTAGCATCAAATCCCTGTATGCAAACTAAGTAGGCCTCCTTAATAAACATACAAGAATAAGTACTCTATAAAACAGATAAGTAAATCACATTCATGTTATACTAAACAATAACTGGATGTAATCAATTTATATAAAACATATGATCATGGCTTCGAATTCACCTCTAGCTAAAACGAAATTAGTTCCACATGTTTGCAATTAAACAAAACCAATCTAATTTAAACATTAAACTAAAACTAAGGATAGAAAGAACCCAGAAATGCTCCAGCACTCCAATGGCCTTGGATGGTAGGTCACGGCACAAAGCTCTCTCTCCTTCCTTCCTTGCAAAACTGCGGCACTTTTTATATATTTTTATCTCTGAATTTCTGTCTAAAGCTCTCTTTGAAGGTTGTGGCAATGATGTATTTATAGGGCTAGGGCACAACACAAAGTTGTAGAGGAGAAGGATAGGCACGACAGATTCCTAGGGGAAAAGGGATAGGGTGGTTTGGCACAAATTTCTCCCTTAACATTGGTTATAATGTTGATTTGCAACTCTTGATAATTTTTATGAGATGATAATACATAAGCCAGTCGTACACATGTACACCATGCAGTTTATACACACACACTAGCTCATTTACTGACTGGCTTTCCAAGACAGATGGAGTTGAGAATTCTTTGGAGATGTGGCTTTTATAGTAAAAAGAAGGTTTACTACTCTGTGGAACTGTGCTGTGGTGGGAAAGAAATAGAAGAGTTTTGATGATTGAGAAAAAGATGCGTTTTCATTGTAGGAGAGAACTAGATAATTTCTTTCCCTTTGGATTCACTATCTAGACATTTTTCCGGATTCACTATCTAGACATTTTTCCTTTTAGTTAAGCTTTCTGGATCAGTCTCATTTTGTTGGTTAAGGGTTCTTTTAGTTTTTGGTCTATAGTTTAGTTTTGTGGGGTTTCGTTTCCCAACAGACCACTTATCCATTATGTTTTGTAGTCTGTTTTTCTTGTATTATTGACATTCTTGTTTGTTGTTATAAATAAATTTTATCATTTGAAAGCTTGTTAGTATGTTGTTGATTAGCATTAGTCTGTACCACAGTGATATTGCTTTGGGATTTATGTGACGTTTTTGTTACTTCTTTTCACTCGCACTATTCTTTCATGTCACTCAGTAGTGTAACTTTTAACTTAGCAAGAATGCCCAAAAGTGGGATACAGTATGTTGGCAAAAATTAAAACTGTGTTTATACCTTTTATTTTAAGTAATGCTTAAGATCAATAGATGTGTGGTTAGTTGCTTCATGGATTTCTCTCTAAATTTGGATGTGTGTGGCAGACATTCAATGAAATACAGAAACTGCTTAGCAAGACCAATGGAAAATTTGTTGGTGACTTAATGACACCTGCTCCGCTTGTTGTCCGTGCAACCACCAACCTGGAAGATGCTGCTAGGTAAAGGATTTAACTAATTTTCCTAATATCTAATTTGTGGTCAGAGAAATTTCTTGGAGCATAAATGTTTAATTTTCCGACTTTGTTTATTTAAGATTGAGAATATTGATGACGGGCTGTTAAGAGTTTTCGGGTTACTATTATTAAGATTTAGTTGGAGTAGAACTAAATATCTCGTAGAAGTGTTCCAACTTGTGAAAGTTATGATTCTGTCTTTTCTTGCTAAGATTTGCTAAAGCGTTCTGCAATGTGTAGTTAGATGGAGTTCAAATTATTAAAGGCAACTTTAAACGATCTCTATATTTTGGTAGGTTGTTGCTTGAAACAAAATATCGCCGAGTGCCAGTTGTAGATAGTGAAGGCAAGCTGGTAATGATCCTTTTCTCTCTTATAAATTCGAACTGATATACAAACTATCTTCTGTGTTGGATGCCAAATCATTGCTAGTTGTTTCTGATTGTTCTCTTCTTCCGTGTCAAAAGGTTGGCATCATTACGAGGGGGAATGTTGTTAAAGCTGCCCTGCAGATTAAACGTGCTAGTGAAAAATGAGCTTAGTTGAGGGGAACATCGTTGGAGCCTATAAATCTCTTTGATATCACAATAATTTCTGCAATGCACAACTGTTAAGAGGACTATTTGAAGGAAAGTTGATCGTTCGTCCTTCAGAAAGGATATATATTATAGTTCGCTAAGAACCTTGCCTTAGTGATATATAGTCTAGATTGCCTTAAGGCAGGGTTCCACTTGTATTTAGGTTTTTAATTTATTAAACATTGTTTTTTGTAGGATCAGATCTGACTTGCAGATGTCCTATGCCAAAATTTTTGTACAGACAACGTTAGGAGATTAATTTTTTAGACCAAATTTGCAAACCATGTTAATGTGTCACCAATGAGAAATAATCACATTAATCAATATTTAAGTAATGATACAGTATTTTTTAGACCAAATTTGAACCGACACTGAAAATTTTTATGGGGATGCTTTCAGTCATGTAAGATTTGGTGGGGATTTTTCTTGACAAAAACGGCTTGTGACTTGTGAGGCTCAGAACAAGGATTTTGTTTTGACCTTATAATCTACATTCTAGTTCTCGAGAGTGATTTTCAAAGTTAAGCTTTTCTCGGACATTCTCAAAGTAGAATTATTATTAGGGGATTCTAAAATAATCATTCTGCAATCAGCCCTTTCTTTTACTACAGAAGAGTGCGTGATGGTTTTTTGGTTTTTCTTCAAATGTTGATGACATGGTCCGGCTACAATGCTACATCCCACTAGTGGTACGGATTTTATGCAAAATCTAACTGTTATAAAGACCCATTAGAATTCTATATGCAAGATCTAATCATTGATTTTTAGATCAATTAGTGGTTCGTACCTCAGAGGAAAAGTTGCAATGACTAATCCATTTCATTGAATTTTATGTGAAACTGATGTATTAAATTGTTCTAGACATATAAATTTCGTAGCATGCAAATGATGCATCACAAAGCTCCACATGGCATATGACTCATCACAAATGGACAAGTCATCAATGACATGTGACACAAATCAAGCAAAGGAAGCTCAAAACTTCCCCAAAATTCTGCCAAAAGGGGGAAAGACCCCTTAAAATCGGCAAGGGGTCCAAATTGCTCCAAAACCGGAAATAAAGCTAAAGCATCTTCACAAAACAAGCAAAACTTGAAGATTGCTTGCAAAATAGGAAAGAAAACCCGATAGATTTCGGCCAAGTAAGGGAAAGTGGCTAAAATTAAGACACAAAACATGCTTAAATTCTCCCATGGACGAATCAAGACACAAATCAAAGTCAAATCCATCCAAAGGCAAGCTTTGAGAAGTCTATAAATATAAGGTCCTCAAACAAGTATAAAGGTCGACAATTTCTACATTCAAAGGGTCAAAAATTTCTACATTGAAGGGTCGAAATTTCTACATTCAGAAGAACCTCTGTCAAATCTTTGAAGACTAATACGCTGCCAAAGTTCTCTTCGAAGAACGTACAGCCGAAGCTTTCTTTCGACCAAAGCCGAAGCATTCCCTTGAGGAATGTTGTGTTCCTTTCAAGTACAAATATAAGGATAGTATAATGGCACAAGTAAGGGTGTTGACCATAGGGACTGATTAGAACTTTACAAATTATTAGCTTTATGTGAACCCTCACTAACAACGAAAATGAAAACTAAATTTAGATATTTGTTTTGGAAGCTAAAGTAACTTAAAATGCAAGACAAGATAAAGGTGAATGATAGATTGATTAAAAAACGATGGGAACGGGACTAAGGATACCGATTTCACCATTACAAGCCAATTCCATGAAATTTAAGTCAAAACGCATTCAACTCTCCAATTTGCAACTAGGGTTCATTTTACTTATTTATGATCATCCATTTGATGTGTGGTTGTGATCAAGTACTCCTAATCTGCAACCTAGTTGTGATGTTCAACTTAGATTACCAATTAAGAATCCATTAAGAACAAGAAAACTTCAAAGAACCAAACAAATCACATGGCAGGATGTATGCATAGCAGTTTCTTCATTCATTCACATGTCCACCAAGATTAAGCATGATCTATATTATAACCTTGATCAAATAATTCATAAGCAGCCCTAATGGTGATCAAACATTAAGATCAACAAACAAATTAAACTATGAAACCAATGAACAAGAACACAGATTGGTAGTTTGAATACTTTAACTTAATAACATAGAGTAGTTTTGCAAGGCTACATCAAAATCCCCAGTTATGAACTTAATTACACAACACGATTACAGAATATATAAATATCAAGAACAACATGAGTAAAATTAAAGTTCATAGAAGAAACCCCCTTGAAGCAATTCTAATGTTGAACTTCTCCAAGAACAGTGCGGCTGCGTGGTTTCTTTGGTGGCTGCAGATGGTGAATGGAGAAAGGATTTTGTTTCTTGAAGAAAGAGCTATGGGCGTCCCCAAGGGGGAGCTTATGTAAAAGTGGTTAAAACCCTCAGTTTTATAAGGTTAAAGATGCTCTTATAGAATGCCAAGACATCCCAATAATGGAGCATTTATTTCAGACTTTTTTGCTGTTATTGGTCTCTTAAAGGGCCATATTCATCACCATTTTCAATTGTACACTTTGAATCTCTCTCTACATTAGAATCCTTGTTCAGTTATCCACTTTCAACACCATTTTGCCCTATTTACCCTCTAATGGCTCTAAAATACAATTAACTGTACGTTAACACAAAAGAGAGTAAAATGCAACCAGTTTAACTAAAAAATATCACAAAGAGACTAGGAATGGATGGTATAAATGTATGAAATATATGAGTTATCAAGAAATCAACTAGCACTTGTGCTGATTCCTTCAAGACTTTGTTGCAAGCTTAAAACTTGTAACGAAGTTCGATTCAAGATCAAGTTGGCAAGACCCTTGAATCAACAAAATTCTACATCAACACTACCTTTGCCGCAGGTCATACACAAACCTAGAGGTGAAGACTATCCATGCATTGTTTCAAGCTCAAAACTTGAAGCAATCGTTCAATCATTCGTCCGAGATCAAGTCATCGTAACCCTTGGATCAACAATCTACCCATCTACACCAAATTTGAAGACTGAATCAGAGGAAAATTGTAAACAGACATTGTAACCTACAAATTCAAATCGATACAAATCTACTTTGTACATGTGTTCTCGTTTCATTTAATACATAATTTTCGTGTATACAAATTTGGCATGCCCAGTGGGACCTCTCAGCCTCTCATCTTTGTCTTCAAATCCACAAGAAACACACATGGCATCTAGAAAGGATCAAGCTATTCCCACAACCAACGTGAAGAACAAGAACAACTTTGCTATAAGTGGTGGCACTTTGGGCTTCACAACCCAAAGCAAGGCAAAAGCTCTCTCTGCCGTGCCTTCTACCCCTACATTAACTCTGCCAAAGGAGCAAGAGCACTCGAAGCATGATCTTGCGATCACCCTGGCCTCGCTAAGAGTGCCAAGGGAAGAAAGCCTGAAGAGGTACTCCGAGTCGTTGACTTCTGATGCCGACTCATGCAGCGACTTGTATCCTGTAGCCATGCAAGTTATGACTACTAGTGCAACGTCCATCGAGGAGCAACTGGGCCAAATGAACGAAGCAATTGCAAAGCTGACAAGAACTATGGAGGAAAACAACTTGCGAATTGCTACACTCGTCAATCGTCTGGAGGCGCAGCACAACAAGAGAGTTGACCCAAATGTTGATCCACCCAAGGAGGAAACCGACAAGAAAGAGGAGCCTCTATTGGAGAAAGCTGAGGAGAACTAGAGGTGGACCGAGCTGAGACGCTTATGGGATCTTTCTCTATTCAACAGCTACAAGAGATGATCATAAGCACCATCAAAGTGCAATATGAAAGGAGCTCACATGACTCCGTGTTGTACTCAAAGCCATACTCTGAGAAGATTGACGCCTTGAGGATGCCAAAGGGTTATCAGCTGCCAAAATTCATGCAATTCGATGGAAAGGGCAATCCTAAACAACATATTGCCCATTTCATTGAAACCTGCAACAATGCTGGGACGAAAGGATGCCTTTGACTGGTACATTGACCTCAAGCCCAAGTCTATCAACAGCTAAGATCAGCTTGAAAGGAATTCCTTAACCGCTTTTATAGCACCCACCACACCACCGTAATTATGCTAGAGCTGACAAGTACGAAGTAGTGGAAAGATGAACCTATCGTTGACTACATCAATAAATAGCGTTCATTAAGTCTAAATTGCAATGATTGGCCTTCTGAAACCTCTGCCATTGAGATGTATGTTCAAGGCATGCACCAGGGGTTACATTACATCCTCCAAGGCATAAAACCAAGAACATTTGAGGAATTGGAAACTTCCCACAATATGGAGCTGAGTATCACCAATCATGGGAAGAAGGAGCCGATCATCGACATCAAGAAAGACAAGGTGTTTGCTCCGAAGGTGGACAAGACTAGGAAGAAGCTCGCCAATGAAGCTTTTATCGTCAATACCACCCTCATCAAGACCTGCTATGCACCCGTCAAGATCTCCTCCAAGAACAAAGCGAAGAAGATGAAGAGAGGTGAACCTTCTCCCACCCAAGACACGTACCCTTTTCCTAACTCTGACGTGGCTACAATGCTAGACAACTTGCTGGAAAAGAAGGTGATAGAGTTACCTGAATGCAAGCCCCCCGAAGAGATGAATCGGGTTAACGATCCTAGATACTGCAAATACCATCGTATCGTAAGTCATCTTGTCGGTACATGCTTCATCCTCAAGGAGCTCATCATGAAGCTGGCACAACAAGAGCAAAACAAGCTTGACCTTGAAGACACGGCCGCAACATATACTACTACAATTGTGTTTGGATCATTCGATCATGTGCCTCTCCAAGTGATGCATGACCACTTCTGTCCTTACTCAAACTACATGGCACCTTCTGTACAACCATCGTTGAGGGCAAGACCACAAGCCACAAGACCAAAGGTGGAACAAGGAAAAAAACACGACCGTCGCAACAATAGGAAGCCCAAAAGGAGCATAAGAGCTGCTAAGCCAACATACACTGGGGAACCTATAGAGTAAGAGCCGTGCATTCCCTTCTCCTTGCACGAGTACTTCCCAAAGGACTTCTTCCAACAGTGCACTACCGCTGCCTGTCACATGGTTGAAGTGGAGATAAAAGAGCCCTCAAAAGGCAAATCTATTGCCATCAAGGAAGAGAATACCCTCACACCCAAAGAAAGCCTGCCGGTACATTTTAGCATTGAGGAAGCACTACAATTGTCCAAAGAGATGCGAAAAGCACTAGTAGCGGTCATGGCGAGTCTCGACAACCATGAGGTACAAAAAAGTAAGGACGAAGGCTTGAAGCTTCGGCGACATGAATATGCCACATGTTGTTCCCCCCATGATGCAATCAACTTCACTGACGAAGACTTGCTGCTAGGATCAAAGCCTCATAACCGTCATCTCTTCGTCTCTGGGTACGTGAGAGAGAACAAAATCAACTATATGTTTGTGGATGGTGGGTTGGCCATAAACATCATGCCAAAGCCAACAATGACCACAATCGGCATCAAAGTTGATGAATTATCCCAAAATCGTATGCTAATCCAAGATTTTAACCAAGGAGACAAAGAATGATGGGCATGATCTGAGTGGAGATGACTATTGGCGAATTCAAATCAAGTGTGCTATTCCATGTGATTGATGCAAGAACTTCCTACAGCTTGCTCTTACGAAGGCCTTGGATCCATGAGAATGGAGTAGTGTCGTCCACCCTTCATCAATGCTTAAAGTTCTACCGAGGAGTAAAGGTAATACTAGGCGACACCAAGCCATTCACCGAAGCCGAATCACACTTCGCGAATGCCAAGTTCTACATGGATGAAGACATGATGCCTGAACCTCTTCCAAAAGAAATCAGATCCACAGGCAAAGTCGTACCTAAGAAACAAGAGTGGCAAGCCTTGCCCAAGAAACAAGAAGGGGAAGCCGTGCCATCTTCAAGCAAATATGCCAAGGAGCCTACTAAGCCCACAATAATCAAAGGGAGTGTGACGCCTTCAAAAGGACCAAACACACCCATCTTCCGATACATCCCAATGTCGAGAAGAAAGAATGGGCAATCCCTATTCGAAACTAGAAAAAGAAAAGCAGACAAATAGCTGCACAAGGACGATGTAAAACTACTCAAGACAAATGCAGTTTTACCTTTGACACAGCTAGGCGATGCTAAAATTTCAAAACCACCACAAGGTTTTGTAAAACCCCTGCCAAAAGGGGCGGAACCAAACTCTTTTCCAACCAAGAGGACCAAAGAAGCTTTCAACCCAAACTCCTGCAAACTCATGTCAAAGGCTAGGTACGATTCGCATTCTCTTCAAATCTTGGAAAGAAGAATGCAAATATCGTTAACGACAAAGAACGTGACCTCACCAAGACTCAAAAGAAGTTGAAGGAGTATGGTTATGGAGTTAACAACAGCAAAGCTGGACTCGGCTTCACACCAAATACACATGTTAAGATTTTAAGCAAAGCGAAAAATGTTAGCGCTCAACACATCAGCGTGAGCGTTGAACAAAATCAAGATGAGCCTAAACCCACCCCTCGAAAATTAGTCTTCGATAGGCTGAATCATTCAAAACCCATAATTTTAGCACTTGATCGCATTGGTGGTCAAGACCGAACCTCTATCTTCGAACAGTTTAACACGGCTAGCTCTCGTCCATGACGGTCGGCCTTGGAAAGACTTGAAGAAACCAAGAAGCCTTCTAGAAAGAGGAAGACAACGCCCAAGGAAGAAAAGCTTGACGGTCTGGTAGAAAAAGACGACGTTCAAAGCTTGATTCCTTCAAGGATGAAGCGCCAAATGACAACTAAAGGTGAAAAGGCGCACCATCATCCATATTGGCACGCCAACAAGCCCAAGAGGACGTCACTGAAGAGGAGGTCCAAGATGTCTTCCACATCACAATCCAAGAAGACAAAGAAGATGAAATCCCCAAGGAAGACATCATTATAGCTCGAGGATAGGGGGCAAGCCACGATTGGTGATCTCAAGGAGCTCAACATAGGCACAAGCAAGGAGCCAAAACCTATCTTCATAAGTGCACTACTAAGTGCGGACAAGATCGATGAGTACTATAAACTGCTAATGGAGTACAAAGACGTCTTTGATGTGACCTACAAGGAAATGCCCAGCCTTGACCCAACCATCGCCATGCATCGTCTTGCAGTCAAGCTTGGAATGTGATTGATAAAGTAAACTCAAAGACGCTATCGATCTGAGGTCATCCCATAAATTGAGGCCGTGATTAACAAGCTAATCGAAGCAGGCTTCATTCGAGAGGTACAATACCCTAAATGGATCTCCAACATCGTCATTGTCTTTAAGAAATCTGGACAAATACGTGTTTGTGTAGACTTTCGAGACCTCAACTATGCTTGCTCGAAGGATGACTTTCCCTTGCCAATCATCGAAATCATGGTGGAAGCAACCACTGGCCACAAGGCGCTATCATTCATGGACAACCCTTCTATATACAATCAAATCTGCATCGCTCCAAAAGATGAGAAACTAATAGCCTTTCGCACTTCAAAAGGTATCTACTGCTACAAGGTAATGCCCTTTGGCTTGAAGAATGTTGGAGCTACATATTAACGTGCCATGTAGAAAATCTTCAATGACATGCTACACAAAAACGTAGAGTGTTACGTAGATGACATAGTTGTCAAGACCAAGAAGAGATCTGATCATTTGAAGGATTTACGAATGGTGTTCGACAAACTATGGCACTACAACCTCAAGATGAACCCATTGAAGTGTGTATTTACCTTCACTTCTAGGAAGTTTCTCGACTTCATTGTCAAGCACTGTGGCATTGAAGTGGACCAGTAAAAAATCAAGGCCATTCAAAGTATGCCCGAGCCAAGAAACTTACACGAGCTGAAAATTTTCCAAAGGCAGCTAACCTCCATCAGACGCTTCATCTTCAACTTCGATGGACGTTGTCAACCCTTTAGTTGACTCATGAAGAAAGACACTCCGTTCATATGAGATGATCATGCCGCAATGGCTTTGAGAGCATAAAACAATACCTGGCAAGCCCAATTATCTTAGAAGCACCCGTGCTTGGAAAGTCGCTCATCCTATACATTGCCGCACAAAAAGGTTCCATTGGAGCACTCTTGGCATAAGAAAATGAAGACCAAAAGGAAAGAGCACTCTACTACCTAAGTAGAACCCTCACTAGTACCAAGCTCAACAACTCACTAATTGAGAACATATGCTGATGTGAAAATTAACTTAACACACAAATTAAACCCTCTTGTTGACAATTGTAGTATGGATAAGTAGGGGTCGTTCTAAACCGGGGATTAGGAGGGATTGCTAATCTACTCTAAACTAACTTAAAAACTTTAAAAAAAACTTAAAAACACTTACTAGACTCTAATGACTCGAACCAAACTTAAAAGACTCAAAACAGTTTAAAACAACTAAATAGACTCAAACTAGACGCTAGGAATGACTTTGGACAAAAATTGATTTTAACTTGACTCAAAACACTTAAAAACACAAACTAAGAACAGATTCTAACTAATTTGACACACTAAAGTAAAGGGGATTGGGTTTTGGACGAAATTAAAGTGAAAACAAGTTAATTAAAGACTTAAACAAAGTTGGACGAATTTGGTGAATTAAATGGGTGATGGGCTAGCTAGAGGGTCCTTCTCCACACATGACACACTTGCATACAAATCAATCTCCAGTTGCTTTTTCAATAAACCATGAATGACAATGCCCCAGATTAACCGTGCCATCACTAATTAACCCTTAGATTTTCCTTAAGTCATTAAATTTGATGGGATACGCATCATCAACCCAAATCATTCTTCAATAGTCCCCTACATGCACATCATAATAGAGATACAATCAAAGATCATTAAGCTCTATGAAAATCATAAGCATTGACAAAGCATTCGTAACTATGACATCATGATACTCATGCTAGGAATTTCACTTAACGCAATCGTGACCAGCAACCTTCACTACTTGTGAATATAAGTTTGTAACGATTATGTGAAACTCCCTTATATTCGAGCATCAGATTCAAGCATGCAAACTAAGTAGGCCTCCTTAATCAACATACAAGAATAAGTTTTGAATAAAACAGTTAAGCAAATTGCATTCGCACTTTATGAAATCACAACTGGAATTAATCAATTCGTAACGCAAATATGTTCATGGTTTCGAAATTCCCCCTAGCTAAAAGGGGTTTAGCTCCCCATGTTCACAAAACAAAGATAAACAAACTTAAACATTGAAATCAAAAGATAGATTACACCTAAGAATGATCCAGCAATCCAAACTTGAATAGCAAGCACTCCAAGGGTCCTCCTTCTTCTCTTTGTTGAGGCACAAGGGTTGGGTGAAGGTTGAGTGGGGAATTGTGGTGGTGGATGGATATAGGTGAGTTATAGTGAAGGGGGGATTCTCTCTTCTCCTCAATGAGGATGTTGCAATGGGTATTTATAGGGAGAGGATGGACTCAACTTTGCAAAGGTAAGAGATTTGTTTAACTCAATTTCTGGTGGGTTAGGTGAGTGCATAATCCACTCAATTTCTGGTGGGTAAGGTGAGTGCACAATCCACTCTTGCAACTTGCATTTGTTTCTCCAGACTTGTAGCATGTTCCTAGCCTCTTTTGACTTCACATTTGTCCATCCATCTTGCTCCATGCATAAGCTATCCAATCTTGGCCAAAAACTGCTCCTAAATGCTCCAAATTACACTTTCTTGCCAACTTTGTCATTTGAACCTGCAAACACACGAAAATAGCTTAAATCACTATAATCAGTAGTAACTAACTAAATAAATGCCAAGAAACAAGCTAACTAAGTCGCATAAATATGCCCCTCGAGCAAAACAAACAAAGGAAACAAACAACATAAACCTTGCAACAATCGCCTCAGGGATTTCCAATGAAATATGTGAAGGAAATATTGTGAAAAACATGTTCATTTGAGCAACATCTATAGCATGCAATTAACAGTTAAAAGGCGGAATCATGCTTGCATGCACTCAAAAACAAAACATTAACCATGAAATTCAAAGCCTAGTAGATTGGTCAACCTTGACTCAACTTAAAACAACATTTGTTAGTTGAGAAATTATACCTTTGTAGATTCCTCTTTGCATAAGCAAAGGCTCATCACCCAAAGAAAGGGCCTTCATTCCTTGCATCTTAGATCTATGGATTTGGATGGATGAAATGGTTCTCCAAGTTCCCAAAATTGAGAACCTCTAAGTCTCTTCACCAAGGTTAGATTGGAGAAGAAATGAGTGACCTTGGAGTAGTAGGATTGCTAGCTAAACCCTCCAAGGAGGCCGGCCACTTTAGAGAGAAAGGAGAGCATATGTTCTTATCCTTTTCCCAAAAGAAAACCCTAAATGAATTTTGGCTATAAAGTCATATTTATACCTTAATTCATTGGAGTGGCAAACTTGTAAATAAGTCCAAAACTCACTCCATCTCTAAATGGCCGGCCTTAGAGTATTATTGGGCTAATTGGGCCTTTGTGAATCATTATTCATTAAGTTGTCATACAACTTAATTCAATGGGCTTGACGTTCGAAGCCCATTGGGCCTTAAGGTCCAAAACTATCCCGAGGTCTTCAACGAACTTATTCATTTGATTAATTAACATATTAATTAATCCTTTACTTAAATAATTAAACCATTTAATTATTCTTACTCATCTCCATTGTTTCTTCAATCTCCACCTTACACGGTGTACGATCCATTACGATCCATTAGGTTCCTTTTACCGAGGCAATGGGCGATTAAAACCATTTCAAATCGATTGTGAATTGAAACTTACTTTCAATTCTCCCTTTAGTGATTATACACATTTAGAGCTTCCACAAACCATGAGTGACACCTAGCAGCATATCATGGTTACTCAAGCTAATCAGAAGAGGTGGAGAACCTATTCGCTTTAGGATTACAAATGCAATACGGTCTTTCTCTAATACAATACTCTTAACCACATTGTTTGGTATGATAGTTTATTCATGTCTACTATCCAATGTGATTTGTGTGCTTATATGATTACCTTGAATGTGATTTGGAACGACTTCCTAAATCTCATTCATACTCTAGCCAGAGATTCTTAATCATATCATAGAGTATTCTCCCCCAAACGGTTTGATGGTTAGAGATCCCTTGTTGCGCATTCACTTGCCTCCATGGCTAAGTGGCTTAACCCCGACGATGCCGTGGACACCCGCGGATGGGGTGACTTTGACATAATCAAAGATCAAGTACCTAACCACAAGACAACTATGATGCCTCAGGTCAAAGGACTACTTTGCATTATCCCAACCATGAGTTCTCATATGACATGAGTATGAGAACTCCTCATTGATCGTGTTCAGTGGACTCATTTGTTATTAAGCACCTACATGCTTGTCTTGGTGTCAATCACACCAATGACTCAAGACTAGTCACTCTCCCTAAGAGAAGACATAGCATGTACTGATCTTAATGGACTGTCAATGCCTAATTGGCAATCCTATGATCAGGAACGTTTAGGATATGTATACGAAAGAATGGTCTCATGAATCTAACTTCTTTAGATCGCATTCTCCCAATCACATATTTCTTGGACTTATTGTTTAAGCGTATAACATTTATATGAGACGGCTCAAACAATAATCTTTGCCCTTGATATTAAACTAGATTAGTTTAACATGTGACATGTCCGTAAAGTATCATCATATGATTGGTTTTAGGGCACATTTCCAACAATCTCCCACTTGCACTAGAGCCAATCAGCTTGGTCATCAGTGATGATACCTCTTCTGTAGTCATTTCATAAATGGCTGAGTAGTAGGCCTAGACAATGGATATCTATATGTTATCCATAGAAGCAACCTTGAGAATAACGACGTCACCATTATACATGATTCTTAATCATGTGGTTCAGTCTCTCATTTGAGTTCGGATCTTGATGAGACCTTGATTCCCTGGCTTGAGCTATCGCCCCATTAGTGTCGTAGTGTCGGTACACTAGAGACACTTTCTGGTTGGAACCGAATAGAGAGTTCATGAATGAACTTTCCCATCCAAACAACATTGTTTGTAAGCTTCTATATGGAAATATATTTGCATTCATAATGGAACACACTAAAGTCATTACTTTTAATGTTTCCATCCAAATATCTCTTTAGTCATAATAAAGAGATATCTGATTATCTCTTCATTCATAATGAAGAAACATCCAATGATGGATTAGATTCATAATCTAATACATTTACGCTTCCTTTACGTTACTCTAATTCTTCCTCATTCTTTGAGGAATTTATCCTTTAGTATTTCTTAAATACTTAAGGATTCACTTGACAGTTGCCGTGGTTTTGATCCTTGGCTTGCACTGATATCGTCTTGTACCTATCTAGGTACAACTCATATCAATGTTTTCATACAATATGAAATTCATAAATCACCTTTCTGCGTATGCATAAAGGATTCTATTTACGCATTATTTCTTTGGGAGTCAAAGGGTACGTTCCCTTTGAGAAGAGCTACCTCCTAGTCTCACTAGAGTTGTTCTTCTAATTGAAGTTTATCATCATATGAGAAACCTCCTAGCATCTTTTGTCTATTATTAGGGATTGATATAATCAAATTATATCTTGAAATCTATCATTATAGATTTACATCCCATGTTTATAGACAATGTCTCCCATATACATTATATCGTTATAGAATGTTTAAAGTCATAACTTTAACGAAGAAGTATTCTTTTCATTTCCAAAATTAATATATCATATATGTGTATATATATATATTCAAATTTAGGAACATGATTAACTCCCACTAATCTTTTGTAAACCTAGTAAACAAAAGATTCATTTATATCGTTATGAGAAATCAAACAATTTGATCTTTCTCTCATAAGACGCTTATAGCTCCCACTAGCTTGCTAAGATCCATGATGGATGGATCTCTACAACTTACATGTCTTGTGATTCATAGTTTTAGACATATATATTATCAAGACTATCTTAATAATGGTTTCGGAAACCCATATAATGTCCAAACATTGAATCACCATTTAGTTGTAGCTAACAATCTTCGAATTAATTGAAACTAAGACTACGTCAAAGATGGTTTCTTCAAAGTCAACCATTCTCTTTGATTGTAGTCACCTTAAGCTACCAATTAGCTATAAAGGTTTCATTATTTCGGGTCAAATGGTACTTTACCATTTCCTTGAGTATATGTCGTATATACACTCAATGTAGTCATAAGGATTTTCATTCTTATTTCTTTCGAATTAAGAGGTGTAACTCTATGACATAGTCATAAAGTTCAAACCATTCAACTGAGACAGTTTATAAATCCTTCTTGACTACCTTGGAGCTTGTGGTGTAGGAACTAAGTTGTTATATTTGTTGGTTATCATCTTGTCTCTCAAAGAACCCATTTTTTGAGTTCTATCTCTCGTTCATTTGCTCTATCTTAGGCAAACCCTATGGTAGGATTATAATGAACTATCCAACAAAAAACATTTGTTAGTTGGTTTATAGAAGTGATATCCAAATGTTAATTTAAGGATACCCACAAGATAATTTTAAACAAATATTGCTTATTAGCACACAACCCCAAATCTTAACATGATTAAGATTTGTCTTTCTTTCCAACTACATCCTATGGAGTCATGAAAATTTTGGAAGATCTTCTAATTGACAATTATATTGTCTTAGAAGTATATATCCTATATATGGGTAATTGATAACATCCAACGAACTAAATCTTATTCAAGTTCGTTCTTCTCCTAATGGAGAAATCCATTATCTTTTGATGCTTCTTTCCTTGATATTTTTCAAGGAAACTGTTCTAAAGTGTTATCTTTCCTTGGATCAAATCTAAGGAGGCAAATACTTTAGACGTCTTACTCATCAACTTACATTTCTTGAATTCTTTGAAACCTTTTGCAAAGTATTCGGACTTGTGTTTATTCAAAATAAACTATAGTCCAACCGAGAGTGATCTTCGGTGAATGTCATACAACATGAGTAGTATTATGTTTGTGGACAAGTGCCAATAACATCTAAGTGAATTAACCTCAACAACTTTGTGATTCTTTCTTCTTTCCAAAAGAATAAAGATTCGAACATTTCGCCTCTATACAATTTTAATAAGAAGGTATTGGATCTGAATCCTAACGATCCAAAGCATCCATCTATGACCAACTCGTAATTTATGTTTTAGAGGTATCACAACTCAGTTGAGATTAGTCACTACCTTGTAACTTTTTGGGTTTTAAGCATCGTTATATTCTAAACAGTTAACACTACCATATCATCTCTACTATAGAGATAATTAATTAGATTACAATAATCTAATCATTCATTAATAAAGAACAATGTTTCGTCAAACAAAACATTTATCCATTTAACATACGGAATTAAGTTCCTTTATTCAATTGGAATGTAAAGACAATCTTTAGTTTTTCCAATTTCTTTGGTAGTTCATATGAGGAAGTAAGTACCATCTGCTTTCGCAGAGATCTACATTTGATTCACGTTCCGAATGTGAAGTACTTTCTCTTCTCTCATTAATCTTCTACTTTTTATTAGCCACACTTTTACAACGATTGTAAAACATAGTTACTAATACGGAATCAAGCATTCAAGTAGAAGAACCAACTGTTTTGAACTTTTCAAGAACAATTTACAACACCTTCGAAAGGTGTGTTATTGACACTTGCAAGACATTTCTTGCAAATACCCCTTCCAATGTCCATCCTTTCATAAAGAAAGTTTGTTCCCTCGGTGTTATTTCGCTTTCTTCTTTTGACTTCTCCTTTGACTACAATAGTCATGGTCCCTAAACTCCCACTATCTCTCTTGAAACTTATTTCAATTGTGTTATACACATCCAACGATTTGGAGAGTGTGTGGTTATTGTTCACTATATAGTTTACAATAAACTTAGTGAACCATTTGGATAGGGACACCAAGGTGAAGTCCTTGCCTAGTTTCCGTCTCTAGAAGTGGTTTAACACTTCAGCACTCAATGATTCAAAATCATCATAAGTCCATGTTGATGGACTATTTTTGTCAACCAACCATTATGTTCTAAACATAATTACAAACTTTCAAGAGTTGTTCAAGGCAACTCTCATTTCTTCATACAACAATTTGTAAGTGAAGAATCATGGCACATAAAGTGTCCATGCCCTTGTGCTTTCTTCTCAAGTTCTTTGTTCATTTAACAAAGAAACAAGCACTAGTGTTTGCATTAGCTAAGGGTTGTTCAAAGCAACTCTTATTTCTTCATACAACAAATTGTAATTGAAGAATTATGACATTAAAAGTGTTGTCCTCTTTAAGATAGACCTTTTCTAACATATTCTTCTAATGATACATTATCAATAGGAAGATTGTGAGGATGAGACTACTTAGGTACATTTACAAGCCATTAAAGACAATCTATGGTTTTGTAGTACCAAGTCTGGAAACTAAAGCTTTCGGCTTTTATTTGTCAAGTGTTGGATAGCGTTTGCAAATATATTGGTAAATAAATACATAACGAATATAAATCGATTGATTTTAAGCCATTTGATCCGGGTCTTTAAATCAAATAGCACCACCCACTATTTTTGGCAAATTCCATATCCCTCATTGGAATTCGAGAGTTTTGGAGGAAACTCTTAGTAGGGTATGGGAGACTCACTACTACCAAGCCCACCTCACAATGATATGATATTGGCTAGCATTAATAATAATGAGAGAGTACGCTTACTCATTTGCATCTCTTGCAAGTACCCATCTTATTTGGCCTCTAGAGAATGTAACCTCACAATGATATGATATTGGCTCCATTGCACTTAGTTAAGTCATTCCCACCATGCAAGTTCGGGTAGGGGTTCAAGAACAACCTCACAATGATATGATATTGATCACTCTCGTTGCCTACCTTTCACAACATCAAGTATGCATATAGACTCCTCCTGAGTGTAAGCACGCACTTTGTACTCCCCCATGATAGGGTGAAGCCGGTGTATGAGTCACAAACGATCGGAGCCTACCACGGTGGAAGGCCACGAAAGAGTGTTCAAAGCACTCTCACGCTTCTCAACTTAATAATGGTTTGGTTGGGGATTTTTAGGTCTCATCACATATAAATATTCATTTTAATCTTTATTAAAACAATTTTGGTCCTATTACAACTATTGGTCCATTTGATTGAATTTAGTTGTATATAATACTCCCACTATGCTTATAAAACGGTTTTTAAAGCAAGAGTATATGATACTACTAACATAAACTTGGCATTCATTTGATGGACTATATAGTTGCCTTAGGGCCTTAGGATGACTATGAGCCTTTGATTAGATCCAACACGAGCCTAGTGTTGAATCTCGGTCTAGGGATGGTGATTGATTTTAGTTACGCATTTAATCACATTAAGGTGTGTTGTTCCTATTGGGCGTTGGACCCAACTACTCCAACTTCATGCATATCAAATAAAACAAGAAAAGGAGTACTTCAAAGTAAAGAAGAGCTTATGCTCTTTTACAACATTTGATCAAAACAAATTACTTTAAAGTAAAGAAGAGCTTATGCTCTTTTACAACATTTGATCAAATCAAATTACAACCAACATCTAATCTACACATTCCCATGGTTCAAACAAATTTGAAACGGCCTTTCACATAGCTCAATTATCGTAGGCTTAGGTTCATAATCACCCTTTAATTAATTAACACTTTAGCTAATTAAATTGAATGCAACATTTTCATTTGGTTTTTGTATCCATAGAATTTATTAAAATGGAGCTAAATGAAATGAAAATCCAATTCTCATTTAAAGAGACAAAACTATTTTGTTCTCAACTTAATTTGGGCCAAAATGCAATAACCTCAACTTTTGGGCTATATTGCAAAAACATAAACTTTTTGGGGTCACTTTGTAAAAATACAAAAGTCCACTACTTCATGTAATTACAACTAGAACCCAAAAATTTCAACAAATGCAAAAACATCATTAAAGGAACAAAACAATTTGTCCTTTAATGATTTTGGGCCTTTACGTAAATACGTAAACTTTTAGGTCAAACTACAAATTACACAAAAGTACCAAAACTTTATGTAATTGCATAAAAGCCCCAAAAGCACCCCACTTGTAGGGTGGCCGGTTTTAGAGAGAGTGAGGAATGCAAAATTTTGAAATTTTTCAACAAAGTCATAAAGCCATGCAAGTGGTGTGTGTGACATAAATTCATGCAAGTGGTGTGTGCGTAAGAGAAGTACTTCTTACACACCCATTGTCACATCCCGGCCCGGGGCGGACCACTTCCCGGGCCCGTTCCACCACCGTAGCACGATATTGTCCGCTTTGGGCCCCGACCACGCCCTCACGGTTTTGTTTTTGGGAACTCACGAGCAACTTCCCAGTGGGTAACATCCTAAAATTTCATTTCCATCCAACGGTCGGATCTCCGTCAATTTCCAAAACTAAGTGACGGTTAACATTTTATATTATGGACCTCTGGAAGTTATGGATTTAAAATCTGAGTGGCAGATCTTCCGGATCGAACTACGTAGTGACGTATTTTATATAAGTTATATATTCTATCACTATGAATTCTGAGGTTGGATTTGATTACTATTCTAGGCGGCGATCGTCGTGACGGCCAGCATGCCCTCCTTCGGGACGGGGTGTGTCACCCATCACCATTTCTATCACCTTTCAAAATTTCAATCACATTAAAACATTTGATAAAGCACAAAACAAAGACTTTATGAAATAAATCAAAACTTTGAATCAAAACACCAAACTTTTTGTTCTTGGCTAAAATGTCAAGAACAATGAAGAACATTCATGAAAAACCCATAAAAGTTTCATGAACATTTTTCATCCAAAGACATCCCAAAAACACTCAAACTTAAGGGAAATAACATATAACCAAACTAGGGTACATAGGGGTTCCAAAAGTTACTTGAAAACACTTTTAACAAGTCAAACAAGAACCCAAAAATTCACCCTTTGGATTTGGCCGAAAATTCCCAAAAACATGGCACCAAATTTTAGCTCCAATATTCATGCTCATATGAACTACATCTACAACATTTGAGATGGCAAATTTTCTAACAAAATTTACATTCAAAGAAGCAAGAATAAAGCTTGTAACATATTACAACATTTGAATCAAAGACTATGAACTACAAAACCCAAAAGGATTCACCAACTACTAGACCTAGGCTCTGATACCACTTGAAGGAAATATTGTGAAAAACATGTTCATTTGAGCAACATCTATAGCATGCAATTAACAGTTAAAAGGCGGAATCATGCTTGCATGCACTCAAAAATAAAACATTAACCATGAAAGTCAAAGCCTAGTAGATTGGTCAACCTTGACTCAACTTAAAACAACATTTGTTAGTTGAGAAATTATACCTTTGTAGATTCCTCTTTGCATAAGCAAAGGCTAATCACCCAAAGAGAGGGCCTTCATTCCTTGCATCTTAGATCTATGGATTTGGATGGATGAAATGGTTCTCCAAGTTCCCAAAATTGAGAATCTCTAAGTCTCTTCACCAAGGTTAGATTGGAGAAGAAATGAGTGACCTTGGAGCAGTAGGATTGCTAGCTAAATGATGCGTAATAAAGTTAAGCACACAAATTAAACCCTCTTTTTGACATTTGTAGTATAGATGTAAGTAGGGTATCGTTCTAGGCCGGGGATTAGGAGGGATTGCTAATCTATTAAAAATATTAAATAAGACTCAAGGACACAAAACTAGGCTAAAAACTCTAATAACTCGAAACACACTTAGAATGACTCAAAATAATGAAAACAATCAAATTAGACACTAGGAACTGAAATGGACGGAAATTGCATTAAAAGACTAACAACAATGAAAACTAACTAAATAATATAATTTAATAATGGGGGGGTTTGGTTTTGACGAGAAGTAAATTAAACTTAAATAAATTACAGAATTGACAAAAGCATGAAATTAAGGTGAAAGGATAGGTGACGGACTAGCTAGAGGGTTCTTCTCCACACATGACACATATGCAACCTAAATTGATTTTCAGTTGTTCTTTCAATAAATTGTGAAAGACAATGTTCCAAGTTAATTAGGTCCGCTTAAATTAACTCTTAGATTTCCCTAGATTCATTGGATTGAATGGAATACGCATTACAACCAAATTATTCCTCATCAAAGTCCCTAACTATGGAATACGCATGATAGAGACATTCAACAAAGATCATTAAGTTCAACGGAAATCATAAACATTGACTAGGCATTCATAACTATGGAATACGCATGTTAATCCAGCCTAGAATTTACTTAACGTGATTGTGACTAGCAACCTTCACTACTTATGAATATAAGTTCATAACGATTAGGTGAAATTCACTTATATTCTAGCATCAAATTCATGCATGTAAATTAAGCATGCATTCTTAATCGACATACAAAAATAAGTTATCAATCAAGCAGTTAAGCAAATTAAATCACAACTGAAGGTAATCAATTCATATTACAAATATATTCATGGCTTTGAATTAACCTCTAGCCAAGTAGGGGATTAGTTCCTCATACTTGCAATTAAACAAAAACAATTGATATTAAACATAGAAAAACAAAGTAGAATACACCTAGAATGCTCCAACAACTCCAATGGAATGGCTAGCACAACTCCAAGCACTCCTCCTTCTTTGCAAGCCTTGGAACTAATGTAAATGTGTATTAATTTCTGGATGATTTGAATGAGGTTGCAACCATGGTATTTATAGGAAAAGGATGGACTTGTTTAACACAAAATTCTGGTGGAATTGAGTAGGTGAGCAAGGCAAAGAGAGGGAATTGTTGGTGGGTTAGGTATTGAGTCATCCATGAATACATGTCATGGTGAGTTAAGCATTGCATCATCCACTCACATGTCATGGTGATTTAAGCATTGCATCATCACTCAAATTTCTGGTGAAAGTGAATCAATGCCCACGGCATTGAAGAATTTCTTGGTTTTGAGTGAAGTTTTGGTCAATCCTTCTAGAAATTTATCCCTTCTTGCAACTTGTATTTGTTTCACCAGATTTTTAGCATGTTCATAGCCTCTTTTGTCTTCAAATTCGTCCATCCTCATGCCTCCATGCTTGCACAATCCAATCTTGGCCCAAAAATGCTCTAGAATGTTCCAAATTGCTTCTTGCATACTTTGACACTAAAACCTGAAATTGCACGAAAATAACTTTAAACACTATAATTATCATAGTTTAGCTAATTAAAAGCAAGAAAACAAGCTAACTAAGTCGTATAAATATGCTCCTATCAATTTCCCCCACACTTAGCTTTTGCTAGTCCTCAAGCAAAATAAAACAAACAAAACATAACCTAACCTTCCAACATTTGCTACAGGGATTTCCAACGATACATAACATGCCAAAGATCATTATTCCCACAGATTTTAGTCATCCCTACTCTTGAGCATATACTTAATCATAGTTACCATTCACTAGCTCACATTTAATCGTTTAAAACAACATTATGGACGTAGTAACATGCCTTAGAGAATCCACTCAATTCCTTACTGGATACACTCTTATTTTCACACAGAGTTTCTAACTACACTCCCTATACTAAGTATATGTGAGAAGATTGATGTAAACATGGAAACGAACACTCACATATGTTTATAGCAAAGAAAGCAATTTCTGGAGTTATTAAGCATGTATAGATATGATCTCATGACTGGAATGCTACTACTTAGATGCGAGAACCAGTGACACCATATATGCTCATACCAATCCCAAACTCCACATATTGAAACACATAACACTCAAGATTGAAGTTAAGGGTTGTAACGGGGTTAGGGGTGATTGGCTAACAATGAAAGGTAAGGAAACAAACGTTTTTAAAGCATAATAAGCAAAGTAATGAAATTGATGCTTAGAATTCCCTTTGAATGCAGCAACTAACTTTAAACACAATGGGGTTATTCATTCAACTTTTTAGGGCCGATTTCAACTTTTGGACCCTTTCTACAACAAACAACACTTGTGAGCCTTTCCTCACTTATTTCAAACTCTTTTTCTTTTCTTTTCAACACTTTTTCTTTTTCTAACCCGTGCCTTATTACTTTCTTTTGGCACTCAACACACAAAAATTTTATTCCCCCACACTTGTTTTCTGCATAAGGACAATAAAAAGGAATTCATTTTAAGTCATGCTTCATTACGCTTTAAAAACAAGGGTATGGATAGTCCTAATCTAGGCTAGGTAAGGGTAATGTGGGTTAATAAAGAAAATAGGCTAAACAAGGCTCAACGGGATTAAACTTAAACAAATATGCACGAGATAGGCTTTTTGGCTCTAGTTCACTACACAACTTTCATCTTGAATATGTGTTATGCAAATCAATGTCATGCTTTGAATGGAACGGGCATAAGTTCTAGTATTTGGAACTAATGATGAAACGCCTTCTAAGTAGCAACCAAGCAAAGAATGATGAGATCATGCAACGACTTTAGACAACAAAAATGCACAGATTAATAACTCTCCAAAGAACGTATTAGGCTCAAGTCTCTCAGGGTTGTAGTGTTAGTTTGAGTTCCTTCCTTCAAGCATGTTACAAAAACTGATTTTTTTTTTCTTCGTGATTACATGTGAATTCGTAAACTATAACTATAACCAAGCATAAATCAAGAGCATATCAAACTTCCATCCATGTTTATAACTTTCTTTAACAGTCATGCAATTAACAAACCAAATCCTCATTATTGTGTTGGAAGGTACCCTAAGACACAAACAAACACACAAAAACAACTCTTTTTGGCTTTTTCAAAACAATTTTTTCAAACTTTTGTCAAATTTTCGGATTTTTATGTCAAAACATACTAACATGCTTAAAAACACACTAAAAACACTTAAAACAGCAAGAAACAA
Source organism: Malus domestica (assembly GCF_042453785.1). Lineage (NCBI taxonomy): Eukaryota > Viridiplantae > Streptophyta > Magnoliopsida > Rosales > Rosaceae > Malus > Malus domestica. Next base: position 15,950,995 of record NC_091670.1, read on the forward strand.
CATTGTAAGTGATAGGTGAATAAAATCCCACGAAAATCATGCAACAGCAACTTGTTTACCCCTCCACACTTAAATCTAACATTGTCCTCAATGTTTCAAACATAAACTCACACAAAAGCAAACAAAAAAAACAACACGGAAACAAATGAAACCCGTTCATAGTTGAAGGTACAAAAAATTTCAATTTGGTCATTTTTTTATACTCTTTACCCCCAAACTTAAACTGGACATTGTCCCCAATGTCAGAAAACACTATAATGCAAATAAAAATAAAATAAATAAATAATAAGAAACAAAATAAAGCAATTGGACTGAAAACTTCCCTAATTTGCAGTAAAATCAAGCGATGACCCCCAAGCTAAAATTCTGCAATCAACTTCAAGGGTGGAAATAACCAAAAGTTCCTGCAAAGAAAAGAAATAATTCAGTTAAGTAACACAAGAAAATATAAAAAAAATTTGCAAACGAAAAATTGAAAATCACGATAAAAGACAATGAATAGAACTAATAAGTGATCATTGGTTGTGCTTGTTGACTTTCCACAGCTTTCCTCTTGAACGGGGTGACACTTAGCTTTTTACTTGCAAGTGATGATTTGATGATATTGTACGGCGAAGCTTTGCTCTTTGGTGATGTTGCAGTTCCTTATTTGTTCTCCAAGCAGATGTGGCAGCTTCTCTAGTTATTCAACTCAGACTCCTTGTGCTGGGTTGATTGTGCAAGCTGCATTCTTCTCTGCTTGTTTCTTCTGCATGACGGGCGGGCACGAGGGAGAGGTGTTGGTCTGTTTCTTTCTTCAATCTTTCCAAGTGCCCACCTTTTGCTCTCTTTCTCCTTGTCCTTAGTTGAGGATGAATCAGCACGTTGTCTCCACATGCTTCGAGGTATCATCTTCACTTCCCTTATAAGTGAGAAACAAAGCGAAAGCACAAGATGATGAGTACTCGAGAGCAAGGGCATGCTGGAGAAAGGACAGGGAGAAAGCATGATATGAGATACTCTTGCTTTCAACCTTCATGATATGAAATACTTTTGCTTTGGATGGGTTGTTTGCAGGGTATCCCAGGGGATGAAAAATACAGAGTGACTTGAGAGGGTTTGTTGGAAAGCCATTTCAGAGAGGAAGAAGTGCTGAGAGGGTGTGCCTTTGCTATGGAAGGCGAAGGTAGATACTTATGGGACTTTTCTTCACAACCGGAACTATTCCCTCACTCATTGTCGGCAGCCGGTGGATGGATGAATAGTACAAATTACGCGCTTTCTGACAAAGTTGCCCGTAATTTCCGCAAAGCTGCACGTTGCATGTGACGAGTGACGACACATCTGGACAAATTGATTTTTTTGAAATCCGGGGTTCGGCTCGTGGTTTCTGAGCAAGCCTATCTTTTAAGAAATGAAACGCCTCTTTTGAGAAAAGAATCCGGCTTTTGAGAAAGGAAACTACTCTTTTGAGAAAAGAATCAGGCGTTTGAGAACGGAGCCCCGACTCTTCGATTTGCGAGAGGACGCCTCTTCAATTTCTGAGGAGCGCCTATTTGATTTCTTCTTTTTATAGAGGCGTTAATTTTGTTCCACAACACACTTGAGCTCCCTCCTGTAAACTCTCCCTTCTTGCACTTCTGAAATCTTAATCTGTCCGATCTCTTCTTTCTCAACACCTTCAGAAAATGTCTGGCCCTTCCGATCGTCGTTTTGACTTGAACCGTGGTGAAGAGGCAGCCCCGCCTTCACCAGACAACATATGGCGTCCATCTTTCATATCCCCTACTGGTCCTCTTACCGTTGGGGATTCGGTGATGAAAAATGACATGACCGCTACGGTGGTGGCCCGGAACCATGTCACCCCCAGAGATAACAGACTGCTCGCTAGACGATCTGATGAATTGGTGGTTAAGGAGTCTCTGGCTCTTAGCGTGCAGTGTGCCGGTTCCGTGTCCAACATGGCCCAACGCCTATTTGCCCGAACCCGTCACGTTGAATCGTTGGTGGCTGAAATACAGAGTCTCAAAGAGGAGATTAAAGGACTCAAGCATGAAAATAAACAATTGCACAAGCTCGCACACAGCTATGCCACCAACATGAAGAGGAAAATTGACCAGATGCAGGACACTGATGGTCAAATTTTACTTGATCATCGGAGGTTTGTGGGTTTGTTCCAACAGCATCTGCCTTCGTCTTCTGGAGCTGCGCCAACTGCTGAAGCTCCAAAGAATCAACCTTTGTTGCCTCCTCCTTCTGTGGCCCCGCCGACTGCTGAAGCACCGCCGACTACTGAAGCACTACCTGACCAATGAATGCTATTAGTTTACACATCATTGTAAAATATTTTTACTTTTATGTTTTTTTTTTTTTTTTTTTTTTTTTTTTTTTTTTTAAATCAATGTAAAATATGTAAATCAATGTAAAAAGACTTTGGTTAACCTTCCCCCACACTTAAACTAAATAACACAAACTCACAGAAATCAACCAAATAACACAACTAACTAAACAAAACAAAATGAAAGCAGTAAAGATAAGGGTGTAAGAATTCAAATCTGATTTGGTTAGCGATTCCAAAGTCTCCCTTCATTGAATGCTTGGGTTGCCTCCCAAGAAGCGCTTGATTTAACGTCTTTAGCGGGACGAATCTTTCCTTTAAATTCCCCTCGGCTCCAAAGCATGGAATTTATCTTTTAATGGGAGGTGATACTTGAAATGATTCGGCAATGGTTTAAATTCAAGAGTGGGTGCCTGAATCATCAAAATCAGAAACATGTTAGTATAAATTAAAATTAAAATTGGAGAAGATGGCTTACTTTCTTTTTCCGACACAAACTCAATGACAAACACCACATTTTTGAACATTTCCGGGACTTTGAACTTGGCCAGGTTTACTATGATGGTTGTGGCTTGTCCCGTGTCATCATACTCAACTGCTTTGGGCTTGATTGTCTCATGCACAGCCTCTTGGATGTATTCTTGATATGCTTCAACTACTTCATTCTCTTGAATCCCTTTTCTTGGTGTGCAAGGTTCTTTGAACGTTTCAATACCATTGGGAACTTGTTTTGGTGCACCAAGAATTGGGATATCACTTTGCACCTTTGGAAGAGCTTCCACAATGTCTTTTTCACTCTCTTTGATATTTGGAATCAAAAACCTGCAAGGACAAAGGACATTCGGTGGAATAATGTTAGAATGAAGTGAATTTAGAACTTCCTCACCTGAGTTGGATGACATAGGGATTTGAGGAGCTTGCAGCAAGAATTCTTCTAAACTGCCCAGGTCGTCCTCCTCCTCTTCTGCTTGCAGCAGCAATTCATCCATGTTCGGGCTGTGTTTGGATGGTTCTAGGACAGCTTCATCCTTCATGTCACCTTCCAAAGTGATAGCATCGTGGATTTCAAAATCTTCCTTCGAATTTTCAACAGTTGAGCTGGAGAGTTCACTTTGCTCTTGAATTTGTACCATGAATTCCATAATCTTTCCCATTTGACTCATCAATTTATCCAACTTCTTGTCTTGATTTTGTTGGTCCTGCGTCAAAGAGGTTAGTACTTGAAGAATTTGATCACTATCCATGGACATACTTGAATTTGATTGGAATTGTTGTGGGGTATGCGGTGGTGGCTGCATAGGCGTTAAATAAAACTCCTCAGATTGCTGCCAATATCCATCTTGTTGAGCCTCCTTGGCTTGATTTTGTGAGCCCTGCACCAAAGAATTTAATTCATTAAGAATTTGATTATAATTTATTGACGAACCTGAGTTTGATTGAGCATATTGCATAGGTTTTGAATAGAAATCCTCCTCTTGCTGCCAATATCCCTCTTGTTGGAATTGTTGAGGTCCCCCCCACATATAATTTGAATGATCTCTCCAAGCCGAATTGTAAGCGTTGGAAAACATGTTGTTGCTTGGTTGATCATAGCCTTGATAACCCCAAGCATCTTCATTGGCAGAAAATTGAGGACTTTGATATCCTTGCCCATAGGGCACATCAAGTGTAGGGACACTTGGCATTGTGGTCCGTTCGGCATTATGAGTCAATTGAGCAGTGAGCTGTGCCAATTGAGCTTGAATGGTCGCAAGTGCCATGTCTTGCTCCATTTGTACCTAAAATCAAAGAAAGAAAAATAAATCAAATATCAAAAGTAACACAAAACAAGGAAAACAAAACTAAGTCAGAAACTAAAACAAAAACAAACTAAACAAAAAGAAAAGAACCAAGGGATTAGCAAAGTTGCTAATCCCCGGCAACGGCGCCAAAATTTGATGCGTAATAAAGTTAAGCACACAAATTAAACCCTCTTTTTGACATTTGTAGTATAGATGTAAGTAGGGTATCGTTCTATGCCGGGGATTAGGAGGGATTGCTAATCTATTAAAAATATTAAATAAGACTCAAGGACACAAAACTAGGCTAAAAACTCTAATAACTCGAAACACACTTAGAATGACTCAAAATAATGAAAACAATCAAATTAGACACTAGGAACTGAAATGGACGGAAATTGCATTAAAAGACTAACAACAATGAAAACTAACTAAATAATATAATTTAATAATGGGGGGGGGTTTGGTTTTGACGAGAAGTAAATTAAACTTAAATAAATTACAGAATTGACAAAAGCATGAAATTAAGGTGAAAGGATAGGTGACGGACTAGCTAGAGGGTTCTTCTCCACACATGACACATATGCAACCTAAATTGATTTTCAGTTGTTCTTTCAATAAATTGTGAAAGACAATGTTCCAAGTTAATTAGGTCTGCTTAAATTAACTCTTAGATTTCCCTAGATTCATTGGATTGAATGGAATACGCATTACAACCAAATTATTCCTCATCAAAGTCCCTAACTATGGAATACGCATGATAGAGACATTCAACAAAGATCATTAAGTTCAACGGAAATCATAAACATTGACTAGGCATTCATAACTATGGAATACGCATGTTAATCCAGCCTAGAATTTACTTAACGTGATTGTGACTAGCAACCTTCACTACTTATGAATATAAGTTCATAACGATTAGGTGAAATTCACTTATATTCTAGCATCAAATTCATGCATGTAAATTAAGCATGCATTCTTAATCGACATACAAAAATAAGTTATCAATCAAGCAGTTAAGCAAATTAAATCACAACTGAAGGTAATCAATTCATATTACAAATATATTCATGGCTTTGAATTAACCTCTAGCCAAGTAGGGGATTAGTTCCTCATACTTGCAATTAAACAAAAACAATTGATATTAAACATAGAAAAACAAAGTAGAATACACCTAGAATGCTCCAACAACTCCAATGGAATGGCTAGCACAACTCCAAGCACTCCTCCTTCTTTGCAAGCCTTGGAACTAATGTAAATGTGTATTAATTTCTGGATGATTTGAATGAGGTTGCTACCATGGTATTTACAGGAAAAGGATGGACTTGTTTAACACAAAATTCTGGTGGAATTGAGTAGGTGAGCAAGGCAAAGAGAGGGAATTGTTGGTGGGTTAGGTATTGAGTCATCCATGAATACATGTCATGGTGAGTTAAGCATTGCATCATCCACTCACATGTCATGGTGATTTAAGCATTGCATCATCACTCAAATTTCTGGTGAAAGTGAATCAATGCCCACGGCATTGAAGAATTTCTTGGTTTTGAGTGAAGTTTTGGTCAATCCTTCTAGAAATTTATCCCTTCTTGCAACTTGTATTTGTTTCACCAGATTTTTAGCATGTTCATAGCCTCTTTTGTCTTCAAATTCGTCCATCCTCATGCCTCCATGCTTGCACAATCCAATCTTGGCCCAAAAAAGCTCTAGAATGTTCCAAATTGCTTCTTTTTGCTTACTTTGACACTAAAACCTGAAATTGCACGAAAATAACTTTAAACACTATAATTATCATAGTTTAGCTAATTAAAAGCAAGAAAACAAGCTAACTAAGTCGTTTAAATATGCTCCTATCACTAAACCCTCGAAGGAGGCCGGCCACTTTAGAGAGAAAGGAGAGCTTATGTTCTCATCCTTTTCCCAAAAGAAAACCCTAAATGAATTTTGGCTATAAATTTATATTTATACCTTAATTCATTGGAGTGGCAAACTTGTAAATAAGTCCAAAACTCACTCCATCTCTAAATGGCCGACCTTAGGGTATTATTGGGCTAATTGGGCCTTTGTGAATCATTATTTAATTAAGTTGTCATACAACTTAATTCAATGGGCTTGACGTTCGAAGCCCACTGGGCCTTAAGGTCCAAAACTATCCCGAGGTCTTCAACGAACTTATTCGTTTGATTAATTAACATATTAATTAATCCTTGCCATAAATAATTAAACCATTTAATTATTCTTACTCATCTCCATTGTTTCTTCAATCTCCACCTTACACGGTGTACGATCCATTAGGTTCCTTTTAGCAAGGCAGTGGGCGATTAAAACCATTTCAAATCGATTGTGAATTGAAACTTACTTTCAATTCTCCCTTTAGTGATTATACACGTTTAGAGCTTCCACAACCCATGAGTGACACCTAGCAGCATATCATGGTTACCCAAGCTAATCAGAAGAGGTGGAGAACCTATTCACTTTAGGATTACAAATGCAACACGGTCTTTCTCTAATACAATACTCTTGACCATATTGTTTGGTTTGATAGTTTATTCATGTCTACTATCCAATGTGATTCGTGTGCTTATATGATTACCTTTAATGTGATTTGGAACGACTTCCTAAATCTCATTCATACTCTGGCCAGAGATTCTTAATCATATCATAGAGGATTCTCCCCCAAACGGTTTGAAGGTTAGAGATCCCTTGTTGCGCATTCACTTGCCTCCATGGCTAAGTGGCTTAACCCCGACGATGCCGTGGACACCCGCGGATGGGGTGACTTTGACATAATCAAAGATCAAGTACCTAACCACAAGACAACTATGATGCCTCAGGTCAAAGGACTACTTTGAATTATCCCAACCATGAGTTCTCACGTGACATGAGTATGAGAACTCCTCGTTGATCGTGTTCAGTGGACTCATTCGTTATTGAGCGCCTACATGCTTGTCTTGGTGTCAATCACACCAATGACTCGAGACTAGTCACTCTCCCTAAGAGAAGACATAGCATGTACTGATCTTAACGGACTGTCAATGCCCAATTGGCAATCATATGATCAGGAACGTTTAGGATATGTATACGAAAGAATGGTCTCATGAATCTAACTTCTTTATATCGCATTCTCCCAATCACATATTCCTTGGACTTATCGTTTAAGCGTATAACATTTATATGAGACGGCTCAAACAATAATCTTTGCCCTTGATATTAAACTAGATTAGTTTAACATGTAAAATGTCCGTAAAGTATCATCATATGATTGGTTTTAGGGCACATTTCCAACAACATGACATGTTAAAAATCACTACTCACATAGATTTTAGCCATCCTTCCCCTCGAGCACATACTTGATCGAAGTCACCACTCACTAGCTCACATTTAATCAATTAAAACAATGTTCTGAATGTAGTAACATGCCTTAGAGAATTTACTCAATTCCTTATCGGATATGCACTCCACTTTCACGCAGATTTTCTGACTACACACCCTACACTAGGTATATGTGAGAAGATTGATGTAAACATGTAGACTAGCACTGACATATATTTATAACAAAAAAGGCAGTTTCTGGAATTATTAATACATGTGCATAAATATGATCTCATGAATGGAATGCCACTACTTAGACGCGAGAATCAGGGACACCATATGCTCATACCAATCCCAAACCCCACATATTGAAACACTTAACACTCAAGATAGAAGTTAAGGGTTGTAATAGGGCTTAGGGTATTGGCTAACAAAGAAAGGTAAGGATAAACAAACGTTCTTAAAGCGATAGTACGCAAAGTAATGAAATTGATACTTAGAATTCACTTTTCCATGCAGAAATCAACTTTAAACACAAAGGGAAAGATTCACACATCTTTTAGGCCAGATTCAAACTTTTGGACCCTTTCTTCAACAACCAACACTTGAGATTTCCTTTCTAAATATATATATTTTTTTCCCTGCCTTATTTCTTTTCTTGGCACACAACACACAAAAATCCCTTCCCCCACACTTATTTTTCTGCATAAGGACAATCAAAAGGAATTCCTTCTAAGTCATGCTTCACTATGCCTTAAGAACAAAGGTATGGATAGTCCTATTCTAGGCTAGGTAGGGATAATGTGGCTAATAAGGAAAATAGGCTAAACAAGGCTCAACGAGGTTTAAACCTACAAAACATAATGCAAAGGGTAAGGCATTTTGGTTTTGGTTTTAACTAACAACTACATCTTGTTTATGTGTTATGCAATTCAATGTCATGCTTTGAATGAGACGGGTATGAGTTCTAGTATTTGGAACTATAGTGATGAAACGCCTTCTAAGTACCAACCAAGCAAAGAATAATGAGATCATGCAACGACTTTAGAAAACAAGAAATCACAGATTAATAACTCTCCAAATAAGGCATAAGCTCAAGTTTCTCAGGGTTGTAACGTTAGTTTGAGTTCCTTCCTTCAAGCATGTTACAAAAACTGATGATTTTTATTTTTTTTATTACATGTGAATTCGTAAACGACAATTACAACTAAGCATAAACCAACGAGCATATCAAACTTCCATCCATGTTTCTAACTTTCTTTAACAGTCATGCAATTAAAAACCAAATCCTCATCATTGTGTTGGAAGGTACCCTAAGACACAAATAAACACACAAAAACAACTCTTTTTGGGTTTTTCAAAACATTTTTTTTTCAAATTTTCGTATTTTTCTATCAAAACACATTAAAACACTTCAAAACATACCAAAAACACTTCAAAACTGTGAGTAACAACTTAGCTTCATGTGGTAGATGATCGTTGGCTTCGGTAGTGAATGCATCGGCACGTATTTTGTCATGCTTGTTGACTTTCCACAGCTTTGATCTTGAAATGGATTGGAGTTCTGAGCAAGGAATAGGAGAGTTCCTTGGTGGTGGTGATTTGATGGCATTGTATGACGAGGCTTTGCTTTTTGGCGACACCTTCTGCTGGGATTCAACTCAGACTCCTTCTGCTAGGTTATATGATTGTGCAGGGAAAGGTGTCATGCTATAGTGATCTGTTACAGCTCACCATGTTGCATTCTTCTCTGCTTGTTTCTTCTGTACGGCAGGCAGGCACGAGGTAGAGGTGATGGTCTGTTTCTTTGTTCAATCTTTCTAAGTGCCGACCAATTGCTTTCTTTCTCCTTGTCCCACAGGCAAGAGCAAGGGTAAAGGAAAAGCATGCCATGAGATATCTTTGCCTTTGACTTTGATGATATGAGGTACTTTTTCTTTTGAAAAAGTATCTGTCCATAGGTTTATTCTTGAACTGGGCTGAGGAGCTTCTTAGCAAGGAAAAGGAGACTTGATCTTGAAGGAAATCGGACCATGACCTCTCACATGGCAAGTGATCCTCAGCTTAGTTGATGATGAATTAGCACGTTGTCTCCACATGCTTCAAGGTATCATTTTCACTTGCCTTATCTGTTCTCTAGGCAGATGTGGCATCTTCTTCGAAAGTACATCAGCAGTTGAAGATGAATACTCGAGAGCAATGCTAGGTAAGCAATCAGGAAGGGATTCCAAGCAGTCGGTTCTAGATCGGAAGATTGATACCAAGTGCTGGCTGATTGCTCTCTTTCTCCTTGTCCCGCAGGTTAGAACAAAGACAAGGAAAAGGACAGGGAGAAAGCATGATATGAGATACTCTTGCTTTTAACCTTCATGATATGAAATACTTTTGCTCTTGATGACTTGTTTGTAGAGGTACTCCAGAGGATGAGGAACACTGAGTAACTCGAAAGGCTTCGTTGGGAATGCATTCTCGGAGATGAAGAAAGGTTGAGTAAGTTTGCCTTGCTATGAAAGGCGAAGGTTGACATTTATAGGAATTTCTTCATAACCGGTAAATGTACTATTCTTTTACTCTTGTCGGCAACCATTGGGTGATTGAACAATAAGATTCACATGCTTTCAACTTTGTCATAAATCTTTGACAAAGTTGCCTGTAATTTCCGCAAAGTTGAGGTTGCATGTGAAAGGTGCTGACAAGTCTGGAAAAGTCGATCTTTTGAAATTTGGATATCGGACTGTGGTTTCTAAGCAGGCCTGACTTTTTAAAAAGGATCGCCCCTTCGATTTCTGAGCTTCTGCTTCTTCGATTTCTGAGCAGGTGCCTCTTCGATTTCTTATTTTTATAGAGGCACGTATTACGTTCCAAAGTACACTTGAATTGTCGTCTGTAAAAGCTCCCTTCTTGCACTTTTGAGATCTTGATTTGTCCGACCTCTTCTTTTTCTTCAACACATTCGGAAATGTCTTGCCCATCTTACCGTCGTCTTGACTTGAATGTCGGGAAAGATATTGACATGTCTTCTCCAGACAACATTTGGAATCTATCCTTCTTATCCCCCAATGATCCTCTTACAGTTGGGGACTCTGTGATGAAGAACGATACAACTGCTACGGTGGTTGCTAGAAATATTCTCACTCCAAGAGACAGTAGAATGCTTTCCAAGCGGTCTGACAAGCTGGCTGTTGATGCGAAATATATAAGCACACAAATTAAACCCTCTTTTTATCAATTGTAGCAAAGTATGTAAGCATGGATCGTTCTAGGCCGGGGATTATGAGGGATTGCTAAATCACTTAAAAATTGACTCAAAAACGTAAAAACAAAGTTTAAAACACTAAACTAGACTCAATGAATGCAAAACTAAACTCTAAAACACTAAAACAAACCAAAAGACTCAAAACTGCCTTAAAAACACAATCTGGGCAGTTTTGAACACAAAACACGATTTTGGACGAAAATAGGTTATAACTTGACTCAAGACACTTAAAAACCCAAACTAAATTGATTTCTAACTAATCTAACACTTCAAAACAAAGGGGGAATTGGTTTTGACGAAATTGAAAACAAAACAAAAACTTTGTAAACTAAAACAGATTTTAAAACGAATTTGATTAAAGTGAATGGATGGAAAGCTAGCTAAGGGGTTCTTCTCCACACATGTCACACTTGCATACAAAACGATTTCCAATTGCTTTTCAACAGATTATGACTTCTTAACACCCCAGATTAACCGTGAATTGCACTAATTAACCCAGATTTTCCTAAAGTTATTGAATTAGATGATTGCATACAACAACCCAAAGCATTCCCCACAAGTTCCCTACATGAATTGAATAATAAAGATACAAGCAAGAATCATTAAGTTCTACGAAAACCATAAGCATTGACGAGGAACTTGTCACTATGAATTGCATGAAACTTATGCCAAGAATTTACTTAACACGATTGTGATCAACAACCTTTACTACTAGTGAATATAAGTTCATAACGATTAGGTGAAACTCCCTTATATCCTAGCATTAGATTTATGCATGAAAATTAAGCGTGCACTCTCAACCAACACACACAAATAAGTTTAATTCATATAGATAAGCAAATTGAATTCATAACTTATGAAACGCAATTGAAAGTAATCAAATCATATAGCAAGCATAAACATGGTTTCGAATCCCCCGTAGCCAAGGGGGGTTTAAGTTCTCATACTCACAAAACAAAGATAAATAAATTTAGACATTGAAATCCAAAGAAAGAGAACACCTAGACACTCCAACTCGGACAGCAGGTGCATCCACAAAGTTCCTCTTCCTCCTTGCTGCGGCAGAGAGTTTATGGACAGGTTTTGGGGTTATGAGTGGTGTAGAATGGTTGGGGGATAGTGTGGTGGTGGTTAGGATTGATAGGTGGTGCGGCAAGGGGTGATTTTTGGCTGGAATTATGGAGAATGGTGATGGAAGGCTGTGGCAGAGAAGGGGAAGTGTTTCTGGCGTGATTTATGTATTATGAGGGGTGGTAATTTGGCCAAGGCATAAATAACAATATATATAGGCACCTAAAACCCTAGGGAAATCAGATATGGACTTCTAGAAACCAAATCCACCAGGAAAAAGGCTTAGAAAATCAGAATCCTCAAGGGAAAATGCCAAGAGGTGCGGCTGGATAGGGAGGGAAGGATAAGGCTTCTAGAAAGCCTTGCAAGGCAAGGAAAATAGGTCTCCTTGTTGAAATAGGTGTGGCACCTATTGAAAAATATTCTAGAACCTTTCATTGGTCCAAAAGGGCTTAGGAAACCTTCAAAATAGCTTAAACTTAAGGCCATTTAGGTTTAGGAAAGATCAACCCAAAATAGGAAACTTTAGGCTTAACTTTCCTACTTCAAGTAGGAAACCTTGTTTGAGTAGGAATCCTCATTCTTCTAGGAATCCATCTTTGACTAGGAATCCATCCTTAACTAGGACTCCTCCGATGATTAGGAATCCTTCTTCAATTAGGACTCCTTCATTCTCGTCCATTCATTTCGTTCCAAGCACGTGATATCCATCCCAAGCTCAATCTTGCTCCAAAAGGCTCCAAAATGCATCGTTTTGCACACTTTGTCCTTAAAACCTGAAAACATATGAAACTAGCTTAAAAGAGTAAATTAACTAAGAAAACACAACGTAAATGCACAAGAACATGCTCACTAAGTCGCATAAATATGCTCCTATCAAATTCCCCCACACTTAGCTTTTGCTAGTCCTCGAGCAAAACAAAGAAACAAAAGAAAACAAAATGAAACAAAACAAACAAACAAAACCTAAACCTTCCAACGTTTGCCTCAGGGATTTCCAATGCACATGACATATTAAAAATCATCATTCCCACAGATTTTAGTGATCCTTACACTTGAGCACATACTTAATCATAGTCACTACTTACTAGTTCACATTTAACCAATTAAAACGATGTTTTGAATGTAGTAACATGCCTTAGAGAATTTGCTCAATTCCTTACAATATATGCACTCAATTTTCACTCATATTTTCTAACTACACACCCTATACTAGTTATATGTGAGAAGATTGATGTAGACATAAAAACGAACGCTCACATATATGTATAACAAAGAAAGCAATTTCTGGAGTTAATAAGCATTTAGATATGATCTCATGAATGGAATGCTACTACTTAGATGCGAGAACTAGTGACACCATATGCTCATACCAAATTCAAACTCCACAAATTGAGACACATAACACTCAAAATAGAAGTCAAGGGTTGTAACGGGGCTTGGGGTAATGGCTAACAAAGAAAGGATAGGGATAACAAACGTTCTTAAAGCAATAGCAAGCAAAGTAATGAAATTGAAACTTCAAATTCACTTTAGAGTGCAGAAATCAACTTTTAAACATAAGGGGAAGGTTCATGCAACGCTTAGGGTCAAATTCAAGCATTTTGGACCCTTTCCTAAACAACCACACTTTAGAGCTTGTTTTCACATCTTTTTCAATCTTTTCCAACTTTTCTTGCTTTTTTTTTTCCATGAATTTTTTTTTTCTTCCCTTTTTTTTTTTTTTTTTTTTTTTTTCCTTTTCTATTCATGCCACATTAAAGACTTTGGCACACACAGACATCCCTTCCCCCACACTTGTTTTCTGCAATACATTAATGAAAAGGAATTCATCTTGAGTTATGCTTTACTATGCTTCAAAAACAAGGGTATGGATGGTCCTAATCTAGGCTAGGTGAGGATAGTGTGGGTTAACAAAGAATATAGGCTACACAAGGCTCAACGGGGTTAAAACCTACAAAACAAATGAACATGGGGGACACGGCAATTTGGCTTAAATGGTGGTCACTACACAACTTCATCTTGAATATGTGTTATGCAAATCAATAGCATGCTTTGAATGAAATGGGCATGAGTTCTAGTGTTTGGAACTAAATGATGAAACGCCTTCTAAGTAGTAACCAAGCAAAGAATAATGAGATCATGCAACGACTTTGAAAACAATAACGCACAGATTATCAACTCTCCAAATAAACGTTTAGGCTCAAGTCTCACAAGGTTGTAGCGTTAGTTTGAGTTCCTTCCTTCAAGCATGTTACAAAAACTAATTTTTTTTTTCTTTGTGATTACATGTGAATTCATAAATTATAACCACAACCAAGCATAAACCAAAGAGTAAATCAAACTTTCATCAATGTTTACAACTGTCTTTAACAGTCATGCAATTAAAAACTGAATCCTCATCATTGTGTTGGAAGGTACCTTAAGACACAAACAAACACACAAAACAACTTTAAAACGACTCTTTTTGGGTTTTTCAAAACTTTTTTTTCAAATTTTTATGGGATTTTCGAAGTTTTATGTCAAAACACACTAAAATGCATCAAAACAGCTTAAAAACCACTTAAAAACAGCAAGGAATAACATTGGAAGTTATGGGTGATAAAACCCTACGAATTTGCATCAAAACACTCTTGTTACCCCCCCCACACTTAAATCAAACGTTGTCCTCAATGTTTCATGCATAAACTAACACAAATAACAAACCAACAAACAAACAGCAACTAACACACTAAACATGGCAGAAATGAAACAATCAGCAAAGAGAAGGGTTTAGGAACGCAAATCTGGAATTGGAGTGATGCCTAGGTCTTCCTTTGTTGATTGCATGGGTTGCTTCCCAAGAAGCGCTTTCTTTAACGTCGTACAGCCGGACGATACTCCTTTAAGGCTTTATTGAACCCCACGGCATGCAGGGACGCTTCCTCTCCAACCTGTCCTACGAACCACTTCATGCTTTAGATCTTTGAATGGAAGGGGATAATGATCCTTCCTTATTTTGGTGTTTTGCTTCCCCAAATCAACATGAACTCTCCCACCACGTTGAATGCACCTAGGTACCTGCACCAAACAAGGTAACAACCTATTATTCGAAATGGGAATTGAAATTGGAGAAGATGGCTCACCCATGTGCTGCAATGAAGTGGCAACACATTGAACAAATGCACAAGGTGTACTCTCGTCCAGATTTGGTGATTTGGAGGTTGGGGCATGGTCCTTGTGCTTTAATCCAAGTCCCTCCTCGATTGTGATGCGATAAACATCCTTCTTGATTAATGTTGAACATTCCTGCCCTATATTTTTAATTACATCAATTGCACAACAAGAACGAACATCATTAGTCTTCTTAATAGATTCAGAAATCTTAAAGTTAATCATATCACCACCAAATTCCATGGTTACTGCTCCCTTGTCCACGTCAATCTTGGTTTGAGCCGTTTTCATGAAAGGTCGTCCAAGTAAAAGTGGTGATGGTGAAGAGTGGGTTGAATCCTCCATATCAAGCACATAGAAATCTGCAGGAAAAATCAAGTGGTCTACCTGCACCAACACATCTTCCAATACTCCTTTCGGATATGCATTAGATCGATCGGCTAATTGAATAATCACACCATCATTTTTTAGTTCTCCTAGATTCATAGATGCATAAACAGAATATGGCATGACATTAATTGATGCACCTAAATCTAGCATAGCATGCTCAAATCTTGTATTACCAATTACACAAGGAATTGTGAAACTACCTGGATCTTTGCATTTAGGTGGCAGCTTCCTTTGCAACATTGCAGAGACATTTTCGCTTACATGTACCACTTCTTTCTCCCGAATACGCTTCCTTGTTGTACAAAGCTTCTTAAAACACTTGGCATACTTTGGGATTTGCTTAATAGCATCAAGGAGTGGAATATTGATATGCACCTTTCTAAACGTCTCCAGAACATCTTTTTCCTCTTTTTCGTTCTTGGCTTGCAAAAATCTGCTAAGAAATGGTACATTTGGAGGAATGACATTAGAATTAATTTGAATTGGACCTTTCTTACCTGATTTGGACGGATTGGGATGTGGAGAGGGTGTAGGGGGTTGCGGCAAGGATTGCTCAATCCTTGCCGTGGCCTTGGCATGATCCTCCTCTTCAATTTGCAACTTCTTGTCCTCCTTAAAGGCTGATTTAGATAGTTGTGGGTCAGTTCCTACTTCTTTCCCACTCCTTAGCGTGATGGCCTTGGCAGTTTTGAAACTTCCCCTTGGATTGACAACGGTTGAACTTGGAAACTTGCCTTGCTCTTGAAATTGGCCCACAAACTCCGCAATCTGCCTTACTTGCTTCTCCAACTCATCCACCTTCTTGTCCTCAATTTGTATACTCTGTGCCATATAAGTTAGTAATTGAAAAATCTACGAGCCTAATTTGTTTTGGGCAGGTTGTGCTTGGGGTTGAGTAAGTGCAAACGACTTTTGATAGAAACTCGGGGGTTGTTGCCTAAATGTACTTTGTTGTTGGCCTTGTTGGGGTTCTCGCCATTTGAAGTTTGGATGATCCCTCCATCCCAGATTATATGTATTAGAAAATGGATAATTTCTTTATTGGTATTGCTGCCCAAAACCCACGGCATTGAGGGTCTCCCACCCTCCATTTTCTATCAATTGCGGGCACTTGCCCGTAAGATGCCCTTGCATGGAGCACACGCCACAAGCACTTACATTTTGTACTTTTGGTCATTCCACAACCTGAGAAAGAAGAGTAGTAAGGTTAGCCATTTGATTTTGAAGTTCGGAGATGGCACTTACCTCATTCACTTGGTGTTGCCGTGGGGTACTTCTTTGTCCAACACCTTCGTACTGTTGAGCATTCAATGCTCGATTAACAATCGATGTCTTTGCAGCCGTGGGGGTCTTGTCCACCAAAACTCCTCCGGCTGAAGCATCTAGCATTTGACGTTTGATTGGTAGAAGCCCCTCGTAGAAGTATTGTAGAAGAACCTCCTCCTTCATTTGATGTTGTGGACACGAAGCAACAAGAGATTTAAAACTTTCATAATATGTAGGAAAAGATTCACCTTCATCTTGTTGAATTCCACTTATCCTTTTTCGTAGAAGAATGACTCGAGAAGTTGGGAAAAACTTCTCCAAGAAGGCCCGTTTCATGCTCTCCCAAGATGTGACAGTTCCGGGAGCTAATTCATACAACCAATCTTTCGCTTTTTCCAAGAAAGAAAAGGGAAAGGCCTTCATCTTCAATATGCTCCCATCGACGTTGATTGAAGTCATGCTTGAACACACCACCCTGAACTCTTTTAAGTGCTTGTTAGGATCCTCCATGGACAACCCATGGTATTTCAGAATGTGGTGTAGAAAACTTGACTTCAACTCGAATTCCTCGGTCTTTCCTTGGGCAGCCGTGGGATATTAGATGCATAGGGGTGCGACATTGTCCAATCCCGAAGTCGAAAGCTCCTTGATTGTACGATTGTCTTATGCCATGACTTCCTTTACTTCCCCCACTCTTGTCGTGGGTTCCTCTTCTTCAAACTCAACTTCGGCTTCTGAATTTGAACTTGATTCACTAGGTTCTGGATTCTTCCTTTTTCGTCTCAATTCTCGCTTGAAATCGTCGTCAAAGTCCAAGATGTGTTCCCGAATCGAATGAGAACTCCAAGTCATAAACAAGTACCTAAAACAAGAAACAAAAACAAGGTCAGAATCTGGACAATTTAAATAACTGAAATAAAACAATCCAAGGCATTAGCAACTTTGCTAATCCCCGGCAACGGCGCCAAAAATTTGATGCGAAATATATAAGCACACAAATTAAACCCTCTTTTTATCAATTGTAGCAAAGTATGTAAGCAGGGATCGTTCTAGGCCGGGGATTAGGAGGGATTGCTAAATCACTTAGAAACTGACTCAAAAACGTAAAAACAAAGTTTAAAACACTAAACTAGACTCAATGAATGCAAAACTAAACTCTAAAACACTAAAACAAACCAAAAGACTCAAAACAGCACAGAAACACTCAAAACTGCCTTAAAAACACAATCTAGGCAGTTTTGAACACAAAACACGATTTTGGACGAAAATAGGTTATAACTTGACTCAAGACACTTAAAAACACAAACTAAATTGATTTCTAACTAATCTAACACTTCAAAACAAAAGGGGAATTGGTTTTGACGAAATTGAAAACAAAACAAAAACTTTGTAAACTAAAACAGATTTTAAAATGAATTTGATTAAAGTGAATGGATGGAAAACTAGCTAAGGGGTTCTTCTCCACACATTTCACACTTGCATACAAAACGATTTCCAATTGCTTTTCAACAGATTATGACTTCTCAACGCCCCAGATTAACCGTGAATTGCACTAATTAACCCTCAGATTTTCCTAAAGTTATTGAATTGGATGATTGCATACAACAACCCAAAGCATTCCCCACAAGTTCCCTACATGAATTGCATAATAAAGATACAAGCAAGAATCATTAAGTTCTACGAAAACCATAAGCATTGACGAGGCACTTGTCACTATGAATTGCATGAAATTATGCCAAGAATTTACTTAACACGATTGTGATCAACAACCTTTACTACTAGCGAATATAAGTTCATAACGATTAGGTGAAACTCCCTTATATCCTAGCATTAGATTTATGCATGAAAATTAAGCGTGCACTCTCAACCAACACACACAAATCAGTTTAATTCATATAGATAAGTAAATTGAATTCATAACTTATGAAACGCAATTGAAAGTAATCAAATCATATAGCAAGCATAAACATAGTTTCGAATCCCCCCCTAGACAATGGGGTGTTTAAGTTCTCATACAAACAAACCAAAGATAAATAAATTTAGACATTGAAATCCAAAGAAAGAGAACACCTAGACACTCCAACTTGGACAACAGGTGCATCCACGAAGTTCCTCTTCCTTCTTGCTGCGGCAGAGAGTTTATGGACAGGTTTTGGGGTTATGAATGGTGTAGAATGGATGGGGGATAGTGTGGTGGTGGTTAGGATTGATAGGTGGTGCGGCAAGGGGTGATTTTTGGCTGGAATTATGGAGAATGGTAGTGGAAGGCTGCGGCAGAGAAGGGGAGATGTTTCTGGCGTGATTTATGTATTATGAGGGGTGGTAATTCGGCCAAGGCATAAATAACAATATATATAGACACCTAAAACCCTAGGGAAATCAGATATTGACTTCTAGAAACCAAATCCACCAGGAAAAAGGCTTAGAAAATCATAATCCTCAAGGGAAAAGGCCAAGAGGTGCGGCTGGATAGGGAGGGAAGGATAAGGCTTCTAGAAAGCCTTGCAAGGCAAGGAAAATAGGTCTCCTTGCTGAAATAGGTGCGGCACCTATTGAAAAATATTCTAGAACCTTTCTTTGGTCCAAAAGTGCTTAGGAAACCTTCAAAATAGCTGAAACTTAAGGCCATTTAGGTTTAGGAAAGATCAACCCAAAATAGGAAACTTTAGGCTTAACTTTCCTACTTTAAGTAGGAAACCTTGTTTGAGTAGGAATCCTCATTCTTCTAGGAATCCATCTTTGACTAGGAATCCATCATTAATTAGGAATCCATCCTTAACTAGGAATCCATCCTTAACTAGGACTCCTCCGATGATTAGGAATCATTCTTCAATTAGGACTCCTTCATTCTCGTCCATTCCTTTCGTTCCAAGCACGTGATATCCATCCCAAGCTCAATCTTGCTCCAAAAGGCTCCAAAATGCATCGTTTTGCACACTTTGCCCTTAAAACCTGAAAACACATGAAACTAGCTTAAAAGACTAAATTAACTAAGAAAACACAACGTAAATGCACAAGAACAAGCTCACTAAGTCGCATAAATATGCTCTTATTAGTTGTTCAAGACTCTCTGGCCTTCAGCGTCCAATATGCAGGCTTAGTATCAAACATGGGCCAACGCCTTCTTGCTCGATCTCGTCATGTTGAGTCTTTGATAGCTGAGGTGGCTAGTCTTTGGCAAGAGATCAGAGGGCTCAGGCACGAGAATAAAGTGTTGCGCATGCTTAGAACTAGTTACTTAACGAGTATGAAGAGAAAGCTTGACCAACTGTAGGAGTCCGAAGTTCAGATTTAGAGTGATCATCAAAGGTTTGTGGTGTTACTCCAGAGGCAACTTTTGCCTTCGCCATCTGGATTTTCACCAAGTGTTGAGGCTCCAAAAAATCAAACTTTGGCGCTTCGTCTTTCTGGAGCTCCGTCGAGTGCTGAGGCACTACCTAACCAATGAAGGCTCCCTCCTATTTGTTTACACATTCTTGTAAAAACAATGTAAAAAAAACTTGTTTACCCCCCTCCCCCCCACACTTAAACCAAACATTGTCCTCAATGTTTCAAACATAGATTCACACATAAGCAAACAAACAACTAATGAACTAAGCATGGCAAGATAAATGCAGTAAAGAGAAGGGTTTAGGAACGCAAATCTGATTGTGGAGCGATTCCTAGGTCTTCTTTATTTGAATACATGGGTTGTCTCCTAAGAAGCTTTTGCTTTAACGTCTTCCAGCCGGACGAATCCTTCATTTAAGCTTCATTGGAGCCCACAACATGGAGGTGTATTTCCTCCACAACCTACCCCACCACATTCTCATA
This sequence comes from Malus domestica, assembly GCF_042453785.1. NCBI lineage: Eukaryota > Viridiplantae > Streptophyta > Magnoliopsida > Rosales > Rosaceae > Malus > Malus domestica. The sequence continues at coordinate 15,971,348 of NC_091670.1, forward strand.
ATATGGCTTTAAACGATGCCTATTCACCTTGAATTCTCGGCCATCCCTTAAGCTTTGAATTTGAATTGCGCCATATGGAAAAATATGAGTAATAACAAAAGCTCCAATCCATTTAGAACGTAACTTACCGAGAAATAAACGTAGGCCGAAGTTGAAAAGCAACACTTTTTGCCCTATTGAGAATGTCTTGCTACGAATCATCTTGTCATGGAATGCTTTTGTCTTCTCCTTGTAAATGCAAGCATTCTCATATGCCTCATTCTTGATTTCTTCAAGTTCATTCGATTGGAGCTTCCTATGGATTCCAGCCACATCTAGGTCCAAATTGAATGTCTTGACAGCCCAATGTGCCTTGTGCTCCAACTCCACAGGGAGATGGCATGGTTTCCATAGATTAGCTGAAATAGAGACATCCCAAGTGGTGTTTTGTAGGCTGTACGATATACCCACAATGCATCATCCAAACGCATACTCCAATCTTTTCGGGTTGGCCGAACGGTCTTCTCTAAAATCTGCTTGATCTCTCAGTTGGAAACCTGGGCTTGCCCATTTGTTTGAGGATGGTAAGGTGTCAAAACCTTATGCTTAACATTGTACTTCTTAAATAGCGCGCAATGGTCCGATTGCAAAAATGGGAACCTCCATCACTTATGATCACCCTTGGCATCCCAAATCTGGAGAAGATGTTAGTTTTGAAGAAATCTGCAACCACTCTAGAATCATTAGTACGGGTGGCTTTTGCTTCCACCCATTTTAACACATAAGCAACTGCAAGTAAAATATAAATGAAGCCATAAGATGAAGGAAAAGGACCCATGAAATCAATGCCCTAAACATAAAAAATTTCGACATTGAAGATAGGGATCTGCGACATTTGGTCATTTGCACCCATATTTCCTGTTCTTTGACAACGATCACACGTTATGCAAAAAGTTCTACAATCCTTAAACAAATTAGGCCAATAAAATCCACATTCTAAAACCTTACGTGTTGTCCTTTGGGTGACAAAATGACCCCCACATGCATAAGTGTGACATAAATTTAAAATTGACTGAAATTTGGATTCATGCACACACCTATGTATAATCTGATCAGGGCAATATTTCCACAAATATGGGTCATCCCATACATAAAACTGCGTTGGTGCTTATTTAGAGTGCTTGAAACTTGTTTAGCCACTAAATAATTGACTAAATCTGCATACCATGGCTCACTTACCTTAATGGACAGCAATTGCTCATTTGGGAATGTTTTTGGAATATGTAGTGACTCCTAATTGTGCACCAAATGGCTTAAGTGGTCAGCCACCACGTTTTCACTCCCTTTCTTGTCCCAAATTTCAATGTCGAACTCTTAGAGTAGGAGCATCCAACGAATCAGCCTTGGCTTGGCTTCCTTCTTTGTGAGTAAGTGATGTGAAAATTACTTGACACACAAATTAAACCTTATTGATGACAATTGTATCAAAGATGTAAGTAGGGATCGTTCTAAACCGGGGATTAACTAGGGTTGCTAATCTACTCAAATTAAACTCTAAAACACTAAACTAGACTTAAAAACACAAGAATAGACTCTATATACTCTAAACTGACCTAAAATACTCAAATCTGCAAAACTAAATGAAATTTACTCAATTCTAGACCTAACAAGTGATTTGGATGAAATTAAAACTTACTTTGACTCAAAAGATTAAAAGAAAACAGATTGTAACTTAACTAACTCAGAAAACACTTAAAAGACTCAAAACAGTACAATACTAACAATTAGACTCAAAACAGATTCTAGAGATGAAATTGAACGAATTTAAGACTAAACTAAGACCCAAACAATGTTTATGGACTAATCCTAACCTATGTTGACTCAAAATACTCTAAAGAACCTAATTAGGACAGATTCTGACCTAATAATATAAAACAGAAAATGGGTTTTGATTTCTGACGAAATTGAATTAAAACTAAACAAATTGCAAATCAAACCAAACTAAAACGAAATTGAGATGAATTCAAGGGAGAAAAACTAGTTAGAGGATCCTTCTCCACACATGAACATATGCAACATAAATCAATTTCCAGTATTGTTTCCTTAAACCATGAACGACAATGCCCCAAATTAATCGTGAATGCACAAATTAACTATCAAATTTCCCTAAATTCATTGAATTGGATGAATGCATGCAACAACCCAAATTATTCTTCTCAAGTTCCTGAAGGATTATTTTGTGAAAACATGTTCATTTAAGCAACATCAATAAGCATGCAATTAACAATTAAAGGCGGAATCATGCTAGCATGCACTTAAAAACAAAACATTAACCAAGAAATTCAAAGCCTAGTAGATTGGTGAACCAAAACTCAACTCAAAACAAAGTGAGTTGAAATTTATACCTTTGTAGATTCCTCTTTGCATAAGCAAAGGCTAATCACCCAAAGAGAGGGCCTTCATTCCTTGCATCTTAAATCTATGGATTTGGATGGATGAATAGGTTTCTCCAAGTTCCCAAAATTGAGAACCTCTAAGTCTCTTCACCAAGGAGAGATTGGAGAAGAAATGAGTGACCTTGGAGTAGTGGGATTGCAAGATGCACCCCCAAGGTGGCCGGCCTCTTTAGAGAGAAATGGAGAGACATGTTCTCTCCAATTTTCTCCAAAACAAACCCTTAATGAATTTTGGCTATAAAGTCATATTTATACCTTTATTCATTTCAGTGGCAAACTTGTAAATAAGTCCAAGTTCACTACCCTTAGCATCATGGCCGGCCATTAGGATATTTTAGACTAATTGGGCCTTTGTGAATCATTATTCATTAAGTTGTCATACAACTTAAGTTAATGGGCTTGACGTTCGAAGCCCATTGGGCCTTAAGGTCCAAAACTATCCCGAGGTCTTTAACGAACTTATTCGTTTGATTAATTAACATATTAATTAATCCTTGCCATAAATAAATGATTAAACCATTTAATCATTCTTACTCATCTCCATTATTTCTTCAATCTCCACCTTACACGGTGTGCGATCCATTATGTTCCTTTTAGCGAGGCAGTGGGCGATTAAAACCATTTTATATCGATTGTGAATTGAAACTTACTTTCAATTCTCCCTTTAGTGATTACACACGTTTAGGGCTTCCACAAACCATGAGTGACACCTTGCAGCATATCATGGTTACCCAAGCTAATCAGAAGAGGTAGAGAAAACCTATTCAGTTTAGGATTACAAATGCAATACGGTCTTTCTCTAATACAATACTCTTGACCACATTGTTTGGTTTGATAGTTTATTTATTCATGTCTACTATCCAATGTGATTCGTGTGCTTATATGATTACCTTGAATGTGATTTGGAACGCATTCCTAAATCTCATTCATACTCTGGCCAGAGATTCTAAATCATATCATAGAGTATTCTCCCCCAACGGTTTGAAGGTTAGAGATCCCTTGTTGCGCATTCACTTGCCTCCATGGCTAAGTGGCTTAACCCCAACGATGCCGTGGACACTCCAATGGAATGACGTTTGACATAATCAAAGATCAAGGACTTAACCACAAGACAACTGTGATGCCTCAAGTCAAAGAACTACTTTGCATTATCCCAACCATGAGTTCTCATGTGACATGAGTATGAGAACTCTTCGTTGATCGCGTTCAGTGAACTCATTCTCTACTGAGCACCTATGTACTTGTCTTGATGTCACACACACCAATGACTCGAGACTAGTCACTCTCCCTGAGAGAAGACATAGCACGTACCGATCTTGACGGACTGTCAATGCCCAATTGACAATCCTATGATCAGGAACATTTAGGATGTGTCTACGAAAGAATGGTCTCATGAATCTAACTTCATTAGATTGCATTCTCCCAATCACATATTCCTTGGACTTTATCGTTTAAGCATATAACATTTATATGAGACGGCTCAAACAATAATATTTTCCCTTTATATTTAAACTAGATTAGTTTAACATGTGAAATGTCCGTAAAGTATCATCATATGATTGGCTTTAGGGCACATTTCCAACAAACTCCCACTTGCACTAGAGCCAATCAGCTTGATCATCTGTGATGATACCTCTTCTGTGGTCATTTCATAAATGGCTGAATAGTAGGCCTAGACAATGGATATCTATATGTTATCCATAGAAGCAACCTTGAGAATAACAACGTCACCATTATACATGATTCTCAATCATGTGGTTCAGTCTCTCATATGAGTTCGGATCTTGATGAGACCTTGATTCCCAGGCTTGAGCTATCGCCCCATTAGTGTCATAGTGTCAGTACACTAGATACACTTTCTGGTTGGAACCGAATAGAGAGTTCACTAAATGAACTTTCCCATCCAAACAACATTGTTGCAAACTTCTATATGGCAATATATTTTGCATTCATAATGGAACACACTAAAGTCATTACTTTAATGTTTCCATCCAAATATCTCTTTAGTCATAATAAAGAGATATCCGTTTATCTCTTCATTCATAATGAAGAAACATCCAATGATGGATTAGATTCATAATCTAATACATTTACGCTTCCTTTACGTTACTCTAATTCTTCCTCATTCTTTGAGGAATCTATCCTTTAGTATTTCTTAAATAGTTAAGGACTCACTTGACAGTTGCCATGGTTCTGATCCTGGGCTTGCACTGATATCGTCTTGTACCTTTCCAGGTACAACTCATATCAATGTTTTTCATATAATATGAAATACGTAAATCGCCTTTGTGCGTATGCATAAAGGATTCTATTTACGCATTATTTCTTTGGGAGTTAAAAGGGCATGTTCCCTTTGAGAAGGGCAACTTGCTAGTCACACTAGAGTCATCCTTCTAATTGAAGTTTATCATCATATGAGAAACTTCCTAGCAACTTTTGTCTATTATTAGGGATTGATATAATCAAATTATATCTTGAAATCTATCAATATAGATTTCCATCCCATGTATATAGACTATGTCTCCCATATACATTCTATCGTTATAGAATGCTTAAAGTCATAACTTTAACGAAGAAATATTCTTTTCACTTCCAAAATTAATATATCATATATATATTCATACATATCACATATATATTTATATATATATATACAAATTTAGGAATATGATTAACTCCCACTAATCTTTTGTAAACCTAGTAAACAAAAGATTCATTTACATCTTTATGAGAAAGCAAACGATTTGACCTTTCTCTCATAAGACGCTTATAGCTCCCACTAGCTTGCTAAGATCCATAATGGATGGATCTCTACAACTTACATGTCTTGTGATTCATATTTTTAGACATATATTATCAAGACTATCTTAATAATGGTTTCGGAAACCTATATTATGTCCAAACATTGAATCACCATTTAATTGTAGCTAGCAATCTTCGAATTAATTGAAACTAAGACTACGTCAAAAATGGTTCCTTCAAAGTCAACCATTCTCTTTGATTGTAGTCACCTTAAGCTACCAATTAGCTTGTGAAGGTTTCATTATTTCGGGTCAAATGGTACTTTACCATTTCCTTGAGTATATATCATATATATACACTCATTGTAGTCATAAGGTTTTTCATTCTTAGTTCTTTCGAATTAAGAGGTGCAACTCTATGACTTAGTCATAAAGTTCAAAAACCATTCAACTGAGACGGTTTATAAATCCTTATCGACTACCTTGGAGCTTGAGGTATAGGAACTAGGTTGTTATATTTGTTGATTACTTTCTTGTCTCTCAAAGAACCATTCTTTGAGTTCTATCCTTCGTTCATTTGCTCTTAGGCAAATCACATTGTAGGATTACAATGAACTACCCAACAAAACAACATTTGTTAGTTGGTATATAGAAGCGATATCCAAAAGTTCATTTAAGGATATCCCACAAGATTGTTATCAAACAAATATTGCTTATTAGCACAGAACCCCAAATCTTAACATGTTTTAAGATTTTGTCTTTCTTTCCAACTACATCTTATGGAGTCATGAAAATATTGGAAGATCTTCTAATTGACAATCATATTGTCTTAGAAGTATATATCCTATATATGGGTAATAGATAACAACTAACGAACTAAATCTTATTCGAGTTCGTTCTTCTCCTAATGGAGAAATACATTATCTTATGATGCTATTTTCCTTGATATTTTTCAAGGAAACTCATCTAAAGTGTTACCTTTCCTTGGATCAAATCTAAGGAGGTAAATACTTTAGATGTCTTACTCATCAACTTACATTTCTTGAATTCTTTGAAACATTTTGCAAAGTATTCGGGCTTGTGTTTATTCAAAATAAACTATAGTCCAACCGAGAGTGATCTTCGGTGAATGTTATCCAACATGAGTAGTATTATGTTTGTGGACAAGTGCCACTAACATCTAAGTGAATTAACCTCAACAACTTTGTGATTCTTTCTTCTTTCCAAAAGAATAAAGATTCGAACATTTCGCCTCTATATAATTTTAAGAAGAAGGTATTGGATCCGGATCTAACGATCCAAAGCGTCCATCTATGACCAACTCGTAATTTATGTTTTAGAGGTATCACAACTTTAGTTGGGATTAGTCACTACCTTGCAACCTTTTGGGTTTTAAGCATCATTATTTTCTAAACAGTTAACACTACCATATTATCTCTACTATAGAGATAATTAATTAGATTACCATAATCCAATCATTGATTAATAAAGAACATTGTTTTGTCAAACAAAACATTTATCCATTTCACATAGTGAAGGAATTTAGTTCCTTAAAATTGGAATATAAAGACAATCTTTGTTTTTCCAATTTCTTTGGTAGTTCATATGAGGAAGTAAGTACCATCTGCTTTCGCAGAGATCTACATTTGATTCACGTTTCGAATGTGAAGTACTTTCTCTTCTCCCATTAATCTTCTACTTCTTATTAGTCACACTTTTACAACGATTGTAAAACATAGTTACTAATACGGAATCAAGCATTCAAGTAGAAGAACCAACTATTTTGAACTATTCAAGAACAATTTACAACACCTTCGAAAGGTGTGTTCTTGACACTTACAAGACATTTCTTGTAAATACCCTTTCCAATGTCCATCCTTTCATAAAGAAAGTTTGTTCCCTTGGAGTTAATTTAATCTTCTTCATTTGACTTCTCCTTTGACTATAATAGTCATGGTCCCTAAACTCCCACTATCTCTCTTGAAACTTATTTCAATTGTGTTATACACATCAAACATTTTGGAGAGCATGTGGTTATTGTTCATTTATATAGTTTACAATAAACTTAATGAACCATAAGGATAGGGACACAAAGGTGAAGTCCTTGCCTAGTTTCCGTCTCATTAAGTGGTTTATCACTTCAACACTTAATGATTCAAAATCATTATAAGTCCATGTTAATGGACTATTTTTGTCAACCAACCATTATGTTCTAAACATAATTACAAACCTTCAAGAATTGTACAAGGCAACTCTCATTTCTTCATACAACAAATTGTAAGTGAAGAATCATGGCATATTAAGTGTCCATGCCTTTGTGCTTTCTTCTCAAGTTCTTTGTTCATTTAACAAAGAAACAAGCACTAGTGTTTGCATTGACTAAGGGTTGTTCAAAGCAACTATTATTTCTTCATACAACAATTTGTAAGTGAAGAACTAATAACACTAAAAGTGTCCTTGTCATTATGCTAATCTTCGTAAGTTCCTTTGTTCATTTAACAAAGGATTAAGCATTGGTTGTTTGTGTTGTCCTCTTCATGATAGACTTATCTAACATGTTCTTTCAATGATACATTACCAATAGAACAATTTTGAGGATGAGACTACTTAGGTACATATACAATCCATTTAAGACAATCTTTGGGATTGTGTTACCAAGTCCGGAAACTAAAGCATTCGGCTTTTCTTTGTCAAGTTTTGGATAGCGTTTGCAAATATATTGGTAAACAAATACATAACGAATATAAATTGATTGATTTTAAGCCATCTGATTCGGGTCTTTAAATCAAATAGCACCACCCACTATTTTTGGCAAATTCCATATCCCTCATTGGAATTCGAGAGTTTTGGAGGAAACTCTTAGTAGGTTATGGGAGGCTCACTATTACCAAGCCCACCTCAGAAGAACTCCATATTGGCTAGCAACAATAATAATAAGATAGTACGCTTACTCATTTGCAACTAATGCAAGTACCCATCTTATTTGGCCTCTAGAGAATGATGTCTCAGAAGAACTCCATATTGGCACCATTGCACTTAGTTAAGTCATTCCCACCATGCTAGTTCAAGTAGGGGTTCAAGAATGGCCTCAGAAGAACTCCATATTGGCCATACTCGTTGCCTACTTTCACTTCATCATATGTTTATAGGCTTCTCCTGAATGTAAGCACATACTTTGCAACCCCAGAACTGGACGAATACATTGTATGAGTCACAAACGATTGAAGCCTACCACGGTGGAAGGCCACGAAAGAGTGTTCAAAGCACTCTCACGCTTTTCAACTTAATATTGGTTTGGTTGAGGGTTTTAGGTCTCATCACATATAAACATACATTTTAATCTCTATTAAAACTATTTGGTCCTATTACAACTATTGGTCCATATGATTGATTTAGTTGTATATAATACTCCCACTATGCTTATAAAACGATTTTTAAAGCAAGAGTATATGATACTACTAACATAACCTTTGCATTCATTTGATGGACTATATAGTTGCCTTAGAGCCTTAGGATGATTATGAACCTTTGTTTAGATTCAACACGAGCCTTGTGTTGAATCTCGGTCTAGGGATGGTGATTGATTTTAGTTACGCGTTTAATCACATTAAGGCGTGTTGTCTTAGGGGCGTTGGACCCAACTACTTCATTTTCATGCATATCATATAAAGCAAGAAAGAAGTACTTCAAAGTAAAGGTGAGCTTATGCTCATTACAACATTTGCATAAAACAAATTACTTTAAAGTAAAGAAGAGCTTAAGCCCTTTTACAACATTTGATCAAATCAAATTACAACCAAAATCTAATCTACACATTCCCATGGTTCAAACAAATTTGAAACGGCCTTTCACATAGCTCAATTATATTAGGCATAGGTTCATAATCACCCTTTAATTAATTAACACTTTAACTAATTAAATTGAATGCAACATTTTCATTTGGTTTTTGTATCCATAAAATTGATTTAAATGGAGCTAAACAAAATGAAAATCCAATTCTCATTTAAAGAGACAAAACAATTTTGTTCTCTACCTAATTTGGGCCATCATGCAATAACCACAACTTTTGGGCCATAAAGCAATTAACCTCAACTTTTGGGCTATATTGCAAAACTTTTGGGGTCACTTTGTAAAGACACAAAAGTCCACTACTTCATGTAATTACACTAGAACCCAAAATTTAATCAATGCAAAAACTTCATTAAAGGAGCAAAACAATTTGTCCTTTAGCGTTTTTGGACCTAAACGTAAAAACGTAAACCTTTGGGCCAAAGTGCAAATACACAAAAGTATCAAAACTTTATGTAATTGCATAAAAGACCCAAAAGTACTCCCATTGAGGGAGGGCCGGTTTTTAGAGAGGGAAAGGGAGTGGAGATAAGTCCACAAAAATTTGGAAAATTTTTCAACAATTTCATAAAGCCTTGCAAGTGGAATTTGTGACATAAATTCATGCAAGTGGTATGTGACTTAAAGTCATGCAAGGGATGTGTGTGTAAGAGAAGTACTTCTTACACACCTATCACCATTTCCATCACCTTACACAATTTCTATCACATTAAAACATTTGATAAAGCACAAAACAAAGACTTTATGAAATAAATCAAAACTTTGAATCAAAACACAAACCTTTTTGTTCTTGGAAAAAATGTCAAGAACAATGAAGAACACTCATGAAAAAACTCAAAATTTTCCATGAACATTTTTCACCCAAAAACATTCCAAAACCATTCAAACTTTACGGAAATAACATCTAACCAAACTAGGGTACATAGGGGTTCCAAAAGTCACTTTAAAAGACTTTTAACAAGTCAAACAAGAACCCAAAAATCCACCCTTTGGATTTGGCCGAAAATCCCCAAAGTCATGGCACCAAATTTTAGCTCCAATATTCATGCTCATATGAACTACATCTACAACATTTGAGATGGCAAATTTTCTAACAAAATTTACATTCAAAGAAACAAGAATAAAGCTTATAACAATTACAACTTTTAAATCACAAACTATGAACCACAAAACCCAAAAGGATTCACCAACTACTAGACCTAGGCTCTGATACCACTTGAAGGATTATTTTGTGAAAACATGTTCATTTAAGCAACATCAATAAGCATGCAATTAACAATTAAAGGCGGAATCAAAACCTAGTAGATTGGTGAACCAAAAACAAAACATTAACCAAGAAATTCAAAGCCTAGTAGATTGGTGAACCAAAACTCAACTCAAAACAAAGTGAGTTGAAATTTATACCTTTGTAGATTCCTCTTTGCATAAGCAAAGGCTAATCACCCAAAGAGAGGGCCTTCATTCCTTGCATCTTAAATCTATGGATTTGGATGGATGAATAGGTTTCTCCAAGTTCCCAAAATTGAGAACCTCTAAGTCTCTTCACCAAGGAGAGATTGGAGAAGAAATGAGTGACCTTGGAGTAGTGGGATTGCAAGATGCACCCCCAAGGTGGCCGGCCTCTTTAGAGAGAAATGGAGAGACATGTTCTCTCCAATTTTCTCCAAAACAAACCCTTAATGAATTTTGGCTATAAAGTCATATTTATACCTTTATTCATTTGAGTGGCAAACTTGTAAATAAGTCCAAGTTCACTACCCTTAGCATCATGGCCGGCCATTAGGATATTTTGGACTAATTGGGCCTTTGTGAATCATTATTCATTAAGTTGTCATACAACTTAAGTTAATGGGCTTGACGTTCGAAGCCCATTGGGCCTTAAGGTCCAAAACTATCCCGAGGTCTTTAACGAACTTATTCGTTTGATTAATTAACATATTAATTAATCATTGCCATAAATAAATGATTAAACCATTTAATCATTCTTACTCATCTCCATTGTTTCTTCAATCTCCACCTTACACGGTGTGCGATCCATTAGGTTCCTTTTAGCGAGGCAGTGGGCGATTAAAACCATTTTATATCGATTGTGAATTGAAACTTACTTTCAATTCTCCCTTTAGTGATTACACACGTTTAGGGCTTCCACAAACCATGAGTGACACCTTGCAGCATATCATGGTTACCCAAGCTAAACAGAAGAGGTAGAGAAAACCTATTCAGTTTGGGATTACAAATGCAATACGGTCTTTCTCTAATACAATACTCTTGACCACATTGTTTGGTTTGATAGTTTATTTATTCATGTCTACTATCCAATGTGATTCGTGTGCTTATATGATTACCTTGAATGTGATTTGGAACGCATTCCTAAATCTCATTCATACTCTGGCCAGAGATTCTAAATCATATCATAGAGTATTCTCCCCCAACGGTTTGAAGGTTAGAGATCCCTTGTTGCGCATTCACTTGCCTCCATGGCTAAGTGGCTTAACCCCAACGATGCCGTGGACACTCCAATGGAATGACGTTTGACATAATCAAAGATCAAGGACTTAACCACAAGACAACTGTGATGCCTCAGGTCAAAGGACTACTTTGCATTATCCCAACCATGAGTTCTCATGTGACATGAGTATGAGAACTCTTCGTTGATCGCATTCAGTGAACTCATTCTCTACTGAGCACCTACGTACTTGTCTTGATGTCACACACACCAATGACTCGAGACTAGTCACTCTCCTTGAGAGAAGACATAGCACGTACCGATCTTGACGGACTGTCAATGCCCAATTGACAATCCTATGATCAGGAACATTTAGGATGTGTCTACGAAAGAATGGTCTCATGAATCTAACTTCATTAGATTGCATTCTCCCAATCACATATTCCTTGGACTTTATCGTTTAAGCATATAACATTTATATGAGACGGCTCAAACAATAATATTTGCCCTTTATATTTAAACTAGATTAGTTTAACATGTGAAATGTCCGTAAAGTATCATCATATGATTGGCTTTAGGGCACATTTCCAACAGTTCCCTATATGAACAGCATGATAGAGATACGTTCAAAGATCATTAAATTCCATGGAAATCATAAGCATTGACAAGGCAATTATAACTATGAACTGCATGATACTTTTGTCAAGAATCTACTTAACACGATTGTGACTAACAATCTCCACTACTTGTAATTATAAGTTTCTAACGATTAGGTGAAAGTCCCTTATAATTTAGCATCAGATTCAAGCATGCAAACTAAGTAGGCCTCCTTAATCAACACACAAGAATAAGTTATCAATCAAATAGATAAGTAAAACGCATTCATATTTTACGAAACAATAACTGAAAGGAATCAATTCATATTAACATATATCCATGGCTTCGAATTCACCACTAACTAATAAGAATTTAGTTCCACATGTTCATAGCAATTGAAAAGCAAATTGAAATAAACATCAAAACTGAAACGAGGGAAGAAAGAACTCTTAAAACTCCCAAGGATGCAGATGGCTTGCGCACAAGGCCTTCCTTCATCAATGGAATGCACGGCAAAGCTCTCCTTCTTCTCCAAAAGGTACGGCAGAGATGTATATGGATGTAGGATGGTGTTTTGTGATGTAGAATGGTGGTTAGGGTTGAGGCAAAGGTATTTCTGAATGGTATGAAGGGTTGTGACGAATTTAGGCTTTAAAACATCTATTTATAGGCTAGGGTTTCCATAAAATCTGATGGGAAAGGGTTAGGGTTTTGGAGATAAAAGGCTTGGCCTATCCAAGGGAGAAAATAATTAGGGTTTTATGCAGATTTTTTAGGCTTCTAGAACACTAGGTGCGGCACAACCCTAGGGTAGATGGATTAGGGTTTAAACTTAGCAAAAAATAAAGGATCAGGGCCCTAGGGTGCGGCATGGGCTTAGAACAAAGCTGAAAAAGGATTAGGAAACTTCCAATTCAATAATAGAAACTTTCAAGAATGGAAACCTCCAAGAATAACAACTTCCAACTTTAGAAACTTTGGTTTCCAATTCTGAACTCTTTGTTCTTCATTTTCATTTCTTCATTCATTATTCATTCCTAGCCTCATTTGATCTTCAATTTCGTCCATTCCTTTAGATCCAAGCATGTGCTATCCATTTAGTGCCCAAAACTGCTCCAAAATGCTCCAAAATGCACTTTCTTGCCAACTTTGTCATTTGGACCTACAAACACACGAAAATAGCTTAAAACACTATAATAACCACAAACTAACTATAAAAGTGCAAGAAAACAAGCTAACTAAGTCGCATAAATATGCTCCTATCAGTAAGTACTTCAACGCTGCATGGTCAGAATAAATAATGACTTTAGTTCTAATTAAATAAAAACGAAACTTATCTAAAGAAAATACAACAGCAACAAGTTCTTTTTCAGTGGTGGAATAGTTCAATTGAGCATCATTCAAGGTGCGGGATGCATAATAGATGACGTGGGGCTGCTTGTTCTTCCGTTGGCCTAAAACAGCTCCAATTGCATAATCTGAGGCATCACACATGAGCTCAAAAGGAAGACTCCATTCTGGTGGAGTTATGATAGGGGCCGAAGTAAGCATCTCCTTGAGGTGTTTGAAGGCTTTCTCACACTCCTTCTTGAACTTAAATGGCACTTCTTTTTTAAGGAGACAACAAAGGGGCTGTGCAACCTTGGAAAAGTCCTTGATGAATCGCCTATAGAATCCTGCATGTCCAAGAAAAGAACGAACCTCTCTAACCGAAGTAGGGGAGGGTAAGTAGCGTACAAGATCTATTTTCAACTTATCAACCTCAATTCCCTTTTTTGAGATTATGTGACCCAAAACTATACCTTGTTTTACCATAAAATGACACTTTTCCCAATTCAAAACAAGGTTAGTTTCAATGCAGCGTTTTAAGATCAAAGTGAGATTAGATAAGCATTCATCAAACGAATCACCAAAAACACTAAAATCATCCATGAATACTTCAATGCTCTTTTCCACATAATCTGAGAAAATACTCATCATGCATCTTTGAAATGTGGCAGGTGCATTGCATAAACCAGAAGGCATTCTACGGTAAGCAAACGTACCAAATGGGCATGTGAAAGTGGTATTTTTTTGGTCATCCGGAGTTATGACAATCTGATTATAACCTGAATAACCATCAAGAAAACAATAAAATGTATGACCAGCTAGCTAAACTTTCAAGCATTTGATTAATGAATGGCAGAGGGAAGTGATCATTCCTTGTCATGGCGTTGAGCTTCCTATAATCAATGCAAACTCTCCAACTTGTTCGGATACGGGTAGGCACAAGCTCATTCTCTTCATTCTCCACCACAGTAACTCCAGATTTCTTTGGATCAACTTGGATCGGCGAAACCCAACAATTATCAGAAATTGGATAGATTACCTTACAATCAAGTAGCTTGAAAATCTCATTGAAGGGTTGAGACGGCATTGAGCCTCTCGAGATGGTTTAGCCTCCTCCTCCGAAAGTATACGATGCATGCAAGTGGTAGGGCTTATTCCCTTGATGTTGCCCAAGATCCATCCAATGGCTGTTTTGTATTCCTTCAACATTCTCACCAACTTCCCTTCTTCTTGTGCCGTGAGTAAGGAAGAGACTATGACCGGCAAAGTCTCTTGGTTGCCTAGGAAAACATACTCCAAATGGCTTGGTAAAGGTTTAAGTTCAAGGGAAGGTGCGTGAATCACTGAAGGAAACATTTTATTAGTAGAAACAGAATCTGAATTTGAGATTAGAAGCTTACCATATTGTGGTGGCAATGACTCAAGGGCAGCAACCATTTCAATTACTTCTTCACTAGAGGGCACGGCATGGGTTGTTTCATGCATGTCATGGGTATGCTTAGATTTTGTCCCTTCATTTTTGAGTCCCACTCCATTCGTAATGACCGTTTCAAGTGCATCTTCATGTAATTGCTCATGATGTTTATGCGCCAATAAATCAATAATATCAATAGGGAAACAAGAATGGTCATCATTAGGATATCTCATAGCTTCAGAAATATTGAAATCAATAACTTCCCCATCAAATTCCATTGACAGTGTCCCTTTGAACACATCGATCTTAGTGCGAGCTGTTTTCATGAATGGTCGTCCAAGCAAGATTGGCAATGGTGTAGCATGGGCCGAATCCTCCATCTCTAACACATAGAAGTCAGCTGGGAATACCAAGTGATTAACCTGCACTAAAACATCCTCCAAAACTCTGGATAAGCATTAGAGCGATTGGCCAATTGAATAATCACTCCATCATGTTTCAATTCACCTAAGTTCATAGATCCATAAATTGAATATGGCATGACATTAATTGATACACCTAAGTCTAACATGGCATGTTCAAACCTAATATTACCAATGACACAAGGAATTGTAAAACTACCAGGATCTTAGCATTTGGTTGGCAGTTTTCGTTGCAAAATGGCTTAAACGTTTTCACTTACCTTTACAACTTCTTTGTTAGAAATCCTTTTCCTTGTTGTACAAAGTTCTTTTAAAAACTTAGCATGCCTTGGAACTTGTTTAATTGCATCAAAGAGAGGGATATTCACTTGCACCTTTCTAAACGTCTCCAGAATGTCCTTTTCACTCTCTTCCTTCTTTGATTGCATAATTCTGCGAGGGAAAGGAACATGGGGTGGAATAGGGTTAGAATTAATCGAAATTGAACCCTTCTTACCTGTGTTGGATGAATTGGACAGATTAAGGAGTGTAGGAGGCTGCGGCAAGGATTGAGCAATCCTTGCCGTGGGGTTGTCTTGCTCTTCCTCTTCGAATTGCAGTTTCTTGTCCTCATTTTGGGCAGATTTGGATGGTTATGGATCGACTCCAACTTCTTTTCCACTTCTTAATGTAATGGCCTTGGCAGATTCAAACCCTCCCTTCGGATTCACAGTGGTTGAACTCGGCAATCTGCCTTGCCCTCTAAATTGGCCCATGAATTCCGCCATTTGCCCTATTTGTTTCTTTAGTTCGTTCACTTCTTTGGCTTTGTTTTGCTGTCTATGCGCCAAAGTGGTTAGTAATTGAATAACTTGATCATTATCTATGAACGAACCTGAATTGGTTTGGGCAGGCTGTGGTTGGGGTTGAATTGGTGCATATGGTCTTTGATATATCCCAGTGGGTGGCTGTCGAAAACCTTCTTGTTGTTGAGGGTCACTCTACCTAAAATTTGGGTGATCTCTCCATCCCGGATTGTATGTATTTGAGTATGGATCATTCTTTTGCTGATTTTGGCCTTGAAACTCAATAACGTTGGCACTTTCCCATCCTCCATTCTCAATCAATTGAGGGCAATTTTTAGATTGGTGCCCTTGGATAGAGCACACGCCACAAACTATATTTTCTTGCACTTTGGGTCTTTCAACAACCTGTGACACAAGAAAAGTGAGATTAGCCAATTGGGATTAAATTTCAAAAATTGTACTTACTTCATTCACATGTGATACGAAATATATAAGCACACAAATTAAACCCTCTTTTTATCAAATGTAGTAAAGTATGTAAGTAGGGATCATTCTAGGCCGGGGATTAGGAGGGATTGCTAAATCACTTGGCAACTGACTTGAAAACGTAAAAACAAAGTTTAAAACACTAAACTAGACTCAAAGAATGCAAAACTATACTTTAAAATACTAAGATAAACAAAAAGATTCAAAACAGCAACCAAAGACTCAAAACTGCCTTAAAAACACTTTCTGGGCAGTTTTGGGACTCTAACACAAACTTGGACGAATTTTGGTTTTCTAATGAACTAAAACACTTAAAAACATAATATAAGACAAGTTCTAATTAATATGACTCAAAGAAATAAGATGGGGTTGATTTTGGACGAAAATAATTAAATTAAGACAAGAACAAAGTAAATAGATTCTTAGACAAATTTGGGTGAATCAAAACACTTAAAAACACAAACTAAAGTGATTACTAACTAATCTAACACTTTGAAATAAATGGGAGATTGGTTCTTGACGAATTTGAAAACAAAACAAACTTTGTAAAACAAAACAGATTGTAAATGAATTTGAATGAAACTTATGGATGGAAGGCTAGCTAGGAGGTTCTTCTCCACACATGTCACACTTGCATACAAAACGATTTCCAGTTGCTTTTCGATAAACTATGAATACTCAACGCCCTAAATTAACCGTGAATTGCACTAATTAACCCTCAGTTTTTCCACAAGTTATTGGGTTGGATGATTGCATACGACAACCCAAAACATTCCTTACAAGTTCCCTACATGAATTACATAATAGAGATACAAGCAAGAATCATTAAGTTCTATGAAAAACATAAGCATTGACGAGGCACTCGTTACTATGATTTGCATGAAACTTATGCCAAGAATTTACTTAACGTGATTGTGACTAGCAACCTTCACTACTTGTGAATATAAGTTCATAACGATTAGGTGAAACTCCCTTATATTCTAGCGTCAAATTCATGCATGAAAATTAAGCGTGCACTCTCAACCAACATACACAAATCAGTTTTTATACGAACGGATAAGTAAATTGAATTCACAACTTATGAATCACAACTGGATGTAATCAAATCATATTGCAAGCATGAACATAGTTTCAAATCACCCCCTAACTAAGAGGGGTTTAGTTCCTCATACTCACAAAGCAAAGATGCATAAATTTAGACATTAAAAACAAAGATAGAAAACACCTAGAAACGCTCCAACAGTCCCAAGGCTTGGGCTTAGGCACGGCACCAGGGTTCTTCTTCTTTCTCCTTCCTTGCAAGCTGCGGCACTAGAGGTTTTGGACAGGTTTTGGGTGGTTTTTATGGTGTAGAATGGATGGGGAATGGTATGGAAATGTTTAGGGTTGATGGGTGGTGTGGCTAGGGGTGATTTTTGGCTGAATTTGGAGAGAATGGTGGTGGAGAACTCACGGCAAAGACAAGGATTAAAATCTGTTCCCTATGATGAATATGGGAGGTGGTATTTATAGGCTTGAGAGAGGACCACTCCATTTCCTTTGCATGTGCAGCTTGTGTGGGTGTGAGTTGTCATGTTTCCCCTTTACATTTATACACACATGCTTCATCATTTCAACCACAAAACACACCAATTTTCTGCCCATGCCATATGCTTTTCTTCCACTTTGCAAGTGGGTTTGCTGCCATGTTTCTTTGCTTTGCCATTACACTTTCACACATACATGTTCTTTGCATCATTTCAACCACAAAACACACACTTTCGGCCATGTTTCTCCTTTACATTTGCACACACACATGCTTCATCATTTCAACCACAAAACACACCAATTTTCTGCCCATGCCGTGTGCTTTTCTTCCACTTTGCATGTGGGTTTGCTGCCATGTTTCTTTGCTTTGCCATTACACTTGCACACATACATGTTCTTTGCATCATTTCAACCACAAAACACACACAATTTCTGCCCATGCTGTGTGCTTCCATGTGTGTGCTGCAACATTCTTTTCTTTGCCATGTGTTTGCTGCAACAAGGGATTTATTTAAAGGGATAAAGGAAATAAAACCCTAGGTTAACTAGGTAAACAGAAATTAAGTCTAAAGCTTCTACAATTTAGGGAAACAAATAAAAAATTTAAAGGAAATAAGCTAAAAGGTGTGGCAAGGCTTTAAAGTAGATTAGGAAAGTGTTTAAATGCAAGATATAGGAAAGAATGACTCTTCCTTGCACGGAAAGGAAGAGTAATGGCAAGGGTGGAGCACACGGCTGGTTGCTTATTTTTGAACACTTCGTTCTTTATTTGTCTTGAATCCAATTATTCACATCATCATTCAATCCTATGCTCATTTGATCTTCAATTTCGTCCATCTTCTTACTTCCAAGCATATGCAATCCATTTGATGCACAAAAACTGCTCCAAACGACTCCAAAATGCACATGTATGCATACTTTGTCCTTAAAACCTGAAAACACATAAAAGTGACTTTAAACACTAAAATAACTAAAGAAATACAACGTAAACGTACGAGAACAAGCCAATTAAGTCGCATAAAAATGCTCCTATCAAATTCCCCCACACTTAGCTTTTGCTAGTCCTCGAGCAAACAAAGAAATAAAACGAAACAAGACAAATAAAACACAACCTAAACCTTCCAACAATTGCCTCAGGGATTTCCAATGCACATGACATGTTAAAACACTTCCCCCACACTTGTTTTTTGCCAAACATTACTCAAAAGGAATTCAATTTGAATCATTCTTTACTATGCTTTAAGAACAAGGGTATAGATGGTCCTAATCTAGGCTAGGTGGAGATGATGTGATTAACAAAGAAAAACAGGCTCAACAAGGCTCAACGGGGTTTACCCTTGAACATATAATGAAGTAGTAAAATGGAAATTTGGCTAAGGTGGTGGTCACTACACAACTTCTTCTTGAATATGTGTTATGCAAATCAATAGCATGTTTTGAATGAAATGGGCATGAGTTCTAGAATTTGGAACTAAATGATGAAACGCCTTCTAAGTAGTAACCAAGCAAAGAATAATGAGATCATGCAACGACTTAGAAAACAATAATGCACAAATTATCAACTCTCCAAATAACGTTTAGGCTCAAGTCTCACAAGGTTGTAGCATTTGTTTGAGTTCCTTCCTTCAAGCATGTTACAAAAACTAATTTTTCCTTTATGATTGCATGTGAATTCATAAATTATAACCACAACCAAGCATACACCAAAGAGTAAATCAAATGTTCATCCATGTTTATAACTCTCTTTAACAGTCATGTAATTAAAAACCAAATCCTCATCATTGTGTTGGAAGGTACCCTAAGACACAAATAAACATACAAAAACAACTCTTTTTGGGTTTTTCAAAACAATTTTTTCAAATTTTTATGGGATTTTTGGATTTTTATGTCAAAACACACTGAAACACTCCAAAACAGCTTGAAAACACTTAAAAGAGCAAGGAACAACATTAGAAGTAATGGGTGATAAACTCCTACAAATTTCATGCAAAACAATGGTTACCCCCCCCCCCCCACACTTAATTCAAACATTGTCCTCAATGTTTCAAGCATAAACTCACACAAAAACAAGCAAATAAACAAACAACGAATAAACATGACAAGTATAGCAAAGTAAACAAAAAAATAGACATAGTAGAGTTTAAGAACGCAAATCTGGTTTTGGAGATAGATGATCTTGTTGACTTTCCACAGCTTTGATCTCTAACTGGTTTGGAATTCTGAGCGAGGAATATCAGAGTTCCTTAGTTTCAAATCAGACTCCTTCTGCTGGGTTGATTTGATTGTGCAATCTTCATTCTTCTCTGCTTGTTTCTTCTGCACGGCAAGCAGACACGAGGTAGAGGTGTTGGTCTATTTCTTTCTTCAATCTTTCCAAGTGCCCACCTCTTGCTTTTTTTCTCCTTATCCCTAGTTGAGGATGAATTGGTAAATTGTCTCCACATGCTTCGAGGTATCATTTTCACTTCCCTTATCTGTTCCCCAGGCAGATGTGGTAGACGAAGCGGAAGCATAAGAGGATGAAGATAAGTACTCGAGAGTAAAGCTAGGTAAGCAATCAGGAAGGGGTTCCAGGCAGTCGGTTCTAGATCGGAAGATTGATACCAAGTGCTGGCTGATTACTCACTTTCTCCTTGTCCTAAAACAACGACAAGGAGAAGGACAGGGAGCAAGCATGATATGAGATACTCTTTCTTTCAACCTTCATGATATGAAATACTTTTGCTTTTGATGGGTTGTTTGCAGAGGTACCCCAAGGAATAAGGAACACTGAGTGACTCGAAAGGGTTTGTTGGAAAGGCATTCTCGGAGACGACGGAAGGTTATGTATGTCTGCCTTGCCATGGAGGGTGAAGGTCGACATTTATAGGAAATAATAACTGGTACTGTTCTTTCACTCCTGTCGGCAACCGTTGGATGATTGAACAGTAAACTTCACGTGTTTTCTACTTCAACAGAAATCGTCGATAGATTGCCCGTGATTTCCTCAAAGCTGACGAGGCTGAGAAAGATAGATGGTTGGAATCGGCGCTTCGACAAACTGCCCGTGATTTCCGTAAAGCTTTCTCTGCATGTGACAAGTGCTGACGAGGCTGAGAGAGACAGGCGCATCTTCGCTATCTGAGATCGATGTTTCGACAAATTTTCTGTGATTTTCGCAAAGCTGAGTTTGCGTGTGACGGGTGCTGACGAGGCTGAGAAAGCTGACACTCTTCGATATCTGGAATCGGTGGTTTGTGAGCAAGCCCAACTTTTGAGAAAGCTGGCGCCTCTTCGATTTTTTAATTGGCTTCTTCGATTTCTGAGCTCGCCTCTTCGATCTCTGAAATCCTATCGCGTGCTGATTTTTATAGAGGTATGCAGGACGTTCAAAGCACGCTTGAATTTCTGCCTGTAAAAACTCCCGTTTTGCACTTCTACGATCTTGACTTGTCCGATCTCCTCTTTCTTTAACACCTCTGAAAAATGTCTGGCCCTTCCGACCGTCGTTTTAACTTGAACCTTGATGAAGAGGCAGCCCCGCCTTCTCCAGACAACATATGGCGCCCATCCTTCAAATCCCCTACTGGTCCCCTTACCGTTGGGGATTCGGTGATGAAGAATGATATGACAGCTGCGGTGGTGGCCAGAAACCTTGTCACTCCCAAAGATAACAGACTACTTGCCAAATGGTCTGATGAGTTGGCTGTTAAGGAATCTCTGGCTCTCAGTGTGCAGTGCGCAGGTTCCGTGTCCAATATGGCCCAACGCCTATTTGCTCGACCCTGTCAAGTTGAATCATTGGCGGCTGAAGTGATGAGTCTAAAGCAGGAGATTAGAGGGCTTAAGCATGAAAATAAAAAATTGCACAGGCTCGCACATAATTATGCTACAAACATGAAGAGGAAGATTGACAGATGCAGGAATCTGATGGTCAGATTTTACTTGATCATCAGCGGTTTGTGGGTTTGTTCCAACAGCATTTGCCTTCGTCTTCTGGGGCTGTACCGTGTACTGAAGCTCCAAATGATCAACCTTCGCTGCCTCCTCCTTCTGGGGCTCCGCCAACTGCTGAGGCTACGCCGACTACTGAGACTTCTCCTAAGCAGCCTTTGTGAAGGCTCCCTCTTGTAATTTTCTGCTTAATGTTCCTTTTCTACAAAAATCAATGAAAAAGCATCTTGTTTACCAAAAATCCACACCAAAAGAAATAAAAATGACAAACAAGGTAAAAAAAAACGTAGTAAATGGAAGGTTTTTAGAAACGTAAAACCGATTGTGAAGCGATTCATAGATCTTCCTTATTTGAATACATGGGTTGCCTCCCAAGAAGCGCTTGCTTTAACGTCGTGCAGCCGGACGAAGAACGCAATTACTCCCCATTGGAGCCCACGGCATGCAAGGGAATGTTCTCCACGACATGCTCCTCAAAATGCTCATAATAGGGCTTCAATCGATACCCATTCACCTTGAATTCATGTCCCGTTTTCAAGCTTTGGATCTGGACTGCACCATGAACAAAAACATTAGTAATAACAAACGGTCCAATCCACTTAGAACATAACTTAACGGGAAATAACCGTAGACGGGAATTGAACAATAGCACTTTCTGCCCTACGGAGAATGTTTTGCCTCGAATCATCTTATCATGGAAAACTTTGGTCTTCTCCTTGTAAATGCTAGCATTCTCGTACGCTTCATGCCTTATCTCATCAAGTTCATTTAGTTGCAACTTCCTATGACTCCCTGCGGCATTTAGGTCCATATTGAACTTCTTGAAGGCCCAATGAGCTTTGTGTTCCAATTCAACAGGGAGATGGCACGGCTTGCCATAGATGAGCCGAAATGGGGACATACCAATGGGTGTCTTGTACGCCGTACGATATGCCCAAAGTGCATCATCTAACCGTAAGCTCCAATCCTTCCTTGTAGGCCCAACGGTCTTCTCTAGAATTTGTTTGATCTCACGGTTGGAAACCTCGGCTTGGCCATTCGTTTGAGGATGGTAAGGTGTAGAAACCCTATGGTTGACATTGTATTTCCTCACTAACGCCTCTATGGTCCGGTTGCAAAAATGCGATCCTCCATCACTTATGATGACACGTGGCATGCCAAACCTTGCAAAAATGTTAGTTTTAATAAAATCTGCAACCACTTTAGAGTCATTAGTCCGGGTGGCTTTAGCTTCCACCCACTTCGACACATAATCAACCGCAAGCAAAATATACATGAAACCATACGAGGAAGGAAAGGGACCCATAAAATCAATTCCCCAAACATAAAAAATTTCAACATTAAGGATAGAAACTTGCGGCATTTGATCCCTAGCACCTATGTTACCCATTCTTTGGCATTTATCACATGTTAAGCAAAAAGTTCTAGCATCCTTAAAGATACTAGGCCAATAGAACCCACATTGTAACACCTTAAGTGCTGTTCTTTGTGTGCCAAAGTGACCACCACATGCATATGTGTGACAAAAACTTAAAATTGAACGAAATTCAGAATCATGCACACATCGACGTACAATCTGATCCGGGCAAAATTTCCACAAATATGGATCATCCCACACATAAAACCGTGCATCATCCCTAAGTTTATCACGTTGGTGCCTAGTGAAAGTGCTTGGAATTTGTTTTGACACCAAAAAGTTCACCAAATCGACATACCAAGGCTCACTAACCTTTATGGACAACAATTGTTCATCGGGGAATGTCTCGACAATGGGTAGGGACTCCTCATTATGCACCATGCGGCTTAGGTGGTCAGCCACCACGTTCTCACTTCCTTTCTTGTCACGAATCTCAATATCGAACTCTCGAAGTAGCAACATCCAACGAATTAGCCGCGGTTTGGCTTCCTTTTTAGTGAGCAAGTATTTCAAAGCTGCATGGTCAGTGAAAACAATTACTTTAGTCCCAATTAAATATGATCTAAACTTATCTAAAGCAAAAACAACGGCAAGAAGTTCTTTTTCCGTAGTGGAATAGTTCAACTACGCATCATTCAACGCCCGTGAGGCATAGTAGATGACATGCGGCCTCTTGTCCTTCCTTTGTCCCAAAACAGCTCCTAACGCATAATCGGACGCATCACACATAAGCTCGAACGGTAGGCTCCAATCCGGTGGGACAATGATTGGTGCCGTAGTGAGTAGGTCCTTGAGATGGTTGAATGCTTGCTCACACGCCTCGTTGAACTCAAACGACACTTCTTTTTGTAGGAGACGGCATAGAGGTTGTGCAATCTTGGAAAAGTCTTTGATAAATCGTCGATAGAATCCTGCATGACCAAGAAAAGAACGAACCTCTCTCACTGAAGTAAGAGAGGGTAAGTAGCGTACAAGATCTATCTTAGACTTATCAACTTCAATTCCTTTTTCAGAGATTATATGACCCAAAACAATACCTTGTTTAACCATAAAATGGCATTTCTCCCAATTTAACACAAGGTTTGTTTCCACACAACGTTTCAAGATTAAAGTGAGATTATCTAAGCAATTATCAAATGAACTACCAAACACACTAAAATCATCCATGAATATCTCAATAATCCTTTCAACATAATCATAAAATATGCTAACCATACACCTTTGAAATGTCGTAGGAGCATTGCACAAACCGAATGGCATGCGTCGATATGCAAACGTTCCAAAGGGACAAGTAAAAGTGGTCTTTTCTTGATCATCCGGGGCAATGACAATTTGATTATAACCAGAGTATCCATCAAGAAAACAATAAAAGGAATGACCTGCTAACCTTTCAAGCATTTGATCTAGGAACGGCAATGGGAAATGATCCTTCCTTGTGGTGGCGTTTAGCTTCCTATAATCAATGCATACTCGCCAACTGGTTTGGATTCGTGTGGGTACAAGCTCATTCTCCGCATTCTCCACAACCGTCACTCCAGATTTCTTGGGTACGCATTGAATAGGTGAAACCCAATGGCTATCGGAGATAGGATAGATCACTCCACAATCAAGGAGCTTGATTATCTCCTTTTTCACAACTTCCATCATTGGAGGGTTGAGACGGCGTTGAGCCTCTCTAGTTGGTTTGGCCCCCTCCTCAAGAAATATGTGATGCATGCACGTTGTAGGGCTTATACCCTTGATATCGGCCAAGGTCCATCCTAGGGCAGATTTGAACTCCTTCAAGACTCAAACTAGTTTCTCTTCTTCTTATGCCGTGAGGAATGAAGATATGATGGCAGGTAGGGTCTCATTTTCTCCCAAGAAAATGTACTTCAAATGGCTTGGTAATGGTTTGAGTTCAAGGACAGGTGCCTGAATTATTGATGGAAGCAACTTGTTAGTTGAAATGGGAATGGAATCGAAGTTAGGAGACTTACCACCATGCTTAGGTAATGACTCAAGGGCAGCAACCAACTCAATGAATTCCTCACTATAAGCCATGGTATGGAATGGTTCATGCATGCCGTGGGTTAGCATATGGTTTGCATCCATGGTTTTGAGTTCCATGCCTCTTGTAATGACTTTTTCAAGCACATCGTCATTCAAATCTTCAAGATATCCCTGCGCCAAAGAGTCAATTATATCAATAGAGAAACATGAATGGTCCTCACTAGGGTACTTAATAGAATCTGAAAGATTGAAACTAACAACTTCCCCATCAAATTCCATGGACAAAGTTCCATTAAACACGTCGATTTTAGTCCGAGCCGTTTTCATGAATAGCTTTCCAAGGAGGATGGGCACTGAAGGGGTATGGTCCGATTCATCCATTTCGAGGACATAGAAATCCGCCGGAAAGATTAAGTGATTTACCTGCACAAGAACATCTTCCAAAACTCCCTTTGGATAGGCGTTAGATCTATCGGCCAATTGTATGATTACACCATCATTTTTCAACACTCCTAAATTCATAGATGCATAAATTGAGTATGGCATAACATTTATAGAAGCACCTAAATCTAACATGGCAGATTCAAAGCGAGTGTTTCCAATGACACAAGGAATTGTAAAACTACCCGGATCTTTGCATTTGGGGGGTAGTTTGCGTTGCAAGATGGCGGATACATTTTCACCTACCTTGACAACCTCCTTGGTCGACATCCTCTTCCTAGTAGTGCACAATTCCTTTAGAAACTTGGCATATCTCGGGACTTGCTTGATTGCATCCAAAAGGGGTATGTTGACTTGAACTTTCCTAAATGTCTCAAGGATGTCCTTTTTAGCTTCCTCCTTTGTTTGCATAAACCTACTAGGAAAAGGGACATTCGAAGGAAAAACATTAGTAGGAAGTGAATTTGACACATTCTTACCCTTCTTGGCCGAATTGGACAGATTTGGGCTTATGGAAGCTTGCGGCAAGGGTGTGTCCACCTTTGCCGTGGGTGGGCTTGTGTCCTCCTCTTCTAATTGTAGTTTTTTATCTTTTTTGAAGCCTGATGTAGATGGTTTAGGATCTGCCCCAACTTCTTTTCCACTTCTCAACAATATGGCTTCTGCACTTTCGAAACCTCCTTTTGGATTTGGAATGGTAGAACTAGGAAGTTGGCCTGGGTCTCAAAATTTGCTCACAAAGTCTGCAATCTGCCCAATTTGTTTCTCCAATTGATCCACCCTTTTGTCTTGGCTTTGCATAGCTTTGATTTGATTTTCTTGCCCCTGAGACAAGTTAGTTAGTAACTTAAGGAGTGTATCATTGTCTAGAGATGTACCTGAAGCATTTGGGGCAGATTGTTGTGGAAAATGTGGGGGTGATTATGGCTTGGTGAAAAGCCCCGGGGGTTGTTGCCTAAAGCCTCCTTGTTGTTGGGGTTGTTGTGAAGGAATATTTTGTGAAAACATGTTCATTTGAATAACATCTATAGCATGCTAATAACAATTAAAACGCGGAATCATGCTTGCATGCATTCAAAAACAAAACATTAACCAAGAAATTCAAAGCCTAGTAGATTGGTGAACCATTAATCAACTCAAAACAAAGTGAGTTGAGATTTATACCTTTGTAGATTCCTCTTTGCATAAGCAAAGGCTAATCACCCAAAGAGAGGGCCTTCATTCCTTGCATCTAAAGCCTATGGATTTGGATGGAAGAATAGGTTTCTCCAAGTTCCCAAAATTGAGAACCTCTAAGTCTCTTCACCAAAGAGAGATTGGAGAAGAAATGAGTGACCTTGGAGTAGTGGGATTGCAAGATGCACCCCCAAGGTGGCCGGCCTCTTTAGAGAGAAATGGAGAGACAAGTTCTCACCAATTTTCTCCAAAAAAAACCCTAATGAATTTAGGCTATAAAGTCATATTTATACCTTTATTCATTTGAGTGGCAAACTTGTAAATAAGTCCAAGTTCACTACCCTAAACATCATGGCCGGCCTTGGGGTATTTTTGGGTTGTTTGGGCCTTTGTGAATCATTATTCATTAAGTTGTCATACAACTTAAGTTAATGGGCTTGACGTTCGAAGCCCATTGGGCCTTAAGGTCCAAAACTATCCCGAGGTCTTTAACGAACTTATTCGTTTGATTAATTAACATATTAATTAATCCTTGCCATAAATAAATGATTAAACCATTTAATCATTCTTACTTATCTCCATTGTTTCTTCAATCTCCTCCTTACACGGTGTGCGATCCATTAGGTTCCTTTAAGTGAGGCAGTGGGCGATTAAAACCATTTTACATCGATTGTGAATTGAAACTTACTTTCAATTCTCCCTTTAGTGATTACACACATTTAGGGCTTCCACAAACCATGAGTGACACCTTGCAGCATATCATGGTTACCCAAGCTAATCAGAAGAGGTAGAGAAAACCTATTCAATTTGGGATTACAAATGCAATACGGTCTTTCTCTAATACAATACTCTTGACCACATTGTTTGGTTTGATAGTTTATTTATTCATGTCTACTATCCAATGTGATTCGTGTGCTTATATGATTACCTTGAATGTGATTTGGAACATTTTCCTAAATCTCATTCATACTTTGGCCAAAGATTCTTAATCATATCATAGAGTATTCTCCCTCAAACAGTTTGAAGGTTAGAGATCCCTTGTTGCGCATTCACTTGCCTCCATGACTAAGTGGCTTAACCCCAACGATGCCGTGGACACTCCAATGGAATGACGTTTGACATAATCAAAGATCAAGGACTTAACCACAAGACAACTGTGATGCCTCAGGTCAAAGGACTACTTTGCATTATCCCAACCATGAGTTCTCATGTGACATGAGTATGAGAACTCTTCGTTGATCGCGTTCAGTGAACTCATTCTCTACTGAGCACCTACGTACTTGTCTTGATGTCACACACACCAATGACACGAGACTAGTCACTCTCCCTGAGAGAAGACATAGCACGTACCGATCTTGACGGACTGTCAATGCCCAATTGGCAATCCTATGATCAGGAACATTTAGGATGTGTCTACGAAAGAATGGTCTCATGAATCTAACTTCATTAGATTACATTCTCCCAATCACATATTCCTTGGACTTTATCGTTTAAGCATATAACATTTATATGAGACGGCTCAAACAATAATCTTTGCCTTTTATAGTTAAACTAGATTAGTTTAACATGTGAAATGTCCGTAAAGTATCATCATATGATTGGATTTAGGGCACATTTCCAACAATCTCCCACTTGCACTAGAGCCAATCAGCTTGGTCATCAGTGATGATACCTCTTCTGTAGTCATTTCATAAATGGCTGAGTAGTAGGCCTAGGCAATGGATATCTATATGTTATCCATAGAAGCAACCTTGAGAATAACGACGTCACCATTATACATGATTCTCAATCATGTGGTTCAGTCTCTCATTTCAGTTCGGACCTTGATGAGACCTTGATTCCCTGGCTTGAGCTATCGCCCCATTAGTGTCATACATTTTCTGGTTGGAACCGAATAGAGAGTTCATAAATGAACTTTCCCATCCAATCAACATTGTTGTAAGCTTCTTTATGGCAATATATTTTCCATTCATAATGGAACACACTAAAGTCATTACTTTAATGTTTCCATCCAAATATCTCTTTAGTCATAATAAAGAGATATCCGTTTATCTCTTCATTCATAATGAAGAAACATCCAATGATGGATTAGATTCATAATCTAATATATTTACGCTTCCTTTACGTTACTCTAATTCTTCCTCATTCTTTGAGGAATCTATCCTTTAGTATTTCTTAAATACTTAAGGACTCACTTGACAGTTGCCATGGTTCTGATCCTGGGCTTGCACTGATATCGTCTTGTACCTTTCCAGGTACAACTCATATCAATGTTTTTCATATAATATGAAATACATAAATCACCTTTCTGCGTATGCATAAAGGATTCTATTTACGCATTATTTCTTTGGGAGTCAAAAGGGCACGTTCCCTTTGAGAAGGGCAACTTGCTAGTCACACTAGAGTCATCCTTCTAATTGAAGTTTATCATTATATGAGAAACTTCCTAGCAACTTTTGTCTATTATTAGGGATTGATACAATCAAATTATATCTTGAAATCTATCAATATAGATTTCCATCCCATGTATATAGACTATGTCTCCCGTATACATTCTATCGTTATAGAATGCTTAAAGTCATAACTTTAACGAAGAAATATTCTTTTCACTTCCAAAATTAATATATCATATATATATTCATACATATCACATATATATTTATATATATATATATATATATATATATATACAAATTTAGGAATATGATTAACTCCCACTAATCTTTTGTAAACCTAGTAAACAAAAGATTCATTTACATCTTTATGAGAAAGCAAACGATTTGACCTTTCTCTCATAAGACGCTTATAGCTCCCACTAGCTTGCTAAGATCCATGATGGATGGATCTCTACAACTTACATGTCTTGTGATTCATATTTTTAGACATATATTATCAAGACTATCTTAATAATGGTTTCGGAAACCTATATTATGTCCAAACATTGAATCACCATTTAATTGTAGCTAGCAATCTTCGAATTAATTGAAACTAAGACTACGTCAAAAATGGTTCCTTCAAAGTCAACCATTCTCTTTGATTGTAGTCACCTTAAGCTACCAATTAGCTTGTGAAGGTTTCATTATTTCGGGTCAAATGGTACTTTACCATTCCCATGAGTATATATCGTATATGCACTCAATGTAGTCATAAGGATTTTCATTCTTATTTCTTTCGAATTAAGAGGTGCAACTCTATGACATAGTCATAAAGTTCAAACCATTCAACTGAGACGGTTTATAAATCCTTCTCGACTACCTTGGAGCTTTTGGTATAGGAACTAGGTTGTTATATTTGTTGATTATTATCTTGTCTCTCAAAGAACCATTCTTTGAGTTCTATCCCTCGTGCATTTGCTCTTAGGCAAATCACATTGTAGGATTACAATGAACTACCCAACAAAACAACATTTGTTAGTTGGTTTATAGAAGCGATATCCAAAAGTTAATTTAAGGATATCCCACAAGATGTTATCAAACAAATATTACTTATTAGCACACAACCCCAAATCTTAACATGCTTGAGATTTGTCTTTCTTTCCAACTACATCTTATGGAGTTATGAAATTTTTTTGGAAGATCTTCTAATTTACAATCATATTGTTTTAGAAGTATATATATCCTATATATGGGTAATAGATAACAACTAACGAACTAAATCTTATTCGAGTTCGTTCTTCTCCTAATGGAGAAATACATTATCTTATGATGCTACTTTCCTTGAATGTCTTTCATGGAAACTCATCTAAAGTGTTACTTTTCCTTGGATCAAATCTAAGGAGGTAAATACTTTAGACGTCTTACTCATTAACTTACATTTCTTGAATTCTTTGAAACCTTTTGTAAAGTATTCGGACTTGTGTTTATTCAAAATAAACTATAGTCCAACCGAGAGTGATCTTCGGTGAATGTCATATAACATGAGTAGTATTATGTTTGTGGACAAGTGCCACTAACATCTAAGTGAATTAACCTCAACAACTTTGTGATTCTTTCTTCTTTCCAAAAGAATACAGATTCGAACATTTCGCCTCTATACAATTTTAACAAGAAGATATTGGATCCGGATCTAACGATCCAAAGCGTCCATCTATGACCAACTCGTAATTTATGTTTTAGAGGTATTACAACTTTAGTTGGGATTAGTCACTACCTTGCAACCTTTTGGGTTTTAAGCATCATTATATTCTAAACAGTTAACACCACCATATTATCTCTACTATAGAGACAATCAATTAGATTACCATAATCCAATCATTGATTAATAAAGAACATTGTTTTGTCAAACAAAACATTTATCCATTTCACATAGTGACGGAATTTAGTTCCTTAAAATTGGAATATAAAGACAATCTATGTTTTTCCAATTTCTTTGGTAGTTCATATGAGGAAGTATGTACCATCTGCTTTCGCAGAGATCTACATTTGATTCACGTTTCGAATTTGAAGTACTTTCTCTTCTCTCATTAATCTTCTACTTCTTATTAGCCATACTTTTACAACGATTGTAAAACATAGTTACTAATACGGAATCAAGCATTCAAGTAGAAGAACCAACTGTTTTGAACTATTCAAGAACAATTTCCAACACCTTCGAAAGGTGTGTTCTTGACACTTGCAAGACATTTCTTGCAAATACCCCTTCCAATGTCTATCCTTTCATAAAGAAAGTTTGTTCCCTTGGAGTTAATTTTATCTTCTTCATTTGACTTCTCCTTTGACTACAATAGTCATGGTCCCTAAACTCCCACTATCTCTCTTGAAACTTATTTCAATTGTGTTATGCACATTAAACATTTTGGAGAGCATGTGGTTATTGTTCACTATATAGTTTACAATAAACTTAGTGAACCATAAGGATAGGGACACAAAGGTGAAGTCCTTGCCTAGTTTCCGTCTCATTAAGTGGTTTATCACTTCAACACTTAATGATTCAAAATCATCATAAGTCCATGTTCATGGACTATTTTTGTCAACCAACCATTATGTTCTAAACATAATTACAAACCTTCAAGAGTTGTACAAGGCAACTCTCATTTCTTCATACAACAATTTGTAAGTGAAGAATCATGGCACATAAAGTGTCCATGCCTTTGTGCTTTCTTCTGAAGTTCTTTGTTCATTTAACAAAGAAACAAGCACTAGTGTTTGCATTGACTAAGGGTTGTTCAAAGCAACTATTATTTCTTCATACAACAATTTGTAAGTGAAGAACTAATAACACTAAAAGTGTCCTTGTCATTATGCTAATCTTCGTAAGTTCCTTTCTTCATTTAACAAAGGATTAAGCATTGGTTGTTTGTGTTGTCCTCTTCATGATAGACTTTTCTAACATGTTCTTCCAATGATACATTATCATTAGGAAGATTGTGAGGATGAGACTACTTAGATACATATGCAATCTTTATAAGACATTCTTTGGGATTGTGGTACTAAGTCCGGAAACTAAAACATTCGGTTTTATTTGTCAAGTGTTGGATAGCGTTTGCAAATATATTGGTAAACAAATACATAACGAATATAAATTGATTGATTTTAAGCCATTTGATCCGGGTCTTTAAATCAAATAGCACCACCCACTATTTTTGGCAAATTCCATATCCCTCAAAGGAATTCGAGAGTTTTGGATGAAACTCCTAGTAGGTTATGGGAGGCTCACTATTACCAAGCCGACCTCACGATGATACGATGTTTGGCTAGCAACAATAATAATGAGAGAGTACGCTTACTCATTTGCAACTAATGCAAGTACCCATCTTATTTGGCCTCTAGAGAATGTAACCTCACAATGATATGATGTTGGCTCCATTGTACTTAGTTAAGTCATTCCCACCATGCTTAGTGCGTGAAGGGGTTCAAGAATAGCCTCACGATGATACGATGTCGGCCATCCTCGTTGCCTACACTCACCTCATCATATGTGTATGGATTCCTCCTGAGTATAAGCATGCACTTTGTACTCCCCCATGATAGGGTGAAGCCGGTGTACAAGTCATAAACGATTGGATCCCACCACGGTGGAAGGCCTACGAAAGAGTGTTCTAAGCACTCTCACGCTTATCAACTTAATAATGGTTTGGTTGAGGGTTTTAGGTCTCATCACATATAAACATACATTTTAATCTCTATTAAAACTATTTTGGTCCTATTACAACTATTGGTCCATATGATTGTTTTTAGTTGTATATAATACTCCCACTATGCTTATAAAACGGTTTTTAAAGCAAGAGTATATGATACTACTAGCATAACCTTTGCATTCATTTGATGGACTATATAGTTGCCTTAGGGCCTTAGGATGATTATGAACCTTTGTTTAGATTCAACACGAGCCTTGTGTTGAATCTCGGTCTAGGGATGGAGATTGATTTTAGTTACGCGTTTAATCACATTAAGGCGTGTTGTCTTAGGGGCGTTGGACCCAACTACTTCATTTTCATGCATATCATATAAAGCAAGAAAGAAGTACTTCAAAGTAAAGGTGAGCTTATGCTCATTACAACATTTGCATAAAATAAATTACTTTAAAGTAAAGAAGAGCTTAAGCCCTTTTACAACATTTGATCAAATCAAATTACAACCAAAATTAATCTACACATTCCCATGGTTCAAACAAATTTGAAACGGCCTATCACATAGCTCAATTATATTAGGCTTAGGTTCATAATCACCCTTTAATTAATTAACATTTTAACTAATTAAATTGAATGCAACATTTTCATTTGGTTTTTGTATCCATAAAATTGATTTAAATGGAGCTAAACAAAATGAAAATCCAATTCTCATTTAAAGAGACAAAACAATTTTGTTCTCTACTTAATTTGGGCCATCTTGCAATAACCACAACATTTGGGCTATAAAGCAATTAACCTCAACTTTTGGGCTATATTGCAAAACTTTTGGGGTCACTTTGTAAAGACACAAAAGTCCACTACTTCATGTAATTACACTAGAACCCAAAATTTAATCAATTCAAAAACTTCATTAAAGGAGCAAAACAATTTGTCCTTTAGCGTTTTTGGACCTTAACGTAAAAACGTAAACTTTTGGGCCAAAGTGCAAATACACAAAAGTATCAAAACTTTATGTAATTGCATAAAAGACCCAAAAGAACCCTAATAATAGGGTGGCCGGTTTTGGAGTGTTAGTCCACAAAAATTTTGAAAATTTCAACTAAGTCATAAAGCCATGCAAGTGGAAATAGTTTGGTGTGAACAAAGCCTTGCAAGTGGTGTCTGTGTAAGAGAAGTACTTCTTACACACCCATCACCATTTCTATCACCTTTCAAAATTTCAATAAATGTTTTTGATAGATAAGTCACACCCAACAACACAAAACAAAGACTTTATGAAATTAATCAAAACTTTGAATCAAAACACAAACCTTTTTGTTCTTGGCAAAAATGTCAAGAACAATGAAGAACATTCATGAAAAACCCAAAATTTTTCCATTAACATTTTTCACCCAAAAACATTCCAAAACCATTTAAACTTAAGGGAAATAACATCTAACCAAACTAGGGTACATAGGGGTTCCAAAAGTCACTTGAAAACACTTTTAACAAGTCAAACAAGAACCCAAAAAATCACCCTTTGTATTTGGCCGAAAATTCCCAAAAGCATGGCACCAAATTTTAGCTCCAATATTCATGCTCATATGAACTACATCTACGACATTTGAGATGGCAAATTTCCTAGCAAAATTTACATTCAAAAACAAGAATAAAGCTTGTAACATATTACAACTTTTAAATCACAAACTATGAACTACAAAACCCAAAAGGATTCACCAACTACTAGGCCTAGGCTCTGATACCACTTGAAGGAATATTTTGTGAAAACATGTTCATTTGAATAACATCTATAGCATGCTAATAACAATTAAAAGGCGGAATCATGCTTGCATGCATTCAAAATCAAAACATTAACCAAGAAATTCAAAGCCTAGTAGATTGGTGAACCATTAATCAACTCAAAACAAAGTGAGTTGAGATTTATACCTTTGTAGATTCCTCTTTGCATAAGCAAAGGCTAATCACCCAAAGAGAGGGCCTTCATTCCTTGCATCTAAAACCTATGGATTTGGATGGAAGAATAGGTTTCTCCAAGTTCCCAAAATTGAGAACCTCTAAGTCTCTTCACCAAGGAGAGATTGGAGAAGAAATGAGTGACCTTGGAGTAATGGGATTGCAAGATGCACCCCCAAGGTGGCCGGCCTCTTTAGAGAGAAATGGAGAGACAAGTTCTCACCAATTTTCTCCAAAAAAAACCCTAATGAATTTTGGCTATAAAGTCATATTTATACCTTTATTCATTTGAGTGGCAAACTTGTAAATAAGTCCAAGTTCACTACCCTAAACATCATGGCCGGCCTTGGGGTATTTTTGGGTTGTTTGGGCCTTTGTGAATCATTATTCATTAAGTTGTCATACAACTTAAGTTAATGGGCTTGACGTTCGAAGCCCATTGGGCCTTAAGGTCCAAAACTATCCCGAGGTCTTTAACGAACTTATTCGTTTGATTAATTAACATATTAATTAATCCTTGCCATAAATAACTGATTAAACCATTTAATCATTCTTACTCATCTCCATTGTTTCTTCAATCTCCTCCTT
Organism: Malus domestica; assembly: GCF_042453785.1. Taxonomy (NCBI): domain Eukaryota; kingdom Viridiplantae; phylum Streptophyta; class Magnoliopsida; order Rosales; family Rosaceae; genus Malus; species Malus domestica. The sequence continues at coordinate 16,006,949 of NC_091670.1, forward strand.
ACACGGTGTGCGATCCATTAGGTTCCTTTTAGCGAGGCAGTGGGCGATTAAAACCATTTTACATCGATTGTGAATTGAAACTTACTTTTAATTCTCCCTTTAGTGATTACACACATTTAGGGCTTCCACAAACCATGAGTGACACCTTGCAGCATATCATGGTTACCCAAGCTAATCAGAAGAGGTAGAGAAAACCTATTCAGTTTGGGATTACAAATGCAATACGGTCTTTCTCTAATACAATACTCTTGACCACATTGTTAGGTTTGATAGTTTATTTATTCATGTCTACTATCCAATGTGATTCGTATGCTTATATGATTACCTTGAATGTGATTTGGAACATTTTCCTAAATCTCATTCATACTTTGGCCAAAGATTCTTAATCATATCATATAGTATTCTCCCTCAAACAGTTTGAAGGTTAGAGATCCCTTGTTGCGCATTCACTTGCCTCCATGACTAAGTGGCTTAACCCCAACGATGCCGTGGACACTCCACTAGAATGACGTTTGACATAATCAAAGATCAAGGACTTAACCACAAGACAACTGTGATGCCTCAGGTCAAAGGACTACTTTGCATTATCCCAACCATGAGTTCTCATGTGACATGAGTATGAGAACTCTTCGTTGATCGCGTTCAGTGAACTCATTCTCTACTGAGCACCTACGTACTTGTCTTGATGTCACACACACCAATGACTCGAGACTAGTCACTCTTCCTGAGAGAAGACATAGCACGTACCGATCTTGACGGACTGTCAATGCCCAATTGGCAATCCTATGATCAGGAACATTTAGGATGTGTCTACGAATGAATGGTCTCATGAATCTAACTTCACTAGATTACATTCTCCCAATCACATATTCCTTGGACTTTATCGTTTAAGCATATAACATTTATATGAGATGGCTCAAACAATAATCTTTGCCTTTTATAGTTAAACTAGATTAGTTTAACATGTGAAATGTCCGTAAAGTATCATCATATGATTGGATTTAGGGCACATTTCCAACATGTTGGGCCTCCCTCCACTTGAAGTTTGGATGGTCTCTCCAACCTGGATTATATGTGTTTGAATATGGATCGTTCCTCGGTTGGTTTTGGCCTTGAAATCCAATTGCGTTAGCGCTCTCCCATCCACCATTCTCAATGAGTTGAGGGCACTTTTCCGAGGCATGTCCTTGGATAGAACATACGCCACACACCATTGGCCCTTGCATTCTCATTCCTTCGGCCATCTGAGACACAATGGAAGTAAGATTAGCTAATTGTGAATGAATGTTGGATGTGGAACTTACCTCATGCACTTGTTGCCGTGGGGGTCCTCTTTGGCCAACGCCTTCGTATTGTTTAGCGTTCAATGCTCGATTAGCAATCAAGATCTTGGCAGCCATGGGTGTTTTGTCCACCAATGCTCCACCTGCCGAGGCATCGAGCATTTGATGTTCAAGTGGTAAGAGCCCCTCGTAAAAGTATTGTAGAAGTAACTCCTCCTTCATCTGATGTTGTGGACAAGAAGCAACAAGTGATTTAAAACGTTCATAATAAGTAGGAAAAGACTCACCTTCTTCTTGCTGAATACCACTAATCTTTTTACGTAGGAGAATGATTCGAGAAGTTGGGAAAAACTTCTCCAAAAACGCCCTCTTCATACTCTCCCAAGATGTGACAGTTCCGGGAGCTAACTCGTGAAGGAAAAATTTTGTCCTAGCTAAGAACAAGTATGAACATTTGAATACACATGCAAGCTATTAACACTTTAAAGTAGGCATGCATCCAAAAACAATTCATAAAACCCATGACTTTCAAAGCCTAGTATATGGTGAACCAAAATAAACTCTTTAACAACATTAAAGATAAGTAAAGATTTAGTGATTCTTTACCCTTGAAGCTCATCCTTGATTACACAAGGGATTCAACCAAGTGGAGGGCCTTCAAGTCACCTCCAAGCTCCTTGAATCCTCCTTGTGTTTTCCTCCCTTTAGTGCTCCTTTGAAGATTTGAGGAAATAAGGATTTGTTCTCCAAAACACCAAAAGCTTGATGTCTCTAAGTCTCTTCACCAAGGTTGTATCTTGTGAAGATGAAATGGATGACTAAGGGAAGAAGAGATTGCTAGATGTCCCTTCCCTTAGTGGCCGGCCTCCTTAGAAGAAAATGGAGAAAATGTTTCACCCAATTTCAACAAGAAAAACCCTAATGAGAAAATAGCTATAAAGTTGCTTTTATAACCTTTTCTTTGGTGAGTGGCAAACTTGTAATTAAGCAAACTTTGCCCATCCACCCTAATGGCCGGCCATCCTTTGTTATTGGGCTAATTTGCCCATTTTGTTTTAGTTGTCATACAACTTAAACATAATGGGCCTTTTGGACCAAAACGCTTTTGGGCCCCGAAACCCAAAACCAACATATAAGCCCAATACGAACCTTTCGTAAAATTAATTAACTAATTAATTAATCTTGACCATTCTTCAATTAAACCATTTAATTGCTTATCCATTTCATATAATTTCTTCACATACATCCTTACTCGGTGTACGATCCATTAGGTTCCAATTAGCGAGGCAGTGGGCGATGTTACTCTTAACTATCGATTGTGAATTGAAACCACATTTCAATTCTCCCTTTAATGATTAGTGTTACCTAATCATTTGGGCTTCCACAAACCATGAGTGATACCTAGCAGTATGTCATGGTTACCCAAGCTAAGTAGAATTGGTTGGAGAACCTATCCAGTTACAACTACAATGCAATATGGTCCTTCTCTAATACAATACTCTTAATCACATTGTTTAAGTGATAGTTTGTTTCATGTCTACTATCCAATGTGATACTTTCCTATATGATTCCCTTGAATATGATTTGGAACAAACTTCCTAAGTCATATTCATTTGCTTTGGCCAAAGACTTTAGAATCATATCTTAGAGTATTCTCCCTCCACCATGGAAGGTTAGAGATCCCTTGTTGTGCATTCATATGCCTACATGACTAGATAGCTGATGCGAGAATTACTTGACACACAAATTAAACCCTCTTTTTGACAATTGTAGCAAAGTATGTAAGTAGGGATCGTTCTAAACCGGGGATTAGGAGGGCTTGCTAAAACCTCTATACTGACTCAAAAACAAAAAGAAACAAAGTTAAAAATGTAAACAAAAGATTTTAAAACAAGAAAGTAAAAGGGGGATTTGAGTTTGGTGAAGTTGAAAGTAAAAACGAATAAACTAAAAACTTAAATAGATTTTAAACAAATTTGGGTTGAATGGATAATGGAAGGCTAGCTAAGGGTTTCATCTCCACACATGTTATACTTGCATACAAAACGATTTCCAATTGCATTTCAATAAACCATGAATTCTCAACGCCCCAAGTTAATTAGGTCCGCTTAAATTAACCTTCAGATTTTCCTAACGTTATTGAATTGGATGATTGCATACGACAACCCAAAACATTCCCCACAAGTCCCCTACATGATTGCATAATAGAGATACAAGCAAGAATCATTAAATTCTATGAAAACCATAAGCATTAACGAAGCACTTGTTACTATGATTGCATGAAACTTATGCCAAGAATTTACTTAACGCGATTGAGATCATCAACCTTTACTACTTGTGAATATAATTCCATAACGATTAGGTGAAATTTCCTTATATCCTAGCATTCAATTTATGCATGATAATTAAGCGTGCACTCTCAACCAACACACACAAATCAATGTAATTCACATAGATAAGTAAATTGAATTCACAACTTATGAAACGCAATTAGAAGTAATCAAATCATAACGCAAGCATAAACATGTATTTCGAATCCCCCCCTAGCCAAGGGGGGTTTAGTTCCTCATTATTACAAAACAAAGATAAACAAATTTAAACATTGAAAAACAAAGGGAAGAAAGCACCTAAACGTTCCAACGATCCATGTTGGATAGCAAGTGCGTCCAAGGACTTTTCTCCTACTCCTTGCCGCAACAACAAGGTTGGAATGATGTTGAAGGGTTGGTTATTTGGAGGAATGGATGGGAAGGGGTTTAGATATGTAGGAGAGGCAAGGAAAGGCTTGGAGAATGGTTAATTTATGGATGATTTGAATGAGGTTGCTGCCATGGTATTTATAGGAAGAGGATGGACATGTTTAATGCAAAAATCTGGTGGAATGAAGTAGGTAAGGCATGGCAAGGTGGAGAATTGTTGGTGAGGGTAGGTTTTGAGTCATCCACTCACATGTCATGGTGAGTTAAGCATTGCATCATCCACTCAAATGTCATGGTGAGTTAAGCATTACATCATCCACTCAAATGTCATAGTGAGATAGGCATTGCATCATCACTAAAAAATCTGGTGGAAGTAAAACAAAGGGAAGGCCACGGCATTGATGAATTTTATGGGGTATGCATGGTTTTGAGTGAAGTTTTGGCCAATCCTTCTAGAAATTTATCCCTTCTTGCAACTTGTATTTGTTTCACCAGATTTTTAGCATGTTCCTAGCCTCTTTTTTTTCTTCAAATTCGTCCATCCATCTTGCTCATATCATAAGTAATCCATTCCAAGCTGAAAACTGCTCCAAAATGCACTTTCTTGCTACCTTAACCCTTTGGACCTACAAACACACGAAAATGGCTTAAAGTACTAAAATAACTAAGAACTAATAACGTAAATGCAAGAAAACTAGTTAACTAAGTCGCATAAATATGCGTCTATCAATAGCTTGACCCCAACAATGCCGTGGACACTCCAAAGGAATGCCGTTGACATGATCAAAGATCAAGGACCTAACCATTAGACATCGATGATGCCTCAGGTCAAAGGACTACTTTGCATATTGCAACCTTAGAGTTCATACATGACATGTATGTTCGAACTCTCTTTTGATCGTAGTTCAGTGTACTCGAGTACTCTTTCGAGCACCTATGTGTTTGTCTTAGTGTCCAACACCAAATGACTTGAGACTAGTTATACTCACGATTGAGTCAACATAACACATACTAGCCTTAGCGGATTGTCAATGCCCAATTAGCAATCCTATGGCTAGGAACATTTTAGGAATGAACATAAGAGAAAGGTCTCGATAATCTAACTCATTAGATCACTTATCTCTTAGAACAAATACATTCCTTGGATTCCCTTATTGCTTAAACACATGATACAATAAATAGTGATTAACAATAAGATTTGCCATCCATTAAACATATAAAGTTTTAACACAATAAGTATTCCAAAAAGCTATTACATCAAATGAGTGGCTTTGTGGGCATACTTCCAACAACTCGTACAACCAATCTTTGGCTTTATCCATTAAAGAGAATGGAAAAGCCTTCATCTTCAAAATACTTCCGTCGACGTTAACCGGAGTCATGCTTGAACACACCACTTCAAATTCTTTTAAATGCTTGTTCGGATCCTCCATGGACAACCCATGGTATTTTGGAATGTGGTGGAGCAAACTTGACTTTAACTCGAACTCTTCGGTATTACCTTGCGCAGCCGTGGGATATGGGATACACAAAGGTGCGGCATTATCTAATCCCGAAGCGGCGAGCTCCTTGAGTGTTCAGTTGTCCATGGCTTCTTCTTCTTTTTCTTCAAATTCAGATTCGGCCTCTGAACTTGAACTAGGTTCACTAGGTTCTGGATGCCTCTTCTTTCTTCTCAAAGTTCTTTCAAAATCGCCGTCGAACTCCGAGATGTTTGCACTAATATGTTGAGAACTACGAGTCATAAACTAGTACCTGAAAATAAGAAATAAACCCAATCAGCAAACTAAAATAAAAACACAAAAAATAAATAAAAAGAAACAACGAGGGATTAGCAAAGTTGCTAATCCCCGGCAACGGCGCCAAAAATTTGATGCGAAATATATAAGCACACAAATTAAACCCTCTTTTTATCAAATGTAGTAAAGTATGTAAGTAGGGATCGTTCTAGGCCGGGGATTAGGAGCGATTGCTAAATCACTTGGAAACTGACTTGAAAACGTAAAAACAAAGTTTAAAACACTAAACTAGACTCAAAGAATGCAAAACTATACTTTAAAATACTAAGATAAACAAAAAGATTCAAAACAGCAACCAAAGACTCAAAACTGCCTTAAAAACACTTTCTGGGCAGTTTTGGGACTCTAACACAAACTTGGACGAATTTTGGTTTTCTAATGAACTAAAACACTTAAAAACATAATCTAAGACAAGTTCTAATTAATATGACTCAAAGAAATAAGATGGGGTTGATTTTGGACGAAAATAATTTAATTAAGACAAGAACAAAGTAAACAGATTCTTAGACAAATTTGGGTGAATCAAAACACTTAAAAACACAAACTAAAGTGATTACTAACTAATCTAACACTTTGAAATAAATGGGAGATTGGTTCTTGACGAATTTGAAAACAAAACAAACTTTGTAAAACAAAACAGATTGTAAATGAAATTGAATGAAACTTATGGATGGAAGGCTAGCTAGGAGGTTCTTCTCCACACATGTCACACTTGCATACAAAACGATTTCCAGTTGCTTTTCGATAAACTATGAATACTCAACGCTCCAAATTAACCGTGAATTGCACTAATTAACCCTCAGTTTTTCCACAAGTTATTGGGTTGGATGATTGCATACGACAACCCAAAACATTCCTTACAAGTTCCCTACATGAATTGCATAATAGAGATACAAGCAAGAATCATTAAGTTCTATGAAAAACATAAGCATTGACGAGGCACTCGTTACTATGATTTGCATGAAACTTATGCCAAGAATTTACTTAACGTGATTGTGACTAGCAACCTTCACTACTTGTGAATATAAGTTCATAACGATTAGGTGAAACTCCCTTATATTCTAGCGTCAAATTCATTCATGAAAATTAAGCGTGCACTCTCAACCAACATACACAAATCAGTTTTTATACGAACGGATAAGTAAATTGAATTCACAACTTATGAATCACAATTGGATGTAATCAAATCATATTGCAAGCATGAACATAGTTTCGAATCACCCCCTAACTAAGAGGGGTTTAGTTCCTCATACTCACAAAGCAAAGATGCATAAATTTAGACATTAAAAACAAAGATAGAAAGCACCTAGAAACGCTCAAACACTCTCAAGGCTTGGGCTTAGGCACGGCACCAGGTTTCTTCTTCTTTCTCCTTCCTTGCAAGCTGCGGCACTAGAGGTTTTGGACAGGTTTTGGGTGGTTTTTATGGTGTAGAATGGATGGGGAATGGTATGGAAATGTTTAGGGTTGATGGGTGGTGTGACTAAGGGTGATTTTTGGCTGAATTTGGAGATAATGGTGGTGGAGAACTCACGGCAAAGACAAGGATTAAAATTTGTTCCCTATGATGAATATGGGAGGTGGTATTTATAGCCTTGAGAGAGGACCACTCCATTTCCTTTGCATGTGCAGCTTGTGTGGGTGTGAGTTGTCATGTTTCCCCTTTACATTTATACACACATGCTTCATCATTTCAACCACAAAACACACCAATTTTCTGCCCATGCCGTGTGCTTTTCTTCCACTTTGCATGTGGGTTTGCTGCCATGTTTCTTTGCTTTGCCATTACACTTGCACACATACATGTTCTTTGCATCATTTCAACCACAAAACACACACATTTTCTGCCATGTTTCTCGTTTACATTTACACACACATGCTTCATCATTTCAACCACAAAACACACCAATTTTCTGCCCATGCCGTGTGCTTTTCTTCCACTTTGCATGTGGGTTTGCTGCCATGTTTCTTTGCTTTGCCATTACACTTGCACACATACATGTTCTTTGCATCATTTCAACCAGAAAACACACATAATTTCTGCCCATGCCGTGTGCTCCCATGTGTGTGCTGCAACATTCTTTTCTTTGCCATGTGTTTGCTGCAACAAGGGGTTTATTTAAAGGGATAAAGGAAATAAAACCCTAGGTTAACTAGGTAAACAAAAATTAAGTCTAAAGCTTCTACAATTTAGGGAAACAAATCAGAAATTTAAAGCAAATAAGCTAAAAGGTGTGGCAAGGCTTTAAAGTAGATTAGGAAAGTGTTTAAATGCAAGATTTAGGAAAGAATGACTCTTCCTTGCACGGCAAGGAAGAGTAATGGCAAAGGTGGAGCACACGGCTGGTTGCTTATTTTTTAACACTTCGTTCTTTATTTGTCTTGAATCCAATTCTTCACATCATCATTCAATCCTATGCTCATTTGATCTTCAATTTCATCCATCTTCTTACTTCCAAGCATATGCAATCCATTTGATGCACAAAAACTGCTCCAAACGACTCCAAAATGCACATGTATGCATACTTTGTCCTTAAAACCTGAAAACACATAAAAGTGACTTTAAACACTAAAATAACTAAAGAACCACAACGTAAACGTACGAGAACAAGCCAATTAAGTCGCATAAAAATGCTCCTATCAACATGTTGCTGTCGTGGGATGTCTCTCTGTCCAACGCCTTCGTATTGTTGTGCATTCAAGGCTTGGTTCACAATTAAGATCTTTGCAACCACTGGTGTTTTGTCAACCAAAGCACCCCCTGCCAAGGCATCTAGCATTTGTCTCCCTATTGGAAGGAGTCATTCGTAAAAGTATTGAATGAGAAGCTCTTACTTCATTTGGTGTTGTGGGCAAGATGCAACTAGGGCCTTGAAACGCTCATAATACGCCGGAAAGGATTCTCCTTGGTTTTGTTGAATGCCACTGATTTTCATCCTCAAAAGAATCACTCGTGATGTTGGGAAGAATTTCTCTAAGAATGACCGTTTCATGCTTTCCCAAGAAGTGACGGTTCCGGGTGCCAATTCGTATAGCTAATCTTTAGCCTTTTCCAAATGAGAGAATGGAAAGGCTTTCATCTTTAGAATGTTCCCATCGACATTAATGGGTGTCATGCTCGAACAAACCACTTCAAACTCCTTCAGATGCTTGTTTGGATCTTCCATGGACAGCCCATGGTATTTGGGAATGTGATGCAGCAGGCTAGATTTCAATTCGAACTCATCGGCCTTACCTGTAGCTGCCCTTGGGTATTGGATGCAAAGAGGCACGACATTGTCCAATCCTGAGGCTGAAAGTTCCTTGATTGTTCGATTGTCCACCGCCATATCTTTTTCTACCTCCTCCTCTTCTTCAAATTCGGATTCAGAAATAGGTGGACTAGGGTCTGGTACTTTCCTTTTCCTCCTCCAATATGTGTGCACAAACTGGTTGAGAACTACGAGTCATAAACTAGTACCTGAAACAAACAAAACAAACAAAGAAAGGGAGTCTAGCACTTTTGCTCATCCCCGGTAGCAGCGCCAAAATTTGATGCTTAAAATTAACTTTAAGACACAAATTAAACCCTCTTGTTGACAATTGTAGTATGGGTAAGTAGGGATCGTTCAAAATCGGGGATTAGGAGGGATTACTAATGTACTCTAAACTGACTCAAAAACTCAAAAACAAACTTAAAAACACTTAACTAGACTCTAATGACTCGAACCAAACTTAAAAGACTCAAAACAGCTTAAAACAACTAAATAGACTCAAACTAGACACTAGGAATGACTTTGGACGAAAATTGATTTTAACTTGACTCAAAACACTTAAAAACACAAACTAAGACAAATTCTAACTAATTTGACACACTAAAGTAAAAGGGATTGGGTTTTGGACGAAATTAAAGTGAAAATAAGTGAATTAAAGACTTAAACAAAGTTGGACGAATTTGGTGAATTAAATGGATGATGGGCTAGCTAAAGGGTCATTCTCCACACATGACACACTTGCATACAAATCAATCTCCAGTTACTTTTTGAATAAACCATGAATGACAATGCCCTAGATTAACCGTGCCATCACTAATTAACCTTCAGAATTTCCTTAAGTCATTGAATTGGATGGGATACACATCATCAACCCAAATCATTCTTCAATAGTCCCCTACATGCACGTCATAATAAAGATACAATCAAAGATCATTATGCTCTATGAAAATCATAAGCATTGACAAAGCATTCATAACTATAAAAACATGATACTCATGCTAGGAATTTAACTTAAAGTGATCGTGACCAGCAACCTTCACTACTTGTGAATATAAGTTTGCAACGATTAAGTGAAATTCCCTTATATTCGAGCATCAGATTCAAGCATGCAAACTAAGTAGGCCTCCTTAATCAACATACAAGAATAAGTTTTGAATAAAACAATTAAGCAAATTGCATTCACACTTTATGAAATCACAACTGGAATTAATCAATTCGTAACGTAAATATGTTCATGGTTTCGAAATTCCCCCTAGCTAAAAGGGGTTTAGCTCCTCATGTTCACAAAACAAAGATAAACAAACTTAAACATTGAAATCAAAAGATAGATTACACCTAAGAATGATTCAGCAATCCAAACTTGAATAGCAAGCACTCCAAGGGTCCTCCTTCTTCTCTTTGTTGCGGCACAAGGGTTGGGTGAAGGTTGAGTGGTGAATTGTGGTGGTGGATGGATATAGGTGAGTTATAGTGAATGGGGGATTCTCTCTTCTCCTCAATGAGGATGCTGCAATGGGTAGGGTGAGTGCACAATCCACTCAATTTCTGGTGGGTTAGGTGAGTGCACAATCCACTCTTGCAATTTCTCCAGATTTGTAGCATGTTCCTCGCCTCTTTTGACTTCAAATTCATCCATCCATCTTGCTCTATGCATAAGCTATACAATCATGGCCAAAAACTGCTCCTAAATGCTCTAAATTACACTTTCTTGCCAACTTTGTCATTTGAACCTACAAACACACGAAATAGCTTAAATCACTATAATAAGTAGTAACTAACTAAAGAAATGCCAAGAAACAAGCTAACCATCCACTTGGTTGTTAAGTGGACTTGGTCAAGTACATTACGTCCAAGCCTGTTCTACTAGAGCAACTAGCTAAATGGGCGTTGCTTCTCAACCAACACGAGATCATCTACGTCTCAGCTAAAGCTGTCAAGGGATAAGCCCTAGCGGACTTCCTTGCTGATCATCCAATCCCAGCCAATTGGATATCTCGGACGACTCGCCTGACGAGGAGGTATTCTACATTGACATCTTCCCGACGTAGATAATGTTCTTCGACAGATCCGCATGAGCAGATGGAGCAGGGGTAAGAGTAGTATTCAGGTTTCCACAAAGACAAGTACTACCTTATTCTTTCTAACTAAGTGAGCTATGTTCCAACAACGTCACTGAGTACCACGCGATGATCATTGGATTCCAAATGGCGATTGACATGGAAATCATAACCCTAAAAGTGTATGGCGACTCCAAGGTCATAATCAATCAACTCTTGACTGAATATGAAGTGAGGAAAGATGATCTCATCCTATACTTCTGGATAGCAACTCAACTGCTACAAAAGTTTAAGGCCGTGATGCGAGAACATGTGCCAAGAAAAGAAAATCAAATGGTAGAAACTCTTGCTAACCTAGCCTCAAGTATGGCGCAAGGAAAAGACGAAGCTGCGAACGTGCTAGTTTGCCAAAGATGGGTAACCCCACTCGTCACTAAAATGCTCCTAGATGATACAAACATCATCTCAGTACTTCCAGTTGACACTGAAGAGTGAAGATAGCCAACGATCGACTACTTGAAGCATGGAAAGCTTCCGAACAATCCTAGACACTGCTCCAAAGTACGTTGACGAGCACCTCACTTGCTTTACAACAAAGGAACACTTTATCGACACTCTTTTGAAGGAGTACTTCTAAGATGCCTAGGTGAGGAAAAAGCCAATCAAGCTATGGAAGAAGCATACTCAGGTGTATGAGGAACGCATCAGTCTGGACCAAAGCTAGATTTCCAGCTCAAAAGAATGAACTACTACTGGAAAAACATGGTGAAAGATTACCTAGAATACACCAAAAGGTGCCAAGCCTGTCAATTCCACGCCAACTTCATACATCAACCGTCTAAGCCATTACACCCTACGGTTGCTTCATGGCCATTTGATACATAGGGATTGGACGTCGTAGGACCAATCATACCAAGTCATCTCCAGGAGAAGGTTACATCCTAGCTACAACTGACTACTTCTCTAAGTGGGTTGAAGCTGTACCCCCTAAGGGAGGTCAAGAAGGAAACTGTTGTCTATTTCATCAAGGAGCATATCAATCACCGATATGGTGTGCCTCGCTACATCATCACTAAAAATGGAAAACAGTTCTCTAATCGACTCATGAACGAGCTCTGTGAGAAATACAAGTTCAAGCAGCACAAGTCTTCCATGTATAATGCTTCAGCCAACGGTCTTGCAGAAACATTTAACAAAACGTTGTGCAACATAGAGAGACTGGCACGAATAAGCGAAGCACTTTAGGCATATAGGACGACACATAGGACTCCAACCCAAGCTATGCATTATTCTCTTGTATATGGCGTGGAAGTTGTTCTACCGCTCGAAAGTCAAATCCTCTCACTAAGGATGGCTATATAAGAAAGCTTGACTGAAGAAAAAAAATGCAAAGCTACCACTTCAAGAGTTAGAAGCACTCGATGAAAAAAGGCTTGAAGCTTAACAACACTTGGAATGTTACCAAGCACGGCTATCTAAGACATTCAACAAGAAGGTCCGCCCAAGGTTTTTCCAAACTGAAGATCTTGTCTTGGCATTACGAAGGCCTATCATTACAACTCACAAGACAAAAAGCAAGTTCACATCAAAGTGGGATGGACCTTACGTAATACAAGAGGTCTACACCAACGGCACCTACCTAATCATGGCAGAAGACTGCTTAAAGAAAGGATTATTTTGTGAAAACAAGTTCATTTAAGCAACATCAATAAGCATGCAATTAACAATTAAAGGCGGAATCATGCTTGCATGCACTTAAAAACAAAACTTTAACCATGAAATTCAAAGCCTAGTAGATTGGTGAACCAAGATTCAACTCAAATAAAAGTGAGTTGAGAAATATATACCTTTGTAGATTCCTCTTTGCATAAGCAAAGGCTAATCACCCAAAGAGAGGGCCTTCATTCCTTGCATCTAAAATCTATGGATTTGGATGGATGAATAGGTTTCTCCAAGTTCCCAAAATAGGGAACCTCTAAGTCTCTTCACCAAGGAGAGATTGGAGAAGAAATGAGTGACCTTGGAGTAGTGGGATTGCAAGATGCACCCCCAAGGTGGCCGGCCTCTTTAGAGAGAAATGGAGAGACATGTTCTCTCCAATTTTCTCCAAAACAAACCCTAATGAGTTTTAGGCTATAAAGTCATATTTATACCTTTATTCATTTGAGTGGCAAACTTGTAAATAAGTCCAAGTTCACTACCCTTAGCATCATGGCCGGCCCTAGGGTATTTTTGGGCTAATTAGGCCTTTGTGAATCATTATTCATTAAGTTGTCATACAACTTAAGTCAATGGGCTTGACGTTCGAAGCCCATTGGGCCTTAATGTCCAAAACTATCCCGAGGTCTTTAACGAACTTATTCGTTTGATTAATTAACATATTAATTAATCCTTGCCATAAATAAGTGATTAAACCATTTAATCATTCTTACTCATCTCCATTGTTTCTTCAATCTCCACCTTACACGGTGTGCGATCCATTAGGTTCCTTTTAGCGAGGCAGTGGGCGATTAAAACCATTTTATATCGATTGTGAATTGAAACTTACTTTCAATTCTCCCTTTAGTGATTACACACGTTTAGGGCTTCCACAAACCATGAGTGACACCTTGCAGCATATCATGGTTACCCAAGCTAATCAGAAGAGGTAGAGAAAACCTATTCAGTTTGGGATTACAAATGCAATACGGTCTTTCTCTAATACAATACTCTTGACCACATTGTTTGGTTTGATAGTTTATTTATTCATGTCTACTATCCAATGTGATTCGTGTGCTTATATGATTACCTTGAATGTGATTTGGAACGCATTCCTAAATCTCATTCATACTCTGGCCAGAGATTCTAAATCATATCATAGAGTATTCTCCCCCAACAGTTTGAAGGTTAGAGATCCCTTGTTGCGCATTCACTTGCCTCTATGGCTAAGTGGCTTAACCCCAACGATGCCGTGGACACTCCAATGGAATGACGTTTGACATAATCAAAGATCAAGGACATAACCACAAGACAACTGTGATGCCTCAGGTCAAAGGACTACTTTGCATTATCCCAACCATGAGTTCTCATGTGACATGAGTATGAGAACTCTTCGTTGATCGCGTTCAGTGAACTCATTCTCTACTGAGCACCTACGTACTTGTCTTGATGTCACACACACCAATGACTCGAGACTAGTCACTCTCCCTGAGAGAAGACATAGCACGTACCGATCTTGACGGACTGTCAATGCCCAATTGACAATCCTATGATCAGGAACATTTAGGATGTGTCTACGAAAGAATGGTCTCATGAATCTAACTTCATTAGATTGCATTCTCCCAATCACATATTCCTTGGACTTTATCGTTTAAGCATATAACATTTATATGAGACGGCTCAAACAATAATATTTGCCCTTTATATTTAAACTTGATTAGTTTAACATGTGAAATGTCCGTAAAGTATCATCATATGATTGGCTTTAGGGCACATTTCCAACACAATGGCAGATTCTTGAAGCGCTACTACCCCTAAACCGAACAAATAATGCTCCTCGCCTGCATGAGCCTAAAATGCACATGGCACAAAGCTCCTCACCTGCACAAGCCTAAACTGCACATGGCAAACTGATGTGATATAAACTAGCACAAAAATTAAACCCTATTAAGATAGATGTAGTATAGATAAGTAGGGATCGTTCTAGGTCTGGGACTAACTAGGGATGCTAATCAACACAAAAGAAACTCAAAAACACAAAACTAGACTCAAAAACAGAAAACTAGACTCAAACTTCTCAAAATAGACTAAACTGACTTAAAACACACAAACTAAGTCAAATTGACTCAAAATAAGAACTAGAATGTAATTTGGACGAAAATTAAATTGAACTTGACTCAAGACAACGTTTATGGACTAACTCTAACTTATATTGACTCAAAACACTCAAAAGAACCTAGTTTGGACAGATTCTGACCTCAAAACGCTAAATAGAAAAAGGGGTTTGTTTTTGACGAATTTTAAGACTAGAACTAAACAAATTTAAAGACTCTAAATACTTTGGACGACATTGGTGATTTAAGGGGTGAATGGCTAGTTAGAGGGTACATGACACATATGCATACAAATCGATTTCCAGTTATTCCTTTCAATAAACAATGAATGACAATGCCCCAAATTAATCGTGAGAAGCACAAATTAACTTTCAAATTTTCCAAATTTCATTGAATTGGACTCAGCGACACAACCAAATTATTTTTATCAAGTTCCCTACATGGACTGCATAATAAAGATACATATCAAAGATCATTAAGTTCTATGAAAATCATAAGCATTGACAAGGCATTCGTAACTATGAGCTGCATGATACTCCTACCAAGAATTCACTTAACACAATCATGACTAGTGACTTTTACTACTTGTGAATATAAGTTCATAACGATTAGGTGAAATTCCCCTATATTCTAGCATTAAATCCCTGCATGCAAACTAAGTATGCATCCTTAATCAACACACAAGAATAAGTTATCAATCAAACAGAGAAGTAAATTGCATTCACGATTTATGAAATCATAACTGGATGTAATCAATTCATATCACATATATGTTCATGGCTTCGAATTCTCCTCTAACTAAAATGAAATTAGTTCCACATGTTCATCATAATTGAAAACCAAATTAAACTAAACATTGGACTAAAACTAAGGATAGAATACACCTAGAAATACTCCAGCACTCCAATGGCTGATTGGGCATAATCCTTGGGTGCTAGGGCACAGCACAAGCTCTCCTTCTCCTTGCAAGCACGTCACAAGCCTCCAAATACCTTCAGAAACCTGTGGCACTCATCTATTTTCTGATTTCTTAGGCTCTTATGTGTGAGGTGCAAATTATGGTCAGAAAATATGTATTTATAGGCTAGGGTTTCAGCACAAAGTAGTGAAGGAGAAGGATTACACAATCCTAGAGGAATATGACTAGGAAATTCAGCACAAAGCTTCTAGAAAGGGATATCTGGCAGATTTCTAGAAGAGAAGGGATTAAATTCGTCAGATTTCTAGGGGCAAAAGGGATCAGGTTATTTGCATTGTTTCAGGGCTTATAAAATAAGATATTAGGTATTCTAATGTGATAAGGAGTTCCCCTTGCAGCTAGAATTAAGGTAGGATAGGATTAGGATAGGATAAGATAAGATAAGGTTAGTTTGGATAAGATAAGATTGGATAATGTTTTAGATAATGTTCCTTCCTTTTAACTGATTCCTTATCTTCTTTGTCTTGAATTCATTTCTTCCAGATCTTTAGCACATTCCTAGTCTCTTGAACTTCAAAAACGTCCATCAACCTTGCTCCATGCATGTGCTATCCATTCTTGGCCCAAAACTACTTCAAAATGCTCCAAATTGCACTTTCTTGCCAACTTTGTCATTTCAACATGAAAACACACGAAAATAGCTTAAAACACTCTAATAAGTAGAAACTAGCTATGAAAATGCAAGAAAAAAGCTAACTAAGTCGCATAAATATGCTCCTATCAGCAACAATGCTCCTTGTTAGCATGATCTTAAAAGGCGACACGTAATGCTCCTCGCTTGCATAAGCCTAAACTGCATGTTGCACAAGGCTTGTGCCTGCACGAGCCTAAACTGCACGTTGCACAAGGCGTGTGCCTGCACAAGCCTAAACTGCACACGGTAACAATGCTCATTGTTCGCATGAGCTTAAAAGGCAACACCCAATGCTCCTTGTTTGCACAAGCTTAAAAGGTGACACCCAACGCTCCTGGCCCGCAAGAACATAAATTAGGAATGGCAAAACAAAACAAAAAAATTCAAAAAATCAAAAATCAAAATCATCATCAAAATCATCATCAAAATCACCATCAAAATCATCAAAACTATCAAAACCAATCCATCATTCCTTGGAACTACATCAATGCTTGATCCTTCCTCAACTGAGGGTATGTAAGCAACTTGAAACTTCAAAACTTCAAGTATAGTCACATCATCAACAAAAACACAAATACTTTGAAGAATAAAGAGCAAATTCAAGAATGTGAAAACTTTATTTCTTTACTGGAAGAATTCGGCTACAAAGCCGTATTACAAAAATGAGCAAAAAAACAAAGAAGGCTTAAAGTACAAAGAACGAAAGATACTACTTGAAAGCTATGTCCCTAAAACTACGACGACGATCTTCAAGCAAGCCTTCCAAAGTTTTCAAAGTCTCCACATTGGTGGGGGACAAGCTGGACACTTCCATGGCCGCGCCTTTCTCTTGCTCTAGGCATTAAATGTCCTCTTGATGCAGAGAAAGTATAGCTTCCTGCTCCGAGAGAACACCTTGAAGTAGTGATGCTTTGATTTCCAATTGTTCTTGCTCATGAGGCAATGCTTCTAGACGTGCTTGGACGGAAGCTAAAGAAGTCTCTGTGACTTGATAACATTCTGAAGCAGCTTGCTGAGAAGACCGAACTTGAGCAATTGATAAGCCTATTGCCGCAAGTTGTTGAGCTCTAACCTCTGAACTCAACATCTTTGAGGAAATAGCATGCAAGGAAGAATACTCAGCAAAGATGGCTTCTCCAGTTGTTGAGTTGTCTTTCGCAAGAAGAACAAGCACCTTAGGGCCATTTAACGGTGCACAAAGCTTCAACGTCGTTTCCCTATCTTACAAATCACCTTTCTTCACAAGAATGGTGATGGTATTGTTTTTAAAGCACTTGAAAAATATCATGGCTGCAAGAAAACAAACAAGGCAACATAAGCATAAGAGTGGGGCTGCGAGAAGAAAAAAATGGCTTCACTAAAGCAAAAGACATGCGAGACAAACCTCGTGAGCGTTGAAGGATGATGATGACAAAGTCACAAAAATGAAAAGAAATCAGCCACAAAGCTTAAGCAGCACAGCAAATAAGGCAGCTACAAGACGGTCATTCAAAGCACGCTACAATGTCAAAGAAAATCAAAATGCTACGCAATCTCACTACGCAACCTCGCATCAATTACGCAAGCAGTTTCTTGCACTGCACGACAATGTCACCACTGAGGGAAAACTGCAACCAAAAGGCACTACACAGCATAACACCGCTGCAGTATTTTGCACAACACCACAAGGTAAAAAATGACACACTACAACAAGCTTCAAGCAACTACAACTCATGGCAGCAAGCAGCACACATGGCAACAGCAAGAACAGTGCACACGGCAAGGAATTGTTGTGACAAAAACACACACCCAATTGTCCTATAAATAAGGGTCCATTGCTTCCAAATGCTATATTGAGAATACATACCAAATAGCAAAAGGAAAATCAAAAGAAGGAAACTCATTCCAATTGCAAGAAGGAAGCAATTCCAAGCAAAAAAAAAAGGCAAGCTGATTTCGGCATAAAGAAAAAAAAAACATGCTATTTTTGCAACAAAATCAGCAAAGAGAAGAAAAGGAAACAAAGAAATTAGGAAAGGGCTTTAAAATTTCTAAAATATCAAAGGAAAGTACATTTCCTTGCCAAAATACAAAAATGAATCCCTCCAAGGCAAGGACAAATCTTCAAGTTTCCCAAACCAAGAGGGAAAACACCCCCTTGGCCGAAAAAATGGAAAGGAAAAGGGAAAAAAATGCAAATCCTACTTTCCCAAGGACAAGCATTAAATCATTCCAAAACCTTGAAGGAAATCTCTAAAGCTTTCAACATCTTGAAGGAAATCACCCTCATTACCAACATTGAAGGAGACTCCTACCTAAGGGGGGAAAAGCATTTTTCCCATACCCTCAAGGAAAATATTCAAGTCCCAAAATACACCAAATGTATTTTGTCAAAAACAAATTATGAAAAATCAATACGCACAATAAGTATGTGCCAATTTATCCATTTTCAAAATTTTCATTCAGGATCAAGCCTCTATAGCCGTTGAATTAAATTTTCACTTCATTCAAAATCAAGCCTCTACGGCCCTTGAAGAAAATTTTCATTTCATTCAAGACCAAGCCTCAATGACCCTTGACAAAATTCATTATTTCAATTCAAGAAATACGCCTTAACGGCCTTTAAAGAAATGTTTCGTTCAAGAAATACACCTCTACGGCCTTTGAAGAAGCAAACTAATTCAAGATCAAGTCTCGACCACCCTTGAGTAAGAACATTCACATTGTAGGACTTTACAACACGTTTCCTACATGTGACAAGCACATGCCTACAACGTGCCTCGAAGTGGGGGCATTTGTTGACATGTAAATTTCGTTGCATGCAAATGATGCATCACAAAGCTCCACATGGAATATGATTCATAACAAATGGACAAGTCATCAATGACATGTGGCACAAATCAAGCAAAGGAAGCTCAAAACTTCACCAAAATTCGGCCAAAAAGGGGAATACCCCTTAAAATCAGTAAAGGGTCCAAAATGCTCCCAAAACTGGAAAGAAAGCTAAAGCATCTTCACAAAACAAGCAAGAATTGAAGATTGCTTGCAAATAGGTAAGAAAGCCCTATAGATTTCGGCCAAGTAAGGGAAAGTGGCTGAAATTAAGACATAAAGCATGCCTAAATTCTCCCATGGACGAATCTAGACACAAATCAAAGCCAAATCCATCTAAATGAAAACTTTGAGAAGTCTATAAATACAAGGTCCTCATACAAGCATAAAGGTCGACAATTTCTACATTCAAGGTCGACAATTTCTACATTCAAAGGGTCAACAATTTCTACATTAAAGGGTCGAAATTTCTACAACTAGAAAAACCTCTGCCAAATCTTTGAAGACTAATACGCTGCCAAAGCTCTCTTCGAAGAACATACAACCAAAGCCAAAGCTTTCTTTCGACCAAAGCCGAAGCATTCCCTTGAGGAATCAACAAGCACTTGTGCTGATTCCTTCAAGACTTTGTTGCAAGCTTAAAACTTGTAACAATTTTTTATTGAAGATCAAGTCGCGAAGAACCTTGAATCAACAAAATCATACACCAACACTACCTTTGTCACAGGTCATACACAAACCTAGAGGTGAAGACTATCCATGCATTGTTTCAAGCTTAAAACTTGAAGCAATCGTTCAATCGTTCGTCTGAGATCAAGTCATTGCGACCCTTAGATCAACAATCTATGCATCTACATCAAATTTGAAGACTGAATCAGATGAAAATTGTAAACAGAGATTGTAACCTACAAATTTAAATCAATACAAATCTACTTTGTACACGTGTTCTCGTTTCATTCGATACAGAATTTTCGTGTTTACAATTGTATTTCTACTTGGCTAGATTCTTACTTAGTCGAGTTGGTGGTTGTAAAGTTACTTATGTAGTAGATAAAAATGTTGTAGGCCTAATTTACTGAACTATAATAAGGAAAAATAAAGGGGGGGTGCGGAACAATAAAGTGAAAAAGAAAGATGTGTAATTGTGAGGTGTGTGTTATCTCACCCCATTGTGCCTTTATTTGTAGTAGTAAGGAAGGTAAATTCCTTACCCCAATAGGATTACAAGTCTAATAGGATAATATATAGTCTAAGAGATATGGTAGAATCCCACAAGGATATCCCATATATGATAGGATTTACACAATTACATTCATAATCTAATAGGACTGCAACACTCCTCTTTAAGTGTGTAAATACTCAAACAAATGGTGCATCAGGTCTTCAGTGAAGAAGTAAGTACAGTTGATGAAGTTGTCGGCACAATGAGTGAATGCTAGTCTCAGATCAACGGAAGAATGCATAAAAGGTAAAACTCACAAAACCTCGCTATGGTAAAACCCAAGATCGGAGAAAAACCCATAGACTAAGGAGAAAAGTGAGAAGTTGCATTAAGTCAAAACTATATGTCTTCTAGACGCAAGTAGAAGAGCTCATAAGGGTATGACCAGCCCAGGGTGCCTCGTCAAAACCTAGTTAGGTAGAAAAAACCCAGTGGGAAAAAATGCTCCCAATCGTAGGGTAAAAAGAGTACATTAAGATCAAGTAAGTATACTTCTGGATACTCCCCTTAAGTTTGACAGAACTTCCAAAGGAGAACTACAAACATTGCATATGAATAGTTAGGCATACCAATTCTTCGAACAAGCTTCTGGAAAGTTAACTTCGGCAGTGACGTTTTGTAAAAATCGGCAAGGTTGTCTCGAATCAGCTTGCATGACTTTGATCTCCTGATGCTTTGCTGATGTAATGTAAACGCAATATGTCTTGGCGTTGAGTTCATTAATGTATCATGTCTTGGTCGGGTGGATACATGTGACATATTCTCAATGGATCATCGTCGGGGCTCAATGATGAATGAAAACAATAGGTACTTTGAATATGCTCAACAAGAGCTCTCGAACATGTGTCACGTGTGGTGCAGTGAAGTGAGGTGAGTCTTGGAACGGTTCGAAGATTTTACAACTAAGGTCATATTGTGGATCTCCAAGATATTGCGATATCCTTAACAGTGAAGACATAACCATTTTGGGGATGTTCCTTATGCGGATGTGATTAGTAACCAGCGTCAACATAACAAACAAGGCAAGCATCATTCGGATTATCAAGGGGGTCAAATCTGCTTGGGATGCATTGGGATTAGCCCAAGTCCGTAATACCTTCAAAATAGTAGAAAAATATTTTTAATACCAATTCAGTGGTTGCATGTAGGCGCGGTGCTGCATCCTTACCAATAGATCAATAGTGAAGGAGATGTCATGTCTAACGTAATGAGCTAAGTACAACAAAGCACAAAGTTGAACTTAGATATGGAACTTCGGATTCCATAACCTCTTCAAGGGTATAGAAGATTATATGTATACTCAAGGGTAACACCTTCGAGGTGTAGTTCGACTGGTAGACCAAAGTACCATCAAAACAACGCTTCAACTTCAGGTCATGGCATAAAATGAGTTTTCCCAATATCCTTCATCTCAAATTCATCTTCAGGTGCGAGGCAATTTTTTCAAGCTCTTCCAAAGTCTTACTGAGATTCACGTCACCGACATAAACTATAACTCTAGCAATTCGAAATAAGACTTCATAGTTTAACACACAATGACAATCATTCATATCCCTGAATGATCAAATAATCACTTAGAAGGGTATACCACATCTGCCAGATTGCTTCAATCCGTAAGTGAACTCCTCAAACAAATTGAGAGAGTGTTCTGTTGTTTGGAACTATTTGAACCAGTCTATGTAATTCTTGAGGAACTTACGTGTAAATCTCTGTAGCCATATCTCTATGGAGAAACACTAACCACATTTGTAATGTTGCAGTCAATTATATGACGTTTGAGGGAAACCTTTGATAGAAGTATATTTATGCGACTTAGTTAGCTTGTTTCTTGGCATTTATGTTGTTAGTTCATAGTTATTTTAGTATTTCAAGCTATTTTCGTGTGTTTGTAGGTCTAAAGGGTTAATGTGGCAAAGAAGTGCATTTTGGAGCATTTTGGAGCATTTTTTGGCATGGAATGGATAGCATATGCTTGGAGCAAAAGGAATGGATGAAATTTGAAGTTTGTGCATCATCCTCTCCCTATAAATAACCATTTTAGCACACTCATTTCACCCAACACATCCATTCACCTACCACTACATCCACTCATTTCAACCACCCAACAACACTCACCCACTACACCCATTACATCCACTCATTACCAAACACTCATCCACTACACCCATTACATCCACTCATTACCAAACATCCACCCACTACACCCATTACATCCACTCATTACCAAACACTCATCTAGTACACCCATTACATCAACTCGTTACCAAACATCCACCCACTACACCCATTACATCCACTCATTACCACAACACTCACCCACTACACCCATTACATCCACTCATTACAACTCCATACACTCCTCTCCCTAGCCTATAAATACATCCACCCTTCACCATAATTTGGGGGCCATCGATCCAAGAAGCTACATTCACAAACACTTTCATCCCTTTCCTTGCCGTGACCTCCATCCATTCATCTAGCCATACTACATCTCACCAATCCATACACTTTCATCTCTTGCCGTGGCATCCATCCAACCTAAATACATTCATAACCTTTCCATATATCCATACACATCCTAGACACTTGCTGCAACAAGGTGATGAAAACAAAGGTCCTTGGCGTTTCTAGCTTGGAACTTTGGAGCGTTTTAGGTGTACTTCGTTCTTGCTTTCAATGTCTACTTTGTTATTTTCTAATTTTGTTGCAATTATGATTGGCTAAACCCCTATTTAGTTAGGGGGAAGTTTGAAGCCATGAACATGCTTGAGATTTGAATTGATTTCTTCCAATTGTGATTTGATAAGTTGTGATTGCAATTCAATTATCTATTTTATTCATAACTGATTCTTTTATGTTTATTAAGGATGCATACTTAGTTTTCATACATGAATTAGATGCTAGAATATAAATGAGTTTCACCCAATCGTTACAAGTTTATATTCATGAGTAGTGAAGGTTGTTTATCACAATCGCGTTAATTGAATTCTTGGCAATTGTATCATGCATTCATAGTTATAATTGCCTCATCAACACTTATGATTTTCATTGAATGTAATGATCTCTGATTGTATCTCTATTATACATTCATATAGGGGACTTTTAGAGAATGATTTGGGTTGTCGCATGCATTCATCCAATTCAATGAGTAAAGGAAAATCTGAGGGTTAATTTGTGCATCACGGTTAATCTGGGCTGTTGAGCATCATAGTTTATTGAAAAGCAATTGGAAATGAATTCATAGACAAGTGTGTCATGTGTGAAGAATGGACCTCTAACTAATCCATCCATCATCTTATTTCTTAAATTCGTTTTACAATCTGCCTAGTTTTACAACTTGTTTGTTTGTTTTAAATTCATCAAAACTAAAATCCCCCTTTTACTTTCTTGTTTCAAAGTGTTTAAAATTTGCTTTGTTTGTGTTTTAGAGTGTTTTGAGTCAAGTCAAAACACTAAATTCATCCAAAGTTGTGTTAGAGTCAAATCTGCCCAGTAAGTGTTTTTAGGCAATTTTGAGTGTTTTTAAGTTGTTTTGCATCTTTAGAATCTGTTTTGAGTCCTTTGAGTCTATTCAAACGTTTTTAACTTTGTTTTTATGTTTTTAAGTTAGTTTAGAGGTTTTAGCAAGCCCTCCTAATCCCCGGTTTAGAACGATCCTTACTTGCATATTTACTACAATTTGACAACAAGAGGGTTTAATTTGTGTGTTAAGTTAATTTTCGCATCAACCTTGCACCGTAAGGCATGCATTATATCACACTATTTCATTCACTTCATTGCGTTTCCTTTCTCACTAGTAACACAACAGGGTTACCTTAGGCAATGTAGGAATGTTAGGTTCAAAACACACTTTGGTAAGGAATTTAACCTGGATTGTGATTTCGATTGTCCAATCAGTTCTACGTTGTCACTAATCAATGGAACATAGTTCGATATCGTTGCTTTTTCATTTACGTCGGTAGCTACCATATAAGTGAAAACATCATCGATGATAATCTCATTCCAATTCCATTATCTCATATAAACTAGTATACTGGACCAAGAACTTCAAGTCTCGCAAGTAATCTGGGTTAATCTCATGAGATGGAAATTATTTAAGACAACGATTGAGTATAGGGTCATTTTGTGTCGTGACCTTCCTAATGCATCACACCAAGGTTTGGGTAGTATTTTGATGCAACATGGGTGACCAATAGTATATGGTTCCCGACAACTTAAGCATCATGGGTAGAACTATAGTACCCATGATTAGGAATTGGCAACATGTGTTTGCATTTAAATTGTGGAGACACTAGCTTTATGGAGAGACTTGTCATATTTTTATGAGCCATAAGAGTTTGAAATACCTTTTCTATCAAAAATAGTTGAATCTTAGACAATGATGGTGGATTAAGCTAATCAGTGACTATAATTGTACAATCAACTACCATCTTAGTCATGCAAATGTGGTAGCTGATGCACTTAATCATAAGTCTTATGGTCATTTATCATATCTTATTAAAGCCTATACTCCGAACTTCTTAGAATTGCGGAAAACAGGCATTCAGTTGAAAATGGGAGTTGATAGAGCTTTGATAGCTCATTCCTAAGTTCGACCAATACTTGTTGATTGAGTTCGCTCAGCTCATCAAAGTGATCCGTTGTGTCAAAGATTGATAGAAGAAGTGATAAATGGCACGGGACAAAATCTTAAAATTAAAAGAGATGGTACATTGGTTTTAGGAAACCAACTCTTTGTTTCTCGGAATGAGGAGCTGATGAAGGAAATTCTCGATGAAGCATGTATTCAGCTTATGTTATGCATCCTGGTTCTACCAAGATGTTCATATTATAAAGCATATCACTACTGGTCGGGTATGAAGAACGATATTGCTAGATATGTGAAAAGGTGTTTAATTTGCCAGCAAGTAAAAGTAGAGAGATAGAAATCCACTGGATTATCTCAATCTCTTCCTATTCGTATTTGGAAGTGGGAAGAAATCACTATGGATTTCCTTTACAAGCTACCAAGAACGAGGGCTAACCATGATAGTACATAGGAAATAGTGGACCGTCTCACAAAATCAACACACTTCATTCCAATATGTGAGAATTACTCAATTACCAAATTGGCTCAATTGTTCATTGACCAGATTGTTGGACTGCATGGACTACCAGTCACTGTTGTGCTGGATCGAGATGCCCAATTCAAATCCAAATTTTGGAGGGCTTTTTAGCAAGCCATGGGTACTCAACTACTTTATGAGCCTACTAAGCCCGCAACAACCAAAGGGAATGTGATGCCCTCAAAAGCATCAAACACACCCGTTTTCTGATGCATCTTGATGTCGAGAAGAAAAAGTGGGCAATTCCCGTTTGAAATAAGCAAAGCCGACACATAGCTGCACAAAGACGACATAAAGCTACTCAAGGCAAATGCAGTTTTACCTCTGACACAACTAGGCGATGCTAAAATCTCAAAGCCACTGCAAGGCTTTATACAACCCCTGCCAAAAGGGACAGAACAAAGCTCTCTTCCAACCAAGAAAACCGAATAAGGCTTTGACCCAAATACAAACTCATGTCAAAGGCTGGGTATGATTTCACTTATTCTTCAAATCTTGGAATGAAAAGTGCAAACACCATCAACGACAAAGAACGTGACCTTATCGAGACTCAAAAAAGGTTGAAGAAGTATGGTTACGAAGTTGACAACAACAAAGCTAGACTTGGCTTCACACCAAATACACCCGTGAAGATTTCAACAAAAGCGAAAAAAGCTAGCGCTCAACACATCAGCGTAAGCGTTGAACAAAATCAAGATGAGCCTAAACCCGCCCCTCTAACATCAGTCTTCGATATGTTGAATCGTTCAAAACCCAGAATTTCAGCACTTAATCAAACTGGAGGTCAAGAACGAACTTTCGTTTTCAAACAACTTAACACACCAACACCCCAAAGCTCTGTATTCGAAAGGTTGTTAAAACCTAAGAAACAAAACAACATGGCTAGCTCTCATTCGCAACGGTCTACCTTGGAAAGACTTGTAGAAACCAAGAAGACTTCGAGAAAGAGTAAGACAAGGCCAAATGAAGAAAAGCTTGACAGTCTAGCAAGAAAAGACGACGTTCGCAGCTCGATTCTTTCAAGGATGAAGAGCCAATCAACCTTAAAAGGGGACATAAAAGGACAATTAAAGGTAAAGAAGCGCACCATCATCCATACTGGCCAATCTTCATGCCAATAAGCCTAAGTAGACGACACTAAAGATGAGGTCCAAGACGTTTTCCACATCACAATCCAAGAGGACAAGAGAGATGAAGTTCCCAAGGAGGATGTCACTGATGCGCCACCACAACTCGAAGATGGGGGGCAAGCCACGATTGATGATCTTAAGGAGCTCAACCTAGGCATAAGCAAGGAACCAAAACCTATCTTCATAAGTGCACTACTAAGCGCAGATGAGATTGATGAGTACTACTAACTGCTCTTGGCGTATAAAGATGTCTTTATTTGGACCTACACAGAAATGCCCAGCCTTGACCCTACCATTATTGTGCTTCGTTTAGCAGTCAAGCCTGGAACACGATTGATGGCAAACTCAAAGACGCTATCGATCCAAACTCATCCCACAACCTAAGGTGGAGATTGACAAGCTAATCACAACAGGCTTCATTTGAGAGGTGCAATACCCTAAGTGGATCTCTAACATCGTCATTGTTTATAAAAAAATCTGGACAAATACGTGTTTGTGTAGACTTTTGAGACCTCAACGACGCTTGTCCAAATGATGACTTTCCTTTGCTAGTCATTGAAATCATGGTGGACGCGACCACTAGCCACGAAGCACTATCATTCATGGATGGCTCATGTAGGTAAAATCAAATCCGCATGGTTTCCGAAGACGAGGAACTAATAGCCTTCTGCACCCTAAAAGATATCTACTGCTACAAAGTAATGCCCTTGGGTTTGAAGAACACTGCGGCCACATAACAGCGCACCATGCAGAAGATCTTCAATGACATGCTACACAAAAACGTAGAATGTTACGTAGACGACGTAGTTGTCAAGATCAAGAAGAGATCTGATCACTTGAAGGATTTACAAATGGTGTTCGACAAACTACGACACTACAACTTTAAGATGAACCCGTTAAAATGTGCATTTGGTGTCACCTCTAGGAAATTCCTTGGTTTTTTTGTCAAGAACTGTGGCATTAAAGTGGACCAGCCAAAGATTAAGGCCATTCAAAGCATGATCGAGCCAAGGAATCTACATGAGCTAAAAAGTCTACAAGGATAACTCGCCTTCATAAGACGCTTCATCTTCAACCTCGTTGGATGTTGTCAACCCTTGAGTCGACTCATGAAGAAGGACGCTCTATTCGTATGGGATGACGTTTGCCGTAATGCCTTCGAAAGCATAAAAAGGTACCTAGTAAGCCCAGATATCTTAGGAGCTCTCATGCCTGAAAAGTCGCTCATCCTGTACATTACTGCACAAAAAGGTTCCATTAGAGCACTCTTAGCACAAGAAAATGAAGACTAAAGGATAAAGCACTCTACTAACTAGGTAGAACCCTCACTAGGGCCGAGCTCAACTACACCCTAATAGAGAAGATGTACCTTGCCTTAGTCTTTGCTGCTCAAAAGCTCAGACACTACATGCATGCTTACACCATCCATTTGGTTACCAAAGCTGACCCAGTCAAATACGTCATGTCGAAGCTAGTTTTGACGGGGCGACTAGCAAAATGGGCCTCGCCTTAGTCAAATACATCATGTTAAATACGTCAATACGAAATCATCTACATTCTAGCTAAAGTCATTAAGGGATAAGCGCTAGTAAACTTCTTTGCCGATCATCCAATCCCAGCCGATTGGAAAATCTCAGATGACTTGCCTGACGAGGGGGTGTTCTACGTTGACATCTTCCCAACATGGACAATGTTCTTTAATAGATCCGCACGAGCAGATGGAGCGGTGGCAAGAGTAGTATTCATGTCACCATAAAGCCAAATACTACCCTATTCGTTTTGGCTAAACGAGCTATGCTCTAACAACATCACTGAATACCAAGCGTTAACTATCGACTCCAAATGGTGGTCGACGTGGAAATCACAACACTAGAAGTGTATGGCGACTCCAAGCTCATTATCAATCAACTCTTGACTAAATATGGAGGAAAGATGATCTCATCCTATATAGCAACTCAATTTTTCCGAAAGTTCGAGGCCGTGATGCTAGAACATGTGCGAAGAAAAGAAAATCAAATCATAGACGCTCTTGCTAACTTAGCCTCAAGTATAATGTTAGGAGAAGACAAGTGCAGACGTGCCAGTTTGCCAGAGATAGGTGATCCCGCCTGTCACTGAAATGCTACTGGATGATACAAACGTCATCTCAGTACTTCCAGTCGACACTGAAGAGTGAGGACAGCCATTGATCGACTACTTGGAGCATGGAAAGCTTCCGGATGATCCTAGACACTGCTATGAAATAAGTCGACGAGCACTTGCTTCCTCTACTACAAATGAACACTCTACGAACGCTCTTTTGAATGAGTACTTCTAAGATGCCTAGGTGAGGAAGAAGTTAATCAAGCCATGGAAGAAACATATTCAGACGTATGCGGAACGTATCAGTCTGGACCAAAGCTGCACTTCCAGCTCAAAAGGATAGGCTACTACTAGCCAAGCATGGTGAAGGATTGCCTAGAACACGCCAAAAGGTGCCAAGCCTGCCAGTTTCGCACCAGCTTCATACATCAACCGCCTGAGCCATTACACCATATGATTGCTTCATGGCCATTTGATGCATGGGGATTAGATGTCGTAGGATCAATCACACCAAAGTCATATGCCGGAGAAGCCTACATCCTAGCTACAATAGACTACTTCTCCAAGTAGGCTGAAGCCATACCCCTAAGGGAAGTCAAGAAGGAAACTATCATCCATTTCATCAAAGTGTTGGAAATGTGCCCTAAAACCAATCATATGATGATACTTTACGGACATTTCAAATGTTAAACTAATCTAGTTTAACATATAAAGGGCAAAGATTATTGTTTGAGCCGTCTCATATAAATGTTATATGCTTAAACGATAAAGTCCAAGGAATATGTGATTGGGAGAATACAATCTAATGAAGTTAGATTAATGAGACCATTCTTTCGTAGACACATCCTAAATGTTCCTGATCATAGGATTACCAATTGGGCATTGACAGTCCGTTAAGATCAGTACGTACTGTGTCTTCTCTCAGGGAGAGTGACTAGTCTCGAGTCATTGGTGTGTGTGACATCAAGACAAGTACGTAGGTGCTCAATAAGAGAATGAGTTCACTGAACGTGATCAACGAAGAGTTCTTATATTCCATGTCACATGAGAACTCATGGTTGGGATAATGCAAAGTAGTCTTTTGACCTGAGGCATCACAGTTGTCTTGTGGTTAAGTCCTTAATCTTTGATTATGTCTAATTCACCCCCTCGGGGTGTCACGGCATCGTTGGGGTTAAGCCACTTAGCTATGGAGACAAGTAAATGCGCAACAAGGGATCTCTAACCTTCAAACAGTTGAGGGAGAATACTCTATGATATGATTTGGAATCTCTGGCCAGAGTATGAATGAGATTGGGGAATGCGTTCCAAATCACATTCAAGGAAATCATATAAGCAAACGATTCACATTGGATAGTAGACATGAGTAAATAAACTATCATACCAAACAATGTGGTCAAGAGTATTAGATTAGAGAAGGACCGTATTGCATTTGTAATCCCGAACTGAATAGGTTCTCTAACCTCTTCTGATTAGCTTGGGTAACCATGACATGCTGCTAGGCGTCAACCATGGTTTGTGGAAGCCCTATACGTGTATAACCACTAAAGGGAGAATTGAAAATTGTTTCAATTCACAATCGATGTAAAATGGTTTTAATCGCCCACTGCCTCGCTAAAAGGAACCTAATGGATCGCACACCATAAAAGGTGGAGATTGAAGATTAAACGGAAATGAGTAAGAATGATTAAATGGTTTAATCATTTATTTATGGCAAGGATTAATTAATATGTTAATTAATCAAACGAATAAGTTCGTTAAAGACCTCGGGATAGTTTTGGACCTTAAGGCCCAATGGGCTTCGAAAGTCAAGCCCATTGACTTAAGTTGTATGACAACTTAATGAATAAAGATTCACAAAGGCCCAAAAGCCCAAAAATCCATAGGTAGGCCGGCCATGAAGATGAATTAGGGTTTTTTGGTTGTTTAGGTCACTTAAAGAAGTGACTATATAAATGACTTTATAGCCAAATATTCATAATGTGATTAAGGGTTTATTTTGGGTGAAAATGGGTGAGAATTGTCTCTCCATTTTCTCTCTAAAGAAGCTAACACCTTGGAGGGTACATCTAGCAATCCTACTACTCCAAGGTCACTCATTTCTTCTACAATCAAACCTTGGTGAAGAGACTTAGAGGTTCTCAATTTTGGGAACTTAGAGAACCTATTCTTCCATCCAAATCCATGGATCTAAGAAGCAAGGAATGAAGGCCCTATCTCTTTGGGTGATTAGCCTTTGCTTATGCAAAGAGGAATCTACAAAGGTATTAATTTCAACTCACTTTGTTTTGAGTTGATTATTGGTTCACCAATCTACTAGGCTTTGACTTTCATGGTAATGTTTTGTTTTTGAGTGCATGCAAGCATGATTCCGCCTTTTAACTGTTAATTGCATGCTATATGATGTTGCTCAAATGAACATGTTTTTCAAAATAAATCCTTCAAGTGGTATCAGAGCCTAGGTCTAGTAGTTGGTGAATCCTTTTGGGTTTTGTAGTTCATAAGTTTATGATTTAAAAGTTGTAATTGTTACAAGCTTTATTCTTGCTTCTTTGAATGTAAATTTTGTTTGAAAATTTGCCATCTCAAATGTTGTAGATGTAGTTCATATGAGCATGAATATTGGAGCTAAAATTTGGTGCCATGATTTTGGGAATTTTCGGCCAAATCCAAAGGGTGATTTTTTGGGTTCATGTTTGTCTTGTTAAAATGGTTTTAAGGTGACTTTTGGAACCCCTAAGTACCCTAGGATGTTAGCCTCATTTTGAATGATAAAAATTTGAGTTTTATTGCATGAAAACATTCATGGAGCTCTTATGGGTTTTCATGGATGTTCTTCATATGTTCTTGATGTTCTTGCCAAGAACACAAAGGTTTGTGTTTTGATTCAAAGTTTTGATTTATTTCATAAAGTTTATGATATATGTTTTTCAAATGATTTATCATGTATTTAAAGTGTTAAATATTTGTATAAATGATGATGGAAACATCAATCATCAAAACATATATTATTTTTATGAAAGTATTTAAAGTGTTAAATATTTGTATAAATGATGAAAGAAATATCAATCATCAAAACATATATTATTTTTATGAAAGGTGAAAGCACTACTTGATTGTTTTTGACAAAACTAATAAATCAAAACACCCACCACTCATTTTTATCCCTAAAAACCGGCCACCCTAATAAAATAGGGTATTTTTGGGGCTTTTATGCAATTACATAAAGTTTTGATATTTTTGTGTATTTGTACTTTGACCCGAAAGTTTACGTTTTGACGTTAAGGCCTAAAAACGCTAAAGGACAAATTGTTTTGCTCCTTTAATGAAGTTTTTGAATTTATTTAAATTTTGGGTTCTAGTTGTATTTACATGAAGTAGTGACTTTTGTGTTTTTACAAAGTGACCCCAAAAGTTTATGTTTTCGCAATATGGCCCAAAAAGTTGTGGTTATTGCATGATGGCCCAAATAGGATGAGAACAAAATTGTTTTGTCTCTTTAAATGAGAATTGGATTTTCATTTTGTTTAGCTCCACTTAAATCAATTTTATGGATACAAAAACCAAATGAAAATGTTGCATTCAATTAATTAGTTAAAGCGTTAATTAATTAAAGGATGATTATGAACCTAAGCCTAATATAATTGAGCTATGTGAAAGGCGTTTCAAATTTGTTTGAACCATGGGAATGTGTAGATTAGATTTTGGTTGTAATTTGATTTGATCAAATGTTGTAAAAGGGCATAAGTCCTTCTTTACTTTAAGGTAATTTGTTTTATGCAAATGTTGTAATGAGCATAAGCTCATCCTTTACTTTGAAGTATTTCTTTCTTGCTTTATATGATATGCATGAAAATGAAGTAATTGGGTCCAACGCCCCTAAGACAACACGCCTTAATGTGATTAAACGCGTAACTAAAATCAATCTCCATCCCTAGACCGAGATTCAACACAAGGCTCGTGTTGAATCTAAACAAAGGTTCATAGTCATCCTAAGGCCCTAAGGCAACTATATAGTCCATCAAATGAATGCAAACCTTATGTTAGTAGTAACATATACTCTTGCTTTAAAAACTGTTTTAAAAGCATAGCGGGAGTATTATGTACAACTAAAACAATCATATGGACCAATAGTTGTAATAGGACCAAAATTGTTTTAATAGAGATTAAAATGTATATTGATATGTGATGAGACCTAAAACCCTCAACCAAACCATTATTAAGTTGATAAGCGTGAGAGTGCTTAGAACACTCTTTCGTGGCCTTCCACCGTGGTGGGCTTCAATCGTTTGTGACTCGTACAATGTATTCGTCCAGTTCTGGGGTTGCAAAGTATGTGCTTACATTCAGGAGAAGCCTATAAACATATGATGAAGTGAAAGGTAGGCAACGAGTGTGGCCAATATGGAGTTCTTCTGAGGCCATTCTTAAACCCCTACTTGAACTAGCATGGAGGGAATGACTTAACTAAGTGCAATGGTGCCAATATGGAGTTCTTCTGAGGCATCATTCTCTAGTGGCCAAACAAGATGGGTACTTGCATTAGTTGCAAATGAGTAAGCGTACTCTCTCATTATTATTGTTGCTAGCCAATATGGAGTTCTTCTGAGGTGGGCTTGGTAATAGTGAGCCTCCCATAACCTACTAAGAGTTTCATCCAAAACTCTCGAATTCCAATGAGGGATATGGAATTTGCCAAAAATAGTGGGTGGTGCTATTTTGATTTAAAGACCCGAATCAAATGGCTTAAAATCAATCAATTTATATTCGTTATGTATTTGATTACCAATATATTTGCAAACGCTATCCAACACTTGACAAATAAAAGCCGAACGTTTAGTTTACGGACTTGGTACTACAAAACCATAGATTGTCTTTAATGGCTTGTAAATGTACCTAAGTAGTCTCATCCTCACAATCTTCCTATTGATAATGTATCATTAGAAGAATATGTTAGAAAAGGTCTATCATAGAGAGGACAACACTTTTAATGTCATAATTCTTCAATTACAAATTGTTGTATGAAGAAATAAGAGTTGCTTTGAACAACCCTTAGTCAATACAAACACTTAGTGCTTATTTCTTTGTTAATTGAACAAAGAACTTGAGAAGTAAGCACAAGGGCATGGACACTTTATGTGCCATGATTCTTCACTTACAATTTGTTGTGTGAAGAAATAAGAGTTGCCTTGTACAACTCTTGAAAGTTTGTAATTATGTTTAGAACATAATGGTTGGTTGACAAAAATAGTCCATTAACATGGACTTATGATGATTTTGAATCATTGAGTGTTGAAGTGTTAAACCACTTAACGAGACGGAAACTAGGCAAGGACTTCACCTTTGTTTCCCCTATCCTAATGGTTCACTAAGTTTATGGTAAACTATGTAGTGAACAATAACCACATACTCTCCAAATTGTTTGATGTGTATAACACAATTGAAAAAGGTTTCAAGAGAGATAGTGGGAGTTTAGGGACCATGACTAATGTAGTCAAAAGGTGAAAGTCAAATAAAGAAGATAAATAACTCCAAGGGAACAAACTTTCTTTATGAAAGGATGGACATTGGAAGGGGTATTTGCAAGAAATGTCTTGCAAGTGTCAAGAACACACCTTTCGAAGGTGTTGTAAATTGTTCTTGAATAGTTCAAAACAGTTGGTTCTTCTACTTGAATGTATGATTCCGTATTAGTAACTATGTTTTACAAATCGTTGTAAAAGTGTGACTAATAAGAAGTAGAAGATATATGAGAGAAGAAAAGGTGCTTCACATACGGAACGTGAATAAGATATAGATCTCTGTGAAAGCAGATAGTACTTACTTCCTCATATGAACTACCAAAGAAATTGGATTATAGTAATCTAATTGATTGTCTCTATAGTAGAGATGATATGGTAGTGTTAACTGTTTAGAATATAATGATGCTTAAAACCCAAAAGGTTGCAAGGTAGTGACTAATCCCAACTAAATTGTGATACCTCTAAAACAAAAGTTACGAGTTGGTGAAACAAGGATGCTTTGGATCGTTAGATCCGGATCCAATACCTTCTTGTTAAAATTGTATAGAGGCGAAATGTTCGAATCTTTATTCTTTTGGAAAGAAGAAAGAATCACAAAAGTTGTTGAGGTTAATTCACTTAGATGTTAGTGGCACTTGTCCACAACATAATACTACTCATGTTATATGACATTCACCGAAGATCACTCTCGGTTGGACTATAGTTTATTTTGAATAAACACAAGTCCGAATACTTTGCAAAAAGTTTCAAAGAATTCAAGAAATGTAAATAGATGAGTAAGATATCTAAAGTATTTACCTCTTTAGATTTGATCCAAGGAAAGGTAACACTTTAGATGAGTTTCCTTGAATGATATCAAGGAAAATAGCATCATAAGATAATGTATTTCTCCATTAGGAGAAGAACGAACTAAAATAAGATTTAGTTCGTTAGATGTTATCTATTACCCATATATAGGATATATACTTCTAAAACAATATGATTGTCAATTAGAAGATCTTCCAAAATTTTCATAACTCCATAAGATGTAGTTGGAAAGGAAAGACAAATCTTAAGCATGTTAAAGATTTGGGGTTGTGTGCTAATAAGCAATATTTGTTTGATAACAATCTTGTAGGATATCCTTAAAATAACTTTTGGATATCGCTTCTATAAACCAACTAACAAATGTTGTTTTGTTGGGTAGTTCATTGTAATTCTACAATGTGATTTGCCTAAAAGCAAATGAACGAGAGATAGAACTCAAAGAATGGGTTCTTTGAGAGACAAGATAGTAATCAACAAATATAACAACCTAGTTCCTATACCACAAGCTCTAAGGTAGTCGATAAGAATGAAAATCCTTATGACTACATTGAGTGCATATACGATATATACTCAAGGAAATGGTAAAGTACCATTTGACTTGAAATAATGAAACCTTCATAGCTAATTGGTAGCTTAAGGTAACTACAATCAAAGAGAATGGTTGACTTTGAAGAAACCATCTTTGAGGTAGGCTTGGTTTCAATTAATTCGAAGATTGCTAGCTACAACTAAAATGGTGATTCAATGTTTTGACATAATATGGGTTTCCGAAACCATTATTAAGATAGTCTTGATAATATATGTCCAAAACTATAAATCACAAGACATGTAAGTTGTAGAGATCCATCCATCATGGATCTTAGCAAGTTAGTGGGAGCTATTTGCATTTTATGAGGAAAAAGGATCAAATCGTTTGATTTCTCATCAAGATGTAAATGAATCTTTTGTTTACGAGTTTTACAAAAGATTAGTGGGAGTTAATCATGTTCCTAAAATTTAAGTATATATGATATATTAATTTTTGGAAATGAAAAGAATACTTCTTCGATTAAAGTTATGACTTTAATACATTATATGAAGATAGAATGTATATGGGAGATATAGTCTATATACATGGGATGGAAATCTATAATGATATATTTCATGATATAATTGGATTATATCAATCCCTAATAATAGACAATGGATGCTAGGAAGTTTCTCATATGATGATAAACTTCAATAAGAAGGACGATTCTAGTGAGACTAGCAAGTTGCCCTTCTCAAAGGGAACGTACCCTTTGACTCCCATAGAAATAATGCGTAAATTGAATCCTTTATGCATAAGCAGAAAGGTGATTTATGTATTTCATATTGTATGAAAAACATTGATATGAGTTGTACCTAGAACGGTACAAGACGATATCAGTGCAAGCCCAGGATCAGAACCGTGGCAACTGTCAAGTGAGTCCTTAAGTATTTAAGAAATACTTAAGGATAGATTCCTCAAAGAATGAGGAAGAATTAGAGTAACGTAATGGAAGCGTAAATGTATTAGATTATGAATCTAATTCATCATTGGATGTTTCTTCATTATGAATGAAGAGATAAACAAATATCTCTTTATTATGACTAAAGAGATATTTGGATGGAAACATTAAAGTAATGACTTTAGTGTGTTCCATTATGAATGCAAGATATATTGCCATATAGAAGTTTACAACAATGTTGTTTGGATGGGAAAGTTCATTTATGAACTCTCTATTCGATTCCAACCAGAAAGTGTATGACACTAATGGGGCGATAGCTCAAGCCTGGGAATCAAGGTCTCATCAAGATCCGAACACAAATGAGAGACTGAACCACATGATTGAGAATCATGTATAATGGTGACGTCGTTATTCTCAAGGTTGCTTCTGTGGATAACACATATAGATATCCATTGACTAGGCCTACTACTCAGCCATTTATGAAATGACTACAGAAGAGGTATCATCACTGATGACCAATGCTGATTGGCTCTAGTGCAAGTGGGAGATTGTTGGA
The DNA here is from genome assembly GCF_042453785.1 of Malus domestica. NCBI lineage: Eukaryota > Viridiplantae > Streptophyta > Magnoliopsida > Rosales > Rosaceae > Malus > Malus domestica. The sequence goes on from NC_091670.1 coordinate 16,044,170, forward strand.
AATGTGCCCTAAAACCAATCATATGATGATACTTTACGGACATTTCAAATGTTAAACTAATCTAGTTTAACATATAAAGGGCAAAGATTATTGTTTGAGCCGTCTCATATAAATGTTATATGCTTAAACGATAAAGTCCAAGGAATATGTGATTGGGAGAATACAATCTAATGAAGTTAGATTAATGAGACCATTCTTTCGTAGACACATCCTAAATGTTCCTGATCATAGGATTACCAATTGGGCATTGACAGTCCGTTAAGATCAGTACGTACTGTGTCTTCTCTCAGGGAGAGTGACTAGTCTCGAGTCATTGGTGTGTGTGACATCAAGACAAGTACGTAGGTGCTCAATAAGAGAATGAGTTCACTGAACGTGATCAACGAAGAGTTCTTATATTCCATGTCACATGAGAACTCATGGTTGGGATAATGCAAAGTAGTCCTTTGACCTGAGGCATCACAGTTGTCTTGTGGTTAAGTCCTTAATCTTTGATTATGTCTAATTCACCCCCTCGGGGTGTCACGGCATCGTTGGGGTTAAGCCACTTAGCTATGGAGACAAGTAAATGCGCAACAAGGGATCTCTAACCTTCAAACAGTTGAGGGAGAATACTCTATGATATGATTTGGAATCTCTGGCCAGAGTATGAATGAGATTGGGGAATGCGTTCCAAATCACATTCAAGGAAATCATATAAGCAAACGATTCACATTGGATAGTAGACATGAGTAAATAAACTATCATACCAAACAATGTGGTCAAGAGTATTAGATTAGAGAAGGACCGTATTGCATTTGTAATCCCGAACTGAATAGGTTCTCTAACCTCTTCTGATTAGCTTGGGTAACCATGACATGCTGCTAGGCGTCAACCATGGTTTGTGGAAGCCCTATACGTGTATAACCACTAAAGGGAGAATTGAAAATTGTTTCAATTCACAATCGATGTAAAATGGTTTTAATCGCCCACTGCCTCGCTAAAAGGAACCTAATGGATCGCACACCATAAAAGGTGGAGATTGAAGATTAAACGGAAATGAGTAAGAATGATTAAATGGTTTAATCATTTATTTATGGCAAGGATTAATTAATATGTTAATTAATCAAACGAATAAGTTCGTTAAAGACCTCGGGATAGTTTTGGACCTTAAGGCCCAATGGGCTTCGAAAGTCAAGCCCATTGACTTAAGTTGTATGACAACTTAATGAATAAAGATTCACAAAGGCCCAAAAGCCCAAAAATCCATAGGTAGGCCGGCCATGAAGATGAATTAGGGTTTTTTGGTTGTTTAGGTCACTTAAAGAAGTGACTATATAAATGACTTTATAGCCAAATATTCATAATGTGATTAAGGGTTTATTTTGGGTGAAAATGGGTGAGAATTGTCTCTCCATTTTCTCTCTAAAGAAGCTAACACCTTGGAGGGTACATCTAGCAATCCTACTACTCCAAGGTCACTCATTTCTTCTACAATCAAACCTTGGTGAAGAGACTTAGAGGTTCTCAATTTTGGGAACTTAGAGAACCTATTCTTCCATCCAAATCCATGGATCTAAGAAGCAAGGAATGAAGGCCCTATCTCTTTGGGTGATTAGCCTTTGCTTATGCAAAGAGGAATCTACAAAGGTATTAATTTCAACTCACTTTGTTTTGAGTTGATTATTGGTTCACCAATCTACTAGGCTTTGAATTTCATGGTAATGTTTTGTTTTTGAGTGCATGCAAGCATGATTCCGCCTTTTAATTGTTAATTGCATGCTATATGATGTTGCTCAAATGAACATGTTTTTCAAAATAAATCCTTCACAAAGAGCATATCATCTATCGATATGGTGTGCCTCGCTACATCATCACCAATAACGAAAAAACAGGTCTCCAACTAACTCGTGGATGAGCTTTGTGAGAAATACAAGTTTAAGCAGCACAAGTCTTCTATGTATCATGATCCGGCCAATGGTATTGTAGAAGCATTCAACAAAATGTTGTGCAACCTCCTAAAGAAGGTGATCAGCCAAACAAAGAGAGACTAGCACGAAAGATTAAGTAAAGCACTTTAGGCATAAGGATAACACATATGACTCCTACCCAAGCTACACCTTATTCTCTCATATATGGCGTGGAAGCTATTCTGCCACTTAAAAGTCAAATCCCCTCACTAAAGATGGCTATACAAAAAGGATTGACTCAAGAAGAAAATGCAAAGCTGCGACTTCAAGTGTTGGAAGCACTCGACGAAAGAAGGCTCGAAGCTCAACAACAACTGGAATGCTACCAAGCACGGCTATTCAAGGCGTTCAATAAGAAATTCCGCCCAAGGTCTTTCCAAACTGGAGATCTTGTCTTGGCATTACAAAGGCCCATCATCACAACTCACAAAACAAAAAGCAAGTTCACATCAAAGTGGGATGGACATTATGTAATACAAGAGGTCTACACCAATGGTGCCTACCTAATCATGGCGGAAGACGGCTTGAAGATCGGCCCCATTAACGGTAGATTTTTGAAGCGCTACTACCCTTAAGGCAAACACTCAATGCTCCTCGCCTGCACGAGCCTAAACTACAAATGACATAACACTTCTCACCTGTATAAGTCTAAACTGCAAACAGCACCAAATGATACACAATGCTCATTGTTTGCACAAGCATAAAAGACAACATATGACGCTCTTGGTCCATAAGAGCATAAACTGTCTTCAGCAAAACAAATAAAACAAAACAAAAAAAAAAATTAAAAATCACCATCATTATCACCATTAGAATCGCCAACATCCATCACTAATTTGAACTACATCATGACTTGATCCCTCCTCAACCAAGGGTACATAAGCAACTTGAAACTTCAAAACTTCAAGTACAGTCGCATCACTAACACAACACAAACACTTCGAAGAATAAAGAGCAAATTCAAGTATGAATACTTTATTTCTTTAAAGGAAAAAATTTGGCTACAAAGCCTTATTACAAAAATGAGCAAAGGCAAAGAAGGCTTAAAGCAAAAAATGGAAGACACTACATGAAATCTATGTCCCTAAAACTACGGCAACGATCTTCAAGCAAGCCTTCCAAAGTCCTCAAAGTCTCTACATCGATGGGAGACAAGGTGGACACTTTTATGGCCGCACCTTTCCCTTGCTCTAGGCATGAAATCCCCTCTTAATGCTGAGAAAGTGTAGCTTCCTGCTCTGAGAGAACATCTTGAAGGACGGATAAAGTTGACATCATCTTTGGGGAAAACAAACTTACAAAGACAACAAGCTAAGAAAGCGGCTAGATAAGATTCTTCCAAGTGCTTTGATGTTACGCCAAGATCCTCAAATGCTTTCAACTTGGCAGAGGAACGATGCCTAACTGGACTAATGACACCTGACGGATCCGAGTTTCCCTTCGACCTGGTTGCCTTATTGCGGCCACTTTTCTTCGAAGGCCTCTTGTACTTCATGACATCCTAGTACCAAAATCAGATCCAGGAAGAAATCTTTACGCTTGACTTACCCTGAGCCTCATGGGAAAGCTTGTGATACACCCAAAACAAATAGCGGCAACTGGTAGGTAATCCTCGGCTGTTGAGATGAGAAAACTCCCCCACGCTAGGAACAACATAAAATTTCCCCTAAATCAGCAAGCCTCTTATCTTGTGAAGATCCCAAAGTGAAATTGACATCTCCTCTTGAGTTATGTGAAGTGTGTTGGTTGCTGAACACCAATGCTTGAAGAACGCACGAATGGTGGAAAGATAGCGATCGTAGCTAAACAAAAATGCGCACACAGCGTGATAAAAGCCCACGTTGGTAAGCACATCTTTGGATCAACTCAAGACATCTTCAAGCCACTCCTAGTAAAACTTAACATAGGCGGCTTCTTCGGTAGTCTCCAAGGCGCCACTCCAAGTCATAGCTCCGCTACTGATATGATAGCCAAGAAGCTCAAACGAAGCCAGTGAATTATCACAGGCATTGTTACCACTACTTGATGTGCATCAAGTTGTCTTTGGCAAGATGAACAAGCGCCTTAGGACCAATCAACGGCGTGTAAAGCTTCAACATCATTCCCCTATCTTGCGGATCACCTTCCTTCGTAAGAATTGTGATGGTATTGTTCTTGAAACACTTGAAAAATACCATGGCAGCAACAAAACAAACAAGGCAACATAAACAAGAGTATGGCATTGGAAGAAAAAAAAATTCTTTTTGCTTCGCCAAAACAAAAGACATGCGAGACTAACCTCGTGAGCATCAAAAGATGATGTTCATGAAGTCACAGTGATGAAAGAAATCAGCCACAAAGCTTGATCAAGCACAACAAAGTGAGCAGCTCCAAGTAGCGGCAAGGGGCAGGCCAACATCACCACCAAGGAAAGTTATGAACAAAAGGCAGTACACAGCATAAAAATGCTACAGTCTTTTGCACAACCCTACACAACAAAAGTGACACACTACAACAAGCTCCAAGCAGCAACTGCAAGGCACGGCAAAAGGCACGACTACGTCACCACCAAGGAAAGTTGTGACCAAAAGGCACTACATAACGTAAAAACGTTGCAGTCTTTTGCACTACCCCACACAGTAAAAGTGACACATGGCAACAACCTCTAAGTAGCAACAACAGGCATGGTAAGCACTTAAGCAAAGAAAACCCACGACTCCAAGCAGCTACAAAGTGCACGGCAAGAGGAGTTGTGTTGTGGAAAATATATACACCCAATTTTCCTATATATAGGGGTCAATTACTTGCTAATGTTATAAGGGAAATACATTACCCAAATAGCAAAAGAAAAATCAAAACAAGAAAGCACATTCCCACCAAAAAAAAGGAAGCAAACTACAAGCAAAAAAATAAAAAATAAACAAAATGGCAAGTTTCAGCCAATCTGCATAGGTAGGACATTTTTTGTGACAACTTAACTTTCCAGAAGGGTCAATTGTAGAAGGGAACTAAGTGGCTAAGGATCATTGTGTCCAATTTTTATAATTTTTCCTAAAGCCAAACATTCCAGCTTTCAAAGTCATTCCTGCAGAAATTACTTTACCGTCAGGAATTGCGCAGCTATAGGAAAATGCAAAGTTGAAAGCTTTCCCAATTTTTCCCAAAACTGGGCGTGCAAGTCAGATGACATGTTTCCCAAAACAAAAAAAAATAAAGGAAAGGAAAAATACCTCCTTGCCGTGGGGAATCAAAAGAAAGAAAATAAAAAACCCCTCCTTGTCGTAGGAAATCAAAAGGGGAAAGAAAAACTCCTTCCTTGTTGTGGGAAATAAAAGAAGGGAAAGAAAATTGTCCTCCTTGCCATGGAAATCAAAACAAGAAACAAAACATCTCCTTCCTTGCCGTGGGAAAAAGAAAAGAGGAAACAAAAAAAAAATTCCTCCTTGCCGTGCGGAAGAAAGAAGGAAAGAAAAATGCACATCCTACTTACATAAGGATGAGCATTAATTCTTTCCAAAACCTTGAAGGAAATCACCAAAGCTTTCCCACACTTTGAAGGAAGTCACCTTCGTTACTAAAATTGAAGGGGATTCCTATTGAAGGAAGGAAAACATTTTTTCTTACAATGACAAGGAAACAATTAAAAAATGTGCCAAATGTATTTTGTCAAAGATTATGGGAAATCAAATACGCACAATAAGTATGTGCCAATTTATCCATTTTTAAAATTTCTTTCAAGATCAAGCCTCTACGGCCTTAAAGAAAATTTCATTTCGTTCAAGAACAAGCCTCTACGGCCCTTGAAGAAATGTTTCATTTCATTCAAGACCAAGCCTCCACGGGCCTTGAAGGAATGTTTTGTTCAAGAACTACGCCTCAACAGCCCTTGATGAAATTCATCACCTTTATTCAAGACCAAACCTCAACAGCCCTTGATGAAATTCATCATTGCAATTCAAGAAATACGCCTTTACGGCCCTTGAAGAATCAAACTAATTCAAGATTAGGTCTACCCCTTGAGTTAGAAAATTCACATTGCAGGACTTCAAAACACGTTTCCTACATGTGACAAGCACATGCTTACAAAGCGGCTTGAAGTGAGGGCATTTGTAGATATGTAAATTTCATTGCATACAAATGATGCATCGCAAACCTCCACATGACATATGACTCATCACAAATGGACAAGTCATCAATGACATGTGGCACAAGTCAAGCAAAGGAAGTATAAAACTTCCCCAAAATTCAGCAATAAGGGAGAATCCTCCTTAAATTTGGCTAGGGAATCCAAATTGATCCTAAAATTGGAAAGAAAGCTAAAGTCTCTTCATAAAACAAGAATTGAAGATTGCTCATAAAATAGGCAACAAGATCCTTAAATTCGGCCAAGGGAGTAAAGTGGCTGAAATTAAGATACAAAACATGCCTAAAATTATTCCAAAGGCAAGCCTTGAGAAGCCTATAAATACAAGGTCCTCCCACAAGCATAAAGGGTCAACAAATCTCTACACAAAAGAACCTCTACCAAACCTTTGAAGACTAATACATTGCCAAAGCTCTCTTCGAAGAACATTCAACCAAAGCCGAAGCTTTCTCTCGACCAAAGCCGAAGCACTTCCTTGAAGAATCAACAAGCGCTCGTGCCGATTCCTTCAAAACTTTGTTGCAAGCTTATAAACTTGTAGCAACGTTTGTTTCAAGATCAAGTCGCCAAGGCCCTTGAAGCAACGAAATCCCACATCAAAGACTACCTTTGTCACACCTTGAGGTGAAGATCATCCACGCGTTGTTTTCAAACTCAAAACTTGAAGCAATCGTGCAACTGTTCGTCTGAGATCAAGTCATCGCGACCCTTGTGATAGGATTTTTACTGCTCATGTGAACGAGTTTAAATTTCCTATTTTACTTGCAAGAATCACAAGGTTATTGTAGTATAAACGGATCTCGCAAGGTTGTCTCCACAGGGACTATTAAATAATTCGAAACTAATCAGATTCCATTTAATTATTGTAAAATAGAAGTTTAGGTGATTGATTTTATAACCTAATTAAAATAAAAATGAAATTAATGAATTAAAATAAACAATCTGCAATATTAGAGTTAGGGAGAAGAAAACAGTTTTGGGAGAATAAAATTAAGAAAGCACTAGGGTTCCACCATTTCCTAGCAATCCTATGAATTTTTACCAATTACTTATGATCTACACATGCCACTTTGAATGTTAGATTTTCCTAATTCATATTCTACTAGGAACCTCCAACATAGAACGTATATCTAACATGCAACCCGTCCGGACATTCGGATCAAATTTGAACATGAAAGACTCATTATGCTTTATGAAAATCCTTTGAAAAACCATGCAATCCTTAAGACGTGATATTCATCCTAAGTGAAATTACAATTATTAATCACAAGAAGCCAGCGTCAATTTCAGGGAACCTTCCGACCAAAATTGCATCAAATTACTTTTCTAAAGATCCTAATAGTGATCAGGCATTAAGACAATTAGATAGTTTTTATCCCGTTGATTAACAATTCAAAGTATGCATGCAATCAATCATAAGTAATTAAATAAAAATCACATATTCATGCCAAGGCTCAAGGCTTCGCCCTAGCAAAAGAAATTAGTTCTGCATATTCATAATGGAAATCATAGAAAATATATTCAAGAAAATGATTGAAAGCACCTTCAAGTAAAAAGTCTCCAAAACCATAACAATTCTCTCTGTCTCCAAAATTGCATAAAAGAAAGCGTACCGAAATATGGTAGACGGCCAAGCAATATATCTGCTCAGCCCCCCCACACAAACCCTAGGAAAACTAAAATTAATAAAAACCAATAAAATAGGAAACATAACCCTAAATTAAATGGTAAAATTCACCTAAAATATGAACAGCCACGTTTTTGACCCATAAGCTGCTCCAAAACTGGCCCAATATAGCTGGATCTAATGTTTGGAATATTGTGAACACTTCTCCAGAAGGCCACGAACCCATCCGAGGTCATCTTGGGCTCAAAAAATGCAATTTAAGCCCAAAAACGTCATTTTCCAGCACTGCGCATCGCTCTTTTATTTTATCGCCAGAAAATAACCGCTTGCTGGCAAATAAAGTCGTCGGGTAAAGGTGCGTTGGACTCGACGAAAATATCTTACTCAGCAACGTCGTTTTGTCGCCCCACATCAAATTAAATACTATTAAAAACTTGACTTGACAAAACCTTTGTCGAGTAACCTTTTAAAACCAAAAAAAATCAAAAATAAAATTTGCTCGACATATACATTCATTCGGCCTAACCTTTTGAACTTTTTAAAAATATTCGGTATTAATACAATATTTAGTGTCAATAATTTATTTAATTTTAGTTATATTAATCTAAAAGGCTAAAATTAATCACAACTTTTTAAAAATTATTTAATTAACATTCAAAATAAAATGGCTCGTACATTTATTTAAAAAAAAAATAACTCAACTAATTAACCTAAACTACTCTGGTGGCTGCTGAGGTGGCTAGGGGAATGGCGCTTCAAGGTTGTGTTAGAAGTATGCCCACAAAGCCACTAATTTGATGTAATAGCTTTTGGAATACTTATTGTATTAAACGTTTATATGTTTAATGAAGGGCAAAGCTTATTGTTAATCACTATTTATTGTATCATGTGTTTAAGCAATAAGAGAATCCAAGGAATGTATTTGATCTAAGAGATAAGTGATCTAAGTGAGTTAGATTATCGAGACCTTTCTCTTATGTTCATTCCTAAAACGTTCCTAGCCATAGGATTGCCAATTGGGTATTGACAATCCGCTAAGGTTAGTATGTGTTATGTTGACTCAAGCGTGAGTATGACTAGTCTCAAGTCATTTAGTGTTGGACACTAAGACAAACACATAGGTGCTCGAAAGAGTAATCGAGTACACTGAACAACGATCAAAAGAGAGTTCGAACATACATGTCATGTAAGAACTCGATAGTTGCAATATGCAAAGTAGTCCTTTGACCTGAGGCATCATAGATGTCTAATGGTTAGGTCCTTGATCTTTGATCATGTCAAAGGCATTCCATTGGAGTGTCCACGACATTGTTGGGGTCAAGCTATCTAGTCATGTAGGCATATGAATGTACACCAAGGGATCTCTAACCTTCCATGGTGGAAGGAGAATACTCTAAGATATGATTCGAGAGTCTTTGGCCAAAGCATATGAATATAACTTTGGAAGTTTGTTCCAAATCATATTCAATTGAATCATATAGAGAAGTATCACATTGGATAGTAGACATGAAACAAACTATCATTCAAACAATGTGATTAAGAGTATTGTATTAGAGAATGACCGTGTTGCATTGTAATTGTAACTGGATAGGTTCTCTAACCACTTCTACTTAGCTTGGGTAACCATGACATACTGCTATGTGTCACTCATGGTTTGTGGAAGCCCTAATGATCAGCAAACACTAATTTTAAGGGAGAATTGAAATGTTGTTTCAATTCACAATCGATCGTTAAAAGTAACAATCGCCCACTGCCGAGTAAGGGTGAAAGTGAAGAAATATAAATGAGATGGATAAGCAATTAAATGGTTTAATTGAGAATGGTCAAGATTAATTAATTAGTTAATTAATTTTACGAAAGGTTCGTATTGGGCTTTTAAGTTGGTTTTGGGCTTCGGGGCTTAAAAGCGTTTTGGTCCACAAGGCCCATTATGTTTAAGTTGTATGACAACTAAAACAAAATGGGCAATTAGCCCAATAACAAAGGTAAGGCCGGCCATAAGGGTGAGGGTAGCAAACTTGGATTAATTACAAGTTTGCCACTCACTTGAAATGAAGTATAAAATCAACTTTATAGCTTTATTTCTCATTAGGGTTTTTCTTGGTGAAATGAGGTGAAACACTTTCTCTTATTTTCTCTAAAGAGGCCGGCCACTTAGAAGGAAATTAGCTAGCAATCTTTTCTTTTCTACGTCATCCGTTTCATCTTCACACTTCATCCTTGGTGTGGAGACTTAGAGACATCAAGCTTTTGATGTTTTTGGAGAACTAATCCTCAAATCCTCAAAGAAGCAAAGGAGCACTAAAAGGAGGAAAATCACAAGGAAGATCCAAGGAGCAAGGAGGTGACTTGAAGGCCCTCCACTTGGGTGAATTCCTTGTGTAATCAAGGATGAGCTTCAAGGGTAAAGAAACTCTAAATCTTTCCTTCTCTTTAATGTTGTTAAAGAGTTTATTGGTTCACCATATACTAGGCTTTGAAAGTCATGGGTTTTATGAATTGTTTTTTAATGCATGCCTACTTTAAAGTGTTAATAGTTTGCATGTGCATTCAAATGTTCTTACTTGTTCTTAGCTAGGACAAAATTTTTCCTTCAGGTTGTTTGAGGGTATATACAAACAAGTGTGGGGGTATATACAAACAAGTGTGACGTTCGGATTGTGGAAACTAGTTTCGTACAATGTGTATCCCGTCAAAACAATATATTCAACAAACACTTATAGTTTATTATATACTTCCTTTAAGTAGAACATAAATATTTGTTGTATCCACTAGTGTTAATATTTAGACTAATGATAAAGTACGTTCACTATATTCTTCTACGATCGGGGAGCATATTTGTAAAAAAAAAAATCAATAAAATTGGAGCTAAAATGACCATACAAATCATGATTATTCATTTCTAACCGTCAAATGATTTCATCCTATCACCTAATCCTGGAATGTTTGCTTTTGGTAACTTTTGGCTTATCAGATCTCGTAGTATATAAGTTTGACGTATGGTTGGATCGTGGAAATTAGTTTTGTAGAATGTGTATCCCGTCAAAACAATAGATTCAACAAACACAAAGTTTTTCTATAATTCCATTAAGTAGAACGTATTGTAAATATTTTAAATTGATAATTGGGTTTGTTCATTGTATTCTTCCAGGGTCGACTTGTGTATTTCTGAAAGAATCATCAAAACCGGAGCTAAAATGACAGTTAAATCGTGATTATTCATTTCTAACCATCAAAAGATTTCGTCCTGTTACCTAATCTCCAAAAATATGTTTTTGGTATTTTTGGTGTAACAGATCTCGAAGTCTACACAAACAAATTTGACGATTAAATCGTGGAAACTAGTTTCGTAGAATGTCAAAACATCAAAGGAATTTAATATGTCAACCCTGCCACTCACTTTGAGCGACGGATATATCCACTTACTCGACGAAACAAAACCCTAAACAGTCGGGCAAGATTTTACACACTACACATCATTTTTTTCCTTTGAAGCCAAGTATTTTACCGACGAAAGGCTTCTTGCTCGACCAAATGTCTCGGTCGCTTAAAGTCTCTGACAAAATACAAAACGTTGATAACTTTTGCCTGACCAACTGGTATTTTTGTCGGGTAAAACCACTTGATCCGAGGAATTGGGTTCGTTGGCGTTGGACAAAATTTTGTAGGACAAATAGTGACTTTTAAGATGCCAAATCTTATTGCTTTTGACATTTAACATGGTAGTTTCAAGCGCAGTGGAGATGCTATTAATATGTCATTATCATAGGGGCGATATAACTTATGTTTATCGTCTAATGTTTTGGTTGTACAACTTACTAAATTTAATGAATATGGAGCGAAAATATGAATATCAACTTGCAAATTATGTCTCAGTGCAAGTAGAAAATAGATAAATCACAAAGAAAATTTATCCTTTGTAATCTCTACAAAAATGGTAGGATTGAAAAGAACAAGTTTTCTTCATGGACTTCTTTATCTTATACATTCACTTGGACAAAATATGCTTATTAACATCCATATTTCCATTCAACATTCATTGAATCTAGTGGATTGGCAAGCCACATCAATATCAAACATTAAACAAGTCCATACAACATAAAAAATAATCTAATTTTTTTCTCTTGTCAAGAGGGATTCCAAATTCGAATGAAACCTAATTAAATTGAAATAGTACATGAGTGCATAGTTCATAGTTTTAAAATTTAGTACAACCATTATTAAGACAATTTATTGAGATACCTCCTTTGCAAAGAACCATCTATCCTGGTTCTTTCTTTGGATTGATGAGATTCTGATGTGGCATTTGTTTTATCCATCTCTGTCTCATGTGACTATTAACATGGCTTATGAACCAATCGATGTTGTACATGACCTATCCAATGACGTATGCAATTTGCGGCCGGGTTGCCGATGGTGACGTGGGTGTCGGCGGAGCAGTTTTACAACGAGAAGCTGGTGACTCAAGTGCTGAAAATTGGTGTTGGAGTTGGTACTCAGAAATGGGTTAGGGTTTTGGGGGATAGCGTGAAGAAGGAAGCCGTTGAGAAAGCTGTGAGGAGGATTATGGTGGGTGAGGAAGCAGAGGAAATAAGAAGCAGAGCTAGGGAACTTTCAGAGCAGGCAAAGAGGGCAATTGAGAAACGAGGATCATCGCATTCTGATTTGAATGCTTTAATTGAAGAGTTGAGTTCCCGTGGTTAAAATGTTGGAGCACACATTTGGATGAGACGTTACTCGATGAGTATTTTGGAGTAATAATTGTTTTGGGTACAATCTAAGCACGAAGTCACAATGATCCATGTTGAGGAGATTGACTAAAAGTTTACTGCTTTTCTTTTGGCCCAAGACAAAACCTTGGCGGTACCTTTATTTATCCAGTGTTCTGTTTTTTTACTCGGCTATTTTGACTCGTCATATGATGAGAACTATAGATGTAAGAAAATACGGTACATGTGTTTACGAGAACAGAATTTTGCATAATATGACCTGCATGTACTTCAACATAAACACCTAAGCATGACATTGGTTGTGATCGCACGAGAGAACCTTAGAAAATGATTTTCCGTCTTTTTCTTGGCCTCCCCTCAAATAAGTAAGATCATCTTACAAAAAGTTATCGAGCATCTTTCTTTACAAGGCGATCATAGACTTTCTACTCACTGTGCCGTAAAGCTTTTCACCAGTCTTCAAGCTAACTACTTTTCTATTTAATAGGCCTATGTCTAGCATGCTGGACAACACTCTATGAGCTTCGAGTATACCTGACATTCGTATTGTGTTTTTTCTTTTTTGTGACATTTTCGTGGGATACTCGATATTTTAACGAGTCATGTTGTGTAACACCCGTTAAAAGTAAACGGGTAATATACCCTTAAATGTTTGTGGTGTTGTGTGGTTTAAGTTGTATTGTGGACCAATTATTTTTTCCTAACTTTTTGGACCCAATTAGAACTAAAGGTTCTAATTGTTTTGGTTGGTTGTAAGAGAATCAGGACCACACACACACACTCTCTCCCGTTGGCCCTCTCTTTCTCTCTATTCTCTCTCGGTTTTCTTCCATTTCCGTACACTCATATGGACATCACCCAAATCAGACCCTATCTTCACAAATCGACGTCGAAGAGGGTGTTTTTGTGTTCCTCGTGAGTCCAGGTGGTCATCCATGCCATTAGTTTGACGTGAAGACCTTGTTTTCTTGAGAACCAGAAATCTCAGTTTTAATGCATTGTTCATGTGATCGTGAATGTGAAGTTTTTAGAAGATTTTAAGCTGCTAGTGAGCTTTAGGACATCTTCACGAAGCTCAGAGAAGAAAAACGTAGTGTTTTGGACGTCTGGAAGTTGAGTTTGGCAAGTTTCAAGTTTGGCCAAAATATCGAGGTTCCTCTAGTGAAATCCCGTGGATTTCAAGGCTTGAAAGTGGTAAGGTTTTGTTCTTCTAGTCCTACGCTTCATTTTGAGACAAATTTCATGAGTTTTGGTGGAAAAATGAGCGAGATATTGAAGTTTTAAAATTTCCCAAAAACCGGCGAGTGCAGCAGCGATCGGCGCCGGACTCCGGCGAACTAAGGAAGGAGAAGGGAATATTCCGTCAAGTTTGACGGAATATTCTAATGGCAGTTAAGTTTCAGTTAGGGTTTGGCCGTGCGTGGGGGTGCGTCTGGCCATGCCTTGGCCAACGCATGGCGGCACATGAGTGGTTAGAAATTTTTTCTAAAAATATGGGGATGTTCCTGAGGTTGAGTAGATCATGGTGGTATATTCAAATACCCCATTTGAGTAATGTATGAGAAGTTATTTCCTAGTTTTGTATATGTGCTTTAAATAACGTTTATTCAGTTATATCAATGAGTGGGACCTATCTTGAGGACGAGCGCCAACAATCGAGGCTCGGGGGCTACGACCCTTCAATATATCAATGAGTGGGCTTTTGGTTTTCCGTATATACCTATATACTTGAGATTTTTCCCAGAAAATGAATTTGAATGATTATACGTTTTGAAATGCCATGCAAAGTATTCGTATATTTTATTATGCATTAGTAGTTGCATATATTATGATTGGTGTTGCGGACGCACAGGTAAGTACCAGGTAAGTTCATAAATCAAAGATAGGAGATTGCTTCAGTTATCTAAGATATGATGTAATGTATTGAGAGCTCATAAACCTACACCCCGGTGTTAGTGCTCCCACCCAGAGTTAGGGCACAATCATTCATGTGATGTTCACCTCCCTCACCATATGCTCACCTTGGATCCAAGTTAGGAGCACAGGCTTGTCGTACATACCACTTTAGGTGGTTCGACTCGTACGTGACCCGCGATCTTTTGCACAGCCTTCACGTGATCGTAGCACTAAAGCATATTTATTTTACACCTAGTCTTGTCGTACAGACCACTTTAGGTGGTTCCGACTCGCGTGCAAGATTTGATTTGATTTGATATGATTGAGATTGGTTATGAGCTATATACTCAACCGTGCAGATTGAGTTAAAGGGATTTGGCTAATGCAATATTTGACATTGATATATTTTGCCTAGATTACTTATAGCATTGCATTGAGATACTTTTGCATGGTATACTTCTATGGATTTTCACCTTGAGTATGATTTCTGATACAGCTTATTATTATTATTATTATTATTATTATTTTTTGGGAATTTTTACAGGTTTTACAGCGAGGGGTTAGAACTTTTGAGAAATGAAATGATTTTGAAAAGCTTTGTTTTTGCCCACTCACACTTTCTGTTTTGCGCCCCTCCAGGTTTTAGGTAGAAGTGCTTGGTGGATCACGAGGATTTTGACGGGGGTTCTGACAAAACATCATTAATGTAGGATCACCTTTAGGTCCTGTATAATTAATACTTGTCCTGCTTGACTGCACTTAGGATATTTATGCTTTGATTGTGTATTTCACACTTCATCTTGCACTTACACCTTATCTTATCTAGTACTCTAGTTGATTTGGTTTTTGTTTATTCGTAATTCCTTATATCTCTATTGCTTCTGCACTGTGCACATGGCTACGTCACCTTCACGTAACGGCCAGCATGCCCTGATTTAGGTCGGGGTGTGTTAGTTTGGTATCAGAGCATTAGGTTTGCAGTCCTGTATATCTTTAGAATTTCTAATTATTTTGATGTCTTCTGTCAGAACTATACCGCCTCATAGAGATCCACGTCCTTCTGTAGAGCCTAGTTTCCCCGATATAACTCAGTTAGGGGAAGCTATAGCTAATGCTATTCAGTCTTCACTTCGTCCTCCCCAATGACACCTCTTGAGATTGTGTATAATTTGAAGTTGAATCATTTTGTGGGGAATGAAGGACATGAAGGAGCGGAGAAATGGATCAATCATCTTGAGAAGACTTTCTGTGTAATGTAAAGTCAGGAGAATCTTCCTCCTGATAGGTGGGTTGAGACGACTACCTGGTTTCTGGGTCCGGAGCTTGCATCCTGGTGGAGACAAGAATCTTATCAGTTGTCACCAGAGGAAGAAGCTGACTGGGAAGTGTTTAAACAGTTGTTTCAGAAAAGGTTTATTTCCCTGAGTATATTGATCGTAAAAAGCAAGAGTTTACTCAATTAAAGTAGGGGAAGATGATGACAAATGAGTATTATAGGAGATTCATTGACTTGTCTCGCTATCATCCAGAAGTTGTTGCTAATCCGGTTGAGATGTTTCTTCGCTTCAGGTTGGGTACTAAGAAGAAATGGCGTTCTATAGCGACCTCGACTTCTTGTGCTATTAACCAGGAGTTTTATGAGATTTTGTTGAGGATTGAGGACTAAGAGAATATGCCCAGTGAAAGTGAAGATGAAGAAGAAAAAAATGGGAATCAAAGGCGATATGATAAAGGTAAAGGTCAGTCTCTTGAGCTTTAAGAGGAGTGGAACTAGTTCCAACTCTTCTTGCGGAGGTTTTAGTGCCACTGTTCAGATGAGAGGTGGTAGATTTTCAAGAGGTCTTAGATTCCAGATGCAGGGAGATGCTGAAAGAGGAAGTGCTCCTTTGTGCTGTAGATGTAATAATAGGCATTTTGGGGAATGTAGAAGAGGAAGTAGTGGATGTTAGTGGATGTTTTACTTGTGGCCAGATGTGACATATAGCTATAAATTGTCCTTAGAGCTAGCAGAGGCCCTAGCAACCTTCTATGCCACCATCAGCGTCAATCTAGCAAGCTTCAGCGTATTAATAATATCCCTCCACAAGATGCTCAGAATCATCTGGATTTGATCATGGGTACATTAAACATTCTTGGTCACTTTGCTAGAGTTTTAATTGATTATGGTGCTACGCATTATGTTATTTCTCATACATTTGCTCAAGTGACGCAACCTCATCTTACGACTCTAGGGTATGATTTAGAGTTTGCTATGCCTAGACGGGAGAAATGTTATGCTGATTGTGTATATCCAGGATGTCCAGTGATGGTAGAGGAGGTGGTTATGCTAGCTAATCTTATCCCATTAGGTATTGTTGATTTTGATGTGATTTTAGGGCACAAATTGGTTGCATTATAATCATGCCAATATAGATTGCTATGGGAAAACAGTTACTTTCCATCGTCCTGGATTACCTGAAGTCACTTTTGTGGGTGAATGTAGTGGGGTGAGGCATGGCGTTATTTCTGCTGTAAGGGCGAAAAGGTTGTTATCAAAATGGTGCCAGGGATATTTAGCTCATGTAGTGCTAAATGATGTTGCTTCTAGTAGTGTGGAGGATGTTCGAGTAGTCAGACATTTTCCTTATGTATTCCCTGATGATTTACCTGGATTACCTCCAGACAGAGATGTGGAGTTCACTATTAATTTGCTTCCAAGTACGGATCATATGTCTTTGACTCCGTATAGAATGGCTCATGCCGAATTGAGGAATTGAAAGTCTAGTTGCAGGAATTAGTTGATAAAGGTTTTATTCAGCCTAGTACTTCACCCTGGGGAGCTCCAGTTTTGTTTGTAAGGAAGAAAGACGGGACTTTGAGGCTATGTATTGATTATAGACAATTAAATCAGGGAATGATTAAAAATCGTTATCCATTGCCGCATATAGATGATTTGTTTGATCAGCTTCGAGGTGCCTGTGTATTTTCTAAGATTGATTTAAGGTCTGGTTATTACCAATTGGAGATCAGCAGTGAGGATGTCCCTAAGACTGCTTTCAGGACTCGTTATGGTCATTATGAGTTTCTTGTGATGCCATTCGGATTAACAAATGCACCAGCAACTTTCATGGATTTGATGAATCGAGTATTCCAACCATTTATAGACATGTTTGTCATTGTTTTTATTGATGACATTTTGGTATACTCTAAGTCTAAAGCAGGGCATGTTCGACACCTTACCTTGGTGTTGAAGAAATTAAGGGAACATCAGTTGTATGCTAAGTTTAGCAAATGTCAATTTTGGTTGAATCAAGTAGCATTTTTGTGAAAGATCTTTTTTATGACTGACATTACATGCCTATTAAGATGTTTTGAACATGTTTAAAAATAGAGAAAATAATATTTAAAAAACAATTGATTGAGTCACATTATTGCTAGCTCATTGTAAGGCTAAGCCCCCCTCTCTCCCTTAGTGTAGATAATATCGTTTGTTAAAAAAAACAATCATTTGACAACTTATTTAATTACATTATTATCTGTGTGTGAAAGATCTTTTTTATAACCGGCTATACGTCTCTTAAGATGTTTTGAACATGTTTAAAAATAGAGAAATTGAATCGTATTATTGCTAGCCTATTATGAGATACTAATTATAAAAAATAAAAATAAAAAGCACCAAAAAATTAATCATTAAAAAAATAATGTTAAAATTATGAAAATGCATCTGCCTTATTTGATGCATTATTTTGGGATGCCTTTGAAATTTTTTGTTTTAGGGGCATTTTTGTCCAAGCATTTTTGTTGAAGGTTGGTGGCATCAAAATCATTATTCACTTTTTCATTAGCTTTAGATATAGAAGATTTACAATTGTATTGTTCCTAATTCTTCAAACAAATATCTTTTTGTTTCTAGCCAAATGATGTCATGGCGCGGTTTAGTGGTTTTGAATACAATTGGAGAAACACTTTCTTTAATCTACTAATGTTGTGGGATTCCAAAATTGAAAACCACTCGCTTTCAATTTTTTGCAACAAATTACCTTTGACTAACAAAACAAGGATATTTCTAGACAAAATACAATCGTTCACTTTGCTGAGGTAGTTCTGTTTACATTAATCAATCTTATAGTACACTTTGAAACCTAAGTTCTAAATTTATTACTGACAATTTAAACACTTCTACAAAGTTAGGAATACATTTATTGGTTCAAATTTAAACATTGTTGTAAGACTAGACATTTACTCATTACACTAGATTCAACTGTGGTATTTTTTTAAAACATAATTATCTATACAATTTCTAATCTGTATAGCGTGTCACCCTGCGTGTCAATCTGCATAACGTGTCAAAATGGGTTACCTGCGTGTCACCCTTGTGTAAACATGTTAAAAACCCGTTATTAGCGGGTTCTTACCGTGTGACCCGATAACGACTTAATTAGTTAACATGTCGACTCAAAACCTATTATTTTCGTGTCATGTTAACGGATCATGTAAAAAATTGTCAGGTCTAGCTTCGATTACCCCGGTCCTTCATGCCATCAATCATGGGTCCAGAAAATTATGGTCCCACAATCCATTCAACTTTATCAAATCTTGGACTAAGTCTTTTTTTTTTTATTTATTGTCACTGTTCTAAAAATCCCCGCCTAGCACCGTCTAGACCCGCCTAGGCCCTAGGCGGTTGGCCACCATCCCAATTAATGCCTAGGAGTTTGAAAATCTCAAAAGGGTGCCTAGACTTGCTGAAGCACTCACCTAGACCACTTAGGCACCCGCTCAGACTACCCAGACCCGCCTAGACATCTGCCTAGGTTGCAACTCACTTAGACAAAAAATAGATAACTTTCATTTTGCATTATTTTTTTAATAAATTGTAAGAGATTTGTTGAATACTTAAATGAACACACATTATATGTTTGTTCCTCATGTTTTTATTATGTTTCAATATTCATAATATATATGTCATTTTATTTTGTAATTTATGTTATAATTATATATATTTTAAGTATAAACAGACATTTATTTACACAAAATATAACAGATTTACTTAAATCCGTCTAGGTTCTTTCTAGCCGCCTAGCCGCTAGGCCCTAGCCCACCGCCCGACTAGGAATTCAAACTCTGAGTCTAGACATAAGAAGAAACAATTCAATTTTGTCTTTTCTCTATTATCTTTTATAATGTGAACAAAATGATCTACGTATGCGATGAGGTAACAAGACCATATGGTTCAAAACGTCAAAGCGTTTATATATTCAAAGATAACGACTTTGCCAGAACATGACCTTTTTAAAAAGAAAAAGTCCTCAAATCCCAAGTCTCAAAGTAATATATTGAATCTTTCAGCTCATTGTTTAGTATCAACTCTCTTCATCACCATCTATTGTTTGAGCTGCTTTGTGCATTCTGTCAAGTCCCCATGGATACTAAATCCCATAAGCAGCTTCACATTTTCTTCTTCCCATATATGGCTCAAGGGCACACCATACCCCTTATAAACATGGCCAAACTATTTGCTTCTCATGGTGTAAAATCCACCCTAATAACCACCCCTCTCAATGCACCTCTCTTTTCCAAAGCAATCCAAGGCACCAAGCAATTGGGATTTGATATTGAAATTCTTGTCATCAAGTTCCCAACTGAGGAAGTTGGGTTGCCTCAAGGATGTGAAAGTGGTAACTTAGCTACCACCACTGAGATGAAGGAAAAGTTCTTCAAAGCCACCTTCCTTCTTCAACCACAAATTGAGCAGGTCTTAGACGAACACCGCCCTCATTGCCTTGTTGCTGACGCTTTCTTTCCTTGGGCAACAGATCTTGCCGCCAAGTTTGGTATTCCAAGGATCATATTTCATGGTGTTGGTTTTTTCGCTTTGTATGCTACTCTTAGTGTGCTGTTGTACGAGCCTCACTTGAAGCTGTCATCGGATTCAGAAGTTTTTACTATTCCTAATTTTCCAGTTGAGATCAAGCTGATTAGAAGCCAAATACCGGCCTTTATCAAGCAAAATGCTGAAACCGAATTCACCAAGTTGTTTAAGGCTGCGAGAGAGTGTGAGGAAAAGAGCTTTGGGTTTATTATTAATAGCTTTTACGAACTTGAACCGGCTTTTGCAGATCATTACAGGACAGCGTTTGGGAGGAAGGCATGGCATATAGGCCTGATTTTGTCATGGAATAAGGCAGCAAATGACGAAGCTTCCCTTGGTCAGCACAAGTCCTTGAATTGGCTTAATTCTAAGAAACCAAATTCAGTTGTTTACATATGTTTTGGAAGTATGACCAATTTCATTGACTCTCAGCTCCTAGAAATTGCAACGGGGCTTGAGGCTTCTAGGCAGGGATTCATTTGGGTTGTGAAGAGAGAAAAGAATGATAAAGAAGAGTGGCTTCCTCAAGGGTTTGAGAAGAGAATGGAAGGTAAAGGACTAATTATAAGAGGTTGGGCTCCACAAGTGCCGATTCTTGAGCACGAAGCAATCGGAGGCTTTGTGACGCATTGTGGGTGGAACTCTATCCTTGAAGGAGTGTCTGCTGGGGTACCAATGATCACATGGCCCGTGTCGGCTGAGCAGTTTTACAATGAGAAGTTGGTGACTGTGGTACTGAGAACTGGGGTTGCTGTTGGTGTTGAACAGTGGAGTACATTTGTAGATGTGAAGAAGGAAGCCAGTGTGAAGAGGGAAGCCATAGAAAAGGCTATAAATCAAGTCATGGTGAGTGAAGAAGCAGAGGGAATGAGAGCCAGAGCCAGGGTACTTAGAGAAATGGCAACGAGGGCTGTTAAGGAAGGTGGTTCGTCCTTCTCTGATTTAACTTCTCTACTTGAAGAATTGGGGTCCCTTGGAGCATGAAGTACTTTCAGCCAAAATAACATCACTTTTTTGTGTTTGTGTGCGTTTTTATGGAGATTAATCCAATTTTTGCGGCATCTATATCTAAAATTTCAAATTAATAGCAAATGAAAGAAAAAGAATATCTATATATTTGATACAAGCGATATTGGGATAAGAGGGAAATTGAAATTAAAGCATCGAATATAAGAGTGATATGCTAGAAACTAACACTCAAACTAAATCTTGCGAATTATGTAATCATAGAACAAGTAAGTAGAGATCGTTCTATTATGATGATTAGAAGGGCTGGTAATCAACTAAAACTAAAAACTAAAAACTAATTCAACCAAAAAAAACATAAAAAATAAAAACAAAACAAAACAAAACGAACAACTGATGGGGTTTTGAATGAATTGAATTAAGCTAAGCTGAAAATTGAAATTAACCAGTAAACAAAGTAAATAGGAACACTGAATTAAAATATGAGAAGGATTTAAGGCTAGCTAATGGATTCTTCTCCACCCATGAAACATATGCACACAAATTGATTTCTAGTTTTAAACCATGAATGACAAAGCCCAAAATTAATCGTGAACATCACTATTTAACTCTTGTATTTTCCTAAGCTCATTGAATCGGACAAAGCGTCGCACATCTCAAATCGTTATTCTCAAGTTTTCTAACTATGAACAACATGATAGCAATGCATATTCAAAGATCAATAATGTGAAAATCATAAGTTTTGACAAGGCAATTGTAACTATGAACAACATGATACTCTTGCAAATGATTTAACTTAATTTCATCAACGTTCACTTTACTAATTATGAATACAAGTTCATAATGATTAGGTGAACTTCACTTGTATTCTAGCCCCAAATTCCTGCACGCAAACTAAATTCGCATTTTATCAAACACCAATTGGGTGTAATCAATTCATATAAAACATATGTTCATGGCTTTGAATTCACCTTTAGCTAAAAATAACTTCGTTACAATGTTGAGAAAAGAAAATGATAAAAAAATTGAAACAAATAACAAGGATAGAAACTAAGAACTTCTATAACTTCACAGGAACTGATGAATGGATGAGGTAATGGCTTCTAGAACGGTTTTGCACGGCTAGAATTGTTTGTGAAGATTGCTACGGTTTTTAGTATGGAAACGGCATGGTTTTGATAAGTTAAAAGGTTGCGGATCTGGAGTTGTCATGCAATGCTTTTTAACTCATTGGAGTGGACTTGAATTGGTTGGAACTCTTAGATTAACCGTTAGCTTGATCATGACTTTGTGCATCCTGAACTCATACGTCGTTTAATATCAATTCAAAGGGAGAACTCAAAGAATCCCGCGGAAATTTCTAGCCTGCACTAACTCGGAATTGAGTTTTGAATTTTTTTTACAGAAAGCTGACTTCCGTATCTTCATGATGATATATGGCATGAAACCCAATTTGCTCCGAATAGGTACAGTTTAATCTGGGAAATCGGTAGCGCGGTTGTGATGTGTTGCTTGAGCAGGTTTGCAGTTCAACTGCTTTGTGTGCCAGATTTGAGACCGTTCTTTCTTCTGGAAAATTCAAGAAAAATAAGAATCTTGTAATCAACTTCTTATCTTTCCAAGCATATGTGACGTGTCATGGAGAAAAATTGAGAAGGCCTTAAAAACTTCTTTTTTTCGTGGTTGCGCAGTTTTGATGGGAATGCTACTTCGACTATCTTTGTACGCATGACTAGAAGAACTAGCTTTGTAGATAATTCTAAAACTTCGGCACATCGATCTTGGGCATCTTAGATTCCATTTCCAACTGGCCTTGAGTCAAAATTCATCTGAAAAGTTGGTTTTTTGTTGCAAATCACTCAAGTGTGCAAGATGGGTTTCATGCACGATTACACGCCCAGAGCTTTTGTGAGAGTATGATAAGCTCATATTTATATACATTTTACATAAAATTCACTTGTCTTTTCTTAGTTAGTTCCTTATATTTTTGAACTATTTACTATGTTTTTGTGTTTTGTGTGATTTATCAAGCAAAGAAAAGAAAAGTAGCACAAGTGAATTATTAAGTAACAAATTCGTCAAAACTGCCTGTGCAGATTATCTGACTTTGGAAGCATGTTACAAACAGTTCAGAATGAATGAGAGAATGAGCCTTATATGCGTGGAAAGCTACGGATGTCTATTTTCTGGAGCTATTTACGGATTGTTAATCTCATGTTTCTAGAAGAAGTTATGGGCATTGTAACACTAAGCAGATTTGGCTAATAAAAAGAGAAAGGCAACACATGGGCAAAGGAAACACACACACATGGGCAGAAAATGGGTGGATTGGTGGTTGAAATGATGAAGCATGTGTGTGTAAAGGCAAAGGAAACACACACACATGGGCAAAGGAAACACACACGCATGGGTAGGAATTGTGTGTGTTTTGTGGTTGAAATGATGCAAAGAACATGTGTGTGTGCAAGTGTAACAGCTAGGATGATAACATGGCAGCAAACACATGGCAAAGAAAAGAACATGGCAGCAAACACATGGAGCACACACATGGGCAGAAAATGTGGGTGTTTGGTGGTTGAAATGATGAAGCATGTGTGTGTAAATGTAAAGGAAAACATGGCAGAAAATGTGTGTGTTTGGTGGTTGAAATGATGAAGCATGTGTGTGTAAATGTAAAGGGGAAACATGACAACACACACCCACACAAGCTGCACATGCAAAGGAAATGGAGTGGTCCTATCTCAAGCCTATAAATACCACCTCCCATATTCATCAAAGACAACATATTTTCTCCTTGCTTTGGCCGAAACTTCCCACCACCATTCTCTCTAATTTCAGCCAAAAACCACCCCTAGCCACACCACCCATCAATCCTAAACCTTTCCATACCATTCCCCATCCATTCTACACCATAAAAACCACCCAAAACCGTCCAAAACCTCTAGTGCCGCTGCTTGCAAGGAAGGAAAGAGAAGGAACATCTTGTGCCGTGCCTATGCCCAAGCCTTGGGAGTGTTGGAGCGTTTCTAGGTGTTTTCTATCTTTGATTTCAATGTTTAAATTAAGTTATCTTTGTGTAATTGCGAGTATGAGGAACTATACCCCTCTTAGTTAGGGGGTGATTCGAAACTATGTTCATGCTTACAATATGATTTGATTACATCCAGTTGTGATTCATAAGTTGTGAATTCAATTTACTTATCCGTTCGTATAAAAATTGATTTGTGTATGTTGGTTGAGAGTGCACGCTTAATTTTCATGCATGAATTTGACGCTAGAATATAAGGGAGTTTCACCTAATCGTTATGAACTTATATTCACAAGTAGTGAAGGTTGCTAGTCACAATCACGTTAAGTAAATTCTTGGCATAAGTTTCATGCAAATCATAGTAACGAGTGCCTCGTCAATGCTTATGTTTTTCATAGAACTTAATGATTCTTGCTTGTATCTCTATTATGCAATTCATGTAGGGAACTTGTAGGGAATGTTTTGGGTTGTCGTATGCAATCATCCAACCTAATAACTTGTGGAAAAACTGAGGGTTAATTAGTGCAATTCACGGTTAATTTGCGGCGTTGAGTATTCATAGTTTATCGAAAAGCAACTGGAAATCATTTTGTATGCAAGTGTGACATGTGTGGAGAAGAACATCCTAGCTAGCCTTCCATCCATAAGTTTAATTCAAATTCATTTACAATCTGTTTTGTTTTACAAAGTTTGTTTTGTTTTCAAATTCGTCAAGAACCAATCTCCCATTTATTTCAAAGTGTTAGATTAGTTAGTAATCACTTTAGTTTGTGTTTTTAAGTGTCTTGAGTCAAGTCATAACCCAATTTCGTCCAATTTAGTGTTAGGTGTTCAAAACTGCCCAGAAAGTGTTTTTAAGGCAGTTTTGAGTGTTTATTTGCTGTTTTGAATCTTTTTGTTTATCTTAGTATTTTAAAGTATAGTTTTGCATTCTTTGAGTCTAGTTTAGTGTTTTAAACTTTGTTTTTACGTTTTCAAGTCAGTTTCCAAGTGATTTAGCAATCCCTCCTAATCCCCAGCCTAGAACGATCCCTACTTACATACTTTACTACATTTGATAAAAAGAGGGTTTAATTTGTGTGCTTATATATTTCGCATCAAATTTTTGGCGCCGTTGCCGGGGATTAGCAACTTTGCTAATCCCCCGTTGTTTCTTTTTCATGTCTTTTGTTTTACTTTTGATATTTGATTTAGTTTTCTTTCTTTGATTTTAGGTACTAGAGAAGTAAGACATGGATTTTGCTAGCATTCAAACTCAATTGGCAAATCTTACTTCTCAATTGTCACAGTATGCCGAAAGGATCACAATGCAAAGTGTCCCTACATTTGGTGCGTCTTATAGGCAAGGATATCAAGCCAATCAATGCCCACAAAAAGATTGGAGTGATCATTCAAACTCTATGTGGTGGGAAGCTCAACAAGTTCAACATGAAGGATATTGGCAGCCATATGAGGAGTTCTATTCAGGACCTATGCAGCCACCACAACCTCATATACAATATGCCCAATCAAACTCAGACTCATCAATAGATTACAATCAAATTCTTAATGAATTAAACTCTATGGTGCAGGGCTCACAACAAGAAGAATATATGCCACCATCGGAGGAGTTCTATCACTGGCCATATCAACCGTCACAGTCACCACAACAATCTGCCCAATTCAATTCAGGTACGTCTTTGGATGATGATATGTTTAATAAGTTACTCACCTCTTTGAACCAGAAAGTAGAAAATCAAAACAAAGAGATACAAAATCAAGCCAAGAAGGCGAGTGAATTGGAGAAGCAACCTGGGCAGATTATGGAGTTCATGGCACAAATTCAAGAGCAGAGTGAACTCCCCAACTCAACTATTGAAAATTCGAAGGAAAATTTTAAAATCCATGATGCTATCACTTTGAGAAGTGCTATGGAGGTTGGAGCTAACCTAAAAACATCCAAACATAGCCTAGAAGTGAATGAGGAGCTGCTGATTGAGGAGGAGGAAGAAGACATACACACGGAAAGGGTAGAACAACCCTTGCCGTAGCCCCTTAAGCCCTCTAAACCACCCACCATAAGTAAGGACGTCCCAATTTCATTTCATTCTAATGTTATTCCTCCGAACGTCCCTTTTCCTCGTAGGTTTATTCCCAAGAAAGAAGAGAGTGAAAAAGACATCGTGGAAGCCTTCCCAAAGGTGCAAAATGATATTCCAATTCTTGGTGCAACAAATCAAGTTCCAGATTGTGTTGAAATGTTCAAAGGACCTTGTACACCAAGAAGAATGATTCAAGAGAAAGTAGTGGCTGGAGAAGATGTAGAATGCATCAAAGAGGATGTGCTTGAGACAACCATTCCTAAAGAAGTTGAATTTTATGACATGGGACAAGTCCTAACCATCACATTCAATCTGGCCAAGTCCAATATCCCAGAAACTTTCAAAAATGTGGTGTTTGTCATTGAGTTCTTGTCGGACAAAGCAAGTAAGTCATCTTCTCCAATTTTACATACGTTTTCCACTAACTTGCTGATTTTGATGATTCAGGCACCCATACTAGAATTTACACCATTGCCGGATCACTTCAAGTATCACCTTCCATTCGAAGATCACTTCCATGGAACCTAGGGGAATGGGACGGGAGGTATCGTCCGGCTGCAAGAAATTACAGTTTTGCAAAAAAGGAAGATCTATGAATCGCTTTACAATCAGTTTTGCGTTTCTAAAAACCTTTCCTTTTCTGCATTTCTATTTTGCCATGATTGTCATTTTTTTTTTGTTGTTTATTTAATTATTTTTGGGTGTGGGTTTATTTTTGAAACATTGATAGATAGGCAAGATATTTTTACATTCATTTTCATGAAAAAAATAAAAAAAAAGGGAACATTAAGCAAGAAATTACAAGAAGGAGCCTTCACAAAGGCTGCTTAGGAGAAGTCTTAGTAGTCGGCAGAGCCTCAGCAGTCGGCGGAGCCCCAGAAGGAGGAGGCAGCGGAGGTTGATCATTTGGAGCTTCAGTACGCGGTACAACCCTAGAAGACGAAGGCAAATGCTGTTGGAACAAGCCCACAAACCTCTGATGATCAAGTAAGATCTGACCATCAGATTCCTGCATCTGGTCAATTTTCCTCTTCATGTTTGTGGCATAGTTGTGTGCGAGCTTGTGCAATTGTTTATTTTCATGTTTAAGCCCTCTAATCTCCTGCTTGAGACTCATCACTTCAGCCGCCAAGGATTCAACTTGACGGGTTCGGGCAAATAGGCGTTGGGCCATATTGGACACGGAACCTGCGCACTGCACACTGAGAGCCAAAGATTCCTTAACAGCCAACTCATCAGACCATTTGGCAAGTAGTCTGTTATCTTTGGGAGTGACAAGGTTCCTGGCCACCACCGCAGCTGTCATATCATTCTTCATCACCGAATCCCCAACGGTAAGGGGACCAGTAGGGGATATGAAGGATGGGCGCCATATGTTGTCTGGAGAAGGCGGGGCTACCTCTTTACCAGGGTTTAAGTCAAAACGACGGTCGGAAGGGCCAGACATTTTTCAGAGGTGTTAAAGAAAGAGGAGATCGGACAAGTCAAGATCGTAGAAGTGCAACACGGGAGTTTTTACAGGAAGAAATTCAAGTATGCTTTGAACGTCCTGCATACCTCTATAAAAATCAGCACGCGATGGGATTTCAGAGATCGAAGAGGCGAGCTCAGAAATCGAAGGAGCACCGATTCTAGATATCGAAGAGCGCCAGCTTTCTCAAAAGTTGGGCTTGCTCACAAACCACCGATTCCAGATATCGAAGAGCGCCAGCTTTCTCAAAAGTTGGGCTTGCTCACAAACCACCGATTCCAGATATCGAAGAGTGTCAGCTTTCTCAGCCTCGTCAGCACCCGTCACACGCAAACTCAGCTTTGCGAAAATCACGAAAAATTTGTCGAAGCATCGATCTCAGATAGCGAAGATGCACCTGTCTCTCTCAGCCTCGTCAGCACTTGTCACATGCAGAGAAAGCTTTGCGGAAATCATGGGCAGTTTGTCGAAGCGCCGATTCCAACCATCTGTCTTTCTCAACCTCGTCAGCTTTGAGGAAATCACGGGCAATCTGTCGACGATTTCTGTTGAAGTAGAAAACACGTGAAGTTTACTGTTCAATCATCCAACGGTTGCCGACAGGACTGAAAGAACAGTACCGGTTATTATTTCCTATAAAAGTCGACCTTTACCCTCAATTGCAAGGCAGACATACATAACCTTCCGTCATCTCCGAGAATGCCTTTCCAACAAACCCTCTCGAGTCACTCAGTGTTCCTTATTCCTTGGGGTACCTCTGCAAACAACCCATCCAAAGCAAAAGTATTTCATATCATGAAGGTTGAAAGCAAGAGTATCTCATATCATGCTTTCTCCCTGTCCTTCTCCTTGTCGTTGTTTTAGGACAAGGAGAAAGTGAGTAATCAGCCAGCACTTGGTATCAATCTTCCGATCAATAACCGACTGCCTGGAACCCCTTCCTGATTGCTTACCTAGCCTTGCTCTCGAGTACTCATCTTCATCATCTTATGTTTTCGCTTCGTTTACCGCATCATAAGGGAAGTGAAAATGATACCTCGAAGCATGTGGAGACAATTTGCCAATTCATCCTCAGCTAGGGACAAGGAGAAAGAAAGCAAGAGGTGGGCACTTGGAAAGATTGAAGAAAGAAACAGACCAACACCTTTACCTCGTGCCTGCCCGCCGTGCAGAAGAAACAAGCAGAGAAGAATGCAGACTGCACAATCAAATCATCCCAGCAGAAGGAGTCTGATTTGAAACCAATGAACTCTCATATTTCTCGCTCAGAATTCCAAACCAGTTCGAGATCAAAGCTGTGGAAAGTCAACAAGATCATCTATCTCCAAAACCAGATTTGCATTCTTAAACTCTACTCTGTCTATTTTTTGTTTACTTTGTTATACTTGTCATGTTTATTCGTTGTTTGTTTATTCGCTTGTTTTTGTGTGAGTTTATGCTTGAAACATTGAGGACAATGTTTGATTTAAGTGTGGGGGGGGGGGGGTAACCATTGTTTTGCATGAAATTCGTAGGAGTTTATCACCCATTACTTCTAATGTTGTTCCTTGCTCTTTTAAGTGTTTTCAAGCTGTTTTGGAGTGTTTCAGTGTGTTTTGACATAAAAATCCAAAAATCTCATAAAAATTTGAAAAACCCAAAAAGAGTTGTTTTTGTATGTTTATTTGTGTCTTAGGGTACCTTCCAACACAATGATGAGGATTTGGTTTTTAATTACATGACTGTTAAAGAGAGTTATAAACATGGATGAACATTTGATTTACTCTTTGGTGTATGCTTGGTTGTGGTTATAATTTATGAATTCACATGCAATCATAAAGGAAAAATTAGTTTTTGTAACATGCTTGAAGGAAGGAACTCAAACAAACGCTAGAACCCTGTGAGACTTGAGCCTAAAACGTTATTTGGAGAGTTGATAATCTGTGCATTATTGTTTTCTAAGTCGTTGCATGATCTCATTATTCTTTGCTTGGTTACTACTTAGAAGGCGTTTCATCATTTAGTTCTAAATGCTAGAACTCAGGCCCATTTCATTCAAAGCATGATATTGATTTGCATAACACATATTCAAGATGAAGTTGTGTAGTTACCACCACCAAAGCCAAATTGCCGTGTATCCTACTTCATTATATGTTTAAGTTAACCCAATTGAGCCTTGTTAGCCTACGTTCTTTGTTAACCCACGTTATCCTCACCTAGCCTAGATTAGGACCATCCATACCCTTGTTCTTAAAGCATAGTAAAGCATGATTCAAATTGAATTCCTTTTGATTATGTATGGCAGAAAATAAGTGTGGGGGGATTTGTTTCTCATGTAAGTAGTGTGCCATAGGCACGGGTGGAAAGAAAGAAAAAAAAGAAACGGGTGAAAAGTAAAAAAAAAAAAAAAAAAGAGTTGAAAAGATGTGAAAAAGAGTCCTAAAGTATTGTTTGTTGAAGAAGGGGTCCAAAACTTTGAATTCGGCCCTAATTATTGCTTGAATCTTCCCGTCGTGTTTAAAAGTTGATTTCTACAATCTAAGTGAATTCTAAGTTTCAAGTTCATTACTTTGCTTGCTATTGCTTTAAGAACGTTTGTTATCCCTATCCTTCATTTGTTAGCCAACACCCCAAGCCCGTTACAACCTTTGACTTCAATCTTGAGTGTTATGTGTTTCAATTTGTGGAGTTTGAATTTGGTATGAGCATATGGTGTCACTGGTTCTCGCATCTAAGTAGTAGCATTCCATTCATGAGATCATATCTAAACATGCTTATTAACTCCAGAAATTGCTTTCTTTGTGATACATATATGTGAGCATTCGTTTTCATGTTTACATCAATCTTCTCACATATAACTAGTATAGGGTGTGTAGTTAGAAAATCTGAGTGAAAATTGAGTGAATATCTCGTAAGGACTTGAGCAAATTCTCTAAGGCATGTTACTACATTCAAAATCATATTTTAATTGGTTAAATGTGAACTAGTACGTGGTGACTATGATTAAGTATGTGCTTAAGTGTGAAGATGATTCAAATCTGTGG
This sequence comes from Malus domestica, assembly GCF_042453785.1. Classification (NCBI taxonomy): domain Eukaryota; kingdom Viridiplantae; phylum Streptophyta; class Magnoliopsida; order Rosales; family Rosaceae; genus Malus; species Malus domestica. Next base: position 16,074,915 of record NC_091670.1, read on the forward strand.
GGATAATGATTTTTAACATGTCATATGCGTTGGAAATCCCTAAGGCAAACGTTGGAAGGTTTAGGTTGTGTTTTGTTTTCTTTATCTGACTTTGGAAGCATGTTACAAACAGTTCAGAATGAATGAGAGAATGAGCCTTATATGCATGGAAAGATACGGATGTCTATTTTCTGGAGCAATTTACGGATTGTTAATCTCATTTTTCTAGAAGAAGTTATGGGCATTGTAACACTGAAAGGTTAGAAAAGGGCTAAGCAGATTTGGCTAATAAAAAGAGAAAGGCAACACATGGGCAAAGGAAACACACACACATGGGCAGAAAATGGGTGGATTGGTGGTTGAAATGATGAAGCATGTGTGTGTAAAGGCAAAGGAAACACACACACATGGGCAAAGGAAACACACACGCATGGGTAGGAATTGTGTGTGTTTTGTGGTTGAAATGATGCAAAGAACATGTGTGTGTGCAAGTGTAACAGCTAGGATGATAACATGGCAGCAAACACATGGCAAAGAAAAGAACATGGCAGCAAACACATGGAGCACACACATGGGCAGAAAATGTGGGTGTTTGGTGGTTGAAATGATGAAGCATGTGTGTGTAAATGTAAAGGAAAACATGGCAGAAAATGTGTGTGTTTGGTGGTTGAAATGATGAAGCATGTGTGTGTAAATGTAAAGGGGAAACATGACAACACACACCCACACAAGCTGCACATGCAAAGGAAATGGAGTGGTCCTCTCTCAAGCCTATAAATACCACCTCCCATATTCATCAAAGACAACAGATTTTCTCCTTGCTTTGGCCGAAACTTCCCACCACCATTCTCTCTAATTTCAGCCAAAAACCACCCCTAACCACACCACCCATCAATCCTAAACCTTTCCATACCATTCCCCATCCATTCTACACCATAAAAACCACCCAAAACCGTCCAAAACCTCTAGTGCCGCTGCTTGCAAGGAAGGAAAGAGAAGGAACATCTTGTGCCGTGCCTGTTGGAAATGTACCCTAAAGCCAATCATGTGATGATACTTTACGGACATTTCACATGTTAAACTAATCTAGTTTAACATATAAAGGGCATAGATTATTGTTTGAGCCGTCTCATATAAATGTTATATGCTTAAACGATAAAGTCCAAGGAATTTGTGATTGAGAGAATGTAATCTAATGAAGTTAGATTCTTGAGACCATTCTTTCGTAGACACATCCTAAACGTTCCTGATCATAGGATTGCCAATTGGGCATTGACAGTCCGTCAAGATCGGTACGTACTATGTCTTCTCTCAGGGAGAGTGATTAGTCTCGAATCATTGGTGTGTGTGACATCAAGACAAGTACGGTAGGTGCTCAATAGAGAATGAGTTCACTGAACGCGATCAACGAAGAGTTCTCATATTCCATGTCACATAAGAACTCATGGTTGGGATAATGCAAAGTAGTCCTTTGACCTGAGGCATCATAGTTGTCTTGTGGTTAAGACCTTGATCTTTGATTATGTCAAAGTCATCCCACCAGGAGGGTGTCCACGGCATCGTTGGGGTTAAGCCGCTTAGCTATGGAGACAAGTGAATGCGCAACAAGGGATCTCTAACCTTCAAACCGTTTGAGGGAGAATACTCTCTGATATGATTTGAATCTTTGGCCAAAGTATGAATGAGATTAGGGAATGCGTTCCGAATCACATTCAAGGTAATCATATAAGCACAAGACACACATTGGATAGTAGACATGAGAAAATAAACTATCAAACCAAACAATGTGGTCAAGAGTATTAGATTAGAGAAGGACCGTATTGCATTTGTAATCTCGAACTGAATAGGTTCTCTAACCTCTTCTGATTAGCTTGGGTAACCATGATATGCTGCTAGGTGTCACTCATGGTTTGTGGAAGCCCTAAACGTGTATAATCACTAAAGGGAGAATTGAAAATAGTTTCAATTCACAATCGATGTAAAATGGTTTTAATCGCCCACTACCTCGCTAAAAGGAACCTAATGGATCGCACACCGTGAAAGGTGGAGATTGGAGATTAAATGGAAATGAGTAAGAATGATTAAATGGTTTAATCATTGATTTATGGCAAGGATTAATTAATATGTTAATTAATCAAACGAATAAGTTCGTTAAAGACTTCGGGATAGTTTTGGACCTTAAGGCCCAATGGGCTTCGAACGTCAAGCCCATTAACTTAAGTTGTATGACAATTTAATGAATGAAGATTCATTAAAGCCCAAAAGCCCAAATCTCATAAGGTGGCCGGCCATATTAGATGAATTAGGGTTGTTTGGTTATTTAGGTCACTTAAAGAAGTGACTATATAAATGACTTTATAACTAAATATTCATTAAGTGAATTAAGTGAAAAATGGGTTTATTTTGGGGGAAATGGGTGAGAATTGTCTCTCCATTTTCTCTCTAAAGAGGCCAACACCTTGGAGGGTACATCTAGCAATCCTACTACTCCAAGGTCACTCATTTCTTCTACAATCGAACCTTGGTGTCGAGAATTAGAGGTTCTCAATTTTGGGAACTTGGAGAACCTATTCTTCCATCCAAATCCATGGATCTAAGAAGCAAGGAATGAAGGCCCTTATCTCTTTCGGTGATTAGCCTTTGCTTATGCAAAGAGGAATCTACAAAGGTATTAATTTCAACTCACTTTGTTTTTGAGTTGATTATTGGTTCACCAATCTACTAGGCTTTGAATTTCATGGGTAAATGTTTTGTTTTTGAGTGCATGTAAGCATGATTCTGCCTTTAATTGTTAATTGCATGCTATATGATGTTGCTCAAATGAACATGTTTTACAAAATAAATCCTTCAAGTGGTATCAGAGCCTAGGTCTAGTAGTTGGTGAATCCTTTTGTGTTTTGTAGTTCATAAGTTTATGATCTAAAAGTTGTAATTGTTACAAGCGTTATTCTTGCTTCTTTGAAAGTAAATTTTGTTGGAAAATTTGCTATCTCAAATGTTGTAGATGTTGTTCATATGAGCATGAATATTGGAGCTAAAATTTGGTGCCATGCTTTTGGGAAAATTCGGCCAAAATCAAAGGGTGATTTTTTGGGTTCTTGTTTGACTTGTTAAAAGTGTTTTAATGTGTTCTTTGGAACCCCTAAGTACCCTAGTTTGGTTAGATGTTATTTCCCTTAAGTAAGAAAGGTTTTAGAATGTTTTTGGGTGGAAAAAGTTCATGGAAAAATTTGGGTTTTTCATGAATGTTCTTCATTGTTCTTGATGTTCTTTCCAAGAACAAAAAGGTTTGGTGTATTGATTCAAAGTTTTGAATTATTTCATAAAGTATATGTGATATGTTTTTAAATGATTTATCATGTATTTAAAGTATTAGATATTTGTATAAATGATGATTGAAATAATTGTGATTGAATTATTTCAAAAACTTATCTTACATACACTTGCATGCTTTTGACAAAACTCACTAATCAACACACACACCAACCTCATCCTCTCCCTAAAACCGGCCACTCCCTCAAAGGGAGTACTTTTGGGGCTTTTATGCAATTACATAAAGTTTTGATACTTTTGTGTATTTGCACTTTGGCCCAAAAGTTTACGTTTTTACGTTTAGGTCCAAAAACGCTAAAGGACAAATTGTTTTGATCCTTTAATGATGTTTTTGCATTATTAAAAGTTTGGGTTCTAGTTGTATTTACATGAAGTTGTGACTTTTGTGTATTATACAAAGTGACCCCAAAAGTTTTTGTTATTGCAATATGGCCCAAAAGTTGAGGTTAATTGCATGATGGCCCAAATAGGATGAGAACAAAATTGTTTTGTCTCTTTAAATGAGAATTGGATTTTCATTTTGTTTAGCTCCATTTAAATCAATCTTATGGATACAAAAACCAAATGAAAATGTTGCATTCAGTTAATTAATTAAAGGGTGATTATGAACCTAAGCCTAATATAATTGAGCTATGTGAAAGGCGTTTCAAATTTGTTTGAACCATGGGAATGTGTAGATTAGATTTTGGTTGTAATTTGATTTGATCAAATGTTGTAAAAGGGCTTAAGCTCTTCTTTACTTTAAAGTAATTTGTTATATGCAAATGTTGTAATGAGCATAAGCTCACCTTTACTTTGAAGTACTTCTTTCTTGCTTTATACGATATGCATGAAAATGAAGTAGTTGGGTCCAACGCCCCTAAGACAACACGCCTTAATGTGATTAAACGCGTAACTAAAATCAATCACCATTCCTAGACCGAGATTCAACACAAGGCTCGTGTTGAATCTAAACAAAGGTTCATAATCATCCTTAGGCCCTAAGGCAACTATGTAGTCCATCAAATGAATGCAAAGTTTATGTTAGTAGTATCATATACTCTTGCTTTAAAAATCGTTTTAAAAGCATAGTGGGAGTATTATGTACAACTAAAACAAGGGATGGACCAATAGTTGTAATAGGACCAAAATTGTTTTAATAGAGATTAAAATGTATGTTAATATGTGATGAGACACAAAACCCTCAACCAAACCAATATTAAGTTGATAAGCGAGAGATGTTTAGAATATCTCTTCGTGGCCTTCCACCGTGGTGGGATCCAATCGTTTATGACTTGTACACCGGCTTCACCCTATCATGGGGGAGTACAAAGTGCATGCTTATACTCAGGAGGAATCCATATACATATGATGAGGTGAGTGTAGGCAACGAGGATAGCTATACATCGTATCATCGTGAGGCTATTCTTGAACCCCTTCACACACTAAGCATGGTGGGAAGAACTTAACTAAGTGAAATGGAGCCAACATCATATCATTGTGAGGTGACATTCTCTAGAGGCCAAATAAGATGGGTACTTGCATTAGTTGCAAATGAGTAAGCGTACTCTCTCATTATTATTGTTGCTAGCCATACATCGTATCATCGTGAGGTGGGCTTGGTAATAGTGAGCCTCCCATAACCTACTAAGAGTTTCATCCAAAACTCTCGAATTCCTATGAGGGATATGGAATTTGCCAAAAATAGTGGGTGGTGCTATTTGATTTAAAGACCCAAATCAAATGGCTTAAAATCAATCAATCTATATTCGTTATGTATTTGATTACCAATATATTTGCAAACGCTATCCAACACTTGACAAAACCGAACGTTTAGTTTACGGACTTGGTACTACAAAACCATAGATTGTCTATAATGGCTTGTAAAAGTACCAAAGTAGTCTCATCCTCACAATCTTACTATTGATAATGTATCATTAGAAGAATATGTTAGAAAAGGTCTATCATAAAGAGGACAACACTTTTAATGTCATAATTCTTCAATTACAATTTGTTGTATGAAGAAATAGGAGTTGCTTTGAACAACTCTTAGTCAATACAAACACTTAGTGCTTGTTTCTTTGTTACATGAACAAGGAACTTGAGAAGAAAGCACAAAGGCATGAACACTTTATGTGCCATGTTTCTTCACTTACAAATTGTTGTATGAAGAAATGAGAGTTGCCTTGTACAACTCTTGAAGGTTTGTAATTATGTTTAGAACATAATGGTTGGTTGACAAAAATAGTCCATTAACATGGACTTATGATGATTTTGAATCATTGAATGTTGAAGTGATAAACCACTTAACGAGTCGGAAACTAGGCAAGGACTTCACCTTTGTGTCCCTATCCTAATGGTTCACTAAGTTTATTGTAAACTATGTAGTGAACAAAAACCACATGCTCTCCAAAATTGTTTGATGTGTATAACACAATTGAAAAAGGTTTCAAGAGAGATAGTGGGAGTTTAGGGACCATGACTAATGTAGTCAAAGGTGAAAGTCAAATAAAGAAGATAAATAACTCCAAGGGAACAAACTTTCTTTATGAAAGGATGGACATTGGAAGGGGTATTTGCAAGAAATGTCTTGCAAGTGTCAAGAACACACCTTTCGAAGGTGTTGTAAAATGTTCTTGAAAAGTTCAAAACAGTTGGTTCTTCTACTTGAATGCATGATTCCGTATTAGTGACTATGTTTTACAATCGTTGTAAAAGCGTGACTAATAAGAAGTAGAAGATATATGAGAGAAGAGAAGGTGCTTCACATTCGGAAACGTGAATCAAATGTAGATCTCTGCGAAAGCAGATGGTACTTACTTCCTCATATGAACTACCAAAGAAATTGGAAAAACATAGATTGTCTTTATATTCCAATTTTAAGGAACTAAATTCCGTCACTATGTGAAATGGATAAATGTTTTGTTTGACAAAACAATGTTCTTTATTAATCAATGATTGGATTATGGTAATCTAATTAATTATCTCTATAATAGAGATAATATGGTGGTGTTAACTGTTTAGAAAATAATGATGCTTAAAACCCAAAAGGTTGCAAGGTAGTGACTAATCCCAACTAAAGTTGTGATACCTCTAAAACATAAATTACGAGTTGGTCATAAATGGACGCTTTGGATCGTTAGATCCGGATCCAATACCTTCTTGTTAAAATTGTATGGAGGCGAAATGTTCGAATCTTTATTCTTTTGGAAAGAAGAAAGAATCACAAAGTTGTTGAGGTTAATTCACTAAGATGTTAGTGGTACTTGTCCACAAACATAATATTACTCATGTTGAATAACATTCACCGAAGATTACTCTCGGTTGGACTATAGTTTATTTTGAATAAACACAAGTCCGAATACTTTGCAAAATGTTTCAAAGAATTCAAGTAATGTAAGTTGATGAGTAAGACATCTAAAGTATTTACCTCCTTAGATTTGATCCAAGGAAAGGTAACACTTTAGATAAGTTTCCTTGAAAGATATCAAGGAAAATAGCATCATAAGATAATATATTTCTCCATTAGGAGAAGAACGAACTTGAATAAGATTTAGTTCGTTAGATGTTATCTATTACCCATATATAGGATATATACTTCTAAAAACAATATGATTGTCAATGAGAAGATCTTCCAATATTTTCATGACTCCATAAGATGTAGTTGGAAAAGAAAGACAAATCTTAAGAATGTTAAAGATTTGGGGTTGTGTGCTAACAAGCAATATTTGTTTGATAACAATCTTGTAGGATATCCTTAAAATAACTTTTGGATATCGCTTCTATAAACCAACTAACAAATGTTGTTTTGTTGGGTAGTTCATTGTAATTCTACAATGTGATTTGCCTAAAAGCAAATGAACGAGAGATAGAACTCAAAGAATGGGTTCTTTGAGAGACAAGAAAGTAATCAACAAATATAACAACCTAGTTCCTATACCACAAGCTCCAAGGTAGTCGATAAGGATTTATAAACCGTCTCAGTTGAATGGTTTTGAACTTTATGACTATGTCATAGAAGTTACACCTCTTACTTCGAAAGAAATAAGAATGAAAAATCCTTATGACTACATTGAGTGCATATACGATATATACTCAAGGAAATGGTAAAGTACCATTTGACTCGAAATAATGAAACCTTCAAAGCTAATTGGTAGCTTAAGGTGACTACAATCAAATAGAATGGTTGACTTTAAAGGAACCATTTTTGACGTAGTCTTAGTTTCAATAAATTCGAAGATTGCTAGCTACAACTAAATGGTGATTCAATGTTTGGACATAATATGGGTTTCCGAAACCATTATTAAGATAGTCTTGATAATATATGTCTAAAACTATAAATCACAAGACATGTAAGTTGTAGAGATCCATCCATCATGGATCTTAGCAAGCTAGTGGGAGCTATTTGCATTTTATGAGAAAAAGGATCAAATCGTTTGATTTCTCATATAGATGTAAATGAATCTTTTGTTTACTAGTTTTACAAAAGATTAGTGGGAGTTAATCATGTTCCTAAAAATTTAAATATATATGATATATTAATTTTGGAAATGAAAAGAATACTTCTTCGTTAAAGTTATGACTTTAATACATTATATGAAGATAGAATGTATTTGGGAGATATAGTCTATATACATGGGATGGAAATCTATAATGATATATTTCATGATATAATTGGATTATATCAATCCCTAATAATAGACAATGGATGCTAGGAAGTTTCTCATATGATGATAAACTTCAATATGAAGGACGATTCTAGTGAGACTAGCAAGTTGCCCTTCTCAAAGGGAATGTACCCTTTGACTCCCAAAGAAATAATGCGTAAATTGAATCCTTTATGCATACGCAGAAAGGTGATTTATGTATTTCATATTGTATGAAAAACATTGATATGAGTTGTACCTAGAACGGTACAAGACGATATCCGTGCAAGCCTAGGATCAGAACCATGGCAACTGTCAAGTGAGTCCTTAAGTATTTGAGAAATACTAAAGGATAAATTCCTCAAAGAATGAGGAAGAATTAGAGTAACGTAAGGGAAGCGTAAATGTATTAGATTATGAATCTAATCCATCATTGGATGTTTCTTCATTATGAATGAAGAGATAAACGAATATCTCTTTATTATGACTAAAGAGATATTTGGATGGAAACATTAAAGTAATGACTTTAGTGTGTTCCATTATGAATGCAAGATATATTGCCATATAGAAGTTTACAACAATGTTGTTTGGATGGGAAAGTTCATTTATGAACTCTCTATTCGGTTCCAACCAGAAAGTGTTTGACACTAATGGGGCGATAGCTCAAGCCTGGGAATCAAGGTCTCATCAAGATCCGAACACAAATGAGAGACTGAACCACATGATTGAGAATCATGTATAATGGTGACGTCGTTATTCTCAAGGTTGCTTCTGTGGATAACACATATAGATATCCACTGTCTAGGCCTACTATTCAGCCATTTATGAAATGACTACAGAAGAGATATCATCATTGATGATCAAGCTGATTGGCTCTAGTGCAAGTGGGAGATTGTTGGAAATGTACCCTAAAGCCAATCATGTGATGATACTTTACGGACATTTCACATGTTAAACTAATCTAGTTTAACATATAAAGGGCATAGATTATTGTTTGAGCCGTCTCATATAAATGTTATATGCTTAAACGATAAAGTCCAAGGAATTTGTGATTGAGAGAATGTAATCTAATGAAGTTAGATTCTTGAGACCATTCTTTCGTAGACACATCCTAAACGTTCCTGATCATAGGATTGCCAATTGGGCATTGACAGTCCGTCAAGATCGGTACGTACTATGTCTTCTCTCAGGGAGAGTGATTAGTCTCGAATCATTGGTGTGTGTGACATCAAGACAAGTACGGTAGGTGCTCAATAGAGAATGAGTTCACTGAACGCGATCAACGAAGAGTTCTCATATTCCATGTCACATAAGAACTCATGGTTGGGATAATGCAAAGTAGTCCTTTGACCTGAGGCATCATAGTTGTCTTGTGGTTAAGACCTTGATCTTTGATTATGTCAAAGTCATCCCACCAGGAGGGTGTCCACGGCATCGTTGGGGTCAAGCCGCTTAGCTATGGAGACAAGTGAATGCGCAACAAGGGATCTCTAACCTTCAAACCGTTTGAGGGAGAATACTCTCTGATATGATTTGAATCTTTGGCCAAAGTATGAATGAGATTAGGGAATGCGTTCCGAATCACATTCAAGGTAATCATATAAGCACAAGACACACATTGGATAGTAGACATGAGAAAATAAACTATCAAACCAAACAATGTGGTCAAGAGTATTAGATTAGAGAAGGACCGTATTGCATTTGTAATCTCGAACTGAATAGGTTCTCTAACCTCTTCTGATTAGCTTGGGTAACCATGATATGCTGCTAGGTGTCACTCATGGTTTGTGGAAGCCCTAAACGTGTATAATCACTAAAGGGAGAATTGAAAATAGTTTCAATTCACAATCGATGTAAAATGGTTTTAATCGCCCACTACCTCGCTAAAAGGAACCTAATGGATCGCACACCGTGAAAGGTGGAGATTGGAGATTAAATGGAAATGAGTAAGAATGATTAAATGGTTTAATCATTGATTTATGGCAAGGATTAATTAATATGTTAATTAATCAAACGAATAAGTTCGTTAAAGACTTCGGGATAGTTTTGGACCTTAAGGCCCAATGGGCTTCGAACGTCAAGCCCATTAACTTAAGTTGTATGACAATTTAATGAATGAAGATTCATTAAAGCCCAAAAGCCCAAATCTCATAAGGTGGCCGGCCATATTAGATGAATTAGGGTTGTTTGGTTATTTAGGTCACTTAAAGAAGTGACTATATAAATGACTTTATAACTAAATATTCATTAAGTGAATTAAGTGAAAAATGGGTTTATTTTGGGGGAAATGGGTGAGAATTGTCTCTCCATTTTCTCTCTAAAGAGGCCAACACCTTGGAGGGTACATCTAGCAATCCTACTACTCCAAGGTCACTCATTTCTTCTGCAATCGAACCTTGGTGTCGAGAATTAGAGGTTCTCAATTTTGGGAACTTGGAGAACCTATTCTTCCATCCAAATCCATGGATCTAAGAAGCAAGGAATGAAGGCCCTTATCTCTTTGGGTGATTAGCTTTTGCTTATGCAAAGAGGAATCTACAAAGGTATTAATTTCAACTCACTTTGTTTTTGAGTTGATTATTGGTTCACCAATCTACTAGGCTTTGAATTTCATGGGTAAATGTTTTGTTTTTGAGTGCATGTAAGCATGATTCTGCCTTTAATTGTTAATTGCATGCTATATGATGTTGCTCAAATGAACATGTTTTACAAAATAAATCCTTCAGTGCCTATGCCCAAGCCTTGGGAGTGTTGGAGCGTTTCTAGGTGTTTTCTATCTTTGTTTTTAATGTCTAAATTTATGCATCTTTGCTTTGTAAGTATGAGGAACTAAACCCCTCTTAGTTAGGGGGTGATTCGAAACTATGTTCATGCTTGCAATATGATTTGATTACATCCAGTTGTGATTCATAAGTTGTGAATTCAATTTACTTATCCGTTCGTATAAAAACTGATTTGTGTATGTTGGTTGAGAGTGCACGCTTAATTTTCATGCATGAATTTGACGCTAGAATATAAGGGAGTTTCACCTAATCGTTATGAACTTATATTCACAAGTAGTGAAGGTTGCTAGTCACAATCACGTTAAGTAAATTCTTGGCATAAGTTTCATGCAAATCATAGTAACGAGTATCTCGTCAATGCTTATGTTTTTCATAGAACTTAATGATTCTTGCTTGTATCTGCAATTCATGTAGGGAACTTGTAGGGAATGTTTTGGGTTGTCGTATGCAATCATCCAACCTAATAACTTGTGGAAAAACTGAGGGTTAATTAGTGCAATTCACGGTTAATTTGGGGCGTTGAGTATTCATAGTTTATCGAAAAGCAACTGGAAATCATTTTGTATGCAAGTGTGACATGTGTGGAGAAGAACCTCCTAGCTAGCCTTCCATCCATAAGTTTAATTCAAATTCATTTACAATCTATTTTGTTTTACAAAGTTTGTTTTGTTTTCAAATTCGTCAAGAACCAATCTCCCATTTATTTCAAAGTGTTAGATTAGTTAGTAATCACTTTAGTTTGTGTTTTTAAGGCAGTTTTGAGTGTTTATTTGCTGTTTTGAATCTTTTTGTTTATCTTAGTATTTTAAAGTATAGTTTTACATTCTTTGAGTCTAGTTTAGTGTTTTAAACTTTGTTTTTACGTTTTCAAGTCAGTTTCCAAGTGATTTAGCAATCCCTCCTAATCCCCGGCCTAGAACGATCCCTACTTACATACTTTACTACATTTGATAAAAAGAGGGTTTAATTTGTGTGCTTATATATTTCGCATCAGAGTACTTGCCCTAGTCGAAGTGTCTGATGGGCTCGAACTAAGTTGCAATAGACCTCATGCGAGAGGACTACGAATTGAATTTGAGGTGAAGTGTTGAACCACACGGAGTTCCGAAGTTGAACTTTTATATTTTTTTTTCTAGGGATGACTTGCCCCCAGTGTACTTCTTCCTAACTTGTCAGAGAAGTTGTGTTGTTATTAGAGCTAATGGCTACACGAGATGGTGTTGGACTAGGTCAACCGTCGCAGGTTCTTAAAGAAAGAAAGGATGTGCAATCAGAACATATACCCTTTCAAAAAATGATATCAAATAGTCAGATAAGATACTAAACAAAATAAAGAAAGGTATTAGAAATCCTCACTTTTGGTGTCTTCTGGAAAATCTAGGCCTGGGTCTTGTGATAAGACTCTCCTTCGCATCATATGGAGTCCAGGTTCGTGACTCTTCAATGTGATCGTCATCCTTGCTTTTCTTTTGGCTAACGGATAGGATTTTTACCGTCAAATCAACTTCGATTTGGTCCAAAATGGTCTCTTTTTAAAGCTTAACACGTCCTCAACAAATCTTCATAAGAAACCTTTCTCGAAATATGCCATCTTGATCTTCAAAACATCCAAAACGTCTAGAAACATCAATCTAAAAAAGTTTCACGTTGGGCCTTCTTTTCTTTGCCATGATCAAACGGCTTGGAATTAAATTATGAAATTTTGACTCGATTATCTTGTAAGACTAACAATTCCATTCCAACTAAAATTACTCCAAAAGTCCTCCATTTGATCACTTTCCCCAAGGTAGATTCACACGTTGATAAAGTGATTTGGGCAGGGGAATATGAATTCACTCTCAATGAAAGCACCAATTGTTGGAACCAAATTTGCACACATCCACAGACGGAGGCGAGAACCAAGTTGGAATTGTCTATGAATCTGGAAACGACTTGACGAATAGCCTATGGAGAGGCGCCGAGAGATGAGTTCTCCGTAGACGTGTCTACGGGTAGAGGAGGTGTAATGGCCTATGTTAGTGATAGGAGCATATTTATGCCACTTAGTATGTTTGTTTTCATGCATTTATGTTCTTAGTTCTTAGTTATGTTAGTAGTTTAAGCCATTTTTGTGTGTTTGTAGGTTCTATGGGCCAAGGATGCAAGAAGATGCATTTTGGAGCATTTTTGGGCCAAGATTGGATGGTGCAAACATGGAGACATGAGGATGGACGAATTTGATGATTCAAAGGGCTAGAAATCTGCATGTGTGTGTGCAAAGTGTTGGCCTACAACTTCAAACATCATAGCTGCCATGTGATGGCAGAAAATGTGTTTATTGCTAGCTAAATGGATGAAGAACATGTATGTGCAAGTATAAACACCACATGGGCAGCAAGAAGGAAAGAAAACAGCAACACACACACCACATGGGCAGCAAGGAATCAGAAATTAAAGCATGGAAGAGTGGGAAGTGATGAGGACAACACAAACACACACACACATGCACACTCACGGCAAGAAGAATGGAATCAGCAAAGGGGAGTGAATGGACAGCAGAAAAGCAAGGAAATTGGACCACTATGAAGTGGATTTCTTGTTGGTCTCCCACTTATAGCTTTGGGTGGCTTTGGAATGATTATTTCTAGGTGGAAAGAGCACAAAAACAGCACACACACATGCAAAACAAAGCTGGCAGCATCCTTCCCTTCATTGCCGTGGGTTTTTGTGTGTCCATTACCTTGCATTTCTTTTCATTTCCAACCTCTATATAAGCACCATTCAGCCTTCAAGGAAGACACACAGAAATTCATACACATTTACATTAGTTCCAAGGCTTGCAAAGAAGGAGGAGTGCTTGGAGTTGTGCTAGCCATTCCATTGGAGTTGTTGGAGCATTCTAGGTGTATTCTACTTTGTTTTTCTATGTTTAATATCAATTGTTTTTGTTTAATTGCAAGTATGAGGAACTAATCCCCTACTTGGCTAGAGGTTAATTCAAAGCCATGAATATATTTGTAATATGAATTGATTACCTTCAGTTGTGATTTATAAGTTGTGATTTAATTTGCTTAACTGCTTGATTGATAACTTATTTTTGTATGTCGATTAAGAATGCATGCTTAATTTACATGCATGAATTTGATGCTAGAATATAAGTGAATTTCACCTAATCGTTATGAACTTATATTCATAAGTAGTGAAGGTTGCTAGTCACAATCACGTTAAGTAAATTCTAGGCTGGATTAACATGCGTATTCCATAGTTATGAATGCCTAGTCAATGTTTATGATTTCCGTTGAACTTAATGATCTTTGTTGAATGTCTCTATCATGCGTATTCCATAGTTAGGGACTTTGATGAGGAATAATTTGGTTGTAATGCGTATTCCATTCAATCCAATGAATCTAGGGAAATCTAAGAGTTAATTTAAGCGGACCTAATTAACTTGGAACATTGTCTTTCACAATTTATTGAAAGAACAACTGAAAATCAATTTAGGTTGCATATGTGTCATGTGTGTAGAAGAACCCTCTAGCTAGTCTATCACTTATCCTTTCACCTTAATTTCATGCTTTTGTCAATTCTGTAATTTATTTAAGTTTAATTTACTTCTCGTCAAAACCAAACCCCCCCCCATTATTAAATTATATTATTTAGTTAGTGTTCATTGTTGTTAGTCTTTTAATTCAATTTCCGTCCATTTTAGTTCCTAGTGTCTAATTTGATTGTTTTCATTATTTTGAGTCATTCTAAGTGTGTATCGAGTTATTAGAGTTTTTAGCCTAGTTTTGTGTCCTTGAGTCTTGTTTAATATTTTTAAATTAATTTAGAATAGATTAGCAATCCCTCCTAATCCCCGGCCTAGAACGATACCCTACTTACATCTATACTACAATTGTCAAAAAGAGGGTTTAATTTGTGTGTCAAGTAATTCTCACATCAATTAGGCATGGATAGATTAAGTGTGTATATGTCTGAGAACATGGGCAAAGGGAGATGTGTTTGTCTAAGGTAGTCTTATAAAGAAAAAAGTGATTGTCCTGTGATAAATACTCAGGCTAGTGTATTTATAGGGATCTTGAAAGTCCTCGTAGGGAAGTAATCTTCATCAAATCGGAAGACTATCTAGGAGGAAATCTAGGATAAGATACCCAATCTTTCTGGAATCTTAATTATGTTGTCTAATCCCTAGAATCTTAATTATGTTGCCTTTTCCTAACGCAAGCATTCTTGTCAATTCAGTTTTCCACCATTGCAATAATTTCCTGTCGGGTTTTACCTAATAGCCGACAGTAATTAGCTTTTCTTGTTGTTTTCATTTATGGCAATAATGGATAGTTTTGTAGTAGTGAGACAAGTAATATCTTTAAGCTTAGGCCTAGTCTATCTGACTTTACTTGGTATTCTAACTTTGTTTCACTAAGGCTAGTCCGAGTCTAACTAAGGTTGGTCCCAATCTGACTAGGGCTACTTCGAATCTGACTAAGGCTACTCGAATCTTACAAGGGCTAGTCCTCTCTGACTATAAAGTAATTTGTTCTGATCCACATCAAGCCTATCAGCTTGTTCACCCAAATATCACATGTTATAGGCATTCAAGTCTTTCTTGCCACCAAAGACATATACCACATGTCTTGGGTCTAGAAAATCATGGTCCCATGCAATTCACTTTGATTCTTACTGGTTTTCCTTTTTGCTGACTCTCGCTCGTTTCTGTATATTATCGTACCTTATTAGTTTTTCTCTTTCTCTATTTGCAATATTAGGTTTGCAAGGGTGACAAATGCTGCAAATCTACATATATTTAATCTTTCTAGCATTAGAAATCACGAGGCTTGGTCAACAACACAAGGATATTGCCGCTAAGAAGCTGCACCCTTCTGCAAATTGAGTACTGGGTATCAAAAGGTCATTTCAAAAGATCTTAGGTGGTGGTGCTTCTCCCCCATTGTTGTTCGCATCTCAATACTACCATTTTGTTAGCAGTCCAGATGTAGCTGGTGGTAATAATTCAAAATTTCAAACTTAATTATATTTTCAATTGACTTTCGAATGCGAACCATAATTTAAGAAAAAAAAGTCAAGCACAAATATTTTATTGTTAAAAACTTATCTCCTGAGGAAAATTTTAATAGGCTTTTTATCACAAATAGTTCCTGAAATTAACACACCCAATCAAGGTGGTCCCTGAAATTGAAAATCAATCAATGTACTCCCTGAATATTACTGCTGAAAATCAATGTGGTCCTTCCGTTAAATTTCCGTCAAAACTTATGTTAATGGCTGACATGGCACATGTGGGATCCAATATAATTAAATATTCCCAGCTACTTCAGCTGGTTCTCGCTGAACCACGTCCACCATTGCGAGGTTAGATTCCTCCCTCCGTCTGCAGCGCAGCTGCTACCATGTCCACGATATCGAGCCTAGTCCGTGGTGTTGTTAGGGTCGCCCGAGATTGAGTGAGCACCCTACTCCACTGCACCCTTCCTCCCTCCCTGCAAATCCAAATCCAAATTCGTGCAAATCCAAACCACCACCATCCAAATTCCTGCAAATCCAAACAACCACCATCTTTTAAATAAATTTAAAAATGAAAAAAAGAACAAAGGAGATCGAACGATCTCCTTCCCCCTCCGACCCAATCTGGTAATCCCTTCCACACACCACCCTGCTCTCTTGATTACTCCCTTTGATTACTCCTGCATTTTTTTGTTTTTGGAAGAACCAAAACATGCAAGAAACCAACCCATGATTTCGACCTCTCTTTCCCTCCTCTTGGTCTCTCAAAGATTGTGTGTTTCTGCAAAACATAGAGGGGAAAATGGTGGCTTGGTGCTTGGGTTGGGTGTTCACAAGTCACAGCCTCTTGGGTGCTCACATGGCAGCATTTGAGCTGCAGACGAAGGGAGGAATCGGACCTCGCAATGGTGGACGTGGTTCGGCGAGAACCAGCTGGAGTAGCTGGGAATATTTAATTATATTGGGTCCCACATGTGCCATATCAGCCATTAACAAAAGTTTTGACAGAAATTTAACGGAAGGACCACATTGATTTTCAGCAATAATAGTCAGGGACTATATTGATTGATTTTCAATTTCAGGGACCACCTTGATTGGCTGTGTCAATTTCAAGGACTATTTGTAATAAAAACCCTTTTTAATACTAAATGTTTACTGAAAGCAATCGCAACTATCAAAACGTTGTGGCAAACTTAAAGGAAACCATAAGCTTGAGCATTCAATATTTTGTTTTTACAAGTTGGAATGATAATATTGTTCCAATCAATACAATTACATTCTTGTGGAGTGTGAAAGACTTGAAGTTGGAATGTTTGTTTTACTATGATTCTAGGGAAGTTGTTAAACTTGATTTATTTATTTTTTTAATATTGAAAATTTGAAATATTTATTTAAAAAAAAAAAAAGAAGCGTACCACCAAATCGAACCAAATTCAACCCGAATTAAAAAAAAAATCAAATGAAAAACTAAACCAAATAGTGACTTTAATTCGATTTTTGGTTTTTAGTTTTTAGTTTTGACAAAAAACCAAACCAAACGGAACCGAACATACCCCTATCGTCCATGAGATTTAAATTTGTTATTCTCCTCCAACAAGTGTTTAAAATCATTGTTTCATTTAAAATTTTCAGAAGAAAATTGCACACAAATCAGACTCTATGATCAGGACAACAATGCCAGTAACAAGCCCTTGTAAAAAAATTCTTGCAAGATTTGTTAAATTTATTCTTAAAATATTTAAATTATATATATATATATATATATGACTAATAATTTCGTGATATATCATAACAAATCCCATCGGAATCCAATCCTCTTCCGCCTCCACAACCACCGTCCCTTATTGATCTGTACATTTATCCGACTACCCAAATGAAGTTATGCCATGAGATTCAAGCCCATGTGAAATTTTGACGAGTTGGGCCGGAGCCAACCGTGCGAAGCTCCCAAAACTGTTGTAAACGACCGAATAGGGTTCCTTGGAATCCAACCAATTTAGACTAGGGGTGAGCATGGGCCAAGCTGAGTCCAAGAGTAATGCTTGTTTTTATGTTCTACTTCCTCACTACAAATTCCTAACTATAACAAAAATGCAGGAAAAAAAAACCCCAAATCTAGAATTTGAATCCACTTAAGTTCCTAACTAGAACCAAATGCAGAAAAAACCCAAATCAGAGAAAGAATAACAAAACCCAAAATTAAGTAAATAGTGATAGTCAATCAACCTTCAATAAACTCGACAAATCTCCTCAGAGGCTCATAAGCTCGGATCAAGCAAACCAATATCAACGGAGATGGTGGTTGGTGGTCAAGTGGCGGATGGGAGGTATCTCGATTGACAGAGATGGTGGTTAAATGGTGGGTGGGAGGGACCTCGATCGACAGAGATGGTGGTGAGGTAGTGGGTGGGGACCTCAATCGACAAGGAAGAGGCTGAGGCTAATAGTAGGGGTTCAAATCCGACTTGAGAGTCTTACCCCACCAGAGGATGTTACATGGGTAAAACACTTGCCAGCTGAGACTCGAACCGTTGCATACCCTGACCACCTTTGCTTGCTGATCTTTTTATGGAAAAGGGCGTTGGTGTAGCAACCCCCACTACTTTTGTCAAGACTATAGGCCGCAGGTTCCGTTGCCAGCTTGGACAACAGATCCACATGGTGGTTAGGTAGTGGGTAGGAAGAACATTAATCGACGGGTAGGAAGAACATTAATTAACGGGAGCTTGATCCTATTTTGATGTAGTGCAAATCCACTAATTTGAGGTGATACGTCCATCGAGTTTTGTATTTTGAGATGGCTTGTGTCCACGGTATTTGAAATGATTTGTGTTGTCATTGTCTTTGTGCTTATACTATAAATTTTGTTGACTCGATTTGACTTAATGGGTACTTAAGTCTACAAAGTCCACTTTGGTGAGAATGGTGGGCCCACGGGCTCCGTTTGCATTTAGCTTTTCGAAAGCTTCCTCATATTTTAATCCATAGTAAATTAGGACTCTTATCTTTGCATGACTCTTCCACATGGTTTCAAGTTTTTTCTTTTTTTCATTTCTTTTTGGTCGATTCTTTGAGAACGTAGCAGCAGCAACATTTCCTTCCTTTGTAGTGCCTTCCTTTACTTTGTCTTGAAATTCATTTCATTTTGTATTCATGCCCGACTATAACTCAGCAGCACCGCAACATAGCAAGTCTTTGCTTTCACATTGTTTAATAAAGGTAAGTGGCAGAGCACCAATTTTTTTTATAAATGCCTTTTCAGGCTTTTATAGTCAGACTTTCTTTCAAAGGAAACTACATGATTTTATGTTACAGCCCGTCCCGAATTATAGTTATCGATGGCGTGAAATGACTAATTTGCCCTTGGACGTCTAGTACGTTATGTGGTGTTGGGGCTTGAGTTTGAGTTTTAAACTAAATTAGTTAGTTCCTAAGTTTTTGGAACTTAAAGTTAGTGATTTTGATTATGATTAGTGACCCAAAACTGGACCACACACTCACACACACATCCAAACTCCCGTTGACCTTTCTCTTTCCTCCCTCTCTTGGATTTTCTTCCATTTCCATATAACCTATACGGACAACCCTCAAACCTTTTCAATCTTCATGGATCGAGGTTGTGATTGCTATTTTTAGACTCCTTGCAAGCTCAGGAGTCAAATGGTGCTAGTGGTTGGACGTGAAAACCTCGAAAACCCAAAAACTCAGAATCTCATATTTTGAGTACTATTCATGAACTCGTGATTTTAAAGTTTTTAGGAGATTTTAATCTACTATAGCTTTAGGACATCTTCATGAAGCTCAGAGAAGAAAAATGAAGTGAATTGGATGTCGGGAAGTTGAGTTTGACGAGTCTCAAGTTTGGCCGGATTATCAAGGTTCCTTCGGCAAAATCCCTTGGATTTTAGGGCTTAAAATTGGTAAGGTTTTGTTCTACTTGTTGTAAGCTTCATTTTGGTACAAATTTCGTGAATTTTGGTTGAGCATCGAAGAAGATATGAAGGTTTGATTATTTTCCAGTTTCCGGGGAGTGTACCGGTGACCGGCGCCGGACTCCAACAAACCAAGGAAGAATGAGAAAGATATTCCATCAAAGGTGACGAAATATTCTAACGTCGTCTGGTATAATTAAAGGCATATTCTAGTTTTTAATGGAATATTCCCTAACGGCGTTGACTATTCCGTCCCCTGTGCCAGGCACGTGCCTGTTCGTAGGCCGCACGTCTGGCCGTGTCATGGCCGGCGCGTGAGGGCACGTGGGGTCATGGAATTTTTTTATAAAAGTATGGGGATGTTCTTGAGGTTGAGTAGATCATGGTGGTATATGAGAAGTTATTTCCTAATTTTGTGTATATGCTTTTGTTTGGGCCCAAAATATTAGTTTGGGCCGAGTATAGAATCATTCTCGGCCCAGGAGGCCTTACCACAGGGATATCATGGATCGTGGGCCTCCAAACCTAGGACGGCTAGGTCATAACGCAGGACAAGTCGAGTTCTGGTGCAATAAGGAGTCTCGGCAGGATTAATAACCCGGAAGCGAATCCGGCTCGATTAAGGACTAGGTTCACAATCATAGAGAAAACAGGACTGGTCGAGTTGGCGTTTGATCAGGAGAAAAAGACCTACTCCGAGTAGGGTTTTGACTCGACTTTGAAGGTGTCCAGTGCTATAAATAGAGGAGGCTGTGCAACGAATAGGATCTCCAATTCAACACACAAAACTGCCCTGCGCAAACTCTCTCAACAACTTTGAGATTTTTTTTTATTTTTTCTTTTCACTAACACATCTTCCGTTGGCATCAACAGCATTGTGAAAGCAACCGGTGATATCTTAAGTCGGCATAGATAGCTCTGTCACCGTAGAATGAGCCGGTCTCGCAACATCTTCTGTTGGCATCAACAGCACTACGGCGAGGACGGTTGATTACCTATCCAAGTCTCGGTCGAGAAAGGTTTCTGAATGCTTATTGGTCGAGGTCATCTCATCAGCCTTCTCGACAAAGTGAGGTGTTACAGTTCTTACATTCGGCACATTGAAGGCCGAATTCGATTCGTGAACTTTGTAAGAATAGTAGCCTTGTCTTCAGGCTCGAGAATCTAAGAGGCCGAGAAGTGTTCCTTTCTCGGCCGCAATCGCAAGACGCATAAGTTAGTAGCGCGACCCAACGCAACATCAACAAAATTTACTCCTCGGCCGAGCTCGGCCGACGAGTTGGCACGCCCTGCATTCACCGAATGACGTACTTAGCTTATAGATTACTCGGCCTGCGCGGCACATAGGCTTGGTAGTTTTTAGGGTCAACATTTTTGTTGGAAATGTGCCCTAAAGCCAATCATATGATGATACTTTACGGACATTTCACATGTTAAACTAATCTAGTTTTACATATAAAAGGCAAAGATTATTGTTTGAGCCGTCTCATATAAATGTTATATGCTTAAACGATAAAGTCCAAGGAATATGTGATTGGGAGAATGTAATCTAATGAAGTTAGATTCATGAGACCATTCTTTCGTAGACACATCCTAAATGTTCCTGATCATAGGATTGTCAATTGTGCATTGACAGTCCGTAAAGATCGGTACGTACTATGTCTTCTCTCAGGGAGAATGATTAGTCTCGAGTCATTGGTGTGTGTGACATCAAGACAAGTACGTAGGTGCTCAATAGAGAATGAGTACACTGAACGTGATCAACGAAGAGTTCTTATATTCCATGTCATATAAGAACTCATGGTTGGGATAATGCAAAGTAGTCCTTTGACCTGAGGCATCACAGTTGTCTTGTGGTTAAGTCCTTGATCTTTGATTATGTCAAAGTCACCCCCTCGGGGTGTCCACGGCATCGTTGGGATTAAGCCACTTAGCTATGGAGACAAGTGAATGCGCAACAAGGGATCTCTAACCTTCAAACAGTTGAGGGAGAATACTCTATGATATGATTTGGAATCTCTGGCCAGAGTATGAATGAGATTAGGGAATGCGTTCCAAATCACATTCAAGGAAATCATATAAGCACACGAATCACATTGGATAGTAGACATGAATAAATAAACTATCATACCAAACAATGTGGTCAA
The DNA here is from genome assembly GCF_042453785.1 of Malus domestica. Taxonomy (NCBI): domain Eukaryota; kingdom Viridiplantae; phylum Streptophyta; class Magnoliopsida; order Rosales; family Rosaceae; genus Malus; species Malus domestica. The sequence continues at coordinate 16,096,718 of NC_091670.1, forward strand.
GAGTATTAGATTAGAGAAGGACCGTATTGCATTTGTAATCCCAAACTGAATAGGTTCTCTATCCTCTTCTGATTAGCTTGGGTAACCATGATATGCTGCTAGGTGTCACTCATGGTTTGTGGAAGCCCTAAACGTGTGTAATCACTAAAGGGAGAATTGAAAATAGTTTCAATTCACAATCGATGTAAAATGGTTTTAATCACCCACTACCTCGCTAAAAGGAACCTAATGGATCGCACACCATAAAAGGTGGAGATTGAAGATTAAACTGAAATGAGTAAGAATGATTAAATGGTTTAATCATTTATTTATGGCAAGGATTAATTAATATGTTAATTAATCAAACGAATAAGTTCGTTAAAGACCTCGGGATAGTTTTGGACCTTAAGGCCCAATGGGCTTCGAACGTCAAGCCCATTGACTTAAGTTGTATGACAACTTAATGAATAAAGATTCACAAAGGCCCAAAAGCCCAAAAATCCCAAGGTAGGCCGGCCATGTATGATGAATTAGGGTTTTGGTTCTTTAGGTCACTTATTTGAAGGGACTATAAAAAGGACTTTATAGCCATATATTCATTAAGTGATTAAGGGTTTATTTTGGGGAAAATGGGTGAGAATTGTCTCTCCATTTTCTCTCTAAAGAGGCCAACACCTTGGAGGGTACATCTAGCAATCCTACTACTCCAAGGTCACTCATTTCTTCTACAATCAAACCTTGGTGAAGAGACTTAGAGGTTCCCTATTTTTGGGAACTTGGAGAAACCTATTTTTCCATCCAAATCCATGGATCTAAGAAGCAAGGAATGAAGGCCCTATCTCTTTGGGTGATTAGCCTTTGCTTATGCAAAGAGGAATCTACAAAGGTAATAATTTCAACTCACTTTGTTTTGAGTTGATTATTGGTTCACCAATCTACTAGGCTTTGAATTTCATGGTAATGTTTTGTTTTTGAGTGCATGCAAGCATGATTCCGCCTTTAATTGTTAATTGCATGCTATATGATGTTGCTCAAATGAACATGTTTTTCAAAATAAATCCTTCAAGTGGTATCAGAGCCTAGGTCTAGTAGTTGGTGAATCCTTTTGGGTTTTGTAGTTCACAAGTTTATGATTTAAAAGTTGTAATTGTTACAAGCTTTATTCTTGCTTCTTTGAATGTAAATTTTGTTTGAAAATTTGCCATCTCAAATGTTGTAGATGTAGTTCATATGAGGATGAATATTGGAGCTAAAATTTGGTGCCATGATTTTGGGGATTTTCGGCCAAATCCAAAGGGTGATTTTTTGGGTTCATGTTTGTCTTGTTAAAAATGTTTTAAGGTGACTTTTGGAACCCCTAAGTACCCTAGGATGTTAGCATCATTTTGAATGATGAAAATTTGAGTTTTTTGGCTTGAAAACATTCATGGAGCTCTTATGGGTTTTCATGGATGTTCTTCATTGTTCTTGATGTTCTTGCCAAGAACAAAAAGGTTTTGTGTTTTGATTCAAAGTTTTGATTATTTCATAAAGTTTATGTTATATGTTTTTTCAAATGATTTATCATGTATTTAAAATGTTAGATATTTGATTAAATAGCAATAGAAAAATCTATCATCATTATGAAAGGTAAAAGAAAAGGTGATAAGAATTTCTTTTCTTATGCACTACTTGATTGTTTTTGACAAAACTAATAAATCAAAACACCCACCACTCCTTTTATCCCTAAAAACCGGCCACCCTAATAAAATAGGGTATTTTTGGGGCTTTTATGCAATTACATAAAGTTTTGATACTTTTGTGTATTTGTACTTTGACCCGAAAGTTTACGTTTTGACGTTAAGGCCTAAAAACGCTAAAGGACAAATTGTTTTGCTCCTTTAATGAAGTTTTGAATTTATTTAAATTTTGGGTTCTAGTTGTATTTACATGAAGTAGTGACTTTTGTGTTTTTACAAAGTGACCCCAAAAGTTTATGTTTTCGCAATATGGCCCAAAAAGTTGTGGTTATTGCATGATGGCCCAAATAGGATGAGAACAAAATTGTTTTGTTTCTTTAAATGAGAATTGGATTTTCATTTTGTTTAGCTCCACTTAAATCAATTTATGGATACAAAAACCAAATGAAAATGTTGCATTCAATTAATTAGTTAAAGCGTTAATTAATTAAAGGATGATTATGAACCTAAGCCTAAAATAATTGAGCTATGTGAAAGGCGTTTCAAATTTGTTTGAACCATGGGAATGTGTAGATTAGATTTTGGTTGTAATTTGATTTGATCAAATGTTGTAAAAGGGCATAAGTCCTTCTTTACTTTAAGGTAATTTGTTTTATGCAAATGTTGTAATGAGCATAAGCTCATCCTTTACTTTGAAGTATTTCTTTCTTGCTTTATATGATATGCATGAAAATGAAGTAATTCGGTCCAACGCCCCTAAGACAACACGCCTTAATGTGATTAAACGCGTAACTAAAATCAATCTCCATCCCTAGACCGAGATTCAACACAAGGCTCGTGTTGAATCTAAACAAAGGTTCATAGTCATCCTAAGGCCCTAAGGCAACTATATAGTCCATCAAATGAATGCAAACCTTATGTTAGTAGTAACATATACTCTTGCTTTAAAAACCGTTTTAAAAGCATAGTGGGAGTATTATGTACAACTAAAACAATCATATGGACCAATAGTTGTAATAGGACCAAAATTGTTTTAATAGAGATTAAAATGTATATTGATATGTGATGAGACCTAAAACCCTCAACCAAACCAATATTAAGTTGAAAGCGTGAGAGTGCTTAGAACATTCTTTCGTGGCCTTCCACCATGGTAGTTCCAATCGTTTATGACTTGTACACCGGCTTCACCCTATCATGGGGAAGTACAAAGTGCATGCTTATACTCAGGAGGAGTTTATATACATATGATGAGGTGAGTGTAGGCAACGAGGATGGCCAATATCGTATCATCGTGAGGCTATTCTTGAAACCCTTCATGAACTAAGCATGGTGGGAATGACTTAACTAAGTGCAATGGAACCAATATCATATCATTGTGAGGTGACATTCTCTAGAGGCCAAATAAGATGGGTACTTGCATTAGTTGCAAATGAGTAAGCGTACTCTCTCATTATTATTAATGCTAGCCAATATCATATCATTGTGAGGTGGGCTTGGTAGTAGTGAGCCTCCCATAACCTACTAAGAGTTTCATCCAAAACTCTCGAATTCCAATGAGGGATATGGAATTTGCCAAAAATAGTAGGTGATGCTATTTGATTTAAAGACCCGAATCAAATGGCTTAAAATCAATCAATTTATATACGTTATGTATTTGTTTACCAATATATTTGCAAACGCTATCCAACACTTGACAAATAAAAGCCGAACGTTTAGTTTACGGACTTGGTACTACAAAACCATAGATTGTCTTTAATGGCTTGTAAATGTACCTAAGTAGTCTCATCCTCACAATCTTCCTATTGATAATGTATCATTAGAAGAATATGTTAGAAAAGGTCTATCATAGATAGGACAACACTTTTAATGTCATAATTCTTCAATTACAAATTGTTGTATGAAGAAATAAGAGTTGCTTTGAACAACCCTTAGTCAATACAAACACTTAGTGCTTATTTCTTTGTTAATTGAACAAAGAACTTGAGAAGTAAGCACAAGGGCATGGACACTTTATGTGCCATGATTCTTCACTTACAAATTGTTGTATGAAGAAATGAGAGTTGCCTTGTACAACTCTTGAAAGTTTGTAATTATGTTTAGAACATAATGGTTGGTTGACAAAAATAGTCCATTAACATGGACTTATGATGATTTTGAATCATTGAGTGTTGAAGTGTTAAACCACTTAACGAGACGGAAACTAGGCAAGGACTTCACCTTTGTTTCCCTATCCTAATGGTTCACTAAGTTTATGGTAAACTATGTAGTGAACAATAACCACATACTCTCCAAATTGTTTGATGTGTATAACACAATTGAAAAAGGTTTCAAGAGAGATAGTGGGAGTTTAGGGACCATGACTAATGTAGTCAAAGGTGAAAGTCAAATAAAGAAGATAAATAACTCCAAGGGAACAAACTTTCTTTATGAAAGGATGGACATTGGAAGGGGTATTTGCAAGAAATGTCTTGCAAGTGTCAAGAACACACCTTTCGAAGGTGTTGTAAATTGTTCTTGAATAGTTCAAAACAGTTGGTTCTTCTACTTGAATGTATGATTCCGTATTAGTAACTATGTTTTACAAATCGTTGTAAAAGTGTGACTAATAAGAAGTAGAAGATATATGAGAGAAGAAAAGGTGCTTCACATACGGAACGTGAATAAGATATAGATCTCTGCGAAAGCAGATAGTACTTACTTCCTCATATGAACTACCAAAGAAATTGGATTATAGTAATCTAATTGATTGTCTCTATAGTAGAGATGATATGGTAGTGTTAACTGTTTAGAATATAATGATGCTTAAAACCCAAAAGGTTGCAAGGTAGTGACTAATCCCAACTAAATTGTGATACCTCTAAAACATAAGTTACGAGTTGGTGAAACAAGGATGCTTTGGATCGTTAGATCCGGATCCAATACCTTCTTGTTAAAATTGTATAGAGGCGAAATGTTCGAATCTTTATTCTTTTGGAAAGAAGAAAGAATCACAAAGTTGTTGAGGTTAATTCACTTAGATGTTAGTGGCACTTGTCCACAACATAATACTACTCATGTTATATGACATTCACCGAAGATCACTCTCGGTTGGACTATAGTTTATTTTGAATAAACACAAGTCTGAATACTTTGCAAAAGGTTTCAAAGAATTCAAGAAATGTAAATAGATGAGTAAGATATCTAAAGTATTTACCTCCTTAGATTTGATCCAAGGAAAGGTAACACTTTAGATGAGTTTCCTTGAAAGATATCAAGGAAAATAGCATCATAAGATAATGTATTTCTCCATTAGGAGAAGAACGAACTCAAATAAGATTTAGTTCGTTAGATGTTATCTATTACCCATATATAGGATATATACTTCTAAAACAATAAGATTGTCAATTAGAAGATCTTCCAAAATTTTCATAACTCCATAAGATGTAGTTAGAAAGAAAGACAAATCTTAAGCATGTTAAAGATTTGAGGTTGTGTGCTAATAAGCAATATTTGTTTGATAACAATCTTGTGGGATATCCTTAAATTAACTTTTGGATATCGCTTCTATAATCCAACTAACAAATGTTGTTTTGTTGGGAAGTTCATTGTAATCCTACAATGTGATTTGCCTAAGAGCAAATGAACGAGAGATAGAACTCAAAGAATGGGTTCTTTGAGAGACAAGAAAGTAATCAACAAATATAACAACCTAGTTCCTATACCAAAAGCTCCAAGGTAGTCGAGAAGGATTTATAAACCGTCTCAGTTGAATGGTTTGAACTTTATGACTATGTCATAGAGTTGCACCTCTTAATTCGAAAGAAATAAGAATGAAAATCCTTATGACTACATTGAGTGTATATATGATACATACTCAAGGAAATGGTAAAGTACCATTTGACCCGAAATAATGAAACCTTCATAAGCTAATTGGTAGCTTAAGGTGACTACAATCAAAGAGAATGGTTGACTTTGAAGAAACCATCTTTGAGATAGTCTTAGTTTCAATTAATTCGAAGATTGCTAGCTACAACTAAATGGTGATTCAATGTTTGGACATAATATGGGTTTCCGAAACCATTATTAAGATAGTCTTGATAATATATGTCTAAAACTAAAAATCACAAGACATGTAAGTTGTAGAGATCCATCCATCATGAATCTTAGCAAGCTAGTGGGAGCTATATGCGTCTTATGAGAGAAAGATCAAATCGTTTGATTTCTCATAAAGATATAAATGAATCTTTTGTTTACTAGGTTTACAAAAGATTAGTGGGAGTTAATCATGTTCCTAAAATTTAAATATATATGATATATTAATTTTGGAAATGAAAAGAATACTTCTTCGTTAATGTTATGACTTTAAGCATTCTATAAAGATAGAATGTATATGGGAAACATAGTCTGTATACATGGGATGGAAATCTATATTGATAGATTTTAGGATATAATTGGATTATATCATACCCTAATAATAGACAAAATATGCTAGGAAGTCTTTCATATGATGATAAACTTCAATTAGGAGGACAATTCTAGTTGGACTAAGAAGTTGCTCTTCTCAAAGAGAACGTACTCTTTGACTCCCAAAGAAATAATGCGTAAATAGAATCCTTTATACATACGCAGAAAGGTGATTTATGTATTTCATATTGTATGAAAAACATTGATATGAGTTGTACCTAGAACGGTACAAGACGATATCAGTGCAAGCCCCGGATCAGAACCATGGCAACTGTCAAGTGAGTCCTTAAGTATTTAAGAAATACTAAAGGATATATTCCTCAAAGAATGTTGAAGAATTAGAGTAACGTAATGGAAGTGTAAATGTATTAGATCATAGGATTGTCAATTGGGCATTGACAGTCCGTAAAGATCGGTACGTACTATGTCTTCTCTCAGGGAGAGTGATTAGTCTCGAGTCATTGGTGTGTGTGACATCAAGACAAGTACGTAGGTGCTCAATAGAGAATGAGTACACTGAACGTGATCAACGAAGAGTTCTTATATTCCATGTCACATGAGAACTCATGGTTGGGATAATGCAAAGTAGTCATTTGACCTGAGGCATCACAGTTGTCTTGTGGTTAAGTCCTTGATCTTTGATTATGTCAAAGTCACCCTCTCGGGGTGTCCACGGCATCGTTGGGATTAAGCCACTTAGCTATGGAGACAAGTGAATGCGCAACAAGGGATCTCTAACCTTCAAACAGTTGAGGGAGAATACTCTATGATATGATTTGGAATCTCTGGCCAGAGTATGAATGAGATTAGGGAATGCGTTCCAAATCACATTCAAGGAAATCATATAAGCACACGAATCACATTGGATAGTAGACATGAATAAATAAACTATCATACCAAACAATGTGGTCAAGAGTATTAGATTAGAGAAGGACCGTATTGCATTTGTAATCCCAAACTGAATAGGTTCTCTATCCTCTTCTGATTAGCTTGGGTAACCATGATATGCTGCTAGGTGTCACTCATGGTTTGTGGAAGCCCTAAACGTGTGTAATCACTAAAGGGAGAATTGAAAATAGTTTCAATTCACAATCGATGTAAAATGGTTTTAATCGCCCACTACCTCGCTAAAAGGAACCTAATGGATCGCACACCATAAAAGGTGGAGATTGAAGATTAAACTGAAATGAGTAAGAATGATTAAATGGTTTAATCATTTATTTATGGCAAGGATTAATTAATATGTTAATTAATCAAACGAATAAGTTCGTTAAAGACCTCGGGATAGTTTTGGACCTTAAGGCCCAATGGGCTTCGAACGTCAAGCCCATTGACTTAAGTTGTATGACAACTTAATGAATAAAGATTCACAAAGGCCCAAAAGCCCAAAAATCCCAAGGTAGGCCGGCCATGTATGATGAATTAGGGTTTTGGTTCTTTAGGTCACTTATTTGAAGGGACTATAAAAAGGACTTTATAGCCATATATTCATTAAGTGATTAAGGGTTTATTTTGGGGAAAATGGGTGAGAATTGTCTCTCCATTTTCTCTCTAAAGAGGCCAACACCTTGGAGGGTACATCTAGCAATCCTACTACTCTAAGGTCACTCATTTCTTCTACAATCAAACCTTGGTGAAGAGACTTAGAGGTTCCCTATTTTTGGGAACTTGGAGAAACCTATTTTTCCATCCAAATCCATGGATCTAAGAAGCAAGGAATGAAGGCCCTATCTCTTTGGGTGATTAGCCTTTGCTTATGCAAAGAGGAATCTACAAAGGTAATAATTTCAACTCACTTTGTTTTGAGTTGATTATTGGTTCACCAATCTACTAGGCTTTGAATTTCATGGTAATGTTTTGTTTTTGAGTGCATGCAAGCATGATTCCGCCTTTAATTGTTAATTGCATGCTATATGATGTTGCTCAAATGAACATGTTTTTCAAAATAAATCCTTTAATTTTGGCACGCCCGGTGGGACCCAGTGCTAAACTACGAAGTTCATGCCAATTGAAACACGATTGGTAAAAAAGAAAACAACTATGGGAAAATCAACAGCCGATTTACCAACTCAGAACATAGGACACAGTGTGCCACAGGCGCAGAATCCCATCAGCGCCATAACACTTGAGTCCACGAGCGCAACTCGCCGAGAAAGGGAAGTTAATCTTGGCGGTCAGTTTAGCAGCCTCGAAATCCCCGACAGGAATACCTGCGTCCTCAATGAAGGGATAATAGAGGATTGTGATGAAGATGGTGGCGAAGGATCTGATCCACCAACAAGGTCGTTTCTTCGAAAACGGCTTGACGAGCAATCTCGAACGGTTGAACAGACGTTTAGTCGAGGAATCGATAAACTTCATGATGTGATACGCAATACCAGTGAGGCACAAACCAGATTACTTGAAATACTGGTTAGTAAGGTCAGCGACGATAGAACTTTCGATCTTGCCCAGCATTTGCCACCAAGGAATAATCTATTACCAAGTGCACCGGCCGAGCCAATCCCTGCTCGGCTCAAACCAATTAACTTGGAGAGAGGAGGAGGATCGAATAGTAGGTCAGACGGATCCGACCAGAGAGTGGAAGCAACACCCGTCGATATGACCGAGGTCCAACAGATGATCGATTCGGCCATGAAGAAAGGGTCAAAGTTCCCTAAGTTTATACACCCGTATCCAGCTTATGTGGAACAGTTCGAATACCCTAGAGGTTTCAAAATCCTGGATTTTAGCCTTTTTGCCGGAGAATCATCCTTATCCTCGTTAGAACATGTAGCTCGTTTCACTGCGCAATGCGGAGACGTCAATAGTGACTTTCACAAGCTGCGACTTTTCAATTTCTCGCTGACCGGTTCAGCGTTCGCTTGGTATATCAACCTCTCACCGAATTCCATCCAGAGCTGGGAGGAGTTGGTCGAGAAATTTCATGAGCAGTTTTATCGGTCGAGGATGGAAATGTCAGTATCCTCGCTAGCAATGATGGCTCAGGCATCCGACGAGTCACCAATGGATTATCTTACCAGATTTAAATCAGCCAGGAATTGGTGTCGAGTAATTCTCCCCGAAGTCGAATTCGTCAGACTTGCTCTGAACGGTCTTGACGTCGAATATAAAAAGAAATTCTTGGGGGAAAACTTTCGGGATATGTATGAATTAGCCCAACATGTCGAGCAGTATGATTATTTGCTCCGCGAGGAAAAGATTTCGAAAGCTCCATCTCAAGGGACAATTTACAAGAATCCCGCTGTCAATTATGCATCGACTGAGGATGAATGCGTTAGCGTGGATGCAGCTGAGATAGTGATAGATAAGCCATACGTTTGCAAGGCACTGACTGAAGTTGACTCTAAGGAAGTCAAAACCCGCTCTCCCACTGAAGGAACACTGAAACAGTCAAAAGTTTATACTTTTGATATTACAAAAGCCGATGCAATTTTTGATCAACTGTTATTAGCGAGGATCATCAAACTTCTGCCTGGGCACAACATTCCCAAGGCCGAAGAGCTTAAAGGAAAGATATATTGCAAATACCATAATTCAAGCAAACATCCGACAAACAATTGCGTCGTGTTTCGAGACAACGTCCAAAGCTGGATTGATAATGGCAAACTGAGATTTCCAGAGAAAAAGATGAGCGTTGATACTGACCCGTTCCCCACGGCAATAGTAAATATGGTCGATGCGTGCCTACCTAAGGACAAAGGGAAAGGGAAGGCCGAAGCTATTGCGACGTAATACTTTTAGAATCAGAACTCTCGGCCACGTTTCATGGGCGATTTTCGTTCAAACGAACCACCTACAGCTTTAACGGGACCCGCTATTGTCAAGCCTATGATAGATTACAACACTGATGAAGACAATGGGACGGCGGTTTTATGCAGTAAATGTAGAGCAAAGGTCAACATTGAGCCAGAGGGAAAGTCCTCTCCGCTTATAATGGAACAACCTACAACCGCAACCCAACAAAAGGTGACCAGCGTAGGCCAACATCAAGGGGTTTTTGATAGGCTCGGTCCTAAAGTGAGGATGGAAGAGACACCTTCAGTCAGACGGTGCCTCAATTTTGATGCTTCATTTTATGACGAGGACTACTATATACCTAACTCTAGCAGCTCGGAATCATCGCGGAGCCAAAAAACTTTCAAACTCCCGAACCTAGAGACCAACGTTGGTATACATATCACTATTCGAAAGGCGTCTACACCGCACTGTCCAAATCCCAGAAACGTCGGCACCAAAGAATAGATTGCATGGCCCGCCGACGGGCAGCCCAAGAAACTTCGGTCCCTAAATGGCGGCCGAAGGACACAATTGTCACCGACGATGAACGACCACCTCCATCGATTATGACTGAGTTGGTTCAAGGGAAACGGCTGGTCAATCAAGATATCGAAACCACGTTCGAAGAGGCTGATAAACGGATCAAACTTCTTCTTTGGCTTGGGGAGATGAAGGCACGTCTCGAGCATTTTAGGCAAGAAGCTGAAAGCAAATTGACCCCGCCAGCCACATAAGAGCCTTTGATCAAAATTCGACGGAATTTACATCCACCATTCCTCGGGAAGGCCTTGGAATATATGCGAAAGTTTCATAAGAAACATTTGGCCAACGATTTGTATGGTTTGCCGAAAGCATGTCAGGACACAATAGATCTTGTCCTAACTTGCCCAGATGCCGAGCAAATCATTCAGAGGACTTCAGACCCAAGATTGAAGCTAGGTTCCAGCACATACGGGAAGCTCGTGTCCTTGGTTTTGAAGTCGACCCATATACTGACATCGATGCAACTGACCTTCCTTTCTCCATGGAGAACCTTCAATATTTACGATACCACTTCGAAGTTTTTTCGGCCGTTTCTCTCTTCGGCCTCACGGTCGATGAAATAGCACGAGTTGTACGGTTGGATGCCTACCTCGACACCAGGGATGCCCGTATAATGTACCAAGAGCAAGCTCGTATCCTGGCGTCAATCCCAGATGCAATTCCGATTTCAGACGCACCAGAGGTATCTGCACAGAACAAATAGGCTTCCGAAGAGACACTGCGAGAACAAACCATTGATGAAGGCGCAGAAGAATCTCTTAGTACTACTCCACTGCAAGTAGATGCCGCAGTCGGTGACCAGGAACGAGAAGAGGCGGACGAGGATGATGGTAACCCGATGGGCCCGTCGGTCTTGGATAACATGGAAATCAGTATGGTCCATGTTTTGCCCGCTGATTTTCAGTCGAGCACATCCCAACCAAATTTCCTTGATGGTGACGTAATTACCGAGGAAGTCGGTCACATTGATTTTGTAACTGTTGCTAATGACGACTCGACAACAAAAGATGACAACATCAAAGCAGCTTTGGCCGAATTGTTTCCTCGCGCATCATCGGCCAAACTTCATCATTTAAAGCCATTGTATGTCACGACCCATATCGAAGGGTATCCAGTCTCCAAAGTTTTTGTCGACTGTGGAGCCACGGTCAATATCATGCCTGTACACATCATGAAGGCGTTACGTAGCTCCAATGACGAACTTATTCCCTCCGGGATCACAATAAGCAGTTTTGTCGGAGACAAATCCTAAACCAAACGGGTGCTTCCTTTAACGGTAAATATTGCTGGCCGTAATCACATGACCGCCTTTTTTATCGTCGACTCCAAGATCGAGTATAATGCATTGCTCGGTCGAGACTGGATTCATCAAACCAGCTGTATTCCTTCATCATTATATCAAGTGCTAGTTTTCTAGGACGGCAAATCGGTCATCGTTCACCCGGCCGATAGTTAGCCCTTCGAAACTAACATGATCCAAGCACGGTATTATGATGACCACGTCGACTATATCACCCTACAGGGTTTCAATGACGAAGGACGGCCGACTCAGATTTCTGTTCAAAAAGCTATCGAGGTTGGCGCCGAAACTGTCCACCAGGATTCGGCGAGGCTCGGTTTAGCTAATTTCATCCCCAACCCCGATGTTTGACACCGATCGGGAAACACGTAGGGTCGCGGTTTCATCTACTATGGAACGCCTGCTGGCCCATTGGTATATTATATCTAAATAACCAAATTCGGGCGTTAACCTCGTTGAGTTCCTTACCGAAGAAGATAATGGTCCTGTCTTATCTCTTAACAAAATTCAAGCCGCCCCGGCTGAGCTCGAAGATAATCGGCCTCAAGTCAAAGATCCCTGAGAGGAACTTAATGTTGGGACGGCCGATGACACACGGCTTTTATTTGTTAGTGCTTTACTTCCCCAACCTATGAAGGCCGAACTTCGTGCCCTGCTTGAGGAATTTAAAGATTGTTTTACTTGAAGCTATCAATAAATGCCTGCCTTATATCGTACTCTCGTCGAGCATGAGTTGCGTATTAAACCTGGGTGTAAACCTTTCCGTCAACCACCTCGACGCTTCTCGACCGAAGTGCAACTCGGTATCAAGGATGAACTAGTTTGGCTTTTGAAAGCTGGGTTCATTCGGACAGCTCGATATGTTGAATGGTTGGCCACTATCGTTCCTGTTTTAAAGAAAAATGGTGCATTGCGCATTTGCATCAATTTCAGAAATCTGAATCTGGCAACTCCCAAAGATGAGTATACAATGCCGATTTTGGATATGTTAATCGATGTCGTGGCGAATCATGCGATCTTATCTTTTATGGATGGACATGCCGGGTACAACCAAATTTTCATTGCCGAAGCTGATGTGCACAAAACTGCTTTTCGCTGCCCGGGGACACTCGGCACTTACGAATGGGTTGTTATGCCATTCGGCCTCAAAAACGCCGACGCCACATACCAACGGGCAATGAACACCATATTTCATGATTTAATTGGAACCATCGTCGAAGTCTATATCGACAATGTTGTAATTAAATCCAAACAACGGCGGACTCATCTGGATGATCTCCGACAGGCTTTCCTCCGTATGCGTCAACACAATCTCAAAATGAATCCTGCCAAATGTGCATTCGGTGTGTCGGCCGGTAATTTTCTCGGTTTCCTAGTGCATCATCGTGGGATTGAAGTGGACAAAAATAAAGCACGTGCAATCATCAGTGCTCTACCCCCGACGACAAAGAAACAACTGCAGTCCTTACTCGGTCAGATAAATTTTCTCCGCCGATTTATAGCTAACTCGGCAGGTAAAATGAAAGCGTTCTCGACGCTTGTGAAACTTAAGGACTTAGATAAATTTGAGTGGACCGACGAGCATCAGGCAGCGTTTACACAAATCAAAGTCTCCCTCACGACACCACCTGTCCTTGTTCGACCCCGGCGCGGTAAACCTCTCAAACTATATATCTCGACGGCTGAAGAGTCCATCGGCTGCTTCCTCGCCCAAGATAACGATGTTGGGCGGGAGCAGGCTATTTTTTACCTCAGTCAAAATCTTACTCAACCAGAAATCAATTATTCTGCCATTGAGAAGCTCTGTCTCGCCGTGTTCTTCGCCGCCTCTAAGCTGCGGCATTACATGCTTCCGTCGGTCACACAAGTCATTGCCCAGACCGACGTTATCCGGTACATGCTTACCTGGCCAATCGTAAAAGGCCGAATTGGGAAATGGACAATGGCGTTGTCCGAGTTTAGCTTACAATATGTACCCCAGAAAGCTGTCAAAGGCCAGGGATTGGCAGACTTCCTTGCTCAAGACTCTTCCCCCTACGGTTTTGGGGACACCGACGTTGAAATCGGCATGGTTGAAACACGCGACAACTACTGGATGATGTATTTTGACGGTTCAAGTACTTCTTCCTCGACCGACATGGGCATTGTCATTCAATCTCCCAACCACGATCGTTGGTATTTTTCGCTCAAGTTGGATTTCGACTACACCAATAATTAGGCCGAATACGAAGCCATTATCATCGGCCTTGGCCTCCTTCATGACTTGCAGGCCCCCCGTGCCCTCATCCTCGGTGACTCTGAACTTGTGATTAACCAACTTAATGGGTCTTTTCGATGCATGAGTTGCACACTGGCACCCTACCATATGGCCGCCAGCTATTTGGCCAAATCTTTTGACGTTATCACATTTGAACATATTTCTCGGATCCATAATACCGACGTAGACGAGTTGGCTCAAATCGCCTTCGGTGCGCAACTCCTGGGGGGCAAGCTAGGCCGAGAAATACCCGTGTTACGACAGCTACACCCGGCTTTGGTTAACCAGCAAGTCCTCTGACGCGACAACGTGATACGCACTAGAGTCATGTCCTTACCCTCGTTGCTAGACCGACAGGACCCTATAGAGGTTTGTGCCGTCGAGGCAATACCATATGATTGGAGAAAGCCCATTATGCAATACCTTGACAATCCCAATGGCAAACATAGCCGCAAGACACGAGTTCACGCCACAAACTATGTCACGTAACAAAATGAGCTATACCGCAAGGGCGAGGATGGTCTATTACTGCTATGCCTCGGCCCCCAGGAGAGTGCTCAGGTAATCACAGAAGTCCATGAAGGGATTTGCGGAGCTCATCAGTCCGGACGAAAAATGCGGTGGTTACTTCGACGACACGGTTATTTTTGGCCACGAATATTGAAGGATTGTATCGAGTTCGCACGAGGGTGCATAAAGTGTCAGATTCATGGTCCTATATAGCGGGTCCCGGCTGAATTATTACATTCGGTCACTAAACCATGGCCGTTTAGAGGATGGGCCATGGACGTAATCGGCAAAATCACACCATCTTTCGGGGCTGCCAAACACGCATGGATACGGGTAGCAACCGATTACTTCATTAAGTGGGTCGAAGCTAAGTCATATGCCGAGCTAACAACTATAGAAGTTTACGACTTTGTGGAAGAACACATTGTGACCAGATTCGGTGTACCAGAAACGATTATAACAGATAACGGCACAATCTTTACAGCTGAGAGGTTTAGAGAATATACGGCGAGTTTGAAAATCCGACTTGAACAATCTACACCGTATTATCCACATGAAAATGGGCAGGCCGAGGCAAGTAATAAAGTGTTGATCGGCATTCTTGAGAAAATAATAAAGGAAAGGCCCGGCATGTGGCATTTAAAGTTGAATGAGGCTTTGTGGGCATATCGAACATCACCACGATCGGCAACCGGAACAACCCCGTATGCATTAACCTATGGCCACGATGCAATGTTACCAGTCGAGTTAAGCATAAATTCGATGCGACTAATTGAACAAAGTAGTTTGTTCAGCGCCGAATATAATCAGTCCATGAGACAGGAGTTAGAAGATTTAAAGGAAGCGCGACTTGATGCCTATAACTTATTGGTGGCACAAAAAAGGATTGCCGAGCGCGCCTATAACCAAACGGTATGACATAAAACATTTGGCGAGGGAGAATTGGTTTGGCCAACGGTGTTGCCAGTAGGACTAAAGGACCCTAGGTTCGGCAAATGGTCGCCAAATTGGGAAGGGCTGTACATTGTACATAAAATATACGGCAAATGGGCATATCATCTTAGAGACTAGACCGGTTTAGTTCACAAATTACCAATCAATGGGAAATTTTTAAAGAAATACTATCCGGTCACATGGGAAATGCGGGAATAGAAAATCAGTTCATTAAGATCGAAACGAGTACATACAAATTGAACAAGTCGATCGGTTTATATTTAAATACATTCAAGGTGAAGAAGGAAGAAGAGTGCCGAGAAGGGCCTTCAACTCCAACCACCGCACCTCGCCCATTATGACCTCGGCCTGCCGGTTCTTTTTGTCCATTTTTAACTGCTCGACCCGTTTTATGCTCGCCGCATACTCGGTTAAGCAAGCTTTGTCGCCCGACTCGAAGTCCTTAGCAAGCTCGGAAGCAATAACCGATCTTCGTTTCAATAATTCGGCCATTTGACGGTCGAGGTCGGGCAAGGCCTTTCCTTTTGCCTTTAAAGCATCAATCTTTGGACGGAGAGTGTCTCGGACGGCCATGGTAGCTTGCAGGTCTTGTTCATGTTGGAAATGTGCCCTAAAGCCAATCATGTGATGATACTTTACGGACATTTCACATGTTAAACTAATCTAGTTTTACATATAAAGGGCATACATTATTGTTTGAGCCGTCTCATATAAATGTTATATGCTTAAACGATAAAGTCCAAGGAATATGTGATTGGGATAATGTAATCTAATGAAGTTAGATTCATGAGACCATTCTTTCATAGACACATCCTAAACGTTCCTGATCATAGGATTGCCAATTGGGCGTTGACAGTCCGTTAAGATCAGTACGTACTATGTCTTCTCTCAGGGAGAGTGATTAGTCTCGAATCATTGGTGTGTGTGACATCAAGACAAGTACGGTAGGTGCTCAATAGAGAATGAGTTCACTGAACGCGATCAACGAAGAGTTCTCATATTCCATGTCACATAAGAACTCATGGTTGGGATAATGCAAAGTAGTCCTTTGACCTGAGGCATCATAGTTGTCTTGTGGTTAAGACCTTGATCTTTGATTATGTCAAAGTCATCCCACCAGGAGGGTGTCCACGGCATCGTTGGGGTCAAGCCGCTTAGCTATGGAGACAAGTGAATGCGCAACAAGGGATCTCTAACCTTCAAACCGTTTGAAGGAGAATACTCTCTGATATGATTTGAATCTCTGGCCAGAGTATGAATGAGATTTGGGAATGCGTTCCTAATCACATTCAAGGTAATCATATAAGCACAAGACACACATTGGATAGTAGACATGAGAAAATAAACTATCAAACCAAACAATGTGGTCAAGAGTATTAGATTAGAGAAGGACCGTATTGCATTTGTAATCCCTAACTGAATAGGTTCTCTAAACCTCTTCTGATTAGCTTGGGTAGCCATGATATGCTGCTAGGTGTCACTCATGGTTTGTGGAAGCCCTAAACGTGTATAATCACTAAAGGGAGAATTGAAAATAGTTTCAATTCACAATCGATGTTAAATGGTTTTAATCGCCCACTACCTCGCTAAAAGGAACCTAATGGATCGCACACCGTGAAAGGTGGAGATTGGAGATTAAACGGAAATGAGTAAGAATGATTAAATGGTTTAATCATTTATTTATGGCAAGGATTAATTAATATGTTAATTAATCAAACGAATAAGTTCGTTAAAGACTTCGGGATAGTTTTGGACCTTAAGGCCCAATGGGCTTCGAACGTCAAGCCCATTAACTTAAGTTGTATGACAATTTAATGAATAAAGATTCATTAAAGCCCAAAAGCCCAAAAATCCCCTAAATGGCCAGCCATGATGAAATGAATTAGGGTTTTGGTTGTTTAGGTCACTTAAAGAAGTGACTATATAAATGATTTTATAGCCAAATATTCATTAAGTGAATTAAGGGTTTATTTTTGGGGAAAATAGGTGAGAATTGTCTCTCCATTTTCTCTCTAAAGAGGCCAACACCTTGGAGGGTACATCTAGCAATCCTACTACTCCAAGGTCACTCATTTCTTCTACAATCGAACCTTGGTGTCGAGAATTAGAGGTTCTCAATTTTGGGAACTTGGAGAACCTATTCTTCCATCCAAATCCATGGATCTAAGAAGCAAGGAATGAAGTTCCTTATCTCTTTGGGTGATTAGCCTTTGCTTATGCAAAGAGGAATCTACAAAGGTATTAATTTCAACTCACTTTGTTTTTGAGTTGATTATTGGTTCACCAATCTACTAGGCTTTGAATTTCATGGTCATGTTTTGTTTTTGAGTACATACAAGCATGATTCCGCCCTTTAATTGTTAATTGCATGCTATATGATGTTGCTCAAATGAACATGTTTTACAAAATAATTCCTTCAAGTGGTATCAGAGCCTAGGTCTAGTAGTTGGTGAATCCTTTTGTGTTTTGTAGTTCATAAGTTTGTGATCTAAAAGTTGTAATTGTTACAAGCTTTATTCTTGCTTCTTTGAAAGTAAATTTTGTTGGAAAATTTGCTATCTCAAATGTTGTAGATGTTGTTCATATGAGCATGAATATTGGAGCTAAAATTTGGTGCCATGCTTTTGGGAAAATTCGGCCAAAATCAAAGGGTGATTTTTTGGGTTCTTGTTTGACTTGTTAAAAGTGTTTTAATGTGTTCTTTGGAACCCCTAAGTACCCTAGTTTGGTTAGATGTTATTTCCCTTAAGTAAGAATGGTTTTGGAATGTTTTTGGGTGGAAAAAGTTCATGGAAAAATTTGGGTTTTTCATGGATGTTCTTCATTGTTCTTGATGTTCTTGCCAAGAACAAAAGGGTTTAGTGTTTTGATTCAAAGTTTTGATTTATTTCATAAAGTATATGTGATATGTTTTTTAAATGTTTTATCATGTATTTAAAGTGTTAGATATTTGTATAAATGATGATTGAAATAATTGTGATTGAATTATTTCAAAAACTTATCTTACATACACTTGCATGCTTTTGACAAAACTCACAAATCAACACACACACCAACCTCATCCTCTCCCTAAAACAGGCCACTCCCTCAAAGGGAGTACTTTTGGGGCTTTTATGCAATTACATAAAGTTTTGATACTTTTGTGTATTTGCACTTTGGCCCAAAAGTTTACGTTTTTACGTTTAGGTCCAAAAACGCTAAAGGACAAATTGTTTTGATCCTTTAATGATGTTTTTGCATTATTAAAAGTTTGGGTTCTAGTTGTATTTACATGAAGTTGTGACTTTTGTGTATTATACAAAGTGACCCCAAAAGTTTTTGTTATTGCAATATGGCCCAAAAGTTGAGGTTAATTGCATGATGGCCCAAATAGGATGAGAACAAAATTGTTTTGTCTCTTTAAATGAGAATTGGATTTTCATTTTGTTTAGCTCCATTTAAATCAATTTTATGGATACAAAAACCAAATGAAAATGTTGCATTCATTAATTAGTTAAAGTGTTAATTAATTAAAGGATGATTATGAACCTAAGCCTAATATAATTGAGCTATGTGAAAGGCGTTTCAAATTTGTTTGAACCATGGGAATGTGTAGATTAGATTTTGGTTGTAATTTGATTTGATCAAATGTTGTAAAAGGGCTTAAGCTCTTCTTTACTTTAAAGTAATTTGTTATATGCAAATGTTGTAATGAGCATAAGCTCACCTTTACTTTGAAGTACTTCTTTCTTGCTTTATATGATATGCATGAAAATGAAGTAGTTGGGTCCAACGCCCATAAGACAACACGCCTTAATGTGATTAAACGCGTAACTAAAATCAATCTTCATTCCTAGACCGAGGTTCAACACAAGGCTCGTGTTGAATCTAAACAAAGGTTCATAATCATCCTTAGGCCCTAAGGCAACTATGTAGTCCATCAAATGAATGCAAAGTTTATGTTAGTAGTATCATATACTCTTGCTTTAAAAATCGTTTTAAAAGCATAGTGGGAGTATTATGTACAACTAAAACAATGAGATGGACCAATAGTTGTAATAGGACCAAAATAGTTTTAATAGAGATTAAAATGTATGTTTATATGTGATGAGACCTAAAACCCTCAACCAAACCAATATTAAGTTGATAAGCGAGAGATGTTTAGAATATCTCTTCGTGGCCTTCCACCGTGGTGGGATCCAATCGTTTATGACTTGTACACCGGCTTCACCCTATCATGGGGGAGTACAAAGTGCATGCTTATACTCAGGAGGAATCCATATACATATGATGAGGTGAGTGTAGGCAACGACGATAGCTATACATCGTATCATCGTGAGGCTATTCTTGAACCCCTTCACACACTAAGCATGGTGGGAAGAACTTAACTAAGTGAAATGGAGCCAACATCATATCATTGTGAGGTGACATTCTCTAGAGGCCAAATAAGATGGGTACTTGCATTAGTTGCAAATGAGTAAGTGTACTCTCTCATTATTATTGTTGCTAGCCATACATCGTATCATCGTGAGGTGGGCTTGGTAATAGTGAGCCTCCCATAACCTACTAGGAGTTTCATCCAAAACTCTCGAATTCCTATGAGGGATATGGAATTTGCCAAAAATAGTGGGTGGTGCTATTTGATTTAAAGACCCAAATCAAATGGCTTAAAATCAATCAATTTATATTCGTTATGTATTTGTTTACCAATATATTTGCAAACGCTATCCAACACTTGACAAAACCGAATGTTTTAGTTTCTGGACTTAGGTACCACAATCCCAAAGAATGTCTTAAAATGATTGCATATGTATCTAAGTAGTCTCATCCTCACAATCTTACTATTGATAATGTATCATTAGAAGAATATGTTAGAAAAGGTCTATCATAAAGAGGACAACACTTTTAAATGTCATAATTCTTCAATTACAATTTGTTGTATGAAGAAATAGGAGTTGCTTTGAACAACTCTTAGTCAATACAAACACTTAGTGCTTGTTTCTTTATTAAATGAACAAAGAACTTGAGAAGAAAGCACAAAGGCATGGACACTTTATGTGCCATGATTCTTCACTTACAATTTGTTGTGTGAAGAAATAAGAGTTGCCTTGTACAACTCTTTAAAGTTTGTAATTATGTTTAGAACATAATGGTTGGATGACAAAAATAGTCCATTAACATGGACTTATGATGATTTTGAATCATTGAATGTTGAAGTGATAAACCACTTAACGAGACGGAAACTAGGCAAGGACTTCACCTTTGTTTCCCTATCCTAATCATTCACTAAGTTTATTGTAAACTATGTAGTGAAAAATAACCACATGCTCTCCAAAATGTTTGATGTGTATAACACAATTGAAAAAGGTTTCAAGAGAGATAGTGGGAGTTTAGGGACCATGACTAATGTAGTCAAAGGTGAAAGTCAAATAAAGAAGATAAATAACTCCAAGGGAACAAACTTTCTTTATGAAAGGATGGATATTGGAAGGGGTATTTGCAAGAAATGTCTTGCAAGTGTCAAGAACACACCTTTCGAAGGTGTTGTAAATTGTTCTTGAAAAGTTCAAAACAGTTGGTTCTTCTACTTGAATGCATGATTTCGTATTAGTGACTATGTTTTACAATCGTTGTAAAAGTGTGGCTAATAAGAAGTAGAAGATTAATGAGAGAAGAGAAAGTACTTCACATTCGAAGCGTGAATCAAATGTAGATCTCTGCGAAAGCAGATGGTACTTACTTCCTCATATGAACTACCAAAGAAATTGGAAAAACATAGATTGTCTTTGTATTCCAATTTTAAGGAACTAAATTCCGTCACTATGTGAAATGGATAAATGTTTTGTTTGACAAAACAATGTTCTTTATTAATCAATGATTGGATTATGGTAATCTAATTAATTATCTCTATAATAGAGATAATATGGTGGTGTTAACTGTTTAGAAAATAATGATGCTTAAAACCCAAAAGGTTGCAAGATAGTGACTAATCCCAACTGAAGTTGTGATACCTCTAAAACATAAATTACGAGTTGGTCATAGATGGACACTTTGGATCGTGAGATCCGGATCCAATACCTTCTTGTTAAAATTGTATGGAGGCGAAATGTTCGAATCTTTATTCTTTTGGAAAGAAGAAAGAATCACAAAGTTGTTGAGGTTAATTCACTTAAATGTTAGTGGCACTTGTCCACAAACATAATACTACTCATGTTGAATAACATTCACCGAAGATCACTCTCGGTTGGACTATAGTTTATTTTGAATAAACACAAGTCCGAATACTTTGCAAAATGTTTCAAAGAAATTCAAGTAATGTAAGTTGATGAGTAAGACATCTAAAGTATTTACCTCCTTAGATTTGATCCAAGGAAAGGTAACACTTTAGATAAGTTTCCTTGAAAGATATCAAGGAAATAAGCATCATAAGATAATGAATTTCTCCATAAGGAGAAGAACGAACTCGAATAAGATTTAGTTCGTTAGATGTTATCTATTACCCATATATAGGATATATACTTCTAAAACAATATGATTGTCAATGAGAAGATCTTCCAATATTTTCATGACTCCATAAGATGTAGTTGGAAAGAAAGACAAATCTTAAGCATGTTAAAGATTTGGGGTTGTGTGCTAACAAGCAATATTTGTTTGATAATAATCTTGTAGGATATCCTTAAAATAACTTTTGGATATCGCTTCTATAAACCAACTAACAAATGTTGTTTTGTTGGGTAGTTCATTGTAATTCTACAATGTGATTTGCCTAAAAGCAAATGAACGAGAGATAGAACTCAAAGAATGGGTTCTTTGAGAGACAAGATAGTAATCAACAAATATAACAACCTAGTTCCTATACCACAAGCTCCAAGGTAGTCGATAAAGATTTATAAACCGTCTCAGTTGAATGATTTTGAACTTTATGACTACATTGAGTGCATATACGATATATACTCAAGGAAATGGTAAGGTACCATTTGACTCGAAATAATGAAACCTTCATAGCTAATTGGTAGCTTAAGGTGACTACAATCAAAGAGAATGGTTGACTTTGAAGAAACCATCTTTGAGATAGTCTTAGTTTCAATAAATTCGAAGATTGCTAGCTACAACTAAATGGTGATTCAATGTTTGGACATAATATGGGTTTCCGAAACCATTATTAAGATAGTCTTGATAATATATGTCTAAAACTATAAATCACAAGACATGTAAGTTGTAGAGATCCATCCATCATGGATCTTAGCAAGTTAGTGGGAGCTATTTGCATTTTATGAGAAAAGGATCAAATCGTTTGATTTATCATAAAGATGTAAATGAATCTTTTGTTTACTAGTTTTACAAAAGATTAGTGGGAGTTAATCATGTTCCTAAAAATTTAAATATATATGATATATTAATTTTGGAAATGAAAAGAATACTTCTTCGTTAAAGTTATGACTTTAATACATTATATGAAGATAGAATGTATATGGGAGATATAGTCTATGTACATGGGATGGAAATCTATAATGATATATTTCATGATATAATTGGATTATATCAATGCCTAATAATAGACAATGGATGCTAGGAAGTTTCTCATATGATGATAAACTTCAATAGAAGGACGATTCTAGTGAGACTAGCAAGTTGCCCTTCTCAAAGGGAACGTGCCCCTTTGACTCCCAAAGAAATAATGCGTAAATAGAATCCTTTATGCATACACAGAAAGGTGATTTATGTATTTCATATTGTATGAAAAACATTGATATGAGTTGTACCTAGAACGGTACAAGACGATATCAGTGCAAGCCCAGGATCAGAACCATGGCAACTATCAAGTGAGTCCTTAAGTAATTAAGAAATACTAAAGGATAAATTCCTCAAAGATCGAGGAAGAATCAAAGTAACGTAATGGAAGCGTAAATGTATTAGATTATGAATCTAATCCATCATTGGATGTTTCTTCATTATGAATGAAGAGATAAACGGATATCTCTTTATTATGACTAAAGAGATATTTGGATGGAAACATTAAAGTAATGACTTTAGTGTGTTCCATTATGAATGCAAGATATATTGCCATATAGAAGTTTACAACAATGTTGTTTGGATGGGAAAGTTCATTTATAAACTCTCTATTCGGTTCCAACCAGAAAGTGTATGACACTAATGGGGCGATAGCTCAAGCCTGGGAATCAAGGTCTCATCAAGATCCGAACACAAATGAGAGACTGAACCACATGATTGAGAATCATGTATAATGGTGACGTCGTTATTCTCAAGGTTGCTTCTGTGGATAACACATATAGATATCCACTGTCTAGGCCTACTATTCAGCCATTTATGAAATGACTACAGAAGAGATATCATCATTGATGATCAAGCTGATTGGCTCTAGTGCAAGTGGGAGATTGTTGGAAATGTGCCCTAAAGCCAATCATGTGATGATACTTTACGGACATTTCACATGTTAAACTA
Source organism: Malus domestica (assembly GCF_042453785.1). Lineage (NCBI taxonomy): Eukaryota > Viridiplantae > Streptophyta > Magnoliopsida > Rosales > Rosaceae > Malus > Malus domestica. Next base: position 16,120,605 of record NC_091670.1, read on the forward strand.
ATCTAGTTTTACATATAAAGGGCATACATTATTGTTTGAGCCGTCTCATATAAATGTTATATGCTTAAACGATAAAGTCCAAATAATATGTGATTGGGAGAATGTAATCTAATGAAGTTAGATTCATGAGACCATTCTTTCGTAGACACATCCTAAACGTTCCTGATCATAGGATTGCCAATTGGGCGTTGACAGTCCGTTAAGATCAGTACGTACTATGTCTTCTCTCAGGGAGAGTGATTAGTCTCGAATCATTGGTGTGTGTGACATCAAGACAAGTACGGTAGGTGCTCAATAGAGAATGAGTTCACTGAACGCGATCAACGAAGAGTTCTCATATTCCATGTCACATAAGAACTCATAGTTGGGATAATGCAAAGTAGTCCTTTGACCTGAGGCATCATAGTTGTCTTGTGGTTAAGACCTTGATCTTTGATTATGTCAAAGTCATCCCACCAGGAGGGTGTCCACGGCATCGTTGGGGTCAAGCCGCTTAGCTATGGAGACAAATGAATGCGCAACAAGGGATCTCTAACCTTCAAACCGTTTGAAGGAGAATACTCTCTGATATGATTTGAATCTCTGGCCAGAGTATGAATGAGATTTGGGAATGCGTTCCTAATCACATTCAAGGTAATCATATAAGCACAAGACACACATTGGATAGTAGACATGAGAAAATAAACTATCAAACCAAACAATGTGGTCAAGAGTATTAGATTAGAGAAGGACCGTATTGCATTTGTAATCCCTAACTGAATAGGTTCTCTAAACCTCTTCTGATTAGCTTGGGTAGCCATGATATGCTGCTAGGTGTCACTCATGGTTTGTGGAAGCCCTAAACGTGTATAATCACTAAAGGGAGAATTGAAAATAGTTTCAATTCACAATCGATGTTAAATGGTTTTAATCGCCCACTACCTCGCTAAAAGGAACCTAATGGATCGCACACCGTGAAAGGTGGAGATTGGAGATTAAACGGAAATGAGTAAGAATGATTAAATGGTTTAATCATTTATTTATGGCAAGGATTAATTAATATGTTAATTAATCAAACGAATAAGTTCGTTAAAGACTTCGGGATAGTTTTGGACCTTAAGGCCCAATGGGCTTCGAACATCAAGCCCATTAACTTAAGTTGTATGACAATTTAATGAATAAAGATTCATTAAAGCCCAAAAGCCCAAAAATCCCCTAAATGGCCAGCCATGATGAAATGAATTAGGGTTTTGGTTGTTTAGGTCACTTAAAGAAGTGACTATATAAATGATTTTATAGCCAAATATTCATTAAGTGAATTAAGGGTTTATTTTTGGGGAAAATAGGTGAGAATTGTCTCTCCATTTTCTCTCTAAAGAGGCCAACACCTTGGAGGGTACATCTAGCAATCCTACTACTCCAAGGTCACTCATTTCTTCTACAATCGAACCTTGGTGTCGAGAATTAGAGGTTCTCAATTTTGGGAACTTGGAGAACCTATTCTTCCATCCAAATCCATGGATCTAAGAAGCAAGGAATGAAGGCCCTTATCTCTTTGGGTGATTAGCCTTTGCTTATGCAAAGAGGAATCTACAAAGGTATTAATTTCAACTCACTTTGTTTTTGAGTTGATTATTGGTTCACCAATCTACTAGGCTTTGAATTTCATGGTCATGTTTTGTTTTTGAGTACATACAAGCATGATTCCGCCCTTTAATTGTTAATTGCATGCTATATGATGTTGCTCAAATGAACATGTTTTACAAAATAATTCCTTCAGTTCAGCCCTCAAAGCGTTCTCAAAGACACTAAAGGTCTCCCGAACCCGCTCCAGGGCGGATGACGCCTGAACGATAGCCTCGCCGCTTAGTTGACCATCTGCTCCGAGATCGTTTAGACACGCACCTAGCAAATCAAGACCTTTGTGCTCAAGGACTTGCGACGCCAAGAGAGACAAAACCTCTTGCAACCGAGCTAGAGTAGTTGAGTCAGCGGTTTTGGTTGTGGCAGCCGAAGGACCAGCCACTCCAGTAGTGCTGGACAAAAAGGCGTTAAACTCAACCTCCCATGAAGGCTGCACACAAATGCGAGGTTAAGCTCAAGAAAATCACAAAAAGGTAGCAAGGAGGTGTTATTTGTTTTAAACCTGCCCAGAGGAGAATTCGGCCATGTCTTCAGGATCATTGCTCGAACCTAAAGAACTTAATGGCCGAGCCCAATGTTTTAGAATGCTTCTTAGTTCACGCGGCCGATGGAGGTTATCTACATTCGATGGCCACTGAGGCGGCCAAGAAATATAGATAACACCCTTCGGCACATAGAATTTTCGATGAAAAGAGTGTGTAGGCACCTGATATTTAGTATTTTCGTGGTTTAGAGTTTTATGGCAGAAAAATAACCAAGGAAAGGTGGTAGGAGGTACTTATAAAGGTCGAAGTGGCCTCCTGCGGCGGAATATTGAGGTCCTGGTCCTGAGGATGACCGGGCGTTTCCACCGTCTCCTCTGGCTCCCCAACAGGTCGTTTGCCACGGTCGGCCGTAGAAGGGCCAAATGGGACAGCAGCTTCGAACGAAGAATAGAGGTCCTGGTCCTGTAGAAGAGCGGGCGTTTCTGTAGCCGCGACTGGCTCTCCGGCCGATCGTTTGCCACGGTCGGCCGTGGGAGGGCCGACTTGGGCAGCCACCTCGGACGTTGGAGGAGGTTGATGACGGGAACGAGGGTGACTCGCCAGTGGAACCTCGTCGCTCCCCTCACTCTCTTCCAAAACAAAGATCGAGGGTTTTGGATTTGCAAGGGAAGTTCTCTCGGTTGTAAGGACTACCTTTTTCAGGACAAGTGCAGCTTCGATCGGTGAGATAACAACCGGTTTACCAACCTCAGAAACAGGCCGTGCTCGGACTATTTCCTAGGTCGGAATTGAACGTTTCTCGACCGGGACTTGGGCGATGGGAGAAGAAGGGGAAACAGTAGGAGTCGTCGTTCCCGTAGTATGAATAAAGATAACGTGAATCTCCCGTTCTCCCTTCTTCGCCAGCTTTTTGATCCGTTTGGCGGGCCGAGAAGGTTCGGTGGTCGGCTCGACTTCTCGATGAGGCCGTTTGCTTAACAAGGCCTGCGTAGCAGCCTTTGCTTTCTTGGAGACGACCGATTTTTTCTCGGCCGCAGCAGCGGCAACCACAACCACTTTTTTCAACGATCGGCTACCTGAGAAAGTAAAAGCAAATCAGCAAAGCAGATCAGTAGTTCAAGGTTGAAGGAAAAAGGCAGAAGTAAACCGTTACCTTGGGCTTGGGGGGTAGAGGCCTTCTTAAGTCGACTGCCGAAGAGGTTATTTAAAACAGTTTTGACCGAAACACCAAAAAACTGCTTGGTATACTGCTCCCACCAGTCACTGAAGGTGTCAGTGCAAAGAGTTTCTGGAGTGGCCGGTCGAAGGCCTAATTTCTAGCACCGCTCCTGGAACTCCCTTTTGGCGTCGGTGCATTCCTTCTCCGAAGAGCCAGGTTCGCGTCCGTGGCTTAAGATCGACTTTGAGGAAAGAAGAGGAACTGGACAACCTTGGAGATAGCCAAGCTGCCGAGCGAGGAAGTTGGGATGGTACACTTCCCAACTCGCTCGGCGACCTTCACAACCGAGAGGCAGGTCGCGGGCAAGAACGAAGAACCCTTAGGATTGGCGAAGGTTAGCATCTTCGTCTGCACCCCAGGCTGTGGTAGGAAGTCTGATCGACGAAGGGTACTCTCGACGACGACAGATCAAGAACTCGTCGTTAGTAAGGTCGTCGAGAGCGAAAAAGTATCTGAATATTTCTTCAGCTTGGTGAGAGGGGATTGGCCGAAGAGCCAATTGAAGGCCGAGAGCTTCCCTGGGTGAGAAATCAGTAATCGTTGGCCGAAGAGGAGTGAAGTAGACCTACAGCCAGAGTTGGAAGACCCAGAGGGGCCCATTCTGTTGAGGATCGACCTTGTCTTGAGTCGCTTCGGCCAAGCAGCACAGAAGATGAGCAAGAATGGTCGGGCTAAGTGCCAAAGTGTGACCGTTAGCTAGGGCCTCGGCCACTGGCATGTTCTCGACCAGACACTTATTAGATTTGGTACAACAAATGAATTTGTTGTACCAATAGAAGAGGAAAGCCTCGTGTTCTCCTTCTCGCAGAGCCTCTTCTCCTCGGCCGGAAAAATGGAGGTAGAGGGTATTGTAGTTGAAGAAGTTCTTGTGAAGCTTGTGAACCTCTTCCTTCGAGGGTGTCTGGCCTTCACTGCTTAGCGTCTTAAGGGCCCGTTTGTCGAAGAGCACATTCAAATTAAGGTTCGACGGGTACCTAGAGAGGGCATAGTCGATTGGGATTCCAGTCGAGGAAGTCCCCAGGATGGCAGTAAGGTCGAGGATGGTGGGGCCAATGGGGCCAAGAGGGAGGACCATGGTGTTAGTGGCCGAACACCAAAAGCATAAGGCCGCTAGGAGGAGCTCCTTGTCCAGAATGATCTCCATAGATGAAAGCCGAATGGCGTCGTAGATGCCTAGGGCTTTCCATTGCTCGCCGAAGATTTTTTCCATTCGAACAACCCAGGCTGCCCAAGTTGCAGTAGTCAAGAGCCAAGAGCCTTGGGGCCTCGCTACCTCCCACTTCGACCAGTCGAACCTTTGTAGCAAGGGTGATAAGCAATGCTCCTGGAGAAGTGCAGTAATGGTCGATGGCATCGCCGTCTTAAAGAGATGACCTAAGATTTGATGCGGGGTGCTCATGTCGCTCTCAAATCGGATGGTCTTGATTTAACTCCGATCGATGATCTTTTGGCATTGGTCACACTCATTGGAAAGCTTGGAGATAAAGGAGGCCATGATGAATGGTTTGAAGGAATAACAAGAAAAGAACTTTCTGAGTTAAAGGTTGAAGACGAAAATTTGGAAGGAAGATATACATGGGAGAGCAATGGCAAGAAATTCAGAAAATTGGAAAGCGTAGAAGTACAAATGAAAGGATTTTGGTATTTATAGGACGATGGAGGGAATGGCAATCGTTCGAAATTCAAAATGAAGGGTAAAATCGACCAAGAAATTCGCTAATCATTATGAACATTCAGAAGATTCAGTTGAGAAGACCGAGGGTTTCGTATTTCGGGAGAAGCATGATTGCGTGTGATGGCGAGAGTTATGGTGAAAGACGGTTTGGCGTCTGCACGATGCTGAATGGTTCGCAGATCGAGATGGCATGGTGGTGTTCAGCAATAAAGCCATGATGATATGATGGTTCAGGGAGCCGCACGCTTCAAACGTCATTATTAGGGACTAGCCCTATAAAAGAATGCCACGTAGTGTGGTGGTTAGCAGGAGCAAGATCGTGCAATCGTGCTCAATAAATGCACCTCGGGAATATGAGCATTTAAGTTTTGAGTTTTATTTTCGCTTCTTCAAGGCTGGAGCTTGACCAGAGGGTTCAGGCCGAGGGCCTCAGAAGCGAGGGGGCAATGTTTGGGCCCAAAATATTAGTTTGGGCCGAGTATAGAATCATTCTCAGCCCAGGAGGCCTTACCACAGGGATATCATGGATCGTGGGCCTCCAAACCTAGGACGGCTAGGTCATAACGCAGGACAAGTCGAGTCCTGGTGCAATAAAGAGTCTCGGCAGGATTAATAACCCAAAATCGAATCCAGCTCGATTAAGGGCTAGGTTCACAATCAAGTTGGCGTTTGATCAGGAGAAAAAGACCTACTCTGAGTAGGGTTTTGACTCGACTTTGAAGGTGTCCAGTGCTATAAATAGAGGAGGCTATGCAACGAATAGGATCTCCAATTCAACACACAAAACTGCCCTGCGCAAACTCTCTCATCAACTTTGAGATTTTTTTTTTATTTTCTCTTTTCGCTAACACATCTTCCGTTGGCATCAACAGCACTGTGAAAGCAACCGGTGATATCTTAAGTCGGCATAGATAGCTCTGTCACCGTAGAATCAGCTGGTCTCACAGCATCTTCCGTTGGCATCAACAGCACTATGGCGAGGACGATTGATTACCTATCCAAGTCTCGGTCGAGAAGGGTTTCTGAATCCTTATTGGTCGAGGTCATCTCATCAGCCTTCTCGGCAAAGTGAGGTGTTACAGTTATTACATTCGGCACATTGAAAGCCGAATTCGATTCATGAACTTCGTAAGAATAGTAGCCTTGTCTTCAGGCTCGAGAATCCAAGAGGCCGAGACGTGTTCCTTTCTCGGCTGCAATCGCAAGACGCAGAAGTCAGTAGCGCGACCCAACGCAACATCAACAAAATTTACTCCTCGGTCGAGAGCTCGACTGACGAGTTGGCACGCCCCGCATTCACCGAAGGACGTAGTTAGCTTATAGATTACTCGGCCTGCGTGCCACGTAGGCTTGGTAGTTTTTAGGGTCAACAGCTTTAAATAATGATTATTCAGTTATTTCGCATATAGGTGAGACCTATCTTGAGGACGAGCGCCATCAATCGAGGCTTGGGGGCAACGACCCTTCAACATACCAGTGAGTGGGCTTTTGGTTTTCCGTATATACCTATATACTTGAGATTTTTCCCAGAAAATGAATTTGAATGATTATACGTTTTGAAATGCCATGCAAAGTATCTGCTTATTTCATTTATGCATTAGTAGTTGCATATATATTTATGATTGGTGCTGTGAATGCACAGGTAAGTGCCAGGTAAGTTTATAAATTAAAGATATGAGATTGCTTCAGTTATGCGAGATGTGATGTGATGCTTGCACCCCGGTGTTAGTGCTCCCGCCTAGAGTTAGGGCACAATCCTTCACGTGATATTCACCTCCCGCACCATATACTCATCTTGGATCCACGTTAGGTGCACAGGGTTGTCGTACATACCACTTTAGGTGGTTCCAACTCGTAGGTGACCCACGATCATTCGCACAGCCTTCACGTGATCGTAGCACTAAAGCATATTTATTTTACACCTAGTTTTGTCATGCAGACCACTTTAGGTGGTTTCGACTCGTGTGCAGGATTTGATTTGATATGATTAAGATTGGTTATGAGTTATATACTCAGCCATGCAAATTGAGTTAAAGGGATTTGGCTGATGCGATATTTGACTTTGATATATTTTTCCTGGATTACTTATAGCATTGCATTGAGATACTTTGGCATGGTATACTTCTTTGGATTTTCATCTTGAGTTTGATTTTTTATACAGCTTATTATTATTATTTTTCTGGGAAAATTATACAGGTTTTATGGCGAGGGGTTAGGACTTTTGAGAAATGAAATGATTTTTAAAAGCTTTGTTTTTGCCCACTCACACCTTTTGTTTTGCGCCCGTCCAGGTTTTAGGTAGAAGTGCTTTGGTGGATCATGGGGATATCGACGGTGGTTCTGATACAACATCATAAATGTAGGATCACCCTTTGATGTGAAAATTAACTTAACACACAAATTCAACCCTCTTGTTGACAATTGTAGTATGGATAAGTATGGATCATTCTGGACCGGGGATTAGGAGGGATTGCTAATCTACTCTAAACTGACTCAAAAACACAAAAATAAACTTAAAAACACTTAACTAGACTCAAAGAACTCAAAACAAACTGAAAAGACTCAATACTAACTAGAATAACTCAAAACAGCTTAAAACAACTAGATAGACTCAAACTAGACACTAGGAAGTGATTTAGACGAAAATTGAATTAAACTTGACTTAAAACACTTAAAAACACAAACTAAGACATATTCTAACTAATTTGACACACTAAAGTAACGGGGATTGGGTTTTGGATGAATTTAAAGTAGAACAAGTAACTAAAAACTTAAGACAGATTTTGGACAAATTTGGGATAAAACTATGGATGATGGGCTAGCTAAAGGTCCATTCTTCACACATGACACACTTGTACATGAATCGATTTCCAATTGCTTTTCAATAAATTATGAAGCTCAACACCCCAGATTAACCGTGATGCACTAATTAACCCTCAGATTTTCCTTTACTAATTGAATTGGATGAATGCATGTGATAACCCAAATTATTCTCCAAAAGTCCCCTACATGAATGCATAATAGAGATACAATCAGAGATCATTACGTTCCATGAAAATCATAAGTGTTCACAAGACATTTGTAACTATGAATGCATGATACGTTTGCCAAGAATTCAATTAACGCCATTGTGACTAGCAACCTTCACTACTCATGAATATAAATTTGTAATGATTAGGTGAAACTCATTTATATTCTAGCATCAAATTCATGCATGAAAACTAAGTATGCATCCTTAATCAACATACAAGAATTAGTTTTGAAGAAAACAGTTAATTGAATTGCATTCACAACTTATCAAATCACAATTGGAAGAAATCAATTCATATCTCAAGAATGTTCATGGCTTCGAACTTCCCTCTAGCTAAGTAGGGGTTTAGTTCCTCATACTTGCAATTAAACAGAAACAATTGAAATTAAACATTGAAAACCAAAGTAGAATACACCTAGAATGCTCCATCAATCCAAATTGAATGGCTAGCACAACTCCAAGGAATCCTTCTTCCTTGCAAACATGTGGCACAAAGGTGTGAGTGGTGGTTTGTATGGGAGAATGGCTAAAAGTATGTATGGTGGTGAATGGGTGAGATGATGGCTACAGGAAAGATGTTTGTGTATGGATTTCTGGTTGTGTGAATGGTGGTGAATGGTGTGTATGGAAGTGGATGAATGATGATTGTTACACACACTTACTTAAAAAGAAAAATATGTCAAAACACTAGGGAAATACAGCTAGGGTGTGGTAGAAAAACCAAGGGAAAGAAAGTAATGATTGTGACACAAGGAAAGGGAAAGGGAAAGGTTAAGGGGACAATGAAGGTGACACAAGGAAAGGGAAAGGGAAAGGTTATGACACAATAATGAAAGTGAAAGTGAAAGTGAAAGTTGTGGTAGAAATCTAGAAGAAAGGGGAAGGAGTGCACAGCTAGGGAAAAGAAAGGGAGTGGTGTGACAAGGAAAAAGGAAGGAAAGGCAAAAGGTTAAGGCTGCAAGAAGGGAGACATGGATATGTGCACGGCAAGGAAGGTGATAGGTGGTGGAATGGTTTAGCAAGGGGACAATGAAGGGGACAAGGGTGGTGTGTAAGGCAAGGAAGGGGAAAATGATAAAATGGTGCAGCAATGAGACAATGGAGGGGACAAGAATGGTGTGCACGGCAAGGAAGGTGAAAGGTTATGTGACACCCCTTTTTGGCTGAGATTAAGGCTTCTAGAATTCTTTATATAGTGTCCTAATATCTTTGGGAACCCTCCTTGTGGCTGGAACTTAGTTGGATTAGGATTAAGAAAGGTTAAATCAAAATAAGGTAACTTGACACATGTTTCTTCTTTTCTTGCTGAGCTCTTTATCTTCTTTAAATTAATTCTTCTTTCTCTTTAACACATTCCTAGCCTCTTTAGTCTTCAATTTCGTCCATCCACCTTGCTCCATGCATGTGCTATCCATTCCAAGCCCAAAACTGCTCCAAAATGCACCAAAATGCACCTTATTGCTTCATAAGGCCTATGGACCTACAAACACATGAAAATAGCTTAAAATACTAAAATAACTAAGAACTAATTAATTAAATGCAAGGAAACAAGCTAATTAAGTCGCATAAATATGCTCCTATCAAATTCCCCCACACGTAGCTTTTGCTAGTCCTTGAGCAAAACAAAACAAAACAAAACCTAAACCTTCCAACATTTGCCTCAGGGATTTCCAGTGAAACATGACATGCCAAAAATCACTACTCACATGAATTTTAGCAATCCTTACTCTCGAGCATACACTTAATCATAGTCACCATTCACTAGCTCGCATTTAATCAATTAAAACAACATTTTGAATGTAGTAACATGCCTTAGAGAATTCCCTCAAGTCCTCACCGGATTCTCTCTTATTTTCACACAAGACTTTCTGACTACACTCCTTATACTAGGTATATGTGAGAAGATTGATGTAAACATGAAAACTAGTACTCACATTATAACAAAGAGAGCAATTTTTTGAATTATTGATGCATGTATATATATGATCTCATGAACGGAATGCCACTACTTAGAAGCGAGAACCAGGGATTCCATATGCTCATACCAATTCCAAACTCCACATATTGAAACACACAACACTCAAGATAGAAGTTAAGGGTTATAACGGGGCTAAAGGTATTGGCTAACAAAGAAAGGTAAGGGATAAACAAAAGTTCTTAAAGAAATAGCAAGCAAAGTAATGAAATTGACACTTAGAATTCACTTTCAAATGCAAAAATCAACTTTAAACACAAGGGAAGATACATGCAATACTTAGGGTCAAATTCAAACTTTTGGACTCTTTCTTCAACAACCGTCACATGTGAGTTCATTCTCACTTATTTTCAATTGTTTTTCATTCTTTTCACACACTTTTTTCTTTTCTTTTTCTTTTTCCACGATTTTTTTTCTTTTTTTATTGTCGTGCCCTTGTCTTTGGCACACAAAACACACACTTTGAAACATTCTTCCCCCACACTTACTTTTCTGCATATGTTGATCCAAAGGAATTCACTCTAAGTCATGCTTCACTATTCTTTAAGAACAAGGGTATGGATAGTCCTAATCTTGGCTAGGTAGGGACAATGTGGTTAACAAAGAAAATAGGCTAACGAAGGCTCAAAGGGGTTAAACCTATAAAACATATGACAAAGGGATAGACTTTTTGGCTCTAGTTTAACTAAACAACTTCATCTTGAATATGTGTTATGCACTCAATATCATGCTTTGAATGGAACGGGCATGAGTTCTAGTATTTGGATCTATAATGATGAAAGCACATTCTAAGTAGCAACCAAGCAAAGAATAATGAGATCATGCAATGACTTTAGAAAACAAGAATGCACATATTAATAACTCTCCAAATAAACGTTTAGGCTCAAGTCTCTCAGGGATGTAGCGTTAGTTTGAGTTCCTTCCTTCAAGCATGATACAAAAATTGATTTTTTTTTCCTTTTTCACATGTGAATTCGTAAACTATAACTACAACCAAGCATAAACCAAAGAGCATATCAAACTTCCGTCCATGCTTGTAACTTTCTTTAATAGTCATGCACTTAAAAACCAAATCCTCATCATTGTGTTGGAAGGTATCCTAAGACACAAACAACACACAAAAACAACTCTTTTTGGCTTTTTCAAAACAATTTTTTAAATTTTTATCAAATTTGCGGATTTTTATGTCAAAACACACTAAAATGCTTCAAACACACTACAAACACTTAAAAACAGTGAAAAACAACATTGTAAGTGATAGGTGAATAAAACCCACGAAAATCATGCAAAACAAGCTTACCCCCCCCCCACACTTAAACCAAACATTGTCCTCAATGTTTCAAACATAAACTCACATAAAAACAATCAAACAAGGAACAAATAAACATGGAAAGATAAGGATAGCAAGGAGAAAGGTTGAAAGAAAGCAAATCTGGATTTAAAGCCGATTCTAGGTGCTCTTTATTGGCATTGGTTGCCTCCCACGAAGCGCTTGCTTTAACGTCGTATAGTCGGATGACTACCATCCTTCAAACCTCTTTGGAGCCCACTTCATAGAGGGGTAGTTCCTCCACCACATGCTCCTCAAACAGGTCGTAATAGGGCTTCAAACGATGCCCATTCACCTTGAATTCATGGCCGGTTTTCAAGCTTTGGACTTGGACTGCACCATAAGGAAAAACATTAGTAACAACAAAAGGTCCAATCCACTTAGAACGTAACTTACCGGGGAATAACCGAAGTCGAGAATCAAAGAGGAGTACTTTCTGCCCCTTGAAGGATGTCTTTGTACGAAGCATCTTATCATGATACGCCTTGGTCTTGTCCTTGTAAATGCAAGCATTCTCGTAAGCCTCGTGCCTAATCTCTTCGAGTTTATTCAATTCAAGCTTTCTATGCACCCTAGCTACATCTATATCCATGTTGAAAGTCTTCATAGCCCAATGTGCCTTGTGTTCTAACTCTACGGGCAAATGACATAGCTTACCATAGATGAACCGAAAAGGTGACATGCCAAGGGGAGTTTTGTAGGCTGTACAATAAGCCCACAATGCATCGTCCAACTGCAAGTGCCAATCCCTCCTTGTTGGCCCCATAGTTTTCTCTAGAATCTGCTTGATCTCCCTATTTGAAACCTCGGCTTGCCCATTGGTTTGAGGATGATAATGAAGGAATTATTTTGTGAAAACATGTTCATTTGAGCAACTTCATATAGCATGCAATTAACAATTAAAGGCGGAATCATGCTTGTATGCACTCAAAAACAAAACATTACCATGAAATTCAAAGCCTAGTAGATTTGTGAACCAATAATCAACTCAAAACATAAGTGAGTTGAAATTAATACCTTTGTAGATTCCTCTTTGCATAAGCAAAGGCTAATCACCCAAAGAGATAGGGCCTTCATTCCTTGCTTCTTAGATCCATGGATTTGGATGGAAGAATAGGTTCTCCAAGTTCCCAAAATTGAGAACCTCTAAGTCTCTTCACCAAGGTTAGATTGTAGAAGAAATGAGTGACCTTGGAGTAGTAGGATTGCTAGATGTACCCTCCAAGGTGTTGGCCTCTTTAGAGAGAAATGGAGAGACAATTCTCACCAATTTTCCCCAAAATAAACCCTTTTCTCACTTAATGAATATTTGGCTATAAAGTCATTTATATAGTCACTTCTTTAAGTGACCTTAAACAACCAAAACCCTAATTCATTCTATATGGCCGGCCATTTAGGGATTTTAGGGCTTTTGGGCTTTAATGAATCTTTATTCATTAAATTGTCATACAACTTAAGTTAATGGGCTTGACGTTCGAAGCCCATTGGGCCTTAAGGTCCAAAACTATCCCGAAGTCTTTAACGAACTTATTCGTTTGATTAATTAACATATTAATTAATCCTTACCATAAATAAATGATTAAACCATTTAATCATTCTTACTCATTTCCGTTTAATCTTCAATCTCTACCTTTTATGGTGTGCGATCCATTAGGTTCCTTTTAGCGAGGTAGTGGGCGATTAAAACCATTTTACATCGATTGTGAATTGAAACTATTTTCAATTCTCCCTTTAGTGATTACACACGTTTAGGGCTTCCACAAACCATGAGTGACACCTAGCAGCATATCATGGTTACCCAAGCTAATCAGAAGAGGTGGAGAACCTATTCAGTTCGGGATTACAAATGCAATACGGTCTTTCTCTAATCTAATACTCTTGACCACATTGTTTGGTTTGATAGTTTATTTTCTCATGTCTACTATCCAATGTTTGTCTTGTGCTTATATGATTACCTTGAATGTGATTAGGAACGCATTCCCAAATCTCATTCATACTCTGGCCAGAGATTCAAATCATATCAGAGAGTATTCTCCCTCAAACGGTTTGAAGGTTAGAGATCCCTTGTTGCGCATTCACTTGTCTCCATAGCTAAGTCACTTGACCCCAACGATGCCGTGGACACCCTCTTGATGGGATGACTTTGACATAATCAAAGATCAAGGTCTTAACCACAAGACAACTATGATGCCTCAGGTCAAAGGACTACTTTGCATTATCCCAACCATGAGTTCTCATGTGACATGAAATATGAGAACTCTTCGTTGATCGCGTTCAGTGAACTCATTCTTTATTGAGCACCTACCGTACTTGTCTTGATGTCACACACACCAATGACTCGAGACTAATCACTCTCCCTGAGAGAAGACATAGTACGTACCGATCTTAACGGACTGTCAATGCCCAATTGGCAATCCTATGATCAGGAACATTTAGGATGTGTCTACGAAAGAATGGTCTCATGAATCTAACTTCATTAGATTACATTATCCCAATCACATATTCCTTAGACTTTATCGTTTAAGCATATAACATTTATATGAGACGGCTCAAACAATAATTTATGCCCTTTATATGTTAAACTGGATTAGTTTAACATGTGAAATGTCCGTAAACTATCATCACATGATTGGCTTTAGGGCACATTTCCAACAATCTCCCACTTGCACTAGAGCCAATCAGCTTGATCATCAATGATGATACCTCTTCTGTAGTCATTTCATAAATGGCTGAATAGTCGGCTTAGGCAGTGGATATCTATATGTGTTATCCACAGAAGCAACCTTGAGAATAACGACGTCACCATTATACATGATTCTCAATCATGTGGTTCAGTCTCTCATTTGTGTTCAGATCTTGATGAGACCTTGATTCCCAGGTTTGAGCTATCGCCCCATTAGTGTCATACACTTTCTGGTTCGAATTGAATAGAGAGTTCATAAATGAACTTTCCCATCCAAACAACATTGTTGTAAACTTCTATATGGCAATATATCTTGCATTCATAATGGAACACACTAAAGTCATTACTTTAATGTTTCCATCCAAATATCTCTTTAGTCATAATAAAGAGATATATGTTTATCTCTTCATTCATAAAGAAGAAACATCCAATGATGGATTAGATTCATAATCTAATACATTTACGCTTCCATTACGTCACTTTGATTCTTCCTCGATCTTTGAGGAATTTATCCTTTAGTATTTCTTAAATACTTAAGGACTCACTTGACAGTTGCCATGGTTCTGATCCTGGGCTTGCACTGATATCATCTTGTACCGTTCTAGGTACAACTCATATCAATGTTTTTCATACAATATGAAATACATAAATCACCTTTCTGCTTATGCATAAAGGATTCAATTTACGCATTATTTCTTTGGGAGTCAAAGGGTACGTTCCCTTTGAGAAGGGCAACTTGCTAGTCTCACTAGAATCGTCCTTCTAATTGAAGTTTATCATCATATGAGAAACTTCCTAGCATCCATTGTCTATTATTAGGGATTGATATAATCCAATTATATCATGAAATATATCATTATAGATTTCCATCCCATGTATATAGACTATATCTCCCATATACATTCTATCTTCATATAATGTATTAAAGTCATAACTTTAACGAAGAAGTATTCTTTTCATTTCCAAAATTAATATATCATATATATTTAAATTTTTAGGAACATGATTAACTCCCACTAATCTTTTGTAAACCTAGTAAACAAAAGATTCATTTACATCTTTATGAGAAATCAAACGATTTGATCCTTTTTCTCATAAAATGCAAATAGCTCCCACTATCTTGCTAAGATCCATGATGGATGGATCTCTACAACTTACATGTCTTGTGATTTATAGTTTTAGACATATATTATCAAGACTATCTTAATAATGGTTTCGGAAAACCCATATTATGTCCAAACATTGAATCACCATTTAGTTGTAGCTAGTAATCTTCGAATTAATTGAAACCAAGACTATCTCAAAGATGGTTTCTTCAAAGTCAACCATTTTCTTTGATTGTAGTCACCTTAAGCTACCAATTAGCTATGAAGGTTTCATTATTTCGAGTCAAATGGTACTTTACCATTTTCTTGAGTATATATTGTATATGCACTCAATGTAGTCATAAAGTTCAAAACCATTCAACTGAGACGGTTTATAAATCCTTATTGACTACCTTGGAGCTTGTGGTATAGGAACTAGGTTGTTATATTTATTGATTACTATCTTGTCTCTCAAAGCCCATTCTTTGAGTTCTATCTCTCGTTCATTTGCTTTTAGGCAAATCACATTGTAGAATTACAATGAACTACCCAACAAAACAACATTTGTTAGTTGGTTATAGAAGCGATATCCAAAAGTTAATTTAAGGATATCCCACAAGATTGTTATCAAACAAATATTGCTTGTTAGCACACAACCCCAAATCTTTAACATGCTTAAGATTTGTCTTTCTTTCCAACTACATCTTATGGAGTTATGAAAATTGTGGAAGATCTTCTAATTGACAATCATATTGTTTTAGAAGTATATATCCTATATATGGGTAATAGATAACATCTAACGAACTAAATCTTATTCGAGTTCGTTCTTCTCCTAATGGAGAAATACATTATCTTATGATGCTATTTTCCTTGATATCTTTCAAGGAAATTCATCTAAAGTGTTACCTTTCCTTGGATCAAATCTAAGGAGGTAAATACTTTAGATGTCTTACTCATCAACTTACATTACTTGAATTCTTTGAAACATTTTGCAAAGTATTCGGACTTGTGTTTATTCAAAATAAACTATAGTCCAACCGAGAGTGATCTTCGGTGAATGTTTATTCAACATGAGTAGTATTATGTTTGTGGACAAGTGCCACTAACAACTAAGTGAATTAACCTCAACAACTTTGTGATTCTTTCTTCTTTCCAAAAGAATAAAGATTCGAACATTTCGCCTCTATACAATTTTAACAAGAAGGTATTGGATCCGGATCTAACGATCCAAAGCGTCCATCTATGACCAACTCGTAATTTATGTTTTAGAGGTATCACAACTTTAGTTGGGATTAGTCACTACCTTGCAACCTTTTGGGTTTTAAGCATCATTATTTTCTAAACAGTTAACACTACCATATTATCTCTACTATTGTCACAGCCCGTCCCAAAGTTTTACACTCGTGATTGTAAATTGACGGAATTGCCCTTAAACATGATTAAGATATGTGAATTATATATTGGTGAAATATATGTTCCTAAGTTATTTGGAGATGGAATTTTGTAATTTGGGGTTAGGTAGGGCCACACACCTCAAATCCTTCCCTCTTTCCCGTACCCTGTCTCTCTCTCTCCTCCTTCACGATTTCTCACTCTCTCTGTCTCTCTCTCCTTTGAACTCACTGACCAACCACAAAACCACCCTAAATCTATACCAACGACGAATCTAAGACCACCATTGGAACCCTGAAGACTTCACGAGCACGATGGTATCCATTTCAGGTAAGTTTTGCTTCGGAAAACCCTAGTTTCAAAGTTCCCGTGAAATGGTACTGTTCATGATCTTCTAAATGACTACGTTTTAGGCTAAAACAAGATCACAGCGAGCTTAGTGAGGTCCCAAGGAAGCTCGGAGTGCTTCGTTGGAAGTTTTTGGACGTAAGAACACGGAGATCGACAAGTTCAAAGTTTGGCCGGAGCTTTCGAGGCTTTTTCCGGCGAATACCCGGCGAGTTAGGAGTCGAGGTAGGTATCAATCTCTTCATCTCGTCAAGTACTACAACTTTCCTTTTTTTTTTACTCAATTTAGTTGAGTATTGAAGAAGTTATACTCATTTGAAAAATACCCAGTTTCCGGCGACCTCCGAGGCTTTCGAGGCAGTTTCCGGCCAAACCACGGCGAACTAGGTGTTGTGCAAGGTACCATTCTCTTTGTCTCTTCAAGGGCTACAACTTTCGTTTTTGAATAACTTGATTTCGTTGAGAAATGACAAAGTTATGGCAATTTGAAAAACGGCCGCCGGAAAAACCAGTCCGGCGACCCAAGGAAGAAGAAGGTGCGCGTGGGGGCGCGTAGGTCCGTGCCTTCCTTGGCGCGTGGGGGCGCGTGCTACAGTAAAAAATTATTTTAAAAATATGTCGACGTCCGTGACGTCGAGTAGATCACCGTGGTATATTCATATACCTAATTTGAGCACCGTATGAGAAAGTTATTAAGGAGTGTTGGTTAGGTGTTCAAATAACGTTTTATAGTTTTTGCATTTAGGTGAAAATGTGAATTGAAGATCCGACCGTTGGATCGTTACCAAACTTTGATACGTTGTAATACGTAATATTTGAGGATTATTGGAACTTACGGATTGGGAATCCGAGTTATGGATCTTCCGGAATTGGAATTGTAAGTTCATAAAATAAAATGTTAACCGTCACTTAGTTTTGGAAAGTGACGGAGATCCGACCGTTGGATGGTAATGAAATTTTAGGATGTTGTACTAGAGGTATAATGTGGACCTCTGGAAGTTATGGATTTAAAATCTGAGTGGCAGATCTTCCGGATCGATCTACGTAGCGACGTATTTTATATAAGTTATATATTCTATCGATATGAATTCTGAGGTTGGAATTAATTATTGTTTTAGGCGCCGATCGTCATGACGCCTTGATGTATTGTGCTAGGGAGTTGTAGGGCGAACTCCAGGTGAGTGGGCAGTTTTGTTTTCCGTATATATATATACTTGACGTTTTCCCAGAAATTGAAATTTAATGAAAGTATGCTTTAAATGCAATGTATAAAATTATATGAAAAGTATATTGAAATGTGAATTGAGATGCCATGCATAAAAGTATATGAAAAGTATATAGAAATGTGAATCGAATTGCCATGCATGAAATGATATGAAAAGTATGAAATTGAGATATGATGCATATGAATGAATGGTGCGGCGGACGCACAGGTGAGTATCAGGTGAGTATTTAAATATTGTTATGATGATGTTGATGTATATTGAGCTCAAATCCTGCACCATGGTTTAGTGCTTATAGTATTCACCGCATCGCACGCTCGCCTTGGATCCAAGTAGATGCTGGTCGCACAGTCCACGCGGAGTGGGTGCGACGGGCCAGTCGAAGAGTGTTAGTGAGATTTCGACTGGTGGGTGACCTTAGATTATGTGCACAGATGATTGATGAGAAAGCACTAGAGCGTAACTTGTGTGCAGAAGGCCGGACAGGTCACAGAGGTGACTCCGGTAGAGTGAGAGTGATAGATTTTGAGCTCTAGGTTCAACCGTACAGGGCTATTAGAGGGCCTCCGGTTGATTACTTTCTTGCACCTGATATGATTATTGTTGATGCATCCATACTTAACTGTTGAATTAGACATGGCATGGCATGATTGATAAAGAAAAATGTTGAGATAGTAAAAATGAAGTTTTGAGAATATATATGTATATTTATATTTTACATTTCTGGGAAAGTATACAGGTTTTACGGAGAGGGGTTACAACGTTTTGAGAAATGTTTGGTTTTGGAAAAGAATTGTTTTACTGACCCACTCAATTTTGGTTTTGCGCCCCTCCAGGTTCAGGAATCACAAAGGTGTGGTGACTACGAGGAATTCGACGGTGTTCTGACAGATTGGACAAAATTAGGACTCACCTTCGGGTGTATCAACTTATAAATTGTATAATTAAAGCTTCCGTACTGTGCAAATGGTTACGTCACTCTCACGTGACGGCCAGCATGCCCTCCTTCGGGACGGGGTGTGTCAACTATAGAGATAATTAATTAGATTACCATAATCCAATCATTGATTAATAAAGAACATTGTTTTGTCAAACAAAACATTTATCCATTTCACATAGTGACGGAATTTAGTTCCTTAAAATTGGAATATAAAGACAATCTATGTTTTTCCAATTTCTTTGGTAGTTCATATGAGGAAGTAAGTACCATCTGCTTTCGCAGAGATCTACATTTGATTCACGTTTCCGAATGTGAAGCACCTTCTCTTCACTCATATATCTTCTACTTCTTATTAGTCACTCTTTTACAACGATTGTAAAACATAGTTACTAATACGGAATCAAGCATTCAAGTAGAAGAACCAACTGTTTTGAACTTTTCAAGAACATTTTACAACACCTTCGAAAGGTGTGTCCTTGACACTTGCAAGACATTTCTTGCAAATACCCCTTCCAATATCCATCCTTTCATAAAGAAAGTTTGTTCCCTTGGAGTTATTTATCTTCTTTATTCGACTTCTCCTTTGACTACAATAGTCATGGTCCCTAAACTCCCACTATCTCTCTTGAAACCTTTTTCAATTGTGTTATACACATCAAACATTTTGGAGAGCATGTGGTTATTTTTCACTACATAGTTTACAATAAACTTAGTGAACGATTAGGATAGGGACACAAAGGTGAAGTCCTTGCCTAGTTCCCGTCTCGTTAAGTGGTTTATCACTTCAACATTCAATGATTCAAAATCATCATAAGTCCATGTTAATGGACTATTTTTGTCAACCAACCATTATGTTTAGAACATAATTACAAACTTTAAAGAGTTGTACAAGGCAACTCTTATTTCTTCATACAACAAATTGTAAGTGAAGAATCATGGCACATTAAGTGTCCATGCCTTTGTACTTTCTTCTCAAGTTCTTTGTTCATTTAACAAAGAAAGAAGCACTAAGTGTTTGTATTGACTAAGAGTTGTTCAAAGCAACTCCTATTTCTTCATACAACAAATTGTAATTGAAGAATTATGACATTTAAAAGTGTTGTCCTCTTTATGATAGACCTTTTCTAACATATTCTTCTAATGATACATTACCAATAGAACGATTTTGAGGATGAGACTACTTAGGTACATATGCAATCCTTTTAAGACATTCTTTGGGATTGTGGTACCAAGTCCGGAAACTAAAACATTCGGTTTTGTCAAGTGTTGGATAGCGTTTGCAAATATATTGGTAAACAAATACATAACGAATATAAATTGATTGATTTTAAGCCATTTGATTCGGGTCTTTAAATCAAATAGCACCACCCACTATTTTTGGCAAATTCCATATCCCTCATTGGAATTCGAGAGTTTTGGATGAAACTCCTAGTAGGTTATGGGAGGCTCACTATTACCAAGCCCACCTCACGATGATACGATGTATGGCTAGCAACAATAATAATGAGAGAGTACGCTTACTCATTTGCAACTAATGCAAGTACCCATCTTATTTGGCCTCTAGAGAATGTCACCTCACAATGATATGATGTTGGCTCCATTTCACTTAGTTAAGTCATTCCCACCATGCTTAGTGCGTGAAGGGGTTCAAGAATAGCCTCACGATGATACGATGTATGGCTATCCTCGTTGCCTACACTCACCTCATCATATGTATATGGATTCCTCCTGAGTATAAGCATGCACTGTGTACTCCCCCATGATAGGGTGAAGCCGGTGTACAAGTCATAAACGATTGGATCCCACCACGGTGGAAGGCCACGAAGAGATATTCTAAACATCTCTCGCTTATCAACTTAATAATGGTTTGGTTGAGGGTTTTAGGTCTCATCACATATAAACATACATTTTAATCTCTAGTAAAACTATTTTGGTCCTATTACAACTATTGGTCCATCTCATTGTTTTAGTTGTACATAATACTCCCACTATGCTTTTAAAACGATTTTTAAAGCAAGAGTATATGATACTACTAACATAAACTTTGCATTCATTTGATGGACTATATATAGTTGCCTTAGGGCCTAAGGATGATTATGAACCTTTGTTTAGATTCAACACGAGCCTTGTGTTGAATCTCGGTCTAGGGATGGTGATTGATTTTAGTTACGCGTTTAATCACATTAAGGCGTGTTGTCTTAGGGGCGTTGGACCCAACTACTTCATTTTCATGCATATCATATAAAGCAAGAAAGAAGTACTTCAAAGTAAAGGTGAGCTTATGCTCATTACAACATTTGCATATAACAAATTACTTTAAAGTAAAGAAGAGCTTAAGCCCTTTTACAACATTTGATCAAATCAAATTACAACCAAAATCTAATCTACACATTCCCATGGTTCAAACAAATTTGAAACGCCTTTGACATAGCTCAATTATATTAGGCTTAGGTTCATAATCACCCTTTAATTAATTAACACTTTAACTAATTAAATGAATGCAACATTTTCATTTGGTCTTTGTATCCATAAAATTGATTTAAATGGAGCTAAACAAAATGAAAATCCAATTCTCATTTAAAGAGACAAAACAATTTTGTTCTCATCCTATTTGGGCCATCATGCAATTAACCTCAACTTTTGGGCCATATTGCAATAACAAAAACTTTTGGGGTCACTTTGTACAATACACAAAAGTCACAACTTCATGTAAATACAACTAGAACCCAAACTTTTAATAATGCAAAAACTTCATTAAAGGAACAAAACAATTTGTCCTTTAGCGTTTTTGGACCTAAACGTAAAAACGTAAACTTTTGGGCCAAAGTGCAAATACACAAAAGTATCAAAACTTTATGTAATTGCATAAAAGCCCCAAAAGTACCCCACTTGAAGGGGTGGCCGGTTTTGGAAGGGATAAGTGTGATGTGTGTGTTGATTAGTGAGTTTTGGCATAAGGCAATCTAGTGGTGTGTAAGATAAGAAATTCTTATCACCATTTCTATCACCTTTCATAAAAATAATATATGTTTTGATGATAGATATTTCTATCATCATTTAATCAAATAGTTAACACTTTAAATACATGATAAATCATTTGAAAAACATATCACATAAACTTTATGAAATAATTCAAAACTTTGAATCAAAACACCAAACCTTTTTGTTCTTGGCAAGAACATCAAGAACAATGAAGAACATCCATGAAAAACCCAAATTTTTCCATGAACCTTTTTCACCCAAAAACATTCCAAAACCATTCTTACTTAAGGGAAATAACATCTAACCAAACTAGGGTACTTAGGGGTTCCAAAGAACACATTAAAACACTTTTAACAAGTCATACAAGAACCCAAAAATCCACCCTTTGGATTTGGCCGAATTTTCCCAAAAGCATGGCACCAAATTTTAGCTCCAATATTCATGCTCATATGAACAACATCTACAACATTTGAGATAGCAAATTTTCCAACAAAATTTACTTTCAAAGAAGCAAGAATAAAGCTTGTAACAATTACAACTTTTAGATCACATACTATGAACTACAAAACCCAAAAGGATTCACCAACTACTAGACCTAGGCTCTGATACCACTTGAAGGAATTATTTTGTGAAAACATGTTCATTTGAGCAACATCATATAGCATGCAATTAACAATTAAAGGCGTAATCATGCTTGTATGCACTCAAAAACAAAACATTACCATGAAATTCAAAGCCTAGTAGATTTGTGAACCAATAATCAACTCAAAACATAAGTGAGTTGAAATTAATACCGTTGTAGATTCCTCTTTGCATAAGCAAAGGTTAATCACCCAAAGAGATAGGGCCTTCATTCCTTGCTTCTTAGATCCATGGATTTGGATGGAAGAATAGGTTCTCCAAGTTCCCAAAATTGAGAACCTCTAAGTCTCTTCACCAAGGTTAGATTGTAGAAGAAATGAGTGACCTTGGAGTAGTAGGATTGCTAGATGTACCCTCCAAGGTGTTGGCCTCTTTAGAGAGAAATGGAGAGACAATTCTCACCAATTTTCCCCAAAATAAACCCTTTTCTCACTTAATGAATATTTGGCTATAAAGTCATTTATATAGTCACTTCTTTAAGTGACCTTAAACAACCAAAACCCTAATTCATTCTATATGGCCAGCCATTTAGGGATTTTAGGGCTTTTGGGCTTTAATGAATCTTTATTCATTAAATTGTCATACAACTTAAGTTAATGGGCTTGACGTTCGAAGCCCATTGGGCCTTAAGGTCCAAAACTATCCCGAAGTCTTTAACGAACTTATTCGTTTGATTAATTAACATATTAATTAATCCTTACCATAAATAAATGATTAAACCATTTAATCATTCTTACTCATTTCCGTTTAATCTTCAATCTCTACCTTTTATGGTGTGCGATCCATTAGGTTCCTTTTAGCGAGGTAGTGGGCGATTAAAACCATTTTACATCGATTGTGAATTGAAACTATTTTCAATTCTCCCTTTAGTGATTACACACGTTTAGGGCTTCCACAAACCATGAGTGACACTTAGCAGCATATCATGGTTACCCAAGCTAATCAGAAGAGGTGGAGAACCTATTCAGTTCAGGATTACAAATGCAATACGGTCTTTCTCTAATCTAATACTCTTGACCACATTGTTTGGTTTGATAGTTTATTTTCTCATGTCTACTATCCAATGTGTGTCTTGTGCTTATATGATTACCTTGAATGTGATTAGGAACGCATTCCCAAATCTCATTCATACTCTGGCCAGAGATTCAAATCATATCAGAGAGTATTCTCCCTCAAACGGTTTGAAGGTTAGAGATCCCTTGTCGCGCATTCACTTGTCTCCATAGCTAAGTCACTTGACCCCAACGATGCCGTGGACACCCTCCTGATGGGATGACTTTGACATAATCAAAGATCAAGGTCTTAACCACAAGACAACTATGATGCCTCAGGTCAAAGGACTACTTTGCATTATCCCAACCATGAGTTCTCATGTGACATGAAATATGAGAACTCTTCGTTGATCGCGTTCAGTGAACTCATTCTTTATTGAGCACCTACCGTACTTGTCTTGATGTCACACACACCAATGACTCGAGACTAATCACTCTCCCTGAGAGAAGACATAGTACGTACCAATCTTAACGGACTGTCAATGCCCAATTGGCAATCCTATGATCAGGAACATTTAGGATGTGTCTACGAAAGAATGGTCTCATGAATCTAACTTCATTAGATTACATTCTCCCAATCACATATTCCTTGGACTTTATCGTTTAAGCATATAACATTTATATGAGACGGCTCAAACAATAATTTATGCCCTTTATATGTTAAACTGGATTAGTTTAACATGTGAAATGTCCGTAAAGTATCATCACATGATTGGCTTTAGGGCACATTTCCAAAAGATAAAGTGTTGAAACCTTATGTGTAACGTTGTACTTCTTGAGCAAAGCCTCAATGGTTCGATTACAAAAGTGGGAACCTCCATCACTGATGAGAACTCTAGGCATTCCAAACCTAGCAAAAATGTTAGTTTTCACAAAATCTGCAACTGATCGGATCATATTTATATATATTTTTACTTCAAATTCACTCGTCTTTTCTTAGTTAATTCCTTATATTTTTGAACTATTTACGTTATTTTTGTGTTTATAGGATTTGTTATGCAAAGAAAATAAAAATGGCACAAATGAGTTTTAAATAATAAATTCGTCAAAAAGTAAGATTTATTTTAGTTTAAGTATTAATTCTTATCCCTTCCACCTTTAGTTTAAAATAAGTAATTGATCCAAGTTTTATATTTTGTTATGCATACACACACATATAAATAGACACAGACACGTTGTTCTCTACTTTTGATATAGTAAATATGCATGCAGGTGCTTTTCGAGCTGGAGGTGTGAGGAAGAAAAGGAGCACTTGGGGATCAGAAAAGAGAAAAATAATAAAAAGCTTTGCAGAGTGTGGTAGGTGAAAGGCACAGAAGGAATAAAAAAACTGCACTTGCAGCATTAGTGTGGTGGGTGAGGCATTAGCCTCGGGAGAGAAAAGAAAAAAACAAGACCTTGCAACCTTGGCAGTGGGGGGGAACGAAATAAGCTGCCTTTGGCAGCAGATAACCGAGAGCTTGAGGAGAGAGCTGCCTTGCGGCAGCAGAAAACTAGAGCAGAGAGCTGCCCCGTGGCAGTTGTAGAAAAAACAGCGCGGAGAGAGAGGGACGGAAAGAAGCAGCCAAGCTGCCTTTGGCAGCTCAGAAGAAAATATAATAGACTGACGGGGAGAGCAGCACGGATAGGAGAGAGTCCAGAGGAAAGCTGCCATTTGGCAGCTTGAGCAGGGGGAGCACAGCGCCAGGCACGGCTGACAAGCGGGGACTGAGGGCAGAACGTGTAGCAGAAGAAAAACAAAAGGGTCGTATATTTTCTCAAACTCATGTTTAATTTCTATTTTATTTCTGTTTTAATAATGTGTAATTAAATTTATTTTGGCTAGAGGTTAATTCGAAACCATGAATATATTTGTAATATGAATTGATTACCTTCAGTTGTGATTTATAAGTTGTGAATTCAATTTACTTATCCGTTCGTATAAAAACTGATTTGTGTATGTTGGTTGAGAGTGCACGCTTAATTTTCATGCATGAATTTGACGCTAGAATATAAGGGAGTTTCACCTAATCGTTATGAACTTATATTCACAAGTAGTGAAGGTTGCTAGTCACAATCACGTTAAGTAAATTCTTGGCATAAGTTTCATGCAAATCATAGTAACGAGTGTCTCGTCAATGCTTATGTTTTTCATAGAACTTAATGATTCTTGCTTGTATCTCTATTATGCAACTCATGTAGGGAACTTGTAGGGAATGTTTTGGGTTGTCGTATGCAATCATCCAACCCAATAACTTGTGGAAAAACTGAGGGTTAATTAGTGCAATTCACGGTTAATTTGGGGCATTGAGTATTAATAGCTTATCGAAAAGCAACTGAAAATCAATTCATGTTCAAGTGTGTCATGTGTGAAGAATGGATCTCTAGCTAATCCATCAACCATATATTTAGTTTTACTTTTTATCTCAATCACAACCAAAACCAATACCCCCCATTTATTTTCTTGTATCAAAGTGTGCTTAAGTTTGTTTTGAACTCTTTGAGTCTAGTTTAGTGTTTTAAAGCCTACTTTTGTGTTTTTAAGTTTCTTCTTATATTTTTGAGTCAAGTGAGAGGTTATTAGCAAGCCCTCCTAATCCCCGGCCTAGAACGATACCCTACTTACATCTATACTACAATTGTCAAAAAGAGGGTTTAATTTGTGTGTTAACTTATTTTTCACATCAGCAACCACCTTAGAATCGTTAGTACGAGTGGCTTTTACTTCCACCCATTTCGAAACATAATCCATAGCTAGCAAGATATAAGTGAAACCATAAGATGGAGGGAAAGGACCCATGAAGTCAATACCCCAAACGTAAAAAATTTCAACAAATGATAGGGGTTGCCACGGCATTTGATCTTTGGCACCTATATTTCCTATTCTTTGGCAACGATCATAGGTTAGACAAAAAGTTCTAGCATCTTTAAACAAAGTGGGCCAATAAAATCCACATTCAAGAACCTTTAATACCGTTCTTTGGGTGCCAAAATGTCCACCACAAGCATAAGTGTGACAGAATCTTAGAATCAAATGAAAATCACAATCATGAACACATCTATGCAAAATCTGGTCAGAACAATATTTCCACAAATAGGGATCATCCCAAACATAGAATCCTGCATCTTTTCAAAGTTTATCACATTGGTGCTTGGTGAGAGTGCTTGGAACTTGTTTAGTCACTAAGTAATTCACTAAATCGGCATACTAAGGTTCACTTACCCCAATGGACAGCAACTGCTCATCGGGGAAAGTTTCTGGGATAAGCATGGCATGCTCATCATGGATTATTCGGCTTAGGTGGTCAGCCACCACATTCTCGCTTCCTTTCTTATCTCGGATTTCAATGTCAAACTCTTGAAGAAGAAGCATCCAACGAATAAGCCTAGGTTTTGCTTCCTTCTTCGTTAGTAAGTACTTCAAAGCTGCATGATTAGAGTAAACATTCACTTTAGTGCCAATTAAATAAGACCAAAACTTATCTAAAGCAAAGACAACAACAAGAAGTTTTTTTTCCGTTGTGAAGTAGTTCAATTAGGCATCATTGAGAGTCCAAGAGGCGTAGTATATGACATGCGGCTACTTGTCTTTTCTTTGCCCCAAAACAGTGTTGGAAATGTGCCCTAAAACCAATCATGTGATGATACTTTACGGACATTTCACATGTTAAACTAATCTAGTTTAATATCAAGGGCAAAGATTATTGTTTTAAGCCATCTCATATAAATGTATATACTTAATGTTGGAAGTATGCCCACAAAGCCACTCATTTGATGTAATAGCTTTTTGGAATACTTAATGTATTAAACTTTTATATGTTTAATGGAGGGCAAATCTTATTGTTAATCACTATTTATTGTATCATGTGTTTAAGCAATAAGAGAATCCAAGGAATGTATTTGTTCTAAGAGATAAGTGATCTAAGTGAGTTAGATTATCGAGACCTTTCTCTTATGTTCATTCCTAAAACGTTCCTAGCCATAAGATTACCAATTGGGCATTGACAATCCGCTAAGGTTAGTATGTGTTGTGTTGACTCAAGCGTGAGTATGACTAGTCTCAAGTCATTTGGTGTTGGACACTAAGACAAACACATAGGTGCTCGAAAGAGTAATCGAGTACACTGAACTACGATCAAAAGAGAGTTCGAACATACATGTCATGTATGAACTCTAAAGTTGCAATATGCAAAGTAGTCCTTTGACCTGAGGCATCATAGATGTCTAATGGTTAGGTCCTTGATCTTTGATCATGTCAAACGGCATTCCATCGGAATGTCCACGGCATTGTTGGGGTCAAGCTATCTAGTCATGTAGGCATATGAATGCACAACAAGGGATCTCTAACCTTCCAAGGTGGAAGGAGAATACTCTAAGATATGATTCTAAAGTCTTTGGCCAAAGCAAATGAATATGACTTAGGAAGTTTGTTCCAAATCATATTCAAGGGAATCATATAGGAAAGTATCACATTGGATAGTAGACATGAAACAAACTATCACTTAAACAATGTGATTAAGAGTATTGTAGTAGAGAAGGACCGTATTGCATTGTAGTTGTAACTGGATAGGTTCTCCAACCAATTCTACTTAGCTTGGGTAACCATGATATTCTGCTAGGCGTCACTCATGGTTTGTGGAAGCCCTAATGATTAGCAAACACTAATCATCAAAGGGAGAATTGAAATGTGGTTTCAATTCACAATCGATCGTTAAGAGTAACATCGCCCACTGCCTCGCTAAATGGAACCTAATGGATCGTACACCGAGTAAGGATGTATGTGAAGAAATTAAATGAAATGGATAAGCAATTAAATGGTTTAATTGAAGAATGGTCAAGATTAATTAATTAGTTAATTAATTTTACGAAAGGTTCGTATTGGGCTTATATGTTGGTTTTGGGTTTCGGGGCCCAAAAGCGTTTTGGTCCAAAAGGTCCATTATGTTTAAGTTGTATGACAACTAAAACAAAATGAGCAACAAGCCCAACAACAATATGATGGCCGGCCATTAGGGTGGATGGTGAAAGCTTGCTTAATTGCAAGTTTGCCACTCACCAAAGAAAAGGTTATAAAAGCAACTTTATAGCTATTTTCTTTTTAGGGGTTTTCTAGTTGAAATTGGGTGAAACATTTTCTCTCCATTTTCTTCCAAGAGGCCGGCCACTAAGGGAAGGGACATCTAGCAATCTCTTCTTCCCTAAGTCATCCATATCATCTTCACAAGATACATCCTTGGTGAAGAGACTTAGAGACATCAAACTTTTGGTGTTTTGGAGAACTTATCCTCATTTCCTCAAATCTTCAAAGGAGCACTAAAGGGAGGAAAACACAAGGAGGATTCAAGGAGCTTGGAGGTGACTTGAAGGCCCTCCACTTGGGTGAATCCCTTGTGTAAACAAGGATGAGCTTCAAGGGTAAAGAAACTCTAAATCTTTACTTATCTTTAATGTTGTTAAAGAGTTTATTGGTTCACCATATACTAGGCTTTGAAAGTCATGGGTTTTATGAATTGTTTTTGGATGCATGCCTACTTTAAAGTGTTAATAGCTTGCATGTGTATTCAAATGTTCATACTTGTTCTTAGCTAGGACAAAATTTTTCCTTCAAGTGGTATCAGAGCCTAGGCCTAGTGTATGGTGAATCCTTTTGGGTTTTGAGATGTTCATATTTTGTGATTTAAATGTTGTAAATGTTACAAGCTTTGTTCTTGCTTTTGAATATATAAATTTTGCTTGAAAATTTAGCATCTCAAATGTTGTAGATGTATTTCATTCAAGCATGAATATTGGAACTAAAATTTGGTGCCATGTGTTTTGGGAAATTCGGCCAAATCCAAAGGGTGATCTTTTGGGTTCATGTTTGTCTTGTTAAAATGGTTTTAAGGTGACTTTTGGAACCCCTAAGTACCCTAGGATATTAGCCCTCTTTTGTGTAGTGAAAATTTGATTTTTGTTGAGTGAAAACATTCATGGAGCTCTTATGAGTTTTTCATGTTTGTTCTTCATGTTCTTGATGTTCTTGCCAAGAACAAAAAGTTTTGAAGTTTTGATTTAAAGGTTTTATGTTTTTCATAAAGTTTTGGTTTATTAATTTTGTATTATAACTTAAGGGTGAAGAAAGGAAAATGTCATTAATGTTTATAAAACATTTTCTTACATTTTCTTACAAGTCTTTAAAGTTTGCAAAGACTTTCTTCACCGACCAATCCACTTGCTAAAGTGCTTTAATCAACTTGCAAAAACTTTTTAAAAAATTTCAAAATTTTCACTTGTTCACTCCCTTTGGCCGGCCACCCTAACAAGAAGGGTACTTTTGGGCCCTTTTGTGCAATTACATAAAGTTTTGATACTTTTGTGTTTTTGTATTTTGGCCCAAAAGTTTACGTTTTTACGTTTAGGCCTAAAAACTCTAAAGGTCAAATTGTTTTGATCCTTTAATGATGTTTTTACATTAATAAAATTTTGGGATCTAGTTGTAATTACATAAAGTTGTGGACTATTATGTTTTTACAAAGTGACCCCAAAAGTTTTTGTATTTGCATTATGGCCCAATTGTTGTGGTCATAGTTTCCTTTTGGCCCAAATAAAATGAGAACAAAATTGTTTTGTCTCTTTAATGAGAATTGGATTTTCATTTCATTTAGTTCCATTTAAATCAATTCTATGGATCCAAAAACCAATTGTTTAAGTTGCTTTCTTAGTTAATGTGATTAATTGAGAAAAAGGGTGATTATGAACCAAAGGCCTCGATAATTGAGCTATGTGATTGGCCGCTTTACATTATGAATGTTTGGGTTTTAGTAGTATAGATTTGAATGTAATTTGATTAATTCAATTTGTTGTAAATGGACATAAGTCCATCATTTGATTTGTGTTGTAAAAGGGCATAAGCCCTTATTATTATTTCATGTATTCCTTTTGTTTATATGTATGCAAATGGAATAGTTGGGTCCTACGCCCAATAGGAAATAACGGTTTAATCGGATTAAACGCGTAACTAAAATCAACAACTATCTACCTTAAACCCAAGGTCCAACACAAGGCTCGTGTTGGATCAAATTAATCGGTTCATAATCATCCTAAGACCTAATATGACTATATAGTCCATATGAGGATGCAATGCATTCGTTAGTAGTTCTATATAGTCTCGCTTGTTTCTTCGAAATAGTGAGAGTATTATAAACTACTAATTCATATTTACTTGGACCAATGGTTGTGATAGGCCCAAGTTCTTTTAATATGATTAAAATGTTTTTGATGTAGCCCAAAACTACTCCCTCAAAACGAATATTAAGTTGATAAGTGAGAGATGTTTAGAATATCTCTTCGTAGGCCTTCCACCGTGGTGGGCTCCAAGCATTTGTGACTCATACACCGGCTTCACCCTATCATGGGGAAGTACAAAGTATGTGCTTACATCCAGGAGGAGTCCATAAACATATGATGAGGTGAGTGTAGGCAACGAGGATAGCCAACATCGTATCATCGTGAGGCTATTCTTGAACCCCTTCACGAACTAAGCATGGTGGGAATAACTTAAACTAAGTGCAATGGTGCCAACATCGTATCATCGTGAGGCAACATTTTCTAGAGGCCAAACGGATGGGTAATTACAAAAGTTGTAAATGAATAATGCGTTATTCTCTCATCATTATTTTTGGTAGCCAACATCGTATCATCGTGAGGTGGGCTTGGTAATGGTGAGTCTCCCATAACCCACTAAGAGTTCAATATAACTCTCGAATTCTATCGAGGGATGTGGAATTTGCCAAAAATAGTGGGTGGTGCTATTTGATTCAAAGACCCAATCAAATAGTTTTAAACAAACAATCTAATACGATTTCTGTTATGTTATGTAGTGAACGACATGCCTAAAATTATACCCACCATTATACTTGACAAAAGGGGCCTTAAGGGCCAACGTTTCCTTTCTTGGTATCGCCATATTGAGAATGTCTCAAAGGTGAAAGACATATTGTATGTGCTTAAGCAATCCCCTCCTCATGTACCTCCTACGAAACTAGCTTCAAAGGAGGAGTGTCAAAATTATGTTAGACACTATGAGGATGACTTACAAGCCAAATGCTTAATCTTCACTTCACTTAGTGAGGAGCTTATGAAGCTACATAAGCACATGAACACTTCTTGTGCCATGGTTGAAAGTTTGCATAAGATGCATGACATTGAGACTAGTAATGTACGATTCTCAAATGTTTGTAGTCTAATGAATGCCAAGATGGCAAATGGGGCATCGGTCCATAAACATGGACAAAAGATGGAAAAGATATTTAAAGATCTTAAAAGTTTAGGAACTTCCATCGATGGGAAAATGGCCCAAGACTTTTTCCTTGCATCTCTCTCGGATGATTTCACTAAGTTTATTGTAAACTATAAAGTGAATAGATTCGATCATTCTTTGAAAAAGATGATTGACATGTGCTGTAAATTTGAAAAAGGTTTCAAAAGGGACAGTGGGAGTGAGAATGCAATGATAAGGAAAAGGTTGCATAAGAAGAAGGCAAAGAAATCCAAAGGAACATGCTTTCATTGTGGAAAGGATGAACGTTGGAAGAAGAAATACAGGATGCGCATTGTGAGCCTTATGACACGAACTTTTGAAGAGACTATTTCTATCATAGAGAGTTCTTTTACAGTGAGCTCCAATTCCTGGATATTTGATTCAGGCGCTAGTCAACATATCTGTAATACGATGCAGGGACTAGTGGGGAGCAAGTCACTGAGCAATGGGGAGATTATTGTGCGAGTTGGGAACGACACTAAAATCTCGGCAAAAGCAATAGGCACCTACATGCTTAACCTACCCTCTGGGGAAGTCTTGGAACTTAAAAATTGTTTATATTTTCCTTCATGTATAAAGAATTTGATTTCCATCTCTAAACTTTTACGAGATGGGCACTCAGTATTGTTTGACAAAATGAGTTGCACTTTATACTTGAACGGTCGTATTATCTCTCATGGTAATATGATAGATGGACTTTTTCACCTAGAGACGAATAGTGGGATGCACTGTATTTCGAGCAGGAATACCTCAAAACCCAAAAGGGCTAGAGAAGAAGTTAACCAAGAAAAGATGTGGCATCTTAAACTTGGACATGTGAACCTTGATAAGATTCACAAGATGTCGAAAGACGGATATATCCACCCATTAGGTAATGACCAGATGGGTACTTGTGAATGTTGCTTGAAAGGGAAAATGACCAAATCTCCATTTACTGGAAAAGGAGAGCATGCCACTGAAATTCTAGGGTTAATCCACACTGACGTATGTGGACCTATGTCTACTATGTCAAGAGGAGGCTTCTCCTACTATATCACATTCACCGACGATCACTCTCGGTTTGGCTATGTGTATCTTATGAAGTACAAGTCAGAATCCTTTGAAAGGTTCAAAGAATTCAAGAATGAAGTAGAGAAACAAACTGGGAAACAAATAAAGATCCTAAGATCGCATCGAGGGGGTGAATATCTGAGTAACGAGTTCCTAGATTATCTCAAAGAGTGTGGAATAATATCACAGTGGACTCCACCGGGAACTCCACAACTCAATGGAGTTTCTGAAAGGAGAAATCGAACCTTGATGAACATGGTTCGTTCTATGATGAGTTCTGCTGATCTACCAGTAACATTCTGGGGATACGCTCTATATACAGCAGCTTACTTGCTTAATAGAGTACCTTCCAAATCAGTTTCACAAACGCCCTATGAGATATGGCATGGAAGAAAGCCAAGTCTTAAACACATTAAGATTTGGGGTTGTGAAGCATATGTCAAGAAGCTTGATGAACATGGTTCATTCTATGATGAGTTCCGCCAATCTACCAGTAACATTCTGGGGATACGCTCTATATACAACAGCTACTTGCTTAATAAAGTACCTTCCAAGTCAGTTTCACAAACGCCCTATGAGATATGGCATGGAAGAAAGCCAAGTCCTAATCACATTAAGATTTGGGGTTGTGAAGCATATGTCAAGAAGCTTGAAGCTACTAAGCTTGAAGCGAGATCAGTAAGATGCTATTTTGTGGGATATCCTAAAGAAACTATGGGATATGAGTTCTACCATCCTGACGACCAGAAAGTCTTTGTCGCCAGAACTGCTAAGTTTCTAGAGGATGAATTTGTTCTTAAAGGAACTATAAGCAAACAGATGGAAATTAATGAGATTAATAATGAACCAGAAACAAGCACTCGACATATTGACAACCCTGTTCCTGAACCCCTAGCTCCACGTAGATCTGAATGGGTTAGTAAGCCACCTAAGAGGTATGGCTTAGACAATGACTTTGATGAATTGTACCTTCTAGGTGACAATGAAACAAAGGAGGACCCTAGAGACTACACTGAAGCAATGTTCGACATTGATTCAAAGAGATGGCAAGAGGCCATGAAATCCGAGATGGATTCCATGTATAAAATCAGGTCTGGACTCTTGTAGACCCTCCAGAAGGTATTGTACCTGTTGGAAACAAAAGGGTCTTCAAGAGGAAGATAGGCGTTGATGGGAACGTGGAGACTTATAAGGCTAGACTAGTAGCCAAGGGTTACAGGCAAAGAGAAGGGATTGACTATGAAAAAACTTTCTCTCCTGTGGCCATGATTAAGTCTATTCGGATTTTGCTTGCTATAGCTGCGTACCATGATTATGAGATATGGCAAATGGATGTGAAGACGGCCTTTCTGAACGGCTACCTAGAGGAATAGCTCTATATGACTCAACCCGAAGGTTTCATGTCCAAGTCTGAAAAGACTAAGGTATGCAAGCTTCAAAGGTCCATTTATGGACTTAAGCAAGCCTCCAGGAGCTGGAACATTCGTTTCGACACTGAAATCAAAACGTTTGGTTTTACTCAAAACGAAGACGACAATTGTGTTTATCAAAAGGTCGTTGGGGAAGCAGTAGTATTCCTAGTGTTATATGTAGATGACATATTACTATTCGGGAATGACACTGCAATACTTTCTTCTGTAAAAGTGTGGTTGTCCAAAACCTTCCACATGAAAGATTTAAGAGATGCATCTTATGTACTTGGGATAAAGCTCTATCGTGATAGATCCAGAAGATTAATTGGATTATCCCAATCTATGTACATTGATAAGGTGCTAAGTAGGTTCGAAATGGAACAATCTAAGAAAGGTTTTCTTCCTGTGAGACATGAAATTCACCTTTTTAAGGCCATGGAACCTAAGACTCCTGAAGAGATACGGCAAATGAGTTATATTCCTTATGCTTCCGCCATAGGAAGTCTCATGTATGCCATGATATGCACAAGGCCTGATATCGCATAAGCTGTGAGCATTACTAGTCGATATCAATCTAACCCAGGATCAGAACACTGGGCAGCTGTCAAGACGGTCCTTAAGTACTTAAGAAGAACTAAGGACATGTTCCTCGTATATGGAGGAGTGGCAGAGTTGCGAGTGGAAGGCTATACAAACGCAGATTTCCAATCTGACGTCGATGATAGAAGTTCCAACTCCGGATATGTATTCACTCTGAATGGTAGGGCTGTCAGTTGGAAGAGCAAGAAACAAAGTGTAATTGCTGATTCCACAACAGAGGCTAAATATTTCGCTGCAGCTGAAGCCGGCAAAGAAGCGTTCTGGATGAAGAAGTTCATCACTGAACTTGGAGTGGTTCCAACCATTACATCACCAGTAACTTTGTACTGTGATAATAGTGGGGCGATAGCTCAAGCCAAGGAACCCAGGGCACATCAAAAGAACAAGCATTTTGACATACGCTTTAATATCATTAGAAGATATGCTGCCGAGTGGAAAGTCAACATTCTCAAAGTTGCTTCAGCCGATAACATAGCAGATCCACTGACAAAGCCAATGTCTCAAATCCAGCTTGATGCACTCAATTTTCACACAGAATTTCTGACTACACACCCTATACTAGTTATATGTGAGAAGATAGATGTAAATATGAAAACGAATGCTCACATATATGTATGACAAAGGAAGCACTTTCCGGAGTTAACAACATGTTTAGATATGATCTCATGAATGGAATGCTACTACTTAGATGCGAGAACCAATGACACCATATGCTCAAACCAATGTTAAACTCCACAAATTGAAACACACAACACTCAAGATTAAAGTCAAGGGTTGTAACGGGGCTAGGGGAGTTGGCTAACAACGAAAGGATAGGGAAAACAAACGTTCTTAAAGCAATAGTAAGCAAAACAATGAAATCGTACTCAGAATTCCCATTAGCATGCAGAAATTAACTTTTAAACACAAAGGGAAGATTCAACAACAATTAGGGCCGAATTCAACTTTTTGGACCCTTTCTTCAACAGTCAATACATTAGAACTCTTTTTCACATCTTTTCAATTCCTTTTCATTCTTTTCACACTTTTTCTTTTTTTTCTTTTTATTTTCCACGAAATTTTTCTTTTTCTTTTCTTTTTCGTGCCTCATTCAAGACTTTGGCACACCCACAACCAAAACTCACTTCCCCTACACTTGTTTTCTGCCAACAATGACCAAAAGGAATTCATTTTGAGTCATTCATTACTATGCTTCAAGAACAAAGGTATGGATGGTCCTAATCTAGGCTAGGTGAGGATAATGTGGGTTAACGAAGAAAACATAGGCTAAACAAGGCTCAACGGGGTTAAAAACCTACAAAACAAATGAACATGGGGATCACGGCATTTTGGCTATGGTGGTAACTACTAGACAACTTCATCTTGAATATGTGTTATGCAATTCAATAACATGTTTTGAATGACATTGGCATGAGTTCTAGTGTTTGGAACTAAATGATGAAACGCCTTCTAAGTAGTAACCAAGCAAAGAATAATGAGATCATGCAACGACTTTAGAAAACAAGAATGCACAGATTTTAACTCTCCAAATAAACATTTAGGCTCAAGTCTCACAAGGTTGTAGCGTTTGTTTGAGTTCCTTCCTTCAAGCATGTTAAAAAACTGATTTTCCTTTATGATTACATGTGAATTCATAAGTTATAACCACAACCAAGCATAAACCAAAGAGTAAATCAAACTTTCATCCATGTTTATAACTCTCTTTAACAGTCATGTAATTACAAACCGAATCCTCATCATTGTGTTGGAAGGTACCCTAAGACACAAACAAACACACAAAACAACTTTAAAACGACTCTTTTTGGGTTTTTCGAAACATTTTTTCAAATTTTTATGGGATTTTCGAATTTTTATGTCAAAACACACTAAAACACACCAAAACAGTCTAAAAACACCTAAAAACAACAAGGAACAACATTTGAAATTATGGGTGATAAAACCCTACGAATTTGTATCAAAACACTTTGGTTACCCCCCCCACACTTAAATCAAACATTGTCCTCAATGTTTCAAGCATAAACTAACACAAATAACCAACAAACAAAGAAAACAGCAACTAAACAATCTAACATGGCAGAAACGAAATAACAACAAAGAGAAGGGTTTAGGAACGCAAATCTGGAATTGGAGCGCTCTCTAGGTCTTCCTTTGTCGAATGCATGGGTTGCCTCCCAAGTAGCGCTTTCTTTAACGTCTTGCAGCCGGACGATGCTCCATTGAAGGTTTATGGTACCCCACGGTATGGAGGGGTTTTTCCACTACCTGTCCTACGAAATACTTCATTCTTTGGGCCCTTGAATGGGATGGGATAATGATCCTTTCTTATTGTCGTGTTTTGCTTCTCTAAATCAACACGAACTCTCCCACCACGTTGACTTCAATTAGGTACCTGCATCATACAAGGTAGCAACCTATTAGTTGAAATGGGAATCGAAATTGGAATAGGTGGCTTACCTTTGTACGGTAAAGAAGTGGTAGCACTATGGACAGATGCACAAGGGGTGCACTCGGCCAGATTTGGTGATTTCAAGGTTGGGGCCGTGCACTCTTTGTTGTTCACTCCAATTCCTTCCTCGATGGTGGGTTGTGGTACATTCTTGTTGACTAGTGTTGAACATTCCTGCCCTATATTTTCAATTACATTAATAGCACAACAAGAACGAACATCATTAGTATTCTCAACCGATTCAGAAATCTTAAAGTTAATCATATCACCACCAAAGGCCATAGTTACTGCTCCCTTGGCCACGTCAATCTTGGTTTGAGCCGTTTTCATGAATGGTCGTCCAAGTAAGAGTGGTGATGGTGGAGAGTGGGTTGAGTCCTCCATATCAAGCACATAGAAATCTGCAGGAAAAATCAAGTGGTCTACCTGCACCAAAACATCTTCCAACACTCCTTTGGGATATGCATTAGATCGATCGGCTAATTGAATAATAACTCCATCATTTTTAAGCTTTCCTAGATTCATAGATGCATAAACAGAATATGGCATGACATTTATAGATGCACCTAAATCTAACATAGCATGATCAAACCTCGTATTGCCAATAACACAAGGGATAGTGAAACTACCTGGATCTTTGCATTTAGGTGGTAACTTTCTTTGCAACAATGCAGATACATTCTCACTTACGTGTACCACCTCTTTCTCCCGAATCCGTTTCCTTGTTGTACAAAGCTTCTTCAAAAACTTGGCGTACTTCGGGATTTGTTTTATAGCATCAAGGAGTGGGATATTGACATGCACATTCCTAAATGTCTTGAGAACATCTTTCTCCTCTTCTTCGTTCTTGGCTTGCAAAAATCTGCTAGGAAAGGGTACATCTGGAGGAATAACATTAAAATTAACTTGAATTGTACCTTCCTTACCCTTATTGGCCGAATTGGATGGCTTGTGTGGTTGCGGCAAGGATTACTCAATCCTTGCCGTGGCCTTTGCTTGCTCCTCCTCTTCTATTTGCAACTTCTCGTCCTCCTTGAGGGCAGATTTGGATGGTTTTAGCTCGGTTCCTATTTCTTTTCCGCTTCTTAGCATGATGGCCTTGGCAGTTTCGACTCCTCCCCTCGGATTGACAACCGTTGAACTAGGCAACCTTCCTTGCTCATGAAATTGCCCCATGAACTCGGCAATTTGTCCCACTTGCTTCTCCAAGTTGTCCACCCTCTTGTCTAGGATTTGCCTCTCTTTGTTTTGAGTTTGGACTTCCTGCGTCAAAGTAGTAAGTAATTGAAAAATCTTATCATTATCACTTGAATTACCTGCATTGCTTTGGGCAGGTTGTGCTTGGGCTTGTGGTGGTGCCAACGGCTTTTGATAGAAACCCGGGGGTTGTTGCCTACATCCGTCTTGTTGTTGGCCTTGTTGGGGGTCTCGCCATTTGAAATTCGGATGATCACGCCAACCGGGATTATAAGTATTGGAAAACGGATCACCACGTGATTGGTATTGGTTGCCATATCCCACAGCATTGAGTGTCTCCCACCCTCTATTCTCAATCAATTGTGGGCACTTGTCCGTATGGTGGTTTGGCATGGAGCATACGCCACAAGAAGCTACGGGTTTGACTTTTGGACCTTCCACCACCTGAGAAAGTAACGTAGTAAGGTTAGCCATTTGATTTTGAAGTTCGGTTATGGCACTTACCTCATTGACTTGATGTTGCCGTGGCATGCTCCTTTGTCCAACACCTTCGTATTGTTGAGCGTTCAACGCTCGATTAGCAATCAACATCTTTGCAGCCATAGGGGTCTTGTCCACCAATGCTCCTCCCGCTGAGGCATCTAGCATTTGACGTTCAATTGGTAGAAGTCCCTCGTAGAAGTATTGTAGAAGTAGTTCCTCCTTTATTTGATGTTGTGGACATGAAGCAACAAGAGATTTAAAACGTTCATAATAAGTAGGAAATGATTCACCTTCATCTTGTTGAATGCCACTTATCCTTTTGCGTAGGAGGATGACTCGAGAAGTTGGGAAAAACTTCTCCAAGAAAGCTCGTTTCATGCTCTCCCATGATGTGACAGTTCCGGGAGCCAATTCGTACAACCAATCTTTCGCCTTCTCTAGGAGAGAAAAGGGAAAGGCCTTCATCTTCAAGATGCTTTCATCTACGTTCACCGGAGTCATGCTTGAGCAAACGACTTCAAACTCCTTCAAGTGCTTGTTCGGATCTTCCATGAACAGCCCATGGTACTTCGGAATGTGATGTAACAAGCTTGACTTCAATTCGAACTCGGCAGTTTTGTCCGGAGTCGCCCTAGGGTATTGGATACATAGGGGTGTGGCATTATCCAATCCCGAAGCGGAAAGCTCCTTGATCGTTCGGTTGTCCGCTACCATGTCTTCCACTTCCTCTTCAATTTCAAAAATGGACTCGGAACTTGTACTTGATTCACTAGGTTCCGGGTTCTTCCTCTTTCGTCTCAACTCACGCTCAAAATCGTCGTCAAAGTCTAAAATATGTTCGTGAACCGGATTAGAACTCCGAGTCATAAACAAGTACCTAAAACAAGAAACAAAATAACATAAGAATCTGATCTAATAAGAAAAACAAAAATAACAATCCAAGGGATTAGCAAAGTTGCTAATCCCCAGCAACGACGCCAAAATTTGATGTGAAAATTAACTAGCACTCAAATTAACCCTCTTTTTATCAATTGTAGTAAGTATGTAAGTAGGGATTGTTCTAGGCCGGGGATTAGGAGGGATTGCAAAATCACTTGAAAACTGACTCAAATACGTAAAAACAAGTTTAAAACACTAAACTAGACTCAAAGAATGCAAAACTAAACTTTAAAATACCAAAACAAACCAAAAGACTCAAAACAGCAAATAAACACTCAAAACTGTCTTAAAAACACAATCTGGGCAGTTTTGGACACTAGACACAAACTTGGACGAAAATTGGTTTTAACTTGACCTAAGACACTTAAAAACACAAACTAAAGTGAATTCTAACTAATATGACTCAACAAAGTGAAGGGGGATTGATTTTGGACGAATTTAAAAACAAAACAAACTTTGTAAACTAGACAGATTTTGAAAACGAATTTGATTTAAATGAATGGATGGAAGGCTAGCTAAGGGGTTCATCTCCACACATGTTATACTTGCATTCAAAACGATTTCCAATTGCTTTTCAATAAACCATGAATTCTCAACGCCCCAAGTTAATTAGGTCCGCTTAAATTAACCTTCAGATTTTCCTAATGTTATTGAATTGGATGATTGCATACGACAACCCAAAACATTCCCCACAAGTCCCCTACATGATTGCATAATAGAGATACAAGCAAGAATCATTAAGTTCTATGAAAACCATAAGCATTGACGAAGCACTTGTTACTATGATTGCATGAAACTTATGCCAAGAATTTACTTAACGCGATTGAGATTATCAACCTTTACTACTTGTGAATATAAGTCCATAACGATTAGGTGAAATTTCCTTATATCCTAGCATTCAATTTATGCATGATAATTAAGCGTGCACTCTCAACCAACACACACAAATCAATGTAATTCATATAGATAAGTAAATTGAATTCACAACTTATGAAACGCAATTAGAAGTAATCAAATCATATTGCAAGCATAATCATGTATTTCGAATCCCCCCCTAGCCAAGGGGGGGTTTAGTTCCTCATAAGCATAAAACAAAGAGTAATAAGTTTAAACATTGAAATCAAAGGAAAGGAAACACCTAAAACTTCCAGCCACTTGAACTTGCACGGCATGAACTTCCAAGGCTCCTTCTCCTCCTCCTTGCTGCGGCAAAGGACTTTAGGGACAGGTTGGGACTTATATGTATGGGTGGATGAGTATGGAGGGATGTAGTAGTGTTTAGGGGAAGGGAATGGTGCGGCAAAGGTGTGGAGAGAGTTTGGGCGAATTTCTGAATTTATGGAATGAATGAATGTGTATGAGAGGTGGTGTCAATGAATGGGTGCGGCACACATATTTATAGGACCCCAAAACCCTAGGTGAATCAGATTAGGCTTTCTAGAACCCAAATCCCCAAGGAAAAAGGCTTAGAAATCAGAAATAAAAAGGGATAATGCTTCCTAGGTGCGGCAGGTAAGGAGATGAGGTGATAAGGCTTCTAGAATGCCTTGCAAGGCAAGGGAAATCAGCTTTCTAGAAGGGATAGGTGCGGCACTAAAGGATAGGGCAGATTAGGGCTTCTAGAAACCCTCTAATGCAAGGAAAACTCACGGCAAGGATGGATAAGGTTTCTAGAACAAGGATAAGGTATCCTAAATGGATAAGGATACCTTATTGCACTTGGAAACTTTGCCTATTAGGATTAGGAAACCTTGTCTTTGTCATTCCTTCTTCATCTTGGACTCCTTTTCCTTCTTGGACTTGGAAAACTTCTTTGTTGCTTCACTTGATGCCATTTGGATTTAACTTTCCTACTTCGAGTAGGAAACCTTGTTTGAGTAGGAATCTTCATTCTTCTAGGAATCCATCTCCAACTAGGAATCCTTCGTTGATTAGGATTTCATCTTTTACTTAGGCGCTTTCCTACTTCGACTAGGAAACCTTGTTCAAGTAGGAAACATCATCTTCAACTCTTCAATTT
Organism: Malus domestica; assembly: GCF_042453785.1. NCBI lineage: Eukaryota > Viridiplantae > Streptophyta > Magnoliopsida > Rosales > Rosaceae > Malus > Malus domestica. The sequence continues at coordinate 16,162,715 of NC_091670.1, forward strand.
CGTCCATCCTCTTGGCTCCAAGCATATGATGTCCATTCCAAGCTCTAATTTGCTCCAAAAGGCTCCAAAATGCATCCTTTTGCATACTTTGCCCTTAGAACCTGAAAACACATAAAACTAGCTTAAAAGACTACTTTACTAAGGAAAAACACTATAAATGCACAAGAACAAGCTAAACTAAGGCGCATAAATATGCTCCTATCACTTGACCGTCATATGGATAAGATGGGTATTAGATACATGGGAGGATGGCTTTGAGTGCAAGTGGGAGATTGTTGGAAGTATGCCCACAAAGCCACTCATTTGATGTAATAGCTTTTTGGAATACTTAATGTATTAAACTTTTATATGTTTAATGGAGGGCAAATCTTATTGTTAATCACTATTTATTGTATCATGTGTTTAAGCAATAAGAGAATCCAAGGAATGTATTTGTTCTAAGAGATGATGTGAGAATTACTTGACACACAAATTAAACCCTCTTTTGACAATTGTAGTATAGATGTAAGTAGGGTATCGTTCTAGGCCGGGGATTAGGAGGGATTGCTAATCTATTCTAAATTAATTTAAAAATATTAAACAAGACTCAAGGACACAAAACTAGGCTAAAAACTCTAATAACTCGAAACACACTTAGAATGACTCAAATAATGAAAACAATCAAATTAGACACTAGGAACTAAAATGGACGGAAATTGAATTAAAAGACTAACAACAATGAAAACTAACTAAATAATATAATTTAATAATGGGGGGGTTTGGTTTTGACGAGAAGTAAATTAAACTTAAATAAATTACAGAATTGACAAAAGCATGAAATTAAGGTGAAATGATAGGTGACGGACTAGCTAGAGGGTTCTTCTCCACACATGTTATACTTGCATACAAAATGATTTCCAGTTGCTTTTCGATAAGCTATGAATACTCAACGCCCCAAATTAACCGTGAATTGCACTAATTAACCCTCAGTTTTTCCACAAGTTATTGGGTTGGATGATTGCATACGACAACCCAAAACATTCCCTACAAGTTCCCTACATGAATTGCATAATAGAGATACAAGCAAGAATCATTAAGTTCTATGAAAAACATAAGCATTGACGAGGCACTCGTTACTATGATTTGCATGAAACTTATGCCAAGAATTTACTTAACGTGATTGTGACTAGCAACCTTCACTACTTGTGAATATAAGTTCATAACGATTAGGTGAAACTCACTTATATTCTAGCATCAAATTCATGCATGTAAATTAAGTATGCATCCTTAATCGACATACAAAAATAAGTTATCAATCAAGCAGTTAAGCAAATTAAATCACAACTCAGAAATCACAACTGAAGGTAATCAATTCATATTACAAATATATTCATGGTTTTGAATTTACCTCTAGCCAAAATAAAATTAGTTACACATTATTATCAAATTAAACCAAAAGTAAAATATAAGTTTGGAAAGATTTAACCGAGAGAGGAGAGTGCTTCAGTGCTCTGTCTGTCCGTGCCTTTGAACCATTTTCTGCGAGCTCCCTCTCTTTCTCGCTGCCTGGCAGCTTTTCTTCTTTGTTTTTCTCACCGTCGCGCTGCCAAGGGCAGCTGCTTTTATTTTCTTCTCTGGCGCACACGCTGCAAGGGCAGCGGTGCTCTCTGTTTTCTCCCCTCTTGGTTCTGCTCCTCCTTTTCTCTCGCTGACCTCCCCTTATTCCCCCATCCGTTTTCTATCTTTTTTCGCGCCTATCTCCTCCCCCTTTCTGTTTTCCTGCACTGTCCTCTTTATGCGCCAGTCTCTCCAGCTATATTTTTATTTCTTTTTCTTTTTTTCTTTGTCTGCCAATCTGCTTGTTTATTCCTCCACATTTCTTTTATTTTTCTGCTGTCCAGTCCGTTTGTCTTGCTATGCTATTTTTTTAATGTTGCTCATTTATTGCCTTAAACAAAAGGCAGCTTCTTTCAAAGCCACCGAGACCCTTAGTGGAAGACCAGCTAATTCCATATTCTCCGTTTATTATTTAAAACTCATTTGTGCTATTTTTATCTTCTTTGCATAACAGATCCTATAAACACAAAAATAACGTAAATAGCTCAAAAATATAAGGAACTAACCAAGAAAAGACGAGTGAATTTGAAGTAAAAATATATATAAATATGATCCGATCAAGAGATAAGTGATCTAAGTGAGTTAGATTATCAAGACCTTTCTCTTATGTGCATTCCTAAAACGTTCCTAGCCATAGGATTACCAATTGGGCATTGACAATCCGCTAAGGATAGTATGTGTTGTGTTGACTCAAGCGTGAGTATGACTAGTCTCAAGTCATTTGGTGTTGGACACTAAGACAAACACATAGGTGCTCGAAAGAGTAATCGAGTACACTGAACTACGATCAAAAGAGAGTTCGAACATACATGTCATGTATGAACTCTAAAGTTGCAATATGCAAAGTAGTCCTTTGACCTGAGGCATCATAGATGTCTAATGGTTAGGTCCTTGATCTTTGATCATGTCAAACGGCATTCCATCGGAATGTCCACGGCATTGTTGGGGTCAAGCTATCTAGTCATGTAGGCATATGAATGCACAACAAGGGATCTCTAACCTTCCAAGGTGGAAGGAGAATACTCTAAGATATGATTCTAAAGTCTTTGGCCAAAGCAAATGAATATGACTTAGGAAGTTTGTTCCAAATCATATTCAAGGGAATCATATAGGAAAGTATCACATTGGATAGTAGACATGAAACAAACTATCACTTAAACAATGTGATTAAGAGTATTGTATTAGAGAAGGACCGTATTGCATTGTAGTTGTAACTGGATAGGTTCTCCAACCAATTCTACTTAGCTTGGGTAACCATGATATTCTGCTAGGCGTCACTCATGGTTTGTGGAAGCCCTAATGATTAGCAAACACTAATCATCAAAGGGAGAATTGAAATGTGGTTTCAATTCACAATCGATCGTTAAGAGTAACATCGCCCACTGCCTCGCTAAATGGAACCTAATGGATCGTACACCGAGTAAGGATGTATGTGAAGAAATTAAATGAAATGGATAAGCAATTAAATGGTTTAATTGAAGAATGGTCAAGATTAATTAATTAGTTAATTAATTTTACGAAAGGTTCGTATTGGGCTTATATGTTGGTTTTGGGTTTCGGGGCCCAAAAGCGTTTTGGTCCAAAAGGCCCATTATGTTTAAGTTGTATGACAACTAAAACAAAATGAGCAACAAGCCCAACAACAATATGATGGCCGGCCATTAGGGTGGATGGTGAAAGCTTGCTTAATTGCAAGTTTGCCACTCACCAAAGAAAAGGTTATAAAAGCAACTTTATAGCTATTTTCTTTTTAGGGGTTTTCTAGTTGAAATTAGGTGAAACATTTTCTCTCCATTTTCTTCCAAGAGGCCGGCCACTAAGGGAAGGGACATCTAGCAATCTCTTCTTCCCTAAGTCATCCATATCATCTTCACAAGATACATCCTTGGTGAAGAGACTTAGAGACATCAAACTTTTGGTGTTTTGGAGAACTTATCCTCATTTCCTCAAATCTTCAAAGGAGCACTAAAGGGAGGAAAACACAAGGAGGATTCAAGGAGCTTGGTGGTGACTTGAAGGCCCTCCACTTGGGTGAATCCCTTGTGTAAACAAGGATGAGCTTCAAGGGTAAAGAAACTCTAAATCTTTACTTATCTTTAATGTTGTTAAAGAGTTTATTGGTTCACCATATACTAGGCTTTGAAAGTCATGGGTTTTATGAATTGTTTTTGGATGCATGCCTACTCTAAAGTGTTAATAGCTTGCATGTGTATTCAAATGTTCATACTTGTTCTTAGCTAGGACAAAATTTTTCCTTCACTTAAACGATAAGTCCAAGGAATATGTAATTAGGAGAATGTAATTTAAACAAGTTAGATTTATGAGACCATTCTCTTTCGTATACATATCCTGAACTTTCCTGATTATAGGATTGCCAATTGGGCATTGACAGTCTGTGAAGATCAGTACGTGCTGTGTCTTCTCTCATGGAGAGTGACTGGTCTCGAGTCATTGGTGTGATTGACACCAAGACAAGCATGTAGGTGCTCAATAGCGAATGAGTCCACTGAACACGATCAACGAGGAGTTCTCATACTCATGTCACATGAGAACTCATGGTTGGGATAATACAAAGTAGTCCTTTGACCTGAGGCATCATAGTTGTCTTGTGGTTAAGTCCTTGATCTTTGACTATGTCAAATTCACTCCATCAGAGGGTGTCCACGGCATAGTTAGGGTTAAGCCACTTAGCCATGGAGGCAAGTGAATGCGCAACAAGGGATCTCTAACCTTCAAACCGTTTGAGGGAGAATACTCTATGATATGATTAAGAATCTCTGGCCAGAGTATGAATGAGATTTAGGAAGTCATTCCAAATCACATTCAAGGTAATCATATAAGTAAATGAATCACATTGGATAGTAGACATGAATAAACTATCAATCCAAACAATGTGGTCAAGAGTATTGTATTAGAGAAAGACCGTATTGCATTGTAATCCTAAACTGAATAGGTTATCCACCTCTTCTGATTAGTTTGGGTAACCATGATACTGCTAGGTGTCACTCATGGTTTGTGGAAGCCCTAAACGTGTATAATCACTAAAGGGAGAATTGCAAGTAAGTTTCAATTCACAATCGATTTGAAAGAGTTCTAATCGCCCACTGCCTCGCTAAAAGGAACCTAATGGATCGTACACCGTGTAAGGTAAAGATTGAAGAAACAACGAAGATGAGTAAGAATAATTAAATGGTTTAATTATTTATGGCAAGGATTAATTAATACGTTAATCAATCAAACGAATAAAGTTCGTTAAAAGACCTAGGGTTAGTTTTGGACCTTAAGGCCCAATGGGCTTCGAACGTCAAGCCCATTGACTTAAGTTGTATGACAACTTAATGACTAAATATTCGCAAGGGCCCAAACAACCCAATAACACCCTATGGCCGGCCATATTGATAATGGAGTGGGTTTTGGACTTATTACAAGTTTGCCACTCCAATGAAGGTAGGTATAAATATGACTTTATAGCCTTTTCTTCATTAGGGTTTCTTGTGGGAGAAAAGATGAGAACAAAAGCTCTCTTTGCTCTCTAAGAGGCCGGCCACCCTAGAGGAACATAGCTAGCAATCTTACTTCCTCTAGGTCACTCATTTCTTCATCAATCCTTCCTTGGTGTGGAGACATAGAGGTTCTCAACTTTGTGAACTTGGAGAAACCAATTCTTCCATCCAAATCCATAGAGCTAAGAAGCAAGGAATTAAGGCCCTATCTCTTGGGTGATTATCCTTTGCTTATGCAAAGAGGAATCAATAAAGGTATAAATTTCTCAACTCACTTTGTTTTGAGTTGAGTCTTGGTTCACCTAACTACTAGGCTTTGAAATGCATGGGTAATGTTTTGTTTTTGAGTGCATACAAGCATGATTCCGCCTTTAATTTGTTAATTGCATGCTATAGATGTTGCTCAAAAGAACATGTTGAAGGAATTATTTTGAAAAACATGTTCATTTGAGCAACATCATATAGCATGCAATTTAACAATTAAAGGCGGAATCATGCTTGTATGTACTCAAAAACAAAACATGACCATGAAATTCAAAGCCTAGTAGATTGGTGAACCAATAATCAACTCAAAAACAAAGTGAGTTGATAAATTTACCTTTGTAGATTCCTCTTTGCATAAGCAAAGGCTAATCACCCAAAGAGATAGGGGCCTTCATTCCTTGCTTCTTAGATCCATGGATTTGGATGGAAGAATAGGTTCTCCAAGTTCCCAAAATTGAGAACCTCTAATTCTCGACACCAAGGTTCGATTGTAGAAGAAATGAGTGACCTTGGAGTAGTAGGATTGCTAGATGTACCCTCCAAGGTGTTGGCCTATTTAGAGAGAAAATAGAGAGACAATTCTCACCAATTTCCCCCCAAAATAAACCCTTAATATTTCCTTAATGAATTTTAGTTATAAAGTCATTTATATAGTCACTTCTTTAAGTGACCTAAACAACCAAAACCCTAATTCATTTCATCATGGCTGGCCATTTAGGGATGTTTGGGCTTTTGGGCTTTAATGAATCTTTATTCATTAAATTGTCATACAACTTAAGTTAATGGGCTTGACGTTCGAAGCCCATTGGGCCTTAAGGTCCAAAACTATCCCGAAGTCTTTAACGAACTTTTTCGTTTGATTAATTAACATATTAATTAATCCTTGCCATAAATAAATGATTAAACCATTTAATCATTCTTACTCATCTCCGTTTAATCTCCAATCTCCACCTTACACGGTGTGCGATCCTTTAGGTTCCTTTTAGCGAGGTAGTGGGCGATTAAAACCATTTTACATCGATTGTGAATTGAAACTATTTTCAATTCTCCCTTTAGTGATTACACACGTTTAGGGCTTCCACAAACCATGGTTGACGCCTAGCAGCATGTCATGGTTACCCAAGCTAATCAGAAGAGGTTAGAGAACCTATTCAGTTCGGGATTACAAATGCAATACGGTCTTTCTCTAATCTAATACTCTTGACCACATTGTTTGGTTTGATAGTTTATTTTCTCATGTCTACTATCCAATGTGTGTCTTGTGCTTATATGATTACCATGAATGTGATTCGGAACGCATTCCCTAATCTCATTCATACTCTGATCAGAGATTTAAATCATATCATAGAGTATTCTCCCTCAAACGGTTTGAAGGTTAGAGATCCCTTGTTGCGCATTCACTTGTCTCCATAGCTAAGTCACTTGACCCCAACGATGCCGTGGACACCCTCCTGATGGAGTGACTTTGACATAATCAAAGATCAAGGTCTTAACCACAAGACAACTATGATGCCTCAGGTCAAAGGACTACTTTGCATTATCCCAACCATGAGTTCTCATGTGACATGGAATATGAGAACCCTTCGTTGATCGCGTTCAGTGAACTCATTCTCTATTGAGCACCTACCGTACTTGTCTTGATGTCACACACACCAATGACTCGAGACTAATCACTCTCCCTGAGAGAAGACATAGTACGTACTGATCTTGACGGACTGTCAACGCCCAATTGGCAATCCTATGATCAGGAACGTTTAGGATGTGTCTACGAAAGAATGGTCTCATGAATCTAACTTCATTAGATTACATTCTCCCAATCACATATTCCTTGGACTTTATCGTTTAAGCATATAACATTTATATGAGACGGCTCAAACAATAATTTATGCCCTTTATATGTAAAACTAGATTAGTTTAACATGTGAAATGTCCGTAAAGTATCATCACATGGTTGGCTTTAGGGCACATTTCCAACACATGTTTTTCACAAAATTTCCTTCAATTGGTATTAGAGCCTAGGTCTAGTAGTTGGTGAATCCTTTTGGGTTTTGTAGTTCATAGTCTTTGATTTGAATGTTGTAATTGTTACAAGCTTTATTCTTGCTTCTTTGACTGTAAATTTGGTTGGAAAATTTGCCATCTCAAATGTTGTAGATGTAGTTCATATGAGCATGAATTTTGGAGCTAAAATTTGGTGCCATGTTTTTGGGGAAATTCGGCCAAATCCAAAGGGTGGATTTGTGGGTTCTTGTTTGTCTTGTTAAAAGTGTTTTAAGGTGACTTTTGGAACCCCTAAGTACCCTAGGATGTTAACCCCATTTTGAGTAGTGAAAATTTGAGTTTTATTGAGTGAAAATGTTCATGGAACTCTTATGGGTTTTCATGGATGTTCTTCATTGTTCTTGATGTTCTTACCAAGAACAAAAAGTTTGGTGTTTTGATTCAAAGTTTTGGTTGATTTCATAAAGTCCATGTTTTGTATTGGTTGGTGTGACTTTTCTGTCAACAAGACATTTAATTAATTAAAAGGTGATTGATATGTTGATAGAGTGTTTGAATTTATGTACATAATTGATTTTTTTCTTACACACATGTTTCCCACCAACCAATTTCCACTTGCATGGCTTTATGACTTTGTTGAAAAAAATTTCAAAATTTTATGGCTTCACTCTCACCAAAACCAGCCACCCTACAAGTAGGGTACTTTTGGGGCTTTTATGCAATTACATAAAGTTTTGATACTTTTGTGAATTTGTAGTTTGACCCAAAAGTTTACGTTTCTTACGTAAAGGCCCAAAATCACTAAAGGAAAATTTGTTTTGTTCCTTTGATGAAGTTTTTTGAATTTGTTGAAATTTTTGGGTTCTAGTTGTAATTACATGAACTAGTGGACTTTTGTGTTTTTACAAAGTGACCTCAAAAGTTTATGTTTTGCAATATAGCCCAAAAGTTGAGGTTATTGCATTTTGGCCCAAATTAGGTTGAGAACAAAATGGTTTTGTCTCTTTAAATGAGAATTGGATTTTCATTTCATCTAGCTCCATTTAAATCAATTCTATGGATACAAAAACCGAATGACAATGTTGCATTCAAGTTTAATTAGTTAAAGCGTTAATTAATTAAAGGGTGATTATGAACCTAAGCCTATGATAATTGAGCTATGTGAAAGGCCGTCTCAAATCTGTTTGAACCATGGGAATGTGTAGATTAGATTTTGGTTGTAATTTGATATGATCAGATGTTGTAAAAGAGCATAAGCTCTTCTTTACTTTAAAGTAATTTGTTTTGATCAAATGTTGTAAAAGAGCATAAGCTCTTCTTTACTTTGAAGTACTCCCTTCTTGTTTTATTTTGATATGCATGAAATTGGAGTAGTTGGGTCCAACGCCCAATAGGAAAAACACGCCTTAATATGATTAAACGCGTAACTAAAATCAATCACCATCCCTAGACCAAGATTCAACACTAGGCTCGTGTTGGATCTAATCAAAGGTTCATAGTCATCCTAAGGCCCTAAGGCAACTATGTAGTCCATCAATGAATGCAAACCTTATGTTAGTAGTACCATATACTCTTGCTTTAAAAACCGTTTTACAAGCTTAGTGGGAGTATTATATACTACTAAATCAATCACATGGACCAATAGTTGTAATAGGACCAAATTGTTTTAATAAGATTAAAATGTATGTTTATATGTGATGAGACCTAAAACCCTCAACCAAACCATTATTAAGTTGATAAGCGTGAGAGTGCTTTGAACACTCTTTCGTGGCTTTCCACCGTGGTAGGCTCCGATCGTTTGTGACTCGTACACTGACTTCACCCTATCATGGGGGAGTACAAAGTGCGTGCTTACACTCAGGAGGAGTTCTATATGCATACATGATGTTGTGAAGGTAGGCAACGAGAATAGCCAACATCATATCATTGTGAGGTTGTTCTTGAACCCCTACTCGAACTTGCATGGTGGGAATGAATTAACTAAGTGCAATGGAGCCAACATCATATCATTGTGAGGCTTCATTCTCTAGAGGCCAAATAAGATGGGTACTTGCAAGAGATGCAAATGAGTAAGTGTACTCTCTCATTATTATTGATGCTAGCCAACATCATATCATTGTGAGGTGGGCTTGGTAATGATGAGTCTCCCATACCCTACTAAGAGTTTCCTCCAAAACTCTCGAATTCCGATGAGGGATATGGAATTTGCCAAAAATAGTGGGTGGTGCTATTTGATTTAAAGACCCGAATCAAATGGCTTAAAATCAATCAATTTATATTCGTTATGTATTTGTTTACCAATATATTTGCAAACGCTATCCAAAACTTGACAAAGAAAAGCCGAATGCTTTAGTTTCTGGACTTGGTACCACAATCCCAAAGATTGTCTTAAATGGATTGTATATGTACCTAAGTAGTCTAATCCTCACAATCTTCCTATTGATAATGTACCATTCGAAGAACATGTTTGATAAGTCTATCATAAAGAGGACAACACTTTTAATGTCATAGTTCTTCACTTACAAATCGTTGTATGAAGAAATAAGAGTTGCTATGAACAACCCTTAGCTAATGCAAACACTAGTGCTTGTTTCTTTGTTAAATGAACAAAGAACTTGAGAAGAAAGCACAAGGGCATGGACACTTTATGTGCCATGATTCTTCACTTACAAATTGTTGTATGAAGAAATGAGAGTTGCCTTGAACAACTCTTGAAAGTTTGTAATTATGTTTAGAACATAATGGTTGGTTGACAAAAATAGTCCATCAACATGGACTTATGTTGATTTTAAATCATTGAGTGTTGAAGTGTTAAACCACTTCTACAAACGGAAACTAGGCAAGGACTTCACCTTTGTGTCCCTATCCAAATGGTTCACTAAGTTTATTGTAAACTATATAGTGAACAATAACCACACACTCTCCAAATCGTTTGATGTGTATAACACAATTGAAATAAGTTTCAAGAGAGATAGTGGGAGTTTAGGGACCATGACTAATGAAGTCAAAGGAGAAGTCAAATGAAGAAAGCGAAATAAACTCCAAGGGAACAAACTTTCTTTATGAAAGGATGGACATTGGAAGGGGTATTTGCAAGAAATGTCTTGCAAGTGTCAAGAACACACCTTTCGAAGGTGTTGTAAATTATTCTTGAAAAGTTCAAAACAGTTGGTTCTTCTACTTGAATGCTTGATTCCGTATTAGTAACTATGTTTTACAATCGTTGTAAAAGTGTGGCTAATAAAAAGTAGAAGATTAATGAGAGAAGAGAAAGTACTTCACATTCGGAACGTGAATCAAATGTAGATCTCTGCGAAAGCAGATGGTACTTACTTCCTCATATGAACTACCAAAGAAATTGGAAAAACCATAGATTATCTTTACATTCCAATTTTAAGGAACTTAATTCCATCACTATAAGGGATGGATGAATGTTTTGTTTGACGAAACATTGTTCTTTATTAATGAATGATTAGATTATTGTAATCTAATTGATTGTCTCTATAGTAGAGATGATATGGTAGTGTTAACTGTTTAGAAAATAACGATGCTTAAAACCCAAAAGGTTGCAAGGTAGTGACTAATCCCAACTGAGTTGTGATACCTCTAAAACATAAATTACGAGTTGGTCATAGATGGATGCTTTGGATCGTTAGATCCGGATCCAATACCTTCTTATTAAAATTGTATAGAGGCGAAATGTTCGAATCTTTATTCTTTTGGAAAGGAAGAAAGAATCACAAAGTTGTTGAGGTTAATTCACTTAGATGTTAGTGGCACTTGTCCACAACATAATACTACTCATGTTGTATGACATTCACCGAAGATCGCTCTCGGTTGGACTATCATTTATTTTGAATAAACACAAGTCCGAATACTTTGCAAAAGGTTTCAAAGAATTCAAGAAATGTAAGTTGATGAGTAAGATGTCTAAAGTATTTACCTCCTTAGATTTGATCCAAGGAAAGGTAACACTTCAGAACAGTTTCCTTGAAAGATATCAAGGAAAGAAGCATCATATGGTAATGGATTTCTCCATTAAGAGAAGAACGAACTCGAAATAAGATTTAGTTCGTTGGATGTTATCAATTGCCCATATATAGGATATATACTTCTAAGACAATATGATTGTCAATTAGAAGATCTTCCAAAATTTTCATGACTCCATAGGATATAGTTGGAAAGAAAGACAAATCTTTATCATGTTAAGATTTGGGGTTGTGTGCTAATAAGCAATATTTGTTTAAAGAATTATCTTGTGGGTATCCTTAAATTAACATTTGGATATCACTTCTATAAACCAACTAACAAATGTTGTTTGTTGGGTAGTTCATTGTAATCCTACAATATGATTTGCCTAACGCAAATGAACGAGAGATAGAACTCAAAGAATGGATTCTTTGAGAGACAAGATGATAATCAACAAATATAACAACCTAGTTCCTATGACACAAGCTCCAAGGTAGTCGAGAAGGATTTATAAACTGTCTCAATTGAATGGTTTGAACTTTATGACTATGTCATAGAGTTACACCTCTTAATTTGAAAGAAATAAGAATGAAAATCCTTATGACTACATTAAGTGTATATACGACATATACTCAAGGAAATGGTAAAGTACCATTTGACCCGAAATAATGAAACCTTTATAGCTAATTGGTAGCTTAAGGTGACTACAATTAAAGAGATTGGTTGACTTGGAAGAAACCATCTTTGACATAGTCTTGGTTTCAATTAATTCGAAGACTGCTAGCTACAACTAAATGGTGATTCAATGTTTGGACATAATATGGGTTTCCGAAACCATTATTAAGATAGTCTTGATAATATATGTCTAAAACTATGAATCACAAGACATGTGAGTTGTAGAGATCCATCCATCATGGATCTTAGCAAGCTAGTGGGAGCTATAAACGTCTTATGAGAGAAAGATCAAATCGTTTGATTTCTCATAAAGATGTAAATGAATCCTTTGTTTAGTAGGTTTACAAAAGATTAGTGGGAGTTAATCATGTTCCTAAGTTTGAATATATATATATATACAAATATATGATATATTAATTTTGGAAATGAAAAAGAATACTTCTTCGTTAAAGTTATGACTTTAAACATTCTATAACGATAGAATGTATATGGGAGACATAGTCTATAAACATGGGAAGTAAATCTATAATGATAGATTTCAGGATATAATTGGATTATATCAAGCCCTAATGATAGACAAAAGATACTAGGAAGTTTCTCATATGATGATAAACTTCAATCAGAAGAACCACTCTAGTAAGACTACGAGGTAGCTCTTCTCAAAGGGAACATACCCTTTGACTCCCAAAGAAATAATGCGTAAATAGAATCCTTTATGCATACGTAGAAAAGTGATTTACGTATTTCATATTGTATGTGAACATGAAGGATTATTTTGTGAAAACATGTTCATTTAAGCAACATCAATAAGCATGCAATTAACAATTAAAGGCGGAATCATGCTTGCATGCACTTAAAAACAAAACATTAACCATGAAATTCAAAGCCTAGTAGATTGGTGAACCAAAACTCAACTCAAAACATAGTGAGTTGAAATTTATACATTTGTAGATTCCTCTTTGCATAAGCAAAGGCTAATCACCCAAAGAGAGGGCCTTCATTCCTTGCATCTTAAATCTATGGATTTGGATGGAAGAATAGGTTTCTCCAAGTTCCCAAAATTGAGAACCTCTAAGTCTCTTCACCAAGGAGAGATTGGAGAAGAAATGAGTGACCTTGGAGTAGTGGGATTGCAAGATGCACCCCCAAGGTGGCCGGCCTCTTTAGAGAGAAATGGAGAGACAAGTTCTCACCAATTTTCTCCAAAACAAACCCTAATGAATTTTGGCTATAAAGTCATATTTATACCTTTATTCATTTGAGTGGCAAACTTGTAAATAAGTCCAAGTTCACTACCCTAAACATCATGGCCGGCCTTGGGGTATTTTTGGGTTGTTTGGGCCTTTGTGAATCATTATTCATTAAGTTGTCATACAACTTAAGTTAATGGGCTTGACGTTCGAAGCCCATTGGGCCTTAAGGTCCAAAACTATCCCGAGGTCTTTAACGAACTTAATCGTTTGATTAATTAACATATTAATTAATCCTTGCCATAAATAAATGATTAAACCATTTAATCATTCTTACTCATCTCCATTGTTTCTTCAATCTCCTCCTTACACGGTTTGCGATCCATTAGGTTCCTTTTAGCGAGGCAGTGGGCGATTAAAACCATTTTACATCGATTGTGAATTGAAACTTACTTTCAATTCTCCCTTTAGTGATTACACACATTTAGGGCTTCCACAAACCATGAGTGACACCTTGCAGCATATCATGGTTACCCAAGCTAATCAGAAGAGGTAGAGAAAACCTATTCAGTTTGGGATTACAAATGCAATACGGTCTTTCTCTAATACAATACTCTTGACCACATTGTTTGGTTTGATAGTTTATTTATTCATGTCTACTATCCAATGTGATTCGTGTGCTTATATGATTACCTTGAATGTGATTTGGAACGTTTTCCTAAATCTCATTCATACTTTGGCCAAAGATTCTTAATCATATCATAGAGTATTCTCCCTCAAACAGTTTGAAGGTTAGAGATCCCTTGTTGCGCATTCACTTGCCTCCATGACTAAGTGGCTTAACCCCAACGATGCCGTGGACACTCCAATGGAATGACGTTTGACATAATCAAAGATCAAGGACTTAACCACAAGACAATTGTGATGCCTCAGGTCAAAGGACTACTTTGCATTATCCCAACCATGAGTTCTCATGTGACATGAGTATGAGAACTCTTCGTTGATCGCGTTCAGTGAACTCATTCTCTACTGAGCACCTACGTACTTGTCTTGATGTCACACACACCAATGACTCGAGACTAGTCACTCTCCCTGAGAGAAGACATAGCACGTACCGATCTTGACGGACTGTCAATGCCCAATTGACAATCCTATGATCAGGAACATTTAGGATGTGTCTACGAAAGAATGGTCTCATGAATCTAACTTCATTAGATTACATTCTCCCAATCACATATTCCTTGGACTTTATCGTTTAAGCATATAACATTTATATGAGACGGTTCAAACAATAATCTTTGCCTTTTATAGTTAAACTAGATTAGTTTAACATGTGAAATGTCCGTAAAGTATCATCATATGATTGGATTTAGGGCACATTTCCAACAATCTCCCACTTGCACTAGAGCCAATCAGCTTGGTCATCAGTGATGATACCTCTTCTGTAGTCATTTCATAAATGGCTGAGTAGTAGGCCTAGGCAATGGATATCTATATGTTATCCATAGAAGCAACCTTGAGAATAACGACGTCACCATTATACATGATTCTCAATCATGTGGTTCAGTCTCTCATATGAGTTCGGACCTTGATGAGACCTTGATTCCCTGGTTTGAGCTATTGCCCCATTAGTGTCATAGTGTCGATACACTAGATACACTTTCTGGTTGGAACCGAATAGAGAGTTCATGAATGAACTTTCACATCCAAACAACATTGTTGTAAGCTTCTTTATGGCAATATATTTTGCATTCATAATGGAACACACTAAAGTCATTACTTTAATGTTTCCATCCAAATATCTCTTTAGTCATAATAAAGAGATATCCGTTTATCTCTTCATTCATAATGAAGAAACATCCAATGATGGATTAGATTCATAATCTAATACATTTACGCTTCCTTTACGTTACTCTAATTCTTCCTCGTTCTTTGAGGAATTTATCCTTTAGTATTTCTTAAATACTTAAGGATTCACTTGACAGTTGCCATGGTTCTAATCCTGGGCTTGCACTGATATCGTCTTGTACCTGTTCTAGGTACAACTCATATCAATGTTTTTCATACAATATGAAATACATAAATCACCTTTATGCGTATGCATAAAGGATTCTATTTACGCATTATTTCTTTGGGAGTCAAAGAGTACGTTCTCTTTGAGAAGAGCAACTTCTTAGTCTCACTAGAGTTGTCCTTCTAATTGAAGTTTATCATCATATGAGAAACTTCCTAGCAACTTTTGTCTATTATTAGGGATTGATATAATCAAATTATATCTTGAAATCTATCAATATAGATTTCTATCCCATGTATATAGACTATGTCTCCCATATACATTTTATCTTCATATAATGTTTAAAGTCATAACTTTAATGAAGAAATATTCTTTTCAATTCCAAAATTAATATATCATATATACATTCATATATATCACATATATATTTATATATATATATATACAAATTTAGGAATATGATTAACTCCCACTAATCTTTTGTAAACCTAGTAAACAAAAGATTCATTTACATCTTTATGAGAAATCAAACGATTTGACCTTTCTCTCATAAGACGCTTATAGCTCCCACTAGCTTGCTAAGATCCATGATGGATGGATCTCTACAACTTACATGTCTTGTGATTCATAGTTTTAGACATATATTATCAAGACTATCTTAATAATGGTTTCGGAAACCTATATTATGTCCAAACATTGAATCACCATTTAGTTGTAGCTAGCAATCTTCGAATTAATTGAAACTAAGACTACGTCAAAAATGGTTCCTTCAAAGTCAACCATTCTCTTTGATTGTAGTCACCTTAAGCTACCAATTAGCTTATAAAGGTTTCATTATTTCGGGTCAAATGGTACTTTACCATTTCCTTAAGTATATATCATATATACACTTAATGTAGTCATAAGGATTTTCATTCTTATTTCTTTCGAATTAAGAGGTGTAACTCTATGACATAGTCATAAAGTTCAAACCATTCAACTGAGACGGTTTATAAATCCTTCTCGACTACCTTGGAGCTTGTGGTATAGGAACTAGGTTGTTATATTTGTTGATTACTTTCTTGTCTCTCAAAGAACCTATTCTTTTGAGTTCTATCTCTCGTTCATTTGCTCTTAGGCAAATCACATTGTAGGATTACAATGAACTACCCAACAAAACAACATTTGTTAGTTGGTTTATAGAAGCGATATCCAAAAGTTAATTTAAGGATATCCTACAAGATTGTTATCAAACAAATATTGCTTATTAGCACACAACCCCAAATCTTAACATGTTTTAAGATTTGTTTTTCTTTCCAACTACATCTTATGGAGTCATGAAAATATTGGAAGATCTTCTAATTTACAATCATATTGGTTTTAGAAGTATATATCCTATATATATGGGTAATAGATAATATCTAACGAACTAAATCTTATTCGAGTTCGTTCTTCTCCTAACGGAGAAATCCATTATCTTTCAAGGAAACTCATCTAAAGTGTTACCTTTCCTTGGATCAAATCTAAGGAGGTAAATACTTTAGATGTCTTACTCATCAACTTACATTTCTTGAATTCTTTGAAACATTTTGCAAAGTATTCGGACTTGTGTTTATTCAAAATAAACTATAGTCCAACCGAGAGTGATCTTTGGTGAATGTCATCCAACATGAGTAGTATTATGTTGTGGACAAGTGCCACTAACATCTAAGTGAATTAACCTCAACAACTTTGAAATTCTTTCTTCTTTCCAAAAGAAAAAAGATTCAAACATTTCGCCTCTATACAATTTTAACAAGAAGGTATTGGATCCGGATCTAATGATCCAAAGCATCCATCTATCACCAACTCGTAACTTATGTTTTAGAGGTATCACAACTTAGTTGGGATTAGTCACTACCTTGCAACCTTTTGGGTTTTAAGCATCATTATATTCTAAACAGTTAACACTACCATATCATCTCTACTATAGAGACAATCAATTAGATTACTATAATCCAATCATTGATTGATTAATAAGGAACAATGTTTTGTCAAACAAAACATTCATCCATCTCTACTATAGTGACGGAATTAAGTTCCTTAAAATTGGAATATAAAGACAATCTATGTTTTTCCAATTTCTTTGGTAGTTCATATGAGAAAGTAAGTACCATCTGCTTTCGCAGAGATCTTTATTTTATTCACGTTTCGAATGTGAAGTACTTTCTCTTCTCTCATTAATCTTCTACTTCTTATTAGCCACACTTTTACAACGATTGTAAAACATAGTTACTAATACGGAATCAATCATTCAAGTAGAAGAACCAACTGTTTTGAACTTTTCAAGAACAATTTACAACACCTTCGAAAGGTGTGTTCTTGACACTTGCAAGACATTTCTTGCAAATACCCCTTCCAATGTCCATCCTTTCATAAAGAAAGTTTGTTCCCTTGGAGTTAATTTTATCTTCTTCATTTGACTTCTCCTTTGACTACAATAGTCATGGTCCCTAAACTCCCACTATCTCTCTTGAAACTTATTTCAATTGTGTTATACACATCAAACATTTTGGAGAGCATGTGTTTATTGTTCACCATATAGTTTACAATAAACTTAGTGAACCATTAGGATAGGGACATAAAGGTGAAGTCCTTGCCTAGTTTCCGTCTCATTAAGTGGTTTATCACTTCAACACTCAATGATTCAAAATCATCATAAGTCCATGTTAATGGACTATTTTTGTCAACCAACCATTATGTTCTAAACATAATTACAAACTTTCAAGAGTTGTACAAGGCAACTCTTATTTCTTCATACAACAAATTGTAAGTGAAGAATCATGGCACATTAAGTGTCCATGCCTTTATGCTTTCTTCTCAAGTTCTTTGTTCATATAACAAAGAAACAAGCACTAAGTGTTTGCATTGACTAAGAGTTGTTCAAAGCAACTCTTATTTCTTCATACAACAATTTGTAAGGGAAGAATTATGACATTAAAAGTGTCCTTGTCATTATGCTAATCTTCGTAAGTTCCTTTGTTTATTTAACAAAGGATTAAGCGTTGGTTGTTTGTGTTGTCCTTTTCATGATAGACTTATCTAACATGTTCTTTCAATGATACATTATCAATAGAACGATTTTGAGGATGAGACTACTTAGGTACATATACAATCCATTTAAGACAATCTTTGGGATTGTGTTACCAAGTCCGGAAACTAAAGCATTCGGCTTTTCTTTGTCAAGTTTTGGATAGCGTTTGCAAATATATTGGTAAACAAATACATAACGAATATAAATTGATTGATTTTAAACCATTTGATCGGGTCTTTAAATCAAATAGCACCACCCACTATTTTTGGCAAATTCCATATCCCTCATTGGAATTCGAGAGTTTTGGATGAAACTCTTAGTAGGGTATGGGAGGCTCACTATTACCAAGCCCACCTCAGAATTATATCATGTTGGCAAGCGTTAATAATAATGAGAGAGTACGCTTACTCATTTGCAACTAAAGCAAGTACCCATCTAATTTGGCCTCTAGAGAATGATGCCTCAGAATTATATCATGTTGGCGTCATTGCACTTAGTTAAGTCATTCCCACCATGCCTAGTTCGTGTAGGGGTTCAAGCATAGCCTCAGAATTATATCATGTCGGCTAAACTCGTTGCCTACCTCACTTCATCATGTATGTATATAGAACTCCTCCTGAGTGTAAGCACGCACTTTGTACTCCCCCATTATAGGGTGAAGCCGGTGTACGAGTCACATACGATCGGAGCCTACCACGGTGGAAGGCCACGAAAGAGTGTTCAAAGCACTCTCACGCTTATCAACTTAATAATGGTTTGGTTGAGGGTTTTAGGTCTCATCACATATAAACATACATTTTAATCTCTATTAAAACAATTTTGGTCCTATTACAACTATTGGTCCATATGATTGTTTTTAGTTGTATATAATACTCCCACTATGCTTATAAAACGTTTTTAAAGCAAGAGTATATGATACTACTAACATAACCTTTGCATTCATTTGATGGACTATATAGTTGCCTTAGGGCCTTAGGATGACTATGAACCTTTGTTTTAGATTCAACACGAGCCTTGTGTTGAATCTCGGTCTAGGGATGGTGATTGATTTTAGTTATGCGTTTAATCACATTAAGGCGTGTTGTCTTAGGGGCGTTGGACCCAACTACTTCATTTTCATGCATATCATATAAAGCAAGAAAGAAGTACTTCAAAGTAAAGGTGAGCTTATGCTCATTACAACATTTGCATAAAACAAATTACTTTAAAGTAAAGAAGAGCTTAAGCCCTTTTACAACATTTGATCAAATCAAATTACAACCAAAATCTAATCTACACATTCCCATGGTTCAAACAAATTTGAAACGGCCTTTCACATAGCTCAATTATATTAGGCTTTAGGTTCATAATCACCCTTTAATTAATTAACACTTTAACTAATTAAATTGAATGTAACATTTTCATTTGGTTTTTGTATCCATAAAATTGATTTAAATGGAGCTAAACAAAATGAAAATCCAATTCTCATTTAAAGAGACAAAACAATTTTGTTCTCTACTTAATTTGGGCCAATATGCAATTACCATAACTTTTGGGCTATCTTGCAATTAACCTCAACTTTTGGGCTATATTGCAAAACTTTTGGGGTCACTTTGTAAAGACACAAAAGTCCACTACTTCATGTAATTACACTAGAACCCAAAATTTAATCAATGCAAAAACTTCATCAAAGGAGCAAAACAATTTGTCCTTTAGCGTTTTTGGACCTAAACGTAAAAACGTAAACTTTTGGGCCAAAGTGCAAATACACAAAAGTATCAAAACTTTATGTAATTGCATAAAAGGCCCCAAAAGTACCCCCACTAGGGGGTGGCCGGTTTTGGAAGAGGATAGAGTGATGTGTGTGTTGATTTGTGAGTTTTAGACATAAAGCAACAAGTGGTGCAAGTGGTATGTGTGAAAGGGAATTAATCCTTACACACCCATCACCATTTCCATCACCATTCAAAAAAATATCTTATGCAATAAATCATTTGAAAAACATAAAACATAAACTTTATGAAATAAATCAAAACTTTGAATCAAAACACAAACCTTTTTGTTCTTGGCTAGAATGTCAAGAACAATGAAGAACATTCATGAAAAACCCAAAATTTTTCCATGAACATTTTTCACCCAAAAACATTCCAAAACCATTCAAACTTTAGGGAAATAACATCTAACCAAACTAGGGTACATAGGGGTTCCAAAAGTCACCTTAAAACACTTTTAACAACTCAAACAAGAACCCAAAAATCCACCCTTTGGATTTGGCCGAAAATACCCAAAGTCATGGCACCAAATTTTAGCTCCAATATTCATGCTCATATGAACTACATCTACAACATTTGAGATGGCAAATTTTCTAACAAAATTTACATTCAAAGAAACAAGAAAAAAGCTTGTAACAATTACAACTTTTAAATCACAAACTATGAACTACAAAACCCAAAAGGATTCACCAACTACTAGACCTAGGCTCTGATACCACTTGAAGGATTATTTTGTGAAAACATGTTCATTTAAGCAACATCAATAAGCATGCAATTAACAATTAAAGGCGGAATCATGCTTGCATGCACTTAAAAACAAAACATTAACCATGAAATTCAAAGCCTAGTAGATTGGTGAACCAAAACTCAACTCAAAACATAGTGAGTTGAAATTTATACCTTTGTAGATTCCTCTTTGCATAAGCAAAGGCTAATCACCCAAAGAGAGGGCCTTCATTCCTTGCATCTTAAATCTATGGATTTGGATGGAAGAATAGGTTTCTCCAAGTTCCCAAAATTGAGAACCTCTAAGTCTCTTCACCAAGGAGAGATTGGAGAAGAAATGAGTGACCTTGGAGTAGTGGGATTGCAAGATGCACCCCCAAGGTGGCCGGCCTCTTTAGAGAGAAATGGAGAGACAAGTTCTCACCAATTTTCTCCAAAACAAACCCTAATGAATTTTGGCTATAAAGTCATATTTATACCTTTATTCATTTGAGTAGCAAACTTGTAAATAAGTCCAAGTTCACTACCCTAAACATCATGGCCGGCCTTGGGGTATTTTTGGGTTGTTTGGGCCTTTGTGAATCATTATTCATTAAGTTGTCATACAACTTAAGTTAATGGGCTTGACGTTCGAAGCCCATTGGGCCTTAAGGTCCAAACTATCCCGAGGTCTTTAACGAACTTATTCGTTTGATTAATTAACATATTAATTAATCCTTGCCATAAATAAATGATTAAACCATTTAATCATTCTTACTCATCTCCATTGTTTCTTCAATCTCCTCCTTACACGGTGTGCGATCCATTAGGTTCCTTTTAGCGAGGCAGTGGGCGATTAAAACCATTTTACATCGATTGTGAATTGAAACTTACTTTCAATTCTCCCTTTAGTGATTACACACATTTAGGGCTTCCACAAACCATGAGTGACACCTTGCAGCATATCATGGTTACCCAAGCTAATCAAAAGAAGTAGAGAAAACCTATTCAGTTTGGGATTACAAATGCAATACGGTCTTTCTCTAATACAATACTCTTGACCACAATGTTTGGTTTGATAGTTTATTTATTCATGTCTACTATCCAATGTGATTCGTGTGCATATATGATTACCTTGAATGTGATTTGGAACGTTTTCCTAAATCTCATTCATACTTTGGCCAAAGATTCTTAATCATATCATAGAGTATTCTCCCTCAAACAGTTTGAAGGTTAGAGATCCCTTGTTGCGCATTCACTTGCCTCCATGACTAAGTGGCTTAACCCCAACGATGCCGTGGACACTCCAATGGAATGACGTTTGACATAATCAAAGATCAAGGACTTAACCACAAGACAACTGTGATGCCTCAGGTCAAAGGACTACTTTGCATTATCCCAACCATGAGTTCTCATGTGACATGAGTATGAGAACTCTTCATTGATCGCGTTCAGTGAACTCATTCTCTACTGAGCACCTACGTACTTGTCTTGATGTCACACACACCAATGACTCGAGACTAGTCACTCTTCCTGAGAGAAGACATAGCACGTACCGATCTTGACGGACTGTCAATGCCCAATTGGCAATCCTATGATCAGGAACATTTAGGATGTGTCTACGAAAGAATGGTCTCATGAATCTAACTTCATTAGATTACATTCTCCCAATCACATATTCCTTGGACTTTATCGTTTAAGCATATAACATTTATATGAGACGGCTCAAACAATAATCTTTGCCTTTTATAGTTAAACTAGATTAGTTTAACATGTGAAATGTCCGTAAAGTATCATCATATGTCCGTAAAAATCCTTGATGAAGTGCCTATAGAACCCTGCATGGCCATGAAAAGAACGAACCTTTCTAACCGAAATAGAAGAGGGTAAGTGACGTACAAGGTCTATCTTTGATTTATGTACTTCAATTCCTTTTTCTGAAACGATGTGGCCTAAAACTATACCTTGTTTAACCATAAAATGACATTTTTCCCAATTCAAAACAAGGTTAGTGTCAACACATCGTTTCAAGATCAAGGTCATATTATCCAAATAATTATCAAAAGAATCCCCAAACACACTGAAATCATCCATAAATACCTCAATAATCTTCTCAACAAAATCGGAGAATATACTTTGTTGGAAGTATGCCCACAAAGCCACTCATTTGATGTAATAGCTTTTTGGAATACTTAATGTATTAAACTTTTATACGTTTAATGAAGGGAAAAGCTTATTGTTAATCACTATTTATTGTATCATGTGTTTAAGCAATAAGGGAATCCTAGGGATGTATTTGATCTAAGAGACAAGTCATCTAAGTGAGTTAGATTATCGAGACCATTCTCTTATGTTCATTCCTAAAACGTTCCTAGCCATAGGATTGCCAATTGGGCATTGACAATCCGCTAAGGTTAGTATGTGTTATGTTGACTCAAGCGTGAGTATGACTAGTCTCAAGTCATTTGGTGTTGGACACTAAGACAAACACATAGGTGCTCGAAAGAGTAATCGAGTACACTGAACAACGATCGAAAGAGAGTTTGAACATACATGTCATGTAAGAACTCGAAAGTTGCACTATGCAAAGTAGTCCTTTGACCTGAGGCATCATAGATGTCTAATGGTTAGGTCCTTGATCTTTGATCATGTCAACGGCATTCCATCGGAGTGTCCACGGCATTGTTGGGGTCAAGCTATCTAGTCATGTAGGCATATGAATGCACAACAAGGGATCTCTAACCTTCCATGGTGGAAGAAGTATACTCTAAGATATGATTCTAAAGTCTTTGGCCAAAGCATATGAATATGACTTAGGAAGTTTGTTCCAAATCATATTCAAGGGAATCATATAGATATGTATCATATTGGATAGTTGACATGAAACAAACTATCACTCAAACAATGTGATTAAGAGTATTGTATTAGAGAAGGACCGTATTGCATTGTAGTTGTAACTGGATAGGTTCTCCAACCAATTCTACTTAACTTGGGTAACCATGACATACTGCTAGGTGTCACTCATGGTTTGTGGAAGCCCTAATGACTAGCAAACACTAATCATAAAGGGAGAATTGAAAGTGGTTTCAATTCACAATCGATCGTTAAGAGTAACAATCACCCACTACCTCGCTAATTGGAACCTAATGGATTGTACACCGAGTAAGGGCGATAGTGAAGAAATTAAATGAAATGGATATGCAATTAAATGGTTTAATTGAAGAATGGTCAAGATTAATTAATTATACGAAAGGTTCGTATTGGGCTTTTAAGTTGGTTTTGGGTATCGGGGCCCAAAAGTGTTTTGGTCCATAAGGCCCATTATGTTTAAGTTGTATGACAACTAAAACAAAATGGGCAATGAGCCCAATCACAATATATAGGCCGGCCATGGTGAGGAGATGGTGAAAGTTTACTTAATTGCAAGTTTGCCACTCACCAAAGAAAAGTGTTATAAAAGCAACTTTATAGCTATTTTCTCATTAGGGTTTTTTCTTTGAGGCAAAGAGGTGAAACATTTTCTCTCTTTCTCTCTACAAAGAGGCCGGCCACTTGGGGAGATTAATCTAGCAATCTCTTCTTCCCTAAGTCATCCATTTCATCTTCACACTTAACCCTTGGTGTGGAGACTTAGAGACATCAAACTTTTGGTGTTTTGGAGAACAAATCCTTAAATCCTCAAAGAAGCAAAGGAGCACTAAAAGGAGGAAAATCACAAGGAATATCCAAGGAGCTTGGAGGTGACTTGAAGGCCCTCCACTTGGGTGAATCCCTTGTGTAAACAAGGATGAGCTTCAAGGGTAAAGAAACTCTAAATCTTTACTTCTCTTTAATGTTGTTAAAGAGTTTATTGGTTCACCATATACTAGGCTTTGAAAGTCATGGGTTTTATGAATTGTTTTTGAATGCATGCCTACTTTAAAGTGTTAATAGTTTGCATATGTATTCAAATGTTCTTACTTGTTCTTAGCTAGGACAAAATTTTTCCTTCAAGTGGTATCAGAGCCTAGGCCTAGTTTATGGTGAATCCTTTTGGGTTTTGTGATTTTCATGATTTATGATTTAAATGTTGTAAATGTTACAAGCTTTGTTCTTGCTTTTGAATATATAAATTTTGCTAGAAAATTTAGCATCTCAAATGTTGTAGATGTATTTCATTTAAGCATGAATATTGGAACTAAAATTTGGTGCCATGTGTTTTGGGAAATTCGGCCAAATCCTTAGGGTGATTTTTTGGGTTCATGTTTGACTTGTTAAAATGGTTTTAAGGTGACTTTTAGAACCCGTAAGTACCCTAGGATATTAGCCCTCTTTTGAGTGGTGAAAAATTGAGTTTTGGTGAATGAAAACATTCATGGAGCTATTATGAGTTTTCATGGTGTTCTTCAATGTTCTTGAAGTTCTTGCCAAGAACAAAAATGTTTGAAGTTTTGATTCAAAAGTTTTATGTTTTTCATAAAGTTTTAGTTTATTTTGTTAGGTGAAGGATATTTGTGAAGGATAATAAAATATATTTATTGTTAGACAAAATATCTTACAAAACCATCCTAATCAACTTTAACCTCACCTAACAAAATCAACTTGCAAAAACTTTTTAGAAAATTTTCCATATATTCTCAAATGGCCGGCCACCCCCTAGTGGGGGTACTTTTGGGGTCTTTTATGCAATTACATAAAGTTTTGATACTTTTGTGTATTTGCACTTTGGCCCAAAAGTTTACTTTTTTACGTTAAGGCCCAAAAACTCTAAAGGACAAATTGTTTTGATCCTTTAATGATGTTTTTACATTATTAAAATTTTGGGTTCTAGTTGTAATTACATGAAGTTGTGGACTTTTGTGTTTTTACAAAGTGACCCCAAAAGTTTTTGTATTTGCATTGTGGCCCAATTGTTGTGGTCATAGTTCCCTTTTGGCCCAAATAAGATGAGAACAAAATGGTTTTGTCTCTTTAATGAGAATTGGATTTTCATTTCATTTAGTTCCATTTAAATCAATTCTATGGATCCGAAAACCAATTGTTTAAAGTTGTTTTCTTAGTTAATGTGATTGATTAAGAAAATGGTGATTATGAACCAAAGGCCTTGATAATTGAGCTATGTGATTGGCCGATTTACATTATGAATGTTTGGGTTTGGTAGTGTAGATTTGAATGTAATTTGATTAATTCAATTTGTTGTAAATGGACATAAGTCCATCATTTGTGTTGTAAAAGGGCATAAGCCCTTATTATTATTTCATGTATTCCTTTTTGTTTATATGTATGCAAAATGGAATAATTGGGTCCAACGCCCAATAGGAAATAACGGTTTAATTGGATTAAGCGCGTAACTAAAATCAACAACTATCTGCCTTAAACCCAAGGTCCAAGACAAGGCTCGTGTTGGATCAAATCAAACGGTTCATAATCATCCTAAAACCTAATATGACTATATAGTTCATATGAGGATGCAATGCATTCGTTAGTAGTTCCATATAGTCTCACTTATTTCTTCGAAATAGTGGGAGTATTATAAACTACTAAATTCATATTAACTTGGACCAATAGTTGTGATAGGCCCATGTTCTTTTAATATGATTAAAATGATTTTGATGTAGCCCAAAACTACTCCCTCGACAAACGAATATTAAGTTGATAAGCGAGAGATGTTTTGAACATCTCTTCGTAGGCCTTCCATCGTGGTGGGCTTCAATCGTTTGTGACTCATACACCGTATTTGTCCAGTTCTGGGGTATGCAAAGTGTGTGCTTACATTCAGGAGAAGCCCATAAACATATGATGAAGTGAAAGTAGGCAACGAGTATGGCCAATATGATATTCTTCTGAGGCCATTCTTGAACCCCTACTTGAACTAGCATGGTGGGAATGACTTAACTAAGTGCAATGGTGCCAATATGATATTCTTCTGAGGCATCATTCTGTAGAGGCCAAACTAGATGGGTAATTACAAAAGTTGTAAATGGCTAAAGCATTATCCTCTCATCATTATTGTTGCTAGCCAATATGATATTCTTCTGAGGTGGGCTTGGTAATGGTGAGTCTCCCATACCCCGCTAAGAGTTCAATATAACTCTCGAATTCTATTGAGGGATGTGGAATTTGCCAAAAATAGTGGGTGGTACTATTTGATTCAAAGACCCAATCAAATAGTTTTAAACAAACAATCTAATACGATTTCTGTTATGTTATGTAGTTAACGACATGCCTAAAATTATACTTACCATTATACTTGACAAAATGGGCCTTAAGGGCCAACGTTTCCTTGCTTGGTATCGCCACATTGAGAATGTCTCAAAGGTGAAAGACATATTGTATGTGCTTAAGCAATCCCCTCCTCATATACCTCCTACGAAACTAGCTTTAAAGGAGGAGTGTCAAAATGATGTTAGACACTATGAGGATGATTTACAAGCCAAATGCTTAATCCTTACTTCACTTAGTGAGGAGCTTATGAAGCTACATAAGCACATGGATACTTCTTGTGCCATGGTTGAAAGTTTGCATAAGATGCATGACATTGAGACTAGTAATGTACGATTCTCAAATGTTTGTAGTCTAATGAATGCCAAAATGGCAAAGGGGACATCGGTCCATAAACATGGACAAAAGATGGAAAAGATATTTAAAGATCTTAAAAGTTTAGGAACTTCCATCGATGGGAAAATGGCCCAAGACTTTTTCCTTGCATCTCTCTCGGATGATTTCACTAAGTTTATTGTAAACTATAAAGTGAATAGATTCGATCATGCTTTAAGCGAGATGATTGACATGTGCTGTAAATTTGAAAAAGGTTTCAAAATGGACAGTGGGAGTGAGAATGCAAACACAAGGAAAAAGTTGCATAAGAAGAAGTCAAAGAAATCCAAAGGAACATGCTTTCATTGTGGAAAGGATGAACGTTGGAAGAAGAAATACAGGCGCATTGCGAGCCTTATGACACGAACTTTTGAAGAGACTATTTCTGTCATAGAGAGTGCTTTTACAGTGAGCTCCAATTCCTGGATATTTGATTCAGGCACTAGTCAACATATCTGTAATACGATGCAGGGACTAGCGGGGAGCAAGTCACTGCGTAATGGGGAGATGGTTGTGCGAGTTGGGAACGGCACTAAAATCTCTGCAAAAGCAATAGGCACCTACATGCTTAACCTACCCTCTGGGGAAGTCCTGGAACTTAAAAATT
This sequence comes from Malus domestica, assembly GCF_042453785.1. Lineage (NCBI taxonomy): Eukaryota > Viridiplantae > Streptophyta > Magnoliopsida > Rosales > Rosaceae > Malus > Malus domestica. The sequence continues at coordinate 16,190,618 of NC_091670.1, forward strand.
GTTTATATTTTCCTTCATGTATAAAGAATTTAATTTCCATCTCTAAACTTTTACGAGATGGGCACTCAGTATTGTTTGACAAAATGAGTTGCACTTTATACTTGAACGGTCGTATTATCTTTCATGGTAATATGATAGAGGGACTTTTTCACCTAGAGACGAATAGTGGGATGCACTGTATTGAAAGCGGGAATACCTCAAAACCCAAAAGGGCTAGAGAAGAAGTTAACCAAGAAAAGATGTGGCATCTTCAACTTGGACATGTGAACCTTGATAAGATTCGCAAGATGTCGAAAGACGGATATATCCGCCCATTAGGTAATGACCAGATGGGTACTTGTGAATGTTGCTTGAAAGGGAAGATGACCAAATCTCCATTTACTGGAAAATGAGAGCGTGCAACTGAAATTCTAGGGTTAATCCACACTGACGTATGTGGACCTATGTTTACTACGTCGAGATGAGGCTTTTCCTACTATATCACATTCACCGACGATCACTCTCGGTTTAGCTATGTGTATCTTATGAAGTACAAGTCAGAATCCTTTGAAAGGTTCAAAGAATTCAAGAATGAAGTTGAGAAGCAAACTTAGAAACAAATAAAGACCCTAAGATCGGATCGAGGGGGTGAATATCTGAGTAACGAGTTCCTAGATTATCTCAAAGAGTGTCGAATAGTATCACAGTGGACTCCACCAGGAACTCCTCAGCATAACGGAGTTTCTGAACGGAGAAATCGAACCTTGATGAACATGGTTCGTTCTATGATGAGTTCCGCTAATCTACCAGTAACATTCTGGGGATACGCTCTATATACAGCAGCTTACTTGCTTAATAGAGTACCTTCCAAGTCAGTTTCACAAACGCCATATGAGATATGGCATGGCAAAAGCACAAATCTTAATCATATTAGGATTTTGGGGTTGTCCGGCTTACGTTAAAAGGCTTGAAGCTGACAAGCTTGAAGCAAGATCTGTTAAGATCTGTTAAGATCTGTTAAGTGCTTCTTTGGGATACGAATTCTATAACCCTGACGACAAGAAAGTCTTTGTCGCCAGAACTGCTATGTTCCTTGAGGACGAATTCGTTCTCAATGGAAGTAGCGAGAAAATGATAGATTGAAGGAAATTAATGAGATTAATGATGAACCACAAACAAGCACTCAACAGGTTGACAACCCTGTTCCTGAACCCCTAGCTCCACGTAGATCTGAACGGGTTAGTAAGCCACCTAAGAGGTATGGCTTAGATAATGACTTTGCGGAATTGCACCTTCTAGGTGACAATGACACAAAGGAGGACCCTAAGGACTACACTGAAGCAATGTCCGACATTGATTCAAAGAGATGGCAAGAAGCCATGAAATTCGAGATGGATTCTGTTGGAAATGTGCCCTAAAGCCAATCATGTGATGATACTTTACGGACATTTCACATATTAAACTAATCTAGTTTTACATATAAAGGGCAAAGATTATTGTTTGAGCCGTCTCATATAAATGTTATATGCTTAAACAATAAAGTCCAAGGAATATGTGATTGGGAGAATGTAATCTAATGAAGTTAGATTCATGAGACCATTCTTTCGTAGACACATCCTAAATGTTCCTGATCATAGGATTGCCAATTGGGCGTTGACAGTCCGTTAAGATCAGTACGTACTATGTCTTCTCTCAGGGAGAGTGATTAGTCTCTAGTCATTGGTGTGTGTGACATCAAGACAAGTACGGTAGGTGCTCAATAGAGAATGAGTTCACTGAACGCGATCAACGAAGGGTTCTCATATTCCATGTCACATGAGAACTCATGGTTGGGATAATGCAAATTAGTCATTTGACCTGAGGCATCATAGTTGTCTTGTGGTTAAGACCTTGATCTTTGATTATGTCAAAGTCACTCCATCAGGAGGGTGTCCACGGCATCGTTGGGGTCAAGCCGCTTAGCTATGGAGACAAGTGAATGCGCAACAAGGGATCTCTAACCTTCAAACCGTTTGAGGGAGAATACTCTATGATATGATTTGAATCTCTGGCCAGAGTATGAATGAGATTAGGGAATGCGTTCCGAATCACATTCAAGTTAATCATATAAGCACAAGACACACATTGGATAGTAGACATGAGAAATGAACTATCAAACCAAACAATGTGGTCAAGAGTATTAGATTAGAGAAGGACCGTATTGCATTTGTAATCTCGAACTGAATAGGTTCTCCACCTCTTCTGATTAGCTTGGGTAACCATGATATGCTGCTAGGTGTCACTCATGGTTTGTGGAAGCCCTAAACGTGTGTAATCACTAAAGGGAGAATTGAAAATAGTTTCAATTCACAATCGATGTAAAATGGTTTTAATCGCCTACTACCTCGCTAAAAGGAACCTAATGGATCGCACACCATAAAAGGTAGAGATTGGAGATTAAACGGAAATGAGTAAGAATGATTAAATGGTTTAATCATTTATTTATGGCAAGGATTAATTAATATGTTAATTAATCAAACGAATAAGTTCGTTAAAGACCTCGGGATAGTTTTGGACCTTAAGGCCCAATGGGCTTCGAACGTCAAGCCCATTAACTTAAGTTGTATGACAATTTAATGAATAAAGATTCATTAAAGCCCAAAAGCCCAAAATTCCTTAGGAGGCCGGCCATATGGTGATGAATTAGGGTTTTGGTTATTTAGGTCACTTAAAGAAGTGACTATATAAATGACTTTATAACTAATATTCATTAAAAAGTGTTAAAAGGGTTTATTTTGGGGGAAAATTGGTGAGAATTGTCTCTCCATTTTCTCTCTAAAGAGGCCAACACCTTGGAGGGTACATCTAGCAATCCTACTACTCCAAGGTCACTCATTTCTTCTACAATCTAACCTTGGTGAAGAGACTTAGAGGTTCTCAATTTTGGGAACTTGGAGAACCTATTCTTCCATCCAAATCCATGGATCTAAGAAGCAAGGAATGAAGGCCCTATCTCTTTGGGTGATTAGCCTTTGCTTATGCAAAGAGGAATCTACAAAGGTATTAATTTCAACTCACTTTGTTTTGAGTTGATTATTGGTTCACCAATCTACTAGGCTTTGAATTTCATGGTAATGTTTTGTTTTTTAGTGCATACAAGCATGATTCCGCCTTTAATTGTTAATTGCTTGCTATATGATGTTGCTCAAATGAACATGTTTTCACAAAATAATTCCTTCAAGTGGTATCAGAGCCTAGGTCTAGTAGTTGGTGAATCCGTTTGGGTTTTGTAGTTCATAAGTTTGTGATTTAAAAGTTGTAATTGTTACAAGCTTTATTCTTGCTTCTTTGAAAGTAAATTTTGTTGGAAAATTTGCTATCTCAAATGTTGTAGATGTTGTTCATATGAGCATGAATATTGGAGCTAAAATTTGGTGCCATGCTTTTGGGAAAATTCGGCCAAAACCAAAGGGTGAATTTTTGGGTTCTTGTTTGACTTGTTAAAAGTGTTTTAATGTGTTCTTTGGAACCCCTAAGTACCCTAGTTTGGTTAGATGTTATTTCCCTTAAGTAAGAATGTTTTTGGAATGTTTTTGGGTGAAAAAAGTTCATGGAAAAATTTGGGTTTTTCATGGATGTTCTTCATTGTTCTTGATGTTCTTGCCAAGAACAAAAAGGTTTGGTGTTTTGATTCAAAGTTTTGAATTATTTCATAAAGTTTATGTGATATGTTTTTCAAATGATTTATCATGTATTTAAAGTGTTAAATATTTGATTAAATGGCAATAGAAAAATCTATCATCAAAACATATATTATTTTTATGAAAGGTGATAGAAATAATGGTGATAAGAATTTCTTATCTTACACCACTTGATTGTTTTTGACAAAACTCACAAATCAACACACAAAACACTCTTATCCTCTCCCCAAAACCGGCCACTCCCTCAAAGGGAGTACTTTTGGGGCTTTTATGCAATTACATAAAGTTTTGATACTTTTGTGTATTTGCACTTTGGCCCAAAAGTTTACGTTTTTACGTTTAGGTCCAAAAACGCTAAAGGACAAATTGTTTTGTTCCTTTAATGAAGTTTTTGCATTATTAAAAGTTTGGGTTCTAGTTGTATTTACATGAAGTTGTGACTTTTGTGTATTGTACAAAGTGACCCCAAAAGTTTTTGTTATTGCAATATGGCCCAAAAGTTGAGGTTAATTGCATGATGGCCCAAATAGGATGAGAACAAAATTGTTTTGTCTCTTTAAATGAGAATTGGATTTTCATTTTGTCTAGCTCCATTTAAATCAATTTTATGGATACAAAAACCAAATGAAAATGTTGCATTCAATTAATTAGTTAAAGTGTTAATTAATTAAGGGGTGATTATGAACCTAAGCCTAATATAATTGAGCTATGTGAAAGGCCGTTTCAAATTTGTTTGAACCATGGGAATGTGTAGATTAGATTTTGGTTGTAATTTGATTTGATCAAATGTTGTAAAAGGGCTTAAGCTCTTCTTTACTTTAAAGTAATTTGTTATATGCAAATGTTGTAATGAGCATAAGCTCACCTTTACTTTGAAGTACTTCTTTCTTGCTTTATATGATATGCATGAAAATGAAGTAGTTGGGTCCAACGCCCATAAGACAACACGCCTTAATGTGATTAAACGCGTAACTAAAATCAATCACCATTCCTAGACCGAGATTCAACACAAGGCTCGTGTTGAATCTAAACAAAGGTTCATAATCATCCTTAGGCCCTAAGGCAACTATATATAGTCCATCAAATGAATGCAAAGTTTATGTTAGTAGTATCATATACTCTTGCTTTAAAAATCGTTTTAAAAGCATAGTGGGAGTATTATGTACAACTAAAACAATGAGATGGACCAATAGTTGTAATAGGACCAAAATAGTTTTAATAGAGATTAAAATGTATGTTTATATGTGATGAGACCTAAAACCCTCAACCAAACCAATATTAAGTTGATAAGCGAGAGATGTTTAGAATATCTCTTCGTGGCCTTCCACCGTGGTGGGATCCAATCGTTTATGACTTGTACACCGGCTTCACCCTATCATGGGGGAGTACAAAGTGCATGCTTATACTCAGGAGGAATCCATACACATATGATGAGGTGAGTGTAGGCAACGAGGATAGCCATACATCGTATCATCGTGAGGCTATTCTTGAACCCCTTCACGCACTAAGCATGGTGGGAATGACTTAACTAAGTGAAATGGAGCCAACATCATATCATTGTGAGGTGACATTCTCTAGAGGCCAAATAAGATGGGTACTTGCATTAGTTGCAAATGAGTAAGCGTACTCTCTCATTATTATTGTTGCTAGCCATACATCGTATCATCGTGAGGTGGGCTTGGTAATAGTGAGCCTCCCATAACCTACTAGGAGTTTCATCCAAAACTCTCGAATTCCAATGAGGGATATGGAATTTGCCAAAAATAGTGGGTGGTGCTATTTTGATTTAAAGACCCGAATCAAATTGCTTAAAATCAATCAATCTATATTCGTTATGTATTTGTTTACCAATATATTTGCAAACGCTATCCAACACTTGACAAAACCGAATGTTTTAGTTTCCGGACTTGGTACCACAATCCCAAAGAATGTCTTAAAAGGATTGCATATGTACCTAAGTAGTCTCTTCCTCACAATCTTACTATTGATAATGTATCATTAGAAGAATATGTTAGAAAAGGTCTATCATAAAGAGGACAACACTTTTAAATGTCATAATTCTTCAATTACAATTTGTTGTATGAAGAAATAGGAGTTGCTTTGAACAACTCTTAGTCAATGCAAACACTTAGTGCTTGTTTCTTTGTTACATGAACAAGGAACTTGAGAAGAAAGCACAAAGGCATGGACACTTAATGTGCCATGATTCTTCATTTACAATTGTTGTATGAAGAAATGAGAGTTGCCTTGTACAACTCTTGAAGGTTTGTAATTATGTTTAGAACATAATGGTTGGTTGACAAAAATAGTCCATTAACATGGACTTATGATGATTTTGAATCATTGAATGTTGAAGTGATAAACCACTTAACGAGACAGAAACTAGGCAAGGACTTCACCTTTGTGTCCCTATCCTAATGGTTCACTAAGTTTATTGTAAACTATGTAGTGAACAATAAACCACATGCTCTCCAAAATGTTTGATGTGTATAACACAATTGAAAAAGGTTTCAAGAGAGATAGTGGGAGTTTAGGGACCATGACTAATGTAGTCAAAGGTGAAAGTCAAATAAAGAAGATAAATAACTCCAAGGGAACAAACTTTCTTTATGAAAGGATGGACATTGGAAGGGGTATTTGCAAGAAATGTCTTGCAAGTGTCAAGAACACACCTTCCGAAGGTGTTGTAAATTGTTCTTGAAAAGTTCAAAACAGTTGGTTCTTCTACTTGAATGATTGATTCCGTATTAGTAACTATGTTTTACAATCGTTGTAAAAGTGTGGCTAATAAGAAGTAGAAGATATATGAGTGAAGAAAAGGTGCTTCACATTCGGAAACGTGAATCAAATGTAGATCTCTGCGAAAGCAGATGGTACTTACTTCCTCATATGAACTACCAAAGAAATTGGAAAAACATAGATTGTCTTTATATTCCAATTTTAAGGAACTAAATTCCGTCACTATGTGAAATGGATAAATGTTTTGTTTGACAAAACAATGTTCTTTATTAATCAATGATTGGATTATGGTAATCTAATTAATTGTCTCTATAGTAGAGATAATATGGTAGTGTTAACTATCTAGAAAATAATGATGCTTAAAACCCAAAAGGTTGCAAGGTAGTGACTAATCCCAACTAAAGTTGTGATACCTCTAAAACATAAATTACGAGTTGGTCATAGATGGACGCTTTGGATCGTTAGATCTGGATCCAATACCTTCTTGTTAAAATTGTATAGAGGCGAAATGTTCGAATCTTTATTCTTTTGGAAAGAAGAAAGAATCACAAAGTTGTTGAGGTTAATTCACTTAGATGTTAGTGACACTTGTCCACAAACATAATACTACTCATGTTGAATAACATTCACCGAAGATCACTCTCGGTTGGACTATAGTTTATTTTGAATAAACACAAGTCCGAATACTTTGCAAAATGTTTCAAAGAATTCAAGTAATGTAAGTTGATGAGTAAGACATCTAAAGTATTTACCTCCTTAGATTTGATCCAAGAAAAGGTAACACTCTAGATAAGTTTCCTTGAAAGATATCAAGGAAATAAGCATCATAAGATAATGTATTTCTCCATTAGGAGAAGAACGAACTCGAATAAGATTTAGTTCGTTAAATATTATCTATTACCCATATATAGGATATATACTTCTAAAACAATATGATTGTCAATGAGAAGATCTTCCAATATTTTCATGACTCCATAAGATGTAGTTGGAAAGAAAGACAAATCTTAAGCATGTTAAAGATTTGGGGTTGTGTGCTAACAAGCAATATTTGTTTGATAACAATCTTGTGGGATATCCTTAAATTAACTTTTGGATATCGCTTCTATAAACCAACTAACAAATGTTGTTTTGTTGGGTAGTTCATTGTAATTCTACAATGTGATTTGCCTAAAAGCAAATGAACGAGAGATAGAACTCAAAGAATGGGTTCTTTGAGAGACAAGAAAGTAATCAACAAATATAACAACCTAGTTCCTATACCTCAAGCTCCAAGGTAGTCGATAAGGATTTATAAACCATCTCAGTTGAATGGTTTTGAACTTTATGACTATGTCATAGAGTTGCACCTCTTAATTCGAAAGAAGTAAGAATGAAAATCCTTATGACTACACTGAGTGCATATACGATATATACTCAAGGAAATGGTAAAGTACCATTTGACTCGAAATAATGAAACCTTCATAGCTAATTGGTAGCTTAAGGTGACTACAATCAAAGAAAATGGTTGACTTTGAAGAAACCATCTTTGAGATAGTCTTAGTTTCAATTAATTCGAAGATTGCTAGCTACAACTAAATGGTGATTCAATGTTTTGACATAATATGGGTTTCCGAAACCATTATTAAGATAGTCTTGATAATATATGTCTAAAACTATAAATCACAAGACATGTAAGTTGTAGAGATCCATCCATCATGGATCTTAGCAAGTTAGTGGGAGCTATTTGCATTTTATGAGAAAAAGGATCAACTCGTTTGATTTCTCATAAAGATGTAAATGAATCTTTTGTTTACTAGTTTTACAAAAGATTAGTGGGAGTTAATCATGTTCCTAAAATTTAAGTATATATGATATATTAATTTTGGAAATGAAAAGAAAGCTTCTTCGTTAAAGTTATGACTTTAAGCATTCTATAAACGATAGAATGTATATGGGAGACATAGTCTATATACATGGGATGTAAATCTATATTGATAGATTTTAGGATATAATTGGATTATATCAATCCCTAATAATAGACAAGAGATGCTAGGAAGTTTCTCATATGATGATAAACTTCAAGAACGATTCTAGTCAGACTAGCAAGTTGCCCTTCTCAAAGGGAACGTACCCTTTGACTCCCAAAGAAATAATGCGTAAATTGAATCCTTTATGCATACGCAGAAAGGTGATTTATGTATTTCATATTGTATGAAAAACATTGATATGAGTTGTACCTAGAACGGTGCAAGACGATATCAGTGCAAGCCTAGGATCAGAACCATGGCAACTGTCAAGTGAGTCCTTAAGTATTTAAGAAATACTAAAGGATAGATTCCTCAAAGAATGAGGAAGAATTAGAGTAACGAAATGGAAGCGTAAATGTATTAGATTATGAATCTAATCCATCATTGGATGTTTCTTCATTATGAATGAAGAGATAAACGAATATCTCTTTATTATGACTAAAGAGATATTTGGATGGAAACATTAAAGTAATGACTTTAGTGTGTTCCATTATGAATGCAAGATATATTGCCATATAGAAGTTTACAACAATGTTGTTTGGATGGGAAAGTTCATTTATGAACTCTCTATTCGGTTCCAACCAGAAAGTGTTTGACACTAATGGGGCGATAGCTCAAGCCTGGGAATCAAGGTCTCATCAAGATCCGAACACAAATGAGAGACTGAACCACATGATTGAGAATCATGTATAATGGTGACGTCGTTACTCTCAAGGTTGCTTCTGTGGATAACACATATAGATATCCACTGCCTAGGCCTACTATTCAGCCATTTATGAAATGACTACAGAAGAGGTATCATCAAGATGACCAAGCTGATTGGCTCTAGTGCAAGTGGGAGATTGTTGGAAATGTGCCCTAAAGCCAATCATGTGATGATACTTTACGGACATTTCACATGTTAAACTAATCTAGTTTTACATATAAAGGGCAAAGATTATTGTTTGAGCCGTCTCATATAAATGTTATATGCTTAAACAATAAAGTCCAAGGAATATGTGATTGGGAGAATGTAATCTAATGAAGTTAGATTCATGAGACCATTCTTTCGTAGACACATCCTAAATGTTCCTGATCATAGGATTGCCAATTGGGCGTTGACAGTCCGTTAAGATCAGTACGTATTATGTCTTCTCTCAGGGAGAGTGATTAGTCTCTAGTCATTGGTGTGTGTGACATCAAGACAAGTATGGTAGGTGCTCAATAGAGAATGAGTTCACTGAACGCGATCAACGAAGGGTTCTCATATTCCATGTCACATGAGAACTCATGGTTGGGATAATGCAAATTAGTCATTTGACCTGAGGCATCATAGTTGTCTTGTGGTTAAGACCTTGATCTTTGATTATGTCAAAGTCACTCCATCAGGAGGGTGTCCACGGCATCGTTGGGGTCAAGCCGCTTAGCTATGGAGACAAGTGAATGCGCAACAAGGGATCTCTAACCTTCAAACCGTTTGAGGGAGAATACTCTATGATATGATTTGAATCTCTGGCCAGAGTATGAATGAGATTAGGGAATGCGTTCCGAATCACATTCAAGTTAATCATATAAGCACAAGACACACATTGGATAGTAGACATGAGAAATGAACTATCAAACCAAACAATGTGGTCAAGAGTATTAGATTAGAGAAGGACCGTATTGCATTTGTAATCTCGAACTGAATAGGTTCTCCACCTCTTCTGATTAGCTTGGGTAACCATGATATGCTGCTAGGTGTCACTCATGGTTTGTGGAAGCCCTAAACGTGTGTAATCACTAAAGGGAGAATTGAAAATAGTTTCAATTCATAATCGATGTAAAATGGTTTTAATCGCCTACTACCTCGCTAAAAGGAACCTAATGGATCGCACACCATAAAAGGTAGAGATTGGAGATTAAACGGAAATGAGTAAGAATGATTAAATGGTTTAATCATTTATTTATGGCAAGGATTAATTAATATGTTAATTAATCAAACGAATAAGTTCGTTAAAGACCTCGGGATAGTTTTGGACCTTAAGGCCCAATGGGCTTCGAACGTCAAGCCCATTAACTTAAGTTGTATGACAATTTAATGAATAAAGATTCATTAAAGCCCAAAAGCCCAAAATTCCTTAGGAGGCCGGCCATATGGTGATGAATTAGGGTTTTGGTTATTTAGGTCACTTAAAGAAGTGACTATATAAATGACTTTATAACTAATATTCATTAAAAAGTGTTAAAAGGGTTTATTTTGGGGGAAAATTGGTGAGAATTGTCTCTCCATTTTCTCTCTAAAGAGGCCAACACCTTGGAGGGTACATCTAGCAATCCTACTACTCCAAGGTCACTCATTTCTTCTACAATCTAACCTTGGTGAAGAGACTTAGAGGTTCTCAATTTTGGGAACTTGGAGAACCTATTCTTCCATCCAAATCCATGGATCTAAGAAGCAAGGAATGAAGGCCCTATCTCTTTGGGTGATTAGCCTTTGCTTATGCAAAGAGGAATCTACAAAGGTATTAATTTCAACTCACTTTGTTTTGAGTTGATTATTGGTTCACCAATCTACTAGGCTTTGAATTTCATGGTAATGTTTTGTTTTTTAGTGCATACAAGCATGATTCCGCCTTTAATTGTTAATTGCTTGCTATATGATGTTGCTCAAATGAACATGTTTTCACAAAATAATTCCTTCAGATTCCATGTATCAAAATCAGGTATGGACTCTTGTAGACCCTCCAGAAGGTATAGTACCTGTTGGAAACAAATGGGTCTTCAAGAGGAAGATAGGCGTTGATGGGAACGTGGAGACTTATAAGGCTAGACTAGTAGCCAAGGGTTACAGGCAAAGAGAAGGGATTGACTATGAAGAAACATTTTCTCCTGTAGCCATGATTAAGTCCATTCGGATTTTGCTTGCTATAGCTGCGTACTATGATTATGAAATCTGGCAAATGGACGTGAAGACGGCCTTTCTGAATGGCTACCTAGAGGAAGAGCTTTATATGGCTTAACCCGAAGGTTTCGTGGCCAAGTCTGAAAAGACTAAGGTATGCAAGCTTCAGAGGTCCATTTATGGACTTAAGCAAGCCTCAAGGAGCTGGAACATTCGTTTCGACACTGAAATTAAAACGTTTGGTTTTACTCAAAACGAAGACGACAATTGTGTTTATCAAAAGGTCGTTGGGGATGCAGTAGTATTCCTAGTGTTATATGTAGATGACATATTACTATTCGGGAATGACACTGCAGTACTTTCTTCTGTAAAAGTGTGGTTGTCCAAAACCTTCCACTTGAAAGATTTAGGAGATGCATCTTATGTACTTGGGATAAAGCTCTATCATGATAGATCCAGAAAATTAATTGGATTATCCCAATCTGTGTACATTGATAAGGTGCTAAGTAGGTTCCAGATGGAACAATCTAAGAAAGGTTTTCTTCCTGTTAGACATGGAATTCACCTTTCTAAGTCCATGAAACCTAAGACTCCTGAAGAGATACGGCAAATGAATATTATTCCTTATGCTTCCGCCATAGGGAGTCTCATGTATGCCATGATATGCACAAGGCCTGATATCGCATATGCTGTGAGCATTACTAGTCGATATCAATCTAACCCAGGATCAGAACACTGGGCAGCTGTCAAGACGGTCCTTAAGTACTTAAGAAGAATTAAGGACATGTTCCTCGTTTATGGAGGAGCATCAGAGTTGCAAGTGGAAGCCTATACAGACGTAGATTTCCAATCTGACGTCGATGATAGGAGTTCCAACTCCGGATATGTATTCACTCTGAATAATGGGGCTATCAGTTGGAAAAGCAAGAAACAAAGTGTAATTGCTGATTCCACGACATAGGCTGAATATGTCGCTGCAGCTGAAGCCGGCAAAGAAGCGTTCTGGATGAAGAAGTTCATCACTGAACTTGGGGCGGTTCCAACCATTACATCACCAGTAACTTTGTACTGTGATAATAGTGGGGCGATAGCTCAAGCCAAGGAACCCAGGGCTCATAAAAAAAACAAGCATTTTGACAGGCGCTTTAATATCATTAGAAGATATGCTGCCAAGGGGAAAGTCAACATCCTCAAAGTTGCCTCAGCCGATAACGTAACAGATCCACTGACAAAGCCATTGTCTCAAATCCAGCTTGACCGTCATATGGAAAAGATGGGTATTAGATACATGGGAAGGTGGCTTTGAGTGCAAGTGGGAGATTGTTGGAAGTATGCCCACAAAGCCACTCATTTGATGTAATAGCTTTTTGGAATACTTAATGTATTAAACTTTTATACGTTTAATGAAGGGCAAAACTTATTGTTAATCACTATTTATTGTATCATGTGTTTAAGCAATAAGGGAATCCTAGGGATGTATTTGATCTAAGAGACAAGTGATCTAAGTGAGTTAGATTATCGAGACCATTCTCTTATGTTCATTCCTAAAACGTTCATAGCCATAGGATTGCCAATTGGGCATTGACAATCCGCTAAGGTTAGTATGTGTTATGTTGACTCAAGCGTGAGTATGACTAGTCTCAAGTCATTTGGTGTTGGACACTAAGACAAACACATAGGTGCTCGAAAGAGTAATCGAGTACACTGAACAACGATCGAAAGAGAGTTCGAACATACATGTCATGTAAGAACTCGAAAGTTGCAATATGCAAAGTAGTCCTTTGACCTGAGGCATCATAGATGTCTAATGGTTAGGTCCTTGATCTTTGATCATATCAACGGCATTCCATCGGAGTGTCCACGGCATTGTTGGGGTCAAGCTATCTAGTCATGTAGGCATATGAATGCACAACAAGGGATCTCTAACCTTCCATGGTGGAAGGAGTATACTCTAAGAGATGATTCTAAACTCTTTGGCCAAAGCATATGAATATGACTTAGGAAGTTTGTTCCAAATCATATTCAAGGGAATCATATAGATATGTATCACATTGGATAGTTGACATGAAACAAACTATCACTCAAACAATGTGATTAAGAGTATTGTATTAGAGAAGGACCGTATTGCATTGTAGTTGTAACTGGATAGGTTATCCAACCAATTCTACTTAGCTTGGGTAACCATGACATACTGCTAGGTGTCACTCATGGTTTGTGGAAGCCCTAATGACTAGCAAACACTAATCATAAAGGGAGAATTGAAATGTGGTTTCAATTCACAATCGATCGTTAAGAGTAACAATCGCCCACTACCTCGCTAATTGGAACCTAATGGATCGTACACCGAGTAAGGGCGATAGTGAAGAAATTAAATGAAATGGATATGCAATTAAATGGTTTAATTGAAGAATGGTCAAGATTAATTAATTAGTTAATTAATTATACGAAAGGTTCGTATTGGGCTTTTAAGTTGGTTTTGGGTATCGGGGCCCAAAAGTGTTTTGGTCCATAAGGCCCATTATGTTTAAGTTGTATGACAACTAAAACAAAATGGGCAATGAGCCCAATCACAACATATAGGCCGGCCATGGTGAGGAGATGGTGAAAGTTTGCTTAATTGCAAGTTTGCCACTCACCAAAGAAAAGTGTTATAAAAGCAACTTTATAGCTATTTTCTCATTAGGGTTTTTTCTTTGAGGCAAAGAGGTGAAACATTTTCTCTCTTTCTCTCTACAAAGAGGCCGGCCACTTAGGGAGATTAATCTAGCAATCTCTTCTTCCCTAAGTCATCCATTTCATCTTCACACTTAACCCTTGGTGTGGAGACTTAGAGACATCAAACTTTTGGTGTTTTGGAGAACAAATCCTTAAATCCTCAAAGAAGCAAAGGAGCACTAAAAGGAGGAAAATCACAAGGAATATCCAAGAAGCTTGGAGGTGACTTGAAGGCCCTCCACTTGGGTGAATCCCTTGTGTAAACAAGGATGAGCTTCAAGGGTAAAGAAACTCTAAATCTTTACTTCTCTTTAATGTTGTTAAAGAGTTTATTGGTTCACCATATACTAGGCTTTGAAAGTCATGGGTTTTATGAATTGTTTTTTGAATGCATGCCTACTTTAAAGTGTTAATAGTTTGCATATATATTCAAATGTTCTTACTTGTTCTTAGCTAGGACAAAAATTTTCCTTCATACTTACCATACAACTATGGAAAGTGGCAGGTGCGTTGCATAGGCCGAATGGCATGCGACGATAAGCAAAAGTTCCAAAGGGACACATGAATGTGGTCTTCTCTTGGTCATCCGGGGCTATCACAATTTGGTTATATCCAGAATATCCATCAGGAAAACAATAAAAAACATGACCGGTTAACCTTTCAAGCATTTGGTCGATGAATGGCAAAGGGAAATGATATTTCCTTGTTATGGCGTTGAGCTTCCTATAGTCGATGCAAACTTGCCATCCAGTTTGAACTCGTGTTGGCACAAGCTCGTTTTCTTCATTTTTCACACAGTGACTTCAGACTTTTTGGGAACGAATTGAATTGGTGAAACCCATCGGCTATCGGAAATGGGATAAATCACTCCACAATCTAGGAGCTTGATTATCTCATTCTTCATAACTTCCATCATGGGAGGGTTGAGACAGTGTTGAGCCTCTCGAGATGGTTTAGTCCTCTCCTCAAGAAGTATACGGTGCATGCAAGTGGTAGGGCTAATTCCCCTAATATCGGCCAAGGTCCACCCTATGGCTATTTTGTATTCCCGTAACACCCTTACAAGCTTCTCTTCCTCTTGTGCCGTGAGAAGTGAAGAAACAATGACTGGCAAAGTCTCGTCATCTCCCAAAAACACATACTTTTAAATGGTCCGGCAACAGCTTAAGTTCAAGAGAAGGTGCCTGAATAACAGAAGGTAACAACTTAGTAGAAACTGAACTTGAAATTGGGAGCAGAACCTTACCATAGTGTCGTGGTAGTGACTCAAGGGCAGCCACAACCTCTGCAACTTCTTCATTAAAGGGCACGGCAATGGTTTCCACAATCTGGCCGTGGGGGTGCAAGGCTCCAATGTCTTGGTTTCTGAGTTCTATGCCCTTCATAATGGTTGTTTCAAGGGTATCATCGTTCAATTCCTCAAGATACTCCTACGCCAAAGAATTAATGATATCAATAGAAAAACAAGAATGATCATCAACAGGATATCTCATAGTTTCAGAAATATTAAAATCGATAACTTCCCCATCAAATTCCATCGTCAAAGTGCCCTTGAACACATCTATCTTTGTGTGGGCTGTCTTCATGAATGGCCTTCCAAGGATAATCGGCAAAGATGTGGAATGGGCTAAATCTTCCATGTTAAGAATGTAAAAATCAGCCGGGAAGATCAAATGGTTCACCTGCACTAAAACATCCTCCAATACTCCTTTTGGATAAGCATTAGATGCATAAATAGAATAAGGCATGACATTTATAGATGCACCTGAGTCGAGCATTACATGTTCAAATCGATTAGTCCCAATTACACAAGGAATCGTAAAACTACCAGGGTCTTTGCATTTAGTGCGCAGTTTACGTTGCAAGATGGCTGAAACATTTTCACTTACCTTAACCACCTCTTTGTTCGACATTCTTCTCTTGGTTGTGCACAGCTCCTTGAGAAATTTGGCATATTTCGGGACTTGTTTAATTGCCTCAAGGAGTGGAATATTTACTTGCACTTTCCAGAATGTTTCAAGTGAAGGAAATTTTGTGAAAAACATGTTCATTTAAGCAACATCTATAGCATGCAATTAACAATCAAAAGGCGGAATCATGCTTGTATGCACTTAAAAACAAAACATTAACCATGAAATTCAAAGCCTAGTAGATTGGTGAACCTTGACTCAACTTAAAACAACATTTGTTAGTTGAGAAATATTATACCTTTGTAGATTCCTCTTTGCATAAGCAAAGGCTAATCACCCAAGGAGAGGGCCTTCATTCCTTGCTTCTTAGATCCATGGATTTGGATGGAAGAATTGGTTTCTCCAAGTTCTCAAAATTGAGAACCTCTAAGTCTCCACACCAAGGAAAGATTGATGAAGAAATGAGTGACCTTGGAGGAGAAAGATTACTAGCTAATCCCCTCCAAGGGGACCGGCCTCTTAGAGAGAAAAGGGAGAGATATGTTCTCTCCAATTCTCTAAAAGAAACCCTTAAATGAATTTTGGCTATAAAGTCATATTTATACCTTAATTCATTGGAGTGGCAAACTTGTAAATAAGTCCAAAACCCACTCATTTAACTAAATGGCCGGCCATAAGGTTTCATTGGGCTTTTAAGGCCTTTGTGAATTATTTGTCATTAAGTTGTCATACAACTTAAGTCAATGGGCTTGACGTTCGAAGCCCATTGGGCCTTGAGGCCCAAAACTAACCCATGGTCTTTTAACGAACTTATTCGTTTGATTAATTAACATATTAATTAATCCTTGCCATAAATAATTAAACCATTTAATTATTCTTACTCATCTCCGTTGTTTCTTCAATCTCTACCTTACACGGTGTACGATCCATTAGGTTCCTTTTAGCGAGGCAGTGGGCGATTAAAACCATTTCAAATCGATTGTGAATTGAAACTTACTTTCAATTCTCCCTTTAGTGATTATACACGTTTAGGGCTTCCACAAACCATGAGTGACACCTAGCAGCATATCATGGTTACCCAAGCTAATCAGAAGAGGTGGAGAACCGATTCAGTTTAGGATTACAATGCAATACGGTCTTTCTCTAATACAATACTCTTGACCACATTGTTTGGATTGATAGTTTATTCATGTCTACTATCCAATGTGATACTGTTTGGATCCAAATTTACACCATCGGCCCGTGTAATCAAGGCCGTTGAGTAAGCATTGTTCTCAACCGTCGGATGGAAAAGTGAAGATATTTTTGTTAAAGGATATTATGGTTTTCATCATATTATTCTTTTAATATGAATTATCTTGGCATATTTTTAAGCAGATAAATAAGGTGCGAATTATATCCCTAAGCAAGCGGTACAGTTCAAATTGAGTTAGGATTTGTGTGGACGTATGGATTGGATATGCTGCAAGCTAATATTAAAGAAAGGGGATCAGGATGCATGCACCTAGTCTAAAGGTATGGCAGAATGCCAAGATAAAAGACTTGTCAATGGTGCCGTGTGAAAAGCTACCATATAGCCTGCATGCCTATGCCTAATTATATATATATATATATATATATATATATATATATATATATATATATATATATATATATATGATGGTGGTTATTTTGATGGGCCTTATCTGAACCAATCTAAGCGTGCAGATTCAGAGTCGTGGGAGTATAAGGATTATCTGATGCAATTTGTGGAAGAGTCCTAATACATGGCAGAAGCATATATCAGCTTATCAACCAACGTGTATATGTCCCTATAAATACAGAGGCAGTGCATCATTTAGAGAGGACCTCCAATTCAACACACAACTGCCCTGCGCAAATTCTCTCAACAACTGAGATTTTTTATTTTCTCTTTTCGCTGACACATCTTCCGTTGGCATCAATAGCACTGTGGAAGCAACCGGTGATATCTTAAGTCGGCATAGATAGCTCTATCACCGTAGAATCAGCCGATCTCGCAGCATCTTCCGTTGGCATCAACAGCACTGCGGCGAGGACGGTTGATTACCTATCCAAGTCTCGGTCGAGAAGGATTTCTGAATCCTTATTGGTCGAGGTCATCTCATCAGCCTTCTCGGCGAAGTGAGGTGTTACAAGTGATTACATTCGGCACGTTGAAAGCCGAATTTGATATTGGACTTCGTAAAAATAGTAACCTTGTCTTCAGGTTCGAGAGCCCAAGAGGCCGAGACGTGTTCATTTCTCGGCCGCAATATCAAGACAGAGAAGTCAGCCGCGCTCCCAACGTAACATCAAAAAATTTACTCCTCGGTCGAGCTCGGCCGACGAGTTGGCACGCCCCGTAATCACCGAAGGACGTAGTTAGCTTATAGATTACTCGGCCTGCGCTCCACGTAGGCTTTGTAGTTTCTAGGGTCAACAGATACATGTGCTTATATGATTACCTTGAATAAGATTTGGAACGACTTCCTAAATCTTATTCATACTCTGGCCAGAGATTCTTAATCATATCATAGAGTATTCTCCCCCAAACGGTTTGAAGGTTAGAGATCCCTTGTTGTGCATTCACTCACCTCCATGGCTAAGTGGCTTAACCCCAACTATGCCGTGGACACCCTCGAATGGAGTGACTTTAACACAATCAAAGATCAAGGACTTAACCACAAGACAACTATGATGCCTCAGGTCAAAGGACTACTTTGCATTATCCCAACCATGAGTTCTCATGTGACATGAGTATGAGAACTCCTCGTTGATCGTGTTCAGTGGACTCATTCGCTATTGAGCACCTACATTCTTGTCTTGGTGTCAATCACACCAATGACTCGAGACTAGTCACTCTCACTAAGAGAAGACATAGCATGTACTGATCTTAACGGACTGTCAATGCCCAATTAGCAATCCTATGATCAGGAACGTTTAGGATATGTATACTAAAGAGAATGGTCTCATTAATCTAACTTGTTTAAATCACATTCTCCTAATTACATATTCCTTGGACTTATCGTTTAAGCATATAACATTTATATGAGACGGCTTAAAACAATAATCTTTGCCCTTGATATTAAACTAGATTAGTTTAACATGTGAAACGTCCGTAAAGTATCATCATATGATTGGTTTTAGGGCACATTTCCAACAATCTCCCACTTGCACTAGAGCCAATCGGCTTGGTTATCAGTGATGATACGTCTTTTGTAGTCATTTCAAAAATGGCTGAGTAGTAGGCCTAGGCAATGGATATCTATATGTTATCCATAGAAGCAACCTTGAGAATAACGACGTCACCATTATACATGATTCTCAATCATGTGGTTCAGTCTCTCATATGAGTTCAGATCTTGATGAGACCTTGATTCCCTGGCTTGAGCTATCGCCCCATTAGTGTCGTAGTGTCGATACACTAGAGACACTTTCTGGTTGGAACCGAATAGAGAGTTCATGAATGAACTTTCCCATCCAAACAACATTGTTGTAAGCTTCTATATGGCAATATATTTGCATTCATAATGGAACATACTAAAGTCATTACTTTTAATGTTTCCATCCAACTATCTCTTTAGTCATAATAAAGAGATATCTGATTATCTCTTCATTCATAATGAAGAAACATCCAATGATGGATTAGATTCATAATCTAATACATTTACGCTTCCTTTACGTTACTCTAATTCTTCCTCATTCTTTGAGGAATCTATCCTTTAGTATTTCTTAAATACGTAAGGATTCACTTGACAGTTGACGTGGTTCTGATCCTGGGCTTGCATTGATATTGTCTTGTACCTATCTAGGTACAACTCATATCAATGTTTTCATACAATATGAAATTCATAAATCACCTTTCTGCGTATGCATAAAGGATTCTATTTACGCATTATTTCTTTGGGAGTCAAAGGGCACGTTCCCTTTGAGAAGGGCAACTTGCTAGTCTCACTAGAGTCGTCCTTCTAATTGAAGTTTATCATCATATGAGAAACTTCCTAGCATCTATTGTCTATTATTAGGGATTGATATAATCAAATTATATCTTAAAATCTATCAATATAGATTTCCATCCCATGTATATAGATTATGTCTCCCATATACATTCTATCTTCATATAATGTTTTAAAGTCATAACTTTAACAAAGAAGTATTCTTTTCATTTCCAAAATTAATATATCATATATTTGTATATATATATATATATATATTCAAATTTAGGAACATGATTAACTCCCACTAATCTTTTGTAAACCTAGTAAACAAAAGATTCATTTAGATCTTTATGAGAAATCAAACGTTTTGATCTTTCTCTCATAAGACGTTTATAGCTCCCACTAGCTTGCTAAGATCCATGATGGTTGGATCTCTACAACTTACATGTCTTGTGATTCATAGTTTTAGACATATATTATCAAGACTATCTTAATAATGGTTTCGGAAACCTATATTCTGTCCAAACATTGAATCACCATTTAGTTGTAGCTAGCAATCTTCAAATTAATTGAAACCAAGACTATCTCAAAGATGGTTTCTTCAAAGTCAACCATTCTCTTTGATTGTAGTCACCTTAAGCTACCAATTAGCTTATGAAGGTTTCATTATTTCGGGTCAAATGGTACTTTACCATTTCCTTGAGTATATATCATATATACACTCAATGTAGTCATAAGGATTTTCATTCTTATTTCTTTCGAATTAAGAGGTGCAACTCTATGACATAGTCATAAAGTTCAAACCATTCAACTGAGACGGTTTATAAATCCTTCTCGACTACCTTGGAGCTTTTGGTATAGGAACTAGGTTGTTATATTTGTTGATTATTATCTTGTCTCTCAAAGAACCCATTCTTTGAGTTCTATCTCTCATTCATTTGCACTTAGGCAAATCATATTGTAAGATTACAATGAACTACCCAACAAAACAACGTTTGTTAGTTGGTTTATAGAAGTGATATCCAAAAGTTAGTTTAAGGATATCCTACAAGATTGTTATCAAACAAATATTGCTTATTAGCACACAACCCCAAATCTTAACATGCTTGAGATTTGTCTTTCTTTCCAACTACATCTTATGGAGTCATGAAAATCTTGGAAGATCTTCTAATTGACAATCATATTGTCTTAGAAGTATATATCCTATATATGGGTAATTGATAATATCCAACGAACTAAATCTTATTCAAGTTCGTTCTTCTCTTAATGGAGAAATCCATTATCTTATGATGCTTCTTTCCTTGATATCTTTCGAGGAAACTATTCTAAAGTGTTACCTTATCTTGGATCAAATCTAAGGAGGTAAATACTTTAGACGTCTTACTCATCAACTTACATTTCTTGAATTCTTTGAAACCTTTTGCAAAGTATTCGAACTTGTGTTTATTCAAAATAAACTATAGTCCAACCGAGAGTGATCTTCGGTGAATATCATATAACATGAGTAGTATTATGTTGTGGACAAGTGCCACTAACATCTAAGTGAATTAACCTCAACAACTTTGTGATTCTTTCTTCTTTCCAAAAGAATAAAGATTCGAACATTTCACCTCTATACAATTTTAACAAGAAGGTATTGGATCTAGATCTAACGATCCAAAGCATCCATCTATGACCAACTCATATTTTATGTTTTTAGAGGTATCACAACTCAGTTGGGATTTGTCACTATCTTGCAACCTTTTGGGTTTTAAGCATCCTTATATTCTAAACAGTTAACACTACCATATCATCTCTACTATAGAGACAATCAATTAGATTACTATAATCCAATCATTGATTAATAAAGAACAATGTTTTGTCAAACAAAACATTCATCCATCTCTACTATAGTGACGGAATTAAGTTCCTTAAAATTGGAATGTAAAGACAATCTTTGGTTTTTCCAATTTCTTTGGTAGTTCATATGAGGAAGTAAGTACTATATGCTTTTGCAGAGATCTATATTTTATTCACGTTCCGAATGTGAAGCACCTTTTTCTTGTCTCATATATCTTCTACTTCTTATTAGTCACACTTTTACAACAATTGTAAAACATAGTTACTAATACGGAATCAAGCATTCAAGTAGAAGAACCAACTGTTTTGAACTATTCAAGAACAATTTACAACACCTTCGAAAGGTGTGTTCTTGACACTTGCAAGACTTTTCTTGCAAATACCCCTTCCAATGTCCATCATTTCATAAAGAAAGTTTGTTCCCTTGGAGTTAATTTTATCTTCTTTATTTGACTTCTCCTTTGACTACAATAGTCATGGTCCCTAAACTCCCACTATCTCTCTTGAAACTTATTTCAATTGTGTTATACACATCAAACATTTTGGAGAGCCTGTGTTTATTGTTCACTACATAGTTTACAATAAACTTAGTGAACCATTAGGATAGGGACATAAAGGTGAAGTCCTAGCCTAGTTTCCATCTCATTAAGTGGTTTAACACTTCAACACTCAATGATTCAAAATCATCATAAGTCCATGTTGATGGACTATTTTTGTCAACCAACCATTATGTTCTAAACATAATTACAAACTTTCAAGAGTTGTCCAAGGTAACTCTCATTTCTTCATACAACAATTTGTAAGTGAAGAATCATGGCACATAAAGTGTCCATGCCCTTGTGCTTTCTTCTCAAGTTCTTTGTTCATTTAACAAAGAAACAAGCACTAGTGTTTGCATTGACTAAGGGTTGTTCAAAGCAACTCTTATTTCTTCATACAACAATTTGTAATTGAAGAATTATGACATTAAAAGTGTTATCCTCTTTATGATAGACTTTTTTCTAACATATTCTTCTAATGATACATTATCAATAGGAAGATTGTGAGGAGGAGACTACTTAGGTACATTTACAAGCCATTAAAGACAATCTATGGTTTTGTAGTACCTGTTGGAAATATGCCCTGAAAGTCAATATTTGGAAGAAATCTTTCAGGACAAATGAATCGATGTATGGATGATTCTTATACATATCTAATGGCAAAGATACTAATTAGGACTATCTCAATAAACGATATATGTCCTGAATAGTGAATCCATGGACAATGGATCGATTTAAGAAGTAATCTAATGATGTTAGACTACAGAGACCTTCTTCACATAACCATTATGTCCAAAAAGGTTCCTGGTCATTGGATTGTCGGAGGGATACTGACAATGCTTAGACCAGTACATGCTGTGTCCGCTTCAATTGGAAGGATGGAAAGTCTCAACCCATTCGTGTTGTGACACTAAGACAAGTATGTAGGTGCTCATTAAGGGAATGAGTTCACTGAATACAATCGAATCAGAGTACTTGCATGGAGGTCTACTCACATGTCAAGCAAGTAACTCAAATGGTTGGAATAATGTAAGTAATCCTTTGACCTGAGGCATCATCGTTGTCTTGTGGTTAAGTACTTAATCTTTGATTATGTCAAAGTCACTCTATCAGAATGTCAACGGCATAGTTGGGGTTAAGCCACTTAGTCATGAAGGTAAGTGTATGCGCAACAAGGAATCTCTAATCCTCGATAAGAGAGGAAGAATACTCTAAGATATGATTCGGGAATCTTCGGCCGAAGTATCGAGCGTAATAAAGGAAAGCGTTCCTATACGACTCAATTAGATCATATAAGAAGGAATAATCACATTAGGGGTTTGACATGATATATCCATACCCTAATGATGTGATTGAGAGTATTGTATTAGAGAAGGATTGAATTACATTGTAATTCCAACTGACTAGGTTCTTCGAATAAACTTCTACATTAGCTTGGGTAGCTATGACATATGGTTAGATGTCACTCATAGCTTGTGAGTTCTTCTAGATGATTAAATGTAGTCGTCAAAGAAGAAAGGTGAATTAAAATGAAGTTTTAATTCACTAAGTGATTGAATTAAATATAAGCAATTGGATTGATGCCAATCACCTCACGGCCTTGCTAATTAGAACCTAAAAGATTGTTCACCACAACACTATTGTAGTGAGTAACTAATGGATGATGGAAATAATTAATTGGATTGATTAATTGTTGTGATTGATTTAGAGAGTCTAAAGAAATCATAAAAGCGATAAAGATCGTTTTGGGCTTAAGAAACGTTCGGGTTTAATTGGGCCCATTGGGCCTAAACCCATTGGGCTTTTATTCAAGCATTGGATGACTTGAAATAATAAAAGCCCAAAGCCCAAACAAACAACAAAGAGGCCGGCCACTTTAGGTGTGAAAAGAGTGAGATATTTAGTCAAGTTGTTGACTAGATTTCTTTTGTCTATTTAAGGAACTTTATAAGATATTGTTCATTAGGGTTTTTGTGAGTTTTGAACAACAAAAGAGGCAAAAGAAAATAGCTCTCTTGAACCACAAAGGCCGGCCACCAAAGGGGGTTTTTACTAACATCTCTTACACCCTTTTGGTTATTCCTTCATCCTTCTCACTACACTAGTGGGTGAGGATCTTTAGAGGTTTCCTACTTTGGGAACTTGAAGAGAACCTAGGAGCATTCATTGTAACAAAGTGGAGGAGGCAAGGAGGGAAGCTAGGCTCAAGGATTTCAAGGAGCAAAGGGCTTGGAGGTGGTCCATCCTTGGTCTCAAGTCTAGATCAAGAGGTATAAGACTAACCTTCACTTTGTTCTTGATTCTAAAAATTGTTTTGATGCATTATATATAAACCTATGAACCTTGAAGGGGATTTGCATGACTATAGCTTTGATAATATGTTATAAATGCTTCCGCTGCTTTCGTATATTAAATTTTTTATTTGTATATGCATGATAGTCATTATGAAATCCCATTCTAGAATCTCATAATTTTCCCTTCAAGTGGTATCAGAGCCAAAGGTTTATGTATAATGTGTCCTTTTGGATTTTATGCATATGGGTATTAATGTTATGTATGACATATTATTGTTTCATTCAAAGTATGTTTATCTTTTGTTTTTCAATAGTTGAAAAATGTTAGTCAAAAGTTGAGAAAGATATGTATGCAAAAGATGTTTTGTATGCATGAATGAAAAATGAGTTTAGAACTAGTTTGACAAATTATTTCTTCATTTAAAAGTATGTTTGTCTTTTGTTTTTCAATGGTTGAAAAATATAAATCAAGAGTTGGAAAAGATATGCATGTAAAAGTTGTTTTGTATGCATGAATGAAGAATAAGTCATGAACAAAATTTGGGGTTTTGTTGCTAAGGGTAGGCACGGTTTTGGGGGTGGTTTTGGGTTGTGTTTGTGTTTTATTGTAAACCACTCACACATCCTTTTAAAACTAGAAAAAGGAGTTCTTGTCACTTTTGTTTTTGGGTTTGAAAAATCACCAAGAATGTACAAATCTTGAAATTGTGTTCATGGTTTTGTTCTTGGTGTTCATAGTTTGGTTTTGGGTGAAAATGTTTTTTAGTTGGTTTTCATGCATGGTTTCATGGTTTTAGGTGATGTTCTTACCATCCATAACCATATTAAAACCTTTTAAAACCCTAGACTTGACTAGGAGGATTTCCATCACCCATCTCACCTAAGTTTTAATGGCAAAACCAAGTGACAAGCAAAATTTAATTTTTCTTACATAATGTGGCTTTTAATGCATGTTGTGTAAGATTGTGTAAGAGACCTCCCATCCCCTTAATGTGGCCGGCCTCCCTAGTGGATTTATCCACTTGTGGGGCTATTTTGTAATCTTTGAAAAGTTGATATTTACTTTGAAATATTTACGGTTTTACCCCTAACTTTTCATATTTACATTTAGGCCCCTACTAACTAGAAAGTTAAAATATTTGATTTTAATTTTGTTAGTTGTTTAAACTCATAATTATATTATGCCCATATGCACTAAATCTAAATGTTTATGTTGCATTCCATTATGATTATTTAAATGTGTTTAAGTAGTTATAAAATGGGTGACTATGGACTTATGCCTTAAACGATAATAGAGCTATGAGATAAGGCGCTAAAATCAAATTGTTTGAACCTTGGGAATGTGTTTTAATTACTGTTTAATTGGACCTTGTCACGTTTGACGTTAATCTTTCTCTCCCCTTTTAGTATATGTAATTTATAGGAATTTGTACAAATCGGTTTGTAATTCTTATTACTTCTTAATCTCTATTTGTTAGTGGATTCCCTCTAGTGCTAGACTAGAGTTTCTTTAACTATTGGTAAAGGAGACATAACTAAAAGAGGGTTTTGACATGAGATTAAAGATTAAAAAGGGTCCAATGCCCAAATTAGCAATGGATGATTGTCCTTCATTTCTAATGGCTCAATGAAAATGGTTTTAATTGGATTGATAAGCACGTAATTAAATTGACACAACCTCCCCGAGTTTATATTCAACAATGTTGGCTCGTTGTTGCAATAACCTAATAAGTCCATGGTCATCCAAGAGCCTAAGATAACTATAAAGTTCAATTTCAAAGGAATGCAAAAACCGTAGTAGTAGTAGTTACTTCCAATATTTGAAAAATTCGTTTTTGATATTGATTTGTTTTTCTTAAAACAAATAGTGGGAGTATCATACGCTACTAAACTATAATGAATACAATTAGTAGTCATATATATCTCCAATATTTTGAAAAATGTTTTGATATTGATTTGTTTTATGAAAACGAATAGTGGGGATATTATATGCTACTAAATTCATTAACTTTGGACTAGTAGTTATAATAGGACAATTTATTTGAATATGATTAAATAAATAAAATTGATGAGACCTTAAAATCCCTCAACCAAACAATATTAAGTTGTAAGCGTAAGAGTGCTTAGAACACTTTTTCGTGGCCTTCCACCGTGGTAGGCTCCAAGTGTTTATGACTTGTACACCGCCTTCACCCTATCATGGGGAAGTGACAAAGTGCATGCTTATATTCAGGAGGAGTTTATTTAAAACATTTGATGAGGTTAAGGTAGGCAACGAGTGTGGCCGACATCGTATCATCGTGAGGTCATGCTTGAACCCCTTCCTAAACCGGCATGGTGGGACAAAACTTAACTAAGAGAAAAGGTGCCAACATCGTATCATCGTGAGGTATTTTTCTCTAGAGGCCAAAAAGATGGGTAATCACAAGAGGTTGTTGTGAATGGGTACTTGTACCCTCTCATTATTATTGTTGCTAGCCGACATCCTATCATCGTGAGGTGGGCTTGGTAATAGTGAGCCTCCCGTAACCCACTAGGAGCTTTCTTTGAAATCTCCTGGATTCCATCTTGAGGGATATGGAATTTGCCAAAAATGGTGGGTGGTGTCATTCAGTTTAAAGACCCAAATCGTTTGACTTAATCAACAATCAATCTAATTATTTTATTTGTTTATGTATATAGATATGGTTGGAAGCACACTCGCGAAAATACTCGACAAACATTGCCTAGAGGGGCACAATTTCCCATCATGGTATCGTAATGTCAAGATTCTCCTAACCTTGGAGAAGATTGTTTACGTACTAGACAAGGCTCCACCTCACATACCTCTTGGCCCTGACGCCACTGAGGATGAACGTGCTAAGTATGACAAGCACGTTGAGGATGATACACAAGCCAAGTGCTATCTGTTGGCTTCCATGAATGAGGAGCTACAGAGACAATACGAGGGCATGGACAGTGCATCTTCCATAATACTCCATCTTACGGAGTTATATGGTGAAGGGACGCGCAACCGTCGCTTTAGCACTGTCTGTGAACTTGTGAAGACCAAAATGGTCAAGGGGGCTCCAGTGCATCAACATGTACTGAAGATGATAGGATTCATTGAACAATTGGAGAACCTTGGTACTCCACTTGACGGGGAATTGGCCCAGGACTTCATATTGGCTTCTCTTTCTGATTCATTCTCGCAGTTCGTAATGAACTACAACATGAATAAGATGGATAGTAATCTCTCCGAGTTACTAAACATGTTAATAACTGCCAAGAAGACTATGAAGAAAGAGAACGTTGTAGGGACTGCTGCAGTAGCCTACAATAAGCCATCCTCTTCCAAGGCTAAGCCGCAAGGCAAAGGCAAAGGGAAGGAGAAGAAGTCCCCCACTCCTAAGCCGAAAGGAGGAGTGAGGAAAAAGAAGGCAAAGGAGCCCAAAGGGACTTGCCACCACTGTGGAAAGGAGGGGCATTGGAAGAGGAATTGCAGGTTATACCTTGCAACTCTTAAAGACAAGCCACAAGGTATGGTTTATGTTCTTATCTTCAATTCTAAATGTTAGATCTTCTAAATATTTATATTTGATATAAAGTGCTAATCACTTGTATAATTGTATATAGGTGGAGAAGCCAAGTAGAAGAAGAACAAGCAAGAAAATGTGGTGAAGGGTTCGGCCACTATGATTTTTGCTTACTACTTAGGAAGTTTTGTTAGGCATTTAAAGATTGTCTTTAAACTTTCTTATTTTGTTAAGAACTAATTATATGGCTTCATTTGATGGAAGGCCACTATTAGTGCCTAAATGTATAAAGGCATTTATGTTAGTCTCTAAATGTATAGAGCTAATACCTTTTGTATTAAACATTATGAATGTTTGAACTATCATATTAATGTAATGTGAAGTATGCCTTTTTAATATACTATTTCCTTAAAGTAGTGTTATGAATTGAAAATTGTCTTGTTGTATCCTAGATGAGATACAAAAGTTATATCACTTAATTGTAATGTGATAAACCAAACTTTAGATTTATCAATTATGGATAGATCTCACATGTAGGACATAAAAGGATACAATGAATCTTTAGATTTGGTTCCATTTGTCTACTTATTAGTTCTATATGAATTGACAAAAGTCTAGAGATTCCTTTCTTGAAGAAAAGGAAGATCACATTATAATGATATAAGTAATAAGAAAATTGTTTCTTATATAGTTATCACTTGAAACACAATGATCAAGATCACTCTTGATTCAATTAGTAGTTTTGAACAATTAATTGGGCATTCTTAAAATTGTTTTAAAATGTCAATTGTGTTAGTGACTAAACCAAGAAAGAAGTGTCTAAATCTATAAAAGGTTTAAAGACTTTAGTCACTTAAATAACAAGACATTAAACTTAGTGAAGATTGAAACAAATAAGCTTGAAATGTTTCAAAAGCTACTACACAATGTCTTCTACCAATATAATCCACTTTTATACATTTTGAATGTATGAAATAATTTCTCATTAAAGTCATGAGAAATAGTGGGAGGTATGAAAATGGATATAAACTTGAATGTGATTGGTTTATAGTTGTCTAAAGAATAATAGTACTTGACTATTATTAAGAGTTTGTAATTTTAAATGTTAAAAGGACTCAAGCTCTTCAAAACGTTAAAATTCTATGTTGTGTAACATTTAAAGAATAGTCTTTGAATGTTGGTTTCGTCAACCTAGCATAAAATGGTTATATGTTGGGAGTTGTCCATCATTCTCTTTTATGAGAACATGCTAATAACAAAGCATATGGACAAGTTGATGAAACAAAAGGGAATAAGTTTCAAAATGAGTCACAACATATAGTTTAACAACAAGACAATCCAAATTCAACATCTCATGTAACAATATTGCTCTATGTAGTTTTGATAGAGAATTATATCAACCACCTAGAAGGAATGGTTGAGAATCTATATCCTTAGTAGGAGCCATGCTTCCACTAAAGACTTAGATAATTCTTATATGACTACATTAAAGGTCTTAGTATGACTAAAACTTGTAGTATGGTGTATGACATCGTATAATTAAATGAATAGACTTGATAAAACAAGTCACATATTCAAAAGGAATTACTTTAGAAGGAATTCTTTTATATGTGATTCGTTTAAATAACTTGTGTTAGCTAGGGTTGTTGATGGTCTCAAAATTGTTGAGACATCATCAATAAGCTAATGGATCTCAATGATTCTCAATGGATCCAAGACAAGTTAGTGGGAGCAATATGCATTCAAATCAAGAAAATATAATTGTTAATTTTGAATGAATGCTAATTACAACAAGCCCAGTGGGAGTGATGTCATAATTTGAGCAACAAGATGTGAATAAAGTCTATTTGATAGACTTGATGAAACATAGATGTTACTCGAAAAATGACAAAACATGACACGGTCAATTTTGAAGTATAGACTTGAAATTGGACTTACTGATATAGCAAGGCTATCTCAATAATGTTATATGGGAATTAAATCTCAAATGTTGAAGATTTAAGAAAGCATTTTCCTATGTGATAGGAAATCACTTTCATAACCCTTATAATGAATGTGTCATAAAATCGCAAAAGGGACACATGTGTTGACTTGTGAAGTAGATATCCAAAGGTGAAGAAACCACTGAGTTTATCACTTTAAGATATTACTATATCCCAGGATCAGAACCAAAGCAACTGATAGAGTATTATTGCCTTTAAGAAAGAAACATCAGAGTGGGACTCTGGAAGCGTGCATTCACTTAGGTTGTTAACCAAAGTGAAAATAAGCCATTTTAACAAATGGAACTTCATGATGGATGAAGTACTAATCATATGAATGAATTGTTAGTATTGTACTACAATGGTCTCAAGCTTGGAGCAAAGTTTGTATAAAGTATACAAACGAAATATATGTAGATATATAAGTTTTAGAAACTGCTTCAAAAGGTGTTTTGAATGAAAGGGGTTCTTTTAGAACCCATGATTGAATCCAAACCATAAGGTCGTTAGTAGAGTACTACGACGTAATGGGGCGATAGCTCAAGCCATGGAATCAAGGTCTCATCAAAGTATTCGAACACATTAAAGAGACATCATCAAATGTCTTGGAAACATTTGATAAGTAAATCCTTTTTAATAAAAGAGATTAATACATAACCAAGTTAACCTACGAGCATAAACTCTCTCGACAAGATGTATAAGATACACTAGTGATTGACTTTAGTGCAAGTGGGAGATTGTTGGAAATATGCCCTGAAAGTCAATCTTTGGAAGAAATCTTTCAGGACAAATGAATCGATGTATGGATGATTCTTATACATATCTAATGGCAAAGATACTAATTAGGACTATCTCAATAAACGATATATGTCCTGAATAGTGAATCCATGGACAATGGATCGATTGAAGAAGTAATCTAATGATGTTAGACTACAGAGACCTTCTTCACATAACCATTATGTCCAAAAAGGTTCCTGGTCATTGGATTGTCGGAGGGATACTGACAATGCTTAGACCAGTACATGCTGTGTCCGCTTCAATTGGAAGGATGGAAAGTCTCAACCCATTCGTGTTGTGACACTAAGACAAGTATGTAGGTACTCATTAAGGGAATGAGTTCACTTAATACAATCGAATCAGAGTACTTGCATGGAGGTCTACTCACATGTCAAGCAAGTAACTCAAATGGTTGGAATAATGTAAGTAATCCTTTGACCTGAGGCATCGTCGTTGTCTTGTGGTTAAGTACTTAATCTTTGATTATGTCAAAGTCACTCTATCAGAATGTCAACGGCATAGTTGGGGTTAAGCCACTTAGTCATGAAGGCAAGTGTATGCGCAACAAGGAATCTCTAATCCTCGATAAGAGAGGAAGAATACTCTAAGATATGATTCGGGAATCTTCGGCCAAAGTATCGAGCGTAATAAAGGAAAGCGTTCCTATACGACTCAATTGGATCATATAAGAAGGAATAATCACATTAGGGGTTTGACATGATATATCCATACCCTAATGATGTGATTGAGAGTATTGTATTAGAGAAGGATTGAATTACATTGTAATTCCAACTGACTAGGTTCTTCGAATAAACTTCTACATTAGCTTGGGTAGCTATGACATATGGTTAGATGTCACTCATAGCTTGTGAGTTCTTCTAGATGATTAAATGTAGTCGTCAAAGAAGAAAGGTGAATTAAAATGAAGTTTTAATTCACTAAGTGATTGAATTAAATATAAGCAATTGGATTGATGCCAATCACCTCACTGCCTTGCTAATTAGAACCTAAAAGATTGTTCACCACAACACTATTGTAGTGAGTAACTAATGGATGATGGAAATAATTAATTGGATTGATTAATTGTTGTGATTGATTTAGAAAGTATAAAGAAATCATAAAAGCGATAAAGATCGTTTTGGGCTTAAGAAACGTTCGGGTTTAATTGGGCCCATTGGGCCTAAACCCATTGGGCTTTTATTCAAGCATTGGATGACTTGAAATAATAAAAGCCCCAAGCCCAAACAAACAATAAAGAGGCCGGCCACTTTAGGTGTGAAAAGAGTGAGATATTTAGTCAAGTTGTTGACTAGGTTTCTTTTGTCTATTTAAGGAACTTTATAAGATATTGTTCATTAGGGTTTTTGTGAGTTTTGAACAACAAAAGAGGCAAAAGAAAATAGCTCTCTTGAACCACAAAGGCCGGCCACCAAAGGGGGTTTTTACTAACATCTCTTACACCCTTTTGGTTATTCCTTCATCCTTCTCACTACACTAGTGGGTGAGGATCTTTAGAGGTTTCCTACTTTGGGAACTTGAAGAGAACCTAGGAGCATTCATTGTAACAAAGTGGAGGAGGCAAGGAGGGAAGCTAGGCTCAAGGATTTCAAGGAGCAAAGGGCTTGGAGGTGGTCCATCCTTGGTCTCAAGTCTAGATCAAGAGGTATAAGACTAACCTTCACTTTGTTCTTGATTCTAAAAATTGTTTTGATGCATTATATATAAACCTATGAACCTTGAAGGGGATTTGCATGACTATAGCTTTGATAATATGTTATAAATGCTTCCGCTGCTTTCGTATATTAAATTTTTTATTTGTATATGCATGATAGTCATTATGAAATCCCATTCTAGAATCTCATAATTTTCCCTTCAGTACCAAGTCCGGAAACTAAAGCTTTCGGCTTTTATTTGTCAAGTGTTGGATAGCGTTTGCAAATATATTGGTAAATAAATACATAACGAATATAAATCGATTGATTTTAAGCCATTTGATCCGGGTCTTTAAATCAAATAGCACCACCCACTATTTTTGGCAAATTCCATATCCCTCATTGGAATTCGAGAGTTTTAGAGGAAACTCTTAGCAGGGTATGGGAGACTCACTACTACCAAGCCCACCTCACAATGATATGATGTTGGCTAGCATTAATAATAATGAGAGAGTACGCTTACTCATTTGCATCTCTTGCAAGTACCCATCTTATTTGGCCTCTAGAGAATGTCACCTCACAATGATATGATGTTGGCTCCATTGCACTTAGTTAAGTCATTCCCACCATGCAAGTTCGGGTAGGGGTTCAAGAACAACCTCACAATGATATGATGTTGATCATTCTCGTTGCCTATGCTTCACAACATCAAGTATGCATATAGACTCCTCCTGAGTGTAAGCACGCACTTTGTACTCCCCCATGATAGGGTGAAGCCGGTGCACGAGTCACAAACAATCGGAGCCTACCACGGTGGAAGGCCACGAAAGAGTGTTCAAAGCACTCTCACGCTTATCAACTTAATAATGGTTTGGTTGAGGGTTTTTAGGTCTCATCACATATAAATATTCATTTTAATCTTTATTAAAACAATTTTGGTCCTATTACAACTATTGGTCCATTTGATTGAATTTAGTTGTATATAATACTCCCACTATGCTTATAAAACGGTTTTTAAAGCAAGAGTATATGATACTACTAACATAAACTTTGCATTCATTTGATGGACTATATAGTTGCCTTAGGGCCTTAGGATGACTATGAACCTTTGTTTAGATTCAACACGAGCCTAGTGTTGAATCTCGGTCTAGGGATGGTGATTGATTTTAGTTACACGTTTAATCACATTAAGGCATGTTGTCTTAGGGGCGTTGGACCCTCTACTCCATTTTCATGCATATCAAATAAAACAAGAAAGGAGTACTTCAAAGTAAAGATGAGCTTATGCTCTTTACAACATTTGAATAATACAAATTACTTTAAAGTGAAGAAGAGCTTATGCTCTTTTACAACATTTGATCAAATCAAATTTCAACCAAAATCTAATCTACACATTCCCATGGTTCAAACAAATTTGAAACGGCCTTTCATATAGCTCAATTATCGTAGGCTTAGGTTCATAATCACCCTTTAATTAATTAACGCTTTAACTAATTAAACTTGAATGCAACATTTTCATTTGGTTTTTGTATCCATAAAATTGATTTAAATGGAGCTAAATGAAATGAAAATCCAATTCTCATTTGAAGAGACAAAACAATTTTGTTCTCAACTTAATTTGGGCCAAAATGCAATAACCTCAACTTTTGGGCCATATTGCAAAAACACAAACTTTTGGGGTCACTTTGTAAAAACACAAAAGTCCACAACTTCATGTAATTACAACTAGAACCCAAAAATTTCAATAAATATAAAAACTTCATTAAAGGAGCAAAACAATTTGTCCTTTAGCGTTTTTAGGCCTTAACGTCAAAACGTAAACTTTCGGGTCAAAATACAAATACACAAAAGTATCAAAACTTTATGTAATTCCATAAAAGCCCCAAAAATACCCTATTTTAATAGGGTGGCCGGTTTTAGGGAGAAAAGAGAGAAAAGATAAGTCCACAAAAATTTGGAAATTGTTTCAACAAATTCATAAAGCCATGCAAGTGGAACCATGCAAGTGGAAATAAGTTGGTGTGTGTGTAAGAGAAGTACTTCTTACACATCCATCAACATTTCTATCACCTTACACAATTTCAATCACATTAAACATTTGATAAAGCACAAAACAAAGACTTTATGAAATAAATCAAAACTTTGAGTCAAAACACCAAACTTTTTGTTCTTGGCTAAAATGTCAAGAACAATGAAGAACATTCATGAAAAACCCATAAGAGCTCCATGAACATTTTTCATCCAAAGAAATCCCAAAACCACTTAAACTTAAGGGAAATAACATATAACCATACTAGGGTGCATAGGGGTTCCAAAAGTCACCTTAAAACATGAAGGAAAAATTTTGTCCTAGCTAAGAACAAGTAAGAACATTTGAATACATATGCAAACTATTAACACTTTAAAGTAGGCATGCATTAAAAAACAATTCATAAAACCCATGACTTTCAAAGCCTAGTATATGGTGAACCAATAAACTCTTTAACAACATTAAAGAGAAGTAAAGATTTAGAGTTTCTTTACCCTTGAAGCTCATCCTTGTTTACACAAGGGATTCACCCAAGTGGAGGGCCTTCAAGTCACCTCCAAGCTCCTTGGATATTCCTTGTGATTTTCCTCCTTTTAGTGCTCCTTTGCTTCTTTGAGGATTTAAGGATTTGTTCTCCAAAACACCAAAAGTTTGATGTCTCTAAGTCTCCACACCAAGGGTTAAGTGTGAAGATGAAATGGATGACTTAGGGAAGAAGAGATTGCTAGATTAATCTCCCTAAGTGGCCGGCCTCTTTGTAGAGAGAAAGAGAGAAAATGTTTCACCTCTTTGCCTCAAAGAAAAAAAAAACCCTAATGAGAAAATAGCTATAAAGTTGCTTTTATAACACTTTTCTTTGGTGAGTGCCAAACTTGCAATTAAGCAAACTTTCACCATCTCCTCACCATGGCCGGCCTATATGTTGTGATTGGGCTCATTGCCCATTTTGTTTTAGTTGTCATACAACTTAAACATAATGGGCCTTATGGACCAAAACACTTTTGGGCCCCGAAACCCAAAACCAACTTAAAAGCCCAATACGAACCTTTCGTATAATTAATTAACTAATTAATTAATCTTGACCATTCTTCAATTAAACCATTTAATTGCATATCCATTTCATTTAATTTCTTCACTATCGCCCTTGCTCGGTGTACGATCCATTAGGTTCCAATTAGCGAGGTAGTGGGCGATTGTTACTCTTAACGATCGATTGTGAATTGAAACCACATTTCAATTCTCCCTTTATGATTAGTGTTTGCTAGTCATTAGGGCTTCCACAAACCATGAGTGACACCTAGCAGTATGTCATGGTTACCCAAGCTAAGTAGAATTGGTTGGAGAACCTATCCAGTTACAACTACAATGCAATACGGTCCTTCTCTAATACAATACTCTTAATCACATTGTTTGAGTGATAGTTTGTTTCATGTCAACTATCCAATGTGATACATATCTATATGATTCCCTTGAATATGATTTGGAACAAACTTCCTAAGTCATATTCATATGCTTTGGCCAAAGACTTTAGAATCATATCTTAGAGTACACTCCTTCCACCATGGAAGGTTAGAGATCCCTTGTTGTGCATTCATATGCCTACATGACTAGATAGCTTGACCCCAACAATGCCGTGGACACTCCGATGGAATGCCGTTGACATGATCAAAGATCAAGGACC
Source organism: Malus domestica (assembly GCF_042453785.1). NCBI lineage: Eukaryota > Viridiplantae > Streptophyta > Magnoliopsida > Rosales > Rosaceae > Malus > Malus domestica. The sequence continues at coordinate 16,226,756 of NC_091670.1, forward strand.
TAACCATTAGACATCTATGATGCCTCAGGTCAAAGGACTACTTTGCATATTGCAACTTTCGAGTTCTTACATGACAAGTATGTTCGAACTCTCTTTCGATCGTTGTTCAGCGTACTCGATTACTCTTTCGAGCACCTATGTGTTTGTCTTAGTGTCCAACACCAAATGACTTGAGACTAGTCATACTCACGCTTGAGTCAACATAACACATACTAACCTTAGCGGATTGTCAATGCCCAATTGGCAATCCTATGGCTAGGAACGTTTTAGGAATGAACATAAGAGAATGGTCTCGATAATCTAACTCACTTAGATCACTTGTCTCTTAGATCAAATACATCCCTAGGATTCCCTTATTGCTTAAACACATGATACAATAAATAGTGATTAACAATAAGCTTTGCCCTTCATTAAACGTATAAAAGTTTAATACATTAAGTATTCCAAAAAGCTATTACATCAAATGAGTGGCTTTGTGGGCATACTTCCAACAAAACACTTTAACAAGTCAAACAAGAACCCAAAAATCCACCCTTTGGATTTGGCCGAATTTTCCCAAAAACATGGCACCAAATTTTAGCTCCAATATTCATGGTCATATGAACTACATCTACAACATTTGAGATGGCAAATTTTCCAACAAAATTTACATTAAAAGAAACAAGAATAAAGCTTGTAACATATTACAACATTTAAATCAAAACTATGAACTACAAAACCCAAAACGATTCACCAACTACTAGACCTAGGCTCTAATACCACTTGAAGGACATTTTGTGAAAAACATGTTCATTTAAGCAACATCTATAGCATGCAATTAACAATTAAAAGGTGGAATCATGCTTGTATGCACTTAAAAACAAAACATTAACCATGAAATTCAAAGCCTAGTAGATTGGTGAACCTTGACTCAACTTAAAACAACATTTGTTAGTTGAGAAATATTATACCTTTGTAGATTCCTCTTTGCATAAGCAAAGGCTAATCACCCAAGGAGAGGGCCTTCATTCCTTGCTTCTTAGATCCATGGATTTGGATGGAAGAATTGGTTTCTCCAAGTTCTCAAAATTGAGAACCTCTAAGTCTCCACACCAAGGAAAGATTGATGAAGAAATGAGTGACCTTGGAGGAGAAAGATTACTAGCTAATCCCCTCCAAGGGGGGCGGTCTCTTAGAGAGAAAATGGAGAGATATGTTCTCTCCAATTCTCTAAAAGAAACCCCTAAATGAATTTTGGCTATAAAGTCATATTTATACCTTAATTAATTGGAGTGGCAAACTTGTAAATAAGTCCAAAACCCACTCCTTTAACTAAATGGCCGGCCATAGGGTTTCATTGGGCTTTTAAGGCCTTTGTGAATTATTTGTCATTAAGTTGTCATACAACTTAAGTCAATGGGCTTGACATTCGAAGCCCATTGGGCCTTGAGGCCCAAAACTAACCCGTGGTCTTTTAACGAACTTATTCGTTTGATTAATTAACATATTAATTAATCCTTGCCATAAATAATTAAACCATTTAATTATTCTTACTCATCTCCGTTGTTTCTTCAATCTCTACCTTACACGGTGTACGATCCATTAGGTTCCTTTTAGTGAGGCAGTGGGCGATTAAAACCATTTCAAATCGATTGTGAATTGAAACTTACTTTCAATTCTCCCTTTAGTGATTATACACGTTTAGGGCTTCCACAAACCATGAGTGACACCTAGCAGCATATCATGGTTACCCAAGCTAATCAGAAGAGGTGGAGAACCGATTCAGTTTAGGATTACAATGCAATACGGTCTTTCTCTAATACAATACTCTTGACCACATTGTTTGGATTGATAGTTTATTCATGTCTACTATCCAATGTGATACATGTGCTTATATGATTACCTTGAATGAGATTTGGAATGACTTCCTAAATCTCATTCATACTCTGGCCATAGATTTTTAATCATATCATAGAGTATTCTCCCCCAAACGGTTTGAAGGTTAGAGATCCCTTGTTGCGCATTCACTCGCCTCCATGGCTAAGTGGCTTAACCCCAACTATGCCGTGGACACCCTCGAATGGAGTGACTTTAACACAATAAAAAAATCAAGGACTAAACCACAAGACAACTATGATGCCTCAGGTCAAATGACTACTTTGCATTATCCCAACCATGAGTTCTCATGTGACATGAGTATGAGAACTCCTCGTTGATCGTGTTCAGTGGACTCATTCGCTATTGAGCACCTACATGCTTGTCTTGGTGTCAATCACACCAATGACTCGAGACTAGTCACAGTCACTAAGAGAAGACATAGCATGTACTGATCTTAACGGACTGTCAATGCCCAATTAGCAATCCTATGATCAGGAACGTTTAGGATATGTATACGAAAGAGAATGGTCTCATTAATCTAACTTGTTTAAATCATATTCTCCTAATTACATATTCCTTGGACTTATCGTTTAAGCATATAACATTTATATGAGACGGCTTAAAACAATAATCTTTGCCCTTGATATTAAACTAGAATAGTTTAACATGTGAAACGTCCGTAAAGTATCATCATATGGTTGGTTTTAGGGCACATTTCCAACATCAAGAAGGTCATTCTCATTCTCATCCTTATTCGATTGTATGAACCTATGGGGAAAAGGAACATGGGTCAGATTAGTATTAACTGAATTTGAACCCAACTTACCTTGTTTGGCTGAATTAGGAGTGATGGGGGCTTGCGGCAATGGTGTTTCACTCTTGTTGTGGGTGTGCTAGTGCTTCCTTCCTCATTGTCCAGCTTTTCATCCTCTTTCTGGGCAAATTTGGGAATGTTGGACTCAATTCCAACTTCTTTTCCATTACACAAAATGATGGCTTTAGCAAATTTGAATCCTCCCTTCGGATTCACATTTGTTGAACTAGGTAACTTACCTTGTTCTCTACTGAATTGCCCCATGAATTCAGCCATTTGTCCCACTTGTTTCTTCAAGTCTTCCACCTCATTCGCTTGATTTTGCATGCCCTGCGCCACATTGGTTAATAATTGAACAAGTTGATCATTATCCATAGACGAACCTGTTCTAGATTGGGCTGGGGGTGGTTGATTTTGTTGATAGGGTTGTGGAAACCCATGGGGGTTTTGCCGAAATCCCCCTTGTTGTGCAGGTTATTGGGGCTCTCTCCACTTCATATTAGGTTGATCTCTCCATCTGGGGTTGTATGTGTTCGAGTATGGATCGTATTTCGTTTGGTTTTGGCTTTGGAATCCAATCGCATTGGTAGATTCCCATCCTCCATTCTCGATCAACTGAGGGCACTTCTTGGATAGAGGCCCTTGGATGGAGCACATGGTGCAAACCTGATTTTCTTGTGCTTTTGACCCAATTACAACATGAGACAGAAGAGAGATAAGATTAGCTAATTGTGATTGAATTTCAGAAATTGCACTTACCTCATTCACACTATGTTGCCGTGGGCATTCTCTTTGTCCAACACTCTCATATTGTTGTGCATTATGGGCTCGGTTTGCAATTAGAGTCTTGGCAGCCACCGAAGTCTTGTCTACCAATGCGCCACCCACTGAGGCATCTAGCATTTGGCGTTCAATGGGGAGGAGTCCTTCGTAGAAGTGTTCAATGAGCAGCTCCTCCTTCATTTGGTGTTGTGGACACGAAGTTACAAGAGTTTTAAAACGTTCATAATACGTTGGAAACGATTCACCTTGATTTTTTTGGATGCCACTAATCCGTTTCCTCAAAAGAATGACTCTTGAGGTTGGAAATAACTTCTCTAAGAACGCTCGTTTCATGTTTTCCCAAGATGTAACTGTCCCAGGTGCTAGTTCATACAACCAATCTTTAGCTTTGTCCATTAGAGAGAATGGAAAAGCCTTTATCTTCAAAATGTTGCCATCGACATTCACCGGGGTCATGCTCGAGCAAACTATTTCAGACTCCTTTAAGTGCTTGTTTGGATCCTTCATGGACAACCCATGGTACTTCGAAATGTGATGTAACAAGCTTGACTTCAATTCGAACTCTTCTGTCTTCGCTTGGGCTGCCGTGGGGTATTGGATGCATAAAGGCATTGCATTGTCCACACCCGAGGTAGAAAGCTCTTTGATGATTCGATTGTCCGCTGCCATGTTTAGCACTTCCTCAACAACCTGTGTCGTGGGGTCTTCTTCCTCCTCTACTACTTGTTCTTCAAGTTTAGGTTCAGGGCTAGGTGGATTGGACTCTTGTTGATTCCTCCTCCTTCTCAAAGTCCTCTCAAAATCGTCGTCAAAGTCTAAGATATGCTCACAAACTGGTTGAGAGTCATAAACTAGTACCTAAAAACAAGAAAACAAAACAAGGTCAACAACTAAAACAAAAACTCATGAAAATAAACAAAAAGAAATAACAAGGGATTAGCAAAGTTGCTAATCCCCGGTAACTGCGCCAAAATTTGATGTGAAAATTAACTTAACACACAAATTAAACCCTCTTGTTGACAATTGTAGTATGGTTAAGTAGAGATCGTTCTGGACCGGGGATTAGGAGGGATTGCTAATCTACTCTAAACTAACTCAAAAACATAAAAATAAACTTAAAAACACTTAACTAGACTCAAAGAACTCAAAACAAACTGAAAAGACTCAAAACTAACTAGAATGATTCAAAACAGCTTAAAACAACTAGATAGACTCAAACTAGACACTAGGAAGTGATTTAGACGAAAATTGAATTAAACTTAACTCAAAACACTTAAAAACACAAACTAAGACAGATTCTGACTAATTTGACACACTAAAGTAAAGGGGATTGGGTTTTGGACGAATTTAAAGTAAAACAAGTAACTAAAAACTTAAGACAGATTTTGGATGAATTTGGGATAAAACTATGGATGATGGGCTAGCTAGAGGTCCATTCTTCACACATGACACACTTGTACATGAATCAATTTCCAATTGCTTTTCAATAAATTATGAAGCTCAACACCCCAGATTAACCGTGATGCACTAATTAACCCTCATATTTTCCTTTACTAATTGAATTGGATGAATGCATGCGACAACCCAAATTATTCTCCAAAAGTCCCCTACATGAATGTATAATATAGATACAATCAGAGATCATTACGTTCCATGAAAATCATAAGTGTTGACGAGACATTTGTAACTATGAATGCATGATGCATTTGCCAAGAATTCAATTAAGGCAATTGTGACTAGCAACCTTCACTACTCGTGAATATAAATTTGTAACGATTAGGTGAAACTCATTTATATTCTAGTATCAAATTCATGCATGAAAACTAAGTATGCATCCTTAATCAACATACAAGAATCAGTTTTAAAGAAAACAGTTAATTGAATTGCATTCACATCTTATCAAATCACAATTGGAAGAAATCAATTCATATCTCAAGGATGTTCATGGCTTTGAACTTCCCTCTAGCTAAGTAGGGGTTTAGTTCCTCATACTTGCAATTAAACAGAAACAATTGAAATTAAACATTGAAAACCAAAGTAGAATACACCTAGAATGCTCTAGCAATCCAAATTGAATGGCTAGCACAACTTCAAGCAATCCTTCTTCCTTGCAAACATGTGGCACAAAGGTGTGAGTGGTGGTTTGTATGGGAGAATGGCTGAAAGTATGTATGGTGGTGAGTGGGTGAGATGATGGCTGTAAGAAAGATGTTTGTGTATGGATTTCTGGTTGTGTGAATGGTGGTGAATGGTGTGTATGGAAGTGGATGAATGATGAATGCCCAATGGCTGTTACACACACTTACTTAAATAGCAAAATATGTCAAAACACTAGGGAAATACAGCTAGGGTGTGGCAGGAAAACCAAGGGAAAGAAAGTAATGATAGTAGAAGGATTTTTAACTCTAAATCAAATCAGAATCCAAGGAAAAAGTTAATGGGACAAGGTAGCAGCTGTGGAGAATTGGGAACAACCACGAACTGTCACTCAGGTACGGAGTTTTCTTGGCCTAGCAGGCTATTATAGACGGTTTGTTAAGGATTTTTCAGTCATTACTTTGCCATTAACGAGGTTGACTAGAAAAGAAGTTAAGTTTGAGTGGGATGATAATTGTGAGCAAAGTTTTCAGTAGTTGAAGTACTATCTCACTCATGCACCTGTTTTGGCACTCCCAGATGATAGTGGTAATTTTGAGGTTTATAGTGACGCTTCCTTGAATGGCTTGGGTTGTGTGTTGATGCAGCATGGTAGGGTGATTTCTTTTGCTTCGAGACAATTGAAACCTCATGAGAAGAATTACTCTACTCATGATCTGGAGTTAGCAGCTATCATCTTTGCTTTGAAGATTTGGAGACATTACCTTTATGGTGAGAAATGTAAGATTTTCACATATCATAAGAGTCTTCAGTATCCTTTTACTTAGATGGATCTTAATCTTTGGCAGCGAAGGTGGATTGAGTTGCTTAATGATTATGATTGCACGATCGAGTATCACCCTAGTTGTGCGAATGTAGTGGCTGATGCTCTTAGTAGGAAAACTCCAATTAGACTTAATGCTTTGTATGCTTGTCACATTCCGCTTCTTGCGGATTTAAGGTCCACTGGAGTGTTGTTAGGAGTGGAAGATCGAGAGGAAGCTTTACTTGCAAATTTTCAAGTAAAGCCAATTTTAATTGATCGTGTACTTGAAGCCTAGATGGATGATGAAGAGACCCAGGAAATAATTCAAGCGAGGAATCAGTGGAAGAAGAATGACTGCAAAATTCGAGAAACTGATGGCATGCTTATGCAAGAGAGTAGGATGTTTGTGCCGAATAATGTGGAATTAAAGAAAGCAATTCTTGATGGAGCACATATTTCAGCTTATGTTATGCATCCAAGAGGTACAAAAATGTATCATACCATTCAACAATTTTATTATGGGCTAGGTATGAAAAGAGAAATTGCTGAATATGTGAGTAGGTGTTCCATTTGTCAGCAAGTCAAAGCAGAAAGAAAGAAGCCTTTCGAATTGATGCAGCCACTTCCCGTTCCACAGTGGAAATGGGAAAATATTAGTATGGATTTTGTGTACAAGCTTCCTCGTACACAAAACGGTTATGACAGCATTTTGGTGATAGTGGATCGGCTTACTAAGTCTCACATTTTATTCCGGTGAAGAAGAAATATCCTTTAAGCTGATTAGCTAAATTATTTATATCAAAGATCGTGAGGTACCATGGGATTCCAGTTAGTATTATCTCGGATCGGGACCTTAGATTCACTTCCAATTTCTGGATAGCATTCCAGGAAACTCTTGGTTCGAGATTATTTTATAGTACAGCATACCATCCTCAGACAGATGGTCAATCAGAGAGGACTATTCAGACGTTGGAAGATATGCTGAGATCTTCAGTATTGCAGTTTGATGACGCTTGGCATAAGCGGTTGGATTTGATGGAATTTGCTTACAACAACTGCTTTCATTCCAGTATTGGTATGTCACCTTTTGAGGCTCTTTATGGTAAATCTTGTCGCACACCCCTATGTTGGTCAGAGGTTGGTGAAAGAGTTTTGGTGGGTTCTGAGACAGTGGAGGAGACTACTCAGAATATTCAGGTGATTAAGTCTAACCTGAAAGCGGCCCAGGATCAACAAAAGAGTCTAGCAGACAGACATGCAACTGACCAGGTGTATAATGTAGGTGATTGGGTATTCCTGAAGCTGTCACCATGGAACGGTGTTGTGTGGTTTGGAAAGAAGGGCAAGTTGAGTCTTAGGTACATTGGACCATATATGATCACCGAGAGAGTCGGTGAGGTTGCTTACAAGCTTGAGTTGCCTCCTGAGTTACCCAAGGTGCACGATTTTTTCATGTTTCTATGCTTCGTCATTATGTCTAAGATCCTTCTCATGTGATACCTCCTCAACCGCTAGAAATTAATTCAGATTTGACTTATAATGAGGAGCCAGTGACTATTTTGGATTGGAAAGATAAGGTTATGAGAAATAAGACAGTACACCTAGTGAAGGTTTTGTGGAGAAATCAGTCGGTGGAAGAAGCCACTTGGGAGACGGATGAGCGTATGAAAGAGATGTATCCAAGGTTATTTTATGATTATTAGTGTATTGTAATTATTGTTTGAATTTCAAGGACAAAATTTTCTTAAGGGGGTAGTGTTGGAAATGTGCCCTAAAGCCAATCATATGATGATACTTTACAGACATCTCACATGTTAAACTAATCTAGTTTAAATATAAAGGGCAAATATTATTGTTTAAGCCGTCTCATATAAATGTTATATGCTTAAACGATAAAGTCCAAGGAATATGTGATTGGGAGAATGCAATCTAATGAAGTTAGATTCATGAGACCATTCTTTCGTAGACACATCCTAAATGTTCCTGATCATAGGATTGTCAATTGGGCATTGACAGTCCGTCAAGATCGGTACGTGCTATGTCTTCTCTCAGGGAGAGTGACTAGTCTCGAGTCATTGGTGTGTGTGACATCAAGACAAGTACGTAGGTGCTCAGTAGAGAATGAGTTCACTGAACGCGATCAACGAAGAGTTCTCATACTCATGTCACATGAGAACTCATGGTTGGGATAATGCAAAGTAGTCATTTGACCTGAGGCATCACAGTTGTCTTGTGGTTAAGTCCTTGATCTTTGATTATGTCAAACGTCATTCCATTGGAGTGTCCACGGCATCGTTGGGGTTAAGCCACTTAGTCATGGAGGCAAGTGAATGCTGATTCGCAAAATAACTTGACACATAAATTAAACCCTCTTTTGACAATTGTAGTATAGATGTAAGTAGGGTATCGTTCTAGGCCGGGGATTAGGAGGGATTGCTAATCTATTCTAAATTAATTTAAAAATATTAAACAAGACTCAAGGACACAAAACTAGGCTAAAAACTCTAATAACTCGAAACACACTTAGAATGACTCAAAATAATGAAAACAATCAAATTAGACACTAGGAACTAAAATGGACGGAAATTGAATTAAAAGACTAACAACAATGAAAACTAACTAAATAATATAATTTAATAATGGGGGGGGGGTTTGGTTTTGACGAGAAGTAAATTAAACTTAAATAAATTACAGAATTGACAAAAGCATGAAATTAAGGTGAAAGGATAGGTGATGGACTAGCTAGAGGGTTCTTCTCCACACATGACACATATGCAACCTAAATTGATTTTCAGTTGTTCTTTCAATAAATTGTAAATCTCAATACTTCAGATTAACCGTGAACAGCACTTTTTTAATCTTCAAGTTTTCCTTAAGTTATTGAATTGGACGGGAAAACACATACAACAATTCAAAACATTCTTCAAAAGTCCCCTACGTGAAAAGCACAATAGAGATACAATCAAAGATCATTAAACTTTGTGAAAACTATAAGCATTGACGAGGCATTCGTAACTATGAAAAGCATGATACTCTTGCCAAGAATTCACTTAACACGATTGTGGATAACAACCTTCACTACTTGTGAATATAAGTTCATAACGATTAGGTGAAATTCACTTATATTCTAGCATCAAATTCATGCATGTAATTTAAGTATGCATCCTTAATCGACATACAAAAATAAGTTATTAATCAAGCAGTTAAGCAAATTAAATCACAACTCAGAAATCACAACTGAAGGTAATCAATTCATATTACAAATATATTCATGGTTTCGAATTAACCTCTAGCCAAAATAAATTAGTTACACATTATTAACAAATTAAACTAAACGTAAATCATGAGTTTGAGAAGATAACACCAATAAGAACGGAGTGAAGCCCTCTGCTTCTGTGCTCCTCTTCTTCCCTGTGCTTATTTCTGCGCCTAGCAAGTCCCTGACTTGCCCTCTTTCCAATTCCCCGTGTCTTATGCTGCTCTCACGCTGCCAAAGGCAGCGTCCTGTCCCTTCTCCTGCTCTCTGCTGCAAAGGCAGCTCCTCCAATTCCTCCAGCTGGACTCTCCCCTTTATTTCTCTGCGTGAGCTGCCTTTCTTCTCACCCCGCGTCACCCCTATTATACTTTTATTCCTCTTTCCGGTTTTATCTCTCCGTGCCTCACTCCTTTTCCACCTTTCACGCCTGCTTTCTTCTTTTCTCCTTCTTGGATTCTTTTGTTGTCTAGTTGGAAAGCCACGCTTGGTAAACAGATATTGGAAAAATCAATGCCGTGGTGCATATATACATTCTGCATAGGTTTAAGGACAGAGATTTAGTTCAATTATAATCGCAATGAATAAACTAAATTAATTGACCTACAAAAAAAAATCATAATGTTCGAAGTAACTATTCTGTTTATTATTTAAAACTCATTTGTGCTATTTTTATTTTCTTTGCATAACATATCCTATAAACACAAAAATAACGTAAATAGCTCAAAAATATAAGGAACTAACTAAGAAAAGACGAGTGAATTCGAAGTAAAAATATATATAAATATGATCCGATCAAATGCGCAACAAGGGATCTCTAACCTTCAAACCGTTGGGGGAGAATACTCTATGATATGATTTAGAATCTCTGGCCAGAGTATGAATGAGATTTAGGAATGCGTTCCAAATCACATTCAAGGTAATCATATAAGCACACGAATCACATTGGATAGTAGACATGAATAAATAAACTATCAAACCAAACAATGTGGTCAAGAGTATTGTATTAGAGAAAGACCGTATTGCATTTGTAATCCCAAACTGAATAGGTTTTCTCTACCTCTTCTGATTAGCTTGGGTAACCATGATATGCTGCAAGGTGTCACTCATGGTTTGTGGAAGCCCTAAACGTGTGTAATCACTAAAGGGAGAATTGAAAGTAAGTTTCAATTCACAATCGATGTAAAATGGTTTTAATCGCCCACTGCCTCGCTAAAAGGAACCTAATGGATCTCACACCGTGTAAGGTGGAGATTGAAGAAACAATGGAGATGAGTAAGAATGATTAAATGGTTTAATCATTTATTTATGGCAAGGATTAATTAATATGTTAATTAATCAAACGAATAAGTTCGTTAAAGACCTCGGGATAGTTTTGGACCTTAAGGCCCAATGGGCTTCGAACGTCAAGCCCATTAACTTAAGTTGTATGACAACTTAATGAATAATGATTCACAAAGGCCCAATTAGTCCAAAATATCCTAATGGCCGGCCATATTGTTTAGGGTAGTGAACTTGGACTTATTTACAAGTTTGCCACTCAAATGAATAAAGGTATAAATATGACTTTATAGCCAACATTCATAAGGTTTTTCTTTTGGAGAAAATTGGTGAGAACTTGTCTCTCCATTTCTCTCTAAAGAGGCCGGCCACCTTGGGGGGTGCATCTTGCAATCCCACTACTCCAAGGTCACTCATTTCTTCTCCAATCTCTCCATGGTGAAGAGACTTAGAGGTTCTCAATTTTGGGAACTTGGAGAAACCTATTCTTCCATCCAAATCCATAGATTTAAGATGCAAGGAATGAAGGCCCTCTCTTTGGGTGATTAGCCTTTGCTTATGCAAAGAGGAATCTACAAAGGTATAAATTTCAACTCACTATGTTTTGAGTTGATTAATAGTTCACCAATCTACTAGGCTTTGAATTTCTTGGTTAATGTTTTGTTTTTAAGTGCATGCAAGCATGATTCCGCCTTTAATTGTTAATTGCATGCTTATAGATGTTGCTTAAATGAACATGTTTTCACAAAATCATCCTTTAGGTAGGTTGTCACAGCCCTTCCCGAATTATTGTTATCGATGTCGTGAAATGACTAATTTGCCCTTGGATGTCTTGTACGTTATGTGGTGTTGAGGCTTGAGTTTGGGTTTTAAACTAAATTAGTTAGTTCCTAAGTTTTTGGAACTTAAAGTTAGTGATTTTGGTTGTGATTAGTGACCCAAAACTGGAACACACACTCACACACACATCCAAACTCCCGTTGACCTTTCTCTCTCCTCCCTGTCTCGGATTTTCTTCCATTTCCATAGAACTTGTATGGATAACTCTCAAACCTTTTCAATCTTCACAGATCGAGGTTATGATTGCTATTTTTAGACTCTTTGCAAGCTCAGGAGTCGAATGGTGGTAGTTGTTGGATGTGAAGACCTCGAAAACCCGAGAACTTAGGATCTCAGATTTTGAGTATTGTTCATGCACTCATGATTTCAAAGTTTTTAGGAGATTTTAAGCCACTAGTGAGCTTTAGCATATCTTCATGAAGCTCGAAGAAAAAAAAAATGAAGTGAATTTGACGTCAGGAAGTTGAGTTTGGCGAGTCTCAAGTTTGGTTGGATTATTGAGGTTCCTCTGTTGAAATCCCATGGATTTCAGGGCTTAAAATTGGTAAGGTTTTGTTCTACTCGTTGTAAGCTTCATTTTGGTACAAATTTCATGAATTTTGGTTGAGAATCGAAGAACTTTCTGGGCGGGAGCACTAACACCGGGGTATATATGGAAAACCAAAAGCCCACTCACTTGTATGTCGAAGGGTCGTAGCCCTTGAGCCTCGATTGATGGCGCTCTGTTGGAAATATGCCCTGAAAGTCAAGCTTTGGAAGAAACCTTTCAAGACAAATGAATTGATGTATTGATGATTCTTATACATCAAATGGCAAAAACACGAATTAGGACTATCTCAATAAACGATATATGTCCTAAATAGTGTATCCATGGACAGTGGATCGATTGAAGAAGTAATATAATGATGTTAGATTACAGAGACCTTCTTCACATAACCAAATGTCCAAAAAGGTTCCTGGTCGTTGGATTGTCGGAGGGATACTGACAATGCGTAGACCGGTACATACTGTGTCTGCTTCAATTGGAAGGATGGAAAGTCTCATCCCATTCGTGTTGTGACACTAAGACAAGTATGTAGGTGCTCATTAGGGGAATGAGTTCACTGAACACAATCGAACGAGAGTACTTGCATGGAGGTCTACTCACATGTCAAGCAAGTAACTCTAATGGTTGGAAAGATGTAAGTAATCCTTAGACCTGAGGCATCATCGTTGTCTTGTGGTTAAGTACTTAATCTTTGATTATGTCAAAGTCTCCCCATTCGAGGGTGTCCACGGCATAATTGGGGTTAAGCCACTTAGTCATGAAGGCAAGTGTATGCGCAACAAGGAATCTCTAATCCTTGATAAGAGAGGAAGAATACTCTAAGATATGATTCGGGAATCTTCGGCCGAAGTATCGAGCGTAATAAAGGAAAGCGTTCCTATACGACTCAATTGAATCATATAAGAAGGAATAATCACATTAGGGGTTTGACATAATATATCCATACCCTAATGATGTGATTGAGAGTATTGTATTAGAGAAGGATCGAATTACATTGTAATTCCAACTGAATAGGTTCTCCGAATAAACTTCTACATTAGCTTGGGTAGCTATGACATATGGTTAGATGTCACTCATAGCTTGTGAGTTCTTCTAGATGATTAAATGTAGTCATCAAAGAAGAAAGGTGAATTGAAATGAAGTTTCAATTCACTAAGTGATTGAATTAAATTGGATTGGTGCCAATCACCTCACTGCCTTGCTAATTAGAACCTAAAAGATTGTTCACCAATACACTATTGTAGTGAGTATCTAATGGATGATGGAAATAATTAATTGGATTAATTAATTGTTGTGATTAATTTAGAAAGTCTAAAGAAATCATAAAAGCGATAAAGATCGTTTTGGGCTTAAGAAACGTTCGGGTTTAATTGGGCCCATTGGGCCTAAACCCATTGGGCTTTTATTCAAGCATTGGATGACTTGAAATAATAAAAGTCCAAAGCCCAAACAAACAACAAAGAGGCCGGCCACTTTAAGGTGGAAAGGGTGAGATATTTAGTCAAGTGTTGACTAAGTTTTCTTTTGTCTATATAAGGAACTTTATAAGATATTGTTCATTAGGGTTTTTGTGTGGTTAAAACAACAAAGAGGCAAAAGAATATCTCTCTAAAATCACTACAAAGGCCGGCCACCAAAGAGGGTGATTTAGCTAACAATCTTTCACCCTTTTGGTTATTCCTTCATCCTTCTCACTACACTAGTGGGTGAGGATCTTTAGAGGTTTCCTACTTTGGGAACTTGAAGAGAACCTAGGAGCACTCATTGTAACAAAGTGGAGGAGGCAAGGAAGGAAGCTAGGCTCAAGGAGTTCAAGGAACAAAGGGCTTGGAGGTGGTCCATCCTTGGTCTCAAGTCTAGATCAAGAGGTATAAGACTAAACCTTCACTTTGTTCTTTTTCTCTAAAATTTTATTTGATGCATTATATATAAACCTATGAACCTTGAAGGGGATTTGCATGACTACAGCTTTGATAATATGTTATAAATGCTTCCGCTGCTTTCGTATATCAAAATTGTTTTGGATATGCATGATAGTCATTTAGAAATCCCATACATGAATCTCATAGTTTTCCCTTCACGCTCGTCCTCAGGATAGGTCTCACCTATATGCAAAATAACTAAATAAACGTTATTTAAAGCATATAGACAAAACTAGGAAATAACTTCTCATACAAGGCTCAAATGGGGTATTTGAATATACCACCATGATCTACTCAACCTCAAGAACATCCCCATATTTTTGGAAAAATTTTCCATGACCCCACGCACCCTCATGCGCCGGCGAAGGCATGGCTAGATGCGCAGCTCATGCGCAGGCACGTGCCTGGCTTAGGAGACGGAATAGTCAACGCCGTTAGGGAATATTCTGTTAAAAACTAGAATATGCTGTTAATTATACCTGACGACGTCAGAATATTCTGTCAACTTTGATGGAATATTCTTCTCCTTCTTCCTTGGTTCGCCAGAGTCCGGCGTCAGTCACCGCTGCACTTTAGGTGATTTCGACTCATAGGTGGCCCAGGATCATTCGCATAGCCTTCACGTGATCGTAGCACTAGAACATATTTATTTTGCACCTAGTCTTGTCATACAGGCCACTTTAGGTGGTTCCGGCTCATGTGCAGGATTTGATTTGATATGATTGAGATTGGTTATGAGCTATATACTCAGTCGTGCATATTTAACTAGTGGGATTTGGCTGATGCGATATTTGACTTTGATATATTTTGCCTGGATTACTTATAGCATTGCATTGAGATACTTTGGCATGGTATACTTCTTTGGATTTTCATCTTGAGTATGATTTCTGATACAACTTATTATTATTATTTTTATGGGAAAATTATACAAGTTTTACGGCGCGGGGTTAGAACTTTTGAGAAATGAAATGTTTTTCAGGGGTTAGAACTTTTGAGAAATTAAGACAGAGGTAGTAATTCAGAGGTTTTTTTTTTCTTGTTTCTTTATAGGGCCAATAGCCTCATTATTTTAACTGTACTTTTGTTGGGCCTTTTCTAATTGTAGGAAGACATCATTTTCTTTTTGACTTCTCAACTGAAGCTTGCTGACACCCATGTGATGAACAATATGTTTTCTTCTTTTCCCTCTCTATTTTCCATTTTCTACTTTTCTTGTGCAGAGTTTGCAATCTCCATTTTTTCTTATCTTTCAAATTCTAAACACAAAAGACTTTGGGTGGAACTCTCGAATAGTACGTTCTCTTCTTTTCCCTTTTGTCTTGTAGCATCTGTCAATTTTACTCACTTTTCCTCTGCAAACCTTCTTGACCATTTTTTCTTATCTTTCAAATTCTTGACACAAAAGACTTAGGGTGGAACTCTTGAACAATACATTCTCTTATTTTCCCTTTTGTCTTGTAGCATCTGTCAATTTTATTTCAATGCTTTTGGTTAGTACTTTTGACCCAATACTTGATCAAGATGATAACCACATTTAAGTCATTTGAAAGACATCATTTTCCTCATTTCTAGTCAATTCTTTGAAGAATGAAGCAGCAGCAACACGCCAAAATTTTTGAGTCATATTCCTCTTTTTTTTTTATTTGAAGTTTCTCAATGAGCTCCTAAAACGGACCAGCATTAACCATTTCAACTCCACATGTGGCAGCCACTGCGGACTTCTGTCGCATTTGAGCATCTCAGACATGTTGTAGCAGTTCAGAGGAGTTGGTGCAGAACATCCGTTGGGCATCACAGCTTGCAGAGTGTTGATGACCACAAAGACGCAACGACAGTAATGCTTTTTTTTGCCGATGCAGCTGCTGGTACTAGGATTTTGGCGAAGGATTGTAGAGAAGTCGAAGGTGTTTGGTGACTGCAGGCTGCTGCCAAAATCTAAGCGAGAAGGTCGTCTTGCTCTTCCAGTTTGCTACGAAAAGAAAAAGCGCTTTGGAGCCATCACTGGGCACAGTGGGTTGGCGCCATTCTTCCACAGGAACCTGACTCTCGTTGGCGGTATGGCAGCGAAAGAAAGGAAGGCCTCTGTATTTGCCAATTCGACATCCGAGCGGTACAGTGATGGGTTTTGCAAAATTCTTTTCTTCCTCCTGCAAATTAGAGAGAAACTATTAGCAAGAAACTTAAAAAATGGATCTTTACCTTTTAAATGCTTTGTTGGTTTTCCCCTTGCTTTCTTGCTTTGTTCTTCTTTGCCGTCCGTTCTATGCCATCGTCTCTTAATTTCTGCAGCATTATTTTGTCTCTCAATTTCTCTCTTAATTTCTGCAGGGTCTCTCTCTTCTACTTTTTGTGTCCTCTCCCCCATTTGCTTTGTTTTGATGCCTTTTTATAGGCGAATGGTGGACATGGCAGTTGAAGTTAGTGGGATGCGTGTGGAGATGCTGAGAGAAAGCCATCACTTGAGTGGAGAACGTGGGAGTTTTTGAGAGTTCTAGACAAACATGATCTCTATATTTGGTTGCCACGTAGATGACAAACTCCATCAGACTTGTCATAGTCCACGTACATGCGGGTGTATAGTTTTTTTTTTTATTATTATTATTATTATTATTTTCTCTAAGTCTCCCTGTTTTTAATAAGACTTGCTAATATATTTTGTTTGTGAAAATATATAGCTCAATAGTTGCCTCCTCAAGCATCGTGCGTGGAAATGGCTTTGACATGTGCGATGCTTGAAATTTTTTATCTTCTCTAGCTCCATTTATGTTTTGATTTGATAGTGGTTTGACATCCCAATAGTGCTTTTTTTTTTCATTTTCTGAGTCACTTGAGTTGGCCAGGAATTCTAAGATATAGCAGTTTATCCACGTGCAATACAATTGGTCGAGGACTTCTTGTGCCAATATTTATGCTATCTTCAATAAACATCCCTTCAATAAAAAAAAGACAGTTTTTATTGTGTCAGTCTTGAGAGACATATCCCTAGGTCTAAGAAGAGAAGTTTTGCTTTCTGACATGGGAATTAAGAAGTCACATAGCTTGCGACGAGTTGGTGAGAGTTCTGGTTTGCGACAAGCTGGTCAAAGTTTTGGTCTTTCTAAAAAATGGGAATACGATAGCTAACAAGAAATGCAATGTTATCCCGAGGTCTTCTTCACCAAGGTCTTCTTTAGGGAGAAGCCATGATGTGAATTTTAAGCGTTGCTCATTATGAGAAATGAAGGCATCTTTTCCTTCATGCTAAAAAGGTTTTATACGGCATGTTTCCTCATACCTAGCTGCACCATTTTTCAAACATGACTGTTGCTTTTGACTTTTTAGTCAAGTATAGCTGTTGTTAGTGCTCATGAGCAAATACAAATTTGATATTTGGGCTGAGCTCCCCGTAATCGAGTATGCATGATAATTATTGTTTTCAATGCATTAGACTCATCCTCTTTTGTGGCGTTTGCCTTGATTTTTTTTATTCTTCATAAGTGAAAATCACCTATCCTTTACCATTCTCAGTTTAAACTTTTGCATGCGAAGAGTTCAAACATATGCTAGCATATGACAGTACAAACAAATGCTTTTGCCATTCTCAATTTAAAATCACCTTTTGCCTTCATAATGATTGAGAATGTTAGCATTGGCAATTTAAACAAATGCTAATTCCATTGGAGGAAAAATATATAATTTTTTATGAGTTATGGCTGCATCTAATTTTGGGGATCAGATTGCCTACGTACCCTGTGAAGGGATCAAGCCAAACGTAGTTCATCCCTTGATTTCAGGAAAGTGGTTTTTACGGTTGCATCTAGTAATAAAACTAGACTACCTACGTACCCCGTGAAGGGAACAAGCTGAATGTAGTTCACCCCTTAATTTTCGAGATTTTTTCTTTTTTTTTTACTATTGCACCTAGCTTTAATGCTAGGCTGCCTATGTACCCTTTTTAAGGGATCAAGTCATACGTAGTTCAGAGGAAATGATTTATCTTGACTGGCTTCCTCTGCACTTGCTTCCCTCCCGGAGTTCGTTTCGCATTGTTTATGCATAGAACCTGTTCATGAGCTTTTCGTTGACGCATGGGTATATGCATTTCCCATTGGTGTTAGATAGTTCGTAGGCACCTTTGGTGAAGACTTTGGTAACAACATACGGTCCTTCCCATTTGGCTTTAAATTTTCCTTGCATCTTTCTAATGATGACGACGGGCCTTCGGACAGTTAAGACTAAATCTCCTACAGAGAACGATCTAAACTTAACCTTTTTGTTGAATGCACCTGCCACTTGAGCTTGATAGACTTTGAGTCTTTGTTGCACTGCAAGTCATTTTTCATCAAGTGCTTCAAGTTTCACTAGCCTAATTTTTATATTTTCTTCAAGATTTGTCAGTTGTGTGGCTACCCTTAAGGAAGGTAGTTGAATTTCCAAAGGTAGCACAACTTCTGATCCATACACCAGACTATATGGAGTACATCTGATCCATGTACGGACGGTGGTCTTATAGGGCCATAATGCTTCGAGAAGGCGTTCGTGCCAGTCTCTTTTGTTCTTTGCCACCATTTTTTTTTAGGATATTGCACAACACTTTGTTGAAAGCCTCTGTTTGACCATTAGCAGTTGGGTTGTAACTTGCGGAGAAGGCTTGTTGAATGTTGTACTTTTTGCAAAGATTGGCCATGGCCCTACACTTGAAATAGAAAGCATTGTCTTAGATTATATTGGACGGGACTCCGTAGCGATATATTATGTTTTTCTTTATGAAATTTGTAACATCTTCCGTTTTCACTTCTTTCAACGGTATTGCCTGAGCCCACTTTAAGAAATAGTCCGTGCCTGCTAAAATGTACTAATGCTGGAAGGACGATTTTGGGGTTATCATGCCTATCACATATAAACCCCATGCATTAAATGGCCAGGACAAAATGGTTGGATGAAGGGGCAATGGATTTTGGTGCTTGAAGTCTCCATGTTTTTGACATGCTCGACATGACTTCACATGTTTCATTGCATCTTGAACCATTGTAGGCCAGTTATACCCAAGTTTTTTCAATTGAGTTGCAAGCTTAGGTCTAGATTGATGGGCTCCACAAACATAGCATGAATTTCGGAGAGAGCATGGGCTGCTTCTTTTTTTTGATAAACACCTGAGCAATATTCCGTCAAAAGACCTTTTGTATAGTGTGTCATTCAGATACACAAATCGGTTGGCCCTTCTTCGTACATCAACTCTTCCCCTGGGATCAGTTGGTAGTTTTCCATATTGAAGGTAGTCAATCAAAGATTGCCGCCAATATGAACATTCATCTACTTCTAGGACTGTAACCACATTGACTTCATGGTTTTCTCCAATCCGCTCTAATGTTGAAAGAAGTAAATGTCGT
Organism: Malus domestica; assembly: GCF_042453785.1. Taxonomy (NCBI): domain Eukaryota; kingdom Viridiplantae; phylum Streptophyta; class Magnoliopsida; order Rosales; family Rosaceae; genus Malus; species Malus domestica. The sequence goes on from NC_091670.1 coordinate 16,246,324, forward strand.
TCTCCAATTGTAATTTTAACTTCTCGTTCCTTAAGGAGAGTTAAAGATGCCGCTAGCTTTGCCAATGCATCGACTTTGTTATTTTCAGACCTTGGAATGTGAGCAATGTTGATTTCTTGGAATTGTGACACCAAGTGTTTTGCTCTTTCATGATACAAGGTTTGGTTTTCATTTTTCACCGCATATTGACCATTCATTTGCTTGATGATTAATTGTGGATCACCATAACCTTGATGGCAATTAACATGCAGTTCGAGTGCAATTTCAAGTCCAATGATGAGTGCTTCGTATTTTGCCACATTGTTTAAACATAACTCCATGAGCGAAAATGAATACGGGATTAGGCCTCCACATGGTGTGATGAACACGATACCTGCCCCCGTGCCTTTTTTCTTACCTCTCCGTCGAAGTAAAGTTGCATTGAGAAATGTATGTCGAGAATACTTCTTCATCCGACAAATCGCTCGGTAACTCCATGTTGTCGGGAACAGGATGAGCTGCTAAGAAATCAGCTAGTGCTTGTCCCTTTATAGCTTTTTTGAGAGACATATTTGATTTCAAATTTCGATAGTAGCAAAGACCATTTTGCAAGATGACCGGATGGCACTGGTTTTGACATCAAGTATCTGAGCGGGTCCAATTTAGATATCAAAGTAATGTTATGTGACAGTAAGTAGTGTCGTAGTTTTTGCAAAGCGAAAACTAAGTAATTTCACGTAGTAATTTCAAGATTTATTTTTTTAAAGAATTTTATATATAGTTGGCAACCATGCATAATCTATAATTTCCTTTCTTTATATGGTAGTGGATAAATTATTTTATGCTTTAAGTAAAAGAGGAAAAAAAAAAAGATAGAAGGGCTGCCAAATGGCAGCAAAGGAAAAAAAATTATTGATTAAAGCTGCCTGATGGCAGCGAAGGAGAAAAAGAAGAAGGGAGTTTCAGGAGAGAAAGGGGAGAGTTTCAGTGATGTGAAAATTAACTTGACACACAAATTAAACCCTATTGTTGACAATTGTAGTAAAGATGTAAGTAGTGATCGTTCTAAACCGGGGATTAACTAGGGATGCTAATCAACACAAATAAGACTTAAATGAAGGAAAAATTTTGTCCTAGCTAAGAACATGTGAGAATATTTGAACACATATGCAAACTATTAACACATTAAAGTAGGCATGCATTCAAAACAATTCTAAAACCCATGACTTTCAAAGCCTAGTGAATGGTGAACCACAAGACTCTTTAACAACATTAAAGAGAAAGAAGGTTTTAGAGATTCATTACCCTTGAAGCTCATCCTTGTGGAGGGCCTTCAAGTCACCTCCTAGCTCCTTGGATCTTCCTTGTGATTTTCTTCCTATTGATGCTCCTTTGCTCCTTGAGGATGTGAGGAAAGGATTTCCAATAAACACCAAAGATTTGGTGTCTCTAAGTCTCCACACCAAGGATGAGGTGTGAAGATGAAATGGATGACTTAGAGAAGAAAAGATTGCTAGCTATATCTTCTCTAAGTGGCCGGCCTCCTTTAGAGAAAAAGAGAGAAAAATGTTTCTCATCTTTGCCTCAAGAAAACCCTAATGAGGTAAAAGCTATAAAGATGCTTTTATATCTCTTTTCTTAGATGAGTGGCAAACTTGCAATTAAGAAAAACTTACCGCTCCCTCACTATGGCCGGCCTCTTTTAAGTGATTGGCAAATAGCCCAATCACTTAAACAAATATGGCTTTGTCAGTGGATTTGCTACGTTATCGGCTGAGGCAACCTTAAGGATGTTGACTTTCCCCTCGGCAGCATATCTTCTAATGATATTAAAGCGCCTGTCAAAATGCTTGTTCTTTTGATGAGCCCTGGGTTCCTTGGCTTGAGCTATCGCCCCACTATTATCACAATACAAAGTTACTGGTGATGTAATGGTTGGAACCACTCCAAGTTCAGTAATGAACTTCTTCATCCAGAACGCTTCTTTGCCAGCTTCAACTGCAGTGACATATTCTGCCTCTGTCGTGGAATCAGCAATTACATCTTATTTCTTGCTTTCCCAGCTAACAGCCCCACCATTCAGAGTGAATACATATCCGGAGTTGGAACTTCTATCATCGACGTCAGATTGGAAATCTGCGTCTGTATAGGCTTCCACTCTCAACTCTGTTGCTCCTCCATAAACAAGGAACATGTCCTTAGTTCTTCTTAAGTACTTAAGGACCATCTTGACAGCTGCCCAGTGTTCTGATCCTGGGTTAGATTGATATCGACTAGTAATGCTTACAGCATATGCGATATCAGGCCTTGTGCATATCATGGCATACATGAGACTTCCTATGGCGGAAGCATAAGGAATAGCACTCATCTGCCGTATCTCTTCATGAGTCTTAGGTTCCATGGACTTAGAAAGGTGAATTCCATGTCTCACAGGAAGAAGACCTTTCTTAGATTGTTCCATCTGGAACCTACTTAGTGAAGGAATTATTTTGTAAAACATGTTCATTTGAGCAACATCATATAGCATGCAATTAACAATTAAAGGGCGGAATCATGCTTGTATGTACTCAAAAACAAAACATGACCATGAAATTCAAAGCCTAGTAGATTGGTGAACCAATAATCAACTCAAAAATAAGTGAGTTGAAATTAATACCTTTGTAGATTCCTCTTTGCATAAGCAAAGGCTAATCACCCAAAGAGATAGGGCCTTCATTCCTTGCTTCTTAGATCCATGGATTTGGATGGAAGAATAGGTTCTCCAAGTTCCCAAAATTGAGAACCTCTAAGTCTCTACACCAAGGAGAGATTGGATGATGAATGAGTGACCTTGGAGGATTAGATGACTAGCTAATCACCTCCAAGGTGTTGGCCTCTTTAGAGAGAAAATGGAGAGACAATTCTCACCCATTTTCCCCAAAAATAAACCCTTATTTCACTTAATGAATATTTAGTTATAAAGTCATTTATATAGTCACTTCTTTAAGTGACCTAAATAACCAAACAACCCTAATTCATCTTCATGGCCGGCCATATAGGGATTTATGGGCTTTTGGGCTTTAATGAATCTTTATTCATTAAATTGTCATACAACTTAAGTTAATGGGCTTGACGTTCAAAGCCCATTGGGCCTTAAGGTCCAAAACTATCCCGAAGTCTTTAACGAACTTATTCGTTTGATTAATTAACATATTAATTAATCCTTGCCATAAATAATTAAACCATTCAATTAATCTTACTCATTTCATTTATTTCGTCCATCTCTACCTTACACGGTGTACGATCCATTAGGTTCCTTTTAGCGAGGTAGTGGGCGATTAAAACCATTTTACATCGATTGTGAATTGAAACTATTTTCAATTCTCCCTTTAGTGATTACACACGTTTAGGGCTTCCACAAACCATGAGTGACACCTAGCCGTATGTCATGGTTACCCAAGCTAATCAGAAGAGGTGGAGAACCTATTCAGTTCGGGATTACAAATGCAATACGGTCCTTCTCTAATCTAATACTCTTGACCACATTGTTTGGTTTGATAGTTTATTTTCTCATGTCTACTATCCAATGTGTGTCTTGTGCTTATATGATTACCTTGAATGTGATTAGGAACGCATTCCCAAATCTCATTCATACTCTGGCCAGAGATTCAAATCATATCAGAGAGTATTCTCCTTCAAACGGTTTGAAGGTTAGAGATCCCTTGTTGCGCATTCACTTGTCTCCATAGCTAAGCGGCTTGACCCCAACGATGCCGTGGACACCCTCCTGGTGGGATGACTTTGACATAATCAAAGATCAAGGTCTTAACCACAAGACAACTATGATGCCTCAGGTCAAAGGACTACTTTGCATTATCCCAACCATGAGTTCTCATGTGACATGGAATATGAGAACTCTTCGTTGATCGCGTTCAGTGAACTCATTCTCTATTGAGCACCTACCGTACTTGTCTTGATGTCACACACACCAATGACTAGAGACTAATCACTCTCCCTGAGAGAAGACATAGTACGTACCGATCTTGACGGACTGTCAATGCCCAATTGGCAATCCTATGATCAGGAACGTTTAGGATGTGTCTACGAAAGAATGGTCTCAAGAATCTAACTTCATTAGATTACATTCTCCCAATCACATATTCCTTGGACTTTATCGTTTAAGCATATAACATTTATATGAGACGGCTCAAACGATAATGTATGCCCTTTATATGTTAAACTGGATTAGTTTAACATGTGAAATGTCCGTAAAGTATCATCACATGATTGGCTTTAGGGCACATTTCCAACAATCTCCCACTTGCACTAGAGCCAATCAGCTGGATCATCAATGATGATATCTCTTCTGTAGTCATTTCATAAATGGCTGAATAGTAGGCCTAGACAGTGGATATCTATATGTGTTATCCACAGAAGCAACCTTGAGAATAACGACGTCACCATTATACATGATTCTCAATCATGTGGTTCAGTCTCTCATTTGTGTTCAGATCTTGATGAGACCTTGATTCCCAGGCTTGAGCTATCGCCCCATTAGTGTCATACACTTTCTGGTTGGAACCGAATAGAGAGTTCATAAATGAACTTTCCCATCCAAACAACATTGTTGTAAACTTCTATATGGCAATATATCTTGCATTCATAATGGAACACACTAAAGTCATTACTTTAATGTTTCCATCCAAATATCTCTTTAGTCATAATAAAGAGATATTCGTTTATCTCTTCATTCGTAATGAAGAAACATCCAATGATGGATTAGATTCATAATCTAATACATTTACGCTTCCTTTACGTTACTTTGATTCTTCCTCAATCTTTGAGGAATTTATCCTTTAGTATTTCTTAAATACTTAAGGACTCACTTGACAGTTGCCATGGTTCTGATCCTGGGCTTGCACTGATATCGTCTTGTACCGTTCTAGGTACAACTCATATCAATGTTTTTCATACAATATGAAATACATAAATCACCTTTCTGCGTGTGTATAAAGGATTCTATTTACGCATTATTTCTTTGGGAGTCAAAGGGGCACGTTCCCTTTGAGAAGGGCAACTTGCTAGTCTTACTAGAGTCATCCTTCTAATTGAAGTTTCTCATCATATGAGAAATTTCCTAGCATCCATTGTCTATTATTAGGCATTGATATAATCCAATTATATCATGAAATATATCATTATAGATTTCCATCCCATGTATATAGACTATATCTCCCATATACATTCTATCTTCATATAATGTATTAAAGTCATAACTTTAACGAAGAAGTATTCTTTTCATTTCCAAAATTAATATATCATATATATTTAAATTTTTAGGAACATGATTAACTCCCACCAATCTTTTGTAAAACTAGTAAACAAAAGATTCATTTACATCTTTATGAGAAATCAAACGATTTGATCATTTTTCTCATAAAATGCAAATAGCTCCCACTAACTTGCTAAGATCCATGATGGATGGATCTCTACAACTTTCATGTCTTGTGATTCATAGTTTTAGACATATATTATCAAGACTATCTTAATAATGGTTTCGGAAACCCATATTATGTCAAAACATTGAATCACCATTTAGTTGTAGCTAACAATCTTCGAATTAATTGAAACTAAGACTACGTCAAAAATGGTTCCTTTAAAGTTAACCATTCTCTTTGATTGTAGTCACCTTAAGCTACCAATTAGCTATGAAGGTTTCATTATTTCGAGTCAAATGGTACTTTACCATTTCCTTGAGTATATATCGTATATGCACTCAATGTAGTCATAAGGATTTTCATTCTTATTTCTTTCGAATTAAGAGGTGCAACTCTATGACATAGTCATAAAGTTCAAAACCATTCAACTGAGACGGTTTATAAATCCTTATCGACTACCTTGGAGCTTGTGGTATAGGAACTAGGTTGTTATATTTGTTGATTACTATCTTGTCTCTCAAAGAACCCATTCTTTGAGTTCTATCTCTCGTTCATTTGCTTTTAGGCAAATCACATTGTAGAATTACAATGAACTACCCAACAAAACAACATTTGTTAGTTGGTTTATAGAAGCGATATCCAAAAGTTATTTTAAGGATATCCTACAAGATTATTATCAAACAAATATTGCTTGTTAGCACACAACCCCAAATCTTTAACATGCTTAAGATTTGTCTTTCTTTCCAACTACATCTTATGGAGTCATGAAAATATTGGAAGATCTTCTCATTGACAATCATATTGTTTTTAGAAGTATATATCCCATATATGGGTAATAGATAACATCTAACGAACTAAATCTTATTCAAGTTCGTTCTTCTCCTAATGGAGAAATACATTATCTTTTGATGCTATTTTCCTTGATATCTTTCAAGGAAACTTATCTAAAGTGTTACCTTTCCTTGGATCAAATCTAAGGAGGTAAATACTTTAGATGTCTTACTCATCAACTTACATTGCTTGAATTCTTTGAAACATTTTACAAAGTATTCAGACTTGTGTTTATTCAAAATAAACTATAGTCCAACCGAGAGTGATCTTCGGTGAATGTCATCCAACATGAGTAGTATTATGTTTGTGGACAAGTGCCACTAACATCTAAGTAAATTAACCTCAACAACTTTGTGATTCTTTCTTCTTTCCAAAAGAATAAAGATTCGAACATTTCGCCTCTATACAATTTTAACAAGAAGGTATTGGATCCGGATCTAACGATCCAAAGCGTCCATTTATGACCAACTCGTAATTTATGTTTTAGAGGTATCACAACTTTAGTTGAGATTAGTCACTTCCTTGCAACCTTTTGGGTTTTAAGCATCATTATTTTCTAAACAGTTAACACTACCATATTATCTCTACTATAGAGACAATTAATTAGATTACCATAATCTAATCATTGATTAATAAAGAACATTGTTTTGTCAAACAAAACATTTATCCATTTCACATAGTGACGGAATTTAGTTCCTTAAAATTGGAATACAAAGACAATCTATGTTTTTCCAATTTCTTTGGTTGTTCATATGAGGAAGTAAGTACCATCTGCTTTCGCAGAGATCTACATTTGATTCACGCTTCGAATGTGAAGTACTTTCTCTTCTCTCATTAATCTTCTACTTCTTATTAGCCACACTTTTACAACGATTGTAAAACATAGTCACTAATACAGAATCAAGCATTCAAGTAGAAGAACCAACTGTTTTGAACTTTTCAAGAACAATTTACAACACCTTCGAAAGGTGTGTCCTTGACACTTGCAAGACATTTCTTGCAAATACCCCTTCCAATGTCCATCCTTTCATAAAGAAAGTTTGTTCCCTTGGAGTTATTTATCTTCTTTATTTGACTTTCACCTTTAACTACATTAGTCATGGTCCCTAAACTCCCACTATCTCTCTTGAAACCTTTTTTTTCAATTGTGTTATACACATCAAACATTTTGGAGAGAGTGCGGTTATTGTTCACTACATAGTTTACAATAAACTTAGTGAACGATTAGGATAGGGAAACAAAGGTGAAGTCCTTGCCTAGTTTCCGTCTCGTTAAGTGGTTTATCACTTCAACATTCAATGATTCAAAATCATCATAAGTCCATGTTAATGGACTATTTTTGTCAACCAACCATTATGTTCTAAACATAATTACAAACCTTCAAGAGTTGTACAAGGCAACTCTTATTTCTTCACACAACAAATTGTAAGTGAAGAATCATGGCACATAAAGTGTCCATGCCTTTGTGCTTTCTTCTCAAGTTCTTTGTTCATTTAACAAAGAAATAAGCACTAGTGTTTGCATTGACTAAGAGTTGTTCAAAGCAACTCCTATTTCTTCATACAACAAATTGTAATTGAAGAATTATGACATTTAATAGTGTTGTCCTCTTTATGATAGACCTTTTCTAACATATTCTTCTAATGATACATTATCAATAGGAAGATTGTGAGGATGAGACTACTTTGGTACTTTTACAAGCCATTAAAGACAATCTATGGTTTTGTAGTACCAAGTCCGTAAACTAAACGTTCGGCTTTTATTTGTCAAGTGTTGGATAGCGTTTGCAAATATATTGGTAATCAAATACATAACGAATATAAATTGATTGATTTTAAGCCATTTGATTTGGGTCTTTAAATCAAATAGCACCACCCACTATTTTTGGCAAATTCCATATCCCTCATAGGAATTCGAGAGTTTTGGATGAAACTCCTAGTAGGTTATGGGAGGCTCACTATTACCAAGCCCACCTCACGATGATACGATATATGGCTAGCAACAATAATAATGAGAGAGTACGCTTACTCATTTGCAACTCATGCAAGTACCCATCTTATTTGGCCTCTAGAGAATGTAACCTCACAATGATATGATATTGGTTCCATTGCACTTAGTTAAGTTCTTCCCACCATGCTTAGTGTGTGAAGGGGTTCAAGAATAGCCTCACGATGATACGATATATAGCTATCCTCGTTGCCTACACTCACCTCATCATATGTATATGGATTCCTCCTGAGTATAAGCATGCACTGTGTACTCCCCCATGATAGGGTGAAGCCGGTGTACAAGTCATAAACGATTGGATCCCACCACGGTGGAAGGCCACGAAGAGATATTCTAAACATCTCTCGCTTATCAACTTAATATTGGTTTGATTGAGGGTTTTAGGTCTCATCACATATAAACATACATTTTAATCTCTATTAAAACTATTTTGGTCCTATTACAACTATTGGTCCATCCCTTTGTTTTAGTTGTACATAATACTCCCACTATGCTTTTAAAACGATTTTTAAAGCAAGAGTATATGATACTACTAACATAAACTTTGCATTCATTTGATGGACTACATAGTTGCCTTAGGGCCTAAGGATGATTATGAACCTTTGTTTAGATTCAACACGAGCCTTGTGTTGAACCTCGGTCTAGGAATGAAGATTGATTTTAGTTACGCGTTTAATCACATTAAGGCGTGTTGTCTTATGGGCGTTGGACCCAACTACTTCATTTTCATGCATATCGTATAAAGCAAGAAAGAAGTACTTCAAAGTAAAGGTGAGCTTATGCTCATTACAACATTTGCATATAACAAATTACTTTAAAGTAAAGAAGAGCTTAAGCCCTTTTACAACATTTGATCAAATCAAATTACAACCAAAATTTAATCTACACATTCCCATGGTTCAAACAAATTTGAAACGCCTTTCACATAGCTCAATTATATTAGGCTTAGGTTCATAATCACCCTTTAATTAATTAACACTTTAACTAATTAATTGAATGCAACATTTTCATTTGGTTTTTGTATCCATAAAATTGATTTAAATGGAGCTAAACAAAATGAAAATCCAATTCTCATTTAAAGAGACAAAACAATTTTGTTCTCATCCTATTTGGGCCATCTTGCAATTAACCTCAACTTTTGGGCCATATTGCAAATACAAAAACTTTTGGGGTCACTTTGTATAATACACAAAAGTCACAACTTAATGTAAATACAACTAGAACCCAAACTTTTAATAATGCAAAAACATCATTAAAGGAACAAAACAATTTGTCCTTTAGCGTTTTTGGACCTAAACGTAAAAACGTAAACTTTTGGGCCAAAGTGCAAATACACAAAAGTATCAAAACTTTATGTAATTGCATAAAAGCCCCAAAAGTACTCCCTTTGAGGGAGTGGCTGGTTTTAGGGAGGGATAAGGTTGGTGTGTGTGTTGATTTGTGAGTTTTGTCAAAAACATGCAAGTGTATGTAAGATAAGATATGTTTTTGAAATAATTCAAACACAATTATTTCAATCATCATTTATACAAATATTTAACACTTTAAATACATAATAAATCATTTAAAAACATATCACATATACTTTATGAAATAATTCAAAACTTTGAATCAAAACACCAAACCTTTTTGTTCTTGACAAGAACATCAAGAACAATGAAGAACATCCATGAAAAACCCAAATTTTTCCATGAACTTTTTCCACCCAAAAACATTCCAAAACCATTCTTACTTAAGGGAAATAACATCTAACCAAACTAGGGTACTTAGGGGTTCCAAAGAACACATTAAAACACTTTTAACAAGTCAAACAAGAACCCAAAAATTCACCCTTTGATTTTGGCCGAATTTTCCCAAAAGCATGGCACCAAATTTTAGCTCCAATATTCATGCTCATATGAACAACATCTACAACATTTGAGATAGCAAATTTTCCAACAAAATTTACTTTCAAAGAAGCAAGAATAAAGCTTGTAACAATTACAACTTTTAGATCACATACTATGAACTACAAAACCCAAAAGGATTCACCAACTACTAGACCTAGGCTCTGATACCACTTGAAGGAATTATTTTGTAAAACATGTTCATTTGAGCAACATCATATAGCATGCAATTAACAATTAAAGGGCGGAATCATGCTTGTATGTACTCAAAAACAAAACATGACCATGAAATTCAAAGCCTAGTAGATTGGTGAACCAATAATCAACTCAAAAATAAGTGAGTTGAAATTAATACCTTTGTAGATTCCTCTTTGCATAAGCAAAGGCTAATCACCCAAAGAGATAGGGCCTTCATTCCTTGCTTCTTAGATCCATGGATTTGGATGGAAGAATAGGTTCTCCAAGTTCCCAAAATTGAGAACCTCTAAGTCTCTACACCAAGGAGAGATTGGATGATGAATGAGTGACCTTGGAGGATTAGATGACTAGCTAATCACCTCCAAGGTGTTGGCCTCTTTAGAGAGAAAATGGAGAGACAATTCTCACCCATTTTCCCCAAAAATAAACCCTTATTTCACTTAATGAATATTTAGTTATAAAGTCATTTATATAGTCACTTCTTTAAGTGACCTAAATAACCAAACAACCCTAATTCATCTTCATGGCCGGCCATATAGGGATTTATGGGCTTTTGGGCTTTAATGAATCTTTATTCATTAAATTGTCATACAACTTAAGTTAATGGGCTTGACGTTCAAAGCCCATTGGGCCTTAAGGTCCAAAACTATCCCGAAGTCTTTAACGAACTTATTCGTTTGATTAATTAACATATTAATTAATCCTTGCCATAAATAATTAAACCATTCAATTAATCTTACTCATTTCATTTATTTCGTCCATCTCTACCTTACACGGTGTACGATCCATTAGGTTCCTTTTAGCGAGGTAGTGGGCGATTAAAACCATTTTACATCGATTGTGAATTGAAACTATTTTCAATTCTCCCTTTAGTGATTACACACGTTTAGGGCTTCCACAAACCATGAGTGACACCTAGCCGTATGTCATGGTTACCCAAGCTAATCAGAAGAGGTGGAGAACCTATTCAGTTCGGGATTACAAATGCAATACGGTCCTTCTCTAATCTAATACTCTTGACCACATTGTTTGGTTTGATAGTTTATTTTCTCATGTCTACTATCCAATGTGTGTCTTGTGCTTATATGATTACCTTGAATGTGATTAGGAACGCATTCCCAAATCTCATTCATACTCTGGCCAGAGATTCAAATCATATCAGAGAGTATTCTCCTTCAAACGGTTTGAAGGTTAGAGATCCCTTGTTGCGCATTCACTTGTCTCCATAGCTAAGCGGCTTGACCCCAACGATGCCGTGGACACCCTCCTGGTGGGATGACTTTGACATAATCAAAGATCAAGGTCTTAACCACAAGACAACTATGATGCCTCAGGTCAAAGGACTACTTTGCATTATCCCAACCATGAGTTCTCATGTGACATGGAATATGAGAACTCTTCGTTGATCGCGTTCAGTGAACTCATTCTCTATTGAGCACCTACCGTACTTGTCTTGATGTCACACACACCAATGACTAGAGACTAATCACTCTCCCTGAGAGAAGACATAGTACGTACCGATCTTGACGGACTGTCAATGCCCAATTGGCAATCCTATGATCAGGAACGTTTAGGATGTGTCTACGAAAGAATGGTCTCAAGAATCTAACTTCATTAGATTACATTCTCCCAATCACATATTCCTTGGACTTTATCGTTTAAGCATATAACATTTATATGAGACGGCTCAAACGATAATGTATGCCCTTTATATGTTAAACTGGATTAGTTTAACATGTGAAATGTCCGTAAAGTATCATCACATGATTGGCTTTAGGGCACATTTCCAACACTTAGCACCTTATCTATGTACATAGATTGGGATAATCCAATTAATTTTCTGGATCTATCACGATAGAGATTTATCCCAAGTACATCAGATGCATCTCCCAAATCTTTCATGTGGAAGGTTTTGGACAACCATACTTTTACAGAAGAAAGTACTGCAGTGTCATTCCCGAATAGTAATATGTCATCTACATATAACACTAGGAATACAACTGCATCCCCAACGACCTTTTGATAAACACAATTGTCGTCTTCATTTTGAGTAAAACCAAACGTTTTGATTTCAGTATCAAAATGAATGTTCCAGCTCCTGGAGGCTTGCTTAAGTCCATAAATGGACCTTTGAAGCTTGCATACCTTAGTCCTTTCAGACTTGGACACGAAACCTTCGGGTTGAGTCATATAGTGTTGGAAATGTGCCCTAAAACCAATCATATGATGATACTTTACGGACATTTCACATGTTAAACTAATCTAGTTTAATATCAAGGGCAAAGATTATTGTTTTAAGCCGTCTCATATAAATGTTATATGCTTAAACGATAAGTCCAAGGAATATGTAATTAGGAGAATGTGATTTAAACAAGTTAGATTAATGAGACCATTCTCTTTCGTATACATATCCTAAACGTTCCTGATCATATGATTGCTAATTGGGCATTGACAGTCCGTTAAGATCAGTACATGCTATGTCTTCTCTTAGTGAGAGTGACTAGTCTCGAGTCATTGGTGTGATTGACACCAAGACAAGCATGTAGGTGCTCAATAGCGAATGAGTCCACTGAACACGATCAACAAGGAGTTCTCATACTCATGTCACATGAGAACTCATGGTTGGGATAATGCAAAGTAGTCCTTTGACCTTAGGCATCATAGTTGTCTTGTGGTTAAGTCCTTGATCTTTGATTGTGTTAAAGTCACTCCATTCGAGGGTGTCCACGGCATAGTTGGGGTTAAGCCACTTAGCCATGGAGGCGAGTGAATGCGCAACAAGGGATCTCTAACCTTCAAACCGTTTGGGGGAGAATACTCTATGATATGATTAAGAATCTCTGGCCAGAGTATGAATGAGATTTAGGAAGTCGTTCCAAATCTCATTCAAGGTAATCATATAAGCACATGTATCACATTGGATAGTAGACATGAATAAACTATCAATCCAAACAATGTGGTCAAGAGTATTGTATTAGAGAAAGACCGTATTGCATTGTAATCCTAAACTGAATAGGTTCTCCACCTCTTTTGATTAGCTTGGGTAACCATGATATGCTGCTAGGTGTCACTCATGGTTTGTGGAAGCCCTAAACGTGTATAATCACTAAAGGGAGAATTGAAAATAAGTTTCAATTCACAATCGATTTGAAATGGTTTTAATCGCCCACTGCCTCACTAAAAGGAACCTAATGGATCGTACACCGTGTAAGGCAGAGATTGAAGAAACAATGGAGATGAGTAAGAATAATTAAATGGTTTAATTATTTATGGCAAGGATTAATTAATATGTTAATTAATCAAACGAATCAAGTTCGTTAAAAGACCACGGGTTAGTTTTGGGCCTCAAAGCCCAATGGGCTTCGAACGTCAAGCCCATTTACTTAAGTTGTATGACAACTTAATAACAAATAATTCACAAAGGCCTTAAAAGCCCAATGAAACCCTATGGCCGGCCATTTAGTTAAAGGAGTGGGTTTTGGACTTAATTACAAGTTTGCCACTCAAATGAATGTAGGTATAAATATGACTTTATAGCCAAAATTCATTTAGGTTTCTTTTAGAGAATTGAAGAGAACACAAAGCTCTCATTTTCTCTCTAAAGAGGCCGGCCACCCTTGGAGGGATTAGCTAGTAATCTTTCTCCTCCAAGGTCACTAATTTCTTCATCAATCTTACCTTGGTGTGAAGACTTAGAGGTTCTCAATTTTGGGAACTTGGAGAACCATTTCATCCATCCAAATCCATAGATCTAAGATGCAAGGAATGATGACCCTCTCTTTGGGTGATTAGCCTTTGCTTATGCAAAGAGGAATCTACAAAGGTATAATTTCTCAACTCACTTTGTTTTGAGTTGAGTCTTGGTTCACCTAATCTACTAGGCTTTGAATTTCATGGTTAATGTTTTGTTTTTAAGTGCATACAAGCATGATTCCGCCTTTTAATTGTTAATTGCATGCTATAGATGTTGCTTAAATGAACATGTTTTTCACAAATTTCCTTCATATAGAGGTCTTCCTCAAAGTAGCCATTCAGAAAAGCCGTCTTCAATTCCATTTGCCATATCTCATAATCATGGTACGCAGCTATAGCAAGCAAAATCCGAATGGACTTAATCATGGCTACAGGAGAGAAGGTTTCTTCATAGTCAATCCCTTCTCTTTGCTTGTAACCCTTGGCTACAAGTCTAGCCTTATAAGTCTCCACGTTCCCTTCAGCGCCTATCTTCCTCTTGAAGACCCATTTGTTTCCAACAGGTACTATACCTTCTGGAGGGTCTACAAGAGTCCAGACCTGATTTTGATACATGGAATCCATCTCTGATTTCATGGCCTCTTGCCATCTCTTTGAATCAATGTCGAACATTGCTTCAGTGTAGTCTCTAGGGTCTTCCTTTGTGTCATTGTCACCTAGAAGGTGCAATTCCCCAAAGTCATTATCTAAGCCATACCTCTTAGGTGGCTTGCTAACCCTTTCAGATTTACATGAAGCTAGGGGTTCAGGAACAGGGTTGTCAACTTGTCGAGTGCTTGTTTGTGGTTCATCATTAATCTCATTAATTTCCATCGTTTTACTTATAGTTCCTTTAAGAACAAATTCGTCCTCTAGAAACTTAGTAGTTCTGGCGACAAAAACCTTTTGGTCGTCAGGATGGTTGAACTCATATCCCATAGTTTCTCTAGGATATCCCACAAAATAGCACCTAACTGATCTCGCTTCAAGCTTCTTGACACATGCTTCACAGCCCCAAATCTTAATGTGATTAAGACTTGGCTTTCTTCCATGCCATATCTCATAGGGCGTCTGTGAAACTCACTTGGAAGGTACTCTATTAAGCAAGTAAGCTGCTATATATAGAGCGTATCCCCAGAATGTTACTGGTGGATTTGTGGAACTCATCATAGAACGAACCATGTTCATCAAGGTTCGATTTCTCCTTTCAGAAACTCCATTAAGTTGTGGAGTTCCCGGTGGAGTTCATTGTGATATTATTCCACACTCTTTGAGATAATCTAAAAACTCGGTACTTAGATACTCTCCCCCTCGATCTGATCTTAGGATCTTTATTTGTTTCCCAATTTGCTTCTCAACTTCATTCTTGAATTCTTTGAACCTTTCAAAGGATTCTGACTTGTACTTCATAAGATACACATAGCCAAACCGAGAGTGATCGTCGGTGAATGTGATATAGTATGGGAAGCTTCCTCTCGACGTATTAGACATAGGTCCACATACGTCAGTGTGGATTAACCCTAGAATTTCAGTGGCACGCTCTCATTTCCCAGTGAATGGAGATTTGGTAATCTTCCCTTTTAAGCAACATTCACAAATACCCATTTGGTCATTACCTAATGGGCGGAAATATCCGTCTTTCGACATCTTGCGAATCTTATCAAGGTTCACATGTCCAAGTTTAAGATGCCATATCTTTTCTCGGTTAACTTCTTCTCTAGCCCTTTTGGGTTTTGAGGTATTCCCGCTTTCAATACAGTGCATCCCACTACTTGTCTCTAGGTGAAAAAGTCCCTCTATCATATTACCATGAGAGATAATACGATCGTTCAAGTATAAAGTGCAATTCATTTTGTCAAACAATATTGAGTGCCCATCTCGTAAAAGCTTAGAGATAGAAATCAAATTCTTTATACATGAAGGAAAATATAAACAATTTTTAAGTTCCAAGACTTCCCTAGAGGGCAGTTGAAGCATGTAGGTGCCTATTGCTTTAGCAGAGATCTTAGTGCCGTTCCCAGCAATGTGCTGCTCCCTGTTAGTCCTTGCAACGAATTGCAGATATGTTGACTAGCGCCTGAATCAAATATCCAGGAATTGGAGCTCATTGTAAAAGCACTCTCTATAACAGAAATAGTCCCTTCAAAAGTTCGTGTCATAAGGCTCGCAATGTGCACCCTGTATTTCTTCTTCCAACGTTCATCCTTTCCACAATGAAAGCATGTTCCTTTGGATTTTATTGCCTTCTTCTTATGTAACCTTTTCTTTGTGACTGCAGTCTCACTCCCACTGTCCTTTTTGAAACCTTGTTCAAACTTACAGCACATGTCAATCATCTCGGTAAAAGTATGATTGAATCTATTCACTTTATAGTTTACAATAAACTTAGTGAAATCATCCGAGAAAGATGCAAGGAAAAAGTCTTGGGCCATTTTCCCATCGATGGAAGTTCTTAAACTTTCAAGATCTTGAAAGATCCTTTCCATCTTTTGTCCATGTTTTTGGACCGATGCCCCATTTGCCATTTTGGCATTCAATAGATTACAAACATTTCAGAATCATACGTTACTAGTCTCAATGTCATGCATCTTATGCAAACTATCAACCATGGCACAAGAAGTGTCCATGTGCTGATGTAGCTTCTTAAGCTCCTCACTAAGTGAAGTGAGGATTAAGCATTTGGCTTATAAGTCATCCTCATAGTGTCTTGCATAATTTTGACACTCCTCCTTTGAAGCTAGTTTCGAGAGGTACATGAGGAGGGGATTGCTTAAGCACATACAATATGTCTTTCACCTTTGAGACATTCTCAATGTGGCGATACCAAGCAAGGAAACGTTGGCCCCTAAGGCCCCTTTTGTCAAGTATAATGGTGGGTGTAATTTTAGGCATGTCGTTAACTACATAACATAACAGAAATCGTATTACATTGTTGATTTTAAAACTAGTTGATTGGGTCTTAAATCAAATAGTACCACCCACTATTTTTGGCAAATTCCACATCCTTCAATGGAATTCGAGAGTTATGTTGAACTCTTAGCAGGGTATGGGAGACTCACCATTACCAAGCCCACCTCACGATGATAAGATGTTGGTTAGCAAAAATAATGATGAGAGAATAACACTTTAGTCATTTACAACTCTTGTAATTACCCATCTAGTTTGGCCTCTAGAGAATGATGACTCACAATGATATGATGTTGGCACCATTGCACTTAGTTAAGTTATTCCCACCATGCTAGTTCGTGTAGGGGTTCAAGAATAGCTTCACAATGATATGATGTCGGCCATCCTCGTTGCCTACCTTACCACATCATGTATGTTCATATGGACTCCTCCTGAATGTAAGCACATACTTTGAACTCACCCATGATAGGGTAAAGCTGGTGTAGGAGTCACAAACGATTGGAGCCCACCATGGTGGAAGGCCTACGAAGAGATGTTCAAGGCATCTCTCGCTTATCAACTTAATATTCATTTTGTTGAGGGAGTTGTGTTGGGCTACATCAATTTTATTTTAATCTTATTAAAAGAACTTGGGCCTATCACAACCATTGGTCCAAGTTAATATGAATTAGTAGTATATAATACTCCCACTATTTCGATGAAACAAGCGAGACTATATGGAACTACTAACGAATGCATTGCATCCTCATATGGACTATATAGTCATATTAGGTCTTAGAATGATTATGAAACGTTTGATTTGATCCAACACGAGCCTTGTGTTGGACCTTGGGTTTAAGGTAGATAGTTGTTGATTTTAGTTACGCGTTTAATCTAATTAAACCGTTATTTCCTATTGGGCGTTGGACCCAACTATTCCAATTTGCATACATATAAACAAAAAGGAATATATGAAATAAAGAGAAGGGCTTATGCCCTTTTACAACAAATTAGAAGGACTTATGTCCTTTTACAACAAATTTGAACTAATCAAATTACATTCAAATCTAAACTACTTAACCCAAACATTCACAATGTAAAGCGGCCAATCACATAGCTCAATTATCGAGGCCTTTGGTTCATAATCACCCTTTTCTTAATCAATCAAATTAACTAAGAAAGCAACTTAAACAATTGGTTTTCGGATTCATAGAATTGATTTAAATGGAACTAAATGAAATGAAAATCCAATTCTCATTAAAGAGACAAAACCATTTTGTTCTCATCATCTTTTGGGCCGAAAAACAATGACCACAACAATTGGGCCATAAGGTTAAAACATAGACTTTTGGGGTCACTTTGTCAAAACACAAGAGTCCACAACTTCATGTAATTAAAACTAGAACCCAAAATTTTCAACAGTAGCAAAAACTTCATTAAAGAAGCAAAACAATTTGTCCTTTAGCGTTTTTGGGCCTTAACGAAAAAACGTAAACTTTTGGGCCAAAGTACAAATACACAAAAGTATCAAAATTTCATGTAATTGAATAAAAGGCCCCAAAAGTACCCCCATTAAGGGGTGGCCGGTTTTGGTAGTGAAAAAGGAGGGGGAAAAGGTTTTGGTGAAAAAATTCAAAATTTGAAAGTGTTTTGTGCAAGTGGATAGGTAGGTGAGGAAAAGTTGATTGGTATAGGTTGTAAGAAAATGTTTTGTCAAACAATAAAGACATAAATCATCCATCACCAATTAATTACAAGCTAACTAAGTCGCATAAATATGCTCCTATCAAATTCCCCCACACTTGGCTTTTGCTAGTCCTCGAGCAGAACAAAGAAAACAAAACACAACCTAAACCTTCCTACAATTGGCCTAGGGATTTCCAATACAACATGACATGTTAAATATCACTACTTACACAGATTTTAGCCATCCTTACCATCGAGCACATACTTAATCATAGTCTCCACTCACTAGCTTACATTTAATCAATTAAAACAACATTTTGAATGTAGTAACATGCCTTAGAGAATCCCTCAATTCCTCACCGGATATACACTCTATTTTCACACAAATTTTCTGACTACACTCCCTATGCTAGATTTATGTGAAAAGATTGATGTAAACATGAAAACTAACACTCACATATGTTATCATCAAAGAAGGCAATTTCTGGAATTATTAATGCATGTATATATATGATCTCATGACTGGAATGCCATTACTTAGACGTGAGAACCAGGGATACCATATGCTCATACCAATCCCAACCTCCACATTATTGAACACACAACACTCAAGATTGAAGCCTGATGTGAAAATATATAAGCACTCAAATTAAACCCTCTTGTTGTCAAATTGTAGTATAAATGCAAGTAGGGATCGTTCTAAACCGGGGATTAGGAGGGCTTGCTAAAACCTTTAAACTGACTCAAAAACATAAAAACAAAGTTAAAAACGTTTGAATAGACTCAAAGGACTCAAAACAGGTTCACAAGACTCAAAACAACTTAACAACACTCAAAACTGCCTAAAAACACCAACCAGGCAGTTTCTAACTCTAAACACAACTTTGGACGAATTTAGGGTTTTGGCTGGACTCAAAACACTCAAAAACACAAACAAAATAGATTTTAAACACTTTGAAACAAGAAAGTAAAGAAGGGGTTCGTTTTGAACGAAATTAAAATAAAACAAGTAACTAAAACTTAAGACAGATTTTTGGACGAATTTGGTTGAATTAAATGGATGGTAAGCTAGCTAGAGGTTCCTTCTCCACACATGACATGTATGCAAATTAATCAATTTCCAGTTACTCCTTCATTGAATTATGAATGACAATGCCCCAAATTAACTGTGACATCACTAGTTAACCCTCAGATTTTCCTTGTATTATTGGATTGGATGACATCATTCGACAACCCAAAGCATTCTTCAAGAGTTCCCTACATGACATCATAATAGAGATACAATCAAAGATCATTACGTTCAATGAAAATCATAAGCATTGACAAAGCACTTGCAACTATGACATCATGTCACTCATGCTAGGAATTAAATTTAACGCGATCATGACTAGTGACCTTCACTACATATGAATATAAGTTTGTAATGATTATTTGAAACTCCCTTATACTCTAGCATCAGATATATACATGCTAATTAAGTGTCGACCCTCAATCTGAAGGAAAAATTTTGTCCTAGCTAAGAACAAGTATGAACATTTGAATACACATGCAAGCTATTAACACTTTAAAGTAGGCATGCATCAAAAAACAATTCATAAAAGCCATGACTTTCAAAGCCTAGTATATGGTGAACCAAAATAAACTCTTTACCAACATTAAAGAGAAAGAAGAATTTAGTGATTCTTTACCCTTGAAGCTCATCCTTGATTACACAAGGGATTCACCTAAGTGGAGGGCCTTCAAGTCACCTCCAAGCTCCTTGAATCCTCCTTGTGTTTTCCTCCCTTTAGTGCTCCTTTGATGATTTGAGGAAAAAGGATTTGTTCTCCAAAACACCAAAAGCTTGATGTCTCTAAGTCTCTTCACCAAGGTTGTATCTTGTGAAGATGAATTGGATGACTAAGGGAAGAAGAGATAGCTAGATGTCCCTCCCCTTAGTGGCCGGCCTCCTTAGAAGAAAATGGAGAAAATGTTTCA
Organism: Malus domestica; assembly: GCF_042453785.1. Classification (NCBI taxonomy): domain Eukaryota; kingdom Viridiplantae; phylum Streptophyta; class Magnoliopsida; order Rosales; family Rosaceae; genus Malus; species Malus domestica. Next base: position 16,266,923 of record NC_091670.1, read on the forward strand.
CCCAATTTCAACAAGAAAAACCCTAGTTAGAAAATAGCTATAAAGTTGCTTTTATAACCTTTTCTTTGGTGAGTGGCAAACTTGTAATAAAGCAAACTTTGCCCATTCACCCTAATGCCCAGCCCTCCTTGGTGTTATTGGGCTATTTGCCCATTTTGTTTTAGTTGTCATACAACTTGAACATAATGGGCCTTTTGGACCAAAACGCTTTTGGGCCCCGAAACCCAAAACCAACATATAAGCCCAATACGAACCTTTCGTAAAATTAATTAACTAATTAATTAATCTTGACCATTCTTCAATTAAACCATTTAATTGCTTATCCATTTCATATAATTTCTTCACATACATCCTTACTCGGTGTACGATCCATTAGGTTCCAATTAGCGAGGCAGTGGGCGATGTTACTCTTAACTATCGATTTGTGAATTGAAACCACATTTCAATTCTCCCTTTAATGATTAGTGTTACCTAATCATTTGGGCTTCCACAAACCATGAGTGACACCTAGCAGTATGTCATGGTTACCCAAGCTAAGTAGAATTGGTTGGAGAACCTATCCAGTTACAACTACAATGCAATACGGTCCTTCTCTAAACATTTTGAATGTAGTAACATACCTTAGAGAATTCCCTCAATACCTTAGAGAATTCCCTCAATTCCTTACTTCATCTTAAATATGTGTTATGCAAATCAATGTCATGCTTTGAATGGAACGGGCATGAGTTCTAGTATTTGGATCTATAATGATGAGACGCATTCTAAATAGCAACCAAGCAAAGAATAATGAGATCATGCAACGACTTTAGAAAACAAGAATGCATAGATTAATAACTCTCCAAATAAATGTTTAGGCTCAAGTCTCTCAGGGATGTAGCATTAGTTTGAGTTCCTTCCTTCAAGCATGTTACAAAAACCGATTTTATCCTTTGTGATTACATGTGATTCCATAAACTATAACTGCAACCAAGCATAAACCAAAGAGCATATCAAACTTCCATCCATGTTTGTAACTTTCTTTAACAGTCATGCACTTAAAAACCAAATCCTCATCATTGTGTTGGAAGGTATCCTAAGACACAAACACACAAAAACAACTCTAAAACAACTCTTTTTGGGTTTTCAAAACAATTTTTCCAGATTTTTTTAAATTTTCGGATTTTTACTTCAAAACACACCAAAACAGCTTAAAATGCACTAAAAACACTTAAAAACAGTGAGAAACAACTCTAGAAGGGATAGGTGATAAAAACCCACGAATTTTCAATAAAAACACTTTATTTACCCCCCCCCCCACACTTAAATCAAACATTGTCCTCAATGTTTCACACATAAACTCACACAAAAGCAAACAAACAAACAACAAATAAACAAACTAAACATGGCAGAATAGAAACAACAAAGAGAAGGGTTTAAGAACGCAAATTTGGAAGTGGAGTGATTCCTAGGTCATCCTTTGTTGAATGCATGGGTTGCCTCCCAAGAAGCGCTTGCTTTAACCTCTTGCAGCCGGACGAAGAACTACATTCACTCCCCATTGGAGCCCACGGCCTAGAAATGGATCTTCTCCATAACCTGCCCTAAGTCCAAATTGGAGCTTTCTATGCATTCCAGCAACATCTAAGTCCAAATTGAATGTTTTCACAGCCCAATGCACCTTGTGCTCTAACTCCACAGGTAGGTGACACGGCTTGCCATAGATTAGCCGAAATGGAGACATCCCTATGGGTGTTTTGTATGCAGTGCGATATGCCCACAGTGCATCATCTAAACACAACCTCCAATCCTTCCGGGTTGGCCTAACAGTCTTCTCCAAGATTTGCTTGATTTCTCGATTCGAAACTTCGGCTTGGCCCCTTGTTTGAGGGTGATATGGTGTCGAATTGAGAAATCAATGTAGGCCAATAAAAACCACATTTTTGCAATCGGACCATTGAGGCTCACATTTTTGGTTTATGCAAAAATGTGGTTTTTATTGCCCTATTGGTGTTTTGTATGCAGTGCGATATGCCCACAGTGCATCATCTAAACGCAACCTCCAACCCTTATGCTTGACATTGTAGTTCTTAAATAGCGCCCCAATGGTCCGACTGCAAAAATGTGAGCCTCCATCACTTATGAATACCCGCAGCATCCCAAATCTAGAGAAAATGTTAGTGTTGATGAAATTTGCAACAACTCTAGAATCATTAGTACGGGTAACCTTTGCTTCTACCCATTTGGAAATATAATCAGCCGCAAGCAAAATATAAGTGAACCCATGCGAAGAAGGAAATGGACTCATGAAATCAATACCCCAAACATCAAAAATTTCAACATTGAAAATAGGGGTTTGCGGCATTTGGTCCTTAGCACAGGTTGTAACTGTTCTTTGGCATCAATCACAAGTTATGCAAAACGTTCTAGCATCTTTAAACAATGTAGGCCAATAAAAACCACACTTTAACACCTTGAGGGCTGTTTTTTGGGTGCCAAAATGACCCCCACATGCATAAGAATGACAAAAGGATAGAATTGAATTAAACTCAGAATTGTGCACACATCTTCCAACAATCTAATTTGGGCAATATTTCCACAAATATGGATCATCCCACACACAAAATCTTGCATCATTTCTAAGTTTATCATGTTTGTATTTATCTAGAGTGCTAGGAACTTGTTTTGTGACCAAATAATTGACCAAATCAGCATACCAAGGCTTACTTACCTCTAGGGACAGTAATTGTTCATCAGGGAATGTTTCTATAATGGGAAAGGATTCCTCAATGTGCACCAAACAGCTAAGGTGGTTAGCCACCACATTTTCACTTATTTTTTTTTCTCTAATTTCAATGTCGAACTCTTGAAGTAGGAGCATCCAACGAATCAACCTTGCTTTGGCCTCCTTTTTGGTGAGAAGATACCTCAAAGTTGCATGGTCATAATATACAATCACTTTAGTGCCAAGTAAATATGAACGAAATTTATCTAAAGCAAAGACAACGGCAAGAAGTTCTTTCTCAGTGGTAGAATAATTCAATTGAGCATCATTTAAGGTTCGGGAGGCATAATAGATGATGTGGGGCTATTTGTTCCTCCTTTGGCCTAAAACAGCACCAATTGCATAATCAGATGCATCACACATTAGCTCAAATGGAAGGCTCCAATCTGGTGGCATGATAATGAGGGCCGGAGTCAACATGTTCATGAGGGTGTTGAAAGTTATCTCACACTCCTTGTTGAACTCGAAGGTTACTTCCTTTTGGAGTAAACGGCAAAGGGGTTGGGAGATTTTGGAGAAGTACTTGATAAAGCGCCTATAAAACCCTGCATGGACAAGAAAAGAACGGACCTCTCTAACCGAAGTAGGAAAGGGTAAGTGACGTACAAGATCTATTTTGGACTTTTCAACCTCAATCCCTTTTTCAAATATGATATGCCCCAAAACTATACCTTGTTTTACCATACAATGGCACTTTTCCCAATTCAAAACAAGATTAGTTTCGATGCATCGTTGTAAGATCAAAGTAAGATTATTCAAGCATGCATCAAATGAGTCACCAAACACACTAAAGTCATCCATAAACACTTCAATGATCTTTTCCACAAAATCTGAGAAAATACTTACCATACACCTTTGGAATGTGGCTGGTGCGTTGCATAGCCCAAATGGCATACGTCGATATGCAAAGATACCAAAGGGACACGTGAAGGTAGTCTTTTCTTGGTCATTGGGGGCTATCACAGTCTGATTATAACCTGAATAACCATCAAGAAAACAATAAAAAGCATAACCGGCTAACCTTTCAAGCATTTGATCAATAAAGGGCAGCGGGAAGTGATCTTTTCTTGTTGTAGCGTTGAGCTTCCGATAGTCAATACAAACTCTCCATTCGGTTTGGATTCGGGTGGGCACAAGCTCATTCTCTTAGTTTTTCACCATAGTGACCCTGGACTTTTTAGGAACAACTTGGACCGGAGAGACCCAATGGCTATCAGAAATTGGGTAAATCACTCCACAATCTAGTAGCTTAACGATTGCCTTCTTCACAACGTCCATCATGGGTGGTTTGAGTCGGTGTTGTGCTTCTCTAGATGGTTTGGCTCCTTCTTCCAAAAGTATTCGATGCATGCACGTGGTAGGGCTAATTCCCTTTATATCGGCCAATGTCCACCCAATGGCAGTTTTGTACTCCTGAAGCACCCTCACCAACTTGTCCTCCTCTTGTGCCGTGAGTGAAGAAGAGATGATGACCGGCATCTTCTCTTGTTCTCCCAAAAACATATATTTCAAATGGCTATGCAATGGTTTAAGCTCTAGGGACGGTGGTTGGATTACGGAAGGAAGCATCTTGTTAGTTGAAACGGGAATTGAAATTAGGTTAGGAGACTTACCAATATGTGCTGGATTTGACTCTAGGGCAACAACCATCTCCATCAATTCCTCTTGAATAGGCACGGTAAAGGTTTCTTTGTTGTTGTCATGGGCATGCCTATGTGCTAACCTTTTGTTTTTTAGTCCAATGCCTTGTGTAAGAGTCTTTTCAAGTGCATCCTCACTTAAATCATCAAGGAATCCCTGTGCCAAAGAGTCAATTACATCAATAGAGAAGCAAAAGTGATCATCATGAGGATATCACATAGCATCAGAAATATTGAAATCAATAGCTTCCCCATCAAATTCCATGGTCAATGTTCCTTTGAATACATCTATATTTGTACGGGTAGTCTTCATGAATGGTCGGCCAAGTAAGAGTGGTAGTGGAGGGGAATGGTTCGATTCTTCCATTTCAAGCACGTAGAAGTCCGCCGGAAAGACTAGGTAATTCACTTGCACTAAAACATCCTTCAAAACACCTTTTGGATACGCATTAGATCTATTGGCCAATTGAATAATCACTCCATCATTTTTTAATTCTTCCAAGTTCATAGATGCACATATTGAATAAGGCATGACATTTATTGATGCACCTAGATCTAACATGGCAGATTCAAAGCGAGTATTTCTTATAACACACAGAATTGTAAAACTGCCGGGATCTTTGCACTTAGGAGGTAATTTTCATTGCAACACGGCTGAGACAATCTCACTTACCCTTACCACCTCTTTGTTCGAAGCCCTCTTCCTTGTAGTGCACAGCTCCTTTAGGAACTTAGCATACTTGGGGACTTGTTTAATTGCATCTAAAAGTGGAATGTTGACTTGCACCTTTCTGAATGTGTCAAGGATGTATTTATCACTCTCATCCTTCTTTGATTGAACAAACCTGCGAGGAAATGGTGCATTGGGTGGAATGGAGTTAGAAGTCTTGGAATTTGAACCCAACTTACCTTTGGTGGCCGAATTAGAATTTGTATGTGGCTGCGGCAAGGATTGCTCAATCCTTGTCGTGGGCATGCTTGGTTCCTCCTCCTCAGATTGCATCTTTTCATCCTTTTTCTGGGCAGATTTGGGAATGTTGGACTCAATTCCATCTTCTTTTCCACTACGCAAAGTGATGGCTTTGGCAGATTCAAAACCTCCATTTGGATTCACATTCGTGGAGCTAGGTAACTTACCTTGTTCCCTACTAAATTGGCCCATGAATTCAGCCATTTGTCCCACTTGTCTCTTCAATTCAGTCACCTCTCGAGCTTGATTTTGTACTTCTTTGGTGTAATTGTGCATGTGTTTAGCTTGATTTTCCTGAACCTGCGCCAATGAAGTGAATAATTGAATAACTTGAGAATTATCAATAGACAAACCTGAGTTATTTTGGGTAGATTGTGGTTGGGCTTGTTGATAGGGCCGTGGAAACCTAGGGGGGTTTTGCCGAAATCCCCCTTGTTGTGAAGATTGTTGGAGCTCTCTCCACTTCATATTAGGGTGATCTCTCCATTCGGGATTTTATGTATTCGAGTATGGATCATATTTGGTTTGGTTTGGGCCTTGGAATCCAATAGCATTGGCAGATTCCCATTCTCCATGCTCGATCAACTAAGGGTACTTTTCGGAGAGATGCCCTTGGATAGAGCACACGGTACAAACTTGATTTTCTTGTGCTTTTGACCCAATTACAACCTGAGACACAAGAGAGGTAAGATTAGCCAATTATGATTGAATATCCGAAATTGTACTTACCACATTAACACTTTGATGCCATGGGCCTTCTCTTTGTCCAACACCCTCATATTGTTGTGCATTATGAGCTCGGTTTGCAATGAGAGTCTTGGGAGCCACCGGAGTCATGTTAACCAACGCACCGCCCGCCGAGGCATATAGCATTTGGCATTCAATGGGGAGGAGTCTTTCATAGAAGTATTGAATGAGCAGCTCCTCCTTCATTTGGTGCTGTGGACATGAAGCTACAAGAGTTTTAAAACGTTCATAATAATTTGGAAATGATTCACCTTGATCTTGTTGGATGCCACTAATCCATTTCCTCAAAAGAATGACTCTTGAGGTTGGAAAGAACTTCTCTAGGAACGCTCGTTTCATGCTTTCTGATGCGATGAAAGTTAAGCACTCAAATTACACCCTCTTTTGACAATTGTAGTATATGTATAAGTAGGGATCGTTCTAGACCGGGGATTAGGAGGGATTGCTAATCTAAACTAAACTGACTTACAAAAAGAAACTTAAAAACACTTAACTAGACTCTATAGACTCAAAACACTTAAAAACACAAACTAAAACAGATTCTAACTAATTAGACACACTAAAGTAAAGGGGGATTGGGTTTTGGACGAAAATAAAGTAAAACAAAACAGAAACTAGAACTAAACAGATTTGCACGAAATTGGTTGTTTTGGATGGATGATGGGCTAGCTAGAAGGTCTTTCTCCACACATGACACACTTGCATACAAATCAATCTCCAATTGCTTTTCAATAAACTATGATGCTCAACACCCTAGATTAACCGTGATGCAGAAATTAACCCTCAGATTTTCCTTTACTCATTGAATTGGATGAATGCATGCGACAACCCAAATCATTCTCTAAAAGTCCCCTATATGAATGCATAATAGAGATACAATTAAAGATCATTACGTTCCATGAAAATCATAAGCGTTGACGAGGCAATTGTAACTATGAATGCATGATACGTTTGCCAAGAATTCAATTAACGCGATTGTGACAAGCAACCTTCACTACTCATGAATATGAACTTGTAACGATTAGGTGAAACTTATTTATATCCTAGCATCAAATTCATGCATGAAAACTAAGTATGCATCCTTAATAAACATACACAAATCCGTTATGAATAAAATAGATAATTGAATTGCAATCACAACTTATCAAATCACAATTGGAAGAAATCAATTCATATTGCAAATATATTCATGATTTCGAATTCTCCTCTAGCCAAAAGAGGTTTAGTTCCTCATACTTGCAATTAAACAGAAACAATTGAAATTAAACATTGAAAACCAAAGTAGAATACACCTAGAATGCTCCAACAATCCAAATTGAATGACTAGCACAACTCCAAGCAATCCTCCTTCCTTGCAAATATGCGGCACCAAGGTGTGAGTGGTGAATGGATGGTCTCTTGTGGTGGTGGATGGATATAGGTGAGTTATGGTGAAGGGTGGAGAGTTGTGTAGATGATGTGGTGTCTTTGGATGATGGCCCCCAAATTATGGTGAAGGGTGAATGTATTTATAGGCTAGGGAGAGGAGTGTATGGAGTTGTAATGAGTGGATGTAATGGGTGTGGTGGGTGAGTGTTGTGGTAATGAGTGGATGTAATGGGTGTAGTGGGTGGATGTTTGGTAATGAGTGGATGTAATGGGTGTAGTGGATGAGTGTTTGGTAATGAGTAGTGTTTGATAATGAGTGGATGTAATGGGTGTAGTGGATGAGTGTTTGGTAATGAGTGGATATAATGGGTGTAGTGGATGGATGTTTGGAGTTGTAGGTCAACACACTTGCACACACACATGCTGATTTTTTGCCTTCAAATCTTCAAAAACGTCCATCCTCATGTGTCCATGCTTGCACTATCCAATCTTGGCCCAAAAATGCTCTAAAATGCTCCAAAATGCACTTTCTTGCCAACTTTGTTATTATGACCTACAAACACACGAAAATAGCTTAAAATACATAATTAACTAAGAAATAACAACACAAATGCACAAGAACAAGCTAACTAAGTCACATAAATATGCTCCTATCAAATTCCCCCACACTCAGCTTTTGCTAGTCCTCGAGCAAAACAAAAGAAACAAAACGAAACAAAACAAACAAAACAAACAAAACACAACCTAACCTTCCAACATTTGCCTCAGGGATTTTCAATGAAACATGACATGCCAAAGATCATTATTCCCACAATTTTAGTTATCTTCACACTTGAGCATATACTTAATCACAGTCACCACTTACCAGTTCACATTTAGCCAATTAAAAAGATGTTTTGAATGTAGTAACATGCCCTAGAGAATTTGCTCAATTCCTTACAAGATACTCTCTATTTTCTCACATTTTCTGACTACACACCCTACACTAGTTATACGTGAGAAGATTGATGTAAACATGAAAACGAACACTCACATATATGTATAACAAAGAAAGCGATTTTCTGGAGTTATTAAGCATGTTTAGATATGATCTCATGAATGGAATGCTACTACTTAGATGCAAGAACTAGTGACACCATATGCTCATACCAATTCCAAACTCCACATATTGAAACGCATGACACTCAAGATGAAGTTAAGGGTTGTAACAGGATTTAAGGGTAATGGCTAACAAAGAAAGGATAGGGATAACAAACGTTCTGAAAGTAATAGCAAGCAAAGTAATGAAATAGACACTTAGAATTCACTTAATAATGCAGAAATTAACTTTTAAACATAACGGGAAGATTCAAGCAACACTTAGGGCCGAATTCCATGTTTTGGACCCTTTCTTCAACAAACAAAACTTTAGAGCTCTTTTTCACAACTTTTCTTCTTTTCATTCTATTTTCCACGAATGTTTCTCTTTTTTTTTTCTTTTTCTTTTCTACTCGTGCCATATTAAGGACTTTCGCGCACACACACACACACAAGAATCACTTCCCCCACACTTGTTTTTCTGCAAAAGTTCAACTAAAGGAATTCCTTCTAAATTATGTTTTACTATGCTTCAAGAACAAGGGTATGGATGGTCCTAATCTAGGCTAGGTGAGGATAGTATGGGTTAACAAAGAACATAGGCTACACAAGGCTCAACGGGGTTAAACTTAAACAAATAATGAAATAGGGCATGGCAATTTGGCTGTGGTGGTCACTACACAACTTCATCTTGAATATGTATTATGCAAATCAACAACATGCTTTGAATGAAATAGGCATGAGTTCTAGCATTTGGAACTAACTGATGAAACTCCTTCTAAGTAGCAACCAAGCAAAGAATAATGAGATCATGCAACGACTTTAGAAAACAATGATGCACAGATTATTAACTCTCCAAATAAACGTTTAGGCTCAAGTCTCACAAGGCTGTAGCGTACATTTGAGTTCCTTCTTTCAAGCATGTTACAAAAACTGATTTTTCCTTTATGATTGCATGTGAATTCATAAATTATAACCACAACCAAGCATACACCAAAGAGTAAATCAAATTTTCATCCATGTTTATAACTCTCTTTAACAGTCATGCAATTAAAAACCAAATCCTCATCAATGTGTTGGAAGGTACCCTAAGACACAAATAAACATACAAAAACAACTCTTTTTGGGGTTTTCAAAACAATTTTTCAAATTTTTATGAGATTTTCGGATTTTTATGTCAAAACACACTGAAACACTCCAAAACAGCTTAAAAACATTTAAAACAGCAAGGAACAATGCTAGAAGTAATGGGTGATAAACTCCTACGAATTTCATGCAAAGAATTTCATGCAAAACAATGGTTACCCCCCCCCCCCACACTTAAATCAAACATTGTCCTCAAAGTTTCAAGCATAAACTCACATAAACAAACAACGAATAAACATGACAAGTATGGCAAAGTAAAAATTAGACAGAGTAAAGTTTAAAAACGCAAATCTGGTTTTGGAGATAGATGATCTTGTTATCTTTCCACAGCTTTGATCTCGAACTGGTTTGGAATTCTAAGCGAGGAATATGAAAGTTTCTTGGTTTCAAATCAGACTCCTTATGCTGGGTTGATTTGATTGTGCAGTCTGCATTTTTCTCTGCTTGTTTCTTCTGCACGGCGGGCAGGCACGAGGTAGAGGTGTTAGTCTGTTTCTTTCTTCAATCTTTCCAAGTGCCCACCTCTTGCTTTCTTTCTCCTTGTCCCTAGTTGAGGATGAATTGGCAATTTGTCTCCACATGCTTCGAGGTATCATGTTCACTTCCCTTATCTATTCCCCAAGCAGATGTGGTAGACGAAGAAGAAGCATAAAATGATGAAGATAAGTACTCGAGAGCAAGGCTAGGTAAGCAATCAGGAAGGGGTTCTAGGTAATCGGTTCCAGATCGGAAGATTAATACCAAGTGCTGGCTGATTGCTCTCTTTCTCCTTGTCCCAAAACAACGATAAAGAGAAGGATAGGGAAAAAGTATGATATGAGATACTCTTGCTTTCAACCTTCATGATATGAAATACTTTTGCTTTGGATGAGTTGTTTGTAGAGGTACCCAAAGGAATAAGGTGTTGGAAATGTGCTCTAAAGCCAATCATATGATGATACTTTACGGACATTTCACATGTTAAACTAATCTAGTTTACATATAAAGGGCAAAGATTATTGTTTGAGCCGTCTCATATAAATGTTATATGCTTAAACGATAAAGTCCAAGGAATATGTGATTGGGAGAATGCAATCTAATGAAGTTAGATTAATGAGACCATTCTTTCGTAGACACATCCTAAATGTTCCTGATCATAGGATTGCCAATTGGGCATTGACAGTCCGTTAAGATTAGTACGTACTGTGTCTTCTCTCAGGGAGAGTGACTAGTCTCGAGTCATTGGTGTGTGTGACATCAAGACAAGTACGTAGGTGCTCAATAGCGAATGAGTTCACTGAACGTGATCAACGAAGAGTTCTTATATTCCATGTCACATGAGAACTCATGGTTGGGATAATGCAAAGTAGTCCTTTGACCTGAGGCATCACAGTTGTCTTGTGGTTAAGTCCTTAATCTTTGATTATGTCTAATTCACCCCCTCGGGGTGTCACGGCATCGTTGGGGTTAAGCCACTTAGTCATGGAGACAAGTGAATGCGCAACAAGGGATCTCTAACCTTCAAACAGTTGAGGGAGAATACTCTATGATATGATTTGGAATCTCTGGCCAGAGTATGAATGAGATTGTGGAATGTGTTCCAAATCACATTCAAGGAAATCATATAAGCAAACGATTCACATTGGATAGTAGACATGAACAAATAAACTATCATACCAAACAATGTGGTCAAGAGTATTAGATTAGAGAAAGACCGTATTGCATTTGTAATCCCGAACTGAATAGGTTCTCTATCCTCTTCTGATTAGCTTGGGTAACCATGACATGCTGCTAGGCGTCAACCATGGTTTGTGGAAGCCCTATACGTGTATAACCACTAAAGGGAGAATTGAAAATTGTTTCAATTCACAATCGATGTAAAAAAGGTTTTAATCGCCCACTGCCTCACTAAAAGGAACCTAATGGATCGCACACCATAAAAGGTGGAGATTGAAGATTAAACGGAAATGAGTAAGAATGATTAAATGGTTTAATCATTTATTTATGGCAAGGATTAATTAATATGTTAATTAATCAAACGAATAAGTTCGTTAAAGACTTCGGGATAGTTTTGGACCTTAAGGCCCCATGGGCTTCGAACGTCAAGCCCATTAACTTAAGTTGTATGACAATTTAATGAATAAAGATTCATTAAAGCCCAAAAGCCCATAAATCCCTATATGGCCGGCCATGAAGATGAATTAGGGTTGTTTGGTTATTTAGGTCACTTAAAGAAGTGACTATATAAATGACTTTATAACAAAATATTCATTAATGTGATTAAGGGTTTATTTTGGGTGAAAATGGGTGAGAATTGTCTCTCCATTTTCTCTCTAAAGAGGCCAACACCTTGGAGGGTACATCTAGCAATCCTACTACTCCAAGGTCACTCATTTCTTCTACAATCAAACCTTGGTGAAGAGACTTAGAGGTTCTCAATTTTGGGAACTTGGAGAACCTATTCTTCCATCCAAATCCATGGATCTAAGAAGCAAGGAATGAAGGCCCTATCTCTTTGGGTGATTAGCCTTTGCTTAAGCAAAGAGGAATCTACAAAGGTATTAATTTCAACTCACTTTGTTTTGAGTTGATTATTGATTCACCAATCTACTAGGCTTTGAATTTCATGGGTAATGTTTTGTTTTTGAATGCATACAAGCATGATTCCGCCTTTAATTTGTTAATTGCATGCTATAGATGTTATTCAAATGAACATGTTTCACAAAATAAATCCTTCAAGTGGTATCAGAGCCTAGGTCTAGTAATTGGTGAATCCTTTTGGGTTTTGTAGTTCATAAGTTTATGATTTAAAAGTTGTAATTGTTACAAGCTTTATTCTTGCTTCTTTGAATGTAAATTTTGTTTGAAAATTTGCCATCTCAAATGTTGTAGATGTAGTTCATATGAGCATGAATATTGGAGCTAAAATTTGGTGCCATGATTTTAGGGATTTTCGGCCAAATCCAAAGGGTGATTTTTTGGGTTCATGTTTGTCTTGTTAAAATGGTTTTAAGGTGACTTTTGGAACCCCTAAGTACCCTAGGATGTTAGCCTCATTTTGAATGATGAAAATTTGAGTTTTTTGGCTTGAAAACATTCATGGAGCTCTTATGGGTTTTCATGGATGTTCTTCATATGTTCTTGATGTTCTTGCCAAGAACACAAAGGTTTGTGTTTTGATTCAAAGTTTTGATTTATTTCATAAAGTTTATGATATATGTTTTTCAAATGATTTATCATGTATTTAAAGTGTTAAATATTTGTATAAATGATGATGGAAACATCAATCATCAAAACATATATTATTTTTATGAAAGTATTTAAAGTGTTAAATATTTGTATAAATGATGAAAGAAATATCAATCATCAAAACATATATTATTTTTATGAAAGGTGAAAGCACTAGTTGATTGTTTTTGACAAAACTAATAAATCAAAACACCCACCACTCCTTTTTATCCCTAAAAACCGGCCACCCTAATAAAATAGGGTATTTTTGGGGCTTTTATGCAATTACATAAAGTTTTGATACTTTTGTGTATTTGTACTTTGACCCGAAAGTTTACGTTTTGACGTTAAGGCCTAAAAACGCTAAAGGACAAATTGTTTTGCTCCTTTAATGAAGTTTTGAATTTATTTAAATTTTGGGTTCTAGTTGTATTTACATGAAGTAGTGACTTTTGTGTTTTTACAAAGTGACCCCAAAAGTTTATGTTTTCGCAATATGGCCCAAAAAGTTGTGGTTATTGCATGATGGCCCAAATAGGATGAGAACAAAATTGTTTTGTCTCTTTAAATGAGAATTGGATTTTCATTTTGTTTAGCTCCACTTAAATCAATTTTATGGATACAAAAACCAAATGAAAATGTTGCATTCAATTAATTAGTTAAAGCGTTAATTAATTAAAGGATGATTATGAACCTAAGCCTAATATAATTGAGCTATGTGAAAGGCGTTTCAAATTTGTTTGAACCATGGGAATGTGTAGATTAGATTTTGGTTGTAATTTGATTTGATCAAATGTTGTAAAAGGGCATAAGTCCTTCTTTACTTTAAGGTAATTTGTTTTATGCAAATGTTGTAATGAGCATAAGCTCATCCTTTACTTTGAAGTATTTCTTTCTTGCTTTATATGATATGCATGAAAATGAAGTAATTGGGTCCAACGCCCCTAAGACAACACGCCTTAATGTGATTAAACGCGTAACTAAAATCAATCTCCATCCCTAGACCGAGATTCAACACAAGGCTCGTGTTGAATCTAAACAAAGGTTCATAGTCATCCTAAGGCCCTAAGGCAACTATATAGTCCATCAAATGAATGCAAACCTAATGTTATTAGTAACATATACTCTTGCTTTAAAAACCGTTTTAAAAGTATAGTGGGAGTATTATGTACAACTAAAACAATCATATGGACCAATAGTTGTAATAGGACCAAAATTGTTTTAATAGAGATTAAAATGTATATTGAAATGTGATGAGACCTAAAAACCCTCAACCAAACCAATATTAAGTTGATAAGCGAGAGATGTTTAGAATATCTCTTCGTGGCCTTCCACCGTGGTGGGATCCAATCGTTTATGACTTGTACACCGGCTTCACCCTATCATGGGGGAGTACAAAGTGCATGCTTATACTCAGGAGGAATCCATATACATATGATGAGGTGAGTGTAGGCAACGAGGATAGCTATATATCGTATCATCGTGAGGCTATTCTTGAACCCCTTCACGCACTAAGCATGGTGGGAAGAACTTAACTAAGTGCAATGGAACCAATATCATATCATTGTGAGGTTACATTCTCTAGAGGCCAAATAAGATGGGTACTTGCATTAGTTGCAAATGAGTAAGCGTACTCTCTCATTATTATTGTTGCTAGCCATATATCGTATCATCGTGAGGTGGGCTTGGTAATAGTGAGCCTCCCATAACCTACTAAGAGTTTCATCCAAAACTCTCGAATTCCAATGAGGGATATGGAATTTGCCAAAAATAGTGGGTGATGCTATTTGATTTAAAGACCCGAATCAAATGGCTTAAAATCAATCAATTTATATACGTTATGTATTTGTTTACCAATATATTTGCAAACGCTATCCAACACTTGACAAATAAAAGCCGAACGTTTAGTTTACGGACTTGGTACTACAAAACCATAGATTGTCTTTAATGGCTTGTAAATGTACCTAAGTAGTCTCATCCTCACAATCTTCCTATTGATAATGTATCATTAGAAGAATATGTTAGAAAAGGTCTATCATAGAGAGGACAACACTTTTAATGTCATAATTCTTCAATTACAAATTGTTGTATGAAGAAATAGGAGTTGCTTTGAACAACCCTTAGTCAATGCAAACACTTAGTGCTTGTTTCTTTGTTAAATGAACAAAGAACTTGAGAAGAAAGCACAAAGGCATGGACACTTAATGTGCCATGATTCTTCACTTGCAAATTGTTGTATGAAGAAATGAGAGTTGCCTTGTACAACTCTTGAAAGTTTGTAATTATGTTTAGAACATAATGGTTGGTTGACAAAAATAGTCCATTAACATGGACTTATGATGATTTTGAATCATTGAGTGTTGAAGTGATAAACCACTTAACGAGACGGAAACTAGGCAAGGACTTCACCTTTGTTTCCCTATCCTAATCGTTCACTAAGTTTATTGTAAACTATGTAGTGAACAATAAACCACATGCTCTCCAAAATTGTTTGATGTGTATAACACAATTGAAAAAGGTTTCAAGAGAGATAGTGGGAGTTTAGGGACCATGACTAATGTAGTCAAAGGTGAAAGTTAAATAAAAAGGATAAATAACTCCAAGGGAACAAACTTTCTTTATGAAAGGATGGACATTGGAAGGGGTATTTGCAAGAAATGTCTTGCAAGTGTCAAGGACACACCTTTCGAAGGTGTTGTAAAATGTTCTTGAAAAGTTCAAAACAGTTGGTTCTTCTACTTGAATGTATGATTCCGTATTAGTAACTATGTTTTACAAATCGTTGTAAAAGTGTGACTAATAAGAAGTAGAAGATATATGAGAGAAGAAAAGGTGCTTCACATACGGAACGTGAATAAGATATAGATCTCTGCGAAAGCAGATAGTACTTACTTCCTCATATGAACTACCAAAGAAATTGGATTATAGTAATCTAATTGATTGTCTCTATAGTAGAGATGATATGGTAGTGTTAACTGTTTAGAATATAATGATGCTTAAAACCCAAAAGGTTGCAAGGTAGTGACTAATCCCAACTAAATTGTGATACCTCTAAAACATAAGTTACGAGTTGGTGAAACAAGGATGCTTTGGATCGTTAGATCCGGATCCAATACCTTCTTGTTAAAATTGTATAGAGGCGAAATGTTCGAATCTTTATTCTTTTGGAAAGAAGAAAGAATCACAAAAGTTGTTGAGGTTAATTCACTTAGATGTTAGTGGCACTTGTCCACAACATAATACTACTCATGTTATATGACATTCACCGAAGATCACTCTCGGTTGGACTATAGTTTATTTTGAATAAACACAAGTCCGAATACTTTGCAAAAGGTTTCAAAGAATTCAAGAAATGTAAATAGATGAGTAAGATATCTAAAGTATTTACCTCCTTAGATTTGATCCAAGGAAAGGTAACACTTTAGATGAGTTTCCTTGAAAGATATCAAGGAAAATAGCATCATAAGATAATGTATTTCTCCATTAGGAGAAGAACGAACTCAAATAAGATTTAGTTCGTTAGATGTTATCTATTACCCATATATAGGATATATACTTCTAAAAACAATATGATTGTCAATTAGAAGATCTTCCAAAATTTTCATAACTCCATAAGATGTAGTTGGAAAGAAAGACAAATCTTAAGCATGTTAAGATTTGAGGTTGTGTGCTAATAAGCAATATTTGTTTGATAACAATCTTGTAGGATATCCTTAAATTAACTTTTGGATATCGCTTCTATAAACCAACTAACAAATGTTGTTTTGTTGGGTAGTTCATTGTAATTCTACAATGTGATTTGCCTAAAAGCAAATGAACGAGAGATAGAACTCGAAGAATGGGTTCTTTGAGAGACAAGATAGTAATCAACAAATATAACAACCTAGTTCCTATACCACAAGCTCCAAGGTAGTCGATAAGAATGAAAATCCTTATGACTACATTGAGTGCATATACGATATATACTCAAGGAAATGGTAAAGTACCATTTGACTCGAAATAATGAAACCTTCATAGCTAATTGGTAGCTTAAGGTAACTACAATCAAAGAGAATGGTTGACTTTGAAGAAACCATCTTTGAGGTAGGCTTGGTTTCAATTAATTCGAAGATTGCTAGCTACAACTAAAATGGTGATTCAATGTTTTGACATAATATGGGTTTCCGAAACCATTATTAAGATAGTCTTGATATTATATGTCCAAAACTATAAATCACAAGACATGTAAGTTGTAGAGATCCATCCATCATGGATCTTAGCAAGTTAGTGGGAGCTATTTGCATTTTATGAGGAAAAAGGATCAAATCGTTTGATTTCTCATCAAGATGTAAATGAATCTTTTGTTTACGAGTTTTACAAAAGATTAGTGGGAGTTAATCATGTTCCTAAAATATAAGTATATATGATATATTAATTTTGGAAATGAAAAGAATACTTCTTCGTTAAAGTTATGACTTTAATACATTATATGAAGATAGAATGTATATGGGAGATATAGTCTATATACATGGGATGGAAATCTATAATGATATATTTCATGATATAATTGGATTATATCAATCCCTAATAATAGACAATGGATGCTAGGAAGTTTCTCATATGATGATAAACTTCAATAAGAAGGACGATTCTAGTGAGACTAGCAAGTTGCCCTTCTCAAAGGGAACGTACCCTTTGACTCCCATAGAAATAATGCGTAAATTGAATCCTTTATGCATAAGCAGAAAGGTGATTTATGTATTTCATATTGTATGAAAAACATTGATATGAGTTGTACCTAGAACGGTACAAGACGATATCAGTGCAAGCCCAGGATCAGAACCGTGGCAACTGTCAAGTGAGTCCTTAAGTATTTAAGAAATACTTAAGGATAGATTCCTCAAAGAATGAGGAAGAATTAGAGTAACGTAATGGAAGCGTAAATGTATTAGATTATGAATCTGATACATCATTGGATGTTTCTTCATTATGAATGAAGAGATAAACAAATATCTCTTTATTATGACTAAAGAGATATTTGGATGGAAACATTAAAGTAATGACTTTAGTGTGTTCCATTATGAATGCAAGATATATTGCCATATAGAAGTTTACAACAATGTTGTTTGGATGGGAAAGTTCATTTATGAACTCTCTATTCGATTCCAACCAGAAAGTGTATGACACTAATGGGGCGATAGCTCAAGCCTGGGAATCAAGGTCTCATCAAGATCCGAACACAAATGAGAGACTGAACCACATGATTGAGAATCATGTATAATGGTGACGTCGTTATTCTCAAGGTTGCTTCTATGGATAACACATATAGATATCCACTGTCTAGGCCTACTATTCAGCCATTTATGAAATGACTACAGAAGAGGTATCATACTGATGACCAAGCTGATTGGCTCTAGTGCAAGTGGGAGATTGTTGGAAATGTGCTCTAAAGCCAATCATATGATGATACTTTACGAACATTTCACATGTTAAACTAATCTAGTTTACATATAAAGGGCAAAGATTATTGTTTGAGCCGTCTCATATAAATGTTATATGCTTAAACGATAAAGTCCAAGGAATATGTGATTGGGAGAATGCAATCTAATGAAGTTAGATTAATGAGACCATTCTTTCGTAGACACATCCTAAATGTTCCTGATCATAGGATTGCCAATTGGGCATTGACAGTCCGTTAAGATTAGTACGTACTGTGTCTTCTCTCAGGGAGAGTGACTAGTCTCGAGTCATTGGTGTGTGTGACATCAAGACAAGTACGTAGGTGCTCAATAGCGAATGAGTTCACTGAACGTGATCAACGAAGAGTTCTTATATTCCATGTCACATGAGAACTCATGGTTGGGATAATGCAAAGTAGTCCTTTGACCTGAGGCATCACAGTTGTCTTGTGGTTAAGTCCTTAATCTTTGATTATGTCTAATTCACCCCCTCGGGGTGTCACGGCATCGTTGGGGTTAAGCCACTTAGTCATGGAGACAAGTGAATGCGCAACAAGGGATCTCTAACCTTCAAACAGTTGAGGGAGAATACTCTATGATATGATTTGGAATCTCTGGCCAGAGTATGAATGAGATTGTGGAATGTGTTCCAAATCACATTCAAGGAAATCATATAAGCAAACGATTCACATTGGATAGTAGACATGAACAAATAAACTATCATACCAAACAATGTGGTCAAGAGTATTAGATTAGAGAAAGACCGTATTGCATTTGTAATCCCGAACTGAATAGGTTCTCTATCCTCTTCTGATTAGCTTGGGTAACCATGACATGCTGCTAGGCGTCAACCATGGTTTGTGGAAGCCCTATACGTGTATAACCACTAAAGGGAGAATTGAAAATTGTTTCAATTCACAATCGATGTAAAAAAGGTTTTAATCGCCCACTGCCTCGCTAAAAGGAACCTAATGGATCGCACACCATAAAAGGTGGAGATTGAAGATTAAACGGAAATGAGTAAGAATGATTAAATGGTTTAATCATTTATTTATGGCAAGGATTAATTAATATGTTAATTAATCAAACGAATAAGTTCGTTAAAGACTTCGGGATAGTTTTGGACCTTAAGGCCCAATGGGCTTCGAACGTCAAGCCCATTAACTTAAGTTGTATGACAATTTAATGAATAAAGATTCATTAAAGCCCAAAAGCCCATAAATCCCTATATGGCCGGCCATGAAGATGTATTAGGGTTGTTTGGTTATTTAGGTCACTTAAAGAAGTGACTATATAAATGACTTTATAACAAAATATTCATTAATGTGATTAAGGGTTTATTTTGGGTGAAAATGGGTGAGAATTGTCTCTCCATTTTCTCTTTAAAGAGGCCAACACCTTGGAGGGTACATCTAGCAATCCTACTACTCCAAGGTCACTCATTTCTTCTACAATCAAACCTTGGTGAAGAGACTTAGAGGTTCTCAATTTTGGGAACTTGGAGAACCTATTCTTCCATCCAAATCCATGGATCTAAGAAGCAAGGAATGAAGGCCCTATCTCTTTGGGTGATTAGCCTTTGCTTATGCAAAGAGGAATCTACAAAGGTATTAATTTCAACTCACTTTGTTTTGAGTTGATTATTGATTCACCAATCTACTAGGCTTTGAATTTCATGGGTAATGTTTTGTTTTTGAATGCATACAAGCATGATTCCGCCTTTAATTTGTTAATTGCATGCTATAGATGTTATTCAAATGAACATGTTTTTCAAAATAATTCCTTCATAAGGAACACTGAGTGACTCGAGAGGGTTTGTTGGAAAGGCATTCTCGGGGAAAAAGAAAGGTTATGTATGTCTGCCTTGCAATGGAGGGTGAAGGGTGACATTTATAGGAATTAATAACCGGTACTATTCTTTCACTCTTGTCAGCAATCGTTGGATGATTTAATAGTGAACTTCACGTGCTTTCTACTTCACAAGAGATTTTCGACAGATTGCCCATAATTTCCACAAAGCTGACTCTACATGTGACAGATGTTGACATGTCTGGAAAAACATTTTGACAAACTGCCTGTGATTTTTGCAAAGCTGACTCTGCATGTGACAGATGTTGACACATCTGGAAAAGCAGATGGTTGGAATCGGCGTTTCGACAAACTGCCCGTGATTTCTGTAAAGCTACTCTGCATGTGACAGATGCTGACACGTTTGGAAAAGCAGATGCCTCTTCGATATCTGGAATTGCCTCTTCGTTCTCTGAAATCCCGTCAAGTGCAGAGGTTGCATGTGACAAGTGCGGACAAATCTGGAAAAGAAGATTGGTCGTGGTTTCTGAGCAAGCCCAGCTTTTAAGAAAGCTAACGCCTCTTTGATTTTTGAGTTGGCCTCTTCAATTTCTGAGCTCGCCTCTTCGATCTCTGAAATCCCATCGAGTGCTGATTTTTATAGAGGCACGCAGGACATTCAAAGCACACTTGAATTTCTGCCTGTAAAAACTCATTTCTTGCACTTCTACGATCTTGACTTGTCCGACCTCTTCTTTCTTTAACACCTCTGAAAATGTCCAGCCTTTCCGACCGTCATTTTGACTTGAAATTTAGTGAAGAGATAGTCCCGCCTTCTCCAGACAACATATGGTGCCCATCCTTCATATCCCCTACTGGTCCTCTTACTGTTGGGAATTCGGTGATGAAGAATGATATGACAGCTGCGGTGGTGGCCTGGAACCTTGTCACTCCCAAAGATAACAGACTACTTGCCAAACAGTTTGATGAGTTGGCTGTTAAGGATTCTCTGGCTCTTAGTGTGCAGTGTGTAGGTTCCGTGTCTAATATGGCCCAACGCCTATTTGCCTGAACCCGTGAAGTTGAATCATTGACGGCTGAAGTGATGAGTCTCAAGCAGGAGATTACAAGGCTTAAGCATGAGAATAAGCAGTTGCATAGGCTCGCACATAACTATGCTACAAACATGAAGAGGAAGATTGACCAGATGCAGGAATCTGATGGTCAGATCTTACTTGATCATCAGAGGTTTGTGGGTTTGTTCCAACAGCATTTGCCTTCGTCTTCTGGGGTTGTATCACGTAATGAAGCTCCAAATGATCAACCTTTGATGCCTCATCCTTCTGGGGCTCCGCCGACTGCTGAGGCTCCGCCGACTACTGAGACTTCTCCTAAGCAGCCTTTGTGAAGGCACTCTCTTGTATTTATCTGCTTAATGTTCCTTTCTTTTTTATGAATGTAAAAATACCTTGCATAACTATCAGTGTATCAAAAATAAACCCACACAAAAAACAATTAAACAAGCAATAAATAAAAATGACAATCATGGCAAAATAAAACTACAGAAAAGGGAAGGTTTTTAGAAACGCAAAACTGATTGTGGAGCAATTCAAAAATCCTCCTTATTTGAATACATGGGTTGCCTCCCAAGAAGCGCTTGCTTCAACGTCTTCCAGCCGGACGATACCTCAATTGAAGCTTGTACAAGGCCCATAGCATGGAATTGATCCTTGAATGGACGGTGATACTTGACGTGATCCGTCAATGGTTTAAATTCTAGTGTAGGTGCCTGAATCATCAAAATCAGCAAGTTAGTATATAATAAAATCGAAGTTGGAGAAGATGGCTTACTTGCTTGCTCTAACACAAACTCAATTACGAACACCACATCTTTGAAGGTTGCAGGGATATAGGACTTGGCCAGATTTGGTGTTTTGAGAGTTATGACTTGTCCTGTGTCATAAAATCCAACTTCTTTGGGAATTTTCGTCTCAAATGTATCTTCTTTGATGAATTATAGACATTCCCCATCCACTTCTTGCTTTTGATTCTTTGGAAAGGTTTTGAAGATGCCTTTCTCACCCTCTTCTTCCTTAGATTGCATGATCCTGCAAGGAATAAGGACATTTGGTGAAACGGGGTCAGGACAAATTGAATTTAGGCTTACCTTGGTTGTAGTTGACGACATAGAGGGCATATGGGGCTGCGACAAGGGTGGTTCTTCCCTTGCCGTGGCTTTGTTATTCTCCTCTTCTTCGAGCATCAGCTGTTCATCCATGTTTTGGCTTGGTTTGGATGTCTTCGGTTCACCTCCAACCTCCATAGCACTTCCCAAAGTGATAGCATCATGGATTTCAAAGTCTTCCTTCAAATTTTCAACAGTTGAGTTGGAGAGTTCACTTTGCTCTTGAATTTGTGCCATGAACT
Organism: Malus domestica; assembly: GCF_042453785.1. Lineage (NCBI taxonomy): Eukaryota > Viridiplantae > Streptophyta > Magnoliopsida > Rosales > Rosaceae > Malus > Malus domestica. Next base: position 16,289,492 of record NC_091670.1, read on the forward strand.
CCATAATCTGCCCAATTTGCTTCTCCAATTCTCCCGTCTTCTTGGCTTGATTTTGCATCTCTTTGTTTCCATTTTCTACTTCCTGGTTCAAAGAGGTGAGTAACTTATTAAACATATCATTATCCAAAGACGTACCTGAATTGAATTGGGCAGATTGTTGTGGTGGCTGCATAGGTCTTGAATAGAATTCCTCTTCTTGCTGCCAATACCCATCTTGTTGGAATTGTTGAGGTTCTCCCCACATGTAATCTGAATAATCTCTCCAATCTGAATTGTAAGCATTGGAAAACATGTTGTCCCCTGATTGGCTATGGCCTTGATAACCCTAAGCATCTTCATTCGCAGCGAATTGAGAACATTGATGAGTTGGATATCCTTGCCCATAGGACACACCATCTATAGGGACACTTTGCATTGTGGTCCTTTCGGCATATTGTGACAATTGAGAAGTAAGTTTCGCCAATTGAGCTTGAATGGTAGCAAAATCCATGTCTTACTTCTCTAGTACTTGAAATCAAGGAAACAAAACTAAATCAAATATCATAAGTAAAAATAAAAGACACAAATAGAAACAAAGTCAGTAACTAAAACAAAAAACATGAAAAAGAAACAACGGGGGATTAGCAAAGTTGCTAATCCCAGGCAACAGCGCCAAAATTTGATGCGATGAAAGTTAAGCACTCAAATTAAACCCTCTTTTGACAATTGTAGTATATGTATAAGTAGGGATCGTTCTGGACTGGGGATTAGGAGGAATTGCTTATCTAAACTAAACTGACTTACAAAAAGAAACTTAAAAACACTTAACTAGACTCTATAGACTCAAAATATGCGATTTAGTTAACATGTTTTCTTGCACTTACTTAGTTAGTTATTGCTTATTTTAGTAATTTAAGCTATTTTCGTGTGTTTGTAGGTCCAAAGGGTTAATGTGGCAAAGAAGTGCAATTTGGAGCATTTTGGAGCATTTTTGGGCATGGAATGGATGGCATATGCTTGGAGCAAAAGGAATGGACGAAATTTCAAGTTTGTGCATCATCCTCTCCCTCTAAATAACCATTTTAGCACACTCATTTCACCCAACACATCCATTCACCTACCACTACATCCATTCATTTCACCCAACACATTCACCTACCACTACATCCACTCATTTCACCCAACACATCCATTCTCTAAACATCCATCCACTACACCCATTACATCCACTCATTACCAAACACTCATCCACTACACCCATGACATCCACCCACTACACCCATTACATCCACTCATTACCAAACACTCATCCATTACACCCATTACATTCACTCATTACCAAACATCCAACCACTACACCCATTACATCCACTCATTACCACAACCCACTACACCCTTTACATCCACTCATTACCAAATATCCACCCACTACACTGATGCGAATAATATAAGCACACAAATTAAACCCTCTTTTTGACAATTGTAGTATAGATATGTAAGTAGGGATCGTTCTAAACCGGGGATTAGGAGGGCTTGCTAAAACCTCTAAACTGACTCAAAAACAAAAAAGAAACAAAGTTAAAAATGTAAACAAAAGATTTTAAAACAAGAAAGTAAAAGGGGGATTTGAGTTTGGTGAAGTTGAAAGTAAAAACGAATAAACTAAAAACTTAAATAGATTTTAAACAATTTTGGGTTGAATGGATAATGGAAGGCTAGCTAAGGGTTTCATCTCCACACATGTTATACTTGCATACAAAACGATTTCCAATTGCATTTCAATAAACCATGAATTCTCAACGCCCCAAGTTAATTAGGTCCGCTTAAATTAACCTTCAGATTTTCCTAACGTTATTGAATTGGATGATTGCATACGACAACCCAAAACATTCCCCACAAGTCCCCTACATGATTGCATAATAGAGATACAAGCAAGAATCATTAAATTCTATGAAAACCATAAGCATTAACGAAGCACTTGTTACTATGATTGCATGAAACTTATGCCAAGAATTTACTTAACGCGATTGAGATCATCAACCTTTACTACTTGTGAATATAATTCCATAACGATTAGGTGAAATTTCCTTATATCCTAGCATTCAATTTATGCATGATAATTAAGCGTGCACTCTCAACCAACACACACAAATCAATGTAATTCAGATAGATAAGTAAATTGAATTCACAACTTATGAAACGCAATTAGAAGTAATCAAATCATAACGCAAACATAAACATGTATTTCGAATCCCCCCTAGCCAAGGGGGGTTTAGTTCCTCATTATTACAAAACAAAGATAAACAAATTTAAACATTGAAAAACAAAGGGAAGAAAGCACCTAAACGTTCCAACGATCCATGTTGGATAGCAAGTGCGTCCAAGGACTTTTCTCCTACTCCTTGCCGCAACAACAAGGTTGGAATGATGTTGAAGGGTTGGTTATTTGGAGGAATGGATGGGAAGGGGTTTAGATATGTAGGAGAGGCAAGGAAAGGCTTGGAGAATGGTTAATTTCTGGATGATTTGAATGAGGTTGCTACCATGGTATTTATAGGAAGAGGATGGACATGTTTAATGCAAAAATCTGGTGGAATGAAGTAGGTAAGGCATGGCAAGGTGGAGAATTGTTGGTGAGGGTAGGTTTTGAGTCATCCACTCACATGTCATGGTGAGTTAAGCATTGCATCATCCACTCAAATGTCATGGTGAGTTAAGCATTACATCATCCACTCACATGTCATAGTGAGATAGGCATTGCATCATCACTAAAAAAATCTGGTGGAAGTAAAACAAAGGGAAGGCCACGGCATTGATGAATTTTATGGGGTATGCATGGTTTTGAGTGAAGTTTTGGCCAATCCTTCTAGAAATTTATCCCTTCTTGCAACTTGTATTTGTTTCACCAGATTTTTAGCATGTTCCTAGCCTCTTTTTTTCTTCAAATTCGTCCATCCATCTTGCTCATATCATAAGTAATCCATTCCAAGCTCAAAACTGCTCCAAAATGCACCAAAATGCACTTTCTTGCTACCTTAACCCTTTGGACCTACAAACACACGAAAATGGCTTAAAGTACTAAAATAACTAAGAACTAATAACGTAAATGCAAGAAAACTAGTTAACTAAGTCGCATAAATATGCGTCTATCATACACCCAAGACATCCAATCATTACCAAACACTACTCATTACCAAACATTCATCCACTACACCCATTACATCCACTCATTAACAAACATCCACCCACTACACCTATTACATCCACTCATTACCACAACACTCGCCCACTACACCCATTACATCCACTCATTACAACTCCATACACTCCTCTCCCTAGCCTATAAATACATCCACCATTCACCATAATTTGGGGGCGATCATCCAAAGACACTACATTTTACATCTCACCAATCCATACACTTTCATCTCTTAACCGTGCAAATCCATTCCATCCATATATCCATAAAAATCCCAGACACTTGTGCTACAACAAGGTGGTGAAAACAAAGGTCCTTGGCGTTTCAAGCTTGGAACTTTGGAGCGTTTTAGGTGTACTTCGTTCTTGCTTTCAATGTCTACTTTGTTATTTTCCAATTTTGTTGCAATTATGAGTGGCTAAATGATCGGATGATATTTATATATATTTTTACTTCAAATTCACTCGTCTTTTCTTAGTTAGTTCCTTATATTTTTGAGCTATTTACATTATTTTTGTGTTTATAGGTTTTGTTATGCAAAGAAAATAAAAATAGAACAAGTGAAATTTTATGTAATAAATTCGTCAAAAGCAAAATTAAATTACAATATTGCCAACCCATTGTGACGCTAAATGATAAACCAATATTTAAACTATATATTTCATCCTTTTATATTTCTTTTCTTGTCTTGTCTAATTTAGTTAAAGCTTTAAGTATTTATGATACTTTTAATTTATTGTGTTTGTAGGAGAAGAAAGTGGAGAGACAGCGTGAGCAATAGAGAAAAGCAGAAAACGTGAAAGGGATCCAAGAGAGAGAGCTGCTTTGCAGCTGGACGCGGAGAAGGAATCCAAGGAGTCAAAAGCAGAGAACAAGAGGAAAGAAAAGAATAAAAAAAGCTAAAGCTTTGCAGCTGGAAAGAAAGATGGAATAAAAAAATAAAGATAGAGGGCAGGTTAGGGAGAGTCCACACGGGGACGGTGAAAGAATAAAAGGGAAAGAAAAGCTGCTTTGGCAGCTGGGGGGGAGAGAGGGACGGAAAGAAGCAGCCGAGCTGCCTTTGGCAGCTTGAGAGACAGGTGGAAGGAGAGAGCTGCCTTTGGCAGCGTGCAGCAGGACAGGAACAGAAGCAGCTGAGCTGCGTGGAGATAGAGACACGGGGGGAATAACGCTGTCCTTTGGCAGTGAGGTCAGGGAGAGACGGAAAGCAGAAGGAAGTCAGGGAGCTGCTTTTGCAGCTGGGGGAGATTGACGCGGAGAGACTTGGAGAAGCGGAAAAGACGCAGAAAAATAAGCTGCCTTTGGGCAGCGTGAGGCTGCACAGAAAAATAGGAGAGACTGACGGAAGTCAGAGGGCAGGTCAGAGGCGCGGCAGCAGAGCAGAAGCAGTGCGCAGGGACAGACAGAACACTGAAGCACTCTCTCTTTCGGTTTAATTTTTCCAAACTTCTCTTTTATTTCTGTTTTTAATAATGTGTAATTAAATTTATGTTGGTTAGAGGTTAATTCGAAACCATGAATATATTTGTAATATGAATTGATTATCTTCAGTTGTGAGTTATAAGTTGTGAATTCAATTTACTTATCCGTTCGTATAAAAACTGATTTGTGTATGTTGGTTGAGAGTGCACGCTTAATTTACATGCATGAATTTGATGCTAGAATATAAGTGAATTTCACCTAATCGTTATGAACTTATTTTCACAAGTAGTAAAGGTTGCTAGTCACAATCACGTTAAGTAAATTCTTGGCAAGAGTATCATGCTTTTCATAGTTACGAATACCTCGTCAATGCTTATAGTTTTCACAAAGTTTAATGATCTTTGATTGTATCTCTATTGTGCTTTTCACGTAGGGGACTTTTGAAGAATGTTTTGAATTGTTGTATGTGTTTTCCCGTCCAATTCAATAACTTAAGGAAAACTTGAAGATTAAAAAAGTGCTGTTCACGGTTAATCTGGAGTATTGAGATTCACAATTTATTAAATGAACAATTGGAAATCATTTTGTATGCAAGTATAACATGTGTGGAGAAGAACCCTCTAGCTAGTCCGTCATTTATCATTTTACCTTAATTTTATGTTTTTGTCAATTCTGTAATTTAATTAAGTTTAATTTATTTTTCATCAAAACCAAACACCCATCCATTATTAAATTATATTATTTATTTAGTTTTCTTTATTGTTAGTCTTTTAATTTAATTTCCGTCCATTTCAGTTCCTAGTGTTTAATTTAATTGTTTTCATTATTTTGAGTCATTTTAAGTGTGTTTCGAGTTATTAGAGTTTTTAGCCTAGTTTTGTGTCCTTGAGTCTTGTTTAATATTTTTAAATTAATTTAGAATAGATTAGCAATCCCTCCTAATCCCCGGCCTAGAACGATACCCTACTTACATCTATACTACAATTGTCAAAAAGAGGGTTTAATTTGTGTGTCAAGTAATTTTACGCATCAAATTTTGGCGCCGTTGCCGGGGATTAGCAACTTTGCTAATCCTTTTATTTTTGTTTTTGTTTATGTTTATATTGGTGTTTGTGTATTTTACTTTTGATATTTGATTTATTTTTCTTTCTTTGATTTTAGGTTCAAATGGAGCCGAGGGAAATTTAAAGGAAAGATGCGTCCGGCTAAAGACGTTAAATCAAGCGCTTATTGGGAGGCAACCCAAGCATTCAACGAAGGGAGACTTTGGAATCACTAACCCAATCAGCTTTGCATTCTTCCACCCTTATCTTTACTGCTTTCATTTTGTTTTGTTTAGTTAGTTGTGTTATTTGGTTGATTTCTGTGAGTTTGTGTTATTTAGTTTAAGTGTGGGGGAAGGTTAACCAAAGTCTCTTTACATTAATTTACACATTAAAAAAAAAAAAAAAAAAAAAAAAAAAAAAAGATAAAATTTAAAATTAATGCAAAAAAAAAAAAAAATTTAAAAATTAAAAAAAAAAAAAAAAAAAATACATAAAAAAAAAAAAAAAGTACAAATATTTTACAATAATGTAAACTAATAGTATTCATTGGTCGGGTGGTGCTTCAGTAGTAGGCGGGGCTTCAGCAGTCGGCGGGGCCACAGAAGGAGGAGGCGGCAGAGGTTGATCAGTTGGAGCTTCACTACGCGGTGCCGCTCCAGAAGACGAAGGCAGATGCGGTTGGAACAAACCCACAAACCTCCGATGATCAAGTAAAATTTGACCATCGGTGTCCTGCATCTGGTCAATCTTTCTCTTCATGCTGGTGGCATAATTGTGTGCAAGCTTGTGCAATTGTTTATTTTCATGCTTGAGTCCTCTAATCTCCTCTTTGAGACTCTGTATTTCAGCCACCAACGATTCAACGTGACGGGTTCGAGCAAATAGGCGTTGGGCCATGTTGGATACAGAACCCGCACACTGCACGCTAAGAGCCAGAGACTCCTTAACCGCCAATTCATCAGACCGCCTAGCGAGCAGTCTGTTATCTCTGGGGGTGACAAGGTTCCGGGCCACCACCGCAGCAGTCATGTCATTTTTCATCACCGAATCCCCCACGGTAAGGGGACCGGTGGGGGATATGAAGGATGGGCGCCATATATTGTCTGGTGAAGGCGGAGCTACCTCTTCACGAATGTTCAAGTCAAAACGTCGATCAGAAGGGCCTGCCATTTTCTGAAGGTGGTGAAGAAAGAAGAGAGTCGGAATGATCAAGATTAAACAAGTGCAAGAAGGGAGTGTTTACAGGAGGGTGCTCAAGTGTGTTGTGGAACAAGCTTAACGCCTCTATAAAAAGAAGAAATCGGAGAGGCGCTCCTCAGAGAAGCGTCCTCTCGCAAATCGAAGAGTCGGGGCTCCGTTCTCAAAACGCCTGATTCTTTTCTCAAAAGAGGAGTTTCCTTTCTCAAAAGCCGAATTCTTTTCTCAAAAGAGGCGTTTTATTTCTCGAAATTATGGGCTTGCTCAGAACCCACGAGTCGAACCCCGGATTTCAAAAGATAAATTTGTCCAGACGTGTTGTCACTCGTCACAGCTTTGCGGAAATTACGGGCAGCTTTGTCAGAAAGCGCGTAATTTGTACTATTCATCCATCCACCGGCTGCCGACAATGAGTGAGAGAACAGTTCCGGTTGTGAAGACAAGTCCTATAAGTTTCTATCTTCGCCTTCCACAGCAAAAGCACACTCTCTCAGCACACCCTCTCAACACTTCTTCATCTCCGAAAATGCATTCCCAAAGAATCCTCCTAAGTTACTCTGTGTTCCTCATTCCTTGGGATACTCCTGAAAACAACCCATTCAAAGCAAAAGTATTTCATATCATGAAGGTTGAAAGCAAGAGTATCTCATATCATGCTTTCTCCCTGTCCTTTCTCCAGCCAGCACTTGCTCTCGAGTACTCATCATCTTATGTTTCCTTTTCGTCTCTTACGTATAAGGGAAGTGAAGATGATACCTCGAAGCATGTGGAGACAACGTGCTGATTCATCCTCAACTAAGGACAAGGAGAAAGAGAGCAAGAGGTGGGCACTTGGAAAGATTGAAGAAAGAAACAGACCAACACCTCTCCCTCGTGCCTGCCCGCCATGCAGAGGAAACAAGCAGAGAAGAATGCAGCTTGCACAATCATCCCAGCAGAAGGAGTCTGAGATGAAGAACTAGAGAAGCTGCCACATCTGCTTGGAGAACAAATAAGGAACTGCAACATTCCCAAAGAGCAAAGCCTTGCAGTACAATAGCATAAAATCATCACTTGCAAGTGAAAAGCTAAGTGTCACCCTGTTCAAGAGGAAAGCTGTGGAAAGTCAACAAGCACGACCAATGATTACTTATTAGTTTTATTCATTATCTTTTATCGTAATTTTCAATTTTTCGTTTGCAATTTTTTTTTTTTTTTTTTAATTAATTTTCTTGCGTACTTAACTGAATTATTTCTTTTCTTTGCAGGAACTTTTAGTTATTTCCACCCTTGAAGTTGATTGCAGAATTTTAGCTTGGGGGTCATCGCTTGATTTTACTGCAAATTAGGGAAGTTTTCAGTCCAATTGTTTTATTTTGTTTCTTATTATTTATTTATTTTATTTTTATTTGCATTATAGTGTTTTCTGACATTGGGGACAATGTCCAGTTTAAGTGTGGGGGTAGAAATCTCTAGAATTTCATTTGTTTCTGTGTTGTTAGTTTTTGTTTTCTTAAAAAAAAAAAAAAAAAAAAAAAAAAAATCGGAAAATTTAAAAAATCCAAAAATATTGTCTTGTTTCCCTTATTGTTTTGAATTAGATTTTTTTTTTGTTAGTTTCCCTACCCAATGATATAATTGGATCAAATTTGAACCATGATCATCAAGAACTTAGTTAACATGTATTTTGTGAAATTCCTAATTCTCTTGTTAGTTTTGTACATGTTTGACCATCTTTGAAAAACCAAATGCACATAGCCTTGTTGATGTGAAACTAAAGTATGAATTAAAGCTTCATATGTGAATTTAGTGACCATATATAATTCCTATGTGAGTTTTTGAGCCTATTGAAAGTGTGTGCATTTTTCATACACTCCTATTCTTTCATGTGTGATGAACTTATGTGAGATACATCTCTAGAACTTGCGTAACGATCTTTCGAAATGTTTGTCATTGATTGCATGAACTTGGAAATGATAGAGGCATTAGGTTTACCACTATGGCCCAAATAACCATGTTTCCCAAAGAAAAATGATATCATTAGATTGCCAATTTGAGCCATGTATGTTGAGCCTTTTATTTCTTATCACCAGATATGTCTACCCTTATACCTGAAACATTTTTCCTTACCCTTTCCAAGCAAGCTAGTGAGCAATGTGAGATTGTTTTATGAGAAACGTTTGTGAAGTATTGTGAAGATGTTTAGCAAAAGATTAAGTGTGGGGGTATTTCATGTTTGTAAAAAAAAAAAAAAAAAAAAAAAAAAAAAAAAAAAAAAAAAAAGAGAGAAAAGAAAAAGAAAAAGAAAGATTGTATACGAAGAAAAAAAAAAGGGAAGAAAATAAAAAGTTTTTTTTAAAAGTTTCAGTTTAAGGGTATGGTTGGAGGTGCTAGAAGAATCGCTGGAAAAATTGAGTTCTTATAAATCTAAACAAAAGAATTGCTTGCAATATAGCTTGGAACTTGTGTTTTCCTATTCTTTCATTTCAATAACCCTCTCCCTAAACCTCATTACATCCAATAAAAGTCCTCTTGATTTAAGTTTTGCAATTATGACTGTGGAGAAGTGATCTTTATGCAAGCTTATGGTAGAAATTTCACATTTGTTTCTTTGAGCGAAACACATTAAAACTAAACACATGTGTGATTGAGTGCATATCCCGTGAGAAGGTCACTAGTTTGCATATGATGATTTTAAAAATAAAAACTTGAAATTGCATTAGCATGGCTATCTCACACACTACACTTCAAGGATGATTTGAAGACTACTGCTAATATTTGAATAAGGAAGATGAACTTGGATTAGTTCCTTGATGCTAGCTATGGTTCTTGATGATTTGTTTTCTTAAATGAAATTCTATGAGGGTCAGATAGGGAGAAACTAATGTTTTTCTTGTTACTTCTTGTTCTTGTTGTCTTTGTTTTGCTTGAGGACTAGCAAAAGTTAAGTGTGGGGGTATTTGATCGGATGATATTTATATATATTTTTACTTCAAATTCACTCGTCTTTTCTTAGTTAGTTCCTTATATTTTTGAGCTATTTATATTATTTTTGTGTTTATAGGTTTTGTTATGCAAAGAAAATAAAAATAGAACAAGTGAAATTTTATGTAATAAATTCGTCAAAAGCAAAATTAAATTACAATATTGCCAACCCATTGTGACGCTAAATGATAAACCAATATTTAAACTATATATTTCATCCTTTTATATTTCTTTTCTTGTCTTGTCTAATTTAGTTAAAGCTTTAAGTATTTATGATACTTTTAATTTATTGTGTTTGTAGGAGAAGAAAGTGGAGAGACAGCGTGAGCAATAGAGAAAAGCAGAAAACGTGAAAGGGATCCAAGAGAGAGAGCTGCTTTGCAGCTGGACGCGGAGAAGGAATCCAAGGAGTCAAAAGCAGAGAACAAGAGGAAAGAAAAGAATAAAAAAAGCTAAAGCTTTGCAGCTGGAAAGAAAGATGGAATAAAAAAATAAAGATAGAGGGCAGGTTAGGGAGAGTCCACACGGGGACGGTGAAAGAATAAAAGGGAAAGAAAAGCTGCTTTGGCAGCTGGGGGGGAGAGAGGGACGGAAAGAAGCAGCCGAGCTGCCTTTGGCAGCTTGAGAGACAGGTGGAAGGAGAGAGCTGCCTTTGGCAGCGTGCAGCAGGACAGGAACAGAAGCAGCTGAGCTGCGTGGAGATAGAGACACGGGGGGAATAACGCTGTCCTTTGGCAGTGAGGTCAGGGAGAGACGGAAAGCAGAAGGAAGTCAGGGAGCTGCTTTTGCAGCTGGGGGAGATTGACGCGGAGAGACTTGGAGAAGCGGAAAAGACGCAGAAAAATAAGCTGCCTTTGGGCAGCGTGAGGCTGCACAGAAAAATAGGAGAGACTGACGGAAGTCAGAGGGCAGGTCAGAGGCGCGGCAGCAGAGCAGAAGCAGTGCGCAGGGACAGACAGAACACTGAAGCACTCTCTCTTTCGGTTTAATTTTTCCAAACTTCTCTTTTATTTCTGTTTTTAATAATGTGTAATTAAATTTATGTTGGTTAGAGGTTAATTCGAAACCATGAATATATTTGTAATATGAATTGATTATCTTCAGTTGTGAGTTATAAGTTGTGAATTCAATTTACTTATCCGTTCGTATAAAAACTGATTTGTGTATGTTGGTTGAGAGTGCACGCTTAATTTACATGCATGAATTTGATGCTAGAATATAAGTGAATTTCACCTAATCGTTATGAACTTATTTTCACAAGTAGTAAAGGTTGCTAGTCACAATCACGTTAAGTAAATTCTTGGCAAGAGTATCATGCTTTTCATAGTTACGAATACCTCGTCAATGCTTATAGTTTTCACAAAGTTTAATGATCTTTGATTGTATCTCTATTGTGCTTTTCACGTAGGGGACTTTTGAAGAATGTTTTGAATTGTTGTATGTGTTTTCCCGTCCAATTCAATAACTTAAGGAAAACTTGAAGATTAAAAAAGTGCTGTTCACGGTTAATCTGGAGTATTGAGATTCACAATTTATTAAATGAACAATTGGAAATCATTTTGTATGCAAGTATAACATGTGTGGAGAAGAACCCTCTAGCTAGTCCGTCATTTATCATTTTACCTTAATTTTATGTTTTTGTCAATTCTGTAATTTAATTAAGTTTAATTTATTTTTCATCAAAACCAAACACCCATCCATTATTAAATTATATTATTTATTTAGTTTTCTTTATTGTTAGTCTTTTAATTTAATTTCCGTCCATTTCAGTTCCTAGTGTTTAATTTAATTGTTTTCATTATTTTGAGTCATTTTAAGTGTGTTTCGAGTTATTAGAGTTTTTAGCCTAGTTTTGTGTCCTTGAGTCTTGTTTAATATTTTTAAATTAATTTAGAATAGATTAGCAATCCCTCCTAATCCCCGGCCTAGAACGATACCCTACTTACATCTATACTACAATTGTCAAAAAGAGGGTTTAATTTGTGTGTCAAGTAATTTTACGCATCAAATTTTGGCGCCGTTGCCGGGGATTAGCAACTTTGCTAATCCTTTTATTTTTGTTTTTGTTTATGTTTATATTGGTGTTTGTGTATTTTACTTTTGATATTTGATTTATTTTTCTTTCTTTGATTTTAGGTTCAAATGGAGCCGAGGGAAATTTAAAGGAAAGATGCGTCCGGCTAAAGACGTTAAATCAAGCGCTTCTTGGGAGGCAACCCAAGCATTCAACGAAGGGAGACTTTGGAATCACTAACCCAATCAGCTTTGCATTCTTCCACCCTTATCTTTACTGCTTTCATTTTGTTTTGTTTAGTTAGTTGTGTTATTTGGTTGATTTCTGTGAGTTTGTGTTATTTAGTTTAAGTGTGGGGGAAGGTTAACCAAAGTCTCTTTACATTAATTTACACATTAAAAAAAAAAAAAAAAAAAAAAAAAAAAAAAGATAAAATTTAAAATTAATGCAAAAAAAAAAAAAAATTTAAAAATTAAAAAAAAAAAAAAAAAAAATACATAAAAAAAAAAAAAAAGTACAAATATTTTACAATAATGTAAACTAATAGTATTCATTGGTCGGGTGGTGCTTCAGTAGTAGGCGGGGCTTCAGCAGTCGGCGGGGCCACAGAAGGAGGAGGCGGCAGAGGTTGATCAGTTGGAGCTTCACTACGCGGTGCCGCTCCAGAAGACGAAGGCAGATGCGGTTGGAACAAACCCACAAACCTCCGATGATCAAGTAAAATTTGACCATCGGTGTCCTGCATCTGGTCAATCTTTCTCTTCATGCTGGTGGCATAATTGTGTGCAAGCTTGTGCAATTGTTTATTTTCATGCTTGAGTCCTCTAATCTCCTCTTTGAGACTCTGTATTTCAGCCACCAACGATTCAACGTGACGGGTTCGAGCAAATAGGCGTTGGGCCATGTTGGATACAGAACCCGCACACTGCACGCTAAGAGCCAGAGACTCCTTAACCGCCAATTCATCAGACCGCCTAGCGAGCAGTCTGTTATCTCTGGGGGTGACAAGGTTCCGGGCCACCACCGCAGCAGTCATGTCATTTTTCATCACCGAATCCCCCACGGTAAGGGGACCGGTGGGGGATATGAAGGATGGGCGCCATATATTGTCTGGTGAAGGCGGAGCTACCTCTTCACGAATGTTCAAGTCAAAACGTCGATCAGAAGGGCCTGCCATTTTCTGAAGGTGGTGAAGAAAGAAGAGAGTCGGAATGATCAAGATTAAACAAGTGCAAGAAGGGAGTGTTTACAGGAGGGTGCTCAAGTGTGTTGTGGAACAAGCTTAACGCCTCTATAAAAAGAAGAAATCGGAGAGGCGCTCCTCAGAGAAGCGTCCTCTCGCAAATCGAAGAGTCGGGGCTCCGTTCTCAAAACGCCTGATTCTTTTCTCAAAAGAGGAGTTTCCTTTCTCAAAAGCCGAATTCTTTTCTCAAAAGAGGCGTTTTATTTCTCGAAATTATGGGCTTGCTCAGAACCCACGAGTCGAACCCCGGATTTCAAAAGATAAATTTGTCCAGACGTGTTGTCACTCGTCACAGCTTTGCGGAAATTACGGGCAGCTTTGTCAGAAAGCGCGTAATTTGTACTATTCATCCATCCACCGGCTGCCGACAATGAGTGAGAGAACAGTTCCGGTTGTGAAGACAAGTCCTATAAGTTTCTATCTTCGCCTTCCACAGCAAAAGCACACTCTCTCAGCACACCCTCTCAACACTTCTTCATCTCCGAAAATGCATTCCCAAAGAATCCTCCTAAGTTACTCTGTGTTCCTCATTCCTTGGGATACTCCTGAAAACAACCCATTCAAAGCAAAAGTATTTCATATCATGAAGGTTGAAAGCAAGAGTATCTCATATCATGCTTTCTCCCTGTCCTTTCTCCAGCCAGCACTTGCTCTCGAGTACTCATCATCTTATGTTTCCTTTTCGTCTCTTACGTATAAGGGAAGTGAAGATGATACCTCGAAGCATGTGGAGACAACGTGCTGATTCATCCTCAACTAAGGACAAGGAGAAAGAGAGCAAGAGGTGGGCACTTGGAAAGATTGAAGAAAGAAACAGACCAACACCTCTCCCTCGTGCCTGCCCGCCATGCAGAGGAAACAAGCAGAGAAGAATGCAGCTTGCACAATCATCCCAGCAGAAGGAGTCTGAGATGAAGAACTAGAGAAGCTGCCACATCTGCTTGGAGAACAAATAAGGAACTGCAACATTCCCAAAGAGCAAAGCCTTGCAGTACAATAGCATAAAATCATCACTTGCAAGTGAAAAGCTAAGTGTCACCCTGTTCAAGAGGAAAGCTGTGGAAAGTCAACAAGCACGACCAATGATTACTTATTAGTTTTATTCATTATCTTTTATCGTAATTTTCAATTTTTCGTTTGCAATTTTTTTTTTTTTTTTTTAATTAATTTTCTTGCGTACTTAACTGAATTATTTCTTTTCTTTGCAGGAACTTTTAGTTATTTCCACCCTTGAAGTTGATTGCAGAATTTTAGCTTGGGGGTCATCGCTTGATTTTACTGCAAATTAGGGAAGTTTTCAGTCCAATTGTTTTATTTTGTTTCTTATTATTTATTTATTTTATTTTTATTTGCATTATAGTGTTTTCTGACATTGGGGACAATGTCCAGTTTAAGTGTGGGGGTAGAAATCTCTAGAATTTCATTTGTTTCTGTGTTGTTAGTTTTTGTTTTCTTAAAAAAAAAAAAAAAAAAAAAAAAAAAATCGGAAAATTTAAAAAATCCAAAAATATTGTCTTGTTTCCCTTATTGTTTTGAATTAGATTTTTTTTTTGTTAGTTTCCCTACCCAATGATATAATTGGATCAAATTTGAACCATGATCATCAAGAACTTAGTTAACATGTATTTTGTGAAATTCCTAATTCTCTTGTTAGTTTTGTACATGTTTGACCATCTTTGAAAAACCAAATGCACATAGCCTTGTTGATGTGAAACTAAAGTATGAATTAAAGCTTCATATGTGAATTTAGTGACCATATATAATTCCTATGTGAGTTTTTGAGCCTATTGAAAGTGTGTGCATTTTTCATACACTCCTATTCTTTCATGTGTGATGAACTTATGTGAGATACATCTCTAGAACTTGCGTAACGATCTTTCGAAATGTTTGTCATTGATTGCATGAACTTGGAAATGATAGAGGCATTAGGTTTACCACTATGGCCCAAATAACCATGTTTCCCAAAGAAAAATGATATCATTAGATTGCCAATTTGAGCCATGTATGTTGAGCCTTTTATTTCTTATCACCAGATATGTCTACCCTTATACCTGAAACATTTTTCCTTACCCTTTCCAAGCAAGCTAGTGAGCAATGTGAGATTGTTTTATGAGAAACGTTTGTGAAGTATTGTGAAGATGTTTAGCAAAAGATTAAGTGTGGGGGTATTTCATGTTTGTAAAAAAAAAAAAAAAAAAAAAAAAAAAAAAAAAAAAAAAAAAGAGAGAAAAGAAAAAGAAAAAGAAAGATTGTATACGAAGAAAAAAAAAAGGGAAGAAAATAAAAAGTTTTTTTTAAAAGTTTCAGTTTAAGGGTATGGTTGGAGGTGCTAGAAGAATCGCTGGAAAAATTGAGTTCTTATAAATCTAAACAAAAGAATTGCTTGCAATATAGCTTGGAACTTGTGTTTTCCTATTCTTTCATTTCAATAACCCTCTCCCTAAACCTCATTACATCCAATAAAAGTCCTCTTGATTTAAGTTTTGCAATTATGACTGTGGAGAAGTGATCTTTATGCAAGCTTATGGTAGAAATTTCACATTTGTTTCTTTGAGCGAAACACATTAAAACTAAACACATGTGTGATTGAGTGCATATCCCGTGAGAAGGTCACTAGTTTGCATATGATGATTTTAAAAATAAAAACTTGAAATTGCATTAGCATGGCTATCTCACACACTACACTTCAAGGATGATTTGAAGACTACTGCTAATATTTGAATAAGGAAGATGAACTTGGATTAGTTCCTTGATGCTAGCTATGGTTCTTGATGATTTGTTTTCTTAAATGAAATTCTATGAGGGTCAGATAGGGAGAAACTAATGTTTTTCTTGTTACTTCTTGTTCTTGTTGTCTTTGTTTTGCTTGAGGACTAGCAAAAGTTAAGTGTGGGGGTATTTGATCGGATGATATTTATATATATT
This sequence comes from Malus domestica, assembly GCF_042453785.1. Lineage (NCBI taxonomy): Eukaryota > Viridiplantae > Streptophyta > Magnoliopsida > Rosales > Rosaceae > Malus > Malus domestica. The sequence continues at coordinate 16,305,481 of NC_091670.1, forward strand.
TTTACTTCAAATTCACTCGTCTTTTCTTAGTTAGTTCCTTATATTTTTGAGCTATTTATATTATTTTTGTGTTTATAGGTTTTGTTATGCAAAGAAAATAAAAATAGAACAAGTGAAATTTTATGTAATAAATTCGTCAAAAGCAAAATTAAATTACAATATTGCCAACCCATTGTGACGCTAAATGATAAACCAATATTTAAACTATATATTTCATCCTTTTATATTTCTTTTCTTGTCTTGTCTAATTTAGTTAAAGCTTTAAGTATTTATGATACTTTTAATTTATTGTGTTTGTAGGAGAAGAAAGTGGAGAGACAGCGTGAGCAATAGAGAAAAGCAGAAAACGTGAAAGGGATCCAAGAGAGAGAGCTGCTTTGCAGCTGGACGCGGAGAAGGAATCCAAGGAGTCAAAAGCAGAGAACAAGAGGAAAGAAAAGAATAAAAAAAGCTAAAGCTTTGCAGCTGGAAAGAAAGATGGAATAAAAAAATAAAGATAGAGGGCAGGTTAGGGAGAGTCCACACGGGGACGGTGAAAGAATAAAAGGGAAAGAAAAGCTGCTTTGGCAGCTGGGGGGGAGAGAGGGACGGAAAGAAGCAGCCGAGCTGCCTTTGGCAGCTTGAGAGACAGGTGGAAGGAGAGAGCTGCCTTTGGCAGCGTGCAGCAGGACAGGAACAGAAGCAGCTGAGCTGCGTGGAGATAGAGACACGGGGGGAATAACGCTGTCCTTTGGCAGTGAGGTCAGGGAGAGACGGAAAGCAGAAGGAAGTCAGGGAGCTGCTTTTGCAGCTGGGGGAGATTGACGCGGAGAGACTTGGAGAAGCGGAAAAGACGCAGAAAAATAAGCTGCCTTTGGGCAGCGTGAGGCTGCACAGAAAAATAGGAGAGACTGACGGAAGTCAGAGGGCAGGTCAGAGGCGCGGCAGCAGAGCAGAAGCAGTGCGCAGGGACAGACAGAACACTGAAGCACTCTCTCTTTCGGTTTAATTTTTCCAAACTTCTCTTTTATTTCTGTTTTTAATAATGTGTAATTAAATTTATGTTGGTTAGAGGTTAATTCGAAACCATGAATATATTTGTAATATGAATTGATTATCTTCAGTTGTGAGTTATAAGTTGTGAATTCAATTTACTTATCCGTTCGTATAAAAACTGATTTGTGTATGTTGGTTGAGAGTGCACGCTTAATTTACATGCATGAATTTGATGCTAGAATATAAGTGAATTTCACCTAATCGTTATGAACTTATTTTCACAAGTAGTAAAGGTTGCTAGTCACAATCACGTTAAGTAAATTCTTGGCAAGAGTATCATGCTTTTCATAGTTACGAATACCTCGTCAATGCTTATAGTTTTCACAAAGTTTAATGATCTTTGATTGTATCTCTATTGTGCTTTTCACGTAGGGGACTTTTGAAGAATGTTTTGAATTGTTGTATGTGTTTTCCCGTCCAATTCAATAACTTAAGGAAAACTTGAAGATTAAAAAAGTGCTGTTCACGGTTAATCTGGAGTATTGAGATTCACAATTTATTAAATGAACAATTGGAAATCATTTTGTATGCAAGTATAACATGTGTGGAGAAGAACCCTCTAGCTAGTCCGTCATTTATCATTTTACCTTAATTTTATGTTTTTGTCAATTCTGTAATTTAATTAAGTTTAATTTATTTTTCATCAAAACCAAACACCCATCCATTATTAAATTATATTATTTATTTAGTTTTCTTTATTGTTAGTCTTTTAATTTAATTTCCGTCCATTTCAGTTCCTAGTGTTTAATTTAATTGTTTTCATTATTTTGAGTCATTTTAAGTGTGTTTCGAGTTATTAGAGTTTTTAGCCTAGTTTTGTGTCCTTGAGTCTTGTTTAATATTTTTAAATTAATTTAGAATAGATTAGCAATCCCTCCTAATCCCCGGCCTAGAACGATACCCTACTTACATCTATACTACAATTGTCAAAAAGAGGGTTTAATTTGTGTGTCAAGTAATTTTACGCATCACTAAACCCCTATTTAGTTAGGGGGAAGTTTGAAGCCATGAACATGCTTGAGATTTGAATTGATTTCTTCCAATTGTGATTTGATAAGTTGTGATTGCAATTCAATTATCTATTTTATTCATAATTGATTCTTGTATGTTTATTAAGGATGCATACTTAGTTTTCATGCATGAATTAGATGCTAGAATATAAATGAGTTTCACCTAATCGTTACAAGTTTATATTCATGAGTAGTGAAGGTTGTTGATCGCAATCGCGTTAATTGAATTCTTGGCAATTGTATAATGCATTCATAGTTATAATTGCCTCGTCAACACTTAGTTTTTATGTTTTTAAGTAAGTTTAGATGTTTTAGCAAGCCCTTCTAATCCCCGGTTTAGAACGATCCCTACTTGCATTTATACTACAATTTGACAACAAGAGGGTTTAATTTGAGTGCTTAACTTTCATAGCATCAAATTTTGGCGCCGTTGCCGGGGATTAGCAACTTTGCTAATCCCCCGTTGTTTCTTTTTCATGTTTTATGTTTTAGTTACTGACTTTGTTTCTATTTGTGTCTTTTATTTTTACTTATGATATTTGATTTAATTTTGTTTCCTTGATTTCAAGTACTAGAGAACTAAGACATGGATTTTGCTACCATTCAAGCTAAATTGGCGAAACTTACTTCTCAATTGTCACAATATCCCGAAAGGACCACAACGCAAAGTGTCCCTACAGATGGTGTGTCCTATGGGCAAGGATATCCAACTCATCAATGTTCTCAATTCGCTGCGAATGAAGATGCTTGGGGTTATGAAGGCCATAGCCAATCAGGGGACAACATGTTTTCGAACCCAGAGATTATTCAGATTACATGTGTGGAGAACTGCAACAATTCCAACAAGATGGATATTGGCTGCAAGAAGAGGAGTTCTATCACTGGCCATATGAACCATCACAGCCACCACAACAATCTGCCCAAATCAATTCAGGTACATCTTTGGATAATGATATGTTTAATAAGTTACTCACCTCTTTCAACCAGGATGTAGAAAACCGAAACAAAGAGGTGCAAAATCAAGCCAAGAAGACGGGCGAATTGGAAAAGCAATTTGGGCAAATTATGGAGTTCACGGCACAAATTCAAGAGCAAAGTGAATTCTCCAACTCAACTGTTGAAAATTTGAAGGAAGATTTTGAAATCCATGATGCTATCACTTTGGGAAGTGCTATGGAGGTTGGAGGTGAACCGAAGACATCAAAACCAAGCCAAAACATGGATGAACAGCTGATGCTCGAAGAGGAAGAGAGTAACAAGGCCACGGCAAGGAAAGAACCACCCTTGCCGCAGCCCCATATGCCCTCTATGTCGTCCACTACAACCAAGGTAAGCCTAAATTCAATTCGTCCTGACCCCGTTTCACCAAATGTCTGTATTCCTTGCAGGATCATGCAATCCAAGGAGGAAGAGGGTGAGAAAGGCATCTTCGGAACCTTTCCAAAGAATCAAGAGCAAGAAGTGGATGGGGAGTGTCTACAATTCATCAAAGAAGATACCCTTGAGACGAAAACTCCCAAACAAGTTGGATTTTATGAGATAGGAAAAGTCATAACTCTCAAAACACCAAATCTGGCCAAGTATCATATCCCTGCAACCTTCAAAGATGTGGTGTTCGTAATTGAGTTTGTGTTGGAGCAAGCAAGTAAGCCATCTTCTCCAACTTCGATTTTATTATATACTAACTTGCTGATTTTGATGATTCAGGCACCTACACTAGAATTTAAACCATTGCCGGATCACGTCAAGTATCATCGTCCATTCAAGGATCAATTCCATGCTATGGGCCCTATCCAAATTTAGCAGGAAGTTTCGTCCGGCTGGAAGACGTTAAAGCAAGCGCTTCTTGGCAGGCAACCCATGTATTCAAATAAGGAAGATTTTTTAATTGCTCCATAATCAGTTTTGCGTTTCTAAAAACCTTCCCTTTTTTGTAGTTTTATTTTTCCATGATTGTCATTTTTATTTGTTGCTTGTTTAGTTGTTTTTTGTGTGGGTTTATTTTTGAAACACTGACAGTTATGCAAGGTATTTTTACATTCATAAAAAAGAAAGGAACATTAAGCAGATAAATACCAGAGGGAGCCTTCACAAAGGCTGCTTAGGAGAAGTCTCAGTAGTCGGCGGAGCCTCAGCAGTTGGCGGAGCCCCAGAAGGAGGAGGCATCGGAGGTTGATCATTTGGAGCTTCTTTACACGGTACAGCCCCAGAAGACGAAGGCAAATGCTGTTGGAACAAACCCACAAACCTCTGATGATCAAGTAAAATCTGACCATCAGATTCCTGCATCTGGTCAATCTTCCTCTTCATGTTTGTAGCATAGTTATGTATGAGCCTGTGCAACTGTTTATTCTCATGCTTAAGCCCTCTAATCTCCTGCTTAAGACTCATCACTTCAGTCGCCAATGATTCAACTTGACGGGTTCGGGCAAATAGGCGTTGGGCCATATTAGACACGGAACCTGCACACTGCACACTGAGAGCCAGATAATCCTTAACAGCCAAGTCATCAGACTGTTTGGCAAGTAGTCTGTTATCTTTGGGAGTGACAAGGTTCCTGGCCACCACCACAGTTGTCATATCATTCTTCATCACCGAATCCCCAACGGTAAAGGGACCAGTAGGGGATATGAAGGATGGGCGCCATATGTTGTCTGGAGAAGGCGGGACTGCCTCTTCACCAAGGTTCAAGTCAAAACGACGGTCGGAGGGGCCAGACATTTTCAGAGGTGTTAAAGAAAGAAGAGGTCGGACAAGTCAAGATCGTAGAAGTGCAAGAATGAAGTTTCTATAGGCAAAAATTCAAGTGTGCTTTGAACGTCCTGCGTACCTCTAAAAAAATCAGCACTCGATGGGATTTCAGAGATCGAAGAGGCGAGCTCAGAAATCGAAGAGGCCAACTCAAAAATCAAAGATGCTCTAGCTTTCTCAAAAGCTAGGCTTGCTCAGAAACCACGGCCAATCTTCTTTTCCAGATTTGTCCGTAATTGTCACATGCAACCTCTGCACTCGAGGGATTTCAGAGATCGAAGAGGCAAACTCAGATATCAGATAAGCATCTACTTTTCCAGATGTGTTAGCATCTGTCACATGCAGAGTCAGCTTTGCGGAAATCACGGGCAATTTGTCGAAACGCTTTTCTAGACGTGTCAGCATCTGTCACATGCAGAGTCACCTTTGCAGAAATCACGGGCAGTTTGTCGAAGCGCCGATTCCAGATATCGAAGAGGCACTTATTTTTTTTCAAATATGTCAGCGCCTGTCACATGCAGACTCAGCCTTGCGAAAATTACGGGCAATCTTCGAAGATCTCGTTGATGCGTAAAATTACTTGACACACAAATTAAACCCTCTTTTTGACAATTGTAGTATAGATGTAAGTAGGGTATCGTTCTAGGCCGGGGATTAGGAGGGATTGCTAATCTATTCTAAATTAATTTAAAAATATTAAATAAGACTCAAGGACACAAAATTAGGCTAAAAACTCTAATAACTCGAAACACACTTAAAATGACTCAAAATAATGAAAACAATTAAATTAAACACTAGGAACTGAAATGGACGGAAATTGAATTAAAAGACTAACAATAAAGAAAACTAACTAAATAATATAATTTAATAATGGATGGGTGTTTGGTTTTGATGAAAAGTAAATTAAACTTAATTAAATTACAGAATTGATAAAAACATAAAATTAAGGTAAAATGATAAATGACGGACTAGCTAGAGGGTTCTTCTCCACACATGTTATACTTGCATACAAAATGATTTCCAATTGTTCATTTAATAAATTGTGAATCTCAATACTCCAGATTAACCGTGAACAGCACTTTTTTAATCTTCAAGTTTTCCTTAAGTTATTGAATTGGACGGGAAAACACATACAACAATTCAAAACATTCTTCAAAAGTCCCCTACGTGAAAAGCACAATAGAGATACAATCAAAGATCATTAAACTTTGTGAAAACTATAAGCATTGACGAGGTATTCGTAACTATGAAAAGCATGATACTCTTGCCAAGAATTTACTTAACGTGATTGTGACTAGCAACCTTTACTACTTGTGAAAATAAGTTCATAACGATTAGGTGAAATTCACTTATATTCTAGCATCAAATTCATGCATGTAAATTAAGCGTGCACTCTCAACCAACATACACAAATCAGTTTTTATACGAACGGATAAGTAAATTGAATTCACAACTTATAACTCACAACTGAAGATAATCAATTCATATTACAAATATATTCATGGTTTCGAATTAACCTCTAACCAACATAAATTTAATTACACATTATTAAAAACAGAAATAAAAGAGAAGTTTGGAAAAATTAAACCGAAAGAGAGAGTGCTTCAGTGTTCTGTCTGTCCCTGCGCACTGCTTCTGCTCTGCTGCCGCGCCTCTGACCTGCCCTCTGACTTCCGTCAGTCTCTCCTATTTTTCTGTGCAGCCTCACGCTGCCCAAAGGCAGCTTATTTTTCTGCGTCTTTTCCGCTTCTCCAAGTCTCTCCGCGTCAATCTCCCCCAGCTGCAAAAGCAGCTCCCTGACTTCCTTCTGCTTTCCGTCTCTCCCTGACCTCACTGCCAAAGGACAGCGTTATTCCCCCCGTGTCTCTATCTCCACGCAGCTCAGCTGCTTCTGTTCCTGTCCTGCTGCACGCTGCCAAAGGCAGCTCTCTCCTTCCACCTGTCTCTCAAGCTGCCAAAGGCAGCTCGGCTGCTTCTTTCCGTCCCTCTCTCCCCCCCAGCTGCCAAAGCAGCTTTTCTTTCCCTTTTATTCTTTCACCGTCCCCGTGTGGACTCTCCCTAACCTGCCCTCTATCTTTATTTTTTTATTCCATCTTTCTTTCCAGCTGCAAAGCTTTAGCTTTTTTTATTCTTTTCTTTCCTCTTGTTCTCTGCTTTTGACTCCTTGGATTCCTTCTCCGCGTCCAGCTGCAAAGCAGCTCTCTCTCTTGGATCCCTTTCACGTTTTCTGCTTTTCTCTATTGCTCACGCTGTCTCTCCACTTTCTTCTCCTACAAACACAATAAATTAAAAGTATCATAAATACTTAAAGCTTTAACTAAATTAGACAAGACAAGAAAAGAAATATAAAAGGATGAAATATATAGTTTAAATATTGGTTTATCATTTAGCGTCACAATGGGTTGGCAATATTGTAATTTAATTTTGCTTTTGACGAATTTATTACATAAAATTTCACTTGTTCTATTTTTATTTTCTTTGCATAACAAAACCTATAAACACAAAAATAATATAAATAGCTCAAAAATATAAGGAACTAACTAAGAAAAGACGAGTGAATTTGAAGTAAAAATATATATAAATATCATCCGATCAAATACCCCCACACTTAACTTTTGCTAGTCCTCAAGCAAAACAAAGACAACAAGAACAAGAAGTAACAAGAAAAACATTAGTTTCTCCCTATCTGACCCTCATAGAATTTCATTTAAGAAAACAAATCATCAAGAACCATAGCTAGCATCAAGGAACTAATCCAAGTTCATCTTCCTTATTCAAATATTAGCAGTAGTCTTCAAATCATCCTTGAAGTGTAGTGTGTGAGATAGCCATGCTAATGCAATTTCAAGTTTTTATTTTTAAAATCATCATATGCAAACTAGTGACCTTCTCACGGGATATGCACTCAATCACACATGTGTTTAGTTTTAATGTGTTTCGCTCAAAGAAACAAATGTGAAATTTCTACCATAAGCTTGCATAAAGATCACTTCTCCACAGTCATAATTGCAAAACTTAAATCAAGAGGACTTTTATTGGATGTAATGAGGTTTAGGGAGAGGGTTATTGAAATGAAAGAATAGGAAAACACAAGTTCCAAGCTATATTGCAAGCAATTCTTTTGTTTAGATTTATAAGAACTCAATTTTTCCAGCGATTCTTCTAGCACCTCCAACCATACCCTTAAACTGAAACTTTTAAAAAAAACTTTTTATTTTCTTCCCTTTTTTTTTTCTTCGTATACAATCTTTCTTTTTCTTTTTCTTTTCTCTCTTTTTTTTTTTTTTTTTTTTTTTTTTTTTTTTTTTTTTTTTTTTACAAACATGAAATACCCCCACACTTAATCTTTTGCTAAACATCTTCACAATACTTCACAAACGTTTCTCATAAAACAATCTCACATTGCTCACTAGCTTGCTTGGAAAGGGTAAGGAAAAATGTTTCAGGTATAAGGGTAGACATATCTGGTGATAAGAAATAAAAGGCTCAACATACATGGCTCAAATTGGCAATCTAATGATATCATTTTTCTTTGGGAAACATGGTTATTTGGGCCATAGTGGTAAACCTAATGCCTCTATCATTTCCAAGTTCATGCAATCAATGACAAACATTTCGAAAGATCGTTACGCAAGTTCTAGAGATGTATCTCACATAAGTTCATCACACATGAAAGAATAGGAGTGTATGAAAAATGCACACACTTTCAATAGGCTCAAAAACTCACATAGGAATTATATATGGTCACTAAATTCACATATGAAGCTTTAATTCATACTTTAGTTTCACATCAACAAGGCTATGTGCATTTGGTTTTTCAAAGATGGTCAAACATGTACAAAACTAACAAGAGAATTAGGAATTTCACAAAATACATGTTAACTAAGTTCTTGATGATCATGGTTCAAATTTGATCCAATTATATCATTGGGTAGGGAAACTAACAAAAAAAAAATCTAATTCAAAACAATAAGGGAAACAAGACAATATTTTTGGATTTTTTAAATTTTCCGATTTTTTTTTTTTTTTTTTTTTTTTTTTTAAGAAAACAAAAACTAACAACACAGAAACAAATGAAATTCTAGAGATTTCTACCCCCACACTTAAACTGGACATTGTCCCCAATGTCAGAAAACACTATAATGCAAATAAAAATAAAATAAATAAATAATAAGAAACAAAATAAAACAATTGGACTGAAAACTTCCCTAATTTGCAGTAAAATCAAGCGATGACCCCCAAGCTAAAATTCTGCAATCAACTTCAAGGGTGGAAATAACTAAAAGTTCCTGCAAAGAAAAGAAATAATTCAGTTAAGTACGCAAGAAAATTAATTAAAAAAAAAAAAATTGCAAACGAAAAATTGAAAATTACGATAAAAGATAATGAATAAAACTAATAAGTAATCATTGGTCGTGCTTGTTGACTTTCCACAGCTTTCCTCTTGAACAGGGTGACACTTAGCTTTTCACTTGCAAGTGATGATTTTATGCTATTGTACTGCAAGGCTTTGCTCTTTGGGAATGTTGCAGTTCCTTATTTGTTCTCCAAGCAGATGTGGCAGCTTCTCTAGTTCTTCATCTCAGACTCCTTCTGCTGGGATGATTGTGCAAGCTGCATTCTTCTCTGCTTGTTTCCTCTGCATGGCGGGCAGGCACGAGGGAGAGGTGTTGGTCTGTTTCTTTCTTCAATCTTTCCAAGTGCCCACCTCTTGCTCTCTTTCTCCTTGTCCTTAGTTGAGGATGAATCAGCACGTTGTCTCCACATGCTTCGAGGTATCATCTTCACTTCCCTTATACGTAAGAGACGAAGAGGAAACACAAGATGATGAGTACTCGAGAGCAAGTGCTGGCTGGAGAAAGGACAGGGAGAAAGCATGATATGAGATACTCTTGCTTTCAACCTTCATGATATGAAATACTTTTGCTTTGAATGGGTTGTTCGCAGGAGTATCCCAAGGAATGAGGAACACAGAGTAACTTAGGAGGATTCTTTGGGAATGCATTTTCGGAGATGAAGAAGTGTTGAGAGGGTGTGCTGAGAGAGTGTGCTTTTGCTGTGGAAGGCGAAGGTAGAAACTTATAGGGCTTTTCTTCACAACCGGAACTATTCTCTCACTCATTGTCGGCAGCCGGTGGATGGATGAATAGTACACATTACGCGCTTTCTGACAAAGCTGCCCGTAATTTCCGCAAAGCAGATTCCTCATTGATATCTGGAATCGGCGCTTCGAGCTCTGAGCAACGTCGATTGTAGAGGTAGCATGTGACACGTGCGGATAAATCTGGAAAAGAAGATTTGCCCGTGGGTTGAAGCCCAGCTTTTGAGAAAGCTAGCGTGTCTTTGACTGTTGAATTTCCCTCTTCGATTTCTGAATTGGTGCTTCGACAAACTGCCCGAGAATTTCGCAAAGCAATTTACGTGTGACAAGTGACGACACGTCTGGACAAATTGATCTTTTGAAATCCGGGGTTCGGCTCGTGGTTTCTGAGCAAGCCCAGCCTTTAAGAAATGAAACGCCTCTTTTGAGAAAAGAATCCGGCTTTTGAGAAAGGAGCCCCGACTCTTCGATTTGCGAGAGGACGCTTCTCTGAGGAGCGCCTCTCCGATTTCTTCTTTTTATAGAGGCGTTAAGCTTGTTCCACAACACACTTGAGCACCCTCCTGTAAACACTCTCTTCTTGCACTTGTTTAATCTTGATCATTCCGACTCTCTTCTTTCTTCACCACCTCTGAAAAATGTCTGGCCCTTCCGATCGTCGTTTTGACTTGAACATTGGTGAAGAGGCAGCTCCGCCTTCACCAGACAATATATGGCGCCCATCCTTCATATCCCCTACCGGTCCTCTTACCGTGGGGGATTCGGTGATAAAAAATGACATGACCGCTGCGGTGGTGGCCCGAAACCTTGTCACTCCCAGAGATAACCGACTGCTCGCTAGACGGTCTGATGAGTTGGCTGTGAAGGAGTCTCTGGCTCTTAGCGTGCAGTGTGCGAGTTCCGTATCCAACATGGCCCAACGCCTATATGCCCGAACCCGTCACGTTGAATCGTTGGTGGCTGAAATACAGAGTCTCAAAGAGGAGATTAGAGGACTCAAGCATGAAAATAAACAATTGCACAAGCTTGCACACAACTATGCCACAACCATGAAGAGGAAGATTGACCAGATGCAGGACACCGATGGTCAAATTTTACTTGATCATCGGAGGTTTGTGGGTTTGTTCCAACAACATCTGCCTTCGTCTTCTGGAGCGGCACCGCGTAGTGAAGCTCCAACTGATCAACCTCTGCCGCCTCCTCCTTCTGTGGCCCCGCCGACTGCTGAAGCCCCGCCTACTACTGAAGCACCACCCGACCAATGAATACTATTAGTTTACATTATTGTAAAATATTTGTACTTTTTTTTTTTTTTAATTTTTAAATTTTTTTTTTTTTTTGCATTAATTTTAAATTTTATCTTTTTTTTTTTTTTTTTTTTTTTTTTTTTTTTAATGTGTAAATTAATGTAAAGAGACTTTGGTTAACCTTCCCCCACACTTAAACTAAATAACACAAACTCACAGAAATCAACCAAATAACACAACTAACTAAACAAAACAAAATGAAAGCAGTAAAGATAAGGGTGGAAGAATGCAAAGCTGATTGGGTTAGTGATTCCAAAGTCTCCCTTCGTTGAATGCTTGGGTTGCCTCCCAAGAAGCGCTTGATTTAACGTCTTTAGCCGGACGCATCTTTCCTTTAAATTTCCCTCGGCTCCATTTGAACCTAAAATCAAAGAAAGAAAAATAAATCAAATATCAAAAGTAAAATACACAAACACCAATATAAACATAAACAAAAACAAAAATAAAAGGATTAGCAAAGTTGCTAATCCCCGGCAACGGCGCCAAAATTTGATGTGAAAATTACTTGACACACAAATTAAACCCTCTTTTTGACAATTGTAGTATAGATGTAAGTAGGGTATCGTTCTAGGCCGGGGATTAGGAGGGATTGCTAATCTATTCTAAATTAATTTAAAAATATTAAATAAGACTCAAGGACACAAAATTAGGCTAAAAACTCTAATAACTCGAAACACACTTAAAATGACTCAAAATAATGAAAACAATTAAATTAAACACTAGGAACTGAAATGGACGGAAATTGAATTAAAAGACTAACAATAAAGAAAACTAACTAAATAATATAATTTAATAATGGATGGGTGTTTGGTTTTGATGAAAAGTAAATTAAACTTAATTAAATTACAGAATTGATAAAAACATAAAATTAAGGTAAAATGATAAATGACGGACTAGCTAGAGGGTTCTTCTCCACACATGTTATACTTGCATACAAAATGATTTCCAATTGTTCATTTAATAAATTGTGAATCTCTGTCACAGCCCGCGCCGGAATTTTTAATTCCGAGGACATGAAATTACGGAAATGTCCCTAATACGTGACTAAGGTATAATTTTCACGTTCGTTATATCTAAGCTCCAAAAAAATTTGGTAATTGGAGTGGAGACTTAGACTTAAATTTTATGTTGGAATTTTATGAAATTGGGATTGGTTTGGACATGTGGGATCCCCACACCTCAAAACCCTCCCCATTTCCCGTATACTGTCCTTCATACTCTCTCTCTTCCTCAGCTCTTCCTCAGAAACTCTCATTCTCTCTCTTCTTCTCGAACGCACGGGCAACCACCAAAACCACCTAAAACCTATACCAACGTTCCATTTAAGACCACCATCGTGATCCTGGGGACTTCACGAGCACGGGGATACCAATTTCAGGTGAGTTTCACTTCGAAAACCCTAGTTCTAAAGTTGCCGTGAGATGACACTGTTCATGAGCTTTGAATTGGTTACGTTTTAGGCTAAAACAAGATCACAGCGAGTTTAGTAAGGTCCCAAGGAAGCTCGGAGTGCTTCGTTGGAAGTTTTTGGACGTAAGAACACGGAGATCGACAAGTTCAAAGTTTGGCCGGAGCTTTCGAGGCGTTTTCCGGCGAATCCCCGGCGAGTTAGGAGTCGAGGTAGGTATCAATCTCTTCGTCTCGTCAAGGAATACAACTTTCCTTTTTGTTTCACTCAATTTCGTTGAGTATTGAAGAAGTTATACTCATTTGAAAAATACCCAGTTTCCGGCGACCTCCGAGGCTTTCGAGGCAGTTTCCGGCCAAAAAACAGCGAACTAGGTGTTGTGCAAGGTACCATTCTCTTTGTCTCTTCAAGGGCTACAACTTTCGTTTTTGAATCACTTGATTTCGTTGAGAAATGACAAAGTTATGGCAATTTGAAAAACTGCCCGGAAAACGGCCGCCGGAAAAACCAGTCCGGCGACCCAAGGAAGAAGAAGGTGCTACAGTAAAAATAAAAAATAAAAATAAAATTATTTTAAAAATATGTCGACGTCCGTGACGTCGAGTAGATCACTGTGGTATATTCATATACCTAAATTGAACACCGTATGAGAAAGTTATTAAGGATTGTTGGTTAGGTGTTCAAATAACGTTTTATAGTTTTCACATTAGGTGAAAATGTGAATTGATGATCCGACCGTTGGATCATCACCAAACTTTGATACGTTGTAATACGTAATATTTGAGGATTATAGGAACTTACAGATTGGGAATCCGATTTGCGGATCTTCCGAAATTGGAGTTGTAAGTCCATAATATAGAATGTTAACCGTCACTTAGTTTTGGAAATTGACGGAAATCCAACCGTTTGATAGTAATGAAATTTTAGGATGTTATCCTAGAGATATACTGTGGACCTCTGGAAGTTATGGATTTAAAATCTGAGTGGCAGATCTTCCGGATCGAACTACGTAGTGACGTATTTTATATAAGTTAAATATTATATCGATATGAATTCTGAGGTTGGATTTGATTTCTATTCTAGGCGGCGATCGTCGTGACGCCTTGATGTGTGGTGCTAGGGAGTTGTTGGATGAACTCCAGGTGAGTGGGCAGTTTTGTTTTCCGTATATATATATATACTTAACGTTTTCCCAGAAATTGAAAATGCATGAAATTATGTTTAAAATGAAATGCATATGAGTTATGTGGAAAAACGGGAAGTGAAATACCATGCATAGAATTGATATGAAAAGTATATAGAAATGTGAGTTGAAATGCCATGCATGAATTAATATATGATGCATATGTATGAATTGGTGCGGTGGACGCACAGGTAAGAATTGATTTATGATGCATATGTATGAATTGGTGCGGTGGACGCACAGGTAAGAATTGATTTATGATGCATATGTATGAATTGGTGCGGTGGACGCACAGGTAAGAATTGATTTATGATGCATATGTATGAAATGGTGCGGTGGACGCACAGATGAGTATTTAATTACTGTTATGATGATGATGATATATATTGAGCTCAAATCCTGCACCATGGTTTAGTGCTTATAGTATTCACCGCATCGCACGCTCGCCTTGGATCCAAGTAGATGCTAGTCGTACAGTCCACGCGGAGTGGGTACGACAGGCCAGTCGCGAGAGTGTTAGTGAGATTCCGACTGGTGGGTGACCTTAGATTATGTGCACAGATGATTTATGAGAAGCACTAGAGCGTAACTTGTGTGCAGAAGGCCGGACGGGTCACAGAGGTGACTCCGGTAGAGTGATAATGATAGATTTTGAGCTCTAGGTTCAACCGTATAGGGCTATTAGAGGGCCTACGGTTGATTACTTTCTTGCACCTGATATGATTATGTTGATGCATTCATACCTTATTACTGTTGAGATAATGTGGCATGGCATAATTAATATGAGAAATGTTGAGATGACATGGCATGGCATGATTGATAAAGAGATAATGTTGAGATAGTAAAAATGAAGTTTTGAGAATATATATGTATATTTATATTTTACATTTCTGGGAAAGTATACAGGTTTTACGGAGAGGGGTTACAACGTTTTGAGAAATGTTTGGATTTGGAAAAAGAATTGTTTTACTGACACACCCCGTCCCGAAGGAGGGCATGCTGGCCGTCACGTGAGAGTGACGTAACCATTTGCACAGTACGGAAGCTTTAATTATACAATTTATAAGTTGATACACCCGAAGGTGAGTCCTAATTTTGTCCAATCTGTCAGAACACCGTCGAATTCCTCGTAGTCACCACACCTTTGTGATTCCTGAACCTGGAGGGGCGCAAAACCAAAATTGAGCATTCCAAATAAGTACAATACTAACATAAAATAATCTACCGGTTTGCTTGCTTAACGAATCCACGAATGAGTTATTAATATTACGGTCTGCAGCCCGCAATACTGATAAATCATCGTTGTCTCGATAAGTAGGCAACCACTTTCAAAGATATAACATTACTATTTTGTCACTCAATGCAAAATACATACACTCGTCTCAACTACATTTATTTACTACTCTCTAGGTAATAACATACATAATAAGAAATATATATTGTATCAGTTAATTATGTTCCATTAGATTGGTTGGTTATAATTGTGACAAGACGAAATGTTATGGGAAACCAGTACTTTCCATCGATCTGGATGAACAGAGATTACTTTTGTAAGTATGCAAAATGGATTGAGTCAGGCTGTTATTTATGCTGGAGAGCAAAGAGATTGTTTTCGAAAGGCTGTCAAAAATACTTAGCTCATGTGGTGCTAAATGATGTTGTTTGGAGTAGTGTGAATAATGTCGAAAGAGTTAGACTTTTCTTGATGTCTTCCTTGAAAGTAGACCTGGATTGCCTTCAGGCAGAGATATGAGGTTCATTATTGATTTGTTGCCAGGTATAAATTTATATTGGAGATTGGTTCAGGATGAGTTAAGGGAATTGGAAATTCAGTTGAGAGAATTGGTTGATAAAAGTTTTATTCAACCTAGTACAACACTTTTGAGGAGCCCAGTTTGTTGGTGAGGAAGAAAAATGGATCTTGAGACTGTTCATTGATTATAGACAATGGAGTCGGGTAACGATTGAGAACCGTTATCCATGGTGATGTACTGATGTTTATTTAACCAGCTCATAAGTAATTGCGAAGATTCAAAGATTGAATTGAGATCTGGTTACTACCAATTGAATATTAT
The DNA here is from genome assembly GCF_042453785.1 of Malus domestica. Classification (NCBI taxonomy): domain Eukaryota; kingdom Viridiplantae; phylum Streptophyta; class Magnoliopsida; order Rosales; family Rosaceae; genus Malus; species Malus domestica. The sequence continues at coordinate 16,321,351 of NC_091670.1, forward strand.
AAGTGACATTGATCATAAGATGGTTTTCTGGACTCGTTATAGTCTTTATGAAGTTTGGTGATGCTATATGGATACTCATGCTGTTTTATGAGTTATTGGATGAAGTATTCCAATAATGCCTTGATAAATAGATATCATTTTCATTGAAGATATTCTGGCATATTCTGAGCCAGAGCAGAGCATGTAAATGTATTAAGTCGGTGGAACAAAGATTGGAAGAATGTCGGTTGTATGCTAAGTAGCAAATGCTAAAGTTAGATGAATCAGGTGGCATTCTGAGATTTGTTATATATTCTTAAGGTATTCAAGTGAATCCTTAAAAGATAGCAGAAATTGAGGAATTGGAACAACCACGAACTGTAATTGAGATTCGGAATTTCTTAGCTTACCAGGCTATCTTGGATGGTTGTGAAAGATTTTTCAGTCATTGCTTTGTCATTGACGAGACTGTTGAGAAAGGAGGTTATGTATGAGTGGGAAGGAAATTGTGAGCAAAGGTTTCAACAACTGAAGTATTTCCTCACTCATGCACGTATTTTGGTATTCCCAAAGAATAGTGGTAATCATAAATTTTTAGTGATGTTTCTTGAATGGTATTGGAGGCATGTTGATGCAAATGTTAGGGTGATTGCATACGTTTCACGATAAATGGAATCTCATAAGATGAATTACCCTACGGGTGACTTGGAAGTCATGATTACCATTCTTGCTGTGAAGTTATGAAGGCATTATATTTGGTAAGAATGCAAGATTTTTACGAATCCAAAAAGTCTTCAATATCCATTACTTGGAAGGATTTTGATATGAGGCAGCGAAAGTGAATTGTATTGCTTAATGAACATGATTGTACGATCAGGGTGATCGTAAAGTTTGTTCTAGCTCAAGCACTTGGTGAGAAGACTACAGTAAGATTAATGTCTGGCACGTTTGCCAAGAGTATCATCTTGTGGATTGAAAACCAACGGAAGAAAAATTAAGAATGGAAGATCGAGAAGAAGTTATACTTGTTAAGTAACAAGTTAGTACATTTACTCCAGTGTTGAGTAACAACCTTTCCCAGACAGTGCACCATTACTTATTTGTTTTATGGAAAAGAGAATTGGATTACGGAACTGCTAAGTTTCTTAAGTATGTTGGTTGTGCAGTTTCCGAAGTAACGTCATAAGGACCATGAAATGTGTCACGTGAGTCGGTTTTTGATGACTTGTGAATGGAATGTTTCTGGGTAGAGAAAGATTCGATCAAGAAAGAGTTTTAGTAGACCCTGAGACTATGGATGAGTCTCCTCAAAGTATTCAGGTGATTAAGTTAACTTGAAGTAACCAGGAATGGCAAAAGAGATCAACAGATGGATATGCCACTAATCGAGTGTGTAAGGTAAATGGTTTGATATTTTTGGAAAATTCACCGCGAACAGAAATGACGAGAATTGGAAAAGAGACAAGATAAGATTTAGACACATCAGACCATTTTTTTTTTCTCACTAAAGGAATCAATAAAGTTGCATACAAGTTTGTGATGCCTTCAGAATTGGCTAAGGCACATAATGTATTTTGTGTTCGATGCGTTGTCACTAAGTGGCAGGGTCGTTACATGGGACTTTGGTGCAACTATTGAGAATTAAGCCGGATATGATTGGTGAGGAACTAATGTCGACTTTGGATTGGAAAAAGAAGGTCCTAAGAATTAAGACAGAGTAAGTAGTAAAAGCTTTGTGAAGGAAATCATTCAGTAGAAAATTGTGTGGGAGAAAGAGAATCGGATGAGAGAGATTTATCCGAGGCTATTGTATGAGTATAGATGATTTGGTTGGTTGCTGGAATTTCGGGGACGAAATTCTATAAGGAGGGGAGATTGTCACAGCCCGCGCCGGAATTTTTAATTCCGAGGACATGAAATTACGGAAATGTCCCTAATACGTGACTAAGGTATAATTTTCACGTTCGTTATATCTAAGCTCCAAAAAAATTTGGTAATTGGAGTGGAGACTTAGACTTAAATTTTATGTTGGAATTTTATGAAATTGGGATTGGTTTGGACATGTGGGATCCCCACACCTCAAAACCCTCCCCATTTCCCGTATACTGTCCTTCATACTCTCTCTCTTCCTCAGCTCTTCCTCAGAAACTCTCATTCTCTCTCTTCTTCTCGAACGCACGGGCAACCACCAAAACCACCTAAAACCTATACCAACGTTCCATTTAAGACCACCATCGTGATCCTGGGGACTTCACGAGCACGGGGATACCAATTTCAGGTGAGTTTCACTTCGAAAACCCTAGTTCTAAAGTTGCCGTGAGATGACACTGTTCATGAGCTTTGAATTGGTTACGTTTTAGGCTAAAACAAGATCACAGCGAGTTTAGTAAGGTCCCAAGGAAGCTCGGAGTGCTTCGTTGGAAGTTTTTGGACGTAAGAACACGGAGATCGACAAGTTCAAAGTTTGGCCGGAGCTTTCGAGGCGTTTTCCGGCGAATCCCCGGCGAGTTAGGAGTCGAGGTAGGTATCAATCTCTTCGTCTCGTCAAGGAATACAACTTTCCTTTTTGTTTCACTCAATTTCGTTGAGTATTGAAGAAGTTATACTCATTTGAAAAATACCCAGTTTCCGGCGACCTCCGAGGCTTTCGAGGCAGTTTCCGGCCAAAAAACAGCGAACTAGGTGTTGTGCAAGGTACCATTCTCTTTGTCTCTTCAAGGGCTACAACTTTCGTTTTTGAATCACTTGATTTCGTTGAGAAATGACAAAGTTATGGCAATTTGAAAAACTGCCCGGAAAACGGCCGCCGGAAAAACCAGTCCGGCGACCCAAGGAAGAAGAAGGTGCTACAGTAAAAATAAAAAATAAAAATAAAATTATTTTAAAAATATGTCGACGTCCGTGACGTCGAGTAGATCACTGTGGTATATTCATATACCTAAATTGAACACCGTATGAGAAAGTTATTAAGGATTGTTGGTTAGGTGTTCAAATAACGTTTTATAGTTTTCACATTAGGTGAAAATGTGAATTGATGATCCGACCGTTGGATCATCACCAAACTTTGATACGTTGTAATACGTAATATTTGAGGATTATAGGAACTTACAGATTGGGAATCCGATTTGCGGATCTTCCGAAATTGGAGTTGTAAGTCCATAATATAGAATGTTAACCGTCACTTAGTTTTGGAAATTGACGGAAATCCAACCGTTTGATAGTAATGAAATTTTAGGATGTTATCCTAGAGATATACTGTGGACCTCTGGAAGTTATGGATTTAAAATCTGAGTGGCAGATCTTCCGGATCGAACTACGTAGTGACGTATTTTATATAAGTTAAATATTATATCGATATGAATTCTGAGGTTGGATTTGATTTCTATTCTAGGCGGCGATCGTCGTGACGCCTTGATGTGTGGTGCTAGGGAGTTGTTGGATGAACTCCAGGTGAGTGGGCAGTTTTGTTTTCCGTATATATATATATACTTAACGTTTTCCCAGAAATTGAAAATGCATGAAATTATGTTTAAAATGAAATGCATATGAGTTATGTGGAAAAACGGGAAGTGAAATACCATGCATAGAATTGATATGAAAAGTATATAGAAATGTGAGTTGAAATGCCATGCATGAATTAATATATGATGCATATGTATGAATTGGTGCGGTGGACGCACAGGTAAGAATTGATTTATGATGCATATGTATGAATTGGTGCGGTGGACGCACAGGTAAGAATTGATTTATGATGCATATGTATGAATTGGTGCGGTGGACGCACAGGTAAGAATTGATTTATGATGCATATGTATGAAATGGTGCGGTGGACGCACAGATGAGTATTTAATTACTGTTATGATGATGATGATATATATTGAGCTCAAATCCTGCACCATGGTTTAGTGCTTATAGTATTCACCGCATCGCACGCTCGCCTTGGATCCAAGTAGATGCTAGTCGTACAGTCCACGCGGAGTGGGTACGACAGGCCAGTCGCGAGAGTGTTAGTGAGATTCCGACTGGTGGGTGACCTTAGATTATGTGCACAGATGATTTATGAGAAGCACTAGAGCGTAACTTGTGTGCAGAAGGCCGGACGGGTCACAGAGGTGACTCCGGTAGAGTGATAATGATAGATTTTGAGCTCTAGGTTCAACCGTATAGGGCTATTAGAGGGCCTACGGTTGATTACTTTCTTGCACCTGATATGATTATGTTGATGCATTCATACCTTATTACTGTTGAGATAATGTGGCATGGCATAATTAATATGAGAAATGTTGAGATGACATGGCATGGCATGATTGATAAAGAGATAATGTTGAGATAGTAAAAATGAAGTTTTGAGAATATATATGTATATTTATATTTTACATTTCTGGGAAAGTATACAGGTTTTACGGAGAGGGGTTACAACGTTTTGAGAAATGTTTGGATTTGGAAAAAGAATTGTTTTACTGACCCACTCAATTTTGGTTTTGCGCCCCTCCAGGTTCAGGAATCACAAAGGTGTGGTGACTACGAGGAATTCGACGGTGTTCTGACAGATTGGACAAAATTAGGACTCACCTTCGGGTGTATCAACTTATAAATTGTATAATTAAAGCTTCCGTACTGTGCAAATGGTTACGTCACTCTCACGTGACGGCCAGCATGCCCTCCTTCGGGACGGGGTGTGTCAATCTCAATACTCCAGATTAACCGTGAACAGCACTTTTTTAATCTTCAAGTTTTCCTTAAGTTATTGAATTGGACGGGAAAACACATACAACAATTCAAAACATTCTTCAAAAGTCCCCTACGTGAAAAGCACAATAGAGATACAATCAAAGATCATTAAACTTTGTGAAAACTATAAGCATTGACGAGGTATTCGTAACTATGAAAAGCATGATACTCTTGCCAAGAATTTACTTAACGTGATTGTGACTAGCAACCTTTACTACTTGTGAAAATAAGTTCATAACGATTAGGTGAAATTCACTTATATTCTAGCATCAAATTCATGCATGTAAATTAAGCGTGCACTCTCAACCAACATACACAAATCAGTTTTTATACGAACGGATAAGTAAATTGAATTCACAACTTATAACTCACAACTGAAGATAATCAATTCATATTACAAATATATTCATGGTTTCGAATTAACCTCTAACCAACATAAATTTAATTACACATTATTAAAAACAGAAATAAAAGAGAAGTTTGGAAAAATTAAACCGAAAGAGAGAGTGCTTCAGTGTTCTGTCTGTCCCTGCGCACTGCTTCTGCTCTGCTGCCGCGCCTCTGACCTGCCCTCTGACTTCCGTCAGTCTCTCCTATTTTTCTGTGCAGCCTCACGCTGCCCAAAGGCAGCTTATTTTTCTGCGTCTTTTCCGCTTCTCCAAGTCTCTCCGCGTCAATCTCCCCCAGCTGCAAAAGCAGCTCCCTGACTTCCTTCTGCTTTCCGTCTCTCCCTGACCTCACTGCCAAAGGACAGCGTTATTCCCCCCGTGTCTCTATCTCCACGCAGCTCAGCTGCTTCTGTTCCTGTCCTGCTGCACGCTGCCAAAGGCAGCTCTCTCCTTCCACCTGTCTCTCAAGCTGCCAAAGGCAGCTCGGCTGCTTCTTTCCGTCCCTCTCTCCCCCCCAGCTGCCAAAGCAGCTTTTCTTTCCCTTTTATTCTTTCACCGTCCCCGTGTGGACTCTCCCTAACCTGCCCTCTATCTTTATTTTTTTATTCCATCTTTCTTTCCAGCTGCAAAGCTTTAGCTTTTTTTATTCTTTTCTTTCCTCTTGTTCTCTGCTTTTGACTCCTTGGATTCCTTCTCCGCGTCCAGCTGCAAAGCAGCTCTCTCTCTTGGATCCCTTTCACGTTTTCTGCTTTTCTCTATTGCTCACGCTGTCTCTCCACTTTCTTCTCCTACAAACACAATAAATTAAAAGTATCATAAATACTTAAAGCTTTAACTAAATTAGACAAGACAAGAAAAGAAATATAAAAGGATGAAATATATAGTTTAAATATTGGTTTATCATTTAGCGTCACAATGGGTTGGCAATATTGTAATTTAATTTTGCTTTTGACGAATTTATTACATAAAATTTCACTTGTTCTATTTTTATTTTCTTTGCATAACAAAACCTATAAACACAAAAATAATATAAATAGCTCAAAAATATAAGGAACTAACTAAGAAAAGACGAGTGAATTTGAAGTAAAAATATATATAAATATCATCCGATCACTCGTGTGAAGTAGAAAACGCGTGAAGTTTACTATTAAATCATCCAATGGTTGCTGACCAGAGCGAAAGAATAGTACCGGTTATTAATTTCTATACATGTCACCTTCACCCTCCATTGCAAGGCATACATACATAACCCTTCTTCTTCTCCGAGAATGCCTTTCCAACAAACCCTCTCGAGTCACTCAGTGTTCCCTATTCCTTGGGGTACCTCTGCAAACAACTCATCCAAAGCAAAAGTATTTCATATCATGAAGGTTGAAAGCAAGAGTATCTCATATCATGCTTTTTCCCTGTCCTTGTTTTGGGACAAGGAGAAAGAGAGCAATCAACCAACACTTGGAATCAATCTTCCGATCTGGAACTGACTACCTAGAACCCCTTCCTGATTGCTTACCTAGCCTTGCTCTCGAGTACTCATCTTCATCTACCACATCTACTTGGGGAACAGATAAGGGAAGTGAAAATGATACCTCGAAGCATGTGGAGACAATTTACCAATTCATCCTTAGCTAGGGACAAGGAGAAAGAAAGCAAGAGGTGGGCACTTGGAAAGATTGAAGAAAGAAACAGACCAACACCTCTACCTCGTGCCTGCCTGCCGTGCAGAAGAAACAAGTAGAGAAGAATGCAGACTGCACAATCAAATCAACCCAGCAGAAGGAGTGTAATTTGAAACCAAGGAACTCTGATATTCCTCGCTCAGAATTCCATACCAGTTCAAGATCAAAGCTGTGGAAAGTCAACAAGATCATCTATCTCCAAAAATAGATTTGCGTTCTTAAACTCTACTCTGTCTGTTTTTTTTTTACTTTGCTATACTTGTCATGTTTATTCGTTGTTTGTTTATTTGCTTGTTTTTTGTGAGTTTATGCTTGAAACATTGAGGACAATGTTTGATTTAAGTGTGGGGGGTAACCATTGTTTTGCATGAAATTCGTAGGAGTTTATCACCCATTACTTCTAGGGTTGTTCCTTGCTGTTTTAAGTGTTTTTAAGCTGTTTTGACATAAAAATCCGAAAATCTCATAAAAATTTGAAAAATTGTTTTGAAAAACCTAAAAAGAGTTGTTTTTGTATGTTTATTTGTGTCTTAGGATACCTTCCAACGCAATGATGAGGATTTGGTTTTTAATTACATGACTGTTAAAGAGAGTTATAAACATGGATGAAAATTTGATTTACTCTTTGGTGTATGCTTGGTTGTTGTTATAATTTATGAATTCACATGCAATCATAAAGGAAAAATCAATTTTTGTAACATGCTTGAAGGAAGGAACTCAAATGAACGCTACAACCTTGTGAGACTTGAACCTAAACGTTTATTTGGAGAGTTAATAATCTGTGCACTATTGTTTTCTAAAGTCGTTGCATGATCTCATTATTCTTTGCTTGGTAGCTACTTAGAAGGCGTTTCATCATTTAGTTCCAAATGCTAGAACTCATGCATATTTCATTCAAAGCATGCTATTGATTTGCATAACACATATTCAAGATGAAGTTGTGTAGTGACCACCACAGCCAAATTGCCGTGCCCTATTTCATTATGTGTTTAAGTTTAACCCCGTTGAGCCTTTTGTAGCCTATGTTCTTTGTTAACCCACACTATCCTCACCTAGCCTAGATTAGGACCATCCATACCCTTGTTCTTGAAGCTCAGTAAAACATAATTTAGAAGGAATTCCTTTTGTTGAACTTTTGCAGAAAAACAAGTGTGGGGGAAGTGATTCTTGTGCGTGCATGTGTGTGTGCCAAAGTCCTTAACAAGGCACGGGTAGAAAAGAAAAAGAAAAAAAGAAACATTCGTGGAAAATAGAATGAAAAGAAGAAAAGTTGTGAAAAGAGTGAAAAACAGTTGAAAAATATGTGAAAAAAGAGCTCTAAAGTGTTGTTTGTTGAAGAAAGGGTCTAAAACATTGAATTCGGCCCTAAGTGTTGCTTGAATCTTCCCTTTGTGTTTAAAAGTTAATGTTTGCATTATTAAGTGAATTCCAAGTGTCTATTTCATTACTTTGCTTGCTATTGCTTTCAGAACGTTTGTTATCCTTATCCTTTCTTTGTTAGCCATTACCCTTAAACCCCGTTACAACCCTTAACTTTATCTTGAGTGTTATGCGTTTCAATATGTGGAGTTTGGAATTGGTTTGAGCTTATGGTGTCACTGGTTTTTGCATCTAAGTAGTAGCATTCCATTCATGAGATCTTATCTAAACATGCTTAATAACTCCAGAAATTTGCTTTCTTTGTTATACATATATGTGAGTGTTCGTTTTCATGTTTACATCAATCTTCTCACATATAACTAGTGTAGGGTGTGTAGTCAGAAAATGTGAGAAAATAGAGAGTATCTTGTAAGGAATTGAGCAAATTCTCTATGGCATGTTACTACATTCAAAACATTGTTTTAATTGGTTAAATGTGAACTAGTAAGTGGTGACTGTGATTAAGTATGTGCTCAAGTGTGAAGATATCTAAAATTTGTGGGAATAATGATTTTTAACATGTCATGTGCATTGGATATCCCTGAGGCAAACGTTGGATGGTTTAGGTTGTGTTTTGTTTTCTTTATTTTGCTCGAGGACTAGCAAAAGCTAAGTGTGGGGGAATTTGATAGGAGCATATTTATGCGACTTAGTTAACATGTTTTCTTGCACTTACTTAGTTATTGCTTATTTTAGTATTTAAAGCTATTTTCGTGTGTTTGTAGGTCCAAAGGGTTAATGTGGCTAAGAAGTGCATTTTGGAGCATTTTGGAGCATTTTTGGGCATGGAATGGATGGCATATGCTTGGAGCAAAAGGAATGGATGAAATTTGAAGTTTGTGCATCATCCTCTCCCTATAAATAACCATTTTAGCACACTCATTTCACCCAACACATCCATTCACCTACCACTACATCCACTCATTTCACCCAACACATTCACCTACCACTACATCTCATTTCACCCAACACATTCACCTACCACTACATCCACTCATTTCACCCAACACATCCATTCTCCAAACATCCATCCACTGCACCCATTACATCCACTCATTACCAAACACTCATCCACAACACCCATTACATCCACCCACTACACCCATTACATCCACTCATTACCAAACACTCATCCACTACACCCATTACATTCACTCATTACCAAACATCCACCCACTACATGAAGGATGCTTTTGTGAAAACATGTTCATTTGAATAACATCTATAGCATGCATTTAACAATTAAAAGGCGAAATCATGCTTGCAAGCATTCAAAAAACAAAACATTACCCATGAAATTCAAAGCCTAGTAGATTGGTGAACCAAGACTCAACTCAAATCAAAGTGAGTTGAGAAATATATACCTTTGTAGATTCCTCTTTGCATAAGCAAAGGCTAATCACCCAAAGAGAGGGCCTTCATTCCTTGCATCTAAAATCTATGGATTTGGATGGAAGAATATGGTTCTCCAAGTTCCCAAAAATAGAGAACCTCTAAGTCTCCACACCAAGGTTAGATTTAAGTAGAAATGAGTGACCTTGGAGGAGTAGGATTGCTAGATACACCCTCTAAGGGGGCCGGCCTCCTAGAGAGAAAAGGAGAGACATGTTCTCTCTAATTTTCTCCAAAAGAACCCTTTATGAATTTTAGGCTATAAAGTTCTTTATATAGTCACTTCTTTAAATGACCTAAAGAACCAAAAACCCTAATTCAACACACATGGCCGGCCACATAGGGATTTGGGCTTTTGGGCCTTTGTGAATCTTTATTCATTAAATTGTCATACAACTTAAGTCAATGGGCTTGACGTTCGAAGCCCATTGGGCCTTAAGGTCCAAAACTATCCCGAGGTCTTTAACGAACTTATTCGTTTGATTAATTAACATATTAATTAATCCTTGCCATAAATAATTAAACCATTTAATTATTCTTACTCATCTCCATTGTTTCTTCAATCTCCACCTTACACGGTGTACGATCCATTAGGTTCCTTTTAGCGAGGTAGTGGGCAATTAAAACTCTTTAAAATCGATTGTAAATTGAAACTTACTTTCAATTCTCCCTTTAGTGATTATACACGTTTAGGGCTTCCACAAACCATGAGTGACACCTAGCAGCATATCATGGTTACCCAAGCTAATCAGAAGAGGTAGAGAACCTATTCAGTTTAGGATTACAAATGCAATACGGTCTTTCTCTAATACAATACTCTTGACCACATTGTTTGGTTTGATAGTTTATTCATGTCTACTATCCAATGTAATTCGTGTGCTCATATGATTACCTTGAATGTGATTTGGAACGACTTCTTAAATCTCATTCATACTCTGGCCAGAGATTCTAAATCATATCATAGTGTATTCTCCCCCAAACGGTTTGAAGGTTAGAGATCCCTTCTTGCGCATTCACTTGCCTCCATAGCTAAGTGGCTTAACCCCAACGATGCCGTGGACACCCGCAGATGGGGTGACTTTGACATAATTAAAGATCAAGGACTTAACCACAAGACAAACGTGATGCCTCAGGTCAAAGGACTACTTTGTATTATCCCAACCATGAGTTCTCATGTGACATGAATATGAGAACTCTTCGTTGATCGTGTTCAGTGAACTCATTCTCTATTGAGCACCTACGTACTTGTCTTGATGTCACACACACCAATGACTCGAGACTAGTCACTCTCCCTGAGAGAAGACACAGCACGTACTGATCTTAACGGACTGTCAATGCCCAATTGGCAATCCTATGATTAGGAACGTTTAGGATGTGTCTACGAAAGAATGGTCTCATGAATCTAACTTCTTTAGATCGCATTCTCCCAATCGCATATTCCTTGGACTTATCGTTTAAGCATATAACATTTATATGAGACGGCTCAAACAATAATCTTTGCCCTTGATATTAAACTAGATTAGTTTAACATGTGAAATGTCCGTAAAGTATCATCATATGATTGGTTTTAGGGCACATTTCCAACACTACACCCATTACATCCACTCATTACCAAATATCCACCCACTACACCCATTACATCCACTCATTACCAAACACTACTCATTACCAAACATTCATCCACTCATTACCAAACATCCACCCACTACACCCATTACATCCACTCATTACCACAACACTCGCCCACTACACCCATTACATCCACTCATTACAACTCCATACACTCCTCTCCCTAGCCTATAAATACATCCACCCTTCACCATAATTTGGGGGCGATCATCCAAAGACACTACATTTTACATCTCACCAATCCATACACTTTCATCTCTTAGCCGTGCAAATCCATTCCATCCATATATCCATACACATCCTAGACACTTGTGCTACAACAAGGTGGTGAAAACAAAGGTCCTTGGCGTTTCAAGCTTGGAACTTTGGAGCGTTCTAGGTGTACTTCGTTCTTGCTTTCAATGTATACTTTGTTATTTTCTAATTTTGTTGCAATTATGAGTGGCTAAACCCCTATTTAGTTAGGGGGAAGTTTGAAGCCATGAACATGCTTGAGATTTGAATTGATTTCTTCCAATTGTGATTTGATAAGTTGTGATTGCAATTCAATTATCTATTTTATTCATAATTGATTCTTGTATGTTTATTAAGGATGCATACTTAGTTTTCATGCATAAATTAGATGCTAGAATATAAATGAGTTTCACCTAATTGTTACAAGTTCATATTCATGAGTAGTGAAGGTTGTTTATCACGATCGCGTTAATTGAATTCTTGGCAATTGTATCATGCATTCATAGTTATAATTGCCTCGTCAACACTTATGATTTTCATTGAACGTAATGATCTCTGATTGTATCTCTATTATGCATTCATATAGGGGACTTTTAGAGAATGATTTAGGTTGTCGCATGCATTCATCCAATTCAATGAGTAAAGGAAAATCTGAGGGTTAATTTGTGCATCACGGTTAATCTGGGGTGTTGAGCATCATAGTTTATTGAAAAGCAATTGGAAATCGATTCATGTACAAGTGTGTCATGTGTGAAGAACGGACCTCGAACTAATCCATCCATCATTTTATTTCTCAAATTCATTTTATAATCTGCCTAGTTTTATAACTTGCTTGTTTATTTCAAATTCATCCAAATCAAAACCCCCATTTTACTTTCTTGTTCCAAAGTGTTTAAAATCTGTTTTGTTTGTGTTTTAGAGTGTTTTGATTTAAGTCAAAACACTAAATTCGTCCAAAGTTGTGTTAGAGTCAAATCTGCCCAGTTTGTGTTTTTAGGCAGTTTTAAGTGTTTTTAAGTTGTTTTGAGTCTTTAGAATCTGTTTTGAGTCACTTGAGTCTATTCAAACGTTTTTAACTTTGTTTTTATGTTTTTGAGTAAGTTTAGAGGTTTTAGCAAGCCCTCCTAATCCCTAGTTTAGAACGATCCCTACTTGCATTTATACTACAATTTGACAACAAGAGGGTTTAATTTGAGTGCTTAACTTTCATAGCATCACTCTAGCATCAGATTTATACATGCTAATTAAGTGTCGACCCTCAATCAACAAAAACAAATAAGTTATCAATCAAACAGTTAAGCCAATTGCATTCATAATTCAAGAATTCATAACTGGAATTTATAAACTCATATTGCACACATAATCATGGCTTTGAAATCACCCCTAGCCAAGAGGGGTTTAGCCACTCATGTTTACAGCAAAACGAAAGGAAAATAAATTAAACATTGTAAATATAGAACGAATTACACCTAGAATGCTCCAACAATCAAGCTTGAACATCCAAGAGTCCTTCATTCATTCTTCTTGTTGTGGCACAAAGGTGGATAGAGTGTATGAGATGTGTTTAGGGGTTAGGAAGGTGGTCTAGGGTGGATGGCTATGGCAAGGATGTGTGTGTATGGTTTTTGGATGTGTATGGGTGTGGCTCTTGTGTATAAAATGATCAATGGATCCCTGATGTGGCTAAGGATGGTAGTATTTAAGGTTTTTGGAAATCAAAAACCCTAACTTATTTAGGTAACAGAAATTAAGTCAAAACCTAAAGGGAAATCAGAATTAAAGTCAGAATTTTAGAGAGAAAAGGAAAGGAATTGCGGCTGGATGTTTTTTAAAGAAAGGGAATGTGATTTGATGTAGGGAATAGGAAAGAAACACTCTCCCTTGCATGGCAAGGAAGAGAAAGGGAAAGGAGAGGTGCGGCACCACGAGGGCAGGGATTTAAGTCTTCTAGAAGTTCTTATTTAGATACTAAATATGATTACGAGTCTTCTTTGTTGCTAGAACTTAGGGACTTTGAGGATTAGGAAAGGTTAAAACCAAAGTAGGAAACCTTGGCTTAACATTCCTTCTTCTTGTAGGAATCCATCTTCAATTAGGAATCCTAGCATCTTTAGGTCTTTAATTTCATCCATCTCCCTTGCTCCAAGCATGTGATATCCATTCCAAGCCTAAAACTGCTCTAAAAAGCTCCAAAATGCTCTTGTTTGCCTCTTTAACCCTTTGGACCTACAAACACACGAAAATGGCTTGAAATACTAATTTAACTAAGAAATAACAACCTAAGGGTTGTAACGGGGCTAAGGAGTATTGGCTAACAAAGAAAGGTAAGTAAAAACAGACGTTCTTAAAGCGATAGTAAGCGAAGCAATGAAATCAACTTAGAATTCACTCTTGAATGCAGCAAATAACTTGAAACACTAAGGGGATTTCGTACAACTTAGGGTCATATTCAAACTTTTTGGACCCTTTCTTCAACAACCAATACTTGTGAGCTCTTCCTCACTTATTTCACACATTTTTTTTTCTTTTTCCTTTTCCCCGTGCCCTATTCATTGTTTGGCACACTAAATGTACTACTTTATAGCTTTCCAACAAAAGACCTTCCCCCACACTTGTTTTTTGCATAATGTCAAATAAAAGGAATTCTTTCTAAGTTATGCTTCTTAATCCTTTAAGAACAAGGATATGGATAGTCCTATTCTAGGCTAGGTAAGGATAATGTGGCTAACAAAGAAAATAGGCTAAATAAGGCTCAACGGGGTTAATCCTACAATACATATGCTAAGGGTAAGGCTTTTTGGTTCTGGTCTAACTAAAACTTCATCTTGTTATATGTTATGCACTCAATTTCATGCTTTGAATGAAACGGACAAGAGTTCTAGTATTTGGAACTAAATGATGAAACGCATTCTACGTAGCAACCAAGCAAAGAATGATGAGATCATGCAACGACTTTAGAAAACAACAAATTCACAGATTAATAACTCTCCAAATAAAGTATAGGCTCAAGTCTCTTAGGGTTGTAGCGTAAGTTGAGTTCCTTCAAGCATGTTACAAAAACTAATTTTTTTTCCATGTTTGTTGAGTACATGTGAATTCGTTAATGACAACTACAACCAAGTATAAACCAAAGAGCATATCAAACTTTCATCCATGTTTGTAACTTTCTTTAACAGTCATGCAATTAAAAATCAAATCCTCATCATTGTGTTGGAAGGTACCCTAAGACAAACACATAAAAATGACTCTAAAACGACTCTTTTTGGGTTTTTTAGAACTTTTTCAAATTTTTGTCTTGAATTTTCATATTTTCTTTTAAAAACACACCAAAACACACTAAAAACACTCAAAAACAGTGAAAAACAACTCAAGAAATGCTAGGTGGTAAAATCCTTCGAATTTTCAACAAAAACACTTGTTTACCCCCTCCCCCCCAACACTTAAACCAAACATTATCCTCAATATTTTAAACATAAACTCACACATAAGCAAGCAAATGACACAACTAACAAACATGACAAGCATGGCAAAGATAAAGCAATAAAATGTAGGGTTTAGGAACTCAAATCTGGTTGTGATGTCGGAGCTTCCTAGTTCTTCTTTATTTGCATGGGTTGCCTCCCAAGAAGCGCTTGCTTTAACGTCTTCTAGCCGGACGATACCTCATTTTAAGCTTCGTTGGAGCCCACGGCCTGGAGGGGTATGTCTTCCACAACATGCTCCTCAAAGTGGTCATAATATGGCTTCAAATGATGTCCATTCACTTTGAAATCGTTTCCGGTCTTTAAACTTTGAATTTAGACTGCACTATAAGGAAAGACATTAGTAACAACAAATGGGCCCATCCATTTAGAACGTAACTTACCTGGAAAGAATCAAAGGCATGAATTAAAGAGTAACACTTTCTACCCTACGACAAACGTCTGGGAACGAATCATCTTGTCATGGAATGCCTTCGACTTCTCTTTGTAAATAAAAGCGTTCTCATACGCCTCGTTCCGAATCTCTTCAAGTTCATTCAATTGAAGCTTCCTATTAATTCTAGCCGCATCAAGGTCCATATTGAACGTTTTGACGGCTCAATGTGCTTTGTGCTCCAATTCAACCAGAAGATGGCATGGTTTCCCATAGATAAGCCGAAATTGAGACATCCCAATTGGGGTTTTGTAGGTTGTGCGATACGCCCACAATGCATCATTCAAATGCAAGCTCCAATCTTTCCGGTTTGGCCTAACGGTCTTCTCCAAAATCTGTTTGATTTCTTGATTAGAAACCTCGACTTGCCCACTTGTTTGAGGATGATAAGGTGTTGCCACCTTATGCGTGACGTTATACTTCTTGAGCAGCACCTCAATGGTTCGATTGCAAAAATGGGAACCCCCATCACTTATAAGAACTCTTGGCATTCCAAATCTAGCAAATATGTTAGTTTTCACAAAATCTGCAACCACTTTGGAATCATTAGTACTGGTGGCTTTTGCTTCCACCCATTTCGAAACGTAATTAACTACAAGTAAAATATAAACAAAACCATGAGATGAAGGAAGAGGACCCATGAAATCAATGCCCCAAACATCAAACATTTCGACACAAACGATAGGGGCCTGCGGCATTTGATCTTTTGAACCAATATTTCCGGTTCTTTGACAACGATCACATGTTATGCAAAACGTTCTAGCATCCTTAAAGATAGTAGGCCAATAAAAACCACGTTCAAGTACTTTACGTGCAGTCCTTTAAGTGCCAAAGTGACCTCCACATGCATAAGAGTGACAAAAAGTTAAAATCGAATGAAATTCAGAATCATGCACAAACCTACAAATGATTTGATCAGCATAGTATTTCCACAAATAAAGATCATCCCACACATAAAAACGAGCTTCTTTCTTAACTTTATCACGTTGGTGCTTATTTAGAGTGCTTGGAAGTTGTTTAGTGACCAAATAGTTAACTAAATCGGCATAACATGGCTCACTTATCTCGATGGACAACAGCTGCTCATCTGGGAATGTCTCTGGGATAGGCACGACATCCTCTTCATGCACCATACCGCTCAAGTGGTTAGCCACCACGTTTTCACTTCTTTTCATGTCCCGAATTTCGATATCGAACTCTTGGAGAAGAAGCATCCAACGAATGTGCCTTGGTTTGGCCTCCTTCTTTGTAAGTACTTCAACGCTGCATGATCAGAGTAGATTATAACTTTAGTACCAAGTAAATAAGAACGAAACTTATCTAAAGTAAAAACAACAGCAAGAAGTTCTTTTTCCGTTGTGGAATAGTTCAATTGAGCGTCATTCAAGGTCCGAGAGGCATAGTATATGATGTGTGGCTGCTTGTCCATTCTTTGTCCTAAAACAGCCCCTAATGCATAATCAGAAGCATCGCACATAAGCTCAAAAGGAAGGCTCTAATTTGGTGGAACAATGATGGGGGCCGAAGTGAGCATCTCATTGAGGTGTTTGAAGGCCTTCTCACATTCCTTATCGAACTTGAAAGGCACATCTTTCTGAAAGAGACGACAAAGGGGGTTTGAAATCTTTGAAAAGTCCTTGATGAATCACCTATAGAATCCTGCATGTCTAAGAAAAGAACGAACCTTTCTAACCAAAGTAGGATAGGGTAAGTAGCATACAAGATCTATTTTCGATTTATCAACCTTAATTCCTCTTTCTGAAACGATATGACCTAAAACTATACCTTGTTTTACCATAAAGTGACATTTCTCCCAATTTAAAACAAGGTTAGTTTCAACGCATCGTTTCAGGATTAATGTGAGATTGTCCAAACAATTATCAAATGAATCACCAAATACACTAAAATCATCCATTAATACCTCAATAGTCTTCTCAACGAAATCTGAAAAGATGCTTACCATACTTCGTTGAAATGTGGCAGGTGCATTGCATAAACCGAATGGCATGCGTCGATAGGCAATGGTACCAAAGAGGCACGTGAAAGTGGTCTTTTCTTGGTCATCCGGAGCTATGACAATCTGATTATATCCTGAATAACCATCAAGAAAACAATAAAAAGAATGACCGGCTAACATTTCAAGCATGTGATCAATGAACGGCAAAGGGAAGTGCTCATTCCTGGTGGTGGTGTTGAGCTTCCTATAATCAATGCAAACTCACCAACCTGTTTGGATACGGGTTGGCACAAGCTCATTCTCGGCATTCTTCACCACTGTAACGCCCGATTTCTTTGGAACAACTTGAACCCGTGAAACCCAATGGCTATCCGAGATAGGATAAATCACTCCACAATCGAGAAGCTTGATAATCTCCTTCTTCATAACTTCCATCATCGGAGGGTTGAGTCGGCGTTGAGCCTCTCGTATTGGTTTAGCCCCCTCTTCTAAAAGTATGTGATGCATGCAAGTTGTAGAGCTAATACCTCTAATGTCGGCCAAGGTCCATCCTATGGCTGTTTTATGCTCTTTCAACACTCGAATCAGTTTTTCTTCCTCTAATGCCGTGAGTGTTGAAGAGACTATGACCGGAAATGTTTCTTTGTCTCCCAGATAGACGTACTTCAAATGATTTGGCAACTGTTTAAGTTTATGAATCGGGGCCAGAATCACTGAAGGTAACAACTTATTAATAGAAACGGGAATTGAAATTAGGATCGGAGATTTACCAGGATGTTGTGGCAATGCCCCTAGGGCAGCCACCATCCCGCTAGTTTCATCATTAAGCACGGCCATATTGGGTTCTAGGCCCAATCCCCCGGCAATTGTTGTTTCAAGGGGATCTTTGTCCAACAAATATAGATAATCCTGCGCAATCAAACACATCAATCGAAAAACAAGAGTGATCATCTTGATGGTATTTAATAGCTTCAAAAATATTAAAATCAATAATCTCGCCATCAAATTTCATCGTTAAAGTCCTTTTGAACACATCAATCTTGGTGCAGACTGTTTTCATGAAATGTCTCCTAAGGAGGATCAGCAATGGGGTAGAATCGGCTGAATCTTCCATGTTAAGCATGTAGAAGTCCGCTGGAAAGATCAAATTGTTAACCTGCACCAAAACATCTTCCAAAACTCCTTTCAGATATGCATTAGAACGATCGGCCAATTGAACAATCACACCATCATTTTTAAGCTCTCCTAAGTTCATAGATGCATAAATTGAATAAGGCATGACATTAATTGAAGCTCCTAAGTCTAACTTAGCATGTTCAAACTTAGTATTGCCAATAACATAAGGAATTGTAAAACTACCCGGATCTTGGCATTTAGGTGGTAGTTTGCTTTGTAACACCGCACAAACATTCTCACTTACCTGGACCACTTCCTTGTTCGAAATCTTCTTCCTTGTTGTGCAAAGCTCTTTCAAGAATTTGGCATACTTAGAAACTTGCTTGATTGCATCAAGGAGCGGGATATTGACTTGAACTTTCCTAAAGGTTTCCAGAATGTCTTTCTCATTCTCTTATTTCTTTGGTTGTCTAAACCTACTAGGAAAGGGCATATTTAGTGGAATAGAACTAGAAAAATTCAAATTTGGACTTACCTTGGTGGTTTGGGACAGTTTTGAGGCCTTAGGGGGCTGCAATAAGGGTTGGTCTTCCCCTGCCATGGCCCTTACTTCCTATTCTTCTTCTTGCAGCATCTTTTCATCCTCATTAAAGCCTTGTTTGGATGGTTTTGGGTGATTTTCAAGCTCCTTGCCACTTCTCAACGTAATGGCCTTGGCAGTTTCAAAGCCTCCATTTGGATTCACAATAGTTGAACTAGGAAGTTTGCCATGTTCTCTAAAGTACCCAAGGAACTTTGAAATCTGCCCTATTTGCTTCTTCATGTCACTCATCTCCTTGTCTTGATTTGCTATTCGATTATTTTGATTTTGTAATCCCTATGATACAGAAGTTAGTAATTGAATAGCTTGATCATTATCAAATAGCGAACCTGAGTTTGATTGAGCTGTTTGTGATTGAGGTTGAGATTGTGCGAATGGCCTTTGATATATCCCAGGGGGTGGCTATTGAAATTCTCCTTGTTGAGGTTGTTGAGGCTCCCTCCACTTGAAATTTGGGTGATATTTCCATCCCGAATTGTATGTCTTTGAGTATGGATCATTCCTTTGCTGATTTTAGCCTTGATAACCTATGGCATTGGCACTTTCCCATCCTCCATTCTCTATCAATTGAAGACATTGATCATTAAGATGTCCTTGCATATAGCACACTCCACACACACTTGGTGTAATTCTTTGCATTTTACATCATTCGGCAACCTGAGATACAAGCATAGTGAGGTTAGCTAATTGAGATTGAATTTCAGCTATTGAACTTACCTCATGGACTTGCTGCCATGGGATGTCTCTTTGTCCAACACCTTCGTATTGTTGTGCATTCAAGGCTCAGTTTGCAATTAAGATCTTGGCAGCCACCGCATCTAACATTTGTCTCTCAATTAGAAGGAGTGCCTCGTAGAAATATTGAAGCAAAAGTTCTTCCTTCATTTGATATTGAGGGCATGATGCAACTAGAGTCTTAAAACGCTCATAATACCTTCGAAAGGATTCTCTTTGGCTTTGTTGAATGCCACTAATTCTCCTCCTTAAGAGAATGATTCTCAAAGTTGGGAAAAACTTTTCTAAGAATGCTCACTTCATGCTTTCCCCAGAAATGACGGTTCCAGGTGCCAATTTGTATAACCAATCTTTAGCCTTTTCCAAAAGAGAGAATGGAAAGGTCTTTATCTTCATAATGTTCCCATCGACATTGATGGGTGTCATGCTCAATCATACCACTTCAAACTCCTTAAGATGATTGTTTGGATCTTCCATGGACAGCCCATGGTATTTGGGAATGTGATGCAACAAGCTAGACTTTAATTCGAACTCATCGGTCTTTCCTTTGGCAGCCACGGGGTATTGAATGCAAAGGGTCATGACATTGTCCAACCCCGAGGCTGAAAGTTCTTTGATTGTACGATTGTCTGCTGCCATGACTTGTTCTTCTTCTTCTTCTTCTTCAAATTCAAATTCGGCCTTTGAACTTGAACTAGGTGGATTAGGTTCTGGTTGCTTCCTCTTTCTTCTCAAAGTTCATTCAAAATCGTTGTCAAACTCCAAGATGTTTGCATGAATAGGTTGAGAACTACGAGTCATAAAATAGTACCCAAAACAAGGAACAAAAACAACTCAGCAACCAAGTAGAAGGCACGGCAAAGACAAACATAAACACACACAAACACATGGACACACTTTGACACAACTCGAACAAAAGAGATTAGCAAGTTTGCTAATCCCCGACAACGGCACCAAAATTTGATGTGAAAATTAACTTGACACACAAATTAAACCCTATTGTTGACAATTGTAGTAAAGATGTAAGTAAGGATCGTTCTAGACCGGGGATTAACTAGGGATGCTAATCAACACAAATAAGACTTAAAAACACTAAATTAGACTCTATAGACTCAAAACTGACTCAAAACACTTAAAACAGCAACAAACAATCAAAAAGACTCAACTCTAGACCTAACAAGTGATTTCGACGAAAATAAGACTTAACTTGACTAAAAGACTAAAAGAAAACAGATTTTGACCCAAATAACAAAACTCAATGAAAGGAGGATTGTTTTTGACGAATTTGAAATAGAAAACAAAAACTTTGCATAAAACACTTTATAAAAACGAATTTGGGGAATTGAAAAGGGTTAAAGGCTAGTTAGAGGGTCCTTCTCCACACATGACATATACATACAAACCAATTTCCATTTATTATTCCTTTAGACTATGAATCACAACACCCCAAGTTAACCGTGATAGCACAAATTAACCATCAGATTTTCCTTAACTTATTGAATTGGATGGAATACGCATCGCAACCAAATTATCCTTATCAAGTTCCCTAACTATGAAAAGCATGATAGAAAGACATATCAAGGGTCATTAAGTTCTTTGAAAACCATAAGCATTGACAAAGCATTCGTAACTATGAAAAGCATGATACTTCTGCCTAGAATTTACTAATAGGAGCATATTTATGCGACTTAGTTAGCTTGTTTCTTGGCATTTATGTTGTTTTCCTTAGTTATTTTAGTGTTTAAAGTCATTTTCGTGCAATTTCAGGTTCTAAGGACAAAGTATGCAAAAAGATGCATTTTGGAGCCTTTTGGAGCAGTTTTGGGCATGAATTGAATATCTTATGCTTGGAGTAATATTGATTGACGAAATTGAAGGCCTAAAGGATGTTAGAAGTCAGTTTGGAAGCTTAGAAGACACAATTTCAGCACCTCCTACAAAGGTGGCGCCTTGTCCCCTTTGTGCTTCATCCTTGTCTCCTCTTGTGCAACAATTTCCCTTGCCATGTTTCCCTAATTTCTGAACCAAAAACACCTTTCCCTTTCTCCCTTGTCCCTTGCCGCACCATACATCCTCTTTCCCTTTTAATTTCTGACCTTAAGTACCTTTCCTATATTGTGCCACATCTTTGTTACCTATTTCTCTTTAATTTTTGATTCTTTCTTACCTATTTTTGACCCAAAATTACATTCCCTTTTGTTTCAATTCTTGCTGCACAAGGGGAGAGCATTCTTACCTATTTTGTGCCTCAAAACACATTCCTAAATCTGTCCTACAATTTCTGCCGAATTTCCCTTTCCTACAATTCTTGATTCTTTCTTACCTATCTTTAATTCATGCACCTTTCTTGCCTATTTTCCATTGATTTCTGACTTTTAATTATAAGACAAGATAGCTAAGTTATTTCTTTCCCTATAACACATCAAAACCGTGCCTTAGCCTATATATACCACCCTTTGTCGCAAGTTCTGGGGGCTCTTCTGATCAGCCATTCCACATTCCACCTTTCACCATAACCAACCTATATCCATTCACTCACATTCACGCAGAAACCATCCAACCTCCCTTTGCCGTGCCCATCCTTCACCAATCTCCATAACTTCTGACCCTAAACACAATCCATACACTCACCCACTTGTGTGCTGCAGCAAGAAGGAAGAATGTGATAGGAGCATTTTTATGCGACTTAATTGGCTTGTTCTCATGCATTTATGTTGTTTTTCCTTAGTTAGTTTAGTGTTTAAAGTCATTTTCGTGCAATTTCAGGTTTTATTGTCAAAGTATGCAAAAAGGAGCATTTTGGAGCTTTTAGGAGCAAAATTGGGCTTGGAATGAAGTGCATATGCATGGAGCAAGGAGTATGGACGAATTTGAAGTCAAAACATCAAATGAACATGCTAAAAATCTGGTGAAACAAACACAAGTTGCAAGAAGGGATAGGTTTCTAGAAGGATTGACCAAAATTCCACTCAAAACCATGTTCACACCAAAAATCACATCCTTGCCGTGCATCCTTGATGCTTTCACACCAGAAAATTGAGTGAATGATTCAATACCTAACCAACTAGGAAATTGAATAAATGATTCATCCCTAAAATCACATGCTTGCCGTGCATTCTTGTTGCTTTCACACCATAAAATTGAGTGAATGATTCAAGACCTAACCCACCATTATTCTCCACATGCTTGCCGCATATCCTTGTTGTTTTCATACCAGAAAATTGAATTAAACAAGTCCATCCTCTCCCTATAAATATCCATGGCAGCAGCCTCATTGAAGACATCCAGAAATTAACCATTCTCCTACCTTGTGTTGCAACAAAGAAGAAGAGGAAAGTTCTTGTACGTGCTTGCTATCCAACATGGATCGTTGGAACGTTTAGGTGTTTTCTTTCTTTTGTTTTCAATGTATAATTCTATTTATCTTTGCTTTGTGAACATGAGGAACTAAACCCCTATTTAGTTAGGGGGAAGTTTGAAGCCATGAACATGCTTGTGATATGAATTGATTTCTTCCAATTGTGATTTGATAAGTTGTGATTGCAATTCAATTATCTATTTTCTTCATAACTGATTCTTGTATGTTTATTAAGGATGCATACTTAGTTTTCATACATGAATTAGATGCTAGAATATAAATGAGTTTCACCTAATTGTTACAAGTTTATATTCATGAGTAGTGAAGGTTGCTTGTCACAATCGCGTTAATTGAATTCTTGGCAAA
Organism: Malus domestica; assembly: GCF_042453785.1. Lineage (NCBI taxonomy): Eukaryota > Viridiplantae > Streptophyta > Magnoliopsida > Rosales > Rosaceae > Malus > Malus domestica. The sequence goes on from NC_091670.1 coordinate 16,344,848, forward strand.
CGTATCATGCATTCATAGTTACAATTGCCTCGTCAACACTTATGATTTTCATTGAACGTAATGATCTCTGATTGTATCTCTATTATGCATTCATATAGGGGACTTTTAGAGAATAATTTGGATTGTCGCATGCATTCATCCAATTCAATAAGTAAAGGAAAATCTGAGGGTTAATTTGTGCATCACGGTCAATCTGGAGTGTTGAGCATCATAGTTTATTGAAAAGCAATTGGAAATCGATTCATGTACAAGTGTGTCATGTGTGAAGAACGGACCTCTAACTAATCCATCCATCATCTTATTTCTCAAATTCGTTTTATAATCTGCCTAGCTAAAAATCTATTTAAGTTTTAGTTTATTTGTTTTACTTTCAACTTCACCAACCCAAAGCCCCCTTTTACTTTCTTGTTTTAAAGTCTTTTGTTTACATTTTTAACTTTGTTTCTTTTTGTTTTTGAGTCAGTTTAGAGGTTTTAGCAAACCCTCCTAATCCCCGGTTTAGAACGATCCCTACTTACATACTTTGCTACAATTGTCAAAAGAGGGTTTAATTTGTGTGCTTATATTATTCGCATCAAATTTTGGCGCCGTTGCCGGGGATTAGCAACTTTGCTAAATCCCCATTGTTTCTTTTTATTTCTTTTTTTTTGTGTGTTTTAATTTTAGTTTTAATTTTATTTGATTTTGTTTATTTTAGGTACTAGTTTATGACTCGTAGTTCTCAACCAGTTCGTGCACATATATCGGAGTTTGACGACAATTTTGAACGAACTTTGAGAAGGAAAAGGAAAGTACCAGAACCTAGTCCACCTAGTTCTAGTTCTGAATCTGAATTTGAAGAAAATGAGGAGGCAGAAAAAGACATGGAGGTGGACAATCGAACAATCAAAGAACTTTCAGCTTCGGGATTGGACAATGCCGCACCTCTATGCATCCAATACCCCGCAGCAGCCCGAGGAAAGACAGAAGAATTTGAATTGAAGTCAAGCTTGTTACACCACATTCCGAAGTACCATGGGTTGTCCATGGAAGATCCTAACAAACACTTGAAAGAATTCGAGGTGGTGTGTTCGAGCATGACCCCCGTCAATGTCGATGGGAGTATTTTGAAGATGAAAGCCTTCCCTTTTTCTCTCTTGGAAAAGGCGAAGGATTGGTTGTACGAATTAGCGCCCGGAACCGTCACATCATGGGAAAGCATGAAACGGGCCTTCTTGGAGAAGTTTTTCCCAACTTCTCGAGTCATCCTCCTACGGAAAAGGATAAGTGGAATTCAACAAGAGGAAGGTGAATCTTTTCCTACTTATTATGAACGTTTTAAATCTCTTGTTGCTTCTTGTCCACAACATCAGATGAAGGAGGAACTTCTTTTGCAATACTTCTACGAGGGGCTACTACCTATCGAACGTCAAATGCTAGATGCCTCGGCGGGAGGAGCCTTGGTGGACAAGACCCCCACGGCAGCAAAGACTTTAATTTCCAACCGTGCGTTGAATGCTCAACAATACGAAGGCGTTGGACAAAGGAGTAACCCACGACCACATCAAGTCAATGAGGTAAGTGCCATAACCGAACTTCAAAATCAAATGGCTAACCTTACTACTTTGCTTTCTCAGGTAGTGGAAGGTCCAAAAGTGCAAAATGTGGCAGCTTGTGGCGTGTGTTCCATGCAAGGCCACCTTACGGACAAGTGCCCAGAGTTGATAGAAAATGGAGGGTGGGAGACCCTCAATGCCGTGGGATTTGGCAACCAATACCAACCAAGGAATGACCCCTTTTCCAATACTTACAATCCCGGTTGGCGTGATCATCCAAATTTCAAATGGTGAGAACCCCAACAAGGCCAACAACAAAGCGGATTTGGGCAACAACCCCCGGGTTTCTATCAAAAGCCGTTTGCACCAACTCAACCCCAAGCACAACCTGCCCAAAAATCAGGTTCGTCTATTGATAATGATCAAAATTTTAATTTACTAACTTCTATGGCGCAGGGAATGCAAAATAGGGACAAAAAGGTGGACGAGTTGGAGAAACAAGTAGGGCAAATTGCCGAGTTCATGGGGCAGTTTCGAGAGCAAGGCAGGTTGCCTAGCTCAACCATTGCAAATCCAAAAGGAGGCTTTGAATCTGCCAAGGCAATCATGTTAAGAAGCGGGAAACAAGTTGGAACAGCCCCACCACCATCCAAATCAGCCCCAAACAAGGTGGAGGAAGTGATAATTGAAGAGAAGGAACAAGGGTTGGCCACGGCAAGGAAAGAGCTTCCTATGCCGCAAGTCTCCATGGCTCCTAAGCCATCCAATCTGCCAAATAAAGGTACAACCGTGTCCAATTCCATTCCTACTAATGATTTTCCTTTGAATGTCCCCTTTCCTAGTAGGTTCAAGCAAACAAAGAAAGAAGAAGCTGAAAAGGACATTCTAGAGACGTTCCGGAAAGTGCAAGTCAATATACCTCTCCTTGACGCAATTAAGCAAGTACCTAGGTACGCCAAGTTTTTGAAGGAACTATGTACAACAAAAAAGAGAATTTCAAACAAAGAGGTTGTCCAGGTAAGTGAGAATGTTTCCGCTGTTTTGCAAAGAAAATTACCTCCTAAATGCAAAGATCCGGGAAGTTTTACAATTCCATGTGTTATAGGCAATACCAAATTTGAACATGCTATGTTAGATCTAGGAGCCTCAATTAACGTCATGCCATACTCAATTTATGCATCAATGAACTTAGGAGAACTTAAAAACGATGGTGTTATAATTCAATTAGCCGATCGTTCTAATGCATATCCGAAAGGAGTTTTGGAGGATGTATTGGTGCAGGTGGATAACTTGATATTTCCAGCGGAATTCTACGTTTTAGAGATGGAGGACTCACCAAATGTCACCCCATTGCCGATTTTACTTGGGAGGCCATTCATGAAAACAGCACGCACCAAGATCGATGTGTTCAAAGGGACGTTGACAATGGAATTTGATGGGGAGATTATTAACTTTAACATTTATGAAGCTATGAAATTTCCTAAAGATGATCATTCTTGTTTTTCTATTGATATATTGGATGAATTGGCGCAGGATTATCTTGATATGTTGGAAGACGATCCACTCGAAACGACAATTGCACAAGGATTTGGCACAAAACCCAACATGGCCGTACCAAATGATGAACATGCCGAGCTTGTGGCTACCTTGGAATCATTGCCAAAACATCATGGTAAGCCGTCTAACCCAATTCCAATTCCCGTTTCCACTAATACGTTGTTACCTTCTGTGATTCAGGCCCCCGTTCTTGAGCTTAAACCGTTGCCGGATCATTTAAAGTATGCATTCTTGGGAGAGGAAGAGACGTTGCCCATCATTGTCTCTTCATCACTCACGACATTAGAGGAAGAAAAGTTGATTCGGGTGTTGAAAGAGCACAAAACAGCCATCGGATGGACATTGGCCGATATAAAGGGAATTAGCCCTACAACGTGCATGCATCGCATCTTTCTAGAGGAGGGGGCTAAACCAACTCGAGAGGCTCAACGCCGACTCAACCCTCCAATGATGGAAGTCGTGAAAAAGGAGATTATAAAGCTTCTCGATTGTGGGGTGATTTATCCAATTTCGGATAGCCGTTGGGTCTCACCGGTTCAAGTTGTCCCAAAGAAGTCCGGAGTCACTGTGGTGAAGAATGCCGAGGACGAGCTTGTGCCAACCCGTATTCAAACAGGTTGGAGAGTATGCATTGACTATAGGAAGCTCAACAACACCACAAGGAATGACCACTTTCCACTACCATTCATCGATCAAATGCTAGAAAGGTTAGCCGGTCATTCTTTTTATTGTTTTCTTGATGGTTATTCGGGATATAATCAAATTGTCATAGCTCCGGAAGACCAAGAAAAGACCACCTTCACGTGCCCATTTGGTACTTTTGCTTACCGCCGCATGCCATTCGGTTTATGCAATGCACCGGCCACGTTCCAACGATGCATGGTAAGTATTTTTTCAGATTTTATTGAGAATATTATTGAGGTATTCATGGATGATTTTAGTGTCTTTGGCGATTCGTTTGATGGTTGCTTGGAAAATCTCACATTAATCTTAAAACGATGCATGGAAACTAACCTCGTTTTAAATTGGGAAAAGTGTCACTTTATGGTAAAACAAGGCATAGTTTTAGGGCATATTATCTCTGAAAACGGCATTGAGGTGGATAAATCCAAAATAGATCTAGTACGTCACTTACCCTCTCCGACTACGGTTAGAGAGGTTCGTTCGTTTCTTGGTCATGCAGGATTTTATCGTAGGTTTATCAAAGATTTTTCGAAGATAGCACAACCTCTTTGCCGTCTCCTACAAAAAGAAGTGGCGTTTGAATTCACCAAGGAGTGCACGACATCATTCAATCAACTCAAGGAGTTGTTAACCACGGCACCCATCATTGTTCCACCAGATTGGAGCCAACCTTTCGAGCTTATGTGCGATGCGTCCGACTACGCTTTAGGGGCTGTTTTGGGACAAAGGAAGGACAAAAAGCAACACGTCATCTACTATGCCTCACGGACGTTGAATGATGCATAATTGAACTATTCCACTACAGAAAAAGAACTTATTGCCATTGTTTTTGCTTTAGACAAGTTTAGATCATATCTAATTGGTACTAAAGTAATTGTTTTCACTAACCATGCAGCATTGAAGTACTTGCTCACCAAAAAGGAGGCCAAGCCACGGCTAATTCGGTGGATGTTGCTACTTCAAGAGTTTGACATAGAGATTTGTGACAAGAAGGGAAGTGAGAACGTAGTGGCTGACCACTTGAGCCGAATGGTGCATAATGAGGAGGCTTTGCCGATTTTGGAGACATTCCCCGATGAACAATTGATGTCCATAAAGGTTAGTGAGCCTTGGTATGCTGATTTGGTGAACTTTTGGGTGACAAAACAAATTCCAAGCACTTACACTAGGCACCAACGTGATAAACTTAGGCATGATGCACGGTTTTATGTGTGGGATGATCCATATTTGTGGAAATTTTGCCCGGATCAAATTGTTCGTCGTTGTGTGCATGATTTTGAATTTCGTTCAATTTTAAGTTTTTGTCACACATATGCATGTGGTGGCCACTTTGGCACACAAAGAACTGCCCTTAAGGTATTACAATGTGGATTTTATTGGCCTAGTATTTTTAAGGATGCTAGAACTTTTTGCTTAACATGTGATAAATGCCAATGAATGGGTAACATTGGTGCTAGGGACCAAATGCCGCAGGTTTCTATCTTAAATGTTGAAATTTTCGATGTTTGGGGTATTGATTTTATGGGTCCCTTTCCTTCTTCGTATGGTTTTATATATATTTTGCTTGCAGTTGATTATGTGTCAAAGTGGGTGGAAGCAAAGGCCACCCGGACTAATGATTCTAAAGTGGTTGCAGATTTTATTAGAACTAACATTTTTGCAAGGTTTGGCATGCCACGAGTGATCATTAGTGATGGAGGGTCACACTTTTGCAACCGGACCATTGAGGCGTTATTGAGGAAATACAATGTCAATCATAAGGTTTCTACGCCTTATCATCCTCAAACTAATGGTCAAGCCGAGGTTTCCAACCGTGAGATCAAGCAAATCCTAGAGAAGACCGTTGGGCCAATGAGGAGGGATTGGAGTTTACGGTTAGATGATGCACTTTGGGCATATCATACGGCGTACAAGACACCCATTGGAATGTCCCCATTTCAGTTTGTCTATGGCAAACCGTGCCATCTCCCCTTTGAGTTGGAGCACAAAGCTCATTGGGCCGTCAAGAAGTTTAACATGAACCTCGATGAAGCGGGAAGTCACCGGAAGTTCCAATTGAATGAGCTTGATGAGATACGGCACGAGGCATACGAGAACGCAAGCATTTACAAGGAAAAGACCAAGGCGTTCCATGATAAGATGATTAGAGGCAAAACGTTCGCAATTGGGCAGAAAGTGCTATTGTTCAATTCCCGTTTACGTTTGTTTCCCGGTAAGTTACGTTCCAAGTGGATTGGACCTTTTGTTATTACTAATGTTTTTGTTCATGGTGCAGTCCAAATCCAAAGCTTGAAAACGGGACACAAATTCAAGGTTAACGGGCATCGTTTGAAGCCGTACTACGAGAACTTTGAGGAGCATACCGTGGATGACATTCCCTTGCATGCCGTGGACTCCATTGAGGAGTGAATGGGTTTTTCGTCCGGCTGTACGACGTTAAAACAAGCGCTACTTGGGAGACAACCCATGCATGCAACAAAGGAAGACCTAGAGAACACTCCAAATTCCAGATTTGCGTTCCTAAACCCTTCTCTTTGTTGTTGTTTTCCTTTATGCCATGTTAAATTGCTTAGTTGCTGTTTTGTTTGTTTGTTTGTTATTTGTGTTAGTCTATGCTTGAAACATTGAGGACAATGTTTGATTCAAGTGTGGGGGGGTAACCAAAGTGTTTTGATGCAAATTCGTAGGGTTTTCTCACTCATAATTTCTAATGTTGTTTTTCACTGTTTTTAAGCCTTTTTAAGCTGTTTTGGTGTGTTTTAGTGTGTTTTAAGTCAAAAATCCGAAAATCCCATAAAAATTTGAAAAATTGTTTTAAAAACCCAAAAAGAGTTGTTTTTGTGTGTTTGTTTGTGTCTTAGGGTACCTTCCAACACAATGATGAGGATTCGGTTTGTAATTGCATGACGGTTAAAGAAAGTTATAAACATGGATAAAAGTTTGATTTACTCTTTGGTTTATGCTTGGTTGTGGTTATAACTTATGAATTCACATGTAATCATAAAGGAAAAATCAGTTTTTGTAACATGCTTGAAGGAAGGAACTCAAATTAACGCTACAACCTTGTGAGACTTGAGCCTAAACGTTTATTTGGAGAGTCAAAATCTGTGCATTCTTTGTTTTCTAAAGTCGTTGCATGATCTCATTATTCTTTGCTTGGTTGCTACTTAGAAGGCGTTTCATCATTTAGTTCCAAACACTAGAACTCATGCCCATTTCATTCAAAGCATGTTATTGATTAGCATAACACATATTCAAGATAAAGTTGTGTAGTGACCACCACCTTAGCCAAAAAGCCGTGAATCCCTATGTCATTTGTTTTTGTAGGTTTAACCCCATTGAGCCTTATTTAGCCTATATTGTTTGTTAACCCACGTTCTCCTTACCTAGCCTAGATTAGGACCATCCATACCCTTGTTCTTAAAGCATAGTAAGCATGACGTAAAATGAATTCCTTTTGATTGAGGGTGTGCAGAAAACAAGTGTGGGGGAAGTGTTTTTCATGAAGAATTGTGTGCCATAGGCACGGGTAGAAAGAAAGAAAGAAGAAAAGAAAAATGTTGTGAAAAGTGAGAAAAAGAGTTAAAAGAGCATGAAAATGAGCTCTAAGGTGTGGATTGTTGAAGAAGGGGTCCAAAACATTGAATTTGACCCTAAGTGTTGCATGAATTTCCCCTTTGAGTTTAAAAGTTGATTCTTGCACCCAAAAGTGAATTCTAAGGGTCGATTTCAATGCTTTGCGTACTATCACTTTAAGAACGTTTGTTTTCCTTATCCTTTCTTTGTTAGCCAATACCCCAAGCCCCGTTACCACCCTTGACTTCTATCTTGAGTGTTATGTGTTTCAATTTGTGGAGATTGAACTTGGTATGAGCATATGGTCACTGGTTCTCGCATCTAAGTAGTAGCATTCCATTCATGAGATCATATCTCAACATACTTATTAACTCTAGAAATTGTGTTCTTTGTTATACATATATGTGAGCATTCGTTTTTATATCTACATCAATTCTCTCACATATAACTAGTATAGGGTGTGTAGTTAGAAAATCTGAATGAAAATAGAGTGCATATCTTGTAAGGATTGAGGGAATTCTCTAAGGCATGTTACTACATTCAAAACATTGTTTTAATTGCTTAATTGTGAATTGGTAAGTAGTGACTATGATTAAGTATGTGCTTAAGTGCTAAATTGACTCAATTCTGTGGGAATGATAATCTTTAACATGCATGTGCATTGGAAATCCCTAAGGCAAACGTTGGAAGGTTTAGGTTGTTTTTATTTGTTTGGTTTCGTTTTGTTTTTCTTTTGTTTCTTTGTTTTGCTCGAGGACTAGCAAAAGCTAAGTGTGGGGGAATTTGATATGAGCATTTTTATGCGACTTAATTGGCTTGTTCTCATGCATTTATGTTGTTTTTCCTTAGTTAGTTTAGTGTTTAAAGTCATTTTCGTGCAATTTCAGGTTTTATTGTCAAAGTATGCAAAAAGGAGCATTTTGGAGCTTTTAGGAGCAAAATTGGGCTTGGAATGAAGTGCATATGCATGGAGCAAGGAGTTTGGACGAATTTGAAGTCAAAACATCAAATGAACATGCTAAAAATCTGGTGAAACAAATACAAGTTGCAAGAAGGGATAGGTTTCTAGAAGGATTGACCAAAATTCCACTCAAAACCATGTTCACACCAAAAATCACATCCTTGCCGTGCATCCTTGATGCTTTCACACCAGAAAATTGAGTGAATGATTCAATACCTAACCAACTAGGAAATTGAATAAATGATTCATCCCTAAAATCACATGCTTGTCGTGCATTCTTGTTGCTTTCACACCATAAAATTGAGTGAATGATTCAAGACCTAACCCACCATTATTCTCCACATGCTTGCCGCATATCCTTGTTGTTTTCACACCAGAAAATTGAATTAAACAAGTCCATCCTCTCCCTATAAATATCCATGGCAGCAGCCTCATTGAAGACATCCAGAAATTAACCGTTCTCCAACCTTGTGTTGCAACAAAGAAGAAGAGGAAAGTTCTTGTACGTGCTTGCTATCCAACATGGATCGTTGGAACGTTTAGGTGTTTTCTTTCTTTTGTTTTCAATGTATAATTCTATTTATCTTTGCTTTGTGAACATGAGGAACTAAACCCCTATTTAGTTAGGGGGAAGTTTGAAGCCATGAACATGCTTGTGATATGAATTGATTTCTTCCAATTGTGATTTGATAAGTTGTGATTGCAATTCAATTATCTATTTTCTTCATAACTGATTCTTGTATGTTTATTAAGGATGCATACTTAGTTTTCATACATGAATTAGATGCTAGAATATAAATGAGTTTCACCTAATTGTTACAAGTTTATATTCATGAGTAGTGAAGGTTGCTTGTCACAATCGCGTTAATTGAATTCTTGGCAAACGTATCATGCATTCATAGTTACAATTGCCTCGTCAACACTTATGATTTTCATTGAACGTAATGATCTCTGATTGTATCTCTATTATGCATTCATATAGGGGACTTTTAGAGAATAATTTGGATTGTCGCATGCATTCATCCAATTCAATAAGTAAAGGAAAATCTGAGGGTTAATTTGTGCATCACGGTCAATCTGGAGTGTTGAGCATCATAGTTTATTGAAAAGCAATTGGAAATCGATTCATGTACAAGTGTGTCATGTGTGAAGAACGGACCTCTAACTAATCCATCCATCATCTTATTTCTCAAATTCGTTTTATAATCTGCCTAGCTAAAAGTCTATTTAAGTTTTAGTTTATTTGTTTTACTTTCAACTTCACCAACCCAAATCCCCCTTTTACTTTCTTGTTTTAAAGTCTTTTGTTTACATTTTTAACTTTGTTTCTTTTTGTTTTTGAGTCAGTTTAGAGGTTTTAGCAAACCCTCCTAATCCCCGGTTTAGAACGATCCCTACTTACATACTTTGCTACAATTGTCAAAAGAGGGTTTAATTTGTGTGCTTATATTATTTGCATCAGAAGGAAGGACCCTTGGATGTTCAAGCTTCATTGTTGGTACATTCTAGGTGTAATTCGTTTTATGATTTCAATGTGTAATTTCTTTTCTTTTCGTTTTGCTATGAACATGAGTGGCTAAACCCCTATTGGTTAGGGGTGATTTCAAAGCCATGACTATATATGTGCAATTTGATTTGATAAATTCCAGTTATGAATTCTTGAATCGTGAATGCAATTGGTTTAACTATTTGATTAATAACTTATTTGTGTTTGTTAATTAGGGGTCGACACTTAATTGGCATGCATAAATCTGATGCTAGAGTATAAGGATGTTTCACATAATCGTTACAAACTTATATTCATATGTAGTGAAGGTTGCTAGTCACAATCGCGTTAAGTTCAATTCCTAGCATGAGTGACATGATGTCATAGTTGCAAGTGCTTTGTCATTGCTTATGGTTTTCATTGAACATAATGATCTTTGATCGTATCTCTATTATGATGTCATGTAGGGGACCTTTGAAGAATGCTTTGGGTTGTCGAATGATGCCATCCAATCCAATAACACAAGGAAAATCTGAGAGTTAGCTAGTGATGTCACGGTTAATTTGGGGCAATGTCGTTCATAATCCTATGAAGGAATAACTGGAAATCGAGTCGTTTGCATACGTGTCATGAGTGGAGAAAGAGCCTCTAACTAATCCATCATCCATTTAAACTCCCAATTCGTTTTACAATCTGTTTTAATTACAACGTTTTGTCTTGTTTTCAATTTCGTCAAAACCAAATCCCCCTTTATTTTAAAGTGTTAGATTAGTTAGAAATCCATTTAGTTTGTGTTTTTAAGTGTTTTGATTCAAGTTGTAACCCAATTTCGTCCAAATTTGTGTTTGTGTTCAAAACTGTCCAGAAAGTGTTTTAAGGCAGTTTTGAGTGTTTGGTTGCTGTTTTGAGTCTTCTGATTTGTTTTAGTGTTTTAAATTTTAGTTTTGCATTCTTTGAGTCTAGTTTAGTGTTTTAAACTTTGTTTTTACGTTTTTAAGTCAGTTTTCAAGTGTTTAGCAATCCCTCCTAATCCCCGGTTTAGAACGATCCCTACTTACATACTTTGCTACAATTGATAAAAAGAGGGTTTAATTTGTGTGCTTATATATTTCGCATCATTTACTTAACACAATCATGACTAGTGACTTCCACTACTTGTGAATATAAGTTCATAACGATTAGGTGAAACTCCCTTATACTCTAGCATCAAATTCATGCATGCAAATTCAGTGTCGACCCTCAACCTACATACATAAACAAGTTTTGATAACTCAGATAAGCAAATAACATTCAAGACTCAAGAAACAATAACTGGGCGTAATCAGTTCATATAAAACATATAATCATGGCTTCGAATTCACCTTCAACTGTAAAGAAATTAGTTCATCATGTCTTTGAAAACATAAAACCAAATTAAAACAAACATTGAACTAAAACTAAGGATAAAAAAAAACCCATAAATGCTCCAGCACTCCAAAGATTGAATGGCAAGTCACGGCTCCAACTTTCTCCCTTCCTTCCTTGTAGCATCACAATGGTATCTTTTTCTGAATTTAGGCTCTTGTATGTGCGGGTGGTGTGGTGATCTGATGGTAGAGGGTGATGATGAATTATGCCACAGAAATATATATTTATAGCTAGGGTTATGCACAATTTTTGAAGGGAAGAGGATTGCACAATCCTAGGGGAAAAGGTTAGGGTTTGGCAAAAATCAAGTAGAAAAAGGATTACACATAAAAAACCATCAAGAACAAGGATATAGGGTGCGGCACAAACTAGGAAAAAGGGTTCTAGAAAGGCTAAGGTGCGGCACCAAAATAGGGTTCCAGAAGGAATATGTTGTGTCAGGTTTCTAGAAGGAACACAAGGTCTTCTAGAAAGGAATAAGGCGCCACCTTTGTAGGAGAGGACTAAGTGATGCGAAATATATAAGCACACAAATTAAACCCTCTTTTATCAATTGTAGTAAAGTATGTAAGTAGGGATCGTTCTAGGCCGGGGATTAGGAGGGATTGCTAAATCACTTGGAAACTGACTTGAAAACGTAAAAACAAAGTTTAAAACACTAAACTAGACTCAAAGAATGCAAAACTATACTTTAAAACACTAAAACAAACCAAAAGACTCAAAACAGCACCTAAACACTCAAAACTGACTTAAAAACACAATCTGGGCAGTTTTGAACACTAAGGAAGAATTTGAACGAAAATATGTTATAACTTGACTCAAGACACTTAAAAACACAAACTAAATTGAGTTCTAACTAATATGACTCAACAAAATAAAGGGGGATTGATTTTAGACGAATTTGAAAACAAAACAAGAACTTTGTAAAACAAAATAGGTTTTAAAACGAGATTGATCAAATTGAATGGATGAGAAGGCTAGCTAAGGGGTTCTTCTCCACACATGTTATACTTGCATACAAAATGATTTCCAATTGCTCTTCGACAAACCATGAATACTCAACGCCCCAAATTAACCGTGAATTGCACTAATTAACCCTCAGTTTTTCCACAAGTTATTAGGTTGGATGATTGCATACGACAACCCAAAACATTCCCTACAAGTTCCCTACATGAATTGCATAATAGAGATATATGCAAGAATCATTAAGTTCTATGAAAAACATAAGCATTGACGAGGCACTCGTTACTATGAATTGCATGAAACTTATGCCAAGAATTTACTTAACACGATTGTGATCAACAACCTTTACTACTTATGAATATAAGTTCATAACGATTAGGTGAAACTTCCTTATATCCTAGCATCAAACTTATGCATGAAAATTAAGCGTGCACTCTCAACCAACATACACAAATTAGTTTTAATTCATAGAGATAAGTAAATTAAATTCACAATTCATGAAACGCAATTGGAAGTAATCAAATCATATAGCAAGCATAAACATGGTTTTGAATCCCCCCCTAGCCAAGGGGGGTTTAGTTCCTCATACTCGCAATTACACAAAGATAACTTAATTTAAACATTGAAATCAAAGATAGAAAACACCTAGAAACACTCCAACACTCCCAAGGCTTGGGCATAGGCACGGCACAAGATGTTCCTTCTCTTTCCTTCCTTGCAAGCAGTGGCACTGGAGGTTTTGGACGGTTTTGGGTGGTTTTTATGGTGTAGAATGGATGGGGAATGGTATGGAAAGGTTTAGGATTGATGGGTGGTGTGGCTAGGGGTGGTTTTTGGCTGAAATTAGAGAGAATGGTGGTGGGAAGTTTCGGCCAAAACAAGGAGAAAATCTGTTTTTTTGTTGATGAATATGGGAGGTGGTATTTATTGGCTTGAGAGAGGACCACTCCATTTCCTTTGCATGTGCAGCTTGTGTGGGTGTGTGTTGTCATGTTTCCCCTTTACATTTACACACACATGCTTCATCATTTCAACCACCAAACACACACATTTTCTGCCCATGTGTGTGCTCCATGTGTTTGCTGCCATGTTCTTTTCTTTGCCATGTGTTTGCTGCCATGTTATCATCCTAGCTGTTACACTTGCACACACACATGTTCTTTGCATCATTTCAACCACAAAACACACACAATTCCTACCCATGTGTGTGTGTTTCCTTTGCCCATGTGTTGCCTTTCTCTTTTTATTAGCCAAATCTGCTTAGCCCTTTTCTAACCTTTCAGTGTTACAATGCCCATAACTTCTTCTAGAAAAATGAGATTAACAATCCGTAAATTGCTCCAGAAAATAGACATCCGTAGCTTTCCACGCATATAAGGCTCATTCTCTCATTCATTCTGAGCTGTTTGTAACATGCTTCCAAAGTCAGATAATCTGCACAGGCAGTTTTGACGAATTTGTTACTTAATAATTCACTTGTGCTACTTTTCTTTTCTTTGCTTGATAAATCACACAAAACACAAAAACATAGTAAATAGCTCAAAAATATAAGGAACTAACTAAGAAAAGACAAGTGAATTTTATGTAAAATATATATAAATATGAGCTTATCACTAAGTCCTCTAGAAATCAGGTTTTACATGTCCTAATATGAAAAGAATTCCCCCTTGCAGCTGGAATCAAGGTAGAAAAGGGATAGGATAGGGTAGAGACAGGATAAGATAAGGTTGGTTTCGATAATGTTTTGGATAATGTTCCATGTTTCTTGCTCTTTCCTTATCTTCTTTGTCTTGAACTGGTTTCTCCAGATTTGTAGCATGTTCCTAGCATCTTTAGGTCTTCAATTTAGTCCATCCACCTTGCTCCATGCACATGCTATGCATTCCAAGCCCAAAACTGCTCTAAAAATGCACCAAAATGCACTTTCTTGCCAATTTTGTTATTTGGACCTGAAAACACACGAAAATAGCTTAAATCACTATAATAAATAGAAACTAACTGAGTAAATACAAGAAAACAAGCTAACTAAGTCGCATAAATATGCTCCTATCATTCGGCCAAGGGGAGGTGGAGAGAGAAATGAGGTGGCGAATGAGGGAGGAGGAAAGGAGGGAAAGGAGGGAAGGAAAGAAAGAGGGGGAAATTGGGTTTCCTCTTGACCCCTGCACCCGACCCGTTCCTCCATATTTTCTTATGGTTTTCCATCGGATTTCCATCGAATTGGACCGAATTAACAAGCCCAAGCTTCATCTCGCCACTCCTTCTTCCATTTTCACCCAAAATTCGAACGAATTTGGAGTAATTTGGTGAAGAACCGACGGTGGGTGTTTTGAAGCCACGGTTGCAATCCGCCCATTTTAGAAGGGATTTCAGTCAACCATTACCACCCTCAAGTGTCTTTGGAGTCCAGGAACAAATCCCAATCAACATTGGAGGCGGTGGAGTTGGGTTTTGTTGGAAATGTGCCATAAAACCAATCATATGATGATACTTTACGGACATTTCACATGTTAAACTAATCTAGTTTAATATCAAGGGCAAAGATTATTGTTTTAAGCCGTCTCATATAAATGTTATATGCTTAAACGATAAGTCCAAGGAATATGTAATTAGGAGCATGTAATTTAAACAAGTTAGATTTATGAGACCATTCTCTTTCGAATACATATCCTAAACGTTCCTGATCATAGGATTGCCAATTGGGCATTGACAGTCCATTAAGATCAGTACGTGTTGTGTCTTCTCTCATGAAGAGTGACTGGTCTCGAGTCATTGGTGTAATTGACACCAAGACAAGCATGTAGGTGCTCAATAGCGAATGAGTCCACTGAACACGATCAACGAGGAGTTCTCATACTCATGTCACATGAGAACTCATGGTTGGGATAATGCAAAGTAGTCCTTTGACCTGAGGCATCATAGTTGTCTTGTGGTTAAGTCCTTGATCTTTGACTATGTCAAAGTCACTCCATTCGAGGGTGTCCACGGCATAGTTGGGGTTAAGCCACTTAGCCATGGAGGCAAGTGAATGCACAACAAGGGATCTCTAACCTTCAAACCGTTTGAGGGAGAATGCTCTATGATATGATTAAGAATCTATGGCCAGAGTATGAATGAGATTTAGGAAGTCATTCCAAATCACATTCAAGGTAATCATATAAGTGAATGAATCACATTGGATAGTAGACATGAATAAACTATCAATCCAAAAAATGTGGTCAAGAGTATTGTATTAGAGAAAGACCGTATTGCATTGTAATCCTAAACTGAATAGGTTCTCCACCTCTTCTGATTAGCTTGGGTAACCATGACATACTGCTAGGTGTCACTCATGGTTTGTGGAAGCCCTAAACGTGTATACTCACTAAAGGGAGAATTGAAAGTAAGTTTCAATTCACAATCGATTTGAAAGAGTTATAATCGCCCACTGTCTCGCTAAAAGGAACCTAATGGATCGTACACCGTGTAAGGTAAAGATTGAAGAAACAACGGAGATGAGTAAGGATAATTAAATGGTTTAATTATTTATGGCAATGATTAATTAATAAGTTAATTAATTAAACGAATAAAGTTCGTTAAAGACCTGTTAGTTTTGGGCCTCAAGGCCCAATAGGCTTCGAACATCAAGCCCATTGACTTAAGTTGTATGACAACTTAATGACTAAATATTCACAAAGGCCCACATAGCCCAATAACATCCTATGGCCGGCCATATTGATAAAGGAGTGGGTTTTGGACTTATTACAAGTTTGCCACTCCAATGAAGGAAGGTATAAATATGACTTTATAGCCTTTTCTTCATTAGGGTTTCTTTTGGAGAAAAGATGAGAACACAAACTCTCTTTTCTCTCTAAGGGGCCGGCCACCCTAGAGGAACATAGCTAGCAATCTTACTTCCTCTAGGTCACTCATTTCTTCATCAATCTTTCCTTGGTGTGGAGACTTAGAGGTTCTCATCTTTGAGAACTTGGAGAAACCAATTCTTCCACCCAAATCCATGGAGCTAAGAAGAAAGGAATGAAGGCCCTATCTCTTGGGTGATTATCCTTTGCTTATGCAAAGAGGAATCAACAAATGTATAATTTCTCAACTCACTTTGTTTTGAGTTGAGTCTTGGTTCACCTAACTACTAGGCTTTGAATTTAATGGGTAATGTTTTGTTTTGAGTGCATGCAAGCATGATTCCGCCTTTAATTGTTAATTGCATGCTATATAGATGTTGCTCAAATGAACATGTTTTTCACAAAATTTCCTTCAAGTTTCACGTTGAATTGAACCGTACCTAATTTCTAGGGTTCCAACAGATCGAGGAGTTTTCAAGCCACTTTCTAGCCGAATTGGACTTCAGCCCAGGTATGAAAGTTGTTCCTCTCATTGAAATCTACTTGCCTGTAAAATTTGTAATTTTTTGGAAATAGTTGAATTTTTTGGCAAGTCGGGGCGCCCGACCGCCACCCGCGGTAGCGCGTAGCTAGTGGACCGACGATGTCTTTCTATATACTATTAGATGCCCTGAGTTTATGTTTGATATCCGTATGACGTAATTTGATTGTTTGAACTTAGTTTCATTATGATACATTACTTGATCAAAATATGAATTGAATATCCGACTGTTGGATCGTCTCCAAACTTTAATGTATTATAGCAAATAATATTTGAGGACATTAGAAACTGAGGGATCAGGAATCCGATGTATGGATTTTCCTGAATTGAATTTCTAAGTTTGTAAAACTAATTGTTGACCGTCACTTAATTCTAGAAATTGGCGGAGATCCGGCCATCGGATCTCGATGAGAATTTTGGTATGTTGTTCTATGAGCATAATGTGGACTTTAGAAAGTTACGGATCTAAAATCCAATTTGTGGATCTTCCGAATCAAATTACGTAAGGATGTGGACCCCACCGCTGATTGGAAGTTAACTTTTGGTCAATTGGTATTGAACCATTTAAATTACTAAAATTAGTATTACTAGATACTCAGTGAGGCTTTGCGAACTTGTCTTGGTGAGTGACTTTAACATATGTGATATGGTTATTACCCAATTTGTGGATATGACTTGGTTTTATAAATGTGTTTTATATTAAAATGTGATTTTATAATTGGCCATCGATCTATTTCTATTAAATGTGAATGGATTGGAAATATTTGTGAAAAGGTGATTTGAAGTGCACATTGAAATGTTTATGAATTGTGTTATAAATAAATGTTGAGAAGTGTGAGGGCTAGTAGGGGATTATTACCCTAGTGTCACGGGGTTAGGTGACACCGAGTCTGCACCATGTAGCAGTGGTACATGGATGATTCTACTTGGTTAATCCGCAATGAGGGACCATATTATTTATGGATTGCGCTTGGTTAATCTATCAATTTTATTTTAATGCTTTTGGTTAATACTTTTGACCCAATACTTGATCAAGATGATAACCACATTTAAGTCCTTTGAAAGACATCATTTTCCACTTTTCTAGTCAATTATTTGAAGAACGGAGCAGCAACAACATACCAAAATTTTCAAGTCGTATTCCTCTCTTTTTGATTTGAGGTTTCTCAATGAGCTCCTACAACAAGCAGCAGCAACAATTTCAACTCCATATGTGGCAGTCACTGCAGACTTCTGTCACATTTGAGTAGCTCGAACATGTTGTAACGGTTCAGAGGAGTTAGTGCAGAACATCTGTTGGGCATCAAAAGTTGCAAAGTGTTGATGACGACGAAGATGCAACGACAGTAGTGCTTTTCTTTACCGATGCCGTTGCTGGTACTATGATCTTGGCGAAGGATTACAGAGAAGTCAAAGGTGTTTGATGACTGTGGGCTGCTATCAAAATCCAAGCGAGAAAGTCGTCTTCCTGTTCCAGTTTGCCGTGAAAACAGAGAGCTCTTCAGAGCCATCACCGGGCGCCATTCTTCCACACAAACCTGACTCCCATTGGCGGCATGGCAGCGGAGGAAATAGAGGCCTCTGTGTTTGCCTATTTGAGATTCGAGCGGTACAGTGATGGGTTTTGCAGAGGTGGCAGAGAAGGGAGATAAGGCTGCCCCTTCATCTTTCGTTGCTGCTACATTTGCTATCGTTGGTGAGAGGAAAGATAAGCGTTTTCTGTTTTTTTTTTTTGTTCGGGAATTCGCGAGAAGGATGACACCACCCCATTTTTGCTTCGGGAATGAGACTAGCAAAATTCTGCTCTTCCTCCTGCAAATTAGGGAGAAACTAACAGCAAGAAACTTAAAAAAAATGGATCTTTACCTTTTAAATGCTTTGTTGGTTTTCCCCTTTCATTCTTGCTTTTTTCTTCTTTGCCGTCCGTTCTTCATCATCGTCTCTTAATTTCGACAACGTTCTTTTTGTCTCTCAATTTCTCTCTTAATTTCTGCAAGGTCTCTCTTTTGCTTTTTGTGTCCTTTCCCCCCTTTGCTTTGGTTTGATGCCTTTTTATAGGCAAACGGTGGACATGGCAGTTGAAGTTAGTGGAATGCTATTTTTCTGTGGTGTGGAGATGCTAAGAGAAAGCCATCACTTGAGTGGAGAACGTGTGAGTTTTGGAGAGTTCTAGACACACATGACCTCTATATTTGGTTGCCACGTAGATGACAAACTCCATCACACTTGTCATAGTCCACATACGTGCAAGTGTAGAGTTTTATTATTATTATTTTTTTTTTCTGTAAGTCTCCCTGTTTTTAATAAGACTTGCTAATATATTTTGTTTGTGAAAATATATAGCTCAACAATTAGTTTAGATAAGGGTGAGGTAGTCGAATCCTAGTGCAACAAGGTGTCTTAAAGCTAAAGATACTTAGAATTAGGGGATGAATCTGGTTCAATTAAGAGCTTGGGTTGAGGAGTTTGTTCCTATAGGGGTTAAGATTGGCCGAAACCTGATCAGATTGGGTTGTGGAGTTCTAATCAAAGTAAATCTCTAGTTCGATCATAAAGGGGTTCGCTGCTATAAATAGAGGGGGGAGTGCATCATTCAAATCCCCTTCAAATCAACACACAAATTGCCTTGCGCAACACTTCTCAGGGTGAGCTTCTCAACAACCCTGAGATGTTTTCCTCTCCCCTTTTCTTTTCGCCAACACATCTTCAGTTTGGATAGATAACACTGTGAAGATAACTGGCGACATCTTCAGTTTGGATAGACAACATTGGAGTCGTAGAATCAGTCAATCGAGGACCACCTTCAGTTTGGATAAACAACACTGCTTCGAGACCGACTGGTTATTTATCTAATTCTCAGTCAAGAATGATTTCTGAGTCCTTGTTGGTAGAGGTCATCTCATCAGCCTTCTTGGCGAAGTGAGGTGTTACCTAGTTACTAGGCTCGGCACATTAAAAGCTGAGTTTTTTTTTATGATTGGATATTCGCAAGTACATTTTAGAGTTTGGCATTCTGACGACCGAACCACATTTACAATCAAGACATTTATCTCTTTCGAGTATTTGTGTTCATATAGTCCATTACTAGTTTGGCGTACTTATACTCTCACAAATAATTACCGAAACCTAACTCGGCACCAACTATTTGTGAACTTCGAAGAAACTAGCAACCTTGTCTTCAGGCTCTAGAACCCAAAGGCCGAGACATGTTTCTTCCTCGGCTGCAGTCGCGAGATCAATAAGGTAGCAACGCGCCCAATGCCACATCAACATATTTTATTGCCCGGCCGAACTTGACCGACGAGCTGGCATGCCCCGCACACAACCGAAAGACATGGTTAGCTTATTAGTTACTCGGCATGCGTGCCACGTAGGCTTGGTAGTTTTTAAGGTCAACAGGAACACGGGATGATACATCATGTGTCACTGTATAAATGGTGGGATATATATGTAAAAAAGTTTATAACTTAAAAAAGTACAATTTTCAAACACTTATATAAAAACACGTGGTGTACCAACTGTGTTCCGGTCACAATGAAAATTTTCTCTAGACTGAGAAAGAGAAAGAGAATAAAGAGATATCTATCAAATATGTGTAGGAAATCACAAATCAGCGATGGAAACGGTTCGATGTGGGAACTCGTTTCCTTAAAATTTTCGACCCATATCTCGCCCCACTAGTTATGTGGATCGCCCGCCCCATACTTGACCCACGGGTACAGGACCCGTTTGTCCATCCCTAAGTTTATGTGTTGACAGAAGAGCACATTATGCTAACTAATTTAACTAAGGAAAAATTAGTATCCGGTCCTTAATTTCTAATGTTCATTGACTAAGACCTTATTAGTTTTTAGATTTTGATCAAAGTCTCTAGCATTAATATATTAATGAATTATATGTAAGTTACATAATTTTTATAATAAAAATTAGTAATTGATTTATAGTTTTAATACTCACACCCTTATTAAACTCCTATTAATTTCAATTCAAACATTTCCAAAATATAAAAAATAAAATCAGAATAAGTTTGTACCCATTAAATTTTTATAAAAGAATGATATGTACCCATTCTTAAATATACCAATTTGTTATATGAAAAATGTACCTTTTTTTTTAATATAAAATGTATCCATTTTTCATATAAAATTCATTCAATCTTTTCTCTAATCCATTTTTTAAATTTATATGGGTACATTCTATTTCGTTGATTTAAGAATGTATCCATATCAAGTTTAATAGAAGAAATGCTTAATAATTATTAAGCCTAATATCTTTTTCTTTTTTTTGTGTTTTTGAAAAATGTACCCATGTTTTGGTACAATAATGTTTTGGTTAGTTTTTTATGAACGTACCCATGTATACACATAATATATTGGAGAGTATAATTTATCTTTAATATTTTTAATCCCATAAATTATGAGTTTTTATTTAGAATCTCATTAATATAAATAACTACAAATTTTATTTTTTGTTTACAAATAAAATAACCTACATAGAAATACGTTATTATATTAATGTCACGGACTTTAATAAAAAACTAAAAAACACAAAGGTTTTAGTCAAATAACATTAATGTTAGGGACCGCATCCAAAGTGCATAAATTTGCATGTCCGGAATAGTTTACTTCCTTTAATCCAAGCACTGATCTTTCTATCAAGGACTTGCTTATACTGTCTTATTATTTTGTTAGTATCCTAAACAAAATAACACATTACAATGTAAAGAATTAAGAACACATAAATTTGCTTTAGTTATTTGAAATAAGATTATCCTAGCACAATTTGGTTCTTTCTAACGTTGTGTTTGAAAGTACCTTTAAAATAATTGACATCGCTTTTGATGTGATTTTAAAATCAATCTTTAGTAAAAATATAAGTGAATATTGAAAAAACATTTGCAATGCTTCCTAAAAAAAAAAAAAAAAAAAAAAAAACATAACTGGTAATTCTTCCAAATGCACTTCAAGTGTTTTTAAAACTTAAAAACACTATCAATCAATTTAAAAGTATTTCCAAAGATGTGGGTGACCACTAGTGACGACTTTGGAAAGCGAAATGTGCAGTAACATAATGATTGTGTAGTAATGCTATATTACATAAATATCATTGTGCATATTTTTTTTTTCTTCTAAACATAAAAATTTGGAGTTCACAATGATTGTGAGTACCAATAACAACATCCAAAACAAGATTTTTTTTTTCAATTTTAAGATTGAATTGTTTTTTACTATTTAGTGAAGGTTATGTTCGCAGCTCTTGGTACTTATTATTTAATGACATTTGTAAACTTACAATTTAGCGAGTTCAAAAGTTTGTTTTGAATTAAGTTATTGTTTTCTAGCATCAATGATCAATACAATGCTCTCTTTTTTTTTAAAAAAAAAAAAATTATTTTAAAGAGAAAGCCCTTTTATAAATTTTGCACAAGATCTCTGAAATCTCAGAGATGTCACTGGTGAAACAATTTGGAGTCTGAACTTCAACATCGACAACATGTGACAATTGATTCAATTATGGTTGTTCTTCTGAACTTCAATAAATTTTTAGTGTTTTATTTTTTATTTTTTTTTATCACAAATGATCTCTGTAATTAGTCTAATTCCTAACTTTGACCTTCAATTCAAATGCAATCAATGTTGTCCGTGTAATTGGTTGTCCGAAATCAATGTAGTCTTTCTGTTACAAGTTCTATTAATATGTTGACATGACACCCAAGTGGGATCCCTTGATACAATAAATGATGCCACATAGTATTCTAAAAAAAAGTAATGCTAAAGAAACAAATTTGTAGACTAAATTTTCAAATTAAATTATTGTGACCAATAAGAAATAAACACTTGAATCAACACTCTATGTAATTTAGTTTATAAAATTTAATCTACAAATTCTGTCTAGCATTAGCCTTTGCAAAAACTACATTTTTAAAATGTTTTAAAATAAAATTAAGACTCAAATAATTTAGATTTATTTTCCAGAAAAAAAAAGATAATATCATCCTCTTCTCCTGCACATCTTTGTCATACTTCGACGTTTCAAACGTAGCACCAACTCCCGCCGGCCACCTCTTCTTCCATATTCGAGCCTCCGTCGCCATCTCTCCGTCGAGCCATCCTTCCTCATTAATCCGCAAACTCCTCCATTCCTACCTATCCGTAAGCCCACCTTCACGTCAAATCATCGACCCAACCCTTCACTCTATTCAAATCATCGACGGGAGCGTCCAATCGATCGGACTCGCCATTCCTGGTCGACTCGTTGATATGATCCAAATTTGAAGGCCTTATTCAACCTTACAAAGGAGAAAGAGCTATTGCTCCCCTGAAGCCACTGGCCCAAAGGTTCTGCCAGGTGGAAAAGTCTAACAAACTAATTAACTAAAGGACAAAAGAAAGGATTACCACTAAAAATTCATAATAATCACTTATCCCATTATTATTCCCCGTTAAAACAACCTTGCCCTCAAGGGTCAAGCTGAAAATTTGGGAGCTACATTCAATTTCCACCATTTTCTTCCAATTTGATACCAAGGATATCCTACATTTTGTTCCACTCTAATAAGCTGCATTTCACCACCTCTAACTTAGCAGGAGGCTCAGTGTGCTCGATGAAAGGTTGCAAGAGTCATCCCATCAAATTGGACAAGAGTCATGTTTGTACCATTCTTGACCAATCCCGAAACTACTGAGCACCGGTCAACGTTATACCGTAAAAGACCCATAAGAGTTTTCCTCCAACCAGGAGACCAATCACAGCGCGACATGTGTCGACATCAAAAGCCAATCATAGCGCAACACGTGTCAACATTAGAAGCCAATCACAACATGACACGTGTCAATGTCAGAATGAGACTAGAAACTCTCTTTTATAAATAGAGATCATTCTCTCACAATATTTCCTAATGTCATTTGTACTAAATCATTCACTTGTACTCACTAAAGGAGAGCTTGAACCTATGTACTTGTGTAAACCCTTCATAATTAATGAGAACTCCTCTACTCCGTGGACGTAGCCAATCTGGGTGAACCACGTACATCTTGTGTTTGCTTCCCTGTCTCAATCCATTTACATACTTATCCACACTAGTGACCGGAGCAATCTAGCGAAGGTCACAAACTTAACATTTTATGTTGTACCAAAGTCCTCACTGATTTTGTGCATCAACATTTGGCGCAGTCTGTGGGAACTACACTTATTCCCACTCTCTTCAGCTTTGTTAAGCTGGTTTCCACCATTCATACACTTTCTTTTGACTAGGCATCCCTTTCTAACATGGGGAGCGAAGGAAACCACAGCACACAGAATGACACCCTTCTTGCACCTGGTGCGAAGCAACGAAAGAAAGAACAAAAGAAGTTTGCTCTTCAGGCTAAAGTCGATGAGTTGGAGGCTCAGAACAACAAGATAGCGATGAAGAATGAGATCCTCCAAGAGTAGTATGAAAAGGTCTTCGAGATGCTACACGAGGCCAGGTATACTAAAACACACGAGCTCATCGCCCTTGTGGTAGTCAACCATCAACTGGGTGCCCCCCAACACGGAGGGTCATTTGCCTTCGACATAGGTATTCCTGTTGAGGAGCGAGCTACTCATCAAAATGGCGACCAACATGAGACTTCCCTCAACCCAGCTGCTTTGACTCGAAGCAGGAGGAGTGGAGGAAGGCACCTCCTTACAGAAGGAGTGGAAGGATCGAAAGTCGTCTTTCACGACTGTTGAGACTTTCTAAAGCAACTTCGAGACAATCACATCCATGTAAGCTTGAAGATAAATGACCCAAGGGTCTCTAAAAGACTCGGTCCCCTCCTGTGTCCCAAGCTGGCTACCAATTTAGGGAAGGGGCAACAAGTCCTAGAGAAACACAAAGGTATAAGAGACTCAAAGATGTTCCGACAGACATACCTTGGAAGTCAGTAAGGCGAGTCCAAGGAAAAATCACATGCTCTTGATCAAACCTTCATACTTCCAAGAGGAGACGGAGATTTACGAAAGAAAGCTCCAGTGGTACATGACTCCACTCAGGACCCTCTTGTCCTACAACTTCTTAAGGAAGTAAACAAGTTGAAGGCGGAACGACAAGCTGAGATACCTGATTGGAACCAACCTAGGCCTGGCCCTCTTACAAGGAGGATCCTCGACACCCCTTCAAGCAAAAACAAAGCAGAAGCTTAGCTTGCAACTCTATACTGGAAAGAAGGACCCGATTGAACACTTTAACCTTTTTGAGTCCACCATGGCATACCGGATGCACACTGACGAAGAGCGAGGTCTTCTCTTCCCCTCTACCCTCTCTGGTGGAGCTCTAAACTGGTATTGCCATCTTCCACTTCAAACGGTAGACTCATTTGAGGAATTGAGGAAACTGTTTGTTTCTCAACATATTTTCCAAACCGATCGCTTACACTCTGGGGATGACTTGTACACTATTCGCCAGAAGCCAGACGAGTCATTACGTATGTATGCTGGCCGCTTCAACCATGAGTATTCCCATTGTGTCAAGGCAGACGACAAGACTGCCCTCAAAGCCTTCACGGTAGGGCTACGTGATTGTTTCTTTCAGTACATGATCAATGCCAACACTTGGAAGACTTACTCTGAGGTGATGGCCCAGGCTTATAACCATGCCTTCACCGAGGCAATGACATACCAAAGGAAACCCCCCACAACCACCCCTTATCAGCAAGTAGGGAGTGGAAGCCAAATCCAACCAAATGAGAAAACCTCGACCTTCCAAAAGGCAGCAGTGCCTCCCTCTGCCTTACTTAATACTTCACCAAGTCAACAGACATATCAATCTCAGGGCAAAAGGAAAGATTTTCATCCTCACCAGTCCCATTTTAGTAAAAGAAGTAAGGGACACTATCGCGATAACCGAGGGTATCTCCATGATAATGCCCGCCCCCAGGCAATCAACACAATAGGCCAAGCACATGTCAGGATAGGCCCTACCCCAAGGTATGAGACATACACACCTTTGAACGCCACATGTGTGGCCATTTACCCTAGCATAACACACCTAATACCGAAGCTAATGTGTAGGCAGTCGGGTTACAAGCCCACGAAGAACACGGGCACGTTTTGCTACTACCACGAGCATAACAGCTATGACAGCGAGAAGTGTATCACCCTTCATGATCATATTGAAGCTTTGGCACGTGAAGGAAAAATTGATCAATTCCTCCTTCAATATAATGTTTGATGAAGCTTTCAAGGCACTTAATGTAGTTGAACACTTGCTTGATTGCTCGATTTCTCATCTGATAAGCTTCTCCGGTGATATCATGCAACCTTTAGGGATGAGCATACACTTACCTTTCACCATTGGTACAAGCCCTTACACAACTACCATTACCACTAACTTCCTGGTGGTTGATTGCCCAATGGCATACAATGTCATCTTGGGACGCACAGGCATCAATGATCTCAAGGCCATGGTATCCACACATATGTTGTTGATGAATTTTCCAACCCCCTATGGCAATGTTTACATCAGAAGAGATCAACTTAGTGCACGATCATGTTACAACACTTCAGTCAAGCAACAGCACCTGCCTGTGCCTCAGGAAACCCTTTCTATACATGACCAAATCATAAAGACCAACCTAGACGAAGCCAACTTGGATCTTCACAATGGCAACAGTCAACCCGACGATCCTCGAGATGACTCTTTCACCTAGCAAGCACAACCCGCTGAAGAATTGGAGAAGGTCTCTATCTCAAAAGATTATCCGGATCGCATGCTGAGATTTGGCACCACCTTGTCACCACCCATTCGGTTGACATTGATCTCTTTTTTGCAAGAGAACACTAAAGTCTTCGCCTGGTCATACGAGGACATGCCAGGCATCTCTCCCGATATCATCTGTCATCGCTTAAGTATTGACCCCAAGACCAAGCCAGTGAGACAGAAGCGAAGATCTTATGACGCTGAATAGTATGAGGCAATAAAGGCAGAAGTTGAAAAACTCAAAGGCATAGGCTTTGTCTGCGAAGTCAATTATCCAACGTGGGTAGCAAATGTTGTCCTTGTTAAGTAGAATCCGACCAAGGAAAGTCTCCTGCTCCAAAAGGTCTTGTGGAGAATGTGTGTCGATTACACCGACCTAAACAAAGGATGCCCGAATGATAGCTTTCCTCTTCCTCTCATAGACAGACTTATAGACTCTTGATCCCTAGCACACAAGGCTTTTTGCCAAGGATATTACTGACTAACACTCCACCAAGATGCCATCAGAATATCCCGCTCATGTGATAAGTGTCAACGCTACGTAACTATTCCTCACTCCCTTCCCGAGCCGCTCACTCCTATGATCAGCCCTTGGCCCTTGGCCCAATGGGGACTTGATTTGATCGGCCCAATGCCTGCAGGGAAGGGCAAGGTTCGCTATGCAATCGTTACAGTTGACTACTTCACAAAGTGGGTCGAAGTAGAACCTTTGGCAACCATTACTAAGGCAAAAATAGAAGACTTCGTACGGAAGAACATCCTTTGCAGATTCGGCATTCCCAATCAGTTAGTCACGGATAACAGGCGACAGTTCCACAACAATAAGTTTAGGATGTTCTGCTCTAAGTTCAACATCAACTTATGTTTTGCCTCCCCAACTCATCCCCAGTCTAATGGACAAGTTGAAGCCATCAACAAAATAATCAAGCGAACTTTGAAAACTAGCTTGGACAAGGCTAAAGGTTGTTGGCCAAAATTTGTACCCCAAGTTCTTTGGTCATACCGCACTTCGTATCGGATATCAACAGGAGAAACCCCATTCTCACTTGCTTTTGGTACAGAGGCAGTTGTCCCAGTTAAGCTTGAGCAAGCAACGTTCCGAGTCCAGAACTACGTGCAAAGAGAAAATGACAAACAACTTACCCTCAACTTAGATCTAGTCGAGGAACACAGAAACCAGGCTCACTTGAGGAATGTCCCCTACAAGCAGTGCATCTCCAACTACTATGACTCAAGGGTCAAACCTCGTTCTTTCAAAGTGGGGGACTGGGTATTGAAGAAAATATTACTTTGCGACAAAGTCCCAAGTAAAGGAACACTTAGTCCAAACTGGGATTGACCGTTTGAAGTTATTGGTATCAGTCGCCCTAGCTTCTACAAGCTTAGAAGCTCCGATGGTAAGACCCTTAGCCATCCATGGAACGCTGATCACTTGAAGTACTATTACAAGTAAACTCACATTGTATAAGTGTTAAGCTTCAGCCGTTCGGCATCCTATGTAACGAAGACTATTTGGCATGAATTCAATAAAGAGGTGATTTAGACAACTCGGTCCTAATCCTCTTACATTCCTAGCAATGAAACACTCGGATTCGAAGCTTCAACATGAATGCTTCCAACATGAAACAAAGTCTAAGTATATGTCAACAAGACTATACAAATAAACGAACAGCTTCACAGTATATTCGTTCAATCATAGATTCCAACACATTCATACATAAGCCAACTGTGCTTTGAAAGGGTTCAACATAATTTGTGTCATTCGACACTTGCTACAATGTGCGTAGACACCTTGCCTTTATTCTCACCAACCAGATGATGAAATGTGAAGAAAGAACTCATCTTCATGGCACCAACCAGGTGATGAAATGTACAACCCATACTCTCCTTCATGCCACCAACCAGGTGATGAAATGTACAACCCGTACTCTAATATCATTTGGCAACTTGCCACTCATGCCACCAACCAGGTGAAAAAGGAACTCATCTTCATGCCACCAACTAGGTGATGAAATGTACAACCCGTACTTTAATATCATTTGGCAACTTGCCATTCATGCCACCAACCAGGTGATGAAATGTACAACCCGTACTCTAATATCATTTGGCAACTTGCCATTCATGCCACCAACCAGGGGAAGAAGGAAATCATCCTCGTGCCACCAACCAGGTGATGAAATGTGATGAAAGGTGATGAAGGAACTTGTTGGAAATGTGCCCTAAAGCCAATCATGTGATGATACTTTACGGACATTTCACATGTTAAACTAATCCAGTTTAACATATAAAGGGCATAAATTATTGTTTGAGCCGTCTCATATAAATGTTATATGCTTAAACGATAAAGTCCAAGGAATATGTGATTGGGAGAATGTAATCTAATGAAGTTAGATTCATGAGACCATTCTTTCGTAGACACATCCTAAATGTTCCTGATCATAGGATTGCCAATTGGGCGTTGACAGTCCGTTAAGATCGGTACGTACTATGTCTTCTCTCAGGGAGAGTGATCAGTCTCGAGTCATTGGTGTGTGTGACATCAAGACAAGTACGGTAGGTGCTCAATAGAGAATGAGTTCACTGAACGTGGTCAACGAAGAGTTCTCATATTCCATGTCACATGAGAACTCATGGTTGGGATAATGCAAATTAGTCCTTTGACCTGAGGCATCATAGTTGTCTTGTGGTTAAGACCTTGATCTTTGATTATGTCAAAGTCACTCCATCAGGAAGGTGTCCACGGCATCGTTGGGGTCAAGCCGCTTAGCTATGGAGACAAGTGAATGCGCAACAAGGGATCTCTAACCTTCAAGCCGCTTGAAGTAGAATACTCTCTGATATGATTTGAATCTCTGGCCAGAGTATGAATGAGATTTGGGAATGTGTTCCTAATCACATTCAAGGTAATCATATAAGCACAAGACACACATTGGATAGTAGACATGAGAAAATAAACTATCAAACCAAACAATGTGGTCAAGAGTATTAGATTAGAGAATGACCGTATTGCATTTGTAATCTCTAACTGAATAGGTTCTCTAACCTCTTCTGATTAGCTTGGGTAACCATGACATGCTGCTAGGCGTCAACCATGGTTTGTGGAAGCCCTAAACGTGTGTAATCACTAAAGGGAGAATTGAAAATAGTTTCAATTCACAATCGATGTAAAATGGTTTTAATCGCCCACTACCTCGCTAAAAGGAACCTAATGGATCGCACACCATAAAAGGTAGAGATTGGAGATTAAACGGAAATGAGTAAGAATGATTAAATGGTTTAATTATTTATTTATGGCAAGGATTAATTAATATGTTAATTAATCAAACGAATAAGTTCGTTAAAGACTTCGGGATAGTTTTGGACCTTAAGGCCCAATGGGCTTCGAACGTCAAGCCCATTAACTTAAGTTGTATGACAATTTAATGAATAAAGATTCATTAAGGCCCAAAAGCTCATAAAACCCAAGGTGGCCGGCCATGAAGGATGAATTAGGGTTTTGGTTGTTTAGGTCACTTAAAGAAGTGACTATATAAATGATTTTATAGCCAAAATTCATGAAGATGAAAAAGGGTTTATTTTGGGGAAAATTGGTGAGAATTGTCTCTCCATTTTTCTCTCTAAAGAGGCCAACACCTTGGAGGGTACATCTAGCAATCCTACTACTCCAAGGTCACTCATTTCTTCTACAATCTAACCTTGGTGAAGAGACTTAGAGGTTCTCAATTTTGGGAACTTAGAGAACCTATTCTTCCATCCAAATCCATGGATCTAAGAAGCAAGGAATGAAGGCCCTATCTCTTTGGGTGATTAGCCTTTGCTTATGCAAAGAGGAATCTACAAAGGTATTAATTTCAACTCACTTTGTTTTGAGTTGATAAATGGTTCACCAATCTACTAGGCTTTGAATTTCATGGTAATGTTTTGTTTTTGAGTGCATACAAGCATGATTCCGCCTTTAATTGTTAATTGCATGCTATATGATGTTGCTCAAATGAACATGTTTTCACAAAATAATTCCTTCAGAACTCACCTTCGTACCACCAACCAAGTGATAACAGCAACTCACCATTCATTCCACCTACCAGAAGACGAGTGGTATAACTTGTACATGTGAACTCCTAGCATTCACAAATAATAAAAAACCCTCAAGCTTGACAACTCAACTAGGGGAGCACTTATGCCCAACAAGAGTTATGGTCACCAACAAAGTCTTAGCCAACAACAACTTCAATGCATGGCATACGAAGATCAAGCCATTCAGCCCTCTTGCATCTGTTTCGAACATTTCCCCTCTATAACAATGCAAACACTACAACTCATAGAAAGCCTCACACACTCTTGATCAAGACAGTGTGAAGCAAAACCAATTTATGGTGCCAACAAGAGCTTCATCAAAGGAGTTCAACCTCAATTCTCAAAAGCTTCACAAACTTTTGATCAAGACAGTGTGAAGCAAAACCAATTTATGGTGCCAACAAGAGCTTCATCAATGGAGGGCAACCACAATTGTCAAAAGCTTCACACACTCTTGATCAAGACAATGTGAAGCAAAACCAATTTATGGTGCCAACAAAAGCTTCAACAAAGGAGTTCAACCACAGTTCTCAAAAGCTTCACACACTCTTGATCAAGACAGTGTGAAGCAAAACCAATTTATGGTGCCAACAAGAGCTTCATCAATGGAGGGAAACCACAATTCTCAAAAGTTTCACACACTCTTGATCAAGACAGTGTGATGCAAAACCAATTTATGGTGCCAACAAAAGCTTCATCAAAGAAGTTCAACCACAATTCTCAAAAGCTTCACACACTCTTAATCAAGACAGTGTGAAGCAAAACCAATTTTTGGTCCCAACAAGAGCTTCATCAATGGAGGGCAACCATAATTCTCAAAAGGTTCACACTCTTGATCAAGACAGTGTGAAGCAAAACCAATTTATGGTGCCAACAAAAGCTTCATCAAAGGAGTTCAACCACAATTCTCAAAAGCTTCACACTCTTGATCAAGACAGTGTGAAGCAAAACCAATTTATGGTGCCAACAAAAGCTTCATCAATGGAGGGCAACTACAATTCTCAAACCTTCGAAGCAAATTCAAGATTGTTCAAAGCAAATTCAATTTATATGGTTCATCCAAACCTTCGAGTACTACAAGGTGTGGCTTGCATCACAATCTCTTGCTCAACAGTGTGGAAGCAAAATTTGTATATGTTGTCTCTCCCACATTTTCAAATTTCTAGTTTCCCAAAAAAAAAAAAAAAAAAGAGATTGGGAAATTCAACAAAGCTTCATCAATGGAGGACAACTACAAATTCTCAAAAGTTTCACCAACAAAAGCTTCATCAATGGAGGATAGCTACAAATTCTCAAAAGCTTCACATTATCTTGATCAAGATAGTGTGAAACAAAATCAATTCATGGTACCCAACAAAAGCTTCACCAACAAAAGCTTCAACACCAAAGCTTCACCAACAAAAGCTTCATCAATGGAGGACAACTACAAATTCTCAAAAGCTTCACACTATCTTGATCAAGATAGTGTGAAGCAAAATCAATTCATGGTACCCAACAAAAGCTTCAACTCCAAAGCTTCACCTGCAAAGCTTCAACTCCAAAGCTTCACCTACAAAAGCTTCACCCACAATAGCTTCACCTACAAAAGTTTCACCCATAAAAGTTTCACAAACAAAGTGTGAAGCAAAATCAATTCATGGTACCCAACAAAAGCTTCAACTCCAAAGCTTCACATACAAAGCTTCAACTCCAAAGGTTCACCTACAAAAGCTTCACCCACAATAGCTTCTCCTACAAAAGCTTCACCCATAAAAGCTTCACCAACAAAAGCTTCACCCACCACAAAAGCTTTACACACAAAAGCTTCACCCACCACAAAAACTTCACCCACCATAAAAGTTTCACCCATAAAAGCTTCACCAACAAAAGCTTCACCCACAAAAGCTTCACCCACCACAAAAGCTTCACCTACAAAAGCTTCACCCATAAAAGCTTCACCAACAAAAGCTTCACCCACAAAAGTTTCTCCCACCACAAAAGCTTCACCCATAAAAGCTTCCCCCACCACAAAAGCTTCACCTACAAAAGCTTCACCCACAAAAGTTTCACCCATAAAAGCTTCACCCACTACAAAAGCTTCACCCACAAAAGCTTCACCTATAAAGCTTCAACACAAAGCTTCACCTACAAAAGCTTCACACTATCTTGATCAACAAAGCTTCAACCTCAAAGCTTCACCTACAAAGTTTCAACACCAAAGCTTCACCTACAAAGCTTTAAAATATATATATATATTTTTTTCGAAAATTCAAAAATTCGAAAATACGAAAAAAAAATTTGCCTAGGCCTTCTCTTCTTTGGGCCTAACAACTTTCATAACAAATATATATGAAGAAGGAGTTTTGGGCTACCACTTAGAACGGAAATGCCTTATTCGTCAACTCCCTCTACCGGAGATTTGGGGAACTCCTACCATATGCTACTGCACCTTGATACTCGGAAGTCTCACGACCACTCAGTGACTTAGATTTTTCAAGTCTCCAAACGAGAAGTTTTCCTCACTCGGGAAATTAAGGGAGAACTACCTCAACCTACATGCTTCACTCACAAAGCTTCAATATACAAACTTCAACAAAAAGAAAAATTCAAAGAACTTAGTGAAGAAGGCCTTGGTGTAATTAACACAATACGTTGAAATGAAGCAAAGCTTGTTTATTGATATCTCTTATAAGTTACAAATATGTACATATACATGAATCAAAATAAACAAACAAGAGGGAGCCTTCACAAAGGTTGCTCAGGAGAAGTCTCAGCAATCGGCAGAGCCCCAGAAAGAGGAGGCACCAGAGGGTGATTATTCGGAGCCTCAATACTAAGCAGAACCCCAGAAGGAGGAGGGAACGAAGGTTGATCATTTGGAGCTTCATTACGCGGTACAGCCCCAGAAGACGAAGGCAATAAATGCCTTTGGAACAAACCCACAAACCTTTGATGATCACGTAAAATCTGACCATCAGATTCCTACAGCGGGTCGAGCTTCCTCTTCATGTTTGTAGCATAGTCATGTGCGAGCCTGTGCAATTGTTTATTCTCATGATTGAGCCCTCTGATCTCCTGTTTGAGACTTATCACTTTAGCCGCCAATGATTCAACTTGGCGGGTTCGAGCAAATAGGTGTTGGGCCATATTAGACACAGAACCTGCATACTGAACACTGAGAGCCAAATAATCCTTAACAACTAACACATCAGACCGTTTGGAAAGTAGTCTATTATCTTTGGGAGTGAGAAGGTTTTTGGCCACCACCGCAGCGGTCATATCATTCTTCATCACAGAGTCCCCAACGGTAAGAGGACCAGTAGGGGATAAGAAGGATGGGCGCCATATGTTGTCTTGAGAAGGCATGGCTACCTCTTCACCAAAGTTCAAGTCAAAATGACGGTCGGATAAGCCAGACATTCTCAGAAATGATGAAGGAGAAATGAGGTGCAATAAATCTTTGAAGTAAAGGGAAAATTCCTACAAGCAATAACTCTCTGAATGTACATCTTGCACACAATTGGTGCCCTTATAAAAGAAAGGGCAATAGGGTTGTTGGTTCAAAAATCGAAGAGGCACCACTCTCCGGATTCCGAATAGGCACCACTTTCCACACGCAACATCAGCTTCTCGGGTACCACATATAACTTTGCCAAAGATCTCTGACAAAGTTTAGACACATAAATTTTGAAGGTCCAGCTACCCTACTATTACCCACAAGGGTAAAGGAACAGCACCACTGCTTGATAACAAGAAAGTCCCAATGTGTGCCAACCTCCGTGCTCCGTGGCAAGGCAGACTGGAAAAATGCCCAACCTTTACTCACATTCGAGAAAACACTCCCAACAAGATTGCTTGCTCCGAATCTCGAGAGCCAGACTTTCAATAGGATTATGTGCTCAAAAATCGAAGAGGCACCGCCCTTCGAATCTCGAGAGCCAGACTCCCAACAGGATTATTTTCTCAAAAATCGGAGAGACACTACTCTCCGAATCTCAAGAGTCAGACTTCCAACAGGATTGCTTTCTCAAAAATCGAAGAGGCACCGCTCTCCGAATCTCAAGAGCCAGACTCCCAACAGGATTACGTGCTCAAAAATCGAAGAGGCACCTGATGCGAATAATATAAGCACACAAATTAAACCCTCTTTTTGACAATTGTAGCAAAGTATGTAAGTAGGGATCGTTCTAAACCGGGGATTAGGAGGGCTTGCTAAAACCTCTAAACTGACTCAAAAACAAAAAGAAACAAAGTTAAAAATGTAAACAAAAGATTTTAAAACAAGAAAGTAAAAGGGGGATTTGAGTTTGGTGAAGTTGAAAGTAAAAACGAATAAACTAAAAACTTAAATAGATTTTAAACAAATTTGGGTTGAATGGATAATGGAAGGCTAGCTAAGGGGTTCTTCTCCACACATGTCTTGCTTGCATACAAAATGATTTCCAATTGCTCTTCGATAAGTTATGAATACTCAACGCCCCAAATTAACCGTGAATTGCACTAATTAACTCTCAGTTTTTCAACAAGTTATTAGATTGGATGATTGCATACGACAACCCAAAACACTCCCTACAAGTTCCCTACATGAATTGCATAATAGAGATACAAGCAAGAATCATTAAGTTCTATGAAAAACATAAGCATTGACGAGGCACTCGTTACTATGATTTGCATGAAACTTATGCCAAGAATTTACTTAACGTGATTGTGACTAGCAACCTTCACTACTTGTGAATATAAGTTCATAACGATTAGGTGAAACTCCCTTATATTCTAGTGTCAAATTCATGCATGAAAATTAAGCGTGCACTCTCAACCAACATACACAAATTAGTTTTTATACGAACGGATAAGTAAATTGAATTCACAATTCAAGAAACGCAATTGGAAGTAATCAAATCATATAGCAAGCATAAACATGGTTTTGAATCCCCCCTAGCCAAGGGGGGTTTAGTTCCTCATTATTACAAAACAAAGATAAACAAATTTAACCATTGAAAAACAAAGGGAAGAAAGCACCTAAACGTTCCAACGATCCATGTTGGATAGCAAGCGCGTCCAAGGACTTTTCTCCTTCTCCTTGCCGCCACAACAAGGTTGGAATGATGTTGAAGGGTTGGTTATTTGGAGGAATGGATGGGAAGGGGTTTAGATATGTAGGAGAGGCAAGGAAAGGCTTGGAGAATGGTTAATTTCTGGATGATTTGAATGAGGTTGCTTCCATGGTATTTATAGGAAGAGGATGGACATGTTTAATGCAAAAATCTGGTGGAATGAAGTAGGTAAGGCATGGCAAGGTGGAGAATTGTTGGTGAGGGTAGGTTTTGAGTCATCCACTCACATGTCATGGTGAGTTAAGCATTGCATCATCCACTAAAAAATCTGGTGGAAGTAAAACAAAGGGAAGGCCATGGCATTGATGAATTTTATGGGGTATGCATGGTTTTGAGTGAAGTTTTGGCCAATCCTTCTAGAAATTTATCCCTTCTTGCAACTTGTATTTGTTTCACCAGATTTTTAGCATGTTCCTAGCCTCTTTTTTTCTTCAAATTCGTCCATCCATCTTGCTCATATCATAAGTAATCCATTCCAAGCTCAAAACTGCTCCAAAATGCACCAAAATGCACTTTCTTGCTACCTTAACCCTTTGGACCTACAAACACACGAAAATGGCTTAAAGTACTAAAATAACTAAGAACTAATAACGTAAATGCAAGAAAACTAGTTAACTAAGTCGCATAAATATGCGTCTCTCAGCACCGCCCTTCGAATCTCGAGAGCCAGACTCCCAACAGGATTACTTTCTCAAAAAATCGAAGAGACACTGCTCTCTGAATCTCAAGAGTCAGACTCCCAACAGGATTGCTTTCTTAAAAATTGAAGAGGCACTATTCTCTGAATCTCGAGAGCCAGATCCCCGATAGGATTGCTTGTTCGAAAACCGAAGAGGCACCGCTATCTGAACTTCGAGACCCAGATTTCCTTGGATAAAGCTTGTCTGCAATCTTCACACGCAACGTCAGCTTTCCAAGAAGGGTAAAGGAAAACACGCGAAGCTTGCAGCTCCCACTACATTGCTATAACCAAGAAGGGTAAAGGAATAGCACTACTACTTGTTGTTAGGGAGACTTCTATATATGTCGACCTCCATCCTCCATAGCCAGGCAAACCTACAAATAAAAAAAAATGCTCAACTTTTCTTCACATCCGAGAGGGGACTCTCAGCACAGTCTCTCGAAATACTCAGCTTCTTTTCCTCTCGATAATACCTCTGCAAACAAGCCACACCAAAGCAAGAGTATCTCATATCATCAGGGTTAAAAGCAAGAGTATCCAATATCATGCTTTTTCGTTATCTTTTCATTTGTCCTTGTTCTTACCTACAAGACAAAGAGAAAGAGAGCAATCAATCAGCACTTGAAATCAAGCTTCCAGTCAAAAACTGATTACCTGGAACCCCTTGCCTGATTACTTACCTGGCATTGCTCTCGAGTACTCATCTTCAACATCTTATGCTTCCAGAGAAGATACCACATCTGTCTGAGGAACAAATAGGGCAAGTGAGAAGGATACAAGGAACCATGTGGAGGCAAGCGTAACAGAACATGTGCCGATACATCCACTACTTTGTCAACAGTAAAAGTATCCCATATCATCAGGGTCGAACGTATTCTAGATTTGATGGACTTGTTTTGACCCTCAAATTCTTGAGTCGGCCTTATACTCTAGAGGAAACCAGAAAACCCTCCAGCCTGATAGGAGCATATTTATGCGACTTAGTTAGCTTGTTTCTTGGCATTTATGTTGTTATTTCGTAGTTATTTTAGTATTTTAAGCTATTTTCGTGTGTTTGTAGGTCCAAAGGGTTAATGTGGCAAAGAAGTGCATTTTGGAGCATTTTTGGGCATGGAATGGATAGCATATGCTTGGAGCAAAAGAAATGGACTAAATTTGAAGTTTGTGCATCATCTTCTCACTATAAATAACAATTTTAGCACACTCATTT
Organism: Malus domestica; assembly: GCF_042453785.1. Taxonomy (NCBI): domain Eukaryota; kingdom Viridiplantae; phylum Streptophyta; class Magnoliopsida; order Rosales; family Rosaceae; genus Malus; species Malus domestica. Next base: position 16,382,183 of record NC_091670.1, read on the forward strand.
CACCCAACACATCCATTCACCTACCACTACATCCACTCATTTCACCGAACACATTCACCTACCACTACATCCACTCATTTCACCCAACATATCCATTCTCCAAACATCCATCCACTACACCCATTACATCCACTCATTACCAAACACTCATCCATTACACCCATTACATCCACCCACTACACCCATTACATCCACCCACTACACCCATTACATCCACTCATTACCAAACACTACTCATTACCAAACCCTCATCCACTACACCCATTACATCCACTCATTACCACAACCCACTACACCCATTACATCCACTCATTACCAAACACTCACCCACTACACCCATTACATCCACTCATTACCAAGCACTCATCCACTACACCCATTACATCCACTCATTACCAAACATCCACCCACTACATCCATTACATCCACTCATTACCACAACACTCACCCACTACACCCATTACATCCACTCATTACAACTCCATACATTCATCTCCCTAGCCTATAAATACATCCACCCTTCACCATAATTTGGGGGCAATCATCCAAAGACACTACATTTCACATCTCACAACTCCATACACTTACACTTTCATCCCTTGCCGTGACCTCCATTTAGCCACTCCACTTTCTTGTGCCGCAACAAGGTGGTGGAAAAGAAGGTCCTTGGTGTTTCAAGCTTAAAGATTGGAGCGTTTTAGGTGTACTTCGTTCTTGCTTTCAATGTCTACTTTGTTATTTTTTGATTTTGTTGCAACTATGAGTAGCTAAACCCCTATTTAGTTTGGGGGAAGTTTGAAGCCATGAACATGCTTGAGATATGAATTGATTTCTTCCAATTGTGATTTGATAAGTTGTGATTATAATTCAATTATCTATTTTATTCATAACTGATTCTTGTATGTTTATTAAGGATGCATACTTAGTTTTCATGCATGAATTAGATGCTAGAATATAAATGAGTTTCACCTAATCGTTACAAGTTTATATTCATGAGTAATGAAGGTTGTTAATTGAATTCTTGGCAAATGTATCATGCATTCATAGTTATAATTGCCTCGTCAACACTTATGATTTTCATTGAACGTAATGATCTCTGATTGTATCTCTATTATGCATTCATATAGGGGACTTTTAGAGAATGATTTGGGTTGTTGCATGCATTCATCCAACTCAATGAGCAAAGGAAAATCTGAGGGTTAATTTGTGCATCACGGTTAATCTGGGGTGTTGAGTATCATAGTTTATTGAAAAGCAATTGGAAATCGATTCATGTACAAGTGTGTCATGTGTGAAGAATGGACCTCTAACTAATCCATCCATCAATGTATTCCTCAAATTTGTCTTACAATCTGCCTAGTTTTATAACTTGGTTGTTTGTGTCAAATTCATCAAAACCAAAATCCCCATTTTACTTTCTTGTTTCAAAGTGTTAAATTTTAGTTTTGTTTGTGTTTTTGAGTGTTTTGATTCAAACCAAAACACTAAATTCGTCCAAAATTGTGTTAGAGTCAAATCTGCCCAGTTTGTGTTTTTAGGCAGTTTTGAGTCTTTAGAATCTGTTTTGAGTCCCTTGAGTCTATTGAAATGTTTTTAACTTTATTTTTATGTTTTTGAGTAAGTTTAGAGGTTTTAGCAAGCCCTCCTAATCCCCGGTTTAGAACGATCCCTACTTGCATTTATATTACAATTTGAAAAAAAAGGGTTTAATTTGAGTGCTTAACTTTCATCGCATCACAGCCCAATTCAAGAATAAGCCTGTGGAAAGTTACTTCTTCAAAAGCAAAAGTATCTCATATCATCTCTTCTCCATTTGCTTCTCCTTATCCTTGTTGTTGTTTACGACATAAGAAGAAGGAGAACAATCAACCGGAAGCCGAAGTCGAACCTCCGATCCAGGTTGCTTGCTTGGAAGTCTGATTGCTTACCTTGTCTGTTACCTCATTCGGCAAATCTCATAGCTCGGTGACTTGGGGGACTCCTACAATAGGGTTTGTATCGCACTTGACCAAGCCCGAAACTACAAGTAAGCTTCAAGTGAAATTGATAAATTACCTTGTGCATCTTATCGGTTAAAGATACCACCCCTGGATGGAGGAAAAGTACTTCCAGAAAAGATGCCACGTCTACATATGAGACAGATAAGGCAAGTGAAAATGATACCACACTTCGATACTTAGAAGTTTCGTGATTACTCAATGGCTTGGATCTTGCAAGTCCTCAACCGAGGAGCTTCCCTCACTCGGGAACTTAGGGGAGCACTGTTTGTACCATACTTGACAAATCCCGAAACTACTGAGCACTGGTCAACATTATACCATCAAGGATCCATAAAAGTTTCCCTCCAACCAGGAGGCCAATCACAACGTGACACGTGTCGACATCAGAAGCCAATCATAGTACGACATGTGTCAACATCAGAAGCCAATCACAACACGACACGTGTCAATGTCAGAATGAAACAAGAAACTCTCTTCTATAAATAGACATCATTCTCTCACAATATTTCCTAATGTCATTTGTACTAAATCATTCACTTGTACTCACTAAAGGAGAGCTTGAACCTATGTACTTGTGTAAACCCTTCATAATTAATGAGAACTCCTCTACTCCGTGGAAGTAGCCAATATGGGTGAACCACGTACATCTTGTGTTTGCTTCCCTGTCTCTATCCATTTACATACTTATCCACACTAGTGACCGGAGCAATCTAGCGAAGGTCACAAACTTAACATTTTCTGTTGTACCAAAGTCCTTACTGATTTTGTGCATCAACAAGTTATATGATCACTAATGTCAAAATTTACACTATTACTCCTTGCATCATCTATTTTCCTTCTTTTCTTTGGAAAACTTTTCTCATCCACATGACCCGGAAGAAGGGGCAACAAGTCTTTTATGTTTTCCCCTAAACATGATTTGTGACATCAAACTCCCTCCATCACTTTCTTGACATTCATAGGTGCATAAGGTATACTATTGTTGTGCTTGTAAGTTTACCTCCTCACCTTGAATTCCATTGTAAGGTGCTGGAAATCCCACAACACAGGGCTTACAAAAGATAGCCATTATACTTCAAGCATTATATGGCAAGGAATATATGCCTACTTGACAATCATAATTTCCCACGGAGAGAGGGAACTACACACAACCACCATTGCTAAATTTTAGTATTTGTCACAAGCCATCCCATCTTCTTAGCCAATCGTGAGTCCACAAAATTGTGTGCATTGCCAGAATGGAACAAGATTAGCACAGGGCAGGTTTTGATGAACCCATACACTTTCAAAGTTTGAACCTTTCCCTCACCACTGGTGCATTAAAAAGAACATTCAATAAGCTCTATTTGCTACAATTCAGCTGCAACCTCTTCACCAACTGCAGTGGTGTCTAGTCCACCTCCAACATTGATAACTGATGTTGGTTGCATTTGTGACCCTTACCCCATTTTTCTTCACAAAACCAACAATCCCCTTTGTCCCTCTTGTGTTTCACCTCCTCAAGGGTTAATCTCTTAATAGACATAGCATTAGATTTGGAGAAATGAATTGAAATAGGAAGTAAGGACACGTGATGAGATTGTAACAATAGATTTGATTGAGGGATCATAAATTTGTTTGCAGCAAGCTTAGAATCAAGTTGAACATAAATGGCAATAGCATCATGGACGCAAAAGTTTAACATCATATTTTAATTTACGTTTTAAACTACCAAGAAAACAACTTTTAAGCAGCATAGGACCCAAATTATACATATACTAAAACCCAACACAAAAAAACATTGTTCATTAACAGTGTCATTCAGATTTCACCCCTGCTTCTTTTTTGTTATTTCAGGTTTGCCCTTCGTTCCCACACCGTTTTAGCTCACGTCTTCTCTAGATGCTTCCCCCACCATTTCAGACTATAGACCCACTTTTTCTCTGCTTGACTCCTGATCTCCCCGTCTCCTTCCTCGCCTCACTCTTCTCTGCACCAAGCAGCTCAACTTAGGGCTTCACCATTTTTCTTTAAATCAAGGTCTATTTCTCTCCCTATTTTCCCAATCTAGGTTTCCCTCTCTCTCTGTGGAAAAACACTAGATCTCGCCACTGCCGCAAAGTCCAAGCTTGGCCTTTTCGAGCTTCAATTGCCTTGCCGATTGTCTCCTCTCGGTGCCTCCACCTAAACCCCTCTGGTAAATTTCCCAACTTTTCCCCCAATATTTTTTTCTCTCTATTTCTGCGCTTTTGAAAGGTTTCAAATTTCGTCTTCTTAAGCTTATGTTTCTGAAAGGATCTTGATTTTGTGTTTAATTTGGGTTGTAGATATCTGGGTTTGTTCTTGATTAAATCGTTAATTAATTAATTAGCTAATTTTCAATCTCATCCGGTTGTAAATTGGTTTAATTGAAGTTTGATTTCATTGTTCTAAGTTCCTAGCTTTCAGTTTCGTGGGAAAATTCCCTATTTAGTTGAAAAATAGGAGTTCATTGGTAATCTGGGCCTAGAAAACGTAGGAAAATAAATCTTAATAAAATTCTATGACCTTTTGCTTTTATGTCCAATAAATTGAAATCTTGGGCTCAGCCGAGTTGTGTATTAGTTAGGTTCAGTTGCATGGATTTTGTTTTTAAGATCAGCAGACTGAGATTGAAATTTTTATATTTTTTCATTCCATAGTTATCTTTTATGACCAGTAAATTGCTTATTGTGGTTTATATACTAAATGCTGCAAGCAAGCAAAATTTGCTTCTTGAGCAGTATGTTCAGGGGACATGCACCGTATTTTTCATGTAAAATCAAGACAAAAATGGATTTTCTATCACATTGGACTTAAAAAGTAAATTAGGTAAAGCCAATACCAGCTAAGCGTACATGCTTGCATATGAACAACTGTGTTCCCCTTTCCAGGCTTTGGTTCAGATAAACTAGGATGTTCCAAATAAACTGCACAAATAGAGGTTGGCTAGTCATTGACTTAATAAGGGTTATTAATGGAGGTTGTTGCCACTGCTTTGTATCTGTTGGAATCAGGTTCGCTCTTCGTTCCCACACCGTTTTAGCCCCACGTTTTATCTAGATGCTTCCCCCACCATTTCAGACTCTAGACCCACCTATTCACACATGAATAATTTAAGCTTTTGCTTAATAAATTCAGGAAAGACAAATAGTAACAAAAAAAGAAGCAAAGAAATGTGGGCAAATGTGCATGTGTGAATGCACAAAGCCACATATGAAAAATTACCACAGAGAGAAACAGGAAAGCTTACAAACTGTCCATCCAAATTTTTGTTTATATTGTAGAGTAGATGTATTCGATCCTCGGTTGTTCACGGCATAACTTGCTGACTGCTTTTGTAGTTTAGCCCTACTAATAAGAAGTGTGGCAACTGTGAGATTGCTTTCACTTTGTGATACACTGATTTCCTACATTGTTGTCAAAATATGTGTAATGGTTGATTATGGCTCGCATATGTTGTTGTTCGATTAGTAGTCAGGGTTGTTAATTTATCTGGTTTTTTGGTTTGATTCCGATAATTTTTTTGGGTTTTTGGTTGCAATGATCTGGGTTTTCAAAGTAAGTTATGTATGTTTGTTGCCGCACAAGGTTTTGATTTCCCTTTTTTTCTTATGGCTTTTGTTAGTATCTCATGTGCTTTTGTTTTTTATTTCAGAAATTTTGTGCCCATTTTGGATTCACTTCGTACTTGGTTGAGACCCATCTAATCTGACGTTTCCAGGTAAGTTTTGACATTTCAAAAGATGGCTGGATATTCATTTCAGAACTTCACAGCCTTTCTTCTTAGTTAAATAAATTAACCAAGATTGGTTTTTTCTTTATTATTTGGTCTATTTGGTAATTGTTGAGTGACTAAGTATTACTTACCAATTGCAATAGATCATTGCACTTTCAATTACTGGAGGTCTTGTTTGAGTTAAAACTTGAACTTTGGGCTCAAGAAGGAGTTGGCCCAAAAGAAAGAAGTCTAGAAGGAGAAAAGCCCGAAGCCCAGCCAAAGCCCAGAAAGCAGGAGAGGCCATTTTCTGACTAGGTGCAGACCATTTAAACCACTTGCTCACCTACTTAAAGGTCAAGTGGTGTAGACCAGCCAGCTAATCAGCCCAAAAGCACTTTACAGTGGCAGTACAAGTAAAAAGCTGATGAGTCATTGCCTTTCAAGTTGCATTCGGGCAAGATTACTGCTACAGGAGGCCAAGCTGAAGTGTCTATAAAAGAAGAAAGAGAAATCAGAGATAAGGACACTCAATCAAACAAATAAATACAAGCACAAACTCTGCTCAAACCAGATTTACCTTCAACGAAGCTGTAGTCAGCCCAAGCCTTCATCCATTTCGGGATCAACCCTCACCCAAAGCCTTTGTAATAGCTCTGCTACCTTGTTTAAAACTTGTTGTAATATCGATTTCCTTTTGTAAACCCATCTCCCTACCCCTCTTTCTAAGCTCTCAAACCCCTTGATAAACCACAAAGATAGGAAGTTGCAAGACGATCAGCTTTGCCCGACAAGGTGAAACCTTGCCCGACCCTCTTTGTTTTTGTCTTTTCATTCAGTAGTCTAGCAATATGTTATATACTTCCAGTTGTATCCAAGTTATTTCTAGCAAGTTGATGATTAAAAAGGCTCCTCAGTTCTTGAATCCGATTTAAATATGTCTTCACAGATTAAATCAGATCTAAGTTCTAAGCCCTCGGGCATGTAAGATTGATCATTTAAAAGTCCTTGGTCTCAAGGCATAAAAAAGAACCTTATGTGGACTTAACCCATCCACGACAGTCTTTGATAAACAAGAAGTCCGAAGTTACTTGGGGCGCAAGTAATCGACCTATCCCTTAGTGTTATTTTTATTATATTATGATTATCGTAGAATGTTTAAGCATGGAAGGAATTCTGATGGGAAGCCTCAAGGCCTACACCTAAGGCCCTACAAAGGCACCTATTTGGATTCTTTCTGCTTTTCGGGCTCGGGTAATCAAAAGTATAATAGTCATAATACTTCTGTAATCAATGAAACAAACATTATATATTCAAGTACTGGGTTAGTTCCTGATTGGAAGCCTCAAGGCCTACACCTAAGGCCCCATAAAGGCACTTGTCATAACTAAAACAACCTCTCGGGTATATATACAACTAAAACTCAACATCCGTTTTACATCTGCCATGCTAAAGATGGCAGTGGCACGCCTGAGCACTTAAAAGTTAATCTTGATTGTGAGCCTCAAGGCCTATACCTAAGGCCCCACAAAGGCACCTTTCAAAGTTAACTCTGTCCTTCTCTTTCAGCCTTGCCTGACAAGCCTTGCTTGACAAGCTTTACCCGACAAGCCTGCCAATGAAGCAGAAGCCCGACAGAAAGCATCGACCGACCCCAACCTCTCAGAGAACTGTGTGCTCGTCAGCTAGGAAACATCCCCAACGGAAATTCTAGCCACGAACAGGTCTAAATGTTGTTATGATGTGCAGATATCTTTATAATCATCAGGTAAGAATGCTTTTCATGAAATTAATGCTTTTTAAGAAAGCTTTAATTTCGGTATAAAAAATTGAATAAATTCACTGATGAATTGTTTTTGCAAAATGAAGATGGGGAATGAGCTCTTTGCATATTGAGGGCCAAGTACCATGTTTGTAAATTGTTTTGGTTCTTTGTTGAACATTAGGATGTATATGAATTTTGATATGGATGAGAATATGTTTTCATATATTTCACACATTTAACACAGTTTTAAAACCCGCGGCATCGCACGGGCTCAATTTCTAGTTATTTTCTATTAGCCAACCTTCTAAATTCAGTAATGTAATCCTTAACAGTACATGTTTAGCTTAATTTGAATAGTGCCTCACCACTGTCTTCAAATTCAGACTGTCCAAACTCATGGCATAAGGCTCTTGTGAAATCCTGCCATCGAGTAGTTTGCAAGCAATCCATCCACCTGAACCATTGGAGTGCCTCCCCATCCAGATGAAAGGACACTGTTACCACTTCTTGTGCTCAGCTGTGGAGTAGTAAGCAAAAAATTTGTAGATTTTTTTATTTTAACTTGTAATGTATTTCATGTGTTTAATGTACAAGAGCCGAGTATATATCGGAGAGGAGATAAGAACGAAAGATGGGAGAACGAAAGATGGGAGAGATGTCTACTGCAAGCAGCCGACAATATCTAATCTAATCCTTAAATCAATGAGAACTAATCTACTCCTTAAATCAAAGATTTACACCAATCAGTCACCTCCTTTAAATCAAGGGAAGAGAGTTGCCTTGAGCTGACCCTAGAGACCCTTGGTAGCTGACTCTAGAGGTTAAGAGTCTAATGGGAAATGCTTTACACTTCAACATTCCTCCTCAAGCTAGATCAAGGAGCTTAATTGAGCCAAGCTTGCCCAAAAAAACGATGAAATTGAGTAGATGCTAGTGCCTTGGTAAAGAGATCAGCCAGTTGATCATGGCTTCGTGTGAATATGGTGCGGATGATTTGAGTTTGAACTTGAGCCCTAATGAAATTACTGTCCACCTCAATATGTTTGGTTCTTTCATGGAACACAGGATTGTTGTGTTCCTTTCAAATGAAAATATAAGGATATTATAGTGGCACACAAGTAAGGGTGGCGAATCACAGAGACTAATTAGACCTCTACAATTACTAGCTTTATGTGAACCCTAAAGAAAATGTAAATGAAAACTGAATTTAGATTTTTGTTTTGAAAGCTAAAGTAACTTAAAATGCAAGACAAGATAAAGATGCATGATAGATTGATTCAGAAATGATGGGAATGAAACTAGGAATATCGATTTCACCATTACAAGCCAATTAAATGAAAATTAAGTCAAAAAACATTCAACTCTCCAATCTACAACTAGGGTTCATTTTACTTATTTATGATCATCCATTTGATGTGTGATTGTGATCAAGTACTCCTAATCTGCAACCTTGTTATGATGGTCAACTTAGATTACCAAATAAGAATCCATTAAGAACAAGAAAACTTCAAAGAACCAAAGAAATCACATGGCAGGATGTATGCATAGTAGTTTCTTCATTTATTCACATGTCTACCAAGATTAAGCATGATGTGTACTATAATCTTGATCAAATAATTCATAAGTAGCCCTAATGGTGATCAAACATTAAGATTAACAAACAAATTAAACTATAAAATCAGTGAATGAAAGAACACAGATTGGTAATTTGAATACTTTAACTTAATAACAAATAGTAGGTTTGCAAGTCTACATCAAAATTCACAGCTATGAACTTAATTACACAACATGATTACTGAAGGAAATTTTGTGAAAAACATGTTCATTTGAGCAACATCTATGGCATGCAATTAACATTGAAAGGCGAAATCATGCTTGTATTGTTGGAAATGTGCCCTAAAACCAATCATATGATGATACTTTACGGACATTTCACATGTTAAACTAATCTAGTTTAATATCAAGGGCAAAGATTATTGTTTGAGCCGTCTCATGTAAATGTTATACGCTTAAACGATAAGTCCACAGAATATGTGATTGGGAGAATGCGAGCTAAAGAAGTTAGATTCATGAGACAATTCTTTCGTAGACACATCCTAAACGTTCCTGATCATAGGATTGCCAATTGGGCATTGACAGTCTGTTAAGATCAGTACGTGCTGTGTCTTCTCTAAGGGAGAGTAACTAGTCTCGAGTCATTGGTGTGTGTGACATCAAGACAAGCATGTAGGTGCTCAATAATGAATGAGTCCACTGAACACGATCAACGAGGAGTTCTCATACTCATGTCACATGAGAACTCATGGTTCGGATAATGCAAAGTAGTCCTTTGACCTGAGGCATCATAGTTGTCTTGTGGTTAAGTCCTTGATCTTTGATTGTGTTAAAGTCACTCCATTCGAGGGTGTCCACGGCATAGTTGGGGTTAAGCCACTTAGCCATGGAGGCGAGTGAATGCGCAACAAGGGATCTCTAACCTTCAAACTGTTTGGGGGAGAATACTCTATGATATGATTAAGAATCTCTGGCCAGAGTATGAATGAGATTTAGGAAGTCGTTCCAAATCTCATTCAAGGTAATCATATAAGCACATGTATCACATTGGATAGTAGACATGAATAAACTATCAATCCAAACAATGTGGTCAAGAGTATTGTATTAGAGAAATATCGTATTGCATTGTAATCCTAAACTGAATAGGTTCTCCAGCTCTTCTGATTAGCTTGGGTAACCATGATATGCTGCTAGTTGTCACTCATGGTTTGTGGAAGCCCTAAACGTGTATAATCACTAAAGGGAGAATTGAAAGTAAGTTTCAATTCACAATCGATTTGAAATGGTTTTAATCGCCCACTGCCTCGCTAAAAGGAACCTAATGGATCGTACACCGTGTAAGGCAGAGATTGAAGAAACAATGGAGATGAGTAAGAATAATTAAATGGTTTAATTATTTATGGCAAGGATTAATTAATATGTTAATTAATCAAACAAATCAAGTTCGTTAAAACACCACGGGTTAGTTTTCGGCCTCAAGGCCCAATGGGCATCGAACGTCAAGCTCATTGACTTAAGTTGTATGACAACTTAATAACAAATAATTCACAAAGGCCTTAAAAGCCCAATGAAACCCTATGGCCGGCCATTTAGTTAAAGGAGTGGGTTTTGGACTTAATTACAAGTTTGCCACTCAAATGAATGTAGGTATAAATATGACTTTATAGCCAAAATTCATTTAGGGTTTCTTTTAGAGAATTGAAGAGAACACAAAGCTCTCCTTTTCTCTCTAAAGAGGCCAGCCACCCTTGGAGGGATTAGCTAGTAATCTTTCTCCTCCAAGGTCACTCATTTCTTCATCAATCTTACCTTGGTGTGGAGACTTAGAGGTTCTCAATTTTGAGAACTTGGAGAAACCAATTCTTCCATCCAAATCCATGGATCTAAGAAGCAAGGAATGAAGGCCCTCTCCTTGGGTGATTAGCCTTTGCTTATGCAAAGAGGAATCTACAAAGGTATAATATTTCTCAACTAACAAATGTTGTTTTAAGTTGAGTCAAGGTTCACCAATCTACTAGGCTTTGAATTTCATGGTTCATGTTTTGTTTTTAAGTGCATACAAGCATGATTCCGCCTTTTAATTGTTAATTGCATGCTATAGTTGTTGCTTAAATGAACATGTTTTTCACAAAATTTCCTTCAAGTGGTATCAGAGCCTAGGTCTAGTAATTGGTGAATCCTTTTGGGTTTTGTAGTTCATAGTTTTTTATTCAAATGTTGTAATATGTTACAAGCTTTATTCTTGCTTCTTTGAATGTAAATTTTGTTAGAAAATTTTCCATCTCAAATGTTGTAGATGTAGTTCATATGAGCATGAATATTGGAGCTAAAATTTGGTGCCATGTTTTTGGGAATTGTCGGCCAAATCCAAAGGGTGGATTTTTGGGTTCTTGTTTGACTTGTTAAAAGTGTTTTCAAGTAACTTTTGGAACCCCTATGTGCCCTAGTTTGGTTATATGTTATTTCCCTTAAGTTTGAATGGTTTTGGGATGTTTTTGGGTGAAAAATGTTCATGGAAATTTTTTGAGTTTTTCATGAGTGTTCTTCATTGTTCTTGACATTTTTGCCAAGAACAAAAAGTTTGGTGTTTTGATTCAAAGTTTTGATTTATTTCATAAAGTTTATGTATATTTTTCAAATGTTTAAATGTGTTAGATATTTATTTAGAAAGATGTAAGAAATATTGGTGGGTGTGTAAGGATTAATTCCCTTTCACACACACCACTTGCATGACATTTATGTCATGCACCACTTGCATGCTTTATGTCTAAAACTACAAATCAACACACACATCACTCCCTTCTATCTAAAACCGGCCACCCTATTAAAATAGGGTACTTTTGGGGCTTTTATGTAATTACATAAAGTTTTGATACTTTTGTGTTTTTGCACTTTGGCCCAAAAGTTTACGTTTTTACGTTTAGGTCCAAAAACGCTAAAGGAAAAATTGTTTTGCTCCTTTAATGAAGTTTTTGCATTTGTTGAAATTTTTGGGTTCTAGTTGTAATTACATGAAGTAGTGGACTTTTGTGTTTTTACAAAGTGACCCCAAAAGTTTATGTTTTTGCAATATAGCCCAAAAGTTGAGGTTATTGCATTTTGGCCCAAATTAAGTTGAGAACCAAATTGTTTTGTCTCTTTAAATGAGAATTGGATTTTCATTTCATTTAGCTCCATTTAAATCAATTTTATGGATACAAAAACCAAATGAAAATGTTGCATTCAATTTAATTAGTTAAAGTGTTAATTAATTAAAGGGTGATTATGAACCTAAGCTTACGATAATTGAGCTATGTGAAAGGCCGTTTCAAATTTGTTTGAACCATAGGAATGTGTAGATAAGATTTTGGTTGTAATTTGATTTGATCAAATGTTGTAAAAGAGCATAAGCTTTTCTTTACTTTAAAGTAATTTGTTTTATTCAAATGTTGTAAAGAGCATAAGCTCATCTTTACTTTGAAGTACTCCTTTCTTATATTATTTGATATGCATGAAAATGGAGTAGAGGGTCCAACGCCCCTAAGACAACACGCCTTAATGTGATTAAATGCGTAACTAAAATCAATCACCATCCCTAGACCGAGATTCAACACTAGGCTCGTGTTGAATCTAAACAAAGGTTCATAGTCATCCTAAGGCCCTAAGACAACTATATAGTCCATGAAATGAATGCAAAGTTTATGTTAGTAGTATCATATACTCTGGCTTTAAAAACCGTTTTATAAGCATAGTGGGAGTATTATATACAACTAAATTCAATCAAATGGACCAATTGTTGTAATAGGACCAAAATTGTTTTAATAAAGATTAAAATGAATATTTATATGTGATGAGACCTAAAAACCCTCAACCAAACCATTATTAAGTTGATAACCGAGAGATGCTTTGAACATCTCTTCGTAGGCCTTCCACCATGGTGGGCTTCAATCGTTTGTGACTCATACACCATATTCGTCCAGTTCAAGGGTATGCAAAGTATGTGCTTACATTAAGGAGAAGCCTATAAACATATGATGAAGTGAAGGTAGGCAACGAGTATGGTCAATATGATATTCTTCTGAGGCCATTCTTGAACCCCTACTTGAACTAGCATGGTGGGAATGACTTAACTAAGTGCAATGGTGCCAATATGATATTCTTCTGAGGCATCATTTTCTAGAGGCCAAATTAGATGGGTAATTACAAAAGTTGTAAATGGCTAAAGCGTTATCCTCTCATCATTATTGTTGCTAGACAATATGATATTCTTCTGAGGTGGGCTTGGTAATGGTGAGTCTCCCATACCGTACTAAGAGTTTCATCCAAAACTCTCGAATTCCAATGAGGGATATGGAATTTGCCAAAAATAGTGGGTGGTGCTATTTGATTTAAAGACCCGGATCAAATGGCTGAAAATCAATCAATTTATATTCGTTATGTATTTGTTTACCAATATATTTGAAAACGCTATCCAAAACTTGACTAAGAAAAGCCGAATGCTTTAGTTTCCGGACTTGGTACCACAATCCCAAAGATTGTCTTAAATTGATTGTATATGTACCTAAGTAGTCTAATCCTCACAATCTTCCTATTGATAATGTATCATTGGAAGAACATGTTAGATAAGTCTATCATAAAGAGGACAACACTTTTAATGTCATAGTTCTTCACTTACAAATCGTTGTATGAAGAAATAAGAGTTGTTTTGAACAACCCTTAGCTAATGCAAACACTAGTGCTTGTTTCTTTGTTATATGAACAAAGAACTTGAGAAGAAAGCACAAGGGCATGGACACTTTATGTGCCATGATTCTTCACTTATAAATTGTTGTATGAAGAAATGAGAGTTGCCTTGAACAACTCTTGAAAGTTTGTAATTATGTTTAGAACATAATGGTTGGTTGACAAAAATAGTCCATCAACATGGACTTATGATGATTTTGAATCATTGAGTGTTGAAGTGTTAAACCACTTCTAGAAACGGAAACTAGGCAAGGACTTCACCTTTGTGTCCCTATCCAAATGGTTCACTAAGTTTATTGTAAACTATATAGTGAACAATAACCACACACTCTCCAAATCGTTTGATGTGTATCACACAATTGAAATAAGTTTCAAGAGAGATAGTGGGAGTTTAGGGACCATGACTATTGTAGTCAAAGGAGAAGTCAAAAGAAGAAACCGAAATAACTCCAAAGGGAACAAACTTTCTTTATGAAAGGATGGACATTGGAAGGGGTATTTGCAAGAAATGTCTTGCAAGTGTCAAGAACACGCCTTTCGAAGGTGTTGTAAATTGTTCTTGAATAGTTCAAAATAGTTGGTTCTTCTACTTGAATGCTTGATTCCGTATTAGTAACTATGTTTTACAATCGTTGTAAAAGTGTGGCTAATAAGAAGTAGAAGATTAATGAGAGAAGAGAAAGTACTTCACATTCGAAACGTGAATAAACTATAGATCTCTGCGAAAGCAGTTAGTACTTACTTCCTCATATGAACTACCAAAGAAAATGGAAAAACAAAGATTGTCTTTACATTCCAATTGAATAAAGGAACTTAATTCCGTATGGTAAATGGATAAATGTTTTGTTTGACAAAACATTGTTCTTTATTAATGAATGATTAGATTATTGTAATCTAATTGATTGTATCTATAGTAGAGATGATATGGTAGTGTTAACTGTTTAGAATATAACGATGCTTAAAACCCAAAAGGTTGCAAGGTAGTGACTAATCCCGACTGAGTTGTGATACCTCAAAAACATGAAATACGAGTTGGTCATAGATGGATGCTTTGGATCGTTAGATCCGGATCCAACACCTTCTTATTAAAATTGTATAAAGGCGAAATGTTCGAATCTTTATTCTTTTGGAAAGAAGAAAGAATCACAAAGTTGTTGAGGTTAATTCACTTAGATGTTAGTGGCACTTGTCCACAACATAAAACTACTCATGTTGTATGACATCCACCGAAGATCACTCTCGGTTGGACTATAGTTTATTTTGAATAAACACAAGTCCAAATACTTTGCTAAAGGTTTCAAAGAATTCAAGAAATGTAAGTTGATGAGTAAGACGTCTAAAGTATTTGCCTCCTTAGATTTGATCCAAGGAAAGATAACACTTTAGAACAGTTTCCTTGAATAATATCAACGAAAGAAGCATCAAAAGATAATGGATTTCTCCATTAGGAGAAGAACGAACTTGAATAAGATTTAGTTCGTTGGATGTTATCAATTACCCATATATAGGATATATGCTTCTAAGACAATATGATTGTCAATTAGAAGATCTTCCAAAATTTTCATGACTCCATAAGATGTAGTTGGAAAGAAAGACAAATCTTAATCATGTTAAGATTTGGGGTTGTGTGCTAATAAGCAATATTTGTTTGAGAATTATCTTGTGGATATCCTTAAATTAACATTTGGATATCACTTCTATAAACCAACTAACAAATGTTGTTTGTTTGGTAGTTCATTGTAATCCTACACTAGGATTTGCCCAAGATAGAGCAAATGAACGAGGGATAGAACTCAAAGAATGGTTCTTTAAGAAACAAGATAGTGATCAACAAATATAACAACCTAGTTCCTATACCACAAGCTCCAAGGTAGTCGAGAAGGATTTATAAACCGTCTCAGTTGAATGGTTTGAACTTTATGACTATGTCATAGAGTTACACCTCTTATTTCGAAAGAAATAAGAATGAAAATCCTTATGACTACATTGAGTGTATATACGATATATACTCAAGGAAATGGTAAAGTACCATTTAACCCGAAATAATGAAACCTTAAATAGCTAATTGGTAGCTTAAGGTGACTACAATCAAAGAGAATGGTTGACTTTGAAGAAACCATCTTTGACGTAGTCTTGTTTTCAATTAATTCGAAGATTGCTAGCTACAACTAAATGGTGATTCAATGTTTGGACATAATATAGGTTTCCGAAACCATTATTAAGATAGTCTTGATAATATATGTCTAAAACTATGAATCACAAGACATGTAAGTTGTAGAGATCCAACCATCATAGATCTTAGCAAGCTAGTGGGAGCTGTAAGCGTCTTATGAGAGAAAGATCAAATCGTTTGATTTCTCATAAAGATGTAAATGAATCTTTTGTTTACTAGGTTTACAAAAGAGTAGTGGGAGTTAATCATGTTCCTAAATTTGAATATATATATATATATATATATATATATATATACAAATATATGATATATTAATTTTGGCAATGAAAAGAATACTTTTTCGTTAAAGTTATGACTTTAAAACATTATATGAAGATAGAATGTATATGGGAGACATAATCTATATACATGGGATGGAAATCTATATTGATAGATTTTAGGATATAATTGGATTATATCAAGCCCTAATAATAGACAGGAGATGCTAGGAAGTTTCTCATATGATGATAAACTTCAATTAGAAGGACGACTCTAGTGAGACTAGCAAGTTGCCCTTCTCAAAGGGAACGTACCCTTTGACTCCCAAAGAAATAATGCGTAAATAGAATCCTTTATGCATACGCAGAGAGGTGATTTATGTATTTCATATTGTATGAAAAACATTGATATGAGTTGTACCTAGAAAGGTACAAGACTATATCAGTGCAAGCCCAGGATCAGAACCACGGCAACTTTCAAGTGAGTCCTTAAGTATTTAAGAAATACTAAAGGATAGATTCCTCAAAGAATGAGGAAGAATTAGAGTAACGTAATGGAAACGTAAATGTATTAGATTATGAATCTAATCCATCATTGGATATTTCTTCATTATGAATGAAGAGATACTCAGATATCTCTTTATTATGACTAAAGAAATATTTGGATGGAAACATTAAAAGTAATGACTTTAGTGTGTTCCATTATGAATGCAAAATATATTGCCATATAGAAGCTTACAACAATGTTGTTTGGATGGGAAAGTTCATTTATGAACTCTCTATTCGGTTCCAACCAAAAAGTGTCTCTAGTGTACCGACACTACGACACTAATGGGGCGATAGCTCAAGCCAGGGAATCAAGGTCTCATCAAGATCCGAACTCAAATGAGAGACTGAACCACATGATTAAGAATTATGTATAATGGTGACGTCGTTATTCTCATGGTTGCTTCTATGGATAACATATAGATATCCATTGTCTAGGCCTACTACTCAGCCATTTATGAAATGACTACAGAAGAGGTATCATCACTGATGACCAAGCTGATTGGCTCTAGTGCAAGTGGGAGATTGTTGGAAATGTGCCCTAAAACCAATCATATGATGATACTTTATGGACATTTCACATGTTAAACTAATCTAGTTTAATATCAAGGGCAAAGATTATTGTTTGAGCCGTCTCATATAAATGTTATACGCTTAAACGATAATTCCACGGAATATGTGATTGGGAGAATGCGATCTAAAGAAGTTAGATTCATGAGACCATTCTTTCGTAGACACATCCTAAAAGTTCCTGATCATAGGATTGCCAATTGGGCATTGACAGTCCGTTAAGATCAGTACGTGTTGTGTCTTCTCTCAAGGAGAGTGACTAGTCTCGAGTCATTGGTGTGTGTGACATCAAGACAAGCATGTAGGTGCTCAATAATGAATGAGTCCGCTGAACACGATCAACGAGGAGTTCTCATACTCATGTCACATGAGAACTCATGGTTGGGATAATGCAAAGTAGTCATTTGACCTGAGGCATCATAGTTGTCTTGTGGTTAAGTCCTTGATCTTTGATTGTGTTAAAGTCACTCCATTCGAGGGTGTCCACGGCATAGTTGGGGTTAAGCCACTTAGCCATGGAGGCGAGTGAATGCGCAACAAGGGATCTCTAACCTTCAAACCATTTGGGGGAGAATACTCTATGATATGATTAAGAATCTCTGGCCAGAGTATGAATGAGATTTAGGAAGTCGTTCCAAATCTCATTCAAGGTAATCATATAAGCACATGTATCACATTGGATAGTAGACATGAATAAACTATCAATCCAAACAATGTGGTCAAGAGTATTGTATTAGAGAAAGACCGTATTGCATTGTAATCCTAAACTGAATAGGTTCTCCAGCTCTTCTGATTAGCTTGGGTAACCATGATATGCTGCTAGGTGTCACTCATGGTTTGTGGAAGCCCTAAACGTGTATAATCACTAAAGGGAGAATTGAAAGTAAGTTTCAATTCACAATCGATTTGAAATGGTTTTAATCGCCCACTGCCTCGCTAAAAGGAAACTAATGGATCGTACACCGTGTAAGGCAGAGATTGAAGAAACAATGGAGATGAGTAAGAATAATTAAATGGTTTAATTATTTATGGCAAGGATTAATTAATATGTTAATTAATCAAACGAATCAAGTTCGTTAAAAGACCACGGGTTAGTTTTGGGCCTCAAGGCCCAATGGGCTTCGAACGTCAAGCCCATTGACTTAAGTTGTATGACAACTTAATAACAAATAATTCACAAAGGCCTTAAAAGCCCAATGAAACCCTATGGCCGGCCATTTAGTTAAAGGAGTGGGTTTTGGACTTAATTACAAGTTTGCCACTCAAATGAATGTAGGTATAAATATGACTTTATAGCCAAAATTCATTTAGGGTTTCTTTTAGAGAATTGAAGAGAACACAAAGCTCTCCTTTTCTCTCTAAAGAGGCCGGCCACCCTTGGAGGGATTAGCTAGTAATCTTTCTCCTCCAAGGTCACTCATTTCTTCATCAATCTTACCTTGGTGTGGAGACTTAGAGGTTCTCAATTTTGAGAACTTGGAGAAACCAATTCTTCCATCCAAATCCATGGATCTAAGAAGCAAGGAATGAAGGCCCTCTCCTTGGGTGATTAGCCTTTGCTTCTGTAAAGAGGAATCTACAAAGGTATAATATTTCTCAACTAACAAATGTTGTTTTAAGTTGAGTCAAGGTTCACCAATCTACTAGGCTTTGAATTTCATGGTTAATATTTTGTTTTTAAGTGCAGACAAGCATGATTCTGCTTTTTAATTGTTAATTGCAAGCTATAGATGTTGCTTAAATGAACATGTTTTTCACAAAATTTCCTTCATGTATGCACTCAAAAACAAAACATTACCCATGAAATTCAAAGCCTAGTAGAAAGGTGAACCAAGACTCAACTCAAAATAAAGTGAGTTGAGAGATTTTATACCTTTGTTGATTCCTCTTTGCATAAGCAAAGGCTAATCACCCAAGGAGAGGGCCTTCATTCTTTGCTTCTTAGATCCATGGATTTCTTGGATGAGGATGGTTGAAAGGATTCTCCAAGTTCCCAAAGTTGAGAACCTCTAATTTTTCCACACCAAGGATGGACTTGAAGAAGAGATAAGTGACCTTGGAGGAGGAAAGATTGCTAGCTAATCTCCTCCAAGGGGGCCGGCCTCTTAGAGAGAAAAATGAGAGCATTGTGTTCTCATCCTTTCCCCAAAAGAAAACCCTAAGGATCAAATGGCTATAAAGTTGCCTTTATACCACCTCACAATGGAGTGGCAAACTTGCAATTAAAGCAAGTTCACTACCCTCCTCTATTTGGCCGGCCTTAAGGGTTTATTAGGCTTTCAAGCCCTTTGTTTATTCAAGTTGCCATACAAATTGAGTTAATGGGCTTGACATTCAAATCCCATTGGGCCTTGAGGCCCAAAACTAACCCGAGGTCTTTAACGAACTTTATTCGTTTGATTAATTAACATATTAATTAATCCTTGCCATAAATAATTAAACCATTTAATTATCCTTACTCATCTCCGTTGTTTCTTCAATCTCTACCTTACACAGTGTACGATCCATTAGGTTCCTTTTAGCGAGGCAGTGGGCGATTAGAACTCTTTCAAATCGATTGTGAATTGAAACTTACTTTCAATTCTCCCTTTAGTGATTATACACGTTTATGGTTTCCACAAACCATGAGTGACACCTAGCAGTATGTCATGGTTACCCAAGCTAATCAGAAGAGGTAGATAACCTATTCAGTTTAGGATTACAATGCAATACGGTCTTTCTCTAATACAATACTCTTGACCACATTGTTTGGTTTGATAGTTTAATCATGTCTACTATCCAATGTGATTCATTTACTTATATGATTACCTTGAATGTGATTTGGAACGACTTCCTAAATCTCATTCATACTCTGGCCAGAAATTCTTAATCATATCATAGAGTATTCTCCCTCAAACGATTTGAAGGTTAGAGATCCCTTGTTGCGCATTCACTTGCCTCCATGGCTAAGTGGCTTAACCCCAACTATGCTGTGGACACCCTCTGATAGAGTGACTTTGACATAGTCAAAGATCAACGACTTAACCACATGACAACTATGATGCCTCAGGTCAAAAGACTATTTTGCATTATCCCAACCATGAGTTCTCATGTGACATGAGTATGAGAACTCCTCGGTTATTGTGTTCAGTGGACTCATTCTCTATTGAGCACCTACATGCTTGTCTTGGTGTCAATCACACCAATGACTCGAGACCAGTCACTCTCCCTGAGAGAAGACACAACACGTACTGATCTTAACGGACTGTCAATGCCCAATTGGCAATCCTATGATCAGGAATGTTTAGGATATGTATACGAAAGAGAATGGCCTCATGAATCTAACTTCTTTAAATTACATTCTCCTAATTACATATTCCTTGGACTTATCGTTTAAGCATATAACATTTATATGAGACGGCTTAAAACAATAATCTTTGCCCTTGATATTAAACTAGATTAGTTTAACATGTGAAATGTCCGTAAAGTATCATCATATGATTGGTTTTAGGGCACATTTCCAACAATTACAAAATATATAAATTTTAAGATCTGTATGAGTGAAATTAAAGTTCATAGAAGAAACCCCCTTGAAGCAATTTTGATGTTGAACTTTTCTAAAAATAGCGCGGCTGCGTGGTTTCTTCGGTGGCAGCAGATGGTGAATGGAAATAAGGTTTTGTTTCTGGAAGAAAGGCTAAAGAAAGAGAAGAGAAAGAGAGCTATGGGCAACCCCAAAGGGAAGCTTATGTAAAAGTGGCTGAAACTCTCTGTTTTATAAGGTTAAAGAGGCTGCTACAGATTACCAATACATCCCAGTAATTGGGCATTTAATTCCCCCATTTTTTTGCTGTTATTGGTTTTACAAAGAGCCATATTCACTTTTAATTCTTTGTCTACATCAACATCCACTTTTAGCACCATTTTGCCTTATCTGTCCTCAAATGGCTCTAAAATACAATTAAATGCACATTAACACAAGAGAGAGTAAAACGCAACCAGTTTAACTCAAAAATATCACAAAGAGACTAGGAATGGATGGTATAAATGTATGAAATATGTGAGTTATCAAATACCCCCAAACCTGGTTTTTGCTGGTCCTCGAGCAAAACTAAAACTGAAAACAAACAAAACAAAGAAAAATATAACTAGACCATTTTCGTTAGCTAAATGATTGCACGGAGCATGTGCAACAAGCCTTTAAACCTCTAGGTGTCTCTAGTCGAAGGAGTTGTGTCTCCTGAGGGTTTACAGTGATGTGAAAATTGTTAAAGCACTAAAAATGGTTAAAGCATGCTTGAAACAAACTAATAAGAACCAATGATGTGAAAATTAACTTGACACACAAATTAAACCCTATTTTGACAATTGTAGTATATAAATAAGTAGGGATCGTTCTTAAACCGAGGATTATGAGGGATTGCTAAACACTCTAAACTGACTTAAATAGATAAAACTAAGCTTTAAAACACTTAACTAGACCTAAAAGACTCAAAACAAGTTCACAAGACTCAAAATAAGCTAAAAACACTCAAAACTGCCTAAAAACGCAATCTGGGCAGTTTCTGACTCTAAACACAACTTTGGACGAATTTTGGGTTTTCCTTGACTCAAAACACTTAAAAACACAATCTAAAACAGATTTTAACTAGTTAGACACTCTAAAGTAAAGGGGGATTTGGTTTTGGACAAAAATAAAGTAAAACAAAGCAAGAACTAAACTAGGCAGATTTGCACGAATTTGGTGAAATTAGATGGATGATGGGCTAGCTAGAGGGTCTTTCTCCACACATGACACACTTGCATAAAAAACAATCTCCAGTTGCTTTTTCAATGAACCATGAACCTCAACACCCCAAGTTAATTAGGTACGCTCAAATTAACCCTCAGATTTTCCTTAAATCGTTGAATTGAATGGAAATAGCGCATCGCAATCAAATTATTCCTTAAAAGTTCCCTACATGAAAGCGCATAATAGAGACACAATCAAAGATCATTAAGTGCTATGAAAATCATAAGTGTTAACAAGGCATTCGTAACTATGAAAGCGCATGATTCTTATGCCAAGAATTTACTTAACATGATTGTGACTAACAACCTTTACTACTTATGAATATAAGTTCATAACGATTAGGTGAAACTCCCTTACATTCTAGCATCAAATTCATGCATGCAAACTAAGTTGACCACCTTAATAACCATACAAGAATAAGTTTTGAATAAAACAGTTAAGCGAATTGCATTCACAATTTATCAAATCGCAATTGAAAGTAATCAATTCATATTGCAAGTATAATCATGGTTTCGAATTCCCCTCTAACTATAAAGAAATTAGTTCCTCATGTTCGCAATTAAACAAAGATAACTTGAATTAAACATTGAAAACAAAGATACAATACACCTAGAAACACTCCAGATGGCTCCTTCTTCTCCTTCCTTAGCTGCGGCGCAAGAGGATTATGGTGGATGGTGTGGTGGATGTATGTAGGTGATTTTTGGTAGAAGGTGGTGGTTTAATTGCTGCACAAAGGTTTGTATTTATAAGGCTAGGGAAACCCACGAATTTCTGAAGGAAAGGAATGTGTATTTGGCACAATTCATGAAGGAAAAGGACTAGGGTTCACCAAAATCTGAAGGGAAAAGGATTGCACAATCCTAAGGGAAAAAGGATTGCAGGTTCTAGGGCTTCTAGAAAGGGTCTAGGCGCCAGATTTTTAGGTGCTTCTAGAAAAGATGTTTTAGCACCAATTTAGGGGTTCTAGAAGGATAAAGGTTCTAGAATCTGAAATATATAGTTTAAATGCATAATTATCCCTTAGAAATAGCTGGAATTAAGGCACAAATTGATTTGGATAAGATAGGATAAGATAAGGTTAGGTTAGGCAAGGATAAGATAAGATAAGGTTGGATAAGGTTTTGGATAATGTTCCTTCTTTTGAGCTGATTTCTATCTTCCTTGACTTGGATTTATTTCTTCACCCTTTTCAGCACATTCCTAGCCTCTTGAACTTCAAATTCGTCCATCCATCTTGCTCCATTCATAAGCTATCCATTTGGTGCCCAAAACTGCCTCAAAATGCTCCAAAATTGCACTTTCTTGCCAACTTTGTCATATGGACCTACAAACACACGAAAATATCTTAAAACACTATAATAAACATAAACAAACTATGAAAATGCAAGAAAACAAGCTAACTAAGTCACATAAATATGCTCCTATCAACCAATGAAAGCATAGTCATACATTCAAACCAAAAGTCTGCCACTTCAAAGAATCGCATCATACGTAGAGTGTAAAAAATATTACTCCATGACTCATGACTTCAAAAATACCATACTCAAATGCCAAAGATAGAATTCGCCTCAACTCTAGTCCTCATAGATATCACTCAAATTTTCACTCAGTTCCTAAGGTGTAGTCTCTCCACGAACACATGTGAGTGAAATTGTGTAAAAGGGGTGAGATGTAAAAAGGATTCAAAAATTCTCACACATGAAATATGAAATAAAAGCACATTTTCTGAACAGATCTCATGAAATGAATCAAATACTAAGAATATGGATAGCACACATACTTACTAGCACCCATGAATATATCCCCAAAGATCAGCCAGGTCTTTCACAAGGTTGTAATGTAAGGCTTAGGACATACTAGAGCTTGGGACATACAAAAATATCTTTGTTATGAAATAAGCAAGCTCTCCTCTTGAATTGATCTTCTTTGTTTATTCTTGGCAACCAGGACACACGTGCAATTGTGAAGGATTTGGAAATTGCATCTTCTTTATTCATTTTTTTCTTTTTTTTTTCTTTTTTTTTCATGTTTTGCAATTCCAACACATGTTACCTCGATACACGCCACATTATTGATCTACAGCTCAATCTATCTGTTTTCATCACTTTGGTATTCCCCAAACTATAAGGTATGTTGTAATGGGTTAAGATGGGTAAAGTTTGGTGTAGGTGATAAAAGAATTAAGTTAAAAGTGTTTGGTTGCAAAAAATATGAATGGAACACACAAAGGGTTGGGAATAAAGCCATTTGGTGGTTAAAACATGCATAGCCTAACATCGTCTCAATGGGTTCATTCATAGGTGATAATAAACACATGGTATCTACAATATAGGATTATTCTTAGCATTCAATCAAAGAGAAATAATGAGATCATTTAAAGTGAAATTGAAAGAAAACGATAGGAGAAGAAACACTTTAACCCCTCTCAAAAAAGCAAATATGCTCAAAATAACTCATTAGGGTAGTCTCCACTATTCTTCGTCCAAAATTTGAGCATGGTACTTTAACCATTATAATTCCAAGAGTAACAACTTTGTAAAAGAAAATAAGATGCCAAACTTTTTCATGACAACACTGTAGTTTTGTTTGTAAACATAGCCCTCATAAACATTTACATTAGTAAGCAAAAGCAAGCTTAACCAACACTAAAATCAAACGAAAATTTTCAATCTCACACCCCCAAACCTAAACAAAACATTGTCCTTGATGCGTAGAAAAAAAAATGAATGGAATGCAACAATGCAGGAAGGCAAAGTAAGCATGGAATGAAATAAAACAAAAACTAAAAGACACAAAATAAAAGGAAAGAACACAAACCCAGCTAGGTTGCCTCCTAGCAAGCGCTTTTTTAACATCTAGGCAAGACATGGTACCATGATAGATAAACACCTAGGGTGGAAAGAAGCCAAGGTAGCTCTGAACCTTGGTTGGAAGAACTAGTTTCTTTAGAGGGACTTTAAATATAGTGCGTTGAATTTCCACAAGGACTTGATTGTGATGGTGTTTTCGTCTCTCCTTGCGAAGAAGCATATCCTCGAAAATTGTTGAAGATGTGGCTGGAGCAATGATTTCAATGGATGAATGAAATTCGCTCAAGGGAACAATCTCATCGTCTAGCCTTGAATCTTCTTTCTTATGGTGAATGGGCAGCAATGATTCGTCATCCAACTTCAATTTGTTTTTCTCTTGATATGGCAGCAAATCATCTCCAAAAGACTCCAAAGATGGCACCTGTAAAGATGTAAAACAACAGAGAGAATCCAACATAACTTTCAAAAAAAATTCAAGCAAATTAGAAGATTGGGAAAGAGTTTCAAATTCAAGAACTTCTCTATGTATATCGGCACAGCTAGATTCCAATGATTATTGACCGTTCACATCTTGACCATCACCACATGGTTGTTCATTTAACGCTTGGACAATCTGCCCCAATTGAATTTCCAACTTGGTAAGTGCAATGGAGTGTTCTTGGATCATGCTACTCGTTGATTGTTGAAATTGCAAATTATTTTGAGCGAATAGCTTCAAAGTGTCATCTAATGAAGTGTCAAAGGATTCTTGCTGTGGTGGAGGTGTAAATGCTTGATTTGGAGCTTGTATGTTGTTTCTCCAAGCGGGGTTGTATGTATTTAGCAATGGTTGCAGTGGCCCTTGGTTAGAGAAACACATGCGGTGTGAGTGCTCTTGAACAAATGTAGGAAACTCATATCTTCTTGGGCACAACTCAAAGGATAACCAGTCTTGGCACATAATAGACATACACCATACATCTTTTTAGACAACCTGAAATCAAAACAAACTAAATTGTAAATGAAAAATCTAAACTAAGAAAACAAAAATAGATAGGGTTTATAAAGCAAGCAATTAGAGGGGATTGAAATTAGTCCTCGGCAACGGCGCCAAATTTTTTAGCAGCAATGTGCATGGCTGCCTGATTATCACACATAAGGGACATAGGAGTAGAGCTAGGAAACCCTAAGTCTGAAAGAAGCCATTTAAGCCAAATGAGTTCACCAGCTGCGGCTGTCATGGCTCGATATTCAGCCTTAGCACTGGATCATGCAATCACATGTTGCTTCTTGCTCTTCCATGTGATAAGATTTCCACCAACAAATGTACAATAACCTGTGGTAGATTTCCTATCAATTGCATTACCCACCCAATCTACATCCGTGTAGCCACTAATGGCAGTGGACTTATTGTTATGCATGATAATTCCTCGCCCTATTGAAACCTTAAGATAACGCAAGATTCTCTTAACAAAGTTAAGGTGATCAACAGTGGGAGAGTGCATAAGCCAGGCTCACTGCATATGTGATATATGGGCGCGTGATAGTGAGGTATATAAGCTTGCCCATCAACCTTTGATAGTAGCTCACATTATGCATGGCTTCTCCATCTATTTTGAGACTCAATTTGCAATCAACGAGAGTCATAACAAGTTTATAGTCAAGCATTTTTGCTTATTGAAGAAGGTCTAATACATATTTTTGTTGATGTAGAAACAACCTTTTTGAGGATGTTGCCATTTTGATGCCCAAAAAATACTTTAATTTCCCCAAATCTTTGATAGCAAATGTTTGATGTAGTAAGAGCTTCAGTGCCTCAGTCTCAGCGGCACTATCTCTTGTGATGAGAAGATCATCCACGTAAATAAAAACCACCAACTTCCCACTAGTGTTAGTTCTTACAAATAATGAAGAATCAACATTACTTTGTAGAAATCCAACCTTCTCTAGTACTGAACTGAGCTTGGCATACCAATCTCTTGGTGATTGTTTCAAGCCATATATTGCCTTGTGCAATTTAAAAACCACATTGCCTTTAATACCATTATAGGTTGAAGGAGGTTGCATATACTCTTCTTCCTGTAACTCTTCATGAAGGAAAGCATTCTTCACATCCATTTGGTAAAGAGACCACCTACAGTTGACTGCAATTGAGAGTAACACTCTTACTGAATTCATCTTGGCCACCAATGCAAATGTTTCCTTATAATCTACTCCAAAGGTTTGGGTGAAACTTCGAGCAACAAGTCTAGCCTTGTGTATCTCAATAAAACCATCAGCTTTGAATTTGGTATTGTAAATCCAATGACTTCCAACAGCCTTTTTTCCTGGTAGTAGTTGAACTAAGCTCCAAGTGTTGTTCTCTTCTAGCGCATGAAGCTCTTCTGCCATGGCTTGGTTCCATTGTGGAAGGAGAGATGTTTCTTGAAAACTTATAGGTTCACAATGCTTATCAATTTCAATGAGGAATGCAGCATGAGATGTTGAGAACTCACAAAGACTAATACTGTCAGTGATAGGGTGTCGTGATGCATACGTAACATAGCCCTGCAACCTAGCTGGAGGTTTTCTGGCTCGAGGAGGATTTCTCTTAATCATTGGAAGCTTTGTAGATGACTGAGAATGATTAGAGTTGGACTCTTCATCTCTCTCACTGGCAAAGATTAAGTCAGTTTGTACTTCTTCATAATTTGGAGTCATAGTGACTGAGCTCTTTTCCAACACTAGATGGTGAAAGTTTTGAGGGAATGGGAACAAGTCAAATAGTTCATCCCCCTGACTTGTAGTACTTCCTTTATGGAGGAAATAAGAATGGTCTTTCTTCAAACTTCATATCTCTTGAAACAATGCACTTCTTAGTGACTGGATTGAAGCACTTGTATCCCTTTTTAGGTGGAAGAGTAACCCATAAACACACACTTGGTTGCTTTGACATCTAGTTTGTCACAGTTCAAGGTTTACATGTGAACAAAGCAGACGCAATCAATTTTTCCTACCTTTAAGCACTTCATAGGGAGATCTAAACCCTAACACATAACTTGGAAGTCGATTGATTAGGTAAGTGGCAATGAGGACAACAAATGACCAAATTTTTTTAGGGACATGCATATATAGATCATGAGAGCACAAGTCTTCTCCAAGAGATCTCTATTTTTCCTTTTGGCTACTCCATTTTGTTGGGAGGTCCCTACACAGCTGGTTTGATGTATAATACCCTAAGAACTTATATATTGAAGCATATTGTTAGATGGAAATTCAGTGTCATTATCTAATCTTGGGACCTTAATGTTTGATTGAAATTGTGTTTTAACATGCATATGGAAATCTTTGAAAATGGTTGGGACTTCACTTTTTGATTTCATAAGATAAACAAAACTCATTCAAGAGAAGTCATCAACAAATAGAACAAAGTACTTAAATCCTTCCATTGATTCAGTTGTTGGTCCCCAAACATCGATGTGCACCATTTCAGAAAGTTTATTTGCCTTAGACATTGAAGTACCAAAAGGTAGTCTAGCAAATTTAGAAAATTGACAAGTATCACATTAAGATGAGATTTACAAAATGACTTCAAAGGGATGAGCTAATCTCTAATGCCAAAGTTGGCTTTCACCTATGGACTTCCCAACTAACAAAAGTTGGAAAGGAAAGGTTGGTACATATAAGGCGGTGGAAGGTGTTTCGTGCGAGAGTAAATTTATTTCTCCTTTTCCCAAAACTAAGACGTTATTTCCATTTGCAACAGACATATGTGAAGGACTTGAAAAACATTTAAAATGATGCAAGTTTATGACTTTGTTTGTCATGTGATCAGTGGCACCTGAATCAATTATCCAATAATCATTTTCAACACTAGTTAATAGGGCAGTAATGAAGGCTTTGAGTATACCCGGTGCTTCCCCCTGTGGAACTTTCTTATTTCCAGCAAGAAAGCCAGCAAACTGTCCTAACATAGCTGTGTGACTGCCCTCTTCATTGCCTTGACTATGTGAGTCTCCTATGTGTCCCTTACTTTGCATGTAGGCTGCAAATTCATTGATAAGTGACAATGGATTTGTAGTGAACTCCGTGGTTCCTTGTGGAATAGTAAGAGGATAAACATTAGCAAGTTGTGCCTTGAAGTGAGGTTGAGATTGCTGTGAAGACCTTGGTATCATTTTTCCATCTTTGCTGAACTTAGCCTTAAGTTCATGATGGAGTTCCCAACACTTATCTTCCACATGGCTAACACCATCGCAATATTTTCATTTTAGGTGTGTGTTTCTACCCTTGTACCCTTTGGTCTCTGAGTTCTTGTAATTTGAAACATATGCACAAGTCTCAGTTAATCTCGAGTTGTGTTCAGCATTCATCAACTTCTTCCTCGCTTCTTCTCGTTGGATGATGGCACAAACATTGTTGAGGGTAAGCAGTTCTTGACTTATCAAGATGTGACTCCTTAGATCATCGTACTCAGAGTTCAAACTCCCTAACAGCTGGTAAATTTTGTCTTCCTTGGCTCGTTTGAAGAGAATGGTAGGGTCTGCAGTATGTGGAAGATATACATCCAACTCGTTCCACATGATTTTGAGGCTCTCAAGATGATGAACAAAGGCTTTCCCTTCTTGTTAAGCACTGACAATTTCCTTCTTCAGTTGGAAAACACGTGCATAGTTGTTTTGATTTTCATACATATCCTGCAAGGCTTTCTAGAAATCACATGAGGAATTAGAGTAGCTAAAAATCTCAGCAACATGTTTCTCCA
This sequence comes from Malus domestica, assembly GCF_042453785.1. Classification (NCBI taxonomy): domain Eukaryota; kingdom Viridiplantae; phylum Streptophyta; class Magnoliopsida; order Rosales; family Rosaceae; genus Malus; species Malus domestica. The sequence continues at coordinate 16,411,792 of NC_091670.1, forward strand.
TAATGTTGAGCAGCAAGGACATGACAAGTTGGTCCTTGCAGAGCCATGCATCGTATGTGGGGGAGGAGATGTTTGGAGCTTCTACGCTTCCATTTACAAACCCTAACTTCCCTTTGACTCTGAGAGCTAGTGAAACAGCTCTAGACCAAGGAAGTTAATTGAACTCCTTCAATAGAACTGAACATAGACACTGATTGGTGTTAACCTCAACATCTGAAAATTTTGAAGAGATACTATGTTGAGTTTCCTCCTCGCGGTTCATTGAACTATCTTCAGCCATGGTTTAGACCATAAAGAAGAATTCGCAGCAGCAAGAATGGGCAAAGATAGGTTACAAAAGATCCTGCTCTAGTACTATGTAGATTTTCTGGTTTTAACTTTTAATGTATTTCATGTGTTCAATGTACAAGAGCCGAGTATATATTGAAGATGAGAGAAGAAAGAGAGATGGGAGATATGGCTGTTGAAAACAGCCGACAAGATCTAATATAATCCTTAAATCAAGGAGAACTAACATACTCCTTAAATCAAGGATTTACACTAATCAGTCACCTTCCTTAAGTCAGGGGACAAGAGTTGTTTATGCTATTGCCTTGAGCTGACCCTAAAAACCTTTGGTAGCTAACTCTAGAGGTTAAGACTCTAATGGGAAACGCTTTACACTTCAAGAAAATCACTTGACCTTATAAATCCAAGCCAAATGATCTTTTTGCATAAAGGAATAAATTGATCCTATGCTGCCACCGATGACGAGGAGTAGGACCTCCTCTATCATACAAATCACGGCAAAAAGTGCGATGAAGGTCACTGTCATGTGGGTCGGTATGATCGATCAAGATCACTGGAGGTGCAGGGTCGATCTCAGAAGAAGAACCACTACTGCCAGTGCAAGCCATTTCACGACCAAATTGCTTAAGAAGATGGCCACTTTGGTTTCTAGAGAATCAGACAGAGTAGCAGTATCCAAGGCAGAGGTCTGAGCGTCCATAACAGAGAATCGGATGTTTGAATTATGGAGGGGCATACAAGAAAGGGAAACCAAGACTAGAAAGAAGATACCAACTGATATGATCCAAATTCCAATGCCTTATTCAACCTTATCCTGTGCAATAATGGAGGAAGATATGGAAGAACGACAAAGGAGAAGCGAGAGCTTCCAATATTTTTTAGTATATTATCTGAATTAACTGTTACAAAGGAGAAAGAGCTATTGCTCCCTTTAAAGCCACAGGCCCAAAGGCTCTGCCGGCTAGATAAGTCTAACAAACTAATTAATTAAAGGACAAAATAAAGGATTACATCTAAAAATTCATATTAGTGATTAAGATAATCACTTATCCTATCACTCTTCGACTCCCATCCCAATCGATTAGTTGAATTAAATATGGTAAATTACTAAAAATATATATGATAATATTTGGAAATTTCTAGTATATTTATTAATTTTTAAAGTGGAGTATATATAGGAGTTATAATTGGGATTAGATATGTACCTCGTCAATATGGGACAACAGACTACTATTTACACTTTAATTAATATATAAATATATAATACGCAACACTCCCCTTGGAGTTAGAGCAAAGATGTCACGTATGCCAAATTTGTCAAGTGAGTTGGAAAACACACTATTAGACACAGCCCTAGTAAGCACATCAACAAGTTGATCTTGAGATCGCACAAGCCGAAAATTAATAATTCCAGCATCCAATTTTTCCTTGATGAAATTTCAATCAATCTCCACATATTGTGTTCGATAATTTGCACTGGATTATGAGCAATCTCAATAGCAGCCTTGTTATCACAATAAAGTTTCATAACACCCTTGGGTTTAAAATCCAAGATCTCACAACAATTTTTTCAACCACAACAACTCACATACACCATGAGACACCTTGAAACTCAGCTTCAGTACTTGACCTAGCCACCACTTTTTGTTTCTTGCTTCTCCAAGTAACTAGATTACCACCCACACAAGCAAAGTATCTAGATGTAGATCGTCGGTCAGTGATAGAACCTACCTAATCTGCATCTGTATACCATTATACATTCAACTGACCATTCTTGGAGAAAACCAAGACTCTACTAGGAGCCATCTTAAAGTACCTCAAAATACTGATTACTGGATCCATATAAGCTTCACTAGGTGAGTTCATAAACTGACTTACCACACTAACTGCATAAGCAATATCAGGATGAGTGTGAGACAAATAAACTAATCTCCCCACAAACCTCTGATATCATTCATTATGAGCAGGAACTTGATCCGGAAATAAGCCCAGACGATGACTCTGCTCAATCAGAGTATCAACAGGTTTGCAATCTAACATATCTGTTTCATCTAATAAATCAAGAACATACTTCCATTGTGATAGAATAATACCAAGTTTGGATTGTGCAACCTTGATTCCACAAAAATACTTCAATTCACCATATTCTTTCATCTCAAATTCAGTAGTTAGGTACTTTTGAAAGCGTTGTACCTCCTCCTGATCATCACCAATCACTATCATGTCATCAACATAAATAAGCAATGCATATAGCTTACCATTTTGTTGCTTTAGAAACAAAGTATGATCTGAATGACTCTGAAAATACCCAAACTTCTTCATTAAACTTGTAAACCTCCCAAACCACTATCTAGGAGATTGTTTCAAACTATACAATCAGTTGATATACCAATACCAAGCAAGAGAACCATATAAACTTCCTCCTTAAAATCACCATGAAGGAAAGCATTCTTAAAATCACCTTGTACCGGTCATTAGATCCATATGTTTTATGCTTAATAGTGAACACCCATCTCATTTGTAACTGATACACTAGATAGGTGACATATGTAAGATGCATATGGTTTGGACAAACGATAAATAGACACATGATTGTTGATAGGATACTTGGCTTTGGCATGCATATCAGGCTCATTGTACTTTAGGTTTTCCACAATTAACTCATGGAGGCAATTGATAAGTAGAAGAATCATCATAATTTATCTCATGTGTGTCACCATCTTGTACCAAACCATTAGAAGAATCATCACTGGACAAACCATCAACAAGTAATCGTTAGTCATACCAGCAACAGACAACTGGTCATCAAAAGGCAATTCGTCAGACATACCAATACAGGTAATTTGTTGGGCATATCTGAAAAGTCATTAGTAGAAATAGTCTTAGGAATGGCAGTTGACCGATTAACATCTGTAGTTGATTGGTTAGTATCACGCAGCATAATTGGTTCTGTCCCCAACTCTATCTGTAACACATCATCCATACCATCTCTTCGAATCTACACTTCACTCCTCCTCTCCCCTTAAAGTAAGGAGTTAGAAGAAAGCTTCACAAAATACAAAACTTCCTCTTGGAAGGACATCCATAGTAATATAAGTTTTCTGAGTCAAATGATGATAACACTTACAACCTTTTTTATTGTTAACATATCCAATAAATACACACCAAATAGCACATGCATCAAGTTTACTTTGCTGATGAGAGTAGACATGCACATGGGCCACACACCCAAACACCTTCGGAGGAAGTTGGATACAGAAACAAGAGAAACATGTTTTTATAGCACATCAAATGGTGTCTGAAAATCAAGAACCCTACATTCACACTTGATGTTTTTATCTTTATTAAGCTGTGTTTTAAAATTTGATGCTTTTTGGATAACTTTTCACAATTGTAATTTAATTCTTCTCTCAGAAGTTTATTTTTTATTTCCAACATTTTTTGTTCATCAAGCATTGGTAAATGATGTTTTTCCAATGAGGAAGATGCATTGTTAAAAAGCAACTGTAACTCAAATAAAACATAATTTTTTAATTCATCCTCTCGTATAATCATATCAGGTATCGCAAAAGTTTTTCTTAGTTTGAATAAAATATCATCATACATATTTTTCCAGTGAGTATTAAAAAGAACTTGAGGATTTGCTACATCACAAAACAAAATTATTGTAACAAACAATTGCCTTAATTGAAAAGATGATGCAACATGGGTAGCATTTGATAAAGCATCTAAACATTCTTTATCATCACCTAATAATCCTAGTAATTTACACGCAGCCTAATACGAAGAGTGCACCACACCATTAATAGTTTTGATATCATCAAAATTTAAAAACCTTTTTTCAAGTTTAAAATAATTATTAAATAATATAACTCACCAGATGCAGAGTGCACATATGCTATTCTGGCAATTGATCTTTTGCGTTTTCTTGGTTTCCAACATTTATTCCGCGCATCATATAAGAATTTGGATGGCATCTGTGCATAAGTCAGTAAACGCACTTCATCATAAATTTTATTTGTCTCAAACCAACTTGTCAACATTGTGTGTTCAAAAGCTCTTTGATTGATAATTAATATGAGTGAATGATCACCATCAAAAACAATATTTTGTTCTAATGGTAAATGCACTCGTAATCATTCAACAGAACGTTCTTTATGGTGTATCGAATGTTGAAACAATCGCCAAACAACCTCATAAGGTGATATGTATCTACAATTGAGATATGTTAATATTTCATCATTTAAATCTTGCTGAAGAACTTATTGTGCTCTATCTGAACCTTTATTAACATATTTGAACAAATATTTGATAAGCATAGATTGACAACAGGATTCAACATTTATATGTGCATTACATCTTAAAAGTAGCTCTGCATTATAAGGAACAACAAAACTGTTATAAATTTTTATTCCATTTTTTATGAAAAAAAAATTTTCATTGTCGCGCCGTTTATAAATTGGAAACCCATTTGATTAAAGAAAAGTCTCATTTCTATAAGGTCTTGGAAAATTTTAATAACACTTATTTTCTCGCATGCAAGGAGATTTTAAATTAATTTGATCACATGGACCATGAATCATAAATTAATTAACAATATCATAAAGCTTTGGATTAAAAGTTTTATCTGGTATTTCAGCTGAAATAATAGAATCAATATCAGATGGAGTGACACACCCCGTCCCGAAGGAGGGCATGCTGGCCGTCACGTGAGAGTGACGTAACCATTTGCACAGTACGGAAGCTTTAAAGATACAATTTATAATTTGATACACCCGAAGGTGAGTCCTAATTTTGTCCAATCTGTCAGAACACCGTCGAATTCCTCGTAGTCACCACACCTTTGTGATTCCTGAACCTGGAGGGGCGCAAAACCAAAATTGAGTGGGTCAGTAAAACAATTCTTTTCCAAATCCAAACATTCCTCAAAACGTTGTAACCCCTCTCCGTAAAACCTGTATACTTTCCCAGAAATGTAAAATATAAATATACATATATATTCTCAAACTTCATTTTTTACTATCTCAACATTTTTCTTTATCAATCATGCCATGCCATGTCTAATTCAACAGTTAAGTATGGATGCATCAACAATAATCATATCAGGTGCAAGAAAGTAATCAACCGGAGGCCCTCTAATAGCCCTGCACGGTTGAACCTAGAGCTCAAAATCTATCACTCTCACACTCTGCCGGAGTCACTCCGCGTGACCTGTCCGGCCTTCTGCACATAAGTTACGCTCTAGTGCTTCTCATAAATCATCTGTGCACATAATCTAAGGTCACCCACCAGTCGGAATCTCACTAACACTCTCGCGACTGGCCTGTCGTACCCACTCCGCGTGGACTGTACGACTAGTATCTACTTGGATCCAAGACGAGCGTGCGATGCGGTGAATACTAAAAGCACTAAACTATGGTGCAGGATTTGAGCTCAATATACATCAGCATCATCATAACAATAATTAAATACTCACCTGATACTCACATGTGCGTCCGCCGCACCATTCATTCATATGCATCATATAACAATTCTTACCCGTGCGTCCACCGCACCAATTCATGCATATGCATCATAAATCAATTCTTACCTGTGCGTCCACCGCACTAATTCATACATATGCATCATATATTAATTCATGCATGGCATTTCAACTCACATTTCTATATACTTTTCATATCAATTCTATGCATGGTATTTCACTTCCTGTTTTTCCACATAACTCATATGCATTTCATTTTGAACATATTTTCATTTCAATTCAATTTCTGGGAAACGTCAAGTATATATATACACGGAAAACAAAACTGCCCACTCACAGAATACATCGACGTCTCGTAAGTCCCTGAGCATCCCTTGGCCATGCCCGATGCCCGCATAAACCTCACCTATACAAGAGTAACCAATTTGACGTTATTTAACGCCTAACCCAAATCTTAGTTAATAACTCCTCATATATTGCTCAAATTGGGTATATGAATATACCACCGTGACCTACACAACCTCAGGATCATCCCCATATTTTTAAAATAATTTTTGGAGTCCTCACGCGCCCCCACGCGCCTGACGTGGCACGGACCTACGCGCCCCCACGCGCGGCCACGTGTCGTGTACACTGACGGCACAGTAAACGGCAGTTAGGGAATATTCCGTTAAATCCTAGCATATTCCGTTAATAATTAACGGCGTCAGTCAACGCCGTTAGCATATTCCGTCAAAACTGACGGAATATTCCCTGTCTTCTCCGGCGATTCGCCGGTCGCCGGCGACTGTTCGCCGGTTTCTGGAAAAATTTCAAACTTGCTATTCTCCTTCGTTTTTCATCCATTTTTCACGTAGATTATACCAAATTGAAGCCCTAAACATCTACTATCACGTTGGACTAGTTTTAGGGTCTAAAAACAACGGGATTAAACTTTCAAAAATTCAAGAAATCGGCCTACCTTCGAACTAGGTGATCTCGACGTCCAATTCATGCCAACGAAGCACTCCGAGCTTCCTTGGGACTTCCTTAAGCTCACTGTGAGCTTGGTTTCACCTAAAACAAAGTCAATTCGAAGATCATGAACAATGTTCTTCACGGGAACTTTGAAACTAGGGTTTTCCGAAGCAAAACTTACCTGAAATGGATACCATCGTGATCGTGGAGGTTCCAGGAGTTTGATGGTGGTTTTAACTCCGTCGTTGGTAGAAGTTTAAGGTGGTTTTGTGGTGGTCCGTGTGAGTTCGAAGGAGAGGGAGAGAGAACTGAGAGTTTCGTGAGGGAGGAGAGAGAGAGACAGTATGCAGAAAATAGGGAGAGGATTGAGGGATGTGGGGATCCCTCGTGGTCCTTTTCCAATCCCCAACTCCAAACCACAAAATTTTAACCTAAAAATCTAAGTTCCATCCTTAATAAATTCCATTTTATTTTCAAAACTTAGGAACCTAGATAATTAACAACTTGAGCTTCTCATACTTAGTATTTCTTAAGGGCAATTTCGTCCATTCACAGCCACGAATGTAATATTTTGGAACGGGCTGTGACAATCTCCCCTCCTTATAGAATTTCGTCCCCGAAATTCCAGCAACCAACTAAATCAACCATACTCCAACAATCGCTTCGGGTAAATCTCTCTCATCCGATTCTCTTTCTCCAACATAATTTTCTACTGAATGATTTCCTTCACAAAGCTTTTACCACTTACTCTGTCTTACTTTTCAGGACCTTCTTTTTCCAATCCAAAGTCGTCCTTGGTTCCTTATCAAGTCGAATCCAATTTAATTCTCAATAGTTGCACCAGAATCTCATGTGACGAATCTGCCACCTAGTGACAACGTATCGAACCCAAAATATATTAAGTACCTTAGCCAACTCTGAAGACATCACCACTTGTATGCACTTTATTGATTCCTTTAGTGATAAAAAATGGTCTGATGTGACTAAGTCTTATCTTGTCTTCCTTTCTGAATCTTACTATTTCTCTTCATGGTGAAATTTCCAAAAATATCAAACCATTTACCTTACACACTCGATTAGTGGCATATCCATCTGTTAGTCTCTTTTGCCATTCCTGGTTACTTCAGGTTAACTTAATCACATGAATACTTTGAGGAGACTCATCCATAGTCTCAGGGTCTACTAAAACTCTTTCTTGATCGAATCTTTCTCTATTCAGAAGCATTTCATTCACACGACACGCTTCAGGGACCCTATGGCGTTACTTCGGAAACCGCACAACCAACATACTTAAGAAACTCAGCAGTTCCGTAAACCAATTCTTCTTTCCATAAAACAAATAAGTACCGTTACTCTGTCTGGGAAAAAGTTATTACTCAGCACTGGAGTAATTGTACTAACTTGGTACATTGACCAACTATCACTTCAACTTCGATCATAACCATCCTATGTACAAGGAAACTTGTACACATAATCCAAAGTAATATCTTTCCATTTCCACTGCGAAACAGAAAATAGTTATCTCAATCCAAAGGTTTATCTCTTTCTGCCTCGATCTGCTGACCAAATAAAACTGTCGAATGGTATGATAAACCTTATTACTTTCGGAATATTGCAGAAGCTGAACAGTGTACTTCGTCCAAAATTACTTACTTTAAATCCTTAGCATTAGGCACATACTTTTTGTTTTCTTGTATCCACATACCATTTGATTCACGAATCATGTACTCATTCTTTTTCCTTTCTTTCTCTGCCTTGGTTAATTCTTAAATTTCTTCGTTAACCATTTGAGTCTCGAGTACGGCCTTACCAAACAGGCCTAACTTGAAAATTAACAAGTATAACTTCTTCTCGATCTTCCATTCTTAATTTTTTCTTCCGTTGGTTTTCAATCCACAAGATGATACTCTTGGCAACGTGCCAGACATTAATCTTACTGCAATATTTTCACCAAGTGTATTAGCTAGAACAATTTTACGATCACCCTGGTCGTACAATCATATACATTAAACAATTCAATTTACCTTCGCTACCTCAGATCAAAATCCTTCCGAGTAATGGATATTGAAGACTTTTTGGATTCGTAAAAATCTTGCATTCTTACCAAATATAATGCCTTCATAACTTCACAGCAAGAATGGTAATCATGACTTCCAAGTCACTCGTAGGGTAATTCATCTCATGAGGTTCCATTTATCGTGAAATGTATGCAATCACCCTAACATTTGCATCAGCATGCCTCCAATACCATTCAAGAAACATCACTAAAAATTTATGATTACCACTATTCTTTGGGAATACCAAAATACGTGCATGAGTGAGGAAATACTTCAGTTGTTGAATCCTTTGCTCACAATTTCCTTCCCACTCATACATAACCTCTTTTCTCAACAGTCTCGTCAATGACAAAGCAATGACTAAAAAATCTTTCACAACCATCCAAAATAGCCTGGTAAGTTAAGAAATTCCGAATCTCAATTACAGCTCGTGGTTGTTCCAATTCCTCAATTTCTGCTATCTTTTAAGGATTCACTTGAATACCTTAAGAATATATAACAAATCTCAGAATGCCACCTGATTCATCTAACTTTAGCATTTGCTACTTAGCATACAACCGACGTTCTCTCAATCTTTGCTTCACCAACTTAATATGTTTACATGCTCTGCTCTGGCTCAGAATATGCCAGAATATCTTCAATGAAAATGATATCAATTTATCAAGGCATTATTGGAATACTTCATCCATCAACTCATAAAACAGCATGAGTATCCATATAGCATCACCAAACTTCATAAAGACTATAACGAGTCCAGAAAACCATCTTATGATCAACGTCACTTATAATATTCAATTGGTAGTAACCAGATCTCAATTCAATCTTTGAATCTTCGCAATTACTTCTGAGCTGGTTAAATAAACATCAGTACATTACCATGGATAACGGTTCTCAATCGTTACCCGACTCCATTGTCTATAATCAATGAACAGTCTCAAGATCCATTTTCTTCCTCACCAACAAACTGGGCTCCTCAAAAGTGTTGTACTCGGTTGAATAAAACTTTTATCAACCAATTCTTTAACATAAATTTATACCTGGCAACAATTCAATAGTGAACCTCATATCTCTGCCTGAAGGCAATCCAGGTATACTTTCAAGGAAGACATCAAGAAAAGTCTAACCCTTTTGACATTATTCACACTACTCCGAGCAACATCATTTAGCATCACATAAACTAAGTATTTTTGGGCAGCCTTTCAAAACAATCTCTTTGCTTTCACAGCATAAATAATGGCTGAACTCACTTCACTTTGCATGCCCACTCATTAAGGTAACCTCTGATCATCCAGATCGATGGAAAGTGACTGGTTTCCCGTAACAATCCATCTAGTCACGATTATAATCAACCAATCTAATGGAACAGAATTAACTGATACAATATATATTCTATTATTATTAAGTATTCTAAATAAGTACAATACTAACATAAAATAATCTACCGGGTTGCTTGCTTAACGAATCCACGAATGAGTTATTAATATTACGGTCTGCAGCCCGCAATACTGATAAATCATCGTTGTCTCGATAAGTAGGCAACCACTCTCAAAGATATAATAATACTATTTTGCCACTCAATGCAAAATACATACACTCGTCTCAACCGCATTTATTTACTACTTTCTAGGCAATATCAATCATAATAATAAAAATATATATATATCAGCCGGAGTCAACTAAAATGACCAATACGGCTGATTCAACTCTCATCTCAATAATACGTCGGCCGGATCCACTCCGCGTGGTCGGTACGGCCGAGCCTATAACTCACCAATTTCTCATGCGTCAGCCAGATCCACCTCTCATGGTCTGTACGGCTGAACATATAACTCATCAAATCTCTCTGTACCCACGGTCAATCCGACCAAACTACTAAGTTCATAAACTTGCTGAATCGACACTACGATGTCATAGAAAACTGTTGGGTACAACTGATTCTAGGGACGATTCACAATTCTGTGTCCCCTCTGTTCACATAAACACATTCATTTCTTATTCTTCTTTATTCTCGTTGCTCATGTTCTCAGAGTCCTCAAGACTCAACAGCATCTCGTATATTCCTGGTAAAAAGTACAATGGATAGTGGTCACCCAAAATACCACTTCCCTTTTTCCACCCAGCTTAAAACAACATAACACCTCAACCAAATTAACAGTAATATCTGGATGGAAACGAGGCAAGTCTGAAAACTTTCTATAATATTCATTTATCGTCAACTTCCTTGATTCACATTTGCAAACTCTTGTTTACTACCATCGATAAATGCCGGAGGGATAAACTTTTCCTTAAACAAGTCCTTAAACAATTTTAAATCGGCTGATTCCTCTGGTGACAACAATTAACAATCCTGTTTCCACCAGGATACAAATTCATACCCAAAACCAGGTAGTCATCTCGACCCCTTGTCAGAAGGAAAATTCCTTTGACTTGCATAATCCGAAACATCTTTTCCAAATGGTTAAACCGTTACTTCGCTCCCTCAGGTTCATCATTTCTCTTAAGTGATTCAAATTCAACTCATAACCCATCTTAAAATGTCCCTTTAGACAATAGACTGAATCACCATAGTAATAGTTTCCCCCTAAACCGCTAAATCAGGGAGACTAAATTCCTCTAACTACGTGGTTTGCTACGAGGCGGTGTAGTTCTGACAGAATTCACTAGAAACTTCTCAAGATGTCCAAGATTGCAACCATGCTCTGATACCAACTGACACACCCCGTCCCGAAGGAGGGCATGCTGGCCGTCACGTGAGAGTGACGTAACCATTTGCACAGTACGGAAGCTTTAAAGATACAATTTATAATTTGATACACCCGAAGGTGAGTCCTAATTTTGTCCAATCTGTCAGAACACCGTCGAATTCCTCGTAGTCACCACACCTTTGTGATTCCTGAACCTGGAGGGGCGCAAAACCAAAATTGAGTGGGTCAGTAAAACAATTCTTTTCCAAATCCAAACATTCCTCAAAACGTTGTAACCCCTCTCCGTAAAACCTGTATACTTTCCCAGAAATGTAAAATATAAATATACATATATATTCTCAAACTTCATTTTTTACTATCTCAACATTTTTCTTTATCAATCATGCCATGCCATGTCTAATTCAACAGTTAAGTATGGATGCATCAACAATAATCATATCAGGTGCAAGAAAGTAATCAACCGGAGGCCCTCTAATAGCCCTGCACGGTTGAACCTAGAGCTCAAAATCTATCACTCTCACACTCTGCCGGAGTCACTCCGCGTGACCTGTCCGGCCTTCTGCACATAAGCTACGCTCTAGTGCTTCTCATAAATCATCTGTGCACATAATCTAAGGTCACCCACCAGTCGGAATCTCACTAACACTCTCGCGACTGGCCTGTCGTACCCACTCCGCGTGGACTGTACGACTAGTATCTACTTGGATCCAAGACGAGCGTGCGATGCGGTGAATACTAAAAGCACTAAACTATGGTGCAGGATTTGAGCTCAATATACATCAGCATCATCATAACAGTAATTAAATACTCACCTGATACTCACATGTGCGTCCGCCGCACCATTCATTCATATGCATCATATAACAATTCTTACCCGTGCGTCCACCGCACCAATTCATGCATATGCATCATAAATCAATTCTTACCTGTGCGTCCACCGCACTAATTCATACATATGCATCATATATTAATTCATGCATGGCATTTCAACTCACATTTCTATATACTTTTCATATCAATTCTATGCATGGTATTTCACTTCCCGTTTTTCCACATAACTCATATGCATTTCATTTTAAACATATTTTCATTTCAATTCAATTTCTGGGAAACGTCAAGTATATATATATACGGAAAACAAAACTGCCCACTCACAGAATACATCGACGTCTCGTAAGTCCCTGAGCATCCCTTGGCCATGCCCGATGCCCACATAAACCTCACCTATACAAGAGTAACCAATTTGACGTTATTTAACGCCTAACCCAAATCTTAGTTAATAACTCCTCATATATTGCTCAAATTGGGTATATGAATATACTACCGTGACCTACACAACCTCAGGATCATCCCCATATTTTTAAAATAATTTTTGGAGTCCTCACGCGCCCCCACGCGCGGCCACGTGTCGTGTACACTGACGGCACAGTAAACGGCAGTTAGGGAATATTCCGTGAAATCCTAGCATATTCCGTTAATAATTAACGGCGTCAGTCAACGCCGTTACCATATTCCGTCAAAACTGACGGAATATTCCCTGTCTTCTCCGGCGATTCGCCGGTCGCCGGCGACTGTTCGCCGGTTTCTGGAAAAATTTCAAACTTGCTATTCTCCTTCGTTTTTCATCCATTTTTCACGTAGATTATACCAAATTGAAGCCCTAAACATCTACTATCACGTTGGACTAGTTTTAGGGTCTAAAAACAACGGGATCAAACTTTCAAAAATTCAAGAAATCGGCCTACCTTCGAACTAGGTGATCTCGACGTCCAATTCATGCCAACGAAGCACTCCGAGCTTCCTTGGGACTTCCTTAAGCTCACTGTGAGCTTGGTTTCACCTAAAACAAAGTCAATTCGAAGATCATGAACAGTGTTCTTCACGGGAACTTTGAAACTAGGGTTTTCCGAAGCAAAACTTACCTGAAATGGATACCATCGTGATCGTGGAGGTTCCAGGAGTTTGATGGTGGTTTTAACTCCGTCGTTGGTAGAAGTTTAAGGTGGTTTTGTGGTGGTCCGTGTGAGTTCGAAGGAGAGGGAGAGAGAACTGAGAGTTTCGTGAGGGAGGAGAGAGAGAGACAGTATGCAGAAAATAGGGAGAGGATTGAGGGATGTGGGGATCCCTCGTGGTCCTTTTCCAATCCCCAACTCCAAACCACAAAATTTTAACCTAAAAATCTAAGTTCCATCCTTAATAAATTCCATTTTATTTTCAAAACTTAGGAACCTAGATAATTAACAACTTGAGCTTCTCATACTTAGTATTTCTTAAGGGCAATTTCGTCCATTCACAGCCACGAATGTAATATTTTGGAACGGGCTGTGACATGGAGAAACACATTTGAAGTTTGACTTGAGGCATATTAATATATGAGAATGAGGTAAACCTCTTTTTTGAAATTCATTCGTGCAAACATCTGTTTATAAAAAGGATAAAAAATAAATAAAACAAACAAAGAAAAAAACAAATGAGGTCAGTTTGATTAAAAAAATTAAAAAAAAAAAACTGAAAATTAATACAAGTAACAAAATAAATTTTTAAAACTTGTTTCAATTTCTCCAAAAGGTTTTCCATATTTTATAAAGTCAAGCATATCATCAAGTTTCATTTTAAACATGCGGAAAATTATATCAGGCCTATCATCCTTAGGTTTGAATCCTGATTTTTTCTCAAATTCTCTTACAACTTCTGGCCATTTTATATTGCAAGTAAATTTTATGAACAAATCGGGAAGTTCATATTCTCTACAAATAGCCATTGCATCATGACAATTATTAATGATATATCTAAGACTTACTGTATATGAAGCAGGCAACACAACTTTTTGGCCCAAATTACTTGCATCGTTATCACCCTTTGACATTGCATCATAAATTCCCTTGTAAATTTCAATTCTTAATTTTTTTTTTGTTTTGTCTATTATAATCTAACTTGTCTTCTTCAAGTGATGCATAAGAATCTACCAAATATTGTTGAGAAAGTCTTCCCCCTTTTAACAATGTTGTTAAACATGGTTCTCGTTCTTAAATTTGATAAGCTATAAAAGCTCTCATGGGTACTCTATGTCGTTTAGTTTTTGGAACTTTATAATTTTCATTCCATTTTAAATCCGGTCTATACCCATCTTCACCATAAGGAAAAAGAATAGGATATTGCAAAGACTCTATAACTTTGGACCTTTATAACTTTGGATTCAATTTTATAACACGCTTTAACCCTTCCCTTTTAGACTCTATAATAATATATCTATTAGAATCAACGAGTCTGATATCACCAACTATTAAAACACTTATTTCATCACTAGTTGGTTGGTCATATTGTTTCTCATCAGTTACTTCTCTTGCTAATATTCTCATTTTCAAAGAAATTAATCCATCGGTTTCAAATTTATCCCTTGTCATTCGAAAAAGTTTAACTAACTCATTTGATGCATCAAACATTTTAATCTAACCTTGAACAGTTTGTGAATCAAGCTTTTTATTATTTCCATCAGATTCAAAAGCTTTCAATCGATTTTGCACTTCATTTTGTGTATCATAGATATATAACTGAGTAAATTTTGGAGACTCATTATCAGGCAGTAAAAGAGATTCCATTAGATGACAAATTTGACCACTAATTTTAAAAATGTAAGGACTTGACCCATCATTAATTGAGTGATCAACGTTGGTACCCATTGAAGTAAATGAAAACATAGAATTGTAAGCCCTAATGTTTTCCCTAAACATTAAACTTTTTGGACCTCCATTAGGATCAAGCAAAGATTCTAAAAAAGGTGGTGTTGGTTTCAGATTTGGAAAAAGAATTTCTCCTTGTTGACAACAGAGAGTGAAAATAGGTTGATTTATTTATTTTTATTTTTTTTGATGTTTGTTTAAGAGATTCTTTTAACCAAAAATAAGCACCACAGTGGTTACATTTATGATTTTTATCCCCAAAGTCCAGATAATCTATTTGATGTCACATCCTGGTCTGGGGTCCACCACATCCCGAGCCCTCTCCATCACCGTAGCACGATATTGTTCGTTTTGGGCCCCGACTACACTATCACGGTTTTGTTTCTGAGAACTCACACGAGAACTTCCCAATGGGTCACCCATCATGGGATTGCTCTTGTGCGCTACTCGCTTAACTTCAGAGTTCCGATGGAACCCGAGGCCAGTAAGCTCTCAGAAAGCCTCGTGCTAGGTAGAGATGGGAATATACATATAAAGCTTAGATGATCCACTCCCTTGGGCGATGTGGGATGTTACAATCCACCCCCCTTAGGGGCCCGACGTCCTCGTCGGCACACATCCGGCTAGGGATTGGCTCTGATACCAAATTGTCACATCCCGGCCCAGGCGGGACCACTTCCCGGGCCCGCTCCACCACCATAGCACTATATTGTCCGTTTTGGGCCCCGACTATGCCCTCACGGTTTTGTTTCTGGGAACTCACATGAGAACTTCCCTCTGGGAACTCACACAAGAACTTCCCAATGAGTCACTCATCATGGGATTGCTCTCGCGCGCTACTCGCTTAACTTCGGAGTTCCGATGGAACCTGAAGCCATTAAGCTCCCAAAAGGCCTCGTGCTAGGTAGAGATGGGAATATACATATAAAGCTTAGAGGATCCACTCCTTTAGACGATGTGGGATGTTACATTTGAACTCCTGCATTAACAAAAAAAATACACATGAAAAAAAAAACTCAAAAACAAGATACCAATAACTAGAAACCAAATTTATAGAATAAGAAATTTATTTTTTATGTAAAAGAGAAAACATACCAATTCTACTCCTTTGGAAAAACGCCTGACCCTTATTCATAAGATTCTGATTCCCAACTTGAAAGGTTTTTTCAAATTTGTTATCAATATTATTCAAGAAATTAACGGTAAGATCCCACATCGTCTAGGGGAGTGATCCTTATATGCATATTTCCATCCCTACCTAGCATGAGGTTTTTTGGGAGCTCACTAGCTTCGGTTCCATTGGAACTCCGAAGTTAAGCGAGTAGCGCACAAGAGCAATTCCATGATGGGTGATTCACTGGGAAGTTCTCGTATGAGTTCCCAAAAACAAAACCGTGAAGGCGTAGTCGAGACCCAAAATGAACAATATCATGCTACGGTGGTGGAGCGGGCCCGTGATGTGGTGGACCCTGGACCGAGATGTGACATTAACAACTTTGTTTTCCTTTTGATCAGAAACATGAACAACTTTTCCAACAGATGTAACACGTTGCACTGCATTATCATTAACGTCTTTAATACCACATTGCACAACATTTGATGTGCTAGCATTACAGTCAAATCTAAAACGCGAAGTTTCACATAGAAGTGCACCAGTTTTAGATGAAGCAGCATTTTGACAATTTTCAATATAACTGATTCTACACACTTTTCTTAAGCACTTGTTGTATTCATCATCACTATCATTTTCATTTTCGTTCACAACATCTTTTATCAATCCGTTTATAGGCCTTTTAGACATAATGGAAAATAATTTTTATAACCAATTTAAAACAAAGAGCTGGAAAGAAGGAAAAAAAAAGGAGAAAAAAATTAATAAACATGTCAAAACAACATAATAAACACTAAATATAGCCAAACCAATGAAATCAACATTTCAATTCAAACAGAATTAAAGATAAAGGTAATGTTAAAATTGATTCCAATCTTAGAAAACACAATTAAAATAAGCATAGAAAATTTTAAGCCAACAATCCAAAAAATTTAAATAACTCACCTTTGGCGCAGAAATCTTGGAAGACAAACGCAAATGCGTGAAAACCCAAGAGTCGAACGTTTTCAAACCCTATAAAAAACAAAACCACTGCATAATATCAACTTAAAAATTGTAATCCAATCTAATAAACATAATCCCAACACTCAGACACGTGAAGAAAAATTATAATAATCCTGTAATACACACACCAAAAACAACAATAACCATAAACAAAACACACTTGATCTTTACATAAATCTTTATCTCTCGTCAACTGAGTCAATTGTTCAATGTTCTTTAACACAACCATGTCGCGGCTCAACTAATTTTTTTTATCATATTTACATGAAGGAGCAAACATATACACATAACAGATGGTTAAGTTTTTAGGTGATAATGAAGCAATGGTAAGAAACACTGCAGCTATAACTCAAAGGTTAAAGTGGGGCCTTACAGTGTACCAAAAAATATTTATTTGGGTGTGAGTTTGTGAATGATTGTTAAGTTTGTGCATTGATAGTTAACACAAAAGAAAGACTAAAGCCAATTAATATTTAGCTGAAACAAAAAATTTATGAAAGTTGTTGGAAGACAGTGTCAGAACACCATACTTTATAATAAACTATCATCACACACAGTGTTGTATACGCAAATTTCCCAGTCTGTATACGGAAGGGTAAATATGTGAAAAAGTATGTTGCAAAAAAAGAGTAAATAAAGTGTAAGTAGAATACAGTTAGAGTCGCATAGTCAAAATTTTGGGAAATAGATGAGTAAGAATAAAACTGAAAAAGTATGCTGCAAAAGATCAACCAGTGTAATACAACATAAAAGCAATTTATTTTTTCCAAAAAGCAATTTAAAACAAAACATTAACAAAGGCAAAACACAACTGTAACATTGAAAAACCATAACAGATTAAAACAACGGGGTTCCAAAAAAGAGAACCCCGAAGGAGACACACTTTCATTTCTGCCTACCACAAAGCTTAATGTCTGCCCGGATACCATCCATACCCCTCAGTGAAGCAAAACCCCTAAATCCAACTAATCACAATTGAAAAACCATAACTGATTGAAACAATAGGATTCCAAAAAAGACAACCACGAAGGAGACATACTTTCGTTCCTGCCCACCACATAGCTTAATCTCTGTTTACACACTATCCATACCCGTCAGTGAATCAAACCGTGAAATCAAACTGATCACAAAACTGGATTAGTGCTCTTTCTTTCCTAGACATACCCACACTAATCAATTTACACATAAATTTGAATCCTGAATTATTTGGGCTTCAATATAATTCCACACAAATACAAAAGAAGATCAACATAAATTTAAATTCTGAAATAGTTGGGTTTCCAAAAAATTTCACAAAAAATGCAAAAGAAGACGAACAAATCAAAACAAAGTTACATGCACTGGGATGAAGACTCACCCAAAATTGCTATTAAGGTCTGCTGCATGCAATGCCGTACAACTGAGACCACATTTACAAAGCCCTTCAAAGGCTCACATTCAACTTCCAAATATGCAAGACTTTAAGCTCCAATTGTTTTTTCTCAACTTTAGCTATTTGAACTACATAACAGACAATGACAACAACAACAAAGTCTTTTCCCATTAAGTGGGGTCAGCTATATAAATCATAAAACGTCATTGCGCTTGGTTCTATGTCATGTCCTCCATTAGATCCAAGTACTCTAAGTCTTTTCTTAGAGTTTCTTCCAAGGTTTTCTTAGGTCTTCCTCTACCCATTCGGCCCTGGACCTCTATCTCGTAGTCGTATCTTCTAACCAAAGCGTCAGTATGCCTTCTTTGCACATGTCCAAACCACCGTAACCGATTTTCTCTCATCTTTCCTTCAATTTCGGCTATTCCTACTTTACCTCGGAGATCCTCATTCCTAATCTTATCCTTTCTCGTGTGCCCACACATCCAATGAAGCATCATTATCTCCGCTACACCAATTTTATGTACGTGTTGATGTTTCACCGCCCAACATTCCATGCCATACAGCATCATCGACCTCAGTGGCGAAGCCAGAAATTTTCGAGGGGAGGGGCAGAATTTAAAAGCGTTAATAGATTCGAGAAAAAATTTAGACAATGAAATTCGTTTAGATAGTAAACAATATTAATGCTGTTCATAATTTATCGATACAAACAAGTTGTAATTGTTATCGGCAAGGTTTTATGTCATGATATCACATAATAAGCTCATTATGTTGTACATCTCTCTCTATGTAAACATTTCTTGCAATAAAAACAAAAACATTTCTCACATAATATGAACACTAATACCTTTCCCCACAAAACATTTTTGTATATATGAAACAAGTTCTAAAGTCATTATTTCTCAAGAATTAAAAGAAAATAAGATAAAATAATTTTAAATACTAGAAATAATAACAAGAATTAAAAAAGAACAATAACAAACACCAACCTTTCTGTTTTTTTTATTTTTTTTTAGTACATCGATATTTTTACACTAAGGGGAAGGGGAGTTCTGCTAAGCCACACGATGAACAACCTAATGGAGGGGGAGTTCGGCTAAGCCACATGATGGGCAATCTAATTTGGTATCGAATTCGCCATGTACAAGATTCAAACCTAAGACCTCTCACTTCCAAGTGAAAATGAATATCACTAGACTGTAGTACCGAGTGACAACCTTTTGGTTTTCTTAAGTCTAAAAATTTTAAACAAATGAGACAGAGGGAAGATAATTTTAATTGCGCACGGGTACTACGGTTGGAAAAGAACCACATCTATATAATTAAGAAGTAAAAATGACAATAAAGGAGCCAAACCGCACCGTTTCATTAAAGGAATATTGAGTTTTATAACCAAAGCATTAGTAAACGACGCCGTTGGGTTCTAAACAAAATAGGATCGTCGTCTTCCCTTGATATCAAAACCCAACAGTGCAGCAGGTTCAAAAAATCAATCGGAATTCTCACTCTCAATGGCGATTTTCGACAACGTCGTTTTGGCCTGGGTGTTTTGAAAAAAAAAATTGAATGCAGCTCTGCTACGAGCAGAGCAAAACCAGACAGATACAGCACCAGAGGAGATGAAGAGCAGTAGCGCTGTAGCAGCAGGAGGGGAGGGGCTGGCCAGCACTCCAGCCTTGTTTTTCCAGCGCCACTGGCTGATCTTATTGTCGTCTTATAAAATTTTCCCTTGAGCTTCAATGGCATACGGTGGTCACACAACACACCGGATACACTCTTTCACTTCATCCATCTAGCTTGTATTCTATGGTTGAGGTCTCCATCTAATTCTCCGTTCTTTTACAAGATAGATCCTAGGTAGCGAAAACGATCGCTCTTTGGCACATCCTGATCTTCAATCCTCACCTTTAACTCATTTGGGCCTCCATTTGAACTGAACTTGCACTCCATATATTATGTCTTTGATTGGGTTAGGTGAAGACCTTTAGATTCCAACACTTCTCTCCAAAGGTTAAGCTTCGCATTTACCCCTTCCTGAGTTTCATCTATCAACACTATATTGTCTGCGAAAAGCATACATCAAGGAATATCATCTTGAATATGTCCCGATAACTCATCCATTACCAATGCAAAAAGGTAAGGACTTAAGGACGAGCTTGGAAATTTCAGCTTTAAAATCACATCTCAGGCTGCAAGTCGAATCAAAAGCATATAATTTCAAAATTGCTCACCTTAAATACAGAGGCCCTCACACTGCAAACAAACGTGAGAAACCGGAAAAACTGAATCTCTTGAAACCAAAAACAAAACCAAATTAACCACCATCACCCAGAACCCGAACCCATAAACAAAATCGCCAAAACACAACAAAAAAAGGCAAGCTAGATCTTTCAAGTTTGGGTGTTGTGAATACCATGTTTGGTTCTAATTAGGAAGAGACCGGTGGATTAAGCCTTTGCCTACAGGTACCAACCGTTTTCATCTTTAATTTTGTTGGGTTATCAATTATTAGTGTAGCTAGGCACCACAATAAACTTCTTCCTACAGAGGCTGGGTGGCAGTTAGGACGAATTGAAGAGTGAGACGATTTCTCATCTTATAAGAATATGATCTTCTTTTAGTTAAAATCATGTAAAATCAAGGGTTGCATGCTAATATCATCATCTTTCCTAATTGATCTTTCTTTGCTACTATTTTTAGTCACTGATTGATATGTGTGTATATGTGGGGGGGCTGGTTAAAAAAAGCATATTAACTAAAACTCAAAAATCAGACCATCCACTTTACTAATCAGATCCCATAATTGCAGTGAACAAAATGCCGTTGTGTAAGGTACCAACTATTCCAAAAACACCTACTACTTTATTTTTTATTTTTTCTTTTCAGGATTTAAATGCTAAGCATTCATCTGCTTCTTAGACACAAATGCATGTAAAAGATTTTCCAGCCACTACCAAGTTACCAACAAACAAAATGAAGTTCTTTCCTGAGTTCGGTTCAACAAAATAAAGCTTAAAGGATCATACGAAGAAAACCAAATTTATGCAAACACGCCAACACACACTAAGAGAAGGCACTAAAACTCGTATAAAGAACAATGACATAAAGTTTTCTTTGAAGGTCCTTTAATCCCCAGAAGCTGATTGAAGCTCGAACCACCTTTCGCAGGTGCCTTATCCGGTACCCGCAGAATCAACCGCTACCAAAAAAAGAAAAAAAAAATTGAATTCAAAGTTTGAAATCAAAGCTAAGCACATAACATTCAAAGCACACAATTACCCACACAAAAACGGCAGCAGGAAGCGCGATCCTTTATGGGCTCCAAATTTTCTGCAAAACTAGACGAAATCGACTATTTTTCAGCGAGATAGCAATGTTGGCTGCAGCTCCTGACAAAACGATATAAACAAACTTTACTGAGAACTCGAGATCAGAGAGCGAGGCAAGGAGAGGTATGAGAGAAACAAAAGGGTTTGCGACTCAGAAACGAAAAGAAGATTCTAGGGGGCGTTTGTTTACCCTCACTAACTATTAGTCCAGTCCTCTGTTTGTCCAGTACTGGATTATGTTTAATGGGACTAAAGAGGACTCGCATGGACAAACTCCTTCGCTAGGAGTTCTTAGCGAGATACCTCAATACACATGGCATTGTTAAGACCTTCCCTTCATCTCCTTCACATCGCGTCCTTTATCTGCTCTCTGTTCTCATTAACACCAAGAGTTACCACTGGTTATACTCACCAACTTTGGCGGGATCGCCACAAGACCACCACCACTCTCTCATCGCCCTGAACCTCAACAGGAAAACCCAATCTTTCATCGTCATCTCATTCGAACGAGACCCCAAAATCATCACCACTGTCTCACCGTCGTCTAATTCACCTCTGATCCGCCTGGGCCCTCGCCGGAAGACAAAGGTGGAGAGCTTGACAGGCGAAAGCCATGGTGAATAGAGTTTTCTGAGAGTGAAGGATTTGATTTTTTTTCTTCGGGATTTTGGGTTATGATTTGGGTTTCTGGGATTTTGGGTTCTGATTCAAGGGTCTCATTTATTAGAAATTTCGAATATAGTTCTGTGGGGTATTTGGGAGGTTTAGATAGAGGAAGTGGGCGGAGTAAAAGATGATAGGTTTTGGATAGAGGAAGTCTAGAAGATAATTCTAGGAAACAAAAAATGATAAACTAATAATAAATAGTAGTAGTATAGATTAAGTTAATAATAAAATATTATAGATATAGATTAAATAATATAATATTAGAATCATAGTTTTTTTAGTCCGACACTTTACCAAACGCTTCACTAAATCAGTCAAGCTTAGTCTATTCTAAGACAGTCCGACTTAGTCCTTGAAGCTAGTCCAGTTCGAAATAGTTCGGTACAACAAACGCACCCTTGAAGAGATAAGAGGTTGTGGTATACCCCCTCCAAAATCAGGGATGACAAAAGTGTGACAAAGGAGGGTAAAAACACCTTTTTACTGTTCAAGCAAGGCAAAACACAGCTTGAAACAAACCAAACGGAGGGCATTTTCGCCACTCCACTGTTTGTGAACAGTACACGGGAGTTTGAGTTTTAGTATAGAAAAATAATATAATTTGGTTTTACACTGAATGGTTAATGAGAAAATAGTAAGCGTGGGGCAATAATAGAAATTTTGGATTTTTCCTTCTGAATCCTTAAATGTTCAAATTTACACTATTAGTTGGCCATCGGAAAATGGTACACGTTGAACGCTCCAATCTCGTATTACATATGTATCATTTCCTAAATAGAAATAATGCTCATATATTTGAATTTTATCTCTACTAAAGAGATGATGGTTTGTAAAATGTGGTAAGCTCGTATTACATATGTATCATTTCTTAAATAGAAATAATGCTCATATATTTGAATTTTATCTCTACTAAAGAGATGATGGTATGTAAAATGTGGTAAGAGTAGTATTTCTGTTAAAGTTATGCATCTATTTTCTCGATACCATCCAGTAAGAGTGGGACTAGAAGCAGCTAGTGAGTGGGAAGTAAAACATTCAATCGCACAGCACCTCAAATTTGAAGGAGCCCCTAAAATTAGACTTGACATTTGTATCATTTTTCTCTTGTTCATGTTTTCGTGGCATAGCTAATATCTTAACAGGCTGTGTCATGTAACACTCATTAAAATAAATGAGTAGTGTGGAGAAAAGAGGCGACAGTGGATTTTTGGGTTAAAAGGAAAAAACTACCCTCGAGGCATACCAGGATTTCTACACGTGAGCAACGGGCAATCATCCCTCAATCGAGTCAAAAAGTGCCCAAAATAGGTATTTATTTATAACCTATTTCATCCATCCTCATCGAATCTTCTTCACAAGGTAACCCACAAATCATTCCTTTTTTATTATATTAATTAGCTAATTAATTGATTTATTATCCAATTAATTTGCTAATTAACCACAAATCATGAACTTTACCCACAAGGCCATCCAAGTGGCCGATCCATCTCCACCCAAAGGGGCCGACCACACCCCTATATAAACACGCTCATTTTCCCTCAAAATTCTAACTTTGGTATCGGAGGTTCTTCGGCCAAAGCCCCCCCCTCCCCCCCAATTCATCGTGGGCGCTTGAGGCTCTTGGCCTTGACCTAAGGTGTTATTTGTTTTGTAGGTGCAATTTTGTCCAAGAATAAGGAGGAAGAAATTTGCATCCACAAGTAGTATGACCAACCCAAACTCGACTCATTAATATGACGAGTAATATGACCCGAACCGTTATTTATTAAAGAAATATATTTTAAATCAATAAATAATCAAATGAAAAAAGTAATACTAAATTAGTATCTATGTATCACATAAGTTTTTCAATTAATGTAAGAGTATGAAAAATATAAATAAAATAAAAAGTATACAAAAGCTCACAAAACAAGCTCTACAACTTTTGTGAAGATGTCAACATCGAAATTTGCCACATAACCCCATAAACCATAGATTTAAATTTAACCGTTGATTTTCATTCACGTTTACGCTTCATTCTTCTCATTGAATTTTGTTTTTTCAGATTTTCTATTTTGAAAACATGATTGTTTAGTGGGTGCAGTAAGATGCATGGCTTGAATCGTTGATATCATGTTTAAATTTTTACGGTTAGTGAAAATATTGCTCAAAGTTTATAAATTCTCTAGAAACTATACAATGTCAACTCATATTTCATTTAATCATAAACATCAAAATGCTATATCAACGATCAAAATCGTTCATTCTTCCGCATCTGCTAAAACGTCATATTTTCAAAAGGAAAAATCTAAAAAATGAAATCGGTAAAGAAAAATAAAGCGTAAACCACAATCGACGGTTAAATATAAGTCTAGAGTTAATGGTGTTGAATTTTGGAGTTGACACATATATAAAAGTTGTATGTGTGTGTGTGTGTGTATTTTACATTTTCACACTTTTACATTAATTATTATGATTTTTTTTCTAATTTTGCATTCAAACAAAACACACTATTCATGAGCGTTTTAAAAATTTAAACAATGATGTAACCATCGTTAAAGCATAGAGTGTAACAGCCCGTCCCAAATTTTACGTTTTTATTAACTTTAAAACCGTGAATTCACGAAAATGCCCTAGAGGCAAGGACTTTGACTTTCATTGACCATCGGTTAGAGAAACATATGATTTATTCTTTTAGCATATCCTAGTAGTACTTGTCGCTACGGATGCGTAGGCGCAAACGGGATGTGATTTGGTGCTATACCGAGGGAGATATTAACATTTGAAGTTTGGGGCATATTAATAATTTGGTTATTATTAGAAAACTCTAAAAAAAATTAAATGAAATCTGGTGTGCCACGTGGGTGGCCAAGATTTAAAGACAAGGATATGGATGATTGTGATGGAAAGGCAAGAAGAGAGATGAGAGATAAATGGAGCAATGAGGAGAAAAGAGAGAAGGTGGACTAATGAGGGAGGAGAGAAAGGACAGAAGAGGAGAGAACCGCCCAGGTTCACCATGACCCATGACCCGACCCAGTTCCATCTCCCAATTCCGACCACCATAGACGGCGAGGTTGGTGTCAAAATGATCCTTAGCTCGAGGCCATTCGATAATTCGTCCTATTTCACCTAAAAATCAAGGGATTTGGCATTGATTTCACAAAACCCGGACGGTGAGGTGCGGCTGTTTTGGGTTCGAACCACACAATTCTGAAGTTAACCACATCCATCACCACCATCCATAGCATCCTCGTGAGGCCTAGAATAAAGCCCTAACAAGTTTGGGGGCAGCGGAGTTGTTTTGGAGTCGGATCAAACATACCCAAATTAAAGGGTTTCGTACGGTTTTAGTAGAATTGAAGCTTTTGCAGGTCAAATTGGCCTTAGTCACAGGTATAGATCAATTCTTGTCATCGATTAGATAAAGTTTCATGTTTGGATCGTGTGATTTGGTTGAAAAATAAGAAAGTTATAACTATTTAAAGTTTGCCCAGTTTCCGATGACCTCCACCATTTTCGAGGTATTTTTCGGCCAAACCACGGCAAGTTAGCCTTCGACAAAGGTATCAATCTCTTCCTCTCGTCGAAAACTCATATTTCCATTTTTGAATCACTTGATTTCGTGGAGTATTGACAAAGTTATGGACGTTGAAAGGTTCCCAGAAATTCAGGCGAGTTACCAGTTTTCCCACGGACAGCCATCTTTCAAACCATTTTCCGGACACCTCCGGCCACCATTTGGACTCCAAACTGGTATAATTTGTTCTACATTTCTCCAGCTTCGATTTGGTATTTTACGGCTTAACTTTTCTGTATTCCATAATCCTGAATAAAAGTACATTCAATCCTTTTTACAAAAGGAAACAAAAAAATAATTAAGGACACAATATCCTTCCTAAAACATGACTCTAATAATTACAAAATATTTACATTCCTTTTCTCCTAAAATATAGACTCACGCCAATACTCCCTCTCAAGTTGGAGCATAGATGTTATACATGCCCAACTTGATAAGTGAGTTATCGAACCTCCTACTACACACGGCATGAGTAAGGATATCCGCAAGTTGTTCCTCTAAGTTCACTAACGGTATTAACACAATCTTCTTTTCCAGCTTTTCTTTGATAAAATGTCTCAACCTCAACATGCTTGGTCCTATCATGCTATACCGGATTCTTAGTTTTTTTCTCTAGCAGACTTATTGTCACAATACAATTTCATCGCCTCTTTCTGTGTACAACCAAGACCCCAAAGCAACTTTCGTAGCCAAAGGATCTCACACACACCATGTGCCATACCCCTATACTCTGCTTCAGCAGAGGACCGTGATACCACATTATGCTTCTTACTCCGCCACGTAACTAAATTACCTCCAATCAGCACATCACCTGCCCAATCAGTCACATCACCTGCCCAATCAGCATCAGTAAATCCCTCGATCCTCATATGTCCATGATGTTCATACAAAATTCCCTTTCTTGGGGCAGACTTCAAGTATGCCAAGATTCTCATTACTGCCGCCATATGATCCACACTTGGTGAGTGC
Source organism: Malus domestica (assembly GCF_042453785.1). Taxonomy (NCBI): domain Eukaryota; kingdom Viridiplantae; phylum Streptophyta; class Magnoliopsida; order Rosales; family Rosaceae; genus Malus; species Malus domestica. The sequence continues at coordinate 16,438,975 of NC_091670.1, forward strand.
ATAAACTGACTAACCACACTTACGGCATAGGCAATATCCGGACGAGTGTGAGACAAATAAATCAGCCTCCCCACTAGCCTTTGATATATACCTTTGTCAACCGGTTCCTGATATGGATAAATCCCCAAATAATGTTTTTCTGTGATAGGAGTGTCCACAGGTTTACATCCCAGCATGCCTATTTCCTTTAATAAATCCAGAACATATTTACGTTGAGACAAGAAAATACCTCTAGATAACCGGGCGACTTCCACTCCAAGGAAATATTTCAAATCTCCCAAATTCTTCATCTTAAATTCAGCGGCAAGACTTTTTTCTAATTTCATCATCTCCTCCGAATCATCACCCATTATTATCATGTCATCCACATAAATAATTAAGGCTATCACTTTACCACTTCTCTGTTTCACAAATAACGTGTGATCAGAGTGACTTTGATAATACCCAATCCTCATCATAACTTGAGTGAATCTACCAAACCATGCACAAGGTGATTGCTTAAGCCCCGTAAAGTGACTTTCGCAACCTACACACTCTGGTTTTCCTTCCGGCATTATACCCCGGAGGAAAATCCATATATACTTCTTCTTTCAGGTGCCCATGAAGAAAAGCATTTTTTACATCAAACTGTTTCAATGGCCAATTCAAATTTGCAGCTAAAGAAATAAGAACTCATATTGTATTCATCTTCGCTACTGGAGAAAAAGTTTCCTGATAATTAACACCATAAGTTTATGTATAACCCCTTGCTACTATCCTTGCTTTATACCTGTCCACTGATCCGTCTGCCTTGTATTTGATTGTAAAGACCCATCTACACCCGACAGTTTTTTTCCTTTTGGTAGCTCTGTTAACTCCCACGTATCATTCTTATGCAGTGCCATCATTTCTTCATCCATTGCAGCAGCCCATTTAAGATCCTTCAAGGCCTCCTCAACTCGGGTTGGTACTTAGATTGCTTCCACATTATTCACCCAGGCTTGACGTTCTGGTGCAAGGTTCGAGCATGACACATAATTAGCTATTAGATACTTCACTTTTCCTTCAGGAGAAAACCTGTCAGGAGGAACACCACGATTTTGCCTTGGTGGCAACTTATACGTACTCATAATATTATCTGGATTAGTTACATGAGCATTAGTTTTACTTACCTCAGGAATATTCAGAGAATACACATTGGGTGGCACTATTGAGCTCGAGAGAGAGGGGGTACGGGTTCGGGTTCAGCAACTGCTGGTTCTGCAGACTCCTGCCGATACTCTGAATCATACTCGGCAGACTGTTGCCGAGAAGCATCAACTGTCTTGGTGCCCGGCAGCTAAACAGTAGTCCAATTTTCAACAAGCTGTTGCTGAGAACCCTCACTGTTTTCACTGTATTCATTCTTGGTAGTGTTTTGCCGAGAGCCTTCATAATTTTTGTTTTCAACACGCTCCTCTTGAGCTACATATTACATTATCTGGTATCTCCAACCACCCAAGATCACCACTAGTATTCTCCCTTGGCGATCAGAAGGTGATGGAATCGAAGCATAAAAATAGTCGAATTCTGAATAAGTAACATCCATGGTCACATACATGTGGCGAGTTTCAGGGTGGTAGCACTTATACCCTTTCTGTTGGGGAGCAAACCCAAGAAAAACACACCGGAGAGCACATGGATCTAATTTACTACGATGAATCTTGTGAATATGAACATAGGCTACATATCCAAACACACGAAGAGTGAGAGTATTAGTGGACATTATGGGAACAAATTCTGTCAACACTTGGAAAGGTGTACGAAAGTTCACAACCCGGGATGGCATACGATTAATCACATACATGGCATATGTAACGGCTTCAAGCCAAAACCATTTAGGTACGGACACACCAATAAGCAAGGCACGAGCACTTTCCAAGATATGACGATTTTTCCTCTCATCAACCCCATTTTGTTGCAGAGTATGCGGACATGTAGTTTGATGAATAATTCCATGATCTTGTAGAAACCGGGATAACTCAAAATTTATGTACTCTCCACCATTGTCAGAACGCAAAACTTTAATATCAGAAGAATACTGAGTCTTAACCATCTGTTGAAACAAACGAAACACATCACAAACCTCACTTTTATTTTTCAACACATACAACCATGTCATATGAGTGCAATCATCCACGAAAGTAACAAACCACCTAATTCCTGTAGTAGTACTAATAGGGGAAGGCCCCCACACATCAGAGTGTACTAGCGCAAACGGAGAAGATATTCTAGTCATACTTTGAGGGAATGAAGCATGATGACTTTTGGCTAAAATACATACTTCACATTTCAATTCTAAGTCTTCAATACCACTGAACATATTACGTAATATATGTTTCAAATAACCAAACGATGCATGCCCCAAACGACGATGCAATAACAATACCTTCTGTAGATTACTATTACGTGATGCATGAACCAAATTAGCTCTTCCAGGAATCACGTTATCCACATAATATAGCCTTTCTCTCAGTGCCACGCCCAATGATCTCTCTTGTCTGAAGATCTTGAAGTAAGCAAAATGAAAGATATATTAATACAACACAATCCAATTGTTCAGTGACTTGAGGTACAAACAATAAGTTATGGGACAACAATGGAACCAATAAACAATTATGTAAGAGAAGAAAGGGTGTAAGAGACACTGTTCCCACTCCAACAACAGCAGTAGTAGTACCATTGGCAGTTGCCACACACTTTCTATAAGGATCTTTCATGGACTAAAACAAAGTTCTATCATACGTCATATGATCCGTTGCACCGGAATCTAAAATCCAACCGGTATTGGTCATTGTAATAACACCTGCACAGCAATCTTTACACACTGCACATCACAGACAAAACAGCAAGTACGCACAACCACACTGCACAAACATTGCTCACGTCACAGCAAGCAGTAAAAAAAACAAGGTAGAATGGGAACAACCCACTTGATTAATTAATGCTTGCTACCTAATTGCAGCAGCAAATACCTTTACTTTCGTTTTCTTATTTTTTCATGTTTTGTTTTGTTTTGGTCAACAAAGCAACAACCAATCATGACAATTACGAAACAATTGCAGACTGCAGCACTAGAAGATCACGGCAAAGAAAACACGCTCACGAAATTCACATAGTACAAAAATAAGGTGGTAGCACAACACAACTTTCCACGCAACAACTCTTATTGGAGAACACGGTCAATACCGTAGCAGCCTCAAGTATTTGTATGGTAGAAGACAAGCAGTAGACAACTACACACTGCAAGTCAATACACGGTACACTTACAAAAGCACAGCACCACACACAGCAGCAGCAAGATCACACTGCTGCAAATCCAATACACACGGCCTGATCGATTTCTGCAACAAGCAGCGCAAGAACAAGTCAACCGAACACAGAAGTGAAAGAAAATATTGTTTTACAATTTCTAGGGTTACGACAAACTTGGCCCTGATGCCAAATAGAATTTTACGGCTTAACTTTTCTGTATTCCATAATCCTAAATAAAAGTACATACAATCCTTATTACAAAAGGAAACAAAAAAATAATAAAGGACACAATATCTTTCCTAAAACATGACACTAATAATTACAAAATATTTACATTCATTTTCTCCTAAAATATAGACTCACGCCAATAATATGGAGTTCTAAAGATTGCTCGAAAATCTGCGAAATCTGTAGAGTCCGGCGAAGTTCCATTAAGGTCCACCACTTGATTTAGAATAGTAATCGATGGTCCGACCGTTGGATCGTCACCAAACTTTGTTACATTGTAGTACGTAATATTGAAGAATGTAGGAATTTACGGATTGGGAATCCAACGTACGGATCTTCTCGAATTGGATTTGTAAGTCCATAAAATAGAATGTTAACTGCCACTTGGTTTTGAAAATTGGCGGAGATCCAACCGTTGGATCGTAATAAAATTTTAATATGTTATTTTAGAATCATAATGTGGATCTTTGGAAGATATGGATTGGAAATCTGATTAGCGGACCTTCCGGATCGAGTTATACAGTGTTGTAAACCCTAATGGTCAATGAGTCTCAAACTATTTTAGAATGTCCTTGAGGATGTATTTTATGTGAATTACGTATTCTATTGATAAGAGTTCTGAGATGTGATTCAATAATTGTTCTAGGAGCCAATCATTAGGGATGTCTCGATGCATGTGCCAGAGAATCATAGCGTGGACTCCAGGTGAGTGGGTCTTTTCCTTTTATTATAGGCATATAATTGATAGTTCCATAAACGCTTCTAAAGTGATTTATGCATGTTACCTACAATTAATTATTGTGAACTACGAATGGCTTGATCCTTGTTTAGGGTGTGTAGGCAGTCTGATGAGACGTTAGATGCAGCCATACAATAAGTGAGATTAAATAATCAAGACAAAAGCTTTGTTTGGGAAAATGAGCAATGTGAAGGAATCTGGTGAAAAACGCAAGATTTAACCCTATGTTTTGGGTGAATAAATGTTGGTTATAAATCATCATGCAAGGAAACGAGAAACTGTGGTTTTATGTTTTATAAATGCCATGCCATAATTCGTTTACATTTTAGTATGTGATTTTGTACAACCTTGCACAGTGTTGCACACCAATGCAAAGGCTAAGGTAAGTTCAGGTGAGTATATAATGTAGCCATGATTGATGAGATATGTAATGAGATATGAATAAGTCGTACATGTCACTACAGGTGACTCCGACTTATATGCTAGCCATGATTGATGAGATATGTGATGAGATATGAATAAGTCGTACAGGTCACTACAAGTGACTCCGACTTATATGCTAGCTATGATTGATGAGATATGCGATGAGATATGAATAAGTCATACAGGTCACTACAGGTGACTCCGACTTATATGCTAGCCATGATTGATGAGATATGCGATGAGATATGAATAAGTCGTACAGGTCACTATAGGTGACTCCGACTTATATGCTAGCCATGATTGATAAGATACGTGATGAGATATGTGATGAGATATGAATAAGTCGTACAGGTCACTACAGGTGACTCCGACTTATATGCTAGCCATGATTGATAAGATATGTGAATAAGTCGTATAGGTCACTACATGTGACTCCAACTTATATGCTAGCCATGATTGATGAGATATGTGATAAGATATGAATAAGTCGTACAAGTCACTACAGGTGACTCCAACTTATATGTTAGCCATGATTGATGAGATATGTGATGAGATATGTGATGAGTCGTACATGTCATTATAGGTGACTCCGGCTTGCCTGCTAATATGGTTTATTAAGCACATGATTATTTATATTGCTAATGAGTTGCTAAGTAGTATTATACTTCGGGGTTATTGTTAGTATATTTTTGACTTCATACTTCTACGTAGTATGATTTGCTGGAAACTATATAGATTTTACGGCAAGGGGTTACTACCTTTGATAATGGAAATGACTTTGAAAATCTTTATTTTGACCACTCACATTTTCTATCCTTGCACCCCTCCAGGTTCTAGTAGCAAGGTTCCGTATCGACGAGGACTTGTGGCACTCCCAGTTCTAGTGGCTCCTTATGATGGTATAATTATTATCCTTGCTCACTGTACTTGTCTTATGCTTTGTATCACACGTGAAATAGGTCCAGACTCGCTCACCGCGCACTTGTGCACTTAGATACTTGTAGAATTAATTTATTCACATTTTATACATTATCACACTTTATGGCTTCGTCACCTTCTAGGTGTCGACCAGCACAGCTCGATTCGGGGTCCAAGTGGACATTCCGGGTCAGGGTGTGTCATAGAGGATATAATCATAACGGTTTGTATATTATTTTCACATTTTCACACTTGTACATTAATCATTATGAATTTTTATTTATTTTGAACACCCCTATAGACGAGAAATTTTTATGCACTCATGGTCACTTGTAGGCCTGGCAATTCCTAACACGACCCGATAACCCGACACGACACGACATGAAATTAACAGGTGTTCGGGTTGACACGATAATGAATCGGGTCGTTATCGGGTAACCCGATAAGCACCTGTTAAGATAACTGGTTGATTCGGGTATACACGTGGGTAACACGATACATGATAAGCAGAATATTAATTTTATAATTTTATAATTTTATAACCCTAAAAAAATACTATAATAATTATAATAATTATATATACTATAATAATTATACCCCAAAATATTAACTATAATAATTATATATATATATATATATTAAAATTTAAATGAAATTTTATATAAACTAGAATAATTATTAATTAATATGCATCCATTGATTCCACAATTCCATTCCATTCTTGCCGCGCCCTTTGAAGAAAAAGGGAGGGAAAATGAAAATTATAAAAAAAGCTGAAAATGAAACAAAAAAGAGGGAAAGATGGGTCGGCTGCCGCCCTTTGAAGAAAAAGAAGGGAGGGAAAAATGAAAATTATAAGAAAAGCTGAAAAGGAAACAAAAAATAGAGGGAAAATGAAAATTAATAAAATTGGTGAGAAATTTTTATTTTTTTTAAGTTATTAACTTTTTATCACACATATCCCACTATTAATGATACGTGATGTACTACTCTGTGTACCGGTCAATTATACGTACAAAATAAATATATTTAAATCTACTTAATATATATATATATACACACACACCATTGAACTTGATGAGATACGAATTATACGAAACTAATTTCAACGATCCAACCGTCGAACTTATTTGTATATGCTTCGAGATCGTATTAGCAAAAAATCGCAAAAAACAAACATTCAAAGATAAAGTAACGGAACAAAACTTTTCGATGGTTATAAAACGAAAAATCACGATTTAACGGTTATTACTCCGATTTTGATTAGTTTTTATAGCTTCAATCCTTAATCCAATATGAATACAACGAATGAATTCCATCTTCAATTCAAAATATTTACACTAGTGGATACTTAATGAAAGTATGAATAAACTCTTAAGTATTAGTGAATCTATTGTTTTGATGGGATACTCATTCTACAAAACTAGTTTCAATGATCCAACCGTCAAACATGTTTGTATATACTTCGAGATCGCATACGCCAAAAAATTGCAAAAAACAAACATTCATAGATCAAGTAACGGGACAAAACTTTTCGACGGTTATAAAACGAAAAATCACAATTTAACGGTTATTTTAACTCTGATTTTGATGATTTTTTACAGCTACACTCCTTGACACTAAATGAATACAATGGACGAATTCAATCTTCAATTTAAAATATTTGCACTAGTGGATACCACAAAATCTTATGTTATACTTAATGAAAATATGAATAAACTATTAAATATTAGTGAATCTATTGTTTTAATGGGATACTCAATCTACGAAACTAGTTTCAATGATCCAACCGTCAAACATGTTTGTATATACTTCGAGATTGCATACGCCAAAAATTGCAAAAAACAAACATTCATAGATCAAGTAACGGGACAAAACTTTTCTACGGTTATAAAAAGAAAAATCACGATTTAACGGTCATTTTAACTCCGATTTTGATGATTTTTTACAGCTACACTCCTTGACCCTATATGAATACAATGATTGAATTCGATCTTCAATTTCAAATATTTACATTACTGGATACCACAAATCTTATCTTATACTTAATGAAAGTATGAATAAAACTTTTAAGTGTTAGTGAATCTATTGTTTTGATGAGATACACGCATTCTACGAAACTAGTTTCAACGATCCAATCGTCAAACATGTTTGTATAGACTTCGAGATCGCATACGCCAAAAATTGCAAAAAACAAATATTCAGAGATCAAGTAACGGGACAAAACTTTTTGACGGTTATAAACGAAAAATCACGGTTTAAAGGTTATTTTAACTCCAATTTTGATGATTTTTTACAGCTACACTCCTTGACCCTATATGAATACAATGAATGAATTCGATCTTCAATTTGAAATATTTACACTAGCAAAATCTTATGTTATACTTAATGAAAGTATGAATAAAACTCTTAAGTATTAGTGAATCTATTGTTTTGATGAGGTACTCAATCTACAAAACGAGTTTGAATGATCCAACCGTCAAACATGTTTGTATATACTTAGAGATCACATGCGCCAAAAATTGCAAAAAACAAACATTCAGAGATCAAGTAACGAGACAAAACGTTTCAACGGTTATAAAACAAAAAATCATAATTTAACGGTTTAACTCTAATTTTGATGATTTTTTATAGCTACACTCCTTGACCCTATATGAATACAATAAATGAATTCAATCTTCAATTTAAAATATTTACACTAGTTGATACCGCAAAATCTTATCTTATACTTAATGAAAGTATGAATAAATTCTTAAGTATTAGTGAATCTATTGTTTTAATGGGATACTCAATCTACGAAACTAGTTCAATGATCCAACCGTCAAACATGTTTGTATATACTTCGAGATCGTATACGCCAAAAATTGCAGAAAACAAACATTCATATATCAAGTAATGGGACAAAACTTTTCAACAATTATAAAAAGAAAAATCACGATTTAACAATCATTTTAACTCCGATTTTGATGATTTTTTGCAGCTACACTCATTGACCCTATATGAATACAATGATTGAATTCGATCTTCAATTTAAAATATGCACACTAGTGGATACCACAAATCCTATGTTGTACTTAATGAAAGTATGAATAAAACTTTTAAGTGTTAGTGAATCTATTGTTTTGATGAGATACACGCATTCTACAAAACTAGTTTCAACGATCCAATCGTCAAACATGTTTGTATAGACTTCGAGATCGCATACGCCAAAATTTGAAAAAACAAACATTCAGAGATCAAGTAACGGGACAAAACGTTTCGACGGTTATAAACGAAAAATCACGATTTAACGGTTATTTTAACTCCGATTTTGATGATTGTTTACAGCTACACTCCTTGACCCTATATGAATACAATGAATGAATTCGATCTTCAATTTGAAATATTTACACTAGCAAAATCTTATGTTATACTTAATGAAAGTATGAATAAACTCTTAAGTATGAGTGAATCTATTGTTTTGATGAGGAACTCAATCTACAAAACGAGTTTCAATGATCCAACCGTCAAATATGTTTGTATATACTTCGAGATCGCATAGCCAAAAATTGCAAAAAACAAACATTCAGAGATCAAGTAATGGGACAAAACTTTTTGACGGTTATAAAACAAAAAATCATAATTTAACGGTCATTTTAACTCTGATTTTGATGATTTTTTACAGCTACACTCCTTGACCCTATATGAATACAATGAATGAATTTGATCGTCAATTTAAAATATCTACACAAGTGGATACCACAAAATCTTATGTTATACTTAATGAAAGTATGAATAAACTCTTAAGTATTAGTGAATCTATTGTTTTGATGGGATACTCAATCTACGAAACTAGTTTCAATAATCCAACCGTCAAACATGTTTGTATATACTTCGAGATCGCATACGCCAAAAATTGCAAAAAACATACATTCATAGATCAATTAACGGGACAAAACTTTTCGACGGTTATAAAAAGAAAAATCACGATTTAACAGTCATTTTAACTTTGATTTTGATAATTTTTTGCAGCTACACTCCTTGACCCTATATGAATACAATGATTGAATTCGATCTTCAATTTAAAATATTTACACTAATGAATACCACAAATCTTATGTTATATTTAATGAAAGTATGAATAAAACTTTTAAGTGTTAGTGAATCTATTGTTTTGATGAGATACACGCATTCTACGAAACTAGTTTCAACAATCCAATCGTTAAACATGGTTGTATATACTTCGAGATCGCATACGCCAAAAATTGCAAAAAACAAACATTCAGAGATCAAGTAACGGGACAAAACTTTTCAACGGTTATAAAATGAAAAATCACGATTTAACGGTTATTTTAACTCCGATTTTGATGATTTTTTACAGCTACACTCCTTGCCCCTATATGAATACAACGAATGAATTCGATCTTCAATTTAAAATATTTACACTAGTGGATATCACAAAATCTTATGTTATACTTACTAAAAGTTAGAATAAACTATAATAAATATATATATATATATTAATTTAAAAATTTTATACCCTTAAAAACTATAATAATTATATAATATAATTATATATATATATATATATATTAAATTAAAGGGTTAATCTCTGTTTACTACCCTAAAATTTCGTGGTTTTCAACATTTCATACATGAAGTTTTTTTCATCTCAGAGTCATACCTCAAGTCTTAATTTTGGGATAGTTTCATACTTCCGTTAAGTTTTCCGTTAGAATTTCTGTTAACTGATGATGTGGGGTTCATGTGGACAATAATTGAGCACCACGTGTCAATATGGACCCACTTAGCCAACCTGTCCCCTCACCCCCACACCCACCTTCTCTCTTCTGCAAATCCCAGCACCTCTCGATTTCTTTCTCTCTCTCTCTCTCACTACCCTCACTCTCTTCCTCCGCCTTATTCACCGTGAAAAGAAGACGACGAGAAAGAAAACCCACCCACCCCCCCTCTTCCCCGCTCCCTTCCTTTTCTCTTTCCCGATCTCTCCCACACCTCCCTCTTCACCTCTCTCTCTCTCCAAGCACATCTGAGCTTCTCTATCTCTCCAAGCACATCTGAGCTTCTCTATGTCCATGTAGGTGTCGAAGATGTCGTCATCGGAGCTGCCCAACTCTTTGAAGCCGCAGGACGGACCGTCGAACGGGTCCTGGAGTAGATCCAAGTCGTCAGGGATCTGGAAATGGCCTCGGATTGGGTTCGACGGTGGTAGGAGCCCTGGAACGGGGTGCTCGGAGTCGTGTCTAGAAACGGCGGGCGCCATGCGTAGGTGGTGAGAGTCCTGAGAGCTGGAGCTCGGATCTGGTTTCTGGTTGGCCGGATCTTGCATTTTGTCGAGTCAGGCGCTTAAAGCTCTCTTTCTCTCTTTTCTACTCTATTTTCTTGCGACCGTACTAGATGTGTTGACAGTGAGTGTTCTTCACTCAAGATCTAGATGGTCAGGTTAGGGTGTGGATCGGAGGCTTTGCCGCCGGAGGTTGAAGCTCTCAATTCGGAGGACATGGAGAACCAGAAAGGTTAGGGAATCGCAGTGAGAGATTGATTTGCTGGGTTTCTGCTGGGTTTTGTAGGGTGTGGGTTCAGAGAGATTGGCGACGGTGGTGGGGTTTGCTGGATGTTTCTCTTTGTATTCTTTTCACGGCGAATAAGGCAGAGGAAGAAAGTGAGTGTAGTGAGAGAGAGAGAGAGAGAGAGAGAGAAAGAAATCGAGAGGTGCTGGGATTTGCAGAAGAGAGAATGGTGTGGGGGTGAGGGACAAGTTGGGCTTTTTTTTCATTATTTTTGTGTTTTTGTATTTTTTAAATTTTTTAATATTAAAATGGGTCCATATTGACACGTGACGTTCACTTATTGTCCACGTGAGCGCCACGTCATCAATTAACAGAAATTCTAACGGAAAACTTAACGGAGTTATGAAACTGTCCTAAAATTAAGACTTGAGGTATGACTTTGGGATGAAAAACACTTTATGTACCAAATGTTAAAAACCACGAAATTTCAGGGTAGTAAACAGAGATTAACCCTAAATTAAATTTAAAAAATTGATGACTTTTAACGTTTGGTTTTTCTATACTTAGTTTATGCGGAAGAGAGTTATGACGTAAAAAACCTTACTGAAAACATCATTAACATAACTCTTGAAGGCAATAGATCAAGCCAAAGTTCCAATACAATTTCATGATGATCGATGTAAATCAAGGATTTTGTAAATTGAGGTTTAAATTTTTGAGAAAGACTTCACAACTCTGAAAACAAAAACTCTTTCATTTTGCATATCTTTGCACATTTAATATTTGTAATAGATTAGTAGTGTATGTATTATTTTTTTATTAGGCTCTTATTTTCGAGTGTAGATGTAGTACTTAAACGACATATGTGTTTTAATGTTTTGAAGTAATATTTATGTGGCAATGTGTGGTATGTGCAAATTTAAGAAAAAAAATATTTTTCTTAACGGGGTCATAATGGGTTATAACGGGTCGGGTCACTTTACCAGTATTGTTAAGGACCCGTTAAGATAACGGGTATGACACGACATGATCCGTTAAGATAACAGGTGTTACACGAAAACGACATGAACACGACAGACACGACCCGTTTGGCATGCCTAATCACTTGGCCTCCCTGGACATCTGACACGTAGCTATCGTTTTTTTTAATACTTGGATCATCACTGGGAAGGACCTAAGATTATGACATTGTCATGTTGTCCAATTAAATATAGCCACGTGTAATGTACAAAAGCTATCTAATAATATAACCAAACAACCAAGTATAACCTTGCCCCTATAACCAAACAGCCAATTTCTCCTATAAGCCCATGCCCTAGATCTCATCCCGTCAAACTGTGCCCAGTCGATCTCCTTCTTCCAACATCTGGTTATGTCAAATCCAACCCAAATATTTCCATCAATCTCCCTCCTCCGTCTACCTCATCCCAATCCCTATTTTCTTAGGGTGACCTCACCCCAAATCCCTCTTTTCTCCATCAACCTCATCCCCTCTCTCCCCGCCACTTGCCCCCAACTTTCTCCTCGTCTTTATCGTTACGTTGCTACTTTTTTCCGACTACCCAAAAACTGCAGCGCTCGCCTGGTACGCCTCTTCGATTTTGGGTATAAAGTTCCAATTTTTATTCATATGGGTTCTTATTTTTGCTACGTATGTTTAAGATTTTGCACCCACCAGGATCAAATTTGGGTGGGTTTTGTGAATTGGGCATCGAGTTTCTGATGCTTTTAGAGAAATGGATTGTTAGTGATGTTTTGATATTTCAATAGTCGAACTTGTGTGGCTGCATGCGTTTTTTGATTTCTACTGGATTTAGCTAACTAGGTTGTGCGGTTAATCTGTTTGTTCTCCAACTTTCTTACGATTTAAGTGCTTTTAGGTGAAGTACTTCCTGTGCCTATTTGTTATTTCTTAGTAGCTCAGAGGTATGAAATTTGATAGTATTTCGTGTTAATTTTAATGGAACTTGAAGAATGAGGAATGCATATCTTGCTTGTGAAATTTGATACTATTTTTCTTTGTTATTTGAAAATTTATGTGGTTTTCAATAGGTATAAATATTTACCTAAATATGAGAAAAGTTCAACAAACAAACAAAGATTTGTCATATTTTTTTTTTCCCTTGTCCTATCCGGTTCAATATCAAACACAGTATAAATAATACAGCCATTAGTTCGATACTGCACCAAACGCCCGACTAATTTAGTCAGTACTATCAGATGACTATTTATCCTATCCGACAAAAATAGTCAGTACAGTCCGTGTTGCCAAACGAGGCCAAAGTTTTCCAATGAATTCCAGTTCTTTCTTTTCCATAGTCCACCATAGATCTTTCGATAGTCCACCATAGATCTTTTTGATTCTTCCTTCTCTGATTTGGTATTTCTATTCTGCTTATACAATCAGAACCAAAAAATTAATATATTTATTGTTTGCTTTTGGAGTCACAAGTTTGGAGCATACACGTGGAAGGAAATGCAGCATCATAAATTGATTTGGGAAAAGGTTTTCTTTGCGTCTGGTTCCGTTTTCTTTCTGGTTTTTCTTTACACAGCCGTAAATATCCAAACTTCTTCTGCCTTCAGATAATCCCTTACCAAGTAAAAATCCCATGAGCAAAGCTACATTTGGGATATAATTGTATACTTGGCTTTTGGGTTTCATTTGAATTTCTAGATTGCTAGCAAATTTATGCTAATGAGACAATTTGCCCTCAGTGAACAAGATAGGGGAAGAGATCCTTTTCGGATCTCTTCCACCAAGATCACCGGATCAAGTGATCAGGGCCGTCCAAATTTCATCTAACGGTAAAAAATTATCACAACTTTTAAAGAGTTAAAACAGGTGGGCCGTTGGATGAAATTTGAAAAACCTGGATCACTTTATCTGATGACCTTGGTGGAAAACATGGTTTTACTTTTTAGCATAAATGAAGCTTTCTAGGATGCCACACTCTATGAGAAAAGCTAGGTTTAAGGGTGTATGAGTAATTTCCTATCAAATTTTTGTTATAATTATCATAAATTTAAAAAGGTGGTCATAATTCTATATGAAGTCGAAATTTTGGTTATTTTTTTCCAAATTTCTCATTTTTTTACTGCCATCTCTGTCCTTTTGAAAAATTGGAAAATTAGCCAAAATTTGAACCATGAATATAATTATAACCAACTATTATAACTTTTCGTAATTATAACCAAAATTTGACATGGAAATACTACAATGCCATTCCTTAACTAAAATAATTACAAAACTATATACTCTCCCTTGTATAGTCTGACACACCCCGACCTGGGAAGGTTGAAGCATGTTGGCCATCACCGAGAGGTGACGTAACCATGAGGGTAAGTGATGCAAAAAGTGAATAAAATTAAAACTAATTATACTAAATAATGAAAGGGAAAGAGTGTGCATTCGAGGGACGAACCCAGTACAATTATTCAGAGCATAATAGATGGTGAGACTATAGAAGAGTAGTCAAAGAAACTAAAGTACACTTATTACACAACAGTGATAAGTTTGTACGTCTAATCAGAAGAGAATGTCAGAACTGCCGAGATTCCTCGAGTGCCACAAAGAGTACAACTATTTAGGTCCTGGAGGGGCGAAAAACAAAGTTGAGTGGGTCAGCAAAAACAATGCTTATACGAAATCCTTTATTTTCGAATATACTAACCTTTCGTAGTAAAACAAGTATAGTTTCCTTGAAACGTACTATGAAAGTATGTAAACAATAATACAACAACATTATAGTAGAAGAGAAATCAGAAACATGTCAAATCATGATGTATCAAATGCCACAATAATATACTCATGCGATAATCAAGTATAGCTAAGTGCTCGTCCATCTAAGCTGACACACAAATTCGTACAGATAATTTCTGACACGAACATGACTGGGTGTAATCAATATGCTCTAGTACTACGATCATGTGAAGACTAGTGCAGAAGCACATCACATACAAGTAGGATTGTCTAATGCAATCTACCCGACATGATTGGCACCTAACTTGGATCCAAGGCGAGCGAATGGTGCGATGTGAACATACACGTGAAGGACTAGCCCTGGCCCTGGGGTGAGTACTAACACCGGGTGCAGCAAGATGAGCATGTACAAATATATAGGAATGCCATGACAACAATATCTAAACCATATAGTAACATTTATCACAATTATATAGCAGTTATCAATTATTTGGCAAAATATATATACTCAAAGTGAAGTAATTACACATTTATAGAAACTATAAATATGTATAGGTATAAAGCAACTGCCCACTCACAAGTACGTCGCTAGGTCGTAACCCCTGAGCCTAGCTTGGCCTCGAACGTCCTCGGGATATGTTTCCCCTATATGTGAAATAACTAAAATATAATTAATTAAAGCACATATACGGAAACTTAAATAAAACACCCATAGTTTACTCAAACCTAGGCTTTTCGGTCAAAAACTTCTTGCGTTCTTTGTCTCTTAAACTTGTCCACATATATTATTTACTAGCATATGTTTGATGCATCCTATGATTTGTTATTTGATATGTGTTCACAACTAAGTTTACACTGCATATTATTAGCAATGAATTGAATTATTGTTGACTAGGTTAACTTGTAGTGAACTAAGTTTGATTCATAGATTTGCATTTAATTAACTGACGAATTTGTACTTAATTGACCCGTGAGCTTGACTAGTCATCCCAACATACTTTAATTCATAATTACTTTGTCTTTACTGTTAGCATAATGAACTAATATGTAAATGTGTTCAAGTTTAGAAACTGTTGTTGTGAAACTAATTTGGGAAGACTCTGATTAGTTGATCATACTGATCGATTAGGATTTGTTCTTGCAATTGCACTTGCTATCACTCACTAACTTGTAACTAGTTGACTAGCTCATTTGGCTAGTCTACTGTGCAAAGTTAAATTTTTAATTGTAGGATATTCTGCCTAGTACCAAATTATACCCCTGGAGCTCTATTTCAATCGCACTTTACTCCCTGTAACTCAGAAGTCACAATTTTATTCCCTAAAACTCAAAATTCACTCCACTTTACCATGTTTCCGTTACTTCTGCTAACTTTTCGTTAAAGTTGCTGACATGGATGGGTAAAATTGTAATATCATAATTAGTTGGCAATTAGATTCACAATTTGCATTTGACATGGAAATTATATGGGATGCATCTGGATATAAGAGGATTAAGATAGTTTAGTTGGGTTTAGTCATGTTTATTTGGGATTGAACTAGGGGTTAGATTGAATTTCATAAGCAAAATTGGAAGACCCTTTGCAAATCGATCGATCGATCATTTGCGGCTGGAGATTGGTTCCGGGTGGAGATTGGTTTCATGACTAGGGAGTTGGTGGAGGGAAGAGGTGTTGTGACTGGACATTGGGTGGACTTCCTGGAATTTTTTTTGCTTGGGTTTTGAAAATGACAATCCCAAGAGAACTTGGAGCTCCTCAACCAGAGTATGGTAGATTTTGACCTTAAACTATGCTTACGGATTGTGATTTGGTTGGGGTCGAGGGTTTTAGGGATTATTGTATGTTTGGAGTTTATTTGTATGATTATTTTATTGTGCAATATGTTGTTTGAGAGTGCTTTTCAAGTTGTATTTGGGATCTCAGGATATAAAATAAGCTTGTGGTTCTTGTGTGCTTGTCCGAGTGCATTTGTTTGACTGTTTTAGGTTAAAAGGGTTTAGTTAATAATAAACATATGAAAAAATAGAGTCCACACAAATTGGGTCAAACTACAAGGTGTAATCCAAGCCCAAAAGATGAGGATGGGCTTTTACCCACAAATACATCCAGAAATACAACAACAACAACAACAACAACAACAACAAAGCCTTTTCCCACTAAATGGGGTCGGCTATATGAATCCTAGAACGCCATTGCGCTCGGTTTTGTGTCATGTCCTCCGTTAGATCCAAGTACTCTAAGTCTTTTCTTAGGGTCTCTTCCAAAGTTTTCCTAGGTCTTCCTCTACACCTTCGGCCCTGAACCTCTGTCCCGTGGTCACATCTTCAAACCGGAGCGTTAGTAGGCCTTCTTTGCACATGTCCAAACCACCGTAACCGATTTTATCTCCTATTTCCTTCAATTTCGGCTACTCCTACTTTACCTCGGATATCCTCATTCCTAATCTTATCCTTTCTCGTGTGCCCACACATCCAACGAAGCATCCTCATCTCCACTACACCTACGTGTTGATGCTTTACCGCCCAACATTTTATGCCATACAGCATTGCCGGCCTTATTGCCGTCCTATAAAATTTTCCCTTGAGCTTCAGTGGCCTACGACGGTCACACAACACGCCGGATGCACTCTTCCACTTCATCCATCCAGCTTGTATTCTATGGGTGAGATCTCCATCAAATTCTCCGTTCTTTTGCAAGATAGATCCTAGGTAGCGAAAACGGTCGCTCTTTGGTATTTCCTGATCTCCGATCCTCACCCCTAACTCATTTTGACCTCCGTTTGCACTGAACTTGCACTCCATATATTCTGTCTTTGGTCGGCTTAGGCAAAGACCTTTAGATTCCAACACTTCTCCCCAAAGGTTAAGCTTCGCGTTTACCCATTCCTGCGTTTCATCTATCAACACTACATCGTTTGCGAAAAGCATACACTAAAGAATATCATCTTAAATATTAAGTTTGTGATCTTTGCTAGATTGCTCCGGTCATTAGTGTGGATAAGTATGTAAATGGATAGAGACAGGAAGCAAACACAAGATGTACGTGGTTCACCCAGATTGGCTACGTCCACGGAGTAAAGGAGTTCTCATTAATTGTGAAGGGTTTACACAGGATATAGGTTCAAGCTCTCCTTTAGTGAGTACAAGTGAATGATTTAGTACAAATGACATTAGGAAATATTGTGGAAGAATGATCTCGTAATCACGAAACTTTTAAGTACCGAAGTGTGGTATCGTCTTCACTTGCCTTATCTGTCTCATAGGTAGATGTGGCATCTTCTTTGGAAGTACTCTTCCTCCCTCCAGGGGTGGTATCTTTAACTGGTGGAGATGGACAAGGTAATGTATCAATTTCACTTGACGCTTACTTGTAGTTTCAGGCTTGGTCAAGCGCGATACAAACCATGTAGTAGGAGTCCCCCAAGTCGCCGAGCTAGGGGATCTGCTGAAAGAGGTGACAGACAAGGTAAGCAATCAGAGCTCCAAGCAATCAGTCCCAGATCAGAAGTTTGATTTCGAGTTCCTGCTGATTGTTATCCTTCTCCTTATCTGGCAGGTAGCATGAAGGATAAAGAGAAGAAAAGGAGAAAAGGTGATATGAGATACTTTTGCTTTTGAAGAAGTAACTTTCCACAGGCTTATTCTTGAATTGGGCTGGAGGGTTTTCTTGTTTTCGCCAGAGTATAAGGCCGACTGAAGAATTTGAGGGTCAAAACAAGTCCATCAAATCTAGAGTACGTTCGACCATGCTGATATGGGATACTTTTGCTGTTGACAAAGTAGTGGATGTATCGGCACGTGTTCTGTTGCGCTTGTCTCCACATGCTTCCTTGTATCCTTCTCACTTGCCCTATTTGTTCCTCAGGCAGATGTGGTATCTTCTCGGGAAGCATAAGATGTTGAAGATGAGTACTCGAGAGCAATAGGGTTCCAGGCAGTCAGTTCCGGACTGGAAGCTTGATTCCAAGTGCTGACTGATTGCTCTCTTTCTCCTTGTCTTGCAGGTAAGAACAAGGCCAAAGGAAAAGACAGGGAAAAAGCATGATATGGGATACTCTTGCTTTTAACCCTGATGATATGAGATATTCTTGCTCTAGTGTAGCTTGTTTGCAGAGGTATTCTCGGGGGGAAAGAAAGCTGAGTATTTCGAGAGGCTTCGTTGGGAGTGCCCTCTCAGATATGAGGAAGGGTTGAGCATTTTTGCAGGTCTGCTTGTCCGTTGAGGATGGAGGTCGACATATATAGGAGTCTCCCTAACAAGGAGTAATACTATTCTTTTACTCTGCTTGGTCATAGCACGGTAGTGGAGCTTCACGTGTTTTAGCTCTGTCAGAGCACTTTGAAAAAATGGTCTGTGGTATCTGGAAAGCTGATGTTACGTGTGAAGATTACAGACAAGCTTTATCCAAGGAGATCTGGCTCTCGAAGTTGAGAAAGCGGTGTGAGGATTACAGACAAGCTTTATCTAAGGGGCTCTCGAAGTTGAGAAAGCGGTGCCTCTTCGGTTTTCGAACAAGCAATCCTGTCGGGGATCTGTCTCTCGAGATTCGGAGAACGGTGCCTCTTCGATTTTTGAGAAAGCAATCCTGCTAGGAGTCTAGCTCTCGAGATTCGGAGAGCGGTGTCTCGTCACTTTTTGAGAAAATAATCATGTTGGGAGTCTGGCTCTCGAGATTCGGAGGACGGTGCCTCTTCGATCTTGAAGCAAGCAATCTTGTTGGGAGTGTTTTCTCGAATGTGAGTAAAGGTTAGGCCTGTTTGCTAATCTACCTTGCCACGGAGCACAGAGGTTGACCCACAGGGACTTTCCAATTATCCAGCAATGGTCCTGTTCCTTTACCCTTGTGGGTAATAATATGGTAGCTAGACCTTCAAAATTTATGTGTCTAAACTTTGTTAGTGTTGTTTCTTTGCTATTCTTTTACCTTTCTTGGTCATAGCGATGTAATGGGAGCTGCAAGCTTCACGTGTCTAAACTTTGTCAGAGATTTTTGGCAAAGTTATCTGTGGTACCCGTGAGCTGATGTTGCGTGTGGAAAGTGAATGATTGAACAGTAACATTCACGTGCTTTCTACTTCACTAGAAATCTTCGACAGAATGCCCGTAATTTCCGCAAAGTTGAGTGTGCATGTGACAGGTGCTGACAAGGCTGAAAAAGCAGGTGCCTCTTCGATTTCTGAGATCGACCCTCATGGCCTCTACCTCTCCCCCATGTAACAAATTCTAGAGCTTTCCTAGGATGCCTATAAATAAGCATCACCTGCAGCAAGTAAAGGAGGAGAAAAGAAAAAGAGAGGAGAAACTCTGCAGAAAATAAGAGCAACTTTGAGAGAAAATATCAAAAGGCAACGAACTGCTGCCAGAAAAGAGAACAAGGAGTACAATCATTCGTGCATTCAAGTCAAGAATAAAAAAGAAGAACATTCATCACCAGGTATGAAATAAGTTCTGTTAATATATTTTTATTTCTCTGGTTCAATGTTGTGTTGCAAATGGAAGTAAAAAAAAGTACATAACCAACTACTCAGAACTTGTAAACTTCAGTTTATACAAGAAAACTGCCGGAATAGGTTTTTATGCAGGGAAGGTTTCTTAAATGGTAGACCGACTACTCTTCTATACCTGCAACAACAACACAAAGCAATCCAAAAAAAATGGCAGCAGCCACATGTCTTCTCTCTGCCTAAATTTGAAGAGAACAAAAAAAAAAACACAAGAGTTCCACTCCCCACCACTATCGTCATTCCCATGAATTTCTTCGGGGTGGCCTAGACCGTCCCGTGAAGTTCCCATCAAGACAAGAAAGAGGGGAGCCATCGGTCAAACAATGGATTTGATAAAGAAAGAGCAAGTTTCAAACTCCAAACATCGACCTAAAAGCATTCAAGAGGAAAAGTAGGAAAACATACTCCAAGAGAGTGACTAGAGGAAGAAAAGTTTCTGTAAAAGCTAAAGAGGTGACCGACTCATGCTTGGGAAGTTCCCCAATTCAACACTTGACAAAGGCAAATGAATAATGTGGATGCCATTTTTGTCAAATATTGGGTCAAAATATTGACCAAAAGCATTGAAATGAAACTGTCAATATGCTACAAGACAAAAGGGAAAGAAAGAAAATTTCCCAATCTTTAAATGGACAGCTAAGAGATATTGCTTCTCTGCCACGTGAAGTTGGATTTAAAAGAGTTCAAGCTGTCCCTAGTTCATGGAGAAGGAAAACTTGTTGTGCCACGTGAAGTTGGATTTAAAAGAGTTCAGGATGTCCCTAGTTTACAAAAGAAAGAAAACCTTGCTGTCAAACTTCCCAAATTAATTGGGAAACACATGGCAGCCTTTACATTAACACCCAAAGAACCAGAAAACAAATCAAGACTACAAATATTTTTTTTTTGGAAAAGCATCACTTTGTAAGTGTTAATGAGGAAAAGGGCAAGCATCGAAGACAAAACATAAATGGGAACACAAAAGGGGTATCGAAATGCTCACTGTCAAGACCAGTCAAAATAATCATCTATGTAGAAACAGAAATGCCAGAGAGTGATAATACATCAAAACCCATCCAAAAGTATAGCAGATACTATGAGCACGTTACCACAAATTTCTGAATGCAAAATCTCACCTTTGGAGCCATGAGTCAACACTTGTTTTCAACGAACTCGGTACTGCAAATAGTGTGTCCAACAACCAAGCCTGCGACGCCTGCACAAAAAATTATCACAGTTCAGAGCAGCCTCAACCCACTCCAAATCAAGTACAAAAAATAGAAAACGAAAATGGAATGACCTGCTGGTTATTTTCTCCTTTTCGCTTTGAATTTTCGGTACACAAGAGAAGCATAAGCAAGATGGTATAGCAGAAAGAAAAGAGAGCCCGTGGCCTACATAAAAAGGTCTCTACGGTTTAAGGGGAAAAGAAGATAAAATTAGAACAATTCAAAAGAGTTTGAATTCCGCCAACCTTACCTATTCTCACTTTGAAATCCACGGATACTCAATCCAAATAGAAGTCTGAAATATAACGAAATTCACGGGATCCCAAATATATTGGAATAGTTTCTTGCATCTGGAGGAAAACCACCAGGTTTTAGAGCTAAGAAAATGAGGAATCGCTGAAGACATCTTGCGGGGAGGCATGAATCCTAATGAAATCTGTACCTCCCGTGGAAGAGGAATAGAGTTTGTTGAAAACCGAGTCCTATTTGGACTTAGAAGTCTTAAAAGTTACATAAAGAAAATGGCTGTCAGATTGGAAAGATATTTGGGTCAAATGGTTCAAAACCCCATAATAAATAGAAGAACAGGAAATGCAACAAGACAGGACAAGGCGCCATCAAGTTCCATTTATAAAAAAATAACAAAAGGGTAGGATGTGACGTGGTCCCTTAAAGCCCTTCCAGATTGTTTTACTCAACACTAATTAATAGGTCATTTACCTATTAATTATTCAAAAGCCCAAACGGAATGAAGCCGTACCAAAATTAGTGGCAATTGATGGCCAAGTCCCATTCGAAATTCCTAAAATTAGGAATTGAAATGAAAATCTCCATCAAGCAATTAAGTAAGGGAAAGGCAAAATAAAACCCTTACTTCACAAAGCCTATTAGGCAAATACGAAGGTCATATATGGGTTTTAAATAAATCCAATTGACTACTCAGTTTACCAAGTCTGAATACAAATATGCATATCCAAATCAAGCACATAATGAACTACGCCGGTTTGATTCCGTTAAGGATACGTAGGCAGTCTAATATCAAGTTTTAGACACAACCGTGAAACCGAAACGAATCCCTGGTTTATATAAACTAAATTCACTCCTGCTATCAAATACCAAAATGGCACAAAGCTGAACAAAAGTCTCAAATGGCATGAAGCCATATCAAATTTTCAAATGCTCCTCGCCCGCATGAGCTAAAACTGCACAAGGCATCAAATCCAAATAAGTACCAAATTCGTGAACTACGAGTGACTTGATCCTTCAAGAGGGTACGTAGGCAATCTAGAATTCAACCTAGATGCAGTCACAAAATCAAACAAACACCAAAGTCCTCAAATTACATTTTATTCTAATTAGAATCAAAGGGTATTCCTTTCCCAAAAGAAGGGTTGTAATTAATAGGCGCATAGTCTAGAATGGGTCGAACTTGAATTAATAAAACCCTCTTCGGAAAATTGAACGAGGGTGAAATTGTGTCGAGTGAATTATTTGTTTACATATTATGTACAATTTTTGCTCAACAGTAAGGTAGGGTTCTACGGGCTGGTTTGGTATTGATGTGTTTTAAAAAAAAAACTGCTTATGTTGTGCTGTGAGAATAAACAGCTGTGAAATAAAGCAGCTGAATGTTTGATAAATTTTTTTTGTAAAAGTGTTTTTGGAAAAAAAAAAAAACAGTATTATAGTGTTTGGTAAACTTTTATGTAAAACAGCCCTGACCGTGTGAAATAACCAAAAAGGGTATAATACTATATTATTATTATGATATTTTATTTAATATTACTATTTTTATGTGAGGATTTTGTGTGGCTGTGGGGCCCACACCCCATTTCCCTTATCCCCGTGTCTTCCTTTCCCTCTACACTCTCGAACTGTCTCGAAAACTCTCAGCTCTCTCTCTCTCTGTCTCTCTCTACACTCTCTCCTCCAATGAGACAACCCCACACACAAACCTTTGATCTCAGACCATCTAACCACCAGATTATCATCATCTCTAGCCCTACGAATTTAACCCCAAGTTTGGGTTACGGGAATCGTGTTTTGGGTGCTGGGGATAAGAAAATCTGAGAACTCAAATCCCTGAGCTCTCCAGCAAGAATCAGGACAAAATCAGTTAGCCGCCCACTCCCTCTCTCATCCTTTTCTTTGTCTCTCTCTCTCCTATCTAGAATTATAGAGTTATCCTTTTTGCCTAATTTTTTTTTTCACTACCATTAGTTTCCCAATTTCATCTCCTCTGCCATCCATGGTGTCTGCAAGCTCTCACAAACCACCCATCTCCTCTGCCATCCACTACTTTCCCCACTACTTTCCGATGCACCTTCCTCTTCGAGTTGTAGAATGAGCTTGCTAAGAAGATCTGTTGTGTGAAATTGTGCATCTTGGATCGAGTTGTTGATGGTTTTTGACAGCTGGGTTTTGGATTTGTCTTTTTGGTCTGCTATGCGATGACGAGTTGAAAAATACTCCAATGGAATTTTGATTTCAAAATTTGAAATCCGGCGAAATAAGAATATCAACTATGAAGATTCGATCTTCAACCCAGCAAGAAGGAGAAACGGATGAGGGTATTTTTGAGATTGTGAAAGTTTCATTAAGTTGGTTTTGAGAAGCAGCATTTTGTTGCTTCTGCTTTTTGCCACTTTTCAGCTTAAAATGACAGTGACTTTGAAAATAAGCAAAATTACCAAACACAAATTTTACTCCCAACTTTTTTTCATCCCTGCTTTTTTTTTTTAAGAACCTCAATGCCAAACTAGGGCTATGTGTGGTTGTATGTAGCCTTTTGAAAGGTTTTATTCATGTGAAGTAGAGACAAAGCAACATTCTTCAAAAACAGAGCTACTACACTACAAAGAACAATTATATTCACATATGGATTAAACTATAACTACGCCTGATTAAATTATGTTGTATTGGGGGTTTATGCTAATCTTGTGTATATGTTAGTGAAAGCACACTAATCCATCTCTAAATTCTAATTTTCTATGCTACATTTCTAATTTCTATGCTACATTTGATTATGTGCTTTTGTAGATGATGTTGATATCTTCACTTTCAAGGTAGTGTGGTGAACTTACACAATTTGATAAAGACGGTCTCAAGTGGGAATATAGAGGTGGTACATACAAATGGTATGACTTTTGTCTGGGGACTACATCTCAATGCTAGAAATGAAGTGGTTAGTTAAAGAAGTGGGAGAAAGTGAAGTTTGCTCATTCTATGCATTTCAAGGAAAAAAGAATGGTTGAGTTATTAGAGGCTGCAGAAG
Organism: Malus domestica; assembly: GCF_042453785.1. Classification (NCBI taxonomy): domain Eukaryota; kingdom Viridiplantae; phylum Streptophyta; class Magnoliopsida; order Rosales; family Rosaceae; genus Malus; species Malus domestica. The sequence goes on from NC_091670.1 coordinate 16,463,756, forward strand.
TGCTACAAATTATGTATTCCTATCCACCTGGCAAGTAGAAGATCATAGAGCTTTATGTGAAGCCTCAGCCACAAGAATCTGCAAAAGAAGATAAAATTCTTGATGAAGAAGAAAATGATTATCTTAAGGACTTAGAAATTCAAGCAAATAATGAGGAGGATGGTGCATAAGCAAATGAAGGTGAATTTGGAAATATGGGGAACAAAGCTAAAGGAGAGGAAGGGAAAGACAAGAAAAAAGGCCCTAAATCTCCCAAGGACAAGGGAAAACAAGTAAGTGATTTTGATGATGTTGAAGGCAGCGATGATGAAGATTATGAAGAGGTTTACATGAACAAAATGAGGAAGATGACATAATACTTGAAGATGAGAAAGATGAAGAGGTTTTTGAATGTTATGTGTACCATGTTGAAGGTGACAATGTAGAAAACTTAGAAGCACATAATGAGTTCACTGAAGAAGGCCCTATAGATCCAAGAATCAGTACCCCATCAAATTCAAGTGAGAGTGAAGCACACTGTAGGTGTGAAAAGAACTAGGCCTCTACCCAAATGGAGAGAATTTGTACCATATGTGGAAAATGAAAAACCCATAGTTAGAATTGGGCTTAATATTTCAAAGTGCAAAAGTTTTTAGAGAAACAGCAAGAAGGCATTCTGTCCTTATTGTAGACAATTCCGATTCCAGCAAAATGATAACACAAGGGTTAGTATCAAATGTGTTATTGGGTGTCCCTTTCTCATTCGTGCTGCCAATGTAAAGAATTCTACATATAGTGAAAACATTTGTGGACAAGTATACTTGTGGGATGGGCAACCAAAACATCCATGCTAATGCTCCATACTGTAATAAGGTACCTACGTGGCTGCAGAAGCAGAGAGCCACAGTCTAGCTTGGCATTATTGAACAGATCATGTAGTCTTGGTAAAAAGAACAAGTCAAATTTTTTTTTGAGGAATTATGTTTTGGATGTTGGAAAGCAAACCAAGAGTTAGTTCAGGTATGAAATCTTTGTTTTGGAACATTTAAAACTCTTTTGTTTAGGATTTAGTTGTATGGTATCAACATTTCTACTGAACTGTTGTATGAATTGGTATTTTTGGATGATATCAAAATTTAAGCCTATTTTATTTTTCTATTTTCCAGTGTAATTTGCGTACGAATACATGTTAGAATCAGTTATAGTGATGATTTGGACAAGGTTTGTATGTCTCATATGCCCTACATTGTGTTTGAGGTGGATCCAAAGCTCAAACTATGGACAAAAAGCCAAAAATGAAGTTAATATACAATCTGGAACAAATTTTTCGTCATTTAAAACATTTAGTGACGATCTTCATCTAATTGTTTGTAGCTAAACGTATTTTGCTTCTTTTTAGTGGCTTGCTTTTTGAAAAAATTGCGTCTCTAAAAGCCTGTAATTCAAAAAAAATTACAAAGACAATTATACCAAACAAAAAATCCACGTTAGCATGGTTGCCGCGTCACATTTTTTAAATCAACGTCTGCATTTTTTAAATTCACGTCAGCAACTTTAAACTTTAACGGAAAGTTAACGAAAGTAACAGAAACACGGTAAAGTGGAGTGGATTTTGAGTTTCAGGAAGTAAAGTGGTGACTTATGAGTAAAATGGGATTGAAATAGAATTCCGGGTGAAGGAAGATTTTTTACAAAACGAAGTTTATTTGAGCAACATCTATGCATGCAATTAACAATTACAGCGGAATCATGCTTGTATGCACTCAAAAACAAAACTTACCAATGAAATTTAAGGCCTAGTAGTTGTCGTGAACCAAGACTCAACTAAAAAACAAAGTGAGTTGAGAAACTTTATACATTTGAAGCACCTCTTTGCTTAGCAAAGGTTAATCAACCATGTGAGGGCCTTCATTCCTTGCTTCTTGGCTCCATGGATTTCTTGGAGGAGGATGGAAGAATGGATTCTCTAAGTTCCCAAGAAAGGGAACCTTTAAGTTTCCACACCAAGGAGAGACTTGAAGAAGATATGAGTGACTTTGGAGGAGGATTGATACTAGTAAATCCCCTCCAAGGGGGCCGGCCTCCTAGAGAGAAAAAGAGAGCTTTTGTTTTCTCCAATTTCCTCAAAAGAGAACCCTTATGAATTTTTGGCTATAAAGTCCTTTATATAGTCACTTCACTTAAGTGACAAAAACAACAAAGCCCTTTCTTTCATGCTATGGCCGGCCTTTTAAAGGCTTTGGCTGTTTGGGCCCTTTTGAGTGTTTATTCATTAAGTTGTCATACAACTTAAGTTAATAGGCCTGGCGGTTCTAAGCCCAATGGGCCTTGAGGTCCAGTAATTACTCAAAAGCTAAAACAAACTTATTCGTTTGATTAATTAACATATTAATTAATCCTAGCCATGAACAATTAAACCATTTAATTGTCCTTACTCAAATCCATTGTTTCTTCAATCTCTACCTTACACGGTGTACGATTAGGTTCTAATTAGCGAGGCAGCGAGTGATTAGAACTCTTTTAATTGATTGTGAACTGAAACTTACTTTCAGTACTGTGACATCCCACATCGCCCAGGGGAGTGATCCTTAAATGTATATTCCCATCCCTACCTAGCACGAGGCATTTTGGGAGCTCACTGGCTTCGGGTTCCATAAGAACTTCAAAGTTAAGCGTGAGGGCGTAGTCGGGGCCCAAAGAGGACAATATCGTGCTATAGTGGTGGAGCGGGCCCGAGATGTGGTGGACCTCGGTTCGGGATGTGACAATTTGGTATTAGAGCCAATCCCTGGCCGGAAGTGTGCCGACGAGGACGTCGGGCCCCTGAGGGGGTGGATTGTGACATCCCACATCGCCAGGGGAGTGATCTTTAAATGTATATTTCCATCCCTACCTAGCACGAGACCTTTTGGGAGCTCACTAGCTTCGGGTTCCATCGGAACTCCGAAGTTAAGCGAGAGCAATCCCATGATGGGTGACCCATTGAGAAGTTCTCGTGTGAGTTCCCAAAAACAAAACCATGAGGGCATAGTCTGGGCCCAAAGCAGACAATATCGTGCTACGGTGATGGAGCGGGCCTGGGATATGGTGGACCTCGGGTCGGGATGTGACAAATACTCCCTTTAGTGATTATACATCTTCAGGTCTTCCACAAGCCATGATGACACCTAACAGTATGTCATGGTTATCCAAGCTAAATAGAAGAGGTGGATAACCTATTTAATTTGGGATTATAAATGCAATACGGTCTTTTCCTAATGTCTATATCCAATGTGATTCTCTTTCTTATATGATTACCTTGAATGTGATTTGGAACGACTTCCTAAATTTCATTCATATTCTAGCTAGAGATTCTTAATCATATCATATTCTTTCTCAACGGTTTGAAGGTTAGAGATCCCTTGTTTTGCATTCACATGCTTCTATAGTTAAGTGACTTAACCTTAACTATGTCGTGGACACCTTCTGATGGAGTGCCTTTGACACAGTCAAGGATCAAAGACCTAACCACAAGACAACTATGATTCCTCAGGTCAAATGACTACTTTGCATTATCCCAACCTTGAGTTCTCATGTAAAATGAGCATGAGAACTCCTTTTTTATCGTGTTTAGTAGACTCATTCTCTATTGAGCACCTACATGCTTGTATTGGTGTCAGTCACACCAATGACTCGAGATCAGTCACTCCCTCTAAGAGAAGAGATATCACATATTGATCTTAACAGACTGTCAATGTCCAATTGGCAATCCTATGACCAGGAACATTTAGGATATGTGCATGAAAGAGAATGGTCTCATGAATCTAACTTCTTTAGATCACATTCTCTTAATTACATATTCCTTGGACTTATTGTTCAAGCATATAACATTTATATGAGACGACTTTAAACAATAATCTTTGCCTTTATATTAAGCTAGATTAGTATAACATGTGAAATATCCGTAAATAATCATCATATGATTGACTTTAGGGCACATTTCCAACACCGGGGGGGGGGGGAGGGGTAATAGCTAAAAATAAGTCTTATTTATATGCTCTGTTAATTCATTGAATCTTTGTGTCATGTTTATCCCTTCTTTCTTTCACTTTCACTTTAGGCCCAATACAACCCTAATAAAGACCTTTTAATTCAAGAAGTCACTTGATATTGATAATGGGCTCGGTGGACAAGCAAACATATGACATGATGTTTTATGATATCACTTGAGCGAGACATTATAACTCAAAAATTTATTTGTGCATGAGTGTATATCCTATGAGAAGTTTACTTGTTTGCATATGATGATTTAATAGAGCTTAGAATTACATTATGATGGTTATTGCACATGACACGTAAAGGAAAATCAAAAAGTAATTTACTAGCACACAAGATGCTTATTCACCTTCTCTCTTGAATGTTAGAAGTTTACATCAACTAATTCTTTAATAACATTATTTTCTGTTTATACCATATTTAGGGCCTCGTATTTAGATCTCGTACAAATAATCGAGGGACTTAAATGTAATTATGTGATAAAGGAAGGGGCAAATATGTAATAAGTGATGAGTCCTTATTCTATAAAAGGACCCCTCACCCTCACAATTGAAGGAGGCCAATTCCTAAGGCTCCTCACCCTCTCAATGTTGGAAATGTGCCCTAAAACCAATCATATGATGATACTTTACGGACATTTCAAATGTTAAACTAATCTAGTTTAACAAATAAAGGGCAAAGATTATTGTTTGAGCCGTCTCATATAAATGTTATATGCTTAAACGATAAAGTCCAAGGAATATGTGATTGGGAGAATGCAATCTAATGAAGTTAGATTAATGAGACCATTCTTTCGTAGACACATCCTAAATGTTCCTGATCATAGGATTACCAATTGGGCATTGACAGTCCGTTAAGATCAGTACGTACTGTGTCTTCTCTCAGGGAGAGTGACTAGTCTCGAGTCATTGGTGTGTGTGACATCAAGACAAGTACGTAGGTGCTCAATAAGAGAATGAGTTCACTGAACGTGATCAACGAAGAGTTCTTATATTCCATGTCACATGAGAACTCATGGTTGGGATAATGCAAAGTAGTCCTTTGACCTGAGGCATCACAGTTGTCTTGTGGTTAAGTCCTTAATCTTTGATTATGTCTAATTCACCCCCTAGGGGTGTCACGGCATCGTTGGGGTTAAGCCACTTAGCTATGGAGACAAGTAAATGCGCAACAAGGGATCTCTAACCTTCAAACAGTTGAGGGAGAATACTCTATGATATGATTTGGAATCTCTGGCCAGAGTATGAATGAGATTGGGGAATGCGTTCCAAATCACATTCAAGGAAATCATATAAGCAAATGAATCACATTGGATAGTAGACATGAATAAATAAACTATCATACCAAACAATGTGGTCAAGAGTATTAGATTAGAGAAGGACCGTATTGCATTTGTAATCCCGAATTGAATAGGTTCTCTAACCTCTTCTGATTAGCTTGGGTAACCATGACATGCTGCTAGGCGTCAACCATGGTTTGTGGAAGCCCTATACGTGTATAACCACTAAAGGGAGAATTGAAAATTGTTTCAATTCACAATCGATGTAAAATTGTTTTAATCGCCCACTGCCTCGCTAAAAGGAACCTAATGGATCGCACACCGTAAAAGGTAGAGATTGGAGATTAAACGGAAATGAGTAAGAATGATTAAATGGTTTAATCATTTAATTTATGGCAAGGATTAATTAATATGTTAATTAATCAAACGAATAAGTTCGTTAAAGACCTCGGGATAGTTTTGGACCTTAAGGCCCAATGGGCTTCGAACGTCAAGCCCATTGACTTAAGTTGTATGACAACTTAATGAATAAAGATTCACAAAGGCCCAAAAGCCCAAAATTCCCAAGGTAGGCCGGCCATGAGGAATGAATTAGGGTTTTGGTTATTTAGGTCACTTAAAGAAGTGACTATATGAATGACTTTATAGCCAAATATTCATTAATGTGATTAAGGGTTTATTTTGGGTGAAAATGGGTGAGAATTGTCTCTCCATTTTCTCTCTAAAGAAGCTAACACCTTGGAGGGTACATCTAGCAATCCTACTACTCCAAGGTCACTCATTTCTTCTACAATCAAACCTTGGTGAAGAGACTTAGAGGTTCTCAATTTTGGGAACTTAGAGAACCTATTCTTCCATCCAAATCCATGGATCTAAGAAGCAAGGAATGAAGGCCCTATCTCTTTGGGTGATTAGCCTTTGCTTATGCAAAGAGGAATCTACAAAGGTATTAATTTCAACTCACTTTGTTTTGAGTTGATTATTGGTTCACCAATCTACTAGGCTTTGAATTTCATGGTAATGTTTTGTTTTTGAGTGCATGCAAGCATGATTCCGCCTTTTAATTGTTAATTGCATGCTATATGATGTTGCTCAAATGAACATGTTTTTCAAAATAAATCCTTCAAGTGGTATCAGAGCCTAGGTCTAGTAGTTGGTGAATCCTTTTGGGTTTTGTAGTTCATAAGTTTATGATTTAAAAGTTGTAATTGTTACAAGCTTTATTCTTGCTTCTTTGAATGTAAATTTTGTTTGAAAATTTGCCATCTCAAATGTTGTAGATGTAGTTCATATGAGGATGAATATTGGAGCTAAAATTTGGTGCCATGATTTTTGGGATTTTCGGCCAAATCCAAAGGGTGATTTTTTGGGTTCATGTTTGTCTTGTTAAAAATGTTTTAAGGTGACTTTTGGAACCCCTAAGTACCCTAGGATGTTAACACCATTTTGAATGGTGAAAATTTGAGTTTTATGGCTTGAAAACATTCATGGAGCTCTTATGGGTTTTCATGGATGTTCTTCATTGTTCTTGATGTTCTTGCCAAGAACAAAAAGGTTTTGTGTTTTGATTCAAAGTTTTGAATATTTCATAAAGTTTATGTTATATGTTTTTCAAATGATTTATCATGTATTTAAAGTGTTAAATATTTGAATAAATGATGATGGAAACATCAATCATCAAAACATATATTAATTTTATGAAAGTATTTAAAGTGTTAAATATTTGAATAAATGATGATGGAAACATCAATCATCAAAACATATATTAATTTTATGAAAGTATTTAAAGTGTTAAATATTTGTATAAATGATGATGGAAACATCAATCATCAAAACATATATTATTTTTATGAAAGGTGAAAGCACTACTTGATTGTTTTTTGACAAAACTAATAAATCAAAACACCCATCACTCATTTTTATCCCTAAAAACCGGCCACCCTAATAAAATAGGGTATTTTTGGGGCTTTTATGCAATTACATAAAGTTTTGATACTTTTGTGTATTTGTACTTTGACCCGAAAGTTTACGTTTTGACGTTAAGGCCTAAAAACGCTAAAGGACAAATTGTTTTGCTCCTTTAATGAAGTTTTTGAATTTATTTAAATTTTGGGTTCTAGTTGTATTTACATGAAGTAGTGACTTTTGTGTTTTTACAAAGTGACCCCAAAAGTTTATGTTTTCGCAATATGGCCCAAAAAGTTGTGGTTATTGCATGATGGCCCAAATAGGATGAGAACAAAATTGTTTTGTCTCTTTAAATGAGAATTGGATTTTCATTTTGTTTAGCTCCACTTAAATCAATTTTATGGATACAAAAACCAAATGAAAATGTTGCATTCAATTAATTAGTTAAAGCGTTAATTAATTAAAGGATAATTATGAACCTAAGCCTAATATAATTGAGCTATGTGAAAGGCGTTTCAAATTTGTTTGAACCATGGGAATGTGTAGATTAGATTTTGGTTGTAATTTGATTTGATCAAATGTTGTAAAAGGGCATAAGTCCTTCTTTACTTTAAGGTAATTTGTTTTATGCAAATGTTGTAATGAGCATAAGCTCATCCTTTACTTTGAAGTATTTCTTTCTTGCTTTATATGATATGCATGAAAATGAAGTAATTGGGTCCAACGCCCCTAAGACAACACGCCTTAATGTGATTAAACGCGTAACTAAAATCAATCTCCATCCCTAGACCGAGATTCAACACAAGGCTCGTGTTGAATCTAAACAAAGGTTCATAGTCATCCTAAGGCCCTAAGGCAACTATATAGTCCATCAAATGAATGCAAAGGTTATGTTAGTAGTAACATATACTCTTGCTTTAAAAACCGTTTTAAAAGCATAGTGGGAGTATTATGTACAACTAAAACAATCATATGGACCAATAGTTGTAATAGGACCAAAATTGTTTTAATAGAGATTAAAATGTATATTGATATGTGATGAGACCTAAAACCCTCAACCAAACCAATATTAAGTTGATAAGCGAGAGATGTTTAGAATATCTCTTCGTGGCCTTCCACCGTGGTGGGATCCAATCGTTTATGACTTGTACACCGGCTTCACCCTATCATGGGGGAGTACAAAGTGCATGCTTATACTCAGGAGGAATCCATATGCATATGATGAGGTGAGTGTAGGCAACGAGGATAGCTATACATCGTATCATCGTGAGGCTATTCTTGAACCCCTTCACACACTAAGCATGGTGGGAAGAACTTAACTAAGTGAAATGGAGCCAACATCATATCATTGTGAGGTGACATTCTCTAGAGGCCAAATAAGATGGGTACTTGCATTAGTTGCAAATGAGTAAGCGTACTCTCTCATTATTATTGTTGCTAGCCATACATCGTATCATCGTGAGGTGGGCTTGGTAATAGTGAGCCTCCCATAACCTACTAAGAGTTTCATCCAAAACTCTCGAATTCCAATGAGGGATATGGAATTTGCCAAAAATAGTGGGTGATGCTATTTGATTTAAAGACCCGAATCAAATGGCTTAAAATCAATCAATTTATATACGTTATGTATTTGTTTACCAATATATTTGCAAACGCTATCCAACACTTGACAAATAAAAGCCGAACGTTTAGTTTACGGACTTGGTACTACAAAACCATAGATTGTCTTTAATGGCTTGTAAATGTACCTAAGTAGTCTCATCCTCACAATCTTCCTATTGATAATGTATCATTAGAAGAATATGTTAGAAAAGGTCTATCATAGAGAGGACAACACTTTTAATGTCATAATTCTTCAATTACAAATTGTTGTATGAAGAAATAGGAGTTGCTTTGAACAACCCTTAGTCAATGCAAACACTTAGTGCTTGTTTCTTTGTTAAATGAACAAAGAACTTGAGAAGAAAGCACAAAGGCATGGACACTTAATGTGCCATGATTCTTCACTTGCAAATTGTTGTATGAAGAAATGAGAGTTGCCTTGTACAACTCTTGAAAGTTTGTAATTATGTTTAGAACATAATGGTTGGTTGACAAAAATAGTCCATTAACATGGACTTATGATGATTTTGAATCATTGAGTGTTGAAGTGTTAAACCACTTAACGAGACGGAAACTAGGCAAGGACTTCACCTTTGTTTCCCCTATCCTAATGGTTCACTAAGTTTATGGTAAACTATGTAGTGAACAATAACCACATACTCTCCAAATTGTTTGATGTGTATAACACAATTGAAAAAGGTTTCAAGAGAGATAGTGGGAGTTTAGGGACCATGACTAATGTAGTCAAAGGTGAAACTCAAATAAAGAAGATAAATAACTCCAAGGGAACAAACTTTCTTTATGAAAGGATGGACATTGGAAGGGGTATTTGCAAGAAATGTCTTGCAAGTGTCAAGAACACACCTTTCGAAGGTGTTGTAAAATGTTCTTGAAAAGTTCAAAACAGTTGGTTCTTCTACTTGAATGTATGATTCCGTATTAGTAACTATATTTTACAAATGGTTGTAAAAGTGTAACTAATAAGAAGTAGAAGATATATGAGAGAAGAAAAGGTGCTTCACATACGGAACGTGAATAAGATATAGATCTCTGCGAAAGCAGATAGTACTTACTTCCTCATATGAACTACCAAAGAAATTGGATTATAGTAATCTAATTGATTGTCTCTATAGTAGAGATGATATGGTAGTGTTAACTGTTTAGAATATAATGATGCTTAAAACCCAAAAGGTTGCAAGGTAGTGACTAATCCCAACTAAATTGTGATACCTCTAAAACATAAGTTACGAGTTGGTGAAACAAGGATGTTTTGGATCGATAGATCCGGATCCAATACCTTCTTGTTAAAATTGTATAGAGGCGAAATGTTCGAATCTTTATTCTTTTGGAAAGAAGAAAGAATCACAAAGTTGTTGAGGTTAATTCACTTAGATGTTAGTGGCACTTGTCCACAACATAATACTACTCATGTTATATGACATTCACCGAAGATCACTCTCGGTTGGACTATAGTTTATTTTGAATAAACACAAGTCCGAATACTTTGCAAAAGGTTTCAAAGAATTCAAGAAATGTAAATAGATGAGTAAGATATCTAAAGTATTTACCTCCTTAGATTTGATCCAAGGTAAGGTAACACTTTAGATAAGTTTCCTTGAAAGATATCAAGGAAAATAGCATCATAAGATAATGTATTTCTCCATTAGGAGAAGAACGAACTTGAATAAGATTTAGTTCGTTAAATGTTATCTATTACCCATATATAGGATATATACTTCTAAAACAATATGATTGTCAATGAGAAGATCTTCCAATATTTTCATGACTCCATAAGATGTAGTTGGAAAAGAAAGACAAATCTTAAGCATGTTAAAGATTTGGGGTTGTGTGCTAATAAGCAATATTCGTTTGATAACAATCTTGTAGGATATCCTTAAAATAACTTTTGGATATCGCTTCTATAAACCAACTAACAAATGTTGTTTTGTTGGGAAGTTCATTGTAATCCTACAATGTGATTTGCCTAAGAGCAAATGAACGAGAGATAGAACTCAAAGAATGGGTTCTTTGAGAGACAAGGAAGTAATCAACAAATATAACAACCTAGTTCCTATACCACAAGCTCCAAGGTAGTCGATAAGAATGAAAATCCTTATGACTACATTGAGTGCATATACGATATATACTCAAGGAAATGGTAAAGTACCATTTGACTCGAAATAATGAAACCTTCATAGCTAATTGGTAGCTTAAGGTAACTACAATCAAAGAGAACGGTTGACTTTGAAGAAACCATCTTTGAGATAGGCTTGGTTTCAATTAATTCGAAGATTGCTAGCTACAACTAAAATGGTGATTCAATGTTTTGACATAATATGGGTTTCCGAAACCATTATTAAGATAGTCTTGATAATATATGTCCAAAACTATAAATCACAAGACATGTAAGTTGTAGAGATCCATCCATCATGGATCTTAGCAAGTTAGTGGGAGCTATTTGCATTTTATGAGGAAAAAGGTTCAAATCGTTTGATTTCTCATCAAGATGTAAATAAATCTTTTGTTTACGAGTTTTACAAAAGATTAGTGGGAGTTAATCATGTTCCTAAAATTTAAGTATATATGATATATTAATTTTGGAAATGAAAAGAATACTTCTTCGTTAAAGTTATGACTTTAATACATTATATGAAGATAGAATGTATATGGGAGATATAGTCTATATACATGGGATGGAAATCTATAATGATATATTTCATGATATAATTGGATTATATCAATCCCTAATAATAGACAATGGATGCTAGGAAGTTTCTCATATGATGATAAACTTCAATAAGAAGGACGATTCTAGTGAGACTAGCAAGTTGCCCTTCTCAAAGGGAACGTACCCTTTGACTCCCATAGAAATAATGCGTAAATTGAATCCTTTATGCATAAGCAGAAAGGTGATTTATGTATTTCATATTGTATGAAAAACATTGATATGAGTTGTACCTAGAACGGTACAAGACGATATCAGTGCAAGCCCAGGATCAGAACCGTGGCAACTGTCAAGTGAGTCCTTAAGTATTTAAGAAATACTTAAGGATAGATTCCTCAAAAAAAAAATGAGGAAGAATTAGAGTAACGTAATGGAAGCGTAAATGTATTAGATTATGAATCTGATACATCATTGGATGTTTCTTCATTATGAATGAAGAGATAAACAAATATCTCTTTATTATGACTAAAGAGATATTTGGATGGAAACATTAAAGTAATGACTTTAGTGTGTTCCATTATGAATGCAAGATATATTGCCATATAGAAGTTTACAAAAATGTTGTTTGGATGGGAAAGTTCATTTATGAACTCTCTATTCGATTCCAACCAGAAAGTGTATGACACTAATGGGGCGATAGCTCAAGCCTGGGAATCAAGGTCTCATCAAGATCCGAACACAAATGAGAGACTGAACCACATGATTGAGAATCATGTATAATGGTGACGTCGTTATTCTCAAGGTTGCTTCTGTGGATAACACATATAGATATCCATTGTCTAGGCCTACTACTCAGCCATTTATGAAATGACGACAGAAGAGGTATCATCACTGATGACCAATGCTGATTGGCTCTAGTGCAAGTGGGAGATTGTTGGAAATGTGCCCTAAAACCAATCATATGATGATACTTTACGGACATTTCAAATGTTAAACTAATCTAGTTTAACAAATAAAGGGCAAAGATTATTGTTTGAGCCGTCTCATATAAATGTTATATGCTTAAACGATAAAGTCCAAGGAATATGTGATTGGGAGAATGCAATCTAATGAAGTTAGATTAATGAGACCATTCTTTCGTAGACACATCCTAAATGTTCCTGATCATAGGATTACCAATTGGGCATTGACAGTCCGTTAAGATCAGTACGTACTGTGTCTTCTCTCAGGGAGAGTGACTAGTCTCGAGTCATTGGTGTGTGTGACATCAAGACAAGTACGTAGGTGCTCAATAAGAGAATGAGTTCACTGAACGTGATCAACGAAGAGTTCTTATATTCCATGTCACATGAGAACTCATGGTTGGGATAATGCAAAGTAGTCCTTTGACCTGAGGCATCACAGTTGTCTTGTGGTTAAGTCCTTAATCTTTGATTATGTCTAATTCACCCCCTAGGGGTGTCACGGCATCGTTGGGGTTAAGCCACTTAGCTATGGAGACAAGTAAATGCGCAACAAGGGATCTCTAACCTTCAAACAGTTGAGGGAGAATACTCTATGATATGATTTGGAATCTCTGGCCAGAGTATGAATGAGATTGGGGAATGCGTTCCAAATCACATTCAAGGAAATCATATAAGCAAATGAATCACATTGGATAGTAGACATGAATAAATAAACTATCATACCAAACAATGTGGTCAAGAGTATTAGATTAGAGAAGGACCGTATTGCATTTGTAATCCCGAACTGAATAGGTTCTCTAACCTCTTCTGATTAGCTTGGGTAACCATGACATGCTGCTAGGCGTCAACCATGGTTTGTGGAAGCCCTATACGTGTATAACCACTAAAGGGAGAATTGAAAATTGTTTCAATTCACAATCGATGTAAAATTGTTTTAATCGCCCACTGCCTCGCTAAAAGGAACCTAATGGATCGCACACCGTAAAAGGTAGAGATTGGAGATTAAACGGAAATGAGTAAGAATGATTAAATGGTTTAATCATTTAATTTATGGCAAGGATTAATTAATATGTTAATTAATCAAACGAATAAGTTCGTTAAAGACCTCGGGATAGTTTTGGACCTTAAGGCCCAATGGGCTTCGAACGTCAAGCCCATTGACTTAAGTTGTATGACAACTTAATGAATAAAGATTCACAAAGGCCCAAAAGCCCAAAATTCCCAAGGTAGGCCGGCCATGAGGAATGAATTAGGGTTTTGGTTATTTAGGTCACTTAAAGAAGTGACTATATAAATGACTTTATAGCCAAATATTCATTAATGTGATTAAGGGTTTATTTTGGGTGAAAATGGGTGAGAATTGTCTCTCCATTTTCTCTCTAAAGAAGCTAACACCTTGGAGGGTACATCTAGCAATCCTACTACTCCAAGGTCACTCATTTCTTCTACAATCAAACCTTGGTGAAGAGACTTAGAGGTTCTCAATTTTGGGAACTTAGAGAACCTATTCTTCCATCCAAATCCATGGATCTAAGAAGCAAGGAATGAAGGCCCTATCTCTTTGGGTGATTAGCCTTTGCTTATGCAAAGAGGAATCTACAAAGGTATTAATTTCAACTCACTTTGTTTTGAGTTGATTATTGGTTCACCAATCTACTAGGCTTTGAATTTCATGGTAATGTTTTGTTTTTGAGTGCATGCAAGCATGATTCCGCCTTTTAATTGTTAATTGCATGCTATATGATGTTGCTCAAATGAACATGTTTTTCAAAATAAATCCTTCACTCAACACTCTTACTCTCAGAGCTCTCTCTCCCTCACTTCCAGAGAAATATAATACAATCAGTGTGGACGTAGCCCAAACCTTGGGGTGAACCACGATACTTCTCGTGTTATTTATGTTGGAAATGTGCCCTAAAACCAATCATATGATGATACTTTACGGACATTTAACATGTTAAACTAATCTAGTTTAATATCAAGGGCAAAGATTATTGTTTTAAGCCGTCTCATATAAATGTTATATGCTTAAACGATAAGTCCAAGGAATATGTAATTAGGAGAATGTAATTTAAAGAAGTTAGATTCATGAGACCATTCTCTTTCGTATACATATCCTAAACGTTCCTGATCATAGGATTGCCAATTGGGCACTGACAGTCTATTAAGATCAGTACGTGCTGTGTCTTCTCTCAGGGAGAGTGACTGGTCTCGAGTAATTGGTGTGATTGACACCAAGACAAGAATGTAGGTGCTCAATAGAGAATGAGTCCACTAAACACGATCAACGATGAGTTCTCATACTCATGTCACATGGGATAATGCAAAGTAGTCATTTGATCTGAGGTATCATAGTTGTCTTGTGGTTAGGTCCTTGATCTTTGACTATGTCAAAGTCACTCCATCAGAAGGTGTCCACGACATAGTTAATGTTAAGCCACTTAACCATAGAAGCATGTGAATGCACAACAAGGGATCTCTAACCTTTAAACCGTTTGAGGGAGAATACTCTATGATATGATTAAGAATCTCTGGCCAGAGTATGAATGAGATTTAGGAAATCGTTCCAAATCACATTCAAGGTAATCATATAAGTAAAAGAATCACATTGGATAATAGACATGAATAAACTATCAAACCAAACAATGTGGTCAAGAGTATTGTATTAGAGAAAGATCGTATTGCATTGTAATCCTAAACTGAATAAGTTCTCCACCTCTCCTGATTAGCTTGGGTAACCATGACATACTGCTAGGTGTCACTCATGGTTTGTGGAAGCCCTAAACGTGTATAAACACTAAAGGGAGAATTGAAAGTAAGTTTCAATTCACAATCGATTTGAAAGAGTTCTAATCGCCCACTGCCTCGCTAAAAGGAACCTAATGGATCGTACACCGTGTAAGGTAGAGATTGAAGAAACAACAGAGATGGGTAAGGATAATTAAATGGTTTAATTATTTATGGCAAGGATTAATTAATATGTTAATTAATCAAACGAATAAAGTTCGTGAAAGACCTTGGGTTAGTTTTGGGCCTTAAGGCCCAATGGGCTTCGAACGTCAAGCCCATTGACTTACGTTGTATGACAACTTAATGACTAAATATTCACAAAGGCCCAAACAACCCAATAACACCCTATGGCCGGCCATATTGATAAAGGAGTGGGTTTTGGACTTATTACAAGTTTGCCACTCCAATGAAGGTAGGTATAAATGTGATTTTATAGCCTTTTCTTCATTAGGGTTTCTTTTAGAGAAAAGATGAGAACACAATGTCTCTCCCTTTCTCTCTAAGAGGCCGGCCACACTAGAGGATTTTAGCTAGCAATCTGACTTCCTCTAGGTTACTTATCTCTTCTTCAAGTCCATCCTTGGTGTGGAAAAATTAGAGGTTATCAACTTTGGGAACTTGGAGAATCCTTTCAACCATCCTCATCCAAGAAATCCATGGATCTAAGAAGCAAGGAATGAAGGCCCTCTCCTTGGGTGATTAGCCTTTGCTTATGCAAAGAGGAATCAACAAAGGTATAAAATCTCTCAACTCACTTTGTTCTTGAGTTGAGTCTTGGTTCACCTTTCTACTAGGCTTTGAATTTCATGGGTAATGTTTTGTTTTTGAGTGCATACAAGCATGATTCCGCCTTTAATTGTTAATTGTATGCCATAGATGTTGCTCAAAAGAACATGTTTTTACAAAATTGTCTTCAAGTGGTATCAAGAGCCTAGGTCTAGTAGTTGGTGAATCCTTTTGGGTTTTGTATTTACATAGTTTATGATTTGAATGTTGTAATTGTTACAAGCTTTATTCTTGCTTCTTTGAATGTAAATTTTGTTAGAAAATTTTTCATCTCAAATGTTGTAGATGTAGTTATATGAGCATGAATTTTGGAGCTAAAATTTGGTGCCATGTTTTTGGGGAAATTCGGCCAAATCCAAAGGGTGGATTTTTGGGTTCATGTTTGTCTTGTTAAAAGTGTTTTAAAGTGACATTAGGAACCCCTAAGTACCCTAGTATGGTAATATGTTTTTTCCCTTAAGTTTGAGAGTTTTTGGGGTGTCTTTGGGTGAAAAATGTTCATGGAGCTCTTATGGGTTTTCATGGCTGTTCTTCATTGTTCTTGTTATGTTTTAACCAAGAACAAAAAAGTTTGGTGTTTTGATTCGAAGTGTTTGATGTTTTTCATAAAGTTTTGTTTATGGTGGTTGGTGGGACTTTATTGTAATAAATGGTATGACATGATTTGTCCTTTTTCAATCAACACCATACCAATCACTTACACATTTTCCTTGTTTCAAGGAACCATGTTTTATGGAAATCACTTTTTTAAACCTACCCATCACCTTTCACTTTTGTTGAAAAATTCAAAAGTTTTATGACACCATCTCTCATCCAAAATAGGCCACCCTATTAAATAGGGTACTTTTGGGGCTTTTATGCAATTACATAAAGTTTTGATACTTTTGTGTATTTGTACTTTGACCCGAAAGTTTACGTTTTTACGTAAAGGCCCAAAATCACTAAAGGACAAATTGTTTTGCTCCTTTAATGAAGTTTTTGCATTTGTTGAAATTTTTGGGTTCTAGTTGTAATTACATGAAGTAGTGGACTTTTGTGTTTTTACAAAGGGACCTCAAAAGTTTGTGTTTTGCAAAATAGCCCAATGGTTAAGGTTATTGCTTTTCGGCCCAAATTAGTTGAGAACAAAATAGTTTTGTATCTTTAAATGAGAATTGAATTTTCATTTCATTTATCTCCATTTAAATCAATTCTATGGAAACAAAAACCAAATGAAAATGTTGCATTCAAGTTTAATTAGTTAAAGTGTTAATTAATTAAAGAAAGGGTGATTATGAACCTAAGCCTACGATAATTGAGCGATGTGAAAGGCCGTCTCAAATTTGTTTGAACCATGGGAATGTGTAGATTAGATTTTGGTTGTAATTTGATATGATCAAATGTTGTAAAAGAGCATAAGCTCTTCTTTACTTTAAAGTAATTTGTTTTGATCAAATGTTGTAAAAGAGCATAAGCCCTTCTTGACTTTGAAGTACTGATTTCTTGTTTTATTTGATATGCATAAAATTGGAGTAGTTGGGTCCAACGCCCAATAGGAAAAAGACGCCTTAATATGATTAAACGCGTAACTAAAATCAATCACCATCTCTAGACCAAGATTCAACACCAGGCTCGTGTTGGATCGAATCAAAGGTTCATAGTCATCCTAAGGCCCTAAGGCAACTATATAGTCCATCAATGAATGCAAACCTTATGTTAGTAGTACCATATACTCTTGCTTTAAAAACCATTTTACAAGCATAGTGGGAGTATTATATACAACTAAATCAATCACATGGACCAATAGTTGTAATAGGACCAAATTGTTTTAATAAGATTAAAATGCATGCTTATATGTGATGAGACCTAAAACCTTCAACCAAACCATTATTAGGTTGATAAGCGTGAGAGTGCTTTGAACACTCTTTCGTGGCCTTCCACCGTAGTAGGCTGTGATCGTTTGTGACTCGTACACCGACTTCACCCTATCATGGGGGAGTACAAAGTGCGTGCTTACACTCAGGAGGAGTTCTATATGCATACATGATGTTGTGACGGTAGGCAACGAGAATGATCAACATCATATCATTGTGAGGTTGTTCTTGAACCCCTACTCGAACTTGCATGGTGGGAATGACTTAACTAAGTGCAATGGAGCCAACATCATATCATTGTGAGGCTTCATTCTCTAGAGGCCAAATAAGATGGGTACTTGCAAGAGATGCAAATGAGTAAGCGTACTCTCTCATTATTATTGATGCTAGCCAACATCATATCATTGTGAGGTGGGCTTGGTAATGATGAGTCTCCCATACCCTACTAAGAGTTTCCTCCAAAACTCTCGAATTCCGATGAGGGATATGGAATTTGCCAAAAATAGTGGGTGGTGCTATTTGATTTAAAGACCCGGATCAAATGGCTTAAAATCAATCAATTTATATTCATTCTGTATTTATTTACCAATATATTTGCAAACGCTATCCAAAACTTGACAAAGAAAAAGCCTAAAGCTTTAGTTTCCGGACTTGGTACTACAATCCCATAGATTGTCTATAGTGGCTTGTATATGTACCTAAGTAGTCTCATCCTCACAATCTTCCTATTGATAATGTATCATTGGAAGAACATGTTAGATAAGTCTATCATAAAGAGGACAACACTTTTAATGTCATAATTCTTCAATTACAAATTGTTGTATGAAGAAATAAGAGTTGCTTTGAACAACCCTTAGCTAACGTAAACATTAATGCTTGTTTCTTTGTTACATGAACAAGGAACTTGAGAAGTAAGCACAAGGGCATGGACACTTTATGTGCCATGATTCATCACTTACAAATTGTTGTATGAAGAAATGAGAGTTGCCTTGAACAACTCTTGAAAGTTTGTAATTATGTTTAGAACATAATGGTTGGTTGACAAAAATAGTCCATCAACATGGACTTATGATGATTTTGAATCATTGAGTGTTGAAGTGTTAAACCACTTCTAGAGACGGAAACTAGGCAAGGACTTCACCTTTGTGTCCCTATCCAAATGGTTCACTAAGTTTATTGTAAACTATATAGTGAACAAATAACCACACGCTTTCCAAATTGTTTGATGTATAGAACACAATTGAAATAAGTTTCAAGAGAGATAGTGGGAGTTTAGGGACCATGACTATTGTAGTCAAAGGAGAAGTCAAATGAAGAAGGCGAAATAACTCCAAGGGAACAAACTTTCTTTATGAAAGGATGGACATTGGAAGGGGTATTTGCAAGAAATGTCTTGCAAGTGTCAAGAACACACCTTTCGAAGGTGTTGTAAATTGTTCTTGAATAGTTCAAAACAGTTGGTTCTTCTACTTGAATGCTTGATTCAGTATTAGTAACTATGTTTTACAATCGTTGTAAAAGTGTGGCTAATAAGAAGTAGAAGATTAATGGGAGAAGAGAAAGTACTTCACATTCGAAACGTGAATCAAATATAGATCTCTGCGAAAGCAGGTAGTACTTACTTCCTCATATGAACTACCAAAGAAAATGGAAAAACAAAGATTGTCTTTACATTCCAATTTGAATAAAGGAACTTAATTCCGTATGAGAAATGGATGAATGTTTTGTTTGACAAAACATTGTTCTTTATTAATGAATGATTAGATTATTGTAATCTAATTGATTATCTCTATAGTAGAAATGATATGGTAGTGTTAACTGTTTAGAATATAACAATGCTTAAAACCCAAAAGGTTGCAATGTAGTGACTAATCCCAACTGAGTTGTGCTATTTGATACCTCTAAAACATAAATTACGAGTTGGTCATAGATGGATGCTTTGGATCGTTAGATCCGGATCCAATGCCTTCTTGTTAAAATTGTATAGAGGCAAAATGTTTGAATCTTTATTCTTTTGGAAAGGAAGAAAGAATCACAAAGTTGTTGAGGTTAATTCACTTAGATGTTAGTGACCCTTGTCCACAACATAATACTACTCATGTTGTATGACATTCACCGAAGATCGCTCTCGGTTGGACTATCATTTATTTTGAATAAACACATGTCCGAATACTTTGCAAAAGGTTTCAAAGAATTCAAGAAATGTACGTTGATGAGTAAGATGTCTAAAGTATTTACCTCCTTAGATTTGATCCAAGGAAAGGTAACACTTTAGAACAGTTTCCTTGAAAGATATCAAGGAAAGAAGCATCATAAGATAATGGATTTCTCCATTAAGAGAAGAACGAACTCGAATAAGATTTAGTTTGTTGGATGTTATCAATTACCCATATATAGGATATATACTTCTAAGATAATATGATTATCAATTAGAAGATCTTCCAAAATTTTCATGACTTCATAGGATGTAGTTGGAAAGAAAGAGAAATCTTAATCATGTTAAGATTTAGGGTTGTATGCTAATAAGCAATATTTGTTTAAAGAATTATCTTGTGGGTATCCTTAAATTAACATTTGGATATCACTTCTATAAACCAACTAACAAATGTTGTTTGTTGGGTAGTTCATTGTAATCCTACACTAGGATTTGCCTAAGATAGAGCAAATGAATGAGGGATAGAACTCAAAGAATGGGTTCTTTGAGATACAAGATAAGTGATCAACAAATATAACAACCTAGTTCCTATACCACAAGATCCAAGGTAGTTGAGAAGGATTTATAAACTGTCTCAGTTGAATGGTTTGAACTTTATGATTATGTCATAGAGTTGCACCTCTTAATTCGAAAGAAATAAGAATGAAAATCCTTATGACTACATTGAATGTATATACGACATATACTCAAGGAAATGGTAAAGTACCATTTGACCCGAAATAATGAAACCTTTATAGCTAATTGGTAGCTTAAGGTGACTACAATCAAAGAGATTGGTTGACTTTGAAGAAACCATCTTTGACGTAGTCTTTGTTTCAATTAATTCGAAGATTGCTAGCTACAACTAAATGGTGATTCAATGTTTGGACATAATATGGGTTTCCGAAACCATTATTAAGATAGTCTTGATAATATATGTCAAAAACTATGAATCACAAGACATGTAAGTTGTAGAGATCCATCCATCATGAATCTTAGCAAGCTAGTGGGAGCTATAAGCGTCTTATGAGAGAAAGATCAAATCGTTTGATTTCTCATAAAGATGTAAATAAATCTTTTGTTTACTAGGTTTACAAAAGATTAGTGGGAGTTAATCATGTTCCTAAATTTGAATATATATATATATATATATATATATATACACACACACATATATGATATATTAATTTTGGAAATGAAAAGAATACTTCTTCGTTAAAGTTATGACTTTAAACATTCTATAACGATAGAATGTATATGGGAGACATAGTCAATAAACATGGGATGGAAATCTATAATGATAGATTTCAGGATATAATTGGATTATATCAAGCCCTAATGATAGACAAAAGATGCTAGGAAGTTTCTCATATGATGATAAACTTCAATCAGAAGAACAACTTTAGTAAGACTAGGAGGTAGCTCTTCTAAAAGGGAACGTACCCTTTGACTCCCAAAGAAATAATGCGTAAATAGAATCCTTTATGTATATGCAAAAAGGTGATTTATGTATTTCATATTGTATGAAAAAACGTTGATATGAGTTGTACCAAGATTGGTACAAGATGATATCAATGCAAGCCCATGATCAGAACCTTGGCAACTGTCAAGAATGAGGAAGAATTAGAGTAACGTAATGGAAGCGTAAATGTATTAGATTATGAATCTAATCCATCATTGGATGTTTCTTCATTATGAATGAAGAGATAATCATATATCTCTTTATTATGACTAAAGAGATATTTGGATGGAAACATTAAAAGTAATGACTTTAGTGTGTTCCATTGTGAATGCAAAATATATTGCCATATAGAAGCTTACAACAATGTTGTTTGGATGAGAAAGTTCATTCATGAACTCTCTATTCGGTTCCAACCAGAAAGTGTCTCTAGTGTACCGACACTACGACACTAATAGGGCGATAGCTCAAGCCGAGGAATCAAGGTCTCATCATGATCCGAACTCAAATGTGAGACTAAACCACATGATTAAGAATCATGTATAATGGTGACGTCGTTATTCTCAAGGTTGCTTCTATGGATAACATATAGATATCCATTGTCTAGGCCTACTACTCAGCCATTTTTGAAATGACTACAGAAGAGGTATCATCATTGATGACCAAGCTGATTGGCTCTAGTGCAAGTGGGAGATTGTTGGAAATGTGCCCTAAAACCAATCATATGATGATACTTTACGGACATTTCACATGTTAAACTAATCTAGTTTAATATCAAGGGCAAAGATTATTGTTTTAAGCTGTCTCATATAAATGTTATATGCTTAAACGATAAATCCAAGGAATATGTAATTAGGAGAATGTAATTTAAAGAAGTTAGATTCATGAGACCATTCTCTTTCGTATACATATCCTAAATGTTCCTGATCATAGGATTGCCAATTGGGCATTGACAGTCCGTTAAGATCAGTACGTGCTGTGTCTTTTCTCAGAGAGAGTGACTGGTCTCGAGTCATTGGTGTGATTGACACCAAGACAAGCATGTAGGTGCTTAATAGAGAATGAGTCCACTGAACACGATCAACGATGAGTTCTCATACTTATGTCACATTAGAACTCATGGTTGGGATAACGCAAAGTAGTCATTTAACCTGAGGCATCATAGTTGTCTTGTGGTTAGGTCCTTGATCTTTGACTATGTCAAAGTCACTCTATCAGAGGGTGTTCACGGCATAGTTGGGGTTAAGCCACTTAGCCATGGATGCAAGTGAATGCGCAACAAGGGATCTCTAACCTTCAAACCGTTTGAGGGAGAATACTCTATGATATGATTAAGAATCTTTGGCCAGAGTATGAATGAGATTTAGGAAATCGTTCCAAATCACATTCAAGGTAATCATATAAGTAAAAGAATCACATTGGATAATAGACATGAATAAACTATCAAACCAAACAATGTGGTCAAGAGTATTGTATTAGAGAAAGACCGTATTGCATTGTAATCCTAAACTGAATAGGTTCGCCACCTCTTCTGATTAGCTTGGGTAACCATGACATACTGCTAGGTGTCACTCATGGTTTGTGGAAGCCCTAAACGTGTATAAACACTAAAGGGAGAATTGAAAGTAAGTTTCAATTCACAATCGATTTGAAAGAGTTCTAATCGCCCACTACCTCGCTAAAAGGAACCTAATGGATCGTACACCGTGTAAGGTAGAGATTGAAGAAACAACGGAGATGAGTAAGGATAATTAAATGGTTTAATTATTTATGGCAAGGATTAATTAATATGTTAATTAATCAAACGAATAAAGTTCGTTAAAGACCTCGGGTTAGTTTTGGGCCTCAAGGCCCAATGGGCTTCGAACGTCAAGCCCATTGACTTAAGTTGTATGACAACTTAATGACTAAATATTCACAAAGGCCCAAACAGCCCAATAACACCCTATGGCCGGCCATATTGATAAAGGAGTGGGTTTTGGACTTATTACAAGTTTGCCACTCCAATGAAGGTAGGTATAAATGTGATTTTATAGCCTTTTCTTCATTAGGGTTTTTTTTAGAGAAAAGATGAGAACACAATGTCTATCCCTTTCTCTCTAAGAGGCCGGCCACCCTAGAGGATTTTAGCTAGCAATCTTACTTCCTCTAGGTCACTTATCTCTTCTTCAAGTCCATCCTTGGTGTGGAAAAATTAGAGGTTCTCAACTTTGGGAACTTGGAGAATCCTTTCAACCATCCTCATCCAAGAAATCCATGGATCTAAGAAGCAAGGAATAAAGGCCTTCTCCTTGGGTGATTAGTCTTTGCTTATGCAAAGAGGAATCAACAAAGGTATAAAATCTCTCAATTCACTTTGTTCTTGAGTTGAGTCTTGGTTCACCTTTCTACTAGGCTTTGAATTTCATGGGTAATGTTTTGTTTTTTAGTGCATACAAGCATGATTCTGCCTTTAATTGTTAATTGCATGCCATAGATGTTGCTCAAAAGAACATGTTTTTACAAAATTGTCTTCAATTTACATTACTTGCAGATTCACGGCCGGATTTACATTGTTTCAAGACCTCCGGTTTTGTGCATCAACATTTTCAATAACAAGAAATCTATAAGCTATACTACTTAGAGCATATTCGAGAAAAACACAAGTAGTAGCTTTGGCAACCAATTTAGGTATTTTTGAATTAGTTAACTTTGTATAGGCTAAACAACCCCACACTCTTAAATATCCTGAATTTGGTTTATGGCCTTTCTATATCTCAAAATGTGTAATTTTTGTTTTCTTGTGTGGCGCTCTGTCCAACACATAACTAATTCTTTAATAACATTATTTTCAATATCAAGAAATCTATAAGTTATTTAGAGCATATCCGAGAAAAACACAAGTAGTACCTTTGGTAACCAATTTAAAACTTTTAGGATTAGTTAACCTTATATAGGCTAAACAACCCCACACTCTTAATATCTTGAATTTGGTTTATGGCTTTTCCATATCTCAAAAGTGTGTAATTTTTGTTTTCTTGTGTGGCAAGTTGTCCAACACATAACAAGCAGTTAAAATATCTTCACCTCAAAGATTAGAAGGAGCACCTGAATCAATTAGCATAGCATTTGTTAAATCAATCAAAGTTCTATTTTTTCATTTCGCTACGCCATTAAATGTAGGAGAATATGATAGTGTAGTTTCATTTCTTATTCTTAAAGATTGTACATAGGATTTAAACCCAGAAGATTCGTATCCTTCCCTATATCACTTCCAAGTTTTTTAATTTTTCTTCCCAGCTGATTTTCAACTTCAAGGAGGAATTCTTTTAAATTTATTAAAAACATCACTTTTCTTTTCCATCAAATAAACATAAGTATATTTGGAATAATCATCAATAAAAATGATAAAATATCTATTTCCTCCACAAGTTAAAATTCCTTCAAATTCACAAATGTCAGTATGAATTAATTCCAAAAATTCATAATTTTTTCAACATTTTTATGAGGCTTTTTAGTGATTTTAGCTTTACTACAACTTTCAAAATTTTCTGAGTCTTTTGTCATTGTTGGAATTAAATTCAAACTCTCATGATTCCTACATATTTTCTATTTATATGACATAAACATGCATGTCAAAATTGTAAAAAAAATCATATAAACTGAAGTAGAAGCTTTATTACCATTCTCAACATTCATCTTAAACATGCCATCACAAGCATAACCCTTTCCACAAATACACCATTTTTGGTGGTTACATATTGATCATATTTCATGGTCTTTTTAAAACCAGCCTTATTAAGAAGATAACTCGACATAATATTTTTCCTCGTAGAAGGCGTATAAAGTACATCTTTCAAAACTAAAGTCCTTTTAGAGGTAAATTTGAGATCAACCTCACCACTTCCAAGCACTTGAATTGTATGTGAGTTACCAAACATAATTGTCTTCAGCTCCTTATACGGAGTATATTTCTTGAACCAACCTTTGTCAAAGCAACACATGCATATTGGCTCCATAATTTGCCCACCATCCTTCGTCACTTGTAACCATCAGTAATCATCGTAACAAATGGTTCTTCTGTTACATGAGCTTGAGGATTAGGCTCATGTTCCCAGTATCTGCAAAATCAAGCAATATTCCCACTCTTGCCACAAACATAACAAGATGAAGGGGATTGTTCGTTTTTACTCATATAATTTCCTTTATTATGTTGGTAAGGTTTTCCAAATTTCTTTATATTTTTCTTCTTAGGCTAAAGCTGATCATTTTTAGAACAATTATTTTTGGACATGTTATTGTTTGATAAGATTAGATTTACCTTTGTAGAATTACCATTATCCTCTTGCATAAGAACATCTTGTCCTCTTGCCTCTTCCTCTACACAGATGCATGTAATCAAGGTCTCCAAGGAAATCTCCTTTTTGTTGTGACACTTTGTTTTATGGAACTCTCTCCAAGAAGGTGGTAATTTGTCTATGATACCAGCTACAATAAGATTGTCATCAATTTTGACTCCTTCGGATGTGACTTCCACTATAATCATTTGGAAACCTTGGACTTGCTCTGCAACTGATTTCCCATCCACCATTTGGCAATGGAAATCACAGCTTGCTGCATATTTCTTTGCACTTGCCTCCTCGATGTCATATTTACTCTGCAAAACTTTCCATATCTTTGTTGCAGAACAATAAGTGGTATCATAATAATCATAAAAATGACTAGCAAGACAATTCAAGAGATAATATCGACACTTGTATTCATCGTTTAATATTGTTGGACTTTGTTTCATGGTCATAGTGCTCATCTTCATTCATGTTCTCCATGCTCTGTTTATTTGGATTTTTGTCGGTGAGAACGTAGTCAACTTTGAGAAGATTGAGATAGAAAAAGACTTTCCCCTTCCACCTCTTGATGTGAGCTCCCTTGAAACGGAATGGCTTGTTGAGATCTCCAACATTATCAAATGGCTTCTTAGGTACAAGCTCCATGAATTGAATCTCCTTAAAATTGTTAGGAAAATTACAAGAAAATTGTAATATTCTTCTAAGAAGCGCGTGGACAATTAGGCTGAGGTGCGCTAGTATCTCACTTTCTTTAAGAAGATTCAGGCCCACTACGGTTTGACTAAAATTCACGAACCGGTGCAGCTATATATCTCTTGACTTGTCCTGTCCAGGATGCAACAACCTCACTGAATTTTTGTTTGACTCAAACCTATCTACACAAAAAGGGAAGAGTCCAAAGCTCCACCATAACAACACCCTTCTTTGGCTAAGTAAAGATGGAAAAGATGGAGGAATAAGGAATAATAGTTGTAGAGGAAATTGCTTGTGGGATGATCAATAAAAATAATGATAGAGAAAATGCTACTAATTATAGGTTTATTATCACCCTTAGTGAATAGGGTAATAAACCTATCATTAACAACAAAATGAGTTACAAGAGTTACAGTACGTGAAAGGTTAAAAGACTCGCACTTAATTCCTCACTAATAATGAATAATGACAAACTTAATACCCCACAACAACCAAATAATGACAAACAAACTTAATTTCCCACTAACAACTAAATAATGACAATTATAATTAACATATTTAATATTAAAAATGCACGAACATGTTCTTATCTGCGAGATTTCTTTTGGGGACAAGGATTGTCTGCCCTCCACTTCTAGTGCCTTTTTTGTGCCCTCCTGTTTTGTGTGGTTACGGTTAAGTCACGTCAACATTTTATATTGTTTTTTTATACATATAATAAGACAAAAATGAATAGTAATATAAAATGTTGACGTGGCTTAACCGTGACCATACAAATAAGAGGACACTAAAAGGGCACCGAAAATGAAAGGCAGACAATCCTCATCTTTTTTTGGAGTGTGATATCAGAGGGTAGTGCAGACGTGGGCTCTATCAGCACTGATGCTTTCTCTCTTAGTCCAATCACAGAGGACATTAAACTGTGACTCTGCTCTCTCAATGGCGCACGAGTCTCGCATGTACGACGTTCTGCTAATGCAGTGGCTCATAAATTAGCTAGAATGATTTTATTTTTATTTGGATTCTTGTTAGTTCGAGAAACCACGGGATATGTGCAATGTCCTTCTAGCTGATTGTACCACTTGTTAATTCAATAAAGTCACTATCGTTTCTTCTCAAACAATAAAATAAATCAATTTGGAATTTATTCATTGCGTTTAAGACATATAAAAACATTATTTTATAGATTGGCATCTGCTTAAGTAGGACTACATAAATTACGTTACATTTCTCCATAAAATTATGAAGTAGCTACAAACATTTAGAAATAAACTGTATATGCATAATTGCCAGAAAACTCATCATCACTCAGCTTCGATGAGTCCAATTCCGGCATGAAAATCAAAGCCTATGTGGTATAAGAGTACCATATGATAGTGGAGCTCGTGGCAGATGATCGGTCTTCTTCTCATTTGAACCTGAATACGGCCTTTTACAAGGAATGTAAGTCATCTCCTTCTCGTTGGGACACTTTCTAGGCTTGGAGAAGAAAGTAGCACATTCCATCTTTGTTCTCTGATTTGGTTGGCCCAAAATGCAGTTCTTACTAACATCAAGTATCTTTCTATTAACCAATTTCTGGCACTCTGGACCGACCACAGTGAAATAGTTGTCTGCCAAAGACAAGTTCCCCAGGGTAGACAACTTGCACACCATCTCAGGCACGGGTCCGTAGAACTTGTTCTTGGCTAAGTTTAGATACACTATCTTGGCCAAGCAAGCAAACGAGGCTGGTATTGGGCCTGTTAAGTAGTTGGAACTTACATCGAACACGGTGGCCTGGTTAAGGTACCCAATTTCGTATGGCAGACACCCTGTAAAGCGAAGTATTAAATATCGTTATCGAACAAAATATCTACATTCATATCACGAGATATCAATAAAATATTGATAATTAATTGGTGCATTCTAACTATCTTTTTCCTACAAATTATATGGAATTAATGTAAAAATTTCTTTCTCTTAAATTACAAATGAGACTCTTCAACTCAGAACATATTTTAACATTAAGAAAAGTAATACCACTAAATTAAGAGTTAATTGATCCGTATCTAATTTCTACAACGTTCTTTTCTTTTCTTTTTTTAACAAAAGAAATAAAGAGACATAAGAGACTTAGACCGAAGAAATTATGATGATATTA
Organism: Malus domestica; assembly: GCF_042453785.1. Taxonomy (NCBI): domain Eukaryota; kingdom Viridiplantae; phylum Streptophyta; class Magnoliopsida; order Rosales; family Rosaceae; genus Malus; species Malus domestica. Next base: position 16,492,432 of record NC_091670.1, read on the forward strand.
TTGTTAGACCACCATACCTGAAAGCTTGTTCCCAAGGAAGAGAACTTCATAAAGAGTTTTGGATGCTTGGCCAATGCTTCTTGGGATCGGACCGGTGAATTTGTTGTTGGCAAAAGTGAAGTAATGGGCAGGTGAGGAGCCAAGATTGTCAGGGATCTGCTTAGTGAAATTGTTGTTGTTGAGGAAGAGCACATCAACTCCTAGGTCGAAGACTTGGGCTGGGACAGGACCGGTAAAGAAGTTGAACCGGAGGTCCAAAAATGTCAAATTTTTTGCTCTTAAAACTTCGTACGGAAACCTTCCAGTTAGCTTGTTGTTGCTGAGATCGAGCTCGTAGAAGTATCGAAGCATGGCAGGGTTTACCGGGACTGAGCCTGTGAAGTTGTTGGAGTTTGCATGATAAAACACCAAGTCTGGTAACTCGTCAAGGAAGCCACGGAGTGGAAGTTTATTGTTGAAACCTTCGAACATAGCCCCGTTGATGTCTAAACCGGAGACTGCTTTCTTCTTGTAGACAGGATGAACGGCGCAGACAAAGCCCTTGTAGTTGCAAACTTCCGCACCTCGCCATGTCTTTGCGAAGCCCTTTGGGTCGGACTTGATTTTGGCTACGAACTTCTTAATCACATAGTAGGCAATTTTAATTCGGTCGCTGTCGAAGGGGTAGGGGGAAGGTGGTGGCGGTGAAGGCTGTGGTGATGGAGGCGGCGGTGGTGGCAGCACTGGCTGTGGGCTTGGAGGGGGAGGGGGAGCAGGTGGCGGTGGTGAATGATGTGGTGATGGAGGCGGTGGTGATGGAGGCGGCGGTGGTGAAGTCTGTGGTGATGGAGGCGGCGGTGGTGAAGGTTTTGGTGATGGAGGCGGTGGTGGTGAAGGCTGTGGTGATGATGGAGGCGGCGGTGGTGAAGGTTTTGGTGATGGAGGCGGTGGTGGTGAAGGCTGTGGTGATGATGGAGGCGGTGGTGGTGAAGGCTGTGGTGATGGAGGCGGCGGTGGTGAAGTCTGTGGTGATGGAGGCGGCGGTGGTGAAGGTTTTGGTGATGGAGGCGGTGGTGGTGAAGGCTGTGGTGATGATGGAGGCGGCGGTGGTGAAGTTTGTGGTGATGGAGGCGGCGGTGGTGAAGGTTTTGGTGATGGAGGCGGTGGTGGTGAAGGCTGTGGTGATGATGGAGGCGGTGGTGGTGAAGGCTGTGGTGATGGAGGCGGCGGTGGTGAAGGCTGTGGTGATGGAGGCGGCGGTGATGGAGTCTGTGGTGATGGTGGCGGCGGTGGTGATGGAGGCGGCGGTGGTGAAGGCTGTGGTGATGGAGGCGGCGGTGGTGAAGGCTGTGGTGATGGAGGCGACGGTGGTGGAGGCGGCGGTGGGCATGGAGGGGGAGGGGGAGGAGGACAGTCTTGGTATTTGGGGGAAGGAACAGGAGGGCTGGCACCTCCTCCTCCACCTATGATTATCTCGAAGGCTTCAACCTTACAATGGTACAAACATAAATGCACCAACAATGTTGAGATCAAAAGTGAAGAAATGAAAGAGAAGGCACCCATGTCTCTTTGTTTAAGCTCAAGGAGTGAGGAGTGGCTAGAAATGGTGAGGAGATAATAATTTTGTTTAAGCTCGAGGAGGGAGGAGCAGCTAGAAATAGTGAGGAGATAATAATGAATAATAATAATAAAAAAAATATATATTTAGTATGCTAAGGAGACTAAGAAGGAAAGACTTGAGAAAGAATAGTCAAGGGTCATGCGGGTCATGGGGAAACAGATAAAATTGGCCCCAAAAATGTTGTCTGAGGCCGAGAGTTGAGCTCTCATTGTCAGACAGAGACACACTATTGTTATACAGTATTATTTGTCATTCACTCTGATTCCTTGCATTATTTTTATATTTGCTTTATAAAGTGTATTGGTGCCTACCAATAGTTTTACTAGATTGGCCTTTACTAAAAAGATTTATACAAGTGATTGGAATCGAAGGAAAAATACACCACTTGAAGATGTGCTACAACTTTGTTTTGATTGGGAGTCATTCATTTCACATGGGGGTGGAGATTTCAACTTCTCATTTCCACACGAGCAAAAATCCACCTTGACTTCCAAGTCCATGCCCGATGCCCTGTGCAATTTCTTTTAGAGGGTACCAAAAGCACTTTTGGATTGTTTCAACACATGACAGACAAGTGTGTGAATTTTGATATTCAATTTGGTACTCCTAATAACTAAAAGGATAATATTTGCATTTCGTACTTATGGAATATAAACTCACTCTATCACTTGCAAATAACGTATATTCATCGTAAAAATTAAATTGAAATCACTCAATTTCTAGCTTCTATTTGGAGATCATTCTTACAAAAAAAATCATTTGAATTAGATATTGTTTAGTTATCTAGAATATTTAGGACATGTTTTGCCCCCACTTGAAAATAGGGAACTTTAACAAAAAAACCACATTTTTACACTAAAAGGTCAATCCTGATACTATTCACTTTACCCTTTATTTTGTCCTTATCATTAAAACTCAAAACTTTCAAGTCATTTTCATTAATTCTTCTTTAAAAATATAATATTATGAAACCCAATATGTCACTTGAATCAAAGATAATTGATGGGCAACAACTTCTAATATATAGATTAAATTATAGATGTTGAGTCCGACTGCTTACTAGGAGAATACAAGTATAATTAATAGTCGTTAGGCTGAGGAGGGAAATCTAAATGTCCTTAATCGACCAAATAAATCCCAATTATGAAATAAACGAACCTGTAAAAACTTGACAGGTCCATCAGTTCAAAACCAATTTTTGACCAAACTCACGATAGAGAAACATGTAACTTCTAATACATTTAGGATGGTGTTACCTACACTCTTTTTTACATTTAGAATGGTGTTGTCTCTGTTTTTTTTTCTTTTTTCAGTTTATTCGATTTGACAATTGAAAATTAAGAGAATGTGAAAAAAGAAAAATAAGGTTAGCACCAACCTATATTTAGTTTGAATACATCTAGTAGAATTTCTCTTCACTTAAATCTAGTAGAATTTCTCTTCACTTGTAAGTAAGAGGTTTTAGGTTCGATTCCTACCAAAAGCGAATTTGAACGATATTATTGTTAGTCTATTATAAAGCTAAATTCACTATTTCTTTTTTAGTGTAAATAATATTGTGTTAAAAAAAAATTCAATCATGAAATGATATTTTTCATGTTTATATTTTACGTGGAAAGGAGCTTCGTACAATAGGGTATGCAGTGCCTTTTCCCTTTTTAACTTTGTAGTACAGTGTTTGCTTGGCAAAGTAGCACCTTACTTGGGGCCTCTCTTGCACACAATACAAAAGCAAAGTTCGACTTCTGCAAAAGAGGAAGTATATAATGTTATGTTTAAGTGCTTTGCAAAGGATCGTTAAGGTGCAGTTTTATTCGGTTCTTATTTTTTTTCAGTTTTTTTGGGTTCGTTTTCGGTTTTTTTTTTCTTTCAAAAAAATGAAAAAATTTGAAGTCTTAAAACATTGATGGCAAGTCTTTCCTCTAACTGGGTTATAAATCCGCTTTCCATCACAGCTTCTCATGCTCCTCTATGTAAATATTTGGCCTATCACCCTCCTCCATAGTTATACCTTTCATGTATGAAGCCTCATCCTTCCTCGACACATGCACCTCTGCGTAGCTCACTGGTGTCGTATTCTTCAATCTGAACCCATAAACCAAATCATGAAAAAAGCAAAAGAAATCAACTTTAACAAAATTGAAGTAAAAGTAACTGAGAACCCAATCCACATTCTCCAAAATCAAGTGCCAAAAAGCATGCACAATCAGAAACAGCTCCAAACCAACCACAATCACAAACCTGGTCGAATAGATTCAATCTTTAAACCAAAAACGAGTGTAATTTTTCAAAATTTGAGAACCCATCAAACATTCAAAACCAGAAACAATAAAAAAATCCACCAGAATCAGAGACCCATTTGGTTAAATATTCTAATTTCTAAGGGCAAATAATGTTCATAATCCAAGAAGTTAATAGAGGGCATGGAAAGATTACCTAGAAGAACGACGAGTGGATCCTAGCGACCGAATGGAAGGGGGTCCAAACGGCGTTGTACTTCGGCCGGAATAGCTCTTCGTTAATCTAGTCGATTGAAAGTTAGATTTGAGCTGAAGAGAGATATCAACGATGCCGAGCTTTTACATTCTTTCGCGGTTTTCTCTGATTCGATCTTCTTTGGACTGCTCGTACAGAGACTTGGGGGTTTGGAGAAAGAGATGAACAAACTAAGAAAGTAGAGCATGGAGGTGCAAGAATTCAACGGTGGGAGAGAGAGAGGTAGAGAAGTCAGTTGAAAGAGGAGATGAAATGGGAGTAAATGTGACAGCCCGTCCCGAAGATATTTATTATTTTATTATCAATGACATGAATATACTATTTTACCCCCGATTATGAGCGTTGTGGTGTGTTATGTATGTAAGTGTTGAAATGGATGGAAAGGAAAGAAAATAAAAAGAAGAAGGGAGGTCACGTGTGTGTGTGTGTGCGTGGCTGGTAGAAGAAAAAGAAGAAGAAGAGATTGGGCAAAGCTGCCTAACCAGAAGAAGAGAGCAGGAGATCCGGGAGAGAAAGGAGAGAGAGCTGGCGAATCAGGAGAAGAGAGAAGGAGATGATGGCCAACCAGAAAAAGGGAAGGAGGGAAAGGAGAGAGAGAGTGGCGTGGGGGATCGGCCGGATCCCCTTGGCCCGTTCTTGACCCGGTTGGCACCCATACCTATTTTCAATGATTTTCACCCAACTTTCCGGCGAATTGCTTCAAGAAACCTCATGGGAAACACTCTAGGACCCTTCGTCTATCCATTCCATCTCAAATTTGGAGAGTTTTGGCTTTGAAAATGGAGAAAACCGCAAGAAAAAGGTGCGGCGGCTTTGGCTTCGAATCATCCAATCCCGAAGCAATTCCTTCCAATTGTTACCACCCATAACATCTTCTTGAGGTCTAGAACAAAGTCCAAGTAGTGGTGGAGGCGTTGGAACAAGTTTGGAGGTCGAATCGAAGCACACCAAATTCTAAGGTCCGCACGGATTTTGGTGAAATTGAAGTGTTTCCAAGCCAAATTGGCCTTGGTCACAGGTATGAAAGTTGTTCTACTCATTGAGATTTTCAAATCTGAAAATTTTGGTAATTTTTAGAAATAGTTGAATTTTCCGGCGAGCCAGGGCGGCCGACCGCCACCCGTGGCGGCTGGTGCGGCGGCATGTGGCCTGAGGGCCGCCAATGCTATTTTTAGAATATATGTGATGTCTTGAATTCAGTTTTGAGAAGTGAATGACGTAGATTGATTGTTAGAGCCAAAATTCTCTAAGATACGTTAATAGGCCATTGTATGAATCGACGATCCAACTGTCGGATCGTCACCAAACTTTGATACGTAGTAGTACGTAATATTTAAAGAATGTAGGAACTTACGGATTTGGAATTCGATGGACGGATCTTCCCGAATTGGATTTGTAAGTTCATAAAATAAAATGTTAACCGCCACTTAGTTTTGGAAATTGGCGGAGATCCAACCGTCGGATCGTAACGAAATTTTAGTATGTTGTTCTAGAAGCTTAATGTGTATCTTGGGAAGTAACGGATCAGAAATCTGAGTTGTGGATCTTCCAGATTGAGTTATTTGGGGTTATGACCCTACCGTCGAACTTAGTCGACGGTTGACCTTTGATCAACGGGTCTCGCATTATTCTTGAATGCCCTTGAGGATATGTGTTATGTGAATTACATATTCTATGGATAAGAGTTATGAGATGTGGTTTGATAACTGTTTTAGGCACCAAGCGTTCGGGACGCCTTGGTTCTGATGTTAGGGAGTCGTAGCGCGAATCCCAGGTGAGTGGGCAGTTATTTTTAGTATATATATATATATATATATACACTTGACGTTTTTCCCAGAAAACGTATTTAAAGGAAATGCAATTTAAATGCCATGCCATAAATGCCATGCATATACAATTATGTTTCGTGCATGAATTGATGTGTGATACCTTATATATATATATATATATATAAATGTGGTGTTGTGGTGTTGTGGAGGCACAGGTAAGTTCAGGTAAGTTGTGTTTGGTTATATAAATCATCGATGATGCGATATGTGATTGAGAAGCGATAGCTCATAAACTTGCACCCAGGGTGATTGCGATTTAGCCAGAGAGAGCAGGCACATGCCTATATATTATGTCACCTCCCGCACCATATGCTCACATTGGATCCCATTAGGTGCATAGTCTTGTCGTACAGACCACTGTAAGTGGTTCCGACTTGTAGGTGACTAACGTATTATCGCACAGCTAGCATTGAGAGAGTAGAATTGAGCATAATTATATTACACCCAACCTTGTCGCACATACCCTTTTCAGTGGTTCCGACTTATGTGCAGTATATTGTGTTGGAAGTATGCCCACAAAGCCACTCATTTGATGTAATAGCTTTTTGGAATACTTAATGTATTAAACTTTTATATGTTTAATGAAGGGCAAAGCTTATTGTTGATCACTATTTATTGTATCATGTGTTTAAGTAATAAGGGAATCCAAGGGATGTATTTGATCTAAGAGACAAGTGATCTAAGTGAGTTAGATTATCGAGACCATTCTCTTATGTTCATTCCTAAAACGTTCCTAGCCATAGGATTGCCAATTGGGTATTGACAATCCGCTAAGGTTAGTATGTGTTATGTCGACTCAAGCTTGAGTATGACTAGTCTCAAGTCATTTGGTGTTGGACACTAAGACAAACACATAGGTGCTCGAAAGAGTAATCGAGTACACTGAACAACGATCGAAAGAGAGTTCGAACATACATGTCATGTAAGAACTCGAAAGTTGCAATATGCAAAGTAGTCCTTTGACCTGAGGCATCATAGATGTCTAATGATTAGGTCCTTGATCTTTGATCATGTCAACGGCATTCCATCGGAGTGTCCACGGCATTGTTGGGGTCAAGCTATCTAGTCATGTAGGCATATGAATGCACAACAAGGGATCTCTAACCTTCCATGGTGGAAGGAGAATACTCTAAGATATGATTCGTAAGTCTTTGGCCAAAGCAAATGAATATGACTTAGGAAGTTTGTTCCAATTCGTAAGTCCCCGGCAACGGCGCCATTTTCTTGATAGGGATTTTTACTACTCATGTGAATGCGATAAAAACCTCCTATTTTACTTGCAAGAATCACAAGGTTATTGTAATATAAACGGATTTCGCAAGGTCATTCTCCACAGGGATTATTAAATAATTCAAAACAAACCAGATTTCAATTAATGATTGTAATGTAGAAATTTAGATGATTGATTTTATAATCTACTTAAAGTAAAAACGAATTTAATGAATTAAAATAGATAATCTGCAATATTAAAGCTAGAGAGAAGAAAACAGTTATGAAAAAATCAAATTGAGAAGGCACTAGGGTTCCACCATCACCTAGCAATCCTATGAATTTTTACTCATTACTTATGATCTACACATACCACTTTGAAGGTTAGATTTTCCTAATTCATATTCTACTTGGAACCTCCAACGTAGAACGTATATCTAACATGCAACCCGTCCGGACGTTCGGATCAAATATGAACATGAGAGACTCATTATGCTTTATGAAAATCCTTTGAAAAACCATGCAATCCTTAAGACGTGATATTCATCCTAAGAGAAATTACAATTATTAATCACAAGAAGCCAGCGTCAATTTCAGGGAACCTTCCGACCAAAATTGCATCAAATTACTTTTCTAAAGATCCTAATGGTGATCATGCATTACGACAATTAGATAGTTTTTATCCCGGTGATTAACAATTCAAAGTACGCATGCAATCGATCATAAGCAATTAAATAAAAATCACATATTCATGCTAAGGCTCAAGGCTTCGCCCTAGCAAAAGAAATTAGTTCCGCATATTCATAATTGAAATCATAGAAAATATTCTTAAGAAAAAGATTGAAAACACCTTCAAGTAGAAAATCTTCAAAACCCTAGCACTTCTCTCTGTCTCCAATATTGCATAAAATAAAGCGTAATCTAAAACTGTAGACGGCCAAGCAATATATCTGCTAAGCCACCACACAAACCCTAGCAAACAAAACCCTAAATTAAATAATAAAATTCGTCTAAAAACTGAACAGCCACGTTTTGGCCCATAAGCTGCTCCAAAACTGGCTCAATATAGCTGGATTTAATGTTTGGAATATTCTGAACACTTTTCCAGAAGGCCACGAACCCATCCGAGGTCATCTTGGGCTCCAAAAACGCAATTTAAGCCCAAAAACGTCACTTTCCAGCACTGCGCACTGCTTCTTTATTTCATCGTCAAAAAATCACCGCTTGGTGGAAAAATCCTAAATTTTGATACGATCAAGCTAAGTGACTAACGAACGTCCTCCAACTAGAATTACTCCAAAATTCGTCCATTTGGTCCTGTTTTGCTCCAGAGGAAATCGAAAGTCCTATATTGAAAATACAATTCAAAGTATCAAAATTCTTCCAATATATTAACCAAAATATACTAAGATTAGGGTAAAATATATAATATAAAATCTACTCATCAAATACCCCCAAACTTAGCTTTTTGCTTGTCCTCAAGCAAAACAAGACTCAAACAAAAAATAAAAACTTAACAAACTAGACAACTAGCTAAATTTAACTGACAAAAATTTTCACCTTCAAAGTTGCAATCCATAGCAAATTTTAAAAACTAGAACATTTTTTCAAAAGTTCCAACCAATCCCACCACAGAGTCTAAGCCATTTAGAATCAATTAGAAAAGAATTCACAGACTTCCTTTGGTGTAAAGTGAACCAACATAGTTAAAGAGACTCGACTAAAATTCTTACCTCTCGTCCTTATTTATTTCACACATAGTAACTTTAAATATAACTCTCTTTCTTTTTCTTTTCTTTTTTTTTTCTTCTTTTTTCATATATAACCTTTTTTTTTTCTTTTTTTTTCAGTAACAGTAGTGGTCGTGCAATGTCGGTTTACTTAAGCTTTCGATCCAACCCATGTAGCGAGCTTTAGGTCAATGACTCCCAAACCACTAGGGCTTTAGGGCACTGGGTGTAGAACACCCCTAAGGACTTATTAACCCGAGCTGAAAAGGCTACGAAACCAACTAACCACCCTGCCTCATGCCAAAACTCTACCGTTTGACGCGAGAATCACTGCTGATTAGGCAGGACTGGCCCGGTTACTAGGCAAAACCTCGGGTGAGACAATTATTACTTTTTTTTTTCCTAATAATTAACTTTACTTAAACAAAAATTAAAAATAAACTTAGACTAAAAGCAAGTATTTCAATCTCACTCCCCACAAACCATGTTGGTGTGATGTGCACAGTTCAAAGTATAACTCATGAATTAGTGTCTAAGCAACGATAAATAGAAAAGACTCTAATGTGGGATTAATCTTTACCATGTCCATTTGTTCTAACGTTTAAAATAATCTATGGATATTAACTTAACAAGAATGAAAATTTTTAAACGGACACAATAATAAAAAAAAACTAAAATTTACTTTCCCACCCCCAAACTTATTTCACATTTTGTCCTCAAGGTGTGGAAACTAAAATAAAAAATGACAAAAATAAAATAAACTTAAACGAACAAAAATAATTATAACAAGGAAAAGTAGTAACAAGAACCAAAGAAAAAGAAAAAGACTACCTGGCTTTGGAAGTGACGTTGTGGTTGATATAAGTGTGGCCAAATAAAAGCCACACAAAGCCCATGCAATGAAAATCTCCAACTTGCACGCCACCTTCACTTGCACGCCTGCTGTACACCATATTTGAAATCAGCAGGCCATCACGTGGCGTCCATCAGGGCCTGACAAACATGTGGGGGTTAAATTCGGATTCCCCAGGAAAGCTACTGGCAGCTGAGAATCTGCACCCAAATAAGCATATTTCAAATGTTCTGGAAGAACCTTTAACTCTAGTTTAGGTGGCTGTACCTTAGAGGGCTGCAATAACTTCTTGGGTTCCCCCAAACTCTCAAAAACGTGCCTCCAACGTGGGGGTTGAAAATGAACACTTTCCAAAGCTGAAACATACTCAAAAACCTCATCATCTTCTGTATTTTTGTTCTCAAACCCATGCAACACATTTAACAACGGATCAGATGTCAAACGTGGCATAATTTCAACCTGTAATAAGCTGTCAAGCACATCAACACGCATACAATCATGCACATCACCCGGTCTTTTGGTAGCTTCAAATAAACTGAACACAACAGATCGATCTTGCACTCTAAGTGTAAGTGTCCCAGCCTCTACATCAATTAACGTTCTGGCTGTAGCCATGAAGGGACGTCCCAAAATAATCGGTGTTTGCATATCTTCATCCATATCCAAAATCACAAAATCTGCAGGAAGATAGAGATTATCCACTTTAATTATTAGGTCTTCTATAATACCCCTTGGATAAGCAACTGATCGGTCCGCTAGTTGTAGAATAACTGATGTTGGCATTATTTCTCCTTGTCCTAGTCTCTGAAAAACAGAAAAAGGCATTAAATTAATACTAGCACCTAAGTCAATTAAAGCACGTTTAAAATGAGAATTTCCAATTGTGCATGAAATTGTAAAACTCCCTGGATCTTGTTTCTTTGGGGGCAATTTGTGAAGCAGAACAGCGCTGCACTGTTCTGTAAGAATTACTTTCTCAAAATCAACAAGCTTCTTTTTCTTTGTGCAAACATCTTTCAAAAACTTGGCATAAGACGGAATGTTCTTGATGGCATCAATTAACGGCAGATTAATCTGAACCTTAGACAAAGTCTTCATAAAATCTGTCACTTGTTGATCTTTAACTTTAGGCTTCAACCGTTCGGGATACGGCATAGGTGGCTCATAAACACGATCCTCAACAATATCTTCTGCGATATTTTCAGAACTGTTAACCGGCTGATCTGAATCTTTTGAATTGGCATATTTTTCAATTTTCCCCGAATCTGTTTTTGGCTGTGAATCCACCCGCGAATTTTGAATGCAATTTTCATCCCTGTTATCATAACTTTTTCCGGAACGTAAAACTCTAACTGCCTTGCAATCTACACCTCCCCTAGGATTTGGTTCGGTTTGGCTGGGAAATGTACCTGGTGCCCTACCAGAAACCTGCAAAGCAATCTGCCCTATTTGTTTTTCCATGTTTTTCATTGATGCCTGCAGATTTTGAATTTCTTGAGTTGTAGTGTTTGCCAATTTTTCAATCGCAACCTCCCAAGCAGCCTTAGGTGCAGCAGGTTGTTGTACCTGCTGTTGAAATTGTGGTCTAGTGTGCTGTTCCTTATCCCACCTTAGATTAGGATGATCTCTCCAACCCGGGTTGTAGAAATTAGAATATGGGTCATATCTGGGCCGCTGGAAATTGTTAAATGCATTAACCTGCTCAGCTGTAAACTCTGGTGAAACATCTTTATGTGGGCAGTTCATAAAATCGTGAGTTATCATGTTGCAAATGCTGCAGGCAGCTTGTAAAGGCTGCTGTACAGCCACCTGTGAACCTGGCATTCTCTGTAATAACATGTCAAATTTTGCGTCTAGCCTTTTCTCCATTTTTTCAATTTGTGCTGTAACATATGGAGAACCATTTGGCATCTCAAAAACAGACCTAGATTGTGGCTGCTCAACTGCCCATTGTTGAGTATCTTCTGCCATTTTTTCAAATAACAAACAAGCCTCTTGTGCATTTTTGTCCTTGTACGTACCTCCGCATGAAGCGTTGACAAGAGTTTTTGTTGTCATATTCAACCCTCTGAAAAATATGTGCATTTGATCAGTAGTGTTAATACCCGAATGTGGACATTTTCTAATCAACTCTTTGAACCGATCCCACGCCTCATGAAACTCTTCATTTGGTTTTTGGGAGAACGATAAAATCTGAGTTCTCATGTCAAGGGTCTTAAAAGCCGGATAATACTTGTTTAAAAATTTTTCACTGAGTTGGGCCCAAGTTGTAATGCTTCCAGATGGGAGTGTGAGGAGCCATCTCCTTGCTTGATCTTTTAGAGTGTATGGAAACAACCGCAGCTTAATAGATTCGGCTGAAAATCCCCTCACCAAAATGTTTTTGCACCCCATTAAAAATTCTGCAATGTGCATGTTAGGATCATCAGATGACAACCCATGAAACGTAGGTAGAATATTCAACATGTGCTGTTTTATTTCAAATGCAGTCCCTTCCTCCACTGCCGGATATGTGATGCAACTGGGTATATTTGTGGTATGGGCAGTCAGTGAATCACCCAGGGGCAGACCTGCCTCTGGAATTATAAACGCCATTTTTTCTTTGTTGTGCAGGTCAAAGTCTGATTGCAGAAAAGTCTCATGCAGAGGACGAACCCGTTGCAAATTTTCCTCCCTGCGTTTCCTCCTTAAATGCTGCTCAAATTCTGGATCAAATGGAATCAATTTCTGCACTGTTGAACGGGTGCTGACCATGCACAGATTTCTGAAATCTGTACTGTTGTAATCTGTAAAAATAAATGAAAACGAAAATTAAATATTTTTTTATTTTTTATATATGTATAAACAGCAATAACTAATTGAAAATCTGATTCGTAGGGATTATTTTAAATAATCCCCGGCAACGGCGCCATTTTCTTGATAGGGATTTTTACTACTCATGTGAATGCGATAAAAACCTCCTATTTTACTTGCAAGAATCACAAGGTTATTGTAATATAAACGGATTTCGCAAGGTCATTCTCCACAGGGATTATTAAATAATTCAAAACAAACCAGATTTCAATTAATGATTGTAATGTAGAAATTTAGATGATTGATTTTATAATCTACTTAAAGTAAAAACGAATTTAATGAATTAAAATAGATAATCTGCAATATTAAAGCTAGAGAGAAGAAAACAGTTATGAAAAAATCAAATTGAGAAGGCACTAGGGTTCCACCATCACCTAGCAATCCTATGAATTTTTACTCATTACTTATGATCTACACATACCACTTTGAAGGTTAGATTTTCCTAATTCATATTCTACTTGGAACCTCCAACGTAGAACGTATATCTAACATGCAACCCGTCCGGACGTTCGGATCAAATATGAACATGAGAGACTCATTATGCTTTATGAAAATCCTTTGAAAAACCATGCAATCCTTAAGACGTGATATTCATCCTAAGAGAAATTACAATTATTAATCACAAGAAGCCAGCGTCAATTTCAGGGAACCTTCCGACCAAAATTGCATCAAATTACTTTTCTAAAGATCCTAATGGTGATCATGCATTACGACAATTAGATAGTTTTTATCCCGGTGATTAACAATTCAAAGTACGCATGCAATCGATCATAAGCAATTAAATAAAAATCACATATTCATGCTAAGGCTCAAGGCTTCGCCCTAGCAAAAGAAATTAGTTCCGCATATTCATAATTGAAATCATAGAAAATATTCTTAAGAAAAAGATTGAAAACACCTTCAAGTAGAAAATCTTCAAAACCCTAGCACTTCTCTCTGTCTCCAATATTGCATAAAATAAAGCGTAATCTAAAACTGTAGACGGCCAAGCAATATATCTGCTAAGCCACCACACAAACCCTAGCAAACAAAACCCTAAATGAAATAATAAAATTCGTCTAAAAACTGAACAGCCACGTTTTGGCCCATAAGCTGCTCCAAAACTGGCCCAATATAGCTGGATTTAATGTTTGGAATATTCTGAACACTTTTCCAGAAGGCCACGAACCCATCCGAGGTCATCTTGGGCTCCAAAAACGCAATTTAAGCCCAAAAACGTCACTTTCCAGCACTGCGCACTGCTTCTTTATTTCATCGTCAAAAAAATCACCGCTTGGTGGAAAAATCCCAAATTTGATACGATCAAGCTAAGTGAATAACGAACGTCCTCCAACTGGAATTACTCCAAAATTCGTCCATTTGGTCCTGTTTTGCTCCAGAGGAAGTCGAAAGTCCTATATTGAAAATACAATTCAAAGTATCAAAATTCTTCCAATATATTAACCAAAATATACTAAGATTAGGGTAAAATATATAATATAAAATCTACTCATCAAACGGCATTCCATCGGAGTGTCCACGGCATTGTTGGGGTCAAGCTATCTAGTCATGTAGGCATATGAATGCACAACAAGGGATCTCTAACCTTCCATGGTGGAAGGAGAATACTCTAAGATATGATTCGTAAGTCTTTGGCCAAAGCAAATGAATATGACTTAGGAAGTTTGTTCCAATTCATATTCAAAGGAATCATATAGAAAAGTATCACATTGGATAGTAGACATGAAACAAACTATCACTTAAACAATGTGATTAAGAGTATTGTATTAGAGAAGGACCGTATTGCATTGTAGTTGTAACTGGATAGGTTCTCCAACCAATTCTACTTAGCTTGGGTAACCATGACATACTGCTAGGTGTCACTCATGGTTTGTGGAAGCCCTACTGACTAGCAAACACTAATCATAAAGGGAGAATTGAAATGTGGTTTCAATTCACAATCGATCGTTAAGAGTAACAATCGCCCACTACCTCACTAATTAGAACCTAATGGATCGTACACCGAGTAAGGGCGATAGTGAAGAAATTAAATGAAATGGATATGCAATTAAATGGTTTAATTGAAGAATGGTTAAGATTAATTAATTAGTTAATTAATTATACGAAAGGTTCGTATTGGGCTTTTAAGTTGGTTTTGGGTTTCGGGGCCCAAAAGTGTTTTGGTCCATAAGGCCCATTATGTTTAAGTTGTATGACAACTAAAACAAAATGGGCAATAAGCCCAATCACAACATATAGGCCGGCCATGGTGAGGAGATGGTGAAAGTTTGCTTAATTGCAAGTTTGCCACTCACCAAAGAAAAGTGTTATAAAAGCAACTTTATAGCTATTTTCTCATTAAGGGTTTTCTTTGAGGCAAAGAGGTGAAACATTTTCTCTCTTTCTCTCTACAAAGAGGCCGGCCACTTAGGGAGATTAATCTAGCAATCTCTTATTCCCTAAGTCATCCATTTCATCTTCACATTTAACCCTTGGTGTGGAGACTTAGAGACATCAAACTTTTGGTGTTTTGGAGAACAAATCCTCAAATCCTCAAAGAAGCAAAGGAGCACTAAAAGGAGGAAAATCACAAGGAATATCCAAGGAGCTTGGAGGTGACTTGAAGGCCCTCCACTTGGGTGAATCCCTTGTGTAAACAAGGATGAGCTTCAAGGGTAAAGAAATTCTAAATCTTTACTTCTCTTTAATGTTGTTAAAGAGTTTATTGGTTCACCATATACTAGGCTTTGAAAGTCATGGGTTTTATGAATTGTTTTTGAATGCATGCCTACTTTAAAGTGTTAATAGTTTGCATATGTATTCAAATGTTCTTACTTGTTCTTAGCTAGGACAAATTTTTTCCTTCAAGTGGTATCAGAGCCTAGGCCTAGTTTATGGTGAATCCTTTTGGGTTTTGTGATTTTCATGATTTATGATTTAAATGTTGTAAATGTTACAAGCTTTGTTCTTGCTTTTGAATATATAAATTTTGCTAGAAAATTTAGCATCTCAAATGTTGTAGATGTACTTCATTTAAGCATGAATATTGGAACTAAAATTTGGTGCCATGAATATTGGGAAATTCGGCCAAATCCTTAGGGTGATTTTTTGGGTTCATGTTTGTCTTGTTAAAATGGTTGTAAGGTGACTTTTGGAACCCCTAAGTACCCTAGGATATTAGCCCTCTTTTGAGTGGTGAAAAATTGAGTTTTGGTGAGTGAAAACATTCATGGAGCTATTATGAGTTTTCATGGTGTTCTTCAATGTTCTTGAAGTTCTTGCCAAGAACAAAAAAGGTTTGAAGTTGTGATTCAAAAGTTTTATGTTTTTTCATAAAGTTTTGGTTTAATTTTGATGGGTGATAATTATTGGTGAAACATTAATTTTGGCTTTAATGTTTGTCAAAACTCTTTAATGTTTTACAAAACATTTTCTTACAAACCATCAATTTCACCTTTTCCTCACCCACCAAAATCAACTTGCATAAAATCCCTTTCGCACTCTTTCACACTCCAAAAACCGGCCACCCCCTAGTGGGGGTACTTTTGGGGCCTTTTATGCAATTACATAAAGTTTTGATACTTTTATGTATTTGCACTTTGGCCCAAAAATTTACGTTTTTACATTAAGGCCTAAAAACTCTAAAGGACGAATTGTTTTGATCCTTTAATGATGTTTTTACATTATTTAAATTTTGGGATCTAGTTGTAATTACATGAAGTTGTGGACTATTATGTTTTTACAAAGTGACCCCAAAAGTTTTTGTATTTGCATTATGGCCCAATTGTTGTGGTCATAGTTTCCTTTTGGCCCAAATAAAATGAGAACAAAATTGTTTTGTCTCTTTAATGAGAATTGGATTTTCATTTCATTTAGTTCCATTTAAATCAAATCTATGGATCCAAAAACCAATTGTTTAAGTTGCTTTCTTAGTTAATGTGATTAATTAAGAAAAGGGTGATTATGAACCAAAGGCCTCGATAATTGAGCTATGTGATTGGCCGTTTTACATTATGAATGTTTGGGTTTGGTAGTGTAGATTTGAATGTAATTTGATTAATTCAATTTGTTGTAAATGGACATAAGTCCATCATTTGTGTTGTAAAAGGGCATAAGCCCTTCTTATTATTTCATGTATTCCTTTTGTTTATATGTATGCAAAATGGAATAGTTGGGTCCAACGCCCAATAGGAAATAACGGTTTAATTGGATTAAACGCGTAACTAAAATCAACAACTATCTACCTTCAACCCAAGGTCCAACACAAGGCTCGTGTTGGATCAAATTAATCGGTTCATAATCATCCTAAAACCTAATATGACCATATAGTCCATATGAGGATGGAATGCGTTCGTTAGTAGTTCCATATAGTCTCACTTATTTCTTCGAAATAGTGGGAGTATTATAAACTACTAAATTCATATTAACTTGGACCAATGGTTATGATAGGCCCAAGTTCTTTTAATAAGATTAAAATGGTTTTGATGTAGCCCAAAACTACTCCCTCGACAAACGAATATTAAGTTGATAAGCGAGAGATGTTTTGAACATCTCTTTGTAGGCCTTCCACTGTGGTGGGCTCCAATCGTTTGTGACTCATGCACCGGCTTCACCCTATCATGGGGGAGTTCAAAGTATGTGCTTACATCCAGGAGGAGTCCATAAACATATGATGAGGTGAGTGTAGGCAACGAGGATAGCCGACATCGTATCATCGTGAGGCTATTCTTGAACCCCTTCACAAACTAAGCATGGTGGGAATAACTTAATCTAAGTGCAATGGAGCCGACATCGTATCATCGTGAGGCAACATTCTCTAGAGGCCAAACGGATGGGTAATTACAAAAGGTTGCAAATGAATAATGCGTTATTCTCTCATCATTATTTTTGCTAACCAACATCGTATCATCGTGAGGTGGGCTTGGTAATGGTGAGTCTCCCATACCCCGCTAAGAGTTCAATATAACTCTCGAATTCTATTGAGGGATGTGGAATTTGCCAAAAATAGTGGGTGGTACTATTTGATTCAAAGACCCAATCAAATAGTTTTAAAACAAACAATCTAATACGATTTATGTTATGTTATGTAGTTAATGACATGCCTAAAAATATACCCACCATTATACTTGACAAAAAGGGCCTTAAAGGCCAACGTTTCCTTGCTTGGTATCGCCACATTGAGAATGTCTCAAAGGTGAAAGACATATTGTATGTGCTTAAGCAATCCCCTCCTCATGTACCTCCTACGATGTTGGAAATGTGCCCTAAATCCAATCATATGATGATACTTTACGGACATTTCACATGTTAAACTAATCTAGTTTAACTATAAAAGGCAAAGATTATTGTTTGAGCCGTCTCATATAAATGTTATATGCTTAAACGATAAAGTCCAAGGAATATGTGATTGGGAGAATGTAATCTAATGAAGTTAGATTCATGAGACCATTCTTTCGTAGACACATCCTAAATGTTCCTGATCATAGGATTGCCAATTGGGCATTGACAGTCCGTCAAGATCGGTACGTGCTATGTCTTCTCTCAGGGAGAGTGACTAGTCTCGAGTCATTGGTGTGTGTGACATCAAGACAAGTACGTAAGTGCTCAGTAGAGTATGAGTTCACTGAACGCGATCAACGAAGAGTTCTCATACTCATGTCACATGAGAACTCATGGTTGGGATAATGCAAAGTAGTCCTTTGACCTGAGGCATCACAGTTGTCTTGTGGTTAAGTCCTTGATCTTTGATTATGTCAAACGTCATTCCATTGGAGTGTCCACGGCATCGTTGGGGTTAAGCCACTTAGTCATGAAGGCAAGTGAATGCGCAACAAGGGATCTCTAACCTTCAAACTGTTTGAGGGAGAATACTCTATGATATGATTACGAATCTTTGGCCAAAGTATGAATGAGATTTAGGAAAACGTTCCAAATCACATTCAAGGTAATCATATAAGCACACGAATCACATTGGATAGTAGACATGAATAAATAAACTATCAAACCAAACAATGTGGTCAAGAGTATTGTATTAGAGAAAGACCGTATTGCATTTGTGATCCCAAACTGAATAGGTTTTCTCTACCTCTTCTGATTAGCTTGGGTAACCATGATATGCTGCAAGGTGTCACTCATGGTTTGTGGAAGCCCTAAATGTGTGTAATCACTAAAGGGAGAATTGAAAGTAAGTTTCAATTCATAATCGATGTAAAATGGTTTTAATCGCCCACTGCCTCGCTAAAAGGAACCTAATGGATCGCACACCGTGTAAGGAGGAGATTGAAGAAACAATGGAGATGAGTATGAATGATTAAATGGTTTAATCATTTATTTATGGCAAGGATTAATTAATATGTTAATTAATCAAACGAATAAGTTCGTTAAAGACCTCGGGATAGTTTTGGACCTTAAGGCCCAATGGGCTTCGAACGTCAAGCCCATTAACTTAAGTTGTATGACAACTTAATGAATAATGATTCACAAAGGCCCAAACAACCCAAAAATACCCCAAGGCCGGCCATGATGTTTAGGGTAGTGAACTTGGACTTATTTACAAGTTTGCCACTCAAATGAATAAAGGTATAAATATGACTTTATAGCCAAAATTCATTAGGGTTTGTTTTGGAGAAAATTGGTGAGAACTTGTCTCTCCATTTCTCTCTAAAGAGGCCGGCCACCTTGGGGGTGCATCTTGCAATCCCACTACTCCAAGGTCACTCATTTCTTCTCCAATCTCTCCTTGGTGAAGAGACTTAGAGGTTCTCAATTTTGGGAACTTGGAGAAACCTATTCTTCCATCCAAATCCATAGATTTAAGATGCAAGGAATGAAGGCCCTCTCTTTGGGTGATTAGCCTTTGCTTATGCAAAGAGGAATCTACAAAGGTATAAATTTCAACTCACTATGTTTTGAGTTGAGTTTTGGTTCACCAATCTACTAGGCTTTGAATTTCATGGTTAATGTTTTGTTTTTAAGTGCATGCAACCATGATTCCGCCTTTAATTGTTAATTGCATGCTTATTGATGTTGCTTAAATGAACATGTTTTCACAAAATAATCCTTCATACGAAACTAGCTTCAAAGGAGGAGTGTCAAAAATATGTTAGACACTATGAGGATGACCTACAAGCCAAATGCTTAATCCTCACTTCACTTAGTGAGGAGCTTATGAAGCTACATAAGCACATGGATACTTCTTGTGCCATGGTTGAAAGTTTGCATAAGATGCATGACAATGAGACTAGTAATGTACGATTCTCAAATGTTTGTAGTCTAATGAATGCCAAAATGGCAAAGGGGACATCGGTCCATAAACATGGACAAAAGATGGAAAAGATATTTAAAGATCTTAAAAGTTTAGGAACTTCCATCGATGGGAAAATGGCCCAAGACTTTTTCCTTGCATCTTTCTCGGATGATTTCACTAAGTTTATTGTAAACTATAAAGTGAATAGATTCGATCATGCTTTAAACGAGATGATTGACATGTGCTGTAAATTTGAAAAAGGTTTCAAAAGGGACAGTGGGAGTGAGAATGCAATCACAAGGAAAAGGTTGCATAAGAAGAAGGCAAAGAAATCCAAAGGAACATGCTTTCATTGTGGAAAGGATGAACGTTGGAAGAAGAAATACAGGGTGCGCATTGCGAGCCTTATGACACGAACTTTTGAAGAGACTATTTCTGTCATAGAGAGTGCTTTTACAGTGAGCTCCAATTCCTGGATATTTGATTCAGGCGCTAGTCAACATATCTGTAATACGATGCAGGGACTAGTGGGGAGCAAGTCACTGCGCAATGGGGAGATGGTTGTGCGAGTTGGGAACCGCACTAAAATCTCTGCAAAAGCAATAGGCACCTACATTCTTAACCTACCCTCTGGGGAAGTCCTGGAACTTAAAAATTGTTTATATTTACCTTCATGTATAAAGAATTTGATTTCCATCTCTAAGCTTTTACGAGATGGGCACTCAGTATTGTTTGACAAAATGAGTTGCACTTTATACTTGAACGGTCGTATTATCTCTCATGGTAATATGATAGAGGGACTTTTTCACCTAAAGACGAATAGTGGGATGCACTGTATTGCAGGCGGGAATACCTCAAAACCCAAAAGGGCTAGAGAAGAAGTTAACCAAGAAAATATGTGGCATCTTAAACTTGGACATGTGAACCTTGATAAGATTCACAAGATGTCGAAAGACGGATATATCCGCCCATTAGGTAATGACCAAATGGGTACTTGTGAATGTTGCTTGAAAGGGAAGATGACTAAATCTCCATTTACTGGAAAGAGAGAGTGTGCCATTGAAATTCTAGGGTTAATCCACACTGACGTATGTGGACCTATGTCTACTACGTCGAGAGGAGGCTTCTCCTACTATATCATATTCACCGACGATCACTCTCGGTTTGGCTATGTGTATCTTATGAAGTACAAGTCAGAATCCTTTGAAAGGTTCAAGGAATTCAAGAATGAAGTTGAGAAGCAAACTGGGAAACAGATAAAGATCCTAAGATCGGATCGAGGGGGTGAATATCTGAGTAATGAGTTCCTAGATTATCTCAAAGAGTGTGGAATAATATCATAGTGGACTCCACCGGGAACTCCACAACTTAATGGAGTTTCTGAAAGGAGAAATCGAACCTTGATGAACATGGTTCGTTCTATGATGAGTTCCGTTGATCTACCAGTAACATTCTGGGGATACGCTCTATATACAACAGCTTACTTGCTTAATAGAGTACCTTCCAAGTCAGTTTCACAAACGCCCTATGAGATATGGCATGGAAGAAAGCCAAGTTTTAATCATGTTAAGATTTGGGGTTGTGAAGCATATGTCAAGAAGCTTGAAGCTACTAAGCTTGAAGCGAGATCAGTAAGGTGCTATTTTGTGGGATATCCTAGAGAAACTATGGGATATGAGTTCTACCATCCAGACGACCAGAAAGTCTTTGTCGCCAGAATGCTAAGTTTCTAGAGGACAAATTTGTTCTCAAAAGAACTATAAGCAAAGAGATGGAAATTAATGAGATTAATAATGAACCACAAACAAGCACTCGACAAGTTGACAACCCTGTTCCTGAACCCCTAGCTCCACGTAAATCTGAACGGGTTAGTAAGCCACCTAAGAGGTATGGCTTAGACAATGACTTTGCGGAATTGCACCTTCTAGGTGACAATGACACAAAGGAGGACCCTAGGGACTACACTGAAGCAATGTCCGACATTGATTCAAAGAGATGGCAAGAGGCCATGAAATCCGAGATGGATTCCATGTATCAAAATTAGGTCTGGACTCTTGTAGACCCTCCAGAAGGTATTGTACCTGTTGGAAACAAATGGGTCTTCAAGAGGAAGATAGGCGTTGATGGGAACGTGGAGACTTATAAGGCTAGACTCGTAGCCAAGGGTTACAGGCAAAGAGAAGGGATTGACTATGAAGAAACTTTCTCTCCTGTAGCCATGATTAAGTCCATTCGGATTTTGCTTGCTATAGCTGCGTACCATGATTATGAGATATGGCAAATGGACGTGAAGACGGCCTTTCTGAACGGCTACCTAGAGAAAGAGCTCTATATGACTCAACCAGAAGGTTTCATGTCCAAGTCTGAAAAGACTAAGGTATGCAAGCTTCAAAGGTCCATTTATGGACTTAAGCAAGCCTCCAGGAGCTGGAACATTCGTTTCGACACTGAAATCAAAACGTTTGGTTTTACTCAAAACGAAGACGACAATTGTGTTTATCAAAAGGTCGTTGGGGAAGCAGTAGTATTCCTAGTGTTATATGTAGATGACATATTACTATTCGGGAATGACACTGCAATACTTTCTTCTGTAAAAGTGTGGTTGTCCAAAACCTTCCACATGAAAGATTTAGGAGATGCATTTTATGTACTTGGGATAAAGCTCTATCGTGATAGATCCAGAAAATTAATTGGATTATCCCAATCTATGTACATTGATAAGGTGCTAAGTAGGTTCCAGATGGAACAATCTAAGAAAGGTTTTCTTCCTGTTAGACATGGAATTCACTTTTCTAAGTCCATGGAACCTAAGACTCCTGAAGAGATACGGCAAATGAATATGATTCCTTATGCTTCCGCTATAGGGAGTTTCATGTATGCCATGATATGCACAAGGCCTGATATTGCATATGCTGTGAGCATTACTAGTCGATATCAATCTAACCCAGGACCAGAACACTGGGCAGCTGTCAAGACGGTCCTTAAGTACTTAAGAAGAACTAAGGACATGTTCCTCGTATATGGAGGAGCAGCAGAGTTGCGAGTGGAAGCCTATACAGACGCAGATTTCCAATCTGACGTCGATGATAGAAGTTCCAACTCCGGATATGTATTCACTCTGAATGGTAGGGCTGTCAGTTGGAAGAGCAAGAAACAGAGTGTAATTGCTGATTCCACAACAGAGGCTGAATATGTCGCTGTAGCTGAATGAAGGGAAATTTATGAGTTTCATGTGGGATTTCTAGATGACTAGCATGCATATACAATTCAACAATATATATACATGAGCAACGGAAGCATGTTATCAAATAAAATCAAAGCTATAGTCATGCAAATCCCCTTCAAGGTTCATAGGTTTATATATAATGCATCAAAACATTTTAAAGAATCAAGAACAAAGTCAAGGAATAGATCTATACCTCTTGATCTTGATTTTAGACCAAGGATGGACCACCTCCAATCTCTTTGCTCCTTGAAATCCTTGAGCCTAGCTTCCCTCCTTGCCTCCTCCACTTTGAAAGAATGAGTGCTCCTAGGTTCTCTTCAAGTTTCCAAAGTAGGAAACCTCTAAAGATCCTCACCCACTAGTGTAATGAGAAGGATGAAGGAATAACCAAAAGGGTGAAAGATTGTTAGCTCTTTTTCCCTTAAGGTGGCCGGCCCTTGTGAGTATTTGAGAGAGTTTTCTTTAGCCTCTTTTTAGTTCTAAACACACAAAAAAAAACCCTTAAGAAACATTTGCTATAAAGTTCCTTTTATAGACAAAAGAAACCTAGTCAACAACTTGACTATTCTTCTCTCCTAAACACCTAATATGGCCGGCCCTCTTTGTGTTGTTTGGGCTTTGGGCTTTCATTTATTTCAAGTCATCCAATGCTTGAATAAAAGCCCAATGGGTTTGGGCCCAATGGGTTTGGGCCCAATGGACCCAATTAAACCCGAACGTTTCTTTAAGCCCAAAACGATCTTTATCGCTTTTATGATTTCTTTAGACTTTTCTAAATTAATCACAACACATAATTAATCCAATTAATTGTTTCCATCATCCATTAATTACTCACTACAATAGTGTATTGGTGAACAATCTTTTAGGTTCTAATTAGCAAGGCAGTGAGGTGATTGGCACTAATCCAATTAATTCAATCACTTAGTGAATTGAAACTTCATTTCAATTCACCATTCTTCTTTGATGACTACATTTAATCATCTAGAAGAACTCACAAGCTATGATTGACATCTAACCATATGTCATAGCTACCCAAGCTAATGTAGAAGTTTATTCAGAGAACCTATTCAGTTAGAATTACAATGTAATTCGATCCTTCTCTAATACAATACTCTCAATCACATCATTAGGGTATGGATGTATTATGTCAAACCCCTAATGTGATTATTCCTTCTTATATGATTCATTTGAGTCGTATAGGAACGCATTCCTTTTAATACGCTCGATACTTCGGCCGAAGATTCCCGAATCATATCTTAGAGCATTCTTCCTATCTTATTGAGGATTAGAGATTCCTTGTTGCGCATACACTTGCCTTCATGACTAAGTGGCTTAACCCCAATCATGCCGTGGACACCCTCGAATGGGGAGACTTTGACATAATCAAAGATTAAATACTTAGCCACAAGACAACGACGATGCCTCAGGTCTAAGGACTACTTACATTATTCCAACCATTAGAGTTACTTGCTTGACATATGAGTAGACCTCCATGCAAGTACTCTCGTTCGATTGTGTTCAGTGAACTCATTCCCCTAATGAGCACCTACATACTTGTCTTAGTGTCACAACACGAATGGGATGAGACTTTCCATCCTTCCATTTGAAGCAGACACAGTATGTACCAGTCTACGCATTGTCAGTATCCCTCCGACAATCCAATGACTAGGAACCTTTTGGACATTTGGTTATGTGAAGAAGGTCTCTGTAATCTAACATCATTAGATTACTTCTTCAATCAATCTATTGTCCATGGATACACTATTTAGGACATATATCGTTCATTGAGATAGTCTTAATTCGTGTTTTTGCCTTTGATGTATAAGATTCATCCATACATCCATTCATTTGTCCTGAAAGATTTCTTCTAAAGATTGACTTTCAGGGCATATTTCCAACACTGAAGCCGGCAAAGAAGCGTTCTGGATGAAGAAGTTCATCACTGAACTTGGAGTGGTTCCAACCATTACATCACCAGTAACTTTGTACTGTGATAATAGTGGGGCGATAGCTCAAGCCAAGGAACCCAGGGCTCATCAAAAGAACAAGCATTTTGACAGGCGCTTTAATATCATTAGAAGATATGCTGCCGAGGGGAAAGTTAACATCCTCAAAGTTGCCTCAGCCGATAACGTAGCAGATCCACTGATGAAGCGAATGTCTCAAATCCAACTTGACCGCCATATGGAAAAGATGGGTATTAGATACATGTGAGGATGACTTTGAGTGGAAGTGGGAGATTGTTGGAATTATGCCCACAAAGCCACTCATTTGATGTAATAGCTTTTTGGAATACTTAATGTATTAAACTTTTATATGTTTAATGAAGGACAAAGCTTATTGATGATCACTATTTATTGTATCATGTGTTTAAGTAATAAGGGAATCCAAGGGACGTATTTGATCTAAGAGACAAGTGATCTAAGTGAGTTAGATTATCGAGACCATTCTCTTATGTTCATTCCTAAAACGTTCCTAGCCATAGGATTGCCAATTGGGTATTGACAATCCGCTAAGGTTAGTATGTGTTATGTCGACTCAAGCTTGAGTATGACTAGTCTCAAGTCATTTGGTGTTGGACACTAAGACAAACACATAGGTGCTCGAAAGAGTAATCGAGTACACTGAACAACGATCGGAAGAGAGTTCGAACATACATGTTATGTAAGAACTCGAAAGTTGCAATATGCAAAGTAGTCCTTTGACCTGAGGCATCATAGATGTCTAATGGTTAGGTCCTTGATCTTTGATCATGTCAACGGCATTCCATCGGAGTGTCCACAACATTGTTGGGGTCAAGCTATCTAGTCATGTAGGCATATGAATGCACAACAAGGGATCTCTAACCTTCCATGGTGGAAGGAGAATACTCTAAGATATGATTCGTGAGTCTTTGGCCAAAGCAAATGAATATAACTTTGGAAGTTTGTTCCAATTCATATTCAAAGGAATCATATAGAAAAGTATCACATTGGATAGTAGACATGAAACAAACTATCACTTAAACAATGTGATTAAGAGTATTGTATTAGAGAAGGACCGTATTGCATTGTAGTTGTAACTGGATAGGTTCTCCAACCAATTCTACTTAGCTTGGGTAACCATGACATACTACTAGGTGTCACTCATGGTTTGTGGAAGCCCTAATGACTAGCAAACACTGATCATAAAGGGAGAATTGAAATGTGGTTTCAATTCACAATCGATCGTTAAGAGTAACAATCGCCCACTACCTCGCTAATTAGAACCTAATGGATCGTACACCGAGTAAGGGCGATAGTGAAGAAATTAAATGAAATGGATATGCAATTAAATGGTTTAATTGAAGAATGGTCAAGATTAATTAATTAGTTAATTAATTATACGAAAGGTTCGTATTGGGCTTTTAAGTTGGTTTTGGGTTTCGGGGCCTAAAAGTGTTTTGGTCCATAAGGCCCATTATGTTTAAGTTGTATGACAACTAAAACAAAATGGGCAATAAGCCCAATCACAACATATAGGCCGGCCATGGTGAGGAGATGGTGAAAGTTTGCTTAATTGCAAGTTTGCCACTCACCAAAGAAAAGTGTTATAAAAGCAACTTTATAGCTATTTTCTCATTAAGGGTTTTCTTTGAGGCAAAGAGGTGAAACATTTTCTCTCTTTCTCTCTACAAAGAGGCCGACCACTTAGGGAGATTAATCTAGCAATCTCTTCTTCCCTAAGTCATCCATTTCATCTTCACACTTAACCCTTGGTGTGGAGACTTAGAGACATCAAACTTTTGGTGTTTTGGAGAACAAATCCTCAAATCCTCAAAGAAGCAAAGGAGCACTAAAAGGAGGAAAATCAGAAGGAATATCCAAGGAGCTTGGAAGTGACTTGAAGGCCCTCCACTTGGGTGAATCCCTTGTGTAAACAAGGATAAGCTTCAAGGGTAAAGAAATTCTAAATCTTTACTTCTCTTTAATGTTGTTAAAGAGTTTATTGGTTCACCATATACTAGGCTTTGAAAGTCATGGGTTTTATGAATTGTTTTTGAATGCATGCCTACTTTAAAGTGTTAATAGTTTGCATAAGTATTCAAATGTTCTTACTTGTTATTAGCTAGGACAAATTTTTTCCTTCATATTGCCATATAGGTCATAGTAGTGACTCCGGCTAGATTGAGTTTGAGCTATGAATTCAGCTGTACAGACTACCACAAGGGTTCCGGCTAACGTATTATATTTCTATGAAATCATTCTTACCTGAATTGTTTACTTTGTTATATCTTGGCATGGCATGCATAAGTTTATGATTATGTGAAGCATGAAATGATTTGATACGCGTTCATATATATATTTATGTATATGCTTATATCTATTTTCTGGGAAAGTAACCATATACTTGTTTTACAGAGAGGGGTTATTATATTTAAAGGAAAATAAGGTTTTCATATAAATGTGTTTTACTGACCCACTCAACTTTGTTTTTGCCCCTCCAGGTCTTAGATAGCAGAGTTTGGTGGCCAAGAGGACTCCAACGGTGTTCTGACAGAATCCGAAAAAGTAGGATTCACCTTTGGGTGTTGTATTTTAGCAATCATCCTACTCGATTGCAACTAGAAACTCTTATTGCTCTGAAAGTGTATTTATCCACTTAAACTCTCATTGGCATCCTTTCTTAATTGGGATTGTTAGTTAATAGGTTTTAAATTGTTAGTATTTCTCTTTCTCTTTATCGCTTCCGCTTTGCGCTCATGGCTACGTCACTCTCACGTGACGGCCAGCACGTCTCGACTCCGGTCGGGGTGTGTCAGTAAATCTCTAGGGTTTTGTGTTTAGAAATCTTATAAAGAATTAAAGATCCATAATCAGTATAAGTATTTTACTAATATGATTATAACAACACAAAGCTTGTTGTCAAGTTGGCTGAAGCAAGCACTCTCAACCTGGAGGTAAGAGGTTTGAAACAGTTGGCCTCTAGATTTTAAGTATTTGTTACAAATTTATATAATTAATATATATTAAATAATTAAATAAATAAATAAAAATTGGTTCGGTCCAGTCCAATTTCTGGACCACCAAAACTGAAATCGAACCAACCTATTTCGGTTCGGTTTGGTTCACTTAGTTCAGTTCGATTTTTTTTGGCTTCAGTTCGATGTTTGACTAGATTTTTTTTCGGTTTTTGATTTTTTAAACCCACCCCTAGGTGTAGTGCCATGAGCAACACGATTTCTTTTCCATGTATGGTTGATAATTATATGGGTTGTTTAGATATAAGCCCATACAATCATATACCTCGGATAAAAACCCACCTATGAATAAACATCTAATAAAAATCCAAAATTTAAATAAATTGCCACATAAAAAAATAAGTAACCTATTAATATAAGTTATTTACAATGTATGCCACAACTTTCTATAACCGTTCTCATACAACCATTATTAGTCAACCATTATGGATAACGTTTTTAACATTTCTTTTATTTGTCAAATAATGAATTATTATAATGCACTACCATATGTCCTAACTATATGACTTTAGATAAATTATTTTGTGAATACAAAAACATATATATAGTAAAACATAAAATAGAAGATACATTTTTTGAAAAGTTAAATTGCAGGTAAATTATATTCATATATATATATATATTATATATATATATATATAAATATATAAATTGTAGATACACCGTTGTTGTAAAAAAAGGGAAATTTTTTAATATAAAATTGTATAGACATTATTGTCACAATAGGTAAATTAGTTTCATATAAAATTAAAAAGTAGGTAAATTATATTCATACAAAAATAAAATTGTGGATACGTTATTGTTAAGTAAGAACAGGTAAATTTTTATCCTAAAATTTGAACAATAAATAAATTATTTTTGTACATACATTAATTTTTTAAAAATTAAACAATAGGTACATCATTAGCTTCACAAATTATACACAGTAGGCAAGTTATTTTTGCTAAAACTAAACAATAATTAAATTATTTTTGAAGATACATTAATGTTGTAAAAATTAAATAATGTTGTAGTCCTATTAGATTAGGAATGTGATTGTGTAAATCCTAGTGTATATAGAATATCTTGGAATATTCTCCTTTGTAGATATTATCCTATTAAAGTTGTAATCCTATTAGGGTAAGGATTTAACCTATCCTACTACTATAAATAAAGGCACAATGGGGTGATACAACACACACCTCAGAATTACATCTCTCTCATCTCTCTCTCTTGCCGTTGGCCCTCTCCTTCTCTAGTCCTAAATACAGTTCAGTCAATTAGGCATACAACACGTTATCAGCACGCTATTTCCAGAAGCTAAGGAACTCAAGGATCATAGGAGGAGGCTCTTCTACATAATCAAAGGCTTAATCGTTTTTTGCGAATGAGGTTCTTTTAAAATAAATTAAGATATTTGAACGACCTTGAATGTGACAGCCCGTCCCGCATTAATGTTCTCGTAAGTGTAAGGTTAATGTATTATCCTTAAGCGTTTTAAAGACTTAGAACTTTAGGGTTTGTTTAGTGCCTTAAATTTTTGTTAAAGTTGGACGGTTTGTATGTTAGTGTTTGAATTATTGTAACCTTTGTACTGTGCATACACGGGTTACACATTTCTCCCCCTTTTTCATTGTTCTCCCGGGATTCCCTCAATCATACTCCCTCTTTCCCTCAGTCCTGCTCCCTCAAACTCATCCTCATTCTCTCTCTCCCGACAAGCTCTCTCTCACTCCCTCTCCCTTTCTACACTCACGGCAAAACAACAAGACTCTCAAAAATTTCACAGATCGAAGAAAATAAAACCACAATCGTCTTCGTCTCGACGATACGAGTCCAACCATACCTATTTCAGGTAAGATCTCTAACGTTTTCACGTCGAAATCACGAGCACCGATTTGGGTACTATTCATCAACTTTTTATTGGTTGATTTTTAGGACTTTTCAAGCTTATAGGAAGCTTCTTGAGGTCCTTAGGAGGCTCGGGGTAGTTCGTTGGAAGTTTTTGGACGTAAGAACACGGAGATCGACAAGTTCAAAGTTTGGCCGGAGATTTCGAGGCTTTTTCCGGCAAATCCCCAGCGATTTAGGGGTCAAGGTAGGTATGAATGTGTTCGTCTCATCAATATCTTCATTTTGATATAAAGTACTTTGAAAATGGTGAAGAAATGAAGAAGTTATGACGTTTTGAAAAATACCCAGAAATTCCGGCAAAACCCCGCCGCCGGCGAAACCAGTCTGGCGACCCAAGGAAGAAGACGACGCGCGTGCGTGGGCCGAGCTGTTGGTGGCGCGTGAGGGCGCGTGCGGTGTCCAAATCGGGTTCTAAAAATTGCTACGTGTAGGTCACGGTGGTATATTCACATACCCAAATTGAGCAATATATGAGAAGTTATTAGCGAATGTTGTGTATGTGCTTTTAAATGATGTTTGTATAATTATTCTTTTATAGGTGAGACTTATACCGAGGAGGAAAGTAACCAAACTAGGCGTGGGGGTTACGAACCGGCTACTTATCAGTGAGTGGGCAGTTATTTTTCAGTATATATATATGTATGCTTGACGTTTTTCCCAGAAAACGTATTTAAAGGAAATGTGATTTAATTATCCTGTCATATATGCATCATATTTTAGTATGTGCATTATTATAATTATGCATATTGTTGCATGGTGCTGAGGAGGCCCAGGTAAGCTACATGTGAGTATATTATGCTAGTAACGATTATGAGATACGATGTTGGTTATGATTGAGATATAATGAATTATATGATTGAGATATGATTGAGAGCTCATTCACTTGCACACGTATATTAGTGCTCCCGCCCAGAGTTAGGGGCACAGTCTTTCACGTGATGTTCACCTCCCGCACCGCATGCTCGCCTTGGATCCAAGTTAGGTGCACAATCCTGTCGTATAGACACTTTTAGTGGGTTCGACTCGTAGGTGACCCACGATTTATCGCACAGTCTTCACGTGATTGTAGCACTAGAGCATATTATGTTATATACAGTGATGAATTGCAGACCATGTGAGGTGGTATTGAATGTGTGCAAGATATACATATATATACATGATGTGATGAGATGATTATGAGCTATATGTGCAGCTGAAGGCTGAGTTGATTATAATGAAAGAGTATGAACTATGTTTATAGCCGAGTGCTGAATTGATTATATGTTATTCCATCATATTCACTTAGAGATAACGAGCATTCAGTTATGATACTTTGGCATGACATACATTCATATTGTCTAGCATGATTTGAGATATAGTACGTATATGAATATATACTTTATTTCTGGGAAACTATACTTGTTTTACGGCGAGGGGTTAGTATATTCAAAGAGAAAATAAGGTTTTGAAGAAGTTTGTTTTGCTGACCCAGTCAACTTTGTTTTGCGCCCCTCCAGGTTCTAGGTAGCGTTTGTTGTTGGATCTCGAGGTTTCCAGCTGAAGTTCTGACAAACCATCACTCATGTAGGATTATCTTCGAGTGTTGTAAATTAGTACATCTTATGTTCGACTGCACTTAGACCTTGTGCTCTGGTTGTGTATTCACACTTAAACTTATCTTATAACCTATGGTATTTGGTTTTAAATTATTCGTACTTTCCTTAAAATATCGCTTCCGCACTGCGCACATGGCTACGTCACGCTCACGTGACGGCCAGCATGCCTTGACTTTGGTCAGGGTGTGTCAGTTTGGTATCAGAGCCCTAGGTTGCAGTCCTGCATATTTTGTGAACTTCCTTAATTATTTTTGGTATCTTCTGTCAGAACTATGCCGCCTCATAGAGATCCACGTACTTCTTCTGAGCCTGGTTTTCCCGATATCACTCAGTTAGGGGAAGCCATAGCCAATGCCATTCAAGCTTCACTTCGCCCTTTTCAGAAAACTCCTTTAGAGGCAGTGTACAATTTGAAATTACCTACTTTTATGGGTAATGAAGGACATGAAGGGGCCGAGCGATGGCTTGAGCATGTAGAGAAGACTTTTCGGGTTATGCAGAGTCAAGGCAATCTCCTTGCTGAAAGGTGGGTTGAGACTACCACTTGGTTTTTGGGTAAAGAGACTGCATCTTGGTGGGAACAAGAATCTCGTGGATGGTTGCCTGAAGAGGTAGCAAATTGGAAGAATTTTAAGGATTCGTTCTATAAGATGTTTATTCCTCCAGCCTATCTTGACCGAAAGAAGCAGGAATTCATCAGTTTGAAGCAAAGAAAGATGTATGCTAATGAGTACTATCGGAAATTTACCGATTTGTCTCGATATGATTCTGAAATTGCTGCTAATCCTGTTGAGATGCTCAGACGTTTCAAGAGGGGTACTAAAAAGAAGTGGCGTTCCATGGCTACTATTGCAAGCTGTACCACTTATCAGGAGTTTTATGAGGTTCTGTTGAACATTGAGGATTCAGAAAATTTACCCAGTGACAGTGAAGAAGAAGAAAAAGATAAGAATCAAAAGAGAAATGATAAGGGTAAAGGTCAGTTTTCTCAAGAACCTAAGAAAGCACAAAGTTTCAAAAGAAGTGGTATGGGCTCGAGTTCTTCTAGTGGAGGTTTTGGTTTCTCAGATCAAAGGCGTGGAGGTAGATTTTATGGAGGCCCTAAATTCCAGAGACAGAGAGGTTTTGGTGGTTCTGGAGGTTCAACTGCTCCTCTTTGCCGTAGGTGCAATAATCGACACTTTGGAGAATGTCGTCGAGGTAGCAGTGGGTGTTATACTTGTGGTCAGATGGGGCATATGGCTAAGTACTGTCCCCAAAGCCAGTAGAGACCTCAACAACCTTTCATACCACAGCCAGCTCCGACTCAACAGCCTTTTGTGTTTTGCTGCACACGCACGACACCTAGCCTTCAGCCTAGTAGGGTTTTTTATAGGCATGCAACCTCAACCCACTTCCAAGGGGCCTGCAACTCTCAATAAACTTGTCCAATGCGTCTCTGGCCTACAGACCAATAACCTTATGTTCTTGGGCCTCGTCCCTTGCCCTAGGCTCATTTCCAGCAAGCCTGCGTTGCTTGCTAGGCTTTGCCAACCCTCAGCCTAACCTGCCAACAACTTTAGAGCTGCTGAGCTTATACTGTTGTAGACATGAAAATTTTTTTACATACAAATAATGCATCACAAAGCTTCACGCGGTGTATGACTCATCACAAATGAACAAGTCATCAATGACATTTGGCACAAATTAAGCAAAGGAAGTACAAAACCTTCCTAAAAGTCGGCTAAAGGGAGAAAATCCCTTTCAAAATCGGCAAGGGGTCCAAGTTGCTCCCAAAATCAGAAAGAAAGTTAAAGCATCTTCATAAAACAAGCAAGAATTGAAGATTGTTCACAAAATAGGTAGTAAGCCCTATAATTCGGCCAAGGTAAGGGAAAGTGGCTGAAATTAAGACACAAAACATGCCTAAATTCTCCCATGGACGAATCAAGACACAAATCAAAGCCAAATCCATCCAAGGGCAAGCTTTAAGAAGTCTATAAATACAAGGTCCTTAGACAAGTAAAAAGGTCGGCAATTTTCTACATTGAAGGGGTCAACAATTTCTACATTCAAGGTGGACCATTTCTACATTCAAGGGGGATCATTTCTACATTGACGGGCCGAAATTCTCACAAAAGGAGAACCTCTGCCAAATCTTTGAAGACTAATACGTTGCCAAAGCTCTATTCGAAGAACGCACAACCAAAGCCGAAGCACTCCATTGAAGAATCAACAAGAACTCGTGCTGATTCCTTCAAGACTTTATTGCAAGCTCAAAACTTGTAATGATGTTCGATTCAAGATCAAGTTGCCAAGACCCTTGAATCAACAAAATCCTACATCAACACTACCTTTGCTACAACTTTAAGGTGAAGACCATCCAAGCATCGTTTCAAGCTCAAAACTTGAAGCAATTTTTCAATCGTTTGTCCGAGATCAAGTCATCATGACCCTTGGATCAATGATAGACGCATATTTATGCGACTTAGTTAACTAGTTTTCTTGCATTTACGTTATTAGTTCTTAGTTATTTTAGTACTTTAAGCCATTTTCGTGTGTTTGTAGGTCCAAAGGGTTAAGGTAGCAAGAAAGTGCATTTTGGTGCATTTTGGAGCAGTTTTGAGCTTGGAATGGATTACTTATGATATGAGCAAGATGGATGGACGAATTTGAAGAAAAAAAGAGGCTAGGAACATGCTAAAAATCTGGTGAATCAAATACAAGTTGCAAGAAGGGATAAATTTCTAGAAGGATTGGCCAAAACTTCACTCAAAACCATGCATACCCCATAAAATTCATCAATGCCGTGGCCTTCCCTTTGTTTTACTTCCACCAGATTTTTTAGTGATGATGCAATGCCTATCTCACTATGACATTTGAGTGGATGATGCAATGCTTAACTCACCATGACATGTGAGTGGATGACTCAAAACCTACCCTCACCAACAATTCTCCACCTTGCCATGCCTTACCTACTTCATTCCACCAGATTTTTGCATTAAACATGTCCATCCTCTTCCTATAAATACCATGGCAGCAACCTCATTCAAATCATCCAGAAATTAACCATTCTCCAAGCCTTTCCTTGCCTCTCCTACATATCTAAACCCCTTCCCATCCATTCCTCCAAATAACCAACCCTTCAACATCATTCCAACCTTGTTGTTGCGGCAAGGAGTAGGAGAAAAGTCCTTGGACGCACTTGCTATCCAACATGGATCGTTGGAACGTTTAGGTGCTTTCTTCCCTTTGTTTTTCAATGTTTAAATTTGTTTATCTTTGTTTTGTAATAATGAGGAACTAAACCCCCCTTGGCTAGGGGGGGATTCGAAATACATGTTTATGCTTGCGTTATGATTTGATTACTTCTAATTGCGTTTCATAAGTTGTGAATTCAATTTACTTATCTATGTGAATTACATTGATTTGTGTGTGTTGGTTGAGAGTGCACGCTTAATTATCATGCATAAATTGAATGCTAGGATATAAGGAAATTTCACCTAATCGTTATGGAATTATATTCACAAGTAGTAAAGGTTGATGATCTCAATCGCGTTAAGTAAATTCTTGGCATAAGTTTCATGCAATCATAGTAACAAGTGCTTCGTTAATGCTTATGGTTTTCATAGAATTTAATGATTCTTGCTTGTATCTCTATTATGCAATCATGTAGGGGACTTGTGGTGAATGTTTTGGGTTGTCGTATGCAATCATCCAATTCAATAACGTTAGGAAAATCTGAAGGTTAATTTAAGCGGACCTAATTAACTTGGGGCGTTGAGAATTCATGGTTTATTGAAATGCAATTGGAAATCGTTTTGTATGCAAGTATAACATGTGTGGAGATGAAACCCTTAGCTAGCCTTCCATTATCCATTCAACCCAAAATTGTTTAAAATCTATTTAAGTTTTTAGTTTATTCGTTTTTACTTTCAACTTCACCAAACTCAAATCCCCCTTTTACTTTCTTGTTTTAAAATCTTTTGTTTACATTTTTAACTTTGTTTCTTTTTGTTTTTGAGTCAGTTTAGAGGTTTTAGCAAGCCCTCCTAATCCCCGGTTTAGAACGATCCCTACTTACATACTTTGCTACAATTGTCAAAAGAGGGTTTAATTTGTGTGCTTATATTATTCGCATCAAATTTTGGCGCCGTTGCCGGGGATTAGCAACTTTGCTAAATCCCCATTGTTTCTTTTTATTTCTTTTTTGTGTGTTTTAATTTTAGTTTTAATTTTATTTTGTTTATTTCAGGTACTAGTTTATGACTCGTAGTTCTCAACCAGTTCATGCACATATATCGGAGTTTGACGGCAATTTTGAACGAACTTTGAGAAGGAAAAGGAAAGTACCAGAACCTAGCCCACCTAGTTCTAGTTCTGAATCCGAATTTGAAGAAAAGGAGGAGGTAGAAAAAGACATGGAGGTGGACAATCGAACAATCAAAGAACTTTCAGCCTCGGGATTGGACAATGCTGCGCCTCTATGTATCCAATACCCCGCAGCAGCCCGAGGAAAGACAGAAGAATTTGAATTGAAGTCAAGCTTGTTACACCACATTCCGAAGTACCATGGGTTGTCCATGGAAGATCCTAACAAACACTTGAAAGAATTCGAGGTGGTGTGTTCGAGCATGACCCCCGTAAATGTCAATGGGAGTATTTTGAAGATGAAAGCCTTCCCTTTTTCTCTCTTGGAAAAGACGAAGGATTGGTTGTACGAATTGGCGCCCGGAACCGTCACATCATGGGAAAGCATGAAACGGGCCTTCTTGGAGAAAATTTTCCCAACTTCTTGAGTCATCCTCCTACGGAAAAGGATAAGTGGAATTCAACAAGAGGAAGGTGAATCTTTTCCTACTTATTATGAACGTTTTAAATCTCTTGTTGCTTCTTGTCCACAGCATCAGATGAAGGAGGAACTTCTTTTGCAATACTTCTACGAGGGGCTACTACCTATCGAACGTCAAATGCTAGATGCCTCGGCGGGAGGAGCCTTGGTGGACAAGACCCCCACGGCAGCAAAGACTTTAATTTCCAACCGTGCGTTGAATGCTCAACAATACGAAGGCGTTGGACAAAGGAGTAACCCACGACCACATCAAGTCAATGAGGTAAGTGCCATAACCGAACTTCAAAATCAAATGGCTAACCTTACTACTTTGCTTTCTCAGGTAGTGGAAGGTCCAAAAGTGCAAAACGTGGCAGCTTGTGGCGTGTGTTCCATGCAAGGCCACCTTACGGACAAGTGCCCACAGTTGATAGAAAATGGAGGGTGGGAGACCCTCAATACCGTGGGATTTGGCAACCAATACCAACCAAGGAATGACCCCTTTTCCAATACTTACAATCCCGGTTGGCGTGATCATCCAAATTTCAAATGGCGAGAACCCTAACAAGGCCAACAACAAAGCGGATTTAGGCAACAACCCCCGGGTTTCTATCAAAAGCCGTTTGCACCAACTCAACCCCAAGCACAACCTGCCCAAAAATCAGGTTCGTCTATTGATAATGATCAAATTTTTAATTTACTAACTTCTATGGCGCAGGGAATGCAAAATAGGGACAAAAAGGTGGACGAGTTGGAGAAACAAGTAGGGCAAATTGCCGAGTTTGTTGGGCAGTTTAGAGAACAAGGCAAGCTTCCTAGTTCAACCATTGCGAATCCAAAAGGAGGCTTTGAAACCGTCAATGCAATCATGTTGAGAAGTGGTACACAGGTTGGAGCCAAACCAAAATCATCCAAATCAAGTCACGATGAGGATGAAAAGTTGCTACAAGAGGAAGCACAGGGACCAAAACTCACAGCCAAGGATGAACAATCCTTGCCACCACCATCTAGCCCTCCTAAGCCGTCCCAAACCACCAAGGTAAGTCCAAATTCGACTTTTTCTAGTTCCATTCCACTAAATGTGCCCTTTCCTGGCAGGTTTAGGCAATCAAAGAAGGAAGAAGTCGAGAAGGACATTCTAGAGACCTTTCGGAAAGTTCAAGTCAATATTCCGCTCCTTGATGCAATTAAGCAAGTCCCGAGGTATGCTCAGTTTTTAAAAGAACTTTGTACATCAAGGAGAAGGATTTCGAACAAAGAGGTGGTCCAAGTAAGTGAGAATGTTTCTGCCATGTTACAAAGGAAATTACCCCCTAAATGCAAAGATCCGGGTAGTTTTACAATTCCGTGCGTTATTGGCAAGACTAAGTTTGAACAATGCATGTTAGACTTAGGGGCTTCGATTAATGTTATGCCATACTCTATTTATGCATCTATGAACTTAGGTGAGCTTAAAAACGATGGTGTGATTATTCAATTAGCCGATCGTTCTAATGCATATCCAAAGGGTGTTTTGGAAGATGTGTTGGTGCAGGTGGGCAATTTGATTTTTCCAGCGGACTTTTACGTGCTTGACATGGAGGATTCACCCTATTCTACCCCATTGCCGATACTATTAGGGCGGCCCTTCATGAAGACAGCCCAAACCAAGATTGATGTGGCTAAGGGAGAGTTAACAATGGAGTTTGGTGATGAATTGATTAAATTCAAAGTTCCTGAATATGTTAAGAATCCTCATGATGTTCATTCTTGTTTTGCAATAGATGTGATTAAATATGTGGGGAAGGAACATTCATGCGCACCAATCAAGAAGGATGTCCCTAGATGCATCATCGAAGAGGGTATTGGAGTGGAGCATACAAAACATGTCATTACACCCAAAATACCAAATCTGGCCGAGAGCACCACCTTTGCTGCCCCTTTTGAGTCTTCATCTACATTCATTGGTAAGCCTCCTCCTCTAATTCCAATTCCCATTTCCACTAAAAGGTTATTGCCTTCTATGGTGCAGGTACCAAATCGAATCCATGATTATGGGAGTTTTTACTTTGACCTTGGGAAGCTCAATGCCACAATCTGGGACCATCATTATCCACTGCCATACATAGACCCAATGCATGAGTATTTCAAGGAGCATGTCATGGAGGATGTACCCCTCCATGCCGTGGCACCTAGTCAAGCTTAAACGGAGGTA
This sequence comes from Malus domestica, assembly GCF_042453785.1. Lineage (NCBI taxonomy): Eukaryota > Viridiplantae > Streptophyta > Magnoliopsida > Rosales > Rosaceae > Malus > Malus domestica. The sequence goes on from NC_091670.1 coordinate 16,530,944, forward strand.
CCGTCCGGCTGGAAGACGTTAAAGAAAGCGCTTCGTGGGAGGCAACCCATGCATTCGACAAAGGAAGGCCTAGAGAGCACTCCAATTCTAGATTTGCGTTCCTAAACCTTTCTCTTTGTTGTTTAATTAGTTTCTGCCATATTTAGTTTGTTAGTGTTTGTTTGTTTGTTTATGTGTTTTTGTGTTAGTTATGCTTTGAAACATTGAGGACAATGTTTGGTTTAAGTGTGGGGGGGGTAACTAAAGTGTTTTGATGCAAAATCGTAGGGTTTTCTCACTCATACTTCCCAATGTTGTTTCTTGCTGTTTTTAGGTGTTTTCAGGCTGTTTTGGTGTGTTTTAGTGTGTGCTGACTTATAACTCCGAAAATCACATAAAAATTTGAAAAATTGCTTTGCAAAACCCAAAAAGAGTTGTTTTTGTGTGTTTGTTTGTGTCTTAGGGTACCTTCCAACACAATGATGAGGATTCGGTTTGTAATTGCATAACTGTTGAAGTAAGTTACAAACATGGATGAAAGTTTGACATGCTCTTTGGTTTATGCTTAGTTGTAATTATAGTTCATGAATTCACATGTAGTCAAAAGAAAAATTAGTTTTTGTAACATGCTTGAAGAAAGAAACTCAAACTAACGCTACAACCCTGAGAGACTTGAGCTTTTAACGTTCTTTGGAGAGTTAATAATCTGTGCATTTGTTGTCTTCTAAAGTCGTTGCATGATCTCATTATTCTTTGATTGGTTACTACTTAGAAGGCGTTTTATCATGTAGTTCCAAATGCTAGAACTCATGCCCATTTCATTCAAAGCATGCTATTGATCTGCATAACACATATTCAAGATGAAGTTGTGTAGTGACCACCACCAAAGCCAAATTGTCGTGTATCCTATTTCATTATGTGTTTAAGTTTAACTCCATTGAACCTTGTTTAGCCTTTTCTTTGTTAACCCACATCATCCTCACCTAGCCTAGATTAGGATTATCCATACCCTCGTTCTTAAAGTATAGTAAGCATGATTCAAATTGAATTCCTTTTGATTAATGTGGGCAGAAAATAAGTGTGGGGGAAGTGTTTATCATGTGAGTTTGTGTGCCATAGGCACGAGTAAAAAAAAAAAAAAAAAAAAAAAAAAAAAAAAAGAAAAAAAAGAGTTCCAAAATATTGTTTGTTGAAATAAGGGTCCAAAACAATGAATTCGGCCCTAAGAAGTTGTTTAAATCTTCCCCTTCTGTTTTAAAGTTAATTTCTGCAATCTAAGTGAATTCTAAGTCTCAATTTTACTACTTTGCTTACTAATGCTTGAAGAACGTTTGTTTTCCCTATCCTTTCTTTGTTAACCATTCCCCAAGCCCCGTTACAACCCTTAACTTCTATCTTGAGTGTTATGTATTTCAATATGTGGAGTTTGGGATTGGTTTGAGCATATGGTGTCCCTGGTTCTCGCATCTAAGTAGTAGCGTTCCATTCATGAGATCATATCTATAAATGCTTAATCATTCCAGAAAAGTGCTTCTTTTATAACATGTGTGAGTGTTCGTTTCCATGTTTACATCAATCTTCTCACATATACTTAGTATAGGGAGTGTAGTTAGAAAATCTATGTGAAAATAAGAGTGTATCCAGTAAGGAATTGAGTGGATTCTCTAAGGCATGTTACCACGTCCATAATGTTGTTTTAAACGATTAAATGTGAGCTAGTGAATGGTAACTATGATTAAGTATATGCTCAAGAGTAGGGATGACTAAAATATGTGGGAATAATGATCTTTGGCATGTTATGTATCGTTGGAAATCCCTATAGCAAATGTTGGAAGGTTAGGTTATGTTTTGTTTGTTTTATTTTGCTCGAGGACTAGCAAAAGCTAAGTGTGGGGGAATTTGATAGACGCATATTTATGCGACTTAGTTAACTAGTTTTCTTGCATTTACGTTATTAGTTCTTAGTTATTTTAGTACTTTAAGCCATTTTCGTGTGTTTGTAGGTCCAAAGGGTTAAGGTAGCAAGAAAGTGCATTTTGGTGCATTTTGGAGCAGTTTTGAGCTTGGAATGGATTACTTATGATATGAGCAAGATGGATGGACGAATTTGAAGAAAAAAAGAGGATAGGAACATGCTAAAAATCTGGTGAAACAAATACAAGTTGCAAGAAGGGATAAATTTCTAGAAGGATTGGCCAAAACTTCACTCAAAACCATGCATACCCCATAAAATTCATCAATGCCGTGGCCTTCCCTTTGTTTTACTTCCACCAGATTTTTTAGTGATGATGCAATGCCTATCTCACTATGACATTTGAGTGGATGATGTAATGCTTAACTCACCATGACATTTGAGTGGATGATGCAATGCTTAACTCACCATGACATATGAGTGGATGACTCAAAACCTACCCTCACCAACAATTCTCCACCTTGCCATGCCTTACCTACTTCATTCCACCAGATTTTTGCATTAAACATGTCCATCCTCTTCCTATAAATACCATGGCAGCAACCTCATTCAAATCATCCAGAAATTAACCATTCTCCAAGCCTTTCCTTGCCTCTCCTACATATCTAAACCCCTTCCCATCCATTCCTCCAAATAACCAACCCTTCAACATCATTCCAACCTTGTTGTTGCGGCAAGGAGTAGGAGAAAAGTCCTTGGACGCACTTGCTATCCAACATGGATCGTTGGAACGTTTAGGTGCTTTCTTCCCTTTGTTTTTCAATGTTTAAATTTGTTTATCTTTGTTTTGTAATAATGAGGAACTAAACCCCCCTTGGCTAGGGGGGGATTCGAAATACATGTTTATGCTTGCGTTATGATTTGATTACTTCTAATTGGGTTTCATAAGTTGTGAATTCAATTTACTTATCTATGTGAATTACATTGATTTGTGTGTGTTGGTTGAGAGTGCACGCTTAATTATCATGCATAAATTGAATGCTAGGATATAAGGAAATTTCACCTAATCGTTATGGAATTATATTCACAAGTAGTAAAGGTTGATGATCTCAATCGCGTTAAGTAAATTCTTGGCATAAGTTTCATGCAATCATAGTAACAAGTGCTTCGTTAATGCTTATGGTTTTCATAGAATTTAATGATTCTTGCTTGTATCTCTATTATGCAATCATGTAGGGGACTTGTGGGGAATGTTTTGGGTTGTCGTATGCAATCATCCAATTCAATAACGTTAGGAAAATCTGAAGGTTAATTTAAGCGGACCTAATTAACTTGGGGCGTTGAGAATTCATGGTTTATTGAAATGCAATTGGAAATCGTTTTGTATGCAAGTATAACATGTGTGGAGATGAAACCCTTAGCTAGCCTTCCATTATCCATTCAACCCAAAATTGTTTAAAATCTATTTAAGTTTTTAGTTTATTCGTTTTTACTTTCAACTTCACCAAACTCAAATCTCCCTTTTACTTTCTTGTTTTAAAATCTTTTGTTTACATTTTTAACTTTGTTTCTTTTTGTTTTTGAGTCAGTTTAGAGGTTTTAGCAAGCCCTCCTAATCCCCGGTTTAGAACGATCCCTACTTACATACTTTGCTACAATTGTCAAAAGAGGGTTTAATTTGTGTGCCCCACTCCATCTCTAAATTGCCGGCCATAGGGATTCATTGGACTATTTGGGCCTTTGTGAATCATTATTCATTAAGTTGTCATACAACTTAAGTCAATGGACTTGACGTTCGAAGCCCATTGGGCCTTAAGGTCCAAAACTATCCCGAGGTCTTTAACGAACTTATTCGTTTGATTAATTAACATATTAATTAATCCTTGCCATAAATAATTAAACCATTTAATTATTCTTACTCATCTCCGTTGTTTCTTTAATCTCTACCTTACACGGTGTACGATCCATTAGGTTCCTTTTTAGCGAGGCAGTGGGCGATTAAAACTCTTTCAAATCGATTGTGAATTGAAACTTACTTTCAATTCTCCCTTTAGTGTTTATACACGTTTAGGGCTTCCACAAACCAAGAGTGACACCTAGTAGCATATCATGGTTACCCAAGCTAATCAGAAGAGGTGGAGAACCTATTCAGTTTAGGATTACAAATGCAATACGGTCTTTCTCTAATACAATACTCTTGACCACATTGTTTGGTTTGATAGTTTATTCATGTCTACTATCCAATGTGATTCGTGTGCTTATATGATTACCTTGAATGTGATTTGGAACGACTTCCTAAATCTCATTCATACTTTGGCCAAAGATTCTTAATCATATCATAGAGTATTCTCCCTCAAACGGTTTGAAGGTTAGAGATCCCTTCTTGCGCATTCACTTGCCTCCATGGCTAAGTGGCTTAACCCCAACGATGCCGTGGACACCCTCGAATGGAGTGACTTTGACACAATCAAAGATCAAGGACTTAACCACAAGACAACTATGATGCCTCAGGTCAAAGGACTACTTTGCATTATTCCAACCATGAGTTCTCATGTGACATGAGTATGAGAACTCCTCGTTGATCGTGTTCAGTGACTCATTCGCTAATGAGCACCTACATGCTTGTCTTGATGTCACACACACCAATGACTCGAGACTAGTCACTCTCCCTGAGAGAAGACACAGCACGTACTGATCTTAATGGACTGTCAATGCCCAATTAGCAATCCTATGATCAGGAACGTTTATGATATGTATACGAAAGAGAATGGTCTCATTAATCTAACTTGTTTAAATCATATTCTCCTGATTACATATTCCTTGGACTTATCGTTTAAGCATATAACATTTATATGAGACGGCTTAAACAATAATCTTTGCCCTTGATATTAAACTAGATTAGTTTAACATGTGAAATGTCTACAACACTTGCCGCACTGTAAACATGCTAGAGTTGACGAGTACGAAATAGTTGTAGGATGAACCTATTGTTAACTACATCAATATGTGGCGTTCATTAAGTTTGGATTGCAAAGATCGGTTTTTTGAAACCTTAGCCATTGAGATGTGTTTTCAAGGCATGCATTGGGTGTTACATTACATCCTCCAAGGCATAAAACTTAGAACATTTGAGGAGCTGGTAACCTGTTCCCACGACATAGAGTTGAGTATCACCAATCATAGGAAGAAGAAGCCGATCACCGACTTCAAGAAGGATAAGTTGTTTGCCCCAAAGGTAGAGAAGACTGGGAAGAAGCCCACCAAGGAAGCTTTTACCATCAATACTATCGTCATCAAGACCTCATCCATGCCCTTCAAGATCTTCTCCAAAAACAAAACAAAGGAGATGAATAGAGGTGAGCCTTCTCGCACCCAAGACAGTTACAAAAACACCTTGAGGGAACTTGAGCAGAAGACGTACCCTTTTCTTGACTCTAACGTGGCTGCAATGCTAGACGACCTGTTGAAGAAAAAGGTAATTGAGTTACCTAAATGCAAGTGCCCCAAAAAGATGAATCACATTAACAATCCTAGGTACTGCAAGTATCATCGTATCGTGAGTCATCCTGTTGGCAAGTGGTTCATACTTAAGAAGCTCATCATGAAGCTAGCACAACAAGGGAAAATCGGGCTTGACCTGGAAGACACGGCCGCAATACATATTACTACAATCGTGTTTGGATCCTTCGATCCCATGGCTTTCCAAGTGACACATGACTACTCCCGTCTATGCTCAAACTACACGACATCTTCTGCACAACCATTGTTGGAGGCAAGCGACCAAAATGCACCTACCAACGATGAATAAGCGTGGACACTGGTGACCTACAAAAAGAATAAGGAAGCCAAGACCACAAGCCACAAGGTCAAGGTGGAACAAGGGAGAAAGCACCGCCACCGTAACAGTAGGAAACTCAAAAGAAACATAAGAGCTACTAACCCAACGTACGCTGGGGAACATATGGAGCAAGCGCCATGCATTCTTGTCTCCTTGCACGAGTACTTCTTGAAGGACTTCTTCCAACAGTGCACTACCGTGGCCTATCACATGGTTGAAGTGGAGATAGAAGAGCCCTCAAAAGGTAAAGCTATTGCTGTCAAGGAAGAGAAGACCTTTATGCCTAAATGATAAGCTCATATTTATATATATTTTACATAAAATTCACTTGTCTTTTCGTAGTTAGTTCCTTATATTTTTGAGCTATTTACTATGTTTTTGTGTTTTGTGTGATTTATCAAGCAAAGAAAAGAAAAGTAGCACAAGTGAGTTATTAAGTAACAAATTCGTCAAAACTGCCTGTGCAGATTAGCTGACTTTGGAAGAATGTTACGAACAGCTCAGAATGAATGAGAGAATGAGTCTTATATTTTTGGAAAGCTACGGATGTCTATTTTCTGGAGCAATTTACGGATTGTTAATATCATTCTTCTAGAAGAAGTTATGGGCATTGTAACACTGAAAGGTTCAAAAAAGGGCTAAGCAGATTTGGCTAATAAAGTGAGAAAGTAAAGGCACTTGTTTTGTGTTTTGCTTTGTCATCAACACTCAGCAGCATATAGGGTTATGATTGCACTCATTTGGTTTTGGAGCAAGTGGAAATGCACAGCTAGAAGATGAACAAGGCACATGGAAGAAACATGGACAACACACACACAAAGAGAAAGGGATGGCATGGACAGTTTGACATGGGCAGAAAATGGGTGGATTGTTGGCTGAAATAATGAAGAATATGTGTGTGCAAATGCAAAGGAAAAACACACACACATGGGTAAAGGAAACACACACACATGGGCAAAGGAAAAACACACACATGGGCAGAAAATGGGTTGATTTGTGGCTGAAATGATGGAGGTCATGTGTGTGCAAATGTAAAGGGAAACATGGACATCACACACCCATACAAACTGCACATGCAAGGAATTGAATCCTCTCCTTAGCCTATAAATACATCCACCATTCCCCTTCCTAGAGACAATCTTGATCCATCAAAAGAGCTTCATTCACAAACACAATTTCCTTGTAGTGACCCCCATCCATTCATCTAGCCATACTACATCTCACCGATCCATACACTTTCATCTCTTAGCCGTGTAAATCCATTCCATCCATTCATCTAGCCATACTACATCTCACCAATCCATACACTTTCAGCTCTTAGCTGTGCAAATCCATTCCATCCATATATCCATACACATCCTAGACACTTGTGCTACAACAAGGTGGTGAAAACAAAGGTCCTTGGCGTTTCAAGCTTGGAACTTTGGAGTGGTTTAGGTGTACTTCGTTCTTGCTTTCAATGTCTACTTTGTTATTTTCTAATTTTGTTGCAATTATGAGTGGCTAAACCCCTATTTAGTTAGGGGGAAGTTTGAAGCCATGAACATGCTTGAGATTTGAATTGATTTCTTCCAATTGTGATTTGATAAGTTGTGATTGCAATTTAATTATCTATTTTATTCATAACTGATTCTTGTATGTTTATTAAGGATGCATACTTAGTTTTCATGCATGAATTAGATGCTAGAATATAAATGAGTTTCACCTAATCGTTACAAGTTTATATTCATGAGCAGTGAAGGTTGTTTATCACAATCGCGTTAATTGAATTCTTGGCAATTGTATCATGCATTCATAGTTATAATTACCTCGTCAACACTTATGATTTTCATTGAACGTAATGATCTCTGATTGTATCTCTATTATGCATTCATATAGGGGACTTTTAGAGAATGATTTGGGTTGTCACATGCATTCATCCAATTCAATGAGTAAAGGAAAATCTGAGGGTTAATTTGTGCATCACGGTTAATCTAGGGTGTTGAGCATCATAGTTTATTGAAAAGCAATTGGAAATTAATTCATATACAAGTGTGTCATGTGTGAAGAACGGACCTCTAACTAATCCATCCATCATCTTATTTCTTAAATTCGTTTTACAATCTGCCTAGTTTTATAACTTGTTTGTTTGTTTCAAATTCATCAAAACTAAAATCCCCCTTTTACTTTCTTGTTTCAAAGTGTTTAAAATCTGTTTTGTTTGTGTTTTAGAGTGTTTTGAGTCAAGTCAAAACCCAAATTTTGTCCAAAGTTGTGTTAGAGTCAGAAACTGCCTAGTTTGTGTTTTTAGGTAGTTTTAAGTGTCTTTAAGTTATTTTGAGTCTTGTGAACCTGTTTTGAGTTCTTTAAGTCTATTCAAATGTTTTTAACTTTGTTTTTATGTTTTTGAGTTAGTTTAGAGGTTTTAGCAAGCCCTCATAATCCCCGGTTTAGAACGATCCCTACTTGCATTATTACTACAATTTGACAACAAGAGGGTTTAATTTGAGTGCTTAACTATCATCGCATCACTAAAGAAGGCTTGCCAACATATTTTAGCATCAAGGAAGCATTACTAATGTCCAAGATGATGCGAAAAGCACTAGTAGCGGTCTTGGCGAGTCTCGACGACCATAAAGTGCAAAAAAGCAAGGACGAAGGCTTGAAACTTCGGCCACATGAGTATGCTATATGTTGTGCCGCCCATGACGCAATCAACTTCACTGATAAAGATTTGTTGCTAGGATCAAAGCCTCACAACCGTCCTCTCTTCGTCTCTGGGTACATAAGGGAGCATAAAGTCAACTGTATGCTTGTGGATGGTGGATCGACCAGAAAGATCATGCCAAAGTCAACAATGACCACAATCGGTATCAAGTTGGATAACTATCCTAAAGCCGCCTTCTAATCCAAGGTTTTAACCAAGGAGGACAAAAAGCAATGGGCAAGATCTGAGTAGAGATGACCATTGGTGAATTTAAATCAAGCACGCTATTCTATGTGATTGATGCGAGGCAACACCAAGCCATTCACCAAAGTCGAATCACACTTCGCAGACGCCGAGTTTTATATGGATGAAGACATGGTGCCTAAAGCTCTTCCAAAAGAAATCAAATCCATAGTCAAAGCCACACCTAAGAAACAAAAATGGCAAGCTGTGCCCAAGAAACAAGAAGGGGAAGTTGTGCCATCTTCAAGCAAAAACAACGATGAGTCTGCTAAGCCCATAACAACCAAAGAGAGTGTGACACCCTCAAAAGGACCAAACATACCCGTCTTCCAATACATCCCAGTATTAAGAAGAAAGAAAGGCAATCCCTATTCGAAACTGGAACAAGCAAAATTGACACATAGCTATACAAGGACGATGTAAAGCTTCTCAAGACAAATGAAGTTTTTCTCCTGACACAGTTGGGCAACACTAAAGTTTCAAAACCACTATAAGGCTTTGTAAAACCCTGCCAAAGGGGGCAAAATCAAGCTCTCTTCTAACCAAGAGGACCAAAAAAGGTTTCGACCCAAACGCCTACAAACTCATGTCAAAGGCTGGGTTCGATTTCTCTTCCACTTTAAATCTTAGAAAGAAGAATGCAAACACCATCAACGACAACAAACATGACCTCACCGAGATGCAAAAGAAGTTGAAGGAGCATGCTTACGGATTTGACAGCAACAAAGTTCAACTTAGCTCCACATCAAATACACCCGTGAAAATTTTAAGAAAAGAAAAAAACACTAGCGCTCAACACATCAGCGTAAGCGTTAAAACAAGATCAAGAGGAGCCTAAACCCGCCCCTCGAACATCAGTCTTTGATAGGTTGAATCGTTCAAAGCCCAAAATCCCAGCACTTGATCGCATCGGTGATCAATATCGAACTTCTGTCTTCAAACGGCTTAACACGCCAACACCTCAAAGATCTGTGTTCGAAAGGTTGTCAAAACCTAAGAAGCAAAGCGACACGGCTAGCACTCCTCCATAATGGTCGGCCTTGGAAAGACTTGACGAAACCAAGAAGCCTTCTAGGAAGAGGAAGACAACGCCAAAAGAAGAAAAGCTTGATGGTCTAGTAGCAAATGACGACTTTCGAAGCTCAATTGTAACCTTGGAAGTTGACACAAAATGACAAGTAAAGGTAAAGAGGCGCACGATCATCTATGTTGGCCAATCTTCACCCCAACAAGTCCAAGAGGACGACATTGAAGAGGAGGTCCAAGACGACTTCTACATCACAATCTAAGAAGACAAAGAAGACGAAATCCTCGAGAAAGACGTCACCGCTGCGCCACCACAACCCGAGGACCGTGGGGGCAAGTCACGGTTGATGATCTCAAGGAGCTTAAGTTAGGCACAAGCGAGAATCCGAAGCCTATCTTCGTAAGTGCACTACTAAGTGCAGACGAGATCGAGGCCAACTACTCTTGGAGTATAAAGATGTCTTTGGTTGGACTTACAAGGAAATGCCCGGCCTTGACCCTACCATCGTCATGCATCATCTTGCAGTCAAACCAGGGACGCGACCGATAAAGCAAACTCAAAGACGCTATCAATCCAAGCTCATTCCACAAATTGAGGCCGAGATTGACAAGTGTTGGAAATGTGCCCTAAAACCAATCATATGATGATACTTTACGGACATTTCACATGTTAAACTAATCTAGTTTAATATCAAGGGCATAGATTATTGTTTTAAGCCGTCTCATATAAATGTTATATGCTTAAACGATAAGTCCAAGGAATATGTGATTGGGAGAATACGATATAAAGAAGTTAGATTCATGAGACCATTCTTTCGTAGACACATCCTAAACGTTCCTGATCATAGGATTGCCAATTGGGCATTGACAGTCCGTTAAGATCAGTACGTGCTGTGTCTTCTCTCAGGGAGAGTGACTAGTCTCGAGTCATTGGTGTGTGTGACATCAAGACAAGTACGTAGGTGCTCAATAGAGAATGAGTTCACTGAACACGATCAACGAAGAGTTCTCATATTCATGTCACATGAGAACTCATGGTTGGGATAATGCAAAGTAGTCCTTTGACCTGAGGCATCACAGCTATCTTGTGGTTAAGTCCTTGATCTTTGATTATGTCAAAGTCACCCCATCTGCAGGTGTCCACGGCATCGTTGGGGTTAAGCTACTAAGCCATGGAGGCAAGTGAATGCGCAACAAGGGATCTCTAACCTTCAAACCGTTTGAGGGAGAATACTCTATGATATGATTAAGAATCTTTGGCCAAAGTATGAATGAGATTTAGGAAGGCGTTCCAAATCACATTCAAGGTAATCATATAAGCACACGAATCACATTAGATAGTAGACATGAATAAACTATCAAACCAAACAATGTGGTCAAGAGTATTGTATTAGAGAAAGACCGTATTGCATTTGTAATCCTAAACTGAATAGGTTCTCCACCTCTTCTGATTAGCTTGGGTAACCATGATATGCTGCTAGGTGTCACTCATGGTTTGTGGAAGCCCTAAACGTGTATAATCACTAAAGGAAGAATTGAAAGTAAGTTTCAATTCACAATCGATTTGAAAGAGTTTTAATCGCCCACTGCCTCGCTAAAAGGAACCTAATGGATCGTACACCGTGTAAGGTGGAGATTGAAGAAACAACGGAGATGAGTAAGAATAATTAAAAGGTTTAATTATTTATGGCAAGGATTAATTAATATGTTAATTAATCAAATGAATAAGTTCGTTAAAGACCTCGGGATAGTTTTGGACCTTAAGGCCCAATGGGCTTCGAACGTCAAGTCCATTGACTTAAGTTGTATGACAATTTAATGAATAAAGATTCACAAAGGCCCAAAAGCCCAAATCCCTAATGTGGCCGGCCATATGTGTTGAATTAGGGTTTTTTGGTTCTTTAGGTCATTTATAGGAGTGACTATATAAAGAACTTTATAGCCTAAAATTCATTAAGGGTTCTTTTGGAGAAAATTGGTGAGAACTTGTCTCTCCTTTTCTCTCTAGGAGGCCGGCCCCCTTGGAGGGTGGATCTAGCAATCCCACTACTCCAAGGTCACTCATTCCTTCTCCAATCTCTCTTTGGTGTGGAGACTTAGAGGTTCTCAATTTTGGGAACTTGGAGAAACCTTTTCATCCATCGAAATCCATAGATTTTAGATGCAAGGAATGAAGGCCCTCTCCTTGGGTGATTAGCCTTTGCTTATGCAAAGAGGAATCTACAAAGGTATAAATCTCAACTCACTTTGTTTTGAGTTGATTCTTGGTTCACCAATCTACTAGGATTTGAATTTCATGGGTAATGTTTTGTTTTTGAATGCATGCAAGCATGATTCCGCCTTTTAATTGTTAAATGCATGCTATAGATGTTATTCAAATGAACATGTTTTCACAAAATCATCCATCAAGTGGTATCAGAGCCTAGGTCTAGTAGTTGGTGAATCCTTTTGGGTTTTGTAGTTCATAGTTTTGATTTAAAAGTTGTAATATGTTACAAGCTTTATTCTTGTTTCTTTGAATGTAAATTTTGTTAGAAAATTTGCCATCTCAAATGTTGTAGATGTAGTTCATATGAGCATGAATATTGGAGCTAAAATTTGGTGCCATGTTTTTGGGAATTTTCGGCCAAATACATAGGGTGATTTTTTGGGTTCTTGTTTGACTTGTTAAAAGTGTTTTCAAGTGACTTTTGGAACCCATATGTACCCTAGTTTGGTTATATGTTATTTCCCTAAAGTTTGAATGGTTTTGAGATGTTTTTGGGTGAAAAATGTTCATGGAAAATTTTGAGTTTTTCATGAATGTTCTTCATTGTTCTTGACATTTTTGCCAAGAACAAAAAGTTTTGTGTTTTGATTCAAAGTTTTGATTTATTTCATAAAGTTTATGTTTTATGATTTTCAAATGTTTAAATGTTTTAGATGTTTGTTTAAATGGTGTAAGAGATATTGGTGGGTGTGTAAGGATTAATTTCCTTTCACACACACCACTTGCACCACTTGATTGCTTTATGTCAAAACTCACAAATCAACACACACTTCACTCCATTTCTTCTTCCAAAACCGGCCACCCCCTAGTGGGGGTACTTTTGGGGCCTTTTATGCAATTACATAAAGTTTTGATACTTTTGTGTATTTGCACTTTGGCCCAAAAGTTTACGTTTTTACGTTTAGGTCCAAAAACGCTAAAGGACAAATTGTTTTTCTCCTTTAATGAAGTTTTTACATTGTTTAAATTTTGGGTTCTAGTGTAATTACATGAAGTAGTGGACTTTTGTGTTCTTACAAAGTGACCCCAAAAGTTTATGTTTTTGCAATATTGCCCAAAGGTTGTGGTAATTGCATTTTGGCCCAAATTAGGTAGAGAACAAAATTGTTTTGTCTCTTTAAATGAGAATTGGATTTTCATTTCATTTAGCTCCATTTAAATCAATTTTATGGATACAAAAACCAAATGAAATTGTTGCATTCAATTTAATTAGTTAAAGTGTTAATTAATTAAAGGATGATTATGAACCTAAGCCTAATATAATTGAGCTATGTGAAAGGCCGTTTCAAATTTGTTTGAACCATGGGAATGTGTAGATTAGATTTTGGTTGAAATTTGATTTGATCAAATGTTGTAAAAGGGCATAAGCCCTTCTTTACTTTAAGGTAATTTGTTTTATGCAAATGTTGTAATGAGCATAAGCTCACCTTTACTTTGAAGTACTTCTTTCTTGCATTAATTGATATGCATGAAAATGAAGTAGTTGGGTCCAACGCCCCTAAGACAACACGCCTTAATGTGATTAAACGCGTAACTAAAATCAATCTCCATCCCTAGACCGAGATTCAACACAAGGCTCGTGTTGAATCTAAACAAAGGTTCATAGTCATCCTAAGGCCCTAAGGCAACTATATAGTCCATCAAATGAATGCAAAGTTTATGTTAGTAGTATCATATACTCTTGCTTTAAAAACCGTTTTATAAGCATAGTGGGAGTATTATATACAACTAAAACAATCATATGGACCAATAGTTGTAATAGGACCAAAATTGTTTTAATAAAGATTAAAATGAATATTTATATGTGATGAGACCTAAAACCCTCAACCAAACCATTATTAAGTTGATAAGCGTGAGAGTGCTTTGAACACTCTTTCATGGCCTTCCACCGTGGTGGGCTTCAATCGTTTGTGACTCATACACCGTATTCGTCCAGCTCTGGGGTTGCGAAGTATGTGCTTACATTCAGGAGAAGCCTATACACATATGATGAAGTGAAAGGTAGGCAACGAGTGTGGTCAATATGATATTCTTCTGAGGCCATTCTTGAACCCCTACTTGAACTAGCATGGTGGGAATGACTTAACTAAGTGCAATGTGCCAATATGATATTCTTCTGAGGCATCATTCTCTAGAGGCCAAACTAGATGGGTAATTGCAAGAGATGCAAATGAGTAAGCGTACTCTCTCATTATTATTAACGCTAGCCAATATGATTTTCTTCTGAGGTGGGCTTGGTAGTAGTGAGTCTCCCATACCCTACTAAGAGTTTCCTCCAAAACTCTCGAATTCCAATGAGGGATATGGAATTTGCCAAAAATAGTGGGTGGTGCTATTTCATTTAAAGACCCGGATCAAATGGCTTAAAATCAATCAATTTATATTCGTTATGTATTTGTTTACCAATATATTTGCAAACGCTATCCAACACTTGACAAATAAAAGCCGAAAGCTTTAGTTTCCGGACTTGGTACTACAAAACCATAGATTGTCTTTAATGGCTTGTAAATGTACCTAAGTAGTCTCATCCTCACAATCTTCTTGTTGATAATGTATCAGTAGAAGAATATGTTAGAAAATGTCTATCATAAAGAGGACAACACTTTTAATGTCATAATTCTTCAATTACAAATTGTTGTATGAAGAAATAAGAGTTGCTTTGAACAACCCTTAATCAATGCAAACATTAGTGCTTGTTTCTTTGTTACATGAACAAGGAACTTTAGAAGTAAGCACAAGGGCATGGACACTTTATGTGCCATGATTCTTCACTTACAAATTGTTGTATGAAGAAATGAGAGTTGCCTTGAACAACTCTTGAAAGTTTGTAATTATGTTTAGAACATAATGGTTGGTTGACAAAAATAGTCCATCAACATGGACTTATGATGATTTTGAATCATTGAGTGTTGAAGTGTTAAATCACTTAACGAGACGGAAACTAGGCAAGGACTTCACCTTTGTTTCCCTATCCTAATGGTTCACTAAGTTTATTGTAAACTATGTAGTGAACAATAACCACATGCTCTCCAAAATTTTTGATGTGTATAAACACAATTGAAATAAGTTTCAAGAGAGATAGTGGGAGTTTAGGGACCATGACTATTGTAGTCAAAGGACAAGTCAAATAAAGAAGATAAAATTAACTCCAAGGGAACAAACTTTCTTTATGAAAGGATGGACATTGGAAGGGGTATTTGCAAGAAATGTCTTGCAAGTGTCAAGAACACACCTTTCGAAGGTGTTGTAAATTGTTCTTGAATAGTTCAAAACAGTTGGTTCTTCTACTTGAATGCTTGATTCCGTATTAGTAACTATGTTTTACAATCGTTGTAAAAGTCTGACTAATAAGAAGTAGAAGATATATGAGAGAAGAAAAGGTGCTTCACATTCGGAACGTGAATAAAATATAGATCTCTGCGAAAGCAGATAGTACTTACTTCCTCATATGAACTACCAAAGAAATTGGAAAAACCAAAGATAGTCTTTACATTCCAATTTTAAGGAACTTAATTCCGTCACTATAGTAGAGATGGATGAATGCTTTGTTTGACAAAACATTGTTCTTTATTAATCAATGATTGGATTATAGTAATCTAATTGATTGTCTCTATAGTAGAGATGATATGGTAGTGTTAACTGTTTAGAATATAATGATGCTTAAAACCCAAAAGGTTGCAAGGTAGTGACTAATCCCAACCGAGTTGTGATACCTCTAAAACATAAGTTATGAGTTGGTGAAAAATGGATGCTTTGGATTGTTAGATCCGGATCCAATACCTTCTTATTAAAATTGTATAGAGGCGAAATGTTTGAATCTTTATTCTTTTGGAAAGAAGAAAGAATCACAAAGTTGTTGAGGTTAATTCACTTAGATGTTAGTGGCACTTGTCCACAACATAATACTACTCATGTTGTATGACGTTCACCGAAGATCACTCTCGGTTGGACTATAGTTTATTTTGAATAAACACAAGTCCGAATACTTTGCAAAAGGTTTCAAAGAATTCAAGAAATGTAAGTTAATGAGTAAGACGTCTAAAGTATTTACCTCCTTAGATTTGATCCAAGGAAAAGTAACACTTTAGATGAGTTTCCTTGAAAGATATCAAGGAAAGAAGCATCATAAGATAATGAATTTCTCCATTAGGAGAAGAACGAACTTGAATAAGATTTAGTTCGTTAGATGTTATCTATTACCCATATATAGGATATATACTTCTAAAAACAATATGATTGTAAATTAGAAGATCTTTCCAAAATTTTCATGACTCCATAAGATGTAGTTGGAAAGAAAGACAAATCTTAAGCATGTTAAGATTTGGGGTTGTGTGCTAATTAGCAATATTTGTTTGATAACAATCTTGTGGGATATCCTTAAATTAACTTTTGGATATCGCTTCTATAAACCAACTAACAAATGTTGTTTTGTTGGGTAGTTCATTGTAATCCTACAATGTGATTTGCCTAAGAGCTAATGAACGAGAGATAGAACTCAAAGGATGGGTTCTTTGAGAGACAAGAAAGTAATCAACAAATATAACAACCTAGTTCCTATACCAAAGGCTCCAAGGTAGTCGAGAAGGATTTATAAAACGTCTCAGTTGAATGGTTTGAACTTTATGACTATGTCATAGAGTTACACCTCTTAATTCGAAAGAAATAAGAATGAAAATCCTTATGACTACATTGAGTGTATATATGATATATACTCAAGGAAATGGTAAAGTACCATTTGACCCGAAATAATGAAACCTTCATAAGCTAATTGGTAGCTTAAGGTGACTACAATCAAAGAGAATGGTTGACTTTGAAGAAACCATCTTTGAGATAGTCTAGGTTTCAATTAATTCGAAGATTGCTAGCTACAACTAAATTGTGATTCAATGTTTGGACATTATATGGGTTTCCGAAACCATTATTAAGATAGTCTTGATAATATATGTCTAAAACTATAAATCACAAGACATGTAAGTTGTAGAGATCCATCCATCATGGATCTTAGCAAGCTAGTGGGAGCTATAAGCATCTTATGAGAAAAGGATCAAATCGTTTGATTTCTCATAAAGATGTAAATGAATCTTTTGTTTACTAGGTTTACAAAAGATTAGTGGGAGTTAATAATGTTCCTAAAATTTAAAATATATATATGATATATTAATTTTGGAAATGAAAAGAATACTTCTCCATTAAAGTTATGACTTTAATACATTATATGAAGATAGAATGTATATGCAAGTTAATCATGTTCCTAAAATTTAAATGTGCCCTAAAACCAATCATATGATGATACTTTACGGACATTTCACATGTTAAACTAATCTAGTTTAATATCAAGGGCATAGATTATTGTTTTAAGCCGTCTCATATAAATGTTATATGCTTAAACGATAAGTCCAAGGAATATGTGATTGGGAGAATACGATCTAAAGAAGTTAGATTCATGAGACCATTCTTTCGTAGACACATCCTAAACGTTCCTGATCATAGGATTGCCAATTGGGCATTGACAGTCCGTTAAGATCAGTACGTGCTGTGTCTTCTCTCAGGGAGAGTGACTAGTCTCGAGTCATTGGTGTGTGTGACATCAAGACAAGTACGTAGGTGCTCAATAAAGAATAAGTTCACTGAACACGATCAACGAAGAGTTCTCATATTCATGTCACATGAGAACTCATGGTTGGGATAATGCAAAGTAGTCTTTTGACCTGAGGCATCACAGCTGTCTTGTGGTTAAGTCCTTGATCTTTGATTATGTCAAAGTCACCCCATCCGCGGGTGTCCACGGCATCGTTGGGGTTAAGCTACTTAGCCATGGAGGCAAGTGAATGCGCAACAAGGGATCTCTAACCTTCAAACCGTTTGAGGGAGAATACTCTATGATATGATTAAGAATCTTTGGCCAAAGTATGAATGAGATTTAGGAAGGCATTCCAAATCACATTCAAGGTAATCATATAAGCACACGAATCACATTGGATAGTAGACATGAATAAACTATCAAACCAAACAATGTGGTCAAGAGTATTGTATTAGAAAAAGACCGTATTGCATTTGTAATCCTAAACTGAATAGGTTCTCCACCTCTTCTGATTAGCTTGGGTAACCATGATATGCTGCTAGGTGTCACTCATGGTTTGTGGAAGCCCTAAATGTGTATAATCACTAAAGGAAGAATTGAAAGTAAGTTTCAATTCACAATTGATTTGAAAGAGTTTTAATCGCCCACTGCCTCTCTAAAAGGAACCTAATGGATCGTACACCGTGTAAGGTGGAGATTGAAGAAACAATGGAGATGAGTAAGAATAATTAAAAGGTTTAATTATTTATGGCAAGGATTAATTAATATGTTAATTAATCAAACGAATAAGTTCGTTAAAGACATCGGGATAGTTTTGGACCTTAAGGCCCATTGGGCTTCGAACGTCAAGCCCATTGACTTAAGTTGTATGCCAATTTAATGAATAAAGATTCAGAAAGGCCCAAAAGCCCAAATCCCTAATGTAGCTGGCCATATGTGTTGAATTAGGGTTTTTTGGTTCTTTAGGTCATTTATAGAAGTGACTATATAAAGAACTTTATAGCCTAAAATTCATTAAGGGTTCTTTTGGAGAAAATTGGTGAGAACTTGTCTCTCCTTTTCTCTCTAGGAGGCCGGCCCCCTTGGAGGGTGGATCTAGCAATCCCACTACTCCAAGGTCACTCATTCCTTCTCCAATCTCTCCTTGGTGTGGAGACTTAGAGGTTCTCAATTTTGGGAACTTGGAGAAACCTTTTCATCCATCCAAATCCATAGATTTTAGATGCAAGGAATGAAGGCCCTCTCCTTGGGTGATTAGCCTTTGCTTATGCAAAGAGGAATCTACAAAGGTATAAATCTCAACTCACTTTGTTTTGAGTTGATTCTTGGTTCACCAATCTACTAGGCTTTGAATTTCATGGGTAATGTTTTGTTTTTGAATGCATGCAAGCATGATTCCGCCTTTTAATTGTTAAATGCATGCTATAGATGTTAGTCAAATGAACATGTTTTCACAAAATCGTCCATCAACAAGCTAATCAAAGCAGGCTTCATTCGAGAGGTGCAATACCCTAAATGGATCTCCAACGATGCTTACCCGAATGATGACTTTCCCTTGCCAATCATCTAAATCATGGTGGACGCGTAGGACCAATTATACCAAAATCATTTGCAGGATAAGCCTACATCCTAGTCGTAATGGGTTACTTCTCTAAGTGGGCTGAAGCCGTACCCCTAAGGGAAGTCAAGAAGGAAACTGTTGTCCATTTCATCAAAGAACATATCATCTACCGATATGGTGTGCCTCGCTACCTCATCCTCGACAACGAAAAACAGTTCTCTGACCGACTTATGGATGAGCTTTGCAAGAAATACAAATACAAGCATCATAAGTCTTCCATGTATCATGCTCCGGCCAAAAGTCTCGCGGAAACATTTAACAAAACATTATGCAACCTCCTGAAAAAGGTAATCAGTTGAACAAAGAGAGACTGGCTTGAAAGAATAAGCAAAGCACTTTGGGCATTTAGGACAACACATAGAACTCCTACCTAAGCTACGCCTTATGGCGTGGAAGCTGTTCTACCACTCGAAAGTCAAATCCCCTTACTAAGGATAGCTATACAAGAAGGCTTGATTGAAGTGGAAAATGCAAAGCTAAGACTTCAAGAGTTGGAAGCACTTGACGAAAGGATGGTTTAAGCTCACCAACACTTGGAATGCTACCAAGCACGGCTATCCAAGGCATTCAATAAGAAGGTTCGCTCAAGTTCTTTCCAAACTGGAGATCTTGTCTTGGCATTACGAAGGCTTATCATCACAACTCACATTTGAAGTGGACATTGTTTAGTTATCTAGAATATTTAGGACATGTTTTGCCCCTAGTTCAAAATAGGGAAGTTTAATAAAAAGCTCTCAGTACTGTTCACTTTAACGAAAAACCACATTTTTACATTAAAAAGACAATCCTAGTACTATTGACTTTACCCTTTGAAAATATAACATTATGAAACCTAATATGTCACTTGAATCAAAGATAATTGATGGGCAACAACTTCTAATATATAGATTAAATTCTATAAGTTGAGCCTGACTGCTTACTAGGAGAATACAAGTATAATTAATAGCTGTTAGGCTGAGGAGGGAAGTCTAAATGTCCTTAATCGACCAAATAAATCCCAATTATGAAATAAACAAACCTGTAAAAACTTGACAGGTCCATCAGTTCAAAACCAATTTTTGACCAAACTCATGATAGAGAAACATGTAACTTCTAATACATTTCGGATGGTGTTACCTACACTCTTTTTTACATTTAGAATGGTGTTATCTCTGCTCTTTTTTTCTTCAATTTATTCGATTTGACGACTGAACATTAAGAGAATGTGAAAAAAGAAAAATAAGGTTAGCACCAACCTATATTTAGTTTGAATACGTGTAGTGGTATTTCTCTTCATTTGTAAGTGAGAGGTCTTAGGTTCGATTCCTACCAAAGGCGAATTTGAACCACATTATTGTTAGTCTAATGTGAGGCTAAATTCACTATTTCTTCTTCAGTGTAAACAATATCGTGTTAAAAAAAGAAATTCAATCATCGAATGATAATTTTCATGTTTATATTTTAAGTGGAAAGCAGCTTCGTACAGTAGGGTATGCAGTGCCTTTTTCCTTTTTAACTTTGTAGTACAGTGTTTGCTTGGCAAAGTAGCACCTTACTTGGGGGCTTTCCTGCACACAATACAAAAGCAAAGTTCGACTTCTTCAAAAAAGGAAATATATAATGTTACGTTTAAGTGCTTTGCAAAGGATCGTTAAGGGTGTAGTTAGGGTGTAGTTAGGGTGCACTTAGGTGCAGTTCCATGAGCAACACAATTTCTTTTCCATGTATGGTTGATAATTACATGGGTTGTTTAGATAACTATACAATATCGAAAACCGAAATCGTGAATGTCTGCCCAAGGTCTTTTCAATCTGGAGATGTTGTCTTGTCATTATGAAGGCCTATCATCACAACTCACAAGATAAAAAGCAAGTTCACATCAAAGTGGGATGGACCTTACGTAATACAAGAGGTCTACAGAAACAACGCTTACTTAATCATGGTAGAAGACGACTTAAAGATCGGCCCCATGAATGGCAGATTCTTGAAGTGTTACTACCCTTAAACTAAACAAGCAAAGTTCCTCGCTTGCATGAGCCTAAACTGCATAGGAAACAATGCTCATTGTTCTCACGAGCTTAAAAGGCGACACCCAATGCTCCTTGTTTGCACGATCTTAAAAGGCGACACCCAATGCCCTTCGCCTGCATGAGCCTAAACTGGACATGGCACAAAGCTCCTCACTTGCACAAGCCTAAACTGCACAGGAAACAATGCTCCTTGTTCACACGAGCTTAAAAGGTGACACTCAACGCTCCTGGCCCTCAATGAAGGAAATATTTGTGAAAACTAGTTCATTTGAGCAACATCTACAACATGTAATTAATAATTAAAGGCGGAATCATGCTTGTATGCACTAAAAAAGAAAAAACTTTACCCATGAAATTCAAAGCCCAGTAGTTATCGTGAACCAAGACTCAACTCAAGAACAAAGTGAGTTGAGAAATATTATACCTTTGTTGATTCCTTTTTGCATAAGCAAAGGCTAATCACCCAAGAGATAGGGCATTCATTCCTTACTTCTTAACTCCATGGATTTCTTGGATGATGATAGTAGAATGGATTCTCCAAGTTCCCAAAATAGGGAACCTTTAAGTCTCCACACCAAGGAGAGCATTGATAAGGAGATGAGTGACCTAGGAATATTTAGATGCTAGTAAAACCTTCCTAGGGTGGTAGGCCTTTTAGAGAGAAAAGGGAGCTTGTGTTCTCATCTTTTCTCTAAAAGAAATCCTAAGGATGAAATGGCTATAAAGTTGTCTTTATACCACCTCACAATGGAGTGGCGAACTTGCAATTAAGCCAAGTTCACTACCCTTCACTCTTATGGCGAGCCATATTGGGTTCTTTAGGCTTTGAGGCCTTTTGTGTTTCAAGTTGTCGTACAACTTGAGTTAATGGGCTTGACATTTAAGTCTCATTGGGCCTTGCGGCCCAAAACTAACCCTAGGTCTATAATGAACATATTCGTTTGATTAATTAAACTAACCCTAGGTCTATAATGAACATATTCTTTTGATTAATTAACATATTAATGTTGGAAATGTGCCCTAAAACCAATCATGTGATGATACTTTACGGACATTTCACATGTGAAACTAATCTAGTTTAATATAAAGGGCAAAGATTATTGTTTGAGCCGTCTCATATAAATGTTATATGCTTAAACGATAAAGTCCAAGGAATATGTGATTGGGAGAATGCGATCAAATGAAGTTAGATTCATGAGACCATTCTTTCGTAGACACATCCTAAATGTTCCTGATCATAGGATTGTCAATTGGGCATTGACAGTCCCTTAAGATCAGTACGTATTGTGTCTTCTCTCAGGGAGAGTGACTAGTCTCGAGTCATTGGTGTGTGTGACATCAAGACAAGTATGTAGGTGCTCAGTAGAGAATGAGTTCATTGAACGTGATCAACGAAGAGTTCTCATACTCATGTCACATGAGAACTCATGTTTGGGATAATGCAAATTAGTCCTTTGACCTGAGGCATCACAGTTGTCTTGTGGTTAAGTCCTTGATCATTGATTATGTCAAAGTCACCCCATCGGGGTGTCCACGGCATCGTTGGGGTTAAGCCACTTAGTCATGGAGGCAAGTGAATGCGCAACAAGGGATCTCTAACCTTCAAACCGTTTGAGGGAGAATACTCTATGATGTGATTTAGAATCTCTGGCCAGAGTATGAATGAGATTTAGAAAAGTCGTTCTAAATCACATTCAAGGAAATCATATAAGCACACGAATCACATTGGATAGTAGACATGAATAAATAAACTATCAAACCAAACAATGTGGTCGGGAGTATTAGATTAGAGAAAGACCGTATTGCATTTGTAATCCCAAACTGAATAGGTTTTCTCTACCTCTTCTGATTAGCTTGGGTAACCATGATATGCTGCAAGGTGTCACTCATGGTCTGTGGAAGCCCTAAACGTGTGTAATCACTAAAGGGAGAATTGAAAGTAAGTTTCAATTCACAATCAATGTAAAATGGTTTTAATCGCCCACTACCTCGCTAAAAGGAACCTAATGGATCGCACACCGTGTAAGGTGGAGATTGAAGAAACAATGGAGATGAGTAAGAATGATTAAATGGTTTAATCATTTATTTATGGCAAGGATTAATTAATATGTTAATTAATCAAACGAATAAGTTCGTTAAAGCCCTCGGAATAGTTTTGGACCTTAAGGCCCAATGGGCTTCGAACGTCAAGCCCATTAACTTGAGTTGTATGACAACTTAATGAATAATGATTCACAAAGGCCCAATTAGTCCAAAATATCCTAATGGCCGGCCATATTGTTTAGGGTAGTGAACTTGGACTTATTTACAAGTTTGCCACTCAAATGAATAAAGGTATAAATATGACTTTATAGCCAAAATTCATTAAGGGTTTTCTTTTGGAGAAAATTGGTGAGAACTTGTCTCTCCATTTCTCTCTAAAGAGGCCGGCCACCTTGGGGGGTGCATCTTGCAATCCCACTACTCCAAGGTCACTCATTTCTTCTCCAATCTCTCCTTGGTGAAGAGACTTAGAGGTTCTCAATTTTGGGAACTTGGAGAAACCTATTCTTCCATCCAAATCCATAGATTTAAGATGCAAGGAATGAAGGCCCTTGATAGGAGCATTTTTATGCGACTTAATTGGCTTGTTCTCATGCATTTATGTTGTTTTTCCTTAGTTAGTTTAGTGTTTAAAGTCATTTTCGTGCAATTTCAGGTTTTATTGTCAAAGTATGCAAAAAGGAGCATTTTGGAGCTTTTAGGAGCAAAATTGGGCTTGGAATGAAGTGCATATGCATGGAGCAAGGAGTTTGGACGAATTTGAAGTCAAAAGAGGCTAGGAACATGCTAAAAATCTGGTGAAACAAATACAAGTTGCAAGAAGGGATAGGTTTCTAGAAGGATTGACCAAAATTTCACTCAAAACCATGCCTACCCCAGAAATTCATCAATGCCGTGGGTATTGACTCACTTCCACCAGAAATTTGAGTGATTGTTCAATACCTAACCCACTAGGAAATTGAGTAGATGATTCATCCCTAAAATCACAGAAATTCACATCCTTGCCGTGCATCCTTATTGCTTTCCACCAGAAATTTGAGTGATGATGCAATGCCTAACTCACCATGACATTTGAGATGATGCAATGCCTAACTCACCATGACATTTGAGTGGATGATTCATCCCCAACTCAACAGAAAATGAGTAGATTGTGCACAGAAATTGAGTGGATGATTCAAGACCTAACCCACCATTATTCTCCACATCAATGCCGTGTGTCACCTACTTGTTTTCCACCAGAAAATTGAATTAAACAAGTCCATCCTCTCCCTATAAATACCCATGGCAGCAGCCTCATTGAAATCATCCAGAAATTAACCATTCTCCAAGCCTTGCCTTGCCTCTCCCTACATATCTAAACTCCTTCCCATCCATTCCTCCACATAACCAACCCTTCAAAACATCACTCCAACCTTGAGTTGCAGCAAAGAAGAAGAGGAAAGTTCTTGTACGTGCTTGCTATCCAACATGGATCGTTGGAACGTTTAGGTGTTTTCTTTCTTTTGTTTTCAATGTATAATTCTGTTTATCTTTGTTTTGTGAACATGAGGAACTAAACCCCTATTTAGTTAGGGGGAAGTTTGAAGCCATGAACATGCTTGTGATATGAATTGATTTCTTCCAATTGTGATTTGATAAGTTGTGATTGCAATTCAATTATCTATTTTCTTCATAACTGATTCTTGTATGTTTATTAAGGATGCATACTTAGTTTTCATACATAAATTAGATGCTAGAATATAAATGAGTTTCACCTAATTGTTACAAGTTTATATTCATGAGTAGTGAAGGTTGCTTGTCACAATCGCATTAATTGAATTCTTGGCAAACGTATCATGCATTCATAGTTACAATTGCCTCGTCAACACTTATGATTTTCATTGAACGTAATGATCTCTGATTGTATCTCTATTATGCATTCATATAGGGGACTTTTAGAGAATAATTTGGATTGTCGCATGCATTCATCCAATTCAATAAGTAAAGGAAAATCTGAGGGTTAATTTGTGCATTACGGTCAATCTGGGGTGTTGAGCATCATAGTTTATTGAAAAGCAATTGGAAATCGATTCATGTACAAGTGTGTCATGTGTGAAGAACGTATCTCTAACTAATCCATCCATCATCTTATTTCTCAAATTCGTTTTACAATCTGCCTAGCTAAAAATCTATTTAAGTTTTAGTTTATTTGTTCTACTTTCAACTTCACCAAACCCAAATCCCCCTTTTACTTTCTTGTTTTAAAGTCTTTTGTTTACATTTTTAACTTTGTTTTTTTTGTTTTTGAGTCAGTTTAGAGGTTTTAGCAAGCCCTCCTAATCCCCGGTTTAGAACGATCCCTACTTACATACTTTGCTACAATTATCAAAAGAGGGTTTAATTTGTGTGCTTATATTATTCGCATTAGCCCTCTCTTTGGGTGATTAGCCTTTGCTTATGCTAAGAGGAATCTACAAAGGTATAAATCTCAACTCACTTTGTTATGAGTTGATTATTGGTTCACCAATCTACTAGGCTTTGAATTTCTTGGTTAATGTTTTGTTTTTAAGTGCATGCAAGCATGATTCCGCCTTTAATTGTTAATTGCATGCTTATAGATGTTGCTTAAATGAACATGTTTTCACAAAATATTCCTTCAAGTGGTATCAGAGCCTAGGTCTAGTAGTTGGTGAATCCTTTTGGGTTTTGTGGTTCATAGTTTGTGATTTAAAAGTTGTAATATGTTACAAGCTTTATTCTTGTTTCTTTGAATGTAAATTTTGTTAGAAAATTTGCCATCTCAAATGTTGTAGATGTAGTTCATATGAGCATGAATATTGGAGCTAAAATTTGGTGCCATGACTTTGGGGATTTTCGGTCAAATCCAAAGGGTGGATTTTTGGGTTCTTGTTTGACTTGTTAAAAGTGTTTTCAAGTGACTTTTGGAACCCCTATGTACCCTAGTTTGGTTAGATGTTATTTCCCTAAAGTTTGAATGGTTTTGGAATGTTTTTGGGTGAAAAATGTTCATGGAAAATTTTGAGTTTTTTCATGAGTGTTCTTCATTGTTCTTGACATTTTTGCCAAGAACAAAAAGGTTTGTGTTTTGATTCAAAGTTTTGATTTATTTCATAAAGTTTATGTTTTATGTTTTTCAAATGATTTATTGCATAAGATATTTATTTGAATGGTGATGGAAATGGTGATGGGTGTGTAAGGATTAATTCCCTTTCACACACACCACTTGCACCACTTGTTGCTTTATGTCTAAAACTCACAAATCAACACACACATCACTCTATCCTCTTCCAAAACCGGCCACCCCCTAGTGGGGGTACTTTTGGGGCCTTTTATGCAATTACATAAAGTTTTGATACTTTTGTGTATTTGCACTTTGGCCCAAAAGTTTACGTTTTTACGTTTAGGTCCAAAAACGCTAAAGGACAAATTGTTTTGCTCCTTTAATGAAGTTTTTGCATTGATTAAATTTTGGGTTCTATTGTAATTACATGAAGTAGTAGACTTTTGTGTCTTTACAAAGTGACCCCAAAAGTTTTGCAATATAGCCCAAAAGTTGAGGTTAATTGCTTTATGGCCCAAATTAGGTAGAGAACAAAATTGTTTTGTCTCTTTAAATGAGAATTGGATTTTCATTTTGTTTAGATCCATTTAAATCAATTTTATGGATACAAAAACCAAATGAAAATGTTGCATTCAATTTAATTAGTTAAAGTGTTAATTAATTAAAGGGTGATTATGAACCTAAGCCTAATATAATTGAGCTATGTGATAGGCCGTTTCAAATTTGTTTGAACCATGGGAATGTGTAGATTAGATTTTGGTTGTAATTTGATTTGATCAAATGTTGTAAAAGGGCTTAAGCTCTTCTTTACTTTAAAGTAATTTGTTTTATGCAAATGTTGTAATGAGCATAAGCTCACCTTTACTTTGAAGTACTTCTTTCTTGCTTTATTTGATATGCATGAAAATGAAGTAGTTGGGTCCAACGCCCCTAAGACAACACGCCTTAATGTGATTAAACGCGTAACTAAAATCAATCACCATCCCTAGACCGAGATTCAACACAAGGCTCGTGTTGAATCTAAACAAAGGTTCATAATCATCCTAAGGCCCTAAGGCAACTATATAGTCCATCAAATGAATGCAAAGGTTATGTTAGTAGTATCATATACTCTTGCTTTAAAAACCGTTTTATAAGCATAGTGGGAGTATTATATACAACTAAAAACAATCATATGGACCCATAGTTGTAATAGGACCAATATTGTTTTAATAGAGATTAAAATGTATGTTTTTATGTGATGAGACCTAAAACCCTCAACCAAACCCTTATTAAGTTGATAAGCGTGAGAGTGCTTTGAACACTCTTTCGTGGCCTTCCACCGTGGTAGCTCCAATCGTTTGTGACTCGTACACCGGCTTCATCCTATAATGGGGGAGTACAAAGTGCGTGCTTACACTCAGGAGGAGTTCTATATACATACATGATGAAGTGAGGTAGGCAACGAGTTTAGCCAACATGATATAATTCTGAGGCTATGCTTGAACCCTTACACGAACTAGGCATGGTGGGAATGACTTAACTAAGTGCAATGACGCCGACATGATATAATTCTGAGGCAATCATTCTCTAGAGGCCAAATAAGATGGGTACTTGCATTAGATGCAAATGAGTAAGCGTACTCTCTCATTATTATTAACGCTAGCCAACATGATATAATTCTGAGGTGGGCTTGGTAATAGTGAGCCTCCCATAACCTACTAAGAGTTTCCTCCAAAACTCTCGAATTCCAATGAGGGATATGGAATTTGCCAAAAATAGTGGGTGGTGCTATTTGATTTAAAGACCCGAATCAAATGGCTTAAAATCAATCAATTTATATTCGTTATGTATTTGTTTACCAATATATTTGCAAACGCTATCCAAAACTTGACAAAGAAAAGCCGATTGCTTTAGTTTCCGGACTTGGTAACACAATCCCAAAGATTGTCTTAAATGGATTGTATATGTACCTAAGTAGTCACATCCTCAAAATCGTTCTATTGGTAATGTATCATTGAAAGAACATGTTAGATAAGTCTATCATGAAGAGGACAACACAAACAACCAATGCTTAATCCTTTGTTAAATGAACAAAGGAACTTACGAAGATTAGCATAATGACAAGGACACTTTTAGTGTTATTAGTTCTTTACTTACAAATCGTTGTATGGAGAAATAATAGTTGCTTTGAACAACCCTTAGTCAATGCAAACACTAGTGCTTGTTTCTTTGTTAAATGAACAAAGAATTTGAGAAGAAAGCACAAAGGCATGGACACTTTATGTGCCATGATTCTTCACTTACAAATTGTTGTATGAAGAAATGAGAGTTGCCTTGTACAACTCTTGAAGGTTTGTAATTATGTTTAGAACATAATGGTTGGTTGACAAAAATAGTCCATTAACATGGACTTATGATGATTTTGAATCATTGAGTGTTGAAGTGATAAACCACTTAATGAGACGGAAACTAGGCAATGACTTCACCTTTGTGTCCCTATCCTTATGGTTCACTAAGTTTATTGTAAACTATATAGTGAACAATAACCACATGCTCTCCAAAATGTTTGATGTGTATAACACAATTGAAATAAGTTTCAAGAGAGATAGTGGGAGTTTAGGGACCATGACTATTGTAGTCAAAGGAGAAGTCAAATGAAGAAGATTAAATTAACTCCAAGGGAACAAACTTTCTTTATGAAAGGATGGACATTGGAAGGGGTATTTGCAAGAAATGTCTTGCAAGTGTCAAGAACACACCTTTCGAAGGTGTTGTAAATTGTTCTTGAAAAGTTCAAAACAGTTGGTTCTTCTACTTGAATGCTTGATTCCGTATTAGTAACTATGTTTTACAATCGTTGTAAAAGTGTGACTAATAAGAAGTAGAAGATATATGAGAGAAGAAAAAGGTGCTTCACATTCGGAACGTGAATAAAATAAAGATCTCTGCGAAAGCAGATAGTACTTACTTCCTCATATGAACTACCAAAGAAATTGGAAAAACCAAAGATTGTCTTTACATTCCAATTTTAAGGAACTAAATTGCGTCACTATGTGAAATGGATAAATGTTTTGTTTGACAAAACAATGTTCTTTATTAATCAATGATTGGATTATGGTAATCTAATTGATTATCTCTATAGTAGAGATGATATGGTAGTGTTAACTGTTTAGAATATAATGATGCTTAAAACCCAAAAGGTTGCAAGGTAGTGACTAATCCCAACTGAGTTGTGATACCTCTAAAACATAAATT
Organism: Malus domestica; assembly: GCF_042453785.1. Taxonomy (NCBI): domain Eukaryota; kingdom Viridiplantae; phylum Streptophyta; class Magnoliopsida; order Rosales; family Rosaceae; genus Malus; species Malus domestica. The sequence continues at coordinate 16,560,449 of NC_091670.1, forward strand.
ACGAGTTGGTCATTGATGGATGCTTTGGATCGTTAGATCCGGATCCAATACCTTCTTGTTAAAATTGTATAGAGGCGAAATGTTCGAATCTTTATTCTTTTGGAAAGAAGAAAGAATCACAAAGTTGTTGAGGTTAATTCACTTAGATGTTAGTGGCACTTGTCCACAAACATAATACTACTCATGTTGTATGACATTCACCGAAGATCACTCTCGGTTGGACTATAGTTTATTTTGAATAAACACAAGTCCGAATCCTTTGCAAAAGTTTCAAAGAATTCAAGAAATGTAAGTTGATGAGTAAGACATCTAAAGTATTTACCTCCTTAGATTTGATCCAAGGAAAGGTAACACTTTAGATGAGTTTCCTTGAAAGATATCAAGAAAAATAGCATCATAAGATAATGTATTTCTCCATTAGGAGAAGAACGAACTCGAATAAGATTTAGTTCGTTAGATGTTATCTATTACCCATATATAGGATATATACTTCTAAAACAATATGATTGTCAATGAGAAGATCTTCCAATATTTTCATGACTCCATAAGATGTTGTTGGAAAGAAAGACAAATCTTAAAACATGTTAAGATTTGGGGTTGTGTGCTAATAAGCAATATTTGTTTGATAACAATCTTGTAGGATATCCTTAAATTAACTTTTGGATATCGCTTCTATAAACCAACTAACAAATGTTGTTTTGTTGGGTTGTTCATTGTAATCCTACAATGTGATTTGCCTAACAGCAAATGAACAAAAGATAGAACTCAAAGAATGGGTTCTTTGAGAGACAAGATAATAATCAACAAATATAACAACCTAGTTCCTATACCAAAAGCTCCAAGGTAGTCAAGAAGGATTTATAAACCGTCTCAGTTGAATGGTTTGAACTTTATGACCATGTCATAGAGTTACACCTCTTAATTCGAAAGAAATAAGAATGAAAATCCTTATGACTACATTGAGTGCATATACGATATATACTCAAGGAAATGGTAAAGTACCATTTGACCCGAAATAATGAAACCTTCATAAGCTAATTGGTAGCTTAAGGTGACTACAATCAAAGTAAATGGTTGACTTTGAAGGAACCATTTTTTACGTAGTCTTAGTTTCAATTAATTCGAAGATTGCTAGCTACAACTAAATGGTGATTCAATGTTTGGACATAATATAGGTTTCCGAAACCATTATTAAGATAGTCTTGATAATATATGTCTAAAACTATAAATCACAAGACATGTAAGTTGTAGAGATCCATCCATCATGGATCTTAGCAAGCTAGTGGGAGCTATAAGCGTCTTATGAGAGAAAGGTCAAATCGTTTGATTTCTCATAAAGATGTAAATGAATCTTTTGTTTACTAGGTTTACAAAAGATTAGTGGGAGTTAATCATGTTCCTAAATTTGTATATATATATATATATATAAATATATATGTGATATATATGAATGTATATATGATATATTAATTTTGGAAATGAAAAGAATATTTCTTCGTTAAAGTTATGACTTTAAACATTATATGAAGATAGAATGTATATGGGAGACATAGTCTATATACATGGGATGGAAATCTATATTGATAGATTTCAAGATATAATTTGATTATATCAATCCTTAATAATAGACAAAAAATACTAGGAAGTTTCTCATATGATGATAAACTTCAATTAGAAGGACGACTCTAGTGTGACTAGCAAGTTGCCCTTCTCAAAGGGAACATGCCCTTTTGACTCCCCAAGAAATAATGCGTATATAAGAATCCTTTATGCATACGCATAAAGGTGATTTATGTATTTCATATTGTATGAAAAACATTGATATGAGTTGTACCTAGAACAGGTACAAGACGATGTCAGTGCAAGCCCAGGATCACAACCATGGCAAATGTCAAGTGAATCCTTAAGTATTTAAGAAATACTAAAGGATAAATTCCTCAAAGATCGAGGAAGAATTAGAGTAACGTAATGGAAGCGTAAATGTATTAGATTGTGAATCTAATCCATCATTGGATGTTTCTTCATTATGAATGAAGAGATAAACGGATATCTCTTTATTATGACTAAAGAGATATTTGGATGGAAACATTAAAGTAATGACTTTAGTGTGTTCCATTATGAAAGCAAAATATATTTCCATATAGAAGCTTACAACAATGTTGTTTGGATGGGAAAGTTCATTTATGAACTCTCTATTCGGTTCCAACCAGAAAGTGTATCTAGTGTACTGACACTATGACACTAATAGGGCGATAGCTCAAGCCAGGGAATCAAGGTCTCATCAAGGTCCGAACTCAAATGAGAGACTGAACCACATGATTGAGAATCATGTATAGTAGTGACGTCGTTATTCTCAAGGTTGCTTCTATGGATAACATATAGATATCCATTGTCTAGGCCTACTACTCAGCCATTTATGAAATGACTACAGAAGAGGTATCATCACTGATGACCAAGCTGATTGGCTCTAGTGCAAGTGGGAGATTGTTGGAAATGTGCCCTAAAACCAATCATGTGATGATACTTTACGGACATTTCACATGTTAAACTAATCTAGTTTAATATAAAGCACAAAGATTATTTTTTGAGCCGTCTCATATAAATGTTATATGCTTAAACGATAAAGTCCAAGGAATATGTGATTGGGAGAATGCGATCTAATGAAGTTAGATTCATGAGACCATTCTTTCGTAGACACGTCCTAAATGTTCCTGATCATAGGATTGTCAATTGGGCATTGACAGTCCGTTAAGATCAGTACGTATTGTGTCTTCTCTCAGGGAAAGTGACTAGTCTCGAGTCATTGGTGTGTGTGACATCAAGACAAGTACGTAGGTGCTCAGTAGAGAATGAGTTCACTGAACGCGATCAACGAAGAGTTCTCATACTCATGTCACATGAGAACTCATGTTTGGGATAATGCAAATTAGTCCTTTGACCTGAGGCATCACAGTTGTCTTGTGGTTAAGTCCTTGATCTTTGATTCTGTCAAAGTCACCCCATCGGGGTGTCCACGGCATCGTTGGGGTTAAGCCACTTAGTCATGGAGACAAGTGAATGTGCAACAAGGGATCTCTAACCTTCAAACCGTTTGAGGGAGAATACTCTATGATATGATTTAGAATCTCTGGCCAGAGTATGAATGAGATTTAGAAAAGTCGTTCTAAATCACATTCAAGGAAATCATATAAGCACACGAATCACATTGGATAGTAGACATGAATAAATAAACTATCAAACCAAACAATGTGGTCGGGAGTATTAGATTAGAGAAAGACCGTATTGCATTTGTAATCCCAAACTGAATAGGTTTTCTCTACCTCTTCTGATTAGCTTGGGTAACCATGATATGCTGCAAGGTGTCACTCATGGTTTGTGGAAGCCCTAAACGTGTGTAATCACTAAAGGGAGAATTGAAAGTAAGTTTCAATTCACAATCGATGTAAAATGGTTTTAATCGCCCACTGCCTCGCTAAAAGGAACCTAATGGATCGCACACCGTGTAAAGTGGAGATTGAAGAAACAATGGAGATGAGTAAGAATGATTAAATGGTTTAATCATTTATTTATGGCAAGGATTAATTAATATGTTAATTAATCAAACGAATAAGTTCGTTAAAGCCCTCGGGATAGTTTTGGACCTTAAGGCCCAATGGGCTTCGAACGTCAAGCCCATTAACTTGAGTTGTATGACAACTTAATGAATAATGATTCACAAAGGCCCAATTAGTCCAAAATATCCTAATGGCCGGCCATATTGTTTAGGGTAGTGAACTTGGACTTATTTACAAGTTTGCCACTCAAATGAATAAAGGTATAAATATGACTTTATAGCCAAAATTCATTAAGGGTTTTCTTTTGGAGAAAATTGGTGAGAACTTGTCTCTCCATTTCTCTCTAAAGAGGCCGGCCACCTTGGGGGGTGCATCTTGCAATCCCACTACTCCAAGGTCACTCATTTCTTCTCCAATCTCTCCTTGGTGAAGAGACTTAGAGGTTCTCAATTTTGGGAACTTGGAGAAACCTATTCTTCCATCCAAATCCATAGATTTAAGATGCAAGGAATGAAGGTCCTCTCTTTGGGTGATTAGCCTTTGCTTATGCAAAGAGGAATCTACAAAGGTATAAATCTCAACTCACTTTGTTATGAGTTGATTATTGGTTCACCAATCTACTAGGCTTTGAATTTCATGGTTAATGTTTTGTTTTTAAGTGCATGCAAGCATGATTCCGCCTTTAATTGTTAATTGCATGCTTATAGATGTTGCTTAAATGAACATGTTTTCACAAAATATTCCTTCAATTAATTAATCATAACCATAAATAGTAAACCATTTAATTATACTTACTCATCTCCGTTGTTTCTTCAATCTTTACCTTACTCGGTGTACGATCCATTGGATTCCTTTTAGCAAGGCAGTGGGTGATTGTTACTCTTAACGATCGATTGTGAATTGAAACATACTTTCAATTCTCCCTTTAGTGATTAGTCACCTTTAGGGCTTCCACAAACCATGAGTGACACCTAGCAGTATGTCATGGCTACCCAAGCTAATAAGAAGAGGTGGAGAACCTATTCAGTTTAGGATTACAATGTAATACGGTATTTCTCTAATACAATACTCTTGACCACATTGTTTGGTTTGATAGTTTATTTATGTCAACTATCCAATGTGATTCTCTTACTTATATGATTACCTTGAATGTGATTTGCAACGACTTCCTTAATCATATCATAGAGTATTCTCAACTCAAATGGTTTGAAGGTTAAAAGTCCCTTATTATGCATTCACTTGCCTCCACGGCTAAGTGGCTTAACCCTAACTATGCTATGGACACCCTCGGATAGAGTGACTTTGGCATAGTTAAAGATCAAAGACCTAACCACAAGACAACTATGATGCCTCAGGTCAAATGACAACTTTGCATTATCTTAACCATGAGTTCTCATGTGACATGAGTATGAGAACTCTTTGTTGATCGTGTTCAGTGGACTCATTCTCTATTGAGCACCTACATGCTTGTCTTAGTGTCAATCACACCAATGACTCGAGACCAGTCACTCTCCCTAAGAGAAGACATAACACGTACTGATCTTAACAGACTGTCAATGCCTAATTGGCAATCCTAAGATCAGGAACGTTTAGGATATGTATACGAAAGAGAATGGTCTCATGAATCTAACTTCTTTAGATCACATTCTTCCAATTACATATTCCTTGGACTTATCGTTTAAGCATATAACATTTATATGAAACGGCTTCAAACAATAATCTTTGCCCTTTATATTAAATTAGATTAGTTTAACATGTGAAATGTCTGTAAAGTATCATTATATGATTGGTTTTAGAGCACATTTCCAACAATCTCCCACTTGCACTAGAGCCAATTAACTTGGTCATCAGTGATGATATGTCTTCTGAATTCAATCCATAAATGGCTGAGTAGTAGGCTTAGATAATGGATATCTTTATGTTATCCATAGAAGCAACCTTGAGAATAATGACGTCACCATTATACATGATTCCCAATCATGTGGTTCAGTTTCTCATTTAAGTTCGGATCTTGATGAGACCTTGATTCCTTGGCTTGAGCTATCACCCTATTAGTGTCATAGTGTCGATACACTAAAGATACCTTCTGGTTGGAACCGAATGGAGAGTTCATAAACTTTCCCATCCAAACAACATTGTTGTAAGCTTCTATATGGCGATATATTTTACATGTATGATGGAACACACTAAGTCATTTGTTATAACGTTTCCATCCAAATATCTATTTTAGTCATAATAAAGAGATATCCAATTATCTCTTCATTCAAAATGAAGAGACATCCAATGATGGATACGATATTAGATTCATAATCTAATGCATTTATGCTTCATTGCGCTACTCTAATTCTTCCTCATTCCTGAGGAATCTATCCTTTAGTATTTCTTAAATACTTAAGGACTCACTTGACAGTTGCCATGGTTCTGATTCTGGGCTTGCACTGATATCGTCTTGTACCGTTTTAGGTACAACTCATATCAATGTTTTTCATACAATATGAAATACGTAAATCACCTTTCTATGTATGCATAAAGGATTCTATTTACGCATTATGTTTCTTTGGGAGTCAAAGGGTACATTTCCTTTGAGAACAACAACTTCCTAGTCTCACTAGAGTTGTCCTTTTGATTGAAGTTTATCATCATATGAGAAACTTCCTAGCATCTTTTGTCTATCAATAGGGCTTGATATAATCCAATTATATCTTGAAATCTATCATTATAGATTTCCATCCCATGTATGTAGACTATGTCTCCCATATAAATTCTATCGTTATAGAATGTTTAAAATCATAACTTCAACGAAGAAGAATTCCTAAAACTAATATATCATATATATGTTCAAATTTAGGAATATGATTAACTCCCACTAATCTTTTGTAAACCTAGTAAACAAAAGACTCATTCATATCTTTATGAGAAATCAAATGACTTGATCTTTCTCTCATAAGACGCTTATATCTCCCACCAGCTTGCTAGGATTCATGATGGATGGATCTCTACAACTTACACGTCTTGTGATTCCTAGTTTTAGACATATATTATCAAGACTATCTTGATAATGAAGGAAAAATTTTGTCCTAGCTAAGAACAAGTATGAACATTTGAATACATATGCTAGCAATTAACACTTTAAAGTAGGCATGCATCCAAAAACAATTCATAAAACCCATGACTTTCAAAGCCTAGTATATGGTGAACCAAAATAAACTCTTTAACAACATTAAAGAGAAGTAAAGATTTAGAGTTTCTTTACCCTTGAAGCTCATCCTTGTTTTCACAAAGGATTCACCCAAGTGGAGGGCCTTCAAGTCACCTCCAAGCTCCTTGAATCCTCCTTGTGTTTTCCTCCCTTTAGTGCTCCTTTGAAGATTTGAGGAAATAAGGATTTGTTCTCCAAAACACCAAAAGCTTGATGTCTCTAATTCTCTACACCAAGGATGTATTTTGTGAAGATGATATGGATGACTTAAGGAAGAAGAGATTGCTAGATGTCCCTTCCTTTAGTGGCTGCCCTCTTGGAAGAAAATGGAGAAAATGTTTCACCCAATTTCAACTAGAAAACACCTTAATCAAATAAAGCTATAAAATTCCTTTTATACTTCATTTCTTTGGTGAGTGGCAAATTTGCAATTAAGCAAACTTGCCCATTCACCCTAAATGGCCGGCCATTCTTTGTCATTGGGCTAATTTGCCCATTTTGTTTTAGTTGTCATACAACTTAAACATAATGGGCCTTTTGGACCAAAATGCTTTTGGGCCCCGTAACCCAAAACCAACATATAAGCCCAATACGAACCTTTCGTATAATTAATTAACTAATTAATTAATCTTGACCATTCTTCAATTAAACCATTTAATTGCTTATCCATTTCATATAATTTCTTCACATACATCCTTACTCGGTGTACGATCCATTAGGTTCCAATTAGCGAGGCAGTGGGCGATGTTACTCTTAACTATCGATTGTGAATTGAAACCACATTTCAATTCTCCCTTTAATGATTAGTGTTACCTAATCATTTGGGCTTCCACAAACCATGAGTGACACCTAGCAGTATGTCATGGTTACCCAAGCTAAGTAGAATTGGTTGGAGAACCTATCCAGTTACAATTACAATGCAATACGGTCCTTCTCTAATACAATACTCTTAATCACATTGTTTAAGTGATAGTTGGTTTCATGTCTACTATCCAATGTGATACTTTCCTATATGATTCCCTTGAATATGATTTGGAACAAACTTCCTTAGTCATATTCATTTGCTTTGGCCAAAGACTTTAGAATCATATCTTAGAGTATTCTCCCTCCACCATGGAAGGTTAGAGATCCCTTGTTGTACATTCATATGCCTACATGACTAGATAGCTTGACCCCAACAATGCCGTGGACACTCCAAAGGAATGCCGTTGACAGGATCAAAGATCAAGGACCTAACCATTAGACATCGATGATGCCTCAGGTCAAAGGACTACTTTGCATATTGCAACCTTAGAGTTCATACATGACATGTATGTTCGAACTCTCTTTTGATCGTTGTTCAGTGTACTCGAGTACTCTTTCGAGCACCTATGTGTTTGTCTTAGTGTCCAACACCAAATGACTTGAGACTAGTTATACTCACGATTGAGTCAACATAACACATACTAGCCTTAGCGGATTGTCAATGCCCAATTAGCAATCCTATGGCTAGGAACGTTTTAGGAATGAACATAAGAGAAAGGTCTCGATAATCTAACTCATTAGATCACTTATCTCTTAGAACAAATACATTCCTTGGATTCCCTTATTGCTTAAACACATGATACAATAAATAGTGATTAACAATAAGATTGCCCTCCATTAAACATATAATAGTTTAACACAATAAGTATTCCAAAAAGCTATTACATCAAATGAGTGGCTTTGTGGGCATACTTCCAACAGATAATGGTTTCGGAAACCTATATTATGTCCTAACATTGAATCACCGTTTAGTTGTAGCTAGCAATCTTCGAATTAATAGAAACCAAGACTACATCAAAGATGATTTCTTCCACGTCAACCAATCTCATTGATTGTAGTCACCTTAAGCTACCAATTAGCTATGAAGGTTTCACTATTTTGGGTCAAATGGTACTATTCCATTTCATTGAGTATATCTCATATATACACTCAATGTAGTCAAAAGGATTTTCATTCTTATTTCTTTTGAATTAAGAGGTGTAACTCTATAAGACGGTTTATAAATCCTTCTCAACTACCTTGGAGCTAGTGGTATAGGAACTAGGTTGTTATATTTGTTGATCATCATCTTGTCTCTCAAAGAACCCGTTCTTTGAGTTCTATCTCTCGTTCATTTGCTCTATCTTAGGCAAATCCTATTGTAGGATTTCAATGAACTACCCAATAAATAACATTGGTTAGTCAATTTATAGAAGTGATATCCAAAGGTTAATTTAAGCATATCACACGAAATTGTTCTCAAACAAATATTGCTTATTAGTACACAACCCCAAATCTTAACACGCTTAATACTTATCTTTCTTTCCAACTACATCCTATGGAGTCATGAAAATTTTGGAAGATCTTCTAATTGACAATCATATTGTCTTAGAAGTATATATCCTATATATGGGTAATTGATAACATCCAACAAACTACATCGTATTCGAGTTCGTTCTTCTCCCAATGGAGAAATCCATTATCTTATGATGCTACTTTCCTTAATATCTTTCAAGGAAACTCATCTAAAGTGTTACTTTTCCTTGGATGAAATCTAAGGAGGTAAATACTTTAGACGTCTTACTCATCAACTTACATTATTGAATTCTTTGAAACCTTTTGCAAAGTATTCGGACTTGTGTTATTCAAAATAAATGATAGTTAAACCGAGAGTGATCTTCGGTAAATGTCATACAACATGAGTAGTATTATGTTGTGGACAAGTGCCACTAACATCTAAGTGAATTAACCTCAACAACTTTGTGATTCTTTCTTCTTTCCAAAATAATAAAGATTCGAACATTTCGCTTCTATACAATTTTAACAAGAAGGCACTGGATCTTGATTTAATGATCCAAAGCATCCATCTATAACCAACTTGTAATTTATGTTTTAGAGGTAACACTACTCAGTGGGATTAGTCACTACCTTGCAACCTTTTGGGTTTTAAGCATTGTTATATTCTAAACAGTTAACACTATCACATCATCTCTACTATAGAGACAATCAATTAGATTACAATAATCTAATCATTCAATAATAAAGAACAATGTTTTGTCAAACAAAACATTCATCCATTTCTTATACGAAATTAAGTTCCTTTATTCAAATTGAAATGTAAAGACAATCTTTGTTTTCCATTTTCTTTGGTAGTTCATATGAGGAAGTAAGTACTATCTGCTTTCGCAGAGATCTGTATTTGATTCACGTTCCGAATGTGAAGTACTTTCTCTTCTTTCATTAATCTTCCACTTCTTATTAGCCACACTTATACACCAATTATAAAACATAGTTACTAATACGGAATCAAGCATTCAAGTTGAAGAACCAACTGTTTTGAACTATTCAAGAACAATTTACAACACCTTCGAAAGGTGTGTTCTTGAAACTTGCAAGACATTTCTTGCATATACCCCTTCCAATGTCCATCCTTTCATAAAAAAAGTTTGTTCCCTTGGAGTTATTTTTCCTTCTTCATTTGGGTTCTCCCTTGACTACAATAGTCAACCATTATGTTCTAAACATAATAACAAACTTTCAAGAGTTGTTCAAGGCGACTCTCATTTCTTCATACAACAATTTGTAAGTGAAGAATCATGGCACATAAAGTGTCCATGCCCTTTGTGCTCACTTCTCAAGTTCCTTGTTCATTTAACAAAGAAACAAGCACTAGAGTTTGCGTTAACTAAGGGTTGCTTAAAACAACTCTTATTTCTTCATACAACGGTTTGTAAGTGAAGAATTATGACACTAAAAGTGTTGTCCTCTTTATGATAGACTTATTTAACATGTTCTTCCATTGATACATTATCCATAGGAAGATTGTGAGGGTAAGACTACTTAGGTACATATACAATCCATTCAAGAAAATCTATGGGATTGTGGTACCAAGTCTGAAAACTAAAGCATTCAGATTTTCTTTGTCAAGTTTTGGATAGCGATTGCAAATATATCGGTAAACAAATACATAACAAATATAAATTGATTGATTTTAAGCCATTTGATCCAGGTCTTTAAATCAAATAGCACCACCCACTATTTTTGGCAAATTCCATATCCCTCATCGGAATTCAAGAGTTTTGGAGGAAACTCTTAGTAGGATATAGGAGGCTCACCATTACCAAGCCCACCTTAGAAGAATATCATATTGGCTAGCAAGAATAATGATGAGAGGATAACGCTTTAGCCATTTACAACTTTTGTAATTACCCATCTAGTTTGGCCTCTAGAGAATGATGCCTCAGAAGAATATCATATTGGCACCATTGCACTTAGTTAAGTCATTCCCACCATGCAAGTTCAAGTAGGGGGTTCAAGAATAGCCTCAGAAGAATATCCTATTGACCATACTCATTGCCTATCTTCACTTCATCATATGTTTATAGGCTTCTCTTGAATGTAAGTACATACTTTGTATACCCTAGAACTGGACGAATATTGTGTATGCGTCACAAACGATTGGAGCCTACCACGGTGGAAGGCCACAAAAGAGTGTTCAAAGCACTCTCACGCTTGTCAACTTAATAATGGTTTGGTTGAGGGTTTTTTAGGTCTCATCACATATAAGCAATCATTTTAATCACATTAAAACAATTTGGTCCTATTACAACTATTGGTCCATGTGATTGATTTAGTAGTATATGATATTTCCACTATGTTTGTAAAAAGTTTTTTTTTTTTTTAAACCAAGAGTACATGGTTCTACTAACATAAGCTTTGCATTCATTGATGGACTATATAGTTGCCTTAGGCCCTTAGGATGACTATGAACCATTGATTCGATCCAACATGAGCCTAGTGTCAGATCTTGGTCTAGGGATGGTGATTGATTTTAGTTACACATTTAATCACATTAAGGCATGTTTTCTTATTGGGCGTTGGACCCTACTACTCCAATTTCATGCATATCAAATAAAACAAGAAAGGAGTACTTCAAAGTAAAGAAGAGCTTATGCTCTTTTACAACATTTGACCATATCAAATTACAATCAAATTCTAATCTACACATTCCCATGGTTCAAACAAATTTGAGAGACGGCCTTTCACATAGCTCAATTATTGTAGGCTTAGGTTCATAATCACCCTTTCTTTAATTAATTAACGCTTTAACTAATTAAACTTGAATGCAACATTATCATTTGGTTTTTTTATCCATAGAATTGATTTAGATGGAGCTAAATGAAATGAAAATCCAATTCTCATTTAAAGATATAAAGCTATTTTGTTCTCAACTAATTTGGGCCAATATGCAATAACCTTAACTTTTTGGGCTATATTGTATAACACAAAACTTTTGAGGTCACTTTGTAAAAACACAAAAGTCCACTACTTCATCTAATTACAACTAGAACCCAAAAATTTCAACAAATGCAAAAACTTCATAAAGGAGCAAAACAATTTGTTCTTTAGGGTTTTTAGGCCTTTACGTAAGAAACGTAAACTTTCGGGTCAAAGTGCAAATACAAAAAAGTATCAAAACTTTATATAATTGCATAAAAACCCCATAAGTACCCTACTTTAATAGGGTGGCCGGTCATGGTAGTGTGAGGGAGTGGTTTTTGGTGAAAGACAAAGTCAAGTAAGTTGAAAAATAGGTAAGGTGTTGAAATAAAATAGGTATGGGTGTGAAAGCAAAGTACACACCAACTATGACTAACATAATTTCAAACACTCAACCTTCCAATTACTTTTTCTTTTCTTTTTAAAAAAAAAATGTCTTGTTGATTGAAAAGTCACACCAACCAACACAAAACAAAGACTTTAGGTAATCAACCAAAACTTTGAATCAAATCACCAAACTTTTTGTTCTTGGTATGAACAAAGCAAGAACATTGAAGAACATCCATAAAAGCTCCATGATTGTTTTCACTCAAAAGCCTAGGGTACTTAGGGGGTTCCAAAAGTCACTTTAAAACATTTTTAACAAGACAAAAATGAACCCAAAAATTCACCCTTTGGATTTGGCCGAATTTCCCCAAAAACATGGCACCAAATTTTAGCTCCAAAATTCATGCACATATGAACTACATCTACAACATTTGAGATAGCAAATTTTCTAACAAAATTTACACTCAAAGAATCAAGAATAAAGCTTGTAACAATTACAACATTCAAATGAAAGACTATGAACTACAAAACCCAAATGGATTCACCAACTAGTCGAACTAGGCTCTAATACCACTTGAAGGAAATATTTGTGAAAACAAGTTCATTTGAGCAACATCTATGCATGCTATTAACAAATAAAAGGTGGAATCATGCTTATATGCATTCAAAAACAAAACTTAACTCATGAAATTCAAAGCCTAGTGGTTATGGTGAACCAAGACTCAACTCAAAACAAAGTGAGTTGAGAAACTTTATACCTTTGAAGAACCTCTTTGCTTTGCAAAGGTTAATCACCCATGTGAGGGCCTTCTTTCCTTTGTCACCTTGCTCCTTGGCTCCATGGATTTGGATAGGAACTTTGCTTCTTGGCTCCATGTCTTCTTGGATATGGATGGAAGAATTGGGTTCTCCAAAAGTCCCCAAAATTGGAGACCTCTAAGTTTCGACACCAAGGATGGTTAAGGAAGAAGGTGAGTGACCATAGAAGAATTAGATGCTATTAAATTCCCCCATGGTGGCCGGCATCCTAGAGAGAAAAGGAGAGCTTTTGTTCTCTCCAATTTCCTCAAGAAAACCCTAATGAAGAAAATGCTATAAAGTCACATTTGTATCTACCTTCATCGGAGTGGCAAACTTGTAATAAGTCCAAAACCCACTCCCTCTCTAAGCATGGCCGGCCTCCCTATTTTAGTGGGTTAATTTCCCATTTTGTCTTAGTTGTCACCCAACTTAAACCTTATATGTCTTGTGGACCAAAACCCTTTCGTGTCTTGAAACCCAAAACTAACTTAAGGCCTAAAACCAACCTTTCGTTCTAGATTAATTAACTTTTAATTAATCCTTGCCGTATACAATTAAACTATTTAATTGTCCTTTCTCATCTTCGTTATATCCTTTAATCAATACCTTACATGGTGTGCGATCCATTAGGTTCCTTTTCACTAGGTAGTGGGCGATTAGAACTCTTCAAATCGAATGAGAATTGAACCTTACTTTCAATTTTCCCTTTAGTGATTATACACCTTTAGGGCATCCACAAACCATGAGTGACACCTAGCAGTATGTCATGGCTATACCCAAGCTAATCAGAAGAGGTAGAGAAACTATTCAGTTTAAGATTACAATGCAATACGATCTTTCTCTAATACAATACTCTTGACCACATTGTTTGGTTTGATAGTTTACTCATGTCTATTATCCAATGTGATTCATTTACTTATATGATTACCTTGAATGTCATTTGGAATGACTTCCTAAACCTCATTCATACTCTGGCCAGAGATTCTTAATCATATTATAGAGTATTCTCCCTCAAATGGTTCAAAGGTTAGAGATCCCTTGTTGTGCATTCACTTGCCTCCATGGCTAAGTGGCTTAACCCCAACCATGCCGTGGACACCCTCTGACGAAGTGACTTTGACACAGTCAAAGATCAAAGACCTAACCACAAGACAATTATGATGCCTTAAGACAAATGACTACTTTGCATTATCCCAACCATGAGTTCTCATGTGACATGAATATGAGAACTCTTTGTTGATCACGTTCAGTGGACTCATTCTCTATTGAGCACCTATGTACTTGTCTTGGTGTCAGTCACACCAATGACTCAAGACCAGTCACTCTGCCTGAGAGAAGACATAGCACGTACTGATTTTAACGGACTGTCAAAGCCCAATTGGTGATCCTATGATCAAGAACGTTTAGGATATGTATACGAAAGAGAATGGTCTCGTGAATCTAACTTCTTTAGATCACATTCTCGCAATTACATATTCCTTGGATGTATCGTTTAAGCATATAACATTTATATGAGATGGCTTTAAACAATAATCTTTGTCTTTTATATTAAACTAGATTAGTTTAACATGTGAAATGTTCGTAAAGTATCATCATATGATTGGCTTTAGGGCACATTTCCAACAGGTTGAACCAAGCTTTCTTCCAACCAAGAGGACTAAAGAAGGTTTTGACCCAAACACTACAAACTCATGTCAAAGATTGGGTACGATTCAACCTCTTCTTCAAATCTTGGAATGAAGAATTCAAACACAGTCAATGACAAAGAACGTGACCTTGCCGAGACTCAAAAGAAGTTGAAGGAGCATGCTTAAGTAGTTGACAACAACAAAGCTGGACTTGGCTTCACACCAAATACACCCGTGAAGATTTCAAGCAAAGCAAAAAACGTTAGCGCTCAACACATTAGCATGAGCATTGAACAAAATCAAGAGGAGCCTAAGCCCACTAGTCGAACGTTAGTCTTTGATAGGTTGAATCGTTCAAAACCCATAATTTTGGAAATGTGCCCTAAAACCAATGATGATACTTTATGGACATTTCACATGTTAAACTAATCTAGTTTAATATAAAGGCCAAAGATTATTGTTTTAAGCCGTCTCATATAAATGTTATATGCTTAAACGATAAGTCTAAGGAATATGTAATTGGGAGAATGTGGTCTAAATAAGTTAGATTCATAAGACCATTCTCTTTCGTATACATATCTTAAACGTTCCTGATCATAGGATTGCCAATTGGGCATTGACAGTCCGTTAAGATCAGTACGTGTTATGTCTTCTCTTAAGGAGAGTGATTGGTCTTGAGTCATTGGTGTGACTGACACCAAGACAAGCATGTAGGTGCTCAATAGAGAATGAGTCCACTGAACGTGATCAACAAGGAGTTTTCATATTCATGTCACATGAGAACTGATGGTTGGGATAATCCAAAGTAGTCATTTGACCTAAGGCATCATAGTTTAGGTCATTGATCTTTGACTATGTCAAAGTCACTCCGTCAGAGGGTGTCCACGACATAGTTGGAGTTAAGCCACTTAGCCATGGAGGCAAGTGAATGCACAACAAGGGACCTCTAACCTTCAAACCGTTTGAGGTAGAATACTCTGTGATATGATTAAGAATCTCTGGCTAGAGTATGAATGAGATTTAGGAAGTTGTTCCAAATCACATTCAAAGTAATCATATAAGTAAGAGAATCACATTAGATAGTAGACATGAATAAACTATGAAACCAAACAATGTGGTTAAGAGTATTGTATTAGATAAATACCGTATTGCATTGTAATCCTAAACTGAATTGGTTATCCACCTCTTCTGTTTAGCTTGGGTAGCCATGACATACTAATAGGTGTCACTCATGGTTTGTGAAAGCCCTAAAGATGAGTAATCAATAAAGGGAGAATTGAAAGTATGTTTCAATTCATAATCGATTTGAAGAGTTCTATTCGCCTTTTGCCTCACTAAAAGGAACCTAACGGATTGTACACCGTGCAAGGTAGAGGTTGAAGAAACAATGGAGATGAGTAAGGATAATTAAATGGTTTAATTATTTATGGCTAGGATTTATTAATATGTTAATTAATCAAACAAATAAGTTCGTTATAGACCTTGGGCTAATTTTGGGGCTGCAAGGCCCAATGGGATTTGAATGTCAAGCCCATTAACATAAGTTGTATGACAACTTATTGACTTAAGACCCAAAAGGCCCAAACAGCCTATAGCTCTAAGGAGGCCGGCCATATGGAGAAAGAAAGGGGTTTTGGTTCTTTTAGTCACTTAATTGAAGGGACTATATAAAGGACTTTATAACCATTTCATCATTAGGGTTTCTTTTAGAGAAAAGATGAGAACACAATGCTTTCTTTTCTATTTAAGAGGCCGGCCACCCTAAAGGAAAATAGCTAGCAATCTTACTTCCTCTAGGTCACTCATCTCTTCATCAATGTTTTCCTTGGTGTGGAGACTTAGATGTTCCCTTTCTTGGGAACTTGGAGAATCCATCCCACCATCATCCTCCAAGAAATCCATGGAGCAAAGAAGTAAGGAATGAAGGCCTTGTCTCTTGGGTGGTTCGCCTATAATATTTCTCAACTCACCTTGTTTTGAGTTGAGTCTTGGTTCACCATAACTACTAGGCTTTGAATTTCATGGGTAATGTTGCTCAAATGAACTTGTTTTAACAAATATTTCCTTCAACGCCAACACCCCAAAGCTCTATTTTCGAAAGGTTGTCAAAACCTAAGAAACAAATCAACATGGCTAGCCTTCCTCTATGACGGTCAGCCATGAAAAGACTTGAAGAAACCAAGAAGCCTTCTAGAAAGAGGAAGACAACGCTAAAAGAAGAAAAGCTTGACAGTCTAGCAGAAAAGGATAATGTTCAAAGTTTGATTCCTTAAAGAATGAAACGCCAAGAAACTTTGGACGTTAACACAAAAGGATCACTGAAGGTAAGGAGGCATACGATCATCCACACTGGCCAATCTTCATGCTAACAAGCCAAAGAGGATGGTACTAAAGTGGAGGTCCAAGAAGTCTTCCTCATCACTGCTGCCCCACCATAGCTTCAGGATGGGGGGCAAGTCATAGTTGATGATCTCAAAGAGCTCAACTTAGGCACAAGCGAGGAACCAAAGCCTATCTTCGTAAGTGCACTACTAAGTGCGAACGAGATCGAGAAGTACTACCAATTGCTCTTGGAGTACAAAGACGTCTTTACTTGGACGTACCAAGAAATGCCCAGCCTTGACCCTACCATTGCCGTACACCTTTTTGCAGTTAAGCCTCGAACGTGACCGATAAAGCAAACTTAAAAATGCTATCGATCCGAGCTCATCCTATAAATTGAGACCAAGATCGACAAGCTAATAAAAGCAGGCTTTATTCAAGAGGTGCAATACCCTAAATGGATCTCCAACATCATCATTATCCTTAAGAAATCTGGACAAATACGTGTTTGCGTAGCCGCGACCTCAACAATGCTTACTAGATGGATGACTTTCACTTGCCAATTATCAAAATCATGGTGGACGAAACCACTGGCCATGAGGCACTGTTATTCATGGATGGCTCTTCTGGATATAATCAAATCCACTTGGCTCCCGAAAATGAGGAATTAACAGCCTTTAGCACTCCAAAAGGTATCTACTGCTACAAGGTAATGCCCTTTAGCTTGAAAAATGCTTGAGCTACGTATCAACGTGTAATGCAGAAGATCTTCAACGACATGCTACACAAAAAATATAGAATGTTACGTAAACGATGTAGTTGTCAAGACTAAGAAGAGATCCGATTATTTGAAGGATTTACGAATGGTGTTCGATAAACTTCGACACTACAACCTTAAAATAAACCCGTTGAAGTGTGCATTTGGAGTCACTTCTAGGAAGTTCCTCAGCTTCATTGTCAAGCCTCGTGGCATTGAAGTAGGCCAGTTAAAGATCAAGGCCATTCAAAGTATGCCTGAGCCAAGGATCCTACACAAGTTGTAAAGTCTACAAGGGCAGCTTGCCTTTATTAGACACTTCATCTCTAACCTCACTAGATGTTGCCAACCCTTCAGTAAACTTATGAAGAATAACACTTCATTCATATGGGATGACGCCTACCGCAATGCCTTCGAGAGCATAAAACGATACCTGGCAAGCCTACCTGTCTTAGGAACCTTTGTACTTGGAAAGCCGTTCATCCTATACATTGTTGCACAAGTGGGTTCCATTAGAGCATTCTTGGTATAAGAAAATAAAGACCAAAAGGAAAGAGCATTCTACTACTTAAGTATAACTCTCACTGGTGCCGAGTTGAACTACTCACCGATTGAGAAGATATGTCTTGCCTTAGTCATTTCTATCCAAAAGCTTAGACACTACATGCATGCTTACACCATCCACTTGGTTGTAAATGCCAACCCAGTCAAGTACATTATGTCCAAGCTGGTTCTGACAGGGCAACTAGCTAAATGGGGGTTGCTTCTCAACCAACACGAGATCATCTACGTCTCAGCTAAAGTCACCAGGGGACAAACCTTAGCGGACTTCCTTGTCGATCACCCAATCCTAACCGATTGGAAAATCTCAGTCGACTTGCTTGACGAGGAGGTGTTCCATATTGACATCTTCTTGACCTGGATAATGTTCTTCGATGGATCCGCACAAATAGACGGAATGGAAGCAGGAGTAGTATTCAAGTATTACCCTATTCCTTCTTATTAAGCGAATTGTGCTCCAACAATGTAGTTGAGTACCAAACGCTGATCATTGGACTCCAAATGGTGATCGACATGGAAATCACAACGCTAAAAGTGTATGGCGACTCCAAACTCATAATCAATAAAGTCTTGACATGAAGTGAGGAAAGATGATATCGTCCCATACTTTCGGCTAGCAACTCAACTGCAACAAAAGTTCGAGGCCATGATGCTAGAACATATGCCAAGAAAATCAAATGGCAGACGCTCTTACTAACTTAGCCTCAAGTATAGCGCTAGGAGAAGATGAAGCTGTAGACGTGCCAGTTTGCCAAAGATGGGTGATCCCACTCACCACTAAAATACTACTAGATGACAAAAACATCATCTTAGTACTTCCAGTCGACACTGAAAAGTGCAGAAAGCTACTGATTGACTATTTGGAGCATGGAAAGCTTCCAGACGATCCTAAACACCGCTCTTAAATAAGTCAACAAGCACCTCGCTTCCTCTACTACAAGGAAACACTTTATTGACACTCTTTTGAAGGAGTACTTCTAAGATGCCTAGGTGAGGAAGAGGCCAATCAAGCCATGGAAGAAGCACACTCAGGCGTATGCAGAGCATATCAGTCTGGACTAAAGCTACATTTCCAGCTCAAAAGAATGGGCTACTATTGATTGAGCATGATGAAAATTTTCCTGGAATACGCCAAAGGGTGCCAAGCTTGCCAATTACACGCCAACTTCATACATCAACCACCTGAGCCTTTACACCTTACAGTTGCCTCATGGTCGTTTAATGCATGGGGATTAGACGTCGTAGGACCAATCACACCAAAGTTATCTGCAAGAGAAGCTTACATCTTAGCTGCAATAGATTACTTCTCTAAGTGAGCTGAAGCTATACGTCTAAAGAGAAATCAAGAAGGAAACTGTCATTCATTTCATCAAGGAGCATATCATCCATTGATATGGCGTGCCTCGCTACATCATCACCGACAACGAAAAATAGTTCTCCAACAATCTCATGGATGAGCTCCGCGATAAATACAAGTTCAAGCAGCACAAGTCTTCCGTGTATCATGCTTTAGCCAACGGTCTTGCAGAAGGATTCAAAAAAATGTTGTGCAACCTCCTAAAGAAATTAATAGGCAAAACAAAAGGAGACTGGTACGAAAAAATAAGTAAAGCACTTTGGGCATATAGGACAACACATAGAACTTCTACCCAAGCTACACCTTATTCTCTTGTATATGAAGTGGAAGCTGTTCTGCCACTTGAAAGTTAAATCCATTCACTAAGGATGGTTATACAAGAAGGGTTGACTGAAAAGGAAAATGCAAACCTATGACTTCAAGAGTTAGAAGCACTCGACAAAAAGAGGCTCGAAGTCATAGGTTTTGCCAACAAGAAGGTATTCAACAAGAAGGTATGCCCAAGGTCTTGCCAAACTGGAGTCCTTGTCTTGGCATTATAAAGGCCTATCATCACAACTCACAGGACAAAAAGCAAGTTCACTTCAAAGTGGGATAGACCTTATGTAATAGAAGATGTCTACACCAACAGCCTACTTAATCATGGCAAAAGATGGCTTAAAGATTGACCCTATCAACGACAGATTCTTGAAGCGTTACTTCATCTAAACCAAGTAAACAATGTTCATCACTTTCACGAGCCTAAAACTGCACACAGGACAACGCTCCTTGTTCGCATGAGCTTAAAAGGTGACATCGAATACTCCTTGCCGGCACAAGCCTATACTGCATATGGCAACAATGCTCCTTGTTTGCACGAGCTTAAAAAACGACATCCAACGCTCCTTGTTCGCACAAGTTTAAAAGGTGACACCAATACTTCTGGTCCGCAAGAGCATAAACTGTGTACGGCAAAATCACCATCAAAACCGTCAAAACCATCAAAGCAATCAACCACTCCTATGAACTACGTCATGACTTGCTCCCTTCTCAATCTAGGGTACGTAGGTGATAAGAGCATATTTATGCGACTTAGTTAGCTTGTTTTCTTGCATTTATGTTATTAGTTCATAGTTATTTTAGTATTTTAAGCTATTTTTGTGTGTTTGTAGGTCCAAAGGGCTAAAGTAGCAAGAAAGTGCATTTCGGTGCCTTTTGGAGCATTTTTGGGCTTGGAATGGAAAGCACATGCTTGGAGAAGAAGGATGGACGAAATTGAAGACCAAAGGAGGTTAGGAATGAGCAAAGAGATGAAGGAAAGAAATTCAAGACAAAAGAAGACAAGGAAACTCAACAAGAAAAGAGGAAACATTAAGTCAAGTTAGCTTATTTTGATTTAACCTTTCCTAATCCTAAATTACCAAGGTTCCAGCCACAAGAAGGGTTCCTAAAGCTATTAGGACACCAAATGTAAGGTTCTAGAAGACCTAATCCCAGCAACAAAGGGATGCCGCACCACCTTTCCCTTTCCATTTCCCTTGTCATGCAAGGCATCCACTTTCCTTCCATTTTCCTTGTTGCACATTGATGCGATGAAAGTTAAACACTCAAATTAAACCCTCTTGTTGTCAAATTGTAGTATAAATACAAGTAGGGATCGTTCTAAACCGGGGATTAGGAGGGCTTGCTAAAACCTCTAAACTTACTCAAAAACATAAAAACAAAGTTAAACACGTTTGAATAGACTCAAGGGACTCAAAACAGATTCTAAAGACGCAAAACAACTTAAATACACTCAAAATTGCCTAAAAACACTTACTGGGCAAATTTGACTCTAACACAACTTTGAATGAATTTAGTGTTTTGGTTTGAATCAAAACACTCAAAAACACTAACGAAATAGAAATTTAACACTTTGAAACAACAAAGTAAAAGGGGGATTTTGGTTTTGACGAATTCGAAATAAACAAGCAAGTTATAAAACTAGGCAAATTATAAAATGAATTTGAGAAATAAAATGATGGATGGATTGGTTAGAGGTCCGTTCTTCACACATGACACACTTGTACATGAATCGATTTCCAATTTCTTTTCAATAAACTATGATACTCAACACCTTAGATTAACCGTGATGCACAAATTAACCCTCAGATTTTCCTTTACTCATTGAATTGGATGAATGCATGCGACAACCCAAATCATTCTCTAAAAGTCCCCTATATGAATGCATAATAGAGATACAATCAGAGATCATTACGTTCAATGAAAATCATAAGTGTTGACGAGGCAATTATAACTATGAATGCATGATACAATTGCCAAGAATTCAATTAACACGATTGTGATAGACAACCTTCACTACTCATGAATATAAACTTGTAACGATTAGGTGAAACTCATTTATATTCTAGCATCTAATTCATGCATGAAAACTAAGTATGCATCCTTAATAAACATACAAGAATCAGTTATGAATAAAATAGATAATTGAATTGCAATCACAACTTATCAAATCACAATTGGAAGAAATCAATTCCAATCTCAAGCATGTTCATGGCTTCAAACTTCCCCCTAACTAAATAGGGGTTTAGCCACTCATAATTGCAACAAAATTAGAAAATAACAAAGTAGACATTGAAAGCAAGAACGGAGTACACCTAAAACGCTCCAAAGTTCCAAGCTTGAAACGTCAAGGACCTTTGTTTTCACCACCTTGTTGTAGCACAAGTGTCTAGGATGTGTATGGATATATGGATGGAATGGATTTGCACGGCTAAGAGATGAAAGTGTATGTATTGGTGAGATGTAGTATGGCTAGATGAATGGATGGAGGTCACGGCAAGGAAATTGTGTTTGTGAATGAAGTTATGAGATGTGAAATGTAGTGTCTTTGGATGATGGCCCCCAAATTATGGTGAAGGGTGGATGTATTTATAGGCTAGGGAGAGGAGTGTATGGAGTTGTAATGAGTGGATGTAATGGGTGTAGTGGGTGAGTGTTGTGGTAATGAGTGGATGTAATGGGTGTAGTGGGTGGATGTTTAGTAATGAGTGGATGTAATGGGTGTAGTGGGCTGTGGTAATGAGTGGATGTAATGGGTGTAGTGGATGAGTGTTTGGTAATGAGTGGATGCAATGGGTGTAGTGGGTGGATGTTTGGAGAATGGATGTGTTGGGTGAAATGAGTGGATGTAGTGGTAGGTGAATGTGTTGGGTGAAATGAGTGTGCTAAAATGGTTACTTATAGGGAGAGGATGATGCACAAACTTCAAATTTTGTCCATTCCTTTTGCTCCAAGCATATGCTATCCATTCCATGCCCAAAAATGCTCCAAAATGCACTTCTTTGCCACATTAACCCTTTGGACCTACAAACACACGAAAATAGATTAAAATACTAAAATAACTACGAACTAACAACATAAATGCCAAGAAACAAGCTAACTAAGTCACATAAATATGCTCCTATCACACATACCCTTTCCTCTTTCCTAAACCCTTGCCGCACATCCTCTTTCCCTTTTCCCTTGGATTTTGATTTGACTTAGCCTTTTTCCTTGTGGATTTAGAGTTAAAATCCTTCTACAATAATTAAAACTTCATTATTCCTTTCCCTTTATTTTCTGCCTCACCCTAGCCTTAATTCCCTAGGATTTTGACATACTTTGCTATAAATAAAAGCCCTTGCCGCACCATTCAAATCATCCATTCATTATCATTCACACTTTCAGCCATTCTTCCATACAATTCATCAATTCAACCTTTACCCAAACCTTGTGCCGGAGCAAAGAAGAAGAAGGAGGACACTTGGACGTGCTTGTGATTCAAGTTGGATTACTGGAACGTTTTTAAGTGTAATCCATCCTTTGTTTCCAACGTTTAATTTAATTTATCTTTCTTTTGTGAACATGAGGAGCTAAACTCATTTTAGCTAGAGGGAAATTCAAAGCCATGAATATATTTGCAATATGAATTGATTACTTTCAGTTGTGATTCTATAAATCGTGAATGCAATTTACTTAACTGTTTGATTCAGAACTTATTCTTGTTTGTTGATTAAGGGTGCATACTTTGTTTGCATGCATGAATTTGATGCTAGGATATAAGGGAGTTTCACATAATCATTACAAACTTATATTCACAAGTAGTGAAGGTCGCTGGTCACGATCGTGTTAAGTTAAATTCCTGGCATGAGTAGTTACGAATGCCTTGTCAATGCTTATGATTTTCACAGAGCTTAATGATTTTTGCTTGTGTCTCTATTATGCAGTTCATGTAGGGAACTTGGGAAGAATAATTTGGTTGCCGATGCGTTGTCCGTCCAATTCAATGACTTAAGGAAAATCTGAGGGTTAATTAGTGATGAAACAGTTAATCTAGGGCATTGTCATTCATGGTTTATTGAAAGAGTAATTGGAAGCCAATTCGTGTGCATATGTGTCATGTGTGGAGAATGACCCTCTAGCTAGCCAATCACCCATATTTTCTCCCAAATTCGTGCTAAAATTGTTTGAGTCTTTAATCCACTTGTTTTTACTTTTAAATTCGTCAAGAACCCAATCCCCTTTACTTTGTTCTGTCAAGTTAGTTAGAATCTGTCCAAATTGTGTTTTTAAGTGTTTTGAGTTAAGTTAAAATCAATTTTCGTCCAAATCACTCTCTAGTGTCTAGTTTGAGTCTATTTGATTGTTTTGTGCTGTTTTGAGTCTTTTTAGTTTATTTTGAGTCCGGTTAAGTGTTTTCAAGCCTAGTTTTGTGTTTTTGAGTCAGTTTTTAGTAGATTAGCAATCTCTCCTAATCCCCAGTCTAGAACGATCCATACTTACATCTTTACTATAATTGTCAATAAGAGGGTTTAATTTGAGTGTTGTTTTATATCACATCAGTAGGCAACTTGAAACTTCAAAACTTCAAGTACAGTCACATCATTAACCAAAAGACAAACATTTTGAAGAATAAAGAGCAAATTCAATAATATGAATACTTTATTTCTTTAAAGGAAGAATTTGGCTACAAAGCCATATCACAAAATGAGCAAAAAAATAAAATAAAATAAAATAACAAAGAAGGCTTCAAGCACAAAAAATGGAAGACACTACTTAAGAGCTATGTCCCTAAAACTACGATGACGATCTTCAAGGGAACACCTTGAAGTTGTGATGCTTCAGTTTCCAACTGCTCTCTCTCACGAACCAACACTTCTAGACATGCTTAGACGGAAGCCAAAGAAGTCCCTGTATCTTGATAACCTTCCGAAACAGCTTGCTAAGAAGACCGAACTTGGGCAATTGATAAGTCTATTGCAGCAAGTTGCTA
This sequence comes from Malus domestica, assembly GCF_042453785.1. Taxonomy (NCBI): domain Eukaryota; kingdom Viridiplantae; phylum Streptophyta; class Magnoliopsida; order Rosales; family Rosaceae; genus Malus; species Malus domestica. The sequence goes on from NC_091670.1 coordinate 16,585,531, forward strand.
AACTCTAACCTCTGGACTCAACTTCTTTGAGGAAATAGCATGCAAGGAAGAATACTCAATCGAGGCGGCCATAGGTTTGGCGATCTTGACTCTCAACAGTTAGGAATCAACATTAAGGTTGTCAATCACAGAAATAAGCCTCAACAAGTCCTTATTGAGCAACGCAAGGTCCTTCAATGGGCACTTCACAATCCTCTTCTCAATGTGGCTCTTGATGTCCATAGATACGCGAAGGATAATGCGATGGATGAGATGTTCAGTGCTATTAAGGTTCGGCCTTCTAAGAGAAACCTCAGAGCTAGTTGGTAAAGGTGTTGGATGCATGGTGGGCTCTTGATTACCTTTACACACACACGGAAAACTTAGGCAACTTGGCGGATTTGGAAAAAGCTCTGCACCGGAAGGGTCCCCAATCTCATTGTCTATAGGTAAATTGCCTCCAAATATCATCTCCATAAAGGAATGAACCCCATGTTCGCCAAGTTAAAAGAATAAGAGGGCCTAGCCTAAAGAAGACAAAGAATGATGTTAGAAACAAAAAGTTAAACCAATAAAAAACAGAAGAAATCATAAAAAAGAAGGAAATACATACATCTTTCTCAAGTACAAAATCACAGTATTGTTATTGATAATGATTGAAGGATGATTTTGTGAAAACATGTTCATTTGAATAACATCTATAGCATGCATTTAACAATTAAAAGGCGGAATCATGCTTGCATGCATTCAAAAACAAAACATTACCCATGAAATTCAAAGCCTAGTAGATTGGTGAACCAAGACTCAACTTAAATCAAAGTGAGTTGAGAAATATATACCTTTGTAGATTCCTCTTTGCATAAGCAAAGGCTAATCACCCAAAGAGAGGGCCTTCATTCCTTGCATCTAAAATCTATGGATTTGGATGGAAGAATATGGTTCTCCAAGTTCCCAAATTTGAGAACCTCTAAGTATCCACACCAAGGTAAGATTGATGAAGAAATGAGTGACCTTGGAGTAGTGGGATTGCAAGATACACCCTTCAAGGGGGCCGGCCTCTTTAGAGAGAAAGGAGAGCATTGTGTTCTCTCCAATTTCCTAAAAGAAAACCCTAAATGAATTTTGGCTATAAAGTCATATTTATACCTTTATTCATTGGAGTGGCAAACTTGTAATTAAAGCAAGTTCACTACCCTCCTCTAAATGGCCGGCCATAGGGTTTTGTTTGGGCTTTTTGGGCCTTTGTGAATTAAGTTGTCATACAACTTAAGTCAATGGGCTTGACGTTCGAAGCCCATTGGGCCTTAAGGTCCAAAACTATCCCGAGGTCTTTAACGAACTTATTCGTTTGATTAATTAACATATTAATTAGTCCTTGCCATAAATAATTAAACCATTTAATTATTCTTACTCATCTCTATTGTTTCTTCAATCTCCACCTTACACGGTGTACGATCCATTAGATTCCTTTTAGCGAGGCAGTGGGCGATTAACACTCTTTAAAATCGATTGTGAATTGAAACTTACTTTCAATTCTCCCTTTAGTGTTTATACACGTTTAGGGCTTCCACAAACCAAGAGTGACACCTAGCAGCATATCATGGTTACCCAAGCTAATCAGAAGACGTAGAGAACCTATTCAGTTTACGATTACAAATGCAATACGGTCTTTCTCTAATACAATACTCTTGACCACATTGTTTGGTTTGATAGTTTATTCATGTCTACTATCCAATGTGATTTGTGTGCTTATATGATTACCTTGAATGTGATTTGGAACGACTTTCCTAAATCTCATTCATACTCTGGCCAGAGATTCTAAATCATATCATAGAGTATTCTCCCCCAAACGGTTTGAAGGTTAGAGATCCCTTGTTGCACATTCACTTGCCTCCATAGCTAAGTGGCTTAACCCCAACGATGCCGTGGACACCCGCGGATGGGGTGACTTTGAAATAATCAAAGATCAAGGACTTAACCACAAGACAAACGTGATGCCTCAGGTCAAAGGACTACTTTGCATTATCCCAACCATGAGTTCTCATGTGACATGAATATGAGAACTCTTCGTTGATCGTGTTCAGTGAACTCATTCTCTATTGAGCACCTACGTACTTGTCTTGATGTCACACACACCAATGACTCGAGACTAGTCACTCTCCCTGAGAGAAAACACAGCACGTACTGATCTTAACGGACTGTCAATGCCCAATTGGCAATCCTATGATCATGAACGTTTAGGATGTGTCTACGAAAGAATGGTCTCATGAATCTAACTTCTTTAGATCGCATTCTCCCAATCACATATTCCTTGGACTTATCGTTTAAGCAAATAACATTTATATGAGACGGCTTAAAACAATAATCTTTGCCCTTGATATTAAACTAAATTAGTTTAACATGTGAAATGTCCGTAAAGTATCATCATATGATTGGTTTTAGGCCACATTTCCAACAATCTCCCACTTGCACTAGAGCCAATCAGCTTAGTCATCAGTGATATGATACCTCTTCTGTAGTCATTTCATAAATGGCTGAATAGTAGGCCTAGACAATGGATATCTATATGTTATCCATAGAAGCAACCTTGAGAATAACGACGTCACCATTATACATGATTCTCAATCATGTGGTTCAGTCTCTCATTTGAGTTCGGACCTTGATGAGACCTTGATTCCCTGGCTTGAGCTATCGCCCCATTAATGTCATAGTGTCGATACACTAGATACACTTTCTGGTTGGAACCGAATAGAGAGTTCATAAATGAACTTTCCCATCCAAACAACATTGTTGTAAGCTTCTATATGGAACACACTAAAGTCATTACTTTAATGTTTCCATCCAAATATCTCTTTAGTCATAATAAAGAGATATCCGTTTATCTCTTCATTCATAATGAAGAAACATCCAATGATGGATTAGATTCATAATCTAATACATTTATGCTTCCTTTACGTTACTCTAATTCTTCCTCATTCTTTGAGAAATCTATCCTTTAGTATTTCTTAAATACTTGAGAACTCACTTGACAGTTGCCATGGTTCTGATCCTGGGCTTGCACTGAAATCGTCTTGTTCCGTTCTAGGTACAACTCATATCAATGTTTTTCATACAATATGAAATACATAAATCACCTTTATGCGTATGCATAAAGGATTCTATTTACGCATTATTTCTTTGGGAGTCAAAGAGTACGTTCTCTTTGAGAAGAGCAACTTCTTAGTCTCACTAGAGTTGTCCTTCTAATTGAAGTTTATCATCATATGAGAAACTTCCTAGCATCTATTGTCTATTATTAGGGATTGATATAATCCAATTATATCATGAAATATATCATTATAGATTTCCATGCCACGTATATAGACTATATCTCCCATATACATTCTATCTTCATATAATGTTTCAAAGTTATAACTTTAATGAAGAAGTATTCTTTTCATTTCCAAAATTAATATATCATATATATTTAAAATTTAGGAACATGATTAACTCCCACTAACCTTTTGTAAACCTAGTAAACAAAAGATTCATTTACATCTTTATGAGAAATCAAACGATTTGATCTTTCTCTCATAAGATGCTTATAGCTCCCACTAGCTTGCTAAGATTCATGATGAATGGATCTCTACAACTTACATGTCTTGTGATTCATAGTTTTAGACATATATTATCAAGACTATCTTAATAATGGTTTCGGAAACCCATATTATGTCCAAACATTGAATCACCATTTAGTTGTAGCTAGCTATCTTCGAATTAATTGACACCAAGACTACGTCAAAATGGTTTCTTCAAAGTCAACCATCCTTTTGATTGTAGTTACCTTAATCCCAATTAGCTTATGAAGGTTTTCATTAGTTCGGGTCAAATGGTACTTTACCATTTCCTTGAGTATATATCATATATACACTCAATGTAGTCATAAGGATTTTCATTCTTATTTCTTTCGAATTAAGAGGTGTAACTCTATGACATAGTCATAAAGTTCAAACCATTCAACTGAGACGGTTTATAAATCCTTCTCGACTACCTTGGAGCTTGTGGTATAGGAACTAGGTTGTTATATTTGTTGATCACTATCTTGTTTCTTAAAGAACCATTCTTTGAGTTCTATCCCTCGTTCATTTGCTCTTAGGCAAATCACATTGTAGGATTACAATGAACTACCCAACAAAACAACATTTGTTAGTTGGTTTATAGAAGCGATATCCAAAAGTTAATTTAAGGATATCCCACAAGATTGTTATCAAACAAATATTGCTTATTAGCTCACAACCCCAAATCTTAACATGCTTAAGATTTGTCTTTCTTTCGAACTACATCTTATGGAGTCATGAAAAATTTGGAAGATCTTCTAATTGACAATCATATTGTTTTAGAAGTATATATCCTATATATGGGTAATAGATAACATCTAACGAACTAAATCTTATTCGAGTTCGTTCTTCTCCTTAATGGAGAAATTTATTATCTTATGATGCTTCTTTCCTTGATATCTTTCAAGGAGACTCATCTAATGTGTTTCTTTTCTTTGGATCAAATCTAAGGAGGTAAATACTTTAGACGTCTTACTCATCAACTTACATTTCTTGAATTCTTTGAAAACTTTTGCAAAGTATTCGGACTTGTGTTTATTCAAAATAAACTATAGTCCAACCGAGAGTGATCTTCGGTGAATGTCATATAACATGAGTAGTATTATGTTTGTGGACAAGTGCCACTAACATCTAAGTGAATTAACCTCAACAACTTTGTGATTCTTTCTTCTTTCCAAAAGAATAAAGATTCGAACATTTCGCATCTATACAATTTTAACAAGAAGGTATTGGATCCGGATCTAATGATCCAAAGCATCCATCTATGACCAACTCGTAATTTATGTTTTAGAGGTATCACAACTTTAGTTGGGATTAGTCACTACCTTGCAACCTTTTGGGTTTTAAGCATCATTATATTCTAAACAGCTAACACTACCATATCATCTCTACTATAGAGACAATCAATTAGATTACTATAATCCAATCATTGATTAATAAAGAACAATGTTTTGTCAAACAAAACATTCATCCATCTCTACTATAGTGACGGAATTAAATTCCTTAAAATTGGAATGTAAAGACAATCTTTGGTTTTTCCAATTTCTTTGGTAGTTCATATGAGGAAGTAAGTACTATCTGCCTTTGCAGAGATCTATATTTTATTCACGTTCCGAATGTGAAGCACCTTTTTCTTCTCTCATATATCTTCTACTTCTTATTAGTCACACTTTTACAACGATTGTAAAACATAGTTGCTAATACGGAATCAAGCATTCAAGTAGAAGAACCAACTGTTTTGAACTATTCAAGAACAATTTACAACACCTTCGAAAGGTGTGTTCTTGACACTTGCAAGACATTTCTTGCAAATACCCTTTCCAATGTCCATCTTTTCATAAAGAAAGTTTGTTCCCTTGGAGTTAATTTTATCTTCTTCATTTGACTTTCACCTTTGACTACATTAGTCATGGTCCCTAAACTCCCACTATCTCTCTTGAAACTTATTTCAATTGTGTTATACACATCAAACATTTTGGAGAGCATGTGGTTATTGTTCACTACATAGTTTACAATAAACTTAGTGAACCATTAGGATAGGGACACATAGGTGAAGTCCTTGCCTAGTTTCCGTCTCGTTAAGTGGTTTATCACTTCAACACTCAATGATTCAAAATCATCATAAGTCCATGTTAATGGACTATTTTTGTCAACCAACCATTATGTTCTAAACATAATTACAAACTTTCAAGAGTTGTTCAAGGCAACTCTCATTTCTTCATACAACAATTTGTAAGTGAAGAATCATGGCACATTAAGTGTCCATGCCTTTGTGCTTTCTTCTAAAGTTCCTTGTTCATGTAACAAAGAAGCAAGCACTAATGTTTGCATTGATTAAGGGTTGTTCAAAGCAACTCTTATTTCTTCATACAACAAATTGTATTTGAAGAATAGTGTTGTCCTCTTTATGATAGACTTTATCTAACATGTTCTTCCAATGATACATTATCAATAGGAAGATTGTGAGGATGAGACTACTTAGGTACTTCTACAATCCATTTAAGACAATCTTTGGGATTGTTGTACCAAGTCCGGAAACTAAAGCTTTCGGCTTTTATTTGTCAAGTGTTGGATAGCGTTTGCAAATATAATAGTAAGTAAATACATAACGAATATAAATTGATTGATTTTAAGCCATTTGATTCGGGTCTTTAAATCAAATAGCACCACCCACTATTTTTGGCAAATTCCATAACCCTCATTGGAATTCGAGAGTTTTGGATGAAACTCTTAGTAGGGTATGGGAGACTCACTACTACCAAGCCCACCTCACAATGATACGATGTTGGCTAGCATTAATAATAATGAGAGAGTACGCTTACTCATTTGCATCACTTGCAAGTACCCATCTTATTTGGCCTCTAGAGAATGTCACCTCACAATGATATGATGTTGGCTCCATTGCACTTAGTTAAGTCATTCCCACCATGCTTAGTTCGTGAAGGGGTTCAAGAATAGCCTCACGATGATACGATGTCGGCCATCCTCGTTGCCTACACTCACCTCATCAAGTATGTATATAGACTCCTCCTGAGTATAAGCATGCACTTTGCACTCCCCCATGATAGGGTGAAGGCGGTGTACAAGTCATAAACGATTGGAGCCTACCACGGTGGAAGGCCACGAAAGAGTGTTCAATGCACTCTCACGCTTGTCAACTTAATAATGGTTTGGTTTAGGGTTTTAGGTCTCATCACATATAAACATACATTTTAATCTCTATTAAAACAATTTTGGTCCTATTACAACTATTGGTCCATATGATTGTTTTTAGTTGTATATAATACTCCCACTATGCTTATAAAACGTTTTTAAAGCAAGAGTATATGATACTACTAACATAACCTTTGCATTCATTTGATGGACTATATAGTTGCCTTAGGGCCTTAGGATGACTATGAACCTTTGTTTAGATTCAACACGAGCCTTGTGTTGAATTTCGGTCTAGGGATGGTGATTGATTTTAGTTACGCGTTTAATCACATTAAGGCGTGTTGTCTTAGGGGCGTTGGACCCAACTACTTCATTTTCATGCATATCAAATAAAGCAAGAAAGAAGTACTTCAAAGTAAAGGTGAGCTTATGCTCATTACAACATTTGCATAAATCAAATTACTTTAAAGTAAAGAAGAGCTTATGCTCTTTTACAACATTTGATCAAATCAAATTACAACCAAAATCTAATCTACACATTCCCATGGTTCAAACAAATTTGAAACGGCCTATCACATAGCTCAATTATCGTAGGCTTAGGTTCATAATCACCCTTTAATTAATTAACACTTTAACTAATTAAATTGAATGCAATAATTTCATTTGGTTTTTGTATCCATAAAATTGATTTAAATGGAGCTAAATGAAATGAAAATCCAATTCTCATTTAAAGAGACAAAACAATTTTGTTCTCTACCTAATTTGGGCCAATATGCAATAACCACAACTTATTTGGGCCATAAAGCAATTAACCTCAACTTGTGGGCTATATTGCAAAACTTTTGGGGTCACTTTGTAAAAACACAAAAGTCCACTACTTCATGTAATTACAACTAGAACCCAAAATTTTAATAATGCAAAAACTTCATTAAAGGAGCGAAACAATTTGTCCTTTAGCGTTTTTGGACCTAAACGTAAAAACGTAAACTTTTGGGCTAAAGTGCAAATACACAAAAGTATCAAAACTTTATGTAATTGCATAAAAGGCCACAAAAGTACCCCCCCTTTAGTGTTTATACACGTTTAGGGCTTCCACAAACCAAGAGTGACACCTAGCAGCATATCATGGTTACCCAAGCTAATCAGAAGAGGTAGATAACCTATTCAGTTTAGGATTACAAATGCAATACGGTCTTTCTCTAATACAATACTCTTGACCACATTGTTTGGTTTGATAGTTTATTCATGTCTACTATCCAATGTGATTTGTGTGCTTATATGATTACCTTGAATGTGATTTGGAACGACTTTCCTAAATCTCATTCATACTCTGGCCAGAGATTCTAAATCATATCATAGAGTATTCTCCCCCAAACGGTTTGAAGGTTAGAGATCCCTTGTTGCGCATTCACTTGCCTCCATAGCTAAGTGGCTTAACCCCAACGATGCCGTGGACACCCGCGGATGGGGTGACTGAAGGAATTATTTTGTGAAAACATGTTCATTTGAGCAACATCATATAGCATGCAATTAACAATTAAAGGCGGAATCATGCTTGTATGCACTCAAAAACAAAACATTACCATGAAATTCAAAGCCTAGTAGATTGGTGAACCAATTAATCAACTCAAAACAAAGTGAGTTGAAATTAATACCTTTGTAGATTCCTCTTTGCATAAGCAAAGGCTAATCACCCAAAGAGATAGGGCCTTCATTCCTTGCTTCTTAGATCCATGGATTTGGATGGAAGAATAGGTTCTCCAAGTTCCCAAAATTGAGAACCTCTAAGTCTCTTCACCAAGGTTAGATTGTAGAAGAAATGAGTGACCTTGGAGTAGTAGGATTGCTAGATGTACCCTCCAAGGTGTTGGCCTCTTTAGAGAGAAAAATGGAGAGACAATTCTCACCAATTTTCCCCAAAATAAACCCTTTTAACACTTAATGAATATTAGTTATAAAGTCATTTATATAGTCACTTCTTTAAGTGACCTAAACAACCAAAACCCTAATTCATTCCATATGGCCGGCCATTTAGGGATTTTAGGGCTTTTGGGCTTTAATGAATCTTTATTCATTAAATTGTCATACAACTTAAGTTAATGGGCTTGACGTTCGAAGCCCATTGGGCCTTAAGGTCCAAAACTATCCCGAAGTCTTTAACGAACTTATTCGTTTGATTAATTAACATATTAATTAATCCTTGCCATAAATAAATGATTAAACCATTTAATCATTCTTACTCATTTCCGTTTAATCTTCAATCTCTACCTTTTATGGTGTGCGATCCATTAGGTTCCTTTTAGCGAGGTAGTGGGCGATTAAAACCATTTTACATCGATTGTGAATTGAAACTATTTTCAATTCTCCCTTTAGTGATTACACACGTTTAGGGCTTCCACAAACCATGAGTGACACCTAGCAGCATATCATGGTTACCCAAGCTAATCAGAAGAGGTGGAGAACCTATTCAGTTCGAGATTACAAATGCAATACGGTCCTTCTCTAATCTAATACTCTTGACCACATTGTTTGGTTTGATAGTTTATTTTCTCATGTCTACTATCCAATGTGTGTCTTGTGCTTATATGATTACCTTGAATGTGATTAGGAACGCATTCCCAAATCTCATTCATACTCTGGCCAGAGATTCAAATCATATCATAGAGTATTCTCCCTCAAACGGTTTGAAGGTTAGAGATCCCTTGTTGCGCATTCACTTGTCTCCATAGCTAAGCGGCTTGACCCCAACGATGCCGTGGACACCCTCCTGATGGAGTGACTTTGACATAATCAAAGATCAAGGACTTAACCACAAGACAACTATGATGCCTCAGGTCAAAGGACTACTTTGCATTATCCCAACCATGAGTTCTCATGTGACATGGAATATGAGAACCCTTCGTTGATCGCGTTCAGTGAACTCATTCTCTATTGAGCACCTACCGTACTTGTCTTGATGTCACACACACCAATGACTCGAGACTAATCACTCTCCCTGAGAGAAGACATAGTACGTACTGATCTTAACGGACTGTCAACGCCCAATTGGCAATCCTATGATCAGGAACGTTTAGGATGTGTCTACGAAAGAATGGTCTCATGAATCTAACTTCATTAGATTACATTCTCCCAATCACATATTCCTTGGACTTTATCGTTTAAGCATATAACATTTATATGAGACGGCTCAAACAATAATCTTTGCCCTTTATATGTAAAACTAGATTAGTTTAACATGTGAAATGTCCGTAAAGTATCATCACATGATTGGCTTTAGGGCACATTTCCAACAATCTCCCACTTGCACTAGAGCCAATCAACTTGATCATCAATGATGATACCTCTTCTGTAGTCATTTCATAAATGGCTGAATAGTAGGCCTAGACAGTGGATATCTATATGTGTTATCCATATAAGCAACCTTGAGAATAACGACGTCACCATTATACATGATTCTCAATCATGTTGTTCAGTCTCTCATTTGTGTTCGGATCTTGATGAGACCTTGATTCCCAGGCTTGAGCTATCGCCCCATTAGTGTCATACACTTTCTAGTTGGAATCGAATAGAGAGTTCATAAATGAACTTTCCCATCCAAACAACATTGTTGTAAACTTCTATATGGCAATATATCTTGCATTCATAATGGAACACACTAAAGTCATTACTTTAATGTTTCCATCCAAATATCTCTTTAGTCATAATAAAGAGATATCTGTTTATCTCTTCATTCATAATGAAGAAACATCCAATGATGGATTAGATTCATAATCTAATACATTTACGCTTCCATTACGTTACTTTGATTCTTCCTCGATCTTTGAGGAATTTATCCTTTAGTATTTCTTAAATACTTAAGGACTCACTTGACAGTTGCCATGGTTCTGATCCTAGGCTTGCACTGATATTGTCTTGTACCGTTCTAGGTACAACTCATATCAATGTTTTTCATACAATATGAAATACATAAATCACCTTTCTGCGTATGCATAAAGGATTCTATTTACGCATTATTTCTTTGGGAGTCAAAGGGTACATTCCCTTTGAGAAGGGCAACTTGCTAGTCTCACTAGAATCGTCCTTCTTATTGAAGTTTATCATCATATGAGAAACTTCCTAGCATCCATTGTCTATTATTAGGGATTGATATAATCCAATTATATCATGAAATATATCATTATAGATTTCCATCCCATGTATATAGACTATATCTCCCATATACATTCTATCTACATATAATGTATTAAAGTCATAACTTTAATGAAGAAGTATTCTTTTCATTTCCAAAATTAATATATCATATATATTTAAATTTTTAGGAATATGATTAACTCCCACTAATCTTTTGTAAAACTAGTAAACAAAAGATTCATTTACATCTTTATGAGAAATCAAACGATTTGATCCTTTTTCTCATAAAATGCAAATAGCTCCCACTAACTTGCTAAGATCCATGATGGATGGATCTCTACAACTTACATGTCTTGTGATTCATAGTTTTAGACATATATTATCAAGACTATCTTAATAATGTCCAAACATTGAATCACCATTTAGTTGTAGCTAGCAATCTTCGAATTAATTGAAACCAAGACTATCTCAAAGATGGTTTCTTCAAAGTCAACCATTCTCTTTGATTGTAGTCACCTTAAGCTACCAATTAGCTATGAAGGTTTCATTATTTCGAGTCAAATGGTACTTTACCATTTCCTTGAGTATATATCGTATATGCACTCAATGTAGTCATAAGGATTTTCATTCTTATTTCTTTCGAATTAAGAGGTGCAACTCTATGACATAGTCATAAAGTTCAAAACCATTCAACTGAGACGGTTTATAAATCCTTATCGACTACCTTGGAGCTTGAGGTATAGGAACTAGATTGTTATATTTGTTGATTACTTTCTTGTCTCTCAAAGAACCCATTCTTTGAGTTCTATCTCTTGTTCATTTGCTTTTAGGCAAATCACATTGTATAATTACAATGAACTACCCAACAAAACAACATTTGTTAGTTGGTTTATAGAAGCGATATCCAAAAGTTATTTTAAGGATATCCTACAAGATTGTTATCAAACAAATATTGCTTGTTAGCACACAACCCCAAATCTTTAACATGCTTAAGATTTGTCTTTCTTTCCAACTACATCTTATGGAGTCATGAAAATATTGGAAGATCTTCTCATTGAGAATCATATTGTTTTTAGAAGTATATATCCTATATATGGGTAATAGATAACATCTAACGAACTAAATCTTATTCAAGTTCGTTCTTCTCCTAATGGAGAAATATATTATCTTATGATGCTATTTTCCTTGATATCTTTCAAGGAAACTTATCTAAAGTGTTACCTTTCCTTGGATCAAATCTAAGGAGGTAAATACTTTAGATGTCCTACTCATCAACTTACATTACTTGAATTCTTTGAAACATTTTGCAAAGTATTCGGACTTGTGTTTATTCAAAATAAACTATAGTCCAACCGAGAGTGATCTTTGGTGAATGTTATTCAACATGAGTAGTATTATGTTTGTGGACAAGTGCCACTAACATCTAAGTGAATTAACCTCAACAACTTTGTGATTCTTTCTTCTTTCCAAAAGAATAAAGATTCGAACATTTCGCCTCCATACAATTTTAACAAGAAGGTATTGGATCCGGATCTAACGATCCAAAGCATCCATCTTTCACCAACTCATAACTTATGTTTTTAGAGGAATCACAACTTAGTTGGGATTAGTCACTTCCTTGCAACCTTTTGGGTTTTAAGCATCATTATTTTCTAGACAGTTAACACTACCATATTATCTCTACTATAGAGACAATTAATTAGATTACCATAATCCAATCATTGATTAATAAAGAACATTGTTTTGTCAAACAAAACATTTATCCATTTCACATAGTGACGGAATTTAGTTCCTTAAAATTGGAATATAAAGACAATCTATGTTTTTCCAATTTCTTTGGTAGTTCATATGAGGAAGTAAGTACCATCTGCTTTCGCAGAGATCTACATTTGATTCACGTTTCCGAATGTGAAGCACCTTTTCTTCACTCATATATCTTCTACTTCTTATTAGTCACTCTTTTACAACGATTGTAAAACATAGTTACTAATATAGAATCAAGCATTCAAGTAGAAGAACCAACTGTTTTGAACTTTTCAAGAACTTTTTACAACACCTTCGAAAGGTGTGTTCTTGACACTTGCAAGACATTTCTTGCAAATACCCCTTCCAATGTCCATCCTTTCATAAAGAAAGTTTGTTCCCTTGGAGTTAATTTTATCTTCTTCATTTGACTTCTCCTTTGACTACAATAGTCATGGTCCCTAAACTCCCACTATCTCTCTTGAAACCTTTTTCAATTGTGTTATACACATCAAACATTTTGGAGAGCATGTGGTAATTTTTCACTACATAGTTTACAATAAACTTAGTGAACGATTTAGGATAGGGAAACAAAGGTGAAGTCCTTGCCTAGTTTCCGTCTCGTTAAGTGATTTATCACTTCAACATTCAATGATTCAAAATCATCATAAGTCCATGTTAATGGACTATTTTTGTCAACCAACCATTATGTTCTAAACATAATTACAAACCTTCAAGAGTTGTACAAGGCAACTCTCATTTCTTCATACAACAATTGTAAATGAAGAATCATGGCACATTAAGTGTCCATGCCTTTGTGCTTTCTTCTCAAGTTCCTTGTTCATGTAACAAAGAAACAAGCACTAAGTGTTTGCATTGACTAAGAGTTGTTCAAAGCAACTCCTATTTCTTCATACAACAAATTGTAATTGAAGAATTATGACATTTAAAAGTGTTGTCCTCTTTATGATAGACCTTTTCTAACATATTCTTCTAATGATACATTACCAATAGAACGATTTTGAGGATGAGACTACTTAGGTACATATACAATCCATTTAAGACATTCTTTGGGATTGTAGTACCAAGTCCGGAAACTAAAACATTCGGTTTTGTCAAGTGTTGGATAGCGTTTGCAAATATATTGGTAAACAAATACATAACGAATATAAATTGATTGATTTTAAGCCATTTGATTCGGGTCTTTAAATCAAAATAGCACCACCCACTATTTTTGGCAAATTCCATATCCCTCATTGGAATTCGAGAGTTTTGGATGAAACTCCTAGTAGGTTATGGGAGGCTCACTATTACCAAGCCCACCTCAGAAGAACTCCATATTGGCTAGCAACAATAATAATGAGAGAGTACGCTTACTCATTTGCAACTAATGCAAGTACCCATCTCGTTTGGCCTCTAGAGAATGATGCCTCAGAAGAACTCCATATTGGCACCATTGCACTTAGTTAAGTCCTTCCCACCATGCTAGTTCAAGTAGGGGTTCAAGAATGGCCTCAGAAGAACTCCATATTGGCCACACTCGTTGCCTACCTTTCACTTCATCATATGTTTATAGGCTTCTCCTGAATGTAAGCACATACTTTGCAACCCCAGAACTGGACGAATACATTGTACAAGTCACAAACGATTGAAGCCCACCACGGTGGAAGGCCACGAAAGAGTGTTCAAAGCACTCTCACGTTTATCAACTTAATATTGGTTTGGTTGAGGGTTTTAGGTCTCATCACATATAAACATACATTTTAATCTCTATTAAAACTATTTTGGTCCTATTACAACTATTGGTCCATCTCATTGTTTTAGTTGTACATAATACTCCCACTATGCTTTTAAAACGATTTTTAAAGCAAGAGTATATGATACTACTAACATAAACTTTGCATTCATTTGATGGACTATATATAGTTGCCTTAGGGCCTAAGGATGATTATGAACCTTTGTTTAGATTCAACACGAGCCTTGTGTTGAATCTCGGTCTAGGAATGGTGATTGATTTTAGTTACGCGTTTAATCACATTAAGGCGTGTTGTCTTATGGGCGTTGGACCCAACTACTTCATTTTCATGCATATCATATAAAGCAAGAAAGAAGTACTTCAAAGTAAAGGTGAGCTTATGCTCATTACAACATTTGCATTTAACAAATTACTTTAAAGTAAAGAAGAGCTTAAGCCCTTTTACAACATTTGATCAAATCAAATTACAACCAAAATCTAATCTACACATTCCCATGGTTCAAACAAATTTGAAACGCCTTTCACATAGCTCAATTATATTAGGCTTAGGTTCATAATCACCCTTTAATTAATTAACACTTTAACTAATTAAATTGAATGCAACATTTTCATTTGGTTTTTGTATCCATAAAATTGATTTAAATGGAGCTAAACAAAATGAAAATCTAATTCTCATTTAAAGAGACAAAACAATTTTGTTCTCATCCTATTTGGGCCATCATGCAATTAACCTCAACTTTTGGGCCATATTGCAATAACAAAAACTTTTGGGGTCACTTTGTACAATACACAAAAGTCACAACTTCATGTAAATACAACTAGAACCCAAACTTTTAATAATGCAAAAACTTCATTAAAGGAACAAAACAATTTGTCCTTTAGCGTTTTTGGACCTAAACGTAAAAACGTAAACTTTTGGGCCAAAGTGCAAATACACAAAAGTATCAAAACTTTATGTAATTGCATAAAAGCCCCAAAAGTACTCCCTTTGAGGGAGTGGCCGGTTTTGGGGAGAGGATAAGAGTGATGTGTGTGTTGATTTGTGAGTTTTGTCAAAATTAATCATGCAAGTGTATGTGAAAGGATAAGTTTATGAAATAATTCAATCACAATTATTTCAATCATCATTTATACAAATATCTAACACTTTAAATACATGATAAATCATTTAAAAACATATCACATAAACTTTATGAAATAATTCAAAACTTTGAATCAAAACACCAAACCTTTTTGTTCTTGGCAAGAACATCAAGAACAATGAAGAACATCCATGAAAAACCCAAATTTTTCCATGAACCTTTTTCACCCAAAAACATTCCAAAACCATTCTTACTTAAGGGAAATAACATCTAACCAAACTAGGGTACTTAGGGGTTCCAAAGAACACATTAAAACACTTTTAACAAGTCGAACAAGAACCCAAAAATTCACCCTTTGGATTTGGCCGAATTTTCCCAAAAGCATGGCACCAAATTTTAGCTCCAATATTCATGCTCATATGAACAACATCTACAACATTTGAGATAGCAAATTTTCCAACAAAATTTACTTTCAAAGAAGCAAGAATAAAGCTTGTAACAATTACAACTTTTAGATCACATACTATGAACTACAAAACCCAAAAGGATTCACCAACTACTAGACCTAGGCTCTGATACCACTTGAAGGAATTATTTTGTGAAAACATGTTCATTTGAGCAACATCATATAGCATGCAATTAACAATTAAAGGCGGAATCATGCTTGTATGCACTCAAAAACAAAACATTACCATGAAATTCAAAGCCTAGTAGATTGGTGAACCAATTAATCAACTCAAAACAAAGTGAGTTGAAATTAATACCTTTGTAGATTCCTCTTTGCATAAGCAAAGGCTAATCACCCAAAGAGATAGGGCCTTCATTCCTTGCTTCTTAGATCCATGGATTTGGATGGAAGAATAGGTTCTCCAAGTTCCCAAAATTGAGAACCTCTAAGTCTCTTCACCAAGGTTAGATTGTAGAAGAAATGAGTGACCTTGGAGTAGTAGGATTGCTAGATGTACCCTCCAAGGTGTTGGCCTCTTTAGAGAGAAAAATGGAGAGACAATTCTCACCAATTTTCCCCAAAATAAACCCTTTTAACACTTAATGAATATTAGTTATAAAGTCATTTATATAGTCACTTCTTTAAGTGACCTAAACAACCAAAACCCTAATTCATTCCATATGGCCGGCCATTTAGGGATTTTAGGGCTTTTGGGCTTTAATGAATCTTTATTCATTAAATTGTCATACAACTTAAGTTAATGGGCTTGACGTTCGAAGCCCATTGGGCCTTAAGGTCCAAAACTATCCCGAAGTCTTTAACGAACTTATTCGTTTGATTAATTAACATATTAATTAATCCTTGCCATAAATAAATGATTAAACCATTTAATCATTCTTACTCATTTCCGTTTAATCTTCAATCTCTACCTTTTATGGTGTGCGATCCATTAGGTTCCTTTTAGCGAGGTAGTGGGCGATTAAAACCATTTTACATCGATTGTGAATTGAAACTATTTTCAATTCTCCCTTTAGTGATTACACACGTTTAGGGCTTCCACAAACCATGAGTGACACCTAGCAGCATATCATGGTTACCCAAGCTAATCAGAAGAGGTGGAGAACCTATTCAGTTCGAGATTACAAATGCAATACGGTCCTTCTCTAATCTAATACTCTTGACCACATTGTTTGGTTTGATAGTTTATTTTCTCATGTCTACTATCCAATGTGTGTCTTGTGCTTATATGATTACCTTGAATGTGATTAGGAACGCATTCCCAAATCTCATTCATACTCTGGCCAGAGATTCAAATCATATCATAGAGTATTCTCCCTCAAACGGTTTGAAGGTTAGAGATCCCTTGTTGCGCATTCACTTGTCTCCATAGCTAAGCGGCTTGACCCCAACGATGCCGTGGACACCCTCCTGATGGAGTGACTTTGACATAATCAAAGATCAAGGACTTAACCACAAGACAACTATGATGCCTCAGGTCAAAGGACTACTTTGCATTATCCCAACCATGAGTTCTCATGTGACATGGAATATGAGAACCCTTCGTTGATCGCGTTCAGTGAACTCATTCTCTATTGAGCACCTACCGTACTTGTCTTGATGTCACACACACCAATGACTCGAGACTAATCACTCTCCCTGAGAGAAGACATAGTACGTACTGATCTTAACGGACTGTCAACGCCCAATTGGCAATCCTATGATCAGGAACGTTTAGGATGTGTCTACGAAAGAATGGTCTCATGAATCTAACTTCATTAGATTACATTCTCCCAATCACATATTCCTTGGACTTTATCGTTTAAGCATATAACATTTATATGAGACGGCTCAAACAATAATCTTTGCCCTTTATATGTAAAACTAGATTAGTTTAACATGTGAAATGTCCGTAAAGTATCATCACATGATTGGCTTTAGGGCACATTTCCAACAGTGACTTTGACATAATCAAAGATCAAGGACTTAACCACACGACAAACGTGATGCCTCAGGTCAAAGGACTACTTTGCATTATCCCAACCATGAGTTCTCATGTGACATGAATATGAGAACTCTTCGTTGATCGTGTTCAGTGAACTTATTCTCTATTGAGCACCTACATACTTGTCTTGATGTCACACACACCAATGACTCGAGACTAATCACTCTCCCTGAGAGAAAACACAGCACGTACTGATCTTAACGGACTGTCAATGCCCAATTGGCAATCCTATGATCAGGAACGTTTAGGATGTGTCTACGAAAGAATGGTCTCATGAATCTAACTTCTTTAGATCGCATTCTCCCAATCACATATTCCTTGGACTTATCGTTTAAGCATATAATATTTATATGAGACGGCTTAAAACAATAATCTTTGCCCTTGATATTAAACTAGATTAGTTTAACATGTGAAATGTCCGTAAAGTATCATCATATTATTGGTTTTAGGGCACATTTCCAACAATGATTTGGTACTTGATTACTTGATTTTATGACACGTAATTTAGTATTGTCAATTACTATAATAAGGTTATGTACCTATTGAGCTTTTAAAGCTCACCCCTCTATTGTTATGTAGGTTTAAGAACTTGAAATTGGTACCAGGTGAAATACCCTACAACAAAAACTTAGAACCAACCGTACTAATTAGCCAAACATAATAGTCAACTGAGTATAGATTATTAGAATCATATAAGCATATAAATTAAACAAACTTAAAAGGAAAAACTTAACAATGTGAACTTCAGTTAAGTTTTAATCTTAGTACTTGACTTAAGTTCAGTTGATTAATAAATTGTCAATACTAGCTGATAGGGATTTTACTACACACGTAAATAGGCTAAAAACTCCTATAATACTTGCAAGAATGACAAGGTTATTGTAGTATAAACGGATCTAGCAAGGTCGTTCTCCACAGGGATTATTAAATAATTTGAAACAAACCAAATTCCAATTAATTATTGTAAAGTAGAAATTGAGATGATTGATTTTATAACCTACTTAAATTAAAAACAAATTTAATTAATAACAGTAAACTAATCTGCAATATTACAAATGAAAGAAAAGGAAAAGTTTTGGAGAAATCAAATTAAGAAAACACTAGGGTTCCACCATCACCTAGCAATCCTATGAACTTTAACCAATTACTTATGATCTACACATGCCACTTTGAAGGCTAGATTTTCCTAATTCATATTCTACTTGGAACCTCCAACATAGAACGTATATCTAACAAGCAACCCGTCCGGACGTTCAGATCAAATCTGAACAAGAAATACTCATTATGCTTTATGAAAACCCGTTGAAAAATGATGCAACCCTTAAGACGTGGTGTTCATCCTAAGTGAAATTACAATTATTAATCACAAGAAGCCAACGTCAATTTCAGGGAACCTTCCGACCAAAATTGCATCAAATTACTTTTCTAAAGATCCTAATAGTGATCAGGCATTAAGACAATTAGATAGTTTTAATCCCGGTGATTAATAATTCAAAGTATGCATGCAATCAATCATAAGCAATTAAATAAAAATCACATATTCATGCTAAGGCTCAAGGCTTCGCCCTAGCAAAAGGAATTAGTTATGCATATTCATAATTAAAATCATAAAAAATATTATTAATAAAAGAATTGAAAACACCTTAAAGTAGAAAATCTCCAAGAACCCTAGCAATTCTCTCTGTCTCCAAAGTTGCATAAAAGAAAGCGTAGCCAGAAAAACTCTGGACGGCAAAGTAATATATGTTGCTATCCCCCGCAAAAACCCTAAAAACCATGTCCTTTATTCCAACTAGGAAACTAAGATAACTAAAATAAAATAGGAAGCATAACCCTAAATTAAATGGTAAAATTCGCCTATAATATGAACAACCATGTTTTGGACCCTTAAGCTGCTCCAAAACTGGCCCAATATAGCTGGTTTTGATGATTGAAATATTCTGAACACCTCTCCAGAAGGCCACGAACCCATCCGAGGTCCTCTCGGACTCCGAAAAAACAATTTAAGCCCAGAATCGTCATTTTCCGGCACTGCACACTGCTTCTTTATTCCATCGTCGGAAAATAACCGCTTGGTAGAAAAATCCCAAATTTTGATACAAACACACCAAGAGACAGCCAAACGTCCTCCAATTTGAATCACTCCAAAATTCGTTTGTTTGATCATGTTTTTCTCCAGAGGAAGTCGGATGTCCTATATTGAGAATATAAATCAAAGTATCAAAATTTTTCCAAAATATTAACCAAAATATACTAAGAATAGGGTAAAATATATAATATGAAATTGATTCATCAAAATACCCCCAAACTTAGCTTTTTGCTTGTCCTCAAGCAAAACAAATCTAGAAAACAAAAATAAAAACTAACAAACTAGACACTTAACTAAAACTAACTGACAAAAAATTTCACCTTCAAAGTTGCAATACATAGAACATATTAAAAATCAGAACATTTTTTCAAAAGTTCCAACCAATCCCACCATAGAGTCTAAGCAATTTAGAATCAATTAGAAAAGAATTCACAAACTTCCTCTGGTGTAAAGTGAACCAGCATAGCTAAGGATACTCGACTAAAACTCTTACCTCTCGTCCTTCTTTATTTCACACATACTAACTTTAAACATAGCTATTTTTTTTTTCATTTTCGACTTTTTCTCTTTTTTTCATATATATATTTTTTTTTTCAGTAACAGTAGTGGTCGTGCAATGTCAATTCTCTTAAGTTTTCAATCCAACCCATGTAGTGAGCTTTAGGTCAATGACTCCCAAACCACTAGGGCTTTAGGGCACTAGGTGTAGAACACCCCTAAGCACTTATTAACCTACACTGAAAAGGCTACGAAACCAACTAACCATCCTACCCCATGCCAAAACTCTACCGTTTGATGCGAGAATCACTGCTGATTAGGTAGGACTGGCCCGGTTACTAGGCAAAGTCTCCGGTGGAACACTTATTACTTTATAACACAAACTAATTTAACTTTATTTAAAACAAAAATTAAAAATGAAACTTAGACTAAAAGTAAGTGTTTCAATCTCACTCCCCACAAACCATGTTGATGTGAATGTGCAAATTGTCAAAGTATAATATATGAATTAGTGTCTAAGCAACGATAAATAGAAAAGACTCTAATGTGGGATTAACCTTCACCATGTCCATTTGTTCTAACGTTTAAAATATTATATGGATATTAACTTAAGAAGAATGAAAATTTTAACCTGACCCAAATTTTAACTTTCTCCTCTAGGTGTAGAAACAAAAAGAAAAACGAAATGAACAATAGAATAAAACACAAAAACCCCAACTGACACTACAAATAAATGACAAAACTATAAAAAGAAAATAAAATGAAAGAAAATATAAAACAAAACGAAATTAAAGGAGAGAAAAAACTACTGGGCACACATACATGGCATATTGAATAGCCATGGGGTTTGAACCCCACCCTCAAAACAAAGGCCCAAGAAACAATAGCCCATCATGGTAATGAGATGCAGCTGGCATGCCATGTTTAAAATAGTGGTTGTTGAACCCTAAAGACGTTGAGTGTCTGTAATGCCTCAAGGACCCTAGTTGCCTAAAGACCAACATTGGATTCCCTACATGTGCCCTTGAGCCCAGAGCCAAACAGCTCTCTGTCCCTCCATTTTCAAAACTCCTTTTCTGACATACATGAAAGACACACGATGAAAACACGTGTCACACATTCGTGGGGTAACTCTTTTGGATTCCCATAACACATGCATCTCAGACAAATATTTTCATTTCAGATTATTTTGTGAGAAATCCTAAGCTTCTCTCTCAATCCAAGCGCACCTCCATATCAAAAATAGCTCTCCCATTTTTCTCATCTCGTTCTCTCTTTCCAAGCCCACCTCATTCTCAGCAAAAACCCAAAACAATCAACTCTTGCCATGGAAATAATGGTACATTGAAACTCCACATGCCCTTCAAAGGTAATCATCGCCCCTGTTTTGCTCAATTTATATGTCCAGCTAATGACGAATGCATGCTGATCTAATTCCTTTACGAGGATGTTCAAGTGCACAACGAAAAGGGTCACACTAGTACCAAAAAACAGGTAAATCCAACGTCGATCGTCCAAATATCATCTATCTGCAGGTACAACTTAGTCACCCAGCCTTTGTTTATTTTGTGTTCTTAGTACCTGGTTGAGCACCATGATTTTGTGACAGATCCATGTTGGTGTGTTGCGGATATAGTTGGTATGCATTGGTCCATGATCGAGAAGCTTCACAACAGCAAGGAAAATGAGCACCGGCTACTACATTGCAGATCCGGGTCTTGCAAAGGTAAAATCTTGTTCTTCGTTGTCGATGAACCCTAATCTGTGAGAAAGTTGCGTCATTACATCTAGATGTAGTTATACTGGTGTGGTATTTGTGTAGAACAGTCGGATCCATGACAAATCCGAGAGAAGGAATGCTCAAACCGGAGATCCACTGGATAAAAGGCATGACACATCTTGAAAGTCTTGATCTGTCGATTATGAAGGTATTAACTCATCCCTAGATAATAAAAGTTATAATGTCAGCAGGCTTTCTATTGTGAGTTGTGTAGGATGGCAAGCTAGCCTAAGGGCAAAGGAAAAAGACATGACAACTCGGACATCACAAATCCGCCTCCCATCCAAAGGTAAAACTAATCCTGGGTTGTGTTTTATGTCCCTACATGGTTTCATTTTAGTGTTCTTTGTGCAGGATAGGCAGATACATAATAAATCCAAGGGAAAGAAAAGGAATACACCCGCTACAGTGAACAAGAACAATAAAAGCGTCAAAGAAGCCTGATCGATGCATATGGGAGGTAAAATTTGAATTCCTGCAAGTGTAATTGTTGTAGATTAGGTAATAAAAGTTGTGGTGTATGGACATGTGATTTAACTGTGCTGTGCATCCATGCATCGTAAAACTAAGTTGTAGAAAATAACTTCTCTAAATTTATGCCATGAAACTGTATTTGCAAGAATCACTCCCAAACTTGCATCTGTGAATGACATCATGTTAATTACTTTAAATTTCAGCATAGGATAGATGTGGTGGATGTTAATGTAGACTTGTTGTTGGGTACATGATTCCAGTATAAGATGTTCTACCTTTGTTTTCCTTCCTGCAACCTACAATTAACCAATATGGGATAATTAAAAACAGAGCTAAAATCAACTGCGTAAATTAAGAAAAGAACACATCTTTGGATTTTTCACTTTTTTTTTTGTTTTTGTTTTGTTTTGTTTTGTTTTGTATGTATTTGCTTATAGAAATTTAAACTAATAGAAAAATGAAAAATCAAACGAAAAGTAAAATAAGGAAAGAGTTTAGAAAAATTGGGTTGCCTCCCAATAAGTGCTTTATTTTAAGTTTGTAGCTAGACGTGGCAGAGGTTCGGTGGCTAGATCACTGGTTCCTTCAGAGTCAAAGACTCACGTGCACTAAACTTCCTTAGGAATGACTTTAGTAGATACTTCTTGACCTTGAGCACACAACCCCTGCCCTCTGGTTCAATGTCCATGTTACTGTTTTGAAAAACTTGCTTAAGCATATAAAGTCATTTCCACCGAGATTCTTGTCTCCCTGGAATTAACTTGAAACTGGAATTTAAAAACCACACCTTCCTATCAGGCTGTATTTTCTTAAAATTTGGGCTGCTTGGCAAATTTTCATGTTTTTTCTTAATGTTAATCAGTTGGTCATTATGTAGCACCATTTGTTGCTGTGGTTTAGGACTTATGCAATCACGAGTCAAATTCGAAGGCTTTATGGACATATGGTTAGTTGATGATCTGCTTATAAATTTGGCCCTAGGTAAACCATCTAATGCATTAACACGCATGCATTCTTGCTCATCACCT
Source organism: Malus domestica (assembly GCF_042453785.1). Taxonomy (NCBI): domain Eukaryota; kingdom Viridiplantae; phylum Streptophyta; class Magnoliopsida; order Rosales; family Rosaceae; genus Malus; species Malus domestica. Next base: position 16,609,290 of record NC_091670.1, read on the forward strand.
GGATGCATGGTGGCTTCAAACAACCTAAAAACAACCATTTGATCTTCAACCCGGAATGTTAGAGTTCCGGCTTCAACATCAATAAGAGTATGGGCTATTGCTAGAAATGGGCGGCCCAAAATGATGGGTATTGTCAAATCCTCATCCGTGTCCAACACCATAAAATCAGCTAGTAAATATAAATTGTCAACCTTCACAATAACATCTTCAAGGACTCTTCTAGGGTAGGTAATTGAACGGTTAGCTAATTGAATAATGTTGGAGGTTGGTTTTAGCTCACCTTCACCTAAACGTTTAAAAATAGAATAAGGCATTAAGTTTACACTAGCACCTAAATCAATTAAAGCAGTACTGAAATCCCAATTTCCAATGGTGCAAGAGATAGTAAAACTCCCTGGATCTTTCTTCTTTGGTGGCAATTGTTGCAAGAAGACAGCACTGCACTATTCCGTTAGAATCATTTTTTTAGAATCCACAAACTTCTTTTTCTTTGTGCAAACGTCCTTAAAAAACTTGGCATAAGATGTAATGTTCTTGATTGCATCAATTAATGGAAGATTAATTTGAACTTTAGCTAAAGTTTTCATTAAATTTGCCAACTGTTGATCTTTAGCTTTGGGTTTCAACCTTTCGGGAAAAGGCATTGGAGGCATATAAACACTACCACATCCTGGCCCAGGCTCTCACCACATTCTGGGCTCGACTTCGCCGTAGCACGATATTATCTGTTTTGGGCCCCGACCACGCCCTCACGGTTTTGTTTCTGGGAACTCAATTGAGAACTTCCCAGTGGGTCACCCATCATGGGATTGCTCTCACGTGAACTCGCTTAACTTCAGAGTTCCGATGGAACCCGAAGCCAAGGAGCTCACAAAAGGCCTCATGCTAGGTAAAGATGGGAATATACATATAAGGCTTACTGGATCCACTCCCCTGGGCGATGGGGGATGTTACAAACACGTTATGCAATTTTTATGGCAGCTTCTGCAGTATTTTCGGGTCTGTCTTGTGGCTGCCCAGAATATGTAAAAATATTAGATTTTGCAAAATTTCCCAAATCTATTTGTGGTTGTGGTGCCGCCCGTAAATTTCCAGTGCAATTTTCATGTATGTTGTCATAACTTTTGACAGATCGTAAAGTCCATACAGCATTGCATTCTTCTCGTCGTCTTGGATTAAGTACTGTTTGACTAGGAAATAAGCCTGGCGGTCTTTCTGAAACCTGCAACGCAATCTGCCCAATTTGTTTTTCCATGTTTTTCATTGCTGCCTGTATCTTTTGGATTTCTTGACTAGTAGTATTTGCTAATTTTTGGATTGCAACCTTCCAAGCAGCCTTAGGTGCTATAGGTTGTTGTACCTGCTGTTGAAATTGTGACCTGGGATGCTGTTCTTTGTCCCACTTTAAATTAGGATGATCTCTCCAACCCGGGTTATAGAAATTTGAATACGGGTCATATTGGGGACGCTGAAAATTATTAAATGCATTAACCTGCTCTACTGTAAACTCCGAAAAAGCATCTTTATGTGGACAACTCATAAAATCATGAGTTGTCATGCTGCAAATGTTGCAAACAACTTGTAATGGATGCGGTACAACAATCTGTGAACTTGGAATTCTTTGTAATAACATGTCAAATTTTGCATCATGCCTTTTATCCATTTTTTCAATTTGTTCTATAACATAAGGAGAGCCATTAGACATCTAAAAAACAGACCTAGATTGCAGCTGCTCAACTGCCTACTGTTGTGTATCTACTGCCATTTTTTCAAATAACAAGCAAGCTTCTTATGCATTTTTATCTTTGTATGAAACACCGCATGAACCATTGACAATAGTTTTTGTACTCATATTTAACCCTCTGAAAAATATATGCATCTGATTAGTACTGTTAATACCGGAATGTGGACATTTTCTAATCAACACTTTGAACTGCTCCCACGCCTCATGAAACTCTTCATTTGGATTTTGTGCAAAAGATAAAATCTGAGTTCTCATGTCAAGAGTCTTTGAAGCTGGATAATACTTGCTTAAAAAAATTTCACTGAGTTGAACCTAAGTACTATTGCTTCCAGATGGAAGTGTGAGGTGCCACCTCCGTGCTTGATCTTTCAGAGTGTATAGAAATAAATGAAGCTTAATAGATTCGGCTGAAAATCCTCTCACCAAAATATTCTTACATCCCACTAAAAATTTTGCAATGTGCATATTAGGATTGTCGACTGAGAACCCATGAAATGTAGGAAGAATATTCAACATGTGCTGCTTTATTTCAAATATAGACCCTTCCTCCAAATCCGGATAAGTAATGCAACTTGGTATGTTAGTGGCATGAGCTGTTAAAGAATCACCCAAGGGCTGACCCGCCTTTGGAATAACAAAAGCCATTGTCTCTTTATTGTGCAGGTCCCCAAAAATTAAAGATTGCAGAAAAGTCCCTGCAGTGAAGGAACCCACTGCAAATTTTGCTCCCTGCGTCTTCTCCTTAATGTTTGCTCAAGTTCTGGATCACAAAGAAACAATTTTCTGCACTGTTGAACGGGTGCTGACCATACACAGATTGTTGTAATCTGTACTGTTGTACTACAGTAATCTGTAAAAATAAAATAAAAACAAAAATTAAAATTTTTTAATTTTTTTTATATGTGTATATACAACAATAACTATGACACACCCCGTCCCAAAGGAGGGCATGCTGGCCGTCACGTGAGAGTGACGTAACCATTTGCACAGTACGGAAGCTTTAATTATACAATTTATAAGTTGATACACCCGAAGGTGAGTCCTAATTTTGTCTAATCTGTCAGAACACCGTCGAATTCCTCGTAGTCACCACACCTTTGTGATTCCTGAACCTGGAGGGGCGCAAAACCAAAATTGAGTGGGTGAGTAAAACAATTCTTTTCCAAATCCAAACATTTCTCAAAACGTTGTAACCCCTCTCCGTAAAACCTGTATACTTTCCCAGAAATGTAAAATATAAATATACATATATATTCTCAACATTTTTCTTTATCAATCATGCCATGCCATGTCTAATTCAACAGTTAAGTATGGATGCATCAACAATAATCATATCAGGTGCAAGAAAGTAATCAATCGGAGGCCCTCTAATAGTCCTGTACGGTTGAATCTAGAGCTCGAAATCTATCACTATCACTCTGCCGGAGTCACCTCTGTGACCTATCCGGCCTTCTGCACACAAGTTACGCTCTAGTGCTTCTCTCATCAATCATCTGTGCACATAATCTAAGGTCACCCACCAGTCGAAATCTCACTAACACTCTTCGACTGGCCCGTCGCACCCACTCCGCGTGGACTGTGCGACCAGCATCTACTTGGATCCAAGGCGAGCGTGCGATGCGGTGAATACTATAAGCACTAAACCATGGTGCAGGATTTGAGCTCAATATATATCATCATCATCATAACAGTAATTAAATACTCACCTGATACTCACCTGTGCGTCCGCCGCACCAATTCATACATATGCATCATATCTCAATTCATGCTTTTCATATCATTTCATGCATGGCAATTCGATTTACATTTCCATATATATTTCATATACTTCTATGCATGACCTTTCAATTCACGTTTTCATATAATTCTATATACCTTTCGTTTAAAACATAATTTCATTCTAATTCAATTTCTGGGAAAACGTCAAGTATATATATATACGGAAAACAAAACTGTCCACTCACAGATTACATCGACGTCTCGTAAGTCCCTGAGCATCCCTTGGCCATGCCTGATGCCCGCATAAACCTCACCTATACAAAAGTAACCATTTTGATGTTATTTAACGCCTAACCCAAATCTTAGTTAATAACTCCTCATATTTTGCTCAAATTGGGTATATGAATATACCACCGTGACCTACACAACCTCAGGATCATCCCCATATTTTTAAAATAATTTTTCGAGGTCTCACGCGCCCCCACGTGCCTGACGTGGCACGGACCTACGCGCCCCCCACGCGCGGCCACGTGACATGCACACTGACGGCTACAGTGAACGGCGTTAGGGAATATTCCGTCAAATCCTAGTATATTCCGTTAAAAACTAACGGTTTCCGTTAAAACTGACTAACGGCGTCAGAATATTCCGTCAAACTTGACGGAATATTCCGTCACCTTCAACCTTCAGCTCCGGGGACCGTCGCCGGCGCCGGAAACTGGGTAAATTTTCAAAACCACTAATTTCACTCGTTTTTGGTCCATTTTCTTCGAATTTTACACCAAAATGAAGCATTTAACACCTACTATCACGTTGGAAGGTTTTTAAGGTCCAAAAACAACAAGATCATACCTTTCCAAATTTCATCAAATTCGGCCAAACTCGAACCCAACGATCCCGACGTCCATTTTGTTCAAACGAGGCACTCTGAGCCTCCTCGTGACCTCCTTAAGCTCACTGTGAGCTTTGTTTAACCTAAAACACGGCCATATTAAAGTTTGTGAACAGTGCTTAATCACGGGGTGTTTTGAAACTAGGATTTCAGAAATGAAACTTACTCGAAAATGGTATCCCCGTGTTCGTGAAGTCATCAGGAGTGTCGTGGTGATCTTCACTTGGACGTTCGTGAATGTTTTAGGTAAGTTTGTGTGTGAGCTTGTGAGTTCGAGAGTAAGAGAGAGAATGAGAGAGTCTGAAATGAAGAAAGAGAGAGAGAGTGTGTGACTGAGAAGGATAAGAGCTGAGGAAGAGACAACCTACGGGTTTTGGGGAAGGAATTCGGGAGGTAGGACCCTACCTAAAGTCCAAATACAAAATAACACATACAATTATAAATCTAACCCTAGTTTAGGATCTTAAAGTAAAACAAACACCAAAATTACGCACCTTAATCCCGTTTAAGGGCGTTTTTGTAATTTCACGTCCTCGGTATTTAGTAATTCTGGGACGGGCTGTGACAATCTCCCCTCCTTATAGAATTTCGTCCCCGAAATTCCAGTCATCAACCAGAACATCAAAACTCATAGAATAGCCTCGGATACATATCCTGCATCCGTTCTTCTGTCTCCCATGTAGCTTCTTCCGCTGTATGGTTTCTCCACAATACTTTTACCAAGCTCACGGTCTTATTCCTTAGAGTCTTATCTTTCCAATCCAGTATAGTCACTGGTTCTTCATCATACGTCAAATCCGGATTAATTTCCAAAAGTTGAGGAGGAATCACATGTGAAGGATCTGAAACATAATGCCGAAGCATCGAGACATGAAACACATTATGTACCTTAGACAACTCTGGAGGCCATTCAATTCTATAATCAACTTCACCAACCTTTCGATGATCACGCTAAGTCCGATTCATTTAGGATTTAACTTGCCTTCCTTTCCAACCCGAATTATACTTTTCTATGGTGAACACTTCGAAAATATAAAACCATTTACCTTATATACTCGATTAGTGGCATATCTATCTGTTGATCTCTTTTGCCATTCCTGGTTACTTCAGGTTAACTTAATCACCTGAATACTTTGAGGAGACTCATCCATAGTCTCAAGGTCTACTAAAACTCTTTCTTGATTGAATCTTTCTCTATTCAGAAGCATTTCATTCACACGACACGCTTCAGGGACCCTATGGCGTTATTTCGGAAACTGCGCACCCAACATACTTAAGAAACTCAGCAGTTCCGTAATCCAATTCTCTTTCCATAAAACAAATAAGTACCGTTGTCCTGACTGGGAAAAAGTTATTACTCAACACTGGAGTAAATATACTAACTTGTTACGTTGCCCAACCATCACTTCACATCCGATCGTAACCATCTTGTATACAAGGAAACTTGTACACATAGTCCAAAGTAATATCTTTCCATTTCCGTTTCGAAACAGAAAATAGTTATCTCAATCCAAAGGTTTATTTCTTTCTGCCTCAATCTGCTGACCAATAAAAATGTCGAATGGTATGATAAACCTTATTACTTTCGGAATATTGCAGAAGTTAAACAATGTACTTCGTCCAAAATTGCTTACTTTAAACCCACAGCATTAGGCACATACTTTTCGTTTGCTTGTATTCACATACCATCCGATTCAAGAATCATGTACTCATTCTTTTTCCTTTCTTTCTCTGCCTTGGTTAATTCTTAAATTTCTTCGTTAACCATTTGAGTCTCGAGTACGACCTTACCAAAAGGCCTAACTTGAAACTTAGCAAGTATAACTTCTTCTCGATCTTTCATTCTTAACTTTACTTTAGTTGGTTTCCAATCCACAAGAAGATAATCTTGGCAAGCGTACCAAGCATTAATTCTTGCTGGAGTCTTCTCATCAAGTGCTTCCGCTACAACAATTCACGATCACCCTGATCGTACAATCATAATCACTAAGTAATTCAATCCACCTTTGTTGCCTCATAACAAAATCCTTCCGAGTAAACAAATATTGGAGACTCTTTTGATTTGTAAAATCTTGCATTCTTATCAACATATAATGTCTCCATAACTTCACAGCAAGGATGATAATCGTGACTTCCAAATCACCAGTAGGGTAATTCATCTCATGAGGTTCCATTTGTCGTGAAACATATACAATCACCCTAACATTTGCATCAACATGCCTCCAATACCATTCAAGAAACAGCACTAAAAATTTATGATTACCACTATCTTCTAGGATTACTAAAATACGTGTATGAGTGAGGAAATACTTTAGTTGTTGAATTCCTTACTCACAATTTCCTTCCCACTCATACATAACTCTTTTTCTCAACAGTCTCGTCAATGACAAAGCAATGACTGAAAAATCTTTCACAACCATCCAAGATAGCCTGGTAAGTTAAGAAATTCCAAATCTCAATTACGACTCGTGGTTGTTCCAAATTCTCAATTCTGCTGCCTTTTAAGAATTCATTTGAATACCTTAAGTAGATATAACCAATCTCAGAATGCCACTTGATTCATCTAACTTTAGCATTTGCTACTTAGCATACAACCGACGTTCCCTCAAACTTTGTAACATCAACTTAAAATATCTAACATGCTCTGCTCTAGGCTTAGAGTATACCAGAATATCTTCAATGAAAATGATATCTATTTATCAAGGCATTATTGGAATACTTCATCCAATAACTCATAAAACAGCATGAGTATCCATATAGCATCACCAAACTTCATAAGGACCATAACAAGTCCAGAAAACCATCTTATGATCAACGTCACTTATAATATTCAATTGGTATTAACCAGATCTCAAGTCAATCTTTGAAAATATACAAGCACCTTTGAACTGATCAAATGAGCGTCAATACACCACAAGGGATAACGGTTCTCAATCGTTACCCGACTCCATTGTCTATAATCAATGGATAGCCTTAAAAATCCATTTTCTTCCTCACCAACGAACTGGGCTCCTCAAAAGTGTTGTACTAGGTTGAATAAAACTTTTATCAACCAATTCTTTCAACTGAATTTCCAATTCCCTTAACTCATCATGAACCAATCTTTAACATAAATTTATACCTGGCAACAATTCAATAATGAACCTCATATCTCTGCCTGAAGACAATCCAGATATACTTTCAGGGAAGACATCAAGAAAAGTCTAACCCTTTCGACATTATTCACACTACTCCAAACAATATCATTTAGCACCACATGAGCTAAGTATTTTTGGGCAGCCTTTCAAAACAATCTCTTTGCTTTCACAGCATAAATAATGGCTGAACTCACTTCACTTTGCATGCCCACTCATTAAGGTAACCTCTGATCATCCAGATCGATGGAAAATGACTGGTTTCCCGTAACAATCCATCTAGTCACAATTATAACCAACTAATCTAATGGAAATAATTTAACCGACACAATTCATACTCTATTACTACTAAGCATTCTGAATAAGTACAATACTAACATAAAATAATCTACCGGGTTGCTTGCTTAACGAATCCACGAATGAGTTATTAATATTACGGTCTGCAGCCCGCAATACTGATAAATCATCGTTGTCTCGATAAGTAGGCAACCACTCTCAAAGATATAACATTACTATTTTGTCACTCAATGCAAAATACATACACTCGTCTCAACTACATTTATTTACTACTCTCTAGGTAATAACATACATAATAAGAAATATATCAGCCGAAGTCAACTAGAATGACCAATACGGCTGATTCAACTCTTATCTCAATAATACGTCGGCCGGATCCACTCTGCGTGGTCGGTACGGTCGAGTATATAACTCACCAATTTCTCATGTGTCAGTCGAATCCACTTCTCATGGTCTATACGGCTGAACATATAACTCACCAAATCTCTCTGTACTCACGGTCAATCCGACCAAACTACTAAGTTCATAAACTTGCTGAATCGACACTATGATGCCATGGAAACTGTTGGGTACAACTGATTCTAGGGACGATTCACAATTCTGTGTCCCCTCTGTTCACATAAACACATTTATTAATTTCACACTTCCCAAAGTGTTAATTTTGTACCTGCTGCACAAAGTACATTTCCTTTACTCGAGACACCTTGTCTCAAATATCTGGGATTACCAGTATATCCATCACTTTTACTCTGACCAGCTACATTAAAACCTCAGCTGGAAGAATTAACTCTAGCTTCACTTCTTTCGAAGCTCTGAATCTTTCTATATCCTTGATATGACGAATCATTAACTTTATCGTCTTCTTTTAATTCCCATTCATTTCTTATTCCTCTTTACTCTCGTTGATCATGTTCTCAGAGTCCTCAAGGCTCAACAACATCTCGTATACTCCTGGTAATAAATACAATGGATAGTGGTCACTCAAAGAACGCCGCTTTTTCTTACTATCCAGCATAAACAACATAACACCTCAACCAAATTAACAGTAATATCTGGATGGAACGAGGCAAGTCTGAAAACTTTCTATAATATCCCTCGATCATCACCTTCATTGTCTCATATTTGTAAACTCTTGTTTACTACCATCGATAAATGCCGGAGGGATAAACTTTTCCTTAAACAAGTCCTTAAACAATTTTAAATCGGCTGATTCCTCTGGTGACAACAACTAACAATCCTGTTTCCACCAGGATACAAATTCATACCCAAAACCAGGTAGTCGTCTCGACCCCTTGTCAGAAGGAAGATTCCTTTGACTTGCATAATCTGAAACATCTTTTCCAAATGGTTAAACCGTTACTTCGTTCCCTCAGGTTCATCATTTCATAAGGTGATTCAAATTCGACTTATAACCCGTCTTAAAATGTCCATTTTGATAATATACTGAATCACCATAATAATAGTTTCCCCCAAACCGCTAAATCAGGGAGACTAAATTCCTCTAACTACGTGGTTTGCTACGAGGCGGTGTAGTTCTGACAGAATTCACTAGAAACTTCTCAAGATGTCCAAGATTGCAACCATGCTCTGATACCAACTGACACACCCCGTCCCGAAGGAGGGCATGCTGGCCGTCACGTGAGAGTGACGTAACCATTTGCACAGTACGGAAGCTTTAATTATACAATTTATAAGTTGATACACCCGAAGGTGAGTCCTAATTTTGTCTAATCTGTCAGAACACCGTCGAATTCCTCGTAGTCACCACACCTTTGTGATTCCTGAACCTGGAGGGGCGCAAAACCAAAATTGAGTGGGTGAGTAAAACAATTCTTTTCCAAATCCAAACATTTCTCAAAACGTTGTAACCCCTCTCCGTAAAACCTGTATACTTTCCCAGAAATGTAAAATATAAATATACATATATATTCTCAACATTTTTCTTTATCAATCATGCCATGCCATGTCTAATTCAACAGTTAAGTATGGATGCATCAACAATAATCATATCAGGTGCAAGAAAGTAATCAACCGGAGGCCCTATAATAGTCCTGTACGGTTGAATCTAGAGCTCAAAATCTATCACTATCACTCTGCCGGAGTCACCTCTGTGACCTATCCGGCCTTCTGCACACAAGTTACGCTCTAGTGCTTCTCTCATCAATCATCTGTGCACATAATCTAAGGTCACCCACCAATCGAAATCTCACTAACACTCTTCGACTGGCCCGTCGCACCCACTCCGCGTGGACTGTGCGACCAGCATCTACTTGGATCCAAGGCGAGCGTGCGATGCGGTGAATACTATAAGCACTAAACCATGGTGCAGGATTTGAGCTCAATATATATCATCATCATCATAACAGTAATTAAATACTCACCTGATACTCACCTGTGCGTCCGCCGCACCAATTCATACATATGCATCATATCTCAATTCATGCTTTTCATATCATTTCATGCATGGCAATTCGATTTACATTTCCATATATATTTCATATACTTCTATGCATGACCTTTCAATTCACGTTTTCATATAATTCTATATACCTTTCGTTTAAAACATAATTTCATTCTAATTCAATTTCTGGGAAAACGTCAAGTATATATATATACGGAAAACAAAACTGCCCACTCACAGATTACATCGACGTCTCGTAAGTCCCTGAGCATCCCTTGGCCATGCCCGATGCCCGCATAAACCTCACCTATACAAAAGTAACCATTTTGACGTTATTTAACGCCTAACCCAAATCTTAGTTAATAACTCCTCATATTTTGCTCAAATTGGGTATATGAATATACCACCGTGACCTACACAACCTCAGGATCATCCCCATATTTTTAAAATAATTTTTCGAGGTCTCACGCGCCCCCACGTGCCTGACGTGGCACGGACCTACGCGCCCCCCACGCGCGGCCACGTGACATGCACACTGACGGCTACAGTGAACGGCGTTAGGGAATATTTCGTCAAATCTTAGTATATTCCGTTAAAAACTAACGGTTTCCGTTAAAACTGACTAACGGCGTCAGAATATTCCGTCAAACTTGACGGAATATTCCGTCACCTTCAACCTTTAGCTCCGGCGACCGTCGCCGGCGCCGGAAACTGGGTAAATTTTCAAAACCACTAATTTCAATCGTTTTTGGTCCATTTTCTTCGAATTTTACACCAAAATGAAGCATTTAACACCTACTATCACGTTGGAAGGTTTTTAAGGTCCAAAAACAACAAGATCATACCTTTCCAAATTTCATCAAATTCGGCCAAACTCGAACCCAACGATCCCGACGTCCATTTTGTTCAAACGAGGCACTCCGAGCCTCCTCGTGACCTCCTTAAGCTCACTGTGAGCTTTGTTTAACCTAAAACACGGCCATATTAAAGTGTGTGAACAGTGCTTAATCACGGGGTGTTTTGAAACTAGGATTTCAGAAATGAAACTTACTCGAAAATGGTATCCCCATGTTCGTGAAGTCATCAGGAGTGTCGTGGTGATCTCCACTTGGACGTTCGTGAATGTTTTAGGTAAGTTTGTGTGTGAGCTTATGAGTTCGAGAGTAAGAGAGAGAATGAGAGAGTCTGAAATGAAGAAAGAGAGAGAGAGTGTGTGACTGAGAAGGATAAGAGCTGAGGAAGAGACAACCTACGGGTTTTGGGGAAGGAATTCGGGAGGTAGGACCCTACCTAAAGTCCAAATACAAAATAACACATACAATTATAAATCTAACCCTAGTTTAGGATCTTAAAGTAAAACAAACACCAAAATTACGCACCTTAATCCCGTTTAAGGGCGTTTTTATAATTTCACGTCCTCGGTATTTAGTAATTCTGGGACGGGCTGTGACAAACTAACTGAAAATCTAATTAGAACGAATTATTTTAAATAATCCCTGGCAACGGCACCATTTTCTTGATAGGGATTTTACTACACACGTAAATAGGCTAAAAACTCCTATAATACTTGCAAGAATGATAAAGTTATTGTAGTATAAACGAATCTCACAAGGTCATTCTCCACAGGGATTATTAAATAATTCGAAACAAGCCAAATTCCAATTAATTATTGTAAAGTAGAAATTGAGATGATTGATTTTATAACCTACTTAAATTAAAAACGAATTTAATTAATAAAAGTAAACTAATCTGCCATATTAAAGATGAAAGAAAAGGAAAAGTTTTGGAGAAATCAAATTAAGAAAACACTAGGGTTCCACCATCACCTAGCAATCCTATGAACTTTTACCAATTACTTATGATCTACACATGCCACTTTGAAGGTTAGATTTTCCTAATTCATATTCTACTTGGAACCTCCAACATAAAACGTATATCTAACATGCAACCCGTTTGGATGTTCGGATCAAATCTGAACATGAAGGACTCATTATGCTTTATAAAAACCAGTTGAAAAACCATGCAACCCTTAAGATGTGGTATTCATCCTAAGTGTAATTACAATTATTAATCATGAGAAGCCAACGTTAATTTCAGGGAACCTTCCGACCCAAATTGCATCAAATTACTTTTCTAAAGATCCTAATGGTGATCAGGCATTTAGACAATTAGATAGTTTTAATCCCGATGATTAATAATTCAAAGTCATAAGCAATTAAATAAAAATCACATATTCATGCTAAGGCTTAAGGTTTCGCCCTAGCAAAAGGAATAAGTTACACATATTCATAATTAAAATCATAAAAAATACTATTAAGAAAAGGATTGAAAATACCTTAAAGTGGAAAATCTCCAAGAACCCTAGCAATTCTCTCTGTCTCCAAAGTTGCATAAAAGAAAGCGTAGCCAGAAAAATTTTGGATGGCAAAGCAATATATGTTGCTATCCCCCGTAAAAACCCTAAAAAGCAGGTCCTTTATTCCAACTAGGAAACTAAGATAACTAAAATAAAATAGGAAGTATAACTCTAAATTAAATGGTAAAATTCGCCTATAATCTGAACAACCACGTTTTGGACCCTTAAGCTGCTCTAAAACTGGCCCATTATAGCTGGATTTGATGTTTGAAATATTTTGAACACCTCTCCAAAAGGCCATGAACCCATCAGAGGTCCTCTCGGGCTCCAAAAACACAATTTAAGCCCAAAAATGTCATTTTCCCGCATTGCACACTGCTTCTTTATTCCATCACCAGAAAATAACCGCTTGGTAGAAAAATCCCAAATTTTGATACGAACACACCAAGAGACACCCAAACGTCCTCCATTTTGAATCACTCCAAAATTCGTCCGTTTGATCATGTTTTTCTCTAGAGGAACTCGGATGTCCTATATTGAGAATATAAATCAAAGTATCAAAATTCTTCCAAAATATTAACCAAAATATTTAATTCCAACAATGTTTAATTCCAAGAATAGGGTAAAATATATAATATGAAATTGACTCATCACTACCAAACCCTACAATGTTTAATTCCAACAAGTTTATAAATAAGGCTTTGTAAAGTATTGAACACAAGGAAGTTTTTGGCCGAAAAAACCCACCTATAGGCTAAAAAATTGGGGACTCTCCACTGAGTCCAATTCACTAGTGTAAACAAAGGTTCATACAAAGAACCACACAAAGCTCCATTCCTAGAACCTATCTAAGGAGCAGCTTTACCTTTGTGCAACCTTGCCTTACATGAGACAGACTCATTCGGTATTCACGAAGTGGTAACTCCTCCTCAGCTCATCACCTTATGGCACCGTGATCAACATGATCAATGATGTGATATGATTTTATGATGCACAAGAGATTTGGATTCAATTGACCAATCAGGTTCTTCAGTCAAACAGTTGAAGAAGAACCTAACATGAATCCGAGAGATTAGTCTATGAAGGATAAGAAAACATAGGTTTAGACCAAAAGCTTAATGAAAAACAATTAAAAAAATTCACCCCTAATATGCAGTGAATGGGTGTTTGTACATGAGACGGTTTTGTGGCTAGGGTTTTGGTTTAGAAGCTTAAAAGGTAGCTCTAGGCAAGATGCACTCCTTTTCTGAAAATTTGAAAATCCTAACCAAGAACAAATGAAACTTTCAAAACCCTTTTATGGAAGATATGGATGATTTAGACAAGGGCAACAAGGGGACACGTGTCACGAGCCAAAGAGACCTTTCCAGATCAAAGCTGACAGCTAGAGAACAGAAAAAAAATTTGACTAGACAACTACATTAAACAAATGGATTCTGGAAAAAAATAAGCTTGACATGCATATGCAAATGTATGATTTAAACCTTTTGTAGCGAATATAGCTGGTGCTTTGACGAGTTCAATCCCCAGTAGAAATCCCAAATCAGCATTGTACCTTAACTCTAAAATATGAGCATGTGTGGTGCATTTACAAATTTTGACAAGGAGAGCCAAACACTAAACCTAGTACTGAACAGAACTAGATTGTCAAGAGGGTAGATGGGATGAGATCAGATTAGATGTGAGGGTGGAGAGTTGATTCATTTATTTTTTTTAGCCCTGTCAAGAATTCTTGATTCTTTTGTAAGAGGAAGTTTATATTTCCACCCCGTTGTTTTAGCTTCTCTTATTTATTTTATTTTTGTAAACACGAAAGTAGATTTGCATTGATGAATTTGTAGGGTTACAATCTCTGTTTACAATTTTCCTCTAATTCAGTCTAATTTGATGTAGACACATAGGTTGTTGATCCAAGGGTCATGATAACTTGATCTCGGACGAACGATTGAACGATTGCTTCAAGTTTTGAGCTTGAAACAATGCGTGGATAGTCTTCACCTCTAAGTTTGAGTATGACCTGCAGCACAGGTGATGTTGATGTGGGATTTTGTTGATTAAAGGGTCTTGGTGACTTGATCTTGAATCGAACGTTGTTACAAGTTTTAAGCTTGCAACAAAGTCTTGAAGAAATCTGCACAAGTACTTGTTGATTCTTAAAGGGAATGCGTCGACTTTGGTCGAAAAAAAGCTTTAGCTTTGGTTGTATGTTCTTCGAAGAGAGCTTTGGCAACATATTATTCTGCAAAGATTTGGCAAAGGTTCTCCTTTTGTGAGAATTTTGGCCCTTCAATGTAGAAATTGCCTACCTTTAAGCTTGTTTGAGGACCTTGTATTTATAAACTTCTCAAAGCTTGCCTTTGGATGGATTGGGCTTTGATTTGTGTCTTGATTCATCCATGGGAGAATTTAGGCATGTTTTTGGCCTAAATATATAGGGCTTTTTTTGCCTATTTTGTGAGCGATCTTCAATTCTTGCTTGTTTTGTGAAGTTGCTTTAGCTTTCTTTCCGGTTTTGGGAGCAATTTGGGCCTCTTGCCAATTTTAAGGAGATTTCTTCCCCTTGCCGGTTTTGGAATGCTTTTGAGTTTCATTTGCTTGATTTGTGCCACATGTCATTGATGACTTGTCCATTTATGATGAGTCATATGCCACGTGGAGCTTTGTAATGCATCATTTGCATGCAACGAAATTTACATGTCTCTAAGTCTCTACACTAAGGATGAGGTGTGAAGATGAAATGGATGACTTAGAGGAAGAAAGATTGCTAGCTATCTTTCCCCTAAGTGGCCGGCCTCTATGGAGAAAAAGTTTCTCTTCTTTTCTTCAAGAAAACCCTAGTGAGAGAATGACTATAAAGTTGCATTTATACCACCTCACATGTGAGTGGCAAACTTGCTATTAACCCAAGTTTGCTACCACCTACCCTTGGCCGGTGTTGACTTTGTTTTTGGGTTAATTTCCATTTAGTTATAGTTGTCACAAAACCTAAACTCAATGGGCGTTGTGGACCAAAAAACCCTTTTGGGCCCCGAAACCCAAAACCAACTTAAAAGCCCAATACGAATCTTTTGTAAGATTAATTAACTAATTAATTAATCTTGACCATTCTCAATTAAACTATTTAATTGCTTATCCATCTCATATATATTTCTTTACTTTCTTCCTTACTCGGTGTATGATCCATTAGGTTCCAATTAGCAAGGCAGCGGGCGATTGCTACTCTTAACGATCGATTGTTGATGTGAAATATTCTAACACACAAATTAAATCCTATTAAGATAGTTGTAATATATGAAAGTAGGGATCGTTCTAGGCCGGGGATTAACTAGGGCTGCTAATCCACACAAATATGACTCAAAAAGACAAAACTAGACTTAAAAACACTTAACTAGACGCAAAGAACTCAAAATAAACTAAAAAACTCAAAACGGCACAAAACAATCAAATAGACTCAAACTAGACACTAGAGGGTGAATTGGACGAAAATTGATTTTAACTTGACTCAAAACACTTAAAAACACAAATTGGACAGATTCTAACTAATTTGACTCAACAAAGTAAAGGGGGATTGGGTTTTTGACGAAATTAAAGTAACAACAAGTGCATTAAAAACTTAAACAAAGTTGAACGAATTTGGTGAATTAAATGGATGAAGGCTAGCTAGAGGGTCCTTTTCCACACATGACACACTTGCATACAAATCAATCTCCAGTTGCTTTTTCTATAAACCATGAATGACAATGCCCAGATTAACCGTGCCATCACTAATTAACCCTCAGATTTTCCTTAAGTCATTGAATTGGATGGGATACGCATCATCAACCCAAATCATTCTTCAATAGTCCCCTACATGCACATCATAATAAAGATACAATCAAAGATCATTAAGTTCTATGAAAATCATAAGCATTGACAAAGCATTCGTAACTATGACATCATGATACTCATGCTAGGAATTTAACTTAACGCAATCGTGACCAGCGACCTTCACTACTTATGAATATAAGTTTGTAACGATTATGTGAAACTCCCTTATTTTCTAGCATCAAATTTAAGCATGCAAACTAAGTAGGCCTCCTTAATCAACATACAAGAATAAGTTTTGAATAAAACAGTTAAGCATGTTGCATTCACACTTTATGAAATCACAACTGGAATTAATCAATTCATAATGCAAATATGTTCATGGTTTCGAAATTCCCCCTAGCTAAAAGGGGTTTAGCTCCTCATGTTCACAAAACAAAGATAAACAAACTTAAACATTAAAACAATTGATAGAATACACCTAGAAACGCTCCAACAATTCAAAGAATTTGAATGGTAGGCACGGCACAAAGTTCTCTTCTTCCTTCCTTGCAGCTGCGGCACAATGAGGTATGTGTGGTGAATTGTGTAGAAATATATAGTAGGGGGTGGTGGTCTGAATGAATGATGCAGCAATTATATTTATAGGGAGAAAAGGCGCGGCCTAGGTAGCATTGGAAAAGGATTAGCACTCCAAAACCCAAGTGGAATGGGTTAAAACAATCAGAACCCAAGGGGAATTAGGATGACACATCAAAAACCATCAGGAACAAGGATATAGGGTGCGGCACAACTAGGAAAACGGGTTCTGGAAGGGATTGGGGCGCCATTTTTGTAGGGAGAGGAAATAAGGCTTCTAGAATCTGAAATATGTATTTTAAATGCATAATTATCCCTTATAAATGGTTGGAATTAAGGCACAAACTGGTTTGGATAAGATAAGGTTAGGTAAGGCTAGATTAAGAAAGGATAAGATAAGATAAGGTTAGTTTGGATAAGATAAGGTTGGATAAGGTTTTGGATAATGACTTCTTCTTTTGAACTGATTCCTTATCTTCTTTGTTTTGGATTTATTTTCTTCATCTTTTCAACACATTCCTAGCCTCATGAACTTCAAATTCGTCCATCCATCTTGCTCCACTCATAAGCTATCCATTTGATGCCCAAAACTGCCTCAAAATGCTCCAAATTGCACTTTCTTGCCGACTTTGTCATTTGGACCTACAAACACACGAAAATAGCTTAAAACACTATAATAAACACAAACTAATTCTGAAAATGCACGAAAACAAGCTAACTAAGTCACATAAATATGCTCCTATCAATTGTGAATTGAAACTACATTTCAATTATCCCTTTCATGAAGATTAGTGTTTGCTAATCCTTAAGGCTTCCACAAACCATGAGTGACACCTAGCAGTATGTCATGGCTACCCAAGCTAAGTGGAAGTGGTTGGAGAACCTATCCAGTTACAATTACAATGCAATACGGTCTTTCTCTAGTACAATACTGTTAATCACATTGTTTGAGTCGTTTGTTTCATGTCTACTATCCAATGTGATACTTGTCTATATGAGTCAATTGAATATGATTTGGAACAAACTTCCTAAGTCATATTCTTATGCTTTGGCCAAAGACTCCCGAATCATATCTCAGAGTATTCTCCCTCCACCATGGAAGGTTAGAGATCCCTTGTTGTGCATTTATATGCCTATATGACTAGATAGCTTGACCCCAACAATGCCGTGGACACTCTCAATGGAATGCTTTTAACATGATCAAAGATCAAGGACCCAACCATTAGACATCTATAATGCCTCAGGTCAAAAGACTACTTTGCATATTGCAACTTACCAGTTCTTATATGACATTCGAACTCCTTTTTTTATCGTTGTTCAGTGTACTCAATTACCTATTGAGCACCTATGTGTTGGTCTCAGTGTCCAACACTAAATGACTTGAGACTAGTCATATTCACACTTGAGTTAACATAACACATAATAACCTTAGCGGATTGTCAATGCCCAATTGTCAATCCTATGGCTAGGAACGTTTTAGGAATGAACATAAGATAAAAGTCTCATTAATCTAACTTACTTAGATCACTTCTCTCTTAGATTAAATACATTCCTTGGATTCCTTATTTCTTAAACACATAATACAATAAATAGTGATTAACAATAAGATTTGCCCATCATTAAACATATAATAGTTTAACACAATAAGTACTCCAAAAGCTATTACATCAAATGAGTGGCTTTGTAGGCATACTTCCAACAATCTCCCACTTGCACTCAAAGCCACCTTCCCATGTATCTAATACCCATATTTTCCATATGGCAGTCAAGTTGGATTTGAGACATTGGCTTCGTCAGTAGATCTGCTACGTTATCGGCTGAGGCAACCTTGAGAATGTTGAATTCCTCCTCGGCAACATATCTTCTAATGATATTAAAACGTCTATCAAAATGCTTGTTCTTTTGATGAGGCCTGGGTTCCTTGGCTTAAGCTATCGCCCCACTATTATCACAGTACAAAGTTACTGGTGATGTAATGGTTGGAACCACTACAAGTTCAGTAATGTACTTCTTCATCCAGAACGCTTATTTGCCGGCTTCAGCTGCAGCGACATATTCAGCCTCCATCGTGGAATCAGCAATTACATCTTGTTTCTTGCTTTTCCAGCTGACAGCCCCACCATTCAGAGTGAACACGTATCCGAAGTTGAAACTTCTATTATCGACGTAAGATTGGAAATCTACTTCTGTATAGGCTTCCACTCGCAACACTGTCGCTCATCCATAAATGAGGAACATGTCTTTAGTTCTTCTTAAGTACTTAAGGACAGTCTTGACAACTGCCCAGTGTTCTGATCCTGGGTTAGATTGATATCGACTAGTAATGCTCATAGCATATGCAATATCAAGCCTTGTGCATATCATGGCATACATGAGACTTCCTATGGTAGAAGCATAAGGAATATCACTCACCTGTCGTATTTCTTTAGGAGACTTAGGTCTCATAGATTTAGAAAGGTGAATTCCATGTCTCACAGAAAGAAAACCTTTCTTAAACTGTTCCATCTGGAACCTACTTAGCACCTTATCTATGTACATAGATTGGGATAATCCAATTAATTTTCTAGATCTATCACGATAAAGCTTTATCCCAAGTACATAAGATGCATCTCCCAAATCTTTCACATGGAAGGTTTTGGATAACCACACTTTTACATAAGAAAGTACTACAGCGTCATTCCCGAATAGTAATATGTCTAAGAAAG
Source organism: Malus domestica (assembly GCF_042453785.1). Classification (NCBI taxonomy): domain Eukaryota; kingdom Viridiplantae; phylum Streptophyta; class Magnoliopsida; order Rosales; family Rosaceae; genus Malus; species Malus domestica. The sequence goes on from NC_091670.1 coordinate 16,628,921, forward strand.
TACTACAATGTCATTCCCGAATAGTAATATGTCATCTACATATAACACTAGGAACACAACTACATCCCCAACGACCTTTTGATAAACACAATTGTCATCTTCATTTTGAGTAAAACCAAACAATTTGATTTCAGTGTCAAAGCGAATGTTCCAGCTCCTCTCGACTTTCTTAAGTCCATAAATGAACCTCTGAAGCTTGCATACCTTAGACTTTTCAGACTTGGACACAAAACCTTCAGGTTGAGTCATATAGAGCTCTTCCTCTAGGTAGCCGTTCAGAAAGGCCGTCTTCACGTCCATTTGCCATATCTCATAATCATGGTATGCAACTATAGCAAGTAAAATCCAAATGGACTTAATCATGGCTATAGGAGAGAAGGTTTCTTCATAGTCAATCCCTTCTCGTTGCCTAGAACCCTTGGCTACTAGTTTAGTCTTATAAATCTCCATATTAAGGTTTTTCCATAGTCAATCCTTTCTTGTTGCCTGTAATCCTTGGCTACTAGTCTAGCCTTATAAGTCTCCACGTTCCCATCAACGCCTATTTTCCTCTTGAAGACCCATTTGTTTCGAACAAGTATTATACCTTCTGGAGGGTCTACAAGAGTCCAGACCTAATTTTGATACATGGAATCAACCTCAGATTTCATGGCCTCTTGCCATCTCTTTGAATCAATGTCGAACATTACTTCAGTGTAATCTCTAGGGTCTTCTTTTGTGTCATTGTCACTAAGAAGGTGCAATTCCCCAAAGTCATTATCCAAGCCATACCTCTTAGATGGCTTACTGACTCGTTCAGATCTACGTGGAGCTAGGGGTTGAGGAACAGGGTTGTCAAATTGTCAAGTGCTTGTTTGTGGTTCATCATTAATCTCATTAATTTCCATCGTTTTACTTGTAGTTCCTTTGAGAACAAATTCGTCCTCTAGAAACTTAGCGGTTCTGGTGACAAAGACTTTTTGGTCGTCAGGATGGTAGAACTCATATCCCATAGTTTCTCTAGGATATCCCACAAAATACCACCTAACTGATCTCACTTCAAGCTTGGTAGCTTCAAGCTTCTTGACATATGCTTCACAACCCCAAATCTTAATATGATTAAGACTTGGCTTTTTGCCATGCCATATCTCATAGGGCATTTGTGAAACTGACTTAGAAGGTACTCTATCAAGCAAGTAAGATGATGTATATAAAACGAATCCCCAAAATGTTATTGGTAGATCAACGGAACTCATCATAGAAGGAACCATGTTCCTCAAGGTTTGATTTCTCCTTTCAGAAACTCTATTAAGTTGTGGAGTTCCTGGTGGAGTCCACTGTGATATTATTCCACACTCTTTGAGATAATCTAGGAACTTGTTACTTAGATACTCTCCCTCTCGATCTGATCTTAGGATCTTTATTTGTTTCCCAGTTTGCTTCTCAACTTCATTCTTGAATTCTTTGAACTTTTCAAAGGATTCTGACTTGTACTTCATAAGATACACATTGCCAAACCGAGAGTGATCATCGCTGAATGTGATATAGCAGGGGAAGCCTCTTCTTGACATAGTAGACATTGGTCCACATACGTCAATGTAGATTAACCCTAGAATTTTAGTGGAACACTCTCCCTTCCCAGTGAATGGAGATTTGGTCATCTTCCCTTTTAAGGAACATTCATAAGTACCCATTTGGTCATTACCTAATGGGCGAAAATATCCGTCTTTCGACATCTTGCGAATCTTATCAAGGTTCACATGTCCAAGTTTAAGATGCCACATCTTTTCTTAGTTAACTTCTTCTTTAGCTCTTTTGGGTTTTGAGGTATTCCCACTTTCAATACAGTGCATTCCATTACTTGTCTCTAGGTAAAAAAGTCCCTCTATCATATTACCATGAGAGACAATACTGAGTACCCATCTCATAAAAGCATAGAGGTAGAAATCAAATTCTTTATACATGAAGGAAAATATAAACAATTTTTAAGTTCCAAGACTTCCCCAGAGGGTAGTTTAAGAATGTAGGTGCCTACTGCTTTTGCAAAGATCTTAGTGCCGTTCCCAACTGATAGGAGCATATTTGTACGACTTAGTTAGCTTGTTTTCTTGCTTTTAATTAGCTAAACTATGATAATTATAGTGTTTAAAGTTATTTTTGTGCAATTTCAGGTTTTAGTGTCAAAGTATGCACAAAGAAGCAATTTGGAACATTCTAGAGCATTTTTGGGCCAAGATTGGATTGTGCAAGCATGGAGGCATGAGGATGGACGAATTTGAAGACAAAAAGAGGCTATGAACATGCTAAAAATCTGGTGAAACAAATACAAGTTGCAAGAAGGGATAAATTTCTAGAAGGATTGACCAAAACTTCACTCAAAACCAAGAAATTCTTCAATGCCGTGGGCATTGATTCACTTTCACCAGAAATTTGAGTGATGATGCAATGCTTAAATCACCATGACATGTGAGTGGATGATGCAATGCTTAACTCACCATGACATGTATTCATGGATGACTCAATACCTAACCCACCAACAATTCCCACTCTTTGCCTTGCTCACCTACTCAATTCCACCAGAATTTTGTGTTAAACAAGTCCATCATTTTCCTATAAATACCATGGTAGCAACCTCATTCAAATCATCCAGAAATTAATACACATTTACATTAGTTCCAAGGCTTGCAAAGAAGGAGGAGTGCTTGGAGTTGTGCTAGCCATTCCATTGGAGTTGTTGGAGCATTCTAGGTGTATTCTACTTTGTTTTTCTATGTTTAATATCAATTGTTTTTGTTTAATTGCAAGTATGAGGAACTAATCCCCTACTTGGCTAGAGGTTAATTCAAAGCCATGAATATATTTGTAATATGAATTGATTACCTTCAGTTGTGATTTCTGAGTTGTGATTTAATTTGCTTAACTGCTTGATTGATAACTTATTTTTGTATGTCGATTAAGAATGCATGCTTAATTTACATGCATGAATTTGATGCTAGAATATAAGTGAATTTCACCTAATCGTTATGAACTTATATTCATAAGTAGTGAAGGTTGCTAGTCACAATCACGTTAAGTAAATTCTAGGCTGGATTAACATGCGTATTCCATAGTTATGAATGCCTAGTCAATGTTTATGATTTCCGTTGAACTTAATGATCTTTGTTGAATGTCTCTATCATGCGTATTCCATAGTTAGGGACTTTGATGAGGAATAATTTGGTTGTAATGCGTATTCCATTCAATCCAATGAATCTAGGGAAACCTAAGAGTTAATTTAAGCGAACCTAATTAACTTGGAACATTGTCATTCACAATTTATTGAAAGAACAACTGAAAATCAATTTAGGTTGCATATGTGTCATGTGTGGAGAAGAACCCTCTAGCTAGTCCGTCACCTATCCTTTCACCTTAATTCATGCTTTTGTCAATTCTGTAATTTATTTAAGTTTAATTTACTTCTCGTCAAAACCAAACCCCCCCCCATTATTAAATTATATTATTTAGTTAGTTTTCATTGTTGTTAGTCTTTTAATTCAATTTCCGTCCATTTCAGTTCCTAGTGTCTAAATTGATTGTTTTCATTATGTTGAGTCATTCTAAGTGTGTTTCGAGTTATTAGAGTTTTTAGCCTAGTTTTGTGTCCTTGAGTCTTGTTTAATATTTTTAAATTAATTTAGAATAGATTAGCAATCCCTCTTAATCTCCGGCCTAGAACGATACCCTACTTACATCTATACTACAATTGTCAAAAAGAGGGTTTAATTTGTGTGTCAAGTAATTTTCGCATCAAATTTTGGCGCCGTTGCCGGGCCTTTTATGCAATTACATAAAGTTTTGATACTTTTGTGTATTTGCACTTTGGCCCAAAAGTTTACGTTTTTACGTTTAGGTCCAAAAACGCTAAAGGACAAATTGTTTTGCTCCTTTAATGAAGTTTTTACATTGTTTAAATTTTGGGTTCTAGTGTAATTACATGAAGTAGTGGACTTTTGTGTTCTTACAAAGTGACCCCAAAAGTTTATGTTTTTGCAATATTGCCCAAAGGTTGTGGTAATTGCATTTTGGCCCAAATTAGGTAGAGAACAAAATTGTTTTGTCTCTTTAAATGAGAATTGGATTTTCATTTCATTTAGCTCCATTTAAATCAATTTTATGGATACAAAAACCAAATGAAAATGTTGCATTCAATTTAATTAGTTAAAGTGTTAATTAATTAAAGGATGATTATGAACCTAAGCCTAATATAATTGAGCTATGTGAAAGGCCGTTTCAAATTTGTTTGAACCAGGGGAATGTGTAGATTAGATTTTGGTTGTAATTTGATTTGATCAAATGTTGTAAAAGGGCATAAGCCCTTCTTTACTTTAAGGTAATTTGTTTTATGCAAATGTTGTAATGAGCATAAGCTCACCTTTACTTTGAAGTACTTCTTTCTTGCTTTATTTGATATGCATGAAAATGAAGTAGTTGGGTCCAACGCCCCTAAGACAACACGCCTTAATGTGATTAAACGCGTAACTAAAATCAATCTCCATCCCTAGACCGAGATTCAACACAAGGCTCGTGTTGAATCTAAACAAAGGTTCATAGTCATCCTAAGGCCCTAAGGCAACTATATAGTCCATCAAATGAATGCAAAGTTTATGTTAGTAGTATCATATACTCTTGCTTTAAAAACCGTTTTATAAGCATAGTGGGAGTATTATATACAACTAAAACAATCATATGGACCAATAGTTGTAATAGGACCAAAATTGTTTTAATAAAGATTAAAATGAATATTTATATGTGATGAGACCTAAAACCCTCAACCAAACCATTATTAAGTTGATAAGCGTGAGAGTGCTTTGAACACTCTTTCGTGGCCTTCCACCGTGGTGGGCTTCAATCGTTTGTGACTCATACACCGTATTCGTCCAGTTCTGGGGTTGCAAAGTATGTGCTTACATTCAGGAGAAGCCTATACACATATGATGAAGTGAAAGGTAGGCAACGAGTGTGGTCAATATGATATTCTTCTGAGGCCATTCTTGAACCCCTACTTGAACTAGCATGGTGGGAATGACTTAACTAAGTGCAATGTGCCAATATGATATTCTTCTGAGACATCATTCTCTAGAGGCCAAACTAGATGGGTACTTGCAAGAGATGCAAATGAGTAAGCGTACTCTCTCATTATTATTAATGCTAGCCAATATGATTTTCTTCTGAGGTGGGCTTGGTAGTAGTGAGTCTCCCATACCCTACTAAGAGTTTCCTCCAAAACTCTCGAATTCCAATGAGGGATATGGACTTTGCCAAAAATAGTGGGTGGTGCTATTTGATTTAAAGACCCGAATCAAATGGCTTAAAATCAATCAATTTATATTCGTTATGTATTTGTTTACCAATATATTTGCAAACGCTATCCAACACTTGACAAATAAAAGCCGAAAACTTTAGTTTCCGGACTTGGTACTACAAAACCATAGATTGTCTTTAATGGCTTGTAAATGTACCTAAGTAGTCTCATCCTCACAATCTTCCTATTGATAATGTATCTTGTGGGATATCCTTAAATTAACTTTTGGATATCGCTTCTATAAACCAACTAACAAATGTTGTTTTGTTGGGTAGTTCATTGTAATCCTACAATGTGATTTGCCTAAGAGCTAATGAACGAGAGATAGAACTCAAAGGATGGGTTCTTTGAGAGACAAGAAAGTAATCAACAAATATAACAACCTAGTTCCTATACCAAAGGCTCCAAGGTAGTCGAGAAGGATTTATAAACCGTCTCAGTTGAATGGTTTGAACTTTATGACTATGTCATAGAGTTACACCTCTTAATTCGAAAGAAATAAGAATGAAAATCCTTATGACTACATTGAGTGTATATATGATATATACTCAAGGAAATGGTAAAGTACCATTTGACCCAAAATAATGAAACCTTCATAAGCTAATTGGTAGCTTAAGGTGACTACAATCAAAGAGAATGGTTGACTTTGAAGAAACCATCTTTGAGATAGTCTAGGTTTCAATTAATTCGAAGATTGCTAGCTACAACTAAATTGTGATTCAATGTTTGGACATTATATGGGTTTCCGAAACCATTATTAAGATAGTCTTGATAATATATGTCTAAAACTATAAATCACAAGACATGTAAGTTGTAGAGATCCATCCATCATGGATCTTAGCAAGCTAGTGGGAGCTATAAGCATCTTATGAGAAAAGGATCAAATCGTTTGATTTCTCATAAAGATGTAAATGAATCTTTTGTTTACTAGGTTTACAAAAGATTAGTGGGAGTTAATAATGTTCCTAAAATTTAAAATATATATATGATATATTAATTTTGGAAATGAAAAGAATACTTCTCCATTAAAGTTATGACTTTAAAACATTATATGAAGATAGAATGTATATGGAAGTTAATCATGTTCCTAAAATTTAAATATATATATGATATATTAATTTTGGAAATGAAAAGAATACTTCTTCGTTAACGTTATGACTTTAAAACATTATATGAAGATAGAATGTATATGGGAGACATAGTATATATACATGGGATGGAAATCTATATTGATAGATTTTAGGATATAATTGGATTATATCAAGCCCTAAATATAGACAAAAGTTGATAGGAAGTTTCTCATATGATGATGAACTTCAATCAAATGGACAACTCTAGTAAGACTAAGGAGTTGCTCTTCTCAAAGAGAACGTACTCTTTGACTCCCAAAGAAATAATGCGTAAATAGAATCCTTTATGCATACGCAGAAAGGTGATTTATGTATTTCATATTGTATGAAAAACATTGATATGAGTTGTACCTAGAAAGGTGCAAGACGATATCAGTGCAAGCCCAGGATCAGAACCATGGCAACTGTCAAGTGAGTCCTTAAGTATTTAAGAAATACTAAAGGATAAATTCCTCAAAGATCGAGGAAGAATTAGAGTAACGTAATGGAACCGTAAATGTATTAGATTATGAATCTAATCCATCATTGGATGTTTCTTCATTATGAATGAAGAGATAAACAGATATCTCTTTATTATGACTAAAGAGATATTTGGATGGAAACATTAAAGTAATGACTTTAGTGTGTTCCATTATGAATGCAAAATATATTGCCATATAGAAGTTTACAACAATGTTGTTTGGATGGGAAAGTTCATTTATGAACTCTCTATTCGGTTCCAACCAGAAAGTGTATGACACTAATGGGGCGATAGCTCAAGCCAGGGAATCAAGGTCTCAACAAGCTGATTGGCTCTAGTGCAAGTGGGAGATTGTTTGAAATGTGCCCTAAAACCAATCATATGATGATACTTTACGGACATTTCACATGTTAAACTAATCTAGTTTAATATCAAGGGCATAGATTATTGTTTTAAGCCGTCTCATATAAATGTTATATGCTTAAACGATAAGTCCAAGGAATATGTGATTGGGAGAATACGATCTAAAGAAGTTAGATTCATGAGATCATTCTTTCGTAGACACATCCTAAACGTTCCTGATCATAGGATTGCCAATTGGGCATTGACAGTCCGTTAAGATCAGTACGTGCTGTGTCTTCTCTCAGGGAGAGTGACTAGTCTCGAGTCATTGATGTGTGTGACATCAAGACAAGTACGTAGGTGCTCAATAGAGAATGAGTTCACTGAACACGATCAACGAAGAGTTCTCATATTCATGTCACATGAGAACTCATGGTTGGGATAATGCAAAGTAGTCATTTGACCTGAGGCATCACAGCTGTCTTGTGCTTAAGTCCTTGATCTTTGATTATGTCAAAGTCACCCCATCCTCGGGTGTCCACGGCATCGTTGGGGTTAAGCTATTTAGCCATGGAGGCAAGTGAATGTGCAACAAGGGATCTCTAACCTTCAAACCGTTTGAGGGAGAATACCCTATGATATGATTAAGAATCTTTGGCCAAAGTTTGAATGAGATTTAGGAAGGCGTTCCAAATCACATTCAAGGTAATCATATAAGCACACGAATCACATTGGATAGTAGACATGAATAAACTATCAAACCAAACAATGTGGTCAAGAGTATTGTATTAGAGAAAGACCATATTGCATTTGTAATCCTAAACTGAATAGGTTCTCCACCTGATGTGAAAATTAACTTGACACACAAATTAAACCCTATTGATGACAATTGTAGTAATGATGCAAGTAGGGATCGTTCTAGACCGGGGATTAACTAGGGATGCTAATCAACACAAATAAGACTCAAAAACACTAAACTAGACTCTATAGATTCAAAACTAACTCAAAACACTCAAAACAGCAAATAACAACCAAAAAGACTCAATTCTAGACCTAACAAGTGATTTGGACGAAAATAGGACTTCAAAGACTCAAAAAGACTTAAAAGAAACAAGTTTTGACTCTAAAAACAAGACTTAAAAGTAAGGGGATTGGTTTTGACGAAATTGAACTTTTAAAACATAAACTTTGTAAACAAACTTAAAGGCTCACGAAATTGATGAAATAGAATGGTGAAAGGCTAGTTAGAGGGTTTCTTCTCCACACATGAAACATATGCACACGACTTGATTTCCAGTTACTTTTTCAACAAACCATGAATGACAATGCCCCAAATTAACTAGATTGCACCAATTAATTCTCAGATTTCCCTAGATTCATTAAATTGAATGGAATACACATTACAACCAAATTATTCTTATCCAGGACCCTAACTATGGAATACGCATGATAGAGACACATATCAAAGATCATTAAGTTCAATGGAAATCATAAGCATTGACGAGGCATTCATAACTATGGGATACGCATGTTACTCTTGCCAAGGATTTACTTAACACAATCGTGACTAGCGACTTTTACTACTTATGAATATAAGTTAATAACGATTAGGTGAAATTCCCTTATACTCTAGCATCAAATTCATGCATGCAACTTAAGTGTCGACCCTCAATCAACATACATAAACATGTTATCAATCAAATAGATAAGTAAACCACATTCACGACTTATGAAATCATAACTGGAGGAAATCAAGTCATATAAAACATATGATCATGGCTTTGAATTCCCCTCTAACTATAAAGAAATTAGTTCCTCATGTTCGCAAATAAACAAAGATAAATAAATCTAAACATTGAAATAAAGATAGAAAACACCTAGAAACGCTCCAACAATCCAAGCTCCTTGAATGGCATGCACGGCTCCAAGAGTCTCCTTCTTTCTCCTTTGCAAACTCACGGCACACAAGGGATGATTGGGTGAATGATGTAGTGAAAATCTGGTAGAGGGTGGTGAATGAATGGTGCGGTATAAGGTTGTATTTATAGGCTGAAAATCCCAACTCCTAGGTAGCAAAGGACAAGGTTTTAAAGGTCTAATCTGCATAGGACAATAACATACAATCCTATAAGGAAAACAAGTCAGAAATCCAAAGGGAATGGGAGATAAGGTGCGGCACAAAACTAGCAGATGATAAGGCTTCTAGAAATCTGAAATCCCAAGGGAAATAGGACATAGGGTGCGGCATAAAGGGTTGTTTCTAGAAAGAAATACAAGGCAGATTTTTAGGCTTCTAGAAAGGTTCTAGGTGCCATCTTTGTAGGAAAGGATTAGGTTTTCTAGAAATCTGATTTTAAGCATCCTAATATAGCTAGGAATCCTCCCAAGTAGCTGAAATATAGATGGATTAGGATTAGGATAAGATAGGATAGGATAGGATAGGATAGGATTGGGTAGGATAGGGTTTGGATAATGTTTTGGATAAGGTTTCTTCACTTGAGCTGATTCTTTGGCTTTAACTTCCCTTCTTCAAGTGGGAAACCTTGTTTGAGTAGGAAACTTCAATCTTCTAGGAATCCAACTTCACTTAGGAATCCTTCTTCAACTAGGAATCCATGTTTGATTAGGATTTCATCTTCAATTAAGCACTTTCCCACTTCAATTAGGAAACTTTGCATCTTCAAGTCTTCAACTTTGAAACACATTCCTAGCTCTTCATTCCTTCAAATTCGTCCATTCATTGTGCTCCACATGCATGAGTTCCATTCTAGCTCAATTTTGCTCCAAAATGCTCCAAATTGCATCTTTTTGCTTACTTTGTCCTTAAAACTTGAAAACACATGAAAATAGCTTAAAAGACTAACTTAACTAAGAAAACACAACATAAATGCATAAAAACTAACTAACTAAGGTGCATAAATATGCTCCTATCAAATTCCCCACACTTAGCTTTTGCTAGTCCTCGAGCAAAACAAAGAAACACAACGAAACGAAACAAAATAATCAAAACATAACCTAAACCTTCCAACGTTGCCTCAGGGATTCCCAATGCACGTGACATATTAAAAATCATCATTCCCACAGATTTTAGTCATCTTCTCACTTAAGCACATACTTAATCATAGTCACCACGTACTAGTTCACATTTAACCAATTAAAACATGATTTTGAATGTAGTAACATGCCTTAGAGAATTTACTCAAGTCCTTACTAGATATGCACTCAATTTTCACACAGATTTTCTAACTCCACACCCTATACTAGTTATATGTGAGAAGATTGATGTAAATATGAAAACGAACGCTCACATATATGTATAACAAAGAAAGCATTTTCGGGAGTTAATAAGCATTTAGATATGATCTCATGAATGGAATACTACTACTTAGATGCGAGAACCAGGGATATCATTTGCTCATACCAATTCCAAACTCCACATATTGAAACACATAACAATCAAGATAGAAGCAAATGGTTGTAACAGGGCTAAGGTATTGGCTAACAAAGAAAGGGTAGGATAAACAAACATTCTTAAAGTATAATAAGCAAAGTAATGAAATTGACACTTAGAATTCACTTTTGTATGCAAAAATCAATTTTGAAATACAAGGGGAAGACTCATGCAACACTTAGGGCCAAATTCAAGCTTTTTGGACCCTTTCTTCAACAACCAACACTTTAGAGCTTCTTTTCACACATTGTTCAACTCTTCTTCATTCTTTTCACAGTTTTTTTCTTCATTTTTTCTTTTCCTACGAATTTTGCTCTTTTCTTCTTTTTTTTTTTTTTTTTTTTCATCTCTTTCTCTAACCCGTGCCCTTCTACTTCTTTTGGCACACAAAATTTCCCTTCCTCCACACTTATCTTTCTGCATAATGTTGATCAAAAGGAATTCCCTCTAAGTCATGCTTTATTATCCTTTAAGAACAAGGGTATGGATAGTCCTAATCTAGGCTAGGTAAGGATAATGTGGCTAACAAAGAAAATGGCTAACTAAGGCTCAAAAGGGTAAACCTACAAAACAAATGCATGGTATGAAGGCTTTTTGGCTCTGGTGGTAACTACTAAACAACTTCATCTTATTAGTTATGCTAATCAATTTTTATGCTTTGAATGAAGTGGGTATGAGTTCTAATATTTGGATCTATAATGATAACACGCCTTCTAAGTAGCAACCAAGCAAAGAAGGATGAGATCATGCAACGACTTTAGAAAACAACAAATTCACAGATTATTAACTCTCCAAAGATTGTTTAGGCTCAAGTCTCTCAGGGTTGAAGCGTTAGTTTGAGTTCCTTCCTTCAAGCATGTTACAAAAACTGATTTTTTTCCTTTGTGATTACATGTGAATTCGTAAGTTATATCCACAACCAAGCATAAACCAAAGAGCATATCAAACTTCCATCCATGTTTACAATTCTCTTTAACAGTCATGCAATTAAAAACCGAATCCTCATCATTGTGTTGGAAGGTACTCTAAGACACAAACAAACACACAAAAACGACTCTTTTTGGATTTTTCAAAACAAGTTTTCAAATTTTTATGGGATTTTCGGATTTTTCATGTTAAAACACACTAAAATGCTTCAAAACACACTAAAAACACTTAAAAACAGTGAAAAACAACCTCTGAAATGTTAGGTGGTAAAATCCTACGAATTTTTCAATAAAAACACTTGTTTACCCCCCCCACACTTAAACCAAACATTGTCCTCAATGTGTCAAACATAGACTCACACAAAAACAAGCTAACAACACAACTAGCAAACATGACAAATATGGAAAAATAAAAGCAATAAAGAGTAGGGTTTAGGAACGCAAATCTGGTTGTGATGCCGGAGCTTCCTGGGTCTTCTTTATTCACATGGGTTGCCTCCCACGAAGCGCTTGCTTTAACGTCTTCCAGCCGGACGATGCCTCCAATCAAGCTTGAATAGTGCCCACGGCATGGAGGGAGACTTCCTCCACGACCTTCTCCCCAAAAGTTGTGTAATATGGCTTCAAACGATGTCCATTGACTTTAAATTCTTGTTGCGTCTTCAAACTTTGAATTTGAACTGCACCATGTGGAAAAACATTAGTAACAATAAAAGGACCAATCCACTTAGAACGCAACTTACCTGGAAACAACCAAGGCGAGAATTAAAAAGTAACACTTTCTGCCCGATAGAGAATGTCTTGCTACGTATCATCTTGTCATGGAATGCCTTCGTTTTCTCTTTGTAAATGCGAGCATTCTCGTAGGCTTCATTCCTAACTTCCTCAAGCTCATTCAATTGAAGCTTTCTATGGAGTCCTGCGGCATCAATGTCCATATTGAAAGTTTTGACGGCCCAATGTGCTTTGTGCTCCAATTCAACCTGAAGATGGCATGGTTTCCCATAGACTAGCCGAAATGGGGACATTCCAATTGGTGTTTTGTAGGCCGTACGATACGCCCACAATGCATCATTTAAGCGCAAGCTCCAATCTTTCCGGTTCGGCCCTACGGTCTTCTCCAAAATCTGCTTGATTTCTCTATTTGAAACCTCCGCTTGCCCACTTGTTTGAGGATGATAAGGTGTTGCCACCTTATACGTGACATTATATTTCTTGAGTAGCGCCTCAATTGTTCTATTGCAGAAATGGGAGCCCCCATCACTTATAAGTATCCGCGGCATTCCAAACCTTGCAAAAATGTTAGTCTTAACAAAATCTGCAACCACTTTAAAATCATTAGTATGGGTGGCTCTTGCTTCCACCCATTTCGAAACATAATCAACCGCAAGTAGAATATAAACAAAACCATGAGATGAAGGAAAAGGACCCATGAAATCAATGCCCCAAACATCAAAAATTTCAACATTAAAAATGGGGCTTTGCGGCATTTGGTCTTTTGGTCCTATATTTCCAGTTCGTTGACAACGATCACATGCTATGCAAAACGTTCTAACATCCTTAAAGATAGTAGGCCAATAAAAACCACATTCAAGTACTTTACGTGCAGTCCTTTGAGTGCCAAAGTGACCTCCACATGCATAAGTGTGACAAAAGTTTAGAATAGACTGAATTTCAGAATCATGCACACACCTACGAATGATTTGATCAGAGCAATATTTCCATAAATAAGGATCATCCCACACATAATTTCGTGCATCATACTTGAGTTTATCACGTTGATTTTTATTTAACTCACTTGGAATGACTTTAGACGCCAAATAATTAACTAAATCTGCATACCATGGCACACTAACCTCAATGGACATCAATTGCTCATCCGGGAATGTCTCTGGGATAGGCACGACATCTTCTTCATGCACCAAACGGCTCAAGTGATCAACCACGACGTTCTCACTTCCTTTCTTGTCTCGGATTTCGATATCGAACTCTTGGAGAAGAAGGATCCATCGAATAAGCCTTGGTTTAGCCTCCTTCTTCGTGAGCAAGTACTTCAACGCTGCATGATCAGTGTAAATTATTACTTTAGTACCAAGTAAATAAGAACGAAACTTATCTAAAGCAAAAACAACAGCAAGAAGTTCTTTTTCCGTCGTGGAATAATTCAATTGAGCGTCGTTCAAGGTCCGAGAGGCATAATATATGACGTGTGGCTGTTTGTCCTTCCTTTGTCCCAAAACAGGGCCTAGAGCATAATCGGACGCATCGCACATAAGCTCGAAGGGAATGCTCCAATCTGGTGGCCGAATGATGGGGGCCGAAGTTAGCATCTCCTTGAGGTGTTTGAACGCCTTTTCACACTCCTCGTTGAATTCGAAGGACACATCCTTTTGGAGAAGTCGGCATAGGGGTGTGGAAATCTTTGAAAAATCCTTGATGAATCGCCTATAAAATCCTGCATGGCCCAGAAAAGAATGAACCTTTCTAACCGAAGTTGGAGAGGGTAAGTAGCGTACAAGATCTATTTTCGATTTATCAACCTCAATTCCCCTTTCAGACACGATATGCCCTAAAACGATGCCTTGTTTTACCATAAAGTGACACTTTTCCCAATTTAAAACAAGGTTCATTTCCACGCATCGTTTTAAGATTAATGTGAGATTTTCCAAGCAACCATCAAACGAATCACCAAAGACACTAAAATCATCCATGAATACCTCAATAATTTTCTCAATAAAATCTGAAAAGATACTTACCATGCATCTTTGGAACGTGGCCGATGCATTGCATAACCCGAATGGCATGCCCCGGTAAGCAAAAGTACCAAATGGGCACGTGAAGGTGGTCTTTTCTTGGTCGTTCGGAGCTATGACAATTTGATTGTATCCCGAATAACCGTCAAGAAAACAATAAAAAGAATGACCGGCTAACCTTTCTAGCATTTGATCGATGAATGGTAGTGGAAAGTGGTCTTTCCTTGTGGTGTTGTTGAGCTTCCTATAGTCAATGCACACTCTCCACCCTGTTTGAATACGGGTTGGCACAAGCTCATCCTCGGCATTCTTCACCACAGTAACTCCGGACTTCTTTGGGACAACTTGAACTGGTGAGACCCAACGGCTATCCGAAATTGGATAAATCACTCCACAATCGAAAAGCTTTATAATCTCATTTTTCACAACTTCCATCATCGGAGGGTTGAGTCGGCGTTGAGCCTCTCGAGTTGGTTTAGCCCCCTCCTCTAGAAATATGCGATGCATGCATGTTGTAGGGCTAATCCCCTTAATATCGGCCAATGTCCATCCAATGGCTGTTTTGTGCTCTTTTAACACCCGAATCAACTTTGCCTCCTCTAATACCGTGAATGATGAGGAGACAATGATGGGCAACGTCTCTTCATCTCCCAAAAATACATACTTTAAATGATCTGGCAATGGTTTAAGCTCAAGAACGGGGGCCTGAATCACAGAAGGTAACAACGTATTAGTGGAAACGGGAATTGGAATTGGGTTAGAAGGCTTACCACGATGTTGTGGCAATGATTCAAAGGCCGCCACAAGCTCGGCATGTTCTTCCTTAGGTACGGCCAGATTGGGTGGCATTCCAATTCCTTGTGCAATTGTTGTTTCAAGGGGATCGTCTTCCAACATATCAAGATAATCCTGCGCCAATTCATCCAATATATCAATAGAAAAGCAAGAATGATCATCTTTAGGAAATTTCATAGCTTTAGAAATGTTAAAATTAATAATCTCCCCATCAAATTCCATTGTTAACGTCCCCTTGAACACATCGATCTTGGTGCGTACTGTTTTCAGGAAGGGCCTCCCAAGTAAAATCGGCAATGGGGTGACATTTGGTGAGTCCTCCATCTCTAAAACGTAGAAATCCGCTGGGAATATCAAGTTATCCACCTGCACCAACACATCTTCCAAAACTCCTTTCGGATATGCATTAGAACGATCGGCTAATTGAATTATAACACCATCGTTTTTAAGCTCTCCTAAGTTCATAGATGCATATATTGAGTATAGCATGACATTAATTGAAGCTCCTAGATCTAACATGGCATGTTCAAACTTAGTATTGCCTATAACACATGGAATTGTAAAACTCCCCGGATCTTTGCATTTAGGGGGTAATTTTCTTTGTAAAACAGCGGAAACATTCTCACTTACCTGGACAACCTCTTTGTTTGAAATTCTCCTTTTTGTTGTACATAGTTCCTTCAAAAACTTGGCGTACCTAGGTACTTGCTTAATTGCATCAAGAAGAGGTATATTGACTTGCACTTTCCGAAATGTCTCCAAAATGTCTTTCTCGTTCTCCTCCTTCTTGGATTGCCTCAACCTGCTAGGAAAAGGCATGTTTAGTGGAATAGAACTAGGAGAATTCGGTTTTGCACTTACCTTGGTCGAATTAGATGGGTTGGAAGGGCAAGATGGCTGCGGCAAAGGTTGTTCCATCCTTGCCGTGGGTGTGGCTTGTGTTTCCTCCTCAAACTGCAACTTTTCATCCTCTTCATGACTTGATTTGGATGCTCGGGGTTCAGTTCCAACTTGTTTGCCACTCCTTAATGTGATTGCTTTGGCGGTTTCGAATCCCCCATTTGGATTTGCAACGGTTGAACTAGGGAGTCTTCATTGGTCTCGAAATTGTCCCATAAATTCGGCAATCTGCCCCACTTGCTTCTCCAACTCGTCCACCTTCTTGTCCCTAGTTTGCATGCCCTGCGCCATAGAAGTTAGTAAATTAAAATTTTGATCATTATCAATAGAAGAACCTGATTTTTGGGCGGGCTGTGCTTGGGGTTGATTTGATGCAAACGGCTTTTGATAGAAACCCGGGGGTTGTCGCCTAAACGTGCTTTGTTGTTGGCCTTGTTGAGGTTCTCGCCATTTTAAATTTGGGTGATCACGCCAACTGGGATTGTAGGTATTAGAAAAGGGGTCATTCCTTTGTTGGTATTGGTTGCCAAATCCCACGGCATTGAGGGTCTCCCACCCTCCATTCTCTATTAATTGTGGGCACTTGTCTGTAGGGTGTCCTTGCATGGAGCATACGCTACAAGCTGCCACGGTTTGCACTTTTGGACCTTCCACCACCTGAGAAAGCAAAGTAGTAAGGTTAGCCATTTGATTTTGAAGTTCGGTTATGGCACTTACCTCATTCATTTGGTGTTGCCGTGGGTTGCTCCTTTGTCCAACACCTTCGTATTGTTGAGCATTTAATGCTCGATTGGCAATCAATGTCTTTGCTACCGTGGGGGTCTTGTCCACCAAGGCTCCTCCCGCCGAGGCATCTAGCATTTGACGTTCGATTGGTAAAAGCCCCTCGTAGAAGTATTGTAGAAGAAGCTCCTCCTTCATTTGATGTTGTGGACAAGAAGCAACAAGAGATTTAAAACGTTCATAATAAGTAGGAAAAGATTCACCTTCCTCTTGTTGAATTCCACTTATCCTTTTTCGTAGAAGGATGACTCGCGAAGTTGGAAAAAACTTCTCCAAGAATGCCCGTTTCATGCTCTCCCAAGATGTGACTGTTCCGGGAGCCAATTCATATAACCAATCTTTCGCCTTTTCCAAGAGAGAAAAGGGAAAGGCCTTCATCTTTAATATGCTCTCATCGACGTTGATTGGAGTCATGCTTGAACAAACCACTTCGAACTCTTTCAAGTGCTTGTTAGGATCCTCCATGGACAACCCATGGTACTTCGGAATGTGGTGTAGCAAACTTGACTTCAACTCGAATTCCTCGGTC
This sequence comes from Malus domestica, assembly GCF_042453785.1. Classification (NCBI taxonomy): domain Eukaryota; kingdom Viridiplantae; phylum Streptophyta; class Magnoliopsida; order Rosales; family Rosaceae; genus Malus; species Malus domestica. The sequence goes on from NC_091670.1 coordinate 16,646,310, forward strand.
TTTCCTTGGGCAGCTACGGGATATTGAATACATAGAGGTGCGGCATTATCCAATCCCGAAGCCGAAAGCTCCTTAATTGTACGATTGTCTTGTGCCATGGCTTCCTCCACTTCACCCACTCTTGCCGTGGGTTCCTCTTCCTCAAACTCAACTTCGGCCTCTGAGTTTGAACTTGATTCACTAGGTTCTGGATTCTTCCTTTTTCGTCTCAACTCTCGCTCAAAATCGTCGTCGAAGTCCAAGATGTGTTCACGAATCGGATGAGTAGTCCGAGTCATAAACTAGTACCTAAAACAAGAAACAAAAACCACGTCAGAATCTGGAATTAATTAAACAAACTAAAATAAAACAATCCAAGGGATTAGCAACTTTGCTAATCCCCGGCAACGGCGCCAAAATTTGATGTGAAAATTAACTTGACACACAAATTAAACCCTATTGATGACAATTATAGTAATGATGCAAGTAGGGATCGTTCTAGACCGGGGATTAACTAGGGATGCTAATCAACACAAATAAGACTCAAAAACACTAAACTAGACTCTATAGACTCAAAACTAACTCAAAACACTCAAAACAACAAATAACAACCAAAAAGACTCAATTCTAGACCTAACAAGTGATTTGGACGAAAATAGGACTTCAAAGACTCAAAAAGACTTAAAAGAAACAAGTTTTGACTCTAAAAACAAGACTTAAAAGTAAGGGGATTGGTTTTGACGAAATTGAACTTTTAAAACATAAACTTTGTAAACAAACTTAAAGACTCACGAAATTGATGAAATAGAATGGTGAAAGGCTAGTTAGAGGGTTTCTTCTCCACACATGAAACATATGCATACGACTCGATTTCCAGTTACTCTTTCAACAAACCATGAATGACAATGCCCCAAATTAACTAGATTGCACCAATTAATTCTCAGATTTCCCTAGATTCATTGAATTGAATGGAATACGCATTACAACCAAATTATTCTTATCAAGGACCCCAACTATGGAATACGCATGATAGAGACACATATCAAAGATCATTAAGTTCAATGGAAATCATAAGCATTGACGAGGCATTCATAACTATGGGATACGCATGTTACTCTTGCCAAGGATTTACTTAACACAATCGTGACTAGCGACTTTTACTACTTATGAATATAAGTTAATAACAATTAGGTGAAATTCCCTTACACTCTAGCATCAAATTCATGCATGCAACTTAAGTGTCGACCCTCAATCAACATACATAAACATGTTATCAATCAAATAGATAAGTAAACCACATTCACGACTTATGAAATCATAACTGGAGGAAATCAAGTCATATAAAACATATGATCATGGCTTTGAATTCCCCTCTAACTATAAAGAAATTAGTTCCTCATGTTCGCAAATAAACAAAGATAAATAAATATAAACATTGACATAAAGATAGAAAACACCTAGAAACGCTCCAACAATCCAAGCTCCTTGAATGGCATGCACGGCTCCAAGAGTCTCCTTCTTTCTCCTTTTCAAAGTCACGGCACACAAGGGATGATTGGGTGAATGATGTAGTGAAAATCTGGTAGAGGGTGGTGAATGAATGGTGCGGCATAAGGTTGTATTTATAGGCTGAAAATCCCAACTCCTAGGTAGCAAAGGACAAGGTTTTAAAGGTCTAATCTGCATAGGACAATAACATACAATCCTATAAGGAAAACAAGTCAGAAATCCAAAGGGAATGGGAGATAAGGTGCGGCACAAAACTAGCAGATGATAAGGCTTCTAGAAATCTGAAATCCCAAGGGAAATAGGACATAGGGTGCGGCATAAAGGGTTGTTTCTAGAAAGAAATACAAGGCAGATTTTTAGGCTTCTAGAAAGGTTCTAGGCGCCATCTTTGTAGGAAAGGATTAGGTTTTCTAGAAATCTGATTTTAAGCATCCTAATATAGCTAGGAATCCTCCCAAGTAGCTGAAATATAGATGGATTAGGATTAGGATAAGATAGGATAGGATTGGATAGGATAGGATAGGATTGGGTAGGATAGGGTTTGGATAATGTTTTGGATAAGGTTTCTTCACTTGAGCTGATTCTTTGGCTTTAACTTCCCTTCTTCAAGTGGGAAACCTTGTTTGAGTAGGAAACTTCAATCTTCTAGGAATCCAACTTCACTTAGGAATCCTTCTTCAACTAGGAATCCATGTTTGACTAGGATTTCATCTTCAATTAAGCACTTTCCCACTTCAATTAGGAAACTTTGCATCTTCAAGTCTTCAACTTTGAAACACATTCCTAGCTCTTCATTCCTTCAAATTCGTCCATTCATTGTGCTCCACATGCATGAGTTCCATTCTAGCTCAATTTTGCTCCAAAATGCTCGAAATTGCATCCTTTTGCTTACTTTGTCCTTAAAACCTGAAAACACATGAAAATAGCTTAAAAGACTAACTTAACTAAGAAAACACAACATAAATGCATAAAAACTAACTAACTAAGGCGCATAAGTATGCTCCTATCACCACCTCTTCTCATTAGCTTGGGTAACCATGATATGCTGCTAGGTGTCACTCATGGTTTGTGGAAGCCCTAAACGTGTATAATAATCACTAAAGGGAGAATTGAAAGTAAGTTTCAATTCACAATCGATTTGAAAGAGTTTTAATCGCCCACTGCCTCGCTAAAAGGAACCTAATGGATCGTACACCGTGTAAGGTGGAGATTGAAGAAACAATGGAGATGAGTAAGAATAATTAAAAGGTTTAATTATTTATGGCAAGGATTAATTAATATGTTAATTAATCAAATGAATAAGTTCGTTAAAGACCTCGGGATAGTTTTGGACCTTAAGGCCCAATGGGCTTCGAACGTCAAGCCCATTGACTTAAGTTGTATGACAATTTAATGAATAAAGATTCACAAAGGCCCAAAAGCCCAAATCCCTAATGTGGTCGGCCATATGTGTTGAATTAGGGTTTTTTGGTTCTTTAGGTTATTTATAGAAGTGACTATATAAAGAACTTTATAGCCTAAAATTCATTAAGGGTTCTTTTGGAGAAAATTGGTGAGAACTTGTCTCTCCTTTTCTCTCTAGGAGGCCGGCCCCCTTGGAGGGTGGATCTAGCAATCCCACTACTCCAAGGTCACTCATTCCTTCTCCAATCTCTCCTTGGTGTGGAGACTTAGAGGTTCTCAATTTTGGGAACTTGGAGAAACCTTTTCACCCATCCAAATCCATAGATTTTAGATGCAAGGAATGAAGGCCCTCTCCTTGGGTGATTAGCCTTTGCTTATGCAAAGAGGAATCTACGAAGGTATAAATTTCTTAACTCACTTTGATTTGAGTTGAGTCTTGGTTCACCAATCTACTAGGCTTTGAATTTCATGGTTAATGTTTTGTTTTTGAATGCATGCAAGCATGATTCCGCCTTTTAATTGTTAAATGCATGCTATAGATGTTATTCAAATGAACATGTTTTCACAAAATAATCCTTCACAAGGGTCACAATGACTTGTTCTCAAACGAACGATTGAACGATTGCTTCAAGTTTTGAGCTTGAAACAATGCGTGGATAGTCTTTACCTCTAGGTTTATCTATGACCTGCGGTAAAGGTGATGTTGATGTGGGATTTTGTTGATGACACACCCCAACCCGGAATGTCCACTAGGACTCGGAATCGAGCTGTGTTGGCCAACACCTGGAAAGTGATGAAGCCATAAAGTGTGATGATGTGGAAAAAATGTAAATAGATTTAAACATAAGAGTGCTTAAATACCAGAGTGCACTGGTGAGCGGGAATGAACCCACTTCACGCGTGACGTTGAAGCATAAGCAAGTACATAAGAGTGAATTAAGAATCATACCTTTGAAACAATCTCCAATACTAAGAATCGCCACAAATGTTCGACGATAAGAAAGCTCAGCTAATAAAACCTGGAGGGTGAAGACAAGACAAGGGTGAGTGGCCCTGTAAATAAAATTTTAATAAAAATCATAGAAAACATTATATCCTCTCGCTACAACACCTGTGTAGTTTCCAGAAAAATCATAAATATATTACAACACAGCATCTCGTCAGCAATATCAAATAATCGTGTGATTAATAACTCATACTAGTACGCAAATCGAAGTCACCTACGGTGACCTATACGACTTACCCATATCTCATCACATATACTAGTTCAACACATATTTCATCACATATGCTAGCTTATCACATATTCATCACATATGCTAGCTCATCACATATTCATCACATATGCTAGCTCATAAGTCGGAGTCACCTCTAGTGACCTATACGACTTATCCATAGCTCAATAAGTATACCTGCACATGAGTCGGAACCACTTGAAGTGGTCTGTACGACAGGACTGGGTGTAAATAAATACGCTCAAGTCCTACGATCACGCAAAGACTGTATGAATAATCATGGGTCACCTACTAGTCTTAACCACCTAAAGTGGTATGTATGACAGGACTATGCACCTACCTTGGATCCGAGGTGAGCATAAGGTGCAAGAGGTGAACATCATGTGAAGGACTGTGCCCTGGCCACGAGCGGGAGCACTAACACCAAGGTGCAGGTTTATGAGCTCTCAATGTATCTCAACATAACATGTACGACTCATGGGTAACCCGTACGACAGTGTCAGAGTTGCTTAAAACATGCATGTAGTCATGCCATAACTCCATCATTTCAACTAATACCATAAACTTACCTAAACTTACCTGAGTGTCCTGCGTTCACCTTGGCATCTCAAGCATTCACAATAATTATGTGCAAATAATATACATATAGGTAAACTATGATGCAATCTGATACTTAAACATGTCATAGCATTATCAATTATATACATCCACACACACACACACACACACACACACACACACACACACATATATATATATATATAATATGGCATAAAATGTATAAGCTGTAATGCCCTACTTTCGAACTATTTATTTTCGGAAATAATTATTGGTGATAAGCCCACCTAGACACTAGTTTAATTAACTATCATCACTTACGTTTCTTTACTTCAAATTCTTGATTCTTCACACATTGATTTATGACCAACAATTAATTGTTGGAAATGTGCCCTAAAGCCAATCATATGATGATACTTTACGGACATTTCACATGTTAAACTAATCTAGTTTAAATATAAAGGGAAAATATTACTGTTTGAGCCGTCTCATATAAATGTTATATGCTTAAACGATAAAGTCCAAGGAATATGTGATTGGGAGAATACGATCTAAAGAAGTTAGATTCATGAGACCATTCTTTCGTAGACACATCCTAAACGTTCCTGATCATAGGATTGCCAATTGGGCATTGACAGTCCATTAAGATCAGTACGTGCTGTGTCTTCTCTCAGGGAGAGTGACTAGTCTCGAGTCATTGGTGTGTGTGACATCAAGACAGGTACGTAGGTGCTCAGTAGAGAATAAGTTCACTGAACACGATCAACGAAGAGTTCTCATATTCATGTCACATGAGAACTCATGGTTGGGATAATGCAAAGTAGTCCTTTGACCTGAGGCATCACAGCTGTCTTATGGTTAAGTCCTTGATCTTTGATTATGTCAAAGTCACCCCATCCGCGGGTGTCCACGGCATCGTTGGGGTTAAGTCACTTAGCTATGGAGGCAAGTGAATGCGCAACAAGGGATCTCTAACCTTCAAACCGTTTGAGGGAGAATACTCTATGATATGATTTAGAACCTCTGGCCAGAGTATGAATGAGATTTAGGAAGTCGTTCCAAATCACATTCAAGGTAATCATATAAGCACACGAATCACATTGGATAGTAGACATGAATAAATAAACTATCAAACCAAACAATGTGGTCAAGAGTATTGTATTGGAGAAAGACCATATTGCATTTGTAATCCTAAACTGAATAGGTTCTCTACCTCTTCTGATTAGCTTGGGTAACCATGATATGCTGCTAGGTGTCACTCATGGTTTGTGGAAGCCCTAAACGTGTGTAATCACTAAAGGGAGAATTGAAAGTAAGTTTCAATTCACAATCGATGTGAAATGGTTTTAATCGCCCACTGCCTCGCTAAAAGGAACCTAATGGATCGTACACCGTGTAAGGTGGAGATTGAAGAAACAATGGAGATGAGTAAGAATAATTAAATGGTTTAATTATTTATGGCAAGGATTAATTAATATGTTAATTAATCAAACGAATAAAGTTCGTTAAAAGACCACGGGTTAGTTTTGGGCCTCAAGGCCCAATGGGCTTCGAACGTCAAGCCCATTGACTTAAGTTGTATGACAACTTAATTCACAAAGGCCCAAAAGCCCAATAAAACCCTTATGGCCGGCCATGTTAGAGAGAATGGCCTTTTGGTTCTTTAGGTCACTTATTTGAAGTGACTATATAAAGGACTTTATAGCCTAAAATTTATAATGGGTTTCTTTTAGAGAAAATTGTTGAGAACTTGTCTCTCCTTTTCTCTCTAGGAGGCCAGCCCCCTTGGAGGTTGCATCTAGCAATCCCACTACTCCAAGGTCACTCATTTCTTCTCCAATCTTACCTTGGTGTGGAGACTTAAACGTTCTCAATTTTGGGAACTTGGAGAAACCTATTCTTCCATCCAAATCCATAGATTTAAGATGCAAGGAATGAAGGCCCTCTCTTTGGGTGATTAGCCTTCGCTTATGCAAAGAGGAATCTACAAAGGTATAATTTCTCAACTCACTTTGATTTGAGTTGAGTCTTGGTTCACCAATCTACTAGGCTTTGAATTTCATGGGTAATGTTTTGTTTTTGAATGCATGCAAGCATGATTCCGCCTTTTAATTGTTAAATGCATGCTATAGATGTTATTCAAATGAACATGTTTTCACAAAATCATCCTTCATTAATCATCAAGTAGTAAGATTAACTCTCACACTTTCCACCAATGTCCCTCACATTACTCAATTCCCTAACAAGACTATTGCCTCAATTATTTAGTCTCACTTCTTGTATGGCTGCATCTAACATCTCGTTAGACTGCTTACGTACCCTAAACAAGGATCAAGCCATTCGTAGTTCATGATAGTTTTTCAAAGCATTCACAATAATCATAAGCAATAATCAATTTATAAACATTTATGGAATTGTCAATCATATATATATATATATATATGATAGAATGGAAAAGATCCACTCACCTGAGGTCCGTGCTACGATTCCCTAGCACGCATATTGAGACATCACGAACCATTGTCGCCTATGACCAATTATCAAATCACATCTCAGAGTTCTGACCGATAAAATACATAATTTACATAAAATGCATCCCTACATAATTGAATTCGGAAGATCTGCATCATGGATTTCCGATCCGTTGCTTCCAAAGATCCACATTATACTTCTAGAACAACATCCTAAGGTTTCATTACGATCCAACTGACACACCCCGTCCCGAACGAGGGTATGCTAGCTGTCACGTGAGAGTGACGTAACCATTTACACAGTTCGAAAGCTTTAAAAATACAATTACTAAGATGAAACACCCGAGGGTGAGTCTTACTTTTGTGAATTCTGTCAGAACACCGTTGTATTCCTCGTGGCCACCAAAGCTCTGCTATCTAGAACCTGGAGGGGCGCAAAACAAAATTGAGTGGGTCAGTAAAACAAAGTTTTTTGAAAACATTTCATTTAAAACATTTCTAACCCCTCACTGTAAAACCTGTATACTTTCCCAGAAAATAACATAATAGGATATACCTTCAAATATCTCAAATCATCAATCTTTATCAAAACGAGAAAGTATGCCATGCCATAAATGTCAATAACAGATTAAGAATGCATTAATATAACGGGTGAAATAAGGAATCAACCGTACAGGGCAAATTGTCACATCCCAACCCGGGGCGGACCACTTCCAGGGCCCGCTCCACTACCGTAGCATGATATTATCCGCTTTGAGCCTACCATACCCTCACGGTTTTGTTTTTGGGAACTCACAAGCAACTTCCCAGTGGGTCACCCCATCCTAGGAGTGCTCTGGCCTCCTTCTCGCTTAACTTCGAAGTTCCTACGTAACCTGAAGCCAGTGAGCTCCCAAAAGGCCTCATGCTAGGCAGGGATGGGAATATACATTTAAGGATCACTCCCCTGGGCGATGTGGGATGTTACACCAACGGTCAGATCTCCACCAATTGCCAAAATCAAGTGGCGGTCAACATTTTATTTTATGAACTTACAAATCCAATTCGGGAAGATCTGTATGTCGGATTCCCGATCCGTAAGTTTCTATGGTCCTCAAATATTACCTACTATAACATACTAAAGTAAGGTGACGATCCAACGGTCGGATCGTTGATTCATATAATGACCTATTAACGTAACCTAGAGAATTTAGATTCTAACAATCAACCTACGTCATACAATTACCAAAATTGAACTTAAAGCATCTAATTAGCCTAAGAATAACATCGACGACCCCTGGCCACGTGCTGCTCCGACTTTCCGAAAAATCCAACTATTTTAAAAAATTATCAAAATTTATAGGAATGAAGATCTCAATGAGTAGAGTAAACTTTATACCTGTGGCAAAGTCCAATTTGGCTGGGAAAAGCTCCAATTTTGCTCAAACCCGCCAGAACCCTAAAAAATGATGTGCTTCAATTCGACCTCCATACTCACTCCGACGCCTCTACCATCACTTGGGCTTTGTTCATGAGGTTGAGGGGAGCCTATTGGTAGTGACAATTAGCTGAGTTAGCTTCACGATTTATGGATTGCCATCGAACACCCACACGCACCACCGGTGCATTTCTCCCGAATCAAAGGCCAAATTGCATGAATTTAGGGGTATAAATGGTAGAGAGAAGACTAGGGAGGTGTTTCCAGATGATTGTTTGGCTTAATTCACCGGAATTTGGCCGAGAAACCATCGGTTTGTATGGTTCCCGTTGGCCGGGTCATACGGGTCAAGGAAGACCTGTTTTGGGTTCCGTCCTTTTCTTCTTCTCTCCTTTCCCTCCTGGTTCTTCTCTCCCATTCGTCACTCTCCCTCTCTCCTCATTTCTGATTGGGCAGTGCCTATCTCCTTATTCTCCCTCTCTTTCGCTGCCATCAGGCAACCATCCCCCTTCCTCTTTCTTATTTTTTTTTATTAATCTCCCCCAACCCATTACATAAAAAAAATAATAAGAAATGAATAAGATAATAAATAACAATCCTTACCAATGTACTTTTGGAATACGGTAAGGTATTAGTTCATACGCATCATGAACTAACGATCAACGAAAATCAATACCCTCGCCTCTAGGGTATTCTCGTAAATTTCACATTTTAAGATTTATAAAATAATAAAATTTGGGACGGGTTGTCACAGTTGATTCAAGGGAATGCTTCGGCTTTGGTCGAAAGAAAGCTTTGACTTCGGTTGTACGTTCTTCGAAGAGAGCTTTGGCAGCATATTAGCCTTCAAAGATTTGGCAGAAGTTCTCCTTTTGTAAGAATTTCGACCCTTCAATGTAGAAATTATCGACCTTTATGCTTGTCTAAGGACCTTGTATTTATAGACTTCTTAAAGCTTGCCTTTGGATGGATTTAGCTTTGATTTGTGTCTTGATTCGTCCACGGGAGAATTTAGGCATATTTTGTGTCTTAATTTCAGCCACTTTCCCTTGCTTGGGGCTTTTTTGCCTATTTTGCAAGCAATCTTCAATTCTTGCTTGTTTTGTGAAGATGCTTTAGCTTTCTTTCCGGTTTTGGGAGAAATTTGGGCCGCTTGCCAATTTTAAGGAGATTTCTTCCCCTTTGCCGCATTTTAGGAATGCTTTTGAGCTTCCTTTGCTTGATTTGTGCCACATGTCATTGATGACTTGTCCATTTGCCATGAGTCATATGTCATGAAGCATTCTGATACATTATCTACATGCAACGAAATTTACATGTCTACAATTTTTATTTGCACGTTAGGTCTTGGTTCGATTTTCCCACTGACCTCAGGTTCGGGGCGTGACAAAAGAGTTTAGGATTTACTAAATATGGAACCATCTGGTTGCATTAATTTAATCCTCAAAAAATAGGATTTAATTGAGTATTTGGGAGTCAAACAATTTAAGCCAAAATATCAAAAGAGAGCATATCAATTTTATTTCATTCCAGAGGAAGTGCATATTTTACCCAAGTCTTCTTCCATGATGGTAGGAACAATAGTATTATTGGGATAGATACACGAATGACTTTAAATATAAGAAGCCGAATAGGCGGATTGGTTCGAAGGGAGAAAAAAAAAACGACTGAACTAAAAATATTTTCTATTTTCAAAATTTATAAATTATGAAAATGTGAAGGATTATTTTGTGAAAACATGTTCATTTGAATAACATCTATAGCATGCATTTAACAAATTAAAGGCGGAATCATGCTAGCATGCATTAAAAAACAAAACATTACCCATGAAATTCAAAGCCTAGTAGATTAGTGAACCAAAACTCAACTCAAAACAAAGTGAGTGGAAATCATACCTTTGTAGATTCCTTTTTGCATAAGCAAAGGCTAATCACCCATAGAGAGGGCCTTCATTCCTTGCATCTAAAATCTATGGATTTGGATGGATGAAAAGGTTTCTCCAAGTTCCCAAAATTGAGAACCTCTAAGTATCTTCACCAAGGTTAGATTGGAGAAGAAATGAGTGACCTTGGAGTAGTAGTATGGCTAGATACCCCTTCCAAGGGGCCGGCCTCTTTAGAGAGAAAATGAGAGACAAGTTCTCACCAATTTTCTCCAAAAGAAACCCTAATGAATTTTGGCTATAAAGTCATATTTATACCTTTATTCATTTGAGTGGCAAACTTGTAATTAAAGCAAGTTCACTACCCTTCCTCTAAATGGCCGGCCATAGGGTTTTGTTTGGGCTTTTGGGCCTTTGTGAATTAAGTTGTCATACAACTTAAGTCAATGGACTTGACGTTCGAAGCCCATTGGGCCTTGAGGCCCAAAACTATCCCGAGGTCTTTAACGAACTTATTCGTTTGATTAATTAACATATTAATTAATCCTTGCCATAAATAATTAAACCATTTAATTATTCTTACTCATCTCCATTGTTTCTTCAATCTCCACCTTACACGGTGTACGATCCATTAGGTTCCTTTTAGCGAGGCAGTGGGCGATTAAAACCATTTTACATCGATTGTGAATTGAAACTTACTTTCAATTCTCCCTTTAGTGATTACACACGTTTAGGGCTTCCACAAACCATGAGTGACACCTAGCAGCATATCATGGTTACCCAAGCTAATCAGAAGAGGTGGAGAACCTATTCAGTTTAGGATTACAAATGCAATACGGTATTTCTCTAATCTAATACTCTTGACCACATTGTTTGGTTTGATAGTTTATTTATTCATGTCTACTATCCAATGTGATTCGTGTGCTTATATGATTACCTTGAATGTGATTTGGAACGCTTTCCTAAATCTCATTCATACTCTGGCCAGAGGTTCTAAATCATATCATAGAGTATTCTCCCTCAAACGATTTGAAGGTTAGAGATCCCTTGTTGCGCATTCACTTGTCTCCATGACTAAGTGGCTTAACCTCAACGATGCCGTGGACACCCCGATGGGGTGACTTTGACATAATCAAAGATCAAGGACTTAACCACAAGACAACTGTGATGCCTCAGGTCAAAGGACTACTTTGCATTATCCCAACCATGAGTTCTCATGTGACATGAATATGAGAACTCTTCATTAATCGTGTTCAGTGAACTCATTCTCTATTGAGCACCTACGTACTTGTCTTGATGTCACACACACCAATGACTCGAGACTAGTCACTCTCCCTGAGAGAAGACACATCACGTACTGATCTTAACGGACTGTCAATGCCCAATTGGCAATCCTATGATCAGGAACATTTAGGATGTGTCTATGAAAGAATGGTCTCATGAATCTAACTTCTTTAGATTGCATTCTCCCAATCACATATTCCTTGGACTTATTGTTTAAGCATATAACATTTATATGAGACGACTTAAAACAATAATCTTTGCCCTTGATATTAAACTAGATTAGTTTAACATGTGAAATGTCCGTAAAGTATCATCATATGATTGGTTTTAGGGCACATTTCCAACAATCTCCCACTTGCACTAGAGCCAATCAGCTTGGTCATCAGTGATGATACCTCTTCTGTAGTCATTTCATAAATGGCTGAGTAGTAGGCCTAGACAATGGATATCTATATGTTATCCATAGAAGCAACCTTGAGAATAACGACGTCACCATTATACATGATTCTCAATCATGTGGTTCAGTCTCTCATATGAGTTCGGACCTTGATGAGACCTTGATTCCCTGGCTTGAGCTATCGCCCCATTAGTGTCGTACACTTTCTGGTTGGAACTGAATAGAGAGTTCATAAATGAACTTTCCCATCCAAACAACATTGTTGTAAACTTCTATATGGCAATATATTTTGCATTCATAATGGAACACACTAAAGTCATTACTTTAATGTTTCCATCCAAATATCTCTTTAGTCATAATAAAGAGATATCTGTTTATCTCTTCATTCATAATGAAGAAACATCCAATGATGGATTAGATTCACAATCTAATACATTTACGCTTCCATTACGTTACTCTAATTCTTCCTCATTCTTTGAGGAATCTATCCTTTAGTATTTCTTAAATACTTAAGGATTCACTTGACAGTTGCCATGGTTCTGATCCTGGGCTTGCACTGATATCGTCTTATACCGTTCTAGGTACAACTCATATCAATGTCTTTCATACAATATGAAATACATAAATCACCTTTCCGCTTACGCATAAAGGATTATATTTACGCATTTATTTCTTTGGGAGTCAAAGGGTACGTTCCCTTTGAGAAGAGCAACATCTTAGTCTCACTAAAGTTGTCCTCTTGATTGAAGTTTATCATCATATGAGAAACTTCCTAGCATCTCTTGTCTATTATTAGGGATTGATATAATCAAATTATATCCTAAAATCTATCATTATAGATTTCCATCCCATGTATATAGACTATGTCTCCCATATACATTCTATCTTCATATAATGTTTTAAAGTCATAACTTTAACGAAGAAGTATTATTTTCATTTCCAAAATTAATATATCATATATATTTAAATTTTAGGAACATGATTAACTCCCATATACATTCTATCTTCATATAATGTATTAAAGTCATAACTTTAACAAAGAAGTATTCATTTCATTTCCAAAATTAATATATCATATATATTTAAATTTTAGGAACATGATTTAACTCCCACTAATCTTTTGTAAACCTAGTAAACAAAAGATTCATTTACATCTTTATGAGAAATCAAACGATTTAATCCTTTTTCTCATAAGATGCTTATAGCTCCCACTAGCTTGCTAAGATTCATGATGGATGGATCTCTACAACTTACATGTCTTGTGATTTATAATTTTAGACATATATTATCAAGACTATCTTAACAATGGTTTCGGAAACCCATATTATGTCCAAATATTGAATCACCATTTAGTTGTAGCTAGCAATCTTCGAATTAATCGAAACCAAGACTATCTCAAAAATGGTTTCTTCAAAGTCAACCATTCTCTTTGATTGTAGTCGCCTTAAGCTACCAATTAGCTTATGAAGGTTTCATTATTTCGGGTCAAATGGTATTTTATCATTTCCTTGAGTATATATCATATATACATTCAATGTAGTCATAAGGATTTTCATTCTTATTTCTTTCGAATTAAGAGGTGCAACTCTATGACTTAGTCATAAAGTTCAAACCATTCAACTGAGACGGTTTATAAATCCTTCTAGACTACCTTGGAGCTTGTGGTATAGGAACTAGGTTGTTATATTTGTTGATTATTATCTTGTCTCTCAAAGAACCCATTCTTTGAGTTCTATCTCTCGTTCATTTGCGTTTAGGCAAATCATATTGTAGGATTACAATGAACTACCCAACAAAACAACATTTGTTAGTTGGTTTATAGAAGCGATATCCAAAAGTTAATTTAAGGATATCCCACAAGAATGTTATCAAACAAATATTGCTTATAAGCACACAACCCCAAATCTTAACATGCTTAAGATTTGTCTTTCTTTCCAACTACATCTTATGAAGTCATGAAAATTTTGGAAGATCTTCTAATTGACAATCATATTGTTTTAGAAGTATATATCCTATATATGGGTAATAGATAACATCTAACGAACTAAATCTTATTCAAGTTCGTTCTTCTCCTAATGGAGAAATTCATTATCTTATGATGCTTCTTTCCTTGATATCTTTCAAGGAAACTCATCTAAAGTGTTACTTTTCCTTGGATCAAATCTAAGGAGGTAAATACTTTAGACGTCTTACTCATCAACTTACATTTCTTGAATTCTTTGAAACCTTTTGCAAAGTATTCGGACTTGTGTTTATTCAAAATAAACTATAGTCCAACCGAGAGTGATCTTCGGTGAATGTCATACAACATGAGTAGTATTATTTTGTGGACAAGTGCCACTAACATCTAAGTGAATTAACCTCAACAACTTTGTGATTCTTTCTTCTTTCCAAAAGAATAAAGATTCGAACATTTCGCCTCGATACAACTTTAACAAGAAGGTATTGGATCCGGATCTAACGATCCAAAGCATCCATCTTTCACCAACTCGTAACTTATGGTTTTAGAGGTATCACAACTTAGTTGGGATTAGTCACTACCTTGCAACCCTTTTGGGTTTTAAGCATCATTATATTCTAAACAGTTAACACTACCATATCATCTCTACTATAGAGACAATCAATTAGATTACTATAATCCAAGCATTGATTAATAAAGAACAATGTTTTGTCAAACAAAACATTCATCCATCTCTACTATAGTAACGGAATTAAATTCCTTAAAATTGGAATGTAAAGACAATCTTTGGTTTTTCCAATTTCTTTGGTAGTTCATATGAGGAAGTAAGTACTATCTGCTTTCATAGAGATCTATATTTTATTCACGTTCCGAATGTGAAGCACCTTTTTTTTTCTCTCATATATCTTCTACTTCTTATTAGTCACACTTTTACAACGATTGTAAAACATAGTTACTAATACGAAATCAAGCATTCAAGTAGAAGAACCAACTGTTTTGAACTTTTTAAGAACAATTTACAACACCTTCGAAAGGTGTGTTCTTGACACTTGCAAGACATTTCTTGCAAATACCCCTTCCAATGTCCATCCTTTCATAAAGAAAGTTTGTTCCCTTGGAGTTAATTCTTATCTTCTTCATTTGACTTTCACCGTTGACTACATTAGTCATGGTCCCTAAACTCCCACTATCTCTCTTGAAACCTTTTTCAATTGTGTTATACACATCAAACAATTTTGGAGAGCGTGTGGATATTGGTCACTATATAGTTTACAATAAACTTAGTGAACCATTAGGATAGGGAAACAAAGGTGAAGTCCTTGCCTAGTTTCCGTCTCGTTAAGTGGTTTAACACTTCAACACTCAATGATTCAAAATCATCATAAGTCCATGTTAATGGACTATTTTTGTCAACCAACCATTATGTTCTAAACATAATTACAAACTTTCAAGAGTTGTTCAAGGCAACTCTCATTTCTTCATACAACAATTTGTAAGTGAAGAATCATGGCACATAAAGTGTCCATGCACTTGTGCTTTCTTCTAAAGTTCCTTGTTCATGTAACAAAGAAACAAGCACTAATGTTTGCATTGACTAAGAGTTGTTCAAAGCAACTCTTATTTCTTCATACAACAATATGTAATTGAAGAATTATGACATTAAAAGTGTTGTCCTCTTTATGATAGACTTTTCTAACATATTCTTCTAATGATACATTATCAATAGGAAGATTGTGAGGATGAGATTACTTAGGTACATTTACAAGCCATTAAAGAAAATCTATGGTTTTGTAGTACCAAGTTCGGAAACTAAAGCTTTCGGCTTTTATTTGTCAAGTGTTGGATAACGTTTGCAAATATATTGGTAAACAAATACATAACGAATATAAATTGATTGATTTTAAGCCATTTGATTCGGGTCTTTAAATCAAATAGCACCACCCACTATTTTTGGCAAATTCCATATCCCTCATTGGAATTCGAGAGTTTTGGAGGAAACTCTTAGTAGGGTATGGGAGACTCACTACTACCAAGCCCACCTCAGAAGAAAATCATATTGGCTAGCGTTAATAATAATGAGAGAGTACGCTTACTCATTTGCATCTCTTGCAAGTACCCATCTAGTTTGGCCTCTAGAGAATAATGCCTCAGAAGAATATCATATTGGCACATTGCACTTAGTTAAGTCATTCCCACCATGCTAGTTCAAGTAGGGGTTCAAGGATGGCCTCAGAAGAATATCATATTGACCACACTCGTTGCCTACCTTTCACTTCATCATATGTATATAGGCTTCTCCTGAATGTAAGCACATACTTTGCAACCCCAGAATTCGACGAATACGGTGTATGAGTCACAAACGATTGAAGCCCACCACGATGGAAGGCCACGAAAGAGTGTTCAAAGCACTCTCACGCTTATCAGCTTAATAATGGTTTGGTTGAGGGTTTTAGGTCTCATCACATATAAACATTCATTTTAATCTAATTAAAACTATTTGGTCCTATTACAACTATTGGTCCATTTCATTGTTTTTAGTTGTATATAATACTCCCACTATGCTTATAAAACGGTTTTTAAAGCAAGAGTATATGATACTACTAACATAACCTTTGCATTCATTTGATGGACTATATAGTTGCCTTAGGGCCTTAGGATGACTATGAACCTTTGTTTAGATTCAACACGAGCCTAGTGTTGAATCTCGGTCTAGGGATGGTGATTGATTTTAGTTACGCGTTTAATCACATTAAGGCGTGTTGTCTTAGGGGCGTTGGACCCAACTACTTCATTTTCATGCATATCATATAAAGCAAGAAAGAAGTACTTCAAAGTAAAGGTGAGCTTATGCTCATTACAACATTTGCATAAAACAAATTACCTTAAAGTAAAGAAGGGCTTATGCCCTTTTACAACATTTGATCAAATCAAATTACAACCAAAATCTAATCTACACATTCCCAAGGTTCAAACAAATTTGAAACGGCCTTTCACATAGCTCAATTATATTATGCTTAGGTTCATAATCATCCTTTAATTAATTAACGCTTTAACTAATTAAATTGAATGCAACATTTTCATTTGGTTTTTGTATCCATAAAATTGATTTAAATGGAGCTAAATGAAATGAAAATCCAATTCTCATTTAAAGAGACAAAACAATTTTGTTCTCAACCTAATTTGGGCCAATATGCAATAACCACAACTTATTTGGGCCATAAAGCAATTAACCTCAACTTTTGGGCTATATTGCAAAACTTTTGGGATCACTTTGTAAAGACACAAAAGTCCACTACTTCATGTAATTACAACTAGAACCCAAAATTTTAATAATGCAAAAACTTCATTAAAGGAGCAAAACAATTTGTCCTTTAGCGTTTTTGGACCTAAACGTAAAAACGTAAACTTTTGGACCAAAGTGCAAATACACAAAAGTATCAAAACTTTATGTAATTGCATAAAAGCCCCAAAAGTACTCCCTTTGAGGAGTGGCCGGTTTTGGGAGAGGGATTAGAGTGATGTGTGTGTTGATTTGTGAGTTTTGACATAAAGCATGCAAGTGGTGCAAGTGGTGTGTGTGAAAGGAAATTAATCCTTACACACCCACCAATATCTCTTACACCATTTAAACAAATATCTAAAACATTTAAACATTTGAAAATCATAAAACATAAACTTTATGAAATAATTCAAAACTTTGAATCAAATCACCAAACTTTATGTTCTTGGCAAAAATGTCAAGAACAATGAAGAACACTCATGAAAAACCCAAAATTTTTCCATGAACATTTTTCACCCAAAAACATTCCAAAACCATTCAAACTTAAGGGAAATAACATCTAACCAAACTAGGGTACATAGGGGTTCCAAAAGTCACTTGAAAACACTTTTAACAAGTCAAACAAGAACCCAAAAATCCACCCTTTGGATTTGGCCGAATTTTCCCAAAAGCATGGCACCAAATTTTAGCTCCAATATTCATGCTCATATGAACTACATCTACAACATTTGAGATGTCAAATTTTCTAACAAAATTTACATTCAAAGAAACAAGAATAAAGCTTGTAACATATTACAACTTTTAAATCACAAACTATGAACTACAAAACCCAATAGGATTCACCAACTACTAGACCTAGGTTCTGATACCACTTAAAGGATTATTTTGTGAAAACATGTTCATTTGAATAACATCTATAGCATGCATTTAACAAATTAAAGGCGGAATCATGCTAGCATGCATTCAAAAACAAAACATTACCCATGAAATTCAAAGCCTAGTAGATTGGTGAACCAAAACTCAACTCAAAACAAAGTGAGTGGAAATCATACCTTTGTAGATTCCTCTTTGCATAAGCAAAGGCTAATCACCCATAGAGAGGGCCTTCATTCCTTGCATCTAAAATCTATGGATTTGGATGGATGAAAAGGTTTCTCCAAGTTCCCAAAATTGAGAACCTCTAAGTATCTTCACCAAGGTTAGATTGGAGAAGAAATGAGTGACCTTGGAGTAGTAGTATGGCTAGATACCCCCTCCAAGGGGCCGGCCTCTTTAGAGAGAAAAGGAGAGACAAGTTCTCACCAATTTTCTCCAAAAGAAACCCTAATGAATTTTGGCTATAAAGTCATATTTATACCTTTATTCATTTGAGTGGTAAACTTGTAATTAAAGCAAGTTCACTACCCTTCCTCTAAATGGCTGGCCATGGGGTTTTGTTTGGGCTTTTGGGCCTTTGTGAATTAACTTGTCATACAACTTAAGTCAATGGACTTGACGTTCGAAGCCCATTGGGCCTTGAGGACCAAAACTATCCCGAGGTCTTTAACGAACTTATTCGTTTGATTAATTAACATATTAATTAATCCTTGCCATAAATAATTAAACCATTTAATTATTCTTACTCATCTCCATTGTTTCTTCAATCTCCACCTTACACGGTGTACGATCCATTAGGTTCCTTTTAGCGAGGCAGTGGGCGATTAAAACCATTTTACATCGATTGTGAATTGAAACTTACTTTCAATTCTCCCTTTAGTGATTACACACGTTTAGGGCTTCCACAAACAATGAGTGACACCTAGCAGCATATCATGGTTACCCAAGCTAATCAGAAGAGGTGGAGAACCTATTCAGTTTAGGATTACAAATGCAATACGGTCTTTCTCTAATCTAATATTCTTGACCACATTGTTTGGTTTGATAGTTTATTTATTCATGTCTACTATCCAATGTGATTCGTGTGCTTATATGATTACCTTGAATGTGATTTGGAACGCTTTCCTAAATCTCATTCATACTCTGGCCAGAGGTTCTAAATCATATCATAGAGTATTCTCCCTCAAACGATTTGAAGGTTAGAGATCCCTTGTTGCGCATTCACTTGTCTCCATGACTAAGTGGCTTAACCCCAACGATGCCGTGGACACCCCGATGGGGTGACTTTGACATAATCAAAGATCAAGGACTTAACCACAAGACAACTGTGATGCCTCAGGTCAAATGACTACTTTGCATTATCCCAACCATGAGTTCTCATGTGACATGAATATGAGAACTCTTCGTTGATCGTGTTCAGTGAACTCATTCTCTATTGAGCACCTACGTACTTGTCTTGATGTCACACACACCAATGACTCGAGACTAGTCACTCTCCCTGAGAGAAGACACAGCACGTACTGATCTTAACGGACTGTCAATGCCCAATTGGCAATCCTATGATCAGGAACGTTGAGGATGTGTCTACGAAAGAATGGTCTCATGAATCTAACTTCTTTAGATTGCATTCTCCCAATCACATATTCCTTGGACTTATCGTTTAAGCATCTAACATTTATATGAGACGGCTTAAAACAATAATCTTTGCCCTTGATATTAAACTAGATTAGTTTAACATGTGAAATGTCCGTAAAGTATCATCATATGATTGGTTTTAGGGCACATTTCCAACAAAATGAACGTCTTATGGGGTGAAGCAGTAGCACAAATGAAATACCTTTCCATCAAGAATAAATGACATGCCCCGATCCTGATATTCCCCAAATACCAGGATAGGCAAGTGCTGGCTGACACCCGAGGGTGACAAAAGCCATTTATTGAGTGCAAATGCTAAAAACAAGGGATAAATAAGACTTGGAAATATAAAAGAATAATGAATATGCATTTAAGAAACGTGCTCAAAGCATACAACTAACCAGAATACTAAAAGAAATAATATAAAATTGAATGACCAAAAGAGTAGGTCCTACACTAAGAGGACTCGAAGATGCCGTTGTAGAAGTGCCTTGATACCGGGATTGTATGCCTCGATTATAAGTCCTGAATGGGGGTGCAAAACAAAGGTGAGTGGACCAAGTTTATGTACATACATAATACAAAAACAATTATAAACATACTAGCCCCCAAAGTTTTAATAATGAAAACTACTAGCATAATAAATGATAGGTTTCTCTGAAAACCCTAGCATGCCATAAACATCTCAAAAGACATATCGTGGAAAACATTGCGGAAATCAAAGCATTAATAGTCTCACAGATCGTCTCGTAAGCGCGGTGTGTTGCCAGTAAAATCACTGAATAATAATACTCCCAACCCAATGCATGCACCTAAGTCTTTGTGCTCGTAGCCAGAAATAACTCCTTCTCGACCCAACGCCTGTCTCCGTGTCCCTCAGCCTTTCGCTAGGGATTATTTCTCCCGGTCTAACTGCCAACACCAGATCCTCACCCCAGGTGGCATAGTGTCCACTAGGTACACACAAATAGTTACGCCTACCAAGAATAACCACTTCATAGTATAAAGTCATCCATCGTCTACACTATAAAGAAGGGTTTCGAAAACATGTTCCAGCCTCCTATCGTCATCCATCATATAGTCTACCAGTTCATAGTTTTTATAGAAAATATGATATATTAAAATATAGTTCAATATAGGCTAACAATTAATTCCTCACCAAAAACACGAGACGAAAATCAACATATTCCATAAACATGCTTAACATAAAATCAGTTCATAAACTCGTAAGGCATGCTATTCATTTATGCAATTAAACTATGAAATCATGTAATTTTAGAAGGGGTCCACTCACCGTACACCGATGGTGCAAAGTTGTACCAAAAAGGAATAATGGAATCACCGTTACTAATCGTACCTATTCACAAAAAGAGGTACTTTTAGTCAAACTCTACTCAAACGATTGAATTTGGGAAAACGAACTTCAAAAACAGGTCCAGGACGTTGAAATTAGCCTAGGAGAGGTCCCAGACGAAACTCTGAAAAGTCAACTTTAAAAGTTAATGTTGACCGTTGACTGGTCAAAGTCAACGCTAACCGTTGACCGAGTCAAAAGTCAGAGTCAACGGTCAAAGGTCAACTAGGTTAAACGGGTCTGGGCTTAGTCCTAAGGCCCAAGGGTTTAGGGTTTAGCTAATTAGGTGGGCTAGGCTTAGTCCTACGGCCCAAGGGTTTTGGGTCGAAGAAGGGCCGGGCCGAAGGCCCTAATTAAAATGGCCCAAGACATTTTACTTTAAGAACTAAATAATTAAAATTTAAAATAAATGTTTTGGGTTGGGTTTGGGTCTAACGGGCTTAAACCCAAGTTCTAAAATGACCCAAAGGGCCTGGGTTCACTTGCTCTCACCGGGGAAGGAGGCCAGAGACCTCCCAACTCCGGTCGACGCCATCCGTCATCCTAGGCTCCGATCTAGGTATCAACATGAAGAGGAAAATGAGATGAGTGATTTGATACCTTTGGTTCGCTGTGAAACGATCGGTGGTGGTCAAAAAATCCCTCGACACCCACGAGCTCGCGCGGAGACGAGTTTCGTTTTTCCCGAGTCGATCTCATGTTAAACCTTGTCAATAACAAGTATAATGTTAAAAAATCTCATCCCAGCATCAAACTAAGACAGAGAGAGAGAGAATCCCAAGGCTTACCTAGTCGGGAATACAAGGAATCTCGCCGGAGGGTTTTTCTGGGCTTCTTCGCGCCTCGCAGCGACAAGAGAGAGAAAGATGGCAAGATGATGATGACGATGATGATGTCGTTTACGTCAGGGAGGGTGGTGTGGTGCTCTCGGGTGTGGGTCGAGAGGTGAGATATCGGGGAGTGAGGGAGAGAGAGACGGGAGTGAATGCATAGAGAGAGAGTGAAGAAAGTGAAAGCTTAGAGATGTCTCGAGGTGGGGGAAAGGAAAGGGAGTGCTGGGGTGCTGCCACGTGGCAGTTTGAGGGAGTTTAGGAATCTAGATAAAGGGTACATATTTAGTCAAGCTAGGGGACCAAAATGAAATTTTCAATAAAACTTTGGGAAATTATAAAATTACATATAAATTCGAGGGTGGGGTTTAACAATAAATTTGTTTTTCATTTTCAATAAAATTGTATGAATAATATGGTTTTACAAATGAAATAAATTTGTTTAATATTATGATATTAATATAATAAAATGTAGACATATTTTAATATATAATATAAAGTTCTTTCTCAAATCTATCTTTACTTGATACTTGATGGGCAGGTGTGCATGGTACGTATGGAGATGATGGCTTGCACAAACATAAAAATACAGTTAAATAAGAAATACACCCTAAATAAGAATAAAATCCTAGTCTGTTAGTCAATATATTTTTTTTAAAGTTAATCTCAATTTACTATCAAGAAGTTGGATTTCAACATTTTATACATTAAGTTTATTTTGTTCTAGTTTGGTATCTAAAATTATAATTATGGAACATTTCATACATTCGTTAAGTTTTCTAATAGAACTATGTTAACTAATGATGTGACACCCACATAAACAATGTTTAAATTTCACGTGTGAATATGAATCCACATGATATTAAAAAAATTCAAAAAATTCAAAAAATTCAAAAATTAAAAAAAAAATTCTTCTCTCCCCCTTTGATCTCCACCATCAGGAGCTCCTGAGCTCAGCAAGGATTTCTCTGTCGACCTCACACTCTCACTCACTTCTGACAGCTTCTCCCTCATCTCTCTAAAATTCGTCGTTGACCAACCCGTCGACGGCTCCACCTTTTCTGATTGGCTTGACACCGACCCCACCTCTTGCCGCTGAAGCGGCATTTCTTACACGAACATCTCTGACTTCACTAACCTCTACGTCATTGAAATCACCCTATCCAGCCCGCTACCGCCGTCGATCTGCAACCCCTTGTTCCTCTAGAACCTCGACCTCTCCAATAACTCCCTCTTCAGTCCGCTCCAAAAGGATTACTAGCAAAACTGCAAACAATTGTACTGGCTAATCCTCGCGAGAAACTGATTCCACAGTAAAATTTTGGCAGACCTCGTAACAAACGCCTTCGCTACCAGTATACCATCTTCTTCTTACTGCCACCTACAATGGTGGTGGGCGAAGGATGAATCGCCAACGACAGAAAGATCGAAGGAAATTGAAATGTGGGGAGGGAATTGAGAAATGTCCTAACCCTAGAAATTGGATTGGATTGAAATTAGGAGAATTGAAATGCAGGGAGAGAATTGAGGGCGTAGGAGAGGGAATTGAGGGCGTAGGAGAGGGAATTGAGAGTAAGGCTGCAGAGGTGGATAGAGAGGGAGCAAGAAGTGGGATGCTTGGAGGAGGAGAGCAGCGGAGGGAGGGAGAAGACGGGTCTGAAGGCCAAGAAAGGAGGAAAGGAGTTGAGGGTTTTGACGGCGGCATGAAATGGAGTTCGGTTTTGGAGGTGAAGGAATGGATTGAGGTCTAGGAGGAGGAAGTACTGCATTTCCAATTTTTTAACAGAGATTTTGACGAAAAACTTAATAGATGCATAAATGTATGTCAGAATTATGACTTCAGGTACCAAACTGAGACGAAAAAAACTTGATATACGAAACGTTAAAAACCAAGAAACTTCTGTAGACAAGTAAATTCCGTTGAATACTAATGATACATTACAAAGCTCCACGTGGCATATGATTCATCACAAATGGACAAGTCATCAATGACATGTGATACAAATCAAGCAAGGGAAGGATAAACCCTACCAAAATTTGGCAAAAGGGAGAAAATATCCCTTACGATCGGCAAGGGGTGCAAATTGCTCCTAAAACCATAAAGAAAGTTAAAGCATCTTAAAAAACAAGCAAGAATTGAAGATTGTTCAAAAAATAGGCAACACGGCCTATAAATTTAGGCCTATATGAAGAAAGTGGTTGAAATTAAGACAAAAAACATGCCTAAATTCTCTTATGGACGAATTAAGACCCAAATCAAAGCCAAATCCATCCAAAGACAAGCTTGAAGAAGTCTATAAATACAAGGTCTCAAGACACACATAAAGGTCAAAAAAAATTTCTACATTCAGAAGAACCTCTGCCAAATCTTTGAAGACTAATACGCTGCCAAAGCTCCCTTCGGAGAACACACAACCAAAGCCAAAACTTTCTTTCGACCAAAGCTGAAGCATTCCCTGGAAGAATCAATAAGCACTTGTGCCAATTCCTTCAAAACTTTGTTGCAAGCTCAAAACTTGTAACGACGTTCGTTTCAAGATCAAGTCGCCAAGACCCTTGAATCAACGAAATCCTGTATCTACACCATCTTTGCCGCAACCTTGAGGTAAAGAGCATCAAAGCATCGTTTCAAGCTCAAAACTTGTAGCAATCGTTCAATCGTTCATCCGAGATCAAGTCATCGCGACCCTTGGATCAACAATCTACATATCTACATCAAATTTGAAGACTGAATCAGAGGAAAATTGTAAACAGAATCGTTTCGAGCTTAAAACTTGAAGCAATCGTTCAATCGTTCGTCCGAGATCAAGTCATCACGACTCTTAAATCAACAATCTACGCATCTACATCAAATTTGAAGACTGGATTAGAGGAAAATTGTAAACAGAGATTGTAACTTACAAATTCAAATCAATAAAAATCTACTTTGTATGCATATTCACATTTCATTTGATACAGAATTTTCGTGTTTACAACTTCAGGGTAGTAAACTAAGCTTAACCTTATTTTTTTTTTTTTTATATTCAATAAATCTTACCCGAAGACAAAAACAATCAGGTAAAGGTTTTATATTATTATTATTAGTATTGTGAATAAGCCTTACCCGTCGAGCAATTCATCGGGAAACTTTTAAAAATTTTCATTCTAAATATAAAATAAAATTTTACCCGACACAATAGTTCCGTAAGGTTATGTTTTTTGTCAACCTTAATGGTCAACACAGGTTTACGTAATGACCATTCGTCGGCCATTCCGTCGGGAAAGGTTTTGTTGCCTGACGGACATTTACATTTGTCGGTTAAAATATCTTATGATGGATTTTATGCGACAATCTGTATCCGACAGAGTTCCATCACCTTAGATCCTGTTGGAAAATTAGTTATTATTTTATTATTGTTTATGGTTTTCTAATGGGTCAAGGATATTGGAGTTTCTTACTCATTAAGGATTAGGCTTTTGCTTTAGTTTTCACTATATATAGTAGTGATTGTATTAGTTTATTTTATCAAGTCAGTCAAGATGTAGTCTCTTCAGTTCAGGTAGCCTTCTTGGCAATTCGGTTTATTAAAGTTTCATATTCAGTTTGTACGTTTGTTCGTCTCCACTCTGATATTCAACTTGCTGATTTGATTTGAGGCCCACACCGTGTGGATTTCTACTTGCTGCTTTGAGGCCCATATGGGCAAGGAGAAAATCTGCTGTTTGTTTTTTTATGCTTGGGCTTTTTGAGGCCCACACATATATCATGGAATCAATCTGCTGTTGAGCTTGTTGTTGCAACGATTACTCGAGCATTTGAATTGGTGACCACTCGAGTGACGCTGTGTGCTGGTGAACTAAAGTTTGTTTGATTGAAAGTTCGCACTAGCATTGGAATTGGAATCTTGCACTTGCACCACTTGGAATACTTTTGCTCGCACGCATGTTTGCTCAAATGTCTTGTGCACTTAACGGAGCTTGTCTTGTCTTGTCTGCCTAAAGAAGCTTGTCTTGTCTTGTCCACCTAATGGAGCTTGCCTTGTCGTGTCTGCCAAATGGAGCTTGCATCCGCATCTGTTTGTTGGCAAACTCTTGACTTGTACCGCCATGAGTTTGACGGGAGGGGGGGTGTTGGAAAATTAGTTATTATTTTATTATTGTTTATGGTTTTCTTGAGGACTAAGGATATTAGAGTTTCTTGCTCATTAAGGATTAGGATTTTGCTTTAGTTTTCACTATATATAGTAGTGATTGTATTAGTTTATTTGATCAAATTAGTCAAGAAGTAATATCTTCAGTTCCATGTAGTAATCTTGGCAATTCCGTTTATTAAAGTTTCATATTCAGTTTGTTCGTTTGTTCATCTCACACTCTGATATTCAACTGATCCTAGACGACAAAACCCTACTCTTGGATACGATTTCTTTTCATCTCGTAAGTGGGTTTCTTTTTTTGTTTTTTGTTTTTTTTGGTAGTGAACACGTCTAGGGATACAAACGTATTGTGCATTTCCAATGGAAACTAGGCACATTTTCAATGTCTTATAGCTTGGATTGCAAATTGAAGGAGAACCTAGCTCTGTGGTCTGGATGCCTGCACTACATGGCTGTTCTGACCAAGCTTATCAGGTGGGACTGAAAGGGGTGAGTGCGGCAGGCCACGTGCCTGTCCATTTAAACTCTTACGCAAGTAAATCTTCACTTAGATAAGGGTTTAGGTGGACAATTAGTGGACAGACTATGCAAGTGGGCATCTGCATCTTCACTCGTCATTCATTGAATTCCAAAGCCAATCCTACCAATGCATCAAACAATGCCTTGAAAATAAATATGATCCAGGAAATCCAATTTGCTTGTCGACAAGTTGTAGCTTAATTGAATTCTTGCATCTTTCACAATGTATGGATAACAATACATACTAGTTCTTCCTTGCGTCCATATTTAACCTTTAGCAATCATACAATGTATTGAAGCAAAGTAAGGAACCTCGATCTCCCTAGCTCTTTCTGGTGCGTGCTTGCAGGGATAATGTAGTTTTAGGTGGGCTAGCTTCAGTTAGTAAGAAACTGATAATTTTTTCTCCCTCTCTGGCTTGTGAGTGTATTCTGCGAAGCAAGATGAATCTCTCTCAATGTTTGTGCCCTAAATTATGTTGGAATTTATTAGGTTTATTTAGGAAATTAATTAGAGATTTGATTTGATTTTGTAGTAGGGTATTTTTGGCATTCATGCATTAGGGTTTCTTAGGTTTATTGCTCTATAAATAGAGCTTGTAATTTAGTTTGAGATACAAGTTAGCCACAATGTAGTCTCTTAGGGTTTTGTAGTCGTTTCAGCATTCTTAGTTTGTTTAATAATATTCTTATTATTTGTTAGTCTTGTTCGTTGCACACTCTGATATTGAAGTTTGATGGGGGATGTTGGAATTTATTAGGTTTATTTAGGAAATTAATTAAAGATTTGATTTGATTTTGTAGTAGGATATTTTTGGCATTTACGCATTAGGGTTTCTTAGGTTTATTGCTCTATAAATAGAGCTTGTAATTTAGTTTGAGATACAAGTTAGCCACAATGTAGTCTCTTAGGATTTTGTAGTCGTTTCGGCATTCTCAGTTTATTTAATAATATTCTTATTATTTGTTAGTCTTGTTCATTGCGCACTCTGATATTCAACTATTTAATCTTCTGATTTTTAAGCTATTTGAACTGGTTTTACTCCAATTTCTTTCCTTAACAAACGCAAAACAGAAAATGGCAAACGTAGAAATGGGGATGAGGCAAAAGTACAAAGAAGAACCTTTGGCACTAGGTTATTTCTGTTTTCTTTCCAGGGACATTTGTAAAAAGGATTAGAAAAAAAAATCAGGTTTTAATAGGGACAGAAAATGGGAAATTAGTGTTGGAATTTTTTATTAGGTATTTCAAAATACAACTCTTCATTAGTAACTTTAGTATTATTTAATTGGGTGTGCTATCCACATATCTCATTTTACTTCTCACACATCCCTTGATAATTTATGTCCGTTGATCTTCTTCAATTCATCCGATCCGATGGCCAAAGTGTGTGAGAAGTAAAATGGGGTGCATGGACATCACACCCCTATTTAATTTGTTTCAAGTCCTAATTTCAGTTTTTATTTGTAAAACTGAAACTGATGCATTAACTCATTTATAACCGTTGGGTTATAATCTTTGAGCCTTAATGCCAATTGTTAAGAAAAAATTATACATTTTGTGATGACCATTATGATCACTAAGATTGAGAAGGGCTATTTGACATCATTCAAATTGTGGGGGTTAGAGAGCCACTCGTACAAAAAAGTTGTGATACAGAGATGCACGGGATAAATTTAGCAGGTATTTAAACACCAGGGTTCATTAAAAGCTATTGGAAGGGCCATATTTCGGTGATAATCTTAATATTACATCCTGTGGTGCTAGCAATTATGTGAACTATCTCTTTTATGCATCTAATGTGTTTGCAAGATGTTTCAAATGCCATATTGAGCAAGTATACTCAAATACGAACCATGTGGAATACTAATAAGCATATGGGGAGATACTAAGATTTAATTAAGTATGATTCTTCACTTGTGAGACTAACACTTAACTGGTGGAAACAAAGTACTCAAAAAAAAAATAATGGATTACTGTAGAGGTATATTTTGAGCACTAAATATACTTAAAATTTAATCAATTATGTTTATAGTATAACGATGCTTGTGGTAAATATTATATGTGCTAATATCATATTTTGGAAATATATATCTTAAATAGACATGCAGGTTCACTTTGAATTGCAACATGAGTTGATAGCCTTTAAAAATGATATTTATTTGAGATATCCCTTTATGAAAGAGACCATTGTGTTTGGTTTGAGATATCTCATTATTTGTGGAAGAGACCACTTTATTTAATTTGAGATATCCCACTATTTGTGGAAGAGACTAGCTAGTTCATCTTATGTAATATCATAGCTATAAGAGCTTAAGTTGAATGACTTTTGCATATGTTGTATTTGATAAAATATTTTGAGGTCAGAAATGTATCTAGCCTATCATCTGACAAATCCACTAAACTAGTGATGATTATTACATTGAGGGGATGGGACATATGCCTATAACATCGATCAAGAGTGATGGTAATCCAACCTATGTAAATGGAGATCCCATGAAGTAGGTTCATATGGGTAACTACAAGTCACTTGTTGATTGGGCATGCACTATCAATTTATATCTAATGCTATTATTTTTTTTTTAACAAACAATATTATCTACACTAAAGGAGAGGAGGATGGGCTTAGCCTCACAATGGGCGAACAATAATGTAGTTCAAATTCGCCTTTGGCGAGAATTGAACATAAGACCTCTCACTTACAAGTGAAAAGGAATACCACTATCCTTATGGTGTAGATAGTGCAACCATCGCAACGTCCAAGGTTGAACTTATGTTCTTAATGAATATCATAACGTATATATGGGTGGTGTGCTTGACTGCAATGCACACTTGATGGATTCACCTAGTTGAGTGTGGGAGTGGGGCCGCTTCTTATGAGAGCTTAGGCAAGTTCTCTAGAGCACTCATGAATATTCAGGTGGGCGCATGGCCTATTCGCGCCAACCTGCTATAACAAGCATTCTGAGGATTTAATGTGGATGGTTAGTCCTATGATTTACACAAAGAAATCTTGGTTCATAGAAAATTAAATTTTTACCAAATTTATGTGAGTTACAGCTAGCTCATCCTAAGACTGGTTCATAGTCCAAAAGACACCAGTTCTGACGCGTTAGATTCTCACTTTCCTTTGGTACTTCCTTGTCCTCTTTAAACTTGTGTTTCTCAAATTCCCTTTTGGCAATTCGATTTATATTTTGAAATATGTGAGGAATTGTTAGAATTTTTTAATGGGTATTTCAAAATACAACTCTTCATTAGTAATTTAATATTATTCAAATTATTTTAAAGTCCTAATTTCAGTTTTTATTTGTAAAACTGAAACTGATGCATTAACTCATGTATAACCGTTGGGTTATAATGGCCAACGTTCGATACTGTTAATTGGCCTTCATGTATATCCTTCTTTTTCCAATATAATCTTTGAGGCTTATGCCAATTTTTATGATTGAGTAATCTTTCCTGTTCTTCGATGGACAAACCCCACCTGGTTAAAAACAGTACTATCATCCTCTCCTCTCCTAATCTTATGTATTATCTCAAATTTTATTGTAATTTCCACCTCTTACATGCCAAAGGAAGAATTGAGTTATTCACCCGATCCAAGTATTGCGAGTGTACGCTTACGAGGACCATAGGTTCTTGTATCCTGGAGAGTAGAGCGCCATAACTTGCTACACCGAGACATTGTCTTAGAGGGGCGAAATATATTCTTAAGGACAATGATTACATGCCTCAACCTAAAATCTTGTTCTAATCAAGTATCGATGAAACGTGGTTTCTACCTACTAAAGATAAGTATTTTATCATATTTTATTTATTTTATTTGATAAATTGTTGTAATAAATTTGTGATATACTAATATTAATTATATGTGATTTGTTGTAGGAGAAGTAGCATCCATATCACTAAAATTTCCAACAATTAGTACATGAATGATGAGGTATGAGTTTGTTATAAGACCCAAAGAGAGGGGGAGGAAGAGGGAGAGGGGGAGGGGTGGGGTTGTTATAAGATCCATAGTTGAGATGGTAAAATTTAATTTACTCTTATTTATTTAGAAACATGGATAATTTAGTAATTAAACTGGTTTTATTTCTAATTCGTGGGTGTTTGATAAACAATCTTTATATGTTTAACATCATTCCTTTCAAACAGTTTAGTAAACAACTTTCATAAACGAAAATCAGTTTCTACCTACCAAAGATAAGTATTTTATCATATTTTGTTTATTTTATTTGATAAATTGTTGTAATAAATTTGTGATATACTAATATTAATTATATGTGATTTGTTGTAGGAGAAGTAGCATCCATATCGCTAATATTTCCAACAATTAGTACATGAATGATGAGGTATGAGTTTATTATAAGACCCAAAGAGAGGGGGAGGAGGAGGGAGAGGGGGAGGGGTGGGGTTGTTATAAGATCCATAGTTGAGATGTTAAAATTTAATTTACTCTTATTTATTTAGAAACATGGGTAATTTAGTAATTAAACTGGTTTTATTTCTAATTCCTAGGTGTTTGATAAACAATCTTTATATGTTTAACATCATTCCTTTCAACCACGTTCGACGCAAATAAGTTTTTAGAGAAAAAAAAAGGAAAAATGAGATATAATGAATTTAAAGAAAATGAGGTAAAATGAATTTAACCCAACCAACCAACACCACTCCTCCTCCATTTTAGGAGAGCGAGAGCATTTAATATCTCATAGAAGAAAAAAAAATCTAAATAGATAAAGGGAGAGCTCCAGTTTTTTGAAGCATTCAATAAACCCAATATTATCCTTTGCTTCCTTCACAATAAAAAAACTACAAAAGTTTAGAAAATGAGGATAAAGGCGTAAAAACACCATAACTGAACAGAAAACAAATAAAATAAAATAAATCTATAACAGACGTGCTTAACAGTTAACCCTCACAAACTGCTAAGCAGTTGTGGGCAGTTTAAAAACACAAATTACAAAAAAAAAATATCTATATATATATCTTTACCATATATGTAAAAAAGAAGTATAAAAGGTTACAGTAGAAAGTACATATAAAAATAAAAAAAATATCCAAAAAATATTGGAAAAGAAAACAGAAAATTTAAAAAAAG
Organism: Malus domestica; assembly: GCF_042453785.1. Lineage (NCBI taxonomy): Eukaryota > Viridiplantae > Streptophyta > Magnoliopsida > Rosales > Rosaceae > Malus > Malus domestica. Next base: position 16,678,137 of record NC_091670.1, read on the forward strand.
AAGAAAAACAACCTGCATACCTCTCAAACTGTTAAGCAGTAGTGAGCAGTTTTCTCCCCCAAAGATTTCCACGCTCTGAGTTTGGTGGTAGGTTGAATAATAACCACCTGCATACCACTAGTATTTAGATATGAGTAATCAGAAGAAGGCTAATTTTGGTTTTCAAGAGTTTGCTATGTGGTTTCAGTTCATTCCAAACAAAAAAGGATCGACAAACTCAGTGACAGAAATTAGTAAAACATTTGAGCTTTCAGAACAAATTCTTCTCTCTCTAGCTCTCTTTCTCTCTTTCTCTGATAGTTTCAGTAGGAGCTTCGGATAACCAATCGGATTCTCATCGGCGTTTGCTATCGGATTTGGATTCGGTGACTGCATCGCCTTTGTGTCGTGACTGTTTGAAAGTTCGTTATTCTTTAAGAAGTTCATATAATTCATAATTTGTTTTGTTTTGAATTGAATTGGCTTTGGTTTTGCGTTAATTGATTATAATTGTAGGTAATTTGGTTCAGAAATTTTTGAATTTTGCAGATTGTGTTTAATCTGTAGCTTTATTTGGCGTATTATTGCATGAATTCTGAAACTTTTGATCGTATTTGCAAGCTCTTTGTGTGAATTTATGGTGCATTGCATGTTCTGTGGTGGATTTGATTTGATGAATTGTTGGTTGGATTAAACCTGCTTTAGTTTTTAATTTTGTGGTAATTTTTGGCTGATTGACTGTCATGTAATTTGGTGGTTGTTGCTAATGACGATGACGATAATGGTTATGTTTGGTTTAGCTAATGTTTTAGAGAAATGTGATTCTGGCCCTAGAAAGTTGTGTTTGTAGAAATTGTTAGCCCTGCCCTTGCGTGAGATGTTTGTATAGTGATGACATGTGAGTGTGTGTGTGTGTGACTGCTGAGTTTACATTGGCCGATGACATATCCCATCTAAGCCAACTGATTCTCAAAGAGTGGAAAAAAAAAGAAGCATGAGCAGTATGTATTCTAAATTCTTATTAAATTTGTTATAAGAAATCTAACATTATATATACTTTTAATATATAGGTGGTGCATGAAAAAGGCTGTGGAAGAATTAAAACCTTCAACAACTCCTCACATCATACGCATTTGGAATAAAGTCCAAAAAATTAGGTACAACACCATTTCATACCTATTTATTTTTAATTGCATTCTCCATATCATTCTACAAATTAATTATCTCAAATTAAAAAAAATAAAAATAAAAAAACAATTTATGGATGCAGGAAAAAGATTAATAGTGATAAAACAGCTTTTCTAAATACGGTAACTCTTCTCTTATTTTCATATGAATGTATACTATAAATTCTAATTGCATTCAATTTTCAAATATATATAAAATTGCATTTTTCTATTAGTTTTACAAGCATCACACCCGTCTCAAAATACAAAGGTTGAAGTACAAGATTAAGGTAACATTTCTTACTATTTAATTTTGTAAACATGATTACAATTTGTTACCTCAAACTTGACAATATATTTATCTTTCAGTATTCTAAAAGTAACTACAGTAAAAGTATTGCTATGGGAAAATTAACAAAGTTAAAGGTATTTAGGTTAAATTGCTTACAATCTTTATATTTGGGATTGTGCATTATAGTGCATTATTCACATCTTAATCAGTTAGACTTCTTATTTTATCATCATTGCTTGCAAATTAACCATGAAAATCTAAAGCATCAAGTGAAGTAAATGGAAGGCAAGCATGGCGGAATGACGAGAATGTGCATATGGAAGCATTTTGGCGGAAGCGGAGAGAAAATGAAAACCCAAAATAAAGAACATAGGAAAAGAATTGTCAAACTTCAACCTCCAACAATTGAAAACATCGACAAAGTAGGGGCTACAATGAAAATCAATTGATAAAGATTTTGCGAAGGTCCACGATTTGACTGGGTGGAGACTTGGAGGGAGAGTTTGTCAACTGTGCTCTTAATCTTAATTTTAAGTTTAGGTTATAAGTTTCTGCTTTCAATTTTTTCCTGTCCTTTTTCAGTTTGAGTTTTTGTTTAACTATTCAATTTTTGCATATGTGGGCTTTTATCTACATGCTGCTACTTGGTTCAAGCTCTTTGTTTGAATAGTTTAACGCTTTTTTGTGTTAATTGGGTCTTGATCTTCCATGATTTCAAATGAACTTGATCTCACATATATTGAGTTTGTGTAGTGACTATCTGTCATAGCCTCTTCCGGAATTTCATATTCGTTGATATGAAATGACGAAACTACCCTTGACGGTTGATAAGGTATGTGTGACCTTAAATTGATTAATTTATACATTCCTAAGTTTTTGGAAAAAGAGAGTTGGATTAAAAGAAATTGGTATTCAATTTGTGTGGCTAGGGACTTAAGGAATTGGATTGTTTTGGATGGACCACACACACACACGGGACAAACATTCATCCCATGCTCTCTTTCACTCTTCCCTTTTAGTTTCTCTCTCTCTCTTCCTCTCGAAACCGTACGGACACATTCACCCACGATCATCCAAGCACGGATCGAAGGTTTCAAGGGCACCATTGTGCTTGTGAGGACCCTACGAACTCATCCATACCCATTTAAGGTAAGAAATCTTTCGATTTCACGTTGAAATCTCGAGGTTCGATTTGAGTACTGTTCACGAACTTTGTAATGGTTGGTTTTTAGGACAATCCAAGCTCACAGTGAGCTTTAGGAGGTTTTCACGAAGCTCGGGGACATTCGTTTGAAGGTTTTGGATGTCGGGATCACAAGGTTCGAAGATGGCCGGTTTTGGTGAAATTTCCCGACGTGATTTCGAAGGATTTGGAAGTTTTTAAAGGTATAGCCTTCTTCCTCTCGTAATTTTTGAAGTTTTGGTGAAAATTTCATGGCAAATGGTTGAGAATCGAGCGAGAAAAGGGCGATTACAAGTCTGCCCAGTTTCCGACGCCGCCGAGTTTTTCCGGCGACTGGAGGTAGGGGATGACACGCGTGGACCAGTGCCTATCCCGGTGCGTGGGGGCGCGTGGCAAGTCCAAAATATTTTCTAAAAATACCTCGACGTCCGTGACGTCGAGTAGGTCACTATGGTATATTCATATACCCAAATTGAGCATCGTATGAGAAGTTATTACGCATTGTCGGTTATGTGCTTTAAATAACATTTTTATAGTTGTTTCGCATATAGGTGATACCTATCCGGAGGACGAGCACATTTAAGGACGTCATGGGGGTTACGACCCTTCGACTTACCAGTGAATGGGCAGTTATTTTCTGTAATTACCTATATACTATTGATTTTTCCCAGAAATCGAATTTAAAGGAAAGTATGTTTTAAAAGGCCATGCATGCATGTTATGAAATATCTGAGTTAGTGATTTATGCATATATATATGAAATGGTGTTGTGGACGCACAGGTGAGTATCAGGTGAGTTTTATGTTAATCATGTGATTTATTATGATGTGAATTGTATTGAAAGCTCAAACCTGTACCCTTGGTGTTAGTGCTTGTATTATTCACCCCGCACCACACGCTCACCTTGGATCCAAGTAGGTGCATGTCGTACAGACCATTAGAGGGTTCCGACATGTCGTACAGACCATGAGAGGTGGTTCTGACTTGTAGGTGATTTTAGATTATTATACAGCTGTTGATGAGAGAAGCACTAGAGCTTATTCTTACACCTTTCTTATCGTACATACTACTTCAGGTAGTTCTGATTTATGTGCAGAGTAGCGCCGTACAGGTCACTGTGGTGACTCCGGCTGGATTGGATATTGAGCTTTAGAATTAACCGTACAGGACCAACTGCAGGGTCTCCGGTTAATTCTTTATTTCACCTGTTATAATGTTGCATCCTTATTTTGTTATTGACGCTTATAGCATGGCATACTTTTTGGTTTTTTATAAAGATTGGTGATTTGAGATATTTGAAGAATTATATGCATATTATGTTATTTTCTAGGAAAGTATACAAGTTTTACAGCGAGGGGTTAGAAATGTTATTAAATGAAATGTTTTCGAAAAGCTTTATTTTATTGACCCACTCAATTTTGTTTTGCGCCCTTTCAGGTTCTAGTTAGCGGTGTGGTGGCTCACGAGGATTCCCACGGCATTCTGAAAGACTACATAAATGTAGGACTCACCTTCAGGTGTTGTAATTTAGTTATGGTCCTACTTAACTGCAACTAGTACTTATGCTTTGAATATGTGTGTTTCACACTTAAACTTACTCTAGCATGCTAGTTGGATATTATTGCTAGTATTTGGTTTTGATTTCTTCGTATTTCTCTTATCTTTGGCTTCTGCATCGCACTTTTGGTTACGTCATGCTCATGTGACGGCCAACATGCCTTGATTCTAGGATCGGGGTGTGTCAGTTTGGTATCAGAGCCTAGGTTTGCAGTCCTGTATAAATTGTTAAAGCTCTAATGATCTTTGGTGTCTTCTGTCAGAACTATGCCGCCTCGTAGGGAACCACGTCGTGCTTCTGAGTCTAACTTCCCTGATATAACTCAATTAGGGGAAACGATGGTCCATGCCTTTCAGAATGCAATCCGTCCTCCTCTTCCTCAGAGAACACCCCTGGAAACTATGTATAATCTGAAATTAGATCGCTTCATGGGTAATAAGGGTCATGAAGGGGCATAAAAGTGGTTAGACCATATTGAGAAGACTTTTCAGGTGATGCAGAGTCAAGGGAATCTTCCTGCTAGTAGATGGGTTGAGACCACTACTTGGTTTTTAGGATGAGAGCTAGTAGCTTGGTGGGTAAATCAAACTCAGTTTATGTCACCTGAGATGGCATTGGATTGGGAAGTATTCAAATAGAATTTTAAGAAAAGATTTGTTCCTCCGGAGTACATTGATCGTAAGAAGCAGAAGTTCACTCAATTGAAGCAAAATAATATGTCGGCGCATGAGTATTATAGGAAGTTTACAGACTTATCTTGCTATGATCCTGATACAGCTGGTAATCAGGTAGAGATGCTTTGCTGTTTTAAGTAGGGAACTAAGAGGAAATGGCGGACTTTTGCTAGTGCGATTCCTTGCACCACTTATCATGAGTTTTCTGAGATTTTGGTTCGGATGGAGGATTCTGAAAACCTTCCTAGTAATAGTGAGGAAGATGAAGATAAGAATGATAATCAGAGGAAGGATGACAGGGGTAAAGATATCTCCACTCAGGGACCCTGTAAGACACAGAATTTCAAGAGAAGTGGAGCGAGTTCGAGTTCTTCCAGTGGAGGATTTAGTGTCACAGGCCCAAGGAGCGGTGGAAGATTTACTGGTGCACCTAGGTTTCAGAGGCAGAGAGACTTTGGTGGTGCTGGTGGTTCTGGTGCTCCGTTGTACCGCCGTTGTAATTTCAGACATCATGGAGAGTGTAGGAGAAGTGGTGGCGGTTGCTACACTTGTGCACAGATGGGACATAGAGCTGCTCAGTGTTCCCAGAGTCAGCAGAGATCTTAGCAGTCTACTATGCCACCTCCAGTGCCAATTCAGTAGAACTTTGGATCAGGGAGTTATGGTCAGACAGGTCATGATGGTGCTTACCATTATCAGGGTGATGCTGCTCCCTATGCTTCCGGACAACATTAGTACTATCAGGATCCTTATTTTCATTCTGGGTATTCCCAAGATCCTGGAAGTTATATTTCATATCCTTCCATGCCAGCTAGTGGATCTCAGTGGTATCAGGGAGGCCAGCCCCGATAGAGAGAGATTGCTGCTAGCAGTGCAGGACCGTCTAGGCAAAGTAGCTAGACAGGACATGGACGTACTTCTTAGGGGCGAGGTAACCAAGGTAACAGAGGTCGTGGTGGACGATAGCAAGCTCAGGGACATGTTATCACATATCACTGCAAGATGCTCAGAACCATCCAGATTTGATTATGGGTACGTTAAACATCCTTGGTCACTTTGCTAGAGTTTTGATTGATTGTGGTGCTACCCATTCTGTGATTTCTCATACATTTGCTCAAATGACACAACCTCACCCTTCACCTCTAGGATTTGATTTAGAGTTTGCTATGCCTAGAGGGGACAAATGTTACGTTGATAGTGTTTATACAGGGTGTCCAGTGATGGTAGATGGTGTAGTTATGCCAGCTAATCTTATCCCATTAGATATTGTAGATTTTGATGTGATTTTAGGGGCAGATTGGTTGCATTATAATCGTGCCCATATAGATTGTTACGGGAAATTAGTTACTTTTCATCGTCCTGGACTATTAGAGGTTATTTTTATAGGTGAAAGAAGTGGGGTGAGACATGGTGTTATTTCTACCATGAGAGCAAAGAAGTTGTTATCGAAAGGTTGTCAAGGATACTTAGCACATGTGGTGTTAAATGATGTTGTTCCTAGCAGTGTGGAGGAAGTTGGAGTAGTCAAGCACTATCTTGATGTATTCCCAGATGATTTGCCTGGATTGCCGCCAGACAGAGATGTGAAGTTTTCGATTGATTTGCTTCCAGGTACGGATCCTATATCTTTGACTCCATATAGAATGGCTCCAGCTGAACTGAGAGAGTTGAAAATTCAGTTACAGGAATTAACTGATAAAGGTTTCATCCAACCTAGTACTTCACCTTGGGGAGCTCCAGTGTTCTTTGTAAGAAAGAAAGATGGAACTTTGAGATTATGTATTGATTACAGGCAATTGAATCGGATAATGATTAAAAACCGTTATCCATTGCCTCATATCGATGATTTGTTTGATCAGCTTAATGGTGCGTGTGTGTTCTCTAAGATTGATTTGAGATCTGGCTATTATCAATTGAAGATTAAAGATGAAGATGTACCTAAAATGGCTTTCAGGACCCGTTATGGACATTATGAGTTTTTGGTGATGCCATTTGGATTGACTAATGCACCTGCTGCTTTCATGAGGTTAATGAATGAAGTATTCCAGCAATATCTTGATATATTTGTCATTTTTTTTATCGATGATATTCTGGTATACTCTAAGTTGAAAGCAGATCATATTTGACATCTTAACTTGGTATTAAAGAAATTGAGGGAACATCAGTTGTATGCCAAGTTTAGCAACTGTCAGTTTTGGTTGAATCAAGTGGCATTTTTAGGACATGTAGTATGGGCATAAGGAATTCAACTAGATCCTCAAAAGATTGTAGCAGTGGAGAATTGGGAACAGCCACGAACCGTCACTGAGGTGCGGAGTTCTCTTCGTCTAGCAGGTTATTATCGACAGTTTCTTCAAGATTTTTCTATGATTGCTTTACCACTAATGAAGTTAACCATGAAGGATGTTAAGTTTGAGTGGGACGAGGGTTGTGAGCAAAGTTTCCAGCAGCTGAAATATTGCCTCACTCATGCTCCAGTATTGGTACTTCCTGACAACAGTGGTAACTTTGAGATTTACAGTGATGCTTCCTTGAATGGTTTGGGATGTGTTTGATGCAGCATAATAGAGTGATTGCCTATGCTTCTCGACAGTTGAAGATTCATGAAAGGAATTATCCTACTCACGATCTTGAGTTGGTAGCCATTGTCTTTGCTTTGAAGATTTGGAGGCATTATCTCTATGGTGAGAAGTGTAAGATCTTCACAGATCATAAGAGTCTTCAGTATCTTTTTACTCAGCATGATCTTAATCTTCGTCAACGAAGGTGGATGGAGTTACTAAGTGATTATGACTGCACTATTGAGTATCATCCTGGTCGTGCAAATATGGTAGCTGATGCACTAAGTAGGAAATCTCAAGGTCGACTCAATGCTTTGTATGCTTGTCGTGTTCCTCTTCTTATAGATTTGAGAGCTATTGGAGTAAAGTTGGAGTTAGAAGAACAAAGAGAAGCTTTTCTTGCTAGTTTCCAAGTCAGGCCAGTTTTAGTCGATCGTGTACTTGAAGGAGAACATAATGTATGTGCCGAATAATGAGGAATTAAAGAAGGAAATTTTGGATGAAGCACATTGTTTAGCTTATGCGATGCATCCAGGAGGGACTAAGATGTACCATACCATTTGACCATTTTATTATTGGCCGGGTATGAAAAGGGAAATTGTAGAATATGTAAGTAGGTGTATTGTTTGTCAGCAAGTCAAAGATGAAAGAAAGAAACCTTTTGGACGGATGCAACCACTTCCCGTTCCTCATTGGAAATGGGAAAATATAACTATGGATTTTGTGTATAAGCTTCCACGTACACGGAATGGATGTGATGGCATTTGGGTGATTATAGATCGCCTTACCAAGTAAGCACACTTCATTCCAGTGAGGGAAAAGTATCCTCTGAATAAATTGGCTAAGTTGTTCATCACGAAGATTGTGAAGTATCATGGAGTTCCAGTGAATATTATTTCTGATCGAGATCTAAGATTTACTTCTAAATTTTGGATAGCTTTTCAGGAAGCTCTTGGTACGAAACTACTTTACAGCACTGCTTATCATCCTCAAACTGATGGACAATCAGAGAGGACTATTCAGACGTTAGAGGATATGTTGAGATTTTCAGTGTTACAGTTTGGTGATTCTTGGCATGATCGCCTAGACCTGATGGAATTTGCCTATAATAATAGTTTTCATTCGAGCATTGGTATGTCACCATTTGAGGTACTTTATGGTAGAGCTTGTCATACGCCATTGTGTTGGTCAGAGGTTGGCGAAAGAGTGCTAGAGGGTTCAGAGATTGTGGATGAAACTACTCAAAATGTTCAAGTGATTAAGTCTAACCTGAAAGCGGTCCAGGATCGACAAAAGAGTTTAGCAGATAGACGTGCTACTGATCGAGTATATGATGTGGGTAATTTGGTATTCTTGAAATTGTCACCTTGGAGAGGTGTAGTGCGGTTTGGAAAGAAAGGCAAGCTAAGTCCTAGGTACATAGGACCTTATGAGATCACTGAAAGGATTGGCGAAGTTGCTTACAGATTGGAGTTACCTCCGGAGTTATCTAAGGTACATAATGTGTTTCATGTCTCGATGCTTCGACATTATGTTTCAGATCCTTCACATGTGATTCCTCCTCAACCTTTGGAGATTAATTCAGATTTGACGTATGATGAGGAACCAGTGACTATCTTGGATTGGAAAGACAAGGTTCTAAGGAATAAGACAGTGAGCTTAGTAAAAGTATTGTGGAGGAACCACTAAATGGAAGAAGCTACTTGGGAGACGGAAGATCGAATGAGAGAGATGTATCCAAGGTTGTTTTATGAGTATTAAGTGGATTGATTGGTTGTATGAATTTCGAGGACGAAATTCTATAATGAGGGAAGATTGTCACAGCCCATTCCGGAATTTCATATTCGTTGATATGAAATGACGGAACTGCCCTTGACTGTTGATAAGGTACGTGTGACCTTAAATTGATTAATTTATACATTCCTAAGTTTTTGGAAAAAGAGAGTTGGATTAAAAGAAATTGGTATTCAATTTGTGTGGCTAGAGACTTAAGGAATTGGATTGTTTTGGATGGACCACACACACCCACACAGGACAAACATTCATCCCGTGCTCTCTCTCTCTCTTCCCTCTCAGTTTCTCTCCCTCTCTTCCTCTCGAAACTGTACGGACACATCACCCACGATCATCCAAGCACGGATTGAAGGTTTCAAGGGCACCATTGTGCTCGTGAGGACCTTACGAACTCATCCATACCCATTTCAGGTAAGAAATCTTTCGATTTCACGTTGAAATCTCGAGGTCCGATTTGAGTACTGTTCACGAACTTTGTAATGGTTGGTTTTTTGGACAATCCAAGCTCACAATGAGCTTTAGGAGGTTCTCACGAAGCTCGGGGACGTTCGTTTGAAGGTTTTGGACGTCGGGATCACAAGGTTCGAAGGTGGCCGATTTTGGTGAAATTTCCCGACGTGATTTCGAAGGATTTGGAAGTTTTTAAAGGTATAGCCTTCTTCCTCTTGTAATTTGTGAAGTTTTGGTGAAAATTTGATGGAAAATGGTTGAGAATCGAGCGAGAAAAGGGCAATTATAGGTCTGCCCAGTTTTCGGCGCCACCAAGTTTTTCCGACGACTGGAGTTAGGGGATGACGCGCGTGGGGGCGCGTGGACCCGTGCCTATCCCGACGTGTGGGGGCGCGTGGCAAGTCCAAATTTTTTTCTAAAAATACCTCGACGTCTGTGACATCGAGTAGGTCACTGTGGTATATTCATATACCCAAATTGAGTATCGTATGAGAAGTTATTATGCATTGTCGGTTATGTGCTTTAAATAACGTTTTTATAGTTGTTTCGCATATAGGTGATACCTATCCCGAGGACGAGCGCATTCAAGGACGTCACCGGGGTTACGACCCTTCGACTTACCAGTGAGTGGGCAGTTATTTTCTGTAATTACCTATATACTATTGATTTTTCCCAGGAATCAAATTTAAAGGAAAGTATGCTTGCCATGCATGCATGTTATGAAATATCTGAGTTAGTGATTGATGCATATATATATATATATATATATATATATATATATATATATGTATATATATATGAAATGGTGCTGTGGACGCACAGGTGAGTATCAGGTGAGTTTTATGTTAATCATGTGATTTATTGTGATGTGAATTGTATTGAAAGCTCAAACTTGCACCCTTGGTATTAGTGCTTATATTATTCACCCCGCACCACACGCTCACCTTGGATCCAAGTAGGTGCATGTCATATAGACCATTAGAGGGTTCCGTCTTGTCGTACAGACCATGGGAGGTGGCTCCGACTTGTAGGTGATTTTAGATTATTATACAGCTGTTGATGAGAGAAACACTAGAGCTTATTGTGAACATGGAAAATTCCTGAAACGAAAGAGACAAGAACAACGTGCACAAACAAATATTTGTGTTTGATGATTTTGGGTTACAATCTCTCTCTATTTTGATCCTCTGATTCGATCTCCGTAAGGTATTGATTTGTGGATATTTCGTTGATCCAAGGGCCGTCGAGGCTTGATCTTGGATGAACTGTTGGAAGTTTCTTCAAGGGGTCGTGGGCTTGATCTTTGAAGATGGATTTGAGCGGATCTTCAAGGAGCCGTTGGGGCTTGATCTTGAGGATGAGTGTTTCTTCAAGGGCCGTTGAGGCTTAATCTTGAATAACGGTGATGAGTGGGTCTTCAAGGGCTTTTGGGCTTGATCTTGAAGAACAGTGATGAACGGATCTTCAAGGGCTTTTGGGCTTGATCTTGAAGAACGGTGGCTTGTTGATCCAAGGGCCGTCGGGGCTTGATCTTGGAAGAACGGTGAACGAAGAACACTTTCTTCAAGGGCCGTCGGGGCTTGATCTTGAAGGAGGATTTGATGAAGAACGAAAGGGCTTTCTTGATCCTTCGGGATTTGCTTGAGAGCTTCGGAGTTTCAGAGCTTCAGAGCTTCAAGGTGTAATATGAATTCGTCCACAAAAATGAATGAAATGGGCTTGTATTTATAGAATTTTCCAAGACCTAATTTTGAATATAATATCCTAGATTAAATAAGTCGTTTCTGCCAAGTGTTGACACGTGTCCTGTTTGATGACTTTTCCAACTTATTTCGATTTTTTGTTTAGACACACGCTACGTGTAAAATTTATGTAATACATGAGCGTTGAAACTTTGATTTATCGGTCAACATTTATTTACCGAAATTTCGATGTCTACACTTATTCTTACACCTTTCTTATCGTACAGACTACTTCAGCTAGTTCCGATTTATGTGCAGAGTAGCGCCGTATAGGTCACTGTGGTGACTCCAGCTGGATTGGATATTGAGCTTTAGAATTAACCGTACTGGACCAACTACAGGGTCTTCGGTTAATTCCTTATTTCACCTGTTATAATGTTGCATCCTTATTTTGTTATTGATGCTTATAGCAAGGCATACTTTATGGTTTTTGATAAAGATTGGTGATTTGAGATATTTGAAGAATTATATGCATATTATGTTATTTTCTAGGAAAGTATACAGGTTTTACAGCGAGGGGTTAGAAATGTTATTAAATGAAATGTTTTCGAAAAGCTTTGTTTTACTGACCCACTCAATTTTGTTTTGCACCCCTTCAGGTTCTAGTTAGAGGTGTGGTGGCTCAGGAGGATTCCCACGGCATTCTGACAGACTACATAAATGTATGACTCACCTTCGGGTGTTGTAATTTAGTTATGGTCCTACTTGACTGCACCTAGTACTTATACTCTGAATATGTGTGTTTCACACTTAAACTTACTCTAGCATGCTAGTTGGATATTATTGCTAGTATTTGGTTTTTATTTCTTCGTATTTCTCTTATCTTTTGCTTCCGCATCGCACTTTTGGTTACGTCACGCTCACGTGACGGCCAGCACGCCTTGATTATAGGATTTGGTGTGTCACTATCCCAAATATGTAGCTTGCGTAGTTGCATGTCAATTTCATTCAATGCATGTAAAAAGCATAAAATAAAATGTCCATGAAATGACAAGTGACCCTTTACCATAATTGACATGCAAATGATCAAAATGGTAATTCATTTCTTAAGTGATTAAACAAAATTGTAAAATTGCAGGTTTTTACATTTTTGTTTTAATTTTAATTTTGTGGGTGAATCAGAAATATGGGGATTTTACTCTTGTTTCTGAACATGAGGGCAAAAAGTATCATAGGGACGCTGAATTATCATTTTGACCATCTTGAAGATATCACTTTCCTCAGCAGCCTTGCCCATGATCAAACCCTTATGCCACTTGCCATTGTCCTTCTTCTTAGCACTATCGGTAGGGGGAGCAAGAGCATTTAGAGCCTTTTGAAAGCTGTCCTCACGAAATTTTTCCACAGTTCTTATAATTGGGGAAATTGCATTTGAAACTATAAATTTTTCCATATGGAAACATTGGAGCTCACGAGTAAAATCCCCATGAGGGCACTGACAATTATATAAGAACTTGCTGTATCTTTCATCCATTTTTGTTTTATATAGCAGCATGGAGAATTAGAAACATGGGTTATGCATGCCATGTCCTGATAGTGGTGTGAGCGGAGAAGGGTAGTCGTGGTCGTAGTGTTTGAAGAAAAAGATGGGGATTGCAGACGATGATGATTGAGAATTAAAGCTGCATCTAATTGTTTAATTTTAATTGGTTGAGAGTTGAGGATTGAAGTTGCATCTAATTGTCAGTGCCCTCATGGGGATTTTATAGAAGAACTTAAGAAAAATGGAAACATGTGCCCTCATGAACATTGGATGTTTTTTGTATGTTTTTCAGTGGCCATCTCCTTTTCATATCAAGAAATATATATAACTAATTAGTTCTAATTGAAATGTAATTAATTAGTTCAGGATACTAATGAACGTAACTTTTTTGCACTTTTAGCGATTAACTAGAGATATTCATAATGTAAAACTAAATTATTGTTCCTATCAGTTGTGTCCATTCTTGATTTGATGAAATCCACTTTTTTTTTTTTTTTCATACTCCTACATAAACCCAAAAAAGAAAGAGAACACAATAATTTTTTTGACAAAAGAAAAGATAACATGAGGAAAAAATATATGCAATAACAGTAACTTGCATATCAATATCAGTGCAGAGCAGAGTTACTTAATGTTTTCATCTACTCTTTTTTTATTTACATCTACTTACTATTGTTCATGAACTTTAGGTAGGAACTTGCATCCAAAATCCCATGTTGTTTGACAATTGCATGAATAACATTTAAATCATTACTTTACACAAAGTGAAAACAAAAAACTTGACAACTTTTTAGGACATGCCTGATAAAGAAAAAGTTCCTCTTTGCACAATACATTTAAAATATATCTTAACAATTACAATGAAAAAGAATAATACAAAACACCTTTAGGGGCGCGTAGCGCCTGTGATACAAAAATGCCTCTCGCACACACGTTAGTGCATGCGAAGAGGCTAGTTTATATAATAAAACACGCAGAGCTGCACGTCTCATACCGTCCATTTTACCTCTGCAGTGGTGGTTCAAAATGTTCTATTATACAAATTAACCCCATGTAACTCAATCATCCCAATCTCCCCTTTTGTTAGTTGTCGCTAATCCCGAACTACCCTTAAAGAAATTGTGCAGTGTGGGCTCTCCTGAGACTTGGTACTTACTAAGAGTTTGTCTCAACTACACAAAAGATCATTTCCAACTACCTTCATTTCTAGAATTCCTTTCTCAACACTGAACTTCAAACTATTCTCACACATGAGTGATGCACAAGTAATCTCATTTAATCATTCATATGTACCACAATATATTCTCAACGAATAGCATTTCACCAATAATTCCATAACCAATAACAAGTAAACACCCAAGAGCAATATGTATCCAATTAGCAAACCATGTCACATTAATCAACCAACAAGATCAATAATAGTAATATAATGCTTCACGAAATTTAACAAAGCCAGTATCCGTAAAGGTTTGCCGTATTTCCCCTTACCTAGACTCCAAAGCATTGCTCCAACTCTCAATTACAAGAGTTCACCATCTTGATAAAGTCCTATTCACATATATAAGCAAATCACTAAATGCACAACTACAACTCTAATCTTATTTCAATAATTACTTGTGACTACTAATTCAACACAAATAGATTCAAGTACTTTTAAGAAATAAATAAGATGTGTTTGAACATTGATAAAGGGTCAGTACATCGAAATACTGCTTTATCAGAATTATATATATGTAGCTAAGGGCAAGTTCACTCCTAAAAATGAGTTGGCCCAAAGTCCATTTAATCCACCCAAATGAATAGTTATTGACTTTAATGAACAATAATTGGCCACATGCATCTCTACCCCTAAAAAATGAGCTGGCCCAAAGTCGAGTCAATTCGCATTAAAATATTATTATTATTTTTTATAAAATAATAAAAAATAATTTTATTTTTAATTTCGGGTAGGATTTTTAACCAATCTTGTCATGCCACGTGTTATTATTCGAAAGTACTATTTTTGTGAAAGCTTTGGTTCAAAGTGCTGAAAATACTGAAATATGGTGTAAGGTGAAAATAATGGTTAGGTATTTATAGAAAAAAAATAAAAAAATTTTGTTTTATTTTTTCTGTATTTCTAAACAATTTTTAATAATTTTTATTAAGTTAATTCATCTAGACTGTTGGATTTCAAAAGATTGAAATCCAATAACCCAAAATTGGACACGTGGCCAACGGTAATAATTCTAACATTTTTTTTAAAGTTTTTTTGCCGAAAAACCTGGACTGTTCATGTAGGAAATAGACAGCCTAGATTTTGCCACGTCGCTAGCCGTTGGGTTTGAAATTCAAAATTTTTTGACCGTTGGAAATCTAATGGAAAACTAGCCGTTGGAAATCCAACAGGCGAAGATGCACCATGTGGCCATGTCCTGCGCCCCTTTATTGCACTTGCAGCGAAGGGCTCGCAATCTGTCGGCTATCAATAACCCGCGCGTTTTTTCCACGAGCCTGATGCAAAAAAAATATCATGACATCAGATAGGTCGATTCCTCTCTTAGTCTATTTTGGGTTGGCCTAAAAATTGGGATGGACTTTGGACCAGCCTATTTTGTAGGGTGGAGTGGGATTTTTGGGTGCCAGCTTATTGTTTTAGGCATTGGACCAGCCTCCAAATGAGGGGTGGACTTGCTCTAATATAATCATTCCAACTCTAATCATAAGGTCGTTTATGAATATAGTAGACATAAGCAAATAGTTTGATAATAAATCTGAAAGCCAACAACCCAAGACAGATAAACTATTACCAAATAAAAGTGGCATGATAGATAAACATAATGGGATTTGTGATTGTATAAAATTATTGGGTTTTTTTTTTCAATTTTTTTTTAATGAGGAATTGGCATATTTGTAAAAAAAGAAAAGTATATTTCTAATCGAGTGGATGATGGAGTGGGGTTTCCATTAACGAAGTGGGTGACGGAGTGGGGTTTCGAAAAAGAAATTATTTCGTTTTGGGCTTTTAATTCAGCCCATGTGTATTCAATGTTTATAGGGCCTAACATAAAATAGTTTTGTCCTTATCATGAAATATAAAGCCCTTTTGGTTAAATAATAGTATAGGGTAATTTTTTGTTAAAGTAAACTTAGCCCAAGCCCTTTTCATTAAAGCTCCCAAAAACAAATTTGTGTAAAAGCATATAGCCACATGTCATATGCCTATTGGTTTGGTATTCCACCTGTCATGCATGAGGTGGAGTTCCCAGAACAAGGAAAAGTTTCTCCTCTTTGGGGGGCTTTTGTGTGAAAAATGGTCAATTAAGAGAAGCACCACAATACCTTTTTCATTTAATTTTTTTATATTTTTATTTTCCCATGTTTTTAAATTTCATGTGAAAAGTCTAAGAGAAAGTATCACGTATGTACGAGAAATTGTCAGAAAATCTAGAAAATTAAAAAAATAAATATAAATAACACAATGAAAATTCAAAAATACCTGAGCAATCCCCAAGTTCGTTGCAACCGAAAGCTAGGTTCCTCGAGTTAGAGAACGAAAGCTATCATCCACTAAGAATTTATTACTTCCAACGCCAATTGTTTAGGAATCTAATGGTGCAAAATTGAGGAAAGGAAAATTAAGAATCCAAACAGTGACTTCTATTTTTGAAACAGAACACAAATAACCTACCATATTTTTTATATTAAACCTGAATAACCCACACTATTTATGGAACTACAGCAAAATAACTCACACTATTTCTGAAACTACAGCAAAATAACTTACACTATTTCTGAAAATGAATCAAAATAACCCACACTATTTTTGAAACTAAAACGAAATAACCCACATTATTTCTAGAACTAAAGTAAAATAACTTATGCTGTTTTGTCGAACTACAACAATAACCCACACCATTTCTGAAACTACAGCAAAATAAACCACATTATTTCTGAAATAGAACCAAAATAACCCACAAGTAGACTGAATATTGCCTTTGCGGTTGGGGTGTGTGCTCGCTTTCAAAGTTGTCCTAAGGAGTCTCATTTACTAGCAGTCAGGAGGCTTATCAAGTATATGAGTGGCACCACTGATTATGGACTTCAATATACTCATGAGACCAACACAAACCTGGTTAAGTGTAGTGATGTTGACTGGGTTGGTTGCATTGATGATAAAAAAAGTACCTCAAGATGAGCTTTCTATGTTGGAAACAATTTGGTGCCATGGCACAACAAAAAGAAAAATTGCGTCTCTTTGCCTATTGCCGAGGCAAAATATGTGGCTCAATCGATGTAGATGAAACAAATGATCAACGACTATGGTATCTCTCAATCCACTTTTCTTATTTATTGTGATAACATGAGTGCTATTAATATCTCTAAGAATCCTGTTCAGCATTCTAGAGCAAAACATATGGATATAAGGCATCATTTCATTAGAGATCTCTTAACTATCATAAAATATTAGTAATATGCCTTGGATAATTATTCACTATGATGTCAAAGGTTCTCTTTATTCTCTCAGATGACTTTTGCAAAACCATTTTTCTACTCATCCTAATCTTCAAGTGATTCTGAATTTAATGTTACTTTGGTCCTAATTTAGTGGTAGTTCTTAAATTCTAGGTAGACGGGCCATGGGCCTACTCTAACAACACTGATATTGTCCCCACTTGATCACCTGCTCAATCTGTCAGGTGTGGGATTTTAATACAAAAGGTCTCGGTGTCAGTTAGAGTGGAGTAATTCTATTTAAAGGGCTTGTTCTCAAACCTTTTGGCCGATGTGGGACAAAGGAATTCTAACACTTCCCTGCATGTAAGACCTCATTTGACCCACGTGAAGTTCCACACATTGGTAACCACGTGGAGCTAAGTCGTGGCTCACCCATTCGCGTGGGGCCATTAGGGACCCACCCATTCATGTGGCATCTCTTAGTCTACGTGGAGCCAAGCCGAGGCTCACCCATTCATGCGGGGTGAAAGAGGACTCACCCGTTCACGTTGATGTATAGGCTCATCCCCTGGCTCTGATACCATCTTAAATTTCAGGTAGACGGGCCATGGGCCCACTCCAACAACACCGATACTGTCTCTACTTGGCCACCTGCTCAATCTGTCACGTATGGGGTTTTAATACAAAAGGCCTCAGTGTTAGTTGGAGTAGGGTAATTCTAATTAAAGGGCTTGTTCTCAAGCCTTTTGGCCGATGTAGGACAGAGGAATTCTAACAGTAGTGACTTTACTTACTCTATAATCTGAACCAATTGTCATTTCTCATCTTTTTTTTTTGTCCTCTTCCCAAATTAAAACAAATTCAATTGGGAGAGTGTTGTAAGCAAAGGGGTGTCTTCAAAAGAAATAGTATATCATCAAAAATTGGATAATCCCTTTACTTTGGCCTTCTGTGCAATGTCATGTATAGTGCTTCAAGATTCTTTAAGCATATCATATTACAAAATGTCTGAAAAATCAAATGGTAATTATTTAAAATTTCACCTTCATTCAAATGACCTTAGCATTTCTCAAATTGGTGCCTCATTCAAAGTTCTTCACCAAAGTTAACTTTTCTTCCAAGGCTTGTGCCTTGCTTTTTGCAAGTCTTGTCCTACGTTCATATTATGTAGGAAGTGTTGTCTCTTAAAGTCAATAAATTATTAAAAGTCTTGTTAAATTTGAAAATGCTTTTGAGATTAAGTGCTTGGTTCTATGATTTCAAGATGGCTATCACCAATCCTATTTCCTTACCTTGACACATCGATGTTGCATCATGAGCAAGTGTTCATCGGTGTATTACTATCCTTGTATGCCCTTGAAGAGTTGTCTTTTGAGGATTGCATTGCGTATTGTTTTGTCAAACACTTGTCTTATCAATATCTCTTGGAAGCATTGATATTCAAATTGTTTTGTCATTGTTCTCTTCTTGGCTTATGGTTTAGGTATCTTTTATTAGTGCAAAGATTTCAACTGTCATTTCGATCTCTATCATTTTAATATGTTGTCTTCTTTTGTTTGGGACCATTGTATCGTATTTTTACTGTATATTGCTTTCCAATGGACATTCCTCTTTTCTGCTAAGTCCCTAATTCTCGTCAGAAAAATGCAAACTTTATGGGTTTTGTCTGTTGTGCTTGTTTCACGCCATGTCTATAATTATGGGGGAGTTTGTTTTCATCAAGATCATCATTTCCAGGGAAGCTCGTTTATATTGCATGCATCCCGTGTGGAGGAGTTGGTTCATTTACATGTGCTTACTTGTTGCTAGTTCAATTGCTGTTTCATTTTGCTTGGGCATGTTTATCTGCTTTATTGCTAATTTTGATCCACTGTGTGTTGGAAATGTGCTCTAAAGCCAATCATGTGATGATACTTTACGGACATTTCACATGTTAAACTAATCTAGTTTTACATATAAAGGGCAAAGATTATTGTTTGAGCCGTCTCATATAAATGTTATATGCTTAAACGATAAAGTCCAAGGAATATGTGATTGGGAGAATGTAATCTAATGAAGTTAGATTCATGAGACCATTCTTTCGTAGACACATCCTAAACGTTCCTGATCATAGGATTGCCAATTGGGCGTTGACAGTCCGTTAAGATCAGTACGTACTATGTCTTCTCTCAGGGAGAGTGATTAGTCTCGAGTCAATGGTGTGTGTGACATCAAGACAAGTACGGTAGGTGCTCAATAGAGAATGAGTTCACTGAACGCGATCAAAGAAGAGTTCTCATATTCCATGTCACATGAGAACTCATGGTTGGGATAATGCAAATTAGTCCTTTGACCTGAGGCATCATAGTTGTCTTGTGGTTAAGACCTTGATCTTTGATTATGTCAAAGTCACTCCATCAGGAGGGTGTCCACGGCATCGTTGGGGTCAAGTGACTTAGCTATGGAGACAAGTGAATGCGCAACAAGGGATCTCTAACCTTCAAACCGGTTGAGGGAGAATACTCTCTGATATGATTTGAATCTCTGGCCAGAGTATGAATGAGATTAGGGAATGCGTTCCGAATCACATTCAAGTTAATCATATAAGCACAAGACACACATTGGATAATAGACATGAGAAAATAAACTATCAAACCAAACAATGTGGTCAAGAGTATTAGATTAGAGAATGACCGTATTGCATTTGTAATCTCGAACTGAATAGGTTCTCCACCTCTTCTGATTAGCTTGGGTAACCATGATATGCTGCTAGGCGTCACTCATGGTTTGTGGAAGCCCTAAACGTGTGTAATCACTAAAGGGAGAATTGAAAATAGTTTCAATTCACAATCGATGTAAAATGGTTTTAATCGCCCACTACCTCGCTAAAAGGAACCTAATGGATCGCACACCATAAAAGGTAGAGATTGGAGATTAAACGGAAATGAGTAAGAATGATTAAATGGTTTAATTATTTATTTATGGCAAGGATTAATTAATATGTTAATTAATCAAACGAATAAGTTCGTTAAAGACTTCGGGATAGTTTTGGACCTTAAGGCCCAATGGGCTTTGAACGTCAAGCCCATTAACTTAAGTTGTATGACAATTTAATGAATAAAGATTCATTAAAGCCCAAAAGCCCAAAAATCCCAATATGGCCGGCCATAGTGAGATGAATTAGGGTTTTGGTTATTTAGGTCACTTAAAGAAGTGACTATATAAATGATTTTATAGCCAAAATTCATAAGGTGTTAAAAGGGTTTATTTTGGGGAAAATTGGTGAGAATTGTCTCTCCATTTTTCTCTCTAAAGAGGCCAACACCTTGGAGGGTACATCTAGCAATCCTACTACTCCAAGGTCACTCATTTCTTCTACAATCTAACCTTGGTGAAGAGACTTAGAGGTTCTCAATTTTGGGAACTTGGAGAACCTATTCTTTCATCCAAATCCATGGATCTAAGAAGCAAGGAATGAAGGCCCTATCTCTTTGGGTGATTAGCCTTTGCTTATGCAAAGAGGAATCTACAAAGGTATTAATTTCAACTCACTTTGTTTTGAGTTGATTATTGGTTCACCAATCTACTAGGCTTTGAATTTCATGGTAATGTTTTGTTTTTGAGTGCATACAAGCATGATTCCGCCTTTAATTGTTAATTGCATGCTATATGATGTTGCTCAAATGAACATGTTTTCACAAAATAATTCCTTCAAGTGGTATCAGAGCCTAGGTCTAGTAGTTGGTGAATCCTTTTGGGTTTTGTAGTTCATAAGTTTGTGATTTAAAAGTTGTAATTGTTACAAGCTTTATTCTTGCTTCTTTGAATGTAAATTTTGTTGGAAAATTTGCCATCTCAAATGTTGTAGATGTTGTTCATATGAGCATGAATATTGGAGCTAAAATTTGGTGCCATGCTTTTGGGAAAATTCGGCCAAATCCAAAGGGTGGAATTTTGGGTTCTTGTTTGACTTGTTAAAAGTGTTTTAATGTGTTCTTTGGAACCCCTAAGTACCCTAGTTTGGTTAGATGTTATTTCCCTTAAGTAAGAATGGTTTTGGAATGTTTTTGGGTGAAAAAAAGTTCATGGAAAAATTTGGGTTTTTCATGAATGTTCTTCATTGTTCTTGATGTTCTTGCCAAGAACAAAAAGGTTTGGTGTTTTGTTTCAAAGTTTTGAATTATTTCATAAAGTTTATGTGATATGTTTTTAAATGATTTATTTTGTATTTAAAGTGTTAGATATTTGTATAAATGATGATTGAAATAATTGTGATTGAATTATTTCAAAAACTTATCTTACATACACTTGCATGATTAATTTTGACAAAACTCACAAATCAACACACACACCAACCTTATCTCTCCCCTAAAACCGGCCACTCCCTCAAAGGGAGTACTTTTGGGGCTTTTATGCAATTACATAAAGTTTTGATACTTTTGTGTATTTGCACTTTGGCCCAAAAGTTTACGTTTTTACGTTAAGGTCCAAAAACGCTAAAGGACAAATTGTTTTGATCCTTTAATGAAGTTTTTGCATTATTAAAAGTTTGGGTTCTAGTTGTATTTACATGAAGTTGTGACTTTTGTGTATTGTACAAAGTGACCCCAAAAGTTTTTGTTATTGCAATATGGCCCAAAAGTTGAGGTTAATTGCATGATGGCCCAAATAGGATGAGAACAAAATTGTTTTGTCTCTTTAAATGAGAATTGGATTTTCATTTTGTTTAGCTCCATTTAAATCAATTTTATGGATACAAAAATCAAATGAAAATGTTGCATTCATTTAATTAGTTAAAGTGTTAATTAATTAAAGGGTGATTATGAACCTAAGCCTAATATAATTGAGCTATGTGAAAGGCCGTTTCAAATTTGTTTGAACCATGGGAATGTGTAGATTAGATTTTGGTTGTAATTTGATTTGATCAAATGTTGTAAAAGGGCTTAAGCTCTTCTTTACTTTAAAGTAATTTGTTATATGCAAATGTTGTAATGAGCATAAGCTCACCTTTACTTTGAAGTACTTCTTTCTTGCTTTATATGATATGCATGAAAATGAAGTAGTTGGGTACAACGCCCATAAGACAACACGCCTTAATGTGATTAAACGCGTAACTAAAATCAATCACCATTCCTAGACCGAGATTCAACACAAGGCTCGTGTTGAATCTAAACAAAGGTTCATAATCATCCTTAGGCCCTAAGGCAACTATATATTGTCCATCAAATGAATGCAAAGTTTATGTTAGTAGTATCATATACTCTTGCTTTAAAAATCGTTTTAAAAGCATAGTGGGAGTATTATGTACAACTAAAACAATGAGATGGACCAATAGTTGTAATAGGACCAAAATAGTTTTAATAGAGATTAAAATGTATGTTTATATGTGATGAGACCTAAAACCCTCAACCAAACCAATATTAAGTTGATAAGCGGAGAGTGCTTAGAACACTCTTTCGTGGCCTTCCACCGTGGTGGGCTTCAATCGTTTGTGACTCGTACAATGTATTCGTCCAGTTCTGGGGTTGCAAAGTATGTGCTTACATTCAGGAGAAGCCTATACACATATGATGAAGTGAAAGGTAGGCAACGAGTGTGGCCAATATGGAGTTCTTCTGAGGCCATTCTTGAACCCCTACTTGAACTAGCATGGTGGGAATGACTTAACTAAGTGCAATGGTGCCAATATGGAGTTCTTCTGAGGCATCATTCTCTAGAGGCCAAACGAGATGGGTATTTGCATTAGTTGCAAATGAGTAAGCGTACTCTCTCATTATTATTGTTGCTAGCCAATATGGAGTTCTTCTGAGGTGGGCTTGGTAATAGTGAGCCTCCCATAACCTACTAGGAGTTTCATCCAAAACTCTCGAATTCCAATGAGGGTTATGGAATTTGCCAAAAATAGTGGGTGGTGCTATTTTGATTTAAAGACCCGAATCAAATGGCTTAAAATCAATCAATCTATATTCGTTATGTATTTGTTTACCAATATATTTGCAAACGCTATCCAACACTTGACAAAACCGAATGTTTTAGTTTCCGGACTTGGTACCATAATCCCAAAGAATGTCTTAAATGGATTGTATATGTATCTAAGTAGTCTCATCCTCACAATCTTCCTAATGATAATGTATCATTGGAAGAACATGTTAGAAAGGTCTATCATGAAGAGGACAACACTTTTAAATGTCATAATTCTTCAATTACAATTTGTTGTATGAAGAAATAGGAGTTGCTTTGAACAACCCTTAGTCAATGCAAACACTAGTGCTTGTTTCTTTGTTAAATGAACAAAGAACTTGAGAAGAAAGCACAAAGGCATGGACACTTAATGTGCCATGATTCTTCATTTACAAATGTTGTATGAAGAAATGAGAGTTGCCTTGTACAACTCTTGAAGGTTTGTAATTATGTTTAGAACATAATGGTTGGTTGACAAAAATAGTCCATTAACATGGACTTATGATGATTTTGAATCATTGAGTGTTGAAGTGATAAACCACTTAACGAGACGGAAACTAGGCAAGGACTTCACCTTTGTTTCCCTATCCTAATCGTTCACTAAGTTTATTGTAAACTATGTAGTGAAAAATAACCACATACTCTCCAAAATGTTTGATGTGTATAACACAATTGAAAAAGGTTTCAAGAGAGATAGTGGGAGTTTAGGGACCATGACTATTGTAGTCAAAGGAGAAGTCGAATAAAGAAGATAAATAACTCCAAGGGAACAAACTTTCTTTATGAAAGGATGGATATTGGAAGGGGTATTTGCAAGAAATGTCTTGCAAGTGTCAAGGACACACCTTTCGAAGGTGTCGTAAATTGTTCTTGAATAGTTCAAAACAGTTGGTTCTTCTACTTGAATGCTTGATTCCGTATTAGTAACTATGTTTTACAATCGTTGTAAAAGTGTGGCTAATAAGAAGTAGAAGATTAATGAGAGAAGAGAAAGTACTTCACATTCGGAAAGTGAATAAAATATAGATTTCTGCGAAAGCAGATGGTACTTACTTCCTCATATGAACTACCAAAGAAATTGGAAAAACATAGATTGTCTTTATATTCCAATTTTAAGGAACTAAATTCCGTCACTATGTGAAATGGATAAATGTTTTGTTTGACAAAACAATGTTCTTTATTAATCAATAATTGGATTATGGTAATCTAATTAATTATCTCTATAGTAGAGATAATATGGTAGTGTTAACTGTTTAGAAAATAATGATGCTTAAAACCCAAAAGGTTGCAAGGTAGTGACTAATCCCAACTAAAGTTGTGATACCTCTAAAACATAAATTATGAGTTGGTCATAGATGGACGCTTTGGATCGTTAGATCCGGATCCAATACCTTCTTGTTAAAATTGCATGGAGGCGAAATGTTCGAATCTTTATTCTTTTGGAAAGAAGAAAGAATCACAAAGTTGTTGAGGTTAATTCACTTAGATGTTAGTGGTACTTGTCCACAAACATAATACTACTCATGTTGAATAAACATTCACCGAAGATCACTCTCGGTTGGACTATAGTTTATTTTGAATAAACACAAGTCCGAATACTTTGCAAAATGTTTCAAAGAATTCAAGAAATGTAAGTTGATGAGTAAGACATCTAAAGTATTTACCTCCTTAGATTTGATCCAAGGAAAGGTAACACTTTAGATGAGTTTCCTTGAAAGATATCAAGGAAAATAGCATCATAAGATAATGTATTTCTCCATTAGGAGAAGAACGAACTCGAATAAGATTTAGTTCGTTAAATATTATCTATTACCCATATATAGGATATATACTTCTAAAACAATATGATTGTCAATGAGAAGATCTTCCAATATTTTCATGACTCCATAAGATGTAGTTGGAAAGAAAGACAAATCTTAAGCATGTTAAAAATTTGGGGTTGTGTGCTAACAAGCAATATTTGTTTGATAACAATCTTGTGGGATATCCTTAAATTAACTTTTGGATATC
This sequence comes from Malus domestica, assembly GCF_042453785.1. Lineage (NCBI taxonomy): Eukaryota > Viridiplantae > Streptophyta > Magnoliopsida > Rosales > Rosaceae > Malus > Malus domestica. The sequence goes on from NC_091670.1 coordinate 16,703,406, forward strand.
GCTTCTATAAACCAACTAACAAATGTTGTTTTGTTGGGTAGTTCATTGTAATTCTACAATGTGATTTGCCTAAAAGCAAATGAACGAGAGATAGAACTCAAAGAATGGGTTCTTTGAGAGACAAGAAAGTAATCAACAAATATAACAACCTAGTTCCTATACCTCAAGCTCCAAGGTAGTCGATAAGGATTTATAAACCGTCTCAGTTGAATGGTTTTGAACTTTATGACTATGTCATAGAGTTGCACCTCTTAATTCGAAAGAAGTAAGAATGAAAATCCTTATGACTACACTGAGTGCATATACGATATATACTCAAGGAAATGGTAAAGTAACATTTGACTCGAAATAATGAAACCTTCATAGCTAATTGGTAGCTTAAGGTGACTACAATCAAAGAGAATGGGTGACTTTGAAGAAACCATCTTTGAGATAGTCTTGGTTTCAATTAATTCGAAGATTGCTAGCTACAACTAAATGGTGATTCAATGTTTGGACATTATTAAGATAGTCTTGATAATATATGTCTAAAACTATGAATCACAAGACATGTAAGTTGTAGAGATCCATCCATCATGGATCTTAGCAAGTTAGTGGGAGCTATTTGCATTTTATGAGAAAAAGGATCAAATCGTTTGATTTCTCATAAAGATGTAAATGAATCTTTTGTTTACTAGTTTTACAAAAGATTAGTGGGAGTTAATCATGTTCCTAAAAATTTAAATATATATGATATATTAATTTTGGAAATGAAAAGAATACTTCTTCGTTAAAGTTATGACTTTAATACATTATATGAAGATAGAATGTATATGGGAGATATAGTCTATATACATGGGATGGAAATCTATAATGATATATTTCATGATATAATTGGATTATATCAATCCCTAATAATAGACAATGGATGCTAGGAAGTTTCTCATATGATGATAAACTTCAATAAGAAGGACGATTCTAGTGAGACTAGCAAGTTGCCCTTCTCAAAGGGAATGTACCCTTTGACTCCCAAAGAAATAATGCGTAAATTGAATCCTTTATGCATACGCAGAAAGGTGATTTATGTATTTCATATTGTATGAAAAACATTGATATGAGTTGTACCTAGAACGGTACAAGACGATATCAGTGCAAGCCCAGGATCAGAACCATGGCAACTGTCAAGTGAGTCCTTAAGTATTTAAGAAATACTAAAGGATAAATTCCTCAAAGATCGAGGAAGAATTAGAGTAACGTAATGGAAGCGTAAATGTATTAGATTATGAATCTAATCCATCATTGGATGTTTCTTCATTATGAATGAAGAGATAAACAGATATCTCTTTATTATGACTAAAGAGATATTTGGATGGAAACATTAAAGTAATGACTTTAGTGTGTTCCATTATGAATGCAACATATATTGCCATATAGAAGTTTACAACAATGTTGTTTGGATGGGAAAGTTCATTTATGAACTCTCTATTCGATTCCAACCAGAAAGTGTATGACACTAATGGGGCGATAGCTCAAGCCTGGGAATCAAGGTCTCATCAAGGTCCGAACACAAATGAGAGACTGAACCACATGATTGAGAATCATGTATAATGGTGACGTCGTTATTCTCAAGGTTGCTTCTATGGATAACACATATAGATATCCACTGTCTAGGCCTACTATTCAGCCATTTATGAAATGACTACAGAAGAGGTATCATCAAGATGACCAAGTTGATTGGCTCTAGTGCAAGTGGGAGATTGTTGGAAATGTGCCCTAAAGCCAATCATGTGATGATACTTTACGGACATTTCACATGTTAAACTAATCTAGTTTTACATATAAAGGGCAAAGATTATTGTTTGAGCCGTCTCATATAAATGTTATATGCTTAAACGATAAAGTCCAAGGAATATGTGATTAGGAGAATGTAATCTAATGAAGTTAGATTCATGAGACCATTCTTTCGTAGACACATCCTAAAATTTCCTGATCATAGGATTGCCAATTGAGCGTTGACAGTCCGTTAAGATCAGTACGTACTATGTCTTCTCTCAGGGAGAGTGATTAGTCTCGAGTCAATGGTGTGTGTGACATCAAGACAAGTACGGTAGGTGCTCAATAGAGAATGAGTTCACTGAACGCGATCAAAGAAGAGTTCTCATATTCCATGTCACATGAGAACTCATGGTTGGGATAATGCAAATTAGTCCTTTGACCTGAGGCATCATAGTTGTCTTGTAGTTAAGACCTTGATCTTTGATTATGTCAAAGTCACTCCATCAGGAGGGTGTCCACGGCATCGTTGGGGTCAAGTGACTTAGCTATGGAGACAAGTGAATGCGCAACAAGGGATCTCTAACCTTCAAACCGTTTGAGGGAGAATACTCTCTGATATGATTTGAATCTCTGGCCAGAGTATGAATGAGATTAGGGAATGCGTTCCGAATCACATTCAAGTTAATCATATAAGCACAAGACACACATTGGATAGTAGACATGAGAAAATAAACTATCAAACCAAACAATGTGGTCAAGAGTATTAGATTAGAGAAGGACCGTATTGCATTTGTAATCTCGAACTGACTAGGTTCTCCACCTCTTCTGATTAGCTTGGGTAACCATGATATGCTGCTAGGCGTCACTCATGGTTTGTGGAAGCCCTAAACGTGTGTAATCACTAAAGGGAGAATTGAAAATAGTTTCAATTCACAATCGATGTAAAATGGTTTTAATCGCCCACTACCTCGCTAAAAGGAACCTAATGGATCGCACACCATAAAAGGTAGAGATTGGAGATTAAACGGAAATGAGTAAGAATGATTAAATGGTTTAATTATTTATTTATGGCAAGGATTAATTAATATGTTAATTAATCAAACGAATAAGTTCGTTAAAGACTTCGGGATAGTTTTGGACCTTAAGGCCCAATGGGCTTTGAACGTCAAGCCCATTAACTTAAGTTGTATGACAATTTAATGAATAAAGATTCATTAAAGCCCAAAAGCCCAAAAATCCCAATATGGCCGGCCATAGTGAGATGAATTAGGGTTTTGGTTATTTAGGTCACTTAAAGAAGTGACTATATAAATGATTTTATAACCAAAATTCATAAGGTGTTAAAAGGGTTTATTTTGGGGAAAATTGGTGAGAATTGTCTCTTCATTTTTCTCTCTAAAGAGGCCAACACCTTGGAGGGTACATCTAGCAATCCTACTACTCCAAGGTCACTCATTTCTTCTACAATCTAACCTTGGTGAAGAGACTTAGAGGTTCTCAATTTTGGGAACTTGGAGAACCTATTCTTTCATCCAAATCCATGGATCTAAGAAGCAAGGAATGAAGGCCCTATCTCTTTGGGTGATTAGCCTTTGCTTATGCAAAGAGGAATCTACAAAGGTATTAATTTCAACTCACTTTGTTTTGAGTTGATTATTGGTTCACCAATCTACTAGGCTTTGAATTTCATGGTAATGTTTTGTTTTTGAGTGCATACAAGCATGATTCCGCCTTTAATTGTTAATTGCATGCTATATGATGTTGCTCAAATGAACATGTTTTCACAAAATAATTCCTTCACTGTGCTTATGCTACTTCAGCCTTATGTTGTTTACTACCTATTTATACTTTGTGTATGCTATTTCGCCCTATCTTTGTCTTACCATGACAAAATGGGGGAGTAAAATTTTGTGTTTCTTACCTTTGCAAGCTTTTTACCCATGATATTTTCACTTGTTCTTGTCAAGAGATTTTTTTTTTTTTTTGCAAGAGTTGTTACTCTGTCTTCTTATGTTGATTAATGTTCCCTTGAGTATGGGTTTTGAGTGAAATTAGTTATAGGCTTAGGGTAATTTGTCAAGGAAAGTCAAAGGGGGACATTGTGAAGTCAGACCTTTTAAGTTTGGCTTTCCTTATCAAATATTGTAATTGAACCTCACACATGCTCAATCTACTTTAGGATATACTTTGATTATAGGTTGTTACTGCTGAAGTAAATGTTCAAAATGTGACACATTTCACCTCAAAATGTTTGTTCATGCATATGCATTTCATATCAATTTTTGTGTTGCCTTCTGTCTAGTTTGATTGTCTTGCCAGTTTTGTGCGCTGACTTCCAGCTGTCCAGGCACACAAATTAAGATAGCCCACATGGGCTGACTAATACCTTTTGGGTAGTGGTTAGTTTCTGGCCATTGATCTGCCTAGATCTCTTTTGCTGCTGACAAGTGTAATTGGGACAAGTTGGCTAATGGAAAATTTGATTTCCATGGGTATATTTGTTCCCTACGGTTTCAGTTTTTTTTTTTGGGGGGGGGGGTTTAGAATTCATTTTCGAATGAGATAGTTGCAATGAAAGCTTTGAGCTTACCACTTCTCCATTTATGAAACCCTAACTACAAAACTTTCTTCATGCATTAAACACCAATCAATAGGAAGTAGGTTTGCATTGTTTTCATGGCCTTGCATTAAGTTTCAAATCCTTATATAGACTTGTTTTAGGATTCACATCAGCTTCGTCCTTTCAAATGTTTGACTGAAGAAACTGACTAGTCATTAAATCTAGATTTTACTTAACCATCATTGTCCTATCATTTCCATTGGTTGTGTTGGTTCTCTGTGCCACAAGGTGATGAGCTCAAGAGGACCTGCTACTTCGTGAAGACCGTAGGAGTTCATCTCGTGTAAGGTAAGGTTTCACAAAGATAAAGCTGCTCCATAGATAGGGTTCTAGCAATTGAGCTTTGTGTGGATCTCTTGTATGAACCTTTGTTTACACTAGTGGATCGAACTCAATGGTGAGTCCCCGGTTTTTTAACCCAAAGGTTGGTTTTTCCGGCCAAAAACTCCTTGTGTTGATTATTGTTATTCTTGATCATATATCTTGTTAATTTACATGTTACACATTGACTCTAAGGTTTGCAAATAAATATGTGTTGTCAACTAAGTTTAACAAAGTTTAAATGTACACTAAACTAGACCCTTGTTAACTAGAGTTAAGTTAGTAAACCAAGTATAATTGCTTATTCTCAGTCTTGGTAAACTAAGAAATCTGATCTTAACTGACTGGTGACGCTGACTAGTCAGTCAAGCATATACCGAATTTTAAATTGCAAGATATTCTGTCTAGTAGCAATTTCAAAATTAATTTAATTGAAATCAATACAAATTAAATACAAATAGATAAAGCAAAGAAATAGAATTGGGATACTATATAATTTACATTATCACTATATATATATATATACATCGATTTTTATCTATATATAAAAAAGGAATATGATGATATTATTGTAGATTGATCTGTATTAATCTATATTAAGTTAACCTGATTACATTACAACTTTATACACTACAATAAGAATACTAGACAGTATGATAGAAAGAAATATCTGAATCTTTCTACCATACTATTGTATCTTATAGAATATGACTAATTCTAGTTAGCCCATTTCATTTGAGACGCGAAATTTGATGTGATGTAAATTAACACTCAAACTTAAACCCTCTTTTTGACAATTGAAGTATGGATAAATAGGGATCGTTCTAGGCCGGAGATTAGGAGGGACCGCTAATTAACTCAAATTAGACTTAACTAGACTTAAAAACACTAAACTAGACTCTTATGACTCAAAACTACTCAAAATAAACAAACAGACTCAAAACTAACACTAAGGGTGATTTTGGACGAAAATTGAACTAAAAAGACTCAAGACAATAAAAAGACACCAATTGGACAGATTCAAACCTAGAGACACGAAATAGAAAGGGGGGAAGTGGTTTTGATGAATTTAAAACTTAAACTAAGTTATTTGCAAAAAACAAACTAATTACTACGAATTTAGGGTGTTTAAAAAGGGTGAATGGCTAGCTAGAGGGTCCTTCTCCACACATTACACATATACATACGAATCAATTTCTAGTTATTCTTCCTATAAACCATGAATGACAACGCCCCAGATTAACCGTGAACAGCACTAATTAACCCTCAGATTTTCCTAAGTTCATTGAATTGGACAAAATCGGTGAGGACTTTGGTACAACAGAAAGTGTTAAGTTTGTGACCTTCGCTAGATTGCTCTGGTCACTAGTGTGGATGAGTATGTAAATGGATAGAGATAGGGAAGCAAACACAAGATGTACGTGGTTCACCCAGATTGGCTACGTCCACGAAGTAGAGGAGTTCTCATTAATTGTGAAGGGTTTACACAAGTACATAGGTTCAAGCTCTCCTTTTGTGAGTATTAGTGAATGATTTAGTACAAATGACATTAGAAAATATTGTGAGAGAATGATCTCTATTTATAGAAGAGAGTTTCTAGTTTCATTCTGACATTGACATGTGTCGTGTTATGATTGGCTTCTGATGTTAACACATGTCGCGCTATGATTGGCTTCTGATGTCGACATGTGTTGTGTTGTGATTGGCCTCCTGGTTGGAGGGAAACTCTTCTGGGTCCTTGAAGGTATAACGTTGATCGGTGCTCAGTAGTTTCAGGATTGATCAAGTATGGTATAAACAGTGCTCCCCTAAGTTCCCGAGTAAGGGAAGCTCCTCGGATGGGGACTTGCAAGATCCAAGCCATTGAGTAATTACGAAACTTCTAAGTACCGAAGTGTGGTATCATTTTCACTTGCCTTATCTGTCTCATATGTAAAAGTGGCATCTTTTCTGGAAGTACTTTTCCTCCATTCAGGGGTGGTATCTTTAATCGATAAAGATGCACAAGGTAATGTATCCATTTCACTTGAAGCTTACTTGTAGTTTTGGGCTTGGTCAAGTGTGATACAAACCCTATAATAGGAGTTCCCCAAGTCGCCGAGCTAGGAGATTTGCCGAAGAAGGTAACAGACAAGGTAAGCAATCAAACTTCCAAGCAAGCAACCTGGATCGGAGGTTCGACTTCGGCTTCCGGTTGATTGTTACCCTTCTCCTTGTGTCGTAAATAGCACCAAGGATAAGGAGAAGCAAATGGAAAAGAGATGATATGAGATACTTTTGCTTTTGAAGAAGTAACTTTCCACAGGCTTATTCTTGAACTGGGTTGAAGGTTTTTCTGGTTTCCTCCAGAGTATAAGGCCGACTCAAGAATTTGAGGGTCAAAACAAGTCCATCAAATCTAGAGTACGTTCGACCCTGATGATATGGGATACTTTTGCTATTGACAAAGTAGTGGATGTATCGGCACGTGTTTTGTTATGCTTGTCTCCATATGCTTCCTTGTATCCTTCTCACTTGCCCTATCTGTTCCTCAAGCAGATGTGGTATCTTCTTTAGAAGCATAAGATGTTGAAGATGAGTACTCGAGAGCAATGCCAGGTAAGCAATCAGGCAAGGGGTTCCAGGCAGTCAGTTCCTGACTGGAAGCTTGATTCCAAGTGCTGACCGATTGCTCTCTTTTTCCTTGTCTTGCAGGTAAGAACAAGGCCAAAGGAAAAGACAGGGAAAAAGCATGATATGGGATACTTTTTCTTTTAACACTGATGATATGAGATACTCTTGCTTTGGTGTGGCTTGTTTGCAGAGGTATTATCGGGAGGAAAAGAAGCTGAGTATTTCGAGAGACTCTGCTGAGAGTGGCCTCTCGGATGTGAAGAAAAGTTGAGCATTTTTGTTTTATTTGCAGGTTTGCTTGGCTGTGGAGGATGAAGGTTGACATATATAGGAGTCTCCCTAACAACAAGTAGTAGTGCTATTCCTTTACCCTTCTTGGTCATAGCAAGGTAGTGGGAGCTGCAAGCTTCACGTGTTTTAACTTTGTCAGATCACTTTGAAAAAGTGGTATGTGGTATCTAGAAAGCTGATGTTGCATGTGAAGATTACAGATAAGCTTTATCCAAAGAAATTTGGCTCTCGAAGTTCGGAGAGCGGTGCCTCTTCGGTTTTCGAACAAGCAATCCTATCGGGGATCTGGCTCTTGAGATTTAGATAACTGTGCCTCTTCGATTTTTGAGAAAGCAATCTTGTTGGGAGTCTGGCTCTCGAGATTCAGAGAGTAGTGTCTCTTCGATTTTTGAGAAAGTAATCATGTTGGGAGTCTGGCTCTCGAGATTCGGAGGGCGGTGTCTCTTCGATTTTTGAGCACGTAATCCTGTTGGGAGTCTGGCTCTCGAGATTCGGAGATCGGTGCCTCTTTGATTTTTGAGAAAACAATCCTGTTGGGAGTTTGACTCTTGAGATTCGGAGAGCAGTGTCTCTTCGATTTTTGAGAAAGTAATCCTGTTGGGAGTCTGGCTCTCGAGATTCGGAGAGCGGTGCCTCTTCGATTTTTGAGAAAGCAATCTTGTTGGGAGTGTTTTCTCGAATGTGAGTAAAGGTTGGGCATTTTTGCCAGTCTGCCTTACCATGGAGCACGGAGGTTGACACATATTGGGACTTTGTAGTTATCAAGCAGTGGCACTGTTCCTTTACCCTTGTGGGTAATAGTAGGGTAGCTGGACCTTCAAAATTTATGTGTCTAAACTTTGTCAGAGATCTTTGGCAAAGTTATCTGTGGTACTCGATGAGCTGATGTTGCATGTGGAAAATGGTGCATTTTCAGAATCCGGAGAGTGGTGTCTTTTCGATTTTTGAACCAACGGCAATGTTGCCCTTTCTTTTATAAGGGAACCAATTGTGTGCAAGAAGTACATTCAGAGAGTTATTGCTTGTAGGAATTTTCCCCTTACTTCAGAGATTTATTACACCTCATTTCTCCTTCATCATTTCTGAGAATGTCTGGCCCATCTGACCCTCGTTTTGACTTGAACTTTGGTGAAGAGGCAGCCATGCCTTCTCAAGACAACATATGGCGCCCATCTTTCTTATCCCCTACTGGTCATTTTACCATTGGGGACTCTGTGATGAAGAATGATATGACCGCTGCGGTGGTGGCCAAGAACCTTCTCGCTCCCAAAGATAACAGACTACTTTCCAAACGGTTTAATGAGTTGGCTGTTAAGGATTCTCTGGCTCTCAGTGTTCAGTGTGCAGGTTCTGTGTCTAATATGGCTCAACGCTTATTTGCTCGAACCCACCAAGTTGAATCATTGGCGGCTGAAGTGATAAGTCTCAAACAGGAGATCATAGGGCTTAAGCATGAGAACAAACAATTGAACAGGCTCGCACATGACTATGCTACAAACATAAAGAGGAAGCTTGACCAGCTGCAGGAATCTGATGGTTAGATTTTGCTTGATCATCAGAGGTTTGTGGGTTTGTTCCAAAGGCACTTATTCCCTTCGCCTTCTGGGGCTGTATCGCGTAATGAAGCTCCGACTGATCAACCTTCGGTGCCTCCTCCTTCCGGGGTTTTGCCCAATACTTAGGCTCCGAATGATCACCCTCCGGTGCCTACTCTTTCTGGGGCTCTGCCGACTGCTGAGACTTCTCATGAGCAACGTTTGTGAAGGCTCCCTCTTGTTTGTTTATTTTGATTCATGTATATGTACATATTTGTAACTTTATCGGAGATATCAATAAACAAGCTTTGCTTCATTTCAACGTATTGTGTTAAATACACCCAGGCCTTCTTCACTAAGTTCTTTGAATTTTTTCTATTGTTGAAGCTTGTATGTTGAAGCTTTGGGAGTGAAGCATGTATGTTGAGGTAGTACTCCCTTAATTTCCCGAGTGAGGAAAACTTCTCAGTTGGAGACTTGAAAAATCCAAGTCACTGAGTGGTCATGAGACTTCTGAGTATCAAGGTGCAGTAGCATATGGTAGGTGTGCCCCAAGTCTCCTGTCGAGGGAGTTGACGAATGAGGCATTTCCTTTCTAATTGGTAGCCCAAAACTCCTCCTTCATATATATTTGTTATGAAAGTTGTTAGGCCTAAAGAAAAGGAGGCCTAGGCAATTTTTTTTTTTTTTGAATTTTCAAATTTTCGAATTTTTTTTTTCGAATTTTCGAATTTTTGAATTTTTGAATTTTTGAATTTTCGAATTTTCGAATTTCCGAAAATATATATATATATATATATATATATATATATATATTTTAAGCTTTGTAGGTGAAGCTTTGGTGTTGAAGCTTTGAGGTTGAAGCTTTGTTGGGCACCATGAATTGATTTTGCTTCACACTATCTTAATCAAGATAGTGTGAAACTTTTGTAGGTGAACCTTTTGTGTTGAAGCTTTGCAGGTGAAGCTTTTGTGGGTGAAGCTTTTGTGGCTTAAGCTTTTGTGGGTGAAGCTTTTATAGGTGAAGCTTTTATGGGTCAAGCTTTTGTAGGTGAAGCGTTTGTGGGTCAAGCTTTTGTGGGTGAAGTTTTTCTGGGTCAAACTTTTGTGGGTCAAGCTTTTGTGGGTGAAGCTTTTGTGGGTGAAGCTTTTGTGTTGAAGCTTTTGTGGGTAAAGCTTTTGTGTTGAAGCTTTTGTCGGTAAAGCTTTTGTGTTGAAGCTTTTGTAGGTGAAGCTTTGGAGTTGAAGCTTTGTAGGTGAAGCTTTGGAGTTGAAGCTTTTGTTGGGTACCATGAATTGATTTTGCTTCACACTATCTTGATCAAGATAGTGTAAAGCTTTTGAGAATTTGTAGTTGTCCTTCATTGATGAAGCTTTTGTTGGTGAAGCTTTGGAGTTGAAGCTTTTGTTGGTGAAGCTTTTATGGGTGAAGCTTTTGTTGGGTACCATGAATTGATTTTGCTTCACACTATCTTGATTAAGATAGTGTGAAGCTTTTGAGAATTTGTAGTTGTCCGCCATTGATGAAGCTTTGTTGAATTTCCCTTTTTTTTTTGTTTTTTTTGTTTTTTTTTTTTTTGGGAAACTAGAAATTTGAAAATGTGGGAGAGACAACATATACAAATTTTGCTTCCACACTATTGAGCCAGAGATTGTGATGCAAGCCACACTTTGTAGTAGTAAAAGGTTTGAATGAACCATATAAATTGAATTTGCTTCGAACAGAGTTGAGTTTTCTTTGAAGGTTTGAGAATTGTAGTTGCCCTCAATTGATGAAGCTTTTGTTGGCACCATAAATTGATTTTGCCTCACACTGTCTTGATCAAGAGTGTGTGAAGCTTTTGAGAATTGTGGTTGAACTCCTTTGATGAAGCTTTTGTTGGCACCATAAATTGGTTTTGCTTCATATTGTCTTGATCAAGAGTGTGTGAAGCTTTTGAGAATTGTGGTTGCCCTCCATTGATGAAGCTCTGGTTGGCACCATAAATTGGTTTTTCTTCACACTGTCTTGATCAAGAGTGTGTTAAGCTTTTGAGAATATGGGTTGCCCTCCATTGATGAAGCTCTTGTTGGCACCATAAATTGATTTTGCTTCACACTGTCTTGATCAAGAGTGTGAAGTTTTTGAGAATTGTGGTTGCCCTTCATTGATGAAGCTCTTGTTGGCACCATAAATTGGTTTTGCTTCACACTGTCTTGATCAAGAGTGTGTGAAGCTTTTGAAAATTGTGGTTGAACTCCTTTGATGAAGCTCTTGTTGGCACCATAAATTGGTTTTGCTTCACACTGTCTTGATCAAGAGTGTGTGAAGCTTTCTACGAGTTGTAGTGTTTGCATTGTTACAGAGGGGAAATGTTTGAAGCAGATGCAAGAGGGCTGAATAGCTTGATCTTCGTATGCCATGCACTGAAGTTGTTGTTGGCTTGCAATAAGACTTTGTTGGTGACTATAACTCTTGTTGGGCATAAATGCTCCCCTAGTTGAGTTGTCAAGCTTGAGGGTTTTTTATTATTTGTGAATGCTAGGAGTTCATATGTACAAGTTGTACCACTCGTCTTCTGGTAGGTGGAATGAATGGTGAGTTGCTTTCATCCCTTGGTTGGTGGTACGAAGGTGAGTTCCTTCATCACATTTCATCACATTTCATTACCTGGTTGGTGGCACGAGGATGAGTTCCTTCTTCCTCTGGTTGGTGGCATGAATGGCAAGTTACAAAATGATATTAAAGTACAGGTTGTACATTTCATCACCTGGTTAGTGGCATGAAGGAGAGTACGAGTTGTACATTTCATCACCTGGTTGGTGGCATGAAAATGAGTTCCTTCTTCACCTGGTTGGTGGCATGAATGGCAAGTTGCCAAATGATATTAGAGTACGGGTTGTACATTTCATCACTTGGTTGGTGGCATGAAGATGAATTCCTTCTTCACCTGGTTGGTGGCATGAATGGCAAGTTGCCAAATGATATTAGAGTACAGGTTGTACATTTCATCACCTAGTTGGTGGCATGAAAGAGAGTACGAGTTGTACATTTCATCACCTGGTTGGTGGCATGAAGATGAGTTCCTTCTTCACCTGGTTGGTGGCATGAGTGGCAAGTTGCCAAATGATATTAGAGTATGGGTTGTACATTTCATCACCTAGTTGGTGGCATGAAGGAGAGTACGGGTTGTACATTTCATCACCTGGTTGGTGGCATGAATGAGAGTACGGGTTGTACATTTCATCACCTGGTTGGTGGCATGAAGATGAGTTCCTTCTTCACCTGGTTGGTAGCATGAGTGGCAAGTTGCCCAATGATATTAGAGTACGGGTTGTACATTTCATCACCTCGTTGGTGGCATGAAGGAGAATACGAGTTGTACATTTCATCACCTCATTGGTGGCATGAAGATGAGTTCCTTCTTCACCTGGTTGGTGAGAATAAGGGCAAGGTGTCTAGGCACATTGTATCAAGTGTCGAATGACACAAAGTATGTTGAACCCTTTCAAAGCACAGTTGGCTTATGTATGAATGTGTTGGAATGTATGATTGAACGAATATATTGTGAAGCTGTTTGTTGATTTGTATAGTCTTGTTGACATATACTTAGACTTTGTTTCATGTTGGAAGCATTCATGTCGAAGCTTTGAACCCGAGTGCTTCATTGCTAGGAATGTAAGAGGATTAGGACTGAGTTGTCTAAATCACCTATTTATTGAATTCATACCAAATAGTCTTCGTTACATAGGATGCCGAATGACTGAAGCTTAACACTTGTACAATGTGAGTTTACCTGTAATAGTACTTCAAGTGATCAGCGTTCCATGGATGGCCAAGGGTCTTGCCATCGGAGCTTTTAAGCTTGTAGGAGCCAGGGTGACTGATGCCAACAACTTCAAACGGTCCATCCTAGTTTGGACTAAGTGTTCCTTTACTCGGGACTCTGTCGCAAAGTAATCTTTTCTTCAATACCCAGTCCCCCACTTTGAAAGAACGAGGTTTGACCCTTGAGTCATAGTAGTTGGAGATGCGCTGCTTGTATGCGACATTCCTCAAGTGAGCCTGGTTTCTGTGTTATTCGACTAGATCTAAGTTGAGGGTAAGTTGTTTGTCATTTTCGCTTTGCACATAGTTCTGGACTTGAAACGTTGCTTGCTCAAGCTCAACTGGGACAACTGCCTCTATACCAAAGGCACGTGAGAATGGGGTTTCTCCTGTTGATGTCCGATACGAAGTGCGGTATGACCAAATAACTTGGGGTACAAATTCTGGCCAACAACCTTTAGCCTTGTCCAAGCTGGTTTTCAAAGTTCGCTTGATTATTTTGTTGATGGTTTCAACTTGTCCATTATAATAGGGATGAGCTGGGGAGGCAAAACATAAGTTGATGTTGAACTTAGAACAGAACGTCCTGAACTTATTGTTGTCGAACTGTCACCCGTTGTCAGTGACTATCGCATTAGGAATGTCGAATCTGCAAAGGATGTTCTTCCACACGAAGTCTTCTATTTTTGCCTTAGTAATGGTTGCCAATGGTTCTACTTCGGCCCACTTTGTGAAGTAGTCAACTGCAACAATTGCATAGCGAACCTTGCCCTTCCCTGCAGGCATTGGGCTGATCAAATCAAGTCCCCATTGGGCTAAGGGCTGATCATAGGAGTGTGCGGCTCGGGAGGGTAGTGAGGAAAAGTCACGTAGCGTTGACACTTATCATATGAACGGGATATTTTGATGGCATTTTGGTGGAGTGTTGGCCAGTAATATCCTTGGCGAAAAGCCTTGTGTGCTAGTGATCGAGATCCAGTATGATCTCTGCAGACTCCTTCACGTATTTCCCGAAGGACAGTTTCCGCCTCTGCTGGCGCAAGGCATCTTAGGTATGGTAGGTTAAAACCCCGTTTATAGAGTTGGTCATTAATGATCAAGTAATGGGTAGCCTTGTATCGAATCTGCTAGCTTGGACTTTGTCATTTGGAAGGGTGTTATGAGTAAGGAATCTATAAATCGGGGTAATCCAACTATCCCCCTGTTGTAAGTTGCACACTTCTGCAACCATGGTGCTTGGTGCTGCCAACGATTCGACCTGAATTTTTCTCCTAATCTTGTCTTCCACCGCTGAGGCGAGGCGAGCCAAAGCATCTGCATGACTGTTTGCTGCTCGAGGAATTTGGGTGATCTGGTAGTGGAAGTGCTTGAGCAACAATTGTGTTTGTGCCAGATATGCTGCCATGGAGCTATCCTTAGCATCAAAGATGTTGGTGACCTGGTTAACCACCAATTGGTAGTCACTGAAGATATCAATTTGTTTTACCCCAAGGTGTTTGGCCAAACGTAAGCCTGCTAGGAGGGCTTCATATTCGACCTCATTGCTCGACGCCTTGAATTTAAAACGAAGAGCATACTCCATTGCCACTTTGTCAGGGGTCGTAAGGACTAGTCCTGCTCCACAACCCTATTGGTTGGACGAGCCATTAACATATAGGCTCCATGCTGGGGCTGTTGATTCTGTTTTCTAAGCTTCTGAGGGTAATGAAACCACTTCTTTAGGGGTAGAAACATTATCAACAGGATATGTGAAGTCGGCGATGAAGTCTGCCACTGCTTGGCCCTTCTCAGCTGGCTTTGGTTGGTAGGAAATGTCAATCTCACCCAATGTTATCGTCCATTTGATCATTCGCCCAGAAGTGTCAGGACTTTGGAGTATCTGTCGAAGAGGATGATTGGTAAGCACGATGATGGAGTGTGCTTGGAAGTAAGGGCGAAGTTTTCGAGCAGACATGACCAATGTTAGAGCTAATTTCTCAATGTTGGAGTATCGTGTCTTCGCATCTTGTAAGGCTTTGCTAGCGTAGTAGACAAGCCGTTCGACATTACCATCATTTCGAATGAGAATAGAACTTACTCCTGAAACCGATATCGACATATAGATAATGAGAGTGTCACCAACCTCATGTTTGGAGAGCAGGGGGCTTTACTCATGTAGTCTTTGAGGTTCTTGAATGCCTCAACACATTCATCAGTCCATGTAATGTACTTCTTACTTCCCTTAAGTGCTTTGAAGAAAGGAGCACATCTGTCTGTGGCCTTAGAAATGAACCTAGTTAAGGCTACCACCTTGCCAGTAAGGCTTAGGATGTCTTTTGAAGTTACCGGTTCCTTCATATCGAGGATTGCTTTGATCTTCTCAGGATTAGCCTCAATGCCTCGTTGGCTTATTATGAAGCCTAAGAATTTGCCAGAGCCTATGCCGAAGGCACATTTGTTGGGGTTCTACCTTATTCGATACCTATTCAGAATGGTGAAAGTTTCAGATAGGTTGGTGATGTGTTGGTCAACATGTTTGCTCTTGACTAGCATGTCATCAACGTAAACTTTCATGCTCTTCCCAATCTGTTCGGCGAACATTGAATTGACCAGTCTCTGATAAGTCGCTCCTGCATTCTTTAGGCTGAAGGGCATAACTTTATAGCAATATAGTCCCCTGTCAGTAGTAAAGGTTGTGTGTTCTTGGTCTGGAGGGTTCATGAAGATTTGGTTGTATCCTGAGTAAGCATCCATGAAACTCAAGAGTTGACACCCTGCTATAGAGTCTATAAGTCTGTCTATGATAGGAAGAGGAAAACTATCCTTCAGGCATCCTTTGTTTAGGTCGGTGTAATCGACACACATTCTCCACAAAACCTTTTAAAGCAAGAGACTTTCTTTGGTCGGATTCTTCTTAACAAGGACAACATTTGCTACCCACGTTGGATAATTAACTTCGCAGACGAAGCCTATGCCTTTGAGTTTTTCAACTTCTGCCTTCATTGCCTCGTATTGTTCAACCGTTCAACGTCATAGGATCTTCGCTTCTGTCTCAATGGCTTGGTCTTGGGGTCAATACTTAAGCAATGACAGATGATATCGGGAGAGATGCCTGGCATGTCCTCGTATGACCAGGCGAAGACCTCAGTGTTCTCTTGCAAAAAAGATATCAATGCCAACCGAATGGGTGGTGACAAGGTGGTGCCAATCTTCACCATGCGATCCGGATAATCTTTTTAAATAGAGACCTTATCCACCTCTTAAGCGGGTTGTGCTTGCTGGGTGAAAGAGTCATCTCGAGGATCGTCGGGTTGACTGATGCCACCATGAAGATCCAAGTTGGCTTCCTCTGAGCTGGTCTTTATGACTTGGTCATGTATAGAAAGGGTTTCCTTGGGCACAGGCAGGTGCTGTTGCTTGACCGAAGTGTTGTAACATGATCGTGCACTAAGTTAATCTCCTCTGATGTAACCATTACCGTAGGGGGTTGGAAATTTCATCAACAACATATGTGTGGATACCATGGCCTTGAGATCATTGATGCATGTGCGTCCCAAGATAACATTGTATGTCTTTGGGCAATCAACCACCAAGAAGTTAGTGGTAATGGTAGCTGTGTAAGGGCCTGTACCAATGGTGAAAGGTAAGTGTATGCTCCCCAAAGGTTGCACGATATCACGGGAGAAGCTTATCAGAGGGGAAATCGAGAGATTGAGCAAGTGTTCAACTACATTAAGTGCCCTGAAAGCTTCGGTAAACATGATATTCACCGAAGCCCCCGTGTTTACCAGGATTCGTCGTACTTCAAAGTTGGCTATGTGAGCTTCCATGATCAGTGGGTCATTGTGAGGGTGGATGATACCTCTTTCTTCCTCAGGGTAGAAACATAGTGGATCCCAGTTAGGCTTTTGATGCTTGCCTCCCCTGATGTCTTCCACGTGAAACACTTGGTGGCCAGACCTTAAAGCTCGTTCATTATTTTTCATGGCCCTGTTAGAAGATTTAGATATAGGTGTGCCACCACTTATGGAATATATCACATTCACCTGGCGTTGGTTACGGTTACCCCTTGGAAGGTGAAGGAGGAATTGATCAATTTTTCCTTCATGTGCCAAAGCTTCAATATGATCACGAAGGGTGATACACTTCTCGTCGTCATGGCCGTTATAATTCGTGGTAGCAGCAAAACGTGCCCGTGTTCTTTGTGAACTTGTAATCCGGGTGCCTCAGCTTTGGCTTCGGTATCAATTGTGCTATGCTAAGGTAAATGGTCACGCATGTGGTGTTCAAAGGTGTGTATGCCTCATACCTCGGGGTAGGGGCTGTCCTGACACGTGCTTGACCCATTGTGTTAAATGCCTGGGGTCTGGGATTATCGTGGTGATACCCTTGGTTATCGCGGTAGTGTCCCTTACTCCTTTTACTAAAATGAGACTGGTGAGGATGGAAATCTGTCCTTTTGCCCTGAGATTGATATGTCTGTTGACTTGGTAAAGTATTAAGTAAGGCAGGGGGAAGCACCGCTGCCGTTTGGAAAGTCGAGGTTTTCTCATTTGGTTGGATCTGGCTTCCACTCCCTACTTGCTAATAAGGGGTGGTTGTGGGGGGTTTCCCTTGATATGTCCTTGCCTCGGCGGAGGCATGGTTGTAAGCTTGTGTCATCACCTCAGAGTAAGTCTTCCAAGTGTTGGCACTTGAAAAAACAATCACGTAGGCCTTGAGGGAGGTCTTGTCATTTGCCTCAGCGCAGCGAGAATACTTATGGCTGAAGCGACCGGGATACTTTCGTAGTGACTCGTCCGGCTTCTAGCAAATAGTGTACAAGTCATCTGTAGAATGCAAGCGATCGGTTTGGAAAATGTATTGAGAAACAAACAGTTTCCTCAATTCCTCAAATGAGTCTACCGTCTTAGGTGGAAGACGGCAATACCAGTTTAGAGCTCTACCAGAAAGGGTGGAGGGGAAGAGAAGACATCGCTCTTCGTCGGTGTGCATCCGGTATGCCATGGTGGACTCAAAGAGGTTAAGGTGTTCAATCGGGTCCTCCTTTCCAGTATAGAGTTGCAAGCCAAGCTTCTGCTTTGTATTTGCTTGAAAGGGGTGTCGAGGATCCTCATTGTAAGAGGGCCAGGCCTAGGTTGGTTCCAATCAGGTATCTCAGCTTGTCGTTCGGCCTTCAACTTGTTTACTTCCTTAAGAAGTTGTAGGACAAGAAAGTCCTAAGTGGAGTCATGTACCACTGAAACTTTCTTTCGTAAATCTCCATCTCCTCTTGGAAGTAGGAAGGTTTGATCAAGAGCATGTGATTTTTCCCTGGACTCACCGTACTGACTTTCAAGGTATGTCTGTCGAAACATCTCTGAGTCCCCTATACCTTCGTGTTTCTCTAAGACTTGTTGCCCCTTCCTCAAATTGGTAGCCGGCTTGGGACGTGGAAGGGGACCGAGTCTTTCAGAAACCCTTGAGTCATTGATCTTTGAGTTTATGTGGAGGGGATTCTCTCGATGTTGCTTTAGGAAGTCTCGGTAGTCACGATAAACGACTTTCGATCCTTCCAACCTTTCTGCAATGAGGTGTCTTCCTCCACTTCTCCTGCTTCACGTCAAAGCAGCTGGGTTGAGAGAAGTCTCATGTTGATCAATATTTTGATGATTAGCTCGCTCCTCATCAGGGATACCCATGTCGAAGGAATGTAACCCTCCTTGTTGGGAGGCATCTAGATGATGGTTGATGTCCACAGGGGTAACGAGTTCGCGTGTTTGAGTACGCCTAGTTTCATGGAGCATCTCAAAGAGCTTCTCATACTGCTCCTGGAGGACCTCATTCTTCATTGATATCTTGTTGTTTTGAGATTCGAGCTCATCGACTTTAGCTTGAAGAGCAACCCTCTTTCCTTCCTTCTTTAGTTGTTTCGCACTAGGTGCAAGAGAGGTGTCATTCTGTGTGCTGTGGCTTCCTTCGCTCCCCATGTTGGACAGGGATGCATGGTCAAAAGAGAGTGTACGAATGGTGGAAAACAGCTTAACAAAGCTGAACAAAGTGAGAATAATGAAGGAAAAAAATTTTGTCCTAGCTAAGAACAAGTGAGAATATTTGAATACATATGCAAACTATTAACATGTTAAAGTAGGCATGCATTAAAAAACAATTCATAAAACCCATGACTTTCAAAGCCTAGTGAATGGTGAACCAATAAACTCTTTAACAACATTCAAGAGAATAAAGGATTTAGAGATTCATTACCCTTGAAGCTCATCCTTGATTACACAAGGGATTCACCCAAGTGGAGGGCCTTCAAGTCACCTCCTTGCTCCTTGGATCTTCCTTGTGATTTTCTTCCTTTTAGTGCTCCTTTGCTTCTTTGAGGATTTGAGGATATGTTCTCCAAAACACCAAAAGCTTGATGTCTCTAAGTCTCTTCACCAATGATATATTGTGAAGAAGAAATGGATGACTTAGAGAAGAATAGATTGCTAGCTAAAACTTCTCTAAGTGGCCGGCCTCTATAGAGAAAAAGAGAGAAAATGTTTCACCTCTTTTCATCAAGAAAACCCTAAATGAAAATAAAGCTATAAAGTTGAATTTATACTTCATCACATGTGAGTGGCAAACTTGTAATTAATCCAAGTTTGCATCCACTCACCCTATGGCCGGCCATGTTGATGTTATTGGGCTAATTGCCCATTTTGTTTTAGTTGTCATACAACTTAAACATAATGGGCCTTGTGGACCAAAACGCTTTTGGGCCCCGAAGCCCAAAACCAACTTAAAAGCCCAATACGAACATTTCGTATAATTAATTAACTTTGACCATTCTTCAATTAAACCATTTAATTGCATATCCATTTCATTTAATTTCTTCACTTTCATCCTTACTCGGTGTACGATCCATTAGGTTCCATTTAGTGAGGTAGTGGACGATTGTTACTCTTAACGATCGATTGTGAATTGAAACCACATTTCAATTCTCCCTTAAAATTAGTGTTTGCTAATCATTAGGGCTTCCACAAACCATGAGTGACACCTAGCAGCATGTCATGGTTACCCAAGCTAAGTAGAATTGGTTGGAGAACCTATCCAGTTACAACTACAATGCAATACGGTCCTTCTCTAATACAATACTCTTAATCACATTGTTTAAGTGATAGTTTCTTTCATGTCTACTATCCAATGTGATACTTCTCCATATGATTCTATTGAATAAGATTTGGAACAAACTTCCTAAGTCATATTCATATGCTTTGGCCAAAGACTCTCGAATCATATCTTAGAGTATTCTCCTTCCACCATGGAAGGTTAGAGATACCTTGTTGTGCATTCATATGCCTACATGACTAGATAGCTTGACCCCAACAATGCCGTGGACACTCCAATGGAATGCCTTTGACATGATCAAAGGTCAAGGACCTAACCATTAGACATCTATGATGCCTCAGGTCAAAGGACTACTTTGCATATTGCAACTATCGAGTTCTTACATGACATGTATGTTCGAACTCTCTTTTGATCGTACTTCAGTGTACTCGATTACTCTTTCGAGCACCTATGTGTTTGTCTTAGTGTCCAACACCAAATGACTTAAGACTAGTCATACTCACGCTTGAGTCGACATAACACGTACTAACCTTAACGGATTGTCAATGCCCAATTGGCAATCCTATGGCTAGGAACGTTTTAGGAATGAACATAAGAGAAAGGTCTCGTTAATCTAACTTACTTAAATCACTTGTCTCTTAGATCAAATACATTCCTTGGATACCCTTATTGCTTAAACACATGATACAATAAATAGTGATTAACAATAAGCTTTGCCCTTCATTAAACATATAAAAGTTTAATACAATAAGCATTCCAAAAGCTATTACATCAAATGATTGGCTTTGTGGGCATACTTCGAACAATCTCCCACTTGCACTCAAAGCCATCCTCCCATGTATCTAATACCCATCATTTCCATATGGCGGTCAAGTTGGATTTGAGACATTGGCTTCGTTAGTGGATCTGCTACGTTATCGGCTGAGGCAACTTTGAGGATGTTGACTTTCCCCTCGGCAGCATATCTTCTAATGATATTAAAGCGCCTGTCAAAATGCTTGTTCTTTTGATGAGCCCTGGGTTCCTTGGCTTGAGTTATCGCCCCACTATTATCACAGTACAAAGTTACTGGTGATGTAATGGTTGGAACCACTCCAAGTTCAGTAATGAACTTCTTCATCCAGAACGCTTCTTTGCTGACTTCAGCTGCAGCAACATATTCAGCCTCTGTTGTGGAATCAGCAATTACACTTTGTTTCTTGCTTTTCCAATTGACAGCCTCACCATTTAGAGTGAATACATATCCGAAGTTGGAACTTCTATCATCGACGTCAGATTGGAAATCTGCGTCTGTATAGGCTTCCACTCGCAACTCTGTCGCTCCTCCATAAACGAGGAACATGTCCTTAGTTCTTCTTAAGTACTTAAGGACCGTCTTGACAGCTGTCCAGTGTTCTGATCCTGGGTTAGATTGATATCAACTAGTAATGCTCACAACATATGCGATATCAGGCCTTGTGAATATCATGGCATACATGAGACTTCCTATGGCTGAAGCATAAGGAATAACATTCATCTACCGTATCTCTTCAGGAGTCTTAGGTTCCATGGACTTAGAAAGGTGAATTCCATGTCTCACAAGAAGAAAACCTTTCTTAGATTGTTCCATCCGGAACCTACTTAGCACCTTATCAATGTACATAGATTGGGATAATCCAATTAATTTTCTGGATCTATCACGATAGAGCTTTATCCCAAGTACATAAGATGCATCTCCTAAATCTTTCATGTGGAAGGTTTTGGACAACCACACTTTTACAGAAGAAAGTACTGCAGTGTCATTCCCGAATAGTAATATGTCATCTACATATAACACTAGGAATACAACTGCATCCCCAACAACCTTTTGATAAATACAATTGTCGTATTCGTTTTGAGCCAAACCAAACGATTTGATTTCAGTATCAAAACGAATGTTTCTGCTCCTGGAGGCTTGCTTAAGTCCATAAATGGACCTTTGAAGCTTGCATACCTTAGTCTTTTCAGACTTGGACACGAAACCTTCGGGTTGAGTCATATAGAGCTCTTCCTCTAGGTAGCCGTTCAGAAAGGCCGTCTTCACATCCATTTGCCATATCTCATAATCATGGTACGCAGCTATAGCAAGCAAAATCCGAATGAACTTAATCATGGCTACAGGAGAGAAGGTTTCTTCATAGTCAATCCCTTTTCGTTGCCTGTAACCCTTGGCTACTAGTCTAGCTTTATAAGTCTCCACGTTTCCATCAACGCCTATCTTCCTCTTGAAGACCCATTTGTTTCCAACAGGTACTATACCTTCTGGAGGGTCTACAACAGTCCAGACCTGATTTTGATACATGGAATCCATCTCGGATTTCATGGCCTCTTGCCATCTCTTTGAATCAATGTTGGACATTGCTTCAGTGTAGTCTCTAGGGTCCTCCTTTGTGTCATTGTCACCTAGAAGGTGCAATTCCCCAAAGTCATTATCTAAGCCATACCTCTTAGGTGGCTTACTAACCCATTCAGATCTACGTGGAGCTAAGGGTTCAGGAACAGGGTTGTCAACTTGTAGAGTGCTTGTTTATGGTTCATCATTAATCTCATTAATTTCCTTCAATTCTATCATTTTCTTGCTACTTCCTTTGAGAACGAATTCGTCCTCAAGGAACATAGCAGTTCTGGCGACAAAGACTTTCTGGTCGTCAGGGTTATAGAATTCGTATCCCAAAGTCTGTTTGGAATACCCCACAAAATAGCACTTAACTGATCTTGCTTCAAGCTTGTCAACTCCAAGCCTTTTTACGTAAGTCGGACAACCCCAAATCCTAATATGATTAAGATTTGTGTTTTTGCCATGCCATATCTCATATGGCGTTTGTGGAACGGACTTGGAAGGCACTCTATTTAGCAAATAAGCTTCTGTTTGTAGTGCATATCCCCATAATGAAACTGGTAAGTCAGCGGAACTCATCATAGAACGAACCATGTTCATCAAGGTTCGATTTCTCCGTTCAGAAACTTCGTTATGCTGAGGAGTTCCTGGTGGAGTCCACCGTGATACTATTCCACACTCCTTGAGGTAGTCTAGGAATTCATTACTCAGATATTCACCCCTCGATCTGATCTTAGGGTCTTTATCTGTTTCCCAGTTTGCTTCTCAACTTCATTCTTGAATTCTTTGAACCTTTCAAAGGATTCTGACTTGTACTTCATAAGATACACATAGCCAAACCGAGAATGATCGTCGGTGAATGTGATATAGTAGGAGAAGCCTCCTCTCGACGTAGTAGACATAGGTCCACATACGTCAGTGTGGATTAACCCTAGAATTTCCGTGGCACGCTTTCCTTTCCCAGTGAATGGAGATTTGGTCATCTTCCCTTTCAAGCAACATTCACAAGTACCCATCTGGTCATTACCTAATGGGCGGAAATATCCGTCTTTCGACATCTTGCGAATCTTATCAAGGTTCACATGTCCAAGTTTAAGATGCCACATCATTTCTTGGTTAACTTCTTCTCTAGCCCTTTTGGGTTTTGAGGTATTCCCACTTTCAATACAGTGCATCCCACTACTTGTCTCTAGGTGAAAAAGTCCCTCTATCATATTACCATGAGAGATAATATGACCGTTCAAGTATAAAGTGCAACTCATTTGGTCAAACAATACTGAGTGCCCATCTCGTAAAAGCTTAGAGATAGAAATCAAATTCTTTATACATGAAGGAAAATATAAACAATTTTTAAGTTCCAAGACTTCCCCAGAGGGTAGTTAAAGCATGTAGGTGCCTATTGCTTTTGCAGAGATTTTAGTGCTGTTCCCAACTCGCACAACCATCTCTCCATTGCGCAGTGTCCTGCTCCCTGCTAGTCCCTGCATCGTATTACAGATATGTTGACTAGCGCCTGAATCAAATATCCAGGAATTGGAGCTCACTGTAAAAACACTCTCTATGACGGAAATAGTTTATTCAAAAGTTCGTGTCATAAGGCTCGCAATGCGCACCCTGTATTTCTTCTTCCAATGTTCATCTTTTCCACAATGAAAGCATGTTCCTTTGGATTTTATTGCCTTCTTCTTATGCAACCTTTTCCTTGTTATTGCATTCTCACTCCCACTGTCCCTTTTGAAACCTTGTTCAAATTTACAGCACATGTCAATCATCTCAGTAAAAGTATGATTGAGTCTATTCACTTTATAGTTTACAATAAACTTGGTGAAATCATCTGAGAGAGATGCAAGGAAAAAGTCTTGGGCCATTTTCCCATCGATGGAAGTTCCTAAACTTTCAAGATCTTGAAAGATCCTTTCCATCTTTTGTCCATGTTTATGAACCGATGCCCCCTTTTCCATTTTGGCATTCATTACACTACAAACATTTGAGAATCGTATATTACTAGTCTCAATGTCATGCATCTTATGCAAACTTTCAACCATGGCACAAGAAGTGTCCATGTGCTTATGTAGCTTCATAAGCTCCTCACTAAGTGAAGTGAGGATTAAGCATTTGATTTGTAAGTCATCCTCATAGTGTCTAGCATAATCTTGACACTCCTCATTTGAAGCTAGTTTCGTAGGAGGTACATGAGGAGGGGATTGCTTAAGCACATACAATATGTCTTTCACCTTTGAGACATTCTCAATGTGGCGATACCAAGCAAGGAAACGTTGGCCCCTAAGGCCCCTTTTGTCAAGTATAATGGTGGGTATTATTTTAGGCATGTCGTTAACTACATAACATAACAAAAATCGTATTAGATTGTTGATTTTAAAACTACTTGATTGGGTCTTAAATCAAATAGTACCACCCACTATTTTCGGCAAATTCCACATCCCTCAATGGAATTCGAGAGTTATGTTGAACTCTTAGCGGGGTATGGGAGGCTCACCATTACCAAGCCCACCTCAGAAGAATATCATATTGGCTAGCAATAATAATGATGAGAGGATAACGCTTTAGCCATTTTTAACTTTTGTAATTACCCATCTTGTTTGGCCTCTAGAAAATGATGCCTCAGAAGAATATCATATTGGCACCATTGCACTTAGTTAAGTCATTCCCACCATGCTAGTTCAAGTAGGGGTTCAAGAATGGCCTCAGAAGAATATCATATTGACCATACTCGTTGCCTACCTTCACTTCATCATATGTTTATAGGCTTCTCCTGAATGTAAGCACATACTTTGCATACTCCAGAACTGGACGAATACGGTGTATGAGTCACAAACGATTGAAGCCCACCATGGTGGAAGGCCTACGAAGAGATGTTCAAAGCATCTCTCACTTATCAACTTAATATTCGTTTTATTGAGGGAGTAGTGTTGGGCTACATCAAAAACATTTTAATCTTATTAAAAGAACTTGGGCCTATCACAACCATTGGTCCAAGTTAATATGATTTAGCAGTATATAATACTCCCACTATTTCTATGAAACAAGCGAGACTATATGGAACTACTAACGAATGCTTTGCATCCTCATATGGACTATATAGTCATATTAGGTCTTAGGATGATTATGAACCGTTTAATTTGATCCAACACGAGCCTTGTGTTGGACCTTGGGTCTAAGGTAGGTAGTTGTTGATTTTAGTTACGCGTTTAATCCAATTAAACCGTTATTTCCTATTGGGCGTTGGACCCAACTATTCCAATTTGCATACATATAAACAAAAAGGAATACATGAAATAAAGATAAGGGCTTATGCCCTTTTACAACACATAGGGTGGACTTATGTCCATTTACAACAAATTTGAACTAATCAAATTACATTCAAATCTAAACTACTAAACCCAAACATTCATAATGTACAACGGCCAATCACATAGCTCAATTATCGAGGCATTTGGTTCATAATCACCCTTTTCTTAATCAATCATACTAACTAAGAAAGCAACTTAAACAATTGGTTTTCGGATTCATAGAATTGATTTAAATGGAACTAATTGAAATGAAAATCCAATTCTCATTAAAGAGACAAAACCATTTTGTTCTCATTTTATTTGGGCCAAAAACAATGACCTCAACAATTGGGCCATTATTTAATAAACATAAACTTTTGGGGTCACTTTGTAAAAACACAAAAGTCCACAACTTCATGTAATTACAATTAGAACCCAAAATTTTTAACAATAACAAAAACATCAATAAAGGAACAAAACAATTTGTCCTTTAGAGTTTTTGGGCCTTAACGTAAAAACGTAAACTTTTGGGCCAAAATACAAATACACAAAAGTATCAAAACTTTATGTAATTGCACAAAAGACCCAAAAATACCCTATTCTATAGGGTGGCCGGCTTTTACTGAAGAAGTGAAAAATTTTCTAAAAAATTTTTGCAAGTTGATTTGTTAGGTGAGATAAAGGTGATTTGGATAGGTTGTAAGATAAAGTTTTGTCAAACATTGAAAAAAATTTGTCTAACATTAAATGCATTAAACATCCTTCACCTATAACCATCACCCATAAAAAATAAACCAAAACTTTATGAAAAACATTAAACTTTTGAATCAAAAAAAACAAAACCTTTTTCTTCTTAGCAAGAACTTCAAGAATATTGAAGAACACTCATGAAAAATCATAATAGCTCCATGAATGTTTTTCACTCAATAAAACTCAAATTTTCACTACTCAAAAGAGGGCTAACATCCTAGGGTACTTAGGGGTTCCAAAAGTCACTTTAAAACCTTTTTAACAATACAAACATGAACCCAAAAAATCACCCTTTGGATTTGGCCGAATTTCCCCACATACATGGCACCAAATTTTAGTTCCAATATTCATGCTTCAATGAACTACATCTACAACATTTGAGATGCAAAATTTTCAAGCAAAATTTATTCAAAAGCAAGAACAAAGCTTGTAACATTTACAACACTTAAATCATAAACCATGAAAAATCACAAAACCCAAAAGGATTCACCATAAACTAGGCCTAGACTCTGATACCACTTGTAGGAAAAAAATTTTGTCCTAGCTAAGAACAAGTGAGAATATTTGAATACATATGCAAACTATTAACATGTTAAAGTAGGCATGCATTCAAAAACAATTCATAAAACCCATGACTTTCAAAGCCTAGTGAATGGTGAACCAATAAACTCTTTAACAACATTAAAGAGAACAAAGGATTTAGAGATTCATTACCCTTGAAGCTCATCCTTGATTACACAAGGGATTCACCCAATTGGAGGGCCTTCAAGTCACCTCCTTGCTCCTTGGATCTTCCTTGTGATTTTCTTCCTTTTAGTGCTCCTTTGCTTCTTTGAGGATTTGAGGATATGTTCTCCAAAACACCAAAAGCTTGATGTCTCTAAGTCTCTTCACCAAGGATATATTGTGAAGAAGAAATGGATGACTTAGAGAAGAATAGATTGCTAACTAAAACTTCTCTAAGTGGCCGGCCTCTATATAGAAGAAGAGAGAAAATGTTTCACCTCTTTTCATCAAGAAAACCCTAAATGAAAATAAAGCTATAAAGTTGAATTTATACTTCATCACATGTGAGTGGCAAACTTGTAATTAATCCAAGTTTGCATCCACTCACCCTATGGCCGGCCATGTTGATGTTATTGGGCTAATTGCCCATTTTGTTTTAGTTGTCATACAACTTAAACATAATGGGCCTTGTGGACCAAAACGCTTTTGGGCCTCGAAGCCCAAAACCAACTTAAAAGCCCAATACGAACATTTCGTATAATTAATTAACTTTGACCATTCTTCAATTAAACCATTTAATTGCATATCCCCTTCATTTAATTTCTTCACTTTCATCCTTACTCGGTGTACGATCCATTAGGTTCCATTTAGCGAGGTAGAGGGCGATTGTTACTCTTAACAATCGATTGTGAATTGAAACCACATTTCAATTCTCCCTTAAAATTAGTGTTTGCTAATCATTAAGGCTTCCACAAACCATGAGTGACACCTAGCAGCATGTCATGGTTACCCAAGCTAAGTAGAATTGGTTGGAGAACCTATCCAGTTACAACTACAATGCAATACGGTCCTTCTCTAATACAATACTCTTAATCACATTGTTTAAGTGATAGTTTCTTTCATGTCTCCTATCCAATGTGATACTTCTCCATATGATTCTATTGAATAAGATTTGGAACAAACTTCCTAAGTCATATTCATATGCTTTGGCCAAAGACTCTCGAATCATATCTTAGAGTATTCTCCTTCCACCATGGAAAGTTAGAGATCCCTTGTTGTGCATTCATATGCCTACATGACTAGATAGCTTGACCCCAATAATGCCGTGGACACTCCAATGGAATGCCTTTGACATGATCAAAGGTCAAGGACCTAACCATTAGACATCTATGATGCCTCAGGTCAAAGGACTACTTTGCATATTGCAACTATCGAGTTCTTACATGACATGTATGTTCGAACTCTCTTTTGATCGTACTTCAGTGTACTCGATTACTCTTTCGAGCACCTATGTGTTTGTCTTAGTGTCCAACACCAAATGACTTGAGACTAGTCATACTCACGCTTGAGTCGACATAACACATACTAACCTTAGCGGATTGTCAATGCCGAATTGGCAATCTTATGGCTAGGAACGTTTTAGGAATGAACATAAGAGAAAGGTCTCGTTAATCTAACTTACTTAAATCACTTGTCTCTTAGATCAAATACATTCCTTGGATTCCCTTATTGCTTAAACACATGATACAATAAATAGTGATTAACAATAAGCTTTGCCCTTCATTAAACATATAAAAGTTTAATACAATAAGCATTCCAAAAGCTATTACATCAAATGATTGGCTTTGTGGGCATACTTCCAACAAATAAGTGTCGTTCCCACATACGGCGCCAAATGTTGATGCATAAAATCGGTGAGGACTTTGGTACAACAGAAAGTGTTAAGTTTGTGACCTTCACTAGATTTCTCCGGTCACTAGTGTGGATGAGTATGTAAATGGATAGAGACAGGGAAGCAAACACAAGATGTATGTGGTTCACCCAGATTGGCTAAGTCCACGGAGTAGAGGAGTTCTCATTAATTGTGAAAGGTTTACACAAGTACATAGGTTCAAGCTCTCCTTTTGTGAGTACTAGTGAATGACTTAGTACAAATGACATTAGGAAATATTGTGAAAGAATGATCTCTATTTATAGAAGAGAGTTTCTAGTTTCATTCGGACATTGACACGTGTCGTGTTATGATTGGCTTCTGATGTTAACACGTGTCGTGCTATGATTGGCTTCTAATGTCGACACGTGTCGCGCTGTGATTAGCCTCCTGGTTGGAGGGAAACTCTTCTGGGTCCTTGACGGTATAACGTTGACCGGTGCTCAGTAGTTTCGGGATTGGTCAAGTATGGTACAAACAAAGTTCCCTACACAAACAACATGATAGAGATACATATCAAAGATCATTAAGCTCTATGAAAATCATAAGCATTAACAAGACATTCGTAACTATGAACAACATAATACTCCTACCAGGAATTCACTTAACATGATGATGACCAGTGACCTCCACTACTTAAAAATATAAGTTCATAACTATTAGGTGAAACTCCTTTATATTTTAGCATCAAATTCATGCATGCAAACTAAGTAGGCCTCCTTAATCAACATACAAGAACAAGTTCTTAATCAAACAGTTAAGCAAATTGCATTCACGATTCATGAAATCATAATTGAAAGTAATCAATTCATATGCAATATATGTTCATGGTTTTGAATTCTCGTCTAGCCAAAACGAGTTTAGTTCCTCATGTTCGCAATTAAACAAAGATAACTTAAATTAAACATTGAAAATAAAAGATAGAAAACACCTAATAACACCTCAGCAATCCAATCTTGAATGGCAGGGCACGACAAAGGGTCTCCTCTCATTCCTCCTTGCAAAGCTACGGAACAAAAGAGATTTCTGTGTATGATGGATGTGTGGTGTGATAGAAGCATATTTATGCGACTTAGTAGCTTGTTTTTGTGCATTTATGTTGTTAGTTCATAGTTATTTTAGTATTTTAAGCTATTTTCGTGTGTTTGTAGGTCCAAAGGGCTAAAGTGGCAAGAAAGTGCATTTTGGTGCATTTTGGAGCAATTTTGGGCTTGGAATGATAGCACATGCATGGAGCAAGGTGGATGGACGAAATTGAAGACTAAAGAGGCTAGGAATGTGTTAAAGAAAAAGAAGAATTAATTTAAAGAAGATAAGAAGCTCAGCAAGAAAAGAGGAAACATTAGTCAAGTTACCTTATTTTGATTTAACCCTTCCTAATCCTAATCTACCAACGTTCCAGCCACAAGGAGGCTTCCTAAATATTTTAGGACACTTAAATAATAATTCTAGTAGATCCAAAAATCTGTGCCGCATCCTCCTTCCCATATCCCTTTCCTATTTTCCTTGCCGCAAAGCAAATTCCCTTTTCCCCCTTTCTGCCGCATATTCCCTTAACCTTTTTCCTAGGATTCTGACATCTATTTCTCTTTTTCCTTATGGATTTGGGATCAAACCTGTTTACAAAAATTAATTAGGTCGTGCGTTTCCCATCCCTATAAATAAAACCCTTTGTCGCACCATTTGGAGGGTTCTAATCACCAAAATACCAATCCATCCTTAACCATAACTCACCTACATCCATCCACCACCACAATTCACCACTCATCCATCATCACAACCCTTGTGCCGCGGCAAAGAAGAAGAAGGAGGACCCTTGGATGTGCTTGCCATTCAAGCTTGGATTGCTGGACCGTTTTTAGGTGTAATCCATCCTTTGTTTTTAATGTTTAAGTTTAATTATCTTTGTTTTTCTAACATGAGGAGCTAAACTCCTTTTAGCTAGAGGAGAATTCAAAGCCATTAACATATTTGTAATATGAATTGATTATTTTCAGTTGTGATTTCATAAATCATGAATGCAATTTACTTAACTGTTTGATTCAGAACTTATCCTTGTATGTTGATTAAGAGGGCCCGCTTAGTTTGCATGCATTAATTTGATGCTAGAATATAAGGGAATTTCACCTAATTGTTATGAACTTATATTCATAAGTAGTGGAGGTTGCTAGTCACAATCGTGTTAAGTAGATTCCTGGCAGGAGTATCATGCTGTTCATAGTTCCGAATGCCTTGTCAATGCTTATGATTTTCACAAAGCTTAATGATCTTTGATTGTATCTCTATTATGTTGTTATGTAGGGGACTATTGAAGAATAATTTGGTTGCCGATGCGTTGTCCATCCAATTCAGTGACTTAAGGAAAATCTGAAGGTTAATTAGTGCTGTTCATGGTTAATCTGGGGTGTTGAGGTTCATGGTTTATTGGAAAAGCAGCTGGAAATCATTTTGTATGCAAGTGTGTCATGTGTGGAGAAGGACTCTCTAGCTAGCTTATCACCCATCCATTTACCCCAATTTCATCCAAACTTAGTTTAAGTTTACAATCTGCTTGTTTTTACTTTAATTTCGTCCAAAACCCAATCCCCCTTTACTTGGTCGTGTCTTTTAGTTAGAATTTGTCCCATTTTGTGTCTTTTAGTATTTTGAGTCAAGTTAAAGTTAGAATTCATTGAAAGTAATCCCTAGTGTCTGTTTGAGTCAGTTTCATTGTTTTGTGCTGTTTAGAGTCATTCTAATTTGTTTTGAGTCATATAAGTCTAGTTAAAAGTCTTAAAGTCTAGTTTTCTATTTTTAAAGTTTAGTTTTGTGCTTTAAGTCAGTTTAGAGTAGATTAGCAATCTCTCCTAATCCCCGGTCTAGAACGATCCCTACTTACATCTTTACTACAATTGTCAACAAGAGGGTTTAATTTGTGTGCTAGTTTTTATCACATCATGGTGCGATTTTGTGGTGACAGATGAGTGAATTTTCAATTGCTGCAGCACAATGTATTTATAGGGAGAGGGAAGGCACGACAAGGTTGTGAAATAAGGGGATTAGGATTCCAAATTAGCAAGGAAAATGGACACTTCTCATCCAATTCCAGGGAGGAAAATGAGTAGTCTTTGTAGCAGGAAACATGGCTTCTAGAAGGGCTAGGTGCGGCATACTTCTAGGGATAAGGTTTAGCTTCTAGAAAACTTGATTTGTAGGTATCCTAATGTCATTTAGATGTCCTCCTTACAGCTGGAAATTAGGTAGATTAGGATAAGGTTAGGATAAGATAAGATAAGGTTGGTTTGGATAATGTTCCTTCTTTTTAGCATATTCCTTATCTTCTTTGTCTTGATTTGTGATGTGAAATTTAACTAGCACTCAAATTAAACTCTCTTATTGACAATTGTAGTAAAGATGTAAGTAGGGATCATTCTAGGCCGGGGATTAGGAGGGATTGCTAATCTACTTAAATTGACTCAAAAACACAAAACTAGGCTTGAAAACACTTAACTAGACTCAAAGAACTCAAAACAACTAAAAAGACTCAAAATAGCACAAAACAATCAAATAGACTCAAACTAGACACTGGAGGGTGAATTGGACGAACATTGATTTTTAACTTGACTCAAAGCACTTAAAAACACTTAAAAACACAAATTGGATAAATTCTAACAACTTGACACAGCAAAGTAAAGGGGATTGGGTTTTTGACGAATTTAAAGTAAAGACAAGTAAACTAAAAACTTAAGCAAATTTAGCACGAATTTGGGGAAAAATATGGGTGATTAGCTAGCTAGAGGGTTCTTCTCCACACATGACACACTTGCATACAAATTGATTTCCAGTTGCTTTTCCAATAAACCATGAACATCACTAATTAACCCTCAGATTTTCCTTAAGTCATTGAATTGGATGGACAACGCATCGGCAACCAAATTATTCTTCAATAGTTCCCTACACGAACAGCATAATAGAGATACAATCAAAGATCATTAAGCTTTGTGAAAATCATAAGCATTAACAAGGCATTTGTAACTACGACCAGCATAATACTCCTTTCGGGAATTCACTTAACACGATTGTGACTAGCGTCAAATCCCTGCATGCAAACTAAGTGTGCACCCTTAATCAACAAAAAAGAATAAGTTAAGAATCAAACAGTTAAGTAAATTGCATTCACTATTCCTGAAATCACAACTGGAAGTAATCAATTCATAATGCAAATATGTTCACGGCTTTGAATTTCCCCCTAGATAAAACGAAATTAGTTCCTCATGTTTGCAATTAAACAAATATAATTAAATTTAAACATAGAAAACAAAGAATAGAATACACCTAGAAATGCTCCAACAATCCAAATGGTTTGAATTGCAGGCACAACACTAAGTTCTCTTCTTTCCTTCCTTGCAGCTGCAGCACAATGAGGTGTGTGTGGTGAATGGTGAAAGATGGGTGTGAATTTGTGATGAGAAGTGGTAGAGGGTGGTTTAATTATGCAGCAAAGATATGTATTTATAGGCTAGGGAAGGCACGGCAAAGGCCTTCAGGATTTGGGTTTGCTTGGCAGAAATCAGGTGGGAAAAGGATTGCACAATCCTAAGAGGAATAGGCTAGGGCTCGGCCCAATCCAAGAGGGAAAAGGATTAGGGTTCTAGCAGATTTTAGGCCTTCTAGAAAGAATGTTTCAAAACAGATTTCTGAACCTAAAGGGACAAGGATACACGTCATGGGTTTTAGGGAAGGATTACAATTCCTAAGTCACCAAGGAGAAGGCATATCTGCGGCACATAAGGGATAAGGGCTCTAGAATATGAAATATGTATTTTAAATGCATAATTATCCCTTATAAATGGCTGGAATTAAGGCACAAACTGATTTGGATAAAATAAGATATGATAAGGCTAGATTAGGAAATGATAAGATAAGATGAGGTTAGTTTGGATAAGATAAGGTTGGATAAGGTTTTCGATAATGTTCCTTCTTTTTAGCTTGATAAGCTCATATTTATATATATTTTACATCAAATTCACTTGTCATTCCTTAGTTAGTTCCTTATATTTTTGAGCTATTTACTTTGTTTTTGTGTTTTCTAGGATTTGTCAAGCAAAGAAAAGAAAAATAGCACAAGTGGGATTTTAAGTAACAAATTTGTCAAAACTGCATGTGCAGGTCAGCTGAATTTGGAAGCAAATTGTGAACAGCTCAAAATGAATTAGAGAATGAACCTTGTATTTTTAGAAATCTACAGATGTCTATTTTCTAGACCATTTCACGGATTGTTAATATCATTTTTGTACAAGAAGTTATGACTATTTTAACACTGAAAGGTTTACAAGAGACTGAGCAGTTTGTACCTGCAACGAAAGCAATAAACCAATAAATCTAGCAGCCAAGAACAAGCTAGCTGACACCTATTCAAATATCAGAGGAAATGGAAATAAAGATGAGGATTAAGTGGGAGTAATTGGCATAAAGGCTACACAAAGAGTTACAATTATTTTACCATTTCCTCTCACTTATTGCCATCACTAAATGGCTGTTAATGGGTGAGTTAAGGAGAAGAAAATGGGGCAGCAAGTTGAAAAGGGGAAAGGTTGCAGGCTGCAGGTTGGAAAAATGAGAAGAGGGGAAAAAAATTAGAAAAGAAAGAAAAAAGCAAGGCAACAGCATTGGGGAAGGAAGGAAAGGAATGAGGAAATGTTGGCATTCTCTTCTTTCGGTTTTATCTTCGCAAACTCATGTCTTTCTTTTGGTTTTATTTAAGAACTCATGTCTTTCTTTTGTTTTGAAGCCCCGAATATGATTGCAAGTTTGTTATGACATTTTGTTTGAATTACTTTTATGAATGGATGAAAATTGATTCACTACGTGTCTCATTAATGAATTCTTTATGTGTTTTCTACGGATGCATACTTAGTAAGCATATCTAGGATTCTAACGCAATGAATATGTGTGTGCCTGCCCTTGTTGTATGAGGACCTACATATGTTCCAGAGTCGTACTTGTTAATTGCGATTAACATGTGAACCAATTTCTAGGATAAGTAAGACAACGCCAGTACTTACGATGCCTTGTGATGACCCAAACTCTTTTCATTCTTAATGATTTCTACTTGTTAAATCTATGAACACGCCATTCTAGACTGCATGCTAGGAACTAAGTTAAGTTGAAAACACCATTCTCTTAACATACTACATAAGAAAGAGTAATAGGTTGAGTTCTAACATTGAGCCAACTTGAGCATCTTCATCTGGAAATAAAAGGAATTTGAATGAAACATAACATGTTTGCATGATTATTTGGTGGTGGATAGCCATTCCCCTAACTCATTTTTCTTAATTTGTGAACTACTTAAAATTTGTTTTTGTCCTGTTTTTGTTCGATTTAATTTAAATAGCAAATCAACTCCAAAAATCCCAAAAGTTTGTAGAAGTGTAGCTCTATCTGTCTAGTGGCTTCATAAAAAATTTCATAGACTTTAGATTAGTGTAAGTCGGTCTAATAATTATTTTTTGGTGGCTGGTCAGTAGGGACATCAACCAGTTTTTGTGACATTTTAAGTAGTTAGATAAAACAATCTTTTGTGGGAAAGACCCTTATTTTCATATGCTACAATTGACAAATCTTAGTGTTAATAAGGAAAATCAATAGGACATTTGTGTGCTACTTTGTGGTGTGCTTTTAATCTTATCATAGCTGAATCCTTATCTTCTTTGTCTTAAATTTATTTTCTTCATCTTTTCAGCACATTCCTAGCCGTTTGAACTTCAAAAACGTCCATCCACCTTGCTCCATGCATGTTGATGCAAAAATTAACTTAACACACAAATTAAACCCTCTTGTTGTCAATTGTAGTAAAGAACGTAAGTAGGGATCGTTCTAGGCCAGGGATTAGGAGGGATTGCTAAAACACTTGAAACTGACTTAAAAACGTAAAATTAAGTTTAAAACACCAAACTAGACTCAAAAGATACAATACAAACTAAAAAGACTCAAAACTAGTTTAAAAGACTCAAAACAGCTTAAAACAATGAACTAGAATCTCAACTGACTCTAGGGATGGTTTTGAACGAAATTAGGTTCTAACTTGACTCAAGACACTTAAAAACACAAATCAAAATAGATTTTGACTTATAAAACACTTTAAAGTAAAGGGGGATTTAATTTTGACGAATTTGAAAACAAAAGAAACAGATTGTAAACTAAAACAGATTTTGGACAAATTTGGGTAAACTATGGATGATGGGCTAGCTAGAGGGTTCTTCTCCACACATGACACACTTGCACATAAACCAATTTTCAGTTGTTCTTTCGATAAATCATGAAACTGAACACCCCAGGTTAATTAAGTCCGCTTAAATTAACCTTCAAGTTCTCCTTAAGTTATTGAATTGGATGGGAAAGCGCATACAACAATTCAAGCATTCTTCAAAACTCCTTTACATGAACAGCACAATAAAGATACAATCAAAGATCATTAAGCATTATGAAAACTATAAGTATTGACGAGGCATTCGTTACTATGATGAGCATGAAACTCCTGCCAAGAATTTGTTGGGCCCTAAAACCAATCATATGATGATACTTTACGGACATTTCACATGTTAAACTAATCTAGTTTAATATCAAGGGCAACGATTATTGTTTTAAGCCGTCTCATATAAATGTTATATGCTTAAACAATAAGTCCAAGGAATATGTAATTAGGAGAATGTAATTTAAACAAGTTAGATTCATGAGACCATTCTCTTTCGTATACGTATCCTAAACGTTCCTGATCATAGGATTGCCAATTGGGCATTGACAGTCTGTTAAGATCAGTACGTGTTGTGTCTTCTCTCAGGGAGAGTGACTAGTCTTGAGTCATTGGTGTGATTAACACCAAGACAAGCATGTAGGTGCTCAATAGAGAATGAGTCCACTGAACACGATCAATGATGAGTTCTCATACTCATGTCACATGAGAACTCATGGTTGGGATAATGCAAAGTAGTCCTTTGACCTGATGTATCATAGTTGTCTTGTGGTTAGGTCCTTGATCTTTGACTATGTCAAAGTCATTCCATCAGAGGGTGTCCACGGCATAGTTGAGGTTAAGCCACTTAGCCATGGAGGCAAGTGAATGCGCAACAAGGGATCTCTAACCTTCAAACCGTTTGAGGGAGAATACTCTATGATATGATTAAGAATCTCTGGCCAGAGTATGAATGAGATTTAGGAAATCGTTCCAAATCACATTCAAGGTAATCATATAAGTAAGAGAATCACATTGGATAGCAGACATGAATAAACTATCAAACCAAACAATGTGGTCAAGAGTATTGTATTAGAGAAATACTGTATTGCATTGTAATCCTAAACTGAATAGGTTCTCCACCTCTTCTAATTAGCTTGGGTAACCATGACATACTGCTAGGTGTCACTCATGGTTTATGGAAGCCCTAAACATGTATAATCACTAAAGGGAGAATTGAAAGTAAGTTTCAATTCACAATCGATTTGAAAGAGTTCTAATCGCCTACTGCCTCGCTAAAAGGAACCTAATGGATCGTACACCGTGTAAGGTAGAGATTGAAGAAACAACAGAGATGAGTAAGGATAATTAAATGGTTTAATTATTTATGGCAAGGATTAATTAATATGTTAATTAATCAAACGAATAAAGTTTGTTAAAGACCTCAGGTTAGTTTTGGGCCTCAAGGCCCAATGGGCTTTGAACGTCAAGCCCATTGACTTAAGTTGTATGACAACTTAATGACTAAATATTCACAAAGGCCCAAACAGCCCAATAACACCCTATGGCCGGCCATATTGATAAAGGAGTGGGTTTTGGACTTATTACAAGTTTGCCACTCCAATGAAGGTAGGTATAAATATGACTTTATAGCCTT
The DNA here is from genome assembly GCF_042453785.1 of Malus domestica. Taxonomy (NCBI): domain Eukaryota; kingdom Viridiplantae; phylum Streptophyta; class Magnoliopsida; order Rosales; family Rosaceae; genus Malus; species Malus domestica. The sequence continues at coordinate 16,741,126 of NC_091670.1, forward strand.
TTCTTCATTAGGGTTTCTTTTGGAGAAAATTGGAGAGAACATGTCTCTCCCTTTCTCTCTAAGAGGCTGGCCCCGTTGGAGGAGATTAGCTAGCAATCTCTCATCCTCCAAGGTCAGTCATCTCTTCTTCATGTCCCTCCTTGGTGTGGAAAAATTAGAGGTTCTCAATTTTTGGAACTTGGAGAATCCTTTCTACCATCCTCCTCCAAGAAATCGATGGAACTAAGAAGCAAGGAATGAAGGCCCTCTCCTTGGGTGATTAGCCTTTGCTTATGCAAAGAGGAATCAACAAAGGTATAAAATATCTCAACTCACTTTGTTCTTGAGTTGAGTCTTGGTTCACCTTTCTACTAGGCTTTGAATTTCATGGGTATTGTTTTGTTTTTGAGTGCATACAAGCATGATTCTGCCTTTAAATGTTAATTGCATGCAATAGATGTTGCTCAAATGAACATGTTTTTCACAAATTTTCCTTCAGAATTCATTTAATGTGATCGTTTATAAGCGACCTCCACTACTTGTGAATATAAGTTTGTAACTATTAGGTGAAACTCCCTTATACTCTAGCATCATATTCATGCATGCAAACTAAGTGTGCACTCTTAATAAACATACACGAATAAGTTATCAATCAAGCAGTTAAACAAATTGAATTCACAACTTATGAAATCACAACTTAAGGTAATCAAATCATATTGCAAGCATGAACATGGTTTCGAATTCCCCCCTAACTAAGGGGGGTTTAGTTCCTCATACTTACAAGCAAAGATAAACAAATTTAGACATTGAAAACAAAAGAAAGAAAACACCTAAAAACGCTCCAACAATCCAACTTGAATGGCAAGCACGTCCAAGGGTCCTCCTTCTTCTCTTTGTTGTTGCACAAGGTGTGGTTTGATGGATGAGTGGTAAATTATGGTGGTGGATGGATATAGGTGAGTTATGGTGAAGGGTGGATGAGTGGATTGTGTTCTCTTTGGTTTTCTTTCCCCTTTTTATGGTGAAGGGTGGATGTAATGGGTGTAGTGGATGAGTGTTGTGGTAATGAGTGGATGTAATGGGTGTAGTGGGTGGATGTTTGGTAATGAGTGGATGTAATGGGTGTAGTGGATGAGTGTTTGGTAATGAGTGGATGTAATGGGTGTAATGAGTGGATGTAATGGGTGTAGTGGATGAATGTTTGGTAATGAGTGGATGTAATAGGTGCAGTGGATGAGTGTTTGGTAATGAGTGGATGTAATGGGTGTAGTGGGTAATGAGTGGATGTAATGGGTGTAGTGGATGAATGTTTGGTAATGAGTGGATGTAATGGGTGTAGTGGATGAGTGTTTGGTAATGAGTGGATGTAATGGGTGTAGTGGGTGAGTGTTTTGTAATAAGTGGATGTAATGGGTGTAGTGGATGGATGTTTGGAGTTGTAGGTCAACACACTTGCACACACACATGCTGATTTCTAGCCTTCAAATCTTAAAAAACGTCCATCCTCATGTCTCCTGCTTGCACTATCCAATCTTGGCCCAAAAATGCTCCAAAATGCTCCAAATAGCACTTTGTTGCTAACTTTGTTATTTGAACCTACAAACACACGAAAAATAACTTAAAATACATAATTGACTAAGAAATAACAACATAAATGCACAAGAACAAGCTAACGAAGTCGCATAAATATGCTTCTATCACATGTGCTCCTATCACATGTGCTATCCATTCTTGGCCCAAAACAAAATGCTCCAAATTGCACTTTCTTGCTAACCTTGTCATTTGGACCTACAAACACATGAAAATAGCTTAAAACACTGTAATAAGTAGAAACTAGCTATGAAAATGGAAGAAAACAAACTAACTAAGTCGCATAAATATGCTCCTATCAATTTGATTCTTCCAAATTTGTAGCACATTCCTAGCCTCTTGAACTTAAAAAACGTCCATCCACCTTGCTCCATTCATATGCTATCCCTTCTTGGCCCAAAACTACTCCAAATTGCACTTTCTTGCCAACTTTGTCATTTGGACCTACAAACACACGAAAATAGCTTAAAACACTATAATAAGTAGAAACTAGCTATGAAAATGCAAGAAAACAAGTTTAATTCAAATTGATAGAAATAAAAAATCAAGTTTAATTCAAATTGATCACCTTGGCTGAGTCAGTCCCACTCGTCCATCCTATGCTCAAAATCAAGACGGGGATGAGTCAAAGCTTCTTCATGACTTTCAAAGGTCTTGTAGTGGTTGTGCAGCTTGTACATCCACTCTCTGCACCAATCATTCCACAGCTGGATTATGTAGGCTGCCATACCTGGGTCTTGCACATCGATCTCGAAATTGATCTAAAATAGACAAAAAATGAGTGTTAGGTATAAGAATATAATAAGTAATTACATAATTATCTAAAATAATTAAAATTATCAAAAATAATAATTAAAAAAAATGCATGTACCAAAAGTTCAGCCATCAACACCTACTTCACTTTGGATGAGATATTCCGCCATCTATCAATAGTCATGGGGCACCTATTCCGGATGAGAGCTCCTATCGAATGATTTAATATTGAATGAACTCGGAGGTCTACCACAGGCACATGTTCTGAGTTGTATTCAACTCCCATTCTTCCAGCTTTCATAATAATGGTAATGCAGCGGCTATTGCCCGATCTAGGCATCTTGAAAAAAATTGTAAACAATTTCCAAATATTCTAAACTTTTTCAAATATTTTTAATAATTTATAAAAATTTATAATATACACAAAATTTATTATATTTCCAATAAAAAAATTATATTGCCTACTAATTAAAAATATAAATCAATAAAATCAAAACCATTCCCACATCACATGTACTCCTGGTAAACCCCACCCCAAATCCGTCCTCTTCCTCAACCTTTCATCCCCAAGTTTCCCACCCCAACACGTCATTCCCTAACCCGTCCCTCCCCAATCCATACCATCCAATTTCTTCAACCCTCAAATCATCCCTTACCTCCCAAACCCTTCCCTCACCAATCTCCCCAATTGTTTACAACTCAAATTCTCATAAAAATTGAACCATACAAATCACATAACCACAATATAAATTACACATTCGCAATACAAATTACAAATTAACAACACAAATTTATCAGACAGTGTTGAGAAAAAGATGGCTTTTTCTGGATGAAATGAAAATTGGATTCATGTAACAAGAGAAAGGTTTCCCATTCCTTAGCCGGAAAGATATGTGGCCATGAAACAGGGATTAAGTGGAACAGAATAAATGTGATGTCGTAACCAGTCTAGTTGGTCCGTCTGAATAAGCAACATAAGGTGTATAAACATAACTTCTATTTATACACCTTATTGTGCTTATTTTGCTTATTTTGCTTATACGTCCCTAATTTTGTTCCTGCCAATTGAACTCATAATATAAATCACAAATTCTCACACATACTGATTATTCAAAATAATTGGGAATAAATATCATATTTTTGTGAGAGTTTGAGAGGTGTTGAAATAGATGGCAAGTGTAAGAGTTTGAGAAAGGGGAGGCAATTTTGCAGTAAGAGTAGGGGAATACGTACCGTGATTTTCAGAGTAAGTTGGAATACGCACCATTTTAGTCTTCAATCTTCATGAGCTGACCTGACTCTTAGCATTAAAGTGGGGTAGTTGAGTCGCTTCGATTTCTGTCACACAACCTCTAAAATCGTGCAAAATCAACTGCAATGATGACGAACCCCTCCATTTTGCGTGCATGGTCCTGAAAGAATCAATCATTCGTTTCATTGACCTGCTTCGATTTGTGGACGTGTTGATCTCTAAGCAAAAGACTCTTCTTTTTCAACAGTAAGATCTTCTAGTGTTCTGCCTTTATGTGACGACTCGTCCTGAAATAAAGCATATTTCATCTCCGAAAGCGTGGAAATGATGATTTTACCCTTGAAACAATGTGTGGTGAATGTATACACTGGCTAAGGAAATGGACCAATCACCATATCTCTTATTTTCTTGGGTCCAATTAGAATTTTGGGTTGCTAGTAGACCAATTGTTAGCCCTAAAACCTTATGGCCAATCAAGGCCCTATTTCCTTTTATTTATGCCCATTTCGTTGACCAATACACACATATACACACGTGCCCTTCTTACCTCACACTCTTTCTTATTCTCGAACTCTCTCTTTCCATACAACTTGAGGTCACAGCTCCCAAACCCTTATAAACTTCACAGATCGAGTGTAAGCTTAGTATTATCGTGTTTCCCTCGACCTCATGAGTCGAGTCGTACCCTTAGTTTGAGGAGAGGACCGATAGAACTCGAGATATCCGAGCTCCAACAAGGGGTGCAATTTTCTATGAAGTGATCGCGAAGGCTCAAGCTAGTTTTGAGACTTAAGAAGGTAATTATTCAACTTCCCTGGCATGTTAGACTAGTTTTGGTTAAGTTGGACACCGAAATAATCTTGGTAGTGGGCTTGCAGGAATAGCCGGTTTTTCAAGGATTTTTCTGGCCATTTTCCTTTGGATTTTGGAGTTTTAACAGGTATGGATGTGTTTTCCTTGTTGAGAGCTTTAAATCCGTATAAATTTCATGAAATTTGGTTTAAAAATGAAGAAGATATTAAGGATTAAAGATTTTCCAGAAACTGGCGAGTGCAGTGAAGGATTCCGGCAACCATTGAAAAAGAAAACGAATATTCCGTCAATTTTGACGAAATATACCTAACGGCATCAAGTATATTTAACGGAATATTCTTTAACAACGTTAAAGATTCCGTCTATGTGCCAGGCACATACCTACTTGTAGCCAGCGCGTGTGGCTGTGCTAAACATCAGAAAATTTTTCTAAAAATATGGGGATGTTCGTAGTGTTGAGTAGGCCATGATGGTATATTCAAACACCTCAATTGAGCAATGTATGAGAAGTTATTTCATAGTTTTAAGTATGTGCTTAAAAATAACGTTAAATAGTTGTTTCACATATAGGTGAGACTTTTCCAAAGGACGAGCGCAGTTAGGTGAGACTCGGGGGTTACGATCCTGCCACATACAAGTGAGTAGGCTTTTGGTTTTCAATATATGTATATATGCCTTACGTTTTTCCCAGAAAATTTGATTTAAATGATTTTGTCTTTAAATGGCATGTCAAATGCTTATATCTTAGAATATGCATAGTTGTGTATGTTATTCTTTGATACGGCTTAAGTAAGTTCCTGGTGGGTATATGTATTGATGATTGTGCGTTAGATTGTAATGGTTATACTTAGAGGCATTTAGAGCTCATAAACCTGCACCTCGATGTTAATGTTCCCGCCCGTGGCCAGGGCATAGTCATTCGCGTGATGTTCACCTCCTACACCGTACGCTCACCTTGGATCCAAGTTTGGTGCACAGTCCTGTCGTACAGACCACAATAGGTGATTCCGACTTGTAGATAACCTATGATTTATCGCACAACCTTGACGTGATCGTAGCACTTGAAAGTACTTATTACACCTAGCCCTGTCGTACAGACCACATTAGTTGGTTCCAACTTGTGTGTAGGCATACTTGATGAGCCATAGGTTCAGCCATATAAGCCACAATAGGTGGATCCAGCTAACATATCACGTTTCATTGATTTACTTCACCTGATTTACTTATTCATTATGCTGAGATATTTGACATGGCATACATGTGGATTTTGGTATTTTGAGTATGGTTTTGATATATGCATGTATTTTATTTTCTAGTAAATTATACTGGTTTTATAGTGAATGGTTAATACTTTTGGTAAGAGAAATGGTTTTGAAAAGCTTTGTTTTTGCCCATTCACACCTTCTGTTTTGTGCCCGTCCAGGTTTTAGGTAGGCTTGCTTGTTGGTGGCTTACGAGGAGTTGTCGGTTGTTTTGACAGACTCTAATCTATGTAGGATCATCTTTCTGGTATTGTATAATTAGTACTTGATCTGATAGACTACACTTAGGTTGCCTACGCTCTGAATATGTGTAGCTATATCTAAACATCTTTCACTCCTACTTATGTGCTAGTTTGGTGTAAATTAGTTAGTTTGGTTTTTATTTGCTCACATTTTCATAACCTTATCACTTCCGCATTGTGCACATGGCTACATCATCGTTATGTGATGGTCAGCACGCCTTGATTTAGGTTGGGGTGTGTCAGTTTGGTTTCAAAGCCTAGGTTTCATAGTCCTGCATATTTCGTAGAGAGCCATGTACTTCAGCTGAGTCTAGTTTCCCTGATATTGCTCAACTTGGGGAAGCAATTGCCAATGCCATTCTATCTTTGTTTTGTCCTCTCTAGAGGACTCCCCAGGAGATTGTGTATAATTTAAAGTTGAATACTTTTGTGGGTATTGCAATACCTGAGGGAGCCAAACGTTGGCTAAATCATGTTGAGAAAACTTTTCGATTGATGCAGCGACAAGGAAATCTTCCTGAGGATAGATAGGTTGAGACGACCACTTGGTTTTTAGGTGAAGAGCCTGCATCTTGGTGGAGGCAGAAATCTTTTCAATTGTCACCAGAGGAGGCTGCAGATTGGGAGATTTTAAACAGTTATTCCAAAAGAGATTTGTACCCCCAAAGTATATAGATCGTAACAAGCAAGAATTCACTCATTTAAAGTAGGGGAAAATGTCAGCCAATGAGTATTATCGGAATTTCACTTATTTATCTCGTTATTACCCTGAGATTGCTGTAAATCCTACAGAGATGCTTCACCATTTTAGGTTGAGTAGTAGGAAGAAATGGCGTTCCATGGCGACCATGACCCCCTGTACTACATATCAGGAGTTTCATGAGATTCTACTGCAGGTTGAGGATTATGAAAATATGCCTAGTGATAGTGGAGAAGAGGAAGAAAAAGATAATAGTCAGAAGAAAAATGATAATAAAGATAAAGGTCAGTCATCGTAGGGACCTCGTAAGACACAGAGTTTTAAGAGAAGCGGTGCTAGTTCCAGTTCTTCTAATGGGGGTTTGAGTTCTACTGCACCGAGGAGAGGTGGCTGGTTTTCAAGAGGTTCTCAATTCCAGAGATGGAAGGATTCTAGTAGTGCAGGTGCTCCCTTGTGTCGTAGATGCAATAATCGGCATTTTGGGGAGTGTAAGCGAGGTAGCAATTGATGCTTCACTTGTGGCCAGATGGGATATCGGGCTATTCAGTGCCCACAGAATTAGCAGAAGCTCCAACCACCTTCCTTACCACTACCAATTCTGATTCAGCAGGTACTAGGACCTAGTAGTTATACCCAAACGGGTCACGGGGGTGCTTATCATTATCAGGGTGAGATAGCTCTATATTTTGGAGGACAGTATCAATATCCACACGATCCGTATTATCATAGTGGCTATGCTCTGTATCCATGAGGTTATACGCCATATCTCCCATATTCAGCTGGTGGATCACAGTGGTATTCCGGGGGATAATCCCAGAACATAGAGGTTGCTTCTAGTTGTGTAGGGTCATCGAGGCAGCCTAATTAGCCTGGTCAGGGACGTAGTTTGCAAGGACATGGATATCAAGCTAATAAGGGGTGTGGAGGACGACAGCAGGCACATGGTCGTATTCACCATATTAGCCTGCAGGATGCTCAAAATAATCCTAACTTGGTCATAGGTATGTTAAATATTCTTGGCCATTTTGCTAGAGTATTAATTGATTGTGATGCTACACATTCCGTTATTTCTCATACGTTTGCTCAAACGACACAACCTCATCCCACACCTCTTAGGCATGAGTTAGAGTTTTCTATGCCTAGAGGTGAGACATGTTATGCTAGCTGGATGTATCCAGGATGTCCCGTGTTGGTGGAGGATGTTGTTATGTTAGCTGATCTAGTTCCGTTAGATATTGTTGATTTTGATGTTATTTTGGGCATGGATTGGTTACATTACAATTGTGCCAAGATGGATTGCTACGGGAAGACAGTCACTTTCCATCACCCGGGCTTGCCTATGGTGACATTCGTGGGCAAGCGTAGTTAAGTGAGACATAACGTTATTTTTGCCATAAGGGCTAAAAGGTTATTAAAGAAAGGTTGTTAGGGGTATTTGGCTCACGTGGTATTAAATGATGATACTCCTAGCAGGGTGGAGGATGTACGAGTAGTCAGGCATTTCCCTGATGTATTTCCTGATGATTTACCTGGATTACCACTAGACCGAGAAGTGGAGTTCACTATCGATTTACTTCCGAGTACAGATCCTATTTCTTTAACTCCCTATTGAATGGTTCTTGCTAAATTGAGGGAATTGAAAATCCAATTACAGGAATTAGTATCAGCCTAGTACTTCACCTTGGGGAGCTCCAGTTTTATTTGTAAGGAAGAAAGACGGGACATTGAGGTTGTGTATTGATTATCAGCAGCTGAATCGGGTAACAATTAAAAACTGTTATCCGTTGCTGCGTATAGATGATTTATTCAACCAGCTTCGAAGCGCTTGCATGTTTTCTAAAATTGATTTGAGGTCTGGTTATTATCAATTAAAGATCATAAGTGAAGATGTCCCTAAGATGGCTTTTAGGACTCGATATGGTCATTATGAGTTTCTTGTGATGTCATTCGGGTTAACTAATGCACCTGCAACTTTATAGATTTGATGAATTGAGTATTTAAGCCATATCTTGACAGGTTTGTCATTATATTTATTGACAATATTCTGGTGTATTCTAAGTCTAAGGCAGAACATGTACGACATCTCACTTTGGTGTTGAAGAAATTGAGGGAACACCAATTATATGCTAAGTTTAGCAAATGTCAATTCTGGTTAGATCAAGTGGCATTTTTGGGGCATGCAATATCAACTCAAGGTATTTAGGTGGATCCACAGAAAGTTGCGGCTGTTAAGAATTGGGAGCAGCCACGAACCGTCACCCAGGTACGGAGTTTCCTTTGTCTAGCAGGTTATTATAGATGGTTTGTTAAAGATTTTTCAGTCATAGCATTACCACTGATGAGATTGACTAGAAAAGATGTTAAATTTGAGTGGGATGATAATTGTGAGCAGAGCTTCCAGCAGCTAAAGTATTGTCTCACTCACGCACCGGTTTTGGCACTTCTAGACGACAATGGTAATTTTGAGATTTACAGTGATGCTTCTTTGCATGGTCTAGGTTCTATGTTGATGAAGCATGGTAGAGTGATTGCTTATGCTTCGAGACAGTGAAAGACTCATAAGATGAATTATCCTACTCATAATCTTGAATTAGCAGCCATTGTTTTCGCCTTTAAAATTTGAAGAATTTATCTATATGGAGAAAAATGTAAGATTTTCACGGATCACAAAAGTCTTCAATATCTTTTCACCCAGAGAGATCTTAATCTTCAACAGTGAAAGTGGATACAATTACTTAGTGATTATGATTGCACGATTGATTATCACCCGTGTTGTGCAAATGTGGTGGCACACGAACTTAGTAGGAAATCTCAAGGTCGAATTAATGCCTTATATGCTTGTCTTATTCCCCTTCTTACATAGTTGAGATCCACTGGAGTGAAGTTAGGGGTGGAAGATCTAGAGGAAGCTTTACTTGCAAGTTTCCAGGTCAGACCAATTTTAATTGATCATGTGCTCCAGACTCAGATGAATGATGGGGAAACTTAAGAGTTAATTCAGGCAAATATAGTTTAATTTAAAGGGCAAAGATTATTGTTTGAAGCCGTCTCATATAAATGTTATATGCTTAAACGATAAGTCCAAGTAATATGTAATTAGGAGAATGCGATCTATAAAAGTGAGATTCATGAGACCATTCTCTTTCGTATACATATCCTAAACGTTCCTGATCATAGGATTGCAGATTGGGCATTGGCAGTACGTGCTATGCCTTCTCTTAGGAAGAGTGACTGGTCTCGAGTCATTGGTGTGACTGACACCAAGACAAGTACGTAGGTGCTCAATAGAGAATAAGTTCACTGAACGTGATCAACTAGGAGTTCTCATACTCATGTCACATGAGAACTCATGGTTGGGATAATGCAAAGTAGTCATTTGACCTGAGGCATCATAGTTGTCTTATGGTTAGGTCCTTGATCTTTGATTATGTCAAAGTCACTCCATCCGAGGGTGTCCACAACATAGTTGGGGTTCAGCCACTTAGCCATGGAGACAAGTGAATGCGTAACAAGGGATCTCTAACCTTCAAACTGTTTGAGGGAGAATACTCTATGATATGATTAAGAATCTCTGGCCATAGTGTGAATGAGATTTAGGAATTCATTCCAAATCACATTCAAGGTAATCATATAAGTAAATGAATCACATTGGATAGTAGACATGGATAAACTATCAAACCAAACAATGTGGTCAAGAGTATTGTATTAGAGAAAGACCGTATTGCATTGTAATCCTAAACTAAATAGGTTCTCCACCTTTTCTGATTAGATTGGGTAACCATGACATACTACTAGGTGTCACTCATGGTTTGTGGAAGCCCTAAACGTGTATAATCACTAAAGGGAGAATTGAAAGTAAGTTTCAATTCACAATCGATTTGAAAGAGTTCTAATCGCCCACTGCCTCGCTAAAAGGAACCTAATGGATCGCACACCGTGTAAGGTAATGCTTGAAGGATTTGACGGAGATGAGTAAGGAAAATTAAATGGTTTAATTGTTTATGGAAAGAATTAATTAATATGTTAATTAATCAAACAAATAAGTTTGTTTTAAACCTTGAGTTAGTTTTGGGCCTTAAAGCCCAAGTTGGGCTTCAAATCGTCAAGCCCATTAGCTTAAGTTGTATGACAACTTAACAAACAAATTTCAAGAAGCCCAAAACAGCCCAAAGGCTTGGGAAAACCGGCCATAGTGAGAAGAAGGGCATTTTGGTCCAAAATGCATACAAAAGTTGAAAGCATAGAAAGGGTATCTTTGCTCCATCCTCATTAGGGTTTTCTAAGGATGAAAAGTGAGAAAAACTCTCTCTCTTTTCTCTCTAGAATAGCCGGTCACCATGGGAGAGTTTACTAGCATCTAACTCTTCCATGGCCACTCATCTTCTTCCTCAACCATCCTTGGTGTTGGAACTTAGAAGTCTCCAACTTTGGGGACTTTTGGAGAAACCAATTCTTCCATCCATATCCAAGAAGGCATGGAGCCAAGAAGCAAAGTTCCTCCATCCACATCCATGGAGCCAAGGAGTAAGGTGACAAAGGAAAGAAGGACCTCACATGGGTGATTAACCTTTGCTAAGCAAAAAGGTGCTTCAAAGGTATAAAATTTCTCAACTAACTTTGTTTTGAGTTGAGTCTTGGTTCACCCTTCTACTAGGCTTTGAATTTCATGGGTAATGTTTTGTTTTTGAGTTCATACAAGCATGATTCTGCCTTTAAATGTTAATTGCAAGCCATAGATGTTGCTCAAATGAACATGTTTTTCACAAAATTTCCTTCAAATGGGAAGATATTACCATGGATTTCGTGTATAAGCTTCCTCATACGTGAAATGGTTATGATAGCATTTGGGTGATAGTGGATCGGCTTACTAAATTAGCACACTTTATACCAGTAAGGGAGAAATATTCCTTAAGCCGTGGTATGTTGGATGCAATTGACAGATAGCATCATTTGATGTATTGAGTTGTTAACTTTGTTAAAAGTTTGTTAGGTTGTTAAGTGTGTTGGGTTATGGATATATAGCTAAACTATTGTAACAGATAACATCAATCAATTTAAGAGCCTTCATTTTCCTCTACAATCTTAGTTGAGTTATTTAATCGAAGATTGTTAAATACCACGAGGTTCCAGTTAGTATTATTTCTGATCGGGAACCTAGGTTTACTTCTAAGTTCTGGGTGGCATTTCAAGAGGCTCTTGATTCGAGATTACTTTATAATACTGCATATCATCCACAGACGGACGGGTAATCTGAGAGGACTATTCATACGTTGAAGGATATGCTAAGATCTTTTATATTGCAATTTGTTGATGCTTGGCATAGGAGTTTAGATTTGATGGAGTTTGCCTACAATAATAGCTACCATTCTAGGGTTGGTATGTCACCTTTTGAGGCATTGTATGGTAAGTCTTGTCATACTCTTTTATGTTGGTTAGAGGTTGGTGAAAGAGTCTTGGTGGGCCCTGAGATTGTGGACGAGACTATACAGAATATTCAGGTAATTAAATCTAACCTGAAAGCGGCCCAAGATCGACAAAAGAGTCTAGCTGATAAACACACCACTGATAGGGTGTATAAAGTTGGTGATTGGATATTTTTGAAGTTATCACCATGGAAAGGTGTAGTACGGTTCGGGAAAAAGGGTAAGTTAAGTCCTAGATACATTGGACCGTACTAGATCACCGAACGAGTCGGTGAAGTCACCTATAGGCTTGAGTTACCTCCAGAATTATCTAAGGTGCACGATGTTTTTCCTGTTTCTATGCTTCGCCATTACATCTCTGATCCGTCACACATGATACCTCCTCAACCACTAGAAATTAATCCATATTTGACTTATGATGAGGAGCCAGTGACGATTTTGGATTGGAAGGATAAGGTTCTGAGAAATAAAACTATGCGCTTAGTGAAAGTTTTGTGGAGGAACCATTCAGTAAAGGAATCCACTTGGGAGACGGAGGATCATATGCGAGATATGTATCCACGCTTGTTTTATGGATATTAATGGTTTGTATATTATTGTATGAAATTTTGGGGACGAAATTTTCTTAAGGGGGTAGGCTGTGACGACTCGTCCCAAAATAAAATATATTTTACCTCTGAAAGCGTGGAAATGACAATTTTACCCTTGAAACGATGTGTGGTGAATGTATAAACAGGCTAAGGAAATGGGCCAATCCCCATGTCTCCTATTTTCTTAGGTCCAATTAGAATTTTGGGCTTCTATTGGACCAATTGTTAGCCTTAAAACCTTATGGCCAATCAAGGCCCTATTTCCTTTTATTTCTGCCCATTTTTGTGACCAATACACACACATACATACGTGCCTTTCTTCCCTTACACTCTCTCTCTTTCTGTACAACCCAAGCTCACAGCTCCCAAACCCTTCTAAACTTCACATATCAAGTGTAAAGTTAGTATTATCTTGTTTCCCTCGACCTCACGAATAGAGCCGTACCCTTGGTTTGAGGAGAGGATCGGTAAAACTCGAGATATCCAAGCTTCGGCAAGGGGTGCAATTTTCTCCAAAGTGATCGCGAAGGTTCAAGCTAGTTTTGAGACTTAAAAAGGTAATTATTCAACTTCCCTGGCATGTTAGACTAGTTTTGGTTAAGTTGGACATCGAAATAAGCTCAATAGTGGGTTTGCAGGAATAACCGGTTTTTCAAGGATTTTTCTGGCAAATTTCGGCAAACCACTGGAGAAGAAGACGAATATTCTGTCAATTTTGATGGAATATACCTAACGGCGTCAGGTATATTTAACGGTATATTCCAGTATTTAATGGAATATTCTTTAACGGCATTAAAGATTTCGTCTGTGTGCCAGGCACATGCCTACTCGTAGCTGGCACGTGTGGCTGTGCTTTGGCCGGGGCGTGACGATGCATGAAACATCGAAATTTTTTTCTAAAATTATGGGATGTTCGTGGTGTTGAGTAGACCTCTACGTTTTAACCAAAGCTTCCTTTTCATGCTCAATTTTTTCTTGATATTTTGACGTCCAAAATCCTTAAACCAAAAATCTTCCTTACACTTACCAATTGCTGCCAAACGAAGTAAGTAATACCCAATTTAGCCATAATTCCATCCTAATATCCCTAGATTTTTGTGATTGTTCCATAACATTCATCCCCACATAGCACTCTCCATGCCATCTTCGTTGTTGGGTGGAATCTTAACAAAGTGTTGAGATTCCTTAGTGGGCTTTTCGTCGTCGTTTTCTCCTCCATCCTCTGCTGTTGGATGACGACGGTGGTAGATATCCATCAAAATACTCACCCTCAATGTTGTATCTTGCTTGGAAAGCAGCAAGATGGTCAAAGTACGCAATTGATCCTGTAGTAGAATCTCTATCAGAATTGATGATTCAAGTCAAGTATGTTGTACAGTCTTTAAAATATTCTTTTTCCAAGGGTAAGGGCTTTTCTCCCCCAAACCGTTGTACCATAAACATGTACTTGTGTGAATATTTACTTGTGGTGCCTTCTTATCCATGAAAAATTCCTAATCTAGTAAACTATTCTAAAGTAAACGAACTTTGAGAAATAAAATAAGCAACAGTGCAGGATGCGAATAAGTTTATGGGCCCGGGATAGCTCAAAAGCCACCCTCGATGTTGATTCGGAAAAACATTACCTCCTAAACTTAGCATCCATAAAGTATTCTCTTCGTGATAGTCAGATTATCACCTTATTCTGGTACTAGGAATTAAACATTAAACCCATGAAGAATCCTTTGCTCTGTTCTCACCAACACATTTATCAATTTTAAGAAGTTCACACCATATCTGAAACAACCTGCAAGGAGCAAATTAATAACAATTTTTTACCTTGCCCCAGTTCTTGGGTCTAAGATTTCAATGCTAGCAATACAGTCCAGGATGGCATTTCTCTTCTTAGATTGGATTGCGTGTTTGGTGTTGTGTTCCTTTCAAGTGCAAAAATAAGGATAGTATAATGGCATAAGTAAGCATGTCGAACCATAGGGACTAATTAGACCTCTACAAATTACTAGCTTTATGTGAACCCTAACTAAACAATGAAAATGCAAACTGAATTTGGATTTTTGTTTCGAAACCTAAAGTAACTTTAAATGCAAGAAGAGATAAAGATGAATGATAGATTGATCCAGAAACAATGGGAATGGAAGTAGGGTCTAGGGATACTGATTTCACCACTACAAACCAATTCCACGAAAATTAAGTCAAAACGTATTCAATTTTCCATTTTGCAACTAGGGTTCATTTTACTTAATTATGATCATCCATTTGATGTGTTGTTGTGATCAAGTACTCCTAATCTACAACCTAGTTGTGATGTTTAACTTATATTACCAATTAATAATCCATTAAGAACATGAAAACTTCAAAGAACCAAATAAATCACATGGCAGGATGTTTGCATAGTAGTTTCTTCATTAACACATGTCCCCCAAGATTAAGCATGATGTGTACTATAACCTTGATCAAATAATTCATAAGTAGCCCTAATGGTGATCAAACATTAAGATTAATAACAAACAAATTAAACAATAAAATCAATGAATGAAACAAGAAAATAGATTGGTAATTTGAAGAATAAAATGAGTGAAATTAAATTCATAAAAGAGTCGTTTTGCAAGGTTACATCTAAGTCCCCAACTATGAACTTAATTACACAACATGATTATAGAATACATAAATATGAAGAATAACATGAGTGAAATTAAATCCATAAAAGAAACCCCTTGAAGCAATTTTGATGTAGAACTCCTTTAAGCATGCGGCTGCTTGATCTTTGGTGTCAGTGGATGGTGAAGGGAAATAGGGTTTATTTCTGGAAGAAAGGCTAAAGAAAGAGAAGAGAGAGAGCTATGGGCTTCCCCATGTGGGGCTTGTGTAAAAGTGGCTGAAAGCTAGGTTTTATAAGGTAAAAAATGTTGTTACAGAATGTCAAGACATCCCAGTAATTAAGCATTTATTTCAATTTTTTTTTTCTATCATTAGTCTCTTAAAGGGCCATATTCATCACCTTCTTCAATTGTCTATTTTTTATTCTCTCTCTACATCAAAATGTTTATTCAATTCTCCACTTTCAGCATCATTTTGCCTCATTTTTCCTCAAATGGACTCTAAAATATAATTAATTGCACATTAACACAAAAGAGGGTAAAACACAACTAGTTTAACTCAAAATTATCACAAAGAAACCTGGAATGGCTAGTGTAAATGTATGAAATATATTAGTTATCATTCGTCTCCAATGAAGCTTACGCAAAAGTTCATTGGATACTTGGTCGTTGGTATATGGGTTAAATATACTTTTTGAATCATTTTGTCAGACCTTATTCTTTGGACCTTGGCATTTTCAATCAGACTATCTTGACAAGCTTGGCCAAAGCATTTCCTCTCGAGTATTTCCTAGTCTGGATGCCCCATTTGGACATGCTAACATACGATGTTGCAAAACATACTTGAGTTAGTATGTTGGTCCAAGATAAAAGTAGTCGTACTTAGGGTCGGAGTTCAAAGCCACATTTGGATGATTTCCAGATTGCCCTTTTGAATGAATTGAAGAAGATCAACAGATAAAAATTAAAAAAGGTGTGTGGGAGGTAAAAATTGGTGAGTGAATAACATTATCCTTGATGAAATTTGGTATGATGTATGATGTGTGATGGTTGATGTGTATTGATATGACTGCACTATGTAGCAGTGGTACATAGATGGTCCTGCTTAGTATATTCACGATGGAGGACCATACATATTTTAGGGGTGATCATGTTGGTAAGCCTGGCAAATAGGTCGTGTTTGCCGTGTTTATGCCGTTTTCATGTAGCACTTGTTATTTTAACAGGTTATGTCATGTCACACCCATTATCTTAACAGGTTCTTAACAGGTCTGTTCATTTTATCCAACAAGTAAAATGATCTAATTCGTTATGACCCATTAAAAAATATTTTTTTTTCTAAATTTGCACATACCACATTACCACATAAATATTACTTCAAACTTAAAAACACATTTGTCGTTAAGTACTACATATTCCAAAATAAGTGCCTAATAAAAAATCATCAATACTATATAATATCAAATGTGCAAGGATATGCAAAATGAAGGAGATTTTCTTTTCAAGGTTGTGAAGTCTTCCCCAGAAATTAAAACATTGCCAATGGTAAAGCTTGTATGTTGTACTTTTTTCAAAATCTTTCAAATTTTATCAACCATCATGGGGAAATGGTATTGAAACTTTGGCTTGATTTATTGTCTTCAAGAGTTATATTGATGAGGTTTTCAGTAAGGCTTTCCACATCAAAACTCTCTTCCACCTAAACTAAGTATAGAAAAATCAAACATTATAAACCATTCAAATTAGAGAAATTGCCAAAAATGACCGATTTTCTTAATCTTAGGACTGAAATAGGACAAACCGAATACGTAAAAAGTATGCACACGCCATGCACAACAACAGCACAAAAATAGGATTTTTCTTACAACTTAAAATGACCTAATTGCCCTCATATATAAATGGTTTAATTCCTCCCATTTTCTTATTTCTCTCTCTTTCTCTCTCTCCTCTCTCTCTCCCTTTCTTCTCTCTTCGCATTCAATTTCTTCATCAAACACTAACCCTAACCATAACCCCCTTTTCAATTATTTTTTTTCAATTCAGCTTCTTCCTTTTCATAACAATGCTGTTCTTTTTCAGCATCTTCTTGCTGCTTCCTCTGTAGTTTCCTCATTTCAAACTCTTTCTTTTCACGATGCTTTTCATCTTTTTCTTACTCCTAGTGCAGATGCTTTAACTTTTTCTCCTAAAATACTTCTAAAGTTCATGACACTACATCTAGGAAGCACAAAAGGTATCAATAACTTACACTTTGCAACTCTTCCTTTTGACGCTTACGTTCCAATCTTTTTTTCTCTTCCTCAGCCTGTCGTTTATCTCTCTCACACTATGCCTCTGTTAAGGGAAAAAGCGGTACCTCAAGAGCTTTCAACCGGTACCCTCTTAATAAGAAATTTGATGATGTTACCTTTTATGACCCATTCCAGAAAAAATACCCTACAGCCATGGCGTCCCCATTTGCTTCCACCACAAAAATAATTCCTCTCTCTCTCTCTCAATTCTATTACTTTTCTTAGCGCTTCTTATTGATGCAATGGGTCATTTTCTAGAATTCGAGTGTTGCGGCAAAGATTGGAGCTTTATATTTTTTTTAATTTGGGATTTTTGTTTTTTATTGTGAGAAATTAGGGTTCTTGATGCAATATTTGGAATGTGCATCGCTTTCGTTATGTATCGTGCAATTAACGGCATTGGGGGATATGTGGGTGCCAAGATTCTAGAAGTCCCTTAAACATCTATAGTTTACAAATCTTTGAATTGAATCTAGATTCTGGAAATCCCATTAAAATTCATATATTTCTAGTGACATGCACATAATATGCTCACAGATCTGAGTCAACCCAAAAACTCAAAGCTCACAGCTCTCTATTCGAACTCAGAAAAATGACGTCACCACCTATGAGTTTTTATATTTATATGTGGGTATTTTCATCATTTCAGTTTTATGCATGGCATGCATGGCTTGTATATGGCCGGTTTGTCCTATTTCAATCATATGATGATACTTTACGAACATTTCACATGTTAAACTAATCTAGTTTAATATAAAGGGCAAAGATTATTGCTTAAAACCGTCTCAAACAAATTTTATATGCTTAAACAATAAGTCCAAGGAATATGTAATTGGGAGAATGTGATCTAAAGAAGTTAGATTCATTGAGACCATTCTCTTTCGTATACATATCCTAAACGTTCCTAATCGTAGGATTGCCAATTGGGCATTGACATTCCGTTAAGATCAATATGTGCTATATCTTCTCTTAGAAAGAGTGACTGGTATCGAGTCATTAGTGTTACTGACACCAAGACAATCATGTAAGTGCTCAATAGAGAATGAGTCCACTGAACACGATCAACAAGGATTTCTCGTACTCATGTCACATGAGAACTCATGGTTGGGATAATGCAAAGTAGTCCTTTGACTTGAGGCATCATAGTTGTCTTATGGTTAGGTCCTTGATCCTTAACTATCTCAAGGTCACTCCGTCAAAGGGTGTCCACGGCATAGTCGGGGTTAAGCCACTTAGCCATGGCGACAAGTGAATGCACAACAAGGGATCTCTGACCTTCAAACAGCTTAAGGGAGAATACTCTATGATATGATTAAGAATCTCTGGCCAGAGTATGAATGAGATTTAGGAAGCCGTTCCAAATCACATTCCAGGTAATCATATAAGTAAGAGAATCACATTGGATAGTAGACATGAACAAACTATCAAATCAAACAATGTGGTCACAAGTATTGTATTAGAGAAAGACCATACTGCATTGTAATCCCAAACTAAATAGGTTCTCCACCTCTTATGATTAGATTGAGTAGCCATGACATACGGCTAGGTGTCACTCATAGTTTGTGGAAGCCTTAAAGGTGTATAATCACTAAAGGGAGAATTGAAAAGTAAGTTTCACTTCACAATCGATTTGAAGAGTTCTAATCGCCCACTGCCTCGCTAAAAGGAACCTAATGGATCGTACACCATGTAAGGTAGAGATTGAAGAAACAACAGAGATGAGTAAGGATAATTAAATGGTTTAATTATTTATGGCTAGGATGAATTAATATGTTAATTAATCAAACGAATAAGTTAGTTTTAGACCTCGGGTTAGTTTTAGGCCTAAAGGCCAAATGGGATTTGAATGTCAAGTCCAATAACTCAAGTTGTATGACAACTTGAAAACACAAAGAGCATGAAAGCCCGATGAACCCACATGGCCGGCCATAGAGAGTGTGAGGAAGAATTGGTTTTAATTTCAATTATGCCACTCAATGTAAATGGCTATAGAAAGGAAATTATAACCGATTCCCTCGTAAGGGTTTTCTAGAGAGAAAAGAGAAAAACACAAAAAGCTCTCTCTTATCTTAAGAGGCCGGCCACCCTAGGAAGAATGCACTAGCATCCATTTTTTCCTAGGTCACTCATCTCTTCCTCAATGCTCTCCTTGGTGTGGAAACTTAGAGGTTCCCTTTCTTGGGAACTTGGAGAATCCATTCCTTCATCCATATCCAAGAAGTCATGGAGCTAAGAAGCAAAGTTCCTCCATTCACATGCATGGAGCCAAGGAGCAAGGAGACTAAGGAAAGAAGGCCCTTCACATGGGTGAATATCCTTTGCTAAGAAAAGAGGTGCTTCAAAGGTATAAAAGTTTATCAACTCTTTTCTTAAAGATTTGAGTTAAGTCTTGGTTCACCACAACTACTAGGCCTTGAATTTCATGGGTAAAGTTTTGTTTTTGAGTGCATACAAGCATGATTCCGCCTTTAATTGTTAATTGCATGCATAGATGTTGCTCAAATGAACTTGTTTTTCACAAATATTTCCTTCAAGGGGTATCAGAGCCTAGGTCTAGTAGTTGGTGAATCCCTTTGGGTTTTGAGCTCATTCTCATTTATTTTCAACTCCTTTTCTTTTCTTTTCACAACTTTTCTCTTCTTTTTTTCTTTTTTTTTCGATTTTTTTTCCTTTGTTTTATTTTTATTGACGTGCCCTTTTCTTTGGCACCCAAAATGTACAACCATACAATTCCAACTAAAAACCTTCCCCCACACTTATTTTTCTACATAATGTTGATCAAAAGGAATTCCCTCTAAATCATGCTTCACTATCCTTTAAGAACAAGGGTATGGATAGTCCTATTCTAAGCTAGGTAAGGATAATATGGGCTAACAAAGAAAATAGGCTAACAAAGGCTCAACCTACAATAAAAATGCAAAGGGATAAGGCTTTTTGGCTCTGGTTTTATCTAAACAACTTCATCTTGTTATATGTTATGCAATCAATTTCATGCTTTGAATGAAATAGGCATGAGTTCTAGTATTTGGAACTAAAGTGATAAAACGCATTCTAAGTAGCAACCAAGCAAAGAATAATGAGATCATGCAACGACTTTAGAAAACAAGAAATCACAGATTAATAACTCTCCAAACAAAGGTATAGGCTCAAGTCTCTCAGGGTTGTAGCGTTTGTTTGAGTTCCTTCCTTCAAGCATGTTACAAAAACTGATTTTTTTTTTCCTTTGTGATTACATATGAATTCGTAAACGACAACTACAACTAAGCATAAAACAAAGAGCATATCAAACTTTCATCCATGTTTGTAACTTTGTTTAACAGTCATGCAATTAAAAACCAAATTCTCATCATTGTGTTGGAAGGTACCCTAAGACACACAAACAAAACAAAACAACTCTAAAAACGACTCTTTTTGGGTTTTTCAAAACTTTTTTGATTTTTTCTTTCTTTTTCTGTTATATGACACAAAAACACTTCAAAACATAATAAAAACACTTAAAAACAGTGAGTAACAACTTTTAGAATTGATAGGTGGTAAAAATCCGAAAATATGGCATGAAAAACATGAAAAACAATCTGTTTACCCCCCCCCCCCCCACACTTAAACCAAACATTGTCCTCAATGTTTCAAACATAGACTCACCCGAAAACAACCAAACAACACAACTAACAAACACAACAGTAATGGCAATGTAAAAGCAAGAAAGAGAAGGGTTTAAGAACATAAATCTGGGTATGGAGCTCGAATTCCTTCATTTCCTCGTTTGAACACATGGGTTGCCTCCCAAGAAGTGCTTGCTTTAACATTTTCCAGTCGGACGATACCTCCTTTTAAGCTCCGTTAGGGCTCACGGCATGGAGGGGTACATCCTTCACGACATGCTCCTCACAATTCTCGTGCATTGGATCTATGAATGGCAAGGGGTAGTGATCCTTCTTGATTGTGGCGTTGAGCTTCCTAAAGTCAATGTAAAGTGTCCCACCACCTTGAATTCGATTAGGTACCTGCACCAAAGATGGTAACAACCTATTAGTTAAAATGGGAATTGGAATAGGAATAGGTGGCTCACCAATGTACTACAATGAAGGTTCAAAAGTGGCAGAACTATCAACAATTGCATGAAAGGTGCTCTCGGGCAGATTGGGTGTTTTGAGGATAGTGGGGTGTTTCTTGTGCTCCACTCCATGTCCCTCTTCGATGGTTGTGCTACATTCCTCCTTCTTGATAAGTGTTGAACGTTTTTGCCCTATATTTTTAACTACATAATGGAAAAACAAGAACGAACATCATTAGGCTTCTCCACAGAGTCAGAAACATTAAAATTAATCATGTCACCACCAAACGCCATAGTGACTGCTCCTTTGGCCACATCAATCATGGTTTGAGCTGTTTTCATGAAAGGTCATCCAAGTAAGAGTGGCAAGGATGGAGAGTGGGCTGAATCCTCCATTTCAAGCACATAAAAATCTGTAGGAAAAATCAAATGGTCTACATGCACCAAAACATCCTCCAAAACTCCTTTCAGATATGCATTAGAATGATCGGCTAATTGGATAATAACTCCATCATTTTTAAGCTCTCCTAGATTCATTGATGCATAAACAGAATATGGCATGACATTAATGGAAGCACCTAAATCTAGCATGGCATGTTCAAACCTTATATTACCAATTACGCAAGGGATAGTAAAACTACCTGGATCTTTGCATTTAGGAGGCAGCTTTCTTTGCAACATTGTAGAGACATTCTCACTTACATGTACCACCTCTTTGTCCCAAATCCGTTTCCTTGTTGTACAAAGCTTATTAAAAAACCTGGCATACTTTGGGTTTTGTTTTATAGCATCAAGGAGCGGGATATTGACATGCACCTTCCTAAACGTCTCCAGAATGTCTTTTTCCTCCTCTTCGTTCTTGGCTTGTGTAAATCTTGCCATGGGCTTGTCTTCCTCATCCTCTTCAATCAGCAACTTCTCATCTTCCCTTTGACTTGATTTGGATAGTTGTGGGTCAGTTCCAACTTCTTGCCACTTCTTAACGTGATGGCCTTGGTGGTTTCAAATCCTCCCATTGGATTCGCAATGGTTGAACTAGGCAGTTTGCCTTGTTCTCTAAATTGCCCGAGGAACTCTGAAATCTGCCATATATGCTCCTCAATTCATCCACCTTTTTGGCTTGAATAATCAATGTAAAGTTTTATATGCTTGCATAATGTTGTGAAGGTAGGCAACAAGAATAATCAACATCATATCATTGTGAGGTTGTTCTTGAACCCCTACCAGAACTTGCTTATGTGAAATAATCCAACATGCAAATTAAACCCTATTGATGACAATTGTAGCAAAGATGTAAGTAGGGATCGTTCTAGACCGAGGATTAACTAGGGATGCTAATCTACACAAATAAGACTAAAAAACACTAAACTACTCTCTATAGACTCAAAACTGACTTAAAACACTCAAAACAGCAACAAACAATAAAAAAGACTCAATTCTAGACGTAACAAGTGATTTTGACGAAAATAAAACTTAACTTGACTCAAAACACTAAAAGAAAACAGATTATGACTCAACTAACAAGACTTAATGAATGGGGGATTGTTTTTGACGAATTTAAAACTTAAAATAGAAACTTTGCATAAAACACTTTAAGAAAACGAATTTGGTGAATTTAAAAGGGTGAAAGGCTAGTTAGAGGGTCCTTCTCCACACATGACATATGCAAACATAAACCAATTTCCAGTTATTATTCTTTTAAACCATGAATGACAACACCCCAAGTTAACCGTGATAGCACAAATTAACCATCAAATTTTCCTTAATTCATTGAATTGGACGAGATACGCATCACAACCAAATTATCCTTACTAAGTCCCCTAACTATGAAAAGCATGATAGAAAACATATCAAAGGTCATTAAGTTCTTTGAAAATCATAAGCATTGACGTGGCATTCGTAACTATGAAAAGCATGATACTCTTGCCAAGGATTCACTTAACATGATTGTGACTAGCAACCTTTACTACTTGTGAATATAAATTCATAACGATTAGGTGAAATCCCTTATACTCTAGCATCAAGTTCATGCATAAAAATTAAGTGTCGATCCTCAATTAACACAAATAAACAATTTTTAATAACTTAGATAAGAAAATCACATTCAAGACCCAAGAAACAATAATTGGATGTAATCAATTCATATAAAGTATATAATCATGGCTTCGATTTCACCTCTAACTAAAAAGAAATTAGTTCCTCATGTCTTTAAAAACATAAAACCAAATTAAAAGCAACATTGAAACAAATCTAAGGATAGAAAGAACCAAGAACGTCCCAGCAGCACCAATGGCAGATTTTGAACTCTCCCTTGGATTGCAAGCCACGGCACAAGCTTCTCCCTCTCCTTCCTCCACGCAATTGCACCTTTTGAACTCTCTGAAATCTCTCAATTATATCTGAATGTATGAGGGCGTGAGTGAATGATTTATGCGGCAAGGGTGTGTATTTATAGGCTGAAATACATGGCACAATCCCTAAGGAATTGGATTGCACAATCATTGAGGAAAAGGACTAGGGTTTGGCAGAAATCCAAAAGGAAAAAGATTAATGTTTCCTGGCAGATTTTAGGCTTCTAGAACAAGGAAAAACGCCAGATTTATACGGCCTTCTAGAAAGGGTGCTCACGGCCCCAATTTAGGTGTTTCTAGAACATAAAGGTGCAGCATAATGTAGGGAAAGGATAGGCCTTTTAGAAATCAGATATTTAGGTCCTCTTGTAGGTAGATCTAAGGTACAAACTGATTTAGATAAGATAAGATAGGATAAAGCTAGATTAGGCAAGGATAAGATAAGATAAAGTTGGATAAAGTTCTTTCTTTTGAGCTGATTCCGTATCTTCTTTGACTTGAATTTATTTCCTTCATCTTTTCAGCACATTCTAAGCCTCTTGAACTTCAAATTCATTCATCCATCCATCTTGCTCCACTCGTAAGCTATCCATTTGATGCCCAAAACTGCCTCAAAATGCTCCAAATTGCACTTTCTTGCCAACTTTGTCATTTGGACCTACAAACACACTAAAATAGCTTAAATCACTATAATAAGTAAGAGCTAACTAAGAAAATGCAAGAAAACAAACTAATAAGTCACATAAATATGCTCCTATCACTTGCATGGTGGGAATGACTTAACTAAGTGCAATGGAGCCAACATCATTTCATTGTGAGGCATCATTCTCTAGAGGTCAAATAAGATAGGTACTTACATGAGATGTAAATGAGTAAGCGTACTCTCTCATTATTATTGATGCTAGCCAACATCATATCATTGTGAGGTGGGCTTGGTAATAGTGAGCCTCCCATACCCTACTAAGAGTTTCCTCCAAAACTCTTGAATTCCAATGAGGGATATGGAATTTGCCAAAAATAGTGGGTGGTGCTATTTAATTTAAAGACCCAGATCAAATAGCTTAAAATCAATCTATTTATATTCGTTATGCATTTATTTACCAATATATTTGCAAACGTTATCCAAAACTTGACAAAGAAAAGCCGAAGGCTTTAGTTTCCCGACTTGGTACCACAATCCCATAGATTGTCTTCAATGGATTGTATATGTACCTAAGTAGTCTCATCCTCACAATCTTCCTATTGATAATGTATTATTGGAAGAACATGTTAGATAAGTCTATCATAAAGAGGACAATACAAACCACAAGTCCTTATTCCTTTGTTGTATGAACAAAGGAACTTGAGAAGATTAGCACAAGGACATGGACACTTTTAGTGTCATAATTCTCCACTTACAAAACGTTGTATGAAGAAATTAGAGTTGCTTTGAACAACCCTTAGTTAACGCAAAAACTAGTGCTTGTTTCTTTGTTAAATGAAAAAGGAACTTGAGAAGTAAGCACAAGGGCATGGGCACTTTATGCACCATGATTCTTCACTTACAAATTGTTGTATGAAGAAATGAGAGTTGCCTTGAACAACTCTTGAAAGTTTGTAATCATGTTTAGAACATAATGGTTGATTGACAAAAATAGTCCATCAACATGGACTTATGATGATTTTGAATCATTGAGTGTTGAAGTGTTAAACCACTTCAGGAGACGGAAACTAGGCAAGGACTTCACCTTTGTGTCCCTATCCAAATGGTTCACTAAGTTTATTATAAACTATATAGTGAACAATAACCGCACCCTCTCCAAATCATTTGATGTGTATAATTGAAATAAGTTTCAAGAGAGATAGTGGGAGTTTAGGGACCATGACTATTGTAGTCAATGGAGAAGTCAAATGAAGAAAGAGAAATAACTCCAAGGGAACAAACTTTCTTTATGAAAGGATGGACATTGGAAGGGGTATTTGCAAGACATGTCTTGCAAGTGTCAAGAACACACCTTTTGAAGGTGTTGTAAATTGTTCTTGAATAGTTCAAAACAGTTGGTTCTTGTACTTGATTGCTTGATTCTGTATTAGTAACTATGTTTTACAATCATTGTAAAAGTGTGGCTAATAAGAATTAGAAGATTAATGAGAGAAGAAAAATTACTTTACATTCAGAACATGAATAAAATATAGATCTCTGCGAAAGCAGATAATACTTACTTCCTCATATGAACTACCAAAGAAATTGGAAAAACAAAGATTGTCTTTACATTCCAATTTGAAAAAGGAACTTAATCCCATCACTATAAGAGATAGATGAATGTTTTGTTTGACAAGCATTGTTCTTTATTAATGAATGATTGGATTATTGTAATCTGATTGATTATCTCTATAGTAGAAATGATGTGGTAGTGTTAATTGTTTAGAATATAACGATGCTTAAAACCCAAAAAAAAGAAGAAAAAAATCACGAAGTTGTTGAGGTTAATTCACTTAGATGTTAGTTGCACTTGTCCACAACATAATACTACTCATGTTGTATGACATTCACCGAAGATCGCTCTCGGTTGGACTATCGTTTATTTTGAATAAACACAAGTCCAAATACTTTGCAAAAGATTTCAAAGAATTCAAGAATGTAAGTTGATGAGTAAGACGTCTATAGTAATTTTACCTCCTTAGATTTGATCCAAGAAAAAATAATACTTTAGAAGAGTTTCCTTGAAAGATATCAAGGAAAGTAGCATCATAAGATAATGGAATTCTCCATTGGGAGAAGAACAAACTCGAATAAGATGTAGTTCGTTGGATGTTATCAATTACCCATGTATAGGATATATACTTCTAAGACAGTACGATTGTCAATTAGAAGATCTTCCAAATTTTTCATGACATAGGATGTAGTTGGAAAGAAATACAAGTCTTAATTGTGTTAAGATTTGGGGTTGTGTGCTAATAAGCAATATTTGTTTGAGAATAATCTTGTCGGATGTCCTTAAAATTAACCTTTGGATATCACCTCTATAAACCAACTAAAAATGTTATTTGTTGGGTAGTTCATTGTAATCCTACAATAGGATTTGCCTAAGATAGAGCAAATGAACGAGAGATAGAACTCAAAAAATGGGTTCTTTGAGAGACAAGATGATAATCAACAAATATAACAACCTAGTTCCTACACCACTAGCTCCAAGGTAGTTGAGAATGATCTATAAACCGTCTTAGTTGAATGGTTTGAACTTTATGACTATGTCATAGAGCTACACCTCTTAATTCGAAAGAAATAAGAATGAAAATCCTTATGACTACATTGAGTGTATATACGACATATACTCAAGGAAATGGTATATTACCATTTGACCAAAAATAGTGAAACCTTCATAGCTAATTGGTAGCTTAAGGTGACTACAATCAACGAGATTGGTTGACTTGGAAGAAACCATCTTTGACGTAGTCTTGGTTTCTGTTAATTCAAAGATTGCTAGTTACAACTAAACGGTGATTCAATGTTTGGACATAATATGGGTTTCCAAAACCATTATCAAGATAGTCTTGATAATATATGTCTAAGACTAGGAATCACAAGATGTGTAGGTTGTAGAGATTCATCCATCATGAATCTTAGCAAGCTAGTGGGAGCTATAAGCATCTTATGAGAGAAAGATCAAATCATTTTATTTCTCATAAAGATGTAAATGAATATTTTGTTTACTAGGTTTACAAAAGATTAGTGGGAGTTAATCATATTCTGAAATTTGAACATATATATGATATATTAATTTTGGAAATGAAAGGGATTCTTCTTCGTTAAAGTTATGACTTTAAACATTATATAATGATAGAATGTATATGGGAGACATAGTCTATATACATGGGATGGAAATCTATAATGATAGATTTCAAGATATAATTGGATTATCTCAATCCCTATTGATAGACGATAGATGTAGGAAGTTTCTCAAATGATAAACTTCAAATGAAAGGACAATTCCGATCAGACTAGGAAATTGCTCTTCTAAAAGGAAATGTACCCTTTTGACTCCTAAAGAAGCATAATGCATAAATAGAATCCTTTATGCATACGTAGAAAGGTGATTTAAGTATTTCATATTGTATGAAAAACGTTGATATGAGTTGTACCAAGATCGGTAGAAGACGATATCAGTGCAAGCCTAGGATCAGAACCAGGGCAACTATCAAGTAAGTCCTTAAGTATTTAAGAAATACTAAAGGATAGATTCCTCAAGAATGAGGAAGAATTAGAGTAATGCAATGGAAGCGTAAATGTATTAGATTATGAATCTAATATCGTATCTATCATTGGATGTCTCTTTATTATGAATGAAGAGATAATTGGATATCTCTTTATTATGACCAAAGAGATATTTGGGTGGAAACGTTATAAGTAATGACTTTAGTGTGTTCCATCATGCATGCAAAATATATCGTCATATAGAAGCTTACAACAATGTTGTTTGGCTGGGAAAGTTCATTTATGAACTCTCCATTCGGTTCCAACCAAAAAGTGTCTCTAGTGTACCCACACTACGACACTAATGGGGTGATAGCTCAAGCTAGGGAATTAAGGTCTCATCATGATCCGAACTCAAATGAGAGACTGAACCACATGATTGAGAATCATGTATAATGGGGATGTCGTTATTCTCAAGGTTGCTTCTATGGATAACATATAGATATCCATTGTCTATGCCTACTACTTAACCATTTTTGAAATGAATTAAGAAGAGGTATCATCACTGATGACCAAGCTGATTGGCTCTAATGCAAGTGGGAGATTGTTGGAAATGTGCCCTAATGCCAATCATATGATGATACTTTATGGACATTTCACATGTTAAACTAATCTAGTTTAATATAAAGGTCAAAGATTATTATTTAAAGTCGTCTCATATACATGTTATATGCTTAAACGATAAGTCGCAACAATATGTAATTGGGAGAATGTGATCTAATGAAGTTAGATTCATGAGACCATTCTCTTTCGTATACATATCCTAAATGTTCCTGATCATAGGATTGCCAATTAGGCATTGACAATCCGTTAAGATCAGTACGTGTTATGTCCTCTCTTAGAGAGAGTGACTGGTCTCGACGCATTGGTGTGACTAACACCAAGACAAGCATGTAGGTGCTCAATAGAGAATGAGTCCACTGAACACGATCACCAAGGAGTTCTCATACTGATGTCACATGAGAACTTATGGTTGGGATAATGCAAAGTAGTCCTTTGACCTGAGGCATCATAGTTGTCTTATGGTTTGGTCATTGATCTTTGACTATGTCAAAGTCACTCCGTCAAAGGGTGTCCACGACATAGTTGGGGTTCAGCCACTTAGCCATGGAGTCAAGTGAATGCACAACAAAGGGGCTCTAACCTTCAAACCATTTGAGGGAGAATACTTTATGATATGATTAAGAATCTCTGGCCAGAGTATGAATGAGATTTGGCAAGTCGTTCCAAATCACATTCAAGGTAATTGTATAAGTAACAGAATCACACTGAATAATAGACATGAATAAACTATCAAATCAAACAATGTGGTCTAGAGTATTGTATTAGAGAAATGCCGTATTGCATTGTAATACCAAACTGAATAGGTTCTCCACCTCTTCTGATTAGCTTGGGTAGCCATGACACACTGCTAGGTGTCACTCATGGTTTATGGAAGCCTTAAAGGTGTATAATCACTAAAGGGAGAATAATTGAAAAGTAATTTTCAATTCACAATCGATTTGAAGAGTTCTAATCACTCACTGCCTCAATAAAAGGAACCTAATGGATCGCACACCATGTAAGGTAGAGATTGAAGAAATAATGGAGATGAGTAAGGACAATTAAATGGTTTAATTATTTATGGCTAGGATTAATTAATATGTTAATTATTCAAATGAATAAGTTCGTTTTAGACCTGGGGTTAGTTTTGGGCCTCAAGGCCCAATGGGATTCTAATGTCAAGTCCAATAACTCAAGTTGTATTATAACTTGAAAACACAAAGGGCATTAAAGCCCAATGAACCCACATGGTCGGCCATAAAGAGTGTGAGGGAGAATTGGTTTTAATTTCAATTATGACACTCAATGTAAGTGGCTATATAAAGGAAATTATCACTTATTCCCTCATAAGGGTTTTCTAAAGAGAAAAGAGAAAAACACAAAAAGCTCTATCTTCTCTTAGGAGGCCGGCCAACCTAGGAAGAATGCACTAGCATCCATTTCTTCCTAGGTCACTCACCTCTTCCTCTGGTGTGGAAACTTAAGGGTTCCCTTTCTTGGGAACTTGGAGAATCCATTCCTTCATCCATATCCAAGAAGTCATGGAGCTAAGAAGCAAAGTTCCTTGATCCACATTCATGGAGCCAAGGAGCAAGGAGACTAAGGAAAGAAGGCCCTTCATGTAAGATCCCACATCGCCCAGGGGTGAGGATCCTGTAAGCCTTATATGTATATTCTCATCTCTACCTAACACGAGGCCTTTTAACTGCTCACTGGCTTCGGGTTCCATCAGAACTCTGAAGTTAAGCGAGTTCGAGAGAGAGCATTCCCAGAAACAAAACCGTAAGGGCGTAGTCAAGGCCCAAAGTGGACAATATCGTGCTATGGTGGAGTCATGCCCGGGATGTGGTAGGGGCCTGGGCCAGGATGTGACAATTTGGTATCAGAGACAATCCCTGGCCGGAAGTGTGCCGATAAGGAAGTCGGGTCCCTAAGGGGGGTGGATTGTACGATCCCACATCGCCCAGGGGTAAGGATCATGTAAGCCTTATATGTATATTCCCATCTCTACCTAGCACGTGTTGGAAATGTGCCCTAAAACCAATCATATGATGATACTTTACGGAGATTTCACATGTTAAACTAATCTAGTTTAATATCAAGGGCATAGATTATTGTTTTAAGCCGTCTCATATAAATGTTATATGCTTAAACGATGAGTCCAAGGAATATGTAATTAGGAGAATGTAATTTAAAGAAGTTAGATTCATGAGTCCATTCTCTTTCGTATACATATCCTAAACGTTCCTGATCATAGGATTGCCAATTGGGCAGTGACAGTCCGTTAAGATCAGTATGTGCTATGTCTTCTCTTAGTGAGAGTGACTGGTCTCGAGTCATTGGTGTGACTGACACCAAGACAAGTACGTAGGTGCTCAATAAGGAATGAGTTCACTGAACATGATCAACGAAGAGTTTGAAGGATTATTTTGTGAAAACATGTTCATTTGAGCAACATCATATAGCATGCAATTAACAATTAAAGGCGGAATCATGCTTTCATGCACTCAAAAACAAAACATTACCCATGAAATTCAAAGCCTAGTAGATTGGTGAACCAAAACTCAACTCAAAACAAAGTGAGTTGAAATCATACCTTTGTAGATTCCTCTTTGCATAAGCAAAGGCTAATCACCCAAAGAGAGGGCCTTCATTCCTTGCATCTAAAATCTATGGATTTGGATGGATGAAAAGGTTTCTCCAAGTTCCCAAAATTGAGAACCTCTAAGTATCTTCACCAAGGTTAGATTGGAGAAGAAATGAGTGACCTTGGAGTAGTTAGTATGGCTAGATACACCCTCCAAGGGGCCGGCCTCTTTAGAGAGAAAAGGAGAGACAAGTTCTCACCAATTTTCTCCAAAAAAAAAACCCTAAATGAATTTTGGCTATAAAGTCATATTTATACCTGAATTCATTGGAGTGGCAAACTTGTAAATAAGTCCAAAACCCACTCCAAAACCAAATGGCCGGCCATGGGATATTATTGGCCTAATTGGGCCTTTGTGAATTAAGTTGTCATACAACTTAAGTCAATGGACTTGACGTTCGAAGCCCATTGGGCCTTGAGGCCCAAAACTATCCCGAGGTCTTTAACGAACTTTATTCGTTTGATTAATTAACATATTAATTAATCCTTGCCATAAATAATTAAACCATTTAATTATTCTTACTCATCTCTATTGTTTCTTCAATCTCCACCTTACACGGTGTACGATCCATTAGGTTCCTTTTAGCGAGGCAGTGGGCGATTAAAACCATTTTACATCGATTGTGAATTGAAACTTACTTTCAATTCTCCCTTTAGTGATTACACACGTTTAGGGCTTCCACAAACCATGAGTGACACCTAGCAGTATATCATGGTTACCCAAGCTAATCAGAAGAGGTGGAGAACCTATTCAGTTTAGGATTACAAATGCAATACGGTCTTTCTCTAATCTAATACTCTTGACCACAGTGTTTGGTTTGATAGTTTATTTATTCATGTCTACTATCCAATGTGATTCGTGTGCTTATATGATTTCCTTGAATGTGATTTGGAACGCATTCCTAAATCTCATTCATACTCTGGCCAGAGGTTCTAAATCATATCATAGAGTATTTTTCCTCAAACCATTTGAAGGTTAGAGATCCCTTGTTACGCATTCACTTGCCTCCATGACTAAGTGGCTTAATCCCAACGATGCCGTGGACACCCCGATAGGGTGACTTTGACATAATCAAAGATCAAGGACTTAACCACAAGACAATTGTGATGCCTCAGGTCAAAGGACTACTTTGCATTATCCCAACCATGAGTTCTCATGTGACATGAATATGAGA
Source organism: Malus domestica (assembly GCF_042453785.1). Classification (NCBI taxonomy): domain Eukaryota; kingdom Viridiplantae; phylum Streptophyta; class Magnoliopsida; order Rosales; family Rosaceae; genus Malus; species Malus domestica. The sequence continues at coordinate 16,773,622 of NC_091670.1, forward strand.
ACTCTTCGTTGATCGTGTTCAGTGGACTCATTCTCTATTGAGCACCTACGTACTTGTCTTGATGTCACACACACCAATGACTCGAGACTAGTCACTCTCCCTGAGAGAAGACACATCACGTACCGATCTTAACGGACTGTCAATGCCCAATTGACATTCCTATGATCAAGAACATTTAGGATGTGTCTACGAAAGAATGGTCTCATGAATCTAACTACATTAGATCGCATTCTCCCAATCACATATTCCTTGGACTTTATCGTTTAAGCATATAACATTTATATGAGACGGCTCAAACAATAATCTTTATCCTTTATAGTTAAACTAGATTAGTTTAACATGTGAAATGTCCGTAAAGTATCATCATATGATTGGCTTTAGGGCACATTTCCAACAATCTCCCACTTGCACTAGAGCCAATCAGCTTGTTCATCAGTGATGATACCTCTTCTGTAGTCATTTCATAAATGGCTGAGTAGTAGGCCTAGACAATGGATATCTATATGTTATCCATAGAAGCAACCTTGAGAAGAACGACGTCACCATTATACATGATTCTCAATCATGTGGTTCAGTCTCTCATTTGAGTTCGGATCTTGATGAGACCTTGATTCCCAGGCTTGAGCTATCGCCCCATTAGTGTCATAGTGTCAGTACACTAGATACACTTTCTGGTTGGAACCGAATAGAGAGTTCATAAATGAACTTTCCCATCCAAACAACATTGTTGTAAACTTCTATATGGCAATATATTTTGCATTCATAATGGAACACACTAAAGTCATTAGTTTAATGTTTCCATCCAAATATCTCTTTAGTCATAATAAAGAGATATATGTTTATCTCTTCATTCATAATGAAGAAACATCCAATGATGGATTAGATTCACAATCTAATACATTTACGCTTCCATTACGTTACTCTAATTCTTCCTCATTCTTTGAGGAATCTATCCTTTAGTATTTCTTAAATACTTAAGGATTCACTTGACAGTTGCCATGGTTCTGATCCTGGGCTTACACTGATATCGTCTTGTACCGTTCTAGGTACAACTCATATCAATGTTTTTCATACAATATGAAATACATAAATCACCTTTATGCGTATGCATAAAGGATTCTATTTACGCATTATTTCTTTGGGAGTCAAAGAGTACGTTCTCTTTGAGAAGAGCAACTTCTTAGTCTCACTAGAGCTGTCCTTCTAATTGAAGTTTATCATCATATGAGAAACCTCCTAGCATCTCTTGTCTATTATTTAGGGCTTGATATAATCCAATTATATCCTAAAATCTATCATTATAGATTTCCATCCCATGTTTATAGACTATGTCTCCCATATACATTCTATCGTTATAGAATGCTTAAAGTCATAACTTTAACGAAGAAGTATTCTTTTCATTTCCAAAATTAATATATCATATATATATTTATATTTTAGGAACATGATTAACTCCCATAAACATTCTATCTTCATATAATGTTTTAAAGTCATAACTTTAACCAAGAAGTTTTTATTTCATTTCCAAAATTAATATATCATATATATATACTTAAATTTTAGGAACATGATTAACTCCCAGTAATCTTTTGTAAACCTAGTAAACAAAAGATTCATTTACATCTTTATGAGAAATCAAACGATTTGATCCTTTTCTCATAAGATGCTCATAGCTCCCACTAGCTTGCTTAGATTCATGATGGATGTATCTCTACAACTTACATGTCTTGTGATTCATAGTTTTAGACATATATTATTAAGACTATCTTAACAATGGTTTCAGAAACTCATATTATGTCCAAACATTGAATCACCATTTAGTTGTAGCTAGCAATCTTCGAATTAATTGAAACCAAGACTATCTCAAAGATGGTTTCTTCAAAGTCAACCATTCTCTTTTATTGTAGTCACCTTAAGCTACCAATTAGCTATTTAAGGTTTCATTATTTCGGGTTAAATGATACTTTACCATTTTCTTGAGTATATATCATATATACACTCAATGTAGTCATAAGGATTTTCATTCTTATTTCTTTCGAATTAAGAGGTGCAACTCTATGACATAGTCATAAAGTTCAAACCATTCAACTGAGACGGTTTATAAATCCTTATCGACTACCTTGGAGCTTTTGGTATAGGAACTAGGTTGTTTATATTTGTTGATTACTTTCTTGTCTCTCAAAGAACCTATTCTTTTGAGTTCTATCTCTCGTTCATTTGCTCTTAGGCAAATCACATTGTAGGATTACAATGAACTACCCAACAAAACAACATTTGTTAGTTGGTTCATAGAAGTGATATCCAAAAGTTAATTTAAGGATATCCTACAAGATTGTTATCATACAAATATTGCTTTTAGCACACAACCCCAAATCTTAACATGCTTAAGATTTGTCTTTCTTTCCAACTACATCTTATGGAGTTATGAAAATTTTGGAAGATCTTCTAATTGACAATCATATTGTTTTAGAAGTATATATATCCTATATATGGGTAATAGATAACATCTAACGAACCAAATCTTATTCGAGTTCATTCTTCTCCTAATGGAGAAATTCATTATCTTATGATGCTATTTTCCTTGATATCTATCAAGGAAACTCATCTAAAGTGTTACTTTTCCTTGGATCAAATCTAAGGAGGTAATTACTTTAGATGTCTTACTCATCAACTTACATTTCTTGAATTCTTTGAAACATTTTACAAAGTATTCGGACTTGTGTTTATTCAAAACAAACTATAGTCCAACCGAGAGTGATCTTCAGTGAATGTCATATAACATGAGTAGTATTATGTTGTGGACAAGTGCCACTAACATCTAAGTGAATTAACCTCAACAACTTTGTGATTCTTTCTTCTTTCCAAAAGAATAAAGATTCGAACATTTCGCCTCTATACAATTTTAACAAGAAGGTATTGGATCCGGATCTAACGATCCAAAGCATCCATCTTTCACCAACTCGTAACTTATGTTTTAGAGGTATCACAACTTAGTTGGGATTAGTCACTACCTTGCAACCTTTTGGGTTTTAAGCATCATTGTATTCTAAACAGTTAACACTACCATATCATCTCTACTATAGAGACAATCAATTAGATTACTATAATCCAATCATTGATTAATAAAGAACAATGTTTTGTCAAACAAAACATTCATCCATCTCTACTATAGTGATGGAATTAAGTTCCTTAAAATTGGAATGTAAAGACAATCTTTGGTTTTTCCAATTTCTTTGGTAGTTCATATGAGGAAGTAAGTACTATCTGCTTTCGCAGAGATCTATATTTTATTCACGTTCCGAATGTGAAGCACATTTTTCTTCTCTCATATATCTTCTACATCTTATTAGTCACACTTTTACAACGATTGTAAAACATAGTTACTAATACGGAATCAAGCATTCAAGTAGAAGAACCAACTGTTTTGAACTATTCAAGAACAATTTACAACACCTTCGAAAGGTGTGTTCTTGACACTTGCAAGACATTTCTTGCAAATACCCCTTCCAATGTCCATCCTTTCATAAAGAAAGTTTGTTTCCTTGGAGTTAATTTTATCTTCTTCATTTGACTTCTCCTTTGACTACAATAGTCATGGTCCCTAAACTCCCACTATCTCTCTTGAAACTTATTTCAATTGTGTTATACACATCAAACATTTTGGAGAGCATGTGGTTATTGTTTACTACATAGTTTACAATAAACTTAGCGAACCATTAGGATAGGGACACATAGGTGAAGTCCTTGCCTAGTTTCCGTCTCGTTAAGTGGTTTAACACTTCAACACTCAATGATTCAAAATCATCATAAGTCCATGTTAATGGACTATTTTTGTCAACCAACCATTATGTTCTAAACATAATTTACAAACTTTCAAGAGTTGTACAAGGCAACTCTCATTTCTTCATACAACAATTTGTAAGTGAAGAATCATGGCACATAAAGTGTCCATGCCTTTGTGCTTTCTTCTAAAGTTCCTTGTTCATGTAACAAAGAAACAAGCACTAATGTTTGCATTGATTAAGGGTTGTTCAAAACAACTCTTATTTCTTTATACAACATTTTGTAATTGAAGAATTATGACATTAAAAGTGTTGTCCTCTTTATGATAGACTTTATCTAACATATTCTTCTAATGATACTTTATCAATAGGAAGATTGTGAGGATGAGACTACTTAGGTACATTTACAAGCCATTAAAGACAATCTATGGTTTTGTAGTACCAAGTCCGGAAACTAAAGCTTTCGGCTTTTATTTGTCAAGTGTTGGATAGCGTTTGCAAATATATTGGTAAACAAATACATAACGAATATAAATTGATTGATTTTAAGCCATTTGATTCGGGTCTTTAAATCAAATAGCACCACCCACTATTTTTGGCAAATTCCATATCCCTCATTGGAATTCGAGAGTTTTGGATGAAACTCTTAGTAGGGTATGGGAGACTCACTACTACCAAGCCCACCTCAAAAGAAAATCATATTGGCTAGCGTTAATAATAATGAGAGAGTACGCTTACTCATTTGCATCTCTTGCAAGTACCCATCTAGTTTGGCCTCTAGAGAATGATGCCTCAGAAGAATATCATATTGGCACATTGCACTTAGTTAAGTCATTCCCACCATGCTAGTTAAAGTAAGGGTTCAAGAATGGCCTCAGAAGAAAATCATATTGACCATACTCGTTGCCTACCTTTACCTCATCATATGTTTATAGGCTTCTCCTGAATGTAAGCACATACTTTGCAACCCTAGAACTGGACGAATACGGTGTATGAGTCACAAACGATTGAAGCCTACCACGGTGGAAGGCCACGAAAGAGTGTTCAAAGCACTCTCACGCTTATCAACTCAATAATGGTTTGGTTGAGGGTTTTAGGTCTCATCACATATAAATATACATTTTAATCTATATTAAAACAATTTTGGTCCTATTACAACTATTGGTCCATTTGATTGTTTTAGTTGTATATAATACTCCCACTATGCTTATAAAACGGTTTTTAAAGCAAGAGTATATGATACTACTAATATAAACTTTGCATTCATTTGATGGACTATATAGTTGCCTTAGGGCCTTAGGATGACTATGAACCTTTGTTTAGATTCAACACGAGCCTTGTGTTGAATCTCGGTCTAGGGATGGTGATTGATTTTAGTTACGCGTTTAATCACATTAAGGCGTGTTGTCTTAGGGGCGTTGGACCCAACTACTTCATTTTCATGCATATCATATAAAGCAAGAAAGAAGTACTTCAAAGTAAAGGTGAGCTTATGCTCATTACAACATTTGCATAAAACAAATTACCTTAAAGTAAAGAAGGGCTTATGCCCTTTTACAACATTTGATCAAATCAAATTACAACCAAAATCTAATCTACACATTCCCATGGTTCAAACAAATTTGAAACGGCCTTTCACATAGCTCAATTATATTAGGCTTAGGTTCATAATCATCCTTTAATTAATTAACACTTTAACTAATTAAATTGAATGCAACATTTTCATTTGGTTTTTGTATCCATAAAATTGATTTAAATGGAGCTAAATGAAATGAAAATCCAATTCTCATTTAAAGAGACAAAACAATTTTGTTCTCTACCTAATTTGGGCCAAAATGCAATTACCACAACCTTTGGGCAATATTGCAAAAACATAAACTTTTGGGGTCACTTTGTAAGAACACAAAAGTCCACTACTTCATGTAATTACACTAGAACCCAAAATTTAAACAATGTAAAAACTTCATTAAAGGAGCAAAACAATTTGTCCTTTAGCGTTTTTGGACCTAAACGTAAAAACGTAAACTTTTGGGCCAAAGTGCAAATACACAAAAGTATCAAAACTTTATGTAATTGCATAAAAGGCCCCAAAAGTACCCCCACTAGGGGGTGGCCGGTTTTGGAAGAAGAAATGGAGTGATGTGTGTGTTGATTTGTGAGTTTTGACATAAAGCAATCAAGTGGTGCAAGTGGTGTGTGTGAAAGGAAATTAATCCTTACACACCCACCAATATCTCTTACACCATTTAAACAAATATCTAACACATTAAACATTTGAAAAACATAAAACATAAACTTTATGAAATAAATCAAAACTTTGAATCAAAACACAAACCTTTTTGTTCTTGGCAAAAATATTAAGAACAATGAAGAACACTCATGAAAAACCCAAAATTTTTCCATGAACATTTTTACTCCAAAAACATCCCAAAACCATTCAAACTTTAGGGAAATAACATATAACCAAACTAGGGTACATAGGGGTTCCAAAAGTCACTTGAAAACACTTTTAACAAGTCAAACAAGAACCCAAAATTTCACCCTATGTATTTGGCCGAAAATCCCCAAAATCATGGCACCAAATTTTAGCTCCAATATTCATGCTCATAAGAACTACATCTACAACATTTGAGATGGCAAATTTTCTAACAAAATTTACATTCAAAGAAACAAGAATAAAGCTTGTAACATATTACAACTTTTAAATCACAAACTATGAATCACAAAACCCAAAAGGATTCACCAACTACTAGACCTAGGCTCTGATACCACTTGAAGGATTATTTTGTGAAAACATGTTCATTTGAGCAACATCATATAGCATGCAATTAACAATTAAAGGCGGAATCATGCTTTCATGCACTCAAAAACAAAACATTACCCATGAAATTCAAAGCCTAGTAGATTGGTGAACCAAAACTCAACTCAAAACAAAGTGAGTTGAAATCATACCTTTGTAGATTCCTCTTTGCATAAGCAAAGGCTAATCACCCAAAGAGAGGGCCTTCATTCCTTGCATCTAAAATCTATGGATTTGGATGGATGAAAAGGTTTCTCCAAGTTCCCAAAATTGAGAACCTCTAAGTATCTTCACCAAGGTTAGATTGGAGAAGAAATGAGTGACCTTGGAGTAGTTAGTATGGCTAGATACACCCTCCAAGGGGCCGGCCTCTTTAGAGAGAAAAGGAGAGACAAGTTCTCACTAATTTTCTCCACAAAAAAAACCCTAAATGAATTTTGTCTATAAAGTCATATTTATACCTGAATTCATTGGAGTGGCAAACTTGTAAATAAGTCCAAAACCCACTCCAAAACCAAATGGCCGGCCATGGGATATTATTGGCCTAATTGGGCCTTTGTGAATTAAGTTGTCATACAACTTAAGTCAATGGACTTGACGTTCGAAGCCCATTGGGCCTTGAGGCCCAAAACTATCCCGAGGTCTTTAACGAACTTTATTCGTTTGATTAATTAACATATTAATTAATCCTTGCCATAAATAATTAAACCATTTAATTATTCTTACTCATCTCCATTGTTTCTTCAATCTCCACCTTACACGGTGTACGATCCATTAGGTTCCTTTTAGCGAGGCAGTGGGCGATTAAAACCATTTTACATCGATTGTGAATTGAAACTTACTTTCAATTCTCCCTTTAGTGATTACACACGTTTAGGGCTTCCACAAACCATGAGTGACACCTAGCAGTATATCATGGTTACCCAAGCTAATCAGAAGAGGTGGAGAACCTATTCAGTTTAGGATTACAAATGCAATACGGTCTTTCTCTAATCTAATACTCTTAACCACATTGTTTGGTTTGATAGTTTATTTATTCATGTCTACTATCCAATGTGATTCGTGTGCTTATATGATTTCCTTGAATGTGATTTGGAACGCATTCCTAAATCTCATTCATACTCTGGCCAGAGGTTCTAAATCATATCATAGAGTATTCTCCCTTAAACCATTTGAAGGTTAGAGATCCCTTGTTACGCATTCACTTGCCTCCATGACTAAGTGGCTTAACCCCAACGATGCCGTGGACACCCCGATAGGGTGACTTTGACATAATCAAAGATCAAGGACTTAACCACAAGACAACTGTGATGCCTCAGGTCAAAGGACTAGTTTGCATTATCCCAACCATGAGTTCTCATGTGACATGAATATGAGAACTCTTCGTTGATCGTGTTCAGTGGACTCATTCTCTATTGAGCACCTACGTACTTGTCTTGATGTCACACACACCAATGACTCGAGACTAGTCACTCTCCCTGAGAGAAGACACAGCACGTACCGATCTTAACGGACTGTCAATGCCCAATTGACAATCCTATGATCAGGAACATTTAAGATGTGTCTACGAAAGAATGGTCTCATGAATCTACCTACATTAGATCGCATTCTCCCAATCACATATTCCTTGGACTTTATCGTTTAAGCATATAACATTTATATGAGACGGCTCAAACATTAATCTTTGTCCTTTATAGTTAAACTAGATTAGTTTAACATGTGAAATGTCCGTAAAGTATCATCATATGATTGGCTTTAGGGCACATTTCCAACAGAGTTCTCATACTCATGTCACATGAGAACTCATGGTTGGGATAATGCAAAGTAGTCCTTTGACCTGAGGCATCATAGTTGTCTTGTGGTTAGGTCCTTGATCTTTGATTATGTCAAAGTCATTCCATTCGCGGGTGTCCACGGCATAGTTGGGGTTAAGCCACTTAACCATGGAGGCAAGTGAATGCGCAACAAGGGATCTCTAACCTTCAAACCGTTTGAGGGAGAATACTCTATGATATGATTAAGAATCTCTGGCCAGAGTATGAATGAGATTTAGGAAGTCATTCCAAAATCACATTCAAGGTAATCATATAAGTAAATGAATCACATTGGATAGTAGACATGAATAAACTATCAATCCAAACAATGTGGTCAAGAGTATTGTATTAGAGAAAGACCGTATTGCATTGTAATCCTAAACTGAATAGGTTCTCCACCTCTTCTGATTAGCTTGGGTAACCATGACATACTGCTAGGTGTCACTCATGGTTTGTGGAAGCCCTAAACATGTATAATCACTAAAGGGAGAATTGAAAGTAAGTTTCAATTCACAATCGATTTGAAAGAGTTCTAATCGCCCACTGCCTCGCTAAAAGGAACCTAATGGATCGTACACCGTGTAAGGTAGAGATTGAAGAAACAACGGAGATAAGTAAGGATAATTAAATGGTTTAATTATTTATTTATGGCTAGAATTAATTAATATGTTAATTAATCAAACGAATAAGTTCGTTATAGACCTAGGGTTAGTTTTGGGCCGCAAGGCCTAATGGGATTTGAATGTCAAGCCCATTAACTCAAGTTGTATGACAACTTGAATAAACAAAGGGCTTGAAAGCCCAATAAACTCTTAAGGCCGGCCATTTAGAGGAGGGTAGTGAACTTGCTTTAATTACAAGTTTGCCACTCCAATGAAGGAAGGCATAAATATGACTTTATAGCCAAAATTCATTTAGGGTTTCTTTTGGGAGAAAAGATGAGAACACAAACTCTCTTTTCTCTCTAAAGAGGCCGGCCACCCTAGAGGAAAATAGCTAGCAATCTTTCTTCCTCTAGGTCACTCATTTCCTCATCAATCTTTCCTTGGTGTGGAGACTTAGAGGTTCTCAATTTTGAGAACTTGGAGAAACCTATTCTTCCATCCAAATCCATGGAGCTAAGAAGCAAGGAATGAAGGCCCTATCTCTTGGGTGATTATCCTTTGCTTATGCAAAGAGGAATCAACAAAGGTATAATTTCTCAACTCACTTTGTTTTGAGTTGAGTCTTGGTTCACCTAACTACTAGGCTTTGAATTTAATGGGTAATGTTTTGTTTTGAGTGCATGCAAGCATGATTCCGCCTTTAATTTGTTAATTGCATGCTATAGATGTTGCTCAAATGAACATGTTTTTCACAAAATTTCCTTCAAGTGGTATCAGAGCCTAGGTCTAGTAGTTGGTGAATCCTTTTGGGTTTTGTAGTTCATAGTCTTTGATTTAAATGTTGTAATATGTTACAAGCTTTATTCTTGTTTCTTTCAATGTAAATTTTGTTAGAAAATTTGCCATCTCAAATCTTGTAGATGTAGTTCATATGAGCATGAATTTTGGAGCTAAAATTTGGTGCCATGTTTTTGGGGAAATTCGGCCAAATCCAAAGGGTGGTATTTTGGGTTCTTGTTTGACTTGTTAAAAGTGTTTTAAAGTGACTTTTGGAACCCCTAAGTACCCTAGGATGTTAACCCCATTTTGAGTAGTGAAAATTTGAGTTTTATTGAGTGAAAATGTTCATGGAACTCTTATGGGTTTTCATGGATGTTCTTCATTGTTCTTGAGGTTCTTACCAAGAACAAAAAGGTTTGTTGTTTTGATTCAAAGTTTTAGTTAATTTCATAAAGTCTTTGTTTTGTATCGGTTGGTGTGACTTATCCATCAACAAGTCATTTAATCAATTAAAAGGTGATTGAATTGTTGATAAGAGTGTTTGAATTATGTACATAATTGTTTTTCTTCTTACACACATGTTCCCCACCAACCAATTTCCACTTGCATGGCTTTATGTCTTTGTTGAAAAAATTTCAAAATTTTGAGGCCTCACTCTCACCAAAACCGGCCACCCTACAAGTGGGGTAGTTTTGGGGCTTTTATGCAATTACATAAAGTTTTGATACTTTTGTGTATTTGCTGACACACCCCGTCCCGAAGGAGGGCATGTTGGCCGTCACATGAGAGTGACGTAACCATTTACATAGTTCAGAAGCATCATTAAAACCTTCAACAAACCATCTATAACACCCTGCTAAGCCAAGAAAATTCCAAACTTCAGCCACGGTTCGCGGAGCATAGACAATTACCTTAACACTTCCACAATGTCTAATACGATAAGATTCACTGGCATAACTACTTCTTCCACCATCACTGGACACCCTGAAGGTGTAGTCATTTCCCATTCCACGGCGGAATCCGACCGTTGGATGGTAACGAAATTTTAGGATGTTGTCCTAGAGGTATATTGTGGACCTCTGGAAGTTATGGATTTAAAATCTGAGTTGCAGATCTTCAAATCTGCAAATTTTGGTAATTTTTGGAAATAGTTGAATTTTCCGGCGAGCCGGGGGCGGCCAACCGCCACCCGCGGCGGCCCGCGCGGCGGCGCGTGGCCAATGGCCGCCAATGTCATTATTAGCTTGTGATTAAGGTTCTAGGTTCTGTTTTGATAATTGATGGACGTAAATTGAATAATTGAACCTAAGTTGGTTACGATTCGGGGTGTGTCATTTGCACTTTGACCCAAAAGTTTACGTATTTACGTAAAGGCCCAAAAACACTAAAGGACAAATTGTTTTGCTCCTTTAATGAAGTTTTTGTATTTATTGAAATTTTTGGGTTCTAGTTGTAATTACATGAAGTAGTGGACTTTTGTGTTTTTACAAAGTGACCTCAAAAGTTTATGTTTTGCAATATAGCCCAAAAAGGTGAGGTTATTGCTTTTCGGCCCAAATTAGGTAGAGAACAAAATGGTTTTGTCTCTTTAAATGAGAATTGGATTTTCATTTCATTTAGCTCCATTTAAATCAATTCTATGGATACAAAAACCAAATGACAATGTTGCATTCAAGTTTAATTAGTTAAAGCGTTAATTAATTAAAGGGTGATTATGAACCTAAGCCTACGATAATTGAGCTATGTGAAAGGCCGTTTCAAATTTGTTTGAACCATGGGAATGTGTAGATTAGATTTTGGTTGTAATTTGATTTGATCAAATGTTGTAAAAGAGCATAAGCTCTTCTTTACTTTAAAGTAATTTGTTTTGATCAAATGTTGTAAAAGAGCATAAGCTCTTCTTTACTTTGAAGTACTCATTTTCTTGTTTTATTTGATATGCATGAAATTGGAGTAGTTGGGTCCAACGCCCAATAGGAACAACACGCCTTAATGTGATTAAACGCGTAACTAAAATCAATCACCATCCCTAGACCGAGATTCAACACTAGGCTCGTGTTGGATCTAATCAAAGGTTCATAATCATCCTAAGGCCCTAAGGCAACTATATAGTCCATCAATGAATGCAAACCTTATGTTAGTAGTACCATATACTCTTGCTTTAAAAACCGTTTTACAAGCATAGTGGGAGTATCATATACAACTAAATCAATCACATGGACCAATAGTTGTAATAGGATCAAATTGTTTTAATAAGATTAAAATGTATGTTTATATGTGATGAGACCTAAAAACCCTCAACCAAACCATTTTTAAGTTGATAAGCGTGATAGTGCTTTGAACACTCTTTCGTGGCCTTCCACCGTGGTAGGCTCCGATCGTTTGTGACTCGTACACCGACTTCACCCTATCATGAGGGAGTACAAAGTGCGTGCTTACACTCAAGATGAATCCTATACGCATACATGATGTTGTCAAGGTAGGCAACGAGAATGATCAACATCATATCATTGTGAGGTTGTTCTTGAACCCCTACCTGAACTTGCATGGTGGGAATGACTTAACTAAGTGCAATGGAGCCAACATGATATCATTGTGAGGCTTCATTCTCTAGAGGCCAAATAAGATGGGTACTTGCAAGAGATGCAAATGAGTAAGTGTACTCTCTCATTATTATTGATGCTAGCCAACATCATATCATTGTGAGGTAGGCTTGGTAATGATGAGTCTCCCATACCCTACTAAGAGTTTCCTCCAAAACACTCGAATTCCGATGAGGGATATGGAATTTGCCAAAAATAGTGGGTGGTGCTATTTGATTTAAAGACCCGAATCAATGGCTTAAAATCAATCAATTTATATTCGTTATGTATTTGTTTACCAATATATTTACAAACGCTATCCAAAACTTGACTAAGAAAAGAAAAATGCTTTAGTTTCCGGACTTGGTACCACAATCCCAAAGATTGTCTTAAATGGATTGTATAAGTACATAAGTAGTCTAATCCTCACAATCTTCCTATTGATAACGTATCATTGGAAGAACATGTTAGATAAGTCTATCATAAAGAGGACAACACTTTTAATGTCATAGTTCTTCACTTACAAATCGTTGTATGAAGAAATAAGAGTTGCTTTGAACAACCCTTAGCTAATGCAAACACTAGTGCTTGTTTCCTTGTTAAATGAACAAAGAACTTGAGAAGAAAGCACAAGGGCATGGACACTTTATGTGCCATGATTCTTCACTTACAAATTGTTGTATGAAGAAATGAGAGTTGCCTTGAACAACTCTTGAAAGTTTGTAATTATGTTTAGAACATAATGGTTGGTTGACAAAAATAGTCCATCAACATGGACTTATGATGATTTTGAATCATTGAGTGTTGAAGTGTTAAACCACTTCTAGAAACGGAAACTAGGCAAGGACTTCACCTTTGTGTCCCTATCCAAATGGTTCACTAAGTTTATTGTAAACTATATAGTGAACAATAACCACACACTCTCAAAATCGTTTGATGTGTATAACACAATTGAAATAAGTTTCAAGAGAGATAGTGCGAGTTTAGGGACCATGACTATTGTAGTCAAAAGGAGAAGTCAAATGAAGAAAGTGAAATAAACTCCAAGGGAACAAACTTTCTTTATGAAAGGATGGACATTGGAAGGGATATTTGCAAGAAATGTCTTGCAAGTGTCAAGAACACACATTTCGAAGGTGTTGTAAATTGTTCTTGAAAAGTTCAAAACAGTTGGTTCTTCTACTTGAATGCTTGATTCCGTATTAGTAACTATGTTTTACAATCGTTGTAAAAGTGTGGCTAATAAAAATTAGAAGATTAATGAGAGAAGAGAAAGTATTTCACATTCATAACGTGAATCAAATGTAGATCTCTGCGAAAGCAGATGGTACTTACTTCCTCATATGAACTACCAAAGAAATTGGAAAAACCAAAGATTGTCTTTACATTCCAATTTTAAGGAACTTAATTCCATCACTATAAGGGATGGATGAATGTTTTGTTTGACAAAACATTGTTCTTTATTAATGAATGATTAGATTATTGTAATCTAATTGATTGTCTCTATAGTAGAGATGATATGGTAGTGTTAACTGTTTAGAATATAACGATGCTTAAAACCCAAAAGGTTGCAAGGTGGTGACTAATCCCAACTGAGTTGTGATACCTCTAAAACATAAATTATGAGTTGGTCATAGATGGATGCTTTGGATCGTTAGATCCGGATCCAATGCCTTCTTATTAAAATTGTATAGAGGCGAAATGTTCGAATCTTTGTTCTTTTGGAAAGAAGAAAGAATCACAAAGTTGTTGAGGTTAATTCACTTAGATGTTAGTGGCACTTGTCCACAACATAATACTACTCATGATGTATGACATTCACCGAAGATCGTTCTTGGTTGGACTATAGTTTATTTTGAATAAACACAAGTCCGAATACTTTGCAAAAGGTTTCAAAGAATTCAAGAAATGTAAGTTGATGAGTAAGACGTCTAAAGTATTTGCCTGCTTAGATTTGATCCAAGGAAAGATAACACTTTAGAACAGTTTCCTTGAAAAATATCAAGGAAAGAAGCATCAAAAGATAATGAATTTCTCCATTAGGAGAAGAACGAACTTGAATAAGATTTAGTTCGTTGGATGTTATCAATTACCCATATGTAGGATATATGCTTCTAAGACAATATGATTGTCAATTAGAAGATCTTCCAAAATTTTCATGACTCCATAAGATGTAGTTGGAAAGAAAGACAAATCTTAATCATGTTAAGATTTGGGGTTGTGTGCTAATAAGCAATATTTGTTTGAGAATTATCTTGTGGATATCCTTAAATTAACCTTTGGATATCACTTCTATAAACCAACTAACAAATGTTGTTTTGTTGGGTAGTTCATTGTAATCCTACACTAGGATTTGCCTAAGATAGAGCAAATGAACGAGGGATAGAACTCAAAGAATGGGTTCTTTGAGAAACAAGATAGTGATCACAAATATAACAACCTAGTTCCTATACCACAAGCTCCAAGGTAGTCGAGAAGGATTTATAAACCGTCTCAGTTGAATGGTTTGAACTTTATGACTATGTCATAGAGTTACACCTCTTAATTCGAAAGAAATAAGAATGAAAATCCTTATAACTACATTAAGTGTATATACGATATATACTCAAGGAAATTGTAAAGTACCATTTGACCCGAAATAATGAAACCTTCATAGCTAATTGGTAGCTTAAGGTGACTACAATCAAAGAGATTGGTTGACTTTGAAGAAACCATCTTTGACGTAGTCTTGTTTTCAATTAATTCGAAGATTGTTAGCTACAACTAAATGGTGATTCAATGTTTGGACATAATATGGGTTTCCGAAACCATTATTAAGATAGTCTTGATAATATATATGTCTAAAACTATGAATCACAAGACATGTAAGTTGTAGAGATCCAACCATCATGGATCTTAGCAAGCTAGTGGGAGTTATAAGCGTCTTATGAGAGAAAGATCAAATCAATTGATTTCTCATAAAGATGTAAATTAATCTTTTGTTTACTAAGTTTACAAAAGATTAGTGGGAGTTAATCATGTTCCTAAATTTGAATATATATATATACAAATATATGATATATTAATTTTGGAAATGAAAAGAATACTTCTTCGTTAAAGTTATGACTTTAAACATTCTATAACGATAGAATGTATATGGGAGATATAGTCTAAATACATGGGATAGAAATCTATAATGATATATTTCAAGATATAATTGGATTATATCAATCCCTAATAATAGACAAAAGATGCTAGGAAGTTTCTCATATGATGATAAACTTCAATTAGAAGGACGACTCTAGTGAGACTAGCAAGTTGCCCTTCTCAAAGGGAACGTACCCTTTGACTCCCAAAGAAATAATGCGTAAATAGAATCCTTTATGCATACGTACAAAGGTGATTTATGTATTTCATATTGTATGAAAACATTGATATGAGTTGTACCTAAAAAGGTACAAGACGATATCAGTGCAAGCCTAGGATCAGAACCATGGCAACTGTCAAGTGAGTCCTTGAGTATTTAAGAAATACTAAAGGATAGATTCCTCAAAGAATGAGGAAGAATTAGAGTAACAAAATGGAAGCGTAAATGTATTAGATTATGAATCTAATCCATCATTGGATGTTTCTTCATTATGAATGAAGAGATAATCAGATATCTCTTTATTATGACTAAAAGAGATATTTGGATGGAAACATCAAAAGTAATGACTTTAGTGTGTTCCATTGTGAATGCAAAATATATTGGTATATAGAAGCTTACAACAATGTTGTTTGGATGGGAAAGTTCATTTATGAACTCTCTATTCGATTCCAACCAGAAAGTGTCTCTAGTGTACCGACACTACGACACTAATGGGGCGATAGCTCAAGCCAGGGAATGAAGGTCTCATCACGATCAGAACTCAAATGAGAGATTGAACCACATGATTGAGAATCATGTATAATGGTGACGTCGTTATTCTCAAGGTTGCTTCTGTGGATAACATATAGATATCCATTGTCTAGGCCTACTACTCAGCCATTTTTGAAATGACTATAGAAGAGGTATCATCACTGATGACCATGCTGATTGGCTCTAGTGCAAGTGGGAGATTGTTGGAAATGTGCCCTAAAGCCAATCATATGATGATACTTTACGGAGATTTCACATGTTAAACTAATCTAGTTTAATGTCAAGGGTTTATTGTTTTAAGCCGTCTCATATAAATGTTATATGCTTAAACGATAAGTCCAAGGAATAAGTAATTAGGAGAATGTAATTTAAAGAAGTTAGATTCATTAGACCATTCTCTTTCGTATACATATCCTAAACGTTCCTGATCATAGGATTGCCAATTGGGCATTGACAGTCCGTTAAGATCAGTATGTGCTATGTCTTCTCTTAGTGAGAGTGAATGGTCTCGAGTCATTGGTGTGACTGACACCAAGACAAGTACGTAGGTGCTCAATAAGGAATAAGTTCACTGAACACGATCAACGAAGAGTTCTCATACTCATGTCACATGAGAACTCATGGTTGGGATAAAGCAAAGTAGTCCTTTAACTTGAGGCATCATAGTTGTCTTGTGGTTAGGTCCTTGATCTTTGTTTATGTCAAAGTCACTCCATTCGCGGGTGTCCACGGCGTAGTTGGGGTTAAGCCACTTAGCCATGGAGGCAAGTGAATGCGCAACAAGGGATCTCTAACCTTCAAACCGTTTGAGGGAGAATACTCTATGATATGATTAAGAATCTCTGGCCAGAGTATGAATGAGATTTAGGAAGTCATTCCAAAATCACATTCAAGGTAATCATATAAGTAAATGAATCACATTGGATAGTAGACATGAATAAAATATCAATTCAAACAATGTGGTCAAGAGTATTGTATTAGAGAAAGACCGTATTGCATTGTAATCCTAAACTGAATAGGTTCTCCACCTCTTCTGATTAGCTTGGGTAACCATGACATACTGCTAGGTGTCACTCTTGGTTTGTGGAAGCCCTAAACGTGTATAATTACTAAAGGGAGAATTGAAAGTAAGTTTCAATTCACAATCGATTTGAAAGAGTTCTAATCGCCCACTGCCTCGCTAAAAGGAACCTAATGGATCATACACCGTGTAAGGTAGAGATTGAAGAAACAACGGAGATGAGTAAGGATAATTAAATGGTTTAATTATTTATTTATGGCTAGAATTAATCAAACGAATAAGTTCGTTATAGACCTAGGGTTAGTTTTGGGCCGCAAGGCCCAATGGGATTTGAATGTCAAGCCCATTAACTCAAGTTGTATGACAACTTGAATAAACAAAGGGCTTGAAAGCCCAATAAACCCTTAAGGCCAGCCATTTAGAGGAGGGTAGTGAACTTGCTTTAATTACAAGTTTGCCACTCCAATGAAGGAAGGTATAAATATGACTTTATAGCCAAAATTCATTTAGGGTTTCTTTTGGGAGAAAAGATGAGATCACAAACTCCCTTTTCACTCTAAAGAGGCCGGCCACCCTAGAGGAAAATAGCTAGCAATATTTCTTCCTCTAGGTCACTCATTTCCTCATCAATCTTTCCTTGGTGTGGAGACTTAGAGGTTCTCAATTTTGAGAACTTGGAGAAACCTATTCTTCCATCCAAATCCATGGAGCTAAGAAGCAAGGAATGAAGGCCCTATCTCTTGGGTGATTATCCTTTGCTTATGCAAAGAGGAATCAACAAAGGTATAATTTCTCAACTCACTTTGTTTTGAGTTGAGTCTTGGTTCACCTAACTACTAGGCTTTGAATTTAATGGGTAATGTTTTGTTTTGAGTGCATGCAAGCATGATTCCGCCTTTAATTTGTTAATTGCATGCTATAGATATTGCTTAAATGAACATGTTTTTCACAAAATTTCCTTCAGCACGAGGCATTTTAGGAGCTCACTGGCTTCAGGTTCCATCGGAACTCCGAAGTTAAGCAAGTTTGGACGAGAGCATTCCCAGGATGGGTGACCCACTGTGAAGTTCTCGTGTGAATTCCCAGAAAAAAAAAATCGTGAGGGCGTGGTCGGGGCCCAAAGGGGACAATATCATGATACTGCAGAGTCGAGCCCGGGATGTGGTGGGGGCTCGGGCCGGGATGTGACACTTCACATGCGTGAATATCCTTTGCTAAGCAATGAGGTGCTTCAAAGGTATAAAAGTTTATCAACTCGTTTCTTAAAGATTTAAGTTGAGTCTTGGTTCACCACAACTACTAGGCCTTGAATTTCATAAGTAAAGTTTTGTTTTTGGGTGCATACAAGCATGATTCCGCCTATAATTGTTAATTGCGTGCATAGATGTTGCTCAAATGAACTTGTTTTTCACAAATATTTCCTTCACAAAGACCATCCAAGAATCAAGATTGCTTAGGCGCCTGACCAGTGCATGTGTTGGGATCGTTGTGCAAGGGCTAAAAACACTTTTGATAGTAAAAATCACATATGATTGAGTTTGGACGGTAGAGTTATAAGTACCTTTGGCTCCTGAAAGCATTTTCTAGAAACACATTTGACATAATTATTCTAAAAGTAGTTGAATTTTTAATAAAATTTTCAACATTTAAAACAAGTACTTTTAGTAACAATGTTTATTAACAAGTGTTTTTCTAGAGAAAAAATCCAAACAAGTTGAAAAACACAAATTTCCTGAAAGTATACTAACCTAGTAGATAATAGTAACGCATAGTAGTTTTTTTTTTTTAACTTTATATTTAAAATTCTTAAGTTCGAAACGAGTTAAATATCAATTTATTTTCACTCATCTTAAGAAAAAAACCAAAATTTATAGAGGCGATCACCACCAAGTCCCCAACCCAACCAAAGTGTGACACAGCACAGCATGACTCTCTCATTCCTAATTCAACGCAACTTCAGTATTCTGAACCATTCATTCTCTTCAGACTTTTGTCATCATCCAGCCTATCAAAATCGGGTATTTATCAATAATAGCCAAAATTTAACACCTAATTTCATAATTATCATTTTTTATAAAATCTTTCAAATACAACAAAAAAACCACTTAAATATACCTAAATACCCTCAAAATTAAAACCAAATAACAAAACCCTATTAGATCAGAATTTAGGAAAAAAAAAGAGACCTCTACATTTTGTGATGTCATAGTGTTCCCAGTCAATACCAATGAAATCGAGGATCTTAGTATACCTGAAATCTTTAAGGCGGCTGACAAATTTCAATCAAGCAAACATCATTGTTGGAGGTTTTGGTGTGGTTTACAGAGCAACTTTGGCGAGAGGCTAGCTGTTAAGAAACTATTAGGAGACTTGGGTCTGGTGAAAGGGAATTCAAAGCAAAAGTTAAGGTACTGTCCACTGCCCAAAACGAGAATCTGGTTTCCATGCCTACCTATCTCTTGTAACGATACAAAAGTACCCAATCAAATAACCATACTAAACATATTACACGTGCATGGACGAATGCTTCTTATTATATAGCACCAGAACAATCGTTTCTGGCAAACCCCACTAACAATTTTGATTGTTATCAGGTCCGGAATACAGGAAGCCGGATGGAAATTGGTAACAGCATCAGCCACTTTGGAATCATGAGTCCTCAAGTTGTGTTTGTGCTTTTGCTCTTTGCTCTCACAAACATATACATGAAAGATATCAACATTGGTTCAGTAGATCGCTCCTCTCAGAAAACAATGTAAGTCATCTTAGAATTGGGCCTTTGGGCATAAATCGCTAGTTTCCAGGGAAAGCAAGCATTAACGTTTCTAAGGCACTGATAAGCTCATATTTATATATATTTTACATAAAATTCACTTGTCTTTTCTTAGTTAGTTCCTTAGGCCATCTCCAACCGATGGCTGGCCAGAGGGCTCGTTTTAGCCCTCTGGCCCTCCAAGATTCTCCAAGATATTAATATTTTAATGAACAGTACAGGGCCATATTTGCCTCCGTCTCCAACCGAGGGCCAGAGGGCCAGAGGGCTCGTTTTAGCCCTGTCACAAAAAACCGTCTCCAACCGAGGGCCAAAGGGTCATAGGGCCAAACATAATTTATTATTTAAAAACTACAACTTAATTTTATTTAAAAATCATGTTGGTTAGTGTTGTATAATTTTTATGTTGGTTAATGTTATTTAATGTTGTTTCATATTGTTTAATGTTGTTTCATGTTACTTAATTTAATTTAATGTTGTATAATGGTTTAGGAAGTTATAGGAAAAAAATAGAATTTTAAAAAAATATGAAACAAATTTTGTGAAATAGAAGTTATAGGAAAAAAATGGAATTTAAAAAAAAATATGAAACAAATTTTGTAAAATAGAAGTTATATGAAAAAAATATGAACCAAATTTTGTAAAATATAAGTTATAGGAAAAAAATAGAATTAAAAAAATTGAAACAAATTTTGTAAAATAGAAGTTATAGGAAGTTATAGAAAAAAAAAGAAAAAAAAAGGTTTAAATTCATAAAAAAAAAAAAAGGTTTACAACGGCTAGTGTCGCTAGCCGTTGGAAGTTTAAATTCAAATTGTTATTTCTGTCGGTTATAACCGACAAAAATGAGAAACATTAAAAAAAAAAATAGCCAGCCCTCCAGCCCTCTCTGATCCCGTGGGGCCCTCCCAGATTCCCGAGCCCTCTGGCCTAGCCTTCGGTTGGAGACGGTTTTAGGGCTATTTTCGGCCCTCTGGCCCTCTGGACCCTTCGGTTGGAGATGGCCTTATATTTTTGAGCTATTTACTATGTTTTTGTGTTTTGTGTGATTTATCAAGCAAAGAAAAGAAAAGTAGCACAAGTGAGATATTAAGTAACAAATTCGTCAAAACTGCATGTGCAGATTAGCTGACTTTGGAATCATGTTACGAACAGCTCAGAATGAATGAGAGAATGCGCCTTATATGTTTGGAAAGCTACGGATGTCTAGTTTCTGGAGAAATTTACGGATTGTTAATATCATTTTTCTAGAAGAAGTTATGGCATTGTAACACTGAAAGGTTCAGAAAAGGGATAAGCAGATTTGGCTAATAAAATGAGAAAGTAAAGGCACTTGTTTTGTGTTTTGCTTTGTCGTCAACACTCAGCAGCAAATAGGGTTATGATTGCACTCATTTGGCTATGGAGCAAGTGGAAATGCACATGCAAAAGGGAAACATGGACATCACACACCCATACAAACTGCACATGCAAGGAATTGAAGTGGTCCTCTCCTTAGCCTATAAATACATCCACCATTCCCCTTCCTAAGAACAATCTTGATCCATCAAAAGAGCTTTATTCACAAACACAAGTCCCTTGCCTTGAGCTCCATTCCATTTCATCCTAACATTCAAACACATCTCCATACATTTCCATTTTCCATGTCGTGCAAATCCATTCCATCCATATATCCATACACATCCTAGACACTTGTGAAGGAAAAATTTTGTCCTAGCTAAGAACAAGTATGAACATTTGAATACATATGCATACTATTAACTCATTAATATAGGCATGCATCCAAAAACAATTCAATAAAACCCATGACTTTCAAAGCCTAGTATATGGTGAACCAAAATGAACTCTTTAACAACATTAAAGAGAAAGAAGAATTTAGTGATTCTTTACCCTTGAAGCTCATCCTTGTTTACACAAGGGATTCACCCAAGTGGAGGGCCTTCAAGTCACCTCCAAGCTCCTTGAATCCTTCTTGTGTTTTCTTCCCTTTAGTGCTCCTTTGATGATTTGAGGAAAAAGGATTTGTTCTCCAAAACACCAAAAGCTTGATGTCTCTAAGTCTCTTCACCAAGGTTGTATCTTGTGAAGATGATATGGATGATTAAAAGAAGAAGAGATTGCTAGATGTTTCTTCCTTTAATGGCCGGCCTCTTAGAAGAAATAGAGAGAAAATGTCTCATCAAATTTCAACTTACCAAACCCTAAAGCTATAAAGTTGAATTTATACTTCATTTCTTTGGTGAGTGGCAAACTTGCAATTAAGCAAACTTTGCCCATCCAACCCTAATGGTCGGCCTCCTTGGTGTTATTGGGCTATTTGCCCATTTTGTTTTAGTTGTCATACAACTTAAACATAATGGGCCTTTTGGACCAAAACGCTTTTGGGCCCCGAAACCCAAAACCAACATATAAGCCCAATACGAACCTTTCGTATAATTAATTAACTAATTAATTAATCTTGACCATTCTTCAATTAAACCATTTAATTGCTTATCCATTTCATTTGATTTCTTCACATACATCCTTACTCGGTGTACGATCCATTAGGTTCTAATTAGCGAGGCAGTGGGCGATGTTACTTTTAACTATCGATTATGAATTGAAACCACATTTCAATTCTCCCTTTCATTGATTAGTGTTTGCTAACCATTAGGGCTTCCACAAACCATGGTTGACGCCTAGCAGCATGTCATGGTTACCCAAGCTAAGTAGAATTGGTTGGAGAACCTATCCAGTTACAACTACAATGCAATACGGTCCTTCTCTAATACAATACTCTTAATCACATTGTTTAAGTGATAGTTTGTTTCATGTCTACTATCCAATGTGATTCTTTCTTATATGATTCCCTTGAATATGATTTGGAACAACCTTCCTTTAGTCATATTCATTTGCTTTGGCCAAAGACTTTAGAATCATATCTTAGAGTATTCTCCCTCCACCATGGAAGGTTAGAGATCCCTTGTTGTACATTCATATGCCTACATGACTAGATAGCTTGACCCCAACAATGTCGTGGACACTCCGAGGGAATGTCGTTGACAGGATCAAAGATCAAGGACCTAACCATTAGACATCTATGATGCCTCAGGTCAAAGGACTACTTTGCATATTGCAACCTTAGAGTTCTTACATGACATGTATGTTCAAACTCTGATTTGATCGTAGTTCAGTGTACTCAATTACTATTTCGAGCACCTATGTGTCTGTCTTAGTGTCCAACACCAAATCACTTGAGACTAGTCATACTCACACTTGAGTCAACATAACACATACTAACCTTAGCGGATTGTCAATGCCCAATTGGCAATCCTATGGCTAGGAACGTTTTAGGAATGAACATAAGAGAAAGGTCTCGATAATCTAACTCACTTAGATCACTTATCTCTTAGAACAAATACATTCCTTGGATTCACTTATTGCTTAAACACATGATACAATAAACAGTGATTAACAATAAGATTTGCCCTCCATTAAACATATAAAAGTTTAACATAATAAGTATTCCAAAAAGCTATTACATCAAATGAGTGGCTTTGTGGGCATACTTCCAACAACTTGTGCTACAACAAGGTGGTGAAAACAAAGGTCCTTGGAGTTTCAAGCTTGGAACTTTGGAGCGTTTTAGGTGTACTTCGGTCTTGCTTTCAGTGTCTACTTTGTTATTTTCTAATTTTGTTGCAATTATGAGTGGCTAAACCCCTATTTAATTAGGGGGGAAGTTTGAAGCCATGAACATGCTTGAGATTTGAATTGATTTCTTCCAATTGTGATTTGATAAGTTGTGATTGTAATTCAATTATCTATTTTATTCATAACTGATTCTTGTATGTTTATTAAGGATGCATACTTAGTTTTCATGCATGAATTAGATGCTAGAATATAAATGAGCTTCACCTAATCGTTACAAGTTTATATACATGAGTAGTGAAGGTTGTTTATCACAATCGCGTTAATTGAATTCTTGGCAATTGTATCATACATTCATAGTTATAATTGCCTCGTCAACACTTATGATTTTCATTGAACGTAATGATCTCTGATTGTATCTCTATTATGCATTCATATAGGGGACTTTTAGAGAATGATTTGGGTTGTCACATGCATTCATCCAATTCAATAAGTAAAGGAAAATCTAAGGGTTAATTTGTGCATCACGGTGAATCTAGGGTGTTGAGCATCATAGTTTATTGAAAAGCAATTGGAAATCAATTCATGTACAAGTGTGTCATGTGCGAAGAATGGACCTCTAACTAATCTATCCATCATCTTATTTCTTAAATTCGCTTTACAATCTGTCTAATTTTATAAGTTGTTTGTTTTTTTCGAATTCATCAAAACTAAATCCCCCTTTTACTTTCTTGTTTCAAACTGTTTAAAATCTGTTTTGTTTGTGTTTTAGAATGTTTTGAGTCAAGTCAAAACCCAAATTTCGTCCAAAGTTGTGTTAGAGTCAGAAACTGCCTAGTTTGTGTTTTTAGGCAGTTTTTAGTGTTTTTAAGTTGTTTTGAGTCTTGTGAACCTATTTTGAGTCCTTTGAGTCTATTCAAACGTTTTTAACTTTGTTTTTATGTTTTTGAGTTAGTTTAGAGGTTTTAGCAAGCCTTCCTAATCCCCGGTTTAGAATGATCCCTACTTGCATTTATACTACAATTTGACAACAAGAGGGTTTAATTTGAGTGCTTAACTTTCATCGCATCAAATTTTGGCGCCGTTGCCGAGGATTAGTAATTTTGCTAATCCCTTGTTATTTCTTTTTGTTTATTTTCATGTGTTTTTGTTCCTAGTTGATGACTTTACTTGTTTTTTTGTTTTAGGTGGTTTATGACTCGAAGTTCTCAACCTATTCATAAGCACATCCGTGACTTTGACAACGATTTTGAACGAACTTTGAGACGAGCAAGGAATCAACAAGAACCCCAACCATCTCAACCTGCACCAGATCTTAGAAAAGACAAAGTAGAAGAGCAAGAGGAGCCCACGGCACAGGTTGTAGAGGAAGATCCCAACATGGCAGCGGACAATCGAACAATCAAGGAGCTTTCCGCTTCAGGATTGGACAATGCCGCCCCCTATGCATCCAATACCCCATGGCTGCCCTAGGGAAGACGGACGAGTTCGAATTGAAATCAAGTTTGTTGCATCACATTCCTAAGTTCCACGGGATGTCCATGGAAGATCCTAATAAACACTTGAAGGAGTTTGAGGTTGTTTGCTCGAGCATGACCCCTGTGAACGTTGATGGGAGCATTCTGAAAATGAAGGCTTTTCCCTTTTCTCTCTTAGAAAAGGCTAAAGATTGGTTGTATGAGCTAGCCCTCGGAACTGTTACATCATGGGAGAGTATGAAACGGGCATTTTTGGAAAAGTTTTTCCCAACCTCTCGAGTCATTCTACTACGCAAAAGGATTAATGGCATTCAGCAAAACCAAGGTAAATCATTTCCCACTTACTATGAGCGTTTTAAAACTCTTGTTGCTTCATGTCCACAGCACCAGATGAAGGAGGAGCTTCTTCTTCAATATTTCTACGAATGGCTTCTACCAATTGAACGCCAAATACTAGACGCCTCAGCGGGAGGAGCTTTGATGGAAAAAACACCCATGGCTGCCAAGACCTTAATTGCTAACCGAGCATTGAATGCTCAACAATATGAAGGCGTTGGTTAAAGGGACCCCCCACGGCAGCAAGTGAATGAGGTAAGTTCCACATCCGACATTCAATCGCAATTAGCTAATCTTACTTCCATTGTGTCTCAGATGGCCGAAGGAATGAAGATGAAAGAACCAAGTGTATGTGGTGTGTGTTCTATCCAAGGACATGCCTCTGAAAAGTGCCCGCAATTGATTGAAAATGGTGGATGGGAAAATGCCAATGCAATTGGATTTCAAGGCCAAAACCAGCCAAGAAACGATCCATATTCTAATACGTACAATCCAGGTTGGAGAGACCATCCAAATTTTAGGTGGATGGAGCCCCAACAACAAGGAGGTTTTAGGCAGCAACCTCTGGGCTTCTATACCAAGCAATACGCACCAACACAAGCCCCACAACAACCTGCCCAAAATACCTCAGGTACATCTTTAGATAATGAGACACTTCTTAAGTTACTCACCAATTTGTCTCAGGGGCAAGAAAATCAAGCCAAAGCAATGCAAAACCAAGAAAAAAGGGTGGACCAAATGGAGAAGCAAATTGGGCAGATTGCGGAGTTTATAGGACAGTTCAGAGAGCAAGGTAAGTTGCCTAGTTTAATCGTTGTCAACCCGAATGGAGGATTCAAATCTGTAAAATCCATAAGTTTGCGAAGTGGAAAACAAGTTGGATCTGATCCCCAACCGTCCAATTCACGTTCCAATGAGGTTGAAGAGCTGATAATTGAAAAGGAGGAGCAAAGCACCCCCACGGAAAGGGTGGAAACACCTTTGCCGCAAGCCTCAAAAGCTCCTAAACCATCCAATTCGGCCAACAAAGGTAAAGAAGTTCCAATTTTGATTAATTCTAACGTTGTTCCTCCAAATGTACCATTTCCTCGTAGGTTTATGCAATCAAAGAAGAAGGAGGCTGAAAAGGATATTTTGGAAACGTTTAGAAAAGTTCAAGTTAATATACCACTTTTGGATGCAATTAAACAAGTTCCAAGGTATGCCAAGTTTTTAAAAGAACTTTGCACAACCAGGAAGAGAATTTCAAGCAAAGAGGTTGTCAAGGTAAGTGAAAATGTCTCAGCTGTTTTACAACGTAAACTGCCCACTAAATGCAAGGATCCAGGAAGTTTTACCATTCCTTGTGTAATTGGTAATACTCGTTTTGAATCAGCCATGTTAGACTTAGGTGTATCTATAAATATCATGCCTTATTCAATCTATGCATCTATGCACTTAGGCGAATTGAAAAATGATGGTGTGATTATACAATTGGCCGATCGTTCTAATGCCTATCCAAAGGGAGTTTTGGAAGATGTTTTAGTGCAGGTCAATCACTTAATCTTTCCGGTGGATTTCTACGTGCTTGAAATGGACGAGTCGGACCACTCCCTTACATTGCCCATCCTCCTTGGACAGCCATACATGAAAACGGCTCAAACCAAGATTGATGTAGGCAAAGGATCAGTAACTATGGCATTTGGTGGTGATATGATTAGCTTTAATATTCCTGAATCTGTTGAGAATACTAATGATGTTCTTTTTTGTTGTGCCATTGATGTGATTGAAAATATAGGGCAGAAACGTTCAACACTAATAAAAAAGAAAGTACCTCGAACCACCATCGAGGAGGAAATTGGAGTGAACAACAAGGAGTGCACGACCACACCTCTTAAAACCCCAATTCTGACCGAGAGCAATCCTTGTGCATTTGTTGATAGTGCTGCCACTTCATTGCAGCACATTGGTACGTCACCTAACCCAATTTCAATTCCCATTTCAACTAATAGGTTGTTACCTTCTATAGTGCAGGTACCTAATTGAATGCAAGGTAGTAGGGAAGGTTACATCAATTGTTGGAAGTAACACACCAAAATCAGGAAGGACTATTATCCCGTTCCGTTCAAGGATTCAATGTGTGAGCACTTTGAGGAGCGTGTCGTGGAGAATGTACCCCTCTATGCTGTGGGCCCTGTATAAGCTTAAATAGAGGTATCGTCCGGCTGAAAGACGTTAAAGCAAGCGCTTCTTGGGAGGCAACCCATGTATTCAAATAAGGAAGATTTTTGAATTGCTCCACAATCAGTTTTGCGTTCCTAAAAACCTTCCATTTTCTGTAGTTTTATTTTGCCATGATTGTCGTTTTTATTTGTTGCTTGTTTAATTGTTTTTGGTGTGGGTTTATTTTTGAAACACTGACAGTTATGCAAGGTATTTTTACATTCATAAAAAAGAAAGGAACATTAAGCAGATAAATACAAGAGGGAGCCTTCACAAAGGCTACTTAGGAGAAGTCTCAGTAGTCGGCGGAGCCCCAGAAGGAGGAGGCATCGGAGGTTGATCATTTGGAGCTTCATTACGCGGTACAGCCCCAGAAGACGAAGGCAAATGCTGTTGGAACAAATCCACAAACCTCTGATGATCAAGTAAAATCTGACCATCAGATTCCTGCATCTGGTCAATCTTCCTCTTCATGTTTGTAGCATAGTTATGTGCAAGTCTGTGCAACTGTTTATTCTCATGCTTAAGCCCTCTAATCTCTTGCTTGAGACTCATCCCTTCAGCCGCCAAGGATTCAACTTGACGGGTTCGGGCAAATAGGCGTTGGGCCATATTAGACACGAAACCTGCGCACTGCACACTGAGAGCCAGAGAATCCTTAACAGGCTACTCATCAGACAGTTTGGCAAGTAGTCTGTTATCTTTGGGAGTGACAAGGTTCCTGGCCACCATTGCAGCTGTCATATCATTCTTCATCACCGAATCCCTAACGGTAAGGGGACTAGTAGGGATATGAAGGATGGGCACCATATGTTGTCTGGAGAAGGCAGGACTGCCTCTTCACCAAGGTTCAAGTCAAAACGACGGTCGGATGGGCCAGACATTTTCAGAGGTGTTAAAGAAAGAAGAGATCAGACAAGTCAAGATCGTAGAAGTGCAAAAAGGGAGTTTTTACAGGCAGAAATTCAAGTGTGCTTTGAACGTCCTGCGTACCTTTATAAAAATCAGCACGCGATAGGATTCAGAGATCGAAGAGGCGAGCTCAGAAATCGAAAAGGCCAACTCAAAAATAAAAAAGGCGCTAGCTTTCTCAAAAACTGGGCTTACTCAGAAACCACGGCCAATCTTCTTTTCCAGATTTATCCTCACTTGTCACATGCAACCTTTGCACTCGACGGGATTTTAAAGATCGAAGAGGCAAGCTCAGAAATCGGAGAGGCATCTGCTTTTCCAGACGTGTCAGCATCTGTCACATGTAGAGTTAGCTTTGCGAAAATCACGGGCAGTTTGTCGAAGCGCCAATTCCAGATATCGGAGAAGCATCTGCTTTTCCAGATGTGTCAACGCCTATCATATGCAGAGTCAGCTTTGCGAAAATCACGGGCAGTTTTTCGAAGCGCCGATTCCAGATATCGAAGAGGCACTTGCTTTTCCAGACGTGTCAGTGCCTGTCACATGCACACTCAGCCTTGCGAAAATCACGGGCAATCTTTTGAAGATCTCTTGTGAAGTAGAAAGCACATGAAGTTCACTATTAAATCATCCAACGGTTGCTGATAAGAGTGAAAAAATAGTACCGGTTATTAATTCCTATAAATGTCACCCTTCACCCTCCATTGCAAGGCAAACATACATAACCCTTCTTCTTCTTCGAGAATGCCTTTCCAACAAACCCTCTCGAGTCACTCAGTGTTCCTTATTCCTTGGGGTACCTCTGCAAACAACTCATCTAAAGAAAAAGTATTTCATATCATGAAGGTTGAAAGCAAGAGTATCTCATATCATGCTTTCTCCCTGTCCTTCTCCTTGTCGTTGTTTTGGGACAAGGAGAAAGAGAGCAATCAGCCAGCACTTGGTATCAATCTTCCGATCTAGAACCGACTGCCTGGAACCCCTTCCTGATTGCTTACTTAGCCTTACTCTCGAGTACTCATCTTCATCATTTTATGCTTCATCTTCGTCTACCATATCTGCCTGGGGAACATATAAGGAAAGTGAAAATGATACCTCGAAGCATGTGGAGACAATTTGCCAATTCATCCTCAGCTAGGGACAAGGAGAAAGAAAGCAAGAGGTGGGCACTTGAAAAGATTGAAGAAAGAAACAGACTAAGACCTCTACCTCGTGCCTGCCCGTCGTGCAGAAGAAACAAGCAGAGAAGAATGCAGACTGCATAATCAAATCAGCCCAGCAGAAAGAGTCTAATTTGAAACCAAGGAACTCTCATATTCCTCGCTCAGAATTCCAAACCAGTTAGAGATCAAAGCTGTGGAAAGATAACAAGATCATCTATCTCCAAAACCAGATTTGCATTCTTAAACTCTACTCTGTCTAATTTTTACTTTGCCATACTTGTCATGTTTATTCGTTGTTTGTTTGTGTGAGTTTATGCTTGAAACATTGAGGACAATGTTTGATTTAAGTGTGGGGGGGTAACCATTGTTTTGCATGAAATTCTTTGCATGAAATTCGTAGGAGTTTATCACCCATTACTTCTAGTGTTGTTCCTTGCTATTTTAAGTGTTTTTAAGCTGTTTTGGAGTGTTTCAGTGTGTTTTGACATAAAAATCCGAAAATCTCATAAAAATTTGAAAAATTGTTTTGAAAAACCCAAAAAGAGTTGTTTTTGTATGTTTATTTGTGTCTTAGGGTACCTTCCAACACAATGATGAGGATTTGGTTTTTAATTGCATGATTGTTAAAGAGAGTTATAGACATGGATGAAAATTTGATTTACTCTTTGGTGTATGCTTGGTTGCGGTTATAATTTATGAATTCACATGCAATCATAAAGGAAAAAATAGTTTTGTAACATGCTTGAAAGAAGGAACTCAAATGTACGCTACAACCTTGTGAGACTTGAGCCTAAACGTTTATTTGGAGAGTTAATAATATGTGAATCATTGTTTTCTAAAGTCGTTGCATGATCTCATTATTCTTTGCTTGGTTCCTACTTAGAAGGCGTTTCATCAGTTAGTTCCAAATGCTAGAACTCATGTCTATTTCATTCAAAGCATGTTATTGATTTGCATAATACATATTCAAGATGAAGTTGTGTAGTGACCACCACAGCCAAATTGTCGTGCCCTATTTCATTATGTGTTTAAGTTTAACCCCGTTGAGCCTTGTGTAGCCTATGTTCTTTGTTAACCCACACTATCCTCACCTAGCCTAGATTAGAACCATCCATACCCTTGTTCTTGAAGCATAGTAAAACATAATTGAGAAGGAATTCCTTTTGTTGAACTTTTGCAGAAAAACAAGTGTGGGGGAAGTGATTCTTGTGTGTGTGTGTGTGCCAAAGTCCTTAATAAGGCACGGGTAGAAAAGAAAAAGAAAAAAAAAACATTCGTGGAAAATAGAATGAAAAGAAGAAAAGTTGTGAAAAAGAGCCCTAAGTGTTGCATGAATCTTCCCTTTGTATTTAAAAGTTGATTCTACATTCTAAAGTGAATTCCAAAGTGTCTATTTCATTGCTTTGCTTGCTATCGTTTTAAGAACATTTGTTATTCCTATCCTTTCTTTATTAGCCAATACCCCAAGCCCCGTTACAACCCTTGACTTATATCTTGAGTTTTATGTGTTTCAATTTGTGGAGTTTGAATTTGGTATGAGCATATGGTGTCACTGGTTCTCGCATCTAAGTAGTAGCTTTCCATTCATGAGATCATATCTAAACATGCTTATTAATACCAGAAAATGCTTTCTTGTTATACATATATATGATTACTAGTTTTCATGTTTACATCAATCTTCTCACATGTACCTAGTGTAGGGTGTGTAGTCAGAAAATATGAGTGAAAATTGAGTGCATATCTTGTAAGGAATTGAGCAAATTCTCTAAGGCATGTTACTACATTCAAAACATTGTTTTAATTGGTTAAATGTGAACTAGTAAGTGGTGACTGTGATTAAGTATGTGCTCAAGTGTTAAGTTGACTAAAATCTGTGGGAATGATGATTTTTAACTTGTCATGTGCGTTGGAAATCCCTGAGGCAAACGTTGGAAGGTTTAGGTTGTGTTTTGCTTTCTTTATTTTGCTCGAGGACTAGCAAAAGCTAAGTGTGAGGGTATTTGATAAGCTCATATTTATATATATTTTACATAAAATTCACTTGTCTTTTCTTAGTTAGTTCCTTATATTTTTGAGCTATTTACTATGTTTTTGTGTTTTGTGTGATTTGTCAAGCAAAGAAAAGCAAAGTAGCACAAGTGAGATATTAAGTAACAAATTCGTCAAAACTGCCTGTGCAGATTAGCTGGCTTTGGAAGCATGTTACGAACAGCTCAGAATGAATGAGAGAATGAGCCTTATATGGTTGGAAAGCTACAGATGTCTATTTTCTGGAGCAATTTACGGATTGTTAATATCATTTTTCTAGAAGAAGTTATGGCATTGTAACACTGAAAGGTTCAGAAAAGGGCTAAGCAGATTTGGCTAATGAAATGAGAAAGTAAAGGCACTTGTTTTGTGTTTTGTTTTGTCATCAACACTCAGCAGCAAATGGGGTTATGATTGCACTCATTTGGCTTTGGAGCAAGTGGAAATGCGCACATGCAAAAGGGAAACATGGACATCACACACCCATACAAACTGCACATGCAAGGAATTGAAGTGGTCCTCTCCTTAGCCTATAAATACATCCACCATTCCCCTTCCTAAGAACAATCTTGATCCATCAAAAGAGCTTCATTCACAAACACAAGTCCCTTGCCTTGAGCTCCATTCCATTTCATCCATACATTCAAACACATCTCCATACATTTCCATTTTCCATGTCGTGCAAATCCATTCCATCCATATATCCATACACATCCTAGACACTTGTGCTACAACAAGGTGGTGAAAACAAAGGTCCTTGGCGTTTCAAGCTTGGAACTTTGGAGCGTTTTAGGTGTACTTCGTTCTTGCTTTCAATGTCTACTTTGTTATTTTCTAATTTTGTTGCAATTATGAGTGGCTAAACCCCTATTTAGTTAGGGGGAAGTTTGAAGCCATGAACATGCTTGAGATTTGAATTGATTTCTTCCAATTGTGATTTGATAAGTTGTGATTGCAATTCAATTATCTATTTTATTCATAACTGATTCTTGTATGTTTATTAAGGATGCATACTTAGTTTTCATGCATGAATTAGATGCTAGAATATAAATGAGTTTCACCTAATCGTTACAAGTTTATATACATGAGTAGTGAAGGTTGTTTATCACAATCGCGTTAATTGAATTCTTGGCAATTGTATCAAGCATTCATAGTTATAATTGCCTCGTCAACACTTATGATTTTCATTGGACATAATGATCTCTGATTGTATCTCTATTATGCATTCATATAGGGGACTTTTAGAGAATGATTTGGGTTGTCACATGCATTCATCCAATTCAATGAGTAAAGGAAAATCTAAGGGTTAATTTGTGCATCACAGTTAATCTGGGGTGTTAAGCATCATAGTTTATTGAAAAGCAATTCGAAATCAATTCATGTGCAAATAATGTGTCATGTGCGAAGAACGAACCTCTAACTAATCTATCCATCATCTTATTTCTTAAATTCGCTTTACAATCTGTCTAATTTTATAAGTTGTTTGTTTGTTTCGAATTCGTCAAAACTAAATCCCCATTTTACTTTCTTGTTTCAAACTGTTTAAAATCTGTTTTGCTTTTGTTTTAGAATGTTTTGAGTCAAGTCAAAACCCAAATTTCGTCCAAAGTTGTGTTAGAGTCAGAACCTGTCTAGTTTGTGTTTTTAGGCAGTTTTTAGTGTTTTTAAGTTGTTTTGAGTCTTGTGAACCTGTTTTGAGTCCTTTGAGTCTATTTAAACGTTTTTAACTTTGTTTTTATGTTTTTGAGTTAGTTTAGAGGTTTTAGCAAGCCCTCCTAATCCCCGGTTTAGAACGATCCCTACTTGCATTTATACTACAATTTGACAACAAGAGGGTTTAATTTGAGTGCTTAACTTTCATTGCATCAAGCACACCTCTTGCCGTCGGGAGAGCAGCTTTCCTACTACAATTTTTTGCCCCTTCTTCCTACAACTACTGATTGTTGGTAGATGAGAGAGTCAGAGCAATGGGATTTTCGATCTGTTCCGCAAAAGTTTTAATTTTGGTAGATGAGAAAAAGTTTTAATTTTGAGGGCATTTAGGTCTATTCACATGAGTTTTCTGCTAATTTTAAAAGTTTTTACAAAAAGTGACATTTATGAAATTGGGTGTGAAATTTCAGCTATTAATGATAAATTCTCATTTTCGATCTGTTCCCTAAAAGTTTTAATTTTGGTAGATGAGTAAAGGTTTTAATTTTGAGGTCATTTAGGTCTATGCACATGAGTTTTTTGCTAATTTTGAAAGTTTTTACAAAAACTGACATTTATGAAATTGGGTGTGAAATTTCGGCTATTAATGATAAATTCTCATCAAAATCCTCCGAGAAATTTGGAAAAATAACCAAATTTTAGATCTCATATAGAATTATAACCACTATCTTAATTTTATAATAATTATAACCAAAACTTGATATAAATGTATTAATATACCCTTAATACTAGGGTTTCTCACAATAACCACAACACAACCTTTAAACTACCTTAAAATGTTGAGGATTACTGCAGATTGAGACCACTGAATTAGCTTTCTCTTTAATTAGCAAAATAAGCTATGAGAATTAATGTTCCTAAGAAGGTACTAATTCCATGGCTAATTATTATTATTTTTAATTAGATACTTGGATTTAGTGTTTCACTGACTAAATTGTATATTGGATGAAGAAAGAATACGAAATTGCATATGCAAAGTGAATAGTGAAAACAAAAAAGTAATGAAGATTAATTTCTCATTTTAAGATAGTTTAAGGGTTTGTTTTGATTGTTGTGAGAAACCCTAATATTAAGGGTATATTAGTACTTTTATATCAAGTTTTGGTTATAAATATCATAAAATTAAAATAGTGGCTATAATTCTATATGGAGTCTAAAATTTGATTATTTTTCCAAATTTTCCAAATCCTCCTCCCCATCTCCCCTTTTTGTCCTATTATACACACCCACCCCAATTCAACACATCCCATTCTCTCTCAAACCTTCGTCAAACAATGAAACGACAATCCTTAAGATCTTCTGTGGCCATGGCCTCATTGGCCTGCATGGCCCTCCTCATCCTCCTCCCCCTCGTGGCCGCCATGGACGTGTCCATCATCGACTACAATGACAAGCACGGCATGACCACCCCGTCGGACCGGACCGAGCCGGAGGCGAAAGCCCTCTACGAGTCCTGGCTCATCAAGCACGGCAAAAATTACAACGCTTTGGGCGAGAAGGAGCGGAGATTCGAGATTTTTAAGGATAATCTGAGGTTCATCGACGAGCACAACCTACAGAGCCGGACTTACAAGGTGGGTCTAAACCGGTTTGCCGATCTGACCAACGAGGAGTACCGGTCTGTTTACTTGGTCGCCAAGGTGGACCGGGGTTCCAGGCTTTCTGGGTCTAGGAAGAGCGACCGGTACCCTTTCCGGGCTGGCAACGAGTTGCCGGAGTCTGTCCATTGGAGAGCTAAGGGCGCTGTTGCTACGGTGAAGGATCAAGGCCAATGCGGTGAGATTATGGTTTTCGTTTTTGTGGTTTTTATTTTGTGCGTATGCGTTTTGTTGTTAGGGATGTTTTTGGGGTCGTATTATTGTCCGGTTGAACAGACTTTGACCCTGGAATGTAGTGAAACATCGTTATGGGTCTGTTTGTTTGGAGAGAAAAGTCATACCGTTTTCCCGGAATATATTTTTGGCCAAAGATCCTTAATTTATTTATTTTTCTTCTGATTTGTCGTTTTTATGGAAGTATTCATGTCTGCATTGAGATTATATTATCGGAAAGTTAACATGATCAGTTAATTTTTCGTTGTGATGTTTGCTTTAGCTTCTTGTTTAATCTGTAGATAGAAATGTGTGAACTTATTATATTAGCATGATGAGATTTTTTTCATGTCTGCATGCATATTATCGTAGAATTCGGGATCCGATGTATTGTTGTGCTCATCTGCAGCTGCATTTTGTTTCTTACTAATAGTTTTTTTGTGTTTTGCATTGAAGGGAGTTGCTGGGCGTTCTCAACAGTCGGCGCAGTGGAAGGAATAAACAAGATTGTGACTGGTGAGCTGATCTCTTTGTCTGAGCAAGAACTAGTGGATTGTGACAGATCATACAACCAGGGATGCAATGGAGGTCTTATGGACTATGCCTTCCAATTCATCATCAACAATGGCGGCTTTGATGCTGAAGCAGATTACCCTTACCATGCTCGAGATGGTTCGTGTGATCCTAACGGGGTATGCAACCAGGTTCAACCTTTTTTGGCTTTCGTTTGTGTACTACATGTTTCATCATTGTGTTAATGTTTCTTTTTCTATTTCGTAGAAAAATGCCCGGGTTGTGTCCATTGATGGGTATGAAGATGTTTCAGAAAATGATGAGAAATCATTGAAGAAGGCTATGGCACATCAACCAGTTAGTGTTGCCATTGAAGCTGGTGGCAGGGAATTCCAACTTTACCAATCGGTAATCCTTTCCTTCTATCTTACTTTAGATTTTCTACAACATAATAAGAATGTGTACATGTCTTGGAAAGTCGGTGTCATGGAAAATCGGTAGAGTTCTCTTTGTGGACAGTTTGGTATGCTATGTTGTTTAGCTATGAATACTAATCATTTGATTTTGGAACAATGTTCACCCTAATTTATAGTCTGACAACATTGAAATTTTCAGTCCATTCAGGGTGTCTTCACTGGACGTTGTGGAACAGATCTAGATCACGGTGTGGTTGCTGTTGGTTATGGTACCGAAAATGGTGTAGACTACTGGATCGTGAGGAACTCATGGGGTCCCAGCTGGGTCGAGGCTGGTTACATCAGGTTGGAACGGA
Source organism: Malus domestica (assembly GCF_042453785.1). Lineage (NCBI taxonomy): Eukaryota > Viridiplantae > Streptophyta > Magnoliopsida > Rosales > Rosaceae > Malus > Malus domestica. Next base: position 16,810,214 of record NC_091670.1, read on the forward strand.
ATGTGGCTAGCGCCAATACCGGCAAATGTGGTATTGCCATTGAGGCTTCATACCCTACCAAGAAGGGTTAGAACCCCCCCAAGACCTCCCCCATACCCACCATCTCCTCCTCCTATGAAGCCCCCCACCATGTGCGATGAGTACTACTCGTGCCCCGTAGGAACTACATGCTGCTGCGCCTATGAGTATGGTAACTACTGCTTTGGATGGGGATGTTGCCCTCTAGAGTCTGCAACCTGCTGTGATGACCATTACAGTTGCTGCCCTCATGAGTACCCCGTTTGCGACCTTGATGCCGGAACTTGCCGATTGGTAATGAATCGTACTCAGGGCCGGCCCAGGCCCAGTGCCACAGGGGCAACTGTCCAGGGCCCCAAAATGAAGAGGGCACCAGAATAAAAAAAAAAATCCATATAACTAAGTATAAAAACAAAAAAAAAAATTCACCCCAAATAGGGGCTGACAAGAGTCCAAGGAGCAACAAAAGGGCCAGAGAAAGAGCCCAGCAGCAGATTATATAAAAAAAAAAATTAAACAAACAACAGGGCCCAGCAGCAAATTAGAAAAAAAAAAAAACATAACAAAACATAAAGGGACCACTAGGTCCCAATTAAACCCTAATCCCTACATCCTCCACTTCTCTGCTGCCGTTCCCTACATCTTCAATATTCTCAGCAAGCTGCTGCAAGCAGCTAAACAGGCAGGGCCGCAGGAGAGGGCATCCTCCACTCCACACTCCTCAGTCTCAGCAATGTTGCTGCAAGTACATTCCCTCACCACCAACCATTTTGAGTTTTGAGGTAACTAATTTTTAAAATTTGAATTATCAATTTATAATTTAATATAAAACTTTGCAATGCAAGTGACATAGAATTATATGATAAATTGATAATTGATGTATAGAATTATTGTTGTTGATGAAATGAATTCTTGACTAATTGATCATTGAATTATTTGATAATTGATTAAGACTTGGAGTATGATGGTATAATTGATGATTTTGCTTCAAAAAATGCTAGAAGACAATTTCTTAAATGTTGAAATTTGAAGGAGCTTTGCTAGGAATGGTTGTATATGATTGTATTTTTGATTGTCGGGGTTTAGGTACTATGTCCCCCCCGTTGTATATTTTCTCAAGTAATATAATTTGGGCGTGAGGACCTAGACCCCCCCCAGCTTCGACTGGATTCCAGCCCTCGTTAAATTTTTTTTTTTTTAAATATATGTTTCGGTATTAAAAAAGGGCACATTTTGAGCTTTCGCACTGGGCACCCAAAAACTCTGGACCGGCCCTGATCGTACTCCCATATCTCTTTCCACTTCATTTGTCTGCGTTGACCCTTTTCGTTTTTGCTGACAATGTGTTTACTGAAACAGAGCAAGGACAACCCAATGAGCGAGAAAGCGCTAAAGCGAACTCCTGCTAGAAGTAGCCGGCGTTCCCGCTTTCCAAGGGCTTGAGGATCCAACAGCCAAATTGGGTGTACAAGTGAACTGAGCTTGCTCCCAAGAAAATATGTACGTAGATAACCCAAGAAGAAATGTTATTGTGTTCATTGTAATACCAACCTGTGGTGGGATTCAGTTCTTTCATAGTTTGGATGATTATTGTATATAAATTATGTAACCAAGTAAAAAACAGATGAGAAACTCAGCTCTCGTTTAATCTCACCATGACTTTATTTATTTCCTCTTCAATTCAAAATTCCTCTAATTTTGAGTACGAGTCATTAACTTTGTTTAATATTGCTTTTGTAGGTAACACTTCCTACTCGTTAAGTTCTTTGCTTCACAACAAATTTTTATTAGAATTTCAAGTGATTTATGACATTAATTAAGAAAATGTGGATGAGCATAAGCCGCAATGACCGACTGACTCAATGGCATACTACAGACACATAATGAAAATAAGAACATTTTAAGACGACAAGAATGATAGTTTTAGATCATATTTGGTACCTTTTTTAGATTCAATTTATTGTATTCAAACCCATTAATATTTTCAAATTAAATACGAAACCCAACCTTCAAATGTTACTAATTAAAAGGAAGATCATATTTGGTACCTTTTTTAGATTCAATTTATTGTATTCAAACCCATTAATATTTTCAAATTGAATATCAAACTCAGCCCTCTAATGTTACTAATTAAAAGGAAAACAATGAAAAACACCTTTGCCCCAAAAAAAAACAATGAAAAAAATGCCACGAGCATTACGAGCCTTACCGTTTTAAGCCGCTCTACTCAAGTTCCAGGACAAGCCCAACATCCTACCGTCTGATTCCCACGAGATGACAATCTAACCGAAGATCTTCATCCTGATCAGACAGTAAACCATATCACCACCGTCAATCGCGTTGACCAAAATCCAAGCACGTGAAAAATGATAGACAAAATGAATAAGCAATTATTATAATTGCCTTAAAACTAATTTAGATGTACTTTTAAAATGACTGAAAGCACTATTGGAAAAAATATTTTTGGAACTAATTCTAGTAAAAATGTAAGTAAATTCTAGAAAAGCACTTAATGAAGCACAAGTTATGTGCTTCTTTCAGGAAGTACTTTAAGTGCTTTTGGAACCAAAAAATATTTTCTCTAAAAACCCTTTCAGTCATTTTTAAAACACATTCAAACGAGTCATTAGTAAATAGTAGCTGCTAGTTGCCCAAACAACAAGGTGATGTACTCGGACAATTATTATTCACAAAGGCAATAGTAATTGCCCGAGTGCATCTCCACCTCGTAAATGAATTGTACGGACAACTAGCACTAGAAAGATTTTTTTTTTAATTAATAAAAAGATAATATTGTGTTTAATTTTAGATATGATTTTTAATTAATTGTGTCACATCACTTGCCATTATACGAACTTACAGTTTTAGTGAAAGAGTATGGTTGGGTAATTTGTACGAATATTTAAATTTTTTTTTTCATTTTTTTGTAGTTTTCAATTTATAGCATCACTTTCTAACCAAATTAATGTGTGCCATTCAACATAATTATTTTGCAATCTAACAGTCCAGATTGTGCCACGTGGATCTATATATTTTTTTTCTTTTTGAAAATTTGTATCCCTAAAAAGGATGGATTAATATTGACAAATAGATTATAAAACAATTAGAAATCCAACAATCCATGTTGAGCCACATGTACAAGCTGTTGAATTAGAAATGAATTTTTTTTATTGTTGGAAATCCAACGATCCAAATATTTTACCGTTAAAAATCCAACGAACGGAAATGGGCCATGTAGCCCCACGCATATTGCGCTGCAAGCTGGGCCCCACTGGCCTTTTATGATCGACACACTCGCGCATGAAGTGCACGAGTCTGACGCAAAAAAAAAAAAAAAAAAAAAAAAAAAAAAGGTGATTGACAACAGTCTTACGTCAAATGAACTCAAGCGCACACACGAGCAAGAATTGCCTAATGACTTAGTCCAGAAACCTTGGGCCTACCCGAATCTTTGAGTTAGGTGATGGTTTTTTGGATTTTGGAGGGTTGAATTTCCCAATTCCCTAGCAATTGGGTAGGGCTGGAGTTGTTCTAACATGCCCGATGACCAAGCTCCTTTCTCTCTCCTCCCTCCTAGGCCAGACAAACAAGTCGTGTCTGTCATGTTGTGTCGTTTTCGTGCAACGCCTATTATCTTAACAGGTCATGTCATGTCACACCCGTTATCTTAACAGGTCCTTCACAGGTCAGGTCATTTTACCTAACGGGTAAAGTGACCTGACCTGTTATGACCTGTTAAGAAAAATATATTTTTTTCTTAAATTTGCACATACCACACATTGCCACATAAATATTACTTCAAAACATTAAAACACACTAGTCTATTACAAAATATTAAATGTGCAAGGATATGCAAAATGAAAGAGCTTTTGTTTTCAAGGTTGTGAAGTCTTTCTCAAAAGTTTAAATCTTGCCAATAGAACTTAAAGCTTGCATGTTATTCCTTTTACAAAATCCTCAATTTTTATCAATCATCATGAGGAAATTGTATTGGAACTTTAGCTTGCTCTATTGCCTTCAAGAGTTATGTTGATGATGTTTTCTATAAGGTTCAGAACTCTCTTCCGCATAAACTAAGTACAGAAAAACCAAACATTAAAAACTATTCAAATGATGAGAAGTTTACCAAAATAAATAAAAAACAAAAACTTAATATGAGTCCAATTTTATGAGTCATTATTAGTTCTAGTCCAATTTTGTTTTAATTTTTGGGTTAGGTCCAATGATTCATTATCCACATAAACTTATTTGTATTCTCTTGCCAAATTTATGTTGGAAATGTGCCCTAAAATCAATCATATGATGATACTTTACGGACATTTCACATGTTAAACTAATCTAGTTTAATATCAAAGGCAAAGATTATTGTTTTAAGCCGTCTCATATAAATGTTATATGCTTAAACGATAAGTCCAAGGAATATGTAATTAGGAGAATGTAATTTAAACAAGTTAGATTCATGAGACCATTCTCTTTCATATACATATCCTAAACGTTCCTGATCATAGGATTGCCAATTGGGCATTGACAATCCGTTAAGATCAGTACGTGTTGTGTCTTCTCTCAGGGAGAGTGACTGGTCTCGAGTCATTGGTGTGATTGACACCAAGACAAGCATGTAGGTGCTCAATAGAGAATGAGTCCACTGAACACGATCAACGATGAGTTTTCATACTCATGTCACATGAGAACTCATGGTTGGGATAATGCAAAGTAGTCCTTTGACCTGAGGCATCATAGTTGTCTTGTGGTTAGGTCCTTGATCTTTGACTATGTCAAAGTCACTCTGTCAGAGGGTGTCCACGGCATAGTTGAGGTTAAACCACTTAGGCATGGAGGCAAGTGAATGCGCAACAAGGGATCTCTAACCTTCAAACCGTTTGAGAGAGAATACTCTATGATATGATTCAGAATCTCTAGCCAGAGTATGAATGAGATTTAGGAAGTTGTTCCAAATCACATTCAAGGTAATCATATAAATAAATGAATCACATTGGATAGTAGACATGATTAAACTATCAAACCAAACAATGTGGTCAAGAGTATTGTATTAGAGAAAGACCGTATTGCATTGTAATCCTAAACTGAATAGGTTCTCCACCTCTTCTGATTAGCTTGGGTAACCATGACATACTGCTAGGTGTCACTCAGGGTTTGTGGAAGCCCTAAACGTGTATAATCACTAAAGGGAGAATTGAAAGTAAGTTTCAATTCACAATCGATCGTTAAGAGTAACAATCGCCCACTGCCTCGCTAAAAGGAACCCAATGGATCGTACACCGAGTAAGGTAGAGATTGAAGAAACAACGGAGATGAGTAAGGATAATTAAATGGTTTAATTATTTATGATAAGGATTAATTAATATGTTAATTAATCAAACGAATAAAGTTCGTTAAAAGACTACGAGTTAGTTTTGGGCCTCAAGGTCCAATGGGCTTCGAACGTCAAGCCCATTGACTTAAATTGTATGACAACTTAATGACTAATAATTCACAAAGGCCCAAAAAGCCCAATAAAACCCTATGGCCGGCCATAATGATAGTGGAGTAGGTTTTGGACTTATTACAAGTTTGCCACTCCAATGAAGGTAGGTATAAATATGACTTTATAGTTATTTCTTCATTAGGGTTTCTTTTGGAGAAAATTGGAGAGGACATGTCTTTCCCTTTCTCTCTAAGAGGCCAGCCCCCTTGGAGGAGATTAGCTAGCAATCTCTCATCCTCCAAGGTCACTCCTCTCTTCTTTAAGTCTCTTCTTGGTGTGGAAAAATTAGAGGTTCTCTATTTTGAGAACTTGGAGAATCTTTTCATCATCATCCTCCAAGAAATTGATGGATCTAAGAAGCAAGGAATGAAGGCCCTCTCCTTGGGTGATTAGCCTTTGCTTATGCAAAGAGGAATAAAAAAAGGTATAATATTTCTCAACTCACTTTGTTCTTGAGTTGAGTCATGGTTCACCTAACTACTAGGCTTTGAATTTCATGGGTAATGTTTTGTTTTGAGTGCATACAAGCATGATTCCGCCTTTAATTGTTAATTGCATGCTATAGATATTGCTTAAATGAACATGTTTTTCACAAAATTTCCTTCAAGTGTTCTTACTTGTTCTTAGCTAGGACAAAATTTTTCCTTCAAGTGGTATCAGAGCCTAGGCCTAGTTTATGGTGAATCCTTTTGGGTTTTGTGATTTTCATGATTTGTGATTTAAATGTTGTAAATGTTACAAGCTTTGTTCTTGCTTTTGAATATATAAATTTTGCTAGAAAATTTAGCATCTCAAATGTTGTAGATGTATTTCATTTAAGCATGAATATTGGAACTAAAATTTGGTGCCATGTATTTTGGGAAATTCGGCCAAATCCTTAGGGTGATTTTTTGGGTTCATGTTTGTCTTGTTAAAATGGTTTTAAGGTGACTTTTGGAACCCTTAAGTACCCTAGGATATTAGCCCTCATTTGAGTGGTGAAAAATTGAGTTTTGGTGAATGAAAACATTCATGGGGCTATTATGAGTTTTCATGGTGTTCTTCAAATGTTCTTGAAGTTCTTGCCAAGAACAAAAAGGTTTGAAGTTTTGATTCAAAAGTTTTATATTTTTCATAAAGTTTTGGTTTAATTTTGATGGGTGAAAGTTATTGGTGAAGCATTTATTTTGGCTTTAATGTTTGTCTAAACTCATTAATGTTTTACAAAACATTTTCTTACAAACCATCAATTTCACCTTTACCTCACCCACCAAAATCAAGTTGCATAAAAACCCTTTCACACTCATTCACACTCCAAAACCGGCCACCCCCTAGTGGGGGTACTTTTGGGGTCTTTTATGCAATTACATAAAGTTTTGATACTTTTGTGTTTTTGCACTTTGGCCCAAAAGTTTACGTTTTTACGTTAAGGCCCAAAAACTCTAAAGGACAAATTGTTTTGATCCTTTAATGATGTTTTTACATTAATAATATTTTGGGATCTAGTTGTAATTACATGAAGTTGTGGACTATTGTGTTTTTACAAAGTGACCCCAAAAGTTTTTTGTATTTGCATTATGGCCCAATTGTTGTGGTCATAGTTTCCTTTTGGCCCAAAAGGATGAGAACAAAATTGTTTTGTCTCTTTAATGAGAATTGGATTTTCATTTCATTTAGTTCCATTTAAATCAATTCTATGGATCCAAAAACCAATTGTTTAAGTTGCTTTCTTAGTTAATGTGATTAATTGAGAAAAAGGTGATTATGAACCAAAGGCCTCGATAATTGAGCTATGTGATTGGCCGCTTTACATTATGAATGTTTGGGTTTGGTAGTGTAGATTTGAATGTAATTTGATTAATTCAATTTGTTGTAAATGGACATAAGTCCATCATTTGTGTTGTAAAAGGGCATAAGCCCTTCTTATTATTTCATGTATTCCTTTTGTTTATATGTATGCAAAATGGAATAGTTGGGTCCAACGCCCAATAGGAAATAACGGTTTAATTGGATTAAACGCGTAACTAAAATCAACAACTATCTACCTTAAACCCAAGGTCCAACACAAGGCTCGTGTTGGATCAAATTAATCGGTTCATAATCATCCTAAGACCTAATATGACTATATAGTCCATATGAGGATGCAATGCATTCGTTAGTAGTTCCATATAGTCTCACTTATTTCTTCGAAATAGTGGGAGTATTATAAACTACTAAATTCATATTAAACTTGGACCAATGGTTGTGATAGGCCCAAGTTCTTTTAATAAGATTAAAATGATTTTGATGTAGCCCAAAACTACTCCCTCGACAAACGAATATTAAGTTGATAAGCGAGAGATGTTTTGAACATCTCTTCGTAGGCCTTCCACCGTGGTGGGCTCCTGATGCGAATAATATAAGCACACAAATTAAACCCTCTTTTTGACAATTGTAGTATAGATATGTAAGTAGGGATTGTTCTAAACCGGGGATTAGGAGGGCTTGCTAAAACCTCTAAACTGACTCAAAAACAAAAAGAAACAAAGTTAAAAATGTAAACAAAAGATTTTAAAACAAGAAAGTAAAAGGGGGATTTGAGTTTGGTGAAGTTGAAAGTAAAAATGAATTTGATTTAATTGGGTGAATGGAAGGCTAGCTAAGGGTTTCATCTCCACACATGTTATACTTGCATACAAAACGATTTCCAATTGCATTTCAATAAACCATGAATTCTCAACGCCCCAAGTTAATTAGGTCCGCTTAAATTAACCTTCAGATTTTCCTAACGTTATTGAATTGGATGATTGCATACGACAACCCAAAACATTCCCCACAAGTCCCCTACATGATTGCATAATAGAGATACAAGCAAGAATCATTAAATTCTATGAAAACCATAAGCATTAACGAAGCACTTGTTACTATGATTGCATGAAACTTATGCCAAGAATTTACTTAACGCGATTGAGATCATCAACCTTTACTACTTGTGAATATAATTCCATAACGATTAGGTGAAATTTCCTTATATCCTAGCATTCAATTTATGCATGATAATTAAGCGTGCACTCTCAACCAACACACACAAATCAATGTAATTCACATAGATAAGTAAATTGAATTCACAACTTATGAAACGCAATTAGAAGTAATCAAATCATAACGCAAGCATAAACATGTATTTCGAATCCCCCCCTAGCCAAGGGGGGTTTAGTTCCTCATTATTACAAAACAAAGATAAACAAATTTAAACATTGAAAAACAAAGGGAAGAAAGCACCTAAACGTTCCAACGATCCATGTCGGATAGCAAGTGCGTCCAAGGACTTTTCTCCTACTCCTTGCCGTAACAACAAGGTTGGAATGATATTGAAGGGTTGGTTATTTGGAGGAATGGATGGGAAGGGGTTTAAATATGTAGGAGAGGCAAGGAAAGGCTTGGAGAATGGTTAATTTCTGGATGATTTGAATGAGGTTGTTGCCATGGTATTTATAGGAAGAGGATGGACATGTTTAATGCAAAAATCTGGTGGAATGAACTAGGTAAGGCATGGCAAGGTGGAGAATTGTTGGTGAGGGTAGGTTTTGAGTCATCCACTCACATGTCATGGTGAGTTAAGCATTGCATCATCCACTCAAATGTCATGGTGAGTTAAGCATTACATCATCCACTCAAATGTCATAGTGAGATAGGCATTGCATCATCACTAAAAAATCTGGTGGAAGTAAAACAAAGGGAAGGCCACGGCATTGATGAATTTTATGGGGTATGCATGGTTTTGAGTGAAGTTTTGGCCAATCCTTCTAGAAATTTATCCCTTCTTGCAACTTGTATTTGTTTCACCAGATTTTTAGCATGTTCCTAGCCTCTTTTTTCTTCAAATTCGTCCATCCATCTTGCTCATATCATAAGTAATCCATTCCAAGCTCAAAACTGCTCCAAAATGCACCAAAATGCACTTTCTTGCTACCTTAACCCTTTGGACCTACAAACACACGAAAATGGCTTAAAGTACTAAAATAACTAAGAACTAATAACGTAAATGCAAGAAAACTAGTTAACTAAGTCGCATAAATATGCGTCTATCAAATTCCCCCACACTTAGCTTTTGCTAGTCCTCGAGCAAAATAAAACAAACAAAACATAACCTAACCTTCCAACATTTGCTACAGGGATTTCCAACGATACATAACATGCCAAAGATCATTATTCCCACAGATTTTAGTCATCCCTACTCTTGAGCATATACTTAATCATAGTTACCATTCACTAGCTCACATTTAATCGTTTAAAACAACATTATGGACGTAGTAACATGCCTTAGAGAATCCACTCAATTCCTTACTGGATACACTCTTATTTTCACACAGATTTTCTAACTACACTCCCTATACTAAGTATATGTGAGAAGATTGATGTAAACATGGAAACAAACACTCACACATGTTATAAAAGAAGCACTTTTCTGGAATGATTAAGCATTTATAGATATGATCTCATGAATGGAACGCTACTACTTAGATGCGAGAACCAGGGACACCATATGCTCAAACCAATCCCAAACTCCACATATTGAAATACATAACACTCAAGATAGAAGTTAAGGGTTGTAACGGGGCTTGGGGAATGGTTAACAAAGAAAGGATAGGGAAAACAAACGTTCTTCAAGCATTAGTAAGCAAAGTAGTAAAATTGAGACTTAGAATTCACTTAGATTGCATAAATTAACTTTAAAACACAAGGGGAAGATTTAAACAACTTCTTAGGGCCGAATTCATTGTTTTGGACCCTTATTTCAACAAACAATATTTTGGAACTCTTTTTTTTTTTTTTTTTTTTTTTTTTTTTTTTTTTTTTTACTCGTGCCTATGGCACACAAACTCACATGATAAACACTTCCCCCACACTTATTTTCTGCCCACATTAATCAAAAGGAATTCAATTTGAATCATGCTTACTATACTTTAAGAACGAGGGTATGGATAGTCCTAATCTAGGCTAGGTGAGGATGATGTGGGTTAACAAAGAAAAGGCTAAACAAGGTTCAATGGAGTTAAACTTAAACACATAATGAAATAGGATACACGACAATTTGGCTTTGGTGGTGGTCACTACACAACTTCATCTTGAATATGTGTTATGCAGATCAATAGCATGCTTTGAATGAAATGGGCATGAGTTCTAGCATTTGGAACTACATGATAAAACGCCTTCTAAGTAGTAACCAATCAAAGAATAATGAGATCATGCAACGACTTTAGAAGACAACAAATGCACAGATTATTAACTCTCCAAAGAACGTTAAAAGCTCAAGTCTCTCAGGGTTGTAGCGTTAGTTTGAGTTTCTTCCTTCAAGCATGTTACAAAAACTAATTTTTCTTTTGACTACATGTGAATTCATGAACTATAATTACAACTAAGCATAAACCAAAGAGCATGTCAAACTTTCATCCATGTTTGTAACTTACTTCAACAGTTATGCAATTACAAACCGAATCCTCATCATTGTGTTGGAAGGTACCCTAAGACACAAACAAACACACAAAAACAACTCTTTTTGGGTTTTGCAAAGCAATTTTTCAAATTTTTATGTGATTTTCGGAGTTATAAGTCAGCACACACTAAAACACACCAAAACAGCCTGAAAACACCTAAAAACAGCAAGAAACAACATTGGGAAGTATGAGTGAGAAAACCCTACGAATTTGCATCAAAACACTTTGGTTACCCCCCCCACACTTAAACCAAACATTGTCCTCAATGTTTCAAAGCATAACTAACACAAAAACACATAAACAAACAAACAAACACTAACAAACTAAATATGGCAGAAACTAATTAAACAACAAAGAGAAAGGTTTAGGAACGCAAATCTGGAATTGGAGTGCTCTCTAGGCCTTCCTTTGTCGAATGCATGGGTTGCCTCCCACGAAGCGCTTTCTTTAACGTCTTCCAGCCGGACGGTACCTCCGTTTAAGCTTGACTAGGTGCCACGGCATGGAGGGGTACATCCTCCATGACATGCTCCTTGAAATACTCATGCATTGGGTTTATGTATGGCAGTGGATAATGATGGTCCCAGATTGTGGCATTGAGCTTCCCAAGGTCAAAGTAAAAACTCCCATAATCATGGATTCGATTTGGTACCTGCACCACAGAAGGCAATAACCTTTTAGTGGAAATGGGAATTGGAATTAGAGGAGGAGGCTTACCAATGCATGTAGATGAAGGCTCAAAAGGGGCAGCAAAGGTGGTGCTCTCGGCCAGATTTGGTATTTTGGGTGTAATGACATGTTTTGTATGCTCCACTCCAATACCCTCTTCGATGATGCATCTAGGGACATCCTTCTTGATTGGTGCGCATGAATGTTCCTTCCCCACATGTTTAATCACATCTATTGCAAAACAAGAACGAACGTCATGAGGATTCTTAACATATTCAGGAACTTTGAATTTAATCAATTCATCACCAAACTCCATTGTTAACTCTCCCTTAGCCACATTAATCTTGGTTTGGGCTGTCTTCATGAAGGGCCGCCCTAATAGTATCGGCAATGGGGTAGAATAGGGTGAATCCTCCATGTCAAGCACGTAAAAGTCCGCTGGAAAAATCAAATTGCCCACCTGCACCAACACATCTTCCAAAACACCCTTTGGATATGCATTAGAACGATCGGCTAATTGAATAATCACACCATCGTTTTTAAGCTCACCTAAGTTCATAGATGCATAAATAGAGTATGGCATAACATTAATCGAAGCCCCTAAGTCTAACATGCATTGTTCAAACTTAGTCTTGCCAATAACGCACGGAATTGTAAAACTACCCGGATCTTTGCATTTAGGGGGTAATTTCCTTTGTAACATGGCAGAAACATTCTCACTTACTTGGACCACCTCTTTGTTCGAAATCCTTCTCCTTGATGTACAAAGTTCTTTTAAAAACTGAGCATACCTCGGGACTTGCTTAATTGCATCAAGGAGCGGAATATTGACTTGAACTTTCCGAAAGGTCTCTAGAATGTCCTTCTCGGCTTCTTCCTTCTTTGATTGCCTAAACCTGCCAGGAAAGGGCACATTTAGTGGAATGGAACTAGAAAAAGTCGAATTTGGACTTACCTTGGTGGTTTGGGACGGCTTAGGAGGGCTAGATGGTGGTGGCAAGGATTGTTCATCCTTGGCCGTGAGTTTTGGTCCCTGTGCTTCCTCTTGTAGCAACTTTTCATCCTCATCGTGACTTGATTTGGATGATTTTGGTTTGGCTCCAACCTGTGTACCACTTCTCAACATGATTGCATTGACGGTTTCAAAGTCTCCTTTTGGATTCGCAATGGTTGAACTAGGAAGCTTGCCTTGTTCTCTAAACTGCCCAACAAACTCGGCAATTTGCCCTACTTGTTTCTCCAACTCGTCCACCTTTTTGTCCCTATTTTGCATTCCCTGCGCCATAGAAGTTAGTAAATTAAAAATTTGATCATTATCAATAGACGAACCTGATTTTTGGGCAGGTTGTGCTTGGGGTTGAGTTGGTGCAAACGACTTTTGATAGAAACCCGGGGGTTGTTGCCTAAATCTGCTTTGTTGTTGGCCTTGTTGGGGTTCTCGCCATTTGAAATTTGGATGATCACGCCAACCGGGATTGTAAGTATTGGAAAATGGGTCATTCCTTGGTTGGTATTGGTTGCCAAATCCCACGGTATTGAGGGTCTCCCACCCTCCATTTTCTATCAACTGTGGGCACTTGTCCGAAAGGTGGCCTTGCATGGAACACACGCCACAAGCTGCCACGTTTTGCACTTTTGGACCTTCCACTACCTGAGAAAGCAAAGTAGTAAGGTTAGCCATTTGATTTTGAAGTTCGGTTATGGCACTTACCTCATTGACTTGATGTGGTCGTGGGTTACTTCTTTGTCCAACGCCTTCGTATTGTTGAGCATTTAACGCACGGTTGGAAATTAAAGTCTTTGCTGCCGTGGGGGTCTTGTCCACCAAGGCTCCTCCCGCCGAGGCATCTAGCATTTGACGTTCGATAGGTAGTAGCCCCTCGTAGAAGTATTGCAAAAGAAGTTCCTCCTTCATCTAATGCTGTGGACAAGAAGCAACAAGAGATTTAAAACGTTCATAATAAGTAGGAAAAGATTCACCTTCCTCTTGTTGAATTCCACTTATCCTTTTCCGTAGGAGGATGACTCGAGAAGTTGAGAAAAATTTCTCCAAGAAGGCCCGTTTCATGCTTTCCCATGATGTGACGGTTCCGGGCGCCAATTCGTACAACCAATCCTTCGCCTTTTCCAAGAGAGAAAAAGGGAAGGCTTTCATCTTCAAAATACTCCCATCGACATTGACGGGGGTCATGCTCGAACACACCACCTCGAATTCTTTCAAGTGTTTGTTAGGATCTTCCATGGACAACCCATGGTACTTCGGAATGTGGTGTACCAAGCTTGACTTCAATTCAAATTCTTCTGTCTTTCCTCGGGCTGCTGCGGGGTATTGGATACATAGAGGCGCGGCATTGTCCAATCCCGAGGCTGAAAGTTCTTTGATTGTTCGATTGTCCACCTCCATGTCTTTTTCTGCCTCCTCATTTTCTTCAAATTTGGATTCAGAACTAGAACTAGGTGGGCTAGGTTCTGGTACTTTCCTTTTCCTTCTCAAAGTTCGTTCAAAATTGCCGTCAAACTCCGATATATGTGCACGAACTGGTTGAGAACTACGAGTCATAAACTAGTACCTGAAATAAACAAAATAAAATTAAAACTAAAATTAAAACACACAAAAAAGAAATAAAAAGACACAATGGGGATTTAGCAAAGTTGCTAATCCCCGGCAACGGCGCCAGCTCCAATCGTTTGTGACTCATGCACCGGCTTCACCCTATCATGGGGGAGTTCAAAGTATGTGCTTACATCCAGGAGGAGTCCATAAACATATGATGAGGTGAGTGTAGGCAACGAGGATAGCCGACATCGTATCATCGTGAGGCTATTCTTGAACCCCTTCACAAACTAAGCATGGTGGGAATAACTTAAACTAAGTGCAATGGAGCCGACATCATATCATCGTGAGGCAACATTCTCTAGAGGCCAAACGGATGGGTAATTACAAAAGGTTGTAAATGAATAATGCGTTATTCTCTCATCATTATTTTTGCTAGCCAACATCGTATCATCGTGAGGTGGGCTTGGTAATGGTGAGTCTCCCATACCCCGCTAAGAGTTCAATATAACTCTCGAATTCTATTGAGGGATGTGGAATTTGCCAAAAATAGTGGGTGGTACTATTTGATTCAAAGACCCAATCAAATAGTTTTAAACAAACAATCTAATACGATTTCTGTTATGTTATGTAGTTAACGACATGCCTAAAATTATACCCACCATTATACTTGACAAAAAGGGCCTTAAGGGCCAACGTTTCCTTGCTTGGTATCGCCACATTGAGAATGTCTCAAAGGTGAAAGACATATTGTATGTGCTTAAGCAATCCCCTCCTCATATGCCTCTTACGAAACTAGCTTCAAAGGAGGAGTGTCAAAATAATGTTAGACACTATGAGGATGATTTACAAGCCAAATGCTTAATCCTTACTTCAATTAGTGAGGAGCTTATGAAGCTACATAAGCACCTGGATACTTCTTGTGCCATGGTTGAAAGTTTGCATAAGATGCATGACATTGAGACTAGTAATGTACGATTCTCAAATGTTTGTAGTCTAATGAATGCCAAAATGGCAAAGGGGACATCGGTCCATAAACATGGACAAAAGATGGAAAAAATATTTAAAGATCTTAAAAGTTTAGGAACTTCCATCGATGGGAAAATGGCCCACGACTTTTTCCTTGCATCTCTCTCGGATGATTTCACTAAGTTTATTGTAAACTATAAAGTGAATAGATTTGATCATGCTTTAAACGAGATGATTGACATGTGCTGTAAATTTGAAAAAGGTTTCAAAAGGGACAGTGGGAGTGAGAATGCAATCACAAGGAAAAGGTTGCATAAGAAGAAGGCAAAGAAATCCAAAGGAACATGCTTTCATTATGGAAAGGATAAACGTTGGAAGAAGAAATACAGGGTGCACATTGCGAGCCTTATGACACGAACTTTTGAAGAGACTATTTCTGTCATAGAGAGTGCTTTTACAGTGAGCTCCAATTCCTGGATATTTGATTCAGGTGCTAGTCAACATATCTATAATACGATGAAGGGACTAGCGGGGAGCAAGTCACTGCGCAATGGGGAGATGGTTGTGCGAGTTGGGAACGGCACTAAAATCTCTGGAAAAGCAATAGGCACCTACATGCTTAACCTACCCTCTGGGGAAGTCCTAGAACTTAAAAATTGTTTATATTTTCCTTCATGTATAAAGAATTTGATTTCCATCTCTAAGCTTTTACGAGATGGGCACTTAGTATTGTTTGACAAAATGAGTTGCACTTTGTACTTGAACGGTCGTATTATCTCTCATGGTAATATGATAGAGGGACTTTTTCACTTAGAGATGAATAGTGGGATGCACTGTATTGCAAGCGAGAATACCTCAAAACCCAAAAGGGCTAGAGAAGAAGTTAACCAAGAAAAGATGTGGCATCTTAAACTTGGACATGTGAACATTGATAAGATTCACAAGATGTCGAAAGACGGATATATCCGCCCATTAGGTAATGACCAGATGGGTACTTGTGAATGTTGCTTGAAAGGGAAGATGACCAAATCTCCATTTACTGGAAAAGGAGAGCGTGCCACTGAAATTCTAGGGTTAATCCACACTGACGTATGTGGACCTATGTCTACTACATCGAGAGGAGGCTTCTCCTACTATATCACATTCACCGACGATCACTCTCGGTTTGGCTATGTGTATCTTATGAAGTACAAGTCAGAATCCTTTGAAAGGTTCAAGGAATTCAAGAATGAAGTTGAGAAGCAAACTGGGAAACAGATAAAGATCCTAAGATCAGATCAAGGGGGTGAATATCTGAGTAATGAATTCCTAGATTATCTCAAAGAGTGTGGAATAATATCACAGTGGACTCCACCAGGAACTCCACAACTTAATGGAGTTTCTGAAAGGAGAAATCGAACCTTGATGAACATGGTTCGTTCTATGATGAGTTCCGCTGATCTATCAGTAACATTCTGGGGATACGCTCTATATATAGCAGCTTACTTGCTTAATAGACTACCTTCCAAGTCCGTTTCACGAACGCCCTATGAGATATGGCATGGAAGAAAGCCAAGTCTTAATCATGTTAAGATTTGGGGTTGTGAAGCATATGTCAAGAAGCTTGAAGCTACTAAGCTTGAAGCGAGATCAGTAAAATGCTATTTTGTGGGATATCCTAGAGAAACTATGGGATATGAGTTCTACCATCCTGACGACCAGAAAGTCTTTATCGCCAGAACTGCTAAGTTTCTAGAGGACGAATTCGTTCTCAAAAGAACTATAAGCAAAGAGATGGAAATTAATGAGATTAATAATGAACCACAAACAAGCACTCGACATATTGACAACCCTGTTCCTGAACCCCTAGCTCCACGTAGATCTGAACGGGTTAGTAAGCCACCTAAGAGGTATGGCTTAGACAATGACTTTGCGGAATTGCACCTTCTAGGTGACAATGACACAAAGGAGGACCCTAGGGACTACACTGAAGCAATGTCCGACATTGATTTAAAGAGATGGCAAAAGGCCATGAAATCCGAGATGGATTCCATGTATCAAAATCAGGTCTGGACTCTTGTAGACCCTCCAGAAGGTATTGTACCTGTTGGAAACAAATGGGTCTTCAAGAGGAAGATAGGCGTTGATGGGAACGTGGAGACTTATAAGGCTAGACTTGTAGCCAAGGGTTACAGGCAAAGAGAAGGGATTGACTATGAAGAAACTTTCTCTCCTGTAGCCATGATTAAGTCCATTCAGATTTTGCTTGCTATAGCTGCGTACCATGATTATGAGATATGGCAAATGGACGTGAAGACGGCCTTTCTGAATGGCTACCTAGAGGAAGAGCTCTATATGACTCAACCCGAAGGTTTCGTGTCCAAGTCTGAAAAGACTAAGGTATGCAAGCTTCAAATGTCCATTTATGGACTTAAGCAAGCTTCCAGGAGCTGGAACATTCGTTTCGACACTGAAATCAAAACGTTTGGTTTCACTCAAAACGAAGACGACAATTGTGTTTATCAAAAGGTCGTTGGGGAAGCAGTAGTATTCCTAGTGTTATATGTAGATGACATATTACTATTCGGGAATGACACTGCAATACTTTCTTCTGTAAAAGTGTGGTTGTCCAAAACCTTCCACATGAAAGATTTAGGAGATGCATCTTATGTACTTGGGATAAAGCTCTATCGTGATAGATCCAGAAAATTAATTGGATTATCCCAATCTATGTACATTGATAAGGTGCTAAGTAGGTTCCAGATGGAACAATCTAAGAAAGGTTTTCTTCCTGTAAGACATGGAATTCACCTTTCTAAGTCCATGAAACCTAAGACTCCTGAAGAGATACGGCAAATGAATATGATTCCTTATGCTTCCGCCATAGGGAGTTTCATGTATGCCATGATATGCACAAGGCCTGATATCGCATATGCTGTGAGCATTACTAGTCGATATCAATCTAACCCAGGACCAGAACACTGGGCAGCTGTCAAGACGGTCCTTAAGTACTTAAGAAGAACTAAGGACATGTTCCTCGTATATGGAGGAGCAGCAGAGTTGCGAGTGGAAGCCTATACAGACGCAGATTTCCAATCTGACGTCGATGATAGAAGTTCCAACTCCGGATATGTATTCACTCTGAATGGTGGGGCTGTCAGTTGGAAGAGCAAGAAACAGAGTGTAATTGCTGATTCCACAACAGAGGTTGAATATGTCGCTGCAGCTGAAGCCGGCAAAGAAGCGTTCTGGATGAAAAAGTTCATCACTAAACTTGGGGTGGTTCCAACCATTACATCACCAGTAACTTTGTACTGTGATAATAGTGGGGCGATAGCTCAAGCCAAAGAACCCAGGGCACATCAAAAGAACAAGCATTTTGACAGGCGCTTTAATATCATTAGAAGATATGCTGCCGAGGGGAAAGTCAACATCCTCAAAGTTGCTTCAGCCGATAACGTAGCAGATCCACTGACAAAGCCAATGTCTCAAATCCAGCTTGACCGTCATATGGAAAAGATGGGTATTAGATACATAGGAGGATGGCTTTGAGTGCAAGTGGGAGATTGTTGGAAGTATGCCCACAAAGCCACTCATTTGATGTAATAGCTTTTTGGAATACTTAATGTATTAAACTTTTATATGTTTAATGAAGGGCAAAGCTTATTGTTAATCACTATTTATTGTATCTTGTGTTTAAACAATAAGGGAATCCTAGGGATGTATTTGATCTAAGAGACAAGTGATCTAAGTGAGTTAGATTATCGAGACCATTCTCTTATGTTCATTCCTAAAACGTTCCTAGCCATAGGATTGCCGATTGGGCATTGACAATCCGCTAAGGCTAGTATGTGTTATGTTGACTCAAGCGTGAGTATGACTAGTCTCAAGTCATTTGGTGTTGGACACTAAGACAAACACATAGGTGCTCGAAAGAGTAATCGAGTACACTGAATAACGATCAAAAGGAGTTCGAACATACATGTCATGTAAGAACTCGAAAGTTGCAATATGCAAAGTAGTCCTTTGACCTGAGGCATCATAGGTGTCTAATGGTTAGGTCCTTGATCTTTGATCATGTCAACGGCATTCCATCGGAGTGTCCACGACATTGTTGGGGTCAAGCTATCTAGTCGTGTAGGCATATGAATGCACAACATGGGATTTCTAACCTTCCATGGTGGAAGGAGAATACTCTAAGATATGATTCTAAAGTCTTTGGCCAAAGCATATGAATATGACTTAGGAAGTTTGTTCCAAATCATATTCAAGGGAATCATATAGATATGTATCACATTGGATAGTAGACATGAAACAAACTATCACTCAAACAATGTGATTAAGAGTATTGTATTAGAGAAGGACCGTATTGCATTGTAGTTGTAACTGGATAGGTTCTCCAACCAATTCTACTTAGCTTGGGTAACCATGACATACTGCTAGGTGTCACTCATGGTTTGTGGAAGCCCTAATGATTAGGCTACACTAATCATAAAAGGGAGAATTGAAATGTGGTTTCAATTTACAATCGATCGTTAAGAGTAACAATCGCCCACTACCTCGCTAATTGGAACCTAATGGATCGTACACCGAGTAAGGGTGATAGTGAAGAAATTAAATGAAATGGATAAGCAATTAAATGGTTTAATTGAAGAATGGTCAAGATTAATTAATTAGTTAATTAATTTTACGAAAGGTTCGTATTGGGCTTATATGTTGGTTTTGGGTTTCGGGGCCCAAAAGCGTTTTGGTCCAAAAGGCCCATTATGTTTAAGTTGTATGACAACTAAAACAAAATGGGCAAATAGCCCAATAACATTAATATGGCCGGCCATTAGGGTGAATGGGCAAGCTTGGATTAATTACAAGTTTGCCACTCACTTGAAATGAAGTATAAAAGGAACTTTATAGCTTTATTTCTCATTAGGGTTTTTCTTGGTGAAATGAGGTGAAACACTTTCTCCCTATTTCTCTAAAGAGGCCGGCCACTTAGGGAGATTAATCTAGCAATCTCTTCTTCCCTAAGTCATCCATTTCATCTTCACACTTAACCCTTGGTGTGGAGACTTAGAGACACCAAACTTTTGGTGTTTTGGAGATCCTTTCCTTACATCCACAAAGTCTAAAGGAGCACAAAAGGAGAAGGAAATCACAAGCAATATCCAAGGAGCTAGGAGGTGACTTGAAGGCCCTCCACTTGGGTGAATCCCTTGTGTAAACAAGGATGAGCTTCAAGGGTAAAGAAACTCTAAATCTTTACTTCTCTTTAATGTTGTTAAAGAGTTTATTGGTTCACCATATACTAGGCTTTGAAAGTCATGGGTTTTATGAATTGTTTTTGAATGCATGCCTACTTTAAAGTGTTATTAGTATGCATATGTATTCAAATGTTCTTACTTGTTCTTAGCTAGGACAAATTTTTTCCTTCATGATGTGCCGTATGGGCGCGTTTGGTACATGGGACGGGACGAAATGGAACGGGACGAGGCTTTCCGTCCCACATTTGGTGCACCTAAAACTAGTGGAACGTGCTGTTCCACGGAACAAGTTTTGGATGATTTTTCATTCCACCTCTCCCCCTTGGAACGGCTTGTTCCACATCCGTGGGACACAAATTTATAACATTTTAAGACAAAAATGCCCCTTGTCTTTTTCAAAATTTACATCATCAAAATCATACAACAAACCCTAAAAAGTATCTTCTCTTCTTCTCAGCCACTGAACCTCTTCACCTCTGCATCTCCCCTTCACAACCCTCCTCCTCATCTTCTTCCGTGTAGCCTCTTCACCCCTGCATCTCCCCTTCACAACCTTCCTCCTCATCCTCTTCCGTGTAGCAGCTCTGCATCTCCCCTTCGCAACTCTTCCGTGCAGCAACTCTGCGAACCTTCCTCCTCATCCTCTTCCGTGTAGCATCTTCAGCTCTGCATCTCCATTCCAGGTTCGATCTGTTTTTGTGTAGCTCTCGGTCTCTCTTTCTTTGTTGAAAAAAAAAATTGCTTCCAGGAGGTCCTAATTTTGATGTAAATTTGAAGTGGCATTATTATTCTTTTCTGATTTACTTGGTTCGATTTCATTAACACCCAGTTAATATGCAAAACATTTGTAATTGCCACTACTTGTTTTGGTTTGCTTTGGTTGGTTCAATCTGCTTTGGTCCTTGCATATTATTCAACATTTGTAATTCCTCAAAATTGTCCTGTAGAAAAGAAAATCATTTTCAAGTTTATATACTTGCATACCCTTCCAAGAACCTTTCTTGCTGTGTTTTTTTTTCCAGGAAATTTGTGTTTTCGACTTGTAAACCATGGTTCATTTGATCGTGAATATTTTTAAGGAATTTTACGAGAGATCAGGAAATTTCCACGTACTTGAGGAAGATTGCTGAAAATGTCGTTGTTGATTTTATGCCATTGTAATTACAGATGTAATATAAATCACTTTCAAGTTTTGCTCAGACTGAGCTTTCCATTTTGCCAAATCCTCGAGCCTCTCCTGATTCTGCCAAATTTCTTTGTAATTTGATGGCATTACAGTGAAAACTAATTGTTCAAATGTTTTTTATTTGTTCTCTGTGTAAGATCTAATTTGTTCTCTGTTATCAGTATCTTATTTGTTCTTTGTGTAAGATCTTATTTGTTCTCATAAACTTAAAGGTTTATTATCTATAACAAGCTTATCAAGATCCAACCAAAGAAAAGCGGCATGCTCAAATTGCTCAAGGTTTCACTCTCCCTTCTATTTTCTTCCTTTCCATGGATGGGTACTTTTTATTTGTTATAGATACCGGCACAGTTTGGGTTTGGAATGCTATACATGTTTAGGATGGGGGTCATGCAGGGTCGTATAGATATGAATTGCCCCAGTTATGTTTCCCTCATTTTATACACCCATGATTCCTGTGTTCCAACTAAAGCTCAGTTGTTAATTCCCTTTTCTAAGTTAATGTTCTATGCGGCCAGCACTGCTTTTGATTCATTTTATGGCTGTAAAATTAATATTCACTTTTATGCATGGTGAATTTTTAGTGCCATTGAAACCAAGTTTTATCTGTCTGTAAGAAGTTTTCTCCATATATGCTAAGTGAGGAAACAGAGATTTTTGTTGTTGATCTAAGTTCGGCATTTTACCATTCCATGGAATAGAAATCCCAACTGCATGAATTAGATGGTTTGGGGTTTGATGTAAAGAGACTCCTCTGTATCTGCATATGACTGCTCTCATTCGAATTTTGCTTTCTTCAAAGTATTTTGTTAAAAAAGGGTCCAAGCCTTTATTTAGGACTGTTTTTCAAGGAGTCAAACCCGCCTATCCAGTTTTGGTAACTCCATATACACCTATTCTATGCTGTAGTTTGCATGAACTGGGTTGCTTATTACTAAATCTTTTAGCAGTTGTTGGTTTATGTGTTCTAATATGTGTAGAAGACAGATAAGTAGTAGGTTGCATTTAGTTTGCGTTGTATAGGTTGTTGGGCCTTGCTTTTTATTATACATTATATTATCATTATTACCTCCACAATTTGATGAGTCTTCAATAGACTAACATTTAGCCTGCGTGATTGATTCTTTCCTGCATGATTGATTCTTTCTTAAAATCACTTTCAAGTTTATATACCTAATGTGCTTTGCTTAATTTCCTTTTGTAGCTCAACCTCGTGTATTTATTTTGGACCTGTCACTGTCAGATGTCCATTTCTTAGTGTTTTTTTTATTTATGCAACTTTCAATTTTTTTTCATTGGAGGGAGTCTGTTTGTGTTGGTTAATATCTCAATTGCCTCTTTTTCTTCTTTGAGAATGTGAATTTGGATACTTGGTTTAGATTTTGATTTGTTCCCAAAATACGGTTTTGTTCCCAAGTGCAAGTATCATTAATTTTACCAAGTCCAAGTATCTAAAATGAATTTAGCGTATGTTGATGCTCCACTCATTCATGTTTTGTTTTTTTGCATGTGAAGGTATGGATGAATATGAGACTCAATTCTTTGTTCTTTTGAATGTTTGGGTCTCCCATACAATGAGGTGCTAAGAATTTCAATAAAGTTAGTGAAAGATACCGATCTGATGGGTATTTGGACTACCTTGGATGACTCACAGAAGCCAGATTGCATTGAAGTGTTTATGGAGAGCCCTTGAGCATTTGGGGTTTTAGTATTTGTGGTTTTAGTATGATGAACTTTATCAACTTCTAGTGTTTTCATTATTGCTTTAGTAAGACATTATTTGTTTTTTAAGTCAGGACGAATGTTTGATTTCAGATATTTCATGTTTAAGTTCTGCATATTTCATTTTCTTTGTTTAAGTTCTGAATGTTTAAACCCTAAAACATTTACGATATGCATGATCATTAAACTTATATATTTTTCAACATTTCTCATGTGCTCTTGTGTGGTTTGCCACACAATGCAATGGGGAATATTTAGAGGGGTGTCCTTCGAAACAAGGCCAATTCTAATGTTTGCAGAACCTGAACTCCTAGAACAACAACAACCCACAATTGAAATGACCAAAATTAGGGACTAAAAATTGAATTCGGGTGTGGGTTTTGCAATTTGCATAATAAAATTTGATGGGTTTGTGCTGAAAATTCGAATGGAGTTGTAGAAAATTGGGAGATTAAAAATTACAAATTTTAAAGGGGTTTGCATGTGGAACACAACATATACCTATTAAAATTTGGACCAAGAAAAACAAATAATGCATAATAGTGTTCAAATTTGAACAATTTAAAAAAAAAAAAAGAGTCTTGTCCCGTTCCGCGCATAAAATTGTACCAAACAACAGATGGAACATGGGTATTTTAGTTATTGATGCACAAAATCAGTGAGGACTTTGGTACAACAGAAAGTGTTAAGTTTGTGACCTTCACTAGATTGCTCCGGTCACTAATGTGGATAAGTATGTAAATGGATAAAGACAGGGAAGCAAACACAAGATGTACGTGGTTCACCCAGATTGGCTACGTCCACGGAGTAGAGGAATTCTCATTAATTGTGAAGGGTTTACACAAGTACATAGGTTCAAGCCCTCCTTTAGTGAGTACTAGTGAATGATTTAGTACAAATGACATTAGGAAATATTGTGAGAGAATGATCTCTATTTATAGAAGAGAGTTTCTAGTTTCATTCTAGAAAATGTTGTGATTGGCTTCTAATGTTAACATGTGTCGCGCTATGATTGGCTTCTGATGTCGACATGTGTAGCACTGTGATTGGGCTCCTGGTTGGAGGGAAACTCTTCTGGGTCCTTGATGGTATAACGTTGACCGGTGCTCAGTAGTTTCGGGATTGGTCAAGTATGGTACAAACAGTGTTCCTCTAAGTTCCCGAGTGAGGGAAGCTCCTCGGTTGGGGACTTGCAAGATCCAAGCCATTGAATAATCACGAAACTTCTAAGTACCGAAGTGCGGTATCATTTTCACTTGCCTTATCTGTCTCATATGTAGATGTGGCATCTTCTTTGGAAGTATTTTTCCTCCATCCAATGGTGGTATCTTTAACCGATGGAGATGCACAAGGTAATGTATCAATTTCACTTGAAGCTTACTTGTAGTTTCGGGCTTGGTCAAGTGTGATACAAACCCTATAGTAAGAGTCCCCCAAGTCGCCGAGCTAGGAGATTTGTCGAAGAAGGTAACAGACAAGGTAAGAAATCAGACTTCCAAGCAAGCAACCTAGATCGAAGGTTCGACTTCGGCTTCCGGTTGACTGTTCCCCTTCTCCTTGTGTCTTAAATAACACCAAGGATAAGGAGAAGAAAATGGAGAAGAGATGATATGAGATACTTTTGCTTTTGAAGAAGTAACTTTCCACAGGCTTATTCTTGAACTGGGCTGGAGGGTTTTCTGGTTTCCTCCAAAGTATAAGGCCGACTCAAGAATTTAAAGGTCAAAACAAGTCCATCAAATCTAGAGTACGTTCGACCTTAATGATATGGGATACTTTTGCTATTGACAAAGTAGTGGATGTATCGGCACATGTTCTGTTACACTTGTCTCCACATGCTTCCTTGTATCCTTCTCACTTGCCCTATTTATTCCTCAGGCAGATGTGGTATCTTCTCTGGAAGCACAAGATGTTGAAGATGAGTACTCGAGAGCAATGCCAGGTAAGTAATCAGGCAAGGGGTTCTAGGCAGTCAGTTCCTAACAGGAAGCTTGATTCCAATTGCTGACTGATTGCTCTCTTTCTCCTTGTCTTACAGGTAAGAACAAGGCCAAAGGAAAAGATAGGGAAAAAGCATGATATGGGATACTCTTGCTTTTAACCCTGATGATATGAGATACTCTTGCTCTGGTGTGGCTTGTTTGCAGAGGTATTATTGGGAGGAAAAGAAGCTGAGTATTTCGAGAGACTCTGCTGAGAGTGCCCTCTCGAATGTGACGAAAAGTTGAGAATTTTTTTTTATTTGCAGGTTTTCCTAGCTATGGAGGATGGAGGTCGACATATATAGGAGTCTCCCTAACAACAAGTAGTAGTGTTATTCCTTTACCCTTCTTGGTCATAGCAATGTAGTGGGAGCTGCAAGCTTCACGTGTTTTAACTTTGTTAGAGCACTTTGAAAAAGTGGTCTGTGGTATCTGGAAAGCTGATGTTGCGTGTGAAGATTGCAGATAAGCTTTATCCAAGGAAATCTGGCTCTCGAAGCCCGGAGAGCGGTGCCTCTTCGGTTTTTGAACAAGCAATTGATGCGAAAATTACTTAACACACAAATTAAACCCTCTTTTTGACAATTGTAGTATAGATGTAAGTAGGGTATCGTTCTAGGCCGGGGATTAGGAGGGATTGCTAATCTATTCTAAATTAATTTAAAAATATTAAATAAGACTCAAGGACACAAAACTAGACTAAAAACTCTAATAACTCGAAACACACTTAGAATGACTCAAAATAATGAAAACAATCAAATTAGACACTAGGAACTGAAATGGACGGAAATTGAATTAAAAGACTAACAACAATGAAAACTTAACTAAATAATATAATTTAATAATGGATGGGTGTTTGGTTTTGATGAAAAGTAAATTAAACTTAATTAAATTACAGAATTGACAAAAACATAAAATTAAGGTAAAATGATAAATGATGGATTAGCTAGAGGGTTCTTCTCCACACATGACACATATGCAACCTAAATTGATTTTCAGTTGTTCTTTCAATAAATTGTAAATCTCAACGCCCCAAATTAACCGTGAATTGCACTAATTAACCCTCAGTTTTTCCACAAGTTATTAGGTTGGATGATTGCATACGACAACCCAAAACATTCCCTACAAGTTCCCTACATGAATTGCATAATAGAGATACAAGCAAGAATCATTAAGTTCTATGAAAAACATAAGCATTGACGAGGCACTCGTTACTATGAATTGCATGAAACTTATGCCAAGAATTTACTTAACGTGATTGTGACTAGCAACCTTCACTACTTGTGAATATAAGTTCATAACGATTAGGTGAAATTCACTTATATTCTAGCATCAAATTCATGCATGTAAATTAAGTATGCATCCTTAATCGACATACAAAAATAAGTTATAAATCAAGCAGTTAAGCAAATTAAATCACAACTCAGAAATCACAACTGAAGGTAATCAATTCATATTACAAATATATTCATGGCTTTGAATTAACCTCTAGCCAAAATAAATTTAATTACACATTATTATCAAATTAAACCAAAAGTAAAACATAAGTTGGAAAGATTTAACCGAGAGAGGAGAGTGCTTCAGTGCCAGTCTGCACGTGCCTCTGGTCTTCTGTCCGTGTGGACTGCGCCTCGCTAGCGCCCTCTCCTTGTCTGACCTTGCTCTCTCTACTGACCTTACTGACCTTCACCAATCCACGCTGCCTTCCCTTATTCGCACTCCCTCTCCAACTCTCATGCACGTCTCTCGGTCCTCTGACTTGGTTACGCTGCCCAAGGCAGCGCCCCTTCCTGCTCTCTGTTTCTCGCGTCCCCTGCTGCACGCTGCCAAAGGCAGCTCTCTCCTTCCACCAATGCCGCGCCTTGGGTCTCTCTCGCTGCCAAAGGCAGCGCCTCTTCTCTGCGAGCTGCCCAAAGGGCAGCCCCTTTCTCCCGCTCCAAGACCCCCTTGTTTCTCTCCTCCCGCTTATCTTTTATCAAGCTGCAAAGTGGAGCTCTTTTCTTCTTTTCCACCTACCACGTTTCAAGTGGTTCTATTCTTTTTGTTTCTTATTTGTTTCACCAACCCACCAAAGCAGCCTTCCACTAGCTGCAAATGCAGCTGTAATTCCCACTTTTCTTGGTTTTTCTTGGCCACATTCCCACCAGCTGCTCCTCTTAATTTATTCTCCACCTACCACAACAAAATATATAACAGAATACAAAATATGTCAGAAAATATCGGTCCATGATTTTTTTGTTTATTATTTAAAACTCATTTGTGCTATTTTTATTTTCTTTGCATAACAAATCCTATAAACACAAAAATAACGTAAATAGCTCAAAAATATGAGGAACTAACTAAGAAAAGACGAGTGGATTTGAAGTAAAAATATATATAAATATGATCCGATCAGCAATCCTATCGGGGATCTGGCTCTCGAGATTCAGAGAACTATGCCTCTTTGATTTTTGAGAAAGCAATCTTATTGGGAGTCTGGCTCTCGAGATTCGGAAAGCAGTGTTTCTTCGATTTTTGAGAAAGTAATCATGTTGGGAGTCTAGCTCTCGAGATTCGAAGGGCGGTGCCTCTTCAGTTTTTGAACATGTAATCCTGTTGGGAGTCTGGCTCTTGAGATTCGGAGAGCGGTGCCTCTTCGATTTTTGAGAAAGCAATCCTGTTGGGAGTCTGACTCTTGAGATTCGGAGAGCAGTGTCTCTTCAATTTTTGAGAAAATAATCCTGTTGGAAGTCTGGCTCTCCAGATTCAGAGGGCGGTGCCTCTTCGATTTTTGAGCAAGCAATCTTGTTGGGAATGTTTCCTCGAATGTGAGTAAAGGTTGGGCATTTTTGCCAATCTGCCTTGCCACAGAGCACGGAGGTTGACACACATTGAGACTTTCTAGTTATCAAGCAGTGGTGATGTTCCTTTATCTTTGTGCGTAATAGTAGGGTAGCTGGACCTTCAAAATTTATGTGTCTAAACTTTTTCAGAGATCTTTGGCAAAGTTATATGTGGTACCCGAGGAGCTGATGTTGCGTGTGGAAAGTGGTGCCTTTTCGGAATCCGGAGAGTGGTGCCTCTTCGATTTTTGAACCAACGGCCATGTTGCCCTTTCTTTTATAAGGGCACCAATTATGTGCAAGAAGTACATTCAAAGAGTTATTGCTTGTAGGAATTTTCTCCTTACTTCAGAGATTTATTGCACCTCATTTATCCTTCATCATTTCTGAGAATGTCTGGCCCATCTTACCGTCGTTTTGACTTGAACTTTGGTGAAGAGGCAACCATGCCTTCTCAAGACAACATATGGCGCCCATCCTTCTTATCCCCTACTGGTCCTCTTACCGTTGGGGACTCTGTGATGAAGAATGATATGACCGCTACGGTGGTGGCCAGAAACCTTCTCACTCCCAAAGATAACAGACTACTTTCCAAACGGTCTGATGAGTTGGCTGTTAAGGATTCTCTGACTCTAAGTGTTCAGTGTGTAGGTTCTGTGTCTAATATGGCCCAACGCCTATTTGCTCAAACCCACCAAGTTGAATCATTGGCGGTTGAAATGATAAGTCTCAAACAGGAGATCAGAGGGCTCAAGCATGAGAACAAATAGTTGCACAGGCTCGCACATGACTATGCTACAAACATGAAGAGGAAGCTTGACCAGTTGCAGGAATCTGATGGTCAGATTTTGCTTGATCATCAGAGGTTTGTGGGTTTGTTCCAAAGGTATTTATTACCTTCATCTTCTGGGGATGTACCGTAATGAAGCTCCGAATGATCAACCTTCGGTGCCTCCTCCTACTGGGATTCTGCCCAGTACTGAGGCTCCGAATGATCAACCTCCGGTGCCTACTATTTGATAGGAGCATATTTATGCGACTTAGTTGGCTTGTTCTTGTGCATTTATGTCGTGTTTCCTTAGTTATTTTAATGTTTAAAGTCATTTTCGTGTGTTTTCAGATTTTAAGGACAAAGTAGGCAAGAAGATGCATTTTGGAGCAAAATGGAGCTTGGAATGCATGTCACATATTTGGAACCAAGGTTTGGACGAAATTAAAGACTTAAAGAGGCTAAGAATGTGAAGAATTAGTGTACAAAGGATCATGAATTCAGCCACAAAAGAACAAGAGCATCCTTGCCGTGCAATCCACATTGCATTCCCTTTGGATTCCCATGCATGCTTAATCATCCTTGTCCCCTAAAATATTTCTGATTTCATGCCCCAATACACTCAATTATCACACTCAATTGCTGCATACCTCTTGTTCCCTACAACCATCTGATTTCACACAACTTTCACAACCATTCCATGCACTAATTGATGCTCTATCATCCACATTTGGGATCCAATGCCGTGTGCAACACATGTTGCTGCACCTTTGACTAATTTCTGAAACATTTCACCTCCCCTTTCCATTTCATGCAATGAACACAATCATTCATACTCCCTAGCTGAAATACCACTCCATTTTACCCTCCATACTTTGCATCATTGCTCCATTTTCATCCTTGGACCATTGCACACCACAAATTCACCCTCCTTGCTGTGCATTTCCCCCACTGCCTAATCTGATTCTCTAGGGTTTTTGGGGCCTATATATACATGTTTACAACCCTTGGCAAAGGGTTGAACCTCCCATATTCATCATTCATGCAGAAAATTCGTCCATACTCACCCTAGGCAGCAAAACACCCCAAAAACACCATTCTAGTGCCCAAAAAACATAACAGCCACTCCATTTTATTCCACCATCTTTGCCGAGTTCTCTACCACCTTCCAACCATCAAACAATCCTCCACACTCACCCTAAACCTTTCCATACCATTCCCCATCCATTCTACACCATAAAACTACCCAAAACCTGTCCATAACCCAATATGCCGCAAGCAAGGGAAAAGAGGAATCTTGGATGCACTTGCTGCCAAGTTGGAGCATTCTAGGTGTTTTCTTTCTTTGGATTTTAATGTCTAATTCATGTAATCTTTGTTTTGCTTTAAGTATGATTGGCTAATTTCGTTTTTGGCTAAGGGTGTATTCAAAACCATGATTATATATGTGAAATGAGTTGATTACTTCCAGTTATTGTTACATAAGTCGTGAATACAATTTGCTTAACCATTTGATTTAGAACTTATTCTTGTATGTTGATTGAGAGTGCACGCTTAATTTGCATGCTTGAATTTGATGCTAGGATATAAATTTGTTTCACCTAATCGTTATGAATTTATATTCGTAAGTAGTGAAGGTCGCTAGTCACGATCATGCTAAGTAGATTCCTGGCAAGAGTATCATGCTTTTCATAGTTACGAATGCCTTGTCAATGCTTATGATTTCCAAAGAACGTAATGTTTCTAACTTGTGTCTTTATCATGCTGTTCATATAAAGAACTTGTTAGGAATAATTTGGTTGCGATGCATATTCATCCAATTCAATGATCCTAGGGAAATCTGAAGGTTAATTTAAGCGGACCTAATTAACTTGGAGTGTTGAGGTTCATAACTTATTGAATTGATAACTGGAAATTGATTTACGTTGCATATATTTCATGTGTGGAGAAGAACCCCTTAGCCATTTCATCATCCATTGATTCTTCATAACTTTGTATTACAATCTGTTTCTATTACAATCTGCCATTTAAGTTTATTTTCGTCCAAATCAAATCCCCAATTATTTTGAATTCCTAGATTAATTGGAAAGTGTGTTGGTTTATGTTTTTAGGTGTTTTAGGTCACTAGGAAACCAAAATTCGTCCAAGTTGAGTTAGAGTCCCAAAACTGCCCAGAAAGTGGTTTTTAGGCAGTTTTGAGTGTTTGGTTGCTGTTTTGATTCTTTTGGTTCGTTTTAGTATTTTAACGTGAGTTTTGCATTCTTTGAGTCTAATCTACTGCTTTAAACTTTGTTTTTACATTTCTAAGTCAGTTTTCAAGTGTTTAGCAATCCCTCCTAATCCCCGGTCTAGAACGATCCCTATTTACATACTTTGCTACAATTGATAAAAAGAGGGTTTAATTTTGTGTGTTAACTTATTTTTCACATCACTATTTCTGGGGCTCTGCCAACTGCTGAGACTTCTCATGAGCAACCTTTGTGAAGGCTCCCTCTTGTTTTTTTATTTTGATTCATGTATATGTACATATTTGTAACTTCTCGGAGATATCAATAAACAAGCTTTGCTTCATTTCAACGTATTGTGTTAAATACACCAAGGCCTTCTTCATTAAGTTCTTTGAAGTTTTTCTTTTGTTGAAGCTTGAAGCTTTGAGAGTGAAGCATGTATGTTGAGGTAGTGCTCCCTTAATTTCCCGAGTGAGGAAAACTTCTCGGTTGGAGACTTGAAAAATCCAAGTCACTTAGTGGTCGTGAGACTTCTGAGTATCAAGGTGTAGTAGCATATGGTAGGTATCCCCCAAATCTCCGGTCGAGGGAGTTAACGAATGAGGCATTTCCTTTCTATGTGGTAGCCCAAAACTCCTCCTTCATATATATTTGTTATGAAAGTTGTTAGGCCCAAAGAAGAGGAGGCCTAGGCAATTTTTTTTTTTTCGAATTTTTTAATTTTTGAATATTTGAATTTTTGAATTTTTGAATTTTTGAATTTTTGAATTTTCGAATTTCCGAAAAAAAAAAATATATATATATTTTAAGCTTTGTTGTCACATCCCGCCCCGAGGCGGACGACTTCCCGGGCCCGCTCCACCACCGTAGCACGATATTATCCACTTTGGGCCCCGACCACGCCCTCACGGTTTTGTTTTTGGGAACTCACGAGCAACTTCCCAATGGGTGACCCATCCTGGGAGTGCTCTGGCTTCCTTCTCGCTTAACTTCGGAGTTCCTACGGAACCTGAAGGCAATGAGTTCCCAAAAGGCCTCGTGCTAGGTAGAGATGGGAATATACATTTAAGGATCACTCCCCTGGGCGATGTGGGATGTCACAATCCACCCCCCTTAGGGGCCCGACGTCCTCGTCGGCACACTTCCGGCCAGGGATTGGCTCGGATACCAATTTGTCACATCCTGGCCTGGGGTAGACAACTTCCCGGGCCCGCTCCACCACCGTAGCACGATATTGTTCACTTTGGGCCCCGACCACGCCTTCACGGTTTTGTTTTTGGGAACTCACGAGCAACTCCCTCGTGGGTCACCCATCTTGGGAGTGCTCTGGCCTCCTTCTCGCTTAACTTCGGAGCTCCTACGGAACCCGAAGCCAGTGAGCTCCCAAAAAGCCTTGTGCTAGGTAGAGATGGGAATATACATTTAAGGATCACTCCCCTGGGCTTTGGTGTTGAAGCTTTGTAGGTGAAGCTTTATTGGGCACCATGAATTGATTTTGCTTCACACTATCTTGATCAAGATAGTGTGAAGCTTTTGAGAATTTGTAGTTGTCCTCCATTGGTGAAGATTTGTTGAATTTCCCTTTTTTTTTTTTTTTGGGGAAACTAGAAATTTGAAAATGTGGGAGAGACAACATATACAAATTTTGCTTCCACACTATTGAACAAGAGATTGTGATGCAAGCCACACTTTGTAGTAGTCGAAGGTTTGGATGAACCATATAAATTGAATTTGCTTCGAACAATCTTGAATTTGCTTCGAATGTTTGAAAATTGTAGTTGCCCTCCATTGATGAAGCTTTTGTTGTTAAACTCTTTTGATGAAGCTTTTGTTGGCACCAAAAATTGGTTTTGCTTCACATTGTCTTGATCAAGAGTGTGTGAAGCTTTTGAGAATTGTGATTGCCCTCCATTGATGAAGCTCTTGTTGGCACCATAAATTGGTTTTGCTTCACACTGTCTTGATCAAGAGTGTGTGAAGCTTTTGAGAATTGTGGTTGCCCTCCACTGATGAAGCTCTTGTTGGCACCATAAATTGATTTTGCTTCACACTGTCATGATCAAGAGTGTGTGAAGCTTTTGAGAATTGTGGTTAAACTCCTTTGATGAAGCTCTTGTTGGCACCATAAATTGGTTTTGCTTCACATTGTCTTGTTCAAGAATGTGTGAAGCTTTTGAGAATTGTGGTCTCCTTTGATGAAGCTCTTGTTGGCACCATAAATTGGTTTTGCTTCACACTGTCTTAATCAAGAGTGTGTGAAGCTTTCTACGAGTTGTAGTGTTTTACAGAGGGGAAATGTTTGAAGCAGATGCAAGAGGGCTGAATAGCTTGATCTTCGTATGACATGCACTGAAGTTGTTGTTGGTTTGCAATAAGACTTTGTTGGTGGTTATAACTCTTGTTGGGCACAAGTGTTCCCCTAATTGAGTTGTCAAGCTTGAGGGGTTTTTATTATTTGTGAATGCTAGGAGTTCATATGTACAAGTTGTACCACTCGTCTTTTGGTAGGTTGAATGAATAGTGAGTTGCTTTCATCACTTGGTTAGTGGTACGAAGGTAAGTTCCTTCATCACCTTTCATCACATTTCATCACCTGGTTGGTGGCATGAATGGCAAGTTGCCAAATGATATTAGAGTACGGGTTGTACATTTCATCACCTGGTTGGTGGCATGAAGGAGAGTACGGGTTGTACATTTCATCACCTGGTTGGTGGCATGAAGATGAGTTCCTTCTTCACCTGGTTGGTGGCATGAGTAGCAAGTTGCCAAATGATATTAGAGTACGGGTTGTACATTTCATCACCTGGTTGGTGGCA
The DNA here is from genome assembly GCF_042453785.1 of Malus domestica. Classification (NCBI taxonomy): domain Eukaryota; kingdom Viridiplantae; phylum Streptophyta; class Magnoliopsida; order Rosales; family Rosaceae; genus Malus; species Malus domestica. The sequence continues at coordinate 16,844,127 of NC_091670.1, forward strand.
TGAAGGAGAGTACGGGTTGTACATTTCATCACCTAGTTGGTGCCATGAAGATGAGTTACTTCTTCACATTTCATCATCTGGTTGGTGAGAATAAGGGCAAGGTGTCTAGGCACATTGTAGCAAGTGTCGAATGACACAAAGTATGTTGAACCCTTTCAAAGCACAGTTGGCTTATGTATGAATGTGTTGGAATGTATGATTGAACGAATATACTGTGAAGCTGTTCGTTTATTTGTATAGTCTTGTTGACATATACTTAGACTTTGTTTCATGTTGGAAGCATTCATGTTGAAGCTTTAAACTCGAGTGTTTCATTGCTAGGAATGTAAGAGGATTAGGACCGAGTTGTCTAAATCACCTCTTTATTGAATTCATGCCAAATAGTCTTCGTTGCATAGGATGTTGAACGGCTGAAGCTTAACACTTGTACAATGTGAGTTTACTTGTAATAGTACTTCAAGTGATCAGCGTTCCATAGATGGCTAAGGGTCTTACCATCGGAGTTTCTAAGCTTATAGGAGCCAGGGCGACTGATGCCAACAACTTCAAACGGTCCATCCTAGTTTGGACTAAGTGTTCCTTCATTCGGGACTCTGTCGCGGAGTAATCTTTTCTTCAATACCCACCCAGTCCCCCACTTTGAAAGAACAAGGTTTAACCCTTGAGTCATAGTACTTGGAGATGCGCTGCTTGTAAGCGACATTCCTCAAGTGAGCCTGGTTTCTGTGTTCCTCGACTAGATCTAAGTTGAGGGTAAGTTGTTTGTCATTTTCGCTTTGCACGTAGTTCTGGACCAGGAACGTTGCTTGCTCAAGCTCAACTGGGACAACTGCCTCTGTACCAAAGGCAAGTGAGAATGGGGTTGAGCTGGGGAGGTAAATTCTGGCCAAAGAACTTGGGGTACAAATTCTGGCCAACAACCTTTAACCTTGTCCAAGCTGGTTTTCAAAGTTCGCTTGATTATTTGGTTAATATCTTCAACTTGTCCATTAGACTGGCGATGAGCTGGGAAGGCAAAACATAAGTTGATGTTGAACTTAGAGCAGAACATCATGAACTTATTGTTGTCGAACTGTCGCTCGTTGTCAGTGACTATTGCATTGGGAATGTCGAATCTGCAAAAGATGTCTTCCATACGAAGTCTTCTATTTTTGCCTCATTAATGGTTGCCAAGGGTTCTACTTCGGCCCACTTTGTGAAGTAGTCAACTGCAACGATTGCATAGCGAACTTTGCCCTTCCTTGCAGGCATTAAGCCGATCAAATCAAGTCCTCATTTGGGCCAAGGGCCAAGGGCTGATCATAAGAGTGAGCGGCTCGGGAGGGGAGTGAAGAATAATTGCGTAGCGTTAACACTTATCACTTGAGCAGGATATTCTGATGGCATCTTGGTGGAGTGTTAGCCAGTAATATCCTTGGCGAAAAACCTTGTGTGCTAGGGATCAAGATCCAGCATGATCTCCGCAGACTCCTTCATGTATTTCCCGAAGGACAGTTTCCACTTCTACGGGCATAAGGTATCTTAGGTATGGTAGGTTAAAACCCCGCTTGTAGAGTTGGTCATTAATGATCAAGTTGTTGGAAGTATGCCCACAAAGCCACTCATTTGATGTAATAACTTTTGGAATACTAATTGTATTAAACTTTTATATGTTTAATGAAAGGCAAAGTTTATTGTTAATCACTATTTATTGTATCATGTGCTTAAGCAATAAGGGAATCCAAGGGATGTATTTGATCTAAGAGACAAGTGATTTAAGTAAGTTAGATTATCGAGACCTTTCTCTTATGCTCATTCCTAAAACGTTCCTAGCCATAGGATTGCCAATTGGGCATTGACAATCCGCTAAGGTTAGTATGTGTTATGTCGACTCAAGCGTGAGTATGACTAGTCTCAAGTCATTTGGTGTTGGACACTAAGACAAACACATAGGTGCTCGAAAGAGTAATCGAGTACACTGAATCATGATCAAAAGAGAGTTCGAACATACATGTCATGTAAGAACTCGATAGTTGCAATATGCAAAGTAGTCATTTGACCTGAGGCATCATAGATGTCTAATGGTTAGGTCCTTGACCTTTGATCATGTCAAAGGCATTCCATTGGAGTGTCCACGGCATTGTTGGGGTCAAGTTATCTAGTCATGTAGGCATATGAATGCACAACAAGGGATCTCTAACCTTCCATGGTGGAAGTGAAGGGAAATCTTAGAGATTAATATGGGATTTCGAAATGACTAGCATGCATATACAATTCAAAATTAATATACATAAGCAACAGAAGCATGTTATCAAATAATATCAAAGCTATAGTCATGCAAATCCCCTTCAAGGTTCATAGGTTTATATATAATGCATCTAAAACATTTAAGTTAAGAACAAAGGAGAAGACCTCTAAAGATCCACACCCACTAGTGTAGTGAGATGGATGGAGGAATAACCAAAAAAATGAAAAAGGATTAGCTAAATCACCCTTAAGGTGGCCGGCCTTTGTGTAGTTTTAGAGAGATATTTCTTTTGCCTCTTTGTTGTTTTAAACACACAAAAACCCTAAGGAATAAATCTCTATAAAGTTCCTTATATAGACAAAAAGAAACCTAGTCAACAACTTGACTTAATATCTCTCCCTCTCCACTTTAAATGGCCGGCCCCTTTGTGTTGGTTTGGGCTTTGGGCTTTTATTTATTTCTAGTCATCCAATGCTTGAATAAAAGCCCAATGGGTTTAGGCCCAATGGGCCCAATTAAACCCGAACGTTTCTTTAAGCCCAAAACGATCTTTTATCGCTTTTATGATTTCTTTAGACTTTCTAAATTAATCACAACACTTAATTAATCCAATTAATTATTTCCATCATCCATTAATTACTCACCACAAGAGTGTATCGGTGTACAATCATTTTAGGTTCTAATTAGCAAGGTAGTGAGGTGATTGACATCAATCCAATTGATTATATTTAATTCAATCACTTAGTGAATTAAAACTTCCTTTTAATTCACCTTCTTCTTTGATGACTACATTTAATCATCTAGAAGAACTCACAAGGTATGAGTGACATCTAACCATATATCATAGCTACCCAAGCTAATGTAGAAGTTGTTCGGAGAACCTATTCAGTTGGAATTACAATGTAATTCGATCCTTCTCTAAAACAATACTCTCAATCACATTACTAGGGTATGGATATATTATGTCAAACCCCTAATGTGATTATTCATTCTTATATGATTCAATTGAGTTGTATAGGAACGCTTTCCTTTATTACGCTTGATACTTCGGCCGAAGATTCCCGAATCATATCTTAGAGTATTCTTCCTCTCTTATCGAGGATTAGAGATTCCTTATTGCGCATTCACTTGCCTTCATGACTAAGTCGCTTAACCCCAATTATGCCATGGACACCCACGAATGGGGTGACTTTGACATAATCAAAGATTAAGTACTTAGCCACAAGACAACGACGATGCCTCAGGTCAAAGGACTACTTACATTATTCCAACCATTAGAGTTACTTGTTTGACATGTGAGTAGACCTCCATGCAAGTACTCTCGTTCGATTGTGTTCAGTGAACTCATTCCCTTAATGAGCACCTACATACTTGTCTTAGTGTCACCACACGAATGGGATGAGGCTTTCCATCCTTCCATTTGAAGCAGACACAGTATGTACCGGTCTAAGCATTGTCAGTATCCCTTGATGCGAATAATATAAGCACACAAATTAAACCCTCTTTTGACAATTGTAGCAAAGTATGTAAGTAGGGATTGTTCTAAACCGGGGATTAGGAGGGCTTGCTAAAACCTCTAAACTGACTAAAAAAACAAAAAGAAACAAAGTTAAAAATGTAAACAAAAGATTTTAAAACAAGAAAGTAAAAGGGGGATTTGAGTTTGGTGAAGTTGAAAGTAAAAACGAATAAACTAAAAACTTAAATAGATTTTAAACAATTTTGGGTTGAATGGATAATGGAAGGCTAGCTAAGGGTTTCATCTCCACACATGTTATACTTGCATACAAAACGATTTCCAATTGCATTTCAATAAACCATGAATTCTCAACGCCCCAAGTTAATTAGGTCCGCTTAAATTAACCTTCAGATTTTCCTAACGTTATTGAATTGGATGATTGCATACGACAACCCAAAACATTCCCCACAAGTCCCCTACATGATTGCATAATAGAGATACAAGCAAGAATCATTAAATTCTATGAAAACCATAAGCATTAACGAAGCACTTGTTACTATGATTGCATGAAACTTATGCCAAGAATTTACTTAACGCGATTGAGATCATCAACCTTTACTACTTGTGAATATAATTCCATAACGATTAGGTGAAATTTCCTTATATCCTAGCATTCAATTTATGCATGATAATTAAGCGTGCACTCTCAACCAACACACACAAATCAATGTAATTCACATAGATAAGTAAATTGAATTCACAACTTATGAAACGCAATTAGAAGTAATCAAATCATAACGCAAGCATAAACATGTATTTCGAATCCCCCCCTAGCCAAGGGGGGTTTAGTTCCTCATTATTACAAAACAAAGATAAACAAATTTAAACATTGAAAAACAAAGGGAAGAAAGCACCTAAACGTTCCAACGATCCATGTTGGATAGCAAGTGCGTCCAAGGACTTTTCTCCTACTCCTTGCCGCAACAACAAGGTTGGAATGATGTTGAAGGGTTGGTTATTTGGAGGAATGGATGGGAAGGGGTTTAGATATGTAGGAGAGGCAAGGAAAGGCTTGGAGAATGGTTAATTTCTGGATGATTTGAATGAGGTTGCTGCCATGGTATTTATAGGAAGAGGATGGACATGTTTAATGCAAAAATCTGGTGGAATGAAGTAGGTAAGGCATGGCAAGGTGGAGAATTGTTGGTGAGGGTAGGTTTTGAGTCATCCACTCACATGTCATGGTGAGTTAAGCATTGCATCATCCACTCAAATGTCATGGTGAGTTAAGCATTACATCATCCACTCAAATGTCATAGTGAGATAGGCATTGCATCATCACTAAAAAATCTGGTGGAAGTAAAACAAAGGGAAGGCCACGGCATTGATGAATTTTATGGGGTATGCATGGTTTTGAGTGAAGTTTTGGCCAATCCTTCTAGAAATTTATCCCTTCTTGCAACTTGTATTTGTTTCACCAGATTTTTAGCATGTTCCTAGCCTCTTTTTTCTTCAAATTCGTCCATCCATCTTGCTCATATCATAAGTAATCCATTCCAAGCTCAAAACTGCTCCAAAATGCACCAAAATGCACTTTCTTTCTACCTTAACCCTTTGGACCTACAAACACACGAAAATGGCTTAAAGTACTAAAATAACTAAGAACTAATAACGTAAATGCAAGAAAACTAGTTAACTAAGTCGCATAAATATGCGTCTATCATCCCTTCGACAATCCAATGACCAGGAACCTTTTTGGACATTATGGTTATGTGAAGAAGGTCTCTGTAGTCTAACATCATTAGATTACTTCTTCAATCGATCCATTGTCCATGGATTCACTATTTAGGACATATATCGTTTATTGAGATAGTCCTAATTAGTATCTTTGCCATTTGATGTATAAGAATCATCTATACATCCATTCATTTGTCCTGAAAGGTTTCTTCCAAAGATTGACTTTCAGGGCATATTTCCAACAGGAAGGAGAATACTCTAAGATGTGATTCGAGAGTCTTTGGCCAAAGCATATGAATATGACTTAGGAAGTTTGTTCCAAATCTTATTCAAAAGAATCATATGGAGATGTATCACATTGGATAGTAGACATGAAACAAACTATCACTTAAACAATGTGATTAAGAGTATTGTATTAGAGAATGACCGTATTGCATTGTAGTTGTAACTGGATAGGTTCTCCAACCAATTCTACTTAACTTGGGTAACCATGACATGCTGCTAGGTGTCACTCATGGTTTGTGGAAGCCCTGATGATTAGCAAACACTAATTTTAAGGGAGAATTGAAATGTGGTTTCAATTCACAATCGATCGTTAAGAGTAACAATCGCCCACTACCTCGCTAAATGGAACCTAATGGATCGTACACCGAGTAAGGATGAAAGTGAAGAAATTAAATGAAATGGATATGCAATTAAATGGTTTAATTCAAGAATGGTCAAGATTAATTAATTAGTTAATTAATTTTACGAAAGGTTTGTATTGGGCTTTTAAGTTGGTTTTGGGTTTCGGGGCCCAAAAGTGTTTTGGTCCACAAGGCCCATTATGTTTAAGTTGTATGACAACTTAAACAAAATGGGCAATAAGCCCAATCACAACAAATAGGCCGGCCATGGTGAGGAGAGGGTGAAGGTTTGCTAAATTGCAAGTTTGCCACTCACCTAAGAAAAGTGTATAAAAGCAACTTTATAGCTATTTTTCTCATTAGGGTTTTTCTTGTAGAAAAGAGGTGAAACCTATTCTCTCTTTTAAACAAGGAGGCCGGCCACTTAGAGGAGATTTATCTAGCAATCTTTTCTTCTCTAAGTCATCCATTTCATCTTCACACCTCACCCTTGGTGTGGAGACTTAGAGACACCAAACCTTTGGTGTTTTGGAGATCCTTTCCTTACATCCTCAAGGACCAAAGGAGCACAAAAGGAGAAGGAAATCACAAGCAAGATCCAAGGAGCTTGGAGGTGACTTGAAGGCCCTCCACTTGGGTGAATCCCTTGTGTAAACAAGGATGAGCTTCAAGGGTAAAGAATCTTTAAATTCTTCAGTCTCTTTAATGTTGTTAAAGAGTCTTTTGGTTCACCATTCACTAGGCTTTGAAAGTCATGGGTTTTATGAATTGTTTTTTAATGCATGCCTACTTTAATGTGTTAATAGTTTGCATATGTATTCAAATGTTCTTACTTGTCCTTAGCTAGGACAAAATTTTTCCTTCACAAGTAACAGGTAGCCTTGTATCGAATTTCCTTAGCTTGGACTTTGTCATTTGGAAGGGTTCCATGAGTAAGGAATCTATAAATCGAGGTAATCCAACTATCCCCATGTTGTAAGTTGCACACTTCCGCAGCCATGGTGCTTGGTGCTGCCAACAATTCGACCTGAATTTTTCTCCCAATCTTGTCTTCCACCGCTAAGGCGAGGTGAGCCAAAGCATCTGCATGACTGTTTGCCGCTCGAGGAATTTGGGTGATCTGGTAGTGGAAGTGCTTGAGCAACAATTGTGTTTGTGCCAAATATGTTGCCATGAAGCTATCCTTAGCGTCAAAGTTGTTGGTGACCTGGTTAACCACTAATTGGGAATCACTGAAGATATCAATTTGTTTAACCCTAAGGTGTTTGGCCAAACGTAAACCTGCTAGGAGGGCTTCATATTCGGCCTCATTGTTCGATGCCTTGAATTTGAAACAAAGAGCATACTCCATTTCCATTTTGTCAGGGGTCGTAAGGACTAGTCTTGCTTCACAACCCTGTTAGTTGGACGAGCCATCAACATATAGGCTCTATGTTGGGGCTGTTGGTTATGTTTTCTGAGCTTCCGAGGGTAATGAAACCACTTCTTTAGGCGTAGAAATATTGTCAACAGGATATGTGAAGTCGGCGATGAAGTCTGCCATTGCTTGGCCCTTCTCAGCTGGCTTTGGTTGGTAGGAGATGTTAAACTCACCCAATGATATCGTTCATTTGATCATTCACCCAGAAGTGTCAGGACTTTGGAGTATCTGTCGAAGAGGATGATTGGTAAGCACGATGATGGAGTGTGCTTGGAAGTAAGGGTGAAGTTTTCGAGCACATATGACCAATGTTATAGCCAATTTCTCAATGTTGAAGTATTGTGTCTTCGCATCTTGTAAGGCCTTGCTAGTGTAGTAGACAGGCTTTTCAACATTACCATCTTTTCGAATGAGAACGGAACTTACTGCTGAAGCCAATACCAACAGATAGATAATAAGAGTGTCACCAACCTCAGGTTTGGAGAGCAGAGGGGCTTTACTCATGTAGTCTTTGAGGTTCTTGAATGCCTCAGCACATTCATCAGTCCATGTAATGTACTTTTTACTTCCCTTAAGTGCTTTAAAGAAATGAGCACATCTGTCTGTGGCCTTAGAGATGAACCTAGTTAAGGCTGCCACCTTGCCAGTAAGGCTTTGGATGTCTTTTGAAGTTACCGGTTCCTTCATGTCGAGGATTGCTTTGATCTTCTCGGGATTAGCCTCAATGCCTCGTTGGCTTATCATGAAGCTTAAGAATTTGCCAGAGCCTGCGCCGAAGGCACATTTGTTGGGGTTCAACCTCATTCGATACCTCTTCAGAATGGTGAAAGTTTCAGATAAGTTGGTGATGTGTTGGTCAGCATGTTTGCTCTTGACTAGCATATCATCAACGTAAACTTAAAAACTTGATGTGAGAATTACTTGACACACAAATTAAACCCTCTTTTTGACAATTGTAGTATAGATGTAAGTAGGGTATCGTTCTAGGCCGGGGATTAGGAGGGCTTGCTAATAACCTCTCACTTGACTCAAAAATATAAGAAGAAACTTAAAAACACAAAAGTAGGCTTTAAAACACTAAACTAGACTCAAAGAGTTCAAAACAAACTTAAGCACACTTTGATACAAGAAAATAAATGGGGGGTATTGGTTTTGGTTGTGATTGAGATAAATAGTAAAACTAAATATATGGTTGATGGATTAGCTAGAGATCCATTCTTCACACATGACACACTTGAACATGAATTGATTTTCAGTTGCTTTTCGATAAGCTATTAATACTCAATGCCCCAAATTAACCGTGAATTGCACTAATTAACCCTCAGTTTTTCCACAAGTTATCGGGTTGGATGATTGCATACGACAACCCAAAACATTCCCTACAAGTTCCCTACATGAATTGCATAATAGAGATACAAGCAAGAATCATTAAGTTCTATGAAAAACATAAGCATTGACGAGGCACTCGTTACTATGATTTGCATGAAACTTATGCCAAGAATTTACTTAACGTGATTGTGACTAGCAACCTTCACTACTTGTGAATATAAGTTCATAACGATTAGGTGAAATTCCCTTATATTCTAGCGTCAAATTCATGCATGAAAATTAAGCGTGCACTCTTAACCAACATACACAAATCATTTTTTATACGAACGGATAAGTAAATTGAATTCACAACTTATGAAATCACAACCGAAGGTAATCAATTCATATTACAAATATATCCATGGCTTTGAATTAACCTCTAGCCAAAATAAGTTTATTTACACATTATTAAAACAGAAATAAAATAAAAGTAAAATATAGATTTGGAGAGAATTAACCAAAAGATGAGTGCTTCTGTTTTGCTCTTCCAGTCGCTGCGCAAGGGCCGACTGCTCCTCTGCCTTGCTGCCACGGGCAGCAGAGTTTTGTTTTTCTTTTCTCGCACCTTCTCTGACTTCTTCTCGGTACTGCCCAGCTGCAAAGGCAGCTTGTACCTTCTCTGCTGAGGCCTCCAGGTACTGCCCAAAGGGCAGCACACACACACTGCACAAAAATGCCGAGCCCCCGCACCCCAAGCAGCTTTGCTGCTTTTCTTTATTCCCTACGCTTCCACGCAAAACTCACCTACCATGCTGCACTTGCAGCTTATATTATTTTTTTCTTTCTTCCACTATCACCACGCTGCAAAGCAGCCTTCCACCTTTGTATGTGCTCTCTTTTCCGCCCCATCAGCTTATTCTTTTTGTTTTCTATTTGCGTCACCAACCACACTGCCAAAATTTGTAATACAATTCCTCCAGAGACCAAAATTACCAAGGCAGCAAGTTTTCCAGTGTGCAAGCAAGCACTAACCTGAAATCATGTGGTGCTTAAAATAAATATATGGAAAACATAACTCAGCAAATTGACAATAGCAAATAAAAGAAAGCAGTCATGAAAATAACGTAAATAGATCTTATTTGTGCTATTTTTGTTTTCTTTACATAACAGATCTTATAAACACAAAAATAACGTAAATAGCTCAAAAATATAAGGAACTAACTAAGAAAAGACGAGTGAATTTGAAGTAAAAATATATATAAATATGATCCTATCACCATCTTTTCGAATGAGAACGGAACTTACTGCTGAAGCCAATACCAACAGATAGATAATAAGAGTGTCACCAACCTCAGGTTTGGAGAGCAGAGGGGCTTTACTCATGTAGTCTTTGAGGTTCTTGAATGCCTCAGCACATTCATCAGTCCATGTAATGTACTTTTTACTTCCCTTAAGTGCTTTAAAGAAATGAGCACATCTGTCTGTGGCCTTAGAGATGAACCTAGTTAAGGCTGCCACCTTGCCAGTAAGGCTTTGGATGTCTTTTGAAGTTACCGATTCCTTCATGTCGAGGATTGCTTTGATCTTCTCGGGATTAGCCTCAATGCCTCGTTGGCTTATCATGAAGCTTAAGAATTTGCCAGAGCCTGCGCCGAAGGCACATTTGTTGGGGTTCAACCTCATTCGATACCTCTTCAGAATGGTGAAAGTTTCAGATAAGTTGGTGATGTGTTGGTCAGCATGTTTGCTCTTGACTAGCATATCATCAACGTAAACTTCCATGTTCTTCCCAATCTGTTCGGCGAACATTGAATTGACCAGTCTCTGATAAGTCTCTCCTGCATTCTTTAGGCCGAAGGACATGACTTTATAGCAATATAGTCCTCTGTTAGTAGTGAGGGCTGTGTGTTCTTGGTCCGGAAGGTTCATGAGGATTTGGTTGTATCCTGAGTAAGCATCCATGAAGCTCAAGAGTTCACACCCTGCTGTAGAGTCTATAAGTCTGTCTATGAGAGGAAGAGGAAAGCTATCCTTCGGGCATCATTTGTTTAGGTCGGTGTAATCGACACACATTCTCCACAAGACATTTTGGAGCAGGAGAGTTTCCTTGGTTGGATTCTGATAGGAGCATATTTATGCGACTTAGTTAGCTTGTTTCTTGGCATTTATGTTGTTAGTTCGTAGTTATTTTAGTATTTTAAGCTATTTTTGTGTGTTTGTAGGTCCAAAGGGTTAATCTGGCAAAGAAGTGCATTTTGGAGCATTTTGGAGCCTTTGTGGGCATAGAATGGATGGCATATGCTTGGAGCAAAAGGAATGGACGAAATTTGAAGTTTGTGCATCATCCTCTCCCTATAAATAACCATTTTAGCACACTCATTTCACCCAACACATCCATTCACCTACCACTACATCCATTCATTTCACCCAACACATCTATTTTCCAAACATTCATCCACTACACCCATTACATCCACTCATTACCAAACATCCACCCACTACACCCATTACATCCACTCATTACCAAACATTCATCCACTACACCATTACATCCACTCATTACCAAACATCCACCCACTAGACCCATTACATCCACTCATTACCACAACCCACTACACCCATTACATCCACTCATTACCAAACATCCACCCACTACACCCATTACATCCACTCATTACCAAACACTACTCATTACCAAACATTCATCCACTACACCCATTACATCCACTCATTACCAAACATCCACCCACTACTCCCATTACATCCACTCATTACCACAACACTCACCCATTACACCCATTACATCCACTCATTACAACTCCATACACTCCTCTCCCTAGCCTATAAATACATCCACCCTTCACCATAATTTGGGGGGCCTTCATCCAAAGACAATACATTTCACATCTCACAACTTCATTCACAAACACAATTTCCTTGCCGTGACCTCCATCCATTCATCTAGCCATACTACATCTCACCAATCCATACACTTTCATCTCTTAGTTGTGCAAATCCATTCAATCCATATATCCATACACATCCTAGGCACTTGTGCTACAACAAGGTGGTGAAAACAAAGGTCTTTGACGTTTCAAGCTTGGAACTTTGGAGCGTTTTAGGTGTACTCCGTTCTTGCTTTCAATGTCTACTTTGTTATTTTCTAATTTTGTTGCAATTATGAATGGCTAAACCCCTATTTAGTTAGGGGGAAGTTTGAAGCCATGAACATGCTTGAGATTTGAATTGATTTCTTCCAATTGTGATTTGATAAGTTGTGATTGCAATTCAATTATCTATTTTATTCATAACTGATTCTTGTATGTTTATTAAGGATGCATACTTAGTTTTCATGCATGAATTAGATGCTAGAATATAAATGAGTTTCACCTAATCGTTACAAGTTTATATTCATGAGTAGTGAAGAATTGAATTCTTGGCAATTGTATCATGCATTCATAGTTATAATTGCCTCGTCAACACTTATGATTTTCATTGAACGTAATGATCTCTGATTGTATCTCTATTATGCATTCATATAGGGGACTTTTAGAGAATGATTTGGGTTGTCGCATGCATTCATCCAATTCAATGAGTAAAGGAAAATCTGAGGGTTAATTTGTGCATCACGGTTAATCCGGGGTGTTGAGTATCATAGTTTATTGAAAAGCAATTGGAAATCGATTCATGTACAAGTGTGTCATGTGTGAAGAATGGACCTCTAACTAATCCATCCATCATTTTATTTCTCAAATTCATTTTAAAATCTGTTTTGTTTGTGTTTTAGAGTGTTTTGATTTAAGTCAAAACACTAAATTCGTCCAAAGTTGTGTTAGAGTCAAATATGCCCAGTTTGTGTTTTTAGGCAGTTTTGAGTGTTTTTAAGTTGTTTTGAGTCTTTAGAATCTGTTTTGAGTCCCTTGAGTCTATTTAAACGTTTTTAACTTTGTTTTTATGTTTTTGAGTAAGTTTAGAGGTTTTAGCAAGCCCTCCTAATCCCCGGTTTAGAACGATCCCTACTTGCATTTATACTACAATTTGACAACAAAAGGGTTTAATTTGAGTGCTTAACTTTCATCGCATCAGATTCTTCTTAACAAGGACAACATTTGCTACCCACGTTGGATATTTGACATAGCGGACGAAGCCTATGCCTTTAAGTTTTTCAATTTCTGCCTCCATTGCCTCGTACCGTTCAGCGTCATAGGATCTTCGTTTCTGTCTCACTGGCTTGGTCTTGGGGTCAATACTTAAGCGATGACAGATGATATCGGGAGAGATGCCTGGCATGTCCTTGTATGACCAGGCGAAGACCTCAGTGTTCTCTTGCAAAAAAGAGATCAATGTCAACCAAATGGGTGGTGACAAGGTAGTGCCAATCTTCATCATATGATCCGGATAATCTTTTGAGATAGGGACCTTCTCCAACTCTTCAGCGGGTTGTGCTTGCTAGGTGAAAGAGTCATCTCGAGGATCATCGGGTTAACAAGTTGGCTTCGTCTGGGCTGGTCTTTATGACTTGGTCATGTATAGAAAAGGTTTCCTTGGGCACAGGCAGGTGTTGTTGCTTGACTGAAGTGTTGTAACATAATTGTGCACTAAGTTGATCTCCTCTGATGTAACCATTGCCATAGGGGGTTGGAAATTTCATCAACAACATATGTGTGCATACCATAACCTTGAAATCATTAATGCCTGTGCGTCCTAAGATGACATTGTATGCCGTTGGGCAATCAACCACCAAGAAGTTAGTGGTAATGGTAACTGTGTAAGGGCTTGTACCAATGGTGAAAGGTAAGTGTATGCTCCCCAAAGGTTGCATGATATCACCGGAGAAGCTTATCAGAGGGGAAATCGAGGGATCGAGCAAATGTTCATTACATTAAGTGCCCTAAAAGCTTCGGCAAACATGATGACCGAAGCCCCCGTGTCTACCAGGATTCATCGTACTTCAAAGTTGACTATGTGAGCTTCCACGATCAGTGGGTCGTTGTGAGGGTAGATGATACCTCTTTCTTCCTCAAGGTAGAAACATATTGGATCCTAGTTAGGCTTTTGATGCTTACCTCCCCTGATGTCTTCCACGTGAAACACTTGGTGGCCATACCTTAAAGCTCGTTCACTATTTTTCATGGCCCTGTTGGAAGATTTAGATATGGGTGTGCCACCACTTATGGAATATATCACATTCACCTAGCGTTGGTTACGGTTACCCCTTGGAGGGTGAAGGAGGAATTGATCAATTTTTCCTTCACGTGCCAAAGCTTCAATATGATCACGAAGGGTGATACACTTTTCATCGTCATGGCCGTTATACTCGTGGTAACAGCAAAACGTGCCCGTGTTCTTCGTGGACTTGTAATCCGGGTGCCTCGGCTTTAGCTTCGATATCAAGTGTGCTATGCTAAGGTAAATGGCCATGCATGTGCCGTTCAAAGGTGTGTATGCCTCATACCTTGGGGTAAGGGCTGTCCTGACACATGCTTGACCCACTGTGTTGACTGCCTGGGGTCGGGGATTATCGTGGTGATACCCTTGGTTATCGCGGTAATGTCCCTTACTCCTTTTACTAAAATGAGACTGGTGAGGATGGAAATCTTTCATTTTGCCCTGAGATTGATATGTCTGTTAACTTGGCAAAGTATTAAGTAAGGCAAGGGGAGGCACCGTTGCCGTTTGGAAGGTCGATGTCTTCTCATTTGGTTGGATTTGGCTTCTACTCCCTACTTGCTGATAAGGGGTGGCTGTGGGGGGGTTTCCCTTGATATGTCCTTGCCTCGGCGGAGGCATGGTTGTAAGCATGTGTCATCACCTCAAAGTAAGTCTTCCAAGTGTTGGCATTGATCATGTACTTGAAGAAACAATCACGTAAGCCTGCTGTGAAGGCCTTGAGGGCAGTCTTGTCATCTGCCTCAGCGCAGCGAGAATACTCATGGCTGAAGCGACCGGCATACTCTCGCAGTGACTCGTCTGGCTTCTGGTAAATAGTGTACAAGTCATCTGCAGAATGCAAGCGATCGGTCTGAAAAATGTGTTGAGAAACAAAGAGTTTCCTCAATTCCTCAAATGAGTCTACCGTCTCAGGTGGAAGACGACAATACCAGTTTAAAGCTCCGCCAGAGAGGGTGGAGGGGAAGAGAAGACATCGCTCTTCGTCGGTGTGCATCCGGTATGCCATGGTGGACTCAAAGAGGTTAAGGTGTTCAATCGGGTCCTTCTTTCCAGTATAGAGTTGCAAGCTAAGCTTCTGCTTTGTCTTTGCCTGGAGGGGGTGTCGAGGATCCTCCTTGTAAAAGGGTCAGGCCTAGGTTGGTTCCAATTAGGTATCTCAGCTTGTCGTTCGGCCTTCAACTTGTTTACTTCCTTAAGAAGCTGTAGGACAAGAGGGTCCTGAGTGAAGTCATGTACCACTGGAGCTTTCTTTCGTAAATCTCCATCTCCTCTTGGAAGTAGGAAGGTTTGATCAAGAGCATGTGATTTTTCCCTGGACTCACCGTACTGACTTTCAAGGTATGTCTGTCGAAACATCTCTGAGTCCCCTATACCTTCGTGTTTCTCTAGGACTTGTTGCCCCTTCCCTAAATTGGTAGCCGGCCTGGGACGTGGGAGGGGACCGAGTCTTTCATAAACCCTTGGGTCATTGATCTTCAAGTTTATCTGGAGGGGATTCTCTCGATGTTGCTTTAAGAAGTCTCGGCAGTCACGATAAACGGCTTTCGATCCTTCCAACCTCCATGGCACTTCCCAAAGTGATGGCTCCAGTAATTTCAAAATCTTCCATTGAATTTACAATGTTTGCGTTGGAGAATTTACTTTGTTCTTGAATTTGTGCCATGAACTCCACAATCTGCCCAACTTGCTTCTCTAATTCATCCATTTTGTTGGCTTGATTTTCTGCTTCATGTGTCAAAGAGGTGAGTAATTGAACAATTTGGTCATTATCCATTGACGTACCTGAATTTGTTTGGGAAGATTGTGGGTGAGGCTGTGGTGGTGCATATGGCCACTGATAGAACTCCTCATATGGTTGCCAATATGCATCTTGTTGAGCCTCATTGGCTTGATTTTGTGAGCCCTGCACCAAAGAATTTAATTCATTAAGAATTTGATTATAATCTATTGACGAATCTGAGTTTGATTGAGCATATTTCATAGGTCTTGAATAGAACTCCTCATATGGCTGCCAATATCCTTCGTGTTGATCTTGTTGAGATTCCCACCACATAGAAGTTGAATGATCACTCCAATCTCTTTGTGGACATTGATTGGCTTGATATCCTTGCCTATAAGACGCACCAAATGTAGGGACACTTCGCATTGTGGTCCTTTCGGCATACTGCGACAATTGAGAAGTAAGATTTGCCAATTGAGCTTGAATGCTAGCAAAATCCATGTCTTACTTCTTTAGTACCTAAAATCAAATAAAGAGAACTAAATCAAATATCAAAAGTAACACAAAACAAGGAAAACAAAACTAAGTCAGAAACTAAAACAGAAACAAACTAAACAAAAAGAAAAGAACCAAGGGATTAGCAAAGTTGCTAATCCCCGGCAACGGCGCCAAAATTTGATGCGTAAATTAACTTAACACACAAATTAAACCCTCTTGTTGACAATTGTAGTATGGATAAGTAGGGATCGTTCTGGACCGGGGATTAGGAGGGATTGCTAATCTACTCAAAACTGACTCAAATAGATAAAACTAAGCTTTAAAACACTTAACTAGACTCAAAAGACTCAAAACAAGCTAAAAACACTCAAAACTACCGAAAAACACAAACTGGGCAGTTTTGAGCTCTAAACACAATTTGGACGAAATTTGGGTTTCTAAATGCTCAAAACACCTAAAAACACAATCTAAGACAAGTTCTAACTAATATGACTTAACAAAGTAAAGGGGGTTTGGTTTTGGACGAAAATAAGTAAATTAAAACAAGAACAATTTAAACAGATTCTTAAGCAAATTTAGGTGAATTGATGAGATATGGGGTAACTAGAGGGTTCTTCTCCACACATGACACACTTGCATTCAAATTGATTTCCAATTGCTTCTCTCAATAAGTCATGAAACTCAATACTCCAGGTTAACTGTGACATCACTTTTTTAACCTTCAAGTTCTCCTTAAGTTAATGAATTGGATGGCAAAGCACATACAACAATTCAAAGCATTCTCTAAAAGTCCCCTACGTGAAAAGCACAATAAAGGTACAATCAAAGATCATTAAGTTTCATGAAAACTATAAGCATTGACAAGGCAATTGTAACTATGAAAAGCATGAAACTTTTGCCAAGAATTCACTTAACACGATCGTTTATAAGCGACCTCCACTACTTGCAAATATAAGTTTGTAACTATTAGGTGAAACTCACTTATATTTTAGCTTCAAATCCTTGCATGAAAACTAAGTGTGCACTCTTAATAAACATACAAGAATAAGTTATCAATCAAACGGTTAAGCAAATTGAACTCACAACTTATGAAATAACAACTGAAGGTAATCAATTCATAATGCAAGTATAATCATGGTATTGAATAGCCCCCTAGCCAAGAAGGGCTTAGTTCCTCATGTCCACAAAACAAAGATACATAAATTTAGACATTAAAAACAAAGAATGAAAACACCTAGAAACGCTCCAACAATCCAACGTCTTGAATGGCAAGCACGTCCAAGGGTCTCCTTCCTTCTTCTTTGCTGCGGCACAAGGGATGGGTGAAGGTTTTTGTGGTGATTTGTGGTGATGGATGGATATAGGTTGGTTATGGTGGAGGGTGGAGTGCTTAGAATGGTCAGCAAGTACCTTTATTTATAGGGGAAGGAAGGGCTACAAATTTGAAGTGGTTTTAGGGAAGGATTTATGTAGGAAAAGGAATGTGATTTTGGGTCAAAAAATAGGCAAGAATGGTGCAGGAATTAAAGAGAAAAGGAAAGGGAAATTCGGCAAAGATTGTAGGGCAGATTTAGGAATGTGTTTTGAGGCACAAAATAGGTAAGAAACCTCTCCCCTTGCATGGCAAGGCTTTAGAACAAAGGGGAATGTAATTTTGGGTCAGAAAATAGGTAAGAAAGAGGGGAAAGGTGCGGCAATGCCTAGAACTAAAGGGGAATGTGAATTAAAATCAGAAAATAGGAAAGGAGAGGATCCCTTGTGCGGCAAGGACTTTAGGGAAGGTTTAGGGCTTCTAGAACAACCAATTAAGTGCCCTAACATGTTTTGGAATCCCTTTGTGGCTGGAACATAGATGAGGAAAGATTAGGAAACTTCCAATCCAAGAATAGAAACTATCAAGAATGGAACCTCCAAGAATAGAAACTTCCAACTTTAGAAACTTTGGCTTCCAATTTTGAACTCTTCATTCTTTATTTGTCTTGAATCCAATTCTTCACATCTTCATTCAATCCTACGCTCATTTGATCTTCAATTTCGTCCATCTTCTTAGCTCCAAGCATGTGCAATCCATTTGATGTCCAAAACTGCTCCAAAATGCTCCAAAATGCATATTTTTGCATACTTTGTCCTTAAAACCTGAAATTGCACAAAAATGACTTTAAACACTAAAATAACTAAGGAAAACAACATAAATGCACAAGAACAAGCTAACTAAGTTGCATAAATATGCTCCTATCAGTTCTCATTAATTGTGAAGGGTTTACACAAGTACATAGGTTCAAGCTCTCCTTGAGTGAGTACTAGTGAATGATTTAGTACAAATGACATTAGGAAATATTGTGAGAGAATGATCTCTATTTATAGAAGAGAGTTTCTAGTTTCATTCTGACATTGACACGTGTCGTGTTGTGATTGGCTTCTGATGTTAACACGTGTCGCGCTATGATTGGCTTCTGATGTCGACACGTGTCGCGCTGTGATTGGCCTCCTAGTTGAAGGGAAACTCTTCTGGGTCCTTGACGGTATAACGTTGACCGGTGCTCAGTAGTTTCGAGATTGGTCAAGTATGGTACAAACATTAGTCATTTTAATTTTTTGGTTCTGTTCCGTCCATGCGCTACCAAACACAGGACGGAACAACTGTCCTATTCCGTCCTGCACGTACCAAACATAACACAGAACATTCGTTTCGTCCCGTTCTGTCTCGTCCCGTCCCGTCCTGTCTCGTCCCATCTGCGTACCAAATGCTACCTATATGTACATGCCCATCTCCTATAGCACGAGGCTTTTTGGGAACTCACTGGCTTCGAGTTCTGCCGTGCACCACACATCCGACCCGATTTCGAACCAGTGAAATTTCGGCCAACTTCCACCATTTTTCAGGTAATTTTCACCCATTCACCATCGCCAAACCTCATCACCATATCCTAACATCCAATTCTACCCAAAACTGACCCGAAATGGTGGAGATTTCATGAAGAATTCCTCGTGGGTGCCGACGGGAACCTTGCTCGAAATCCACCAATTGTGAAACATTTTCCTCCAATTACCACTATCAAAACACTCCCCTAGAACCCAGGAACAAAGTCCGAGCAGTGGTGGAGACGTCGGAGCAAGTTTGGGCGTCAAATCGAATCACACCCAATTCTAGGGTTTCGACAGTTCGTGGGTAATTTCAGGTGATTCCCGGCCAAACTAAACTTGGCCACAGATATAAAGTTTACTCTACTCATTGAGACCTACGATTCTATAAAATTTGGTAATTTTTAGAAATTGTTGAATTTTACGGCGAGTCGGGGCCGCCGACCGCCACCAGCGGGGCGTGTGCGGCGACGTGTGGCCAGGGGACCGTCGATGCTACTCTTAGGCTAGATTAGATGCGAGTTCAATTTTGGTAATTGTATAACATAGGTTGATCGTTTGAACCTAAATTTATTTCGATACATTACTTGGTAAAAATATGAATCAACTATCCAACCGTTAGATCGTCACCAAACGTTAATGGTTTTTGAAAAGCTTTATTTTTACCCAGTCACACTTTTTGTTTTGCACCCCTCCAGGTTTAATTTGCTAAAAGTTCATATCGACGAGGATTCTTGGCAAATCTCAAGATAGGTGGTTACTTATGAGGGTATAATCCTTATCCACTCCACTGTACTTACTTATGCTCTAACATCACATGTGAAGTGTGATCATTCATGCTCACCAGCGCACCCTATTATTTAGGCACTCTTAGGTTCAAATTTATTCATATTTTTTCATCATCATCACACTTTATGGCTTCGTCACCTTCCAGGTGTCGGCCAATACAGCTCGATTCGGAGTTCTAGTAGACATTCCAGGTCGGGATGTGTCAATCTACCTGTACGATAGGTTTTTTTTTATTTATAATACTCTACCTATATCAGAGATTAATTGCATATGTATCATATGTTTTTTTGTTTGTAAATTAACTACCTACATCACAGATTGATTTCATTGCCTACCTGCATCACAGATTAGTTGCATTATCTACCTACACCATAGTTTAATTAGATATAATTTACATATATCTTCATCACATATTTTGTATTTATATATCATAGGTTTTTTCTTTTTGTAATCTACTTTTATCAATAATTTATATCACGGTAGATTTTGTTGTTGATAAACGTGCCATGAATTTTAATTTTAATTTTTTTTTCCTTAGATATTGAATAGATTAAAGACTTTAAAGATTCAAAATTTGGATAAATCAAGAAATTTAAATATATTTTCATTTAGATTATAAAAAGGCAAAATGGACATAAAAAGATCAATTGAACCTAAACTGAGAAGGTACATGGAACTAGACTCAATTGGAAAGTAGCTCAATTTTTTGAACTTGCATCTAAATGCCCCATAAAACAATAGTACTGTACCATATAAAAATATATTAGCCTCCAACCTAATGCACAATGGACGGCTGAGATTAAATCTCAGCCGATCCAATGGTCACCAATTTTTTAAATTTAATTATATATATATATATATAATTATTATAGTTTTTAGGGGTATAAAATTGTTAATTAATATATACTAACATTTGCCTACACACTTTGTGTGTATGAACACATTCTTTTAGAAAATGAGAAGGAGAGAGGGAGAGAGGGAGAGAGAGAGAAAATGTGGGAGGAGTGAAAGGTTTTTGTTTTCGGTTTTTTTTTATTTTTAATATTGGAGGTATTTTAACATCACTTATAGGTGATGCTTTAATAAAAAAACAGTAAAATTTGGACTTTTGAAATTACATTATTGCCCATCATTTTTTTTTGTGTGATAGAAGACTAATTTGTCTTTTTATCCTCTTTTGGTTGACAAAGAAAGTTTTAGTTTTATTAATTAGTAGAGATAATTATTATAGTATTTTTTTAGGGTTATAAAATTAATATTTTGCTTATCGTGTATCGTGTTATCTACGTGTATGCCAGAACCAACCCGTTATCTTAACAAGTGCTTATCGGGTTACCCGATAACGACTTAATTCGTTATCGTATCGACTCGAATACATGTTAATTTCATATCGTGTCGTGTTGTGTCGGATTATCGGATCATGTCAGGTTAGGCCTACTCTCTCCC
The DNA here is from genome assembly GCF_042453785.1 of Malus domestica. NCBI lineage: Eukaryota > Viridiplantae > Streptophyta > Magnoliopsida > Rosales > Rosaceae > Malus > Malus domestica. Next base: position 16,865,391 of record NC_091670.1, read on the forward strand.
AAACCCTAGACAGGTTTTGAGTTCACTCGACGCTTCTAAATTCTTGGAGCTGTTCATCTCGGTAAGATTGGATCCTATTCGTCGATCTCAACTTCCTTAATAAATCAATTATCTCTCGTTTTCTTGTTCATAGTTTAGCATCTTCAATTGATTTCATTTTTTTTCCGATTCACTTTATATCTCTGTATTTTCTTTTTCTGGTATTTTTGGTCTTTCAATTTAAATTAGTCGAAATAATCTGGTTCTTTGGTAGTTTAAATTCTTCGAAATAATCTAAAATTACGATAGATTTCGGAATTGTTGTGCTTGTGTTTGGGCCCAAAATAATAGTTTGGGCCGAGGGTAGGATCATTCTCGGCCCGGGAGGCCATGCGGCGAAAAGGCCATGGATCGTTCAGCTCATGGGCTTCCAAGCCTAGGTCGGTTAAATCAAAAAACAAGTCGAGTCCTAGTACAACAGGGAGTCTCGACGGGATCAGTAATCCAGAAAGCGAATCCGGCTCAGTTAAAGACTAGATTCGTAGTCCTAGTAAAGATATGACTGGTCGAGGTGATGTTGATCCGGAGAGGGAAACCTAGTCCGAGTAGGATTTTAACTCGGACTCAAGGTCCAGTGCTATAAATAAGGGAAGCTGTGCATCAACGAAGGCCTCATGCAAATCAATACAAAATTGCCCTGCGCAAACTCTCAACAACTTGAGATCTTTTTCCTTTTTCTTTTTCGCTGACACATCTTCCGTTGGCATCAACAGCACTGTGAAAGCAACCGGTGATATCTTAAGTTGGCATAGATAGCTCTGTCACCGTAGAATTAGTCGTTCTCGCAGTATCTTTCGTTGGCATCAACAGCACTGCGACGAGAGCGGTTGATTACCTATCCAAGTCTCGGTCGAGAAGGGTTTCTAAATCCTTATTGGTCGAGGTCATCTCATCAGCCTTCTCGGCAAAGTGAGGTGTTACAATCATTACATTCGGCACATTGAAAGCCGAATTTGATATTGAACTTCGTAAGAATAGTAACCTTGTCTTCAGGTTCGAGAGCCCAAGAGGCTGAGACGTGTTCCTTTCTCGGCCGCAATCGCAAGACGCAGAAGTCAGCCGCGCACCTAACGCAACATCAACAAAAATTTACTCCTTGGCCGACGAGTTGGCACGCCCCGCAATCACCGAAGGACATAGTTAGCCTTTAGATTACTCGGCCTGCGCGCCACGTAGGCTTTGTAGTTTCTAGGGTTAACATTTTGGCACGCCCAGTGGGACCCAGTGCTAGACTACGAAGTTCATGCCAATTGAAACACGATCGGTAAAAAAGAAAACAGCTATGGGAAAGTCGGCAGCCGATTTGCCAAATCAGAGCATAGGACAAAGTGTGCCACAGGCGCATAATCCCCTTAGCGCTGTGACACCTGAGTCCACGAGCGCGACTCGCCGAGAGAGAGAAGTTAATCTCGGCGGTCAACTACGCCGTCTAGAAATCCCTAACAGAAACACCTGCGTCCTCAATGAAGGGATAGTAGAAGAGTGCGATGAAGATGGTGGTGAAGGATCTGATCCGCCAACAAGGTCGTTTCTTCGAAAGCGACTAGACGAGCAGTCTCGGTCAGTCGAGCAGACGTTTAGTCGAGGCATTGACAAGCTGCATGACGTGATACTCAGTTCCAATGAGCGACAAACCAGATTGCTCGAAATGCTGGTTAGTAAAGTCAATGACAGCAGGCCTTTCGATCTTCTCCAACACTTACCACCAGGAAACAATCCGTTACCAATTGTACCGGCCGAGCCTATTCCTGCTCGGCTCAAACAAATCGACTTGGAAAAAGGAGGAGGGTCGAATAGTAGGTCAGACGGAACCGACCAGAGGGTCGAAGCAACACCTGTTGACATGACCGAAGTTCAGCGGATGATCGACTCGGCCATGAAGAAAGGGCTGAAGTTTCCTAAGTTTATCCATCCGTACCCGGCCTACGTGGAAACGTTCGGATACCCGAAGGGTTTCAAGATCCCAGATTTTAGCCTTTTTGCCGGTGAATCGTCTCTGTCTTCGTTAGAGCACGTGGCTCGTTTCACCGCGCAATGCGGGGATGTTAATAGTGATTTCCATAAGTTACGGTTGTTCAACTTCTCATTGACCGGTTCAGCATTCGCCTGGTATATCAATCTCCCTCATAATTCCGTCCAAAACTGGGAGGGGTTGGTCGAGAAATTCCACGAGCAGTTTTATCGGCCAGGGATGGAGATGTCAGTTTCCTCATTAGCAAGGATGGCTCAAGCATCTGATGAGTCACCAATGGATTATTTTACCAGGTTCAAATCAGCCAGGAATTGGTGCCGAGTGCCTTTACCCGAAGTCGAATTTGTCAGGCTTGCTTTGAACGGCCTCGATGTCGAATACAAAAAGAAATTCTTGGGGACAATCTTTCGAGATATGTACGAATTAGCCCAGCATGTCGAGCAGTATGATTACTTGCTCCGCGAGGAAAAGATTTCGAAAGTTCCAACTCGGGGGACGATTTACAAGAATCCTACTGTCAATTATGCATCAACCGAGGATGAATGCGTTAGTGTGGATGCAGCTGAGATAGTGATAGATAAGCCATACGTCTGCAAGGCATTGACTCAAGTTGACTCTAGGGAAGTCAAAAGCTGTTCGGCCACTGAGGGAACGTTGAAACCGTCAAAAGTTTATACTTTTGATATTACAAAGGCTGACGTAATTTTTGACCAACTGTTATCAGCAAGAATCATCAAGCTTCGGCCTGGTCACAACATTCCCAAGGCCGAAAAGCTTAAAGGAAAGGTATATTGTAAATACCACAATTCAAGCAAACATACGACAAACAATTGTGTTGTGTTTCGAGACAACGTCCAAAGCTGGATTGATAATGGCAAACTGAAATTTCCAGAGAAGAAGATGAGTGTTGATACTGACCCATTCCCCACGGCAACAGTAAATATGGTTGATGCATGCCTACCTAAAGACAAAGGGAAAGGGAAGGTCGAAGATGTTGCGACGCAAAGCTTTCGGAATCAGAATTCTCGGCCACGTTTCATGGCCGATTTTCGTTCAAACAAACCACCTACAGCTTTAACGGGACCCGCTATTGTCAAACCTATGGTAGATTATACCACCGATGAAGACAGTGGGACAGCGGTTTTGTGCAGCAAATGCAGAGCCAAGGTCGGTAGTGAGCCAGAGGAGAAGCCCTCTTCGCTTATAACGGAACGAGCTACGGCCGCAACCCAGCAGAAGGTTGCCGAAGTAGGAAAACATCAAGAGGTTTTTGATAGGCTCGGTCCTAAAGTACGAATGGAAGAGACACCCCCGGTCAGGCGGCGCCTCGATTTTGATGCTTCATTCTATGACGATGATTACTATAAACGTAATTCTAGCAGTTCAGAATCATCGCGGAGCCAAAAAACCTTCAAACCTCCCGAGCCTAGAGATCAACGTTGGTATACATATCATTCTTCGAAAGGCGTCTACACCGCGTTGTCCAAATCCCAGAAACGTCGGCATCAAAGGATAGATTGCATGGCCCGCCGACGGGCAGCCCAAGAAACTTCGGTCCCTAAATGGCGACCGAAGGACACCATTGCTACTGATGATGAACGACCACCTCCAGCCATTATGACAGAGTTGGCTCAAGGGAGACGGCTGGTCGACCAAGATGTCGAAACCACGTTTGAAGAGGCCGATAAACGGATCAAACTTCTTCTTGGACCAGGGGAGATGAAGGCGCGCCTTGAACATTTCAGGCAAAAGGCCGAAAGCAAATTAGCCCCGCCGGCTATACAAGGACCTTTGATCAAGATCCGACGGAATTTGTACCCCCCGTTCCTTGGGGAGGCTTTGGAGTACATGCGAGAATTCCATAAGAAACATTCGGCCAATGATCTGTATGGCTTGCCAAAAGCATGCCAGGACACCATTGATCTAGTCCTGACTTGTCCTGATGCCGAGCGAATCATCCAGAAGACCTCAGACCCAGGATTGAAAGCAAGGTTCCAGCACATACGAGAAGCTCGTGTCCTTGGATTTGAAGTCGACCCATACAATGATATTGATGCAGCCGACCTTCCTTTCTCAATGGAGGACCTTCAGTATTTACGATATCACTTCGAAGTATTCTCGGCTGTTTCGCTCTTCGGCCTTACGACCGATGAAATAGCACATGTTGCACGTCTGGATGCTTATCTCGACACTAGGGATGCCCGGCTACACTACCAGGAGCAGGTCCTGACCCCGAGCACACTATCGATCTCAACCTCACATGAGGTAGGTACGCAGAACCAACAAGTTGCCGAAGCAGCACCACAGGATCAAACCATCGAAGAAGGAACAGAAGAGGCTCGTTGTCCAACCTTGACAGCAGAGTCCGCGGTTGCCGACCAGACAAGAGATGAAGCTAGTGAGGAGAGTCTTAACCCGATGGGCCCGTCAGTCTTGGATAACATGGAAATCAGTATGGTCCATGTGTTACCCGCTGATTTTCAATCAAGCACGACCCAACCGAACTTCCTCGATGGTGACGTAGTCGCCGAATAAGCCGGCCATGTTGATTTTGTATCTGTTGCTGAAGTTGAGTCAACGACAAAAGATGACAGTCTAAAGGCGGCTTTGGCCGAATTGTTTCCTCGTTCATCATCAGCCAAACTTCGCCATTTGAAGCCTTTGTATGTGACGGCCCATATCTAGGGGTATCCAGTTTCTAAAGTTTTCGTCGACTGTGGAGCTACCGTCAATATCATGCCTCTGAACATCATGAAAGCCTTACGTCGCTCGAATGACGAACTTATTCCGTCAGGGATCACAATGAGTAGTTTCATCGGCGACAAATCCCAAACCAAAGGTGTACTTCCGTTAACTGTAAACATTGCTGGTCGCACTCATATGACCGCATTTTTCGTGGTTGATTCCAAAACTGAGTATAATGCACTGCTCGGTCGAGACTGGATTCATCAAACCAGCTGTATTCCTTCATCATTGTATCAAGTGCTTGTATTTTGGGACGGCAACTCAGTCACTGTTCACCCGGCCGATAGCCAGCCCTTCGAAGCTAACATGATCCAAGCACGGTATTATGATGACCACGTCGGCTACATTACATTGCAAGGCTTTAATGAAGAAGGACGGCCGACTCGGATTTTGGTTCAGAAAGCTATCGAGGTTGGCGCCGAGACTGTCTAGCAGGATTCGGCGAGACTCGGGTTAGCCAATTTCCTCCCCGAAGCTGATGTTTAACACCGATCGGGAAACACGTAGGGCCGCGGTTTCATCTACTATGGAACGACTGCTGGCCCATTGGTATACTATATCTAAACAACCAAATTCGGGCGTTAACCTCGTCGAGTTCCTTGCCGAAAGAGATAATGGTCCTGTCTTGTCTCTTGATAAAATTCAAGCCGCCCCGGCCATACTCGAAGATCATCGGCCCCAAGTTAAGGACCCCTTGGAAGAGATTAATGTTGGGACGGCCGATGACCCACGACCTTTGTTTGTTAGTGCGTTACTTCCCCAACAAATGAAGGACGAGTTTCGTGCCTTGCTTACGGAGTTCAAAGATTGTTTTGCTTGGAGCTATCATGAAATGCCCGGCTTAGAGCGTACTCTGGTCGAGCATGAATTACGTATTAAGCCCGGATGCAAACCTTTCCGTCAGCCACCTCGTCGATTCTCGACCGAAGTGCAACTCGGCATCAAGGACGAATTGGTTCAGCTTTTGAAAGCCGGGTTCATTCGGACAGCTCAATATGTTGAATGGTTGGCAAATATCATGCCTGTTTTAAAGAAAAATGGTGCATTACGCATCTGTATCGATTTCAGAAATCTGAATCTGGCAACTCCCAAAGATGAGTATCCAATGCCGATCTCAGACCTGTTAATCGATGCTGCGGCAAATCATGCAATCTTATCCTTTATGGATGGACACGCCGGGTACAACCAAATATTCATTGCCGAAGCCGATGTGCACAAAACTACTTTCCGTTGCCCGGGGGCACTCGGTACTTACGAATGGGTTGTTATGCCATTCGGCCTCAAGAATGCCGGCGCCACATACCAGCGGGCGATGAATACCATCTTCCATGATTTAATTGGAACCATCGTCGAAGTTTACATCGACGATGTTGTCATCAAATCTAAACGCCGACAGACACATCTGGACGATCTCCGACAGGCTTTCCTCCGCATGCGTCGGCACAACCTCAAGATGAATCCTGCCAAGTGTGCCTTCGGCGTATCGGCCGGGAATTTTCTTGGCTTCCTCGTGCATCATCGTGGGATTGAAGTCGATGAGAATAAGGCCCGCGCGATCATCAATGCCCCACCCCCAACGACGAAGAAACAACTCCAGTCCTTACTCGGACAGATCAATTTCCTCCGCCGATTTATTGCCAACTCAGCAGGTAAAATGAAAGCGTTCTCCACGCTTTTGAAACTCAAGGATTCAGATAAATTTGTGTGGAACGACGAGCATCAGGCGGCGTTTACGCAAATTAAAGTCTCCCTCACGAACCCACCTGTCCTGGTTCCTCCTCGGCGTGGTAAGCCTCTTAAGCTCTATATCTCGGCGGCCGAAGAGTCCATCGGCTGCCTCCTTGCACAAGATAACGACGCCGGACGAGAGCAGGCTATTTTTTATCTCAGCCGCAATCTCAGTCAACCGGAGATCAATTACCCAGCCGTCAAGAAGCTGTGCCTGGCCGTGTTTTTCGCTGCTTCCAAGCTTCGGCATTATATGCTCCCATCAGTTACCCAAGTCATTGCTCAGACCGACGTCATCCGCTACATGGTCACCCGACCAATCGTAAAGGGCCGCATTAGGAAATGGACCATGGCACTGTCTGAATTTAGCTTGCAGTACGTAGCCCAGAAAGGTGTCAAGGGCCAGGCACTGGCTGATTTCCTTGCTCAACATCCCTCCCCATACGGTTTTGGGGGCAACGACGTTGAAATCGGCATGGTTCAGACGCGCGACAACCACTGGACGATGTACTTTGACGGCTCCAGTACGTCATCTTCGGCGGGCGTGGGAATTGTCATTCAATCCCCAAACCACGATCGCTGGTTATTTTCGCTTAAGTTGGATTTTGAATGCACCAACAATCAGGCCGAATACGAAGCCCTAATCGTCGGCCTTGGAATTCTTCATGACCTGCGGGCAACCCGCGCCCTCGTCCTCGGCGACTCCGAACTTGTGATTAACCAACTCAATGGTTCTTTTTGTTGCATGAGTTGTACCCTGGCGCCTTACCACATAACCGCCAGCTATTTGGCCGAGTCCTTCGACAGTATTACATTTAAACATATTTCCCGGAGTTATAATACCGACGCAGACGAATTGGCTCAAATTGCCTCCGGCGCACAACTCTTGGGGGGCAAGCTAGGCCGAGAAATACCCGTGTTGCGACAGCTATACCTGGCCTTGGTTAACCAACAAGTCCTCCAGCGCGACAACGTGATACGTACAAGAGTCATGTCCTTACCTTCGTTGTTAGATCGAGACGACCCTGTGGACGTTTGTGCCGTCGAGGCAGTACCAGATGATTGGAGAAAGCCCATTATGCAGTACCTCGATAATCCCAATGGTAAACACGATCGCAAGACAAGAGTTCACGCCACGAACTATGTCATGTATCAGAACGAGTTATACTGAAAAGGCGAAGATGGTTTGTTATTACTATGCCTCGGCCCCCAAGAGAGTGCTCGGGCGATTACAGAAGTCCATGAAGGGGTATGCGGAGCTCATCAATCCAGACGGAAAATGCGATGGCTACTTCGACAGCACGGCTATTTTTGGCCAAGGATACTAAAGGATTGTATCGAGTTTGCACAAGGATGCGTACAGTGCCAAATCCACGGGCCTATACAAAGGGTCCCGGCCGAATCATTGCATTCGGTCATAAAGCCATGGCCGTTTAGAGGATGGGCCATGGATGTAATCGGCAAAATCACGCCATCTTCGGGAGCTGCTAAGCACGCATGGATAATAGTCGCAACCGATTACTTTACTAAATGGGTCGAAGCGAAATCATATGCCGAACTAAGATCTAAAGAAGTTTACGACTTCATGGAGGAACACATCGTGACCAGATTTGGCGTACCAGAAACGATCATAACTGACAATGGAACAATCTTCACAGCCGAAAGGTTTAAAAAGTATACGACAAATTTGAAAATTCGGCTCAAACAGTCTACACAGTATTATCCACAGGCGAATGGGCAGGCCGAGGCAAGTAATAAAGTGTTGATCGGCATCCTCCAAAAAATGATAAAAGAAAGGCCTGGCATGTGGCATTTGAAGTTGAACGAGGCATTATGGGCATATCGAACATCGCCCCGATCGGCGACTGCGACAACCCCGTACGCATTAACCTACAGACACGATGCAATGTTACCAGTCGAGTTAAGCATAAATTCATTGCGATTAATCGAACAAAGTAGTTTGTTTAGCGCCGAATATAATCAGTCCATGAGACAGGAACTCGAAGATTTGGAAGAAGCACGACTTGACGCTTATAACTTACTGGTGGCACAAAAACGGATTGCCGAGCGAGCCTATAATCAAAAGGTACGACAGAAAACATTCGACGAGGGTGAATTAGTGTGGCAAACGGTGTTACCCGTAGGACTAAAAGACCCTAGATTCGGCAAGTGGTCGCCAAATTGGGAAGGACCGTTCGTTGTGTATAAAGTATACGAAAAAGGGGCGTATCATCTTAAAGACCGGACCGGTTTGGTTCACAGATTGCCGATCAACGGGAAGTTTTTAAAAAAATACTACCCGGTCATGTGGGAAATGCGGGAATAGAAAATCAAGTCATTAATATTGGTAAGCATGTACAAGATGATTGAATTGATCGTTTTTACATCCAAGTGCCTTTAAGGCGAAGAGGGTAGGAGGGTGCCGAGCAGGGCCTTCATCTCCAACCACCGCACCTCGGCCATGATAACTTCAGCTTGCTGATTCCTCTTGTCCAGCTTCAACCGCTCGACCCGTTTTGTGGTCGCCGCGTACTCAGTTAGGCAATCCTTTCCGCCCGATTCGAAGTCTTTAGCAAGCTCGGAAGCAATGGCCGACCGACGTGTTGCTAGTTCGGCCATCTGACGGTCGAGCTCGGCTAAGGCGTTTCCTTTTGCCCTTAGATCGTCGATTTTCAGACAGAGAGTGTCTTGAACGGCCGTGGCAGCTTACAGGTCGTGTTCGGCCTTTAGAGCGGTCTGGAAGATACTAAATGTCTCCCGAACCCGCTCCAAGGCAGACGACGCCCGAACGATGGCATCTCCGCTCAAGCGACCGTCGGCTCCAAGGTCGTTCAAACACACGCCAAGCAGATCAAGACCGTTGCGCTCGAGTACTTGCGACGTTGAAAGTGACAGGACTTCTTGCAACTGAGTCAGAGCGCTTGGATCGGCAGCTTCAGTCGTAGCGGTCGAAGGACCGGACTCTGCAGTTGTGCTGGAGATGAGGGCTTTGAATTCGACCTCCCACGAAGCCTGCACATACAAATCAGGTTAAGCTTAAAAGAAGTCATGACAAGAATAGCAAGAAGGTTTCGTTTTTTAACCTGCCGAGAGGAGACCTCGGCCATATCTCCAGGATCGTTGCTCGAACCTAAAGAACTCAATGGCCGAGCCCAGTGTCTCAGGGTGCTTCTCAGTTCACGCGGCCGATGGAGGTTATCTACGTTTGATGGCCACTGAGGCGGCCAAGAAATATAGATAACGCCCTTCGGCGCATAGAATTTTCGGTGAAAAGAGTGTACAGGCACCTGACATTTAGTATTTTCTTCGTTTAGAATTCTAAAGTAGAAAAGCAATCAAGGAAAGACGGTAGAAGGTACTTACGAAGGCCGAAGTAACCTCCTGCGGAGGAATGTAGAAGCCCTGGTCTTGAGGATGAACGGGCGACTCCGCCGTTGCCTCGGGTTCCTCGGCCGGTCGTTTGCCACGGTCGGCTGTGGAGGGGCCGACCGGGACAGCCGCTTCGGATGAGGTAGGGACATCTTGGTCCTGAGAAGGAGCGAGGGGTTCGGCCACAGCTGTTGGTTCCTCGATCGGACGCTTGCCACGATCAGCCGTGGAGGGGCCGGCTGGAACCACCATCTCGGAGATCGGAGGAGGTTGTCGGCGAGTATGAGGACGATTTACAAGCGGGACCTCATCGCTCCCCTTACTTTCTTCCAGAATGAAGACCGAGGGCTTTGGATTTTTAGGGGAAGTTCCATCGGTCACAGAAACCACCTTTTTCGGAATAGGTGCCTCCTCGACAGAGGGAGGCACAACTTGTATACCGGTCCCAGAAACAAGCCGCGTTTGAATTGTTTCTGCGGCCGGAGCTGGCGGTTTCTTGACCAAGGGTTGGCCGACAGCAAGAGAAGGGGAAACACTGGGAGTCGTCGCCCCTGTAGTTTGACTGGAGATGACGTGGATCTCCCGTGCGCCCTTCTTTGCCAGCTGCTTTACCCGCTTGGCAGGCGGCGGAGGTTCGACGGCTGGCTCGGCCTCTCGGCGAGGCCGTTTGATCAGCGCGGCCCGACTAGCAGTTTTATCCTTCTTAACTACGACCGATTTTTTCTCGGCCGTAGCCACGGCAACTGCCTCCATTTTTCTCAAAGGGCGACTACCTGAGAAGATAAAACCAATTCAGTAAAGCAAATCAATATGCAAAGTTAAAAATAAAAAATAAAAAAATAAAAAAATAAAAAAATAAAAAAAAATTGAACAGGTACCTGGAGCTTGGGGGGCCGAGGCCTTCTTAAGTCGATCACCGAAGAGTTTGCCCAGCACATCTTCGACCGGAGCACCAAAGAACTCTTGGGTGTAATTTTCCCACCAATCACCGAAGGTGTCAGTGCAAAGGGTTTCTGGGGTGGCCGGTCGAAGGCGGAATTTTTGGCAGTGCTCTTGGAACTCCCTCGCAGCAGTTTTACATTCCTTCTCTGAGGAACGAGGTTCACGTCCACGGCTTAGGACTGTTCGGGAGGAGAGAAGGGGAACCGGGCAGCCTTGGAGGTAGCCGAGCTGTCGAGCAAGGAAGTTCGGATGGTACACTTCCCAACCCGATCGTTTTCCATCGCAGCCGAGAGGGAGGTCGCGAGTGAGCACAAACGACCCCCAGGTCTGACGAAGATCGGCATCCTCCCCCGCGCCCCACATGGAGGTAGGCAGTCTGATAGAGGAAGGATAGTCTCGACGACGACATATCAGGAATTCGTCGTTGGAAAGGTCATCAAGAGCGAAGAGGTACCGAAATACCTCTTCGGCTTGATGAGGAGGTGTCGGTCGGGAGGCCAGCTGAGGTCCAAGCGCCTCCGTTGGCTATAAGTCAGCTATGGCCGGTCGAAGAGAGGCGAAGTAAACTTGTAACCAGAGTTGGAAGACCCAGAGGGGACCATTCTGGTGTGGGTCGATCTTGTGGAGGGTCGCCTCGGCCAGGCAGCGGAAGAGATGGGCGAGAATGTTAGAGCTCAGTGCCAGGACGTGACCACTAGCCAGGGCCTCGGCTACCGGCATGTTCTCGACCAAGCATTTGTTGGACTTGGTACAACAAATGTACTTGTTGTACCAATAGAAGAGGAACGCTTCATGTTCCCCTTCTCGCAGGTCCTCTTCTCCTCGACCGGCGAAATGGAGATAGAGGGTGTTGTAATTGAAGAAGTTCTTGCGGAGCTTCTGAATGTCTTCCTTCGACGGGATTTGACCTTCACGATTCAACGTCTCGAAAGCCCGTCGATCAAAAAGCGTCTTCAGGTCGATATTCGACGGGTACCCAGAGAGGGCCGCGTCGATAGGGATCCCAGTTGTCGAAGTACCCAGAATGGCGGTAACATCAAGAATGGTGGGACCGATGGGACCAAGAGGAAGAACCATGGTGTTGGTGGCCGAGCATCAGAAGCTCAGGGCGGCTAGGAGAAGCTCCTTGTCAGGAACGACATCCATTGACGAGAGGAGGATGGCGTCGTAGATGTCGAGGGCTTTCCATTGCTCGCCAAAGAGCCGTTCCATTCGAACAACCCAGGCTGCCCAGGTTGTGATCGTCGAGGGCCAGGAGCCTTGGGGTTTCGCCGCATCCCATCTCGACCATTCAAACCCTTGGAGCAAGGGTGTTAAGCAATGCTCCTGGAGAAGGCCAGTAATGGTTAACGGGATTGTAGCTTTGAAGAGAGGACCCAAGATTTGGTGGACAGTGCTCATGTCACTTTCAAACCGTATGGTTTTGATCGAGCTCCGATCGAGAATTTTCTGATGCTGTTCGCATTCCCTGGAAAGCTTGGAAATGAAGGACGCCATTGTAGGAAGGAAGCACGGCGTAAAAGGTTTTCTGGGTTGGGGATTTGAAAACGAAGACCTGGAAAGAGAAATGTGTTGGAGAACAAGGACAAGAAATTTCGAAGTGATTTTGGAAGCGTAAAGTATGAATGAGGGATTTCAGTATTTATAGGATTTTGGCAGGAAGGGCAATCGTTCGAAATTCAAAACAAAGGGCAAAATCGACCGAAGGAATCGCTGATCATGATGAAATATTTGGGAAATGCAGTTGAGAAGACCGAAGGTCTCAGGTGTTGGGGGCGCACGATTGCTTGTGACGGCGAAATTAATGGCGAAGAAACGTTTCGACGCCTGCACGATGATGAGTGGCTCGCGGATTGAGGTAATGGCCATAGGGTCATAATGGCAAGACGGTTCAGGCAGCCGCACGCCTTAGACGTCATTATTGGGGAATGGCCGTGTTGGAGGACGCCACGTGGCGAGTTTGGTTAGCAGAATCAAGATCGTGCAGTCATGTTCAATAAATGCGCCTTGGAACTCGGGCACTAGGGTTCTGAGTGGTAGATTCGCTTCTTCAAGGCCGAAACTCGGCCGAAGAATTCAGGCCAAGGACCTCAGAAGCGAGGGGGCAATGTTTGGGCCCAAAATAATAGTTTGGGCCGAGGGTAGGATCATTCTCGGCCCGGGAGGCCGTGCGGCGAAAGGGCCATGGATCGTTCAGCTCATGGGCTTCCAAGCCTAGGTCGGTTAAATCAGAACGCAAGTCGAGTCCTAGTACAACAGGGAGTCTCGACGGGATCAGTAATCCAGAAAGCGAATCCGGCTCAGTTAAAAACTAGATTCGTAGTCCTAGTAAAGATAGGACTGGTCGAGGTGATGTTGATCCGGAGAGGGAAACCTAGTCCGAGTAGGATTTTAACTCGGACTCAAGGTCCAGTGCTATAAATAAGGGAAGCTGTGCATCAACGAAGGCCTCCTGCAAATCAATACAAAATTGCCATGCGCAAACTCTCAACAACTTGAGATCTTTTTCCTTTTTCTTTTTCGCTGACACATCTTCCGTTGGCATCAACAGCACTGTGGAAGCAACCGGTGATATCTTAAGTCGGCATAGATAGCTCTGTCACCGTAGAATTAGTCGTTCTCGCAGTATCTTCCGTTGGCATCAACAGCACTGCGGCGAGAGCGGTTGATTACCTATCCAAGTCTCGGTCGAGAAGGGTTTCTAAATCCTTATTGGTCGAGGTCATCTCATCAGCCTTCTCGGCAAAGTGAGGTGTTACAGTCATTACATTCGGCACATTGAAAGCCGAATTTGATATTGAACTTCATAAGAATAGTAACCTTGTCTTCAGGTTCGAGAGCCCAAGAGGCCGAGACGTGTTCCTTTCTCGGCCGCAATCGCAAGACGCAGAAGTCAGCCGCGCACCCAACGCAACATCAACAAAAATTTACTCCTCGGCCGAGCTCGGCCGACGAGTTGGCACGCCCCGCAATCACCGAAGGACGTAGTTAGCCTTTAGATTACTCGGCCTGCGCGCCACGTAGGCTTTGTAGTTTCTAGGGTCAACAGCTTGCATTGGCAACATTATTAGTGAGTGATGATAACCTGCAATTTTGATTCGATCGGTTTGGTTTGCGAAGGGCAATAGTGTTAGACAGTGATTATACCTAGAAATAGAGCATTGGTTCTTATTTGAACAAAATAGGCTTTCGTTTTGGCGGTTGGCTTAGGGAGGGCAAGAACTCTTGGAAATGTAGCAATTAATATTCAGTGCTGATAACCAGCCGTGCAAGGAAAGCTATGGATATTTTACGTTTAGGATATTTTACATCTTCAGAGCCACCAGGGTTGTCTCTTTTAATCTTTTGGTCTCGCTTGTTATATCAATTTGTCGAGTGATACTGTGATAGTCGATCAGTTGACCATCAGTATGATAGTATTAAATCGTAAGCAGTTCAGCTTTATTCTACATTAACTTTTTCTCCTCTGTTTTATACCATGGACAGAATAGGAATTACAAGAAACTGAGGACGGGAAACACAAAATTATTGGCATATGTTGGGTTTTTTTTTTTTTTTTTTTTGTATATATTATTGGTTTAAGGAAAACGCCCATGATTATTCATGTTTTTGTCTTTAAATAATTCTTATGTCTGTATTTGAAGGTAGTTGTTGCAATTCCAAGCTACAGAAGGTATCTCGTATGTTGGGTTTGTGAACTATTTTCAATCTCCCGTTCTTCATCACGATCTCTGGGGTAATAGGATGGATGCAGAACCTGCTGATTCTTCAACTGCACCACCAGTTAAAGCTCCTCAACCACAACCTCCTCCTGCTTCAGACTCTGCATCAGATTCTCCTGATGCCCCAGCTAAGCAATTTTCTTCTGGCTTGTCATCATGGGCCAAAAATCTGAAACTTCCTCAGCCATTAGCACCAACACAGGACAGCTCTCAGATTGGGAATGCTGAACAATCAAGTTTTTCACGCTTTACTAGTGGGTTAGGATTACGCTTGTCTCCAAAAGGTCGACCGGCAGATGATGTTTCAAATGAAAGTCCAACAATGCTGCAAACGGGTTTCATTGGAACTATTACTAAAAGGGATAGTTGACTCTTCTAAGAGTGCAGTGAAAGCTGTTCAGGTTAAGGTCAGGCATGTTGTCTCTCCAAACAAACGAAGATACCAGGTGAACTCCTGTGTTGATTTCTTGGCTCCTTCCGTCTAATTTAATTTATCTTCTTACAGTCAAGTAGAGGGTTATACACTGGTTTCCTTTTGCTTTATCTCCCTATGGTCTCTACCATTTCTAAACAAACAGGACGTCTTTGCTTGGTATGGTTTTATAAGCATTTGTATAACCTCAAGTTTCTGCCTTGTATACAGGAAGGGGGATTTGATTTGGACAAGACTTATATTACAGAGAACATAATTGCCATGGGATTCCCTGCTGGTGATATGAGCTCTGGCTTTTTCAGATATGTTGAGGTTAGCAAGTTTTATTTTCTGCATATATCTCAACGTGTCCTGTTTATTTGTATCACCAAAATTTAGTCTAGTTAATTATTAATGCAGGGATTCTACAGAAATCATATGGAAGAAGTGATTAACTTCTTTGAAACCCATCATAAGGTGATATTACATTTTGGTTGGTGATATATACATTTGTAGTTAGATAGCATTGTTAAAATCCTCTTAATGCTTAATATTCATTTAGTATTCCACTTATTGCCTCATGACATGATCTCTCTCTCTCTCCCCCCGCCCCTCTCTCTCTCTCTCTCTCTCTCTCTCTCTCTCTCTCTCTCTCTCTCTCTCTCTCTCTATACACTTATTGCCTCATGATGATCCCATGATAACATTTTTGAGGATAATCATGCAGTCTCCACTTGATCAGTTAGTATCGTTTTTAGATTTATTTGGAGTACCTACCTGAAAATTTTAAGAGATGGAAATATATTTTTGTGCAAAATATATATGTTCCTTATGTCAGATGCATCAAATACAAGTGTACCAGAGCAAAACAATTTTGAGCTAAATTCACCTTTTGCTTTACTCTAACTTTTTCCCACGAGAGTCTCATGATCTTGTTGTTTCGTGGTAATAATGATTTTAATCACTCAACACTTAGGCACCCACATGCAGCCAAAGCATAATGTTTTATTACTGCTCTGTGTTATTTCATATGGTTTAAACAGATATTATATATTGTTTCCATAACTTTCTCATGTGGCGTGTGGCTGCATTGCACCCTTTCTTGATTTACTTTGCTGTTTAAAGAAATGTTCGAATATCTTATCCTGGGATATGTGCAGGGCAAGTACAAAGTATATAACCTTTGTTCTGAAAGGCTGTATGACGCGTCTTTATTTGAAGGAAAGGTGAGTCATGATTTGTCACTTATGGTTGTGCTAATGATTTTTATTTAAACCATTCAAATTAGTGATCCGAACTGAGAAGGCTGGACGTTCAAGCATGGTTAGCTTATTATTGTGCTTGAAAAATCATAATATTTAACTAGAACTCTCTCAAGCACCTTCTCATTGAAAACCGTTTGCACTTCCCTCTTGGTCGATCCTCCACTGGAAAAACAATTTAACAAGAATCAGCTTGAATTAATGATTTTGATTTTCAATCAATCTATTTTCCAATTTGTTGAGAGAATGAAATCATTTATTCAGAGGTTAATCGTAGGAAAAAGCCTCTTTTCCTGGGCTGCTCGAGATATTTTACATTGGATGTACACGGTACAATTTGGAACTTAGTGCATATTAATAATAAATGTTTTGCGCTGAAGGAAATAAATGTTGATGGTATTGGAATATTGAGAACATAGGATAGGTTTGTAGAAGCGACCAGCCCTTTATGGTTGTAACCTAACTCAATGATTTTATGGAACTCCACATTTACGTTATATTCTTACAGATCTGTTATAGAAGTCTTAAATTTTTTAGCATCAACTCTACTTTCCTGGCAATAAAACTGAAGGAATGTTGCATTATTACTTCCTCGAATATAACCTTTCCATTGAATAAGAATAAAATAAAATAAAAGGCTAAACATAGGTAATCACATGCATGGGCTGTTTCTGCAATTGTAATTATCCTTACAATGGTTTTCCTACAGTTTTTTATTTTTGATTTATCATTTTGTCTGCAGGTAGGTAAGTTTCTTCATAGTACTGTTTTGGAAGATGTGAAGACGAATCTCATGGAAAAATAAGTTAGTGTATCAGTATCATATTGTATTTTGCTTAATTCTTTAGACTTAATTTCCGTCTCTGCAGTTCTTTCCGACTGCTGAGGAGTCTATTGACTACTACAACCAGAAACGATGCTTTGAGGAAAAGGGCTTGTTCTGCCAAGTCAGATTGTTAGTAGTATTTGCTATATTTTCTTTGAGAACTACGTATCTTGATATCTTACTAGTCTTTCTAACATCATGCCTGTTGGGCTAAATTTTTCTCTTTTTGGTTTTTTCAGAGGTACGTTAAATATTTTGAACGCATCTTAACATACTTCAACGGTGAAAACCCACCTGGGTGCAGGTATACTTCTGGCTATATAACTCTATTGTAGTATATTTTATATTACACATTGACACAGAAACTTTTTGTATCATATGCAGGTGCATGCTTAGGGGATTTCGGCTTCATAGGTGCCCGTACTGGATAAGGCCCTCCATTACTGTATCTAATCATAATGGTGCGTTTCAGCATCCTTGGTCTGTCTGTTTGCAACCTTCACTTTCCTACTATGCTGTCCTAGGATGTTTCCACTACCAAAATACATCTGTTATATTTACCTTATTTACCTTTGTCTGCTTAGGGTTATCTGCTAGAGAAATCTCTCGATGCACTAGTTCTTTATTCCAAGTAATATTGCAATTGTTGAACATTGAAAGATGTCTTAACTCAACACCAGCAGATTCTTTACCCTTGTTTTTCTTTTCTAAATAGTAAATTTTTTTTTTTTTTGTGTGTGTGTGTGTGTGTTTTTTTTTTATTTTTAAATTATTGTAATTAAGGGGAAGGGGGAAGATTCGAAACCATTACAATAATTTAGGGGAGGGGGAAGTTTTGAACTCGGGACGCAGGGTGGAAACCCAACACCATATCCACTAGGATATTGGATAGTAAATAATATACCTCAAAACTCCAAAAATTTCATTATATGAATATTGGACGTTTGCGAAAAAAGTGTGAGTAAAAGAACCAAATAATCAATGAGCTCATTGCCATATTCGGAGCTGCCCTGAAGCTGATCTCAACATGTATCTACGATGCAAATTGAACAATGTCATACTGATGCCTGCAGATACTCATAAAAGCTTGAAACCCATGTTGGATACAGTTTTAAGTCTGCATAGTTTGTATATCATGTTTATTAGCTTATTACCATGCTGATGGTTTTCTTTGATACTCCCTCAGGTGTTCTCTTCTCCACGATCATCCTAGAACAAAGGTCTTTCGGTAGGTTTTTCTCTTGGATAACTATTAGATACAAGTTTTACTAATTTGGGTTTTGCATGTAAATTATATCTACATGTAAATTATATCTACAGCCAGAAGATTATTGGTTTTCTGCCCCATTTTCTCATGAATTGTTATTCAATTAAAAACCACTAATTGACTTATCCTGCTTTTGATCCATACTAGTTAACATATCTGTAATGGGCTTCTGCAGAGAAAACTTCCTTCCCCAGGATTTCAGGTTGAGGTGGTTTTAGTGGATTACAACGGCAATGGTCCTACAACGCCCAACACCGAACCTTCTACTAAGAAACCAGACGAAAGCTCAGGTACCAAACCATCCTCAGATGACGGGGGTGGAGATGCTGCTCCACAAGAATGTAAAGGCCCCAGAAATCAAGAAAAGGATGATGTGTTCTCAGATGGTGTGGCAGAGGAAAGTGGATCTGCAAAGAGCCGGCGAGCAGAAGCACCCGCAGGTGGACCCGTGGCCAGTACCACCGCCAGTTCCGAGCCTAATACCAAACCAGATCAAATTAGCAAGTTTCTATTGGAAACACGGACTCCAAACAGGCGGCTGCTGCTAGTGAGCCAAAAACTTGTGTTAGTGGTGGAAATGCCCCAGGCCTTGAGGCTTCAAGCACAGAAAGTGAATTTAAGGCAATGGCTGCTGATGCCTCCGTTGTCTCGTTTGGAGATGACGAGGACTACGGAAGTGAGTGAATCAGCGGGTCACCGTGTGCCCCCAGACTTGGAAAATCTGTACATAATATGGTTTTCAAGCTTTTTAAGTCCACCACTTGCTGATACTAGGTCATGTTCAATCCGCCCGTTCCGTTTGTAATTGAAAGTATGTTTCTAGTAAGTAGATTAAGAAAGCAAAAGGCTTCTTGAAGATGCGAATAATTGACATCCAACTGTGATGGGGATTTGTAGGAATTCATTTTATTGTTTGTAAAGAAAGAAATAATAAAAAATAAAAATAAATAAAAACCTGTAAAATATCATTTCGTGCTTTATGGCCTAAACTCAGTTCCAATACTTTACCAATCCATTGGATGAGCCTTTCGGGTACACTATAACATCTCAATCAAACGAAAATTACTAATTTATGCCATTACAACTGGCAGCGTGTGCAAATTCTTGTATTTCCAATTAGGTCGGCCTCACGCATCACTCATCATGAAAAGGAGGGTGGAAGCCCTTGGAGTCCTAGTAGAATCATGCATCTCCGTGATTTTGTTGATAATAATGACCTCTTGGATTTGAGATTTAGTGGACCCAAATTCACAGGCACGAAAGGAGGATGGTGTTACAATTTTACCAGGACGGTTAGACCGGTTCCTTGTTAATGAAGCATGGATCGATTTGTGGCCCGACTCTATAGTTTATCATGCCCAACGTATCGGTTCCGACCACAACCCAATTTTTCTTGATACTCTGCGACATACCCCAAAAACCAAAAAGTTGTTCAAGCTTGAAGCTTTTTGGGTGCACGATCCTGACTGTAAGAAGGTTATCGAGCAAGGGTGGAATGAAAGTAATGGAAGGGGAAACCTGGAGCGTTGGAATTCCTCGTTGAGCCAATGTCAGAAACGTCTGGTCCATTAGAGCAAGGCGAAGTTCTCAAATGAGAGAAAGAAAGCAGTAGAGTTGTTGGCTGAGCTAAATCACATACAAGCAGGCAACACCATCAATGATCAGAGAAAGATGGAAATTAATGCTCAACTGTCTGATATTTGGACTCGTGAGGAGACATATTGGAAACAACGCTCCCAAATTCAATGGCTGAAGGAAGGAGATGCAAATACCCATTTCTTTCACCTTTCAACAAAACAAAGAAGTCGGAACCAAATCACTTGCATTGCTAGCGACGAAGGGGTATGGGCAGAGAACGATGTTGCAATTAGGGATACCTTTGAAGCATTTTATAAGAGTCTTTACTCTTCGGATGGTTCTAGAGATTGGGGTCCAGTCTTTGATTGCATTCAACCATTGGTAACAAACAACATGAATTGGATTTTATGTTCTATTACATACAAAGAAGTTAAAAGAGCAGCTTTTCAGCTGGGTTCTTTGAAGGCTCCTGGACTGGATGGCTTTCCGGGGTTCTTTTATCACCGTTTTTGGGAAACTATAAATGACACCATTGTTAGCACAGTGATTGATTTCTCCAGGGGTTCTATCATGTTGAACCATATTAATAAAACACATATTGCCCTTATTCCCAAAGTTTCCAATCCTGAAAATACTAGCCAGTATCGCCTCATTAGCCTTTGCAATAACTCTTACAAGATTCGATCCAAGATACTTTCAAACAGATTAAAAACCATCCTCCCTGATCTTGTGTCTTATCACCAAAATGCCTTTGTCCTCAAGTTGAAGAGGAAGGGAGGAAAGCATGAACTGGGCCTTAAACTTGATATGCACAAAGCGTATGATCGGGTGGAGCGGGATTTTTTGGAGGAAACGATGGTGAGGATGGGTTTTAATGGGGCGTGGATTCGATTAGTCATGGGCTCTATGACTGCTATCTCTTTCTCGGTGGTGATCAATGGGAAACCAGGGAATTATTTTGTTCCTACAAGAGGTCTTAGGCAAGGGGACCCTCTATCACCCTACCTATTCCTCCTTGTGAGTGAAGTATTGTCCCAAAACATTGTTTGTGCTACTAATCATGGTTTATTGCAGGGAGTCAAGATTAGTCGTAGTGGACCAATTATTTCTCACTTATTGTTTGCCGATGACTCTCTCTTTTTCATCCGAGCAAATGAGCTGAATTGCAAGATTCTTATGAACATTTTGGAGAACTATTGTCATGCATCGGGGCAAAGAATTAATTACACAAAATCTTCCATCTTCCTCAGCCAGAATTGCCCTTCCAAGGTTACCTCATTGGTCTGCTCTTTGTTCAAAATTGCTCATTCCGAGAACCTTGGGCGTTACCTTGGCATCCCATCAGTATGGGGGAGGTCTAAAGACGATGCACTAATCTATGTCTAGGATAGAGTCCTTAGCAAAATACAAGGGTGGAAAGCTAAGACTTTAACAATGGCAGGAAGAGAAGTCCTACTAAATTCTGTAACACTAGCGATTCCTACGTATCCTATGTCATGTTTCAAGTTCCTTATGGCCATTTGCAACTTTTTGAATGGAGCTTTGAGCACCTTTTGGTGGGGTGAATCCAAAACAGGGAATAAAATGCAGTGGAAAGCTTGGAAGGATCATTGTGTGGCCAAGGATAAAAGGGGCATGGGTGTAGAGACTTGGAACACTTCAACAATGCTCTTCTTGCCAAGCAATGCTGGAGGTTGTGGGAAAATCCTAATGCTTTATGGGTTCAGGTTTTGAAAGCCCGTTATTTTCCTAATAGGGATTTTCTTTCGGCTACTAGAAGAGCACATCCCTCATGGGCGTGGAGCAACTTGTTACATGGTCGAGAGATATTGCACGGTTGCTCTAAATGGCAGGTGGGTGATGGCACTAAGATAAGAATATGGCAAGAAAACTGGCTACCTCGTTTGGAGCAATCATGTCCTACTCCCTCCATGATTGTCCCTGGACCTATTCCAACCATGGTAGAGTCGTTGATTAACAAAGAGAGGGGAATGTGGAACTTAGAGGAGATTGTGCATATTCTATCTACTCGTGATATTGAGCTCATATTGAACTCATTTTAACCATACCCTTGCACAATATTAGTGAATCTGACAGGTTGGTATGGCCTTGGAATCGAAATGGGCAATATTCGGTTTGAAGTGGTTATCATTGGGCAATGTCGAAGCATGCAGTGTAAATGTCCAAGGCCTGTTATGGATAAGGCAAATGGAGTGTAAATGTTCAATGGGGCTACAAACACGTAACTTAAATTTAGTAAAGAAAGTATATTAAATTTAAAAGCAAGAAATTAGAAGAAAGCTAAATCATGTAGAAAGTCATAATAATAATCATAATTTAGACGAAACACATGAAATTGGAGCGGTCTTAATGCATTTATATCGAATTCAAAATAGAAAAAAATTCAATTAGGCTGGAATGGAAAATTTTAAGCTTTTAACATAATAAATTCGCTGGCACATACTACTCATTCGATATGTGGTATGAAAAAACTCTAAAACTTATTCAAGTTTACACAATCATACTTGGCACTCGTCAGTTTTCACCTATATGCAGAGCAGCACTACATTCGAAAGTTAATTTCAATAGGAAATACTACTCTCCAATGATTTTTCCTACCAAACAAAAAGAAGTCTCCAATGATCAGGTGCTGTGACTGAATTGATAGAGTCAAGTAGATATCGCCACCTACCTATTCGAAAGCTAAAATTTCAAGCAGAAATCTACATGATTTGGTGAGTTGACTCGAATGTGAGAACCAAGCAGAGAGCATCGGAAAATAAACCTCAGTAATCGAGCAACAAAATCACAAACCATGGGATGCAGCTATTAGGATGTACTCAATTATCTTTAAGAATGCATAACCTACTACCTAAAGCCTATAATGTTATATCACCAACAGTCACAGATAAGAACCAAAATAAGTACCATAATCCAAAACACATGATTTTATCAAGCAAAGAGAGGGAAACAATTTCACCATAACAACATCAAAGGAACCAAGTTTAAGCCAACAACCAATCAAAATAACACCACACAAAAATGTAAACTTGTACGGAAATTACTACGACTTGAAACAAAATTCAAGCTACCCATCAACAACTAACGGAAATACCAATATTTCCAACAGGGAAAAAAAAAAGAAAAAAGAAACCCACAAATAAAAAATCCAACATACTGTATAGAAAGATAGCAGTTTTACCTTCCCAGAGAACAATAATTGAAATTTTAGCACTGGGTTTGTTGGGTGGTAGCAGTGGAATCAACTCGGTATCCGACTGTTCATTCTCAGCTTTTCATGTTATTGTTCAGTCCTCCTTATCTTAATAAAGTTTATTTCCTGGAAAAAAAAAAAGATTTTTAGTAATGGATTAAAACTAACATGTAAAATAGAACTTCTGTGTTTCACTTTCTTATTGGTTAAGCATCAAGGCTCAAGAAAAGTATTTCATGAGCTGCCCAAAAAAAAAGTCAAGAAAATGAATATAGTTGTTCTATATAATCCTATTAAAACAATTAAAATAGTTTTAACTTTATGTGAAGCAAATTATATGAAAGTAAAATTCAATTGAAATGTCAATTAATAGAAGATCTAAAAGTCACATTGAAATGTCAATCATTGATACAAATTATTAATGATGGAATGGCTAGTTTTTTTCTCTTTCATAAAAGTCACATTCAAAAGTAAAATTGAATGCCAAAAACCAATACCAACATGATTCAAAGAACCTCAATCTACTATCTTTAACAATTGAAACTAATATTGCAGGATGTTAAATCTTTAGTCTTAATTTGAAGACTGAAAATAAAATAATTTGAAGCTACATTGATTAGTATTAAGCTTAGCCTCAAATATTCTTCAGTAGATGCAATCCATAATTAAGAGACAAATTCGAAATAATTGAGCCTTACCTAATCAGTGATAAAACAACAGGCTCAGAAATACGATTTCAAATTGAATTTGAACGATGACAGCCACCTCTTTCCCTGAGTTCGAAACTGGAAATTGAACAAAATACAATAAAATTTGAATCATACAATCCAAATTTCAAACAAAGGACTAAATTTTCATACATGCAACTCAACAACTAACATTGTTACTACAGATTATTCAAGAACTAATTACCAAATACAACACTCTGAGGTTCATACCTTTAGTTTTGGTTCACTTATTATTTTTCTCAGTAAATCAACCATTTGTTCTTTATCAATTTCCAAGGTCTGTTATAGAGAAGGCAAATAGAGCATAAAAAATTAACTGGGTTAGCAACATGTAACTTAAATATACTTAAGAAAGTATATTTAATTCAAAACCAAGAAATTAGAAGATATCTAAATCATGTACCATCCCAGTGAGTCTGAAATTGAGAGATATCCATTAAACAAACATTTCAATGAAGTGGGAGATACCCATTAAACTTTTCGAATTGAGAGATACCCATGTCGATTTTTCAGGATTCATTGAGAAAATGAGCAACCCTAAGGTTTATATATACTTGGCGAATGGGAAGGAGAACCAAGAGGGGTTTCCAAAACCCCGTCTTGAAAAGAAAGAAGGATATCGAGGCCGTCTTGACGTTTAGACATGGTTTCGCTCTCTCTCTCTCTCTCTCTCTCTCTCTCTCTCTCTCTCTCTCTCTGCGTCTGTAATTTTTGTTACAGTCTTTGATTGCAGCAATCAAGGCAGGTGGAGGGTATGTGAGTAGGAGCTTAGGCCATCTCCAACCGAAGGGACCAGACGGCCGAAAATAGCTCGAAAATCGTCTCTAACCAAGGGCTAGGCCAGAGGGCTCTGGAATTTGAGAGGACCCCACGAGATTGGAGAAGGTTGGAGGGCTGGCTATTTTTTTTTAATGTTTTGTTATTCCTATCGGTTTTGTTTTTCCTATCGGTTCTAACCGACAAGAATAAGTGTAACGGCTAGCAGAATATTATTAATTACTATTTGTGTCGGTTATAACCGACATGAATAGTATGAACAAATTTGAATCCAATGGCTGGCGCCAGTTACCGTTGGGTTCAAATATATATATTTCTTTTGTTTTTTGTTTTTTTAGGTTTATTGGGCCTTTTTTTATAAAAAAAAAAAATCTATTTTTTTTCCTATAAATACCTAAACCATCCATTAACCATTCCTCACAAAATTTTCAACATTCATACACAATTTCAATTCTCATATTTTCTTTCCTCTTTCAAAAATTTATCCTTCAATTTTTTCGATAATTTTCAAACTTATATTTTACAAAATTTGGTTCATATTTTTTTTCGTATAACTTTTATTTTAAAAAATTTTACAAAAATTATTATTTAAATTGTAGTTTTTAAATAATAAATTATATTTGGCCCTATGGTCCTTTAGCTCTCGGTTGGAGACGGAAGCAAATATAGTCTTGTACTGTTCGTTAAAATATTAATATCTTGGAGAATCTTGGAGGAACAGAGGGCTAAAACAAGCCCTCTGGCCAGCCCTCGGTTGGAAATGGCTTTAGCTCCTTCTACAGTCAGAGGTTGAGAGCAATGGAAAAAGAAGAGATTCATCCCTTGATATCAATCTCCAGTAAAACGTGGCAGCACCACACCATCTCTTCTTAAACGTGGCAGCAATTCCAAGGGAGATCTAATTAAACCCACGGGACTGGAGTGTTCAAGAGGCATCCAACATCAACATGTGGATACCAAAGGCATCTATGAAATAACAAAAAATAAGGGAGGGCAAAAACGGAAATCCACTGTAGAAGTAACAGTGATCTGAGTCTAAAAGAACACAATGGGAATTAAGTTGAATGTTACTCTTTTAGTATATACTAAAAAAATGCCCGCGCGTTGTTGCGGGTGTTTAAAATATTTTGGAAATATATCTATACAGAAAACAGAGATCGCTTATGCTTCAAGTTTCAAAACCGTATAGAGCATGTAAAATGTGTAAATATATATATATATACACACACACACACACAATAGGTGACTATTTACATACATGCGGAACGTAGGAAGAAAATTATAGCCCTTTCATTCTGAATCAAGATCACTAATTCTAAACTACAATTCCAAAAACTATTTCCAGACTGTTGGACATCAAGAAGAACACTATATTGAAATACAGATTCAATTTCTCTCCATGTTAAAAAGCATGCAAGCAGAGAGTCGAAGGACATAGTTTCTATTACCGGCAGGATTAGCTTGTAAAGGCTTGTCCATTGTGTTCTGAATACTGGTCTCCGCTGTAAACCATTTCTAGAAAACTTTTCTGTAGATAATCCCACTGTGTAAAAAGAAATCCATGTTAAACTCAGAATGCGTTATTGATAATACGTTTACAATAGAGTATGATTGGGATTTTAATGGTGTATGTCAATATATAAAACAGAACAAAACCACTAACAATCTACAAATATCATACAATTGATAGTGATTTGTACTTTTGGTAGATACTCTATAATCACATATGGGATTGCATATGCGTCTCTTGATAATAGTTTTAACGACCCATGTTGCACACCATTTGACCTTTCCAGATTCACCAAATGAACCCTGCAAGATTAAATGGATTTTTAATAGTTACCAAAACCATTTAATGATGCCCATTCTGACATATTAGTTGCTTGTCTATTGTACTCAACAAAAGGTTGTCCTTATTTCCCAATACTATGGTTTTGCCTACGTACTACTTCTGGATAGTGTAGCTTTACTTTCATTATCGTAATGCATGTGATAAAGCTCTTCCATTTACATGCATGTATCATCACAAAAGGAAATAGATGAAAGAAATGAAAAAAATTAAACAAAATTTAAATGCACCAAAACTTAAACAAAATTAACCCCAAGGAGCAACCAAATTCAACTTCAATATAAACTTAAAATTAACTCCAAGGAACAACCAAATTTAACTCCAATACAATAAAACTCAAACAAAACTCTAAATCCACCAAAAATATAAATTGCTTACCTTGAGTACATAAGGCTTCTGAAAACGATGTTTTTCAAGGCTGAAAACAAAACGCTCAAAATCAGAAAAACAAAATTTGCACAGAAAACCCATTTCAAAATTCAAATTTACAATTCTATACAGACTCAGCTGTTCCTAAGGTATTGGCTAACCAAGCAACAATGCTATTAGCAATGTCCTGCCCAGATCTAGCACTCAAGTGGATCCACTGATACCCTAATCAACAATAAAATTAGATACTCCCAACACAAAGATTACCATTCACCGCTACAATATTATTAAGTTTGTAAACTCATCATTTGACATAAAATCCTCTTATGAAATGATGCAGTCATTGACATCAAATATTTTACTCCATTTAACTCACTCACAAAAATAGAAATAAAGGAAGAGCAGTAAACAGAAAATCGTCCTTAGATGCTTAAATAACAAAAATAAGTTGGTAAACATGGTTCCTACCATCTAACTTCTCCAAATTGTCACCTATTTCAAAAGAAAAATTCGAGAGTCCAACAACTTCCCATCTTTCCATCGTTTTCCTTCTTCATTCCCAAACCCAAAAAAAAAAAAAAAAAAAAACCCACTGTTTACTTTACCCAATTATTAAACTTTTAAGAGAGTGCTTCCACCATCCCATCACTGAGTTTTATAAGATCCTCCGTGTTCACAAAACATCCATAACTAAATTCACGTAAAGGCTCAACATTCTACATTGAAATACAATGCAACATCCATATTGACAAATGTAATTTTCCTGCGAGCCAAAACCGATGAAATGGTCAATGCAAACATTACAAATATTCAAAAACAAAAATTCCTTATACTAATCACACAACGAAAACTACGAACAACAAAACATGAAAAAAATGAAAAGGATAAGGCAATGTATCGGTGGCAGTATCCAGATTGACAACTGCAATTTCTGCGAGTCAAAAACAATGAAATGGTCAATGCAAACATTACAGACAGATTCAAAAACAAAAGTTGAAGCCAAGGAAAAACTTGAAAACCCACAAAAAACTGAAATCTTATAGGAGTCCTATCCTTCCATCATTTTCCTTCTTCAAAATAAAAACAGAAAACTCTAATTTGAGTGCCTACACATATACATCAGATAAAAACCATTAAAAAGAAAAAAAATTCCAAAACAACAGCAGAGATAACAAAAATTATAAAAAAACCATAAAAATTTTCAATCAAAAGTTTAAGAATTAAACTCACAAGAAGTTCTGTAACCAGTTGCAAGTGGTTGCACCCTCGTTGGTGACCAATTGCAAAGTGGCCTTTCACCATTGAAATAAGGTAAAATCTGTGCACCCAGAACATAAGAAATACCTACTTAAAAGTATTAACACACATAAATTATCTCATTTGAAGCTCATATCATGCGCAACAAGCCAAAACAAACAAATAATTTGAAGTCAGACCAACCAAAACAAACAAAAGTTAGTTACCATGGAAGATTATCACAAAATTGCAGGACCCAGACAATATGAATAAAGTGGGTTCTACGGGGTGGAAGAAAGCACAAAAGCTATTGCCACGGTGGAGCAAATCAGGGAAGGCAGGTTAGAGAAGACGCCACTATGAGAACCCAAAAGCAGTGAAATGGAGGGATGCTCTTTTTGAGATCAGCGAATGGTAGCAAATGGGTTTTTTCCACCGCTTTCCTTGCCTTGCCACTGCTTTCCATTCAGCGATGACCAACATGTGTACACGCGGAGCAAAAAAATGGCAATTGCAGAAAATGGCGAGAGAGATGCAAAATGAAAGGCGGAGAATGAAACGACAGAGAAGGCCAACGATGAAGAACACGTGGCCAGCGAGGTTTCCAATTTTAATACATATCAGTCAAATAGGATTGCTAGGTTTCCAATTTTAATTGGGCGGCAATTTAAAATATATTAAATATGGACCATTGAGACTTGATAGTGGTCACGTGGAGTGAGAATCGAAGAGAGAGACTCAATTTTCTCTCTTCTTCTTCCTCTCGTCTTCTTCACTGGAGTTCATAACCTAGAAAGCTCTGCATTTCTCCTTCCTCACTTAAAAAAACATAAAAAGGAATCGAAATGCTCAAACCACCTAGGCCATCAAGTTGCCCATCTAGGCCGCCCAAGTGCCGCCTAGACTGCCTCAGCGCTTGCCTAATCCCTTCCCCAATTTTCTTTCTGACTAGAAGTTAATCCTAGCGGTTGGCCATCGTCTAGCGCATAGGCGACTGCCTATGCCGATTTTTAGAACACTCATGTGACCATAATAGCCCAACCAACGCTTATGAGGAATTCTTTAGGATTAAGTTTCAAATCAAAGCTTTTCCTAATGAAAAGATTAATAAATTCATTTGTCCTATATCCTAAATTCCTAATTATAAGGAGTTTTGGCTTTGTTTGTGTCCTCCTAATCCTATGTCCTAAATTCCAGTGTGTCCGCCCGGTCTTCTTGTAGCAATAAATCAATCTTGTGCGAGTAAATTATGCCGACGTGTAAGTCATTTAGTACTACGATATAGTGTATTTCTTCAATTGTAAGCGCGAGGTTTTAAGTTCGATTGTCGTAAAAAACGAACAAATATGAATCACATTATTACTAGTCTATTATGAGGCTATGTCTACCTTGAATGTTTATCAAATATAGCCAAATATTAGCCCCTAATTTCAAAAATGTCACTTTTTATAAAAAAATTCAAATATATTCAAAATCTCCCTTAAATAGACACAAATAACCTTAATTCATACAAATAACTAGTTGTTTATTAAAAGATTTTTGTGCAATAATCAAGTGGTGCTTTCCCTAATATTTTTCTCATTTTTTATTAGTACAATTA
The DNA here is from genome assembly GCF_042453785.1 of Malus domestica. NCBI lineage: Eukaryota > Viridiplantae > Streptophyta > Magnoliopsida > Rosales > Rosaceae > Malus > Malus domestica. Next base: position 16,895,026 of record NC_091670.1, read on the forward strand.
ATTGAGAATTTGTAGACCAAAATAAGAAGAATAAAAACACAAAGAAAGAAAATTTTCTATATCGTAAACTCTAATTTTTTTAATATGCACTAAATGAATTTCAATTAGCTTTCCTCTAATAGATCGGCAAATGGTATTAGGTTCATCAATCTTTCATTGACAAAAGAAACATAATTTTTCTAATATGCACCAAAAGAATTTCTATTCTGTAAACCTTCAAAATGTGTGTTTTGCACTTTCTAAGAACACAACAAATCTCTCGATTCACTACTATAATTGTGACGACCCGTCCCTAATTTTCCTATGTAATTTCTCCCCGAGTATGTGTATTGACGATTATACCCTTATTGGCAAGAGACGTGGACTTATTCTTATTGCTTTCCTTTTTCTCCCCGAGTATGTGTATTGACGATTATACCCTTATTGGCAAGAGACGTGGACTTATTCTTATCGCTTTCCTTTTTATTTCTCGCTATCGCATTTAAATTGTACACGCTAGTACAAGTAGACGTAGATTTTAAAGTGTAAAAATATTTACTTCAGATAGATTTCGATTTCCTTTTACTGTAGGAAATCTAAAAACCTATCCATTGGATTCCTTTTTATCCCATCCTGTGCACCTCTCTTCATTATTTCACTCTCACCTATCCCATCTTTTCTTTACTTTCTGTCCCCCTCTATCAGAAAAGGTTTTCTCTATTTTCTCTCTTCCTCTGCAACGCCAGGAACGAACATCAAAGCTCATAGATCGAGCTTGAAACCAACCCCATTTTACTCCTCTCATCCTCATGAACACAACCATACCAACCAAACCAAGAATGGACGAGTTTTGACTCGCCAACTCGGAAGGTTCAAACTCGGACGAGTTGATCTCGACATGTTTTCAACCGAGTCACGATATTTTAGGACTCGGGAAAGCCTCTATGCAACTCCCTAGGGTCCCTAGTCAAGGTTTTAGGAAGCTTTGACGTGAAACAACTCGCTTTCGAGAAGTTCAAGTTTGATCCGTGCCTTTCGAGCCAATTTCCGGCCAAACCACGGCGATTTGGCAGGCATGCAAGGTATCAATCTTTTCGTCTCGCTGAGTACTATAACTTTCCTTTTTTTGTTTCACCCAATTTCATTAAGTATTGAAGAAGTTATACTCATTTGAATCTTACCCAGTTTCCGGCGAGTCCAACAGCTTTCGAGGTGTTTTCCGGCCAAACCACGGTGATTTAGACATCTTGTGAGGTACCATTCCCTTCGTCTCTTTGAGAACTACAACTTTCATTTTTGTTTCACTCGATTTCGTTGCGTAACGAGGACGTTATTAACATTTAAAGGTTGTTCAGTTTTCTGGCCGAATCCGGCCTTCCCTTCCGTTTAACTTTGGCGAGCAGCAACCCAAACCCAGGCCCTTCGAGCCGTTTCTGCTAAGCCCAAAACCCTGGGCAGCCCAACCTCACACTTTATTATTATTTTTATTATTATTTGGTTAATTAAAGGCCTTTGGCCATTTCCTTTTGGGGCTTTAATCTCATGCATTTTAAATCCTAAACCCCTTTAGTTTAGGCCTTTAGGCCTAGAATCCTTAAGTCCAACCTATTAATCTAACCCAACCTAATAACCCTTAGCCCAGATGAAATATTCCGTTAGGGACATTTCCATCCGTTAGAGAATATTTCGCCTTTCAGGGAATATTCATCCTGTTGACTTTTCAGAAATTTAAGCAGGACCCTTCTTAGGGTAATTCGACGTTCTGAATCCGTTTTTGACGTCCGTTTTCCTGAATTCAATTGTTATAGTATAGTTTTATTAATTGTACCTTTATGTGCTTAGGGGCAATTATTAGTGGCGTTTCCATCTTCGCTTGGTAAACGACAATTCGGAGTAGTGTTTGGGAACACCAACATTCAGTTTATACCATTTCCTCAAGTAACCCTTGTTAGTTAGTATTTTCTTGGAAGACGTGATCTTGGTAAATGACAATCTTTCCTATTTCCAAAAAGGGTTTAGTGGAGAAAGGTTGAAATTCTTGCAAGGTATTGCAAAACCATGATATCTTGATCTTGTCAATTTATCGACAAATTGTTGGCGATCTTTTTGGCTACCGTGTCTCTCCTCACTTACGACCGAGGAAAGTTAATTTAGGTAGGGTTATTGCAAATGATTAAAGTTTCCGACAACTGAAATGTTGTCTCATCTTACCTTTGTTTTACACCTTTTGTTGACTCTGATCTTTTCAAAATCCAGTGTGACGTGTCCTTCAAATGTTTAAGCTGTGCAAAAATGGCACGACGAAGTATTGCTTCTATTTTCAACGGTTAGAATCGTTTGAAATGAACTATCTTCTTCATAACCCAGAGTCAATAATCATCGTCTTTAATTAAAAACTAGATGACACTTCTATGTGGAGAAACATGTACCAAATCTTCATCAACCTCACAATTTCTCGAGTACACTTTCGCTGAGTAAGGGCTAAATTTCTGACAACAATGGAAGAACTAGATCAACGTCTACGATTGCACTATCTTGTATTATCCCAATTGTGCAACGTATTTGTAGCTCCAACAACAAAAGACATATCTACCCTTGAAAGTCTTTAACTTATCCTATCCCATTATAATCGGGACTCATGAGTATTTATTTGACGATACTTACAAGTGATCAAGAATCATTCGAGTGGTTGTAATCATTTCCTATGTCTGGGTAGAGATAGGAAAATATCGTCATATACTCCTAGTACGAGTTCCTGTACATGTGGAGATTTTGGTAATGTATGGTTGATGCGAGAATTACTTGACACACAAATTAAACCCTCTTTTTGACAATTGTAGCAAAGTATGTAAGTAGGGATCGTTCTAAACCGGGGATTAGGAGGGCTTGCTAAAACCTCTAAACTGACTCAAAAACAAAAAGAAACAAAGTTAAAAATGTAAACAAAAGATTTTAAAACAAGAAAGTAAAAGGGGGATTTGAGTTTGGTGAAGTTGAAAGTAAAAACGAATAAACTAAAAACTTAAATAGATTTTAAACAAATTTGGGTTGAATGGATAATGGAAGGCTAGCTAAGGGGTTCTTCTCCACACATGTCTTGCTTGCATACAAAATGATTTCCAATTGCTCTTCGATAAGTTATGAATACTCAACGCCCCAAATTAACCGTGAATTGCACTAATTAACTCTCAGTTTTTCAACAAGTTATTAGATTGGATGATTGCATACGACAACCCAAAACATTCCCTACAAGTTCCCTACATGAATTGCATAATAGAGATACAAGCAAGAATCATTAAGTTCTATGAAAAACATAAGCATTGACGAGGCACTCGTTACTATGATTTGCATGAAACTTATGCCAAGAATTTACTTAACGTGATTGTGACTAGCAACCTTCACTACTTGTGAATATAAGTTCATAACGATTAGGTGAAACTCCCTTATATTCTAGCGTCAAATTCATGCATGAAAATTAAGCGTGCACTCTCAACCAACATACACAAATTAGTTTTTATACGAACGGATAAGTAAATTGAATTCACAATTCAAGAAACGCAATTGGAAGTAATCAAATCATATAGCAAGCATAAACATGGTTTTGAATCCCCCCCTAGCCAAGGGGGGTTTAGTTCCTCATTATTACAAAACAAAGATAAACAAATTTAACCATTGAAAAACAAAGGGAAGAAAGCACCTAAACGTTCCAACGATCCATGTTGGATAGCAAGCGCGTCCAAGGACTTTTCTCCTTCTCCTTGCCGCCACAACAAGGTTGGAATGATGTTGAAGGGTTGGTTATTTGGAGGAATGGATGGGAAGGGGTTTAGATATGTAGGAGAGGCAAGGAAAGGCTTGGAGAATGGTTAATTTCTGGATGATTTGAATGAGGTTGCTGCCATGGTATTTATAGGAAGAGGATGGACATGTTTAATGCAAAAATCTGGTGGAATGAAGTAGGTAAGGCATGGCAAGGTGGAGAATTGTTGGTGAGGGTAGGTATTGAGTCATCCACTCACATGTCATGGTGAGTTAAGCATTGCATCATCCACTCAAATGTCATGGTGAGTTAAGCATTACATCATCCACTCAAATGTCATAGTGAGATAGGCATTGCATCATCACTAAAAAATCTGGTGGAAGTAAAACAAAGGGAAGGCCACGGCATTGATGAATTTTATGGGGTATGCATGGTTTTGAGTGAAGTTTTGGCCAATCCTTCTAGAAATTTATCCCTTCTTGCAACTTGTATTTGTTTCACCAGATTTTTAGCATGTTCCTAGCCTCTTTTTTTTCTTCAAATTCGTCCATCCATCTTGCTCATATCATAAGTAATCCATTCCAAGCTCAAAACTGCTCCAAAATGCACCAAAATGCACTTTCTTGCTACCTTAACCCTTTGGACCTACAAACACACGAAAATTGCTTAAAGTACTAAAATAACTAAGAACTAATAACGTAAATGCAAGAAAACTAGTTAACTAAGTCGCATAAATATGCGTCTATCAAATTCCCCCACACTTAGCTTTTGCTAGTCCTCGAGCAAAATAAAACAAACAAAACATAACCTAACCTTCCAACATTTGCTACAGGGATTTCCAACGATACATAACATGCCAAAGATCATTATTCCCACAGATTTTAGTCATCCCTACTCTTGAGCATATACTTAATCATAGTTACCATTCACTAGCTCACATTTAATCGTTTAAAACAACATTATGGACGTAGTAACATGCCTTAGAGAATCCACTCAATTCCTTACTGGATACACTCTTATTTTCACACAGATTTTCTAACTACACTCCCTATACTAAGTATATGTGAGAAGATTGATGTAAACATGGAAACGAACACTCACACATGTTATAAAAGAAGCACTTTTCTGGAATGATTAAGCATTTATAGATATGATCTCATGAATGGAACGCTACTACTTAGATGCGAGAACCAGGGACACCATATGCTCAAACTAATCCCAAACTCCACATATTGAAATACATAACACTCAAGATAGAAGTTAAGGGTTGTAACGGGGCTTGGGGAATGGTTAACAAAGAAAGGATAGGGAAAACAAACGTTCTTCAAGCATTAGTAAGCAAAGTAGTAAAATTGAGACTTAGAATTCACTTAGATTGCAGAAATTAACTTTAAAACACAAGGGGAAGATTTAAACAACTTCTTAGGGCCGAATTCATTGTTTTGGACCCTTATTTCAACAAACAATATTTTGGAACTCTTTTTTTTTTTTTTTTTTTTTTACTCGTGCCTATGGCACACAAACTCACATGATAAACACTTCCCCCACACTTATTTTCTGCCCACATTAATCAAAAGGAATTCAATTTGAATCATGCTTACTATACTTTAAGAACGAGGGTATGGATAGTCCTAATCTAGGCTAGGTGAGGATGATGTGGGTTAACAAAGAAAAGGCTAAACAAGGTTCAATGGAGTTAAACTTAAACACATAATGAAATAGGATACACGACAATTTGGCTTTGGTGGTGGTCACTACACAACTTCATCTTGAATATGTGTTATGCAGATCAATAGCATGCTTTGAATGAAATGGGCATGAGTTCTAGCATTTGGAACTACATGATAAAACGCCTTCTAAGTAGTAACCAATCAAAGAATAATGAGATCATGCAATGACTTTAGAAGACAACAAATGCACAGATTATTAACTCTCCAAAGAACGTTAAAAGCTCAAGTCTCTCAGGGTTGTAGCGTTAGTTTGAGTTTCTTCCTTCAAGCATGTTACAAAAACTAATTTTTCTTTTGACTACATGTGAATTCATGAACTATAATTACAACTAAGCATAAACCAAAGAGCATGTCAAACTTTCATCCATGTTTGTAACTTACTTCAACAGTTATGCAATTACAAACCGAATCCTCATTATTGTGTTGGAAGGTATCCTAAGACGCAAACAAACACACAAAAACAACCCTTTTTGGGTTTTTAAAACAAATTTTTCAAATTTTTATGTGATTTTCGGATTTTTACTTCAAAACACACTAAAACACATCAAAACAACTTAAAAACACTTAAAAAAAAAGCAAGGAACAAGTCTTTAAGTTAAGGTTGATAAAATCCCACGAATTTGCATCAAAACACTTTGGTTACCCCCCCACACTTAAATCAAACATTGTCCTCAATGTTTCAAGCATAGACTAACACAAATAACAAACAAACAAACAAAATAGCAACTAAGCAATTTAACATGGCATAAATGAAAACAACAACAAAGAGAATGGTTTAGGAACGCAAATCTGGAATTTGGAGTGTTCTCTAGGTCTTCCTTTGTTGCATGCATGGGTTGCCTCCCAAGTAGCGCTTGCTTTAACGTCGTACAGCCGGACGAAGAACCCATTCACTCCTCAATGGAGTCCACGGCATGCAAGGGAATGTCATCCACGGTATGCTCCTCAAAGTTCTCGTAGTACGGCTTCAAACGATGCCCGTTCACCTTGAATTCGTGTCCCGTTTTCAAGCTTTGTATTTGGACTGCACCATGAACAAAAACATTAGTAATAACAAAAGGTCCAATCCACTTGGAACGTAACTTACCAGGAAACAAACGTAAACGGGAATTGAACAATAGCACTTTCTGCCCAATTGCGAACGTTTTGCCTCTAATCATCTTATCATGGAACGCCTTGGTCTTTTCCTTGTAAATGCATGCGTTCTCGTATGCCTCGTGCCGTATCTCATCAAGCTCATTCAATTGGAACTTCCGGTGACTTCCCGCTTCATCGAGGTTCATGTTAAACTTCTTGACGGCCCAATGAGCTTTGTGCTCCAACTCAACGGGGAGATGGCACGGTTTGCCATAGACAAGCCGAAAGGGGGACATTCCAATGGGTGTCTTGTACGCCATACGATACGCCCAAAGTGCATCATCTAACCGTAAACTCCAATCCTTCCTTGTTGGCCCAACGGTCTTCTCTAGGATTTGCTTGATCTCACGGTTGGAAACCTCGGCTTGGCCATTAGTTTGAGGATGATAAGGCGTAGAAACCTTATGATTGACATTGTATTTCCTCAATAACGCCTCAATGGTCTTGTTGCAAAAGTGTGACCCTCCATCACTAATGATCACTCGTGGCATGCCAAACCTTGCAAAAATGTTAGTTCTAATAAAATCTGCAACCACTTTAGAATCATTAGTCCGGGTGGCCTTTGCTTCCACCCACTTTGACACATAATCAACCGCAAGCAAAATATATATAAAACCATACGAAGAAGGAAAGGGACCCATGAAATCAATACCCCAAACATCGAAAATTTCAACATTTAGGATAGAAACCTGCGGCATTTGGTCCCTAGCACCAATGTTACCCATTTGTTGGCATTTATCACATGTTAAGCAAAAAGTTCTAGCATCCTTAAAAATACTAGGCCAATAAAATCCACATTGTAATACCTTAAGGGCAGTTCTTTGTGTGCCAAAGTGCCCACCACATGCATATGTGTGACAAAAACTTAAAATTGAACGAAATTCAGAATCAAGCACACAACGACGAACAATTTGATCCGGGCAAAATTTCCACAAATATGGATCTTCCCAAACATAAAACCGTGCATCATGCCTAAGTTTATCATGTTGGTGCCTAGTGTAAGTGCTTGGAATTCGTTTTGTCACCAAAAAGTTCACCAAATCAGCATACCAAGGCTCACTAACCTTTATGGACATCAATTGTTCATCGGGGAATGTCTCCAAAATCGGCAAAGCCTCCTCATTATGCACCATTCGGCTCAAGTGGTCAGCCACTACGTTCTCACTTCCCTTCTTGTCACGAATCTCTATGTCGAACTCTTGAAGTAGCAACATCCACCGAATTAGCCGTGGCTTGGCCTCCTTTTTGGTGAGCAAGTACTTCAATGCTGCATGGTCAGTGAAAACAATTATTTTAGTACCAATTAGATATGATCTAAACTTATCTAAAGCAAAAACAACGGCAAGAAGTTCTTTTTCTGTAGTGGAATAGTTCAATTGTGCATCATTCAACGTCCGTGAGGCATAGTAGATGACGTGTGGCTTTTTGTCCTTCCTTTGTCCCAAAACAGCCCCTAAAGCGTAGTCGGACGCATCGCACATAAGCTCGAAAGGTAGGCTCCAATCTGGTGGAACAATGATGGGTGCCGTGGTTAACAACTCCTTGAGTTGATTGAATGATGCCGTGCACTCCTTGGTGAATTCAAACGCCACTTCTTTTTGTAGGAGACGGCAAAGAGGTTGTGCTATCTTCGAAAAATCTTTGATAAACCTACGATAAAATCCTGCATGACCAAGAAACGAACGAACCTCTCTAACCGAAGTCGGAGAGGGTAAGTGACGTACTAGATCTATTTTGGATTTATCCACCTCAATGCCGTTTTCAGAGATAATATGCCCTAAAACTATGCCTTGTTTTACCATAAAGTGACACTTTTCCCAATTTAAAACGAGGTTAGTTTCCATGCATCGTTTTAAGATTAATGTGAGATTTTCCAAGCAACCATCAAACGAATCGCCAAAGACACTAAAATCATCCATGAATACCTCAATAATCTTCTCAATAAAATCTGAAAAAATACTTACCATGCATCGTTGGAACGTGGCCGGTGCATTGCATAAACCGAATGGCATGCGGCGGTAAGCAAAAGTACCAAATGGGCATGTGAAGGTGGTCTTTTCTTGGTCTTCCGGAGCTATGACAATTTGATTATATCCCGAATAACCGTCAAGAAAACAATAAAAAGAATGACCGGCTAACCTTTCTAGCATTTGATCGATGAATGGTAGTGGAAAGTGGTCCTTCCTTGTGGTGTTGTTGAGCTTCCTATAATCAATGCATACTCTCCAACCTGTTTGAATACGGGTTGGTACAAGCTCGTCCTCGGCATTCTTCACCACAGTGACTCCGGACTTCTTTGGGACAACTTGAACCGGTGAGACCCAACGGCTATCCGAAATTGGATAAATCACCCCACAATCGAGAAGCTTTATAATCTCCTTTTTCACGACTTCCATCATTGGAGGGTTGAGTCGGCGTTGAGCCTCTCGAGTTGGTTTAGCCCCCTCCTCTAGAAAGATGCGATGCATGCACGTTGTAGGGCTAATTCCCTTAATATCGGCCAATGTCCATCCGATGGCTGTTTTGTGCTCTTTCAACACCCGAATCAACTTTTCTTCCTCTAATGCCGTGAGTGATGAAGAGACAATGATGGGCAACGTCTCTTCCTCTCCCAAGAATGCATACTTTAAATGATCCGGCAACGGTTTAAGCTCAAGAACGGGGGCCTGAATCACAGAAGGTAACAACGTATTAGTGGAAACGGGAATTGGAATTGGGTGAGACGGCTTACCATGATGTTTTGGCAATGATTCCAAGGCAGCCACAAGCTCGGCATGTTCATCATTTGGTACGGCCATGTTGGGTTTTGTGCCAAATCCTTGTGCAATTATCGTTTCGAGTGGATCGTCTTCCAACATATCAAGATAATCCTGCGCCAATTCATCCAATATATCAATAGAAAAACAAGAATGATCATCTTTAGGAAATTTCATAGCTTCAGAAATGTTAAAGTTAATAATCTCCCCATCAAATTCCATTGTCAACGTCCCTTTGAACACATCGATCTTGGCGCGTGCTGTTTTCATGAATGGCCTCCCAAGTAGAATCGGCAATGGGGTGACATTTGGTGAGTCCTCCATCTCTAAAACGTAGAAATCCGCTGGAAATATCAAGTTATCCACCTGCACCAATACATCCTCCAAAACTCCTTTCGGATATGCATTAGAACGATCGGCTAATTGAATTATAACACCATTGTTTTTAAGCTCTCCTAAGTTCATGGATGCATATATTGAGTATGGCATGACATTAATTGAAGCTCCTAGATCTAACATAGCATGTTCAAATTTAGTATTGCCTATAACACATGGAATTGTAAAACTTCCCGGATCTTTGCATTTAGGAGGTAATTTTCTTTGCAAAACAGCGGAAACATTCTCACTTACCTGAACAACCTCTTTGTTTGAAATTCTCTTTCTTGTTGTACATAGTTCCTTCAAAAACTTGGCGTACCTAGGTACTTGCTTAATTGCGTCAAGGAGAGGTATATTGACTTGCACTTTCCGGAACGTCTCTAGAATGTCCTTTTCAGCTTCTTCTTTCTTTGTTTGCTTGAACCTACTAGGAAAGGGGACATTCAAAGGAAAATCATTAGTTGGAATGGAATTGGACACGGTTGTACCTTTATTTGGCAGATTGGATGGCTTAGGAGCCATGGAGACTTGCGGCAAAGGAACCTTTTTCCTTGCCGTGGCCAACCCTTGTTCCTCCTCTTCAATTATCACTTCCTCCACCTTGTTTGGGGCTGATTTGGATGGTGGTGGGGCTGTTCCAACTTGTTTTCCGCTTCTTAACATGATTGCCTTGGCAGATTCAAAGCCTCCTTTTGGATTTGCAATGGTTGAGCTAGGCAACCTGCCTTGCTCTCGAAACTGCCCCATGAACTCGGCAATTTGCCCTACTTGTTTCTCCAACTCGTCCACCTTTTTGTCCCTATTTTGCATTCCCTGCGCCATAGAAGTTAGTAAATTAAAAATTTGATCATTATCAATAGACGAACCTGATTTTTGGGCAGGTTGTGCTTGGGGTTGAGTTGGTGCAAACGGCTTTTGATAGAAACCCGGGGGTTGTTGCCTAAATCCGCTTTGTTGTTGGCCTTGTTGGGGTTCTCGCCATTTGAAATTTGGATGATCACGCCAACCGGGATTGTAAGTATTGGAAAAGGGGTCATTCCTTGGTTGGTATTGGTTGCCAAATCCCACGGCATTGAGGGTCTCCCACCCTCCATTTTCTATCAACTGTGGCCACTTGTCCGTAAGGTGGCCTTGCATGGAACACACGCCACAAGCTGCCACGTTTTGCACTTTTGGACCTTCCACTACCTGAGAAAGCAAAGTAGTAAGGTTAGCCATTTGATTTTGAAGTTCGGTTATGGCACTTACCTCATTGACTTGATGTGGTGGTGGGTTACTCCTTTGTCCAACGCCTTCGTATTGTTGAGCATTCAACGCACGGTTAGAAATTAAAGTCTTTGCTGCCGTGGGGGTCTTGTCCACCAAGGCTCCTCCCGCCGAGGCATCTAGCATTTGACGTTCGATAGGTAGTAGCCCCTCGTAGAAGTATTGCAAAAGAAGTTCCTCCTTCATCTGATGCTGTGGACAAGAAGCAACAAGAGATTTAAAACGTTCATAATAAGTAGGAAAAGATTCACCTTCCTCTTGTTGAATTCCACTTATCCTTTTCCGTAGGAGGATGACTCGAGAAGTTGGGAAAAACTTCTCCAAGAAGGCCCGTTTCATGCTTTCCCATGATGTGACGGTTCCGGGCGCCAATTCGTACAACCAATCCTTCGCCTTTTCTAAGAGAGAAAAAGGGAAGGCTTTCATCTTCAAAATACTCCCATCGACATTGACGGGGGTCATGCTCGAACACACTACCTCGAATTCTTTCAAGTGTTTGTTAGGATCTTCCATGGACAACCCATGGTACTTTGGAATGTGGTGTAACAAGCTTGACTTCAATTCAAATTCTTCTGTCTTTCCTCGGGCTGCTGCGGGGTATTGGATACATAGAGGCGCGGCATTGTCCAATCCCGAGGCTGAAAGTTCTTTGATTGTTCGATTGTCCACCTCCATGTCTTTTTCTGCCTCCTCATTTTCTTCAAATTCGGATTCAGAACTAGAACTAGGTGGATTAGGTTCTGGTACTTTCCTTTTCCTTCTCAAAGTTCGTTCAAAATTGTCGTCAAACTCCGATATATGTGCACGAACTGGTTGAGAACTACGAGTCATAAACTAGTACCTAAAATAAACAAAATCAAATAAAATTAAAACACACAAAAAAGAAATAAAAAGAAACAATGGGGATTTAGCAAAGTTGCTAATCCCCGGCAACGGCGCCAAAATTTGATGCGAGAATTACTTGACACACAAATTAAACCCTCTTTTTGACAATTGTAGCAAAGTATGTAAGTAGGGATCGTTCTAAACCGGGGATTAGGAGGGCTTGCTAAAACCTCTAAACTGACTCAAAAACAAAAAGAAACAAAGTTAAAAATGTAAACAAAAGATTTTAAAACAAGAAAGTAAAAGGGGGATTTGAGTTTGGTGAAGTTGAAAGTAAAAACGAATAAACTAAAAACTTAAATAGATTTTAAACAAATTTGGGTTGAATGGATAATGGAAGGCTAGCTAAGGGGTTCTTCTCCACACATGTCTTGCTTGCATACAAAATGATTTCCAATTGCTCTTCGATAAGTTATGAATACTCAACGCCCCAAATTAACCGTGAATTGCACTAATTAACTCTCAGTTTTTCAACAAGTTATTAGATTGGATGATTGCATACGACAACCCAAAACATTCCCTACAAGTTCCCTACATGAATTGCATAATAGAGATACAAGCAAGAATCATTAAGTTCTATGAAAAACATAAGCATTGACGAGGCACTCGTTACTATGATTTGCATGAAACTTATGCCAAGAATTTACTTAACGTGATTGTGACTAGCAACCTTCACTACTTGTGAATATAAGTTCATAACGATTAGGTGAAACTCCCTTATATTCTAGCGTCAAATTCATGCATGAAAATTAAGCGTGCACTCTCAACCAACATACACAAATTAGTTTTTATACGAACGGATAAGTAAATTGAATTCACAATTCAAGAAACGCAATTGGAAGTAATCAAATCATATAGCAAGCATAAACATGGTTTTGAATCCCCCCCTAGCCAAGGGGGGTTTAGTTCCTCATTATTACAAAACAAAGATAAACAAATTTAACCATTGAAAAACAAAGGGAAGAAAGCACCTAAACGTTCCAACGATCCATGTTGGATAGCAAGCGCGTCCAAGGACTTTTCTCCTTCTCCTTGCCGCCACAACAAGGTTGGAATGATGTTGAAGGGTTGGTTATTTGGAGGAATGGATGGGAAGGGGTTTAGATATGTAGGAGAGGCAAGGAAAGGCTTGGAGAATGGTTAATTTCTGGATGATTTGAATGAGGTTGCTGCCATGGTATTTATAGGAAGAGGATGGACATGTTTAATGCAAAAATCTGGTGGAATGAAGTAGGTAAGGCATGGCAAGGTGGAGAATTGTTGGTGAGGGTAGGTATTGAGTCATCCACTCACATGTCATGGTGAGTTAAGCATTGCATCATCCACTCAAATGTCATGGTGAGTTAAGCATTACATCATCCACTCAAATGTCATAGTGAGATAGGCATTGCATCATCACTAAAAAATCTGGTGGAAGTAAAACAAAGGGAAGGCCACGGCATTGATGAATTTTATGGGGTATGCATGGTTTTGAGTGAAGTTTTGGCCAATCCTTCTAGAAATTTATCCCTTCTTGCAACTTGTATTTGTTTCACCAGATTTTTAGCATGTTCCTAGCCTCTTTTTTTCTTCAAATTCGTCCATCCATCTTGCTCATATCATAAGTAATCCATTCCAAGCTCAAAACTGCTCCAAAATGCACCAAAATGCACTTTCTTGCTACCTTAACCCTTTGGACCTACAAACACACGAAAATGGCTTAAAGTACTAAAATAACTAAGAACTAATAACGTAAATGCAAGAAAACTAGTTAACTAAGTCGCATAAATATGCGTCTATCAATGGTGATTATCGATTGATGTGACAAGTCAATTCGCTTTTCGTTGGTTCAAAAGGACAACATTTTCGCCTCTTGGTGTTGGAAGGTATTCTAGTTAACCTTGCGTATGTGTCTACCCTACTACACTTCGTATTGCCTTGAAGTGGATGCACTGTCTAGAAGAACTGTTGACGTTGGAAGTGCAGTTGTGACCATTAATTACTCAATCACCCAGCAAATGCTCAGTTGACCGAATCTTGACCGTGGTGATTGAATATCTTGAAAACTACTGTTGTAGTGAGGTTATGCTTTCCAATTCAGTTTTCTCATACCCTAAACTTGATAGACTTGTTTTGATCTTCAAATTCTCGAGTATTCTTCTAGCCTTTTTGACGTAGTTACTTTTCGCTAAATTCAAGAGAACTTCTCTATGAAATTGCTTACTAAGGCGTTGCGGACTACGTTGGTCTGATTACGTGGCAGGTACGTCACTGTGGTACCTCATCGAGATGCGTGTTTTACTTTCGAATTTTTGGGAAGCCTTCTTGAAGACCTTGGTAGTAAGTTTTGTCATCGACTACATTTCACCCTCAGATTAACGGTTAGTTTAAACGATCTACTTGCATTGTCATGGCATGTTGTGTTTATCTGCTCTTTTGCGATAGCATGTTCGTATTAGACATTTATTTATGTTAGAACTGCTTGTAACTATGGTTACAATTTTTAGTCTTGGTTGTGACATTGTTGAGGCATAGTTTAGAATTTCCTTGCTTAGCACTTGTTGTCAGAGGAGTTTTACGAACAAGTGTTCAATTGTGCGAGTTCACAATATAGAATTATTTTATTGTTGTTGTTACCCAAGGGGGGTAGTGCGTGAGCACGGTTGAGACTTGATTAGACGTAGTTTGTGTAATTCCCAATGGGGGCATAATGGTAATATTGCACCCTCAGAAAATTGTTACTTGCTTATCATGACAACAGTGAGTTGTCGATATCGCGGGCTGTAGACCGTAATATCAAGGACTTATTTATTGGATTCGTTAAGCAACTAAGTATGTAGATTCTTATACGTTAGTGCTTACTTAGTACTTACTTATGTGTTTGTTGTATTTTACCTATTTATTTCTTGGGCTTGACCCAAGAATATGATGTACTTACTTTTGGAGTACGCGACGCGGGAACGTAGAAGAAAAATCAAATGTTCAGTTTTACTATCAATACAACTACCCTAAACCTTATGTTGTTATATATGTATTTTCGATGGGGCGTTAATACATATAAATATTTTTGACGTTTTGTTTTGTGAAAACTATTGTATTATAGTATTGTACTGAAGAAGGGAGGAAAGTATGAGTTGGAGGCATGAAAAGGAAGTAATGCACTCTGAATCGCGACAGAGCAGCATTTTCCCCTTTTATACAACCACTCTAACTTGATTTCTTCGTCACGTACATATATTTTATTCTTCCCTATCTTTGAGTTTTGTATAAAAAATGATTTTAAATTTCGGGGACGAAATTTTTATAAAGGGGATAGATTGTGACGACCCGTCCCTAATTTTCCTATGTAATTTATCCCCGAGTATGTGTATTGACGATTATACCCTTATTGGCAAGAGATGTGGACTTATTCTTATCGCTTTCCTTTTTATTTCTCGCTATTGCATTTAAATTGTACACGCTAGTACGAGTAGACGTAGATTTTAAAGTGTAAAAATATTTACTTCGGATAGATTTCGATTTCCTTTTACTGTAGGAAATCTAAAAACCTATCCATTGGATTCCTTTTTATCCCATCCTGTGCACCTCTCTTCATTATTTCACTCTCACCTATCCCATCTCTTCTTTACTTTCTGTCCCCCTCTATCAGAAAAGGTTCTCTCTATTCTCTCTCTTTCTCTCCCGTATTCTCTCTTCCTCTGCAACGCCATGAACGAACATCAAAGCTCATAGATCGAGCTTGAAACCAACCCCATTTTACTCATCTCATCCTCATGAACACAACCATACCAACCAAACCAAGAATGGATGAGTTTTGACTCGCCGACTCGGAAGGTCCGAACTCGGACGAGTTGATCTCGACATGTTTTCAACCGAGTCACGATGTTTTAGGACTCGGGAAAGCCTCTACGCAACTCCCTAGGGTCCCTAGTCAAGGTTTGAGGAAGCTTTGACGTGAAACAACTCACTTTCGAGATGTTCAAGTTTGACCCGTGCCTTTCGAGTAAATTTCCGGCCAAACCACGGCGATTTGGCAGGCATGCAAGGTATCAATCTCTTCGTCTCACTGAGTACTATAACTTTCCTTTTCACCCAATTTCGTTGAGTATTGAAGAAGTTATACTCATTTGAATCTTACCCAGTTTCCGGCAAGTCCGACGGCTTTCAAGGCATTTTTCAGCCAAACCACTGTGATTTATACATCTTGCGAGGTACCATTCTCTTCGTCTCTTCAAGAATTACAACTTTTGTTTTTGTTTCACTCGATTTCGTTGCGTACTGAGGAAGTTATTAACGTTTAAAGGTTGTTCAGTTTTCTAGCCGAATCCGGCCTTCCCTTCCGTTTAATTCCGGTGAGCAGCAACCCAAACCTAGGCCCTTCGGGCCGTTCCTGCCAAGCCCAAAACCCTGGGTAGCCCAACCTAACCCTTTATTATTATTTTTATTATTATTTGGTTAATTAAAGGCCTTCGGCCATTTCCTTTTGGG
This sequence comes from Malus domestica, assembly GCF_042453785.1. NCBI lineage: Eukaryota > Viridiplantae > Streptophyta > Magnoliopsida > Rosales > Rosaceae > Malus > Malus domestica. The sequence goes on from NC_091670.1 coordinate 16,911,384, forward strand.
GCTTTAAGCTCATGCATTTTAAATCCTAAACCCTTTTAGTTTAGGCCTTTAGGCCTAGAATCCTTAAGTCCAACCTATTAATCTAACCCAACCTAATAACCCTTAACCCAGATGAAATATTCCGTTAGGGAATTTTCCATCCGTCAGAGAATATTTTGTCTTTCAGGAAATATTCATCTTGTTGACTTTTGTTGAATTTTCAGAAATTTAAGCAGGACCCTTCTTAGGGTAATTCGACGTTCTGAATCCGTTTTTGATGTCTGTTTTCCCAAATTCAATTGTTATAGTATAGTTTTATTAATTGTACCTTTATGTGCTTATGGGCAATTATTAGTGGCGTTTCCATCTGAAGGATTTATTTTGAAAAACATGTTCATTTGAGCAACATCATATAGCATGCAATTAACAATTAAAGGCGGAATCATGCTTGCATGCACTCAAAAACAAAACATTACCATGAAATTCAAAGCCTAGTAGATTGGTGAACCAATAATCAACTCAAAACAAAGTGAGTTGAAATTATTACCTTTGTAGATTCCTCTTTGCATAAGCAAAGGCTAATCACCCAAAGAGATAGGGCCTTCATTCCTTGCTTCTTAGATCCATGGATTTGGATGGAAAAATAGGTTTCTCCAAGTTCCCAAAATAGGGAACCTCTAAGTCTCTTCACCAAGGTTTGATTGTAGAAGAAATGAGTGACCTTGGAGTAGTAGGATTGCTAGATGTACCCTCCAAGGTGTTGGCCTCTTTAGAGAGAAAATGGAGAGACAATTCTCACCAATTTTCCCCCAAAATAAACCCTTTTTCACTTAATGAATATTTGGCTATAAAGTCATTTATATAGTCACTTCTTTAAGTGACCTAAACAACCAAAAAACCCTAATTCATCTTCATGGCCGGCCATATAGATAGATTTGGGCTTTTGGGCCTTAATGAATCTTTATTCATTAAATTGTCATACAACTTAAGTTAATGGGCTTGACGTTCGAAGCCCATTGGGCCTTAAGGTCCAAAACTATCCCGAAGTCTTTAACGAACTTATTTGTTTGATTAATTAACATATTAATTAATCCTTGCCATAAATAAATGATTAAACCATTTAATCATTCTTACTCATTTCCGTTTAATCTCCAATCTCTACCTTTTATGGTGTGCGATCCATTAGGTTCCTTTTAGCGAGGTAGTGGGTGATTAAAACCATTTTACATCGATTGTGAATTGAAACTATTTTCAATTCTCCCTTTAGTGATTACACACGTTTAGGGCTTCCACAAACCATGAGTGACACCTAGCAGCATATCATGGTTACCCAAGCTAATCAGAAGAGGATAGAGAACCTATTCAGTTTGGGATTACAAATGCAATACGGTCCTTCTCTAATCTAATACTCTTGACCACATTGTTTGGTATGATAGTTTATTTATTCATGTCTACTATCCAATGTGATTCGTGTGCTTATATGATTTCCTTGAATGTGATTTGGAACGCATTCCCTAATCTCATTCATACTCTGGCCAGAGATTCCAAATCATATCATAGAGTATTCTCCCTCAACTGTTTGAAGGTTAGAGATCCCTTGTTGCGCATTCACTTGTCTCCATAGCTAAGTGGCTTAACCCCAACGATGCCGTGGACACCCCGAGGGGGTGACTTTGACATAATCAAAGATCAAGGACTTAACCACAAGACAACTGTGATGCCTCAGGTCAAAGGACTACTTTGCATTATCCCAACCATGAGTTCTCATGTGACATGGAATATAAGAACTCTTCGTTGATCACGTTCAGTGAACTCATTCTCTATTGAGCACCTACGTACTTGTCTTGATGTCACACACACCAATGACTCGAGACTAATCACTCTCCCTGAGAGAAGACATAGTACGTACTGATCTTAACGGACTGTCAACGCCCAATTGGCAATCCTATGATCAGGAACGTTTAGGATGTGTCTACGAAAGAATGGTCTCATGAATCTAACTTCATTAGATTACATTCTCCCAATCACATATTCCTTGGACTTTATCGTTTAAGCATATAACATTTATATGAGACGGCTCAAACAATAATGTATGCCCTTTATATGTAAAACTAGATTAGTTTAACATGTGAAATGTCCGTAAAGTATCATCACATGATTGGCTTTAGGGCACATTTCCAACAATCTCCCACTTGCACTAGAGCCAATCAGCTTGGTCATCTTGATGATACCTCTTCTGTAGTCATTTCATAAATGGCTGAATAGTAGGCCTAGGCAGTGGATATCTATATGTGTTATCCACAGAAGCAACCTTGAGAATAACGACGTCACCATTATACATGATTCTCAATCATGTGGTTCAGTCTCTCATTTGAGTTCGGATCTTGATGAGACCTTGATTCCCAGGCTTGAGCTATCGCCCCATTAGTGTCATACACTTTCTGGTTGGAATCGAATAGAGAGTTCATAAATGAACTTTCCCATCCAAACAACATTGTTGTAAACTTTTATATGGCAATATATCTTGCATTCATAATGGAACACACTAAAGTCATTACTTTAATGTTTCCATCCAAATATCTCTTTAGTCATAATAAAGAGATATTTGTTTATCTCTTCATTCATAATGAAGAAACATCCAATGATGGATTAGATTCATAATCTAATACATTTACGCTTCCATTACGTTACTCTGATTCTTCCTCGATCTTTGAGGAATTTATCCTTTAGTATTTCTTAAATACTTAAGGACTCACTTGACAGTTGCCATGGTTCTGATCCTGGGCTTGCACTGATATCATCTTGTACCGTTCTAGGTACAACTCATATCAATGTTTTTCATACAATATGAAATACATAAATCACCTTTCTGCGTATGCATAAAGGATTCAATTTACGCATTATTTCTTTGGGAGTCAAAGGGTACACTCCCTTTGAGAAGGGCAACTTGCTAGTCTCACTAGAATCGTCCTTCTTATTGAAGTTTATCATTATATGAGAAACTTCCTAGCATCCATTGTCTATTATTAGGGATTGATATAATCCAATTATATCATGAAATATATCATTATAGATTTCCATCCCATGTATATAGACTATATCTCCCATATACATTCTATCTTCATATAATGTATTAAAGTCATAACTTTAACGAAGAAGCATTCTTTTCATTTCCAAAATTAATATATCATATATATTTAAATTTTAGGAACATGATTAACTCCCACTAATCTTTTGTAAAACTCGTAAACAAAAGATTCATTTACATCTTGATGAGAAATCAAACGATTTGATCCTTTTTCCTCATAAAATGCAAATAGCTCCCACTAACTTGCTAAGATCCATGATGGATGGATCTCTACAACTTACATGTCTTGTGATTTATAGTTTTGAACATATATTATCAAGACTATCTTAATAATGGTTTCGGAAACCCATATTATGTCAAAACATTGAATCACCATTTTAGTTGTAGCTAGCAATCTTCGAATTAATTGAAACCAAGCCTATCTCAAAGATGGTTTCTTCAAAGTCAACCATTCTCTTTGATTGTAGTTACCTTAAGCTACCAATTAGCTATGAAGGTTTCATTATTTCGAGTCAAATGGTACTTTACCATTTCCTTGAGTATATATCGTATATGCACTCAATGTAGTCATAAGGATTTTCATTCTTATCGACTACCTTGGAGCTTGTGGTATAGGAACTAGGTTGTTATATTTGTTGATTACTTTCTTGTCTCTCAAAGAACCCATTCTTTGAGTTCTATCTCTCATTCATTTGCTTTTAGGCAAATCACATTGTAGAATTACAATGAACTACCCAACAAAACAACATTTGTTAGTTGGTTTATAGAAGCGATATCCAAAAGTTATTTTAAGGATATCCTACAAGATTGTTATCAAACAAATATTGCTTATTAGCACACAACCCCAAATCTTTAACATGCTTACGATTTGTCTTTCTTTTCCAACTACATCTTATGGAGTCATGAAAATATTGGAAGATCTTCTCATCGACAATCATATTGTTTTAGAAGTATATATCCTATATATGGGTAATAGATAACATTTAACGAACTAAATCTTATTCAAGTTCGTTCTTCTCCTAATGGAGAAATACATTATCTTATGATGTTATTTTCCTTGATATCTTTCAAGGAAACTCATCTAAAGTGTTACCTTTCCTTGGATCAAATCTAAGGAGGTAAATACTTTAGATATCTTACTCATCTATTTACATTTCTTGAATTCTTTGAAACCTTTTGCAAAGTATTCGGACTTGTGTTTATTCAAAATAAACTATAGTCCAACCGAGAGTGATCTTCGGTGAATGTCATATAACATGAGTAGTATTATGTTGTGGACAAGTGCCACTAACATCTAAGTGAATTAACCTCAACAACTTTGTGATTCTTTCTTCTTTCCAAAAGAATAAAGATTCGAACATTTCGCCTCTATACAATTTTAACAAGAAGGTATTGGATCCGGATCTAACGATCCAAAACATCCTTGTTTCACCAACTCGTAACTTATGTTTTAGAGGTATCACAATTTAGTTCGGATTAGTCACTACCTTGCAACCTTTTGGGTTTTAAGCATCATTATATTCTAAACAGTTAACACTACCATATCATCTCTACTATAGAGACAATCAATTAGATTACTATAATCCAATTTCTTTGGTAGTTCATATGAGGAAGTAAGTACTATCTGTTTTCACAGAGATCTACATTTGATTCACGTTTCGTATGTGAAGCACCTTTTCTTCTCTCATATATCTTCTACTTCTTATTAGTCACACTTTTACAACGATTTGTAAAACATAGTTACTAATACGGAATCATACATTCAAGTAGAAGAACCAACTGTTTTGAACTTTTCAAGAACATTTTACAACACCTTCGAAAGGTGTGTCCTTGACACTTGCAAGACATTTCTTGCAAATACCCCTTCCAATGTCCATCCTTTCATAAAGAAAGTTTGTTCCCTTGGAGTTATTTATCTTCTTTATTTGACTTTCACCTTTGACTACATTAGTCATGGTCCCTAAACTCCCACTATCTCTCTTGAAACCTTTTTTCAATTGTGTTATACACATCAAACAATTTTGGAGAGCATGTGGTTTATTGTTCACTACATAGTTTACAATAAACTTAGTGAACGATTAGGATAGGGAAACAAAGGTGAAGTCCTTGCCTAGTTTCCGTCTCGTTAAGTGGTTTATCACTTCAACATTCAATGATTCAAAATCATCATAAGTCCATGTTAATGGACTATTTTTGTCAACCAACCATTATGTTCTAAACATAATTACAAACTTTAAAGAGTTGTACAAGGCAACTCTTATTTCTTCACACAACAAATTGTAAGTGAAGAACCATGGCACATAAAGTGTCCATGCCCTTGTGCTTACTTCTCAAGTTCTTTGTTCAATTAACAAAGAAATAAGCACTAAGTGTTTGTATTGACTAAGGGTTGTTCAAAGCAACTCTTATTTCTTCATACAACAATTTGTAATTGAAGAATTATGACATTAAAAGTGTTGTCCTCTCTATGATAGACCTTTTCTAACATATTCTTCTAATGATACATTATCAATAGGAAGATTGTGAGGATGAGACTACTTAGGTACATTTACAAGCCATTAAAGACAATCTATGGTTTTGTAGTACCAAGTCCGGAAACTAAAACATTCGGTTTTGTCAAGTGTTGGATAGCGTTTGCAAATATATTGGTAAACAAATACATAACGAATATAGATTGATTGATTTTAAGCCATTTGATTCGGGTCTTTAAATCAAAATAGCACCACCCACTATTTTTGGCAAATTCCATATCCCTCATTGGAATTCGAGAGTTTTGGATGAAACTCTTAGTAGGTTATGGGAGACTCACTACTACCAAGCCCACCTCAGAATTATATCATGTTGGCTAGCGTTAATAATAATGAGAGAGTACGCTTACTCATTTGCAACAACCTCTTGCAAGTACCCATCTAGTTTGGCCTCTAGAAAATGATGCCTCAGAATTATATCATGTTGGCGTCATTGTACTTAGTTAAGTCATTCCCACCATGCCTAGTTCGTGTAGGTGTTCAAGCATAGCCTCAGAATTATATCATGTTGGCTAAACTCGTTGCCTACCTCACTTCATCATGTATGTATATAGAACTCCTCCTGAGTGTAAGCACGCACTTTGTACTCCCCCATTATAGGGTGAAGTCGGTGTACGAGTCACAAACGATCGGAGCCTACCACGGTGGAAGGCCACGAAAGAGTGTTCTAAGCACTCTCCGCTTATCAACTTAATATTGGTTTGGTTGAGGGTTTTAGGTCTCATCACATATCAATATACATTTTAATCTCTATTAAAACAATTTTGGTCCTATTACAACTATTGGTCCATATGATTGTTTTAGTTGTACATAATACTCCCACTATGCTTTTAAAACGGTTTTTAAAGCAAGAGTATATGTTACTACTAACATAAGGTTTGCATTCATTTGATGGACTATATAGTTGCCTTAGGGCCTTAGGATGACTATGAACCTTTGTTTAGATTCAACACGAGCCTTGTGTTGAATCTCGGTCTAGGGATGGAGATTGATTTTAGTTACGCGTTTAATCACATTAAGGCGTGTTGTCTTAGGGGCGTTGGACCCAATTACTTCATTTTCATGCATATCATATAAAGCAAGAAAGAAATACTTCAAAGTAAAGGATGAGCTTATGCTCATTACAACATTTGCATAAAACAAATTACCTTAAAGTAAAGAAGGACTTATGCCCTTTTACAACATTTGATCAAATCAAATTACAACCAAAATCTAATCTACACATTCCCATGGTTCAAACAAATTTGAAACGCCTTTCACATAGCTCAATTATATTAGGCTTAGGTTCATAATCATCCTTTAATTAATTAACGCTTTAACTAATTAATTGAATGCAACATTTTCATTTGGTTTTTGTATCCATAAAATTGATTTAAGTGGAGCTAAACAAAATGAAAATCCAATTCTCATTTAAAGAGACAAAACAATTTTGTTCTCATCCTATTTGGGCCATCATGCAATAACCACAACTTTTTTGGGCCATATTGCGAAAACATAAACTTTTGGGGTCACTTTGTAAAAACACAAAAGTCACTACTTCATGTAAATACAACTAGAACCCAAAATTTAAATAAATTCAAAACTTCATTAAAGGAGCAAAACAATTTGTCCTTTAGCGTTTTTAGGCCTTAACGTCAAAACGTAAACTTTCGGGTCAAAGTACAAAATACACAAAAGTATCAAAACTTTATGTAATTGCATAAAAGCCCCAAAAATACCCTATTTTATTAGGGTGGCCGGTTTTTAGGGATAAAAATGAGTGGTGGGTGTTTTGATTTATTAGTTTTGTAAAAAACAATCAAGTAGTGCTTTCACCTTTCATAAAAATAATATATGTTTTGATGATTGATATTTCTTTCATCATTTATACAAATATTTAACACTTTAAATACTTTCATAAAAATAATATATGTTTTGATGATTGATGTTTCCATCATCATTTATACAAATATTTAACACTTTAAATACATGATAAATCATTTGAAAAACATATATCATAAACTTTATGAAATAAATCAAAACTTTGAATCAAAACACAAACCTTTGTGTTCTTGGCAAGAACATCAAGAACATATGAAGAACATCCATGAAAACCCATAAGAGCTCCATGAATGTTTTCATGCAATAAAACTCAAATTTTTATCATTCAAAATGAGGCTAACATCCTAGGGTACTTAGGGGTTCCAAAAGTCACCTTAAAACCATTTTAACAAGACAAACATGAACCCAAAAAATCACCCTTTGGATTTGGCCGAAAATCCCCAAAATCATGGCACCAAATTTTAGCTCCAATATTCATCCTCATATGAACTACATCTACAACATTTGAGATGGCAAATTTTCAAACAAAATTTACATTCAAAGAAGCAAGAATAAAGCTTGTAACAATTACAACTTTTAAATCATAAACTTATGAACTACAAAACCCAAAAGGATTCACCAACTACTAGACCTAGGCTCTGATACCACTTGAAGGATTTATTTTGAAAAACATGTTCATTTGAGCAACATCATATAGCATGCAATTAACAATTAAAGGCGGAATCATGCTTGCATGCACTCAAAAACAAAACATTACCATGAAATTCAAAGCCTAGTAGATTGGTGAACCAATAATCAACTCAAAACAAAGTGAGTTGAAATTATTACCTTTGTAGATTCCTCTTTGCATAAGCAAAGGCTAATCACCCAAAGAGATAGGGCCTTCATTCCTTGCTTCTTAGATCCATGGATTTGGATGGAAAAATAGGTTTCTCCAAGTTCCCAAAATAGGGAACCTCTAAGTCTCTTCACCAAGGTTTGATTGTAGAAGAAATGAGTGACCTTGGAGTAGTAGGATTGCTAGATGTACCCTCCAAGGTGTTGGCCTCTTTAGAGAGAAAATGGAGAGACAATTCTCACCAATTTTCCCCCAAAATAAACCCTTTTTCACTTAATGAATATTTGGCTATAAAGTCATTTATATAGTCACTTCTTTAAGTGACCTAAACAACCAAAAAACCCTAATTCATCTTCATGGCCGGCCATATAGATAGATTTGGGCTTTTGGGCCTTAATGAATCTTTATTCATTAAATTGTCATACAACTTAAGTTAATGGGCTTGACGTTCGAAGCCCATTAGGCCTTAAGGTCCAAAACTATCCCGAAGTCTTTAACGAACTTATTCGTTTGATTAATTAACATATTAATTAATCCTTGCCATAAATAAATGATTAAACCATTTAATCATTCTTACTCATTTCCGTTTAATCTCCAATCTCTACCTTTTATGGTGTGCGATCCATTAGGTTCCTTTTAGCGAGGTAGTGGGCGATTAAAACCATTTTACATCGATTGTGAATTGAAACTATTTTCAATTCTCCCTTTAGTGATTACACACGTTTAGGGCTTCCACAAACCATGAGTGACACCTAGCAGCATATCATGGTTACCCAAGCTAATCAGAAGAGGATAGAGAACCTATTCAGTTTGGGATTACAAATGCAATACGGTCCTTCTCTAATCTAATACTCTTGACCACATTGTTTGGTATGATAGTTTATTTATTCATGTCTACTATCCAATGTGATTCGTGTGCTTATATGATTTCCTTGAATGTGATTTGGAACGCATTCCCTAATCTCATTCATATTCTGGCCAGAGATTCCAAATCATATCATAGAGTATTCTCCCTCAACTGTTTGAAGGTTAGAGATCCCTTGTTGCGCATTCACTTGTCTCCATAGCTAAGTGGCTTAACCCCAACGATGCCGTGGACACCCCGAGGGGGTGACTTTGACATAATCAAAGATCAAGGACTTAACCACAAGACAACTGTGATGCCTCAGGTCAAAGGACTACTTTGCATTATCCCAACCATGAGTTCTCATGTGACATGGAATATAAGAACTCTTCGTTGATCACGTTCAGTGAACTCATTCTCTATTGAGCACCTACGTACTTGTCTTGATGTCACACACACCAATGACTCGAGACTAATCACTCTCCCTGAGAGAAGACATAGTACGTACTGATCTTAACGGACTGTCAACGCCCAATTGGCAATCCTATGATCAGGAACGTTTAGGATGTGTCTACGAAAGAATGGTCTCATGAATCTAACTTCATTAGATTACATTCTCCCAATCACATATTCCTTGGACTTTATCGTTTAAGCATATAACATTTATATGAGACGGCTCAAACAATAATGTATGCCCTTTATATGTAAAACTAGATTAGTTTAACATGTGAAATGTCCGTAAAGTATCATCACATGATTGGCTTTAGGGCACATTTCCAACACCATCTTCGCTAGGTTGCGTGGCTCGTCAACGACGAAGTATTTGTGAGTGGGCAGTTTGTTTTTATACCTATACATATTATAGTTTCCAGAAATGCATATTTACTTCACTTTTACGCTTATATTGCCAAGTATTCGATATTGTTATATGAAATGTGATAAATGCTGCTATATGGTTGAGATATTATTGTCATGACATTCATACTTGTGTACATGCTCATCTTGCTACACCCGATGTTAGTACTCGCCCCAGGGCTAGGGCCAGTCCTTCATATGTATGTTCACATCCGCACCGTTCGCTCACGTTGGATCCAAGTTTAGGTGCCAATCTTGTCGGGTAGATTGCATTAGGCGATCCAACTTGTATATGATGTGCTTTTGCACCAGTCTTCACGTGATCGTAGTACTAGAGCATATTGATTACACCCAGTCTTGTTCGTGTCAGAAACCATATGTTCGAACTTGTGTGTTAGCTTACATGATGAGCAAACTACTTATAATTTATTATCACATGATTATATTACTGTGGCATTTGATATATCATGACTTGGCATATTTCTGGTTATATTGCTGTTATATTTGATTGCATACTTACGTAGTATGTTTTGAGGAAACTATACTTGTTTTATGGTGAGGGGTTAGTATATTCAAAAATAAAGTTTTTCATACAAGTATTGTTTTACTGACCCACTCAAATTGTTTTTTGCCCCTCCAGGTTTAGTAGTGGTGTTTACGCGTATACAAGGATTCTGGCAAATCTCAGGAGATGGTTACCTTCAGTGGTGTAACCCTCAACTTATTACTATACTGTCTTCTGCTCTTACATCACGTGTGAATAGGGTTCAAACCCGCTCACCTGCACACTCTCTTGATTAGGCACTTTAGGTTTAAATTTACCCATACCTTCCACATCACTACACTTTATGGCTTCGTCACCCTTCAGGTGTAGGCCAGCACAACTCGATTTGGAGTCCAAGTGGACATTCCAGGTTGAGGTATCACTACACTTTATGGCTTCGTCACCCTTCAGGTGTAGGCCAGCACACCTCGATTTGGAGTCCAAGTGGACATTCCGGGTCGAGGTGTTTCAAAACAGAATCTAGACAAGAACAACACCCTTAATAATGCAAAGGTGTGGAAATTAAATATGAAGCACATATAATCCAAAGGAAAATTGAGATAAATAACGTTACAAAAATTGATAGTTCATTATTCCACAAATATTCAAATGAAGGAAGAAACTACAAAAGCAAAGAGAAAACGTAGACGTGGAAAACTACAAAAATAAATAAATAAATAAATAACCATCTACACTCACCTTCATTTAGGAGTGCACAAGTTTCCACCAACAGTCGGTGCTTTTACCTAGGTCTCCACCATTTTTTAGGTTTAGTAGTGAGAACTCTTCATCTAAAAGAGTTTTTGTTTTTTATTTATTAGGTTTAAAGCTTAAGGGTATTTGTGTCTATTTAAGTGATATTTTGAATATATTTGAAAGTTTTTATAAAAACTGACATTTTTTGAATTAGGAGCTAATATTTGGCTATATTTGATAAATACCCATCAACCTCATTCTTTATATATAACTAGCCTCTCCGCATGCACAAACGTGCGTGAGAGAGGTATTTTTAGATCACGGGCGCTACAAGCCCCTAAAGGTGTATTATGTTAGTTTTTCCCATTGTAATTGTCAAGGTATATTTTAAATGTATTTTGCAAAGAGGAACTCTTTTTTTATTATGCATATCCTAAAAAGTTATCAAGTTTTTCATTTTTACTTTGCTTAAAGTAATAATTTAAATGTTATTCATGCAATTGTCAAACAACATGAGATTTTGGATGCAAGTTCCTACCTACCTAAAGTTCATAAACAATAGTAAGTAGATGTGAATAAAAAAAGAGTAGATGAAAACATTAAGTACTCGTAGCAAAATACAAAACAACTTAAATGTCAAAATAGAAAACCTACATCACAATATGTACATTTTTCACAATACCCATAAAGTCTATATGTCACTGTTTCTTTTGGTATGAAAATTGACATCAATGCTGCAATTTCCACCCATTTGTTCCTGATTGACGCTTCAAATTTTCATTGCCAATCTACAAACAATAGTGAGAAAATTAAAAATCAAATAAAAAGAGTTAAATGATAAGTGAGAAATGCATATTGAAAGGTTATATAAATATATAAAGGGAGAAGGTTAGTTTGGTGAAGCATTCAGAAATGTCAAAAAAGCCCCTTTGTTTTATTCATAATCAAAATCCAAAAAAATCGGAAAATGAGGATAAATTGGTAAAAACACGTAACTGAACAAAAAAACTATTTTGAAGGCAAAAAAAATCAAAATAAAAAATAAATACATGCTAAAGATGATGTAGGAGGAATAACCATCAACCAGTTGACAATTTACTCTTGAGGTTTCCCACGATTTGGGCTAAGTTTAGTAGGAGGTTCAACAGTAACTACCCACACCCCACTAATATTTAGAGATGAATAATCGGAAGGAAATCCAATTCCTTTTTTTCACCAGATTAGTGTGTGGTTCCATTCGTTCCAAACAGAAAAAGGATTGAAAAAATTAGTCACAGATCTCCTTCTTTGTTGTTGCCATTCTGGGTTTTGTGCTCTGCATGCAACGGCTTTTCAAAATCAGGTACACCACTTTCTGAATATTAATTTTGTTTGTTGCATTGACTTCAAATGGAATTTTGATTCAAACAAATTAGATTGGAGAAGTGATAAGATTAAAAGCACACTACAAAGTAGCACACAAATGTCCTATTGATTTTCCTTATTAACACTAAGATTTGTCAATTGTAGCATATGAAAATAAGGGTCTTTCCCGCAGAAGATTGTTTTATCTAACTACTTAAAATGTCACCAAAAACTGGTTGCTGTCCCTACTGACCAGCCATCGAAAAATAATTATTAGACCGACTTAATTCTTATCTAGATTCTGTTTTGAAAGTTATCATTGATTATTGACACACCTCGACCCGGAATGTCCACTTGGACTCCAAATCGAGTTGTACTAGACGACACCTGAAGGGTGACGAAGCCATAAAATGTAGTGATGTGTAAGGTATGGGTAAATTTAAACCTAAAGTGCCTAATCAAGAGAGTGTGCAGGTGAGCAAGTTTGAACCCTATTCACACATGATGTCAGAGCAGAAGACAGTATAGTAATAAGTTGAGGGTTACACCACTGAAGGTAACCATCTCCTGAGATTGCCAGAATCCTTGTCTACGCCCAATGCTACCTGGTAATGTATTATTTTCAATTAACTATATATATTGTACACACTTTGAAAAAAGTTATATTTTTAAATAACGATAACTAAAATAATATATATACCTGCATTGTGTTGACCTGCATTTAAAGAGTCTTCAAGTCCTTTATAGAGATTTGCTCTAACTGTGGCTTGATTAGAACGCAACCATCGAAGTTTTTGTGATTCAATTTTAATTTAGTTATCTACAACATATTGTTGCAAGAGACGCCCACCTTGAAGCAAAAGTGATGATCCATTATGGCGTATCTGCAGAAGCAAATTTCATATATTGCTTTTAATATGGGAATCATCATTCATTTATATATAAATATTGGGAAGTAAATTATGTTATCGGTACAAACCTGTAACATATAAGCTGAAGGAATTATTTTGAAAAACATGTTCATTTGAGCAACATCATATAGCATGCAATTAACAATTAAAAGGCGGAATCATGCTTGCATGCACTCAAAAACAAAACATTACCATGAAATTCAAAGCCTAGTAGATTGGTGAACCAATAATCAACTCAAAACAAAGTGAGTTGAAATTATTACCTTTGTAGATTCCTCTTTGCATAAGCAAAGGCTAATCACCCAAAGAGATAGGGCCTTCATTCCTTGCTTCTTAGATCCATGGATTTGGATGGAAGAATAGGTTCTCTAAGTTCCCAAAATTGAGAACCTCTAAGTCTCTTCACCAAGGTTTGATTGTAGAAGAAATGAGTGACCTTGGAGTAGTAGGATTGCTAGATGTACCCTCCAAGGTGTTAGCTTCTTTAGAGAGAAAATGGAGAGACAATTCTCACCCATTTTCACCCAAAATAAACCCTTAATCACATTAATGAATATTTGGCTATAAAGTCCTTTATATAGTCCCTTCAAATAAGTGACCTAAAGAACCAAAACCCTAATTCATCACCATATGGCCGGCCACCTAAGGAATTTTGGGCTTTTGGGCTTTAATGAATCTTTATTCATTAAATTGTCATACAACTTAAGTTAATGGGCTTGACGTTCGAAGCCCATTGGGCCTTAAGGTCCAAAACTATCCCGAGGTCTTTAACGAACTAATTCGTTTGATTAATTAACATATTAATTAATCCTTGCCATAAATAAATGATTAAACCATTTAATCATTCTTACTCATTTCCGTTTAATCTTCAATCTCTACCTTTTATGGTGTGCGATCCATTAGGTTCCTTTTAGCGAGGCAGTGGGCGATTAAAACAATTTTACATCGATTGTGAATTGAAACAATTTTCAATTCTCCCTTTAGTGGTTATACACGTATAGGGCTTCCACAAACCATGGTTGACGCCTAGCAGCATGTCATGGTTACCCAAGCTAATCAGAAGAGGTTAGAGAACCTATTCAGTTCGGGATTACAAATGCAATACGGTCCTTCTCTAATCTAATACTCTTGACCACATTGTTTGGTATGATAGTTTATTTACTCATGTCTACTATCCAATGTGAATCGTTTGCTTATATGATTTCCTTGAATGTGATTTGGAACGCATTCCCCAATCTCATTCATACTCTGGCCAGAGATTCCAAATCATATCATAGAGTATTCTCCCTCAACTGTTTGAAGGTTAGAGATCCCTTGTTGCGCATTCACTTGTTTCCATAGCTAAGTGGCTTAACCCCAACGATGCCGTGACACCCCGAGGGGGTGAATTAGACATAATCAAAGATTAAGGACTTAACCACAAGACAACTGTGATGCCTCAGGTCAAAGGACAACTTTGCATTATCCCAACCATGAGTTCTCATGTGACATGGAATATAAGAACTCTTCGTTGATCACGTTCAGTGAACTCATTCTCTTATTGAGCACCTACGTACTTGTCTTGATGTCACACACACCAATGACTCGAGACTAGTCACTCTCCCTGAGAGAAGACACAGTACGTACTGATCTTAACGGACTGTCAATGCCCAATTGGTAATCCTATGATCAGGAACATTTAGGATGTGTCTACGAAAGAATGGTCTCATTAATCTAACTTCATTAGATTGCATTCTCCCAATCACATATTCCTTGGACTTTATCGTTTAAGCATATAACATTTATATGAGACGGCTCAAACAATAATCTTTTCCCTTTATATGTTAAACTAGATTAGTTTAACATTTGAAATGTCCGTAAAGTATCATCATATGATTGGTTTTAGGGCACATTTCCAACATAAGCATAATAGTCGCAACATGTTAATGCTCTTCCACCATCATCACGACTATTAACATCCCAACCATATGTACTGTAAGGTAGCAATAGTGGATACTGTAACGGATCATAAAATCCGACATAGTCTCGGACGTGAGAAAGTCTTCCACTAATTGTCTCCACCACGATGTCCCTTCCATTTGCATCATCTTCATCTATTATAATTGTTGCAACTTGTGATGTTGATGGTAGACTATACTGACGCCGATCTATTGGTTGCTCTTTTAGGATCAACTTGCAATTCGGCAAATCTTGGCGTTGTCCGAGGCTTCGCAAGGTATGAACAAAAGGATTATGGTTGTTCAACATCTGTTGTATCTTTTCAACCACACATCTATCTAAAACTTCACTTTCACACATTCGGTTTTCAACTTCATGCTCAGTGTCATATATATAAGCTTGTAAAAATCGTGGTCTATTTCCTTCATGTGGTAAAAGTCCACCAATCTTATGATATAATGCACCTTGAGCATGAAATGTGTAAATCCCACGGCCACCAATATTTATTCTTTCATCCACGTGTACTCCCATTGAAGTGAATGCAAATGCGTGATTGTAGGCTTGAATATTTTGCCTAAAGTGTCTACCCTCATTTGTTTGGTCAGAGAAAAGAGCAACCATTTCTGGGGGAGACTGTATTAGGGGTAAAGTAACTCTTCCTTTCAAGCAACACATATTCAAAGTTTCTCGAGTAAACAATCGTGCATAGCCGTATGGACATGTGGTTGGAGCAGGTAAGCGGCAACCTAGGATACCCCGATTCTCATTATAATTTCTAGTACAATTGTGGTTTCTTCTTCCTCTACTTTGTCGCACATGATGATTGGTTCTAGTTGCATGTTCTTCTTCTGATATTTTTACATGAATATCCAACACTCAGTATAAGAATTTCCTTCGTAACTAATAATATATCTATATATGGATAGAATTATATACTAAGCTCACCATTATGGGGAAGAGTTGAGAGCATCCCATCATATATTTGTGACCTATTCGAATGTGGCAATTGTCCTATATGAGTATGCATTCTAGCAGAAGTTTGGTCATCATGATTTGTGATATCTGACAGAACCCTTGAACTCGCGCTTTCATGCTCAATTTATTCTAATAAATAGACCACATTATAATATGATTAGTTAAAAATTTTGTGTTTAATATTTAATATATTTAGTTGTGAGTCTAATATTTCGTAACACTACCAGTAAAAATAACTACAACATTGATATCAATATGAGAGTATCGAAAAAAAGAATAAAATGAGATTTCAATTCACAAAATAGTGTTCTAAGAAATTACCTAGTCTTTTAAGTGTGAAACAATTACAAATAAAGAAATTGACATAAATACGAGGAATTTGTTGTTGTATATTATTGGGGTCGACCTCAACATCATAGTTAGCCAACTGAGCTCGTTCTTGTATATTACTGGGACCTACTTGTTGCATAGTTAAATATTTTTTTTTTTTTTTTTTTTTTTGCATTAGCATGAGTTAAAGAAAAAAGAATATGAAATAAATACCAGGAATTTCTTGTTGTATGTTACTGGGGGATGTCATAGTATGATCATCGTTTAGAGTTGGAATTTGTTGTCTTTTTTCTCGTGCTATTAAACGTCGTCGAGCTAGATATCTTTGATGTTCTTCAGGACTCAATGATTGACATCATTGTCTTGCACGATTTTGAGCACGCTCCATGAAAATTTTTATCTAAAAAATTAAAAAATAAACATATTGAACCTAAATTGAATACAAATTCTGTGACATTCCACAAATATGAAAAAGTCTACACAGATGCCTACGAACCGAGAAGAAAAAAACCGTTATCTACACAACACTATAATACAAAAGAACAAAATAAAGTCATGACAAAATACTTTTGAAGTGTAATAATTATCCGTGCAAGGAAATGACTGGCCTATATACACTTGCCGGTTGGTGTTAGGACTTGAATGGAAATGTGAAAGATGTGATGCTTTAATTATTTCATGATTTTTTGGGGTAAGGATTTCTTTGGATTTGATTAAGCATGTGACTTGGGGAGGTCAATGTTGGTAATTTGGGAGGTACTGATTATGTTAAATTTGTGCCAAAATATTTACGATTGGTCTTTAGATATCTTAACGCAAAACAGCTTAAATTCCTAAAAAATAGTACACGTTAAGATAAATTAACGCAAAAATGGTTTCCGTACCAAATTTTTACACAGCACATCTTAAAAATATTTTAAAGATGGTTTTCGTACCAAATTTTTGCGTTAAGATATTTTGGGATCTTATCTATTGTTAAGATGTTTGGTACGCACCCCTAAAAATGGTTTTGCGTTTGTAAAAACACGGGGTATCTCTAAAAAAATTAGGCCAAAGTAGGTTCTTGAAGCCAAGTACAAATGCTGAATTTGTGCCAATTTAAGTCGTGTACAAATTTTAGCTTTTAATTTTATACAAATTCATTTGAGGTCAGGCCATGAAAATAGCCTTTTTTTTTTCTTTCAATTAATGGTTGTTCACAAATTTGTCACTTGAGGTGGAAAGAAAAAAAAAAGTTGTGCTTTTTCTTACACCTAACGCTAGAGTGCAATAAAACACAAAATAGGCTAGGAAATCATTCATCATATAAGAAAGAACTTGGTACATAAGCAGGAGCATCCAAATAAGATTTCAAGCAAAGAGAATGGTGATACACGAAATACGTAGTTATTCTAATTGTATATAGGAATAATGAATATGTATTCGTCCATAAAAAATAAAAAAAAATAAAAAAGATAGGAGAAAAGTACCAAGTAACAGAATCAAAGAGAGCTAATGTATTTACCCTCTATTCTTTATTTGTCCTTCTTCTTTCTGTTGCATTTATGTTGGGGTCTTCAACCGCATCATACAATCTCATTTTCCTGTTTTATCTTATAAATTCACCACCCACAAACAACATACACATATTTCTTTCGACACAGAGGTATACAAAAACCAATCTACCTGTAAAACTCCTACGTATCAATAAACCATACTCGACACCAATGGGCCACCAGTCTTAGCAACAATGAAGCTGAAGCCGCCAATCTCCGGTGGGATGAATACTCAGGATGAAAAGTAGGTTCCTAAAGTTGTAAACATCTTTAAAATGAAATTATGTACCGAATTTGACTATTCATGTTTTTTTTTTTTTTTTTGCAGATTTTCTTTCCTTATTCTTCCATAAAGATTCCAAATCTTATAAATTCACCACCCAAAAACAAAGTACTAATCGTAGTAGTACATTACATAAAATCCCATTGAATTAACCAAACCAAAAAACAAAATCCAAGATTCTATGTTCACCTTTAACCGTTGACGATCAATGCTATCAACGTGGGTATCAAGAAGAGGAAGAGAGCAGTTTCATTCCCTGTAAAAACAAAGAAACACAACATTAACAATGATTCCGAATAGAACCTTCAGTAAATTTGAAGAATAGGAGAAAACTACCATTTTATTGAGAAAAATGGGTTGAACTTTATAATTTTACTTTTTACTATGTCTAAAGCAACTCGTTCAGCAAGCATATTGCAACATATAACAGATTTACATACACCAAGAGTTTTAAGGATACTTACTATATGCATAAATAAAATAAAAAGAAGTCATGTAACAGATTTGGTATACAAAGAAGTCATATAACAGATTTAGTATACTGCAACATATAACAGATTTACATACACCAAGAGTTTCAAGGCTCTGTGATGGCATTGATTGGATCCTTAGTAGCAATGCTAGTGGTGAGTAACTTCTTTCTTATTCTTTCTTATATATAAGTGCATAACCCCACAGTATTGGGTGCAGTTCATCAATGAGCTAAATTAATTTAGTTTTTCTTTTGTTCCTTGGCAGGCTGTTGTCTTCCCATGCGTGTGTTATCTCATGCTACACAGTGGTAGATTAACAAAGTTGCAGGTAATTAAGAAGCAAACCATCATTGTACTAAATGAAATTTAATTACCGGAAATCTTGTGTTATAAAATGGTTTTCACAATGGTTTCTTGTTCTAATTTTCAAATTGCAACCTGCATTATGATTATCATTGTCGGGGTGGTGTGCTCTATTTTTGGAACAATTTACAGTACCTCTATCTCTCCTTCCTGCAATGCACGTCGGGGTGGTGTGCTCTATTTTTGGAACAATTTGCAGTACCTCTATCTCTCCTTCCTGCAATGCACTTCGTACGGGAAAAAGCAGGAAAAGATTGGAAAAAACTGGGCAATTAAAACGCAGGATAAAAAGGAGATGGAAATCAAAAGCCAAAGAAAGGAAAAGGAAACAGTACAAAATTCAGTCGAAACTGAATTCAAATTACAAAATTGATTGCTTCGCTTTTTCAAATTTTTATCAATTTTCGGATTCGAATTCGAGAGTGATGAAGTTGGAGACTGACCTCAAGGAAGAAATAGGAGATTTGGAAGCACTGGGCGATGAGAGCGAGCAATCGCTTGAGAGCCTCGCACTTGTCTACGGGCTCAGGTTCAACTATGGGAATTCCTTCTCCAATCTAATTTGTTTGAATCAAAATTCCATTTGAAGTCAATGCAACAAACAAAATTAATATTCAGAAAGTGGTGTACCTGATTTTGAAAAGCCGTTGCATGCAGAGCACAAAACCCAGAATGGCAACAACAAAGAAGGAGATCTGTAACTAGGGATGGGCAATGGTCATGCGGGCTGGTAACCGCGGTTAATTTATCCATAACCGTTTATGTTCATACCTGCATAACCGTTTACCCGTTGGGTAATTACTTAAACGGTTATACCCATACCCATAACCGTTTATAAACGGTTAACCATACCCATAACCGCATACCCATTTAACCGTAACCGTTTAATACCTGTTTACCCATTTATCCTTTTTAACCCGTTTATCTTTTTTTTTTTTACCCTTACCCTTTTTTCACTCGTCTACATGTTTTTTAACAACTTGAAAATTATAAAAAATTTGTCATAATTTTTTTTTTTGACAATTAAACACCGTTATAGGTACATTCATCATATATTTCCATATTTTAATTTTTTAAGTCCTTATACCATTTCAATAATTGAAATAATAGTTTACGGACGATATTTTTAACTGTTACCAATGAAGGTAAATATAAAATTTGCTAAGTATTATTGGGTTACAAAAATTGTTTAGAAGACATTTCTGTCAAAGCATTTCTGTCAATTTCATGGTTACCCGCAAGAAATTTAAATTAATTTGGCCAATTCCTTGATGATGAGAATTATCATTCATGTAGTAGTGTTATTGAGAGAATGACCGATGAATTCCTTGCTAATTTATTGGGTGCTAAGTATTATTGGATCGAGAACATGGTTTGTGTTAGTTTTACATATATAAAATAAATGGGTAAACGGTTACCCGTTTATAACCGTGGTTAATACCCATAACCGTCCATTTAAATTTTGCGGGTAAACGGTTATACCCATAACCGTTTATTTATCTAAACGGTTACCCATAACCATAACCGTTTAATTTAAATGGGCGGGTAACCGCGATTACCCATAACCAATGGGTATTTGCCCATCCCTATATGTGACTAATTTTTTCAATCCTTTTTATGTTTGGAACGAATGGAACCACACACTAATCTAGTGAAAAAAAGGAATTGGATTTCCTTCCGATTATTCATCTCTAAATATTAGTAGGGTGTGTGTAGTTACTGTTGAACCTCCTACTAAACTCAGTCCAGATCGTGGGAAACCTCAAGAGTAAACTGTCAATTGGTTGGCGCTTATTCCTCCTACATCATCTTTAGCATGTATTTATTTTTTATTTTGATTTTTTTTTTGGCTTCAAAATAGTTTTTTTATTCAGTTACGTGTTTTTACCAATTTATCCTCATTTTCCGATTTTTTTGGATTTTGATTATGAATAAAACAAAGGGGCTTTTTTTGACATTTCTGAATGCTTCACCAAACTGATCTTCTCCCTATATATATATATATATATATATATATATATATATATATATATATATATATAACCTTTCAATATGCATTTCTCACTTATCATTTAACTCTTTTTATTTGATTTATAATTTCTCACTATTGTTTGTAGATTGGCAATGAAAATTTAAAGCGTCAATCAGGAACAAATGGGTGGAAATTGCAGCATTAATGTCAATTTTCATACCAAAAGAAACAGTGACATATAGACTTTATGGGTATTGTGAAAAATGTACATATTGTGATGTAGGTTTTATATTTTGACATTTAAGTTGTTTTGTATTTTGCTACGAGTACTTAATGTTTTCATCTACTCTTTTTTTATTCACATCTACTTACTATTGTTTATGAACTTTAGGTAGGTAGGAACTTGCATCCAAAATCTCATGTTGTTTGACAATTGCATGAATAACATTTAAATCATTACTTTAAGCAAAGTAAAAATGAAAAACTTGATAACTTTTTAGGATATGCATGATAAAAAAAGAGTTCCTCTTTGCACAATATATTTAAAATATATCTTGACAATTACGATGGGAAAAACTAACACTATACACCTTTAGGGGCATGTAGCGCCGGTGATCTAAAAATACCTCTCGCACGCACGTTAGTGCGTGCGTGCGGAGAGGCTAGTTATATATAAAGAATGAGGTTGACGAGTATTTATCAAATATAGCCAAATATTAGCTCCTAATTTAAAAAATGTTAGTTTTTATAAAAACTTTCAAATATATTCAAAATATCATTTAAATAGACACAAATACCCTTAAGCTTTAAACCTAATAAATAAAAAACAAAAACTCTTTTAGATGAAGAGTTCTCACTACTAAACCTAAAAAATGGTGGAGACCTAGCAAAAGCACCGACTGTTGGTGGAGACTTGTGCACCCCTAAACGAAGATGAGTGTAGATGGTTATTTATTTATTTGCAGTTTTCCTCGTATACGTTTTCCCTTTGCTTTTGTAGTTTCTTCCTTCAATTGAATATTTGTGGAATAATGAACTATCAATTTTTGTAACGTTATTTATCTCAATTTTCCTTTGGATTATATGTGCTTCATATTTAATTTCCACACCTTTGCATTATTAAGGGTGTTGTTCTTGTCTAGATTCTGTTTTGAAAGTTATCATTGATTATTGACTTGGACTCCAAATCAAGTTGTGTTGGCCGACACCTGAAGGGTGACGAAGCCATAAAGTGTAGTGACGTGGAAGGTATGGGTAAATTTAAACCTAAAGTGCCTAATCAAGAGAGTGTGCAGGTGAGCGGGTTTGAACCCTCTTCACACGTGATGTCAGAGCAGAAGACAGTATAGTAATAAGTTGAGGGTTACACCATTGAAGGTAACCATCTCCTGAGATTTGCCAGAATCCTTGTATACGCGTGAACACCGCTACTAAACCTGGAGGGGCGAAAAACAATTTGAGTGGGTCAGTAAAACAATACTTGTACGAAAACCTTTATTTTTTAATATACTAACCCCTCACCGTAAAACAAGTATTGTTTCCTCAAAACATACTACGTAAGTGTGTAATCAAACATAACAACAATATAACCAGAAATATGTCAAGTCATGATATATCAAATACCAAAGTAATATAATCAAGTGATAATCAATTATAAGCAGATTTCTCGTGAGAGAACCTGCCGTCGAAGTTGGAAAAAATCTGCAAAATATCGTCGGTCATGTTATCGTTGTGGCCTAGAGTGCTAGCTATATGGCGCGCCTGTCAGTATAACACGTTACCTTTCTCTTTCGATCTGGTTTTAGTTTTCAAAAATTTGCATGTTGTTGTTTCATTCCTGTTTGCAATTTATGATTTTGAATCTTTGCAGTTGAATTTCTTTTGCATACATCATTAGTTCTCGAACGCTTGAGATTTCTATGAATCCAATGATCTATTGCAACACCAACTACACAAGTTCTTGGTATTAACAAGCCCTTTCTCTTTTATATTTAATTTTGGATTATTGTGTTGGAAATTGTGATGTGTTCAAATTAAAAGTTAGGAAATTGTGATTAGTTTAGTTAATTGCTTTGATTTTTACCAAAGCAAACTGAACTATTTATCAAAGTGAACTATTTATCAAGGTGAACTATTTATCAAATTGAACTATTTATCAAACTAAACCACATTGATTTACCAAAGCAAACTGAACTATTTATCAAACTGAACTAGAAAATCACACTTTTTTACCAAAGCTAACTGAACTATTTATCAAACTAAACCACACTTTTTTACCACAGCAAACCGAACTATTTATCAAACTGAATTATTTATCAAACTGAACTAGAAAATCACATTTTTTTACCAAATCAAACTGAACTATTAATCAAACTGAACTAGAAAACCACATTCTTTTACCAAAGCAAACTGAACTATACTGAACTATTAATCAAACTGAACTAGAAAACCATATTTTTTTACCAAAGCAAACTGAACTATTTATCAAACTGAACTAGAAAACCACACATTTTTACCAAAGCAAACTGAACTATTTATCAAACTGAACTAGAAAACCACATTGTTTTACCAAAGCAAACTGAACTATTTATCAAACTAAACCACACTTTTTTACCACAGCAAAATGAACTATTTATCAAAGTGAACTATTTATTAAACTGAACTATTTATCAAAGTGAACTAGAAAACCACATTTTTTTGCCAAAGCAAACTGAACTATTTATCAAACTAAACTATTTATCAAATTGAACTAGAAAACCACACTTTTTTACCAAATCAAACTGAACTATTTATCAAAGTGAACTAGAAAACCACACTTTTTGGTAAAAGTGAACTAGAAAACCACATTTTTTTACCAAAGCAAATTGAACTATTTATCAAACTGAACTATTTATCAAACTAAACCACACTTTTTTACCACAGCAAACTGAACTATTTATCAAAGTGAACTAGAAAACCACATTTTTTTATCAAATCAAACTGAACTATTTATCAAATTGAACTAGAAAACCACATTTTTTTACCAAAGCAAACTGAACTATTTATCAAAGTGAATTAGAAAACCACACTTTTTTACCAAAGCAAATTGAACTATTTATCAGACTGAACTAGAAAATCACATTTTTTTACCAAAGCAAACTGAACTATTTATCAAACTAAACCACACTTTTTTACCATAGCAAACTGAACTATTTATCAAAGTAAACTAGAAAACCACATTTTTTTATCAAATCAAACTAAACTATTTATCAAACTGAACTAGAAAACCATACTTTTTTACCAAAGTAAACTGAACTATTTATCAAACTGAACTATTTATTAAAGTGAACTAGAAAACCACACTTTTTTACCAAAGCAAATTGAAATATTTATCAAACTGAACTAGAAAACCACATTTTTTTACCAAAGCAAACTGAACTATTTATCAAACTAAACCACACTTTTTTACCACAGTAAACTGAACTATTTATCAAAGTGAACTATTTATCAATCTGAACTATTTATCAAACCGAACTATTTATCAAAGTGAACTAGAAAACCACATTTTTTTACCAAAGCAAACTGAATTATTTATCAAACTAAACTATTTATTAAAGTGAACTAGAAAACCACACTTTTTTACCAAAACAAACTGAACTATTTATCAAAGTGAACTAGAAAACCACATTTTTTTTACCAAAGCAAACTGAACTATTTATCAAACTGAACTATTTATCAAAGTGAACTAGAAAACCACACTTTTTGAACTAGAAAACCATATTTTTTTACCAAAGCAAAACTATTTATCAAAGTGAACTAAAAAGCCACATTTTTTTACTAAAGCAAACTGAACTATTTATCAAAGTGAACTAGAAAACCACACTTTTTTTACCAAAGCAAACTGAACTATTTATCAAACTAAACCACACTTTTTTACCAAAGCAAACTAAACTATTTATCAAACTGAACTAGAAAACTATACTTTTTTACAAAGTACAATGAACTATTTATCAAATTAAACCATATTTGTTTACCAAACAAACTGAACTATTAATCATCTCTAGGACCATTGTTTTATCAATCAATAGTCAAGACCGCACAGGCAAATCTTTAAACCCACCAACTAAAAAAGAAATTGAAATAATTTTCAATGAAAGGTTCCTACAGAAAACATTTATGCAGGTTCTAAGTGGCAAACAAAATTAAGGTGGAGATTGGTAATTTGAACAACCATCGCCACCTTCCCCTCCTCAGCCACTGCAATGAGGCCAATCCAGGCTCGCTCACCCTCAAACTCGCACACCTCCTCCAGTTCTTCCTCGTCGTCGGTGCCCAAACACTATCTGCGATTCCCAACAGTATCAAATTGCTAAAAAACCACTCAAACCAATAAATAATCAGAACTAATAAATCATGGTGATCATTTGATTCCTATTAAATGAACATAATTTATCTGTTTGGCTGCCCAGCAAATGCTGGAACAACAATTCAACATTTCACTAACTAATCCCAGAAACCAAGGACTAACCAACCCAACAAAAATTACATGCATTTTGCTCAGAAATTTTGAAACTTTTGCAGCCTTGATAAACAAAACATAAAACAAAAGACCATTTAAAATTCACATATTTTCCTTCATTTTCTCAGCAACCAAACATGCCAAATTTTGGAGAGCAAACCAAGTACTTACAAAGAAGGAACTTGGCCAATTGCCCACGTTGAGGTTAACCAAGCAGCGAGTATCTTCGATGCTCATGGTTCCTTGCTGGGCTTTCGAGCTTCGTCTTGAATTGGGTGGAGGACGACAAGTTGGAAGCTCGGATTCCCGGGCTCCGAATTGTAGAAATGTAGCGAGAAAACAGGTTTGGGGCGAGAAGATTTGTGGGTAGGAGTTGGATTTTATTGAGGTTTGGTGGCTTGGGAATGGAAAGGAGTGAAAATGAGTAGCAGTAATGGGAATCGAATCTCAGCCATTGATGAAAACTCGTGGTTCTTCACCATGTCGGTCTGATGTCCAAATGGCGTTAGGAGGGATGATGAATTTTAGTAACTGCAACTTTGGCTAACGGGCCTGGGTTAGGCTCTGTTAGGGGTAATTTTGGAATTTTAATTGTTATGCGGTTTGGGCTTTTTGGTGAGTCCGTGTGTTTTAGTTTTTGTAGGGCCTAAGATAAAAGTTTTGTGTCCTAATGATTAAAATTTAAGCCCTTTTTATTAAATAATAGTTTAGGATGATTTTTCATTAAATAAAAGTTAACTCAAACCCTTTTCATTAAAACTACCTTATATATATGAATATCATTTGTTAAAAAAAAACGCTGACCGGAGACAAAATCCATTTAATCGAAGCACGGAAAGTCTTTTGCTATTCCACGCGCTTTCCGTCTCAACTGAGATTTCATACAATGTTCGTTCCTTTCCTCCAAGTCACAGAAACTGGAAAAAAGTTAAAAAACGAAACAACACAGAAACCCTAAGCCAATCACAATTAATCGTGTCTATATTAATTTTACCCAACCATGCTTAAGAATTTAATAAAAAGTAATAAAAATTTCAAGAAATAAAATACGCGGAATTGGATTTGTATAAAAAGGGCAACACCTTTTGGAGAGACATGTCAAGATTTGAACTTTCATCATCCTATTCGTCTGCACCATACTACTCATCGTTGCCTCCTGACTATTCCTTCATGTCGATTTCTGGAATTCAAGGCCAGCTTCTTGAAGTTACTGGTATCATTTCAATTTCCCATTATTTTTTGTGTCAAATTATACAATCATTTATAATTTTCAAGATAACCCATCAAAATTTTCTTGTTTTTCTTCCGTTTTCTGTTTTTGTTTTCTCAAATTTTGAGTTTTTGTGATGTGGGTTTTGATTATCTGGTGGTGTTGCAGTTGTTGGTTGTAACAAATTGAGAGATACGGAATGGATTTCTCGGCAGGACCCATATGTCTGTCTTGAATATGCTCACAACAAGCACCGCACCAGAACATGCACAGGTAATTGCCGAATTAAACCCTGTTTACTTGGTTAATTTGGCTTAAATTTTAGTTTTTATTTCTGGGTTTATGTTGTTCTTGCAATCTGGAGATTTAGATCTGAATATTGACTCAAACCCAAGTTGTAATTATTGGTATAGATGGTGGTAAAAATCCCACATTCCAAGAGAAGTTCGTGTTTCCGCTGATTGAAGGTCTTAGGGAACTCAATGTTCTGGTCTGGAACAGCAATACTGTCACATTGGACGACTTCATTGGCGAGGGAAAGTATGAAATTCTCAACCAATATGCTTTGATATATTGATTTTGGCATAATTTTAGAGACCCTTTTGGTTATTCTGAAATTTTGAGTTTGCTGATTTCCGTTATTTGGTGTGTTACGATTTTTAGGGTTCAACTTCAGAAGGTTCTTACTCAGGGTTATGACGACAGCACATGGCAGCTTCAGACTAAACATGGCCGGTAACTACATAACTTTCATCTCATTGCTTTTTATTTGATCTATCTAATTCTAAATGGTTGGATTATAATATAGGTGTTATTTTTCTATAATGTTACTTTATTTTCAGCCTGCCGTTCTAGTTGGATGGTCATATTCCCGAATTCTTAAGATATCCAAACTCCTATGTCTCTACTAGTGTTAGCAAATTGTTGTTGCACCTTGCTCCATCTCTAATTGATTCAAATTATCCAATAAGGAGGTGGTTGTGTGTACTATACATGCTCAAGTCAGTGATCTTCGTGCATGATTTTCCTTTTTCTTCCCATCTGGATTGTATGTGTAGATCATGTATATGAAGCTGTAGATAATTTCTCTGCATCAACATCACATTACATCCCTTGATTTGGTTCTTCATATTTGTTTTTCATGATGATCGAAGATTAATTTTGGGTCTGCATTGCATTACACGAAACAGCTATTCGTTGTTGGATTGTGAATAGACCATGCTAAGCACCCTGTCTTTAGGAGCAAACATTGGGTGAATTATGTGTAAGCACTCTGTGTTTATGCTGCAACATTAGTGAGCATCAAGTGGCCTATATGAGACACCCTCTAAGTAGAGTGATGTCCCTAATATACAATACTATTTCTTTGTCATCTGATCGTGGAGTCTCCACTCAATACTCAGTCTCCAAGCGCGCAAATAGTATGATGTGAGAATACAAATTCACTCAAATGACTATCATATGGTTTTGTGTTCCATCTATCTATTCTCAGACAGCTCAAACACGGGCTGTGGAATCATCCACTATCATATTGTTTATATTCTGTAAAATACAAAGGCGAATAAAAAAAAAGGAGGGAATTAATTTACCTTCCTTGTATGTAATATTGAGAACCTTAGGAAGGGTAGGCTAGGATATGAGGTTATAAGTTGAGTGATATATATCCCTCATATTGATTGAAGATCTTGCAATACATTTCATCCTTCTGAGTACCTGTTTTGTCTTTCCTTCTTACAGATGTGTGGATTTGGTTTTTGCATCTAGAAAGTTCATTAAACAAATCCTAATTACTACATTTCTTTCCTATAATTAGATTTATTCTGTTGTGTTTTGAAATTGTTTGACTTCTGACGCAAACTCTTTTTCATGGTAAGATATGGAGGAGAAGTGCAGCTCATAATGCATTATTCGAAGACAAATGTAAGTTGCACCTTCTCTCACTATAACGGGGTGACTTTTGAACAGTCTTGTATATAGTCATGCTAATTATCTGTCCAGCTGACTTACTGTCTTCGGGTTGCTGCAGAAACCCGCATCAAGCTATGCTCCATCTGCACCACCATATGGAGCACCACATGCATCACGAGCTTATCTATATTCAACCCCCCCACCTGCAGGTCATTATGCACCACCAGCGCCTGGACCTTACCCACCAGCGCCAGCAGGGTACCCAGCTCCATCTCCCTATCCTTTGTACTCGCCTAATACAGCAGGGTATCCACCATCTGCATATGGTCCCCCTCCGCCAGCGTATGGCCATACTCCGTCTGCCTATCCTCCCCCACCATACCCACCAACTTCAACATATCCCCCACTCCCGCAATCCTCACCCTATCCTCCAAGTGAGCTCTTTCTTTTTTATTATATTTTTTTCTGTTTCTTAGTTCTGGCTGCTAATATGATTCATCAAATACTAATTTTCTGTTGTATGCTCTTTGATCAGGTCCTTTCCCTGGACTTTATCCTCCACCACCGTACTGAGATAGAGCTCCTCCAGTCGTACCAGCAAAAGAGATAGAGCTCCTCCAGCCCCCAAATGAAGATGCGGTTGGTACTAATTGTGTTTAGTCTAATACTCGTAGTTTGGTGGTTGTCTTACCGCATGGACACTTTCTTTCTCCCCAATGTTGATAAAGCGCCTAGTGTTTGAACCAGAATTTTGGTGAGCTAGATTTGAACTTGTTCGAATCATTTGTATATGTTGGTGGATAGGTCGCAATAATGATGTATGTGTTTTCTGCTGGATTTGTACTTGTTCAATAATCCTGAAGTTGTAAAAGCAATTGGTACTCTGAATTTTCATCAGAACGGTAGAACAAGGATGCTTTATGATCGGCGCCGGTCGGAACATTGTCTATTGCTATATCTTGGAGCCAATAAAATTTCGTTCTGCAGACTTGCAATCACTTTCAAGGAGTTCATGGAAACACCATATCTTATATATGTTTAATCCGGGTTTTGGGTCAGGACTAACTAATCGGATTATTATCGGATAACTTGTTAAGAACCCGTTGACGGGTAACTCATGGGTAACCCATTTTGATTCGTTAAGAAAAAATTATGGAAAATACCCCAAAATTGGACAATTTCTTAATCTTGGGACATAAATAGAACAAGCCAACCATGCACACCAATGCACAAAACCG
Source organism: Malus domestica (assembly GCF_042453785.1). Lineage (NCBI taxonomy): Eukaryota > Viridiplantae > Streptophyta > Magnoliopsida > Rosales > Rosaceae > Malus > Malus domestica. The sequence goes on from NC_091670.1 coordinate 16,941,555, forward strand.
AAATTACCAAAATGCTCACATATAAATACTAAAAATCCTCCGTTCATTCCATCATTTTTGTCAATTGTAAGAGAGACATGCCAAGAGAGCTCTGGGTTTCTAGGTTGACCTCAGATCTCTGAGCTCCGATTTCGTAGAGAGGAAAGTTGAGAGTGAAGCTTTGAAGTGAGTTTCTCGTTTGCACCAGTGTTTCAACCTTAAAGATATGATTTTTGTACCAAAATTTGAGTTTTGGCCGGAAAGATCCATTCTTTCTGGCCAGTGAAGCTTCGTAGCTCTCTCTCATCTGTTTCTCTTTCTAACTCGGTCATTGTCTCCATTTCTGCAATTAATTACTTGTTTGTTCAATTAGTTTTTTTTTTAATTTGCAGAGATGGGAAGTCGAACAAAAGAGGGATGGGAAAGATAGGGCTCGAAATGTGTTATGGAAATCTTTATTTGTTTATGGGTTTTGTTATTTTAGATTCTGGATTTCAATCTTAGAGTTTTGCGTTTTAATTTTTGTTTGGGGTATTGAAGATTCATGGGGTTGTGTTGGTGGATTTGGCTTGTGGGTTTGTTACAAAATGCTCAATATTTGTTAATTTTGTTGTGAACTTGCAAATTTTTGTGAATTCGATTTGGAATGGGTGTTTGTTTGAAAATATTTGTGAATTACAAGTCTTAGTTAAATATGAAATAAATTGTACACGATATACAAACGACATGCACACGATATGCACATGACATGCACATTTGTCATCTCCATATGATTTTCCCTGTGCTTGTATATTGTTATCAGTATATACAAGGTGTTGGATTCTGGGTTTCATAAGGTCCCTCAAATGATGAGTTAAAGCCATAACAATGGATTTAGAAAGAAAAAACAAAGAAAAAGATGTAAAAACCTCCAAGTTTTGAACCCATGTCTTGTTGAAACTATCAATGTATAGTCCCCACCATTACAAAGTAGTTAGATATGCCTAGACCAACCCTTGCACAACATGATGTAGGGGGTGAGATTTGATTACACACTAGCCTTTATGTTGGAAATGAAGTAATAACATTTGGAAGCATTGGTCAAGTTGGAGAACAAAAAAGTAGTGGTGGGGATTCTTACAACTTTTCAAGGTCACATGCATCACATCCTCACCACATAAACAATTGTGTACAAATATGCTTCTCACACATAGTTGCAATAACCATTAAACCCCCCCCCTCTCAAAGATTAGACTTCTCAGATAGCCAAAACAATTCACAACACAAATATGTCCAAGTTCCCACATGAAACTAAGGGCTTTAAAGCGAAGTTCCACGGGTGGTACAACATGGAACCTCCTCCACTTCCGAGGTCGTCAAAGACAAATCCTACGTCATTGTTTAGCTTTGCAGACTCGGAGACTCCACTGAAAAGTATAGATCAGGTCCGTGGGAGACTCAAGTATGAGACAGGCATTGCCGAGTATTGGAACCATAAGCTAATGAAGGCAGAAAAAGAGCTTGTGGACCTCAACAGTGAAGCCAATGAAGCGCTCTACCGTGCAAGCAAGCAAAAAACGAAGGCTGACACGTTTGGAGAAAGGATCACATTCCTAAATTTTGAATTGTTCTAGAAGTGTCGGGGCCATATTGAGTCATACAAGTGTTCTCGGGAGGGAAATATCAAAATGGAGGAGGAACGCAACAAAGGCTTTGAGGATTCTCATTGACTAGTGAAGGGAAAGGAATCACGTCAACTATAATGTGATTATATGACATTTTATTGCTATGCAATGTGTTAGCTAAGTATTTTATGATAATAAACATGCATACTATGTATCATTGTTATATGCACATACCATGCACATAGAATGCACATAATATGCATAGCACATGCACATAATATGCCATGCGCAAGAAATGCAAACCTTATGCAAGAATCCTATAGAACATATGCACGTTGTATGCACACATGGGGAAAATTTTGTGAAATTTCTGCAATTGTACCGAAACACAAATTAGAACATAACCAGTATTGTACCACATCAAAAATAAAAAATTTCCACACATTACTGTAAACCTAGTTGGAATTAGCATGTTGGCCTTGGGATTATGTTCAAGACTAGGCACCAAAAGGGATGAGACTTACACCATTATTTAAGGGTTTCATATATTTGAAAATGCACCATCCTCATATTCGTGAAATCGCAAACAAAAAAGTGCAAATTGAATACCAAATTTTGCCTTCCATGCTTTGTTTCTAAACGTTTTGGTTGGCAACCTAGTTAGAAAATTGACAAGACAAGGTACATGCGGTGTAGATGTGGTGTACATGACCCTCATGTCTTGTCCTAGCCTACTTAAGGTGTGCATTGCATTCAATGTGTAAGATGGACTTTTTCCTCATGTCAACTCATGAATTTCTCAATGTTTAATAAGAATATATTACAAAAGTAGTGGGTTTTAATTAATGTTTTGTGTGGGTACTTAATTCACCCAAAAAGGTTTGGGAAAATGTTAATTTTCCCAATTCCAGATTATATGTTTTCAGTATTCAAGACGCACCATGCAGAATGCATATCATGACCATAGGAAATCATTAAGTGTGCTTAGTATGTGCACATTCTGTGTACATAATGCGCATGTGTTGTGCATATAATGCGCATGTCGTGTATATGGAGGGTAGTTATCATTAGTTTACTTCTATTATGGTATTTGGTGGTTTTATTTTTGAATTATTATGTATTTTTGTCATGGGAAGTTGCATTGTTTGAATGACTCTTATTTTCCATTTAATTTAGGCTATCTTGTGGGTTTGTGTTTCATTACAAAACCACAAGTTCAATTTACATCCTCCCAAAAAAAAAAAAAAAAAAACCAGAAGTTGAAAATGATGAAGAAAGGTTGCACCATTTCTTCCTCCATGCAATCTGTTTTTGACGACATTCTTCTCAAAATTCCCACATCGTTGCTTCCTGCTCATTAAGGTACCTCTTTTCGACGAAGATGGTTTTGATGAAGTTCAAGGAAATAGCTGAAGACCCTCGCATTTACAAACACATCAATATTACAGACTTTAAGACCGTCAAACCGCTTAGATCATGGGGCGCGTTTGACAAAATCTCAAACTTCATCAATCTCTGCATCCAGTGTTGCAACCCCGAGGCCCTCTACATGGTGGAGATGCGATACTTCTTCCGAGACAACAAGGAAGAAGCTGGAATTTAGTGGCTTAAATGTGCAATCTCTAAGGGCCATCAAGTAGCAATGTACATGTATGGTGTGATGTTGGTGTGCCATGAGTGGGATTTCAAGCACAACGGGCTCAAACTTCTCTATTCTCTCAACCGTCACAACTCGGGATGGTTGAGTGTAATGGAATGCTGAGAAAGGTTTCAGCTGTGTTTGTTGGGCTTTTGGGTGCATAGGGAAGTAAGGGCCCAAATCCTAAAACTTTACCACGACAACACTGCCACCAAACCTTGCAACAACTGTGGAAGTCCATAGGGTCCGGTCACACTTCAAACGCATTGGGATGCATCTAACCATGAAAAGTTCACTACTTGTAATGCTTGTAGATGACATCAAGAAGAGAATATATTTTGTGATATATTATGTGGTAGAGATAGGTACTAAGTTTGTTTTTTTGTTCGTTTAATTTTGTTGTAATCATAGTGTTTAAATTCCAACGTAGCCTTTTGTTTTCCTTTGTCTCTCATGTACTACTGAATTCGTAATTATATGGACTTTGTACTTATAAATTTTTCTTCGTACAGATACACAAACAACAAGCTTTAAAAACTACGCATGATTACAGAAAACTAGCCAAATGTGTGATCATTACCATGTCATCGATCTACCTTGCCACCACTTTTTCCCACTCATCAATGCTTGCATATCTTTTTATTGTTTGAATATTGTGCATGAATGACTGACATGGAAAGAAAATTTACATTCCATGCACTGAACATGCACAGTAAATGCACATGTAGTGCACATAAAATGCACAGTATATGCACACGTCATCTTCATGTTCCCTAAACGAATAAAAAAATCACAAATAATAGTCAATGACGAGTTCCATAGCTTTGGTGTGTGGTTGGGTTCTCGAGGGTTGTTTGAATTAAGAGTGATGACAGTTGGTTATTGTGCATACACAAATAAGAATCTTAAAAAACTAGGCATAATTAGAAAATTGTGATAATTAATTACGAAATTGTGCATTAATGACTTTTGGGTTGCATGAGAGGTGGTATATTTATTCATGCTTGTCAAAGCACAAGCAACCTCAGTTGCAAAATGATGAAGAAAGGCAGAGTGATGAAGAAAGGCACAACGACCCCAGATTTTATACAATCTCTTCCGAACAAACTTCTTCTGGGAATACTCACCAAGGTTGGTTCCCGCTCCTTACGTTCCCTATATTCAACAAAATTGGTGTACAAGAAGTTTAACCAACTCGTCCAACATGACCGCATCTTCGAACACATCAGCATTCGAAGATTTGAAAGGGTTAACCCGTTGACTTCACGAAGGAGACATGAAGAAGTGTACAAGTTCTTGAAATGGTGCACGGAGTGGAACAATCCCGAGGCCTTGTACACACAAGGGATGCGATGGTACTTCTGATACAATAATTCCAAACTTGGAATTGATTATCTGAAGGTGATCTCTAAGGGTCAACAAGTATCCACGTACGTCTACGGTGCAATCTTGCTATGCAAGGGGGGATAAAAAAGAAATAGGCCTCAGCCTTATGCATTCTTTGAACCATCAGAAATTTGGTAAGCCTAATGGAGTATAAAGAAAGAGCTTGGCGATTTTTTTGGTCAATTCGGGTGGACAGGGAAGTTAGAGGTAGAATAATAAAACTTCACGAGGACAGTGTTTCCGTCAATGCATGCAGCGAATGTGGAAGTGCACAAGGTCCTTTCACAGTCCGACCCATTGGGATTACTGGTGCCATGAAAAATTCAGTAGCTGCAATTCATGTAGATGGCATCAGGAAATGAAAATTTTCTGTGATATGTTAAATGGTTTTAATAGGGACTAGATTTGTTTCTTTTCTTTTACTTTTCTTCAAATTTAGTTGTCATGTACTTTTTGTTAGTAAATGGAAAAGGGAGAAGTTTTTGGTAACATTAACAACGGTTGCTTTCTTAAATGAAAAGATGCACAACACAAAAGCATGAACAAAGCATGCTTAAGTCTCCAAAACTTGATGTCGTAGGTTCAAATCGTATAGGGCATGATTTCGTGTTGTTGTTAATCGCGTTATGTCAAAATTAGGCTACAATTATTGAGCACAAACCTAAATTTGACCTCTTTTAATGCACATAACATGATAAAGCCATGCACATAATATGCATATAGTATGTACACACCATGTTCACTGGATGCTCACAATATGCACAGTTGAAACGTACAAAAAAAAAAAAAATTCAAATTATCAGTAATCCTAGCAGCATTCCTCATTTGTAAATTAGTCATGGGAGCTACAAATAAGACATAAGAATTTGAAATGGATAGGAACACCCCATAAAAGAATCGAGTAACAAATTTACAAACGATATAAGAAAATAAATGAAAACATTCATTTGGATACATATTGTACCAAGTTTCTTCAGTTTGTCAACAGAACCTAAATAACAAATATGTCTTGTACAATAATAAATGTGATTCCTCAAGCTTAGAAGCCTTATAATGGCCATCAATTTTGAAATTTATAACAGTAGCCACTATAACCAAACTTTTCTTGCTCATCTTTCTCAAGAAGTTGATAGCATCGTGAACTTTGATAGCATATGATAATCCATTGAATCCAAGAACATAACCCTTCCTCTGAAATGACATGAAACCGCATAAGAAAAATATAGAACAACTTAAAAGATATACTTTAACAACTATAATGTGTATCCTTCAAAACCATTCTTAGATCAAGAGTTTTGAACATTTCTATAATCCAATGGGAATCTCAAGATTAAAGAACCTATATACGTGCTGCAAAGAATCATCCCAACTGACACCCCCCGACCGAGATCAAGGCATGCTGGCCATCACGTGAGAGTGACGTAGCTATGTGCACAGTGCAGAAGCGATAAAGATAAGAAATATACGAATAATTGAAAACCAAATTACTAGAGTGCACTACTAAACAGAAAGTGATAGGAGTTAGTTACAACAGTGAACACTCCTAATCAGAGCATAAAGTCTAGATGCAGTCTAGTAGGACAAGTACTAGTTATACAGTACCAGGAATGTCCTACTATTATTTAGATAAGTCAGAACTGCCGACGTCATCAAGCCACCAACAACAAGCTTACTTAAAACCTGGAGGGGCGCAAAACAGAAAACGTGAGTGGGCAAAATCAAATGTTTTACAAAACCATTTTGTTTATCAATATACTAACCCCTCGCTGTAAAACATGTATAGTTTTCCCAGAATCAAGATATAAGCATAAACCTATATATATATATATCTGAAATCATAACAATTCAATTCATGCTTCACATAATCATATTCATATGTATGCCAAGCCAAAATATAACAAAGTAAACAATCCAGGTAAGAATGATTTTATAGAAATATGATATGTTAGCCGGAACCCTTGTGGTAGTTTGTACGGCTGAATTCATAGCTCAAAAGTCAATCTAGCCGGAGTCACTACAATGACCTATACGGCAACATACTGCACATAAGTCGGAACCATTAAAAAGGGTCTGTACGACAAGATTGGGTGAAATATATTTATGCTCAATTCTATTCTCTCATAATAGCCGGGCGATAAATTGCTAGTCACCTACGAGTCGGAACCATGAATAAGGTCTGTACGACAAGATTATGCACTTAAGTTGGATCCAATATGAGCATATAGTGTGGGAGGTGACGTAAATAAACAAGCCTGTACTTCATATCTCTGCCTAAATCACAATCACCCTAGGTGCAGTTTTATGAGCTTAACATTATTCAGTCACATATCATATCATCGATGATTCATATAACCAAATATAATTTACCTAAACTTACCTGTACCTCCACAACACCACATTTATATATATATGCAACCATGAAATGCATATTCAGAATATAAAAGCATTTGGCATATTATTTCAAAGCATACTTTCCAAAAAATGCATTTCTGGGAAATATATCAAGTATATAAGTATATACTGAAAACAAAAGCCCACTCACTGGTATGTCGACGGATCATAACCCCCGAGTCACCCGTGGATACGCTCGTCCTCAGAATAAGTCTCACCTATATGCGAATTAACTATAAAAACATTATTTTAAAGCATATAGGTAAAACTAGCAAATAACTTTTCATACATTGCTCAATTTAGGGATATGAATATACCACAATGATCGACACAACCTCACGAACATCGTGATATTTTTAGATAAATTTTTCTGTGGCTCACGCGCCCCCACGCGCATGGGAGGGCATAGCCTCACGCGCCCTCATGCACATCACCTTCAACCTCCAGATGCCAGAACTGTGTCACCGGCGCCAGATGCTGGGCAGACCTGCAACTGCCTATTTCTCACTCGTTTCTTAACCATTTTTCATGAAATTTGTACCAAAATGAAGCTAGGGACATTTACAATCACGTTATAACAGTTTTAAGACCTAAAAATTGCTACATTTTCCTAGGGAAAGCTCGATAGATCGGCTTACCTAGGATAACTTTGATCTCGGCCCTCCGACGTCCATTTCCTTCTAACGAAGTACCCCGAGACTCGTGAGGACCTCCTTAAGCTTCCTGTGAGCTTGAATTTCCAAAAACACAAGATTTAATGTTTGCATGAATAGTACCCCAAATCAAGGTTACGGTTTCGACGTGAAGACAAAGCTGTCCTTACCTGAAAATGGTCTAGATGTGTTCCTAAGCTTGAAAGGAACACGATGCCTTCAGTGTCCTCGATCTACAAAGTTTGAATGGGTTTTGGTGTTTGTCCGTACACAATGCCGAGAGGGAGAGGGAGAGAGTATAAGAGATAGAGAGGTAGCACAGGAGAGAAGAGAGAGAAAGGGGTATGGATGTGTGTGTGGTCCAAACATACACACCAAACACATTTGTATAATCCTTTTGTTCTAATTGGGTCCAATTAGTTAGGAATAGAACTAATTGACCCAATTCCTTAACCCAAACACAGACACATATCCAACGCTTAAGGGTAAATCTGTCTTTTCACAACCACGATAATTAATTTTCGGGACGGGTTGTGACAATCTCCCCACCTTAAAAATTTCGTCCTCGAAATTACATACAACTAATACGTCCACTAATAATCATAAAACAAGCATGGATACATCTCTCTCATCCAATCCTCTATCTCCCAAGTAGCTTCTTCTACTGAATGATTTCTCCATAATACTTTTACCAAGCGTACGATGTTGTTCCTCAGTTCCTTATCCTTCCAATCCAACAGAGTCTCTGGTTCCTCATCATAATGAAGGAAATATTTGTAAAAACATGTTCATTTAAGCAACATCTATAGCATGCTATTAATAATTAAAAGGCGGAATCATGCTTGCATGCACTTAAAAACAAAACATTAACCATGAAATTCAAAGCCTAGTAGATTGGTGAACCAAGACTCAACTCAAATCAAAGTGAGTTGAGAAATTATACCTTTGTAGATTCCTCTTTGCATAAGCAAATGCTAATCACCCAAAGAGAGGGCCTTCATTCCTTGCATCTTAGATCTATGGATTTGGATGGATGAAATAGGTTTCTCCAAGTTCCCAAAATTGAGAACCTCTAAGTCTCCACACCAAGGATGGATTGATGAAGAAATGAGTGACCTAGAGGAAGCAAGATTGCTAGTTAATTTCCTCTAGGGTGGCCGGCCTCTTTAGAGAGAAAAGAGAGCTTTGTGTTCTCATCCTTTCTCCAAAAGAAAACCCTAAATGAATTTTGGCTATAAAGTCATATTTATACCTTAATTCATTGGAGTGGCAAACTTGTAAATAAGTCCAAAACCCACTCCATCTCTAAATGGCCGGCCATAGGGATTCATTGGACTATTTGGGCCTTTGTGAATCATTATTCATTAAGTTGTCATACAACTTAAGTCAATGGACTTGACGTTCGAAGCCCATTGGGCCTTAAGGTCCAAAACTATCCCGAGGTCTTTAACGAACTTATTCGTTTGATTAATTAACATATTAATTAATCCTTGCCATAAATAATTAAACCATTTAATTATTCTTACTCATCTCCGTTGTTTCTTCAATCTTTACCTTACACGGTGTACGATCCATTAGGTTCCTTTTAGCGAGGCAGTGGGCGATTAGAACTCTTTCAAACCGATTGTGAATTGAAACTTACTTTCAATTCTCCCTTTAGTGATTATACACGTTTAGGGCTTCCACAAACCATGAGTGACACCTAGCAGCATATCATGGTTACCCAAACTAATCAGAAGAGGTGGAGAACCTATTCAGTTTAGGATTACAAATGCAATACGGTCTTTCTCTAATACAATACTCTTGACCACATTGTTTGGTTTGATAGTTTATTCATGTCTACTATCCAATGTGATTCGTGTGCTTATATGATTACCTTGAATGTGATTTGGAACGACTTCCTAAATCTCATTCATACTCTGATCAAAGATTCTTAATCATATCATAGAGTATTCTCCCTCAAACGGTTTGAAGGTTAGAGATCCCTTGTTGCGCATTCACTTGCCTCCATAGCTAAGTGGCTTAACCCCAACTATGCCGTGGACACCCTCCTGATGGAGTGGCTTTGACATAATCAAAGATCAAGGACTTAACCACAAGACAACTATGATGCCTCAGGTCAAAGGACTACTTTGCATTATCCCAACCATGAGTTCTCATGTGACATGAATATGAGAACTTTTCGTTGATCGTGTTCAGTGAACTCATTCTCTATTGAACACCTACGTACTTGTCTTGATGTCACACACACCAATGACTCGAGACTAGTCACTCTCCCTGAGAGAAGACACAGCACGTACTGATCTTAACGGAATGTCAATGCCCAATTGGCAATCCTATGATCAGGAACGTTTAGGATGTGTCTACGAAAGAATGGTCTCATGAATCTAACTTCTTTAGATTGCATTCTCCCAATCACAAATTCCTTGGACTTATCGTTTAAGCATATAACATTTATATGAGACGGCTCAAACAATAATCTTTGCCCTTTATATTTAAACTACATTAGTTTAACTTTGTGAAATGTCCGTAAAGTATCATCATATGATTGGTTTTAGGGCACATTTCCAACACATAAGTCAAGTCCGAATTTATTTCCAAAGGTTGAGGAGGAATCACATGTAAAGGATCTGAAGCATAATGTCGAAGCATCGAAACATGAAACACATCGTGCACCTTGGACAACTCTGGAGGCAACTTAAGCCTGTAAGCAACCTCACCGACTCATTCGGTGATTATATATGGTCCAATGTACCTAGGACTCAACTTTCCTTTCTTTCCAAATTGTACAACACCTCTCCAAGGGGATAGCTTCAGGAATACCCAATCACCTACATCATACTTCTGATCAGTGGCATGTTTGTCTGCTAAGCTCTTTTGTCGATCTTAGGCCACTTTCAGGTTAGACTTAGTTACTTGAACATTTTGAGTAGTCACATCCATAATATCAGGGCCCACTAAAACTCTTTCGCTAACCTCTGACCAATATAGAGGCGTACAACAAGATTTCTCATAAAGTGCCTCAAATGGTGCCATACCAATACTAGAATGGTAACTGTTGTTGTAGGCGAACTCCATCAAATCCAAACAATCATGCCAACTATCTCCAAACTGCAGCTCTAAAGATCTTAACATATCCTCTAATGTCTGAATGATCCTTTCAGATTGTCTATCTGTCTGAGGATGATATGCTGTACTATAAAGTAATCTCGTACCAAGAGCTTCCTGGAATGCTATTCAGAACTTGGAAGTAAATCTAGGATCCCGATCCGAGATAATATTAATTGGCACACCATGATACTTCACAATATATGATATAAATAACTTAGCTAATTGGCTTAGCAAATACTTCTCCCTTACTGGAATAGAATGTGCTGACTTCGTAAGCCGATCAACTACCACCCAAATGCCATTATAACCATTATGTGTGCGAGGAAGCTTGTACACAAAATCCATAGTAATATTTTCCCATTTCCACTGTGGAACGGGAAGTGGCTGCATCAACCCAAACAACTTCTTTCTTTCAGCGTTAACCTGTTGGCAAATGGCACACCAACTCACATATTCGGCAATTTCTCTTTTCATACCCGGCCAATAATAAAATGGTCTAATGGTATGATACATCTTAGTACCTCCTGGATGCATCGCATCTGCCGAAATATGTGCTTCATCCAAAATTTCTTTCTTTAACTATGCATTATTCGGCACATACATTCTACTTTCCTGCATAAGCATGCCATCAGTTTCTTGAATCTTGAAATCTTTCTTTTCGCCTTGGTTCCTTGCTTGAATTATTTCTAGGGTCTCCTCATCAATCATCTGAGCCTCAAGCACACGATCAATTAAAACTGGCCTAACCTGAAAATTAGCAAGCAAGGCTTCTTCTCGATCTTCCACTCCTAGTTCCACTCCTGTGGACCTCAAATCTGCTAGGAGAGGAACATGACAATTATAAATGGCATTAAGTCTGGCTGGAGTCTTTCTACTAAGTGCATCCGCTACTGCATTTGCACGACCAAGATGATGTAACCACATTTAGATATATGTAACCATGAAATGCATATTCAGAATATAAAAGCATTTGGCATATTATTTCAAAGCATACTTTCCAAAAAATGCATTTCTGGGAAATATATCAAGTATATAAGTATATACTGAAAACAAAAGCCCACTCACTGGTATGTCGACAGGTCGTAACCCCCGAGTCGCTCGTGGATACGCTCATCCTCGGAATAAGTCTCACCTATATGCGAATTAACTATAAAAACGTTATTTTAAAGCATATAGGCAAAACTTGCTAATAACTTCTCATACATTGCTTAATTTGGGTATATGAATATACCACAGTGATCTACACAACCTCACGAACATCGTGATATTTTTAGATAAATTTTTCTGTGGCTCAGGCGCCCCCACGTGCTGGGGAGGGCACGGCCTCACGCGCCCTCACGCGCATCACCTTCAACCTCCAGACGCTGGAACTGTGTCACCGGCGCCGGATTCTGGGCAGACCTGCAACTGCTTATTTCTCACTCGTTTCTTAACCATTTTTCATGAAATTTGTACCAAAATGAAGCTAGGGACATCTACAATCACGTTATAACAGTTTTAAGACCTAAAAATTGCTACATTTTCCTAGGGAAAGCTCGATAGATCGGCTTACCTAGGATAGCTTTGATCTCGGCCCTCCGACGTCCATTTCCTTCCAACGAAGTACCCCGAGACTCGTGAGGACCTCCTTATGCTTCCTGTGAGCTTGAAATTTCCAAAAACACAAGATTTAACGTTTGCATGAACAGTATCCCAAATTGGGGTTACGGTTTTGACGTGAAGACAAAGCTGTCCTTACCTGAAAATGGTCTACATGTGTTCCTGAGCTTGCAAGGAACACGATGCCTTCAATGTCCTCGATCTACAATGTTTGAATGGGTTTTGGTGTTTGTCCGTACACAATGCCGAGAGGGAGAGGGAGAGAGTATGAGAGATTGAGAGGTAGCATGGGAGAGAAGAGAGAGAAAGGGGTATGGATGTGTGTGTGGTCCAAAAATACACACCAAACACATTTGTATAATCCTTTTGTTCTAATTGGGTCCAATTAGTTAGGAATAGAACTAATTGACCCAATTCCTTAACCCAAACACAGACACACATCCAACGCTCAAGGGTAAATCCATCTTTTCACAACCACGATAATTAATTCTTGGGACGGGCTGTGACACCGACTATCCACCAATACTAAGATGTAATTTTGGAAAATGAAAATCATAACAAACCGTATAAACAAGTTTCAATTCACACAACTCCACAAAAGGTACCAAAATTATTCCCAAACTCTGATGCCCCAAAATTCAGTTCCGCACACCAACTAAAATCAACTTTCCCCTAACAAAATCATTTCTTCAAAAGTGCAACAAACAACAAATCACAATAAACTCAAGCTCATTTCTACAAATTAAAGCATCAAATTTCATTACAAAAATACAACAATTTGTAGAATTTAAGCGAAACATAAAAAGAAGATGAAGAAAAAAAGAGTCATAAAGATCCTACGAAGCAAAAACCAAGGAAAAATGAAAGATGGGTTTTACCTATGCCGTTGTTCATGTTCTAGGTCAACGGCGGAGTATGAGAAAGTGGGGGAGGTGAGAGAGGTTTCCTCATGAAGACAAAAGAGTCATAAAGATGCTAAGAAGCCGAAACCAGGGAAAAATGGAAGATGGATTTTACCTGTGCCGTTGTTCATGTACTAGGTTGCCGGCAGAATACGAGAAGGTGGGGGAGGCGAGAGAGGTTCCTCTTTCTCACCTCTCTGTTTCTCTCTCTATAAAATTAGAAATGAGTGTTGCAATTTTTTGGGTAACCCATTTATATGGGAGGGCAACTAGGTAATTTCAAGGTGTAAGAAAATCCTATTTTTGTCCTGTAACTGTACATGGTGTGTGCATTCTCCTTGCATATTAAAAAAAAAAATCCTATTTTTGTCCCAAGATTAAGATATTGTCCCATTTTGGGATTTTTTTTCCAAAATTATTTTGATGATTTTAAAGTTAAACTACTATAAAAACTTACTATAAAGTACAATAGCCAAAGTGTATATATTGTATATTAAATTTGCGAGACTAGGTTTAACTTTAGATGATCAAGTTTCAAGGTTTGAAAGAACCTCCATATGTAATCTCTAATATTCTTTTTTAGGATAGTCTTACTACTTAATTTGGTATGAGAAGCTCTTTTTCCCTTCAACCAGGTTGAAATTCCTGACAAGGTTTTTATTGAGGTCCATTGTTAGCATCCTATCCTCTTTCTTTGTACGTGTTCTACCTGGTTAATGAATATCGTACTTATTCTCAAATTTGAATTATTGTATTATTATTCTAAATAAATTAAAAAAATTGTTTTATTTATTTATTTAATTTATTATGAGACTTTCTTATTATCATTACTCAAATAAATTTTACTTGATCTGTTCTCCAAAATTTGAATCAACTAGCATAGTATTAGTATAGGAAAAAAGATAGACTTTCAATTTTAGAGTCAACAACCTAACTCAGTTTTTTACTGTCTCTCTCATAGAGTCATACTTATAATGTTTCATCCTCTTAAAAGTGGGATTAAAACATCATAAAACATATAAAAATGTCGAAGTAATTTAAAAGTACCAAACACATTAGTAAATTATATTATTTAATCTACAAGTGTGAAAAATGTGAATAAATACAAAAACACTCATGATCGCACCCTCTATACTTTGAGATGGGTACATCATTGTTTGAATTTTTAAAACCCTACAAACCCTCATGAATAGTATTTTTAGAGGAGTTCAAAATAAATAAAAATTCATAATAATTAGTGTACAAGTGTTAAAAATATGAAAGAATATATAAATGCTCGTGATTGCTTCCTCCAAGCGTAGACAATGATTACATCATTGTTAGATTTTTAAAACCCTCCAAACCCTCATGAATAATATTTTTTATTTGAGTGTAAAATTAATAAAATTCATAATAATTATTGTAGAAGTGTGAAACATGTAAAAATAATATACAATTACTCATAATGACAAGCTTTACAACTTTTATTAAGGGGTCAACTTTGAAATCTGACACCAACATCCATAAACCTTAGATTTATATTTAACCGTCGATTGTCACTTATGCTTTATTCTCTCACTGGATTTTGTTTTTCAGAAATTTTTTTTTTAAAACATAATCTTTTAGCGGATGTAGAAAAATGAACGGTTCGAATCGTTGATATCACGTTTCAATATTTTTGGTTAACTGAAATATGAGTCGATGTTATATAGTTTCTAAAGACTTTAAAAACTTTGAGCAATACTTTTACTAATGGTAAAACTTTGAATGTAATATTAACGATCTGAACCGTTCATCTTCCTGCATCATTTGAAAAATCATGTTTTCAGAAAAGAAAATTTGAAAAAAGAAAAATTTGGTGAGAAGAATGGAGCGTAAATGTAAACGACAATCAACGGCTAAATTTTGATCGATAGTTTATGTGTTGTAGTGGTGAACTTCGAAGTTGAGCCCTTCACGAAAGTTGTAAAGCTTGTCATTACAAGCTTTTATATTTTTTCACACTTCTACATTAATTAATATTTATGTGATACTTAAAAGACAAATGTGCTTTTATGTTTTGAAGTAATACTTATGCGACAATGTGGTATGTATATACTAATTTAGTATTATGTTTTTCAATTGATTATTTATTGGTTTAAAATATATATATATATTTAACTGGTAGTGGGTCGGGTCATATTACCGTTGAGTTCAGGTCAGGTCATATTACCTGTTAATATTAACGGGTCGAGTTCAGGTCGGGTCATATTACCCATTCATTTTAATGGATGTTACACGACATGACCTATTTAAATTTTGGGTATGACATAGAAACCACATGAATATGAAAAACACGGCACGAATGCCAAATCTACATGGCCGAAAAATCTTTATGTTATGGGATTAATGTTGCGTTAAAGGTGATATCAGAAAGTAAATCTGGAGGGTTTTGCTCGAAAGTGAAAAATTTCAAGCATACAATGCGTGTATATGATGAAAAACAATAAGTTGTCGGGTGAATTCAATCTACGATGAAGCAAATAAAGCAGTTGCTGAAGTAAATTTCCAGTTTTCAGGCAATGATTCTCTCACAATAATTGATCATGCGATCAGCATGTGATTCATGTACACACTCTGTCATATACAAACGTCTCTCTAGAATCTATATGCGTGACTTATACCGATGAGGTGTTGTATATACATCCGTTCCGTCATATACTAGCTATGACTTCTGCCCGAACCCTAAAGTGAAAAGCAACAAAATAAAATTGACATGTTTTGATTTTTTTTCACCTTGACGGTAGGACCAATATTATTGCTTGTCCATGCAGTGATGATCTATCCCATTCGATCGAATGAATGTTTTCAAAAGCAAAATCAATAGTGTTATAAAGTAGCCCATTACGAAGGCGTTGATGAAAAAATCTGGAAAACATATACATGCATGGACGGTGGAAGTGGAAGTGGAAGTGGAGGGATATTGCTAGTTCACTACAACCTGTCAAACAACTTTGTTTTTTTTCTTTTTCATCAATGTATATGTTTCTCTTATGATCGACCACATAATTGCCCCTCTCTCTCTCTCTCTCTCTCTCTCTCTCCACTTTCACCACCTTTACTCTCACAAAACCTTTTAAAATATATGGTGGGTTGAGATTAATTCTGGACAGATCGACGGATCGAGTCAAAGGAGATCAGTTCATCTTTACCAGTATGAATTGAAGGGGTTTTGGTCAAGGCTTCATGGGCTATCATTTGGGAGTTTGAAAGGTCTATACGTTCAGTGGATGACATGATCACACACTCTCGAGTACTTCCTGTTTTGAACACTAAAATTAACGGATCCACTATACTTAGCACAAATCATTATGGTCTTTAAAAAGTTGGGTAGTTAGACTTTGAAAGTTTTGCACCTATTTGTTACTTCTGTCATGGACTTGTAGTTGATTAAGTACGAAAAAGATGATGATATATCATATATGTTTGCATTGTTACCCACAATTTAATTGTTAAATATGATGCTGACACATTAATTTATTTATTAATAGTTAAACAAATCTGATTAAGTAAAAACCTATAGCTGAAGTGGTTGGAACATGATTTGAACCTGAGATCATTGTGTTTTTTTTTTTGTCAATTGAAACCTTATGTTTAAACAAACATGATTCATTAAAAACTTGCAGAGAAATGATCGCATTGGCAAAAGACTGTCCAATTAGAATGGTGTTCATGAAAGTTCACAACACTATTTCTCGAGGTAACTATTTTTTATATTTTATTTTTTTATTTTTCAAAATGTGACTCAAAGTGGTATCTTTTGAAAGGATACAAGTAACTTCACATGAAAGGTGTAGCACAATCTATAACTAGTGTCGGCCAGAAAATGCTTTCTAAAATTCCACCAGAGTTTCTAGGTTCTAGCAACCTCGAGCCTTCTTTATAAGTCCTCAATTAAGTTGCTTTTCATGTGTGTAAATTGTTGATCAACTACAAGAAAGTGCTACGTTTCATTGTATCCTAGAGGCATATTAACGTATTACGTTCACTTTTGAAGACAAATAGCATCTTAGAAAAATCATTGTTGCCACGTGTCTCTGAAACATAAATAAACTCTTTCTTTCTTCATCCATACCCACAAAATTTTTCAAACACCAACTAGTACTGTTAATCTCGCATCTATTAGATGTAGGCCTGACAATTTCTAACACGACCCGATAACCCGACACGACACGACACGACACGAAATTAACAGGTGTTCGGGTCGACATGATAACGAAATGGGTCGTTATCGGGTAACCCGATAAGCACCTGTTAAGATAACGGGTTGGTTCGGGTATATACGTGGGTAACACGATACATGATAAGCAAAATATTAATTTTATAATTTTATAACCCTAAAAAAATACTATAATAATTATATATATTAATTTAACAATTTTATACCCCTAAAAACTATAATAATTATATATATATATATATATATATTAAATTAACTATAATAATTATAATAATTATATATACTATAATAATTATAATATACCCCCAAAATATTAACTATAATAGTTAATTAACTATAATAATTATAATAATTATAATATACCCCCAAAATATTAACTATAATAGCTATATATATATATATATTAAATTTTAAATTAAATTTTATACCCCTAAAAACTATAATAATTATACATACAAAATAAATAGATTTAAATCTACTTAATAAATAAATAAATATATATATATATATATATATATATATACACACACACATCATTGAACTTCATGGGATACGAATTATACGAAACTAATTTCAATGATCCAACCGTCAAACTTGTTTGTATATGCTTCGAGATCGCATCAGCGAAAAATTAAAAAAAAAAACATTCATAGATCAAGTAACGAGACAAAACTTTTCGACGGTTATAAACAAAAAATCACGATTTAGCGGTTATTTTAACTCCGATTTTGATGATTTTTTACATCTATACTCCTTGACCCTATATGAATACAATGAATGAATTCGATCTTCAATTTAAAATATTCACACGAGTGGATACCACAAAATCTTATGTTATACTTGATGAAAATTTGAATAAACTCTTAAGTGTTAGTGAATCTATTGTTTTGATGGGATACGCATTCTACGAAACTAGTTTCAACGATCTAACCGTCAAACATGTTTGTATATACTTCGAGATCGCATACACCAAAAATTGCAAAAAACAAACATTCAGAGATCAAGTAACGGGACAAAACTTTTCGACGGTTATAAACGAAAAATCACGATTTAATGGTTATTTTAACTCCGATTTTGATAATTTTTTACATCTACACTCCTTGATCCTATATGAATACAATGAATGAATTCAATCTTCAATTTAAAATATTTACACTAGTGGATACCACAAAATCTTATGTTATACTTAATGAAAATATGAATAAACTCTTAAGTGTTAGTGAACATATTGTTTTGATGAGATACGCATTTTGCGAAACTAGTTTCAACGATCTAACTGTCAAACTTGTTTGTATATGCTTTGAGATCTCATATGCCAAAAATTGCAAAAAACAAACATTCAGAGATCAAGTAACGGGACAAAACTTTTCGACGATTATAAACGAAAAATCACGATTTAACAGTTATTTTAACTCTGATTTTGACGATTTTTTACAGCTACACTCCTTGACCATATATAAATACAATGAATGAATTCAATCTTCAATTTAAAATATTTACACTAGTGGATACCACAAAATCTTATGTTATACTTGATGAAAGTAAGAATAAACTCTTAAATGGTAGTGAATCTATTGTTTTGATGGGATACGCATTCTACGAAACTAGTTTCAACGATCTAACCGTCATACTTGTTTGTATATGCTTCGAGATCGCATATGCCAAAAATTGCAAAAAACAAACATTTAAAAATTAGGTAACGGGACAAAACTTTTCGACGGTTATAAACAAAAAATCACAATTTAACGGTTGTTTTAACTCCGATTTTGATAATTTTTTACAGCTACACTCCTTGACCCTATATGAATACAATGAATGAATTCTATCTTCAATTTAAAATATTTACACTAGTGGATACCACAAAATCTTATGCTATACTTAATGAAAGTACGAATAAACATAGTAGTGGGTCACTTTCATTAAGCTTTGAGTTCCATTGGCAATGTTTAAACTTTTGAGAAAGGCTTCACAACCTTGAAAATAAAAACGCTTTCATTTTGCATATCCTTGCACATTTAATATTTGTAATAGATTAGTAGTGTATGGATGTATTTTTTATGAGGCTCTTATTTTTGAGTGTAGATGTAATACTTAAACGACAAATGTGTTTTAATGTTTTGAAGTAATATTTATATGACAATGTGTGGTATGTGCAAATTTAAGAAAAAAAAAATATTTTTCTTAACGGGTCATAACGGGTCGGGTCACTTTACCCGTTGGGTAAAGCGACCTGACCTGTTAAGGACCCGTTAAGATAACAGGTGTGACACGACACGACCCGTTAAGATAACAAGTGTTACACAAAAACGACACGAACACGACTGATACGACCCGTTTGCCAGGCCTAATTAGATGGAACCACAAAACTAGTAATTACTGAATATATATTGTAAAATCTCTAATGGGCATTTGATTTACCATTTAACCCTGTTCAATATTGCCATATGTAGGTAAATTTGCTCCTAGATAGCTGCTGGGCTCACATTCACAGATGATTATAATGTTTTGTTTGTCCACTCATGGATAGACATCTCAAAATTCAGTGGAAAAGGGTCTCATTTAAGCAGTACATATTGTATAAGTGGAAGAAATTCATTTGTCATTTCCAGTTAAAGTCAATTTGATCTGTCTTGGGTTTGAACTCTTGTCTGTTTCTTCAACCAATAAAAGGTTAAAAGGTAGGGGCTCTGTGATGGCCATGAACGAAGAATACTTAATTAATTAATATACACATTTGGGTGTTTAAATTTGGTTAACTAATATGTTATTATGTAATATAATTCTGATGATGTATAATATATTTGCCAAATGAATTGACAGTAGAATTACTGTATGGTCACTGTATATCTACCAAATTCTTGTTTGGTTGGGTTTGGCATTGTTCATCGGCTGGTTGCCACAATATCCACCGCGATTGTTTTTTCTTTTTTCACCTACACTATTGGCTGTTTGTTAATTCGTAATCAAAAGAAAAATAATTGAATTGAGAAGTGTGAGACCATGTTTTTCTAGACCCAAAACATGTGGCACCTTAGGTGGCAGAAAGACTAGAATGCCCACAAGAAGTGATGTTTAGATGAAAAAGTTGAGATGCCTGATGCGGATTAGAACAAGTTACCTTTATAGGCATCTTAGTCAAGTTGGACTACCCTCTGTCAGATTGGAAAGCATTAGCCAAACAAAGTCAAAATACCAATCTAAATCAGATAGGATAGGCTTAAGCTCATTGAAGATATTACTTGTCTCCCAAGTGAGGAAACCCTAATTAAAGTCAAATTAGGATATCTTAGGGATTAGGCCACATAATCATAATTCAAGGAAGATTGGGTATCTTATCCTAGATTTCCTCCTAAATTGTCTCACAATTTGATGAACATTACTTTCCCTATAAGAACTCTTAAGATCCCTAAAAGTACACTAGCCTGGGTATTTATCAGAGACTTCTGTATCTCTTTCTCAGACCTATGGACATCACATCTCTCTATCTTCGACTTCTCTCTCTAAGTCTTATATTCTTTACTACAAACATATTCTCTCTATGCCTAACAAAGGCCCTTACGCCGCCGTCTATGCATAGACACGTCCATGGAGAAGTCATCTCCCAATGCCCTACTATAGGCTGTTCGTCAAGGATGGTTTACTCCATTCTTCCTTACAACTACACCAGTGGTATGATTCTCCTTTCCCGAAGATATGTAGGCAATCCTTCCCGGATTCAACCACACCTCCCAATCAACCCCATTCTCCCTTCCTTGGAAATCATGGGCAAGTCCAACCGGGTTTCGCCTTCGTCCACAGTTGTGCGCGAATTTGGTTCCAACAATTGGTGCTTCATTGAAAGTGAATTCACATTCCCTTGTCCAAATCACTCTATCGACATGTGAATCTACTACTTGGATAAAAAGTGATCAAACGAAGGAACTTTGGAGTAATTCAAATTGGAGTATATTTATGAGTCTTTCAAGATAATTGTTCAAAATTCCATAATTTAATTCCAAGTTGTTTGACCGTGGTGAAGAATAGAAGGTCCAGCATGCATCTTTCCCGGATTGACGTTTCTGGACGTTTTGGGTATTTTGAGGGTCAAGATGCCATATATCGAGGAAAGTTCCTTCTAAGGATATGTTGAGGATGTCTTAATCTTTAAAAACTAGCTTTTAGGATGAAATAGGAGTTGATTTAATGGTAAAAATTCTATTTGTGAGTGACAACAAAAACAAGGACAATGGTCACAATTACTTCATGATTAATTGAAGAATCACGCGCCCCAACTCCCTATGGTGTGGAGAAGGTTTCTATTGCAAGGCTTGGATGTTCCCAGAAAAGCACAAAAATGCCCCAACTCCCTATGGTGTGGAGAAGGTTTCTATTGCAAGGCTTGGATGTTCCTAGAAAAGCACAAAAATGGAGGGTTTCTAATACCTTTATTTATTTTGTTCTGATATCTTATTACTTAGAAAAGTTTAAATTACTTTACCATGAAACAGATAGCCCTACCTGACTATTTGTTATCGTTTTGCAAAAAGGGTATGTGCTGATTTGCACATCCTTTCTTCCTTTTAGATCCTGCAGTATTGGACTAAATTAGTCCAACATTATTCCGGTGGAGCCAGTAATTTCAACGACGACACAACCTTTCTGACGAATATGGCGTAATCTTAACACAAGAAGAAGTACATTGCGGGAAGGTTACCCCTAGAAAAAGCATAAAAATTCAGCTCCAAAACTAAGTCTCAAGTTCCGTTGGAGTTTCAAACTCAAATATGAATCGTGATAGTTTTACAATGCAACGTAGCGATCATGCTACAACACAAAGAATTACAAAAAGAGATAATAATCCCAAGACTTAGAGAGAAGCATATCGAATCCAGGAAGCAAAGACATGTGTGACTCCATGTGGATCTACACCATATCATAAGGTTCAAATCATAGACATCTATCCTAAAGTCTACACGCCACTTAGTTTCAGTCTATCAATACTTCACTAGGGCAAGTGCTCGCAAAGCTGGACAATGTAATCATGCCTAATACCCACTTGGCGCACTTGAATAATTCAACAAAAAATCAACTTCCCTGATAAAATTAGACACAAGGTCAGTTGGAGAAGAAAGCTAGGACACTCAAGATTGTTGTATCAAAGTTTCAAAATTTTCTACGAAGCCAATCTTTCTAGTTTTACATACAAAGATAGTTAAAACCGTATTCATGTCAGAATTGCGAAGCTGTGAGAAGGTGAATAATTTAGGACCTTCCTTATTTTTCCTATCGACGTGTCATGTATGCTTGGAAAGGAAAGAAGTCGAGGTACAACATTATTATTTTTCCAGAATTTTCCACGAAGATAGAACGGTCACAAATCTGGCACTCAAGGTAGCTGAACAGCAAGTCAACACAAGCAACGCATCACAACAACACCTCCAACTTGTCATATTAAACTGTACCTACTCGGAGAAAATTGAGTTTCTTGCCATACATCATTGCGAAGATACGAAAGTCAGCTTTCCGTAGAATTTTAAGGAACACAATTTTGAGTTACGTGAAAGACCTTGTTGCTGTTTTACCACTCATTAGAGCAGGCTAGAATTTTTTATGGGAATCCTTAAGTTCTTCCTTTGAAGTCATATCAAATGATGTACAATGTGCCGTAACGACATACGAGTTCAAGATGCACACAGTCATGAACAACTTAACGGTTAACCTAAGGGTTCCAACCAATTCAAATACGCTTCTATGAGCTAAAATCGAAGGTCACCGCAAAGCATTGCATACAGCTCCACACTTGTCCTCTTCCACTACTAGCTTGTAATGGAAAAAGACATGGGGCATACCATATGGAGTAAGAAAAAAAATTGAAGGCCCGCCCATCCAATGGGTGAATAATCTTGGTCTGAACCATGGTAGCTCTCAAAGTGATACGTACTTTTGATTAATTAAGTATTATATACATGATTAAAATGCATGCCCAAGACAAAATACCTAAAGTTGGGAATTATCTTTTCAGATCCTTGCCATCGTTTCTTCTTTATTACACCATTCATCGATCGATGTACATGTAATAACTTAAAATTCAAAGTAGTTAGAGGAGTCTCTGTTAAGTCCATCATGTATTATACGATTAATAGCTTAAGAGGCTCAAGCCGTAATAAGAGTGGTTACAATTGGAGGTCTAAGGGCACAAGCACATGGTGCTCTGACCTAAAAGTTCAGTGTACCATCCAGCCTCCGGAGAGATTATATAGCTAGAAAGATTGTGGGTTATAATATTCAAACTGGGCTCAACACCATTCGAGGGAATAGTTGAAAGGGCAATCTGAATATCATCCGAGGGTGGCTCTGAACTCCAACCCTGAGTATGACTATTTCTATCTCAGACTAGCATACTAAGCTAAGTATGTTTTGCAACACCATGTGTTAAGCAAGTCTGGAACAGGCATCCACACTAGGAAATCCTTGAGAAGAATTTGATTCCAACGGAGCTTTGATACATAGAAGTGCCTTAGGCAAGCCAGCTAAGTGTAGTCTAATCAGAAACGCTTACGTCCAGCATATAGGGTTTGACAAAAGGATTCAAAAAATGTTTCTGACCCACATGTAGGAGACCAAGTTCCTAACAAACTTTCATTTAAGATTCACTAGGGGTGAATCAGCAATTCAGACTGAAAAGAAAATTCCTTCTTGGTTACATGTTGCACTATTAAAATCCTTAGACCTAGAATGGGGGCAAGGTGAAAGAACAAACGTAATCAAGAAAAAAGACAATTCAAACATGTCAGATTGACATTAAAATTTGGAGGCCATTCCGAGTAAGATTCGACAATTTCTCATCCTTAAACCAATCAATACATTACCGTGAGTTTGGGGCAAAAGGTTTTCCATAGGTCTAATATTTAATACCTGGTACATGAGTAAGGTGGTACTCTAGATATCGCGATGAGAGTCTTTATAAATACTAAGTTAGGGATGTGAAGTTTTTCCGAATCAATGTCACCGAGGGAGCTTTTGAGCTCTATCCCGGGCCTACAAGCTTGCTCGTGTTTCGCCTTAGTATTCCTTACTTCGAAGTTAGCTTACTTTGAAAAGATTGACATATTAAACTAGGAAGCAAATGATGAAAAGTTCCAAGTGTTATTTTAACAATCTTAATGGCGGTTAGACATCATTGAAGAATATCAGAGATAATGAAGAGCTTTCGTGCAAACAACAAAACTCAAGGTTTCATCATTACATACTCTACAAGCATCGGATAGCCACTAAGAAAGAAGACTAACAATACATATTCCAGCTTACTCCGAAAGGCATGGTCTTTGGATAACTGTCCATCCTCAAGGGAAATAAGTTGTCTTTTTAATACATAATTAGGGGTTGTGAAACCATAATTTTTCAGGGCTGGAGTAAGGTTGATTTGAATACAATTACCTTAGAAGTCTGGTGATGGACTTAATAGCTCCGGGCAGAACTGGATCAAACAGGGTAGCGATGCCACTATCACCATGTTTCGAGGCAATAAGTGAAATTCTACCGACTTCACTGGATAACCATGCTTGTTCCGCAAGATGTGTGATTTGATATGGATACGACATAATTAGCTTCTTTAAGTCTTGGAGTTCTTACAATATAGGAATTGGCGTGTACTGCAAGTAATCGCAACTCCTAAGAGGTTTCAATATCTACTTCTAGATATCCTCTAGGATTCTCCCAAACTAGAATGAGCTAGGGATTCTATCCTAAATAGATCAAACCTTTGAAGAGACAAGCAATCAAAACTAGCCAGATTTAGTTAGCTCCAAATCACGTAAACGGTTTAAGGGCTATTCAGAAGAAGTTATTTTGGGATAATTCGTGCATGGTCTATTGGCAACTATCCATCTTCGAAGCGGAGCACTCTCAAAATCATAGTTAGGGGAAATTGTTACACCATGATTTTCTGGACTCAAGACATGTTGTGTCTTAGGTGGAAAGAAAGATCGGGATGCCCATAACAAGTGATGTTTAGACAAATAAGCTGATAGGCCTGATGCGGATTGGAACAGGTTACTTTTACAAGCATCTTAGTCCAGTCGAACTAGCCTCAGTTAGATCAGACTAGCATTAGTCAGATGCGGTCAGAATACCAAGTGAAGTTAGACAGACTAGGCTTAAGCTCATTGACATCTTTTTCTCGATATCCCAGCATCATCATCCCACCCCTTTGCTCAATCTTTTCTTTTCTAACAGCCCTTGAATCCCTCAAAGAGTTTGCAATTCCATTTCTACCCACTTCATTCCTCCTTCATAAACATGTCATAAAGCTATAGCTGGCTCTCAACTCTCATGGTAACTTCCAATTATTTTTGGCAACTGATATGTCTGCAATGACGGAGGCACATCAAAGGCTACAGTGCACTGTAGTCCAGGAAGGGTTTGTGGAAATATGTATGTACTTTAGTTTATAGCCTAATATAATAGACAAAAAAGTGCATGAAGAATTAGTTTTTAATGCAACTAGCCCAGGAGTATTTAGCACAACTAAAAATATAAAAATTATCGTGAAAATTGTGATGTCATTTTATTCAAGATTATTTTGCTATGATTCAGTGGGCTTCATTTTCAATCATTTTTTTTCCCTAAAATTGCCTTTACTTCTACTTTTTCGTTTGGTTTTGTGCTAGTTGTGTAGTTGTAATTAGAGGTGGCAACCATTGGGTTGTTAATGGGTACCCATTAATACCCATTTAGTTTGATTTCACCTTACACCTTTATCATCACTACCAATCTCACATCTATATTATAGTGATATCAATTTAAACGGGTATGAACGAGTACTCATCAACAACGCAGTGGGTTGATTTTCCTGAAGGAAAAATTTTGTCCTAGCTAAGAACAAGTAAGAACATTTGAATACATATGCAAACTATTAACATATTAAAGTAGGCATGCATTAAAAAACAATTCATAAAACCCATGACTTTTAAAGCCTAGTATATGGTGAACCAATAAACTCTTTAACATCATTTAAAGAGAAGGTAAGATTTAGAGTTTCTTTACCCTTGAAGCTCTGATGCGAGAATAAGTTAACACACAAAATTAAACCCTCTTTTTGACAATTGTAGTATAGATGTAAGTAGGGTATCGTTCTAGGCCGGGGATTAGGAGGGATTGCTAATCTATTCTAAATTAATTTAAAAATATTAAACAAGACTCAAGGACACAAAACTAGGCTAAAAACTCTAATAACTCGAAACACACTTAGAATGACTCAACATAATGAAAACAATCAATTTAGACACTAGGAACTGAAATGGACGGAAATTGAATTAAAAGACTAACAACAATGAAAACTAACTAAATAATATAATTTAATAATGGGGGGGTTTGGTTTTGACGAGAAGTAAATTAAACTTAAATAAATTACAGAATTGACAAAAGCATGAATTAAGGTGAAACGATAGGTGACAGACTAGCTAGAGGGTTCTTCTCCACACATGACACATATGCAACCTAAATTGATTTTCAGTTGTTCTTTCAATAAATTGTAAATCACAATGTTCCAAGTTAATTAGGTCCGCTTAAATTAACTCTTAGATTTCCCTAGATTCATTGGATTGAATGGAATACGCATTACAACCAAATTATTCCTCATCAAAGTCCCTAACTATGGAATACGCAAGATAGAGACATTCAACAAAGATCATTAAGTTCAACGGAAATCATAAACATTAACTAGGCATTCATAACTATGGAATACGCATGTTAATCCAGCCTAGAATTCACTTAACACGATTGTGGATAACAACCTTCACTACTTGTGAATATAAGTTCATAACGATTAGGTGAAATTCACTTATATTCTAGCATCAAATTCATGCATGTAAATTAAGTATGCATCCTTAATCGACATACAAAAATAAGTTATCAATCAAGTAGTTAAGCAAATTAAATCACAACTCAGAAATCACAACTGAAGGTAATCAATTCATATTACAAATATATTCATGGCTTTGAATTAACCTCTAGCCAAAATAAATTTAGTTACACATTATTAAAACAGAAATAAAATATAAGTTTGGAAAGATTTAACCGAAAGAGAAGAAGCTTTGCTCTCTGCCGTCTGTTCCTTTCTTCCGCCTCTGTCGCGTTTGCTCTCCTTCCTCTTTCTGTCTCTGACCTGCGTTCCGTGGACTGCGCTCTGACCTCTCTCCCCTCTCTGTTCCGTGTGCTTTTCTGCTGTCCAGTCCTCCCCGCGCCTTGTGCGCACTGCCCCCTCTCCCCTCTCTGTCGCGCTGCCCTTATTCCTTTGTTTTCTGATTTTCTAAGTTGCCTCACCCACCACACTCACACTTTTCTTTTATTCTTCTTCCACCTACCACACTTACCAGCTGCCGAGCCCAGTTTAATATATTTCTTTTGTTTTCTTTTGTTCCACCCACAAACAGCCTTTAGATATATCATATATATATATAAATGTGATGCACCAACCTGAATTCAGTGGATATGGAAGTATATCATCAGTGGGTATGGAAGATGTCACGCCATATAATTTCTAATGCATACCTAACAAATTTAGCCTAACTTCCATGACCTATAATCCTTGACATAATTCTACCAATAACCCATGACAGAATAAGAACGACTAAAGCAATTTTCGACGAATTTATTATTTAAAACTCATTTGTGCCATTTTTATTTTCTTTGCATAACAAATCCTATAAACACAAAAATAACGTAAATAGCTCAAAAATATAAGGAACTAACTAATAAAAGACGAGTGAATTTGAAGTAAAAATATATATAAATATGATCCGATCAAATACCCCCATACTTAGCTTTTGCTAGTCCTCGAGCAAAACAAAGAAAACATGAAAAAATACTAACATGAAAAACATTAGTTTCCCCCTATGTGACCCTCATAGAATTTCATTCGAGAAAACAAATCATCAAGAACCATAGCTAGCACCAAAGAACTAATCCAAGTTCATCTTCCTTATTCAAATATTAGCAGTAATCTTTGAATCATCCTTGAAGTGTAGTGTGTGAGATAGCCATACTAATGCAATTTCAAGTTTTTATTTTTAAAATCATCATATGCAAACTAGCGACCTTCTCACTAGATATGCACTCAATCACACATGTATTTAGTTTTAATGTGTTTCGCTCAAAGAATCAAATGTGAAATTTCTACCATAAGCTTGCATAAAGATCTCATCTCCACAATCATAATTGCAAAACTTAAATCAAGAGGACTTTTATTGGATGTAATGAGGTTTAGGGAGAGGGTTATTGAAATGAAAGAATAGGTAAACACAAGTTCCAAGCTACATTGCAAGCAATTCTTTTCTTTAGATTTATAAGAACTCAACCTTTCCAACGATTCTTTTAGCGCCTCCATCCACACCCTTAAACTGAAACTTTAAAAACTTTTTATTTCATTTGTATACAATCTTTCTTTTTCTTTTCTCTTTTTTTTTTTTTTTTTTAAATTATTATTATTATTATTTTTTTTTATATATATACAAACATGAAATACCCCCACACTTATTCTTTTGCCAAACACCTTCAAAGTACTTCACAAACATTTCTCATAAGATAATCTCACATTGCTCACTAGCTTGCTTGGAAAGGGTAAGGAAAAATGTTTCAGGTATAAGGGTAGACATATCTGGTGATAAGAAATAAAAGGCTCAACATACACGGCTCAAATTGGCAATCTAATGATATCATTTTTCTTTTGGGAAACATGGTTATTTGGGCCATAGTGGTAAACCTAATGCCTCTATCATTTCCAAATTCATGCAATCAATGACAAACATTTCGAAAGATCGTTACGCAAGTTCTAGAGATGTATCTCACATAAGTTCATCACACATGAAAGAATAGGAGTGTATGAAAAATGCACACACTTTCAATAGGCTCAAAAACTCACATAGGATATATATGGTCACTAAATTCACATATGAAGCTTTAATTCATACTTTAGTTTCACATTAACAAGGCTATGTGCATTTGGTTTTTCAAAGATGGTCAAACATGTACAAAACTAACAAGAGAATTAGGAATTTCACAAAACACATGTTAACTAAGTTCTTGATAATCATGGTTCAAATTTGATCCAATTATATCATTGGGTCGGGAAACTAACAAAAATCTAAAAAAAAAAACAACAACACGGAAACAAATGAAACCCGTTCGTAGTTGAAGGTACAAAAAATTTCAATTTGGTCATTTTTTATACTCTTTACCCCCAAACTTAAACTGGACATTGTCCCCAATGTCAGAAAACACTATAATGCAAATAAAAATAAAATAAATAAATAATAAGAAACAAAATAAAGCAATTGGACTGAAAACTTCCCTAGTTTGCAGTAAAACCAAGCGATGACCCCCCAAGCTAAAATTCTGCAATCAACTTCAAGGGTGGAAATAACCAAAAGTTCCTGCAAAGAAAAGAAATAATTCAGTTAAGTAATGCAAAATGTAAATTAAAAAAATTGCAAACGAAAAATTGAAAATCACGATAAAAGACAATGAATAGAACTAATAAGTGATCATTGGTCGTGCTTGTTGACTTTCCACAACTTTCCTCTTGAACTGGGTGACACTTAGCTTTTTACTTGCAAGTGATGATTTGATGATATTGTACGGCGAGGCTTTGCTCTTTGGGAATGTTGCAGTTCCTTATTTGTTTTCCAAGCAGATGTGGCAGCTTCTCTAGTTCTTCATCTCAGACTCCTTCTGCTGGGTTGATTGTGCAAGCTGCATTCTTCTCTGCTTGTTTCTTCTGCACGTTGTCTCCACATGCTGCTGGTATCATTTTCGCTTGCCTTATCTGTTCTTCAGGTAGATGTGGCAGCTTCTTTGGAAGTACATCAGCAGTGGAAGACGAGTACTCGAGAGCAATTTCTCCATGTCCTGCAGGTTAGAACAAAGACAAGGAAAAGGACATGGAGAATGCATGATATGAGATACTCTTGCTTTCAACCTTCATGATATGAAATACTTTTGCTTTGGATAGGTTGTTTGCAGAGGTACCCCAAGGAATAAGGAACACTGAGTGACTCGAGAGGGTGTGTTGGAAATACATTCTCGGAGATGAAGAAGTGCTGAGAGGGTGTGCCTTTGCTGTGGAAGGCGAAGGTAGAAACTTATAGGACTTTTCTTCACAACCGGAACTATTCCCTCACTCATTGTCGGCAGCCGGTGGATGGATGAATAGTACAAATTACGCGCTTTCTGACAAAGCTGCCCGTAATTTCTGCAAAGCTGCAAGTTGCATGTGACGAGTGACGACACGTTTGGACAAATTGATCTTTTGAAATCCGGGGTTCGGCTCGTGGTTTTTGAGCAAGCCCATTTTTTGAGAAATGAAACGCCTCTTTTGAGAAAAGAATCCGGCTTTTGAGAAAGGAGCCCCGACTCTTCGATTTACGAGAGGACGCCTCTCTGAGGAGCGCCTCTTTGATTTCTTCTTTTTATAGAGGCGTTAATTTTGTTCCACAACACACTTGAGCTCCCTCCTGTAAACACTCCCTTCTTGCACTTCCAAAATCTTAATCAGTCCGACTCTCTTCTTTCTTCACCACCTCTGAAAAATGTCTGGCCCTTCCGATCGTCGTTTTGACTTGAACCGTGGTGAAGAGGCAGCCCCGCCTTCACCAGACAACATATGGCGCCCATCTTTCATATCCCCTACCGGTCCCCTTACCGTGGGGGATTCGGTGATGAAAAATGACATGACCGCTGCGGTGGTGGCCCGGAACCTTGTCACCCCCAGAGATAACAGACTGCTCGCTAGACGGTCTGATGAATTGGCGGTTAAGGAGTCTCTGGCTCTTAGCGTGCAGTGTGCTGGTTCTGTGTCCAACATGGCCCAACGCCTATTTGCTCGAACCCGTCACGTTGAATCGTTGGTGGCTGAAATACAGAGTCTCAAAGAGGAGATTAGAGGACTCAAGCATGAAAATAAACAATTGCACAAGCTTGCACACAGTTATGCCACAAACATGAAGAGGAAAATTGACTAGCTGCTGGAAAATGATGGTCAGATTTTACTTGATCACCGGAGGTTTGTGGGTTTGTTCCAACCGCATCTGCCTTCGTCTTCTGGGGCAGCACCGCGTAGTGAAGCTCCAACTGATCAACCTCCGATACCTCCTCCTTCCGTGGCCCCGCCGACTGCTGAAGCTCCGCCGACTACTGAAGCACCACCTGACCAATGAATGCTATTAGTTTACACATCATTGTAAAATATTTTTACTTTTATGTTTTTTTTTTTTTTTTTTTTTTTTTTTTTTTTTTTTTTTAAATCAATGTAAAATATGTAAATCAATGTAAAAAGACTTTGTTTAACCTTCCCCCACACTTAAACTAAATAACACAAACTCACAGAAATCAACCAAATAACACAACTAACTGAACAAAACAAAATGAAAGCAGTAAAGATAAGGGTGTAAGAATGCAAATCTGATTTGGTTAGCGATTCCAAAGTCTCCCTTCGTTGAATGCTTGGGTTGCCTCCCAAGAAGCGCTTGATTTAACGTCTTTAGCCGGACGAATCTTTCCTTTAAACTCCACTCGGCTCCAAAGCATGGAATTTATCTTTTAATGGGAGGTGATACTTGAAATGATTCGGCAATGGTTTAAATTCAAGAGTGGGTGCCTGAATCATCAAAATCAGAAACATGTTAGTATAAATTAAAATTGAAATTGGAGAAGATGGCTTACTTTCTTTTTCCGACACAAACTCAATGACAAACACCACATCTTTGAACATTTCCGGGACTTTGAACTTGGCCAGGTTTACTATGATGGTTGTGGCTTGTCCCGTGTCATCAAACTCAACTGCTTTGGGCTTGATTGTCTCATGCACAGCCTCTTGGATGTATTCTTGATATGCTTCAACCACTTCATTTTCTTGAATCCCTTTTCTTGGTGTGCAAGATTCTTTGAACGTTTCAATACCATCGGGAACTTGTTTTGGTGCACCAAGAATTGGGATATCACTTTGCACCTTTGGAAGAGCTTCCACAATGTCTTTTTCACTCTCTTTGATATTTGGAATCAAAAACCTGCAAGGACAAAGGACATTCGGTGGAATAATGTTAGAATGAAGTGAATTTAGAACTTCCTCACCTGAGTTGGATGACATAGGGATTTGAGGAGCTTGCAGCAAGAATTCTTCTAAACTGCCCAGGTCGTCCTCCTCCTCTTCTGCTTGCAGCAACAATTCATCCATGTTCGGGCTGTGTTTGGATGGTTCTGGGACAACTTCATCCTTCATGTCACCTTCCAAAGTGATGGCTTCATCGATTTCACTTTCTGCCTTTGAATTTGCAATGTTTGAGTTGGAAAGTTCACTTTGATCTCGAATCTGTGCCATGAATTCCACAATCTGCCCAACTTGCATCTCCAATTCGTCCACTCTTTTGACTCGGTCTTGCATCTCCTGGTTTTGATTTTCTACTCCCTAATTCAAAGAGGTGAGTAACTTATTAAGTGTATCATTATCCAAGGACGTACCTAAAGTGAATTGGGTTGATTGTTGTGGTGGCTGTGACGGTTCATATGGCCACTGATAGAACTCTTCCGATGGCGGCAATTGTTCTTCTTTTTGTAAACCCTGCGCCACAGAAATTAGTCCTTCAAGAATTTCATTATAATTCATGGGCATACTTTGATTTGATTGGAATTGTTGTGGGGGATGATGTGGTGGCTGCATAGGTCTTGAATAGAACTCGTCTTGCTGCCAATATCCACCTTGTTGAAATTGTTGAGGTTCATCCCACATATAATCTGAATTACCTCTCCAATCTGAATTGCAAGCGTTGGAAAACATGTTGCCCATTGATTGGTTCTAGCCTTGATATCCCCAAACATCTTCATTGGCAGAAAATTGAGGACTTTGATATCCTTGCCCATAGGGCACATCAGGTGTAGGGACACTTGGCATTGTGGTCCGTTCGGCATTATGAGTCAATTGAGCAGTGAGCTGTGCCAATTGAGCTTGAATGGTCGCAAGTGCCATGTCTCGCTCCATTTGTACCTAAAATCAAAGAAAGAAAAATAAATCAAATATCAAAAGTAAAATACACAAACACCAATATAAACATAAACAAAAACAAAAATAAAGGGATTAGCAAAGTTGCTAATCCCCGACAACGGCGCCAAAATTTGATGCGAGAATAAGTTAAAACACAAAATTAAACCCTCTTTTTGACAATTGTAGTATAGATGTAAGTAGGGTATCGTTCTAGGCCGGGGATTAGGAGGGATTGCTAATCTATTCTAAATTAATTTAAAAATATTAAACAAGACTCAAGGACACAAAACTAGGCTAAAAACTCTAATAACTCGAAACACACTTAGAATGACTCAACATAATGAAAACAATCAATTTAGACACTAGGAACTGAAATGGACGGAAATTGAATTAAAAGACTAACAACAATGAAAACTAACTAAATAATATAATTTAATAATGGGGGGGTTTGGTTTTGACGAGAAGTAAATTAAACTTAAATAAATTACAGAATTGACAAAAGCATGAATTAAGGTGAAACGATAGGTGACAGACTAGCTAGAGGGTTCTTCTCCACACATGACACATATGCAACCTAAATTGATTTTCAGTTGTTCTTTCAATAAATTGTAAATCACAATGTTCCAAGTTAATTAGGTCCGCTTAAATTAACTCTTAGATTTCCCTAGATTCATTGGATTGAATGGAATATGCATTACAACCAAATTATTCCTCATCAAAGTCCCTAACTATGGAATACGCATGATAGAGACATTCAACAAAGATCATTAAGTTCAACGGAAATCATAAACATTAACTAGGCATTCATAACTATGGAATACGCATGTTAATCCAGCCTAGAATTCACTTAACACGATTATGGATAACAACCTTCACTACTTGTGAATATAAGTTCATAACGATTAGGTGAAATTCACTTATATTCTAGCATCAAATTCATGCATGTAAATTAAGTATGCATCCTTAATCGACATACAAAAATAAGTTATCAATCAAGTAGTTAAGCAAATTAAATCACAACTCAGAAATCACAACTGAAGGTAATCAATTCATATTACAAATATATTCATGGCTTTGAATTAACCTCTAGCCAAAATAAATTTAGTTACACATTATTAAAACAGAAATAAAATATAAGTTTGGAAAGATTTAACCGAAAGAGAAGAAGCTTTGCTCTCTGCCGTCTGTTCCTTTCTTCCGCCTCTGTCGCGTTTGCTCTCTTTCCTCTTTCTGTCTCTGACCTGCGTTCCGTGGACTGCGCTCTGACCTCTCTCCCCTCTCTGTTCCGTGTGCTTTTCTGCTGTCCAGTCCTCCCCGCGCCTTGTGCGCACTGCCCCCTCTCCCCTCTCTGTCGCGCTGCCCTTATTCCTTTGTTTTCTGATTTTCTAAGTTGCCTCACCCACCACACTCACACTTTTCTTTTATTCTTCTTCCACCTACCACACTTACCAGCTGCCGAGCCCAGTTTAATATATTTCTTTTGTTTTCTTTTGTTCCACCCACAAACAGCCTTTAGATATATCATATATATATATAAATGTGATGCACCAACCTGAATTCAGTGGATATGGAAGTATATCATCAGTGGGTATGGAAGATGTCACGCCATATAATTTCTAATGCATACCTAACAAATTTAGCCTAACTTCCATGACCTATAATCCGTGACATAATTCTACCAATAACCCATGACAGAATGAGAACGACTAAAGCAATTTTCGACGAATTTATTATTTAAAACTCATTTGTGCCATTTTTATTTTCTTTGCATAACAAATCCTATAAACACAAAAATAACGTAAATAGCTCAAAAATATAAGGAACTAACTAATAAAAGACGAGTGAATTTGAAGTAAAAATATATATAAATATGATCCGATCAAGCTCATCCTTGATTACACAAGGGATTCACCCAAGTGGAGGGCCTTCAGGTCACCTCCTTGCTCCTTGGATCTTCCTTGTGATTTTCCTCCTTTTAGTGCTCCTTTGCTTCTTTGAGGATTTGAGGATTAGTTCTCTAAAACATCAAAAGCTTGATGTCTCTAAGTCTCCACACCAAGAATGAAGTGTGAAGATGAAATGGATGACTTAGAGAAGAAAAGATTGCTAGCTAAATCCCCTCTAAGTGGCCGGCCTCTTTAGAGAAAATGAGAGAAAGTGTTTCACCTCATTTCACCAAGAAAAACCCTAATGAGAAATAAAGCTATAAAGTTGATTTTATACTTCATTTCAAGTGAGTGGCAAACTTGTAATTAATCCAAGTTTGCAACCCTCACCCTTATGGCCGGCCTTACCTTTGTTATTGGGCTAATTGCCCATTTTGTTTTAGTTGTCATACAACTTAAACATAATGGGCCTTGTGGACTAAAACGCTTTTGAGCCCCGAAGCCCAAAACCAACTTAAAAGCCTAATACGAACCTTTCGTAAAATTAATTAATTAATTAATTAATCTTGACCATTCTCAATTAAACCATTTAATTGCTTATCCATCTCATTTATATTTCTTCACTTTCACCCTTACTCGGTGTACGATCCATTAGGTTCCAATTAGCGAGGCAGTGGGCGATTGTTACTCTTAACGATCGATTGTGAATTGAAACAACATTTCAATTCTCCCTTTGATTAGTGTTTGCTAATCTTCAAGGCTTCCACAAATCATGAGTGACACCTAGCAGCATATCATGGTTACCCAAGCTAAGGAGAAGTGGTTGGAGAACCTATCCAGTTACAACTACAATGCAATACGGTCCTTCTCTAATACAATACTCTTAATCACATTGTTTGAGTGATAGTTTGTTTTATGTCTACTATCCAATGTGATACTTCTCCATATGATTCTGTTAAATATGATTTGGAACAAACTTCCTAAGTCATATTCATATGCTTTGGCCAAAGACTCTCGAATCATATCTTAGAATATTCTCCTTCCACCATGGAAGGTTAGAGATCCCTTGTTGTGCATTCATATGCCTACATGACTAGATAGCTTGATCCCAACAATGCCGTGGACACTCCAATGGAATGCCATTTAACATGATCAAAGATCAAGGACCTAACCATTAGACATCTATGATGCCTCAGGTCAAATGACTACTTTGCATATTGCAACTATCGAGTTCTTACATGACATGTATGTTTGAACTCTCTTTTGATCGTTGTTCAGTGTACTCGATTACTCTTTCGAGCACCTATGTGTTTGTCTTAGTGTCCAACACTAAATGACTTGAGACTTGTCATACTCGCGCTTGAGTCGACATAACACATACTAACCTTAGCGGATTGTCAATGCCCAATTGGCAATCCTATGGCTAGGAACGTTTTAGGAATAAAGATAAGAGAAAGGTCTCGTTAATCTAACTTACTTAAATCACTTATCTCTTAGATCAAATACATTCCTTGGATTCCCTTATTGCTTAAACACAAGATACAATAAATAGTGATTAACAATAAGCTTTGCCCTTCATTAAACATATAAAAGTTTAATACAATAAGTATTCCAAAAGCTATTACATCAAATGAGTTGCTTTGTGGGCATACTTCCAACAATCTCCCACTTGCACTCAAAGCCATCCTCCCATGTATCTAATACCCATCTTTTCCATATGGCGGTCAAGTTGGATTTGAGACATTGGCTTCGTCAGTGGATCTGCTACGTTATCTGCTGAGGCAACTTTGAGGATGTTGACTTTCCCCTCGGCAGCATATCTTCTAATGATATTAAAGCGCCTGCCAAAATGCTTGTTCTTTTGATGAGCATTGGGTTCCTTGGCTTGAGCTATCGCCCCACTATTATCACAGTACAAAGTTACTGGTGATGTAATGGTTGGAACCACTCCAAGTTCAGTAATGAACTTCTTCATCCAGAACGCTTCTTTGCCGGCTTCAGCTGCAGTGACATATTCTGCCTCCGTCGTGGAATCAGCAATTACACTTTGTTTCTTGCTTTTCCAGCTAACAGCCCCACCATTCAGAGTGAATACATATCCGGAGTTGGAACTTCTATCATCGATGTCAGATTGGAAATCTGCATCTGTATAGGCTTCCACTCGCAACTCTGTCGCTCCTCTATAAACGAGGAACATGTCCTTAGTTCTTCTTAAGTACTTAAGGACCGTTTTGACAGTTGCCCAATGTTCTGATCCTGGGTTAGATTGATATCGACTAGTTATGCTCACAGCATACGCAATATCTGGCCTTGTGCATATCATGGCATACATGAGACTCCTTATGGCGGAAGCAGAAGGAATAGCATTCATTTGACGTATCTTTTCAGGAGTCTTAGGTCCCATGGACTTAGAAAGGTGAATTCCATGTCTAACAGGAAGAAAACCTTTCTTAGATTGTTCCATCTGGAACCTACTTAGCACCTTATCAATGTACATAGATTGGGATAATCCAATTAGTCTTCTGGATCTATCACGATAGAGCTTTATCCCAAGTACATAAGATGCATCTCCTAAATCTTTCATGTGGAAGGTTTTGGACAACCACACTTTTACAGAAGAAAGTACTGCAATGTCATTCCCGAATAGTAATATGTCATCTACATACAACACTAGGAACACAACTGCATCCCCTACGACCTTATGATAAACACAATTGTCGTCTTCGTTTTGAGTAAAACCAAACGATTTGATTTCAGTATCAAAACGAATGTTCCAGCTCCTTGAGGCTTGCTTAAGTCCATAAATGGACCTCTGAAGCTTGCATACCTTAGTCTTTTCAGACTTGGACACGAAACCTTCGGGTTGAGCCATATAAAGCTCTTCCTCTAGGTAGCCATTCAAAAAGGCCGTCTTCACGTCCATTTGCCAGATTTCATAATCATGGTACGCAGTTATAGCAAGCAAAATCCGAATGGACTTAATCATGGCTACAGGAGAAAAGGTTTCTTCATAGTCAATCCCTTCTCTTTGCCTGTAACCCTTAGCTACTAGTCTAGCCTTATAAGTCTCCACGTTCCCATCAACGCCTATATTCCTCTTGAAGACCCATTTGTTTCCAACAGGTACTATACCTTCTGGAGGGTCTACAAGAGTCCAGACCTGATTTTGATACATGGAATCCATCTCGGATTTCATGGCTTCTTGCCATCTCTTTGAATCAATGTCGAACATTACTTCAGTGTAGTCCCTAGGGTCCTCCTTTGTGTCATTGTCACCTAGAAGGTGCAATTCCGCAAAGTCATTGTCTAAGCCATACCTCTTAGGTGGCTTACTAACCCTTTCAGATCTACGTGGAGTTAGGGGTTCAGGAACAGGGTTGTCAACCTGTTGAGTGCTTGTTTGTGGTTCATCATTAATCTCCTTAATTTCCTTCAATTCTATCGTTTTCTCGCTACTTCCATTGAGAACGAATTCGTCCTCAAGGAACATAGCAGTTCTGGCGACAAAGACTTTCTTGTCGTCAGGGTTATAGAATTCGTATCCCAAAGTCTGTTTGGAATACCCCACAAAGTAGCACTTAACAGATCTTGCTTCAAGCTTGTCAGCTTCAAGCCTTTTAACGTAAGCCGGACAACCCCAAATCCTAATATGATTAAGATTTGTGCTTTTGCCATGCCATATCTCATATGGCGTTTGTGAAACTGACTTGGAAGGTACTCTATTAAGCAAGTAAGCTGCTGTATATAGAGTGTATCCTAGAATGTTACTGGTAGATTGGTAGAACTCATCATAGAACGAACCATGTTCATCAAGGTTCGATTTCTCCGTTCAGAAACTCCGTTATGCTGAGGAGTTCCTGGTGGAGTCCACTGTGATACTATTCCACACTCTTTGAGATAATCTAGGAACTCGTTACTCAGATATTCACCCCTCGATCCGATTTTAGGGTCTTTATCTGTTTCCCAGTTTGCTTCTCAACTTCATTCTTGAATTCTTTGAACCTTTCAAAGGATTCTGACTTGTACTTCATAAGATACACATAGCCAAACCGAGAGTGATCGTCGGTGAATGTGATATAGTAGGAGAAGCCTCCTCTCGACGTAGTAGACATAGGTCCACATACGTCAGTGTGGATTAACCCTAGAATTTCAGTGGCACGCTCTCCTTTCCCAGTGAATGGAGATTTGGTCATCTTCCCTTTCAAGCAACATTCACAAGTACCCATCTGGTCATTACCTAATGGGCGGATATATCCGTCTTTCGACATCTTGCGAATCTTATCAAGGTTCACATGTCCAAGTTTAAGATGCCACATCTTTTCTTGGTTAACTTCTTCTCTAGCCCTTTTGGGTTTTGAGGTATTCCCGCTTTCAATACAGTGCATCCCACTATTCGTCTCTAGGTGAAAAAGTCCCTCTATCATATTACGATGAGAGATAATACGACCGTTCAAGTATAAAGTGCAACTCATTTTGTCAAACAATACTGAGTGCCCATCTCGTAAAAGCTTAGAGATAGAAATCAAATTCTTTATACATGAAGGAAAATATAAACAATTTTTAAGTTCCAGGACTTCCCTAGAGGGTAGTTTAAGCATGTAGGTGCCTATTGCTTTTGCAGAGATTTTAGTGCCGTTCCCAACTCGCACAACCATCTCCCCATTGCGCAGTGACCTGCTCCCTGCTAGTCCCTGCAACGTATTGCAGATATGTTGACTAGCGCCTGAATCAAATATCCAGGAATTGGAGCTCACTGTAAAAGCACTCTCTATGACTGAAATAGTCTCTTCAAAAGTTCGTGTCATAAGGCTCGCAATGCGCACCCTGTATTTCTTCTTCCAACGTTCATCCTTTCCACAATGAAAGCATGTTCCTTTGGATTTCTTTGCCTTCTTCTTATGCAACCTTTTCCTTGTGTTTGCATTCTCACTCCCACTGTTCATTTTGAAACCTTTTTCAAATTTACAGCACATGTCAATCATCTCGTTTAAAGAATGATCGAATCTATTCACTTTATAGTTTACAATAAACTTAGTGAAATCATCCGAGAGAGATGCAAGGAAAAAGTCTTGGGCCATTTTCCCATCGATGGAAGTTCCTAAACTTTCAAGATCTTGAAAGATCCTTTCCATCTTTTGTCCATGTTTATGGACTGATGTCCCCTTTGCCATTTTGGCATTCATTAGACTACAAACATTTGAGAATCGTACATTACTAATCTCAATGTCATGCATCTTATGCAAACTTTCAACCATGGCACAAGAAGTGTCTATGTGCTTATGTAGCTTCATAAGCTCCTCACTAAGTGAAGTGAGGATTAAGCATTTGGCTTGTAAGTCATCCTCATAGTGTCTAACATAATTTTGACACTCCTCCTTTGAAGCTAGTTTCGTAGGAGGTACATGAGGAGGGGATTGCTTAAGCACATACAATATGTCTTTCACCTTTGAGACATTCTCAATATGGCGATACCAAGCAAGGAAACGTTGGCCCCTAAGGCCCCTTTTGTCAAGTATAATGGTGGGTATTATTTTAGGCATGTCGTTAACTACATAACATAACAAAAATCGTATTAGATTGTTTGTTTTAAAACTACTTGATTGGGTCTTAAATCAAATAGTACCACCCACTATTTTTGGCAAATTCCACATCCCTCAATGGAATTCGAGAGTTATATTGAACTCTGAGCGGGGTATGGGAGACTCACCATTACCAAGCCCACCTCAGAAGAATATCATATTGGCTAGCAACAATAATGATGAGAGGATAACGCTTTAGCCATTTACAACTTTTGTAATTACCCATCTAGTTTGGCCTCTAGAGAATGATGTCTCAGAAGAATATCATATTGGCACCATTGCACTTAGTTAAGTCATTCCCACCATGCTAGTTCAAGTAGGCGTTCAAGAATGGCCTCAGAAGAATATCATATTGGCCATACTCGTTGCCTACTTTCACTTCATCATATGTTTATGGGCTTCTCCTGAATGTAAGCACATACTTTGCATACCCCAGAACTGGACGAATACGGTGTATGAGTCACAAACGATTGAAGCCCACCACGGTGGAAGGCCTACGAAGAGATGTTCAAAACATCTCTCGCTTATCAACTTAATATTCGTTTTGTTTGAGGGAGTAGTGTTGGGCTACATCAAAATCATTTTAATCTTATTAAAAGAACTTGGGCCTATCACAACTATTGGTCCAAGTTAATATGAATTAGTAGCATATAATACTCCCATTGTTTCGTTGAAACAAGCGAGACTATATGGAACTACTAACGAACGCATTGCATCCTCATATGGACTAAAAGTCATATTAGGTTTTAGGATGATTATGAACCGTTTGATTTGATCCAACACGAGCCTTGTGTTGGACCTTGGGTTTAAGGTAGATAGTTGTTGATTTTAGTTACGCGTTTAATCCAATTAAACCGTTATTTCCTATTGGGCGTTGGACCCAACTATTCCAATTTGCATACAATTAAACAAATAGGAATACATGAAATAATAAGAAGGGCTTATGCCCTTTTACAACACAAATGATGGACTTATGTCCATTTACAACAAATTGAATTAATCAAATTACATTCAAATCTACACTACCAAACCCAAACATTCATAATGTAAAGCGGCCAATCACATAGCTCAATTATCGAGGCCTTTGGTTCATAATCACCCTTTTCTTAATCAATCACATTAACTAAGAAAACAACTTTAAACAATTGGTTTTTGGATCCATAGAATTGATTTAAATGGAACTAAATGAAATGAAAATCCAATTCTCATTAAAGAGACAAAACCATTTTGTTCTCATTTTATTTGGTTCATAATCACCCTTTTCTTAATCAATCACATTAACTAAGAAAACAACTTTAAACAATTGGTTTTTGTATCCATAGAATTGATTTAAATGGAACTAAATGAAATGAAAATCCAATTCTCATTAAAGAGACAAAACCATTTTGTTCTCATTTTATTTGGGCCAAAAGGAAACTATGACCACAACAATTGGGCCACAATGCAAAAACACAAACTTTTGGGGTCACTTTGAAAAAACACAAAAGTCCACAACTTCATGTAATTTCAACTAGAACCCAAAATTTTAATAATGTAAAAACATCATTAAAGGATCAAAACAATTTGTCCTTTAGAGTTTTTGGGCCTTAACGTAAAAACGTAAACTTTTGGGCCAAAGTGCAAATACACAAAAGTATCAAAACTTTATGTAATTGCATAAAAGGCCCCAAAAGTACCCCCACTAGGGGTTGGCCGGTTTTAGAGTAGTAAAGGAGTGTGAAAGGGTTTTATGCAAGTGGTGCATGCATGTGCAATATGCAAGTGGAATAGGTAGGTGAGGAAAAAGGGTGATTGGTGTAAGTTGTAAGAAAATGTTTTGTGAAACATTAAAGGCTTTAATCACCCATCACCAATCATCCATCACCTTTCAAAATAAACTAAAACTTTATTAAAAACACCAAACACTTTGAATCAAAATTCCAAACCTTTTTGTTCTTGGTAAGAAACTCAAGAACATTGAAGAACACACATGAAAACTCATAAGAGCTCCATGAATGTTTTCACTCAATAAAACTCAAATTTTTACAACTCAAAAGAGGGCTAACATCCTAGGGTACTTAGGGGTTCCAAAAGTCACCTTAAAACCATTTTAACAAGACAAACAAGAACCCAAAAAATCACTCTTTGGATTTGGCCGAATTTCCCAACATACATGGCACCAAATTTTAGTTCCAATATTCATGCTTAAATGAAATACATCTACAACATTTGAGATGCTAAATTTTCAAGCAAAATTTATATTCAAAGCAAGAACAAAGCTTGTAACATTTACAACATTTAAATCACAAATCATGAAAATCACAAAACCCAAAAGGATTCACCATAAACTAGGCCTAGGCTCTGATACCACTTGAAGGAAAAATTTTGTCCTAGCTAAGAACAAGTAAGAACATTTGAATACATATGCAAACTATTAACATATTAAAGTAGGCATTCATTCAAAAACAATTCATAAAACCCATGACTTTCAAAGCCTAGTATATGGTGAACCAATAAACTCTTTAACATCATTTAAAGAGAAGGTAAGATTTAGAGTTTCTTTACCCTTGAAGCTCATCCTTGATTACACAAGGGATT
This sequence comes from Malus domestica, assembly GCF_042453785.1. NCBI lineage: Eukaryota > Viridiplantae > Streptophyta > Magnoliopsida > Rosales > Rosaceae > Malus > Malus domestica. The sequence continues at coordinate 16,985,071 of NC_091670.1, forward strand.
CACCCAAGTGGAGGGCCTTCAAGTCACCTCCTTGCTCCTTGGATCTTCCTTGTGATTTTCCTCCTTTTAGTGCTCCTTTGCTTCTTTGAGGATTTGAGGATTAGTTCTCTAAAACATCAAAAGCTTGATGTCTCTAAGTCTCCACACCAAGAATGAAGTGTGAAGATGAAATGGATGACTTAGAGAAGAAAAGATTGCTAGCTAAATCCCCTCTAAGTGGCCGGCCTCTTTAGAGAAAATGAGAGAAAGTGTTTCACCTCATTTCACCAAGAAAAACCCTAATGAGAAATAAAGCTATAAAGTTGATTTTATACTTCATTTCAAGTGAGTGGCAAACTTGTAATTAATCCAAGTTTGCAACCCTCACCCTTATGGCCGGCCTTACCTTTGTTATTGGGCTAATTGCCCATTTTGTTTTAGTTGTCATACAACTTAAACATAATGGGCCTTGTGGACTAAAACGCTTTTGAGCCCCGAAGCCCAAAACCAACTTAAAAGCCTAATACGAACCTTTCGTAAAATTAATTAATTAATTAATTAATCTTGACCATTCTCAATTAAACCATTTAATTGCTTATCCATCTCATTTATATTTCTTCACTTTCACCCTTACTCGGTGTACGATCCATTAGGTTCCAATTAGCGAGGCAGTGGGCGATTGTTACTCTTAACGATCGATTGTGAATTGAAACAACATTTCAATTCTCCCTTTGATTAGTGTTTGCTAATCTTCAAGGCTTCCACAAATCATGAGTGACACCTAGTAGCATATCATGGTTACCCAAGCTAAGGAGAAGTGGTTGGAGAACCTATCCAGTTACAACTACAATGCAATACGGTCATTCTCTAATACAATACTCTTAATCACATTGTTTGAGTGATAGTTTGTTTCATGTCTACTATCCAATGTGATACTTCTCCATATGATTCTGTTGAATATGATTTGGAACAAACTTCCTAAGTCATATTCATATGCTTTGGCCAAAGACTCTCGAATCATATCTTAGAATATTCTCCTTCCACCATGGAAGGTTAGAGATCCCTTGTTGTGCATTCATATGCCTACATGACTAGATAGCTTGATCCCAACAATGCCGTGGACACTCCAATGGAATGCCATTTAACATGATCGAAGATCAAGGACCTAACCATTAGACATCTATGATGCCTCAGGTCAAAGGACTACTTTGCATATTGCAACTATCGAGTTCTTACATGACATGTATGTTTGAACTCTCTTTTGATCGTTGTTCAGTGTACTCGATTACTCTTTCGAGCACCTATGTGTTTGTCTTAGTGTCCAACACTAAATGACTTGAGACTTGTCATACTCGCGCTTGAGTCGACATAACACATACTAACCTTAGCGGATTGTCAATGCCCAATTGGCAATCCTATGGCTAGGAACGTTTTAGGAATGAACATAAGAGAAAGGTCTCGTTAATCTAACTTACTTAAATCACTTATCTCTTAGATCAAATACATTCCTTGGATTCCCTTATTGCTTAAACACAAGATACAATAAATAGTGATTAACAATAAGCTTTGCCCTTCATTAAACATATAAAAGTTTAATACAATAAGTATTCCAAAAGCTATTACATCAAATGAGTGGCTTTGTGGGCATACTTCCAACATTTCCACCTCTAATTGTAATTGGATAGTCCATTTTCAAGTTTTCTATCTCCTTATTGTGTTTGCATCTATATATATGTGAAACTAGATGGTTTATTATAATATTAACAGTTTGCAATTGCGAAGCTTTTTGAGTTCATGTCAAGCAAATTTTAAAGTATACAAATACAAAAGTTAAACTTAAATTTTTGTATACAATATGTATGTAGCAAAAAATTATCATTTGATTTAGGGTAATTTAAAAAAAAAAAAAAACTCTAGGTCCTCCCTTATATGTCTGAATTAATTTATGTTGTGACGATTAATAGACTTTATATTAGCAACATCATCTCCTGATGAGAATGAGTAAATCGTCACTACGACGTCTCTCATATTGATAGGACACATGTGGAATTGGATGAAAATACATTTTGTAAGATGTGCTCTACAAATGACACGATCAATAGTAACGGATGAAGATATACTTGTGTGATGGCAAATTTAAAGAACAATAACTGATGAGATGACATACATAAGTGAAAAAAAATGAAAATAACATACAGTTTTAAATACAGAAAAACAATACAAAGATTTAAAGAAAATGTCGGCTATTAAAATATTATGTATTGAAACCTGCATATGCTACTAAGTGCTTCTCCTAACAAAGGCTAGTTAGTTTTATTTAAAGTTTTTTTTTATTTGACAAGCGATATCAATAAGATAATTATAGTAAATTAATTTAAACTACATCAGTGATAGGAGCATATTCATGCGACTTTGTTAGCCTATTTCCTTGCATTTAGTGAGTTAGTTTATGTTTATTATAGTAATTTAAGCTATTTTCATGTGTTTGTAGGTACAAATGAAAAAGTTGGCAAGAAAGTGCAATTTGGAGCAGTTTTGGGCCAAGAATGGATAGCACATTCATGGAGCAAGGTGCATGGACATTTTTGAAATTCAAGAGGCTAGGAATATACCGATGAGATGAAAAAAAAAAAAAGTCAAGACAAAGAAGATAAGGAATAAGCTAAAATGAAGGAACATTATCTTAACCAACCTTATCTTATCCAACACTATCCAAACTAACCTTATCTTATCTTATCCTATCATATCCTAATCTTATCCTACCTTAATTCCAGCTGCAAGGGGGAATCAATTTCACATTAAATCACCTAAATATTTGGTTCTAGAAGCCCTATCCTCTGCCCTAGATTGGTGCCGCACCACCCTTTCTAGAAGCCTAGAAACCTACTGTGTATCCTATTCCCTTTCCTCCTAGGATTGTGCTATCCTTCTTCTCTACAAATTATTGTTGTGCAATCTTTTTCCCTTCAGAAATTGTGCCAAACCCTAGCCCTATAAATACCCATCTCTCACCACAATTTCGGACCACATACACAAGAGCCTAAAAATTAGAAAATGCACAATTGTGTCGTTGCTTTGCAAGGAAGGAAGGAGAAGAAGGAGCTTTGTGCCATGCCTGCCATCCAAGGCCATTGGAGTGCTGGAGCATTTCTGGGTTTTTTCTATCCTTAGTTTTAGTTCAATGTTTAAATTAGATTGGTTTTGTTTAATTGCAAACGTGTGGAACTAATTTCGTTTTAGCTAGAGGAGAATTCAAAGCCATAAACATATGTGTGATATGAATTGATTACATCCAGTTATTGTCTCATAAATCATGAATGCAATTACTTATTTGTTTGATTGATAACTTGTTCTTGTGTGTTGATTAAGGATGCATACTTAGTTTGCATGCAGGGATTTGATGCTAGAATATAAGGGAATTTCACCTAATCGTTATGAACTTATATTCACAAGTAGTAAAAGTCACTAGTCATGATTGGGTTAAGTAAATTCTTGGCAGGAGTATCATGCAGTTCATAGTTATGAATGCTTTGTCAATGCTTATGATTTTCATAGAACTTAATGATCTTTGATATGTATCTCTATTATGCAGTTTATGTAGGGAACTTGATAAGAATAATTTGGTTGCGTCGCTGAGTCTAATTCAATGAATTTAGGAAAATTTGATGGTTAATTTGTGCAATTCACGGTTAACTTGGGGCATTGTCATTCATGGTTTATAAGAAGAATAATTGGAAATCGATTTGTATGCATATGTGTCATGTGTGGAGAAAGACCCTCTAGCTATCCTTTCATCCCTTTCATTCACCCTAATTTCGTATTACCTTTAGTTTGTTTCTGCAAGTACTTAGGTTTACTTTAAATTCGTCAAAACAACCCTCATTTAGTATTCTGAGTCCTTTTAGTTTAATTTTCGTCCAAATCACCCTCTAGTTCTTGTTTTGAGTCAATTCAACTTAGTTTTGTGTTATTTGAGTCGGTTTAGATTGTTTTGAGTTGTTTGAGTCTAGTTTTCAGTTTTTAAGTTTAATTTGTGTTGATTAGCATTCCTAACTAATCCCCGGCTTATAATGATCCCTACTCACGCGTACTACAACTATCTTAATAGGGTTTAATTTGTGTGTTAGTTTTTACCACATCAAATTTTGGTGCCGTTGCAGGGGATTAGCAAAATTGCTAATCTTCGCTTTGTTTCTGTTTTCGTTTTGTTTGTGTTTCTGATTTTGTTTTGTTTTGTTTTCTTTGTTTTATGACTAGTTTATGACTCAAAGTTCTCAACCTGTTCGTGCACACATATTGTAGTTTGACGACGATTTTGAACGAACATTGAGAAGGAAGAGGAAGCAGTCAAAACCCAATCCACCTAGTTCTAGTTCTGAATCTGAAATTGAAGATGAATTTGAAGAGGAACAATATTTAAGGTATTAATTATTTATAGAATAATATTTAAGGTATTAATTATTTATAAAATAAATATTGAAAGTATTAATTATTTTTAGAATAAATATTGAAGGTATTAAATATTTTCTGAATATTTGTTTGTAATCATAAAGTTTACGTAAACATAGATGTCTATGTTTATGTAAATTTTATAATTACAATTATTTTATTCATCGCGTAATAGATTGAGCGACCGAACCTTCGTCGCGTAAGACATCTTTTCACGACGAAATCCATTGTTTGTCGTGCAAAGCACGGTCAAACCTTCCTATTTAGTGCGCATTTATGATGCATTTTGCGTGATGAATTGGGTGATTTGCACAACGAATTTGTTTGACGCTCAAAGTTGTCCTAGCGCTATATAAACACAGTTTCAGAGCTCTAGTTTTCAATTTTTTTTTTGTTTAAAAAAGAATGGCCAATTCTGGAGAAGGTTCTGGCAAAAAGGAACTTGTAGTGTGATTAGAGAGGTATCGACGGAAGCAAGTGCCGTACTTTGAAGGAAAAAATATGGGTGAGGCGTACACCGAATTTAAGTATGACATTGGGAATTTGGTGCGGAGGGATTGTTATGCCGAGTTTGAGTCTTGGAAAAAGGTCTCTGAAGAGTTGAAGATGTAACATCCCACATCTCCCAAGAGAGTGGATACTGTAAGCCTTATTTGTATATTCCCATCTCTACCTAGCACGAGGCCTTTTGGGAGCTCATTGGCTTCGGGTTCCATCCCAACTCCGAAGTTAAGCGAGTTCGCACGAGAGCATTCCCAGGATAGGTGACCCACTGGGAAGTTCTCGTGTGAGTTCCTAGAAACAAAACCGTGAGGGCATGGTCGGGGCCCAAAGCAGACAATATCGTGCTACGACAGAGTCGAGCCCAGGATGTGGTGGGGGCCTGGGCCAGGATGTGACAATTTGGTATCAAAGCCAATCCCTGGCCGGAAGTGTGCCAATGAGGACGTCGGGCCCCTAAAGGGGGTGGATTGTAACATCCCACATCATCCAAGAGAGTGGATCTTGTAAGCCTTATATGTATATTCCTATCTCTACCTAGCACGAGGCCTTTTAAGAGCTAATTGGCTTCGGGTTCCATTGGAACTCTAAAGTTAAGTGAGTTCACGCGAGAGCATTCTCTGGGTAGGTGACCCATCGGGAAGTTCCCGTGTGAGTTCCCAGAACAAAACCGTGATGGTGTGGTTGGGGCCCAAAGCTGACAATATTGTGCTACGACGGAGTCAAGCCTGGGATGTGGTGGGGGTCCGGGCCGGGATGTGATAGAAGAAGTCCATGCTGGAAGAGTTATCGGTAAGTTTGTGGTAAATAATGAACAATTATTTTTGTTAAAACGTAATATTTTTTTTAAATTACTAATTTATTGTTATTGGCATTAACGTAGGTTTATTTGTGTGACAGCCCGTCCCGGACGTATATATTATTTGTCCTCGAGAGCGTGGGAATTTATATTATACCCTTGTTATTATTGAGTTGTGTGTGTGTGTATTGACTAAGGTTTTGGACCAATACGTTCTATCCCTTATTATTTAGACCTAATTAGAACTAAAGACTTAACATTTTGGTTGGTTGCTGCAAACTAGACCACACACACATACCCTCCCCTTATTCCGTTTACTCTCTCTTCTCCCTCTCGCATTTTCTTCCATGTCCGTACAATTGTACGGACAAACCTGGAACCCTCCATTTCATGCACTGATCGAGCTCGTGGTTAGCATCATCATTTTCATCTCATCGTCACGCATTCATCTATACCATTTTTAGAACGTGAAGACCTCATTTTCTCGAGAACCCGAGAACCCAGTTTTGGGTCACTGTTCATGCACTCAAGTTGTCGAAGTTTTAAAGAGATTTAAAGCTACTAGTGAGCTTTAGGACATCTTCACGAAACTCGGAGAAGAAAAACGAAGTGAATTGGATGTCGGGAAGTCGAGTTTGGCGAGTTTCAAGTTTGGCCAGATTATCGAGGTTCCTCTGGAGAAATCCTGTGGATTTCAAGGCTTGAAAGTGGTAAGGTTTTGTTCCTTTCGTCCTAAGCTTCATTTTGGTACAAATTTCATGAAATTTGGTTGAGAAATGAGCGGGAAATGACGATTTGAAGTTTTTCAGTTTTCCGGTGACGGTGACGGTCACCGGAGTTCGAAGGTTGAAGACAACGAAATATTCTGTCAAGTTTGAGGGAATATTCTGACGATGCCATGTTAGTTTTAGCGGAATGTGCTGCTTTTTGACTGAATATTCCCTAATGCCGTTAAAGATACTGTTAGGCATGCTAGACATGTGGCCGCGCGTGGGGGCGCGTCTGGCAGTGCCCTTGCCGGCTCGTGGCAGTGCTTGGGGCATCGGAAAATTTTTCTAAAAATATGGGGGTGTTCCTGAGGTTGAGTAGGTCATGGTGGTATATTCAAATGCCCCATTTGAGCATTATATGAGAAGTTAATGTTGGATATTTGAGTAGTTTGAGTAGAAATTTCTTTATCCCACATTGGCCATTCCCAAAAGATTTTATCACTTTATAAGGTTTTGTCCTTTATAGAAAGTGATTGGAGTAATAGGCCTAGAGAATAAAATTGGGCTCACCCTTGGGGTTGGGCTTTGGGGTGCACTAATTAATTGATAATTAATTATAATTAATATATATATAATTAATTATCAAAAGATGGGCCTTGGGCCTTGGGGCTCAGGCTCTAATAATTAAATTATTTAATTAATTATTTTAGGATTTAATTAATTATTTTTAATTAATTTCAAATTTAATTAATTATGTCTTTTTTACCAACAGACTCATCCTTTCAAATGAAATCTGAAGAGTTCAGAAAGAACACAGAGCAAAGCACCCCTTTGGAGAAGATGTCTCCCAATAGACACATCCTATTCTCATACCTGTTGCAAACAGACATCCTTCTATTATATATACATCCATTTGCATGTCATTTAGGATACAGAAAATCAATATTCTTCTTCTACAATCACAAACATCCTTTCTGAGAGAACCACATAGAAGTTCGCCAGAAGTTAAGTTTTCCGGTGCTGGAATTCTAACTTGATCATTGAGTCATGGTGAAGTAGACATCTGTAGAACTACAAGCACTGAGTAGGGACAAAATTTCTGTTTCAAGGACATTGCGGTTCGTAAGCCTCGATCTTCAATTTTCTGTTTAAAATTATTTTGTTGTTCATACTCTGTTCAATATTTATTTGTATTTATTATTTATTAACATATATAAGTTTATCATAGATTGTTGACATATATCCAACAATCTTGAAACAGAAACTTATGGATCAACAATCTGTAAATGTGAATGGCATTGTGCCAAAATACTCTTAAAAGCCTGAGAAGTTTAAAGGGCTAGACTTCAAGAGATGGCAATAGAAGATGTTGTTCTTCCTGATAACAATGAATCTCGCTCATGTTGGCAAGGAAGAAGCTCCGAAGTCTAATGAGAATCCAATGACGAAGGAGACTATCATGGTAATTGAAGCTTGGAATCATTCCGAGTTTTGTTGCAGGAATTATATTCTAAATAGTTTGGATGACAATCTCTACGACATTTATTCTCTGTACAAGACAGCAAAGGAGTTGTGGGAATCCCTGGAGAAAAAGTATAAGATTGATGATGCCTGTTCAAAGAAATTTGTTATCGGTAAGTTCCTCAAATATACAATGGTGGATTCAAAATCTGTTGTCTCTCAAGTCGAAGAAATCCAGAAATTGATCTATGAACTGCACTCCAAGGGATGCAAGATCAATGAGCATTTCCAAGTTGGGGCGATAATTGAAAATTTTCTAACTTCATGGAATGACTTCAAAATTTATCTTAAGCACAAGCGTCATGAGATGAATATAAAGGATTTGATCCTAAGGCTACAAGTGGAAGAATACCACAGAAAGGTAGACTGTTCTGAAGGGTTTGCTGCCATTAAAGCCAATGCAAATTATGTTGAAGGAGGAAACTCCAAGGCTAAGCCGAAGAAGAATAAGGCTCCTAAAACCAAGCAGTTTGTACAATCTGCCCTTGCTCCCAAAGGCAAGAATCTGAAAAAGATTAAGGGCGCATGCTATATGTGTGGCAAATCTAGTCACAGGGCACAAGATTGTTATCATCACAAGGATGGAAATCATGCCAACGGAAACAACAACAACCATGCTAACATGGCAACCACCAATGAAGAATTGGCTGCTGTTGTGTTCGAGGTCAACATGGTCTCAAATGTGAGTGAATGGCTATTGGATACTGGTGCTACTAAGCACATATGAGCTGACAGAAATCTATTCACTGAAAACCATCCTGCTGCCCATGGAGAAAAGCTGTATATGGGCATTCTTCCTCATCTGCGGTGAAGGGTAAAGGCAAAGTGGTACTCAAATTTGAAGGAAATGTTGTGAAAAACATGTTCATTTGAGCAACATCTATGACATGCAATTAACATTTAAAGGCCGAATCATGCTTGTATGCACTCAAAAACAAAACATTACTCATGAAATTCAAAGCCTAGTAGAAAGGTGAACCAAGACTCAACTCAAGAACATAGTGAGTTGAGATATTTTATACCTTTGTTGATTCCTCTTTGCATAAGCAAAGGCTAATCACCCAAGGAGAGGGCCTTCATTCCTTGCTTCTTAGTTCCATCGATTTCTTGGAGGAGGATGCTAGAAAGGATTCTCCAAGTTCCCAAAATTGAGAACCTCTAATTTTCCACACCAAGGAGGGACTTAAAGAAGAGATGAGTGACCTTGGAGGATGAGAGATTGCTAGCTAATCTCCTCCAAGGGGGCTGGCCTCTTAGAGAGAAAAAGAGAGACATGTTCTCTCCAATTTTCTCCAAAAGAAACCCTAATGAAGAAAAGGTTATAAAGTCATATTTATACCAACCTTCATTGGAGTGGCAAACTTGTAATAAGTCCAAAACCCACTCCTTTATCAATATGGCAGGCCATAGGGTGTTATTGGTCTGTTTGGGCCTTTGTGAATATTTAATCATTAACTTGTCATACAACTTAAGTCAATAGGCTTGACGTTCGAAGCCCATTGGGCCTTGAGGCCCAAAACTAACCCAAGGTCTTTAACGAACTTTATTCGTTTGATTAATTAACATATTAATTAATCCTTGTCATAAATAATTAAACCATTTAATTATCCTTACTCATCTCCGTTGTTTCTTCAATCTCTACCTTACACGGTGTACGATCCACTAGGTTCCTTTTAACGAGGCAGTGGGCGATTAGAACCCTTTCAAATCGATTGTGAATTGAAACTTACTTTCAATTCTCCCTTTAGTGTTTATACACGTTTAGGGCTTCCACAAACCATGAGTGACACCTAGCAGTATGTCATGGTTACCCAAGCTAATCAGAAGAGGTGGAGAACCTATTCAGTTTAGGATTACAATGCAACACGGTCTTTCTCTAATACAATACTCTTGACCACATTGTTTGGTTTGATAGTTTATTCATGTCTACTATCCAATGTGATTCATTTACTTGTATGATTACTTTGAATGTGATTTGGAACGACTTCCTAAATCTCATTTATACTCTGGCCAGAGATTCTTAATCATATCATAGAGTATTCTCCCTCAAACGGTTTGAGGGTTAGAGATCCTTTGTTGCGCATTCACTTGCCTCCATGGCTAAGTGGCTTAACCCCAACTATGCCGTCGACACCCTCTGATAGAGTGATTTTGACATAGTCAAAGATCAAAGACCTTACTACAAGACAACTATGATGCCTCAGGTCGAAGGACTACTTTGCATTATCCCAACCATGAGTTCTCATGTGACATGAGTATGAGAACTCCTCGTTGATCGTGTTCAGTGGACTCATTCTCTATTGAGCACCTACATGCTTATCTTGGTGTCAATCACACCAATGACTTAAGACCAGTCACTCTCCCTGAGAGAAGACACAACACGTACTGATCTTAACGGACTGTCAACGCCCAATTGGCAACCCTATGATCAGGAACGTTTAGGATATGTATACGAAAGAGAATGGTCTCATGAATCTAACTTCTTTAAATTACATTCTCCTAATTACATATTCCTTGGACTTATCGTTTAAGCATATAACATTTATATGAGACGGCTTAAAACAATAATCTTTGCCCTTGATATTAAACTAGATTAGTTTAACATGTGAAATGTCCGTAAAGTATCATCATATGATTGGTTTTAGGGCACATTTCCAACAAAATTCACATCTGGAAAGAGTCTCACATTGTTGAATGTGCTGCATGTTCCTAAAATAAGGAGGAACTTGGTTTCTGGACCTATTTTGATTGCTAAGGGCTTTAAACTTGTAATGGAATCCAACAAATTTGTACTTACCAAGGGTGGGATGTTTGTTGGAAAGGGTTATGTGGCTGATGGCCTTATGAAACTCAATGTAATTGCCATTGATGATGCTGATAAAATAAATGCTTCTACTTATATTGTTGAGTCTTCTAATATTTGGCATACTAGATTAGGACATGTTAATTTTCATTCCAGCAAAGAATGGTTAAATTAGAATTATTACCTAAATTCGAAATTGATTGTAATCATAAGTGTGAAACATGTATTGAATCGAAATTTGCTAGGCAAACGAGAAAGTCAATTCTGAAAAGATCAAATGAATTACTTGGATTAATTCATAGCGATGTTTGTGACTTTAAATCCACACCAACTCGTGGAGGAAAGAATTATTATGTCACTTTTATTGATGATTGCAGTAAGTATTGCTATGTTTATTTGATTCATAGCAAGGACGAAGCTTTGAATATGTTTAAGACATATAAAGCCGAAGTTGAAAATCAACTTGAGAGAAAAATCAAAGCACTTAGATCCGATAGAGGAGGAGAGTATGAGTCTATTGCCTTCTCAGATTTTTATGCACAACATGGAATTATACATCAAACAACGGCTCCATACACACCACAACAAAATGGTGTTGCCGAAAGAAAAAATAGAACATTCAAAGATATAATTAATTCCATGTTAAATAGTTCAGGGCTTCAACACAGTTTGTGGGGTGAAGCTTTACTTACTGCAAAGACCATATTGAATAAGGTTCCTCTAAAGAAGATTGACGAGTCACCTTATGACTATGGAAAGGACATAGACCCACTTATAAAACCCTCAAAGTGTGGGGTTGCTTAGCAAAGGTGCAAGTTCCGTTACAAAAAAGAACGAAACTAGGACCTAAAACTGTTGATTGTGTATTCATTAGATATGCAAATAATAAAGCTGCTTATAGGTTCCTTGTTGTAAAATCTTCGATTTCTGAGATACATGTCAACACTATATTAGAATCAGCGGATGCAGAATTCTTTGACGATATATTTCCTTACAAAGAAAATGAATGTGGTTCTTATACAAAGAGGGTTCATGATCATAGTCATGATGAAGCCTCTTCATCTTGTGTCCAAGGAAATGATGTGGAACCAAGAAGAGGAAAAAGAATCAAAGTTTCTAAAAACTTTGGACCAGATTTCATTGCTTTCTTGTCCGAGAATGAACCTAGAACTTTTAAAGAAGCAATGTCTTCTTCTGAGGCTCCTTTATGGAAGGAAGCAATTAAAAGTGAAATTGGAATCCATTATGGAAAATAACACATGGGAATTGGTTGATTTACCTCCCGGTAGTAAACCAATTGGTCATAAATGGATTTTCAAGAAGAAACTTAAGGCAGATGGAACCATTGATAAGTTCAAGGCACGTTCAGTAGCCAAAGGTTATCGCCAAAAAGAAGGGTTAGATTATTTCGACACCTATTCTCCAGTTTCTCGCATAACGTCAATTAGGACGTTAATAGCGATTGCGGCTGTATACAACTTTGATATACATCAAATGGATGTAAAAACAACATTTTTAAATGGAGAACTAGATGAAGAAATATACATGGAACAACCTGAAGTGTTCGTGCTTAAAGGACAAGAAAGCAAAGTGTGCAAATTAGTTAAGTCATTATATGGACTTAAACAAGCACCAAAACAATGGCACGAGAAATTTGATCATACTTTGTTGACAATTGGGTTCAAAATAAATGAATCTGATAAATATGTCTTTATTAAGAGTAATGATAAAACTTGTGTTATTGTTTGCTTGTATGTGGATGATATACTCATAATGTGAAGCGATAAAGATGTAATAAACAAAACAAAGAAAATCTTGAATTCAAGTTTTGACATGAAAGACTTAGGTCAAGCCGATGTCATTTTAGGAATTCAAATTAAGAGAAATAGTGAAGGATATGTCCTTACACAATCCCATTATGCAGAAAAAATATTACGAAGGTTTGGTCAATTTGACTGCAAACCTGCTGCAACTCCTTTTGATGCTGGATGCAAGTTGGAGAAAAATAAAGGCGATGCCATATCTCAACTTGAATATTCTCAAGTAATTAGAAGTCTAATGTACTTGATGAATTCAACTAGGCTCGACTTAGCTTATGCAGTAAGTAGGCTTATTAAATATATAAGTAATTCGGCACAAGAGCATTGGTATGCTTTAGTAAGAGTGTTACGGTATTTGAAAAATACACTTGACTACGGATTATACTACACAAAGTATCCACCTGTTATAGAAGGCTTCAGTGATTTCAATTGGATTTCTGACGCTACAGAATCCAAGTCGACAAGTGGATATGTTTTTACCTTAGGAGGTGCAGCAATATCTTAGAAATCTTCTAAACAGAAATGTATAGCTCGGTCCAACATGGAGTCTAAGTTTATAGCTTTAGACTTGGCTGGCGAAGAAGCTGAGTGGCTCAAAATTTTTTTGGAGGATATTCCAATATGGCCAAAGCCGGTAACTGCTATATGTATACATTGTGACAGTATGGCCGTGCAATCAAGGGCCAAAAGTCATGTATACAATGGGAAGTCACGTCACATCAGGCGTCGACATAATACTCTTAAGAAGTTGCTCTCCAATGAATAATATCCATTGATTATGTGAAGTCAAAGGAAAATATAGCCGATCCTTTGACAAAAGGCCTACCAAGAGAGCAAATATTATTTACATCGAGGGGAATGGGTCTCAAGCCAATTCAATGAATCGAATTGGGCGAAAACCTAACCTAGCTGATTAGAGATCCCATGGTCTAGGTTCAATAGGCAAACTGGTTGAGTTTGATTCAAAAGTTGAACACACAACTTACCCATTCCTATGATAAAATGTGTGTTGTCTGTTGATGTTTGAGGGGTTATGCTTTATACATTTAATGACATTAATATCTTGTTATCAAGAGGAATATAGCACACTATTCTTAATTAATGTCACCTATATAGGAGTAAATGGGGCCGCATTTATGAGAATTGACATGGCCAAATTCTCTACAGCTCCTACGAAATCCGGGATCTGTTTAGGGCCGAAATGAACACAACCATATGAATTGACGTGTGGCAGACATGATATGTGTGTAGCATATTGTATCGGTTTACTACTGCGGTGAACAGTTCAAGATCTTCCACATCCACTGCGTCACCAAGTAAACCCGATATGTTTTCACTAGGGTAAGTTCAAGTCCAAAAGACACTTCACCCGATGCATATCATGCCTATTCTCTCTCAGTTTTAGGCAGCCTAGTCATCCATTTGCATTTACATTTGCATTCAAATGTGGGGTAATTGTTGAAGTCGGAATGAAATTTCAACTCAAATGTGGGGTATTGTTGGAAATTTGAGTAAAAATTTCTTTGTCCCACATTGGCCATTCCCAAAAGATTTTATCACTTTATAAGGCTTTGTCCTTTATAGAAAGTGATTGGAGTAATAGGCCTAGAGAATAAAATTGGGCTCACCCTTGGGGTTGGGCTTTGGGGTGCACTAATTAATTGGTAATTAATTATAATTAATATATATATATATATATATATATATATATATATATATATATATATATAATTAATTATCAAAAGATGGGCCTTGGGCCTTGGGCCTTGGGCTCTAATAATTCAATTATTTAATTAATTATTTTCGGATTTAATTAATTATTTTTAATTAATTTCAAATTTAATTAATTATTTATTTTTTACCAACAGGCTCATCCTTTCAGATGAAGTCTGAAGAGTTCAGAAAGAATACGGAGCAAAGCACCCCTCTGGAGAAGATGTCTCCCAGACACATCCCATTCTTATACCTGTTGCGAACAAGCATCCTTATATTATATATACATTCATCTGCTTGGCATTTAGGACACAGAAAATCAATATTCTTCTTCTACAATCACAAACATCCTTTCGGAGAGAACCACACAGAAATTCGCTAGAAGTTAAGTTTTTCGATGCTGGAATTCTAACTTTATCGTTGAATCCTGGTGAAGCAGACGTCCGTAGTACTACAAGCACTGAGTAGGGACGAAATTTATGTTTCAAGGACATTGCGGTAAGTAAGCCTCGATCCTCAATTTTTCTGTTTAAATTTATTTCATTGTTCATACTCTGTTCAATATTTATTCGTATTTATTATTTATTAGCATATATAAGTTTATCACAGATTGTTGACATATAACCAACAGTTAATTCCTAGTTTTGTGTATGTGCTTTAAATAATGTTTATTCAGTTATTTCGCATATAGGTGAGACTTATTCTGAGGAAGAGCACCATCAATCAAGGCTCGGGGGCTACGACCCTTTGACATATCAGTGAGTGGGCTTTTGGTTTTCTGTATATACCTATATACTTGAGATTTTTACCAGAAAATGAATTTGAATGATTATACGTTTTGAAATGCCATGCAAAGTATCTGCCTATTTTATTTATGCATTAGTAGTTGCATATAATTATGATTGGTGTTGCGGACACATAGGTAAGTGCCATGTAAGTTCATAAATTAAAGATGTGAGATTACTTCAGTTATGTGAGTTATGATGTGATGTGATGAGAACTCATAAACTTGCACCTGGTGTTAGTGCTCCCACCCAGAGTTAGGGCACAATCCTTCACGTGATATTCATCTTCTGCATCGTATGCTCACCTTGGATCCAAGTTAGGTGCACAGGTTTGTCATACAAACCACTTTAGGTTGTTTCGACTCGTAGGTGACTCGCGATTATTTGCACAGCCTTTACATGATCGTAGCATTAGATTATATTTACTTTAAAACTAGTCTTGTCATATAGACCACTGTAGGTGGTTCCGACTCATGTGCAAGATTTGATTTGATAGGATTGAGATTGGTTATGAGTTATATACTCAGCAATGCAGTTTGAGTTAGAGAGATTTGGCTGATGCAATATTTGACATTTATATATTTTGCCTGGTTTACCTATAGCATTGCATTGAGATACTTTGGCATGGTATACTTTTGTGGATTTTCATCTTGAGTATGATTTCTGATTCAGATTATTATTATTATTATTTTCTAGGAAGTTATACAGGTTTTACGGCGATGGGTTAGAACTTTTGAGAAATGAAATGATTTTGAAAAGCTTTGTTTTTGCCCACTCACACTATCTGTTTTGCGCCCTTCCAGGTTTTAAGTAAAAGTGCTTGGTGGATCACGAGGATTTCGACGGGGGTTCTGACAGAGCATAGTAAATGTAGGATCACCCTCAGGTGTTGTATAATTAGTACTTGTCTTGCTTGACTGCACTTCGGATATTTATGCTCTGGTTGTGTTTTTCATGTTTAATCTCGCACTAGCACTATATCTTAGTTAGTACTCTAGTTAATTTTGTTTTTTTTCATTCGTAATTCCTTATATCTCTTTTGCTTCCGCACTGTGCACATGGTTACGTCACTCTCACGTGACGGCCATCATGCCTCGATCAAGGTCCGGGTGTGTCAATTGGGGTGTTGATGAAACCGATGAGAAGCAACGGATTTATGTGGATGGGCTTTTCAAGCAAAGTTTCCAGCAATGGAAGTTTGATGTGTTGCGGGCGAGGGAGGATTGAAGTTGATAAGGGTTGTTTTTTTATTTTTATTTTTAAATAAGATTTTGTGGACTTTATATTTAATTTAATGAATAAATATATGTTATGTGGATAAGTATTAATATTTGTCTTAATTATAACTTCTGTTTGGGATAGTAAATTAGTTTTGTTAATTAATTTAATGTTTATTTAGGTTTGAGTTTTTTATTTATAATAAAATAAAAAATTTACAATACATACAAATAAAAAAGAAAAACATAATTTTTTTTTTAAAAATATGCATTGCGCGACGATTCATTCTTTTATCGTGCAATGTGTTGAAAAGAATAAATTGTAAAGTAAAGGAAATAAAATTAAAAAATGGTAAAATTGTGTGACGAAAGTTTCATTTGTGCGACGAAGATCATCTTAGTGGCACAATGTGTGTTTGTGTGACAAATACCTTGTTCGTCGCAAAATCGTCATCTTTCTGAATCTGAATTCAGCCATGTGCAGAGGCAAACTGCAAAAAAAATTGCAGATTGTGCCTCTACACTCATCCCTTCGATTTTGCTCAATCCTGCATTCGTCATTTCCATTTTCTCTCAATTTCATCATCTAATACTCCCTCCATCTTCTTCTCTAGGTTGATTGAGCTATCTCGGTGTGTCCGGTAAGCGTTTTTTATCGTTAGGGTAAATGTATTAATGTAAATTCATGCTAACACCATTAATTTCGTTGTCTATAGGGATATTGTGTATGATTAGTGATTGGTGGAGAACGATTGAGAAGGTATTTTCTTCGTTTTGTATTGGACATATAAATTAATTAAATTATGTTGAACTTAGTTTGTTATGTTTATGTTGTGTTGTTAAATTATATTTATATTATGTTGTTAAATTTGTGTTGTGATGTACAAAGTTAATTGAAATTAACTTCGTACTTGTTTTTTATTTTTAGTAAAACTTAGTTTCCCATTAGAGGATATGTTGGATTTCATGCATGGATGCGAAAGCATGACTACGGTCCAATTAATTCTTGAATTGTCCCATTATTTGGACAGTTTGGGAATGCACAGTTATGACACGTAGTTTATGGTTAAAGGATTAGGTTTCAGTTGTGGAGATTTTAGTGTCATCTTTGTACGTTCTTCAGGCTATACACCTGAAGAACTGTATCAAGATGCTACAGAAATTCATCCACATTGAAACCTAATTTGATGTAGCCGTAAATTACGTGACATGACTATGCATTCCCGAATGGGATAAGGCCCTTACCGTAGGCATAAGGTGACATTATAATTTTGAATGAAGTTGTTGTGATTGTTGTATTGTTATTCTGGTTCTAGGAATTATGGACAGGACGTGGATACAGAACCCGAATAGATGCGCGGATGAATACTTGGATGGAATCGAGGATTTTATTGACTTTGCACGTACACACAACTCGGGTGCAACTAGAATCCGATGTCCTTGTAGGAGGTGTAACAACACGTTAAGGGAGACAATTGAAAATGTTCGACTTCATTTAGTAAGGGATGGAATGATTGAGACATATAATACTTGGAACCATCATGGGGAACAGTTAGACAATACTTCGTCTTCAAATGCCATAAGAGTGGACAATGTTGAACCTATTGTGGATCCGAATGAACAAGTCATGGATATTATAAATGATGCTTTTCCATTTGTAATGACAAACACCAATTAGGAAGGGGAAGATGACGTGCCTACACTAAGGGATAGTACAGAGTTCGAACATTATGAAAAACTATTAAAAATGCCAACCAAGAGTTATACCCGGGATGCGAGAGCTTTTCCGTTCTCACGACCATTGTGGAACTAATGAACGGAAAAATAAAGCATCGTATGTTGAACCAATGTTTCGATTACTTTTTGGGGGTTTTCAAGAGAAAGCTTCCAAAAGACCATAGACATGCGCAAAAGGTGTTGAATGGTCTTGGATTGTGTTATGAAAAAATTCACGCTTGCAAAAACAATTATATTTTATTCTACAAAGAGAATAAAGCATTGGATAAATGCCCTGTATGCAATGAGTCGAGGTTCAAAATGACATCTTAGAATAGAATGACTAAGATCCCATAAAAAGTCATGCATTATCTGCCCCTGAAACCTAGGTTGCAACGATTGTATATGTCAACGCATACTGCCATGTACAAGAGATGGCATAAGGAAAAGTGGGTTGATGAAGATGTCCTAAGGCATCCTGCAGATGGAGAGGCATGGAAAGAGTTCGATCGAACGTTCCCTGATTTTAATGCTGATTCTCGTAACGTTAGATTGGGACTTGCCACTACGGATTTAATCCGTTTGGGGTTTTAAACCAACACCATAGTACTTGGCCGATTTTCGTATTTTCGTATAATTTGCTGCCATGGAAATGTATGTAAAAAGAATACATGATGATGAATTTATTGAAAATTGAGGATCCTGGTAGGTCAATCGATGTATACTTACAGCCGTTGGTGGATGAGCTAAAAGATTGATAGACACACGGTGTGCGCACATACAATAAATGTACTGGCAGTGATGTGGACTGTGAATGATTTCCATGCATATGCAATGGTTTCCTTGTGGAATACTAAGGGTTATATGGCATGCCCTTTGTGGAATACTAGGGGTTATATGGCATGCCCTATATGCAAGGAAGACGTAACATCTAGTTGGCACGCCGGAAAAGTGTGTTACCTTGGTCATCGGAGATGGTTGCCTTGGAACCAAGAGTGGTAAGAGAAGGATAAAGAGTTTGACGGGGAGAAAGAGCATCGCCTTAGACCCAGAAAATGGTCCGGTGATCAGATTTTGGAACAACTTGACCATTTGGATTTTGCTCATTTCGGGACCAATGTTAGTAGGACCAGACTTTCTACACATATGAATTGGAAGCACATGTCTATGTTTTTTGAGCTTCTGTATTGGTCCAAACTAAAATTGAGACACAACCTTGATGTTATGCATGTTAAGAAAAATGTATTTGACACATTGGTCGGCACAATTCTAGATATTGAGGGCAAGACAAAGGACACGATCAAAGCTCATCTTGATTTGGAATGAATGGGAATACGATGTGGTTTATGGATGAATAGGGACAATGAAACCGAATGACAAGAAAGAATTTTTAAAGTTTTTATCATCTATAAAGTTTCTTGATGGGTATGCATTAAATATCGTGCGTTGCGTGAACGTTGATGAGGGTAAATTAGCTGGCCTAAACAGTCATGACTGGCATGTGGTTCTACAATGCCTTCTTCCTGTGGGTATTCAACATCTTTTGCCATCTGATGTAATGAAACCAATCATGTTGTTGTCCAGTTTTTTTTCGCAATTGACGTCAAGAACGTTGCGAAAAATGGATATTAATCAGTTGCACCATGAAATTGTGCAAGTTCTTTGCAAGTTTGAGATGATATTTCCTCCAGCTTTCTTCACAAGTATGATACACGTGATGGTTCACTTACCAGAGGAGGCATTACTTGCTGGACCAGTCAACTTTCGATGGATATATCCAATAGAAACGTATATATTCCTCATCTTTTTTATTAATCAATATTAAATATATTACGATTAATAATATGTGTATCATATCGTTTTATTTTGGCAGGCTTCTCGGAGACTTGAAGAAAAGTGTACGAAACAAAATGAAGCCAGAATGATCTATTATACAAGCTTGGGTGGCATATGAGGTGCTTACATTTTGTGGAATGTATTTAAAGGATGTTGAGACAACTTTCAATTGTCCTCCTCGTAATAATGACGGGGGTGTTAGAAAGGAGAAACTTCTAGCTTTTGCCCAAATCGCTAGACCATTCGGAGATCCGATGCGAGTTGTTTTCCAAGAAGGACATGGAGGTAGCACATTAGTTCATACTCAACAATTGTGACGAGACACTGTCATACCTAGACGAGCATGAAAATATGATGAAGCAAGCACATCCTTCACATTTGTATGCCAAGAAACACCGTGAATTGTTTCCGCAGTGGTTTCTCGAATATGTAAGTTTGGAGTGTTTTGTATTGGACATATATATTGTACCAATTAATTTTCTCGAACTAAAAAATTTAAATGTTTGTCAAATATTAGGTGAATCGACTGAAAGCATCGAATTCCCCAGCGTCAAGTGAAGAGTTATATAACTTGGTGTTTGGACTGATTCGCATTGAATTGTACTCGGGTTGCCATGTCAACGACGTCAAGTTCTTAGCAAGTGCACGAAATGACAAGTTATGTACGCAAAACAGCTGTGTTCATGTCCTCAAGGATGGCAAAAGTACAGACATTGAATTCTATGGCAAACTAACAAGTGTCGTGCAATTGCTTTACAAAGACCGGTGCCAAGTGATCTTATTTAAGTGTCGATGGTTTGATACAAACCCTAATAAGCAGGGAAGTGTGAAAAGAGATCATGGATTACTATTAGTGAACACTACCAAAACTTGGTACGATGACGACCCTTACATCTTAGCAACCATGGAAAAACAAATTGTGTATCTAGATGACCCTAAAACTGGGAGGGTTTGGAAAGTTGTTGAGAAGATGGATCATAGGAACATGTATGCTATACCAGAGCAAGGCCGTATTGAAGATGACATTGACAATGATGCTGACCAATGTCTTGAATCTTCAATGGAAAGTGGTGCAGAAACACTCCGAAATACTAATCTTATCCAAGAACCATTTCAGATAGAAGAAGTATCTTCAATCAAAATACCAATTCAGTCGATCACAATTGACCTTGGTCATCTTGCACAGTATGATGGTCCAGTGCACACAAACAACGATGGTGACATAACTATCGATGACGAGGAATGGGACACTGAAAATGATGATAGCGACGAAAGTGAAAGTTATTATAGTTCGGATGGAGATTAAGGCAATTTATTTGTAACTTTTTTTGTAAAACACATGAAATGGTTAATGCATTAAGTAGAGTGATGAAAAAAAATGGTATGAATGATTCCCATTTTATATGTGAATTACTTTGTAAATAAATTTGTTTTATTTGTATTTTATAATAAATTATAAACATAATAAAAAAAAAAAAACTAATTTAAAACATAACTGCGTGACGCATAAAAAATTTTTGGTTGCGCAAGCATTTTTATTTTACACGGGATTATTGAATTTTTAGACACTTGTGCAACGAATACATATATTTCATCGCACCACTTTTTTTTTGCGTGGAAATTTAAAAAAACTTGCATGACGATTGTTTAGCCTTGCGAGACAAAGCCTGCATTGCGCAAGATTCTATATTATTAACCTCATGTGATACCCTCTCTTTCTTTCCTCCCTATCTCTGTCGGCTCTCCTTCACTCACCTCGTCTCTCCGTCCATCTCTCAAGCTGTCGCCACTTCTTCTCCAAGAGGTAATTTCCTCTTCAATTTTGTTGGAAATGTGCCCTAAAACCAATCATATGATGATACTTTACGGACATTTCACATGTTAAACTAATCTAGTTTAATATCAAAGGCAAAGATTATTGTTTTAAGCCGTCTCATATAAATGTTATATGCTTAAACGATAAGTCCAAGGAATATGTAATTAGGAGAATGTAATTTAAAGAAGTTAGATTCATGAGACAATTCTCTTTCGTATACATATCCTAAACATTCCTGATCATAAGATTGCCAATTGGGCATTGACAGTCCGTTAAGATCAGTACGTGCTATGTCTTCTCTTAGGGAGAGTGACTAGTCTCGAGTCATTGGTGTGATTGACACCAAGACAAGCATATAGGTGCTCAATAGAGAATGAGTCCACTGAACACGATCACAGATGAGTTCTCATACTCATGTCACATGAGAACTCATGGTTGGGATAATGCAAAGTAGTCATTTGACTTGAGGCATCATAGTTGTCTTGTGGTTAGGTCCTTGATCTTTGACTATGTCAAAGTCACTCTGTCAGAGGGTGTCCACGGCATAGTTGGGGTTAAGCCACTTAGGCATGGAGGCAAGTGAATGCGCAACAAGGGATCTCTAACCTTCAAACCGTTTGAGGGAGAATACTCTATGATATGATTAAGAATCTCTGGCCAGAGTATGAATGAGATTTAGGAAGTCGTTCCAAATCACATTCAAGGTAATGATATAAGTAAATGAATCACATTGGATAGTAGACATGATTAAACTATCAAACCAAACAATGTGGTCAAGAGTATTGTATTAGAGAAAGACCGTATTGCATTGTAATCCTAAACTGAATAGGTTCTCCACCTCTTCTGATTAGCTTAGGTAACCGTGTCACTCATGGTTTGTGGAAGCCCTAAACGAGTATAATCCCTAAAGGGAGAATTGAAAGTAAGTTTCAATTCACAATCGATCGTTAAGAGTTCTAATCGCCCATTGCCTCGCTAAAAGGAACCTAATGGATCGTACACCGTGTAAGGTAAAGATTGAAGAAACAACGGAGATGAGTAAGGATAATTAAATGGTTTAATTATTTATGGCAAGGATTAATTAATATTTTAATTAATCAAACGAATAAAGTTCGTTAAAAGACCACAGGTTAGTTTTGAGCCTCAAGGTCCAATTGGCTTCGAACGTCAAGCCCATTGACTTAAGTTGTATGACAACTTAATGACTAATAATTCACAAAGGCCCAAACAACCCAATAACACCCTATGGCCGGCCATATTGATAATGGAGTGGTTTTGGACTTATTACAAGTTTGCCACTCCAATGAAGGTAGGTATAAATATGACTTTATAGCCTTTTCTTCATTAGGGTTTCTTTTTGGGAGAAAAGATGAGAACAAAAGATCTCCTTTCTCTCTAAGAGGCCGGCCCCCTTGGAGGAGATTAGCTAGCAATCTCTCATCCTCCAAGGTCACTCCTCTCTTCTTCAAGTCTCTCCTTGGTGTGGAAAAATTAGAGGTTCTTTATTTTGAGAACTTGGAGAATCGTTTCTACCATCCTCCTCCAATAAATCGATGGATCTTAGAAGCAAGGAATGAAGGCCCTCTCCTTGGGTGATTATCCTTTGCTTATGCAAAGAGGAATCAACAAAGGTATAAATTTCTCAACTCATTTTGTTTTGAGTTGAGTCTTGGTTCACCTAACTACTAGGCTTTGAATTTCATGGGTAATGTTTTGTTTTTGAGTGCATACAAGCATGATTCCGCCTTTAATTGTTAATTGCATGCTATAGAAGTTGCTTAAATGAACATGTTTTTCACAAAATTTCCTTCAAATTTTTAGTTTCAATTTTGTTTATTGACTGGGGGTTAGAATTAGGGTTTTTATTTTTTTCAAATTGGGGTTGGTGGGGTTAGATTTAGGGTTCATAAATTGGAAGTTACATTTAGGTTCTTAAATTAGAGTTTTTAGGGTTCTTAATTGGGGTTAGATTTAGGTCTTAAATTAGGAGAACGATTTTGGGCAGTGAGGTTAGATTAGGTTTTCTTAAATTGGGGGTTAGATTTAGGGTGCTTCACTTGGGGTTAGATTAGGGTTCTTAAATTAGGGGTTTTTTTTTAATTTCAAGTACAGGGTTCAAATTAGGGGTTTTTTGACACACCTCGACCCGGGATGTTCACTAGGACTCTGAATTGAGCTGTGCTGGCTGACACCTGAAGGGTGACGAAGCCATAAAGTATGATGATGTGGAAAAATGTGAATAAATTTAAACCTAAGAGTGCCTAAATACCAGAATGTGCTAGTGAGCGGGAATGAACCCACTTCACACGTGACGTTAGAGCTAAGCAAGTATAGTAGAGTGAATTAAGAATCGTACCCTCGAAATAATCTCCAATACTAAGAATCGCCACAAATCTTTGACGATAAGAAAGCTCAGCTCATAAAACCTGGAGGGTGAAAACAAAACAATGGTGTGTGGTCCTGGATTTAAAATTTTAATAGAAACCATATAAAACATTATAACCCCTCGCTACGACACCTGTATAGTTTCCAGAAAAATCATAAATATACTACAACATAGCATCTTATCAGCAATATCAATAATCATGTGATTTATAACCCATACTAGCACGCAAGTCAGAGGTCTGCACCTATATCTCATCAATCGATGTTAACTCATAAGTTGGAGTCACCTATAGTGACTTGTACGACTTACCCATATCTAATCACATATGCTATCTCATCACATATTTCTTCACATATGCTAGTTCATCACATATGTCATCACATATGCTAGCTCATCACATATCTCATCACATATGGTAGCTCATCACATATGTCATCACATATGCTAGCTCATCACATATTTCATCACATACGCTAGCTCGTCACATATTTCATCACATATGCTAGCTCGTCACATATCTCATCACATATGCTAGCTCGTCACATAGTTCATCACATATGCTAGCTCATCACATATCTCATCACATATGCTAGCTCAACACATATCTCATCTCATATGCTAGCTCATCACATATCTCATCACATATGCTAGCTCATCACATATTTCATCACATATGCTAGCTTATCACATATTCCATCACATATGCTAGCTCATAAGTTGGAGTCACCTATAGTGACCTGTACGACTTATCCATAGCTCATCATATATCCCTGCACAGGAGTCGGAACCACCTATAGTGGTCTGCACTCCTGGAGTAGGTGAAAATAAGTACGCTCAAGTGCTACGATCACGTGAAGACTATGTGAATAATCGCGGGTC